>NC_060141.1:355349498-357849498 GCF_021461385.2 Schistocerca piceifrons | reverse complement strand
GCAAACGGGTCCGTAACAGGCCCGTCACAGGAGAAACGGGTGCAGTTGGTGTGTTAGCTGCTGTTGCCATGAACCCGCACATGAGTCCACGGGCCATTGGGAGAGCCGGTGGACTGAGTCAAAGTAGTGTCATGCGCATACTGCATCGTCACCGCTTTCACCCGTTTCATGTGTCGCTACATTAGCAATTACATGGTGATGACTTCAATCATCGAGTGCAATTCTGTCAATGGGCATTAACAGAGAATGCGTTGCAGTTCTACCTGTTTACCGATGAAGCGGGTTTCACAAACCACGGGGCAGTGAATCTACCAAACATGCATAACTGGTCCGTGGACAATCCTCGCTGGCTCAGACAGGCAGAGCGACAGCGACCGTGGACTGTAAATGTATGGGGCGGAGTCATTGGCGACCACCTCATTGGTCCTCACTTCATTGCAGGGGCCCAAACAGCTGCAACATACATCGCGTTTCTACAGAATGATCTGCCACATTGCTCGAAAATGTCCCACTGGAAACGCGTCGACGTATGTGGTATCAGCATGATGGTGCACCTGCACATTCCGCAATTAACACTAGGCTGACCCTTGACAGGATGTTCGACGGGCGTTTCATAGGACGTGGAGGACGCATAAATTGGCCAGTCCGTTCTCCTGATCTTACGTCTCTGGAATTCTTTCTGTGGGGTACGTTAAAGGAGAATGTGTACCGTGATGTGCCTACAACCCCAGAGGATATGAAACAACGTATTGTGGCAGCCTGCGGCGACAATACACCTGATGTACGTTACGCCAGAGATTGCAATTGTGTGCAGCAAATGATGGCCACCACATTGAACATCTATTGGCCTGACATGTCGGGACACACTCTATTCCACTCCATAATTGAAAAAGGAAACCACGTGTGTACGTGTACCTCACCCCTCACGGTAATGTACATGTGCGTCAGTGAAAAAGACCAATAAAAAGATGTTAGCATGTGGACGTAATGTGCTGTTCCAGTCTCTTCTGTACCTAAGGTCCATCACCGTTCCCTTTGGATCCCTGCGTAATTCGGTGCTCTCCGATACACACGATCGAACAGCGGAGGAGTGGTACTCAAGCGTCAACTTTAGGTTACAATATGTCTGGATGTAATTAACATTTTACAATGCAAGAAACGGCACTGATTTCGTATTTGTTTATATGTTCAGATGTGCTAACAAAAGTAACATGGTTCCATTTATAAGAACGTAGGTTTGTGTTAAAAATCATACTTCCGTGCATTTTTGTATGGTTTGTATTAACCAATTACACTAGCCCCTCTCCTCACGTTCGGTCTGTGGAATCGATTCGTCAGTATTTGATGTGTTTTACGAAATATATCCAGCGGTAATGTTAGGTGACTCACCCTGTATATATGTCCAGAGGGCATTTTGTACTCAAAATGGTTCAAATGGCTCTGAGCACTATGGGACTTAACATCTGTGGTCATCAGTCCCCTAGAACTTAGAACTACTTAAACCTAACTAACCTAAGGACATCACACACATCGGTCGTGCGGTAGCGTTCTCGCTTCCCACGCCCGGGTTCCCGGGTTCGATTCCCGGCGGGGTCAGGGATATTCTCTGCCTCGTGATGGCTGGGTGTTGTGTGATGTCCTTAGGTTAGTTAGGTTTAAGTAGTTCTAAGTTCTAGGGGACTGATGACCATAGACGTTAAGTCCCATAGTGCTCAGAGCCATTTGAACCATTTGAACCATCACACACATCCATGCCCGAGGCAGCATTCGAACCTGCGACCGTAGTGGTCACGCGGTTCCACACTGAAGCGCCTAGAACCGCATGGCCACACCGGCAGTCTTCTGTACTCAGTTTTTCGAGTGTTTTAAACCTCATGCTACCACTATTGATACATCTGATTCGATCACAAAATTCACTAGCAATATAATGGAACGAAGATAATGTTCTAATTCTCTGTAAATTTCCTTTGGATCGTTAAGAAGGCGAACAAATTTAGCGACATCAATCTGACCTTGCAGTGAGATCATTTATTGGTAACTGCTATTGTAGGACTAAAATTCAGGTGAAAAGATATGAATGAGAAGCTTCGTTCATAACACTGGTGTCTTTTGTGTAAAGAGTTACAGTACCTGTTGAATGCAACTGTACATTGTATTTAGTACAGAATGCACGGTTTCCCAAAAAGCCCACCGACAACGTTTATTTTGTTGTGCGGTAAGCAAACTGATCGGTTTTCAGGAGGGCTTGGGCACAGGAGGGCTTCGAAGCCTGAGAAAGAACGGTTGTGACGGTTTCTTTTGATTCGTTTTGGTGTCTGGATACGAAAGGTAGGCAAAGCTTTTGCCACCTGTGCACCTCGAATGGACAGCTTGAACCCTACAACATGCGCTACATTCGTCCACACAGCCCTTGCGAGCATCGTACTACGGACCTGCTGTGGTCTGCCAGTGCAGTAACAGTCTTGACACGAGTGCGACATGTACCAGTCACAGCTGCGGAAATGACCGAGATAGTGCTTGTATGCGGCAAAGTGGATTACAAGGGGAGAGCTGCTGCAACAAGATCGTATGAGGAACGTTTTCCAGACAGACGTATCCTAAATCATTCCACGAACGCGACCATCGAGAAATACACTCCTGGAAATTGAAATAAGAACACCGTGAATTCATTGTCCCAGGAAGCGGAAACTTTATTGACACATTCCTGGGGTCAGATACATCACATGATCACACTGACAGAACCACAGGCACATAGACACAGGCAACAGAGCATGCACAATGTCGGCACTATTACAGTGTATATCCACCTTTCGCAGCAATGCAGGCTGCTATTCTCCCATGGAGACGATCGTAGAGATGCTGGATGTAGTCCTGTGGAACGGCTTGCCATGCCATTTCCACCTGGCGCCTCAGTTGGACCAGCGTTCGTGCTGGACGTGCAGACCGCGTAAGAAGACGCTTCATCCAGTCCCAAACATGCTCAATGGGGGACAGATCCGGAGATCTTGCTGGCCAGGGTAGTTGACTTACACCTTCTAGAGCACGTTGGGTGGCACGGGATACATGCGGACGTGCATTGTCCTGTTGGAACAGCAAGTTCCCTTGCCGGTCTAGGAATGATAGAACGATGGGTTCGATGACGGTTTGGATGTACCGTGCACTATTCAGTGTCCCAGTGGTGTACGGCCAGTGTAGGAGATCGCTCCCCACACCATGATGCCGGGTGTTGGCCCTGTGTGCAGTCCTGATTGTGGCGCTCACCTGCACGGCGCCAAACACGCATACGACCATCATTAGCACCAAGGCAGAAGCGACTCTCATCGCTGAAGACGACACGTCTCCATTCGTCCCTCCATTCACGCCTGTCGCGACACCACTGGAGGCGGGCTGCACGATGTTGGGGCGTGAGCGGAAGACGGCCTAACGGTGTGCGGGACCGTAGCCCAGCTTGATGGAGACGATTGCGAATGGTCCTCGCCGATACCCCAGGAGCAACAGTGTCCCTAATTTGCTGGGAAGTGGCGGTGCGGTCCCCTACGGCACTGCGTAGGATCCTACGGTCTTGGCGTGCATCCGTGCGTCGCTGCGGTCCGGTCCCAGGTCGACGGGCACGTGCACCTTCCGCCGACCACTGGCGACAACATCGATGTACTGTGGAGACCTCACGCCCCACGTGTTGAGCAATTCTGCGGTACGTCCACCCGGCCTCCCGCATGCCCACTATACGCCCTCGCTCAAAGTCCGTCAACTGCACATACGGTTCACGTCCACGCTGTCGCGGCATGCTACCAGTGTTAAAGACTGCGATGGAGCTCCGTATGCCACGGCAAACTGGCTGACACTGACGGCGGCGGTGCACAAATGCTGCGCAGCTAGCGCCATTCGACGGCCAACACCGCGGTTCCTGGTGTGTCCGCTGTGCCGCGCGTGTGATCATTGCTTGTACAGCCCTCTCGCAGTGTCCGGAGCAAGTATGGTGGGTCTGACACACCGGTGTCAATGTGTTCTTTTTTCCATTTCCAGGAGTGTACCTGAGAGAGAGGCCAAAAAGTTACCCTTTGGTATTTTCTGCCTGAGGAGTGTCCACTGTACAGTAAAGTATTTGTACTTTGCGCTTGTAATTGTACTTTGTGCTTGGTACTTGCGAATACTATTCCTATTCTATTGCTTGTCCTGTAGTAGATGGCGAAAAGTTGATGTGGGTCGTCCACGCTCGGCTCGATCAGTACAGCTGGAGGGAGACGTGCTGGTAATGTTCGAAGAGGACCCAACCACCAACTCACTGGTGGTGGCACAGGTGCTGCACATGGGTAAAACTGCCGTGTGATGCGATTTCCATGAACACTGGCTCCAACCAGAAAGTCAGGCCCTACAGAAGGAGAACTACCTACGATGGAAACAGTTAGGACAGTGGTATTTACAACAATACATACTGCAACCACAAGTCCCAAGCTTGGTGCTACTCACGGATGAGTGACCATTTACTAGAAATGGCATATTAACCTTCAGAACACGCACGATTGCGTCAGGAGCGTGAGGCTTTACACTGATGTAGGCTCTCCATTGGCGTAGCAAGTAAGCATTTCGAAGACCGTTTGTAATGTAGACAGCGCGATGTGCTACTCATGTTGGGTTTATTGGCACAATGTGGAACGCACATCCATCTCAGGCTTCGACCATGCTCTCAACGCCCACGCTGTGTGTTTCCGGATATGGGTTCCTTCTTGAAAAACAACCCGTGTGTCTTCCCGCAAACATACTAACCGTTGTCGGTGTTTTTCGGGGCACCTTTTAGACTGAGAGTAAGCCAAATACAAGAGTAATGAGGGCTGGTGAAGGAATTCCGTTAGTTTCGAAGTAAACTAATGCATAACGGACAAAGCACGCAGGATATAAGAGGTAGACTAGGAGAGGGAAAGAGGGCATTCATCACGAAAATGAGACTACTAATATGAGACATAGGAGGCATTACCTTGTACGGAAGTGAATAAAGAACTGCAGAAAAATTGGATAACAGAGTCGTAGCTTTTGAGGTAGGATATAACAGAATGTTGCTGGCAGTTATGTGGACTGAAAACAAAGGAATTGACGAGGAAAGGATTAAGAGTGAAACGATTGCTAAAAGAACGTAGAGAGGATTTTGTCCAAAGAGGGTAGGGAGGTCCAATTTCTTGAAGAGGACCATAAAAAGCCTCATATTTTTTATTTATCCTGAAAACGCATGTACTTCTTTTTTGTTTTTTGCACATAACTTGATTTCGAGAGGTATTCATAGAAACAGTATTTGGTCTGTAAAGTTAATTAAATTGTTCTGTTCCACACAAAAACTAGAACAATTTTTGGTGGCGAAGAGATCTGGAATAATTCAACCTTACACCTTCCCAAACTTCCTCTTGTAGGTAGGGATTTGTCACTTGCTGCAAAGTAGAAAGAACATGTTCTACGTTGAAGAATGTTCCGGCAGACAAACTCATGAGCGTAAATGAGGAGAATTGTGCGTTTTTGGTGCTCTGATAATGCATGAATGTTTGCATGTTTTAAGATTTAATTATGCGTGAAATTCCTGGCTGCAGTTGCTGTAGTATTACAGGAGTGGACGAAAGGAACGGCGGGGTGGGAATGCAGGGCGCAGTGGGCTTAGACGAATTCAAGCAGCCCGCTGAAAAAATTGTAGAAACAAACGAACTGTAGCATGTGCTGTCATCACATACCCCTTCCGCTCTCCACAAACCGCTTCCCATCGTTCTGTATCGGAAATGATTTTCGTAACTGAGTGTCACCCTGGTGGCAAGATTAAGCGCTATTTTGCCATTTGAGCTACTAATGGGAGAGTTTTGGGCAATTTCTTAAAGAAATGCAACCATCACCGATTGGGTGATATTCTTGTTGATGGAGACTGATTCGAGCAACCCAGACATGTGTATTTCTATGCACTGCTTTTAACTTAATGATGTTATTTGCAATTGTGTGTACTGATCCGCTGCCTCGTGAAGTACTGAAATGTTTCAAACCCAAAGTTTTGTCCGGCTCCAAATAACGACTCCAGTGCGGACACTGAATAGCTATAGATAGGTAATTAGGATATTATAGTAGTACATACGTATGAATGGCTGAAAATGAATAGTCCAAAGCCAAACTTTTCTCTAAATATATTTATTATGTTGGTTCAATTTCGATTTACAGGGGGAAGCTACTGCAAAAATATTTTAATTTTCATTCACTCGATGGCAGAACACTTTGCACTTGTCGTTCGCCGGCCGTTGTGGATGAGCGGTTCTAGACGCTTCAGTCTGGAACCGCACGACCACTACGGTCGGAGGTTCGAATCCTGCCTCGGGCATGGATGTATGTGATGTCCTTAGGTTAGTTAGCTTTAAGTATTTCTAAGTCTAGGGGACTGATGACCTCAGATGTCAAGTCCCATAGTGCTCAGAGCCATTTGAACTCGTCGTTCTTATATACAGCTGCAGTCTTTTCCATGTGTGAAACAACCCAAAGCAACAGTAAAATAGCGTTTGCGGAAACGAGGCTATTTCTATGCTTAATCGAAAAAGAAGATTCTGAGAGAGAATTACCCAGTTCTGATGAAAATTTTTCATCCATTGGCAGCAGTTATTGCCCCTGCGATGAATATTCATCCGAAAATGACATTTAAATTGAAACATTCAGGCTTATTTTTGTATCACACAATGGTGTTATTACGTAATTCTAATTACGATTTACACACAAATTAAAATAAATCTGCGGGTATCTTAAAGAAATTATACTTCTCCTATTAGTTAACGCATATTGGTAATAACTTTAATGTTATATGGCTGCTGGTATAATACGTTAATGTCTGTTATGTATGTTACAGTGGCTTTGGTCTTTCTCTTTCTGAATATTTTGTTTGACTTAGGATGCTGACGAATGTAAAAGTCTTCAGAGGTATCACCTGCTAAAACATCTTCAGGCAGCAAAACAGAATAAATATGAATGATTGGAAAAGATTAGAATGTAAACGTCAAAGAAATTATGGCAGAGTGTACGTAACTGATAAAACAGAACAAACTATCGGTACTGAAAGTCTTGGTCTCGGCTGTAAGTGTGAAAACAAGTTATTGAGCAACTTGTATACAGCAGATGATCCATTTTGACTGGGATATGGGTTACTTCAGTTGTCAAAATAATTACCTTCTGGGTAATATTAAGTTCCAACAAGTGCAAAGGAGGTAACTATAATTAAAGAAAACCAGAAATGAGATTTTTATATTACATTCGTTTTATAGATAAAATTCTTATTCTGACTGATTAACATATTTAATTTTTTCAGGTATCCCGACAAAATTAAAAGTGCAGCTTCGCAGAGAATGATTACTTTTCTATACCAGGTTAAGGTTGACGGCTGTAATACTTTGGTATGCAGAGAGGAATTTTTAAGTGTGCATGGGCACAAGAACAATCAAGGACTCCTTAAGAGCTTACAGAAATGCTTGCTAGACGGTCACTGTACTTCTCCAAAAGACAGTAGAGGCACCGCAAGATTAATTTAATATTACTTCCCGAAAAATCCATAATTGTGTTGTATTATGTTATTTATATTGTTTTTTAAGTATAATATTCAGCCGAAAATTCGCTATGTATCTTTGACATGGGAATTTAACTTTAAAGGGAACTGTTTGCTTTTTTAGTTCACAGGGAAGAAAGGGGAACCCAAGAAGGAAAATTTCACCAGAATCAGTTCAGACAGTTTAAAGCTTCATAAATAATATACCTAAGTATGCCAATCATCACAGCCATTCACACAACGCTAATTAGGTGTACTTCGACCATGACATGTCGATCGCTTCATACGTCAAGAACATTATTTAAAATATTGTGAAGAATATAATGCACCACAAGTAAAAGTTTCAAAACTTCGAGACGTTTTAAACCACGATTCTAATATTGGTTTTAGACTGCTTCCTTCGAACGCGTATCATGCATACGATGAATTTCAAATTCAAACTGAAAACGCACAATTGACCAACTTTGAAGATACGATTAAAAGATTAACGTTTGAAAGGGACCTACATCGCACCAAAGCATCTGCAGGACCAAATATCATTTTCTGCCTGCTTTACTTGTGAAGCGAACACGTAAGGACTTGTCGCGAGAATGTCTGTTTCACGTAACTGCGTACGTTTTATACAAAGAAAGACACCAAACGACAAACAAAACCAAAACTGAAACATAAACAACGTAACTTAACAGTGCTGAGTGCTCTTTCTCTTCAGTGTTGCTCAGATATCGATCATTAATGAGTGGGGGATAGGAAAAACAAACCTGTAATGTTCGGATTGACAATTAGTAGTGTCCTGCTTGACATAGCCACGTCGTTTAAATATCTGGGTGTGTCGTTGAAAAGTGATATGAAATGGAACGAGCATGCGAGAATTGTTGTAGGAAAGACGAGTGGTCGACTTAGCATTATTGAGAGAATTTTACAGTCATTTATAAAAGAGCGCATATAGGACGCTAGTGCAGCCTATCACTGTGTTCTGCTCGAGTGTTTGGGATGCGTACCAGGTCGGATTAAAGAAAGACGTCGAAGCAGCTCAGAGGCTGGCTGCGAGATTTGTCGCTGGTGGGTTCGAACAACACGCAAGTGCTGCGGAGATGCTTCGGGAACTCAGATGGGAATCTCTGGAGGGTAGGTTAGGTTAGGGGACGTTCTTTTCGAGAAACGCTATTGAGAAAATTTATAGAACCGCAGTTTTAGCTGACTGCAGAAAGATACTGTTGCCTCCAACATACATAGCGCGTAAGAACCACGAAAATAAAATACGATAAATTAGAGCTCGTATGAAGGCGGCTAGTTCCAGCATCGTTTACAATGTTTATTAACAAGTGGCAATCTCCCGTGAGTCTTATTGAAAATATTTTTCGGGGCAGTATCATTTTATGTAGCCTGTAAATCAATAAATGTAAAACACGCCTGTTATTCTGATTATCCTGCTTATAATACTGTTAGAATGTATCTTTGAATCCACGTGCCTACGACCCCTTTCCACTCTGTAACCCTCGTTCTGGTTTGCAACTCATGTCTCACAGAAAACATCTACACCAACATAGGTACTCCGCAATCCACCTTGCGGCACCGTACCAGCGAAAAAATGTAATTGTGCTCCTTTATTTTACAAAAAATGTTGTTCATGCATTCCGTCCAGCCCCAGGTCCCCCTATTGTCTAAGCTCAGAGCTACTGAAAAACTTTTGCTCTCTGTTATTTGGTTGTTACTCGTCATCTGTTAAATGAAGTCATACTTACTTTCTATTTTTTACCGCTTGCATTCTCAAGTATACATCTCGTAACGAAACGGCACTGACTGAAGTTTATAGTTAGAGAGAATACGCTATCCTTACAATATCCCTTTCCTTTTCATTACTGTTTATTAGTACAGTTCTACTGCCTGTGATATTAGCAAATGCTCCAGCTACGTAATGTTCTAGAAGTAATTCAGTCAACCAAGGCGAAACCCGGAAATTTCAGAAAAAAATGTACATGTTTGAGTGAGAGCTGAGTGAAAGAGATGAGGAAGCCGGGAGGAGGAGAAAATGTTATTGAAATACTCACACCTTGGGGCCAACATGTCTCGTATTCATCGCCATTGGCTGCAGCGTTTCTACAAGAATTTAAAAGTAACTTTGTTACCTTCTATAGGCCCCACCAATAACTCATCCAGCGCATAGGCAGGACGTTTCAGTCACTTTCCTCAACACCACCAGCTGCTCTGTCGCCATTTAAATTGTGAATAGTGCCATGCTACCCTTGTGTGTATTTTAGAACTCATTTATTTTGCGTCTGTGACGAACTACTTACAAAATAATTCCATATAAATAGGAGTTTCGTCAGTTTATTAGCGACTCAACCTGAGTAGCAGAAAAATAAAAGCTATTTCTTGCTAAGCCTACTTTCTGAGAATGTAATAGGACACATTATTCACGGAAGAAAAAAAAACTGTTCCGATGTTGAAGAGGTAATGCGCTTAGCGTTCGCTGGACTTTGCAATTCTATTAGCCTCCGTTCCTTACTGTGGAAGTACAGAAATTTCATTTAGAGGAGCTAATAAATTCACGAATCACTACATCCTTCCGTCAGTTCTCTTTTAAGTTTTGCAGTTTCAGGAATTCTTTTAGTAAATTTGTTTTAAAACCCATTATATCTTTTTTACATATCATACTTGAACGTTATGAAACGTTATTCAAATAGCGTAATAATAATAACAGTGTGACTGTATACGACGTGATCTACGTTGACACTTTACAAAGTGCTTTATTGCATTTACTTTGAGTCATTCAATAATATTTCAGTCCTGCTGGGTGTTAGGTCTTTCCCTGTTCCTACGCTTCTCGTTAAAAGGACTGAAAGTCGTCATGTCTTAATGGGTTCACGTCTTTTGATTTCGAAACCGTATTCTGTTTCCTTTATCTGCCTTAGTGCTTCTGAAAAATCTGTGCGCAATTCCAGTGCTTTTTCCTAAAGTTCTCATCGTTCTGTATCACCTATGTTTTTTCATTAGTCTGATTTTCTATGTAGTAGCTTTCGCGACCGTGATTGCTATATTTCTGATGCCCCCGCCAGTTATTTATGTGTGTTTTCTTACCAAAGGCTTACTGACTCCATGTATAGCATAAAACATTTTTACATGCTTACCCTTTTATCTGTTACAATCGTTACCCACGTCTGAAAATAGTATTTCTGCATTCAATTCTCTTGCATAGTCACTTCTCAAAAAAAAAATGCAACATACCTTTTTTCCTAACCAGTCTATATCGGAACTGCGGATAAATGTGGCACTGAGCTGCTCTCATCTCGTCTTCTGCTGTCATACATTGCAGTAGTTGCTTTTCAGTTGCTGTGCCACAGAATCCTCTATAACTTGAGTCCTCTGTTCGTAGATGAAAATGAAATGTACGATGCCAAACCAAGTCTCGACTTGTGAAAACAGAAAACAAATATTGTTCATGACTGAAAAATAAATATTGGGATGTAGGACAACTCCAATTTCACAAATGGGTACTTAAAAGATGCTACCATAAACAGATAAACTGCTTTTCTTCCGTAATAAAAACGGAGTTCGAGGCTCAAGATATTCCTCCTACAGATCTCTAGATACGTGTTATTGTAAGGTAGGAACACAGTTAACCAATGAGATCGCCGGCTGAGGATAAGCGCGAGCGCGTGTTGCCTAGTGAGATGACCTAACTGATTCCAACACCGAGGCAACAGATGAGAATCTCTCTAGCAGAACGATGCGCAGAAGCTGTTGTCGGAGAGTTTTAATTCAAGTTGTAAATAAATGACACGGGTAGTATGACCCTCATGACATTTTTTGTACTCGGCTGTGAAATGGTTCAAATGCGTCTGAGCACTATGGGACTTAACATCTAAGGTCATCAGTCCCCTAGAACTCAGAACTACTTAAACCTAACTAACCTAAGGACATCACACACATCCATGCCCGAGGCAGGATTCGAACCTGCGACCGTAGCGGTCACGCGGTTCCAGACTGAAGCGCCTAGAACCGCACGGCCACACCGGCCGGCCATTCGGCTGTGACTGAAAGCTTGACGAAACTGTCCAAAGTAATCACAACACATTCCACATTTTCACCGACGTTCTCGACACACTTCTTCCATCGTGGAACCAAACTAGTTTCAACATTCCCTGTTCGTAAAAGAACGTGTAGTTGGATTATATCCATCTGGGGACTGCTGATTTCAGTTCCTCATCCGTCGCAATGGGTTGGCCAGACAGTAATTTGGTCATGGGACCAAACAGATGAAAGTCCGATGGTGCAAGGTCCGAAATGGGTGGTGAATGGTGCAGCACCTCCCACACAAATTTTCTCACGAAGAGGAGCAGCAACATGTCGGCGAACGTAGTCATGAAGTTGACTCCATCAGCATTAATGTTGTGGCGTTTCTCACAAAGGACACGACGGAACATTACCAAATTTAAATGTAGTCTGCAGCACCTACAGTAGTCCTGTGTTTAGCAAAGTCCACTGAGAGGTTGCAGTTGTTGCCTGAAGCGCGGAGCGTGATGAATCACTAAGGTTCATATGGCCCTCTTGAAAGAATGCACACCAACTGGAAACATTGCTACGGTCTATACAGTCGTCCCTGTGAATTTCACTCCGTTTATTGCCTTTGGACCAAAAATACACAAGTACATTTCGTTGGTCTTTGCAAGCTGAAGACAGTAACATGTTTCGTAGTCAGCTAGAGCTGCACATGAAAAAAAATCCTCTGCAACGAAAATTTCAAACTATATCGTTGTAAAATTTCAACAGTCCAGCTGCAATACCAGGAAAAAAAGTTGTGCGTTACTTTCCGTGCCCCACTCGTAAGTATTACTTTGCTTACCGGTTTCTTCAGATCCTCACGACTGACTAAAGAAGAAAAAGAGGTCTGCAGTATATAACTGATAGTATTTTGTCATTAAAATACACAAATATTGGCAGTGTAAAAATTAGATGTAATGAAATGATCCGTAGCTGTTACTATAATGAGCAACTTTTGAACAGAGTGAGGATTCACAGGAAGCTACTGATACTGAACTGATGAAACTAGAAGGGAGGTTTTGTGGCTAGCCACGTTACAATACATGCGTAATTTAGCTCTGTCACAATCGAGGGGCTATTAATGAGTAATGCAGCACATTTTTTTCTATAAGGAGGTTGGTTGTATTCAGGATTTCAATACATCATATTATTCCCCAGACTTTGGCTACAAAGGCCTATTTTTCAACATAATCTCCGGTCAAAGCGACGTCCTTGAGCCACCTTTCTGAAAGGGTTGTGTGAACGCAGGGTACCACTCTACTGGTCAACGCCGGAACCAATACCTTGCTGCATCATAACCTCCCTATCATCAACGTACTACTTCCTGCAGAGTACATCCTTCATTGGGCTAAAGAGACGCAAGTCGGGATGTCCGAGATCAAGGCTGTAGGACGGCTAAGGAAAAACCGTCCAATGAAGTTTTGTGAGCTCCTCTCTGGTGCGCAGGCTTACCTGAGGCGTTGCGTAGTCATTGAGAAGGAGTTCGTTTGCATCTTTGTGCCGGCGAACAAGCTGATGGTAGCACAGTACACATACGAGTTCATCGTTGAGGGAAGACATCAAACATAATACACCACTGGCCATTAAAATTGCTACACCAAGAAGATGACGTGCTAAAGACGTGAAATTTAACCGACAGGAAGAAGATGCTGTGATATGCAAATTATTAGCCTTTCGGAGCATTCACACAAGGTTGGCGCCGGTGGCGACACCTACAACATGCTGACTTGCGGAAAGTTTCCAACCGATGTCTCATACACAAACAGCACTTGCCCGGCGTTGCCTCGTGAAACGTTGTTGTGATGCCTCGTGTAGGGAGGAGAAATGCGATTGCGGTTTATTGCATCGCCACGTTGGTCGAGATCCAATGACTGTGAGCAGAATATGGATCCCAACGGCATCGTATCACTAGCAGTCGAGATGACAGGCATCTTATCCGCATGACTGTAACAGATCGTGCAGCCACGTCTCGATCCCTGATTCAACAGACGGGGACGATTGCAAGACAACAACCATCTGCACGAACAGTTCGACGACGTTTGTAGCAGCATGGACTATCAGCTCGGAGACCATGGCTGCGGTTACCCTTGACGCTGCATCACAGACAGCAGCGCCTGCGATGGTGTACTCAACGACGAACCTGGGTGCACGAATGGCAAAACGTCATTTATTCGGATGAATCCAGGTTCTGTTTATAGCATCATGATGGCCGCATCCGTGTTTGGCGACATCGCGGTGAACGCAGATTGGAAGCGTGTATTCGTCATCGCCATACTGGCGTATCACCCGGCGTGATGGTATGGGGTGCCATTGGTTAAACGTCTAGGTCACCTTTTGTTCGCATTGACGGCACTTTGAACAGTGGACGTTACATTTCAGATGTGTTACGACCCGTGGCTCTACCCTTCATTCAATCCCTGTGAAACCCTACATTTCAGCAGGATAATGCACTACCGCATGTTGCAGGTCCTGTACGAGCCTTTCTGGATACAGAAAATGTTGAACCGCTGTCCTGGCCAGCACATTCTCCAGATCTATTACCAACTGAAAACGTCTGGTCAATGGTGGCCGAGCAACTGGCTCGTCTCAATACGCCTGTCGTTACTCTTGATTAACTGTGGTATCGGGCTGAAGCTTCATCCAAGATCTGTTTGACTCAATGCCCAGGCGTATGAAGGCCGTTATTAGGGCGAGAGGTGGTTGTTCTAGGTACTGATTTCTCAGGATCTATGCACGCAAATTGCGTGAAAATGTAATCTCATGCCAGTTCTAGTATAATATATTTGTACAATGAATACCCGTTTATGATCTGCATTTCTTCTTGGTGTAGCAATTTTAATGGCGAGTAGTGTAGTACTTCAGAAACCCAACATACCCTCACCATGACATTATCGGCTGACGGTGCGGTTGTATACATTTTCTTCGGAGGAGAGTGTGTTTCCGGTTCGAAGTTATGATGCCATGTTTCATTGCCTGTGACGATGTTAGACCAATAAATGTCAAGCTCTGCCTCGTAAGGCGCAAGCAATTCCGCACAGGTGGTCCTCGCTCCTCTTTATGGTATTCTGTCAGGTGGCGATGAACCCAGCGTGCACACACCTTTGAGTACCCCAACCGGTGGACGAGTTTGTCAGCACAACCAGCAGGGACGTTCGATTAAGAGCGAGGCGTTTGATTGTGATCCGACATCACTTAGAGTGAAAGTGCCCGCACATTGCGCCATTGCAAGAGTCACAGCTACGTGCAGTCGGCCGGCACGCGGGAGATCAAACAGGTTTAAACGATCTTGCTGTGATGGCGAAAGACGCCTCGCCCAATGACTCAGTGTGCTTTTCTTCACTGCCACATCCCCGTAGATATTCTACAAGCACATATGAATATTTGTGATGCTCTGGTGTTCCGACAAAAGAAACTCAATGACAGATCTCTGCTTGGAATGCACCTCTGTTACAGACACCATTTCAAGGGCTGCATATAGCGCCACCACTCATCGGAACTTTATGAAACTGTTTTAACTGAAGCGGGAATATTCCACGATGTTCCACAAGAAATTCCGCATTTCTTCAACCGAAACTGACCGACTGTAAAAAATGGTTCAAATGGTTCAAATGGTTCAAATGGCTCTGAGCACTATGGGACTCAACATCTTAGGTCATAAGTCCCCTAGAACTAAGAACTACTTAAACCTAACTAACCTAAGGACATCACACACACCCATGCCCGAGGCAGGATTCGAACCTGCGACCGTAGCGGTCCCTCGGTTCCGGACTGCAGCGCCAGAACCGCACGGCCACTGCGGCCGGATGTAAAAAATGTATTGCATTATTTACTGAATGCTCCTCTTACTCAAAAGCCATCTTCACGATACGTGAAAATTTTAAAGTAATTGCATAAGCGAAAGAAAGAGTAAAAGTAAAATTAATTAAAATATGAAAACGAATGCATATGTATTATTAAGTAATAAGGGTACTGGCGTGTGTGTATGTTTGCACTTGCTGGAGCCAGCCGGCCGCGCAGCTCAACACGAACACGAACCACCAGCAGCCATTCTAGATGTAGCAAAGAACGACATCACAAACGTAAACATGTTTCCATCACTAAAAATTTTGTTTAATTCTTGTCTTTTATAGCAGAATATATCTCATGTTCCTCTCAGCACATCTGGGTACCGAGCGTTGTTGGCTCTATGTGCCAGATCGTATAGTAGTGTGCTGAGATATGTGTGCCTAGAGTACTGAGTGAGTTTATATTTTGTGTACAAGTGTGTTGTTTAAGTCACGTTTAAACATTAGATATCTTTACCCATGTATCGTTTCTGGCAATCGGCTCACGTGATCCTATAGATATCTGAATAATGCGAGAACTTCTTTTAACCGTGCGGGCTGTTCGGAAAGTAAGGTCAGATCGGTATCGAAATGGAAACCACTGCGAAAATCTATCTTTTTTTTCGCAACAGTTAGCCACACATTCCAGCTACGTCATTAAATAGTCCCCGCTCCGTCTTAGACATTTATCGTGGCGTTGTCACAGAAAGCAGCCGTCTGCGCTTTCCGCCAGATCTCTACACTGGTCTGCCTTCCGTTATTTGTGCCATCCTTCCCTAATCCGATGAGACCGATGACCTCGATGTTTGGTCTCCTCCACCAATTCAACCCAACTCATGGAACTCTAGCTGAATGTCGCCAGTAGCCTAATACGGCTCCGACTGGCTGATGTCCACGACGCGGTGCGAGTTTTGAGGAACAGTTCCGCTGGCCGATACGGTCATTTAATGCTTTAACCAGAAACATGTTCATCCGACAAGGCGACACGTTTTCAATGATCCACGGTCCGACCTTGAGGATCCAGTGTACACTCTAATCTTAACTGATTATGTTATCGGGTCAACATAGTAGAACTTATAGGTCGCCTGCTACAGAGCCAAACGTTCAATAATGCGCTCTGGACGGTGTACTCCTGCGAGAACTTCTTTTAACCGTGTGGGCTGTTCGGAAAGTAAGGTCAGATCGGTATCTAAATGGAAACCACTGCGAAAATCTATCTTTTTTTTCGCAACAGTTAGCCACACATTCCAGCTACGTCATTAAATAGTCCCCGCTCCGTCTTAGACATTTATCGTGGCGTTGTCACAGAAAGCAGCCGTCTGCGCTTTCCGCCAGATCTCTACACTGGTCTGCCTTCCGTTATTTGTGCCATCCTTCCCTAATCCGATGAGACCGATGACCTCGATGTTTGGTCTCCTCCACCAATTCAACCCAACTCATGGAACTCTAGCTGAATGTCGCCAGTAGCCTAATACGGCTCCGACTGGCTGATGTCCACGACGCGGTGCGAGTTTTGAGGAACAGTTCCGCTGGCCGATACGGTCATTTAATGCTTTAACCAGAAACATGTTCATCCGACAAGGCGACACGTTTTCAATGATCCACGGTCCGACCTTGAGGATCCAGTGTACACTCTAATCTTAACTGATTATGTTATCGGGTCAACATAGTAGAACTTATAGGTCGCCTGCTACAGAGCCAAACGTTCAATAATGCGCTCTGGACGGTGTACTCCTGCGAGAACTTCTTTTAACCGTGCGGGCTGTTCGGAAAGTAAGGTCAGATCGGTATCGAAATGGAAACCACTGCGAAAATCTATCTTTTTTTTCGCAACAGTTAGCCACACATTCCAGCTACGTCATTAAATAGTCCCCGCTCCGTCTTAGACATTTATCGTGGCGTTGTCACAGAAAGCAGCCGTCTGCGCTTTCCGCCAGATCTCTACACTGGTCTGCCT
Source organism: Schistocerca piceifrons (assembly GCF_021461385.2). Taxonomy (NCBI): domain Eukaryota; kingdom Metazoa; phylum Arthropoda; class Insecta; order Orthoptera; family Acrididae; genus Schistocerca; species Schistocerca piceifrons. Next base: position 357,832,130 of record NC_060141.1, on the reverse strand, counting down.
TCCGTTATTTGTGCCATCCTTCCCTAATCCGATGAGACCGATGACCTCGATGTTTGGTCTCCTCCACCAATTCAACCCAACTCATGGAACTCTAGCTGAATGTCGCCAGTAGCCTAATACGGCTCCGACTGGCTGATGTCCACGACGCGGTGCGAGTTTTGAGGAACAGTTCCGCTGGCCGATACGGTCATTTAATGCTTTAACCAGAAACATGTTCATCCGACAAGGCGACACGTTTTCAATGATCCACGGTCCGACCTTGAGGATCCAGTGTACACTCTAATCTTAACTGATTATGTTATCGGGTCAACATAGTAGAACTTATAGGTCGCCTGCTACAGAGCCAAACGTTCAATAATGCGCTCTGGACGGTGTACTCCTGCGAGAACTTCTTTTAACCGTGTGGGCTGTTCGGAAAGTAAGGTCAGATCGGTATCGAAATGGAAACCACTGCGAAAATCTATCTTTTTTTTCGCAACAGTTAGCCACACATTCCAGCTACGTCATTAAATAGTCCCCGCTCCGTCTTAGACATTTATCGTGGCGTTGTCACAGAAAGCAGCCGTCTGCGCTTTCCGCCAGATCTCTACACTGGTCTGCCTTCCGTTATTTGTGCCATCCTTCCCTAATCCGATGAGACCGATGACCTCGATGTTTGGTCTCCTCCACCAATTCAACCCAACTCATGGAACTCTAGCTGAATGTCGCCAGTAGCCTAATACGGCTCCGACTGGCTGATGTCCACGACGCGGTGCGAGTTTTGAGGAACAGTTCCGCTGGCCGATACGGTCATTTAATGCTTTAACCAGAAACATGTTCATCCGACAAGGCGACACGTTTTCAATGATCCACGGTCCGACCTTGAGGATCCAGTGTACACTCTAATCTTAACTGATTATGTTATCGGGTCAACATAGTAGAACTTATAGGTCGCCTGCTACAGAGCCAAACGTTCAATAATGCGCTCTGGACGGTGTACTCCTAAACACTGCTGCTGCTCCAGCATTGCACTCTGTCGCCAGACCTGCCACAGCCCGATGTCTATTCTGCTGTACAGAGTGGACAAGCCTTCGGCCTCCGCATTCTGTGATGAGCCGTTGACCTTCAACTCCTTGTCGTTCACTGGTGGTCCTTCAACAACTTTCCAAAGATGGTCGCGACAGAAACTCGCGAACATCCGCCGAGTTTCAGCTCTTTCGCATGCTCGTTCCCAGGCGTCAAGCCATAACAATCTATGGTTGGTGAAAGTTACTGACATTTCCTCTAGAACGACTTCCTATTCGTCTCTGCTCCGTTCAAACACTTTCCTTACCACTGCCCACCAATCTCGTGGCTGGCAGCGGTCGTAATGTTTTGGCTCATCAGTGCAAGTTATCGTATAACTTGTAAATAATGTCACAATATCACATGGAACATATTAATGTTTTTATTTTCCTTTTTACCACTATAATGTGGAATAATTGTGTTTGACGCCACTGATCATAAATTTATTTCAAGACATGTCAGTCTATGCTATTGGGGAGGAATCATCAACGAATATATATTTAACGTAAAGGTAACTTCGAAACTTGGGAAGATGTTTTAGGAGCTAATTTTCCCAAGTAATATATGTAACTTGCGTCCATTAACATACCCCACTGTCCATGGAAGAGTGTGTAGCGCTCGGTATCCCATTTAACTATTATTTGTTGATCTTTCCCCGCCACTATTAGGTATTACATGAAGATACAGTACTTGCTGTAGCTTTTTCTGTATGTTTCAGTATATATAGTTTTATCATTATAATATTTTTTTTAATTACTATGGGACTTAAATTCTGAGGTCATCTGTCCCCGAGAACTTAGATCTACGTAAACCTAACTAACCTAAGGACATCACACACATCCATGCCCGAGGCAGAATTCGAACCTGCAACCGTAGCGGTCGCGCGGCTCCAGACTGTAGCGTCTAGAACCACTCGGTCACTCTGGCCGGCCATTATAATATTAACTGATACGTTTGCAGTATAATGTATTGTGCGTATGGATTATAACTGTAACAATAGATTCGAATTTCTGAACTGTTCTTGTGCTGCGTGACGTGTAACTTGTGAGGTATTCTTTAGTTGTCTGTTGATCACATCCGTAAACGCTCCATCTGAAACTGTCACTAGCGAGTATGGTAGTTTAATGAGTAAACTGCTGATCACGCACTTGTGAAAATTAGGGCTAAATTTCATACCGCATGTAACGATTTTAGTTTATCTCGATTTCCAAAAATTGCACTCAGGCAAATGGTAGGATGGTATCTTCTAGGAGGTCTAGTTCCCTGCTGCATTATTTTATAGTCTCTTCTCCAGTCGTAACCACCTCCACGTTGTCAGGGAGTTATTTCATATTCTTCCCCTTCCCATGCCGCCTTCATTCCTTCCCTGATCATGTGCACCTTTTACAAACCATTCAGGTGTTATTTTCACCTATTGAAGTGTTTTAATGTGATTCAAAGAACATATATTTATGATTCAGTGGCAATTCCGCTTTTTTTTTATCCTTCTGACTGGTTCGACGCGAAACGCCAGTGCCAACCTCTTCACCTTAGGTAGCACTAGCACTTGCAACCTACGTCCTCAGTTATACTGTATTATCATCGACGTTATTCCGTGATGTCTTAACGCATATCCTATCACCCTGTCCCTTCTTCTTCTTCTTCTGAGTGTTTCCCTTATATTTCTTTCCTCGACAATTCTGTGGAGAACCTTCTCATTCCTTACCTATTTTTCAACATTCGTCTGTAGCATCGCATCTGTTCCGGTTTTCCCAGTCAGTGTTTACCTACCACACAATATTGCGTCCCAAACGAACATTCTTAGAAATTTCTTCTTCAAATTGAGGTCTCTGTTTGATATTAGTAGATGTGTCTTGTCCAGGAATACTTTTTATGTCATCCTTTCTCCGTCCGACATAGGTATTTTGCTGCCTAGGTATCACAACTACTCAACTTCATCTGCTTCGTGATCATAAATCCTGCTATTCTTATTTCTGCTACTTCTCATAATTTTCGTATTTCTTACATTTACTCTCAATCCATATTCTGTGCTCATTAGACTATTCATTCCATTTGGCGCCTCCTGTAATTCATCTCCAATTTCACTGAGAACAGCAATATCATCGTCGAATCTTATCATTGATATTCTTCCACCTTGAATTTTAATTCCACTCTTGAATCTTTCTTTTATTTCCGTCATTGCTTTTTCGTTGTGTAGACTGAACAGTAGTGGCGAAAGCTTAAATCCCTGTCTCACACTTTATTTAATCCGAGCACTTCGTTCTTAGTCTTCCATTGTAATGTTTCTCTCATTGTCTTTCCCAGTAGCATATCCCTATTTTTCTCAGAATTTCGGATATCTTGGACGACTTTACATTGTCGAACGCTATTTCCATGTCTACAAATCATATGAACGTGTCTTGATTTTTCTTTAGTCTTGCCCCAGTTATCAACCGCAAATCAGAACTGCATCTCTAGTGCCTATATGTTTCCTAAAGCCAAGGTGGTCGTTGTTTGACTGATCTTCCATTTTGATTACCATTCTTCTGTACATTACTCCTGTCAGAAATGTGGATGTATGAGCTATTAAGCTTATTATGCGATAATTCTCGCACTTGTCTGCTCTTACTGTCTTCGGAATTGTTCAGATGATGTTTCTCCAAACGTTTAATGGTATATCGCCATTCTCATACATTCTATATGCCTACGTGAATAGTCGCTTAGTGGCCATTTTCCCCAACGATTTTAGAAATTCAAATGGAATGTTATCTATCGCTTCTGCTTTATTAGATCTGAAGTCTTTCAAAACATTTTTGAATTCTGACTAATTATGGATACCGTGTCTCTTCTATATCGACTCATGTTTCTCCTTTCAGATCATCAGACAAATCTTCCAGTCTCCTCTGCATTTAACAATGGAATTCTGATTGCATTCCTAACGTTGCCACCCTTGCTTGTAAACTGCATATATGCTGAACGAGGAAATAAAAGCTGAACTCTTTAGATAACTTTTCAGGCAGCACAAAAAATAATGATCCGGATTAAAAGTATGGTGTACGAGCTCCCTGTTTCTGCGGACAGCCCAGAGAGATGCATTTCCACTATGAACGAAGTGAACTATGGATGCGTGGAAGAGACTTTCCATTAACTTCGTTCTGTGATCGTCGTTCTTAAGGATAATAGGGGATCAGCGTAAAAATAAAATCTACATCTACATCTACATTTATACTCCGCAAGCCATCCAACGGTGTGTGGCGGAGGGCACTTTACGTGCCACTGTCATTACCTCCCTTTCCTGTTCCAGTCGCGTATGGTTCGCGGGAAGAACGACTGTCTGAAAGCCTCCGTGCGCGCTCTAATCTCTCTAATTTTACATTCGTGATCTCCTCGGGAGGTATAAGTAGGGGGAAGCAATATATTCGATACCTCATCCAGAAATGCACCCTCTCGAACCCTGGACAGCAAGCTACACCGCGATGCAGAGCGCCCCTCTTGCAGAGTCTGCCACTTGAGTTTATTAAACATCTCCGTAACGCTATCACGGTTACCAAATAACCCTGTGACGAAACGCGCCGCTCTTCTTTGGATCTTCTCTATCTCTTCCGTCAAACCGATCTGGTACGGATCCCACACTGATGAGCAATACTCAAGTATAGGTCGAACGAGTGTTTTGTAAGCCACCTCCTTTGTTGATGGACTACATTTTCTTAGCACTCTCCCAATGAATCTCAACCTGGTACCCGCCTTACCAACAATTAATTTTATATGATCATTTCACTTCAAATCGTTCCGCACGCATACTCCCAGATATTTTACAGAAGTAACTGCTACCAGTGTTTGTTCCGCTATCATATTATCATACAATAAAGGATCCTTCTTTCTATGTATTCGCAATACATTACATTTGTCTATGTTAAGGGACAGTTGCCACTCCCTGCACCAAGTACCTATCTGCTGCAGATCTTCCTGCATTTCGCTACAATTTTCTAATGCTGCAACTTCTCTGTATACTACAGCATCATCCACGAAAAGCCGCATGGAACTTCCGACACTATCTACTAGGTCATTTACATATATTGTGAAAAGCAATGGTCCCATAACACTCCCCTGTGGCACGCCAGAGGTTACTTTAACGTCTGTAGACGTCTCTCCATTGATAACAACATGCTGTGTTCTGTTTGCTAAAAACTCTTCAATCCTGCCACACAGCTGGTCTGATATTCCGTAGGCTCTTACTTTGTTTATCAGGCGACAGTGCGGAACTGTATCGAACGCCTTCCGGAAGTCAAGAAAAATAGCATCTACCTGTGAGCCTGTATCTAATATTTTCTGGGTCTCATGAACAAATAAAGCGAGTTGGGTCTCACACGATCGCTGTTTCCGGAATCCATGTTGATTCCTACATAGTAGATTCTGGGTTTCCAAAAACGACATGATACTCGAGCAAAAAACATGTTCTAAAATTCTACAACAGATCGACGTCAGAGATATAGGTCTATAGTTTTGCGCATCTGCTCGACGACCCTTCTTGAAGACTGGGACTACCTGTGCTCTTTTCCAATCATTTGGAACCCTCCGTTCCCGGAGTGTCTGGATATGCTGTTTCGAGCCACTTACTGATTTAACGTAAGACCAGTACTTCCTAGGATTTTCTGTCAAGTCGGTACATAGAATTTTACTTTCGAATTCACTGAACGCTTCACGCATAGCCCTCCTTACGCTAACTTTGACATCGTTTAGCTTCTGTTTGTCTGAGAGGTTTTGGCTGCGTTTAAACTTGGAGTGAAGCTCTCTTTGCTTTCGCAGAAGTTTCCTAACTTTGTTGTTGTACCACGGTGGGTTTTTCCCGTCCCTCACAGTTTTACTCGGCACGTACCTCTCTAAAACGCATTTTACGATTGCCTTGAACTTTTTCCATAAACACTCAACATTGTCAGTGTCGGAACAGAAATTTTCGTTTTGATCTGTTAGGTAGTCTGAAATCTGCCTTCTATTACTCTTGCTAAACAGATAAACCTTCCTTCCTTTTTTTTATATTCCTAGGCAGTGGGATATCTTTGATACCGCATAAATACCAGAAAGATAAATTGTCGACGAATAACATGAAAATGACGCATCATCTGGAATGAGAAAGTGAGCGAGGATACAGTGACAGTTTCACCAGACCCACAACAAATGCAATCCGGTTCTTAGATCGACAGTTAAGTGAAGTCACTTGTTAACAACGTTTTCACGTGCACGTTCTTCGAACCAATCAGATTATCATATTTGTCTACAAGAATTTTCTGATGATCAAAAAAACTGGATAAAAGTATCCGTTTTGGAAGCTTTGGTAGGTTGTAAGGCGACTAGGAATTTGAGGCACTTAATTTATGGCAGCAAATATATACAATTTAGTTCCTGTAGCAATCGTTCTTTTACTGACAATGCAAAATACTACAGCGCTGGCCAGCAGGACAAGCACTCTAGCATAGACGGCACATGCAGAAGTATTCTGCAGGAAGTACTGATATTTCTTGCAGCGTTTAACCTGTTAGTCAGGAGGCAAACCAGAGCAACAGCTGCAGAGTGTCAAAACACATTCTGCTAAATGCCAGTCGGCAATCATACGTCAATTTCACACATTCCCATCTGAATACTGCTTCAGGTTCCTTTATTAAGGGGTCCATAAAACTTTATGCCTTTATTCCCAGACCAAGGACGTCGATTTCCCATCTGTCTGAGTAGCATCGATCTTTATGCATTTGTGACCAATGGCCTTCCCAGCCCCCCACCCTTCAGGGTGTCCTAATTACAAGCTCCCTCATCGTTCCTGGAGGGAACGAATATGGAAGTAATTAGAAATACAATTTTGGGAATGGTGCATATTGTTTGCAGTCACACAGCGTTCGTGATTGGACTTGACGGAATGTTGAGATCTTGACTCGACAGACTATTGCGATCTGCATGTTAAGTGACAAAACTCGACAGTTTGGGAATAAACTACCCCGTAACATAATTCCTGCTGTGCCAGCTGAACTTCTTTTGCATTGGCGTAGATGGCCAATGAGGCTGCATCAGTGAACGCAAGTCAGTGTAGATGGAGGAGTAAGTCGCAGTGGCAATCTGCTGGCGAAAGCTAACAATTCCTAGGGGAAGCTCAATGCTGTCGCCTGGAATTGCAACGAATAGTGTGGTGGCAGCAGGCAGTGGGTTACGGACCACCAACACAGGGTGTGGGCTGTTGTGAACACGGGGAATGGTTTGAGCAGCAAATGGTGTTTGTAAGTAAAAGAATATGGCAGCTGGGAGATATGAAGCGTTTGCGGAAGAAAGTCTCTGCTTAAGAGTGACTTGTGCCATTCTGTTCTTCTGACTTATGAGTCTGTGGTAGCATTAGTGTACTGTGAAGATTTTTAATTGATGAAACACGACGAAGAAATGTGTTTCTAAAAAAATGTAAAAAATGAAAGGACTGACGGAGTGGGTCATAAAAATCAGCTTTCGCATAGCAATGCAAGTCGGTATCTCTGAAAGTTCGAAGCTAGGCGTCATTTAACAGCGTTGCAAGTTGCTGGGAAGAGAGGTATACAATCCGCCATTCGACTCGACATGGTAGCTGGTCTGCAGGGCAACGTTTTAATTTTTGTTTGTGACATCAAGTTATAAAAAGACATGCGGTTGAAATATCATGACATTTATTAGCAAACAGGCATATAATGCTCGAAATTACACGCCTGCTGCTTCAGTGGACAGTGTGCAACGACACCTGAATGAATGTTGCACACTTTCAAACATCTACGGGAAAGAGGGGAATCATTAGAGACTACCATAATTCGCGTCACCACCTCATCATGCGTCTCGGTAGCTGTTTCGTAAACAACAGTTTTCAGATGTCCCCAGACTAAAAATCAAGGGTCATCAAGTCGGGGAAACGTACAGGAAATGCCACTGACCACCGCGCCCTATGCACTTCTCATTGATGGTCTCATCCAATTGATTTCGCACCGGATGAGTGAAGTGCACGTATGCAGTATCATGTAGGTACCACATGTGATGTCGCACGTTGACAGGGATATGTTCCAACAACGTTCAGTGGTCGGTAGTGCAAATATGGATCAATCTGATTGTCGCCTACCAAACCGGTCGAGACGTTGATGACGAAGGGCTCTTGGTGACCATGAACAAAGGCAGTATACGGATCTCTGGAAGGGGGGGGGGGGGGTCTGCGTGCATCTGGAAACCGCTGAACGTATACCGTTGAACTGCGAGAGCATTTACATCCACCACCCCAGAAGCACAGTCCACGTCTGACCTTTCCTCCCAAGGAAAGCACTCCATTGCCCATTCGCTCCACACAGTCCCCTTCGTTGACACACTGATCCAAGACGAGACAGACTCTACAGCGTGCGGAGATGCCGCCCTTTGTGCGATATCGATCGAACAGGCATTTATACTGCCAATCGCAACGAGTTCGTGTCCCAATAAACACCGGAAGATACTCTGTGGTGTGGCCCCCACACCGGAATGCCTGCTACTGCATCGACACTGGTAGCAAGATGTATGCCTACCATCCCAGAGGTGCACTCCGTCTTCAGGCCACAAGTGCACCACCGGGACCATCCGACCGCTGTGTCATCCTTAGATGAGGATGCCGATAGGAGGGCGTGTGGTCAGCACACCGCTCTCCCTGTCGTTATGATGGTTTTCTGTGACCGGAGCCGCTACTATTCGGTCGAGTAGCTCCTGAATTGGCAACACAAGGCTGAGTGCACCCCGAAAAATGGCAACAGCGCATCCAAGTGCCGGCCATTCCCAAAGGTACGCGACGCTGTTAAGTGACACGTAAATCCGGACGCAAAGGGTACGGCCATGGGTTGCTATGTGAAACTTTCTAGTTACGAACCACTCTACCAAATGTTTCAAATGGCTCTAAGCACTATGGGACTTAACATTTGAGGTTATCAGCCCCTAAACTAAGAACTACTTAAACCTAACTAACCTAAGGACATCACACACATCCATGCACGAGGCAGGATTCGAACCTGCGACCGTAACAGCAGCGCGGTTCCGGTCTGAAACGCCTAGAACCGCTCGGCCACATCGGCCGACCCGACCCTCCCAGACCTCTCATTTTTTACATTCATTTTCGAAATGTCTTGTATGTGTTTGAAGTTTTAAGAACCTCATGAAAAACTGACATCTTCGCTCAGTTGTATTCTTGCACGTTGCAATCTAGCGACAAGTGCTATAGCATTCCCCGAGAGCATGCAGCATGCCCCAGCTGCCAGACTTAGGAGTGCTACTTGCGTAGTCTCAGTCTCAGTGTGCGTTACTCATTTAGTGGATTTAAGTGTAACCAGCCGCAAAACTGTCAGTAGTATGAAACCTGACTGTCGCATCTACCTTTAGTCATGTTTCCGTGTTTGCAGAAAAATTGGTTCAGACGGCTCTGAGTACTATGGGACTTAATGTCTAAGGTCATCAGTCCCCTAGAACTTAGAACTACTAAAACCTATCTAACCTAAGGACATCACACACATCCATGCTCGAGGCCGTGTTTGCATCTAAGAAGAGTTGTACTAGGTATACTGCATCTTGAGAGACCAGAGCCTGAACATACTATAGTCTGAAGAGTTGGGGGTAGTGATAGGCAAATAGAAACTCGAGGATATTTAATCTGGAAGAAACATTTCAAAATAAAATGCCTCTTTCGTTCCTATACTACAGTCGAGTGACTTGTGTTTCTATGCGTGGTCGTTACAAGGTTGACCTTAGCTAACTTCTGTATAAATTGCCACGCTTCATTTGCTGCTTCAGTGTCGTAGTGGCGATGAATCAATCACGTTGAATTTTCCATTACGATCGTTATAGCGCCCTTGCCAGAATGTAAGAAAAAATTTGATTACCGCCATTGGCTTGAAGCAATATGTATTTACACCACCTGATCAAAAGTAACCGAACACATGACTGAAAATGACCTTCAAGTTCGTGGCGCCATTGATCGGAAATGCTGGAATTCAATATGGTGTAGGCCCACACTTAGCCTTGATGACAGCTTCCACTCTCGCAGGCATACGTTCAACCAGGTGCTGGAAGGTTTCTTAGGGAATGGCAGGCCATTCTTCAAGGTGTGCTTCACTGAAGAGAGGTATCGATGTCGGTCAGTAAGGCCTTCAACGAATTCAGCGTTCCAAAACATCCCAAAGGTTTTCTGTAGGATTCAGGTTAGGACTCTGTGCAGACCAGTCCATTACAGTGTAATTATTGTTGTGTAAGCACTCCGCCACAGGCCGTGCATTGCTCGATCGTGTTGAAAGATGCAATCGCAGTCCCCGAATTGCTCTTCAACAGTGCGACGCAAGAAGGTGCTTAATATATCAAAACACCATCGCCTCCAAATTTTACTTTTGCCATTACAAACGCTGACAGATGAAGTTCACCGGTCATTCTCCATACCCATACCCTCACATAGGATCACCACATTGTGAACCGTGATTTGTCACTCCACACAATGTTTTTCCACTGTTCACTTGTTAAATGTTTACGCTCCTTACACCAAGCGAGGCGTAATTTGGCATTTATCGACGTGATGTGTGGCTTATGAACAGCCGCTCGTTCATAAAATCCTAGTTTTCTCAACTCGCGCCTAACTGTCGTAGTACTTGTAGTGGATCCTGATGCAGTTTGGAATTCCTGTGTGGGCATGGATAGATGTCTGCCTATTACACATTCGACCATCTTCTACTGTCGGAATGTCTCTCTCAGTCAACAGACGAGATCGACCTGTACGCTTTCATGCTGTACGTGTCCCTTCACGTTTCCACTTCACTATCACATCGGAAACAGTGGACCTAGGGATGTTTAGGAGTGTGGAAATGTCGCATACAGACGTATGTCACAAGTGACACCCAATCACCTTACCACGTTCGAAGTCCATGAGTTCGACGGAACGCCCCATTCCGCTCTCTCACGATCTCTAATGACTGCTGAGGTCGCTGATATGGAGTACCTAGCAGTAGGTGGCGGCTCAATGCACCTAATATGAAAACGTATTTTTTGGGGGTGTCCGGACACTTTTGATAACATAGTGTGTGGATATGCACATTAGGTTGTGTGTTAGTCTAATTGTGTTTCGATATCGGCATTAATTGCTGTGTGCTCTATGATAATAGTTCTCTTACGTAGTATTATCAGTTTCATGGGTTGATAAATATATACTCAGACTTCTGAAAGTTCTGTTATTTACGGCGAAGCTGTTTTAGGAACGCTCTACGTATGCCTGTTTTATGGTGTGTTTTGTCCATTTCCATTTATTAGAGTTTTTCAAAATTTTTTGTCGACATCTTCGCCGAGTTTAATGTCCTGTAAAAAATTGTAAACTTGGATCATCTTACTAGGCGCCGTGCATGTCAAGGCCTGGTCACAGAGACCAGCTGCTTACAGTAACCAGTGTGCATTAATGCACGATTTTATGGGGGCTATTCGGAAAATAATTCCGCTTGATGGGGGAATGGAAACCACTATGAAAATAAAAAAAAATGTTAATGTGCAATGCTTAGGTATACCTTACAGCTACTTCTCTACATCGTTGCTTCTCCGACTTAGACATTTGTGAAACTTCCTGGAAGATTTAAACTGTGTACCGGAGCGAGACTCGAACTCAGAACCATGGCCTTTCGAGGGCAAGTGCTCTACCAACTGAGTTCCCTAAGCACGACTCACGCCCCGTCCTCACAGCTTTACTTCCGCCAGTACCTCGTCTCCTACCTTCCAAACTTTACAGAAGCTCTCCTGCGAACCTTGCAGGGCTAGCACTTCTGAAAGAAAGGATATTGCGGGGACATGGCTTAGCCACAGCCTTGGGGATGTTTCCATAATGAGATCTCATTCCATAATGAAATCTCATTCTGGAAACATCCCCAAGGCTGTGGCTAAGCCATGTCTCTGCAGTATCCTTTCTTTCAAAAGTGCTAGTACTGCAAGGTTCGCAGGAGAGCTTCTGTAAAGTTTTGAAGGTAGGCGACGAGGTACTGGCGGAAGTAAAGCTGTGAGGACGGCGCGTGAGTCGTCCTTGGGTAGCTCAGTTGGTAGAGCACTTGCCCGCGATAGGCAAAGGTTCAAAATGGCTCTGAGCACTATGGGACTTAACATCTGTGGTCATCAGTCCCCTAGAACTTAGAACTACTTAAACCTAACTCACCTGACTTCACACACATCCATGCCCGCAGGATTCGAACCTGCGACCGTAGCAGTCGCGCGGTTCCGGACTGAGCGCCTAGAACCGCGAGACCACCGCGGCCGGCAAAAGGCAAAGGTCCCGAGTTCGAGTCTCGGTCCGGCACACAGATTTAATCTGCCAGGAAGTTTCACGTCAGCACATACTCCGCTGCAGAGTGAAATTCTCTTTCTGTTAGACATTTATAGTAATGTTGTACCGACTTTCTAATAACCTCGTCATACAAGGCAGCCGCTTGTGCTTTCCGCCAATACTCTACGCTCGTCTACAGCTTAATGTCTCTGCCGAAATTTTGTCTTCATTGCCAGCGGTTCATGTGAACAGGGATGAAAGCCAGGACCAGCCAATTAAGGGCTGTTTCGTGTGTGATCAAGCACTTCCCACTAAAAACGCCGCAGGAGCATCTTCATAACCCCCCTCAAAGTGCGGGTGAGAGTTGTAATGAAGAATGAAATCATGGCAGTTCTGTTTTACGGGCTAAACGACATCAGGCGACATTCTCTTGCCAGACCCTCATACTTGGCGGGAGACATTATTTTCTAGGTATTTTTACGTACTGACTGTGCGCTAAGAATTGAAAAGAGCGCCGGCCGGGACGGCCGAGCGGTTCTAGGCGCTACGGCCTGGAACCGCGCTATCGCTACGGTCGCAGGTTCGAATCCTTCCTCGGGCATGGATGTGTGTGATGTCTATAGGTTAGTTCGGTTTAAGTAGTTCTAAGTTCTAGGGGACTGATGACGTTAGAAGTTAAGTCCCATAGTGCTCAGAGCCATTTTTGAATTGAAAAGAGCGACATGCCGCGATCTACGGGCATACGCGTACTAGAGACACTACACAACACATATTTGCAAAGCTTATCGGATTTTCAGAGTGGTTTCCATTTCGCGACCGACTGGAGCTTACTTTCTGAACAGCCCTCGTATAATTTATTTCAGTGCCTGTGGAGCAAGTGGTTAATTATTGTGCACTTGTGTTAAACCTACGGCAATAAACTTGTGTAGACTCTGTTGTTTTCTGTTAAGATCAGCACTGCCATCGGGTCAAATCAAAGATTTTTGTTTTTGTTCTTGATTGATTTATAATTTTTTCGGGGGGAGGAGGGGAGGGTAAATGGTGTTTTACCGACGAAATCCACTCCCAGTTTCTCTCCCTCTGCCTTTCCAGTGTTCTGTCCTGATGGAGCATTGTGAGGCCATGTAGTGCCTGCATATTGTAAAGCAGTAAGCCGCGTTTCATCATTGTGTCATTGTAGGTTGCGTATTACATTCGTGTTGTCTGTCCGTGTTGTCTGGTAATGTCTGCAGAAGACGTTGGTGGTAGTGGGATGTCCTTGTGCTGACTTATTGACTAGTGTGTGTTGTTGTATGTTATACTGATTGTGCCTTTTGTAAGTTAATCTCATTGAGGCATAGTATTTGTATTCGATGATATATTTATATTTTATCATTAGTGTCTGATTGCGTATTCTGTGGTGCCCCCGTTAACAATGTGGGTGGGAACTCATTTCTTGGAATTTTATGTCATTGTGTTAGGTGTTAAGCCTTTTGGGAAAATGAACGTGAACCTCAAGTTTGTTTTGTCTTATTCATGCGCTCTGCTATTTATGCAGCTCATATTGCTAATAACATTAAACTACAGTTGGTTAAACGCCACGCTCGCGCAGACCCCAGCCAAGCCCCAGTCCAACTGAAATCCATCACCAGGATTTTCATACCTTTCAAATAAAATTTTAATTTGAAATATAGTATTAATTGCCTTTAACTGTCAGTTTTCTGTGTTTCTCTGCAGAGGTAGTAACTGTCCGAAACTTAACTTTCAAATGCAATGTAGAGAAGTAAATAACAGAAAGAGAGATTTTACTGCTACAGACATTATTTCAAGGGTTGCCTTGCTAAAGGAGCTAATTAACATAACGTACTTTCTAGGTTATTCAGAATAAACTTTATTCTAACAAGCAGAATATAAATATGGAGTAACTTCACACTAACCCTTATATTATTGACTTTAGGGAAGCAAGTTATCACTTGGCACAATCCAAAATACTGACTGAAATGCTAAAGGGGCTAATAAGTACATCACACAAGTTTTGCGGCGTTTCTACCTCTAGTAATCATTTTACTGTTTTGTCTTGGCACACTTCACTTTAAAAGTTTTTGTACACCTCTGACAGGTACTCCATCACGCTATCGAGATCTCTTTTCTTCTATGTATACTATCCTTTTGCACCAGTGACCTCACTGCATGTGATCGTTTTGGAATCTTCACATCGCTGCCCTCTTTTCAGTACTCATTTCCCATCTCTCAGTTGCACCAAATGTCTATTTTTCTGAACAACACAAACGTTGGCGGCTTTAATCCACGAGGCAAAACTTCTGTTAGTGTCATTTGTAATAATGATCATACCAGCTGCTTGCTGAAAAGCCATAATATGTCTTTCATCTGAACTACTTTAACAGGTTCCTTATTGTGACGTATTGTTATGGTGTTCATTACATCATCAGGAAGAAAATGATTCCTCATCTTCGCTCACGCATTTCTTTAACGCTACCAGATATTCTTTTCCTTTGCTGAATTATTCATGTTGTTTTCGCTGTTCATTGAACCGCCGATAAAGACACGCAAGAATCAGGCTACAAAACGGCAGGAGCTAGCGGAAGTGTATAATCCCTATGTCCAGAACAGCGAACTCGTTTGACACATTCTACATATACCTCATTTGGCATGGACAAGCCATAGCAGTAATCTCTCGTGCCATCTACTGGTCTTCGTAGCATCAGCCATCATTGGAGACTGACCTTTCAGCATATAAAAACTATCTTCACATTACTAAATTGTTAAGTCTTTCGTGGCCACTTGTTGACAAACTGCCTATTGGATTCTGTCTCGGGTTCTTCGGCCGACGTTCATCTAATGATTTTTCTGACGTTTCGTCAGCACGAGTGGCTGGCATTGTCAAAGCTTCACCCTCCATTGCCGGTGGTGAACTGGAGCCGGGCTCGCGGGCGCAGACTATATGTACCTGGCGCGCCAAGTACATATAGTCTGCGCCCGCGAGCCCGGCTCCAGTTCACCACCGGCAATGGAGGGTGAAGCTTTGACAATGCCAGCCACTCGTGCTGGCGAAACGTCAGAAAAATCATTAGATGAACGTCGGCCGAGGAACCCGAGACAGAAGCCAATAGGCAGTTTATCTTCACATTCCATCTAACGAAGTAGAAAACCCACTTCATGCAAAACTGGCACTTAGCCCTTCAGCACGATAATCCGTCACTTTACTCAGATCTTAAAGAAATCTCAAAATAAAGCTAGAGTTGAATTTGGGTACATATTATTAGACATTCCTTCTAAACAGAAGTGATTCTGTTTGGATAGGTCATTCAAGATTCTTGCCTCGGGTTCCGTATCTTACAGGTACATCTCGTAAAAATTACTGCAGAGCGCTAACATCCTTGAGGCTCGTCTTCCGCGTTAAGGACTCACGATGGAGCCCTTCCGCTTTAGCGCTCATCTCGGCAGTGATGTCCTCCAGTGAACGGCCCTTAGTCTCTGGGATGAAGAACCACGTAAAGATGACCCCGAGAAAGCAAGATATGGAGAAAAACCAAAAGGGGACGTAGGTTCCGAAGGAGTCTTCGACCAGTTGGAACAGTTTGGTGATGCCGAACGACAGCACCGACAACAGGATGCCGACGCAGGAGTTGGAGAATCCTCGGACGGACGCGGGGGTCAGCTCGTTGCTCAACACCCACAGTAATGCGCTGCCTCCCATGTCGTAGGAAATCTGAAACAAGGAAGCCGTTTGTTCTTTATATGCACGTAAGTTAATTTCTTAATGCATGATGAACCTCAACTCGACCGATAAAATTCCAGAGCCTGTTCAGGGAAAGGTTCTGATTATTTTGGTGCTCGTGACCCGTGATCGCCGGTAACGTGTTCCAGAGTAACTGCAAATGTCTGATTTTATCTGTTTGTCACCACAATTACCTGATTTTCTGTGTAAATACCGTCATAACAATGTGAAACCATGTATAAAGCAAACACCGAAACGTCCTATACAGAACACACTGACGTGACGAATGTCAAGGTGTACCGCCTAATATTGTTCGGACTGTCTTTTGCCCGGTGTAGTACATGAACTTGACGTGGCATGGAGTCAACAAGTCGTCTGAAATCCCTGCATAGATATTGAACCATGCTGCCTCTACTGCTGTCCATAATTGCGGAAGTGTTGCGGGTGTAGGATTTCGTGCACGAACTGAGTTCTCAGTTGTGTCCCAGAAATGTTCGGTGCGTGGCCCAATCATTCCCTAGGATTGTCCACAGTATTCTTCAAATAAATCACGAACAGTTGAGGTCCGATGACATGGCAAATTGTCATCTACAAAAATTCTGTCATATTTTGGGTACATGAAAACCTTGATTGGCTGCAGATGGTCTTCAAGTAGACAGACACAACCATTTTCAGTCAAGTAATCGGTCCATCAGAAACCGAGGACCACGGCCATGTCATGTAAACACAGCGCATACCATTATGGACCAGCACCAGCTTCCACAGTGCCTTGTTGACAATATGGATCCACTGCTTCGTGGGATCTGTTCCACACTTGAAAGCTGCCATCAGCTATTACCAACTGAAACAGGTGCTGAACTGCTTAGGCCACGATTTTTCAATCGTTCTAGGGTCCAAGTGATGTGGTCACGAGCCCAGGAGAGGCGCTGCAGGCGATGTCGTGCTGTTAGCAAAGGCAATAGCCCATTAACGGCACGTTTCGCCGCACTGTCCAAACGGATATGTTAACCACAGAAATCAATGTGGGACGTGGATTTTACGCAGTGTTACTTCTCTCCTAGCACTGACAACTCTACGTAAACGCTGATGTTCTACGTATTTCAGTGAAATCCGACGGCCACTGCGTTGCGTTGTCGGTAGTGAGAGGTAATGCATGAAATTTAGCATTCACGGCTTACTTTTCACACTGTGGATCTCGGAATATTCAATTCCCTAACGATTTCCGAAATGAAATGTCCCCTATCACTTCCAGTTTAAAGTTTGTCAATTTCCGTCGTGCGGTCGTAATCACGTCGGAAACCTTTTCACTTGAATCACCTACAAATGATAGCTCCATCAATTCATTGCCCTTTCATACCCCGTTACGCGATACTACCACTGTTGGTGTATGTGCATATCACTGTCCCTTGCTTTTTGTCACCTCAGTGTACAGTGTAATGCAAAAACCCTACAGGAGAAACATATTTATCACAGTGCGTTCAACACATTCTGTCAGTGCACAGTACAGTTCATAGCAAGAGGAAGATCTCTTCCCTTGTAGGTATTGTTTAAACGTCGACCACCATGAGCATGAATGTGTGTATACTGATGCACCATTCACTGTCATACACGCTCAAGAACCTCAGGAGTTTTACTTCGACGGCTGCGAAGACCTTAGCAATCAGGTCCACGTGAGTGTCCACGAGAGTCTTGTAAACCACGCTCTTCATATACCACAGTTTGTTAATTGCAACAAAATATACACCACATATCCTTGACGTTTGCACTGTAGTACAGATATTTTCAGCGTAATACAGACACTAATATATACAAGCATGTGACAAAGAAAGAAAAGATGATACGGGTTTAACATGCCGTCGACGTCGAATTCATTAGAGACGGAGCAGTCGTTCATGTTGGAAATGGATGGAAAATTGTTGCTGCCCTTTTCAAGGTTCCATCCCAGCATTCACCTTAACCGACTCAGGGAAATCACGGAAAATCCAGATCTGGCTGGTCGGGTGGCGATTTGAACTCCTGAATACGATTCCGGTGTCTCACCAGTACGCCATCTCGCCCGAAGGGTGTAAGGAATCAAACCAATGCAATCACTCTGAAACGAGCCACTGATAGATAGAAATACCCAGGAAATATTACTGATCGACCTCCGAAATTTTTCTGGTGGAGCTCAGTTTCAACCAGTATATGATAATTTACGTTGTAATCTAGCAAAAACTGCTATCGTGAACATATAACAAGCTGAACCTGATATACATGGAAGTAATATACACTACTGCCCATTAAAATTGCTACACCAAGAACAAATGCAAATGATAAACGGGTATTCATTGCACAAATATATTATACTAGAATTGGCATGTGATTACATGTTCACGCAATTTGGGTGCATAGATCCTGAGAAATCAGTACCTAGAACAACCACCTCCGGCCGTAGTAACGGCCTTGATACGCCTGGCCATTGAGTCAAACAGAGCTTGGATGGCGTATACAGGTACAGCTGCCCATGCAGCTTCAACACGATACCACAGTTCATCAACAGTAGTGATTGGCGTATTGTGATGAGCCAGGTGCTCGGCCACCACTGACCACACGTTTTCAATTGGTGAGAGATCTGGAGAATGTGCTGGCCAGGGCAGCTGTCGAACATTTTCTGTATCCAGAAAGGCCCATACAGGACCTACAACATGCGGTCGTGCATTATCCTACTGAAATGTAGGGTTTCGCAGGGATCGAATGAAGGGTAGAGCCATGGGTCGTAACACACTTGAAATGTAACGTCCACTGTGCAAAGTACCGTCAATGTCAACAAGAGGTGACCGAGGCGTGTAACCAACGGCACCTCTTACCATCACGCCAGGTGATACGCCAGTATGGCGATGACGAATACACGCTTCGAATGTGCGTTCACCGCGATGTCACCAAACACGGATGTGACCATTATAATGCTGTAAACAGAGCCTGGATTCATCGGAAAAAATTACGTTTTGCCATTCGTGCACCCAAGTTCGTCGTTGAGTACACCATCCCAGTCGCACCTGTCTTTGATGCAGCGTCAAGGGTAACCGCAGCCATGGTCTCCGAGCTGATAGTCCATGCTGCTGCAAACGTCGTCGAACTGTTCGTGCAGATGGTTGTTGTCTTGCAAACGTCCCCATCTGTTGACTCAGGGATCGAGACGTGGCTACACGATCCGTTACAGCCATGAAGATGCCTGTCATCTCCACTGCTAGTGATACGAGGCCGTTGGGATCTATCACGGCATTCCGTATTACCCTCCTGAACCCACCTATTCCATATTCTGCCAACAGTCATTGGATCTCGACCAACGCGAGCAGCAATGTTACGATACGATAAACCGCAATCGCGAGAGGCTACAATCCGACCTTTATCAAAGTCGGAAACATGATGGTACTCATTTCTCCTCGAGGCATCACAACAACGTTTCACCAGCCAACGGCGACCAACTGCTATTTGTGTATGAGAAATCGGTTGGAAACTTTTCTCATGTCAACACGTTGTAGGTGTCGTCACCGGCGCCAACCTTGTGTGAATGCCCTGAGAAGCTAATCATTTGTATTTCACAGCATCTTCTTCCTGTCGGCTAAATTTCGCGTCTGTAGCACGTCATCTTCGTGGTGTAGCAATTTTAATGACCAGTAGTGTAGTTCCTGCAGGCCCCTGTTTATTTCATAATACGACATCAAATTATTTTGGATTGTCTTTATATTTGACAATGCCGAGAGGGCAGAACTGTGGTCTGTTAGACATGCTTGTCTTGTAAAAACAATACGTCTAGTCGACATATCTTAAAATATTCAGGAAGATTAACGAGACTGCTTATTAAGTGTTCAGAAAGATTTTAATTCTGATATGAAATTGCAAGGCCATCTGCAAACTGGAATGTCCGGGAGGTCTGCCGTGTAGAGACTGGGAAACACCACAGCTATAACAGAATCTTGAAGGTGGAGAGCACCGAGTACTCATCCACCCTTCTTTCAACCTTGCGGTACTTTAAACTGCCGACTGCTCAAAGTGTTGCTTAAGAGGTTACCTACAGACTTACAAGGCACTACTCCGAGATACACTCCTGGAAATGGAAAAAAGAACACATTGACACCGGTGTGTCAGACCCACCATACTTGCTCCGGACACTGCGAGAGGGCTGTACAAGCAATGATCACACGCACGGCACAGTGGACACACCAGGAACCGCGGTGTTGGCCGTCGAATGGCGCTAGCTGCGCAGCATTTGTGCACCGCCGCCGTCAGTGTCAGCCAGTTTGCGTGGCATACGGAGCTCCATCGCAGTCTTTAACACTGGTAGCATGCCGCGACAGCGTGGACGTGAACCGTATGTGCAGTTGACGGACTTTGAGCGAGGGCGTATAGTGGGCATGCGGGAGGCCGGGTGGACGTACCGCCTAATTGCTCAACACGTGGGGCGTGAGGTCTCCACAGTACATCGATGTTGTCGCCTGTGGTCGGCGGAAGGTGCACGTGCCCGTCGACCTGGGACCGGACCGCAGCGACGCACGGATGCACGCCAAGACCGTAGGATCCTACGCAGTGCCGTAGGGGACCGCACCGCCACTTCCCAGCAAATTAGGGACACTGTTGCTCCTGGGGTATCGGCGAGGACCATTCGCAACCGTCTCCATGAAGCTGGGCTACGGTCCCGCACACCGTTAGGCCGTCTTCCGCTCACGCCCCAACATCGTGCAGCCCGCCTCCAGTGGTGTCGCGACAGGCGTGAATGGAGGGACGAATGGAGACGTGTCGTCTTCAGCGATGAGAGTCGCTTCTGCCTTGGTGCCAATGATGGTCGTATGCGTGTTTGGCGCCGTGCAGGTGAGCGCTACAATCAGGACTGCATACGACCGAGGCACACAGGGCCAACACCCGGCATCATGGTGTGGGGAGCGATCTCCTACACTGGCCGTACACCACTGGTGATCATCGAGGGGACACTGAATAGTGCACGGTACATCCAAACCGTCATCGAACCCATCGTTCTACCATTCCTAGACCGGCAAGGGAACTTGCTGTTCCAACAGGACAATGCACGTCCGCATGTATCCCGTGCCACCCAACGTGCTCTAGAAGGTGTAAGTCAGCTACCCTGGCCAGCAAGATCTCCGGATCTGTCCCCCATTGAGCATGTTTGGGACTGGATGAATCGTCGTCTCACGCGGTCTGCACGTCTAGCACGAACGCTGGTCCAACTGAGGCGCCAGGTGGAAATGGCATGGCAAGCCGTTCCCCAGGACTACATCCATCATCTCTACGATCGTCTCCATGGGAGAATAGCAGCCTGCATTGCTGCGAATGGTGGATATACACTGTACTAGTGCCGACATTGTGCATGCTCTGTTGCCTGAGTCTATGTGCCTGTGGTTCTGTCAGTGTGATCATGTGATGTATCTGACCCCAGGAATGTGTCAATAAAGTTTCCCCTTCCTGGGACAATGAATTCACGGTGTTCTTATTTCAATTTCCGGGAGTGTATTTCGATATTAGGCCCACGTGTCACACCGTATCATAACCTCCCAATAGATCAACGAGAACCTCCCCAGCTGGTAGTCAAATTCCATGTGAGTGGTCAAGGAGGGTACTTACCCACAACAGTTTCTACCAGCTATAAGCCCAGCATGTTCAAGTGACACGACACAGTTGATTTGCTCTTTTGTTCGGTCTAAGTTCATTCCTTTCAAGAGTTCGTATTCACAAATAAATAGCGATACTAGGTGGATGTGTTGCGCAGCTCTTACTTCTTTGCCTGGTTTGTCGATAGCAATAACTGTAGCTCTCTTAAATGTTGCTGTGTGAAGAATTTCGACGTAAAGGAAAACTAGTTACTTTCACTTTGTGAGACCGCTGTGCAACAAAAACCATATGAACCTGCTGCTTATCTAAATTTCGTAAGGGTATGGGCTGTATCCTGTACAGTGATCGTAAATGGAATAGGAAATTCTGGGTTAGATTGAAGAGATTTCCTAACCCCAGCAAGTTCTTTCTTTGTTTGCCAAACATTTGTTTTATTTGCTTGAACCATGGAAACTCTCACTCGGTGACTAGTGATTGTGTCGCATGAGACTGTTGAGTTCCTCGCGTTCTGGTCAGTCGCTTCTTCCCGGTTCCGAATCAGTATCCAAGCTTCTATATTGGAATGTGTGAATTCGAGATCCCTGGTTTCTTTGTGCTATTTTTCCCTCCTCTGTTCATTCAAAGAACTTTGTTCATTCAAAGAACTCATCTAATTCGTAGTGGTTTCTTGTTCTCTACTTTACTAAAATTTGTTATATAGCTGGTTAACCTCTTTGTTACAATCAGTAATGTGCTCTTTACCGCCCTCTCTACGCTTTTCAGAATTTATCTCAATCCGATTTTTGGATGTTTCAGCGGGATACAGGAGCGATGGCAGTGGAAGAATATGTGGGCCCTAGGAGGTAAGATTAGGTCGACGTTGGTTTCTGGGAAAGTCATGAAGGACCATTCTTATGATCGTTCCTGTATTGCGTTCAATATATATTCCGTGTGAATGTTCACCTTACACTGACGATAAGAGTTTCGACGGTGCTTTGTTTTAATTTCTACGGAATCCATCAATACTCATTTAGTAAATTCTGAGTAGGTTTTCAGCAATAAAGAAGATGGACGTAGCCTTAAACACTAAAACTTTGTGTGAGGTGAATATCGTCTCCAATAATACATAATCTTCATAGTCACTTTGTGAGCGCACCATTAATTCAGAATATTTTTCAGGACAGATTAAATTATGCCGTTGGTAGTTCTTTATAAAAGAGAGGTGATTCTACAAATGTCAGTAACTACCACCCAGTGTTACTGCTTACATCATTTTCTAAAATATTTGCGTAGGTAATGTCCTGCAGGGTTGTCACACAAGTTAAAGGTGCAGTAATGTGATAGATAACCGACTTCAGATTAAATTTCTAAATGGCCACGCTACATCTACATCTACATCTACATTTACATCCATACTCCGCAAGCCACCTGACGGTGTGTGGCGGAGGGTACCTTGAGTACCTCTATCGGTTCTCCCTTCTATTCCAGTCTCGTATTGTTCGTGGAAAGAAGGATTGTCGGTATGCCTCTGTGTGGGCTCTAATCTCTCTGATTTTATCCTCATGGTCTCTTCGCGAGATATACGTAGGAGGGAGCAATATACTGCTTGACTCTTCGGTGAAGGTATGTTCTCGAAACTTTGACAAAAGCCGGTACCGAGCTACTGAGTGTCTCTCCTGCAGAGACTTCCACTGGAGTTCATCTATCATCTCCGTAACGCTTTCGCGATTACTAAATGATCCTGTAACGAAGCGCGCTGCTCTCCGTTGGATCTTCTCTATATCTTCTATCAACCCTATCTGGTACGGATCCCACACTGCTGAGCAGTATTCAAGCAGTGGGCGAACAAGCGTACTGTAACCTACTTCCTATGTTTTCGGATTGCATTTCCTTAGGATTCTTCCAATGAATCTGAGTCTGGCATCTGCTTTACCGACGATCAACATTATATGATCATTCCATTTTAAATCACTCCTAATGCGTACTCCCAGATAATTTATGGTATTAACTGCTTCCAGTTGCTGACCTGCTATTTTGAAGCTAAATGATAAAGGATCTATCTTTCTGTGTATTCGCAGCACATTACACTTGTCTACATTGAGATTCAATTGCCATTCCCTGCACCATGTGTCAATTCGCTGCAGATCCTCCTGCATTTCAGTACAATTTTCCATTGTTACAACCTCTCGATACACCACAGCATCATCCGCAAAAAGCCTCAGTGAACTTCCGATGTCATCCACAAGGTCATTTATGTATATTGTGAATAGCAACGGTCCTATGACACTCCCCTGCGGCACGCCTGAAATCACTCTTACTTCGGAAGACTTCTCTCCATTGAGAATGACATGCTGCGTCCTGTTATCTAGGAACTCCTCAATACAATCACACAATTGGTCTGATAGTCCATATGCTCTTACTTTGTTCATTAAACGACTGTGGGGAACTGTATCGAACGCCTTGCGGAAGTCAAGAAACACGGCATCTACCTGTGAAACCGTGTCTATGGCCCTCTGAGTCTCGTGGACGAATAGCGCGAGCTGGGTTCGCATGACCGTCTTTTTCGAAACCCATGCTGATTCCTACAGAGTAGATTTCTTGTCTCCAGAAAAGTCATTATACTCGAACACAATACGTGTTCCAAAATTCTACAACTGATCGACGTTAGAGATATAGGTCTATAGTTCTGCACATCTGCTCGACGTCCCTTCTAGAGACCTACGGTACACCGCTGCAAGAAGGGGGGCAAGTTCCTTCGCGTACTCTGTGTAAAATTGAACTGGTATCCCATCAGGTCCAGAGGCCTTTCCTCTTTTGAGCGATTTTAATTGTTTCTCTATCCCTCTGTCGTCTATTTCGATATCTACCATTTTGTCATCTGTGCGACAATCTAGAGAAGGAACTACAGTGCAATCTTCCTCTGTGAAACAACTTTGGAAAAAGACATTTAGTATTTCGGCCTTTGGTCTGTCATCCTCTGTTTCAGTACCATTTTGGTCACAGAGTGTCTGGACATTTTGTTTTGACCCACCTACCGCTTTGACATAAGACCAAAATTTCTTAGGATTTTCTGCCAAGTCAGTACACAGAACTTTACTTTCGAATTCATTGAACGCCTCTCGCATAACCCTCCTCACACTACATTTCGCTTCGCGTAATTTTTGTTTGTCTGCAAGGCTTTGGCTATGTTTATGTTTGCTGTGAAGTTCCCTTTGCTTCCGCAGCAGTTTTCTAACTCGGTTGTTGTACCACGGTGGCTCTTTTCCATCTCTTACGATCTTGCTTGGCACATACTCATGTAACGCATTATGTACGACGGTTTTGAACTTTGTCCACTGATCCTCAACACTATCTGTACTTGAGACAAAACTTTTGTGTTGAGCCAACAGGTACTCTGAAATCAGCTTTTTGTCACTTTTTCTAAACAGAAAAATCTTCCTACCCTTTTTAATATTCCTATATAGGGCTGAAATCATCGATGCCGTAACCGCTTTATGATTGCTGATTCCCTGTTCTGCGTTAACTTTTTCAAATAGTTCGGGTCTGTTTGTCACCAGAAGGTCTAATATGTTATCGCCACGAGTCGGTTCTCTGTTTAACTGCTCAAGGTAGTTTTCAGATAAAGCACTTAAATAAATTTCACTGGATTCTTTGTCCCTGCCACCCGTTATGAACGTCTGAGTCTCCCAGTCTATATCCGGCAAATTAAAATCTCCACACAGAACTATAACATGGTGGGGAAATCTACTCGAAATATTTTCCAAATTATCCTTCAGGTGCTCAGCCACAACAGCTGCTGAGCCAGGGGGCCTATAGAGACATCCAATTACCATGTCTGAGCCTGCTTTAACCGTGACCTTCACCCAAATCATTTCACATTTCGGATCTCCGTCAATTTCCTTCGATACTATTGCACTTCTTATCGCTATAAACACGCCTCCCCCTTCACTGTCCAGCCTGTCTCTGCGGTATACATTCCAATCTGAGTTTAGGATTTCATTACTGTTTACGTCTGGTTTCAGCCAACTTTCCGTCCCTAGTACTCTATGGGCGTTGTGACCGTTTATTAATGAGAGCAGTTCTGGGACCTTTCTGTAGACGCTCCTGCAGTTTACTATTAGCACATTAATATTGTTATTCCCTGTTGCATTTTGCCTACTCCTACCTTGCCGCGTCTCAGGAGGCGTCTTGTCGGGCCTAGGGAGGGAAGTATCTAACCTAAAAAAAAAACCCATGTGCATTCCACACGTGCTCCGCTACCCTTGTAGCCGCTTCCGGTGTGTAGTGCACGCCTAACCTATTCAGGGGGACCCTACATTTCTCCACCCGATAGCGGAGGTCGAGAAATTTGCACCCCAGATCTCCGCAGAATCGTCTGAGACTCTGGTTTAAGCCTTCCACTCGACTCCAAACCAGAGGACCGCGATCGGTTCTGGGAACGATACTACAAATAGTTAGCTCTGATTTCACCCCGCGAACGAGGCTTTCCGCCTTCATCAATTCCGCCAACCGCCTGTACGAACTGAGGATGACCTCTGAACCCAGACGGCAGGAGTCATTGGTGCCGACATGAGCAACAATTTGCAGTCGGGTGCACCCAGTGCTCTCTATCGCCGCCGGTAGGGCCTCCTCCACATCTCGGATGAGACCCCCCGGCAAGCAGACAGAGTGAACACTGGCCTTCTTCCCCGACCTTCCCGCTATTTCCCTAAGGGGCTCCATCACCCGCCTAACGTTGGAGCTCCCAATTACTAATAAACCCCTCCCCCCGCGTGCCTGCTCGGACCTTGCTGAAGGAACAGCCACATGTCCACTCACAGGCAGAGCGGGCGATGCCACACGGCCAGCCTCCACATTGACCCTCCTCCTCGTGCGCCGCGAACGCCGCTGAACCCGCCACTCTCCTTGGGGAGAGGGTGGCCCAACCGCGCCCAGTACACGCGAAGATGTCTCGACAGCAGGGACAGTGGGTGAAGCATGTAACACCTGGGGTGTACCCTGCGACGCACCAGACTCCCCACTGCCGCTACACTCCGAGGCAGCAGCCTGAAGACGGCTGACCGCGGCCATCAACACGCTCAGCTGTTCGCGAACAGTGGCCAGCTCCTCCTGCGTCCGTACTGAGGTACATATTTGTACATTTATTAGCATATAATGAAATGTTTAAATGATAAAATATCATCACTTGGGAAGGCATTTCATAACGTCAGTTATAATTTCGATTAGATAAATTCAGACTTTATGGAATATGTAGTTCAGAACATGCCTGGTTTCTTTCTTGGTGAAGTAATAGAATGCAAAAGCTACCCTCGTCTGCTCGAGAAATACAAAGAAGAGACGTCACTTCATCAGTGTGAGGATGAAATACGGTGGGAAGTCCATGCGATAGATGATTGGCGTACTACTGTTCTGACTTTGCATTCATGATCTGTCATTTTGTTGAAATCAGACGGCATTATCTGTTGCGTTTTCAGGTCATACAAGCATAGTTGTGACGCCGAGCAATGAGACAACAACAGAGAAAATTTTGGGTTTGCACAAATAGACTAAATTTAACTTTGAAAAAATACAGATCATCCAATTCTACAGCGTCAGAGCCATTACACTTCCTATTGATCATTACATACACAACAAATAATACGCAAAGTAAAAATCTCTTGGTTATTAGCTGTACAAATTGAAGATAACTTAATTTGGGAAAAATATATAGTAGAGCAGCAAAAGTTCAGGTTTGGCTACTTTTTCTTTACGAATAATTTCCAATGTTGGGAATATATATGTAGTAAGTCAATATATTTTGCATACATTCATGCAATGCCTTATAGGGTGAATATTTGAGGAAACTCCTCACTTTGACGAAAAGTGTTCGTTACACAAAAGAAAGTAATTACAATTACTTGGGAATATTAACCACTGCCTCACTGTACATGAACTCACATATAAAATTTGTTACCAAATATTCAACTTCATTTGTTACTAATGGAGATACCCCAGGCACAACACGAGAAGGAAAACTGATCTGCATTACCCTTTATGCATCTAGCTTTGGCACATAAAGGGGTGAAATGTGCAACTACAAGACTCCTAGACATTTAATTCCCATGGGTAGTTAGTAAGTTCTATGTTCCACAATTAATCACATGGTAACCATTATGATGTGGAACATGTCAAGTGCATAAGAAATCCACACGTGAATATTTTTTATTACCTACCCCATATCCTTAAATGGCACAAAATGCATATATTATACCAACAGATTTATTTATTCTTATTCCAGAATTCGTACATGTTATAGAAGATATTATTTGAATTTATTTTGAAAACTGTTATGGCTGTCTATCAGACATTTTATTTCATCTAATAATTTATCGAAAAGTTTTAGAACAGCATATTCTACCATTTTGGCATTTCTTTGCCAAAGATAGGTTAAGTAGAGGATAGTGTAAAGCTTTCTTTCTTCTGGTATTGTAATCATGAATGTCACTGTTGTTTTAAGCTGGTCCATGTTGTTGAGAACAAATTTAATCACTAAATAAATCTACTGTGAGGCTGTTGTATGAATTCTTAACCTTTTAAAGAGATGCGTTCAAGAGGTGCGATTATGAGCCCCATACATTATTATAACCACTTTCTTTGAGCAGTGAATACTTTTTCCCTAAATGTTGAGTTACCCCAAAATGTTATACCATATGACATAAGAGAGTGAAAGTATACAAAATATGTTAACTTGCTAACTTCTACATCCTCGATTGCAAAAGTTGCTGAACCTAGTAGCTTTAGGAGATTCAAAATATAAATTTTCCAATTAAGATTCTCATATATATGTACACCCAAAAACTTAGGATGCTCTACCGTGGCTACTGGCTTCTGTTGATGTGTTATATTTATTGACGGAACTGTACTCCTTGCAGTAGAAAATTGGATGTACTGTGTTTTTTTAAAGTTCAGGGCAAGCTGATCCGCAGAAAACCCATAAATAACTTTTCCAAAGACATTATTTCTATCATTTTCTATTGGGATTTCTTTTACTGGATTAGTAACTTGTATCATCAGCATACAGTGTCAGTGTAGCTTCTTCTTTCAGATAAGAAGAGAGGTCATTCATATATACTGAGAACAGAAGGGCACTCATGATCGAACCCTGTGGAACACCTAACTTAATTTCATCCCAGTTAGATGAAGTGAGAAACTTCCTTAAATCACTCAACCCATATAAAGAAGCTTTTTGATTCTTGTTCTGTCGGTACGACTTAAACCACTCATATTTTGTTCCATTATACCATAGGATTGTAATGTCTATATCATAATTTCATGGTTCACACAGTCAAACACTTCAGATAAGTTACACAAAATTCCTGTTGGTGACATTTTACTATTTGAAGACTCTATTACGTAGGCAGTGAAGTTGTATGTTGCTGTTTCAGTGGAACAGCATGTTTGAAATTCAAACTGTGATTTATTAAGTATCCCATTACTGCTGAGATGGCCAACCACTCTTGAGTGCGTTACTTTCTCGACAATTGTTGAAAATGTTGTAAACGAGGATACTGACTGGTATTTATTGACATCTTTGGTGTCCCCTTTTTTGTAGAGAGGATTGACAATAGCATATTTTAACCTGTTTGGGCAAATATCTTCAGTTAGTGCTGCATTGCAGATGTAACTCAGAACATCAGCTTTAACTGCTCCACATTGGTTTAACATCTTGTTGGGGATGTCACCTACTCCAACAGAACATTTATTTTTCAAAGATTTAATGATTTTCCTTATTGCACAAGAGATTGTTAGATGACAAATAATCTGATTAGGATTTCTCAAATCTGACTCTTCCATGTACTGCTTAGCTTTTTCTTTTGAAATTTTCTCACTAATTTTTTCACCTACACTTAAGAAATGGTTGTTAAATATATTAGCTACTTGTGTGCTCTTGGTGAAGATGGTCTCATTCTCTTTGACTACCTACCCAAGTAGTTACTTTTCCTGTCTCTCTTCGTACAACCTTCTATACTAATATGATTTTGTTACCCAAGTTGTTAATTTCATCTCTAATATACAAATTTTTGTTTTTCTGACAACTTTTCTCAGTATGTTATAATAAATTTTATAGTGTAAAATTACTTCTGGGTCTTTACTAATTCTTACTGCCTCATACAATTTTCTTTTCCTTTCTGAAGGCACTTTAGTACCTGTAGTTGTCCAAGGTTTCTTTGAAAACTGTTTGGCATTACATTTAGTAATTTTCATTTTAGTAACTTAGTAACTTTTTATCAAGAAATATGTTGCATTTATCATTGGCATTTGGCTCATTATATACATCTCCCCATTTAACATTTCTTAAGCTTTCTCTGAAGTGCTATGCAGATACTGGGTTGACAAGCCTTACACTTTTACTTAATGGTTTTTGCTCCAACTGTACACCCTGCTAAGTTTTTCAAGTTAATCAGTTGTGCATCATAGTCTGATAATCCATTTATCACAGCGAAAGTATATGTTAGTTTTACGTCCTCTTGCTGCACAAATAAATTATCTATTAGAGTGCTACTGTCTTGAGCGATACGTGATGGGATATTGATCACTGATTCTAATTTATATATCATTAATAACACTTCTAGTTCACTTTTACTATCAGAACTGCTTAGAAAGTTTACATTGAAATCGCCACAGATTATTAACTTCTTCTTTTCGTCTGACGGATTGCATAATAGGGAATCAAGCTTTTTTAAGGAAGCTCCCTATCTCCCAATGGGGACCCAGATACTGTTGCTAATATCAACACTGCATTAGCTAACTGTAGTTCACATTCACAAACTTCAAAGCGTTTATCCACTGGAAATTTGCTTAATTCTACAGTTTTGTATTTACACCCTCTGAAGCAGGCCAAGCGCTGTATCATGTGGGAGATACAGAGGTGAGCAAGAGTGCCGGGACTTACCCCAGTTCACTGCTAGTAGCGCTACGTCACCTTAGCGCGTCTGTGCGTAACACATAAGTATTGCACCACAATTAAGTATGAAATTAAAAATCAAAATTTATGTTTAAAACTCTGTTAAATTACAGTTCAGTGTTATAATGTTCCAAATACAGAGTCTTTATGTTCTAGACTTTAGAGTTTACGTAAAAATGCCATTTTAAGAGAAAAATAAGTGGCCCTAAATAATGATGCTAGGAAGCCAGAATTTGGTCAGAATGTGCAGGTAGACCTCATAAATAAGTGGTGCAGATCTACAAAACCATAAAATAAAAATTACCACAGGATTCACCGTTTTTAGGAAAAATGAAAAGCACTAAACAATGAACTTAGAAACATGAATATTTGTTTTATGCTTCAGTTCACCCCTAAAATAATAACTGAGAGACCACGTTAAGCTACCTCTTATACTTTTTGAATTATTAAGTAGAAACAAATTTTGTAACTAAAATGTAACCAATTGTTGTAGATTAAGTACCTGTGATTTCAATGATAGAGAATGTTGGTTAAAGTGGATGATACAACATACCATGAGATAGAGCTATACCAAATTTGGCAGTTTTAGTATTAATAAATACGTGCCCGAGAAGGCGGTCGTTTGGAGGCTGCTTCTGTATGCAGTTGTTCACTCGGCCGTCCGCCCCGGCACCTATATAAATGCAGCCCGAGAGGCAGTAGTAAGATTCACTTCGCATTTAGCTACTGCAAGATCAACGTCTGCCAAACGTCGGATCGACCTCTGCCTCGGATGACGTCAGGGCCGAGCTGTGACAAATTGGGTATTTTGCGATAAAAACGTATAGTGGACTCGAGAGGACTGTAGACCGGCCTGGATCGCTTAGAATTCGCCAGAGTAACTGTTAGTATGCTGTCCGAGTGAATTACCAATTCCGCGTGGCAAGTGGTGACTTTATTTTCACTTTTGTGGCGAGCTTTAATTTTGAACATTTATTGCAAACTTTCATTGAGTAATTTTAGTCAGGACGAAAGACAATCTGGTAGAAATGTACCGTACAGGTCGCCACTGAACTGCTAAATGTGCTGTCAGAATAGAAAGACACGCTTTCAGTTGAAAATAGTGAATTTCCAAGTGTCGTATGTGAGACACTTTACGCAATACAATTTTATTTAATATCATAGTCCCGATCCCGCAAAGAAATAGGAGAATACAAACTTTTCTTTCAGTGGGCTGGACCAGAATGTGGCCATGCAGACTTCGCTTTCTGGCTGACCACAAAATTAGTTGCCAGGCTCGCGTGAGAAAAACGGTGAACAAACAAATGATTAACTTTTACCCGCCGCCTCACAACTTGTTTTGTTTAAGCGCCAAATCCTCCTTTATCCATGTTAGATTTGCAAGTGTAAGACGCTAAATTATTCCCATTTATACTGACGCTTTCCATTCCCACAGTTACATGGTGTTCAGATAGACACAGTACATCAATGTCATTCTTATTTTTGAGATCATCTAAACACACTAACAGCTCATCTATTTTATTTTTAAAATTTTGAGACAAATAGCAGATATATTTTCAGATGTAGTTTAAAGAAGTTTCGCTTTAACAACTCTTTCTATACTGTAGACGAATATTTGAATAGAAATAATGAGCCATTTATACCAAAAGAAAACCTTTAAAGGACCGACAGCTTACTATATACATATTTTTCACTCTTAGAGAGTGTCCTATTTTGTTATGTTTTCACGTTAAACATCGTTACCTTCATGGTGAATTAGATTTCCGGAACATGTAACTAACTACATCCTCATCCACAATTATTTATTGTCATTGCACTGTATAACCCAATAAAATTTCGAGTAAAATATAGATTTTAATCAATGATATGCGCAAATAGATACGAATCAATAGATAAGGCCCTAATGTTTTTACCTCATGCACATTGTCTCGAGAACAAATTCAGAATTGCTTCAATTTCCCAGCTCCTACAGAAGTTGTAAGAGGTTTACCTTCATTATAACGAAATGTAGGAACTGCAAAATATTTTTATGCTAGAGTACACAGCGGGTGAAATGTCTTGAAACCAAATCCTTTTTCAACATGAGGCTGTTAGTTGTTTGACTAAATCACTTTATGTCATTGATAATTAGGTGATTAAGCTTCCTAGTGCAACATCAAGCAGTAACAAAAGCTGCGAGTGACTCCAAACATACACAAAAAAAAGTACCCATAGCATAAGACTATATCTATCAACTGTACCATTCTTAGTTTTGTTCTTCTGTTTCGGAGCACCTTACCTATGACATGCATCAATACATACTTTTTTGCATGCTTCTTTCAGATATGATAGAAAAAATGACAGAAGTAATAGTGCACTAAAATTTTCTGACGAGAAAGAAGTGTTCATCCATGACACACCGTTAAAAAAATTAAAAATTTAAAGAAAAGTTACAAACGTTTGGCAAAGTCCAAATGCTATTAAAATGAAATCGGTTACATTTTTTTAAAAAACTGAATTGGAAGTAATCATATACTCGTAAGTTATAGAGTTAAATAGACAAGCAGGAATCTGGAACCGTAGATCACGGAAATTTATCCCATGAACCATGGAGTTTGTCGAGGTAGGGTGGCTTGCATGCCTCAATGATACAGACAGTCTTATCGTAGGTGCAAACACAATGAGTGTTTGTTGAGAGACCAGACAAATATTTGGTTTCTGAAAAGGGCCAGCAGTCTTTTCAGTAGTTGTAGGGACAAGAGTCTGGATGACTGATATGGCTTGTAACATCACGAACATAGTCTTGCTGTGATGATACTGTGAAAGGCTGAAAGCAAAGGAAAATTACAGTCGTTATGTTTTCCGAGGGCATGCAGCTATACTGTATGGTTAACTAATGAAGAAAGCATCCCCCTGGGTAAAATATTATTGAGGTAAATTTGGATCTCTGGGTGATGACTGTTTAGAAGGTTGTCCTCAAGGAAAACAAAAATTGTACGCTATGGGTGTGAATGCAGAATGGTTCAAAAGGCTCTGAGCACAATGGGACTTCACATCTGAGGTCATCAGTCTCCTAGACTTAGAGCAACTTAAACCTAACTAACTTAAGGACATCACACACATCCATGCCCGAGGCAGGATTCGAACCTGCGACTGTATAGGTCGCGCGGTTCCAGACTGAAGGGCCTAGAACCGCTCGGCCACAACGGCCGGCGAACGTAGAATGTTTGGTCCCTTAATTGATTAGGTTGGCAAGATAATTTTGGAAGGGAAATTGGTAAAGTGAAGTTATTTATGTGGGAGTTAGTGAAGTGAAGCATGAGCACCATAAGGTTTGGTTATATGAAGATAGGATTATGAATACAAAATCAACAAAGGATAACGCTGGAGGGGGTCTAATAATGAATTACAAAGTAGGAAAGCAGTTAAATTTGAAAGAACCTGAGGAATTAACTACAACCAGGTGATAGAAAGAAAATAACAAGTGAATGAAAAATGAATTGGGAGATATTACACGGCAAGAAGCATTCGACAGAGCTCTGATGGACCTAAGTCGAAACAAGGACTCTGGAGAAGACATTATTCTCCTAGAAATATTGAGTTACTTGGGAGAATCGGCTATGACAAACGTATTCCACCTGATGTACAAGATAAGGGGGAATAAGAATATGGGAACCCCAAAAATAGAAAACATCGCCAAGCTAATATGGTGTAGGAAAACTGTCGGCATTCAAAACAAGGTCCATTCGTTTCTGAATGGATAAATCCAGGTCTTATAAGGTTTTCAAGGGAATCTTATACCATTTTTCCCGAAAAATAATTGGAACAAATTCACATGACGACGATACTGGAGGTGGAGAACGATCACGCACCCTTGTCCCCAAAGTGTATCACAAAATTTCAATAATACTGAGATCTAATGACTGAGATGGCCACGAGAGATGCCATGATTCGTCCTCGTACTCACAAAACCAGTACTGGACGCTTTGAGCTGAATGAAAAGGATAAGCGGGGGGGGGGGGGGGAGGGGAGGGGGGGGGAATGGCTGAATGGCTGTCGCAGGCCGCGGTGGCCGAGAGGTTCTAGGCGCCTCAGTTGGGAACCGCGCAACTCCTGCGGTCGCAGGTTCGAATCCTCCCTCGGGCATGGATATGTGCAATGTCCTTAGGTTAGTTAGGTTTAAGTTGTAAGTTCTAGGGGACTGATGACCTCAGCAGTTAAGTCCCATAGTGCTCAGAGCCATTTGAACAATTTGAAGGGCTGTCGTCTTGGAACACAGCTTCACCATTGGAGAACAAATATTGTACCATAGTACGGACGTGAACAGCCAAAATGATCACATGGTCCTTGGCAGTAACATGACTTCGCAGGCTCTTGGAATACCATGATATGGCTACCCAAATCATCATCGAACCTCCATCATGGTTCACTCTCGGAATATAAACTTGGCCAGAAGTTAGAAACAATGCGACATCAGATTGATCACATCAAATGGCATTCTTCCATTGCTCGACAGTCAAGGTTTTATAGTTTCGGCACCACGGTATCCTATTACGAACGTTTGATTCATTTATGAGTCGTTTTGGAATTCCATCTTTTCCTACAATTATGGGGCTAACGTCATGTTGTTTTGGTGCTGACGAAGTTCACGAAGGCGACATTAAGTTTTGCAGTGACTTTTGCAGCTGTTATTTTCTTATTTTTCGACACAATCATTTCCAAGGTACGTTCGTGACCATCACTCAACACACACTTTCTTCCGCGTTCTGACTTAGTAGAAGAGATTTTCCCGCTTTCCTTGTTCAGGGTGTAAATCTTCGGTGTAGTGCCTCTTGAAATACTAAACGCTTCGGTTACCTTGGTTACGTATGCACCAACCATACGAGCACCAACAATTTGATCACCTTCGAATGCACTGAGCTGCGTCATAATGTACACACAACTAGACGGAAAACTGTTTTAACCATGGCTGAAACTTGCAACATATTTAGAACATCGTGCAAATGCAGTTACTGGTCAAATGCAACAGCAAAAACTGCAGGTTTGGGAGGCATTTGAATTTATGTTTAAACATGCATTTCCAGCTGTATTTCCATATATCTGTCCACATTCTCTAGAAGACGCAGGTAATCCATCCTCCGTTTTCAAGAAAAATGCAATAATCCCAAATCAAAAGAAGGTACGTTCCGACTGGTTTGAATATAACAGAGCTATCAGTTAATAAAGCCATGCTTGCGAAATACTGGCACAAGTTATTTATAGAACAATAGAAAAACAGATATAAACCTACCTCGGAGAAGATCAGTTTGGATTTCGAAGAAAGGAAGGCACATGCGAGACACTCCAGGCCCTAAAACGTTTCTTGGAAGATACACGGAAGAAAGGGAAACCTATTTTATAGCTTTTGTAGATTTAGAGAAAACGTTGCCTAGAAAACACTCTTTGAAAAGAACGAAACACATGGAGCGTAAGTTTATGTACGTACAACTTATATACAAACAGTTACAAGAGTCGAGAGACATGAAAGGGAAGGAGTGGTTGAGAAAGGAGCAAGACAGTTTTACAACCAATCATCGATGATATTCAATCTGTACGTTGAGAGAGCAATCAAAGAAACAAAGAATGAATTTGAGGAATGAATTAAAGTTCAGAGAAAAGACTTAAAAACTCTTAGGTTTGCAGATGACATTGCAATTCTGTTAGAAACAGCAGAGGACTTGGAGGCGTGCTTGAATGGAATGGATAGTGTGTTGGAAAGAGGTTATAAGATGAATATTAACGAAGGTGAAAAAAGGGCAGTGGAATGTAACCGATTTAAATCAGAAGCGGCTAAAGAAATTGGATTAGGAAAAGGAGCTCTAAAAGTAACAGATGAATTTTACTGTTTGGACAGTAAAATAACTGACGATGCCCATAATTGAGAGGATATGAAAAGAGGTTCGGCTATAGTAAGAAAAATATTGTTCAAAGTGCAGAATTTTTCAATATCCAATACTACTTGAAACCTACGACGTCTCTTCCGAAGATAAGGTTGTAACCTTGTACGGAAGTTAAACGTAGACGGTAGATAGAGCAGACAAGAACCGAATACTAGCTTTCGAAATGTGATGCTACAGAATAATGATTAAGATTATATGGGTACATCGAATAACTAATTACGAGGTATTGAATGGAATTGTCGAAAGAAGAAATGTAATGCACAGGTTGATTGAAAGAAGAGATCTGTTGATAGGGCACATCTTGAGGAGCGAAATGGAGGGAAACGTCGTGATAGAAATTACAGAGAGATAAAACGGGATGAATACAGTAGCCGGCCGGAGTGACCGAGCGGTTCTAGGCGCTGCAGTCTGGAACCGCGCGTCCGCTACAGTCGGAGGTTCGAATCCTGCCTTGGTCATAGATGTGTGTGATGTCCTTAGGTTAGTTAGGTTTAAGTAGCTCTAAGTTCTAGGGGACTGATGACCTCTGATGTTAAGTCCCATAGTGCTCAGAGCCATTTGAACCATTTGAACCTTGTCTGCGCAGTAGCAATGGAAATACTCTAGACGGCAACGCTACTAGAGCAGTGCTACTACATCCACATCTACATCTTCATTTATACTCCGCAAGCCACCCAACGGTGTGTGGCGGAGGGAACTTTACGTGTCACTGTCATTTCCTCCCTTTCCTGTTCCAGTCGCGTATGGTTCGCGAGAAGAACGACTGCCGGAAAGCCTCCGTGCGCGCTCGAATCACTCTAATTTTATATTCGCGATCTCCTCGGGAGGTATAAGTAGGGGGAAGCAACATATTCAATACCTCATCCAGAAACGCATCCTCTAGAAACCTGGACAGCAAGATACACCGCGATGCAGAGCGCCTGTCTTGCAGAGTCTGCCACCTGAGTTTGCTAAATATCTGCGTAACGCTATCACGCTTATCAAATAACCCTGTGACGAAACGCACCGCTCTTCTTTGGATCTTCTCTATCTCCTATGTCAACCCGACCTGGTGCTGATCCCACACTGATGAGCCATTCTCAAGTATGGATCGAACGAGTGTCTTGGAAGCCACCTCCTTTGTTGATGGATTACATTTTCTAAGGACTCTCCCAATGAATCTCAAACTGGCACCCGCCTTTATATGATCATTCAACTTCAAATCGTTCCGTACGCATACTCCCAAATATTTTACGGAAGTAACTGCTACCATTGTTTGTTCTGCTATCATATAATCATACAATAAGGGATCCTTCTTTCTATGTATTCGCAATACATTACGTTTGTCTATATGTTAAGGGTCAGTTTCCACTCCCTGCACCAAGTGCCTATCCACTGCAGATCTTCCTGCATTTCGCTGCAATTTTCTAATGCTGCAACTTCTCTGTATACTACAGCATCATCCGCAAAAAGCCGCATGGAACTACCGACACTATCTACTAGATCATTTATATATATTGTGAAAAGCAATGGTCCCACAACACTCCCCAATGGTACGCCAGAGGTTACCTTAACGTCTGTAGACGTCTCTCCATTGAGAACAACATGCTGCGTTTTGTTTGCTAAAAACTCTTCAATCCAACCACACAGCTGGTCTGATATTCCGTAGGTTCTTACTTTGTTTATCAGGCGACAGTGCGGAACTGTATCGAACGCCTTCCGGAAGTCAAGGAAAATAGCATCTACCTAGGAGCCTGTATCTATTATTTTCTGGGTCTCATGAATAAATAAAGCGAGTTGGGTCTCACGTGATCGATGTTTCCGGAACACACACTAAACACAGCCTTCCGAAATTTCGTCATCAAAGAAGACGAAGTAAGTACTCCTGAATTTGAATCAAGAACAGCTGCTATCATGAGTGACGTAGAAACAGATATCCTTGGAGTAGTGAAGCAATTTAAATCGCTTAACAAAAGCAAGTCTTCCGGTCCAACTGCATACCAGTTAAGATCCTTTCAGGCCATGCTGATAAAATAGCTCCATACTTAACAACCATACACAACCGTTCGGTCGGCGAAAGATCCGTGAGCAAAGACTGGAAAGTCACGCCAATATTAGAGAAAGGTTGCAGTAAAGATCCACTAAATTATAGGTCCATATTACTGACGTCGATATGCAGCAAGAGTCTGGACATATATTGTGTTCGAACGTTATGAATTATTTCGAAGCAAACGGTCTATTGACGCAAAGTCAACACGGATTCAAAAAACATCGTTCTTGTAATAGAGTTCCAGAAGGCTTTTGGCACTATACCACACAAGCGGCTAGAACTGAAATTGAGTGCTTACGTAATATCGTCTCAGGTATGTGACTGGAGTCGTGATTTCCTGTCAGAGAGGTCACAGTTCGTAGTAACTCGTGGAAAGTCATCGAGTAAAGCAGATGTGACTTCTGTCTTTTCCCATGGTAGTGCTATAGGCCGTTTGCTGTTCCTTATCTACATAAACGTTTTAGGAGACAATCTGAGCAACCGTCTTAGGCCGAAGTGGCCGTGCGGTTAAAGGCGCTGCAGTCTGGAACCGCAAGACCGCTACGGTCGCAGGTTCGAATCCTGCCTCGGGCATGGATGTTTGTGATGTCCTTAGGTTAGTTAGGTTTAACTAGTTCTAAGTTCTAGGGGACTAATGACCTCAGAAGTTGAGTCCCATAGTGCTCAGAGCCACCGTCTTAGGTTGTTTCCAGATGATGCTGTCGTTTATCGTCTAGTAAAGTCATCAGAAGATCAAATCGAATTGTAAAACGATTTAGAAAAGACATCTGTACGGCGCGAAAATTGACAGTTGACCCTAAATAACGAAAAGTGTAAGATCATCCACATGAGTGCTACAAAGGAATCCGTTGAACTTCAGTTACACGATAAATCAGTTAGATCTAAAGGCCGTAAACTCAATTAAATATCTGGGAATTACAATGACGAACAACTTCATTTAGAAGGAACACACAGAAACTGTTGTGCGGAAGGGCAACGAAAGACTGCGTTTTATTGGCAGGACACTTAGAGAATGTAACAGATCTACTAAAGTGACTGCCTAGACTATAGTTGTCCGTCCTCGTTTAGAATACAGCTGCGCGGCATGGGATCCTTACCAGATAGGATTGACGGAGAACACTGAGAAAGTTCAGAGAAGGGGAGCATGTTTTGTATTATTTCCAAATAGGGGAGAGAGTGTCACTGAAATGATACAGGATTTGGGGTGGACATCGTTAAAACAGAGGCGTTTCTCGTTGCGGCAGAATCTTCTCACGAAATCTCAATCACCAACTTTCTCCTCGGAATGCGAAAATATAGTGTTGACGCCGACCTACATAGGGAGAACCGATCATAATAAAATCAGAGTCGCAGGGGAAGATATAGGTGTCCATTTTCTCCGCGCGTTGTACGAGATTGGAATAATAGGGAATTACTGTGAAGGTGGTTCGTTGAACCCTCTCCCAGGCTGATAAATGTGATTTGCAGAGTATCTATATAGATGTAGATGAAGCACGCATTTCTGGCAGTGTTTCGTATTTTAGTCCATCGCCTGTGCAGGGAAAAGCTATTACCATAAAGAAACCAAGATCAGCAAAAAAACATTTGGTATTGAGGAGTAGGAGTTGTTCCTTTAACAGGAAACGTAGAAAGTTACTCCGCAGATACAGATAAATTCAAAGGAAAATCATTGGAAATAATGAACCCCAGAGGCAGAATTCAAGAGAGCCAACAATACATAAATACTGTCTAAGATTTTCGGAACACAATTTTGCATTCTATCTTACATTTCATCTTCAGAAAATGAATGAGTATCAATCATTGATGAGTAAAGGTGCCGTTTTTCTAACAGTATGGGGTAGTGAACAAACTGTTTTACGCCTCAGAAACAGAGACCATGAGTTTGTGGAGTCTATTCTAGTATTGTAACAGTTGTAACCAAAATGTTTCAGGTGTGGACGTGAGACAACTAGTAGTAATCGTGTTATGAGTCACCCGTTCACACTTTCCAGAATGTCCTGAAAACTTGAGCGTTCCGCAAGAGAAAGTAGTTGAAGTAGTGTTACAGAAATAATCGCCCGTGACCGATGAATAAACGATTCAAATCTCCAATATTCGAAGGTTGAAACAAAGTGTTTTGGTGATAAAATGAACAACATCTTGAGCAACGAATAAAAATGGTGACAGTATACAACATAAGTGTTTCATGGCATGTAACAAAACTGAAACAAGATTACAGCACCAGTAATAATAACGAGTTGTATAATGTTTAATGCGTGTAAAATCAGTGCACAAAGTAACTACTAGCATTATGTGAGACATCATGGAACGTGTCCTACAAGAATGCAGCTTTTCAAATATTAGAATGAAATGAATTCTGAAAGACAATTTGAACTTTTAGGTCTATAAAACCCAATTTCACTAGAGCTAAATCTTATCGATCATGAAAAGTGCCGAGCATTTCCTCATTGGGCGCTTGAGAAAGAAAGATCGGGCGATTTCATCAAGAAAATAATAATCACTGATGTAGAGCACTTTCTGTTGAATAGCTACTTGAACAAGAAAATTACGGAATTTGGTGAACAGAAAACCCTCGAGCCGTTGCACCCACCACGAATGACTGTGTGATATGGTATTTGGGCTGAGGGCGTAAGTGGGACCTACGTCTTTTGAAGATGGTAGCGGAAAAGCATTAACAATGGACAGTAAACGTTACTGCAATATATTATGAGAGTTTTGGTGCTTTTAACTGGATCGCATGAGCGCCGAAGAAGTTTGGTCTCAAGGTTCAAATGGTTCAAAAGGCTCTGAGCACTATGGGACTTAACATCTATGGTCATCAGTCCCCTAGAACTTAGAACTACTAAAACCTAACCTAAGGACATCACACAACACCCAGTCATCACGAGGCAGAGAAAATCCCCGACCCCGCCGGGGATGGAACCCGGGAATCCGGGTGCGGGAAGCGAGAACGCTACCCCATGACCACGAGCTGCGGACTTGGCCTCAAGAAGATGACGCAAGCTGTTTCACTTGGACTGCAGCAATGGACTTGTTTCGAGAGCATACATCATCAGAGGTAGCATACACTGCAATAACTTGTAAATTACTTACTTCATCAATAAATTTCAATGTTATCATGTACTCAAAAGTTGCGTACTTTATGGGACACCCTGTAATAAACAAAATTGCACTACTGCAGCACATAAAAGGTTTATCCTTTATTAACCCGAAGGTTGGTTTGAACACCAGCCATGGTGCTAAGGAAGGTAGGATGTCATTCCTTCCACTGAACTTTGAAGTGACCTGCCTACTCAGCTATTGGGGCATCTACATTCTAATGTGACCACCGAACCATGGCACGCCTCAGCATTTAGCACAATGACAAATCATTGCGAGAAGTGAAAGAAGTGACTGGGGACAGATTAAGATCCTAAGACTGACTGGTAATCAAATCTTAGTTGTTTTGTATCCAAACTGCTGACGATAGCACATGAAGTACGAAACCATATATACATAACATAAAAATAAACACATTGTAATCTGCATAATCTCTTCACTTTTCTGAAATACTGGTCAATATTGTGCATATGAGATCTGTTCTAAATTTGATTATCGCATTGAAGTTTCAGTCTGGATATGTGTCAGTATGATTTATGGCATTTAACGTGCTCCTTGATTGATAAAGTTTCGTAGTAAAAATTTCGAGATTTTATTATTTAATTTGTGCTTGGTTTGTGGAAACAAATGTCACCTATCTGATCAAAAGCATCCGGGCACCTATCTCATCTGTGCTCAGAATCTATCCTAGTTAAAAATAATCAATTCTGATTTATTTAATTGTCAAATAAACGATCTCTCAATCCTTGAAAAACCGGGAACTGATTTTTAACACAGAGGGAAATTTTGCAGTTTTACCCAGAGAAGCCATTATATTAACATAGATGTTATTTTTGTGCTTTGAGAAGCTATATGCTGTCCTTTCTCAGTAATTATGTGTTTCAAATTAAATTTTCACATGTAAATAAAAAACTCAAGCACAAACCTTTATTCCAGAATGAGATTTTCACTCTGCAGTGGAGTGTGCGCTGATATGAAACTTCCTGGCAGATAAAAACTGTGTGCCCGACCGAGACTCGAACTCGGGACCTTTGCCTTTCGCCGGCAAGTGCTCTACCAACTGAGCTACCGAAGCACGACTAACAATCGGTACTCACAGCTTTACTTCTGCCAGTACCTCGTCTCCTACCTTCCAAACTTGACACAGGAGAGCTTCTGTAAAGTTTGGAAGGTAGGAGACGAGGTACTGACAGAAGTAAAGCTGTGAGTACCGGACGTGAGTCGTGCTTCGGTAGCTCAGATGGTAGAGCACTTGCCCGCGAAAGGCAAAGGTCCCGAGTTCGAGTCTCGGTCGGGCACACAGTTTTAATCTGCCAGGAAGTTTCACAAACCTTTATTATCTTCGT
This sequence comes from Schistocerca piceifrons, assembly GCF_021461385.2. Lineage (NCBI taxonomy): Eukaryota > Metazoa > Arthropoda > Insecta > Orthoptera > Acrididae > Schistocerca > Schistocerca piceifrons. The sequence goes on along the minus strand of NC_060141.1, from coordinate 357,789,180 downwards.
GGATGTGAAAGACGTATTCATAGTTAAAATTTTCTTGAGAACTTTATTTCATTTACATTTCAGGTTAATTCGACATTAAGATGTCACGTAAATGTTTTAACACTGTGAACAGTTTTTTCTATACGTCCAGTGAAGTGGCTTTCGTTTCCTAAAACGGGAATTAAATCCAAAATAAAGACAGCATATTATCATTACTTCGACTGTAAAATAAACCACGGGCACCTAATGCTCTCTGAAATTCATATACAGTAAATCTACGTTCTTGGTTAACTATAACAGTAAAGTCAACGCAATTCGCAGAAGATCTGACGAGAAACTTCATATCACGTCCCTGATCGTTATTTCTGTACGGAGCCTCCTCTTAAACATGGAATGCCGAGAAAGAGAAAGCAGACCATCACTCATCCAACTCTGCCATCAGCTACAATAACAGTACCGTATGCAGAAAGCCTACCTGTTCTTATTCCTCAGAAACATGTGTCCCAGTGTATGATGAAGACATGGAGGATGAATGCAAACAGCCGCCTCAGTCTTTCAAGCAAGATCCAGATTATACACAGGAAACGATCCCTCCCAGCGGGCCACACAAAATATCTCGAGAAGAACTTAAAGATTTAAATCCGCGGGAGTTGCCAAATAGCAAGGCAGAACTTTCTGGCTCCAGACTTCAGCAGTGGAATCTTCTCGGAAAAATGTGAAAATTTCTATATATAGACGTCGATAAAGAGACTCAACACCATTCTTTGACGTGGAAAACATTCTTATTGCATATAGTGATGTACATAGTCTGATGGCATCTTTGTGAATGAAGCATAATCCCGAAGACTGGAGACTTTTCACTGACTCCTCTCAATTTATCTTGAAATCTATTTTGCCTCACAAAAGAAACACATTCCCGTTTGTTCATGTAAAGTCACTCTCTACATACGAGGGTCACTCAAAAAGAAATGCACACTATTTTTTTTAAAAATCCATCTTTTATTCTACATATTTGAAAATTTTACAATGTGTAGATAGATCCTTTAGGAACAATATTTTCATTTCTGCACATAATTTCCATCCCTCTCAACTGCCTTACGCCATCTTGGAACCAGCACCTGTATACCCTCATGGTAAAATTCTGAACCAACCTGTTGGAGCCACTGTTTGGCAGCGTGCACAAGGGAGTCATCATCTTCAAACCTTGTTCCACGAAGAGAGCCTTTAAATTTCCGAAAGAGATGATAGTCACATGGAGCCAGGTGAGGACTGTAAGGCGGGTGTTTCATTGTTGTCCATCCGAGTTTTGTGATCGCTTCCATGGTTTTTGGACTGACATGTGGCCGTGCATTGTCGTGCAACAGCAAAACATCCTACTTTTGCCGATGTGGTCGAACACGACGCAGTCGAGCTTGAAGTTTCTTCAGTGTCGTCACATATGCATCAGAATTCATGGTGGTTCCACTTGGCATGATGTCCACAAGCAAGAGTCCTTCGGAATCGAAAAACACCGTAGTCATAACGTTTCCAGTAGAAGGTGTGGTTATGAATTATTTTTTTCTTGGGTGAAGTTGCATGATGCCACTCCTTTGATTGCCTCTTCGTCTCTGGTGAAAAATGATGGAGCCATGTTTCATCACCTGTCAAAATTCTTCCAAGAAATTCATCTCCACCATTCTCGTACTGTTCCAAAAGTTCGCTGCACATCGTTTTTCTTGTTTCTTTGTGAGCCATTGTCAACATCCTGGGAACCCACCTGGCACAAACCTTTTTTAAAGCCAACACTTTCAGTATTCTGCAAACACTTCCTTCCCCTATCCCGACGTCGAGTGACAATTCGTTCACTGTTATGCGCTGTCAGCAGTCACCAATTCGTTAACTCTCTGCACATTGTCTGGAGAGTGTGCAGTATGAGGCCTGCCGCTGCGAGGACAAACCTCAATATTGCTGCGCCAGCTTTCATCATGTAACCTGCTTGCCCACTGACTAACTGTACTGCGATCGACAGCAGCATCTCCATACACCTTTTGCAACCTCTTGTGGATGTTTCCCACTGTCTCATTTTCACAGCACAGGAATTCTATGACAGCACGTTGCTTCTGACGAACGTCAAGTGTAACAGCCAAGACCTGCTGTGACGGCGCCACTCACGGGAACAGGTTGAACTAAGTTGGAAAACAAGCGGTAAGGATGTATCTACACACTCTAAAACTTTCACACATGCACAATGAAAACTGTATTTTTACAAAAATAGTGTGAATTTCTTTTGGAATGACCCCCGTATAAACACGAGCTGCGAAAATTTAAAATTGTTCCTGGGAAAATAAATTATAAAGTACATCAATGGCAGATATGTGGCGAACTAGAGGTTTTTGCTATCATAGTCGGAATACAGTTAGGATACACCAAATATTGCTGCTTGCTTTGCGAGTGAGACAGTAGCGATAGGAAATTACACCATGTACGAAGTACCTGGCCTGAAACGAAAATGATAGAGGCTGGAAGAAAGAGTATGCAGTACACTTTTATTTCCATCCACAGATGAAGCTAGGAATTTTGAAGAATTTAGAGAAAGCTTTGAATCATGGATAAGATTTCAAGTATTTCAGAACAAAATTACCTCTTTTCAGCGATGCTAAGATCATAGACACACTCTTCGTTGTATTGCAGATTAGAGAACTGCTTAAGGCGGAAACATTTTATAGCTTCAATGAAAGGAAAGAGAAAGTAGTTTCCGAGGCCTTCAAACATGTCTACAGGTTTTTGGGAAATCAAACAGCTGAAAATTAGGATGTAGATACTAATAAATTATTAAGGAAATAAAACCCACCAAGGGCCAGGTCGCAATATGTCATTCAGGATCCATTTTTTGGTCTCACATTTCGACTTCTTTGCAGCCATTTGGGGCGCTGTGCGTCACGAGCACGGAGAGTCCTTTCGTGAAGACCTTTCAGCAATATAAATAAGGTATCAGGGCAAGTGGAACTCATGTCTACTTACATACGGCTGTTGGAATGTTATGAGAGGGGCCGCAGAAGGAGATTACGAATCACAAAAAACAGAAGCGCTCAATCGAATAATTACGCAGGCAAGGCCACAAAGGTAGACATTTTATACATATTTATATATAAATAAATATCTTTGACCTAAGAGGCAACAAAAAATTACTGGCGCCATATTCTTATTTTTTGATCTCAATTTGGTTTTAATTGTCTATATTTGTAAGGAATAGAGGCATCTCTGAATTTTTTAAAGAACAGTGATTAGGGGACATTAATATGTGATGTGTTCCACGAGGTATCTGCATATCTGTGAATGAGTGGCAGTGCATTATTCAAGAAGAGACGAAACCAGAGAAGGTAGTGATGTAGGGCACTGTGCTCTAGGGTGAGGTCGACCCATCCCAAAGGTGTTCATTGGCTTAACGTCTGGGCCCTCGACAGGTGAGTCCATTTCAAGAATTTTACTGCCCACAAACCATTGCCTCACAGATGCTGTTTTATAGCAGAGGACGCATTGTTACTCTGATACAATCATCGTCTCCTAACTGTTCCTCTACTGTACGCTGAACACAATGTTGTATAATGTATACATATCCTTCTCCATTTAGTTTTTTCACAATCACTAGAAAAGGAAAACGGCGTAACATCACCTCCTCCATACATCACTATTGCCACAACACATGATTGCAGGTAGCCTTCTCCAGGCGTTTGTCAACCCCAAACCCTTCTATCGGACTTCCACAGGGGATTTCTTGATTTAGAACACCAAATCGCTCGTTTCCGTTCCTTCACTGTCCATTGGCGTCGCATTTTATACCACTTTAAATACCGCTTAGCACTGACAACACAAATGAGTTGGTCGTGGGGAGCTGCTCGAGCGTTGTACTCCATTCTTTTCATATCCCAAAACTCACGAGTGATTCCCTCCGCTGATTCCTGGAGATTTTTTAATATCCTTCCTCCACAGCTCTTGACAGGGCCGAGACTTGTCCCTTCGTGTTTCGATTTAAAAATCACATCACCAATAATCGACTGTGTCAACACTGGAAGAGTGGACTTGTCTCTGATAGAGTTCTTTATTCAAGAAACATCTAATGAGTAGTCAAGTTTCGATGTTACTGAACGCTTCTGACCTCCCCCGTCTGCTGTCTACTGCTTCTTTACAGCCAACACAACACTCTCTGCCTCTTTTTATACTGGCACCCTTTATATTAGTGGGTGTGCCGCTCCTGACATCTAGTGGCCAATTCTGGATTCCACAGGAGCGACCGGACGCTTTTCATCAGATAGTGTATGTTCGTATGAATAAAAGAAAAATAAACACATTGCGTACTGCATTAGTCAGAATTATTCTCCACTGTTTTTTAAAAACTTCGTAATACTGTGCATGTCGAATTTTATTCAAATTCTTAATATCGAATTAAACTTTCCTTTAGGACATGTAGCAGTTACACTCGACATGCTACATAATATATAATTTCGAGATATTATTACATGATGCATACTTTATTTATGGAAACAAATATAGACGAGAAGATTAATGTTTACTTACGTAGTATAGAATGAGCGCTGTCAATGGTAACCAAAAGAGGCTGTCGACGGTTCCTTTATTGCCGAAATCCATCAAGTAGAAGTATGTTCCCAGTGCTGCCACAGTTACAGCGCAGCCTCCGAAGGAGAAGAGTACGAGGGGTCTCCTGCCCACTCGATCCACGAGGAGGAGTCCGAGAATGCCGAAGGCGACCTGGACTGCGCAGAGGATGATGGCCGACACGCTGGCGTCTAGTGAGCTGCCGGTGGTCTGGAAGATCTGCGTCGAGTACACGCCAATGGTGGCGCTGCCTCCGAACACCAGCACGATCACGTAAGTAATCGACAGCTGTCATAAGGATAGAACAGTCTCGCTTTACTGACAGGAGGACAAATTTAACTGATCGATATTCAGCACGAACATAGAAGTTTTCAAGACACAAAGGCATTAAAGCCATTAGGTGCATTTTGGCACTGATCTATATCAATGAGACAAGTTCAAAATTTGTGCCCGAATGGGATTCAGACCTGCAACTCCCGCTTGTTAGGCAGATGGACTGACCACTACGACATACGGACACAGTGGTCACCACAACCGAACGGACTACTCTGGCACGCCTCCTGTCAGACGCAAATTCTCATCTGATACCACTTTCTACTGATGTAACTCCCCAGCTCGTTAGTCTCAGTACGTGTGGCATTTCACCAGTTCCTGTAAGAGCTTGATGTGCATCTGGACTGAAGGTATCATTGGCCGTCTTCACCTTAACTATGTACATGTGATGTCTGCTCTTTCGGACATGTCCAAAAGAACAGATACCAGTATGATCCTACATCCAATATGAGTCAAGCCACAAAGGAATTAAAGACATCAGCATTGATCTATGTGAATGAGGCAAATTGAGAAATACTGACGGACATATATTCGAATCCAGATCTTCTGATTACTAGGCAGATGCACTGAAGAGCATACCATCCGGACACAGTGGTTACCATAACCCCAAGGACCACCTTAGCCCACCTCCGGTCAGACCGAAATTTTCAGCTTATATCACACACTACTGACGCAGTGCCTCTGCTCAGTAGGCGTCGATTTATAGCAACGGAGCAAGTAGAAAAGTCTGAAAGAAGAGACGCAACATATATATATATATATAATTAAGGCTAAGACAGCCAATGGTTCCTTCAGGGCAGGTGTACACCAAGCTCGAACTCACACATGGATCGGCGAGAAATCGCGAGTAAAGAGGCTAATGAGCAGGGGCACCATGTTAGTAGTGCGTTGTATCAGTTGAGAATTTGGATCTAACGGGAGATGTGGTAGGGTAGTCCATGCAGTTGTGATGACCACTGCCTCTGGATGGCGTAGTCAACAGCGCATCTATCTAGTAATTCCAGTCTAGCACAAATTTTCAACTTGTAACATTGATATACATCAATGTCCACTGGCAGATAATGTCTTCAGTTCCTTTGTGCGTTGTTTCGTAGTGGCTGCAGGATCAAATTTGTGTCTGTTATTTCAGATATGTCCTAAAGGTAAGTTTCCTGTTTGTGGTTCCTCGTCACATTGTGAAGCAACTATCAGTGAATAAAAATGACGTTTCAGCCGCAATTGCAGTGTCCTCCCTTTGGGTCTGCTTGTGTACTTTGCTGCCCAGTCTTTGATTGGCTTCCTCTGATGGGGATCTGACGTTGGCTGTTGCCCCTTACAGTACGTGCCGTAATCAACAGCGATAGACGAGTTGTGTTTGCATTTCTGTTTTCATCAGGTGGGACATGGCACTATTGTAAGCAATAACAGGCAAAACAGGAGGTCTTCACATCTTTCACCAGAGGAGGCCAGTAATGTGAACTATTTTAGAATTGTGACGTGATGCCGTGCTCAGTAGAGGAGCCGTGATGAAATGTAATGGAACCCAGACGATAAAGTACGCTAGTATACCAACAAAAATGCTGCCGAAAAAATAGCCATAAGGTCTGTTTAGCTGACCGACATTTGTTTCACGATATGAAGCGTCATTATAACCAGAAAATATTTATGTTGATTGTCTCCGGCCGCAGAAACCTACGCGGTTATATTCAATACAAAGTCCGGATTAAGCTGCTGACTACACTCTGACGCAAGTTCTTTTCGCTACCAGACTCCATACTGAAAGTTTAGGCTTAGAAACGCAGGGATGGCACTTACGTCAGTTAATAGTCAACATCTCACTAGATACATTAAAATGTGGACTATATGAAACCACAATAAAAGAACGTCTTTCAGAAACATTTTACATCGTGGCTATGAAATCAAATATAAAAGTAAGTTTATCGAAAGATGCTGACAGCAATGCCCAGTATCAGAAAATTCATGACAGTTATGTTCACACACCTAATGTTAATGGTTACTAACATAATGATGACGAAAGACGAGAAAAGGGGAAATTAAGGGGAGAAGCCATTTACGTAAAATCCCATTATCGGAAACTTAAAAGAGATTACTAATATGGAATAACGGCAAAAATGTGCGGCATCCACCACCAACAGCAGAGGTGTATAAACTTCCGTACAGATGCGGATAACAGCCCAAATTATTATGGAGCCATCGCCAGCTTGCACAGATCCTTGTTGACACTTTGGGTCCTTGGCTTCGTAGGGTCTGCGCCACACTAGAATTCTACCACATGTCGTACGAGCTAAAATTTGAACACGCCATGGTTTTCCAGTCATCTACGATCCAAACGACATGGTCACAAACGAAGAAGAGGCGCTGCAGTCGGTGCCGTTCTGTTAGTAAAGCCACTCGTGTCGGTCGTCTGCTGCCATTGCGCATTAACGTCAAATTGCGCCACACTCTCCTAACGGATACGTCCGCCGTACGTCCGTCATCAGTTTCTGCGGTTGTTTCACACAGTGTTGCTCGTCTGTTAGTACTGACATCTCTATATGAACACCACCCCTCTCGATCTTTAAGTCAAGGCCGTCGGCAACCACCATGTCAGTGGTGAGAGGTAATGCCTGAAATCTGGTCTTCTCAGCACACTCTTGACACTGTGGTTCTCGGAATTATGAATTCCATAAGGATTTCCGAAATGGAGTGTCCCATGTGTCTAACTCCAACTACAATTCCACGTTCAGTGTCTGTTAATTCCTATAATGTGGCCATAATCACGTCGGAAACCTTTTCACTGAATGCCTGAGTACCAATGACAGTTACGTCACAGCAGTGTCCGTTTATATCTAGTGTACTGTCACCATCTGTCGTCGGCAACCACCTTGTCAGTGGTGAGAGGTAATGCCTGAAATCTGGTCTACTCAGCACACACTAGACACTGTGGTTCTCGGAATTATGAATTCCATAAGGATTTCCGAAATGGAGTGTCCCATGTGTCTAACTCCAACTACAATTCCACGTTCAATGTCTGTTAATTCCTATTATGTGGCCATAATCACGTCGGAAACCTTTTCACTGAATGCCTGAGTACCGATGACAGTTACGTCACAGCAGTGTCCGTTTATATCTAGTGTACTGTCACCATCTGTATAAAGGGTGTTACAAAAAGGTACGGCCAAACTTTCAGGAAACATTCCTCTCACACAAATAAAGAAAAGATGTTATGTGGACATGCGTCCGGAAACGCTTAATTTCCATGTTAGAGCTCATTTTAGATTCGTCAGTATGAACTGTACTTCCTCGATTCACCGCCAGTTGGCCCAATTGAAGGAAGGTAATGTTGACTTCGGTGCTTGTGTTGACATGCGACTCATTGCTCTACAGCACTAGCATCAAGCACATCAGTACGTAGCATCAACAGGTTAGTGCACATCACGAACGTGGTTTTGCAGTCAGTGCAATTTTTACAAATGCGGAGTTGGCAGATGCCCATTTGATGTATGGATTAGCACGGGGCAATAGCCGTGGCGCGGTACGTTTGTATCGAGACAGATTTCCAGAACGAAGGTGTCCCGACAGGAAGACGTTCGAAGCAATTGATCGTCGTCTTCGGGAGCACGGAACATTCCAGCCTACGACTCGCGCCTGGGGAAGACCTAGAACGACGAGGACACCTGCAATGGACGAGGCAATTCTTCGTGCAGTTGACGATAACCCTAATGTCAGCGTCAAGGAAGTTGCTGCTTTACAAGGTAACGTTGACCACGTCACTCTATGGAGAGTGCTACGGGAGAACCAGTTGTTTCCGTATCATGTACAGCGTGTGCAGGCACTATCAGCAGCTGATTGGCCTCCACGGGTACACTTCTGCGAATGGTTCATCCAACAATGTGTCAATCCTCATTTCAGTGCAAATGTTCTCTTTACGGATGAGGCTTCATTCCAGCGTGATCAAATTGTAAATTTTCACGTGTGGGCTGACGAGAATCCGCACGCAATTGTGCAAAGACGTCATCAACACAGATTTTCTGTGAACGTTTGGACAAGCATTGTTGGTGATGTCTTGATTGGCCCCATGTTCTTCCACCTACGCTCAATGGAGCACGTTATCATGATTTCATACGGGATACTCTACCTGTTCTGCTAGAACATGTGCCTTTACAAGTACGACACAACATGTGGTTCATGCACGATGGAGCTCCTGCACATTTCAAACGAAGTGTTCGTACGCTTCTCAACAACACATTCGGTGACCGATGGATTGGCAGACGCGAACCAATTCCATCGGCCTCCGCGCTCTCCTGACCTCAATCCTCTTGACTTTCATTTATGGGGGCATTTGAAAGCTCTTGTCTACGCAACCCCGGTACCAAATGTAGAGACTCTTCGTGCTCGTATTGTGGACGGCTGTGATACAATACGCCATTCTCCAGGGCTGCATCAGCGCATCAGGGATTCCATGCGACGGAGGATGGATGCATGTATCCTCGCTAACGCAGGACATTTTGAACATTTCCAGTAACAAAGTGTTTGATGTCACGCGGGTACATTCTGTGTGTTTTCATTCCATGATTAATGTGATTCGAAGAGAAGTAATAAAATGAGCTATAACATGGAAAGTAAACGTTTCCGGTCACATGTCAACATAACATATTATCTTTCTTTGTGTGTGAGGAATGTTTCCTGAAAGTTTGGCCGTACCTTTTTTGTAACACCCTGTATATGCATATCTCTCCCTTCGGCGTAGTTGTAATCGGGAAGAGAAAGGTGTTAAGTTAGATAAAGTGTGGACTTCAATTTAGCGTGAACAGAATGAGAATCTATTATTTTTATTACGGGATGACAGTCGATTATTTTTATTCGAGAACGAATGTGCCAGCCTGCGATAATCTAGCAATCGCCATGAAGCGATGAATAATGGTGGCCTGTGTGCAGCTCTATGAATGCGGAACCCATCGAGTCCGTGATGAAATTGCCGTTTTACTTCCATGGTTCCCGCACTCGGATTTGAAAAGTCAGAGAATACTCGTAGTCTTATGTATGGACCACCCCCTCTCAGACCGGAAGTTTTAACTGAAGTAAACACCGGCCGTGACCACCAACATTGCATGGACAAATAAAATGATTACGACTGCCTGAGAAGTAGGAGAAGACACTCGTGCAACCCGAGAGCTAACGCCTCTAAAGATGATAGTTGTTGACATAAAGCGGCTATGTTAACTTACCAAGAAGGCCCTCCGCGCGCCGGCGTTCCTCCGCAGTTCCAGGAAGGCGTCCGCGGCGCTGATCTCGTTCTTGGTGCGCTCTTCTAAGGCCCTCTGGATGGCCTCCAACTCGCCTATTACCTCTTTATTTGAGCTTTTCCCACGCAACCGCATCAGGGCCTGCGCTGCCTCCTGCGAGCGGTGTTTGGCAACCAAGAAGTACGGACTCTCCGGCATCCACCAGAACGACGCCACAAACACGATGGGGCCGGCCATCATGAACTCCGTCACGCCGTCGAATGGTGCGTACGACGCCACAATCATCATCAGGAAGGCGCCTACACCGGCCATCAGCGGACCAAGCGAGACCAGTAACCCTCTGATGTCGTCCTGTGCTATCTCCACCACATACAGAGGAAACACCTGTGGGAAAACCGTAAAACGTTTTCAATTTTAGCTTTACATACATTCTTAAATTTTGCCTCTTAAACAGATGAATATCGTTTATTTAATACTGAAAATACGGAGAGAAATAAAAATTAATATTAGTAGTTCTTACTTTTTCTTTTAACAATTAGTGTTTCGAATGTTTGATTCGAACTATTCTCGCTGTTGACGACAACGACCGATGTGATGTCGTTTGTTAGTCATACGAGCACACTGCCGCCTGAGAGATCGATGTTCCGGATGCGATTCTCTATACAAACGGAACAGAAGAACGGCTGTGCTAGCCAAAGAGTACACAGCCAGTCGCAGTACTTACGCTCGCCGCGAGGCGCCGCTAGGCCACTTCTTGTGTAGCAGTAGTATAGTGCAGTTGTGCCGGTCTACAGTTCGTAGCAGCACTTAGTGGTCAGCCAGCGCCGATGTTAGTCATCGTCTGCAGGTCAGTCATTGATGCCACCAGGTCCCTGTAGCCCAGTTGTAAAGTTCCGTAATAGCACTACAGTAAAGTCAACAGTACTAAGTTGGCAGTTATAAAAAATTCTACGTTCTGTCATGTCGACAACCAACTTAGTCTTCAGATTCACTGGATTCAACATTCAAGATTACAAGAGATTAAGTGGTCACTGCAAGACTTGTGACTTCTAAATTATCTCATTTTACAGACGCTTAGTCTAGTCGCGTCTTCTATAATTGTCAACCAACAGATCATGGACTGCAACAAAGTTAAGTAAGAAATTCTTTCTTATTTTGTACTATTGCTAATTAATTCCGTTTTCCTGTTGTAGCTGCCAAGTCTTGGCATAGCTGAACCCACGTTTCCGTCTCCTTGGCTACCTCATATTTGCTACCTCATGTTGATGGCCTCGGTTGTGGTCGAAGACCGAGAGCCATCAACCGGAATAGCGATGTGGTGATCATATGGGGCATACCGTGCACTGAGAATCAAATCACTATCACATAAAGAATATCCGAAAAAATAGACAACGTTTGCTTTATAATTAATCGCAGGTGCTGACTATGGTTTTAGTGTTCGGTAACATGGAGTGATCTGACAAACTAGTGACTTTAATCTGAATTCCTCGCTAAAAATAGGCTGAAATGTGACCCCATCATCCCTTCATTATTGATTCCAGTTATTCTTTTAACGCATACTCTGATGATGGTGTCGTACGCCATAACTGCAACGACCACATTGTGGTTTAATGAAGTAGTAGAAATTTCTGCCCTGAAAACGGGTAACACAATTTTTGAACACAACGCAACAGAAACAACCAGCACAGAATGGCCTTGTGGAGACAAACATTATGTTTAGCCGTACTTCATATATTTCTAGATCTATTGCCTGATGCATCGAAAAATGACCTCGGTAGGCTCGAAGTAAAAGATTGAATTCAAATCATGGGATTTATTAAAAATTACTTCTGGGTGAACGAAATTTGAACTGTGTAACAAGCAATGTTCATAAATGCTGCTGTCCCTTACGAAATGAAGACTTGACAATAATGTAACAGACTAAATGATCCGTATCGGGCTTGCCTCTATGGCAACAAGGGAATAGATTTTATAAATCTGTGCGTGATCCAACATGCTGCAGCAGAGATAAGCGTTGCTGAGGACAAGAACGAAAGAGAAAGTAGCTGTTACTGATAACCCAGAGACTCGCGGGGCTGATAAACTTATTATTTCGTTAACCGATTTCCACAGGACAGGAAAAAAAGAGTTCAAATATGTGTGAAATCTTATGAGACCTAACTGCTAAGGTCATCAGTCCCTAAGCTTACACAAGACTTAAATTATCCTAAGGACAAACACACACACCCATGCCCACGGGAGGACTCGAACTTCCGCCGGGACCAGCAGCACAGTCCATGACTGCAGCGCCTTAGACCACTCGGGTAAACAGGACAAGAATTGAGCGAGAGAAAAACGGATATGAGCTACAGTTACTGAAGCAAGAGAACGAGCATACTGGTCAATCTAAAACAGGGTGGTGGAAAGAATTTGATTTCGTGGCAAAAATTTCAGCAATTCTGAAACATTCTGGTAGAAGGCATTGTGAATGCAAACAATCCCCGATGGCGACCTAACTGGCAGTACGCCAGTAAGCAGTTCATTCCGTCTGATTGTCATTGTCTCGTAGTACAGCTGCACGGGGTGACCCCAACGGCCCACCGGGTGTGCAACATGTCAAGACTATAGCTCGTCCTGATTTCAACTGTCTACCGTTCCTCCTCTACATTCACACGAGGGGGTGCACGTCTCACGTTCCGTCCAATCACGGTCCTAGCTTCCGGGCACAACACAACCGCGCAATCGGCTCGAGTCGAAAAGCGAGCCCTATGGATCCCTTGCTCATCAGTTTTAAAGGACAATTTTTCTAGAAAGATCTACCCCGAATTTGCAGCAACCAACGGAAACACCCGGCCTCGGATTTGGCGCGTTCGACTGTTCCACCTACACCCCCCAAGTCACGGAAGCCAAGAACACGGAGGGCTGAGGTCATCTGCCGCAATTTCTCTCCTTGTTCTTCGATTTCTCCATCTCCCCCCTCCCCCTCAACTATTGTCCTGTGCATTTCAAATCTTCAGATCTCCGTTTCGAAGCTCACAGAAAGCAGAAAATTCACCTTAGCCCACAGCCAAATTAACAGAAAGGATTTCGATGGTGCTGAGCCCCAATCATACAGCATTTTTTTAAGAATATTGCGCTCCGCCATTTGAATGCTTATTTCTTGTGTACAATCGATATTTCAGCTTTAACGGTCTTATCGAATACAATGATCTTTGACACAATAATATGCTGTATTCCTCAAAGAGGTTAATTTTTTATCGTTTCTATCATGTAATACAAGTTTATATGCCAACTACCTCTGCATATGACGAAGAAATTGAAGAAATGTGTGATGAAATAAAAGAAATTATTCAGATAGTCAAGGGAGACGAAAATTTAATAGTCATGGGTGACTGGAATTCCGTAGTAGGAAAAGGGAGAGAAGGAAACGTAGTAGGTGAATATGGGTTGGGAGGAAGAAATGAAAGAGGGAGCCGCCGAGTAGAATTTTGCACAGAGCACAACTTAATTATAGCTAACACTTGGTGCAAGGGGTAAGATAGATACTGCCTACAGGAAAATTAAAGAGACCTTTGGAGAAGAGAGAACCACTTGTACGAATATCAAGAGCTCAGATGGAAACCCAGTTCTAAGCAAAGAAGGGAAAGCAGAAAGGTAGAAGGAGTATATAGAGGGTCTATACAAGGGCTATGTACTTGAGGACAATATTATGGAAATGGAAGAGGATGCAGCTGAAGATGAAATGGGAGATATGATACTGCGTGAAGAGTTTGATAGAGCACTGAAAGACCTCAGTCGAAACAAGGCCCCGGGAGAAGACAACATTCCATTAGAACTACTGACAGCCTTTTGCGAGCCAGTCCTGACCGAACTCTACCATCTGGTGAGCAAAATGTATGAGACAGGCGAAATACCCTCAGACTTCAAGAAGAATATAATAATTCCAATCCCAAAGAAAGCAGGTGTTGACAGATGTGAAAATTACCGAACTATCAGTTTAGTAAGCCATGGCTGCAAAATACTAACGCGAATTCTTTACAGACGAATGGAAAAACTAGTAGAAGACGACCTCGGGGAAGATCAGTTTGAATTCCGTAAAATTATTGGAACACGTGATGCAATACTGACCCTACGACTTATCTTAGAAAATACGTTAAGGAAAAGCAAACCTACGTTTCTAGCATTTGTAGACTTAGAGAAAGCTTTTGACAGTGTTGACTGGAATACTCTCTTTCAAATTCTGAAGGTGGCAGGGGTAATATACAGGGAGCGAAAGGCTATTTACAATTTGTACAGAAACAAGAAGGCAGCTATAAGAGTCGAGGGACATGAAAGGGAAGCAGTGGTTGGGAAGGGAGTGAGACAGGGTTGTAGCCTCTCTCCGATGTTATTCGATCTGTATATTGAGCAAGCAGTGAATGAAAAAGAAATTCGGAGTAGGTATTAAAATACATGGCGAAGAAATAAAAGCTCTGAGGTTGGCCGATGACATTGTAATTCTGTGAGAGACAGCAAAGGACTTGGAAGAGCAGTTGAACGGAATGGACAGTGTCTTGAAAGGAGGATAAGATGAACATCAAAAAAATCAAAACGAGGATAATGGAATGTAGTCAATGTAGTCGAATTAAGTCGGGTGATGCTGAGGGAATTATATTAGGAAATGAGACACTTAAAGTAGTAAGGGAGTTTTGCTATTTGGGGAGCAAAATAAATGATGATGGTCGAAGTAGAGAGGATATAAAATGTAGACTGGCAATGGCAAGGAAAGCGTTTCTGAAGAAGAGAAATTTGTTAACATCAAGTATAGATTTAAGTGTCAGGAAGTCGTTTCTGAAAGTATTTGTATGGAGTGTAGCGATGTATGGAAGTGACACATGGACGATAAGTAGTTTGGACAAGAAGAGAATAGAAGCTTTCGAAATGTGGTGCTACAGAAGAATGCTGAAGATTAGATGGGTAGATCACATAACTGATGAGGATGTATTGAATAGGATTGGGGAGAAGAGAAGTTTGTGGCACAACTTGACTAGAAGAAGGGATCGGTTGGTAGGAAATGTTCTGAGACATCAAGGGATCACCAATTCAGTACTAGAGGGCAGCGTGGAGGGTAAAAATCGTAGAGGGAGGCCAAGACATGAATACACTCAACGGATTCAGAAGGATGTAGGTTGCAGTAGATATTGGGAGATGAAGAAGCTTGCACAGGATAGAGTAGCATGGAGAGCTGCATCAAACAAGTCTCAGGACTGAAGACCACAACAACAACAACGATAACAACAACATCATGTTAAACAAATGTGTTGAATCGTGTTTTGTCATTCTGCGTAGTGCACAGCAAAAAATTTTAATGGTCTAAAATCATTGTACTCGATAATTCCGTGAATGCCGAAATACACCGAAATATACAGTCATACGGCGGTTTATTCTTTCAAAAAATCATAAATAAGTAAAAAGAAGATAAGAATAAGTAACAAAAGGAATTTTATGCAAGGTATTCATGAAATTGAGGCTGCTGATCATAAAAGGAAAGTTAGGATTAAATAAAACACATGCTGCACAGAAGCTCCCTATAGGCACTAGTCCAAGTAGAATACGGTAAAGATGACATATAAAAACGATAAAAGACCGCACCTTATTGAAAGGATAAAGTGTAACGAAATATGTACACAAATAATCGTACGTCTTTCATCAGGAATCAGTTTACACAGTTTTGAAATAGTTGAATGATAGTAGATACTTTATATAATGTGTTCTCATACTGAATACGCGCAAATTTAATTGCTTTTACACGCTACCTTGAATACTAAAGCAACATCTTGGGCTTTATTCTTCTTTACACTGAATGTAATGTACTTGTATCTTCCTCTTTATTCTAGTTTTCCGGTATTATTACCCAAAGAGTAATGAAAACAATTCTTGAATATACAGGGTATATCAAAAAGAATCATTAGATTTTTAAAAAATCGTAACTATTATGTTATTTGAGGTATGTGCGTGAACAACGTACTGTTTGAAAGTGCAAACTCTCGAGTTTTACTCTGCAGATAAATAAATATGATTCGATTAAAAAGTCGTAACTGTTGTGTTACTTGAGGTAAAGTGTATGGTCTGTTTTTCTTGCCGACTTTCACTGTTACAGAAAGCACATATTTTGATGTGATTGAGAACTTTCCCACAGTTGGAGACTGATTCGAATGATATCATCTACCAACAGCATGGGGCACCGCCACCCTGGCATCTGGAAGTGTGGAAATTTTTAAATCGAAGGATTACTGAATGATGGATCGGTCGCACTGAAAAAAGTGATTCAGCCTTACATTAATGGCCTCCAAGGTCATCGGACCAGACTGTATGTAGTTTTTTGTTGTGGGGATTTATAAAATACTGTTTATGTGCCTTCATTACCAACAACAATGAATGAACTGAAACATCGCATAACAGCAGCTGTGGAAACTGTAAGTCAAGAAACGCTCGCTGCAGTGTGGGAACAATTGGAATACAGCGTTTGCATATGCCATGCATCTCAAGGGCGGCCTGTTGAACACCTATGTAAAGGCGTGAGAAAAAGTTTTTTGAGTTTCCCATTCATTAAAAAACAAAATTTATTGTATATTTTTATTCGTTTCAGAAATAATGACGTGCCAAACTGGATGGTTTCTTTTTGATACATCCCGTATAATTGTAATTTTATTTTCTGTGACTCCTTATGACAAATATATCCAAACGTGAAGTCTTGTAGTGGAGACTGAAAGAAAAACGTATGCACCTGCTTCTGATTCCTCTTGCAAAGCTGACGAAGTTCTGTCGCAGTGACAAAATAGTACATAATTATAAAGACAAAAGTGAAACACTCGTGGAATGTATAGCAGTAAATTCTCCACGTACTTTTTCTTCGCTTTTGTTACTGGTCGCCGGCTAGGCGCTACAGTCTGGAACCGCGCGACCGCTACGGTCGCAGGTTCTAATCCTGCCTCGGGCATGGATGTGTGTGGTGTCCTTAGGTTCGTTAGGTTTAAGTAGTTATAAGTTCTAGGGGACTGATGACCTCTGATGCTAAGTCCCATAGTGCTCAGACCCATTTGAACCATTTTGTTACTGGTCCGCGTTTGGTATAAGAAAGGGCCTGCTGAACGTTACAGAAGTATGGGATAGCCGGGCTTCTTTCTTAAATCAGTCCGTCAAAATGTACTTCAGGGTTCAGGACATTTCGTTTCAGAACATAACGTTCTCAAAGTTAGTTAGCTGAAGCCAAAACCATTTGTTCTCCAAGTTTCTGGACGATAATGAGTCTGGGAATTTGATATCAAGTCTAGGGGTTATTTCTCTGCTTGTCTAAGGAAATCCATTCAACCATTTGGTGTCTAAATTTGCGAAAATTTGCTACCAGCTTTCTCGAATAAACCAAAATCACTATCATTAGGATATTCAGAATGTGCTGATACCAAGAACTTGTGATCAGTTGTTGAGATTTCACGCTCGGATGTTGACATATCCTCATAAGAGACAATGATATTTAACCATTCCTGTTTTGGCCGGTAAAGGAGTCTGGATATAAGATTGTGTTATTAAGTGAAGAGGAGCTGTCACACCATTCCTCGTAGTACGAATTTACTGCTTCCCATAGTTCCGCTCCCTTTGTCTAATACTTCTCTTCCAAAATGACCAAAACTGGACTTGATTCCTCGTGCTCTGATCGTTTCATACGTACCTTCAAACCGCATCCAAATGACGCCATTGGAAGAGGGTGACACAGTGGTCGGTCGGCCCCAATGAGGTCGTCTGGACCAGAGCTCGGCTTTGCTTTGCTGTTTTGCTGTTGTGGTTTTCACTTAGAAGACGGGATTCATACATTTGTGTTCTCTAGTCAATCCCGCACAAAATCTTTTCATCTCTCTCTACTGCCCACGACATCCACTTGACCCTCTTTACAGTAATCCTGTCTTAACCATCAGCTCTCCCGGCACACACAGTTCCCTTCATAACAGAATTAATTATTGCTTGATCCTTCAAGACACGTCCTACCAGCCTATCTCTGCTTTTTGTCAACTTGCGCTGTTAATCTATTTTCTCCCCGATTCGATTCAGTACTTTTTCATTTGTTATCCAGTGAATCTTTTATCCAGTGAACCTTTTTAACTGAACGTATTCTTCTGTAGTACCACATTTATGAAAGATATATTTCTTCTTACTTTTCTCTCTATCGGTTTATCTTCAAGTTTACGGTCTGAACTAGTACTTTCAGAAAAGGTTTCGTAACCTTGAAAACTGTGTTAGATGTTAAAATAGTTATCTCTTCAAGAAAAGCTTTTTGGATAATGCCAATCTGAAGTTCATATCGTCTTCTCTTTGCCTCCATCACCTTTTGCAGTCCAAATAGTTATACTCAGCTAGTAATGCCCGCAGAGTTATCTACATCGAGTGCACTCCATTGCCCTGTTTTGGCCTTTGTCACATTTCATCTTATTTTCAAGACACTATTCATTCTGTTCGTGCTAATCTTGCTACTCCGTACATCTTCCAGAATCTGATTTTCATAATCTGATTTTTGACTGCCTGTATAATTTTTGCTCATTAATGCTACTCCCAGCACGTAATTAACTAGTCTCTATGTCTCAGCAGGGATCATAATTACGTCTTTATGCCAGTAGTTATTCTAATAAGGATTTCGCTTATGCTTCTGTTATTTCACGATCGTTATAGTAACTCATCATGTCGTACTTTATTCGAACAGCTAGAATATCGATGATCTTTGTAGAATAATATATCAGACTCATTTTGTGTAGTGTTACAGTTGCTGCTTGAGAAAATATTTGTTGTTTTCATATGGTGCTGATCCGTTTTAGAACATATTTCAGTGGTATTAGTATCTGTATATACTTACTCGTATTCAAAGCTGTGTAGCTAAATATGCCCAGGCATTAAAAAAATGAATAAAACTACAACGACAAGAAGAATAAAAATTTGTCTCGAACGCTATGGCTTGTATCACTGATACACTGTCGTATACAGAGTGTACCAACACGAATACTCACTATTCAGTGATATGACTGGGACTGTCATTCGAAGCAAAAAACTATACAAAGCATGGGATCTAAAACCGACGCCTAAAGAACTATGAGCGCTCCTTCAACTTACATACTTTGAAAGAAATCTCATCTACTGCAAGCTCTTTGATTTCCCCATTTTGACAGGTGGTAGTATGGATCAAAAGAAGGGAAAAATGGTTAGTAAACGTAGGATCTGAAATGAGTGAATGTCAGCTATATGTCGGCCTAAAAAGCAGTGAAGAAAGCTGCCAGAAGTGGACTGAAGACGAAGCTGTGCATTTCATTAGATTGTAGGAGGAAAGGCCAGCATTATGAAATGCAGAGTTACAGGACTACAGGAACTGAAAGAGGAAACAAAGTTTATTGGCTGAAATGGTGTCAGATTTCAACACCTGGACAGAAAAATTCACCAAAATATTCACAATTCAAGGCATCAGACGAAGTATTTTTGAAGCACACATTAATTAACACAGAGAAACAAGTGAAGTTATACTTCCAAATAATCGTATTGAAATGCGGAATACAGCCATTTAACTTGAAGTTTATAACTGTACCTATAATTTCATGTGACGTGGTGTTTGTTGATTCAAGTTATGACATTAGGTGTTGAAGAACAGAACTTCAGTAATTTACGAGCTGTTCCTTAAGTTAATACAAGTGAAAACGTTCAAATAAATTTACCTCCGTAAATGCTTCATTTATCAGATAGAGGCTGTAATTGGCTTTTGAACGTTTGTGGGTATCGAGATGAAATTGATGTAATGTTATTGCATCGCAGTTATTATTTTACTGAATGTAAAAGAGAATAAACGTAACTGACGCTGGAAATATTATTGACACAAGCAGTTTGTCTGTAACACTAACTGAATTATGCATAGTAATATCTGGACTGGCAGTTTTGCGTGTAATTATAAAGAAAATTTTATCCATCTATATCGCTGTCATACTCGTAATATTTTGATATTGTCTCGATTTTCCATTACGAGCTCTACAATGAATTTGTTTCATGATGAAAAATCATTCCGCTATCTCACCTACTCTCTTATCTAACACGAACACCGTCGTTTCTATTTTTGTTTACGACTGAAGTTATTGGAAGTGCCCCTTCAGGACGATGGTCTTCCATCGCCACTTCTTCCATCACGCACAGAACTATGACAGAAAAATCTCGTGGGACGTGATCTCACAGCTCTCACAGACACTTTTCCCCAGCCGTGCGCAAACGCTTTCGACAACTGCTCTCGCCAGACACCCAGACACTTACAGAAATTACTGATAAATATCTGTCAGACACTATCTATCAGCGAAAATTCTCTCCTAGTGTAAACAATTTCACGAGTATTTTGTGAGAGTACGAAACTGTGTGGGAGCGAAAAACTCTGACGGGTATCTCAGCCCTCAGAGGCTATGACGATACCGTCAACATAAAAATTTATTACTGGGAGTGTAACAGTAGTAATTGGGGCGTCGCTACAGACAACCGCGCTTGCAGGTCATGCGGAGCACGTGCCGACCTGGGTGTGCTGTCGTTAGCGCGTGGCCAGTGTTGCAGCGGTGATTGACGTCAGGGGCGGCGCATGACTACTGAGGCGGCAGGGCGTTCCCCCAACGGCACGTCTGCTGCACTGCTTGGCGGCGACCACGTATATCGCCACAGTGCTCACTGGGACGCACTAGGTCGCTCTAGCCGCCAGCACCGGTGTCTGCCCAGAGGAGCAGAGGCTGGGTGCAGGGAGGCAGAAGAACGGCTGCACGTCTTCAGGCTCCTACTGTAGGCCAGCCAGCAGGAGGCCCCCTCGACAAAAGGCACTACGGAGGGGGGTGGGGGGGGTGGGGAGGGAGGGAGGGGGGGAACACTGCAATGCAAGTGCCGGAAAACGATTACCCAGAAATTTCTCTCCGTGTAATAGGGGTCAAAATAGGCGAATATATCTCGCCTTATTCGTAGATACTCGATCGTTTTTGAGAAAATGTAGTCGCCTCTTAGCGAGTAAATGTGCCAAGCGACGTGGTGACACAAGGCTAGCGCTGCCCCGCGATAATTTTATGCCACGTGTGTAACACTCGTTTATTTATTTTACTTCTTTTTCATTTGTCTACCCATGTCATAGACCATTACTACACGAATGTTTTCCATTGTATATTGAAATAACGTTGTCCTTATACATCTTCTAATTGTACGACAGGTGAATGAATTAAAAAATAAATAAATGAATGAGAAAATTATTTTACATTGCTTATGGTGACATTCCTGTAGTGTATTTTGATTCACAACGAACTGCAAGCGCCAGTTATTGGAAAAGTGATCCACTATTCGTGGTTTGCCGCGAAATTATTGACAACGCGTGAAATATTCGCAGTGTTAACGAAGTTTCCTCCTCGAGTGAGATTCATACAAAGAAATGTCGCAGTGGGAAACCTGCCTTCGTGCAAAGCTCGTTTTATTCGGAATTTGTATGTTTCGAATGTTTCTATGATCGGTATCATCCAAGGAAATGGTCTAGACCTTCCTCAATAATTACATAAAAATAAAACATTAGAATTAATAAAACAATTCATATTAAAATGAAATATAACAATATGAGAATTTAAGAACATTGTAACCCCTGAAAGTACCATAAACACACATGTTATATAACGAATGTACGTCATTTATTTTGAAAACCAGTTATAAACATTACGAATAAATATAATGTCCTTCTACTCTCTAGGTTCATAAGAAACATTCGCGTAGTAACCTTCCATGGATATAGGTAGTTATATGTTAAGAAAAGAAAAAAACTGGGTTTTCGAACACGGGGTGTAAAAATAAGAAACAGCAACACAAGCCACCACTTGGTCTCAATCTACACTACTGGCCACTGAAATTGCTACACCACGAGTATGACATGCTACAGACGCAAAATTTAACCAACAGGAAGAAGATGCTGTGATTTGCAAATGATTAGGTTTTCAGAGCATTCACACAAGGCTGGCGCCAGTGGCGACACCTACAACGTGTTGACATGAGGAAAGTTTCCAACCGATATCTCATATACAAACAGCAATTGACCGGCGTTGCCTGGTGAAACGTTGTTGTGATGCCTTGTGTAAGGAGGAGAAATGCGTATCATCACGTTTCCGACTTTGATAAAGGTCGGATTGTAGCCTGTCGCGATTCTGGTTTATCGTATCGAGATAATGCTGCTGGCGTTGGTAGAGATCCAATGACTGTTAGCAGAATATAGATTCGGTGGGTTAAGGAGGGTAATACGGAACGCCGTAATAGATCCCAACGGCCTCGTATCACTAGCAGTGGAGATGACAGGCATCTTATCCGCATGGCTGTAACGGATCGTGCAGCCACGTCTCGATCCCTGAGTCAACATATGGGGACGTTGGCAAGACAACAATCATCTGCACGAACAGTTCGACGACGTTTGCAGCAGCATGGACTATCAGCTCGGAGACCATGGTTGCGGTTACGCTTGACGCTGCATCGTCGACAGGAGCGCCTGCGATGGTGTACTCAACGACGAACCTGGGTGCACGAATGACAAAACGTCATTTTCTACGACCCGTGGCTCTACCCTTCATTCGATCCCTGCGAAACCCTACATTTCAGCAGGATAATGCACGACCGTATGTTGCAGGCCCCTTACGGACCTTTCCAGATACAGAAAATGTTCTACTGCTGCCCTGGCCAGCACATTCTGCAGATCTCTCACCAATTGAAAACGTCTGGTTAATGGCGAACGAGCAACTGGCTAGCCGGCCGCGGTGGTCGTGCGGTTCTAGGCGCTCCAGTCCGGAGCCGCGCTGCTGCTACGGTCGCAGGTTCGAATCCTGCCTCGGGCATGGATGTGTGTGATGTCCTTAGGTTAGTTAGGTTTAATTAGTTCTAAGTTCTAGGGGACTGATGACCACAGCAGTTGAGTCCCATAGTGCTCAGAGCCATTTGAGCAACTGGCTCGTCACAATACGCCAGTCACTACTCTTGATGAACTGTGGTGTCGTGTTGTAGCTGCATGGGTAGCTGTACCTGTACACGCAATCCAAGCTCTGTTTGACTCAATGCTCATGCGTATCAAGGCCGTTATTACGGCCAAAGGTGGTTGTACTGGGTACTGATTTATCAGGATCTATGCACCCAAACCGCGTGAAAATGTAATCACATGTCAGTTCTAGTATAATATATTTGTCCAATGAATACCCGTTTATCATCTGCATTTCTTCTTGGTATAGCAATTTTAATGGCCAGTAGTGTACCATTCGGCAAAAGGCACATAAAGTCCCTTGAAAACATTGACCGTCGCTTTCTTATGAATGATCGAGTACCTACAGATAAACCAAGATGTGTTCGCTTATTTCGACTACACTTTCACTGATCAAAATTTCTGGGCAATCAGGTTGCGGCACAGAGGTGTTATTCTCGTAAGTACGCCGCATCAGAGTCAGCACAAGAAGCTTGCCGACTGCTAGATGTCAGTAGGCTGTCACAGTCTCCGCCTCCTAGCTCCGCTTTGACAAGTGAGTTCGTTTGAGAACATCTGAGAATGAGTTTCTGGTTTGGGAAAGTATTTATGAGAGTGAGCTGGTCAGTATCCCTCCAACAGCAGCATCCCAATAACGAAAAAGGCAGCGAGTCGTCGCGGCAGACAACGACTAACTGTTGATGACATCACTTGTTTCTGCTGCTATTTTAGTCAATTCCTGAATAAACGTAGTTCTAAAGTTGCCAAACTGCATTCTTCAGAGGCACTGGTTAGCTCCTTCCACTTTGTCTGCTTCTTGAATGAGTGTTATTGGAGTCTGAATAAGTCTTCTTACTTCATAGTGTGTGGTCATCACAATAACAGATCTATGTCCATTTGAGGTCGTTTTGCTGCACTGTAAGCAAATGGTTCAATGCCTCGGGACAGGTCGTTGCTCATCACTCTTCCATTATTGCAATACCAGGGAAGGCATCCTACCTTTTACCCGGCTATGCTAAATACATCATTTTGAAGTATGATAATACTTCTAAGCGTCAGTATCAGAATTCAGTTTTAATCAAGTATACTGCTGATGATGAAAATTGTAACACAATGGACGTTGCGTGAAACTAATATAAAACATGTATACTATATGTTTGGATACACGAATGATTAGTATTTAAGCACAACACTACAAAATGTGACTAATGCTATTCTACTTTGTAAGGAAATATTACACAATAGGTATCCGATTCTTAGTTCGCACAAGCGGGGTGGCGCAGTGGTTAGCACACTGGACTCGCGTGCGGCAGGACGACGGTTCAATTCCACGTCCGGCCAACCTAATTTAGGTTTTCCGTGATTTCCCTAAATCGCTCCAGGCAAATGCCGGGATTGTTCCATTGAAAGGGCACGGATGATTTCCTTCGCCGTTCTTCCCTAATCCGATGAGACCGACGACCTTGCTGTTTGGTCTCTTCCCCCAAACAACCCAACCCAACCCTTAGATCGCATTGCAATTTTGTCTATTTGTGAAAAAATCGCGTTTTGCGAAATGCCTTTCTGCAAGTGTCAGAAAGTGACGACAGGTTCCTGGTCTGTCGAGACTGCCGTTTATCGTACGGCGATTGCTTTGCTGGTGTTGATCTGGAATTCACAGCTGTCATGCTAATAAGGCATCGATGAGTTCAGTTGGGCCATACTCAATGTCAAGCAGGATTTTATTAGCCCCGTGCGACTCGTGCATGATAGGACAGATACAGTGTTCGCTCGACCGTGCAGGTTCGTAGAGCCACGTCACGCACCTTGAACCAGGAACTGGGTTTGTTTGCAGCAAGAAGCATCCACACGCACAGACTGACGACACCCTTGTCATTATGGCGACCAATGTTGCGGCTTCCCTCAACACAGCAGCAGACCATGGTGCGTTTTACAACACGAGATATAGCAGTGGTATCACGACATGTTTCCGGATGAGTCTCAGTAATGCGTATGGCATCGCGACAGAAATATCGATGTTTGCGGGCTCCATGGAGACTGAACATTCCCATATTCCACTCATCATTGTCATACTGGTGCAGCACCTAGAGCTCTAGTATGGGGTGCCGTTGGCTAGACAACACGAGCTCAACGGTAAAGTTATTTTTTTCTTTTTATTTTTCATATCGAGTGCCGCAGCCACGAGTGTGTTAAGAGTGGATTTCATTTTCTGTCTTGGCTATATTAAGGCACATTTACTTATTTCACACCATGACGTGATTTCGGCACATCGTAATTTGTATACTAGGCGTTTCGTTTCTGACGTGGCTGGAGAGTGAACCCTGTGTTGAGTCTAACATTCTGGAGAACAACAGAAGTTCGTCTTGACTTACCTCGAACAGAGCGTGTTCGACTGACAGTTTGGCGAACATATTCTCACAATCTATCAGCCACTGAAAACATCCCGTCATGGGTTAGCGAGGGGTGGCAACCCATTACTTGCCATCAGACATGACAATGAGTCCAACCACCATAGAATGACATACCTGTATGTTTAATCCAAGGACTTGACGACCATCCGCATTAAAACCGCTTTTACTGTCAGGGCTGGCATTTCTGTGTACTAAATTTGGCACAGTGCATAACTCCATATAACCTAGAACTAAATCATGTCTTGTTTCTTCTGTGCTGCGTATAGACAATAAGTGAATTTTCGTCAACTGCTATCGTTCTTATTCTTACATTTTTAATGGCCAACATTATAGAATATCTATATTTTCAGAAATAATTATACGTAGCTTTGTAAGGCGTTTGAGAGCAGGCTAAACACATTACATATCATTTTCTCATGTTTTCATGCATTTAAAAAAATTCCTCTTCTTATGCGTATGCATACAATTATTAATATTTCGCGTGGAAGTTAGAGGCGTTAGGTGAAGGGTTTTCGGAATAAGCTTCTGACCTGGACTTCGGGAGCTTTTTCTCCTCGTCGGCGGTCTAGATTCGATCACAGCGATTAAAAGATCTGCTAAAGGTGGCTAAAGGTGGCCTGAAGAGGGGCAGCAGCCTTTTCAGTAGTTGCAGGGGCAACAGTCTGGATGATTGACTGATGTGGCCTTGCAACACTAACCAAAACGGCCTTGCTGTGCTGGTACTCCGAACGGCTGAAAGCAAGGGGAAGCTACAGTCGTAATTTATCCCGAGGGCATGCAGCTTTACTGTATGGTTAAATGATGATAGCGTCCTCTTTGGTAAAATATTCCGTAGGTAAAATAGTCCACCATTCCGATCTCAGGTCGGGGACTACTCTAGAGGACGTCGTTATCAGGAGAAAGAAAACTGGCGTTCTACGGATCGGAGCGTGGAATGTCAGATCCCTTAATCGGGCAGGTAGGTTAGAAAATTTAAAAAGGGAAATGGATAGGTTGAAGTTAGATATAGTGGGAATTAGTGAAGTTCGGTGGCAGGAGGAACAAGACTTTTGGTCAGGTGCATACAGGGTTATAAATACAAAATCAAATTGGGGTAATGCAGGAGTAGGTTTAATAATGAATAAAAAAAAATAGGAATGCAGGTAAGCTTATACCAACAGCGTAGGGAAGGCTTTATTGTGGCCAAGATAGACACGAAGCCCATGCCTACTACAGTAGTACAGGTTTATATGCCAACTAGCTCTGCAGATGATGAAGAAATTGATGAAATGTATGATGAGATAAAAGAAATTATTCAGGTAGTGAAGGGAGACGAAAATTTAATGGTCGTGCTTGACTGGAATTGAGAGTAGGAAAAGGGAGAGAAGGAAACATAGTGGGTGAACATGGATTGGAGGAGGGAAATGAAAGAGGAAGCCGTCCGGTGGAATTTTGCACAGAGCATAACTTAATCATAGCTAACACTTGGTTCAAGAATCATAAAAGAAGGTTGTATACATGGAAGAATCCTGGAGATATTAGAAGGTATCAGATAGACTATATAATGGTAAGGCAGAGATTTAGGAACCTGGTTTTAAATTGTAAGACATTTCCAGCGGCAGATGTGGACTCTGACCACAATCTATTGGTTA
Source organism: Schistocerca piceifrons (assembly GCF_021461385.2). Classification (NCBI taxonomy): domain Eukaryota; kingdom Metazoa; phylum Arthropoda; class Insecta; order Orthoptera; family Acrididae; genus Schistocerca; species Schistocerca piceifrons. The sequence continues at coordinate 357,762,029 of NC_060141.1, read as the reverse complement.
CGAACTGTAGATTAAAACTGAAGAAACGGCAAAAAGGTGGGAGTTTAAGGAGATGAGGACCTGAATAAACTGACTAAACCAGAGGTTGTACAGAGTTTCAGGGAGAGCATGAGGCAACAATTGACAGGAATGGGGGAAATAGATACAGTAGAAGAGGAATGGGTAGCTCTGATGGATGAAGTAGTGAAAGCAGCAGAGGATCAAGTAGGTAAAAAGACGAGGGCTAGTAGAAATCCTCGGGTAACAGAAGAAATACTGAATTTAATTGACGAAAGGAGAAAATATAAAAACGCAGTAAATGAAGCAGGCAAAAAGGAATACAAAGGTCTCAAAAATGAGATCGACAGGAAGTGCAAAACGGCTAAGCAGAGATGGCTAGAGGACAAATGTAAGGATGTAGAGGCTTATCTCACTAGGGGTAAGATAGATACTGCCAACAGGAGAACTAAAGAGACCTTTGGAGAAAAGAGACTCACTTGTATGAATATCAAGTGCGTTGATGGAAACCCAGTTCTAAGCAAGGAAGGGAAAGCAGAAGGGTGGAAGGAGTATATAGAGGGTCTATACAAGGGCGATGTACTTGGGAACAATATTATGGAAATGGAAGAGGATGTAGATGAAGATGAAATGGGAGAAATGACACTGCGTGAAGAGTTTGACAGAGCACTGAAAGACCTGAGTCGAAACATGGCCCCGGGAGGAGACAACATTCCATTAGAACTACTGACGGCCTTGGGAGAGCCAGTCCTGACAAAACTCTACCATCTGGTGAGCAAGATGTATGAGACAGGCGAAATACGCTCAGACTTCAAGAAAAATATAATAATTCCAATCCCAAAGAAAGCAGGTGTTGACAGATGTGAAAATTACCGAACTATCAGTTTAATAAGTCACAGCTGCAAAATACTAACGCCAATTCTCTACAGACGAATGAAAAAACTGGTAGAAGCCGACCTCGGCGAAGATCAGTTTGGATTCCGTAGAAATATTGGAACACGTGAGGCAATACTGACCCTACGACTTATCTTAGAAAATAGATTAAGGAAAGGCAAACCTACATTTCTAGCATTTGTACACTTAGAGAAAGCTTTTGACAATTTTGACTGGAATACTCTCTTTCCAATTCTAAAGGTGGCAGGGGTAAAATACAGGGAGCGAAAGGCTATTTACAATTTGTACAGAAACCAGATGTCAGTTATAAGAGTCGAGGGGCATGAAAGGGAAGCAGCGGTTGGGAAGGGAGTGAGACAGGGTTGTAGCCTCTCTCCGATGTTATTCGATCTGTATATTGAGCAAGCAATAATGGAAACAAAAGAAAAATTCGGAGTAGGTATTATAGTCCATGGAGAAGAAATAAAAACGTTGAGGTTCGCCGATGACATTGTAATTCTCTCAGAGACAACAAAGGACTTGGAAGAGCAGTTGAATGGAATGGACAGTGTCTTGAGAGGAGGGTATAAGATGAACATCAACAAAAGCAAAACGAGGATAATGGAATGTAGTCGAATTACGTCGCGTCATGCTGAGGGAATTAGATTAAGAAATGAGACTCTTGAAGTAGTAAAGGAGTTTTGCTATTTGGGGAGCAAAATAACTGATGATGGTCGAAGTAGAGAGGATATAAAATGTAGACTGGCAATGGCAAGGAAAGCGTTGCTGAATTAGAGAAATTTTTTAACATCGAGTATAGATTGAAGTGTCAGGAAGTCGTTTCTGAAAGTATTTGTATGGAGTGTAGCGATGTATGGAAGTAAAACATGGACGTTAAATAGTTTGGACAAGAAGAGAAGAGAAGCTTTCGAAATGTGGTGCTACAGAAGAATGCTGAAGATTAGATGGGTAGATCACATAACTAATGAGGAGGTATTGAATAGAATTGGGGAGAAGAGGAGTTTGTGGCACAACTTAACTAGAAGAAGGGTTCGGTTGGTAGGACATGATCTGAGGCATCAGGGGATCACAAATTTAGCATTGCAGGGCAGCGTGGAGGGTAAAAATCGTAGAGGGAAACCAAGAGATGTATACACTAAGCAGATTCAGAAGGATGTAGGTTGCAGTAAGTACTGGGAGATGAAGAAGCTTGCATTGCATAGAGTAGCGTGGAGGGCTGCATCAAACCAGTCTCAGGACTGAAGACAACAACAACAAAGGTGGGAGGTATTTGTTATCCATGCAGCTAGCGATTAGAGGCTCACGGTTATTTGCACACTACCGAAGGCACAGCCTTTGTGAGACCCTAGACATCGTCGAAAGTACCGCCGTTGTCTCGTCACGTGGGCTACACCTCTTGCAGCGGTCTGCGCATAATGAGCCTGCTCTGCAGCGAACAGCCATAACTGTATTTACCTGAATACCGACTATATCTTCTCCCACTTCCATTTATCCGCTTCCTACTAAGGAGGGGAGCACGACAAATGCCGTAATCCGAATTACCAGAAACTTCTTTCAATGGAAGACGCAAAACATTCAAACACGTGTTACCGCTTATCCGTAGATACTCAACTGTTTCTGAGAAAACGACGGTCAGAGTATTCGAAGTACTTTATATGCCTTTTAGCAAGCAGCTGGTTGACCCGAAGGCCTGGCGCGGTGGCTGGCGTTGCCACTTCACACTACTTTATGTGCCTTTTACCGGGTGATATTCTGACAGGAGCTGGTGCCACATGGTTAGCGACGCGGCTCCTTACTTTTGCAACCTGTGTCCCAAGGCTGAATAATATTTTTATTTTTTTGTCTTCATTTATCTAACCATGTTCGTAGAAGAATAATGCACAAATGTTTTCTAATGTATTCTGAAATAACCCTGTGCTTCTACATCTACAACTACATTTATACTCCGCAAGCCTCCCAACGGTGTGTGGCGGAGGGCACTTTACGTGCCACAGTCATTGCCTCCCTTTCCTGTTCCAGTCGCGAATGGTTCGTGGGAAGAACGACTGCCGGAAAGCCTCCGTGCGCGCTGGAGTCTTTCTAATTTTACATTCGTGATCTTCTCGAGAGATATAAGTAGGGCGAAGCAATATTTTCGATACCTCATCCAGAAACGCACCCTCTCGGAACGTGGACAGCATGCTACACTGCGATGCAGAGCGCCTCTGTTTCAGAGTCTGCCACTTGAGTTCGCTAAACATCCCCATAACGCTATCACGCTTACCAAATAACCCTGTGACGAAAATGCGCAGCTTTTCTTTGGATCTTCGCTATCTCCTCTGTCAACCCGACCTGGTACGGATCCCACACTGATGAGCAATACTCAAGTATGGGTCGAACGAGTGTTTTGTAAGCCACCTCCTTTGTTGATGGACTACATTTTCTAAGGACTCTCCCAATGAATCCCAACCTGGCACCCGCCTTATCAACAATTAATTTTATATGATCATTCCACTTCAAATCGTTCCGTGCGGATACTCCCAGATATTTTACAGAAGTAACAGTTAGCAGTGTTTGTTCCGTTATCATATAATCATACATAAATATTCCTTCTTTCTATGGACTCGCAATACATTACATTTGTCTATGTTAAGAGTCAGTTGCCACTCCCTGCACCAAGTGCCTATCCGCTGCAGATCTTCCTGCATTTCGCTGCAATTTTCTAATGCTGCAACTTCTCTGTATACTACAGCATCATCCGCGAAAAGCCGCATGGAACTTCCGACACTATCTGCTATGTCATTTATATATATTGTGAAAAGCAATGGTCCCATAACACTCCCCTGTGGCATGACAGAGGTTATTTTAACGTCTGTAGACGTCTCTCCATTGAGGTCAGCGTGCTGTGTTCTGTTTACCAAAAGCTCTTCAATCCAGCCACACAGTTTGTCTGATATTCCGTAGGCTCTTACTTTGTTTATCAGGGGACAGTGCGGAACTTTATCGAACGCCTTCCGGAAGTCAAGAAAAATGGCATTTACCTGGGAGCCTGTATCTAATATTTTCTGGGTCTCATGAACAAATAAAGCGAGTTGGGTCTCACACGATCGCTGTTTCCGGAATACATGTTGATTCCTACCGAGTAGATTCTGAGTTTCCAGAAATGACATGATACGCGAGCAAAAAACATGTTCTAAAATTCTACAACAAATCGATGTCAGAGATATAGGCCTAGAGTTTTGCGCATCTGCTCGACGACCCTTCTTGAAAACTGGGACTACCTGTGCTCTTTTCCAATCATTTGGAACCTTCCGTTCCTCTAGAGACTTGCGGTACACGACTGTTAGAAGGGAGGACAAGTTCTTTCGCGTACTCTGTGTAGAATCGAACTGGTATCCCGTCAGGTCCAGTGGACTTTCCTCTTTTGGGTGATCTAAGTTGCCTTTCTGTTCCTTGGACACTTATTCGTCTACTGGCTATGTCTGATGAATGAATTTTAAAAAATCAGAAAAAAATTTGAAATAATTTTCAGTGAAATTCCTATAACTTATCTTGATCCAAAATAAATAGAAAGCGCCAGTTTTCGATGAAGAGATCTGTTAAGCGTGGTTAGCCGTGAAATTACTGGCTACGAGTGAAATCTTCAGCAGTGTTAATGGCGTTTTTTCCTCGAGTGAGATTCATACAAAGAAATGTCACCTTGCCAAAACTACCTTCACACGATACTTGTGATGTCTGGAATTTGTGTGTTTTGAATGTTTCTACCATCAGTATCATCCACGGGAATGCACCAAATCTTCCTGAATAAACAATGGAAAAAAATATCAGAACAGATGTAAGAATTTTTATGTCTGCCTGGAGTGGCAAACATAAGTTGGAATTGGTAGCAGGAAGTGATCGGGGCGTGACGCAAGATCTGATGGCCGAGAAAAGATTAGTCTCAAAGTAAGACGCCAGTGATGAGAAAGATAACTTATGTTTATTCTCGACAGTGAAGCAGGTACCGTCTATTGCTCTCATAGCAAGTAGCTACATAATTAAGTTCACAGTACAATTCACAAATCCACAGTGCAATCCAAATCATAACTAAGTTCTAAGCCCAAGGTTTTCATATAAGGTCTATACAATAAGACTTCTATATTCACACAGCTAGCGAGCAAGAGCGAGTGGCCGTGGCGTCAGGTCTGTGGTCCCGTTATATCTTGTGGCCATAGAGGGAACTGCAAGCTAGAACTGTTGAATGGCGCGACGTCTTCAGCCGGAGATAACTCCATGAACCTCCGGAGGCTGCGACGTGAAGCGAAGGCCGACCACAGCGCATGTGCGGCCGGGCTGAGCTACGGCAGGGCGCGCGTGATTCGGTTAGGTTCGCGGACACAACAAGAATGAAATATAAGGACATGAGAATTTAAAAAGTTTGTAACCCCTGATAATACCATACGTACATATACTACATAGATAAATGAATGATATTTATTGTGAATCCCAGTTGTTATTATACAGTTAAAAGCTCAAATGTGCGTGAAATCTTATGGGACTTAACTGCTAAGGTCTTCAGTCTCTAAGCTTACACACTACTTAACCTAAATTGTCCTAAGGACAAACACACACACCCATGCCCGAGGGAGGACTCGAACCCCCGCCGGGACCAGCCGCACTGTCCATGACTGCAGCGCCTAAGACCGCTCGGCTAATCCCTCGCGGCTATTATACGGTTAATCCACTGTGTCCCCTGATTTGGTAAGAAACATTCGTGTAGTAACCTTCTACGGCCATGGGTAGATGAATTTAAAACATTAAATAAAAACAATAATCGGGTTTCGAAGACATGGCGGAAAACTTAGAGGGAGCGAGGCTGGCCACTGTACTATACCTTCGTTTGACATTACCGCCCGCTCGAAAGCATCTAAATTACGTCGCACGCTGTGACTGTCGTTTTCTCAGGAACGGTTGGGTATCTAAGTAGCATTAAGGAAACATAGCTATTTTCTGTATATTTTAGAAACAGATTTTCTTCGAATGTGCTTTTTATACTGGCACTGAAAATTTTTGAGCTATACGCACATTGTTTGCGCTGTAACCTCCTATGTAAGCGTCTTTACCTAAGTGCTAGATCCAAAGCCATAAGTACTGCAGTGATCCATGTTTTAAGCAGGCTGTTTAGGTTTTTATGTTGATAATGCCACGTAGTGCTCTGTATGAAAATTGCTGAGTGCGCTGTGTGCAGTCTGTGGCTGGTTGGACTCATTTTTGGAATATTCGCTTATGTAGTGTTGGGCAGTGGGATGTGAACAGCGCGTAGCTTTGTGCAGTTGGAGGTGAGCAACCAGCAGTGGTGCACGTGGAGAGAGAGATTCCAGAGTTTTGGGATTTTACTATAAGTGGACAATCTAGACGCGTGTCCGCCAGAAAAAGGAAATTCGTAAAGATGGATGTCATGAATTGACAGATATACAGGGCGTTACAAAAAGATACGGCCACTCCTTCAGGAAACATTCCTCACACAAAAAGAGAGAAAATATATTATTTGGACTTGTGTCCGGAAACGCTTACTTTCCATGTTAGAGCTCATTTTATTACTTCTCTTCAAATCACATTAATCATGGAATGAAAACACACAGCAACAGAAAGTACCCGCATGACTTCAAACACTTTGTTACTGGAAATGTTCAAAATGTCCTCCGTTAGCGAGGATACATGCATCCACCCTCCGTCGCATGGAATCCCTGATGCGCTGACGCAGCCCTGGAGAATGGCGTATTGTATCACAGCCGTCCACAATACGAGCACGAAGAGTCTCTACATTTGGTACCGGGGTTGCGTAGACAAGAGCTTCCTAATGCCCCCATAAATGACAGTCAAGAGTGTTGAGGTCAGGAGAGCGTGGAGGCCGATGGAATTGGTTCGAGTCTACCAATCCATCGGTCACCGAATCTGTTGTTGGGAAGCATACGAACACTTCGTTTGAAATGTGCAGGAGCTCCATCGTGCATGAACCACATGTTGTGTCGTACTTGTAAAGGCATATGTTCTAGCAGGACAGGTAGAGTATCCCGTATGAAATCATGATAACGTGCTCCATTGAGCGTAGGTAGAAGAACATGGGGCCCAATCAAGACATCACCAACAATGCTTGCCCAAACGTTCACAGAAAATCTGTGTTGATGACGTGATTGCACAATTGCGTGCGGATTCTCGTCAGCCCACACGTGAAAATTTACAATTTGATCACGTTGGAATGAAGCCTCATCCGTAAAGAGAACATTTTCACTGAAATGGGGATTGACACATTGTTGGATGAACCATTCGCAGAAATGTACCCGAGGAGGCCAATCAGCTGCTGATAGTGCCTGCACACGCTGTACATGGTACGGAAACAACTGGTTCTCCCGTAGCACTCTCCATACAGTGACGCGGTCAAAGTTACCTTGTACAGCAGCAACTTCTCTGACGCTGACATTAGGGTTCTCGTCAACTGCACGAAGAATTGCCTCGTCCATTGCAGGTGTCCTCGTCGTTCTAGGTCTTCCACAGTCGCGAGTAATAGACTGGAATGTTCCGTGCTCCCTAAGACGCCGATCAATTGCTTCGAACGTCTTCCTGCCGGGACACCTTCGTTCTGGAAATCTGTCTCGATACAAACGTACCGCGCCACGGCTATTGCCCCGTGCTAATCCATACATCAAATGGGCATCTGCCAACTCCACATTTGTAAACATTGCACTGACTGCAAAACCACTACTGACCTGTTGATGATACGTACTGATGTGCGTAATGCTAGTACTGTAGAGCAATGAGTCGCATGTCAACACAAGCACCGATGTCAACATTACCTTCCATCAACAGGGCCAACTGGCGGTGAATCGAGGAACTACAGTACATACTGACGAAACTAAAATGAGCTCTAACATGGAAATTAAGCGTTTCCGGACACATGTCCACATAACAACTTTTCTTTATTTGTGTGTGAGGAATGTTTCCTGAAAGTTTGGTCGTACCCTTTTGTAACACCGTGTATATGTGAAGAATTTGGAACATTATTTAGATACGAGTAAATACATTGTTTGTTCTCTATCAAAATCTTTCATTTGCTAACTATGCCTATCAGTAGTTAGTGCCTTCAGTAATTAGAATCTTTTATTTAGCTGGCAGTATTGGCGCTTGCTGTATTGCAGTAGTTCGAGTAACGAAGATTATTGTGAGGTAAGTGATTCATGAAAGGTATAGGTTATTGTTAGTCAGGAACATTATTTTGTAGGGATTATTGAAAGTCAAATTGCGTTGTGCTAAAAATATTGTGTGTCAGTTTAGTGATGATCAGAATAAGTAGAGAGAGAAATGTCTGAGTATGTTCAGTTTTGCTCAGCTGTTTGAAAATCACAGAACGTAGAAGCTTTTCAGCACTGTCATTCATAATTTTTCTAAGGGGATGTTTCATATGACGACCCTGCCAGGATGCATCACTGGAACTTCTGATTTTTTCATGTAGTTAGTGTAATTAGTGTAGTTATTCTTTATTGCTAGTGCATAATCGTAAAGAGAATCTCCTTTGTAGTTGTAGTTTGTCATTGTTGTACAGTTAAACAGTTGTGGCATGCAACATAGACCTGGAACAATCAGTTTGCAACCGTACCTGCAATTAATTAGATATTATTTTCAGTGCTATGTTAAAGTGATTTCTTATTTTTGCTCTTCAAATTGCGCTTTTCTGTGTTATCGTGTGAATTATTTTGAAAAATATGGCATTTGAAAAAGTGACACGAGGCTCCAAAGTAAAGTGAGAAATAATTGTGACGACAAGTGTAGCTTATCAGCATCACCATGTAATGAATCAACAGACATTCAAAGTAGTAATTTGGTAATTGTGCATAGGGAAATGGACCTGGTGGCAAATAATTGTGTAGACAGTGAAACAATTAATGATCAGGGAAGTATTATCGATCGATCAGTCAGCAACAGCTCGCTTCTGGAATGCGCTACAACAGAACAAAATCTTGCAAATACCATAGATTCAGGTTTTGTGTCCTTACCCCTTTCTCAATTAAGTCAAGACGCACTCTCTGCTTTTGTGAATGCGAATGTTGCCGGTGCAAATGCACTGTCGATACGCACAAAGCAAAATGTTCCAGGCACTAATACATTGTTATTGCAAACAATGCAACAAATGGAATAAAATCAGAAACAAATTAAAGAAACACTTCAACGAACACGTGAAGATTTAACTACTGAGTTACATAACATTGGAACGAAATGTCAGAAAGTCTGTAATGACATAAAAACAGAAATTTGTGAGTATTTTCAACGTATCTTTTTGCGGCATGAAAATGCACTACAGAATGACGAAGCAGCCATAAAAGAACTGCAAACCATTGTTCATGAAAATCGCATCTTATGGGCTAAAACTGACTCAGTTGCATTTCGAAAATTATGAAAGAAATTGGCAAGGTGCACCGAATTGTAGGATGGAACCGCCGACACGACATAACAATGACCAATATGCGACTCGCCTTCATGATGACTTAGACTATAAGCTGTTCATTACTACACGTAAGTTCAAAACATTTAAGAATTAGGGCAATGACATTCATCTACAAGAATGGCTTCATCAATTCTCTCATTGTTTTCCACCCAAGTGGTCATTAGAGCACAGATTAGAATTTATGTATGGCTACTTAGAGAATGAACCAGTTAAAAGAATGTGATCGAATATTCACAATTGTCACAGTGAAAGAGAATTTTATCATGCCTTCCTCTCAGCATATTGGTCTCAAGCTACTCAAGATCGCGTAAAACATAGCATCATAATGATGAAACATTTCGGACAATCTGAATGTTCCAGTCTTGTCAAATATTTTGAAGACATGTTGTACAAGAATTAGTGCCTGTCAAACCCATATAGCCCCTCAGAACTCATCTGCATTTGCTTAATCAAATTGCCTGAACATTTAAGACATATTATTTTGGCAGGACGTTGCAAAGATGAAATTGAGGCTTTTCAGGGACTGTTACAAGAATTGGAAATTGACACTGACAATCGTGGGACGCGAAAACAGGAAAACAACAGTTTCAGGTCATATCCATCACAATTCCGTGTTGACAGAAATAATAACTGGGCATGACAAGCCTATTCTTACAACACAAATCGTGACCAAAACAGACACCATGCGTATGACAACTGTTGGCAAAGTAATAATAATTACAGGGAAATATTACATCTCCATACTAATGACTATGACAGAGACAATCATAGAAACAGACAATATAGGAACCAGAACTATTATTATCAAGGGAGACAGAATACCTTTAGATGCAACAGTCCACCGCGCAGTTACGATTCAGGGAGGAATTCTCCACCAATTAACCAACAAGAAAGAAACTACAGGAACTACTGACATGATGACACATGATATAATCATAATGACAGACCTGAATTTCATCAGAAGTGGCGGGATTCAAACAAGGCAGGGCCCTGTCGGCAAGGTGAATTTATAGTAGTTAGATATCCAGACCCCAGTAACGACTCATGACAACAAAGAGACAATAGGCACCGCCGGCAGCCACACGTGCCGCCATCCATGAGAAAAATAACATAGAAGCTAACCTCGAGAAAAACTGCAGTGTTCTTTACTGACGTATATCACATGATAATTGCAGAGAAGTTGAAAGCCGGCGTACTAGGAAGAGTTATGGTTTACACCACATTCCACATGTAACACCGTCTATTGAGAGATAATCTGCTTTTTAACTTAGTCTTTGCCATAAAATTTGTCACACTTAGAAACTGCTAACATGCAACAATGTTTTGAAGTTAACTATCCACTCAAGAACCTAGAGAACTTATTTAGACAGTAATTGCAAATGCATTGTTATAGTGAACAGATGACACAGTGTTATTGTGTGCACGTTCTTGCTTCTTATTGCTCGATTACGTAACGACTACAAGGCTTACATACTTAGAACATATACTGCTAACGAAACTTTAATGCAACATTTTTGTTTAGTTGAAAAGACATTCCTTGTTTAAAGTACTTTCTGTGAGATTACAGATGACTTAGTATTTGGTTTCTTTGACACTATTAATGAGTGACACAATTTATATTATTGCTTTTGTTCTATATCTGTTTTATATCTGCACAGTTTTTCTGTATTATTCTGGAAAGTAAAACATGTTTCAGTAGTAACTTTTGTGGTATAGCAACAATGAGAAAGGCTTTTTCATAACACAAGAATTCGTCACAGTACAGTACTTTCTTGGTCATGGTAATGTATGTAATAACTACGATATCTATACACATAGCTTTTCACTTTTGTTTGTGACAAGGTAAGTGCATTGACTTTTGCAGAACTCTGTTTATGGACGACGACGACTACGACACTTGGCAGATTTTTACTGTTAAGTAATGACAGAAATTATCTTACAGCAAGATGCGCAGTTTAGCGCTACAGGACACCCATTCGAGTGATTAAATTTTATACTTAAAACATTTTTTTTCAAAGATTTTTGAATTACAAAGATAGAAAGAAGGTTTCTGGTGATACATTACATTCCATTGCTGTAATATGTAACAACTGAGGGTATAATTACATTAACCCTGAGGGGGTACACATTTACTTCGTGTACTAAGCGTGTGGCAAGCGCTAGGAGCCCTAGCTAATACGGTATTTCCTATTCATCTCCACCCATCGGTACCATATTTCTCTTAGACAGAATTACACAGCTATCTGATCATTTAACAGAGAAACAAACATTTTTTTACTACTTCAGTGACACATGTTTACGCAATTACACAGTTATATAACTTCACAATAATGAAATTGATTTGTGTCTGTACTTTGTGAACTGTTCATATTGTTCTGGAACCTTTGTGATACTATGAGAACTTCGAATTATGTATTTGGTAAGAGATCATGATTTTTGAAGTATGTTTGAGGTAGATGACTTTATTGAAACGAGCAGAGATCATTTTTTTAAAAAGGTTTTGAGATTATTCAAAAAACTATGACGTTTTTTATATTTGACTGAGATGTTATGATATTATTATGACGACATTTGTTTTATGCTGTTGAGGTATGTTTGTGATCAATAAGACAATGTTATGTGAGGAATTCGATTATTTTTTATTATGAAGAAATATTAAAGAAGTGTCGATAAATATGTATATGTGTAATAAGGTAAGGAATAATGAGTAGTGGTTAGGGACTCTGGTTAGTGAAAAGGAATGTTGGAAACCAAGAATCGCACTTCAAGATTTACGAATCATGTGTGCATGCATGAATGTGAGTACCATTATGCTGACAGATATTTTAGACACTGCTATTCATGAGATTTCGTTTCTACACACTCCTAATGTAAATTTTCAACCTGTGGAATTTTTTATCTGAGACTGTCACTGTAGCGGTAAATGCTGTCATAAATATTTCAGTAAGGAAGGTAGGTGACCTTGATGTAATGCTTTGTGGGCGCCCAGCTGCACGACAGTCACCTGGGAAAAAAAGCCATTGGTGTGGGCCTTTCAGAGGCATAGGTGCAGAAAAAAGAGGCCATTAACCACGCTATTGACATTTCTTTGTAGAAAGCATCGCAGATGTGACATGCTCAAACTTGAAGACATATGATTACGGTTTGGAGCTCATAATTTCTGATATTTACTGAAATGCCTAATGAAATGATCAGAAATATTTTATGTCTACACACCTGATTGTGACTGCTGTCTTCCTGGTTGAGAGATTTTTTGCTGCCTTATGAAATGCCATGTGCCTAGTGAATGACATTTCATGCCTTGCTGTACATATATATTTGCTCATTTTGTTTATTATCTAGTTTCTAGCTGCACTGCAGCATTGGTTAAAATAAAATTTAATAGATGTTCTAATATAAACGTTTTCTGTCTACAGATGCATTAAATAATAATTTTATGATCTACTTTCTTAAAAAAGGGAGCACAAATAGACATTTCCCCTTAACAGGAATTGCATACATAAATTTTTCAACATGGTAACTTGTTTGGTAGAGTAAGTTATTGTGGATGCATCACTCTAGCGTTAAGATGTGACATAGGTATTAGACATTTCATGTCTTTACTGTAACATTATTTCTGCTTGAGCTTTGTCATGTTCAGGTATAAGTTATTGCTTTTGCTGCTGCTGTTTGTCAGGCATTGTACTACTGAATTTTATGTTGTATTAAGCCAGTTTCACTATTGATTTATTTTTCTTGTTGCTACACATTGCTTATATTAGTTGTAATGTTGCATTTGATATGCTAAATTAGATATATTGCTGCTTCCTTTGCCAATTTGCATTTTTTGTCATTGCTGTTTGTGTTAATTGTTTTGTGCTGCTGCATTACCTCATTCTCTAGTATATGTATCTGAGCTCAGTAGAGTTAATTTATCTTAAGAGGGAGGATATTATATAAGAAACTAACAATGTAGAATAGGGAAAGCATGTATTGAGGAGTTATAAGAAAATAGGTTGGCTGAAAAAGTACTGTACAATGAAGAATAATTATTTTGAAAGAGGATATGAACAAAAAAGTAGGGTTTAGGGACCACAGGATTAGATAGTATTTTCTTGGAAAGAAATGATGAGGTAAGATAATGGAAAATAAATAATCAGGTAATAAATATGTGACCATATAAATGCAGAAAGCATGCTAGGATAGGATTTTTTTTGTTTTTTTTTTGTTTTTGTTTTTGTGGGAACAAATGTTGAAACAAGATGAAAGATCTGTGGAATGAAGTTTTGGGTTGGACAGCAGTACCAAATGTTACACTGAAAGTAAACCATGTCCTTTCCCTTTGTGTTATTCTGCTATGTGTTTGTGTACCATTGTGTATTTGTGTTCTTCCTGTCTTTATGCGTTTATCTGATAAGAGTTACGTTGTAGAATTTTCTAATACATTCACTATGATGAGGAATACTGTTATCCTCAAATATAATTTGCATTAATAATATGTTATTTACTTTGAAAAGATGTTTAGACATTATTTATTCTCTTCTGTTTTATTGCTCATGTGTGAAGTTAATATTTCAAAAGCTGTTCTCATTTTTTAATTTATTTACTTATGTCATAATTCCTGTAACACTGTTGTATATGCTTATTTCTATTCCTTTGTAAAGCCTGTATTACTACAAATGTTATATGTATTATTATGTTCATTAATGATTTATTTTGTACCTTTGTAACTGTATTCTCATGTGGTAAATTTGTAGTTGTATAGACACCAGTTCTTCAAATTAAGTTTCATTACACTGCACATGTTTCTGTTGGTCATAGTATATGCACAATGTGTGAAAAATAAAAAATAATAAAATAAAAAGTAATAAAATCGACTGTTAGTGCTCACACATGTTTTTAAAATTCAACAAGGACTGATTAACAGCACTGCTGGTTCTAAGGACATTCTAAAAAATTAATGAGTGCACAAATGGTGGTCCAAGGGCTTGCTATATTATCCGCAAGGCTCTTTGATGATGATTGTGCACCCACACAGACGCAACAGATGGCTGCTAGCCATCTCTACAAAGACTACAGTGGGTCTGCACCTTTGGTGGTACATCAGTATCATCATCTCTACCAGAAATACTGTGGGTCTGCTTTGTGATGACCTACACACCAACATTCTTCAAAACTTCCACTGACTCTACTGTGGGTTTGCTCTGTTGTGGCCCCTTACGTGTCTGCATATCAAAAGTCAGCACTCTCTTTCCACTGGAAGGACAACACTACTTCTTTAAGACTGCATGGAAATCTACTACTCCCGTGGCATTTTCTTTTACTGCGCATACTTTGTACTACTGTGATGAATGATCAGGACTGTCTTTATGGAATGTGAGGAAATTTTTGCTTTTGATCAACAGTGTATCAATAATTATGTGCATTTGATGTATTTATTAGCGTCAATACAAAAAAAATCTGCAAATTAGTATTGTCCACTGATCAAAACAATTTGTAAAATTTTTTGTTGGGAGCATGGGTGCTGTGTAAGTAGGCTGTTCAGGTTTTTATGTTGGTAACGCCACGTAGTGCTCTGTATGAAAATCGCTGACTGCGCTGTGTGCAGTCCTTGGCTGGTTAGGCTCATTGTTCGAATATTCGCTTGCGTAGTGTTGGTCAGTTGGATGTGAACAGCGTTTAGCGTTGTGCAGTTGGACGTGAGCTGCCAGCAGTAGTGTATGTGAAGAGAGAGATGGCAGAGTTTTGAAAAGTTACTATAAAAGGACGATCTGGACGTGTATCCGCCAGAAAAAGGAAATTTGTAAAGATGGATGTCAATGGATGTAATGAGTGTTACAAAAAGGTACGGCCAAACTTTCAGGAAGCATTCCTCACACACAAAGAAAGAAAATATGTTATGTGGACATGTGTCCGGAAACGCTTACTTTCCATGTTAGAGCTCATTTTATTACTTCTCTTCAAATCACATTAATCATGGAATGGAAACGCACACAGCAACAGAACGTACCAGCGTGACTTCAAATACTTTGCTACAGGAAATGCTCAAAATGTTCTCCGTTAGCGAGGATACATGCATCCACCCTCCATCGCATGGAATCCCTGATGCGCTGATGCAGCCCTGGAGAATGGCTTACTGTATCACAGCCGTCCACAATACGAGCACGAAGAGTCTTTACATTTGGTACCGGGATTGCGTAGACAAGAGCTTTCAAATGCCCCCATAAATGAAAGTCAAGAGGGTTGAGGTCAGGAGAGCGTGGAGGCCATAGGATTGGTCCGCCTCTACCAATCCATCGGTCACCGAATCTGTTGTTGAGAAGCGTACGAACACTTCGACTGAAATGTGCAGGAGCTCCATCGTGCATGAACCACATGTTGTGTCGTACTTGCAAAGGCACATGTTCTAGCAGCACAGGTAGAGTATCCCATATGAAATCATGGCGGTGAATCGAGGAAGTACGGTACATACTGACGAACCTAAAATATTGGGTTACGCTAAAAATATTGTGTGTCAGTTTGGTGATGATCAGAATAAGTAAAGAGAGAAATGTCTCAGTATGTTCAGTTTCTGAGCTTTTTGAACATCAAATGACGTAGAAGTTTTCCAGTACTATCATTCATAATTTTTCTATGGGGACGTTCCAACGTGAACGATAACCTTTCTTCAGTAGTAAGATGGCCACAGAATCTTTGACCTTAACTGAATGCTGAAGAGTTCCGAGTAATGTTAGTATCCCATCGTAAATCAATAAGTTGTGAGTTCCACAAACAATTGCCGTCTTCTCGACTGTATTAGAATACTGTGCAAAGAGCAGTGAAAAACTTGGATATAAGTTTCGATGAGCGCCTCAACTGGGTAGAAAATACTATCGCCACATGCGGGTGCCCACGCATAAAATAAAAGCATTCGCAAACTCTTTCTCTAGTGCTGCAGTCCATCTTTGGGGCCAGCTACTCTGTACCCCGAGCACACTTGAACTCTCTGTCTCTTTTACTAAGACGAAACGTTTCCCCCAAAAATTAACGCGTGTAGTCAGTTTTCCCTCTGTCAAACAGTAAACTAAAAGCTCCCATAGTCTCACAATTACGTTGCTTGCGATTTTTATGTCGCTGTCAGCCACGTCACTTTCTTTTCTCCTATAGTCGTAATGTGTTTTATAAAGTTCCTCAGTCTCCCTCTCTTTTTTATCCGGCCTTTCACTCATGCTGGCAACGGCCTTGCTGCAGTGGATACACCTGTTCTCGTCAGATCATCGAAGTCAAGCGCTGTCGCGTGTGGCCGGTCATTGGATGGGTGACCATCCGGGCCGCCATGAGCTGTTGCCGTTTTTCGGGGTGCACTCAGCCTCGTGATTCCAACTGAGGAGCTACTCGACCGAATAGTAGCGGCTCTGGTCACAGAAAACTATCGTAACCAGCGGGAGAGTGGTGTGCTAACCATACGCCCCTCCTATTCGCAACCTTATCTGAGGATGACACGGCGGTCGGATGGTCCCGATGGGCCACTTGTGGCCTGAAGAAGAAGTGCTTTTTTTCTCTCATGCTAACTGCTGCTAGCCGTCATAGTTTAAACTAAATCTCTGCAAATTTTCTCTATTGTTGTGCTCGCAAACCATGTAAACTCTCCTCATTTTGTGTCTCTCTCTGTTCTGTAGCAATTAAAAAATGTTTTATAATGTTGTATACTAAATGCAGTTGGTGCTTATCTAATGAACCTGATGTAAAATATGCAGAATTTCTGGTCTGGTGCAAGAGACGGCTGGTAAACCTAATATTGCCAGGCTGCATAAACAAATAAGAACTCTGACGACGAGCTGTTGAAGGTTCATAGCTAGCTGATGAACATGTATATAATGTAAGATACATAACAGCAATTTTTTCCTGTTTGATCTTCTCACCATAATAATACTCCCTCTCAACAAAGCAAAATCCACTAGGAACGATTACACAACACTGCCATGTTCACTAATTTATTTTATGTGTCAGGAACCCGAATTTGGAACAACCTTCTTCAAAATATTAGAGAAATTAAAATTCTTTCAAATTTCAAAACAGAGCTAATGGACCACCTAATATCACAATAGCTATTTCTTCTTGCACCCACTCTCGTTAAACATCCATCCCTCACCACTTTGCTCCCTACTTGTCTACAGAGTTCCCTACTGAAACTCTCACCTGTCATGTCAGGCATTGTTACTTCCACTTCAGTCCTTTCCTCTTTCATTATCCCTTCCATTGTTCTAATACCAAAGAAGGCCTCAAACGTGCTAAACTAACCAACGTCATTCTTAATACCTTCATTATTTTATTACTTTATTATTGTTACATTTATGATTACTATGGCAATTTATTTCTGTTTACCAATAATGTATATTATTAGTATTGAGTTCGTTATTTAATAACTAATTAATATAATTCTTAATTCATCTATTATGTTGTCATTGTTATTAACTTGATTATAAGGCAATATTTCTGGTATATGTTGTTGTTGGTCGATTTAAGAAAGGACCTTAAGCCTTTAATCAGGTCAGAACAGCAAGCAATAAATAAATAAATACATAATACTGCAATACGCTCTAAAAAACTTCGCCCATCTACATCTTCACAGGATTGTCTTCCACACCCTGCAGCAAATCGTCATGTTTGCATGTTTGTAACAGAACCTGGTAGAGCTGCCCTCATTTTTCTTGTGAGCCACCCCTGTGTCCGCTGTGTATAGACTCTAGCAGGTTTACAACTACTATTAGGATACAGTTCGAACAGCGTGACGTGTTCACTCGAGATGTTTCCCATAACTCCAGTGATTGAGCTGCTGCGTGTATCATCCAGGCCGCAGTTGTACCATATACATCACTTTCCAGTGCCCGTGCATTGTGTTGGGCCTTCTATCGCTTCAAGAATATCCATTCACAAACAATATTACAGTTCTCTTTCACAGGTACTAATGGCTCTTGTATGCGTGAAATGCCACTGGTTTGACGAACGTCCTTTATATAAGATGTCTGGCCTTTCTCGATGGACTAAGTGAAGTAATCAGTTGACTGAATCTATAGCAAGCTCTGGGCTGTCTTCGATTGTGTCTTTCACTTTCGCATGGAATAAGACGTCTGTGAAAATGGTAACTAGATTCTTAAATCATCTGCAGTAATTTTGCGTCTAACCATCACCAGTTAGGTTGTACCAGTTGCACAACCTTAATGCATGCAAATGACATGATGTTTCATTCAAACATAAGAGGACCTATCTTGCCCAGTCACAATGTTCTCGCTCATTCATACCAGGTCTTGCATTACACATTATTAGTACTTTCCGTCTAGAATTAACCTTAATTTGGTTTACAGTGGAGTATTAAATAATATATGTAAAGGACAAATTAACAAAACCGTAGTCTGCTATGTATTATTTGAAATATCCATTTTTTTGTACGACATGTAAAATCTAACATCCACTAGAAAGCAACTAGAAAGAATTAAATCTCTGTTAATCCGTCATGAACAGGGAACATCAGCTGGTTAAGTAATTGACAATATTAATGAAATTGTCACATATCTGTGGGTTCAAACCGTTCCACAAGTGCTTCACTCGAAGACTTGATAGCAACTCAAAGTCTTCGAGTGAAGAACTTGTGAAACGGACTGAATTCACGAAACCCAGGGATATATGGCACTGTATGGCATTATTGTTTATTTTTTGAGATGCGTATGGGCCCTGAAGATGGCATTGTGGTTGCCGATACTGGTTGTCGTCAAAATAAAATAACTTCTTAGTTGCACGGCTGTTGGAGAGTTTCATTAATCATGAGAGAAGGAATTAAGTTAAAAATCTTCGCAGTTTGTACAGTGCAAACATGAATGCCACTCCAGTTGTATTATCTACAGTTTATGTTAGAGTGTATTGGTAAAATAATACAAACATGTGCCAAATTCGTTTAATTATTTTCTCCTCGTCATTGCGTTACATTTTTGTTTTTTTCGAAAACAAATAAATTTTACAGTCACCTCTCTCAACGTGCATCTCAGCTTACTGTAAACAATACGGGTATTCCCTTTGTGGCATCTTCCTCCGTTGTCAGCTTACGTTAAACATTTACTCTCTCACTGTAATAACAGAGTCTTTAGAGTCCATGTGCTAACAGTGACACACTTTCACGAAACATTAGTGACTGTGCTGACAACCGGACACAAAACTGTAGTAATCTACATCTACATCTACGTGATTACTCTGCTATTCATAATGAAGTTCCTAGCAGAGGGTTCAATGAACCACCTTCAAGCTGTCTCTTTACCGTTCCATTCTCGAACGGCGTGGGAAAAAAGAGCACTTAAATTTTCCTGTGCGTGCCCAGATTTCTCTTCTTTTATCGTGATGATCATTTCTCCCTATGTAGGTAGGTGCCAACAGAATTTTTTCGCAATTGGAGGAGAAAACTGGTGATTGAAATCTCATGAGAAGATCCCGTCGCAACGAAACACGGCTTTACATTAATGATTGCCACTCCCCGTATCATGTCTGTGGCACTATCTTCCCTATTTCGCGATAATACAAAACAAGCTGCCCTTCGTCGAACTTTTTCGATGTCATCCGTCAGCCCACCTGATTCGGATCCGAAACCGCACAGCAATACTCCAGAATAGGGTGGACAAGCGTGATGTAAGCAGTCTCTTTAGTAGACCTGTTGCACTTTCTAAGTGTTCTGCCAGTGAATCGCAGTCTTTGGTTTGCTCTACCCACAACATTATCTATGTGATCGTTCCAACTGTAATCCCCAAGTATTTAGTTGAATTTACAGCCTTCAGATTTGTGTGACTTAACGCGTAATCAAAATTTAGCGAATTTCCTTTAATACTCATGTGAATAACTTCACACTTTTCTTTATTCAGCGTCAATTGCCACTTTTCGCACCATACAGATATCTTATCTAAATCATTTTGCAATTCCTTTTGGTCATCTGAGGACTTTACAAGTGGGTAAATGACAGCATCATCTACAAACAATCTAAGACGGCTACTCAGATTGTCTCCTATGTTGTTAACGCATATAGGGGACAACAGAGGGCCTATATCACTTCCTTGGGGAACACCGGATATTACTTCTATTTTACTCGATGGCTTTCCGCCTATTACTACGAACTGTGACCTTTCTGACAGGAAATCACGAATCCAGTCGCACAACTGAGGCGTTACTCCATAGGCACGCAGTCTGGTTAGAAGCGCTTGTGATGAACGATGTCGAGAGACTTCTGGAAATCTACAAATAAGTGCATTTACGCCGTATTTCACCGTCCGCGGAAAATTAAAGCTTTCTTCCAGAGCAGCGACATTGCTAGTGTTCCTACGATAAGTAGGCATAAGGTTTTAGCTATAATCTATAAAAAATAAATTCATGTAATGTACCTTTTTTCACACAGAAAACCTGGTTTACAGTAGCATGTCACACCACTAGAGCAACCAAGACAAAATGGCGCAGCACATTGGTGAAGCTGAGAATCGTGCTGTGTTCCTTTTTCTGAATTTGAAGGGGAAGGTTTAAGTAGTTCTAAGTGCTAGGGGACTGATGGCCTTAGATGTTAAGTCCCATAGTGCTTGGAGCCATTTTTTTAATGGCATCGTCGACTGTGACAGTCGCTTCCCGTATTCTCTCCCGGAGCTCTGCTACATCACCGGGCTACAGGAGGTACGTGCACCAGTGCCGGTATACATGAAAATAGTTTTATGGGCTTCTCTTCAAAATGACATTTATGATATGTGTACAATGTTAGGCTCTTGTGCAATAAATAATTGAATGTGTTCACGGACTTTATGTATACGCTGTACAAATATCCTTGAAGCTGCCAGTTAACCCGAAATGTTAGTTCCTTTCTTTTTCATCCATAGCTCGGCCAAGCACTTATTCGCGTTTTTTGTGCTATGACACGAGCATTTTTCATTCTGCTTCCCACCTTTCACTGTATCATAACTTTGACATAAGACAGCCATAGCTCGGTAACCAACGTAGATTTCTATTGACTCGGGGGACGACTGATCCGATATAGGTTATTTATTGTCTTTCGAACCATGTCGCTTATATCGTGGCAACGGATAAGAGGATCACAAAACAACAGGAAGATCGATAACTACACGTATTTACCTTCATTCTTAAAAAATTTGAACCGCTACACACAAGTATGAAATTTAGAAGTGGCGCACTAAAGAAACTCACAGAAAGATATGTTTTCTGTGTGCAAAATCCGAATGAAACAGTTTCCTTTTTCATAATAAGGATGCATTTTATATTTATTTGAACCAATTTAATACATTTTGGGGGCCACAGCACGCACTCAATTCTATAAGAATTATTTTGACGTGATAGATTTATCTCACCTTTAAACCATCGTATCTCGGCAATGAGTAAAGGTAATTGGATACAAAAATTTTGTTACAAGTTTCTTTTGTCTCAGTGCAAAGTTTGAACCGATTCTTACAAGTTAGACGTGCAGAAGTGGTGTGCTTTGAAAAGCTCATAGAAAAACGTGTTTTTCCGTGTATTTGCACGTAAAATCCGAACGGTCTACGTACAAATGATGCCCTTAGTTGAGCATTAATTTCAGAACAATTAAGATCTTCTGCAAAAGGAATTAATCGATTCTCATAATCTGCCTTGGTGCTGGCTCCTGTTCCTCTTCAGACCTTGCTTACTATATTGTAACACCCCCACAATAAGGGAGATGTTCGAATGGGTGTACAAACAGTCATTGGTCGAATCTAAACAGCAAACTTTCTTCCCCATGTTCCTAGCTCAAAGAGGAATCAAGCACAAAGTTGGGTTGGGTTGTTTTGGGGAAGAGACCAAACAGCGAGGTCAGCGGTCTCATCGGATTAGGGAAGAACGGGGAAGGAAGTCGGCCATGCTCTTTCAAAGGAACCATCCCGGCATTTGCCTGGAGCGATTTAGGGAAATCACGGAAAACCTAAATCAGGATGGTCGGACGCGTCAAAACACTAAGTCCTCCCCCACTAAACAGTGAACTTGCGCACGACATTCTCAAACATATTTGTTAACTGTTGTGTACATAGTTTCACGTAGTCAGCGCGTACACAACTTTCCCACTAGAGCGCGTCCCGCTAAGCACAACAGCGCAGGCGCAGCCCTCGTCCGTCTCCGCACTACAAGATGGTGCTGTCTTAGAGACGGACCATATTCTGCATCCGCTGATCCGCGTATTAATATGTAACGCAGCCAATGAGTTTGTTGCTAACATAGAACCTTTTCTCCTCGCGGATCACACTCGCGCAGTGACACCTGAATGCGCGAGGTATTATAACGAGTGTACTGTCCTCCGATTTGTCAGTCTGCATTAGTCTGCAGTCAAGTTTCAGTCTGTGCCTAATAAGATTACCATATTCCTGCACATAGCCATGAAGATAAATGTATAGACACTTTGTCAAGTATCAGAGATATGTGAGAATAAGATTAACATACCAAGACCAAAGGAACTTCTGATTGTCAATTGTAAACAGCATCCAGAACTAAGTTAAGTAATGTTTGTTCTGGTTATTATTTTAATAAATGTGTGTGAAAATTAATCAAGTTCTGCTTAAAGCTGGTCACCATCAATCTGCTACTCTAAGCGTGGAAGTGGCATTTCTAACGTCTGACCTAACGGCAGAAGATAAACACGCCACGATAAGACCACGAGATACGAGGGCTGTCCAGAAAGTAAGTTACGATCGATCGCAAAATGGAAACGACTATGAAAATCCGATAAAGCTTTGCAAAGATGTGTTGGGCAGTGTCTCTAGTATGACTCTAGGTAGAATTATGTCACTCTTTTCATTCCTGAGCTCTTAGTGACCGCGTAAAGATGTTATAGAAAATAGTGTCTCCCGCCAAGTACGAGGCCCTGGTGAGAATTTTCCCCTGAAGCTATGCAACCAACATTACATACCTGTCGTGCGATTTCTTCTTCAAGACAATTCTCAGCCTCATTCTGCAGAGGGAATGAAGATGTTCCTGCATCGTTTCAATTGGAAATGTTTGGTTACCCACAATACAGCCCGTAATTGTCTCCCACTGAGTTTCATCTCTGCTCAAACGAACCGCTGGCTATGAAGACAACATTTTGGCACAGACAACGAGCTTTAGGCCAGCGTAGAGAATTGGCGGAAAGCACTCGCGGCTGCCTTCTATGATGAGGGTATTGGAAAGTTGGTACAAAGCTACGACGAATGTCTGAGTCAGAATGGCGACTACGTAGAGAAGTAGCTGAAAGGCGTAGCTAACTGTTACAAATCAAACATTTCTGATTTTCACTGTGATTTTCATTTCGCGATCAATCGTAACTTACTTTCTGGACAGCCCTCGTATATTGCTTACACTCGCCTACTTCGTTAGAGCGAAAAGTCAAATATGGTGTGTGTACCGAAGGTCTTACAGTATTCGCACCACATTAACGATGTTGGATTCCGACGAGGGGTTTATGTCCACCATTATGACGACGTCACTAATGAAATCAAACGGATGACATAGGTAGGATGAGTGTGTGTATTGTACTCACGGGGATGATGAAGCCGACCGCAATGCCGGAGAGGATGTTGCTGGCGAGCAGCTCCCAGAAGGAGGAGGCAAAGCGCTGCCAGACGGCGGAGACGAGGAATGGCAGGGCGCAGGCGAGCAGCATCCTGCGGCGGCCCACCACGTCCACCAGCACGCCGGCCAGCAGCGACGGTGGCGCCGCCACCAGCCCGCCGGTCGACGCCAGCCACGAGCCCTCGTCCGCCGTGATGACGATGTGCGACGTGTTCTGCTGCAGCCGCGGCACCAGCGGCGAGCTCCAGCCGATGGACACGCCGGCCACCAGGTACACCAGCGACGCTGCACACACACACACACACACACACACACACACACACATGACCGTATTTCACAGAAACCACTTCCTATGCTCATAAATTTATCCGTCTCGAGATGGTCGACTGTTAACGATTACAGTACCCTAAGAATAAGTAGTGATGAAGGGAACTTATTGTGGTGTCACCGCCAGACACCACACTTGCTAGGTGGTAGCCTTTAAATCGGCCACGGTCCGTTAGTATACGTCGGACCTGCGTGTCGCCACTATCAGTGATTGCAGACTGAGCGCCGCCACACGGCAGGTCTAGTCTAGAAAGACTCACTAGCACTCGCCTAATTGTACAGCCGACTTTGCTACGATGGTTCACTGCCTACAAACGCTCTCATTTGCAGAGACGACAGTTTAGCATAGCCTTCACCTACGTCATTTGCTACGACCTAACAAGGCGCCATATTCAATTACTATGTATCCTGAACAGATAATATTATGAATCATGAACCGTCAACAGCGACGTTCATCATTAATGGATTAAAGTTAAGTATCAAACTAATTCCGTTCCCTTTCTGAATATTAATTCCTTGTAATGTTCCAGACCTCACGCCAGCCTACGTGAGCTGAAACGCGTGCATTTCGGCCCCCATTCATAACATGGAGTCGGCTCTTCTGCCAACCCAACATTGGCGACGAGTAAACATGGTGCTCTTTACTATACTGCCCTGATCTAATTCTGTAATGGCTTCACCTCAGATATACTGTCCGAATGTTGTCGCTTACAGATTCAGCAGATGCAGCCATTACTTGTCCAGGGTCAATGTGCAATGCAAAACGATGCGGCAGCCGCCACTCCACAACTAACGCAGCCACAACAAGCAGTTGCACCGACCTTCCGACCTTTTGATGCTGCACTGGAAAGTTGGACGGAGTAGTCACGCCAATTTGGATTCCATCTCGCCGCCTACAGAATTCAAGGTAACGAGTGGCAACCTTTTCTTTTGTTGTCCGTCGATGTGCAGACCTACCGTGTGATAGTCAAATTATTTCACGGACGCGACGTAGCAACTCTGTCCTACGAAGAAATTTTGTCTGCAATAGATGCATATTTCAAACAATCAGTCAATGTAGTTGCAAAACGGTATACCTTCTTTCGTACAAAACGTACGGCAGGTCAGACTAATCGGGAGTGGGTTGCAACATTTCAAGGCCTTACAAGGGATTGTGCTTTTGAGTTTCAATGTGGACTCCCTTATTCAGATACTATGGTACGAGATGCTATTGCACAGAACGTTTCTGATGTTCGTATAGGGGAACAGATTTTGAAACTAGTCAATCCTTCCCTTCAACAAGTGATGGACATATTGGATCGGCAGGACACACTTGATTTTGCTCAGGAATAATTTGAAACCTCGCCAGCCGTGTGTCAGGTTAACCGGCCCGCCGGACGAGCTGCACGGAGCAGTAAACAGCCCTTGCGCCCGGCCACGCCGCTACCGCCAGGCTCTCAGCCACGTGTGCCGCGCCGGCATGGAAATGCAGTGCTCAAATCATGCCCGCGGTCAGTTACTAAACATTCACATGAGAATTGCCCGTCACGCCAATCCATTAGCTTTTACTGTAGTAATAAGGGACATGTTCAGAGTGTTTGCCAGAAAAAGCTCAGATTGGGAACTCCTAACCATTCCAGGCCCTTTGCTTCGCGCCAGAATTGGAATCGAACCAAGGATACTCAGGCTCGTGAAACTTCGCCCATAGAAATTCATGTCGTTCATTCCACTCCGCCCAGTGCCACAGTGACTGTGTTCGTCCCACAAATAGTGTGGTCGACATCGCCAGAACTCCTGTCAAGTCACAAGTGATGTTGTACCAGTGTCAGTTCATGTTGCATGAGACAGTCACTCTTGTCGTCAGCAGGACAATAAACTTTTTGTAGACTTGCCGCAAATGTTAACTATCTATTCAGGTCAAGAGCTCCCTGTGTTAGGACAGTGCAGCCTTCTTGCAACATACAAAGGACAAACAAAACTTGTGTCATTTTATGTCCTTCGTTCTTCTTCTGCTGTGAACTTGTTTGGTTTCGATTTATTTCAGTTGTTTAACTTGCCTATCGTAAATCAGGTCCTATCAGTGAACCAGACTGTACCTTCAGTCAGTTTTTCTCGTCTATGTGCAGAATTTGCAGACATTTTTGCACTGGGCCTCGGTTGCGCTAAGAACTATAAAGCACATTTGGAACTGAAAGTAAACGCGCAACCGAAATTTTTCAGAGCGCACAATGTTCTCCATGCATTGCGTGATGAGGTCGCAAAAACATGACACGATTTGGAATCACAAGGTGCAATTGAACGTGTGCAGGCTTCTCTTTGGGCATCACCCGTAGTAATTTTGCCAAAACCTTTGGGAAAATTGAGACATTGTGTGGACTTCAAGGCAACAGTGAATCCACAACTAGTGCTTGCAACTTTTCCTTTACCCCGCCCGGAAGATCTTTTTGACAAACTGTGCCCGGGCAAATATTTTTCGAAGTTGGACCTAGCAGTTGCGTACTTGCAAATACCAGTGGACAAAGAATCCCAACGCGTTTGGTGGTTAACACGCATCTTGGTTTGTATCGATTCAAACGACTGCCATTCGGGTGTGCATCCGCCCCTGCATTCTTTCAGCAATATCTACAAACTGTTTGTGCGTCGATCCCTACTGCAGCAAACTATCTGGACGATACTGTGATCTCCAGAAAGACGGAAGAAGAACGTTTAGCCAATCTCAGAACATTATTTCAGGTCTTGCGACAAAATGGTCTTCGCTCACGGAAGGACAAATGTGTGTTTTTTGCTCGTGACTTGCCATACCTGGTACATGTACTCAATGCCCAAGGCATACATCCCAGTCCCACGCACCTCCGTGCCATACAAGCCTTGCCTTCACCGCAGAATTTGAAGCAGTTACAGAGTGTGCTGGGAAAAATCAATTATTATCACAGATATGTGCCGCATGCCTCTTCCATTTCAGCTCCCCTTCATCGCTTACGCCGTAAAGGTGTTCCGTTCGTCTGGACGACGGAATGCGAACGCGCCCTTCGCCGGTTGAAATCGGCGTTGCTTTCCAATACTTGCCTTACGCCATTCGATCCCCAGAAGCCTCTTTTGTTGATGGTGGATGCATTGGATTTCGGGATCGGTGCTGTGCTTGCACACAAAGATGGATCGCACGATCGCCCTATTTCCTTTGCATCCAAATTGCTCTCGTCTGCGCAAAGACACTATTCACAGATCGAGAAAGAAGCATTGGCTCTCGTATTTGGTGTTCAAAGTTTCATGACTTCTTGTATGGTCGTCACTTTACCATAATCACAGACCACAAACCTTTGACATCGCTTTTTCATCCGAACAAGCCTGTACCTCCACGTACAGCGCAGAAATTCATTCACTGGTCTATTTTCCTCTCGCAGTACCTCTACGATATCTTGTATCGGTCCACTGCTAAGCACGGAAACGCCGATGCGTTGCCCCGTTTGCCTGTTGCTGAGGATAGGGCATTCGATTCCTCCGAACTTGCTTGCACGTTCATTGATTCGGAAACCGATGACGTGGTCGAATCGTTTCCGATTGATTCTCGTCGTGTAGCTACAGCCACAACTGCCGACCCTGTCCTTGCTACCGTTCTGCGTTTTGTTGCTACGCAATGGCGATTGTCAAAGTCACGGATCGGGGACCCGTTGGTTCGCCGATTTTTTGCTCACTAGGAGAGATTTTTTGTTTGACGTGGTGTTTTGCTGTTGCGTTCTGATAATTATCAGTCCAGGGTTGTGGTACCACGTTCGTTACAGTCCTCTGTCTTAAAGCTTCTCCACCAAGGACATTGGGGTATAGTGAGAACGAAACAACTTGCTCGTCAGCACTGTACTTGGTTCGGAATCGATGCCACGATTACGAATATGTGCTCTTCTTGCATGGTGTGTGCCGAACAACAATCAGCACCACCGCGGAAATTCTTTGCATGGGCAAAAGCCACTTTCCCTTGGCAACGCTTACACATCGCTTTGGTGGTCCATTCTGGAATGCTGGATGGTTGGTTGTTATAGATTCATACAGTAATTTTCCTTTTGTTGTCCTAATGTCTTCCATGACATCATCTGCCACGATCCAAGCGTTATCTGCTATCTTTTGCATTGAAGGTCTTCCACAGACTATTGTTTCCGACTATGGCCCACAATTCATGTCCTCAGAATTTCAGTCATTCTGCAAGGCCAATGGTATTCAACATCTGACGTCCGCGCCGTTTTCGCCACAGTCAACCGGTGCGGCTGAACGATTGGTCAGGACTATCAAGTCACAGAAGTTGAAGTTGAAAGAGTCGCATTCTCGGGAGGACGCGTTATTGCTCTTTTTGTCCTCGTATCGCTCTCAGCCCCGAGATTGTCGCTCGCCAGCTGAGTTGCTCCACGGTCACCATCATCGATCCTTGATGTCTTTGCTACATCCGCCGCATCAGGTTCCTGTGCAGCGGCAGACACCTGCTTTTGCCCCAGGCGATATTGTCTACTACCGCCACAATCGAGGTTCACGGCGTTGGCTCGAAGGGTGCATTCTTCGCTGCCTCGGACGCGCTATGTATCTGGTTTTGGGGGCCTCTGGTGAGGTGCGCCGGCATCTCAATCAGCTGCGCCTCTGTCGTCGCCCGGGATCTGCCGCTGCCCGTCTGCTTTCAGCGACGGTGCCGTCCGATCAGCGACCTGAGGACCCATCTACTGGCTCGCCTCAGCCCCAGGTGTTACCGACGCTGCCTTCCATTTTGCCCCATGGTGACGCGCCGCCGCCGCCTGTTCTTCCGCAGTGCACGCGTCGCTGCAGCCGTCGGGTGCGTCCATGGGTCACGCGCCGCCGATAGCTTCCCGTGACCAGTTGTCCTCCGACATGGAACTCTTGCCCGCTCCGGACCATTTGTCATCTTCGCCCGTCGGATGCTCCGGCCCGATGGAGGTCGACCCTTCGGCCCCTCCTGTCTCTCTACGGGCGCATACACCTCATGTTGGAGTGCAATCTGGAGTAGGTTTTCAGGCGTTCCCTAGCTCCCCGCGGTCCGAATGGCAGGGTGCAGGTGGCACAGCCTCGCCTGTTGTTATGCTTCCCAACTCGTAGCATACGTCAACATGCGGTCCTCCACACGGCGGGCGGAGGCCTTATACCACAACCGTCCGCCGATTTGCGGGGGAGGAATGTGGTGTCAGCGCCAGACACTATACTTGCTATGTGGTAGCCTTTAAATCGGCCGCGGTCCGTTAGTATACGTCGGACCCGCGTGTCGCCACTAACAGTGATTGCAGACCGAGCACCGTCACACAGCAGGTCTAGTCTAGAAAGACACACTAGCACTCGCCCAGTTGTAGAGCCGATTTTGCTAGCGATGGTTCACTGTCTACAAACGCTCTCATTTGCAGAGACGGCAGTTTAGCATAGCCTTCAGCTACGTCATTTGCTACGACCTAGCAAGGCGCCATATTCAGTAATTAGAATGAATTCTGAACAGACAATATTGTGAATCATGTACCGTTAAGAGCGACGTTCATCATTAATGGATTAAAGTTAAGTATCAAACTAATTCCGTCCGCTTTCTGAATTCTAATTCCTTGTCATGTTTCAGACCTCACGCCAGCATGCGTCTGCTAAAACGCGTGCATTTCGGCCTCCCTTCGTAACACGGTGTTGGCACTTCTGCCAACCCAACACTTATAGCCTATGTCAATGAATCACTCTTCTTTCACGATAAAGAAAACGTGAACTGTAGGGAAGCCGACAGAGTGTATAAAGACAAATGCTCATGTAGAAAACAGACACAGAACGTGCTCGAAAGAAGTTTTCAACAGTTAAGCTAAAATGAAAATTTGAAAAGGACTGGTCAAATGTTTTGTGAAATGGTACGTCTAAAAATTAGAACAATATAGCTTAGAAAAACATCTGACGCACCATTGAATGATGCTTCAGATCATACGTGGCAAATGGGACTACATGGCCCTCGTAATCGAGGAAATGAATATCCTCTAATATCCTTTAAAATTTTTAGATTATAAGTTACACACTGAGCTTTAAATTGTCAATCGGCGCCTCTTTCGCTGCACGTGATTCCGAGCACAATTGAAAGGTGCGTCAAATGTTTCTCCAACCTATTTCAGTCCTTACTTTAATAGAAATCATTTTACGAGAAATTTGACCGCCCTTCTCATTTATTCAAAAATGTCTCTAAGCACTATGGGACTTAACATCTGAGGTCATCAGATCTTCAAATGTGTGTGAAATCTTATGGGACTTAACTGCTAAGGTCATCAGTCCCTAAGCTTACACACTACTTAACCTAAATTATCCTAAAGACAAACACACACACCCATGTCCGAGGGAGGACTAGAACCTCCGCTGGGACCAGCCGCACAGTCGATGACTGCAGCGCCCTAGACCACTCGGCTAATACCGCGCGGCTGAGGTCATCAGTCCCCTAGACTTAGAACTACTTAAACATAACTAACCTGAGGACATCACACATATCCATGCCCGAGGCAGGATTCGAACCAGCGACCGTAGCAGCAGCGCGGTTACGGACTGAAGTACCTACAACCAGTTGGCCACACCTGTCGGCATCTCAGGGTTTTTATTCACCATTAAAAATCAGTCAAGTGTAACTTTTTATGTGCAAAACACCTAGGCCGTGAAGAGATGAATTTTGACACTTCATTTATGTAACAATTAGCAGGTAATCTTAAAATATTTCAGTTTTTCCTCAAATCACTAGTGAAGCTTTTTTGAATTTAACTAAACTCCACCCCAACAGTTCATGAGCTCCCAAAGGTATTGACTGGCCGCCGTGTCATCCTTAGTTCATAGGCATCGTCACTAGATGCGGATATGGAGGGGCATGTTGTCAGCGCAGTAAGTCAGTTCCCGTGACCGGAGCCGCTATTTCTCAATCAAGTAGCTGCTCAGTTTGCTTCACAAAGGCTGAGTCCACCGCGATTGCCAACAGCGGTCGCCAGAGCAGATGGTAAAAGATCAAAGTGCTAGCCCAGCCCGACAGCGCTTGACTTCAGTTAAACATTTTAAATAAAACTGCACCGCATATTGGGTAATTTGAAACGCTATTTGACATTTCCCACTCTTCGTCTAGCTAGAAAAATTCGGGCAAAAGTTCATTCTGTAGCTTCTAGTAAGTCTTGTTTGTACTGTTCTAAAATACTTGACCAAAAAACACAAGATCTACCAGAGCACAGCGACTGACGTCAACAAAGTATACAGACGATCATCCGGCGGACAAGAAGTCTTTAATGAGCGCTCGAGTTGCTTCACGAGAAATGGATGTGCATATTGATAAGATATAAGAAAAATTCAGAGATACCAGTCAGAGAAAATTCACGCTTTAAATCTTGATGATTTCGAGTCCAGTATGATTAGTGATGTAACACTGTATGAAAAATCCATATTTTTCTTAGTATACAATTTCATTCATGAAACCTCTTTCAGCAGAATTGATCACGTACATGAATTATGTATATCACTGTGATACTGTGAAAGGATGGCACCTCTCCGCCATCCCCAAAAATTTCTAGCATTCTCATGGAAAAGCTGTATATATGTATAGAATTTCCGTATACAGCATTACCACGAGAATAGTAGAAACTTTCTGAGATGGCGGAGAAGAGCGAGCATATCCCATTTATAAGGAAAAATTGTGAAACTTCCTGCATGTGTAATGTCACCGTGACGCAGAAAACTAAGAGCCAGTCACGCTTTTAAGTTCTAAGTTACAAACTGTGCGCGTCGCTTAATAGATGATGCAGATTATTAAAGGCCCTAGACACAGTCCCTAATGTGCAAGTTTGGACGGATAAATTATTTTAATATGAATGATAGGTGTTGGGTAAAAACATAGCTATTTACAGAGATCATGAACAGGATGTGAAATGCTTTACACATTTTGTATGCAAACCATAAGTAAAGGATACGTTTAATTTTTAGTGTCAGATGTTGTTAGTCCCGAAGAGGAAACAGTGACTGTTGACCATATAGTAACTGAAAAACTCATTCATTCACCACAGCAATGCGGAAACTGAAAAAGGTTGATCTTACTGATTCCCGAAGGACGGAGGAATATAATGCCCTAACGCACTGGGGCTGTTAATTATGTTCTACATAATCATTCACCGACAACCTTGAAGAATGCCACCACCGTGTGAATGGCGGCTGTAGACGCCAAGGGGTGCACCATCGCTACAACAACACTGGACCACACTCGTCTGCTAAGATGAATGCTTTTGTCCATTTCCAACATTTGTGGCTGATATGCTCAAGAGGCAAACAGCTCCACATCACTGGCCAAATCTAAACATACTCTCAATAGCGTGTCCGGCCATGGACTCCTATGCACCGTCTTTCACGTCCAGTAATAAATTTTTTTAAATATTTTTACACAATCTTATGACTGGGTATTTCTTCGCACCAAACAGTACATGCCAGCAATAGCAGAAAATGCATACGTGGCTACCCAACTGCGGTGTTCCTTCAATCGCACAAAATCCCACCAACACAGTGCGTCGATATAAAATGCCAATCACACTGCACAATGTCCTTCTACGTCTTGGAATCTCTGCCATTTCAGTTCCATCTCTGTGAGATCACTGACAAAATTAGTAATGACGCAGTTTCGTGTACAGCAAGTAGCCTCGCATCAGAGGTTCGCTGAAATGAGAAAACTGCTCATATTGCTAGCCCATTGTTTTTGGCAAACTGTGTTTCTTCCAAAACTGTAAGGTGTTTGTATTAAAATACTCTCTGCAAAACACAATAAAGCGTTATCGAGCTCCTTGAGTTGCCTCCTGCCCTCAGTTTGTCCACTGGGCAGGCTGTAGTTGTAAAAGGCAAATGGTGGGGGTTTGGTGTCAGTGAAATGCACACTACATGCCGTGTGGCTACAAGCTCTCCTTGAAGTAACAGATATGTAACAGGTCGTAGTGTCACTGTGGTGCCACCTGCTGCTCAGATTACTGCTGCAGATGCAGTATGATGCGCCACTGCCATATGCCAGACTCTATGGTCTCCTCTCTTGGTAATGCCAGACCTCGTTGAAACTCAGTGAGTAGCTTTTCTTGATTAACACCTACTCACCATGTCCTTTCCTGAAGATAAGTAATTCTCATGACCGTTACATGAAACCTGATTTGTACCCGTATAGTGGCACTAGTCTTATGTGGAATTAGGAAGAGTTCCCACGCAATGCCAGATTTGTCAGCTAATACGTTTGTGTCGTTCGGGCCACTTACATGCTGTGCGCATAGACTGTATTCTGTCACTATGACAAATTGAGCGTGCAAATCTTTCTCTTCCTTGCTAAAACTGTGTTTTGCTGTGTAGTCCGCGCTGCTTCTTAGTAATCTTGTTATGATAAAACATCAAAATAAAAAATGTTAAAGTTAAAAGCCAACCTATTGTTTAACCATATATAACCAAAAATCCGAATGAAATGTATTTTAATCAAGATTTTGATTGGACGCCATCCTCTTGATGGCGATGACAAGGTAAATACTCGTATAGCATTTTCTCTTGGAATATTAAAAAAAAAAAGCAAAGTAATATTAGTGACGTTCACTAGAAATTCATGCGTGACGTATTAGTACCTCATCCGAGAGGGTTGTCACACTGTTTAATAGCCAGTCCTTCCTCATTGCAGTGTAAGAGAACTACTTAACTAATCAGAGTAAATAAGTAGTAATGCCACTTAAGTCCGTTCTAGCAGTACTGCAACTTATCGGCGGGAATGCATGGAAAACAAAATTTGCTCCTGAATTTCATCCCATATTACATCATTGAAAACGTTAGCGTGAAGGTGAATAACGATGGATGAAGTACTGTATTAGAGTTTCTCATTCTGAGGACGATAAAGTTATTCGAGACATAGAAGTGAGGGATGACTGATTTCCAGGGTCATTCAAGCAACCCATTCGCCTTTCACATCATTTCAGTTAGAGGAAACCTACTTTTGCATAATCAAGTGGAGATATGTCAGAATACAACGTCAATATCTTACTGATTGGACCACATCACTCGGTGTAACCGATGTGGCAAAAAAAAAAAAAAAAAAAAAAAAAAAAAAAAAAAAAAAAAAAAAAAAAAAAAAAAAAAAAAAGCTCTTCTTGCCGCGCGCGGAGTGGCCGTGCGGTTTGAAGCGCCATGTCATGGATTGCGCGGCCCTTCCCGCCAACGTTCGTGTCCTCCCTCGGGCATGGGTGTGTGTGTTGTTCTTAGCATAAGTCTGAATAAGTTAAAGAAGTGTGTAAGTCACGGGACCTATGACCTCAGCAGTTTGGTCCCTTAGGAATTCACACACATTTCACCATTTTTTGAAAAATCTTCTTGCCAAATCACAATTGCGGGCCAGGCCAGGATTGCAACCCAAAATCTAGCCTATCAAGGGTTACCCTATTACCTACGGATCTATCCAGGCACGCTGAATCATTGTTTTGACACCATTAGCTATGAATTCGTACCCCGGTCTGGCAGAGAGTTTTAATCAATTATGAGGTTCCGAAAAAGTGCATCCTCTATTGCAGAGTGAGAAATTCATCCCAAAAATTGATGAAGAGTAGAAAACGGCAACTAATAGGCAGCCTTGTAAACCAGTATTACGCACTGTCTGGAAGCAGTCGTGTTACAATCCTGTTCTGGTATTTACCAGAATGGAAATCGAAATAGAGTCGCAACAACTGAGGCTGAAGACACTGGCGAGGAGAATAAAAGTAGACTAATATGCTTAATAGCGTATTCATCCACGGATCGAACCACATGAGCAAGCACACAAATTAAGTGGAAAAGTGACTGTATTATATAGAATTGTGATAGAAATGGTCATCAGTTCGAACGCCCTGCATATGATTACATGTGAGAGCTTCCTTACCTGCTAGGGCAGCTGGTAACTGCAGGGGAACGCGACACCGCAGCATTCTGAGAGTCGCACAGTATAATGGCTTACCTTTCACAACCTTTTAAGTGTAGCCGTATCGCTACTTCACTTAAAGTCGACGATAAGGCAAGATACAGGTTGGTTTCCTTACATGATGCATCGCGTTATCACTCATTGTTCTTCATTTTGAATGGAAGGAGGAGAGCCAGAAGAGTAAGACGACTAGGACACATCTGGCTCAGCATGAGAACTTTAGTGATAAGAAAGAAACACAGTAGCTCTGATACAGTGTGATAGCGCTCGAATGGAGGCTGCAATCGTGCCTATATAATCGGAATATGTGATGACCTCAACCTACAGGAAAAATAATTATCAAAATCTGAACTGTGAAGTCATATATACTCTTTGTTATACTTCTCAATTGGTCACGAGCCCACGTTTTTATGAACTGAAAACTCTAATATTCACGAGAAACTGCTCTGAAATTAACCTGAACCGACAAAATTATATATATATTCTCTGAAACTTCAAAGACATCTAAGACAATATATGAAAGGAATTAGAAAAAGTGACAAAATTTCGTTAATCACACATAATACTGTAAATAATTGCATGAACACTGGGGGGAGGGGGGGGGGTTCACCATACAGCTACCCACTTTTGAGTATAACCAGTGACTCTTAATACTAGAACTCGTAGCAATACAATATCAAAAACTTTTATTATTGGGTAAACAGTCCCTACGTCATTTGACAGCTGACATTTATAATTCACGCTCACGTCAGGAAATGCACCAATACGAGAATAGCAGCTTTAACGTTATTGGTCAGAACGCAAGCCATTATGGCGGTCACCGCAATTTTCGCGCGAAGCCATATTTCGCGACAAAATACTCTTATTAATCGCTGTCATATATCTAGTCTCATAACAATACACAGAACTACATAAAATAACAATAATTTCGACATGCAAGGAGAATTAGTTCTAATGAGAGGAAGAAGTTTATATTTACTGGTGTTTCAACAATGACTACCAGGCAACTTTTAATTCACTGATTGCAATTTTATTTTCGCTAGCAAAAAGCAAACATAAACTAAACAAAGAATTTATTTGAATAGAGTCTGTAATTCTTATACTTTTAATAGAGAAAGAAAGTTTCTATGTCAGGTGATAGCGTTCGGCGAAATCTCTTAACTTTTTGTTGCATACAAAACGTTGCGTTGGGCAGCACGATGTTGGCGGGCTACGATGATGAGAGCAGGATACAGGCAGTTCCGCTGGTTAATCTTCTCCGGCGAAACGCAAATAAAGTTCCGGCACAGCTGCATCATTAACCCCGTGGTGATTAACAAACCACAAGACGCCATATACGACCGTTGTTGACATGTCCTCTCTTTCAAAGTACATTACGTAGACATCGCTCGTTTTTACACTTTATGTACTGTCCGTGACGCTATCGTCCATAATTACACAGTTCGTCGCAGTCATATAGCCTTATCCACAAATACACAGTTCATAGAATTGTTCTTGTGTGTGAAGCACACAGTAAACAAAGTCCACTCTGTTCTCGCATTTCAGACTTCGACAACGTCACTGAAAGTCATTTATATTTCACAGTTAATTAAAGTCTTCACTTTCACGGTTTGATAGAATTTGATAGACAACAGTTCCACCACCCAAAACCTATACCAGCAAAGTTCATTCGCATAAAAGCACAGTTCGTGTCGGCCACAACAAAGTATTGTTAGCGGCACTTTCACAGTCCGGTTTATTTGCTCTTAAAGTTCGATGGCGATGGCATTACATACCGCAGTGGTAAAGAGAATGAACAATCTGATATTTCGGTATCACTGTCCATACAATTACGTATGCTTTTCACAAAACACCGTACTATTTTTCCGCGCACGCTTCACAGACACACCATCCACCATCCCCTCTACTACACAACAACCTTTCGACTATCGATATCACAATCGCCGTCCCCTGTCTATAGATGTTATATCGTTATCGTAAATTACATAAATCTTTATAAATGTTATTGACTGCATTTTTCACAATTAATAACATTCCAAAAGAGAACGTTACCAACTTTACCACAGGTACAAAGCAAGAAACATATTTCTCCATCGGCACACGAAATAATCACAATTACATCTTTATATTTAAAAACCACAGTAGAATGTTACATAGTAGCAATTAGAAATGCCCATATGAACAAAATAAAAAGAATAGATATCTAAAAATATCACGAAAAAAATTTTATATGCGTAATTATCAATGCCTTCACAAATACCGCTTCCATTCCCGGTTGTCAGTGGTTTTACGCCTGACGACGATGGCCGAGACAGCCATCGAAAGTTCAAAAATTTTACTCGAAATGTCGCGGCTTGAAAACCGAGATTTAGTGTTAGTACTGTCATTGATGATCTGTATTATACGCCATAAAGAAGA
Source organism: Schistocerca piceifrons (assembly GCF_021461385.2). Classification (NCBI taxonomy): domain Eukaryota; kingdom Metazoa; phylum Arthropoda; class Insecta; order Orthoptera; family Acrididae; genus Schistocerca; species Schistocerca piceifrons. Next base: position 357,724,485 of record NC_060141.1, on the reverse strand, counting down.
TTTCGTCGAGTTTGGACACTTTCTGCAACAACAGTACTCATAATTATTACCAAGAAGGTTCATAATTGATGCAACATTACTGGGGATAGCTTACCATAGTACGTCGTATGTGTCAAAATTCGTACACAGAGTGAAGAATGTAGAACTTCGCTACGTATATTGTCTTTTGTGAACTGTTTTGCACAAGTGATCCAACGAACAAAAATTTATACTTTGCTTACTCTGCTCACAACAAAAAAGATGCCCAACATTGAACGCTCTCTTCAACAAATGGAGTAGCAACTTTACTACAGCGAGCTCTAAGTACATCAGATACAACGGCGTGGTACAAAATTCCGTAAAGGGTATGTGTGCTAAATGTGACATTCAGAAACAGTATTTCATCATCTCTCAATTTCTTGTTCAACTTCATGTGTGGCAGACTCTTCCAGCTGCGAAATTCAATAAAATTCTTCAAAGCTATAGACAATCCAATTATGTAGTGTACCAACATTTCAGCCACTACTGACAGTGGCGTTCTTCATTAAAAGAATGTCAGATTATTTGACAGCATAAGTGTAGAAAGGGTGTCATTCTCATTTCTCGATTGTAATTTAAGATTTTTTTAAAAATTAACTACAGTCACAAATTATCATCTGTCTACAGTTCATTAGCAAATAAACAGCAGAATGACATCAGAATACATACATAAATACGTATCTAGCTATCACCGGCCCTGCAGACCACGGCTTCCACAAACTGCCTCCATTCCTTTCTGTTCTGTGCTCGGTTCTTTCAGAAGTCTTCAGTTCCCAGAGCTACCTGGTCCTTCGCCAGGTCGTCCATCTAGCGCCGCCTTGGGTGTCCCATGGGGCGTCCGGTGTCTGGTTTCCCCTCAGGTGCCTTCCTCACACGTCTTACTTCTGGCATACTGGCTACATGACGCGACCAATACATTCTTCTGCTTTTCAGCTTCTGCAGTATTGTTGGCTGTTGCATCAAGAGAGAGATTTCCTCGTTCTTCCTCGTCCTCCTTCATTCTACTTTGTCTAAGATCGGCCCCATATCTTCCTCATTATTGTTCTTTCAAATATTAATAGTTTTTCCTTTTCTCGTTTAGCCTTTACCCAGGTCTCTGTGCCACACGTTTTCTGTGTGTACCACTATGCTATAGGTTCTCGTCTTAGCGTTCGCTGATATTGATTTTGTGTTGTGTCTCAAAGGGATTACATTAATTTCATTCCCACCGATATTCTTTTCTCGATGTCCATACGCCGCCCGTTGTGGCCGAACGGTTCTAGCCGCTTCAAAGTGGCACCGCGTGACTGCCACCGTTGAAGGTCCGAATCCTGCCTATGGCATGGATGTGTGTGACGTACTTAGGTTAGTTAGGTTTAAGTAGTTCTAAGTTCTAGGGGACTGATGACCTCAGATGTTAAGTTCCTTAGTTCTCAGAGCCATTTTGACCATTTATTTGATGCCCATTCCTATACTGTGGTCACTGGTAACTAAGATCCCAAGTATTTGAAGTAGTGAACTTTCTTGAACCTCATGCCATCTATTTATAGAAACAATCGCCGCTCTTGCCTCCTTCCTAATTTCATGAACTCCTTTTTGTCTTGATTCTGCTTTAGTCCCACTTTCCGTGTGCAGTTGTCCATTTTCTGGCTCAATCATTCAACTCGTGGTTCGATTCGCTTAACAGTACTATATCATCTGCGTATGTGAGATGACTGAAATTATCATCCATCTGTACTCCTGCCCGCTCTTACTGCCTACATTCCCTTATTGCTTTCTCTAGGATAATGTTGAACAGAACACGTGAGAGCATCCACTTGGCATATTTCATTGTTGATCTGTTAAACGCTGATAGCTCCAAATTGCAAAAATCGGAGTCGTGGAAGCTATCATATCCAAGGATGGTTGTTTCAGGATGCTGTGTAGTTTGTCGGTGCCTGTGAAACCAGAAATGCTCCATTAACAGCTGCCATCTTTTCTCATTGAGATTCTCAGACAATGGATGCCGGTGCCGATTCGAAGGCGTACTTAGACCCCCAGGCAGTCTTGAGTACATCAGTAAAGCACAAGACAGCCTGCCTGGCTCGCAGTAGGCGATGACCACATGATGTCTGTGCACTGCCTCAAAGAAGAAGAGCTGGCAAGAAGACTTTCTGAGGCTAGACTGACGTCAAGCCTGACAACCGCAGGCTTTGCTGTAGAACAGTTGACTGCTTCGGTGGATGGTGAGGCGAGTGGCACCCCCGGACGCTAATCTCGAACCACTCTGGAGGCACCCAGAGCCCGGCTGGAGTAATCTGGGAGGTGATTCCGGCAGGACGGTACTGGTTCTCGCTCTGACAATATCAGGTCTAGCAGTGGCCCATAGACCAGCTGCTACGGAACTTAGGGGCTAGACGTAGACCTGGCTGGTAGCCCACTTCGGGCCGTCGGTTGGTGTGGACTATGTCTCAGTGTCGGTAATAGTCGAAGACAATATACAGGGTGAGTCACCTAACGTTACCGCTGGATATATTTCGTAAACCACATCAAATACTGACGAATCGATTCCACAGACCGAACGTGAGGAGAGGGGCTAGTGTAATTGTTTAATACAAACCATACAAAAATGCAAGGAAGTATGTTTTTTAACAGAAACCTACGTTTTTTTAAAATGGAACCCCGTTAGTTTTGTAAGCACATCTGAACATATAAACAAATACGTAATCAGTGCCGTTTCTTGCGTTGTAAAATGTTAATTACATCCGGAGATATTGTAACCTAAATTTGACGCTTGAAACCTCCTACTTTCAGTTGCGTGTTGTAACAAACACGGGCCACGGTCGGCGAGCAGCATCTGCAGCGACATGTTTACTATGACGACCGTGTTTACGAGTGTGGCTGTAGTGCACTGTTGTGGTTTGGTCTAGCTGTCGCAGTGTCCGCATGTTGCGCTTGCTGCTATTGTTATTCTGCATTCGTCTCCGCACGCAGACCAACTGTAGTACACCGTGTTACCAGACGTATGTGTTAGTGTAGTGTTGTAGGAACTGTGACCATGGTGTATTGGAACTCTGAAAAGGCGGAGATGATACTCATCTATGGCGAGTGTCGACGAAATGCAGCTGAAGCCTGCAGGATTTATGCAGAACGGTACCCGGACAGAGAGCATCCAACGTGCCGCACATTGCAAAACATCTACCGCCAACTGTATGCAACAGCTATGGCCGTAGCACGCAAACAGGTACGTAACAAGCCCGTCACAGGAGAAGCGGGTGCAGTTGGTGTGTTAGCTGCTGTTGCTATGAACCCACACATGACTACATGGGACATTGCGAGAGCCGGTGGACTGAGTCAAAGTAGTGTCATGCGCATACTGCATCGTCACCGCTTTCACCCGTTTCATGTGTCGCTACATCAACAATTACACGGTGATGACTTTAATCATCGAGTGCAATTCTGTCAATAGGCATTAACAGAGAATGCGTTGCAGTTCTACCTGTTTTCCGATGAAGCGGGTTTCACAAACCACGGAACAGTGAATCTACGGAACATGCATTACTGGTCCGTGGACAATCCTCGGTGGCTCAGACAGGTAGAGCGACAGCGACCGTGGACTGTAAATGTATGGTGCGGAATCATTGGCGACCACATCATTGGTCCTCACTTCGTTGCAGGGGCCCAAACAGCTGCAACATACATCGCGTTTCTACAGAATGATCTGCCAACGTTGCTCGAAAATGTCCCACTGGAAACGCGTCGGCGTATGTGGTATCAGCATGATGGTGCACCTGCACATTCCGCAATTAACACTAGGCTGACCCTTGACAGGATGTTCGACGGGCGTTTCATAGGACGTGGAGGACGCGTAAATTGGCCAGCCCGTTCTCCTGATCTTACACCTCTGTACTTCCTTCTGTGGGTTACGTTAAAGGAGAATGTGTACCGTGATGTGCCTACAACCCCAGAGGGTATGAAACAACGTATTGTGGCAGCCTGCGGCTACATTACACCAGATGTACTGCGGCGTGCACGACATTCATTACGCCAGAGATTGCAATTGTGTGCAGCAAATGATGGCCACCACATTGAACATCTATTGGCCTGACATGTCGGGACACACACTATTCCACTCCGTAATTGAAAACGGAAACCACGTGTGTACGTGTACCTCACCACTCATGGTAATTTACATGTGCGTCAGTGAAAAAGACCAATAAAAAGGTGTTAGCATGTGGACGTAATGTGCTGTTTCAGTCTCTTCTGTACCTAAGGTCCATCACCGTTCCCTTTGGAACCCTACGTAATTCGGTGCTCTCCGATACACACGATCGAACAGCGGAGGAGTGGTACTCAAGCGTCTACTTTAGGTTACAATATCTCCGGATGTAATTAACATTTTACAATGCAAGAAACGGCACTGATTACGTATTTGTTTATATGTTCAGATGTGCTAACAAAACTAACGGGGTTCCATTTAAAAAAAACGTAGGTTTGTGTTAAAAAACATACTTCCGTGCAATTTTTTATAGCTTGTATTAACCAATTACACTAGCTCCTCTCCTCACGTTCGGTCTGTGGAATCGATTCGTCAGTATTTGATGTGGTTTACGAAATATATCCAGCGGTAATGTCAGGTGGCTCACGCTGTATATATATATATATATATATATATATATATATATATATATATATATATATATGTGTGTGTGTGTGTGTGTGTGTGTGTGTGTGTGTGTATGTGTTGTTTTATTTTAAGTGAGAAGTGATAACCTTCACATAGAAAACTACATTTTCAACAACACTCCAAACTACAAATATCTTGGCGTACACATAAATGATTCCTGCAACAGAAGATAATTTGAATACCAAACTAGTCTACGGAAACAAACAGAGTTTACTCTTCCTTACAAAAACTTCTGTCCTTCAAACTCTTGACCAGAAAACCAAGTTGAAGTCTACAACACAAAATCAGGTCAGTACTATTATACAGAGACGAGGTATGGAGGATGACCAAACAACAAGTGCATGAACTCTCAGTCTTCGAAAATAAAGTTTACAGAAAAATCTCTGGGTCAAAATTTGACCAAGCAACACAAAGATGGATTTGAAGATACTACGAATAACTAGTTAAGCTAGCCGACCAGTTCTTGGTAGTGAACGCCGCCAATGCGTGACGTTTACAAAGAGCAGGCCCGCTATCAGGATGTACCATTATTCCGTCAGATATATGAAATGAAGATTGAAGGCTCAAGACCACCAGCAAATGGGAAGACGAGGTGATGTCCGACAGCAGACACTGAAAGGAAGGAAGCAACACAAAACAGGAAGAAATGGAGGCAGATAGTGAGAGCGGGTTCGACACTTCCCACAAAAGCCAACAGGGTTATTGATTGTGTGTTACTGTTCTGTTATGGGGAGTTTGATGTTTAATGAAATAATTTCTAAAATATGCTCCACGTGTCCGCACAACCCCTGGTCCGAACACAACTCGACCAAAATCCAAAGCTACAGCGGAATTAAACGTATATGCATATGTGTATATTATTTGTCTTTATTTTCGTATTGTGGAATTTAATGAATTTTTCACGGTGTTCCACTTGCTCGGGGTTGAGCTAAGACTTCTGTTCTACGTACGCGTTAGGCATCGTAGTGGTTATTAGTAGTGGAGATTTACTTTCCTTTTCTCGTGTATTTTGTGAACATATCCTTGTCATCCCCTATCACTACCCAGTATTGGTACGGTAATATAGTTAATATAACATTTTTTTCTAAAGAGGGGAACATGTCTATTTTCACATTTGATCCATATCTAACTTGCTTTATCAATTAATCGTTCGGATTGAATGTTTAAAATCAAATCACGGCTTATCCATTAGAATCTCGTCCCATCCTTCATGTATTCATGAAATTATAGGATTAAATTCCTGATGAGTAAAATTGAATGTGGTAATCGAAATTTTTTATTGAATGAATGGGGTAAAGCTATCTCAGACTCAAATCGTAGGTGTGTCTATAAATCAGATGGTCAATTAAAGAAAGTTAAGGAAAGAGAACTATTTTTTCAACAACGGATTTGCAAAGCAGATGTATTTTACATCGAGAGTCAAGCCAAATTAACGGACATTATTATGAGCACCTACTTCTTACGTGGCGACACAGCCTTGGATAGATTAATAATAAGAGTAATGTAATAACTTAAGCCACACCGTCTGTAAAATTTCTTAGCTGAGTGATAGGCGACAAGATATTCAATGAAAGGACCAATTAGGCATTATAGCTACGTGAATTAAGTGCTTGAAAAATTATGAAGTTCCGTGGGTAACAATTACATTTACTTTCCACAGTATGTAAACGGGAAAATCTGTATTCTGCAGACTGAATGAACTACAATAGTACAGAAGATAACAAATCATTTTACGACAAGTATCCGTGGGTCAGTGAAAGGCGAGCTGAAGTACAGAAAAAAGTAATACATTCACGAGAATAAATGAAATGAAAATATTTGATATAATGAGATATCTGTTCTTGCCATTGTTGCAGGGGGTGGTATGCGGAAACGAACAATAGTAGACTCAAGAAAACGAATTTTAATTCGTACTTACAAGAGTAATAAACAAAAACAGTGGTACTTGGATCAAAAGAAAGATATGGCGGAAATAAATGTAAAAAGGCATTACAATACAATGTCTCATTTAGAAATTTCAACTAATGTAAAGGTGTTCCATGTCATGGAAAATAAGAGTAACATGAGAAATAAATTGATACAGCACATATGAAAACACAATAAATCACAGAGAAAGACTGTAAAAGCTCGTAAAGTGAGAAAATAAGTTCAAGGAATAGACAGAAATGAAAAAATCATTAAAGATACGTAAAAAAGTATCTCTTTTAACAACTTGAAGCAGGGCACTTTGTAAGCAGGAAGACAGATGGTACAGCACCAAATATTTGAAAAGTCCGCTCTACAAAAGGGACGCAAAAAATACTGTTCTTAAAAGCTTTTGCAAGCGTAACATTATCTGATATTCTATCCTATTTCCAGTATGAACATCAAAATTGCTGAGTTTACTTGCTAGCTGAAGATGTGCGTCAGTGCTTTACTAATACACAAAAGGCTATACAGTCATCCTGAATTATTCGCCGGAGCCTTCGCGCCGGCGCATATAGCCTGTGACGTCACCACGCTCATCGTCCATGGCCTACTTCGCAGGCAGCCAATTAAAACCTCCTGCTGTACCTGTGCGTGTCGCCCAGAGCCACTGAGGTCGCCTGGTGGACCTCTATCGGCTAATTCTTAAGCGCAGTTCACCAAACTACATCTCAGGAGTTTTTCACGTCTCTTGAGCTTTTCCGGGTCTACTGCCTATTTCCACAAATCCTGAAGTTCGAAATTGGCCAGGAAGTGCTAGTTCTTACGAAGAATTTACATTTCCCTTAGACGTTGCTGAAGACCGCTATATTCTTGATCTCAAGTTTACGTGCACTTTTCTCTAGCTAAAACGCTGGTACCGGATTTCCACTCCCACATCTTATGTCGAACGAGTAGCGTTGAGGTGTGCCTGTGTAGAGGGGTAGTTGAGGTGTTTGGTTGCGTTCGTGACGGGTGGTCGTCCACTTCATGTTACGTCTTGTCGTTCGAGGAGTGTTCGTCCGTACTAGTGTAGGGAGGAAAGCAGGACTGTCACCTGCACACGAGCACGATGGGGATGGGTGAATGACCTTTGTTTTATTGTTTATGTATTATTCTTTTGTGTTTTAAGGAGTTAAGTGTCAATTAGGGTGGACTTTTCGAAGGTGTCTTTTGCAAAGACGGAGGAGCCCGTAGATTTATCTGAATTCAGGGGAAATCGGGGACATGACGACATAGCTCCTAAGAGATGTAATTTTTGTAACCTCTCAGGTCACGGATTACTACGTACAAAGTGAGTGCGAAAGAGTTGTTTTATTTGTAACAGATTTGGACATTTGGCGCCCCGTTGTTCAGAATGTGGATGGGCGATGATTCGAAACAAGAACTAAGTTTTAGGAGTAGCAGAGTGGAATTAAAACTAACAGTAGAGCTATAAGCAAGAATTGCGGAAACACGGCAAGCAGCGGAGGCTGAGGCAGTGACTACAGTGGAAGCTGTAGCCGCTCCAATTGAGCAAATTCGGGCATTGTCGGAGGCAAGGATAAGGGACAAAGAAAAATATGAACAATTAGCGGGGAGATTTGAGGCATTGCAAATAGCGGAAGCTACGTAGGGTGAAAGTAAACTGCAGATCAGGGAGTGTCATAGACCACTTGACCTGGCAATCGCAGCATTGATTAACCCCTTTTCGGGTAAAACAACGGAGGATGTGCAGGTATTCCTTAATGACAATATAACAATAGCTGGCACCAAATGGTGATCGGATGGTGTAATGTTGAGAGTGGTGAAGTTACACTTGATAGGGGATTCGAAGTCGTACGTACTGTACCATGAAACGTAGAACAATGTGGGGACGTTTGCAGAGCTTGAGGCTGGGTTACGCCAGAGGTACCAAAAAAAAAAAAAAGGATGGTACCAGGTTTTTTCAGAAAAAATTAAGTGCGTTAGTTATGAGTAGAAATGAGACTGTGGAGGTTTTCTCAGACAAGATTTGAAATCTGAATGCACAAACGTTCGAACTGTCACCGAATGCGGAGACGAATAGAGCGCTGATACGGGAAGCCGAGAACAAGGCGTTAGATGTGTTTTTACGGAGTTGTCGCATCAGGTGAGAATGGAGAATCCCAGTGATCTTACTGTGGCTCTAATGATTGCCACATACTTAGAGGAAGTAGATTATGCGACGAAGCAAGGGGTGGAGCATATGGAGCATAAAGTTCTGGTAGCGGAGATGGTTTTGGTTGTGGCCAGGTAGGGCATATTAGGAGGCAGTGTCTGTGTCAGTTGCGGTGTTACTCATGTGGGAAAATGGGTCACTGGGTAGTGAACTGCAGGAGTAAAAGTAGGGGGGAACCTTAGTAACAGCAGTCATTAAACGAGAATGGGACTGCTTCAACCGTCGGAGGGCGATCCCAGTGATATTAGGTAATGCACTTGTAGGTGCACAGACCGAATGCTGCTTATTAGGCTTGGTGAACGGAAGGGAACATAGGTTTTCGGTTGACATAGGGGCACACGTGTCTGTTATTAGTGTCGACCTAGTTAGCACGAGAAGGCTTGAGCCACCAAGTCATTGGTTACGTGGGGCTGGGGATAATAAAGTGGAGTCATTGGGTGGGACCGTACTTCAATTTGTGATTGCAGGAACTATGTTTAGTGAGCAGGTAGAGGTGTTACCATGTGTGATTGAGGGGTATACGGTGATTCTCGGACTGGACTCAGTTGACAGACATCGTGCGAAGATAGATCTTTGGCAAAAAACAGTGGAACTCAGTGGAACAACGTTTTGCCTGGGGAAACGGTTGCAAATTGACGAATGTCGCAAGGCGCACTTAACGCAAAGATGACGCCACCTAAACTGCCAACGGATTCATTAAACATACCGGCAGGTACAGGGAAGGTAGTCTTGGTTCTATAAATACGAATTTTCCAAAGGAGACGTTGTACGTGGTGGAGCCACTCTTGATTAATGAGGAGTTGGATAATGCGCACTGTTTTGTGCAGACGAGTTTAGTTCACACAAGTTATGTGGAAGGAGATTATAGGGCTCTTGTAAGTATAGATAACTTCAGAGCGGATTTTAGCTTGTCGAAAAGGTTGTTATTGGCCACATTGGGGATTTTTGATGAAGGTGACCTCCATAGGGAGGATTTAGAGGCGAGCCATATGCAAAACGTCGATGCAGTGCAATTGAGGGGAAAATTACAGAATTTGCAGGGAGACGACAGGGTCGCGTTGGAAGAATTGTTATTGACATTTATCAATTTATTCGGAACGGAGGGTAGGTTACCGACAACACCGGTTACGAAGCATCACATACTAACAGGATAATACACCAGTGTTTAGGAAACCGTATAGGGTAGCACGTCATTTGCAACCACTACTAGAGGAATTTATAGAACAACAACTACGGGACGGAATCATAGAGCATAGTGATAGTCCGTCTTCAAGAATTGTAGTTGTAGTACCTAAGAAGTGGTGGATGGTACAAGGAAGCATAGGTTTTGTTGTGATTATAGGTTTCTGAATGCGAAAACCATTTCGGACGCATATCCGATTCCGAATATCATGGACACATTGGAAAATCTGGGACAATGTAAGTATTTTACGACGATGGAAGTAGCGCCAGAGGATAGAGCAAAGACAGCTTCTATTGTTCCTGGGGGACACTATCAGTATATACGTCTGCCGTTCGGATTGAAGAATGCACTGGCCACTTTTCAGCGATTATTAGATGGGATTTTAAGGGGATTGACACCAAAGACATGTATGGTTTACCTAAATGACATTATAAAAGTTTTGGAAGGATATACCAGAACATGTATCGCGTTTAAAAGTAGTCCTTAGAAGATTGTGGTCGGCACGGTTAACATGAAGTTTAGAAAAATGTAATTTTGCGCAGACGCAGGTCAAATATTTAGGTCATGTAATCAGTGAACAAGGGGTTCAAACCGATCCGCGGTTAACAGAGGAAATTCAAAATTTTCCGACACCACGTACAACGAAGCAACTGCAATCGGATATTGGGTTATTTTCATATTATCATAAATTTGTAAAGGATTTTGCTAAAATAGTTGAGTCGTTAACAATGCTTTTAAAGAAAGGGGTTCAATTTCAATGGACGGAGGAATGCCAGCAAGACTTCGATGAGTTAAAAATGAGATTGTTTCTGGTCCGGTGTTGGTGTTTCCGAATTTTGATGAAGACTTCATCTTATCATGTGACGCTTCAAATGGCGCAGTAGGATGTGTTCTGAGGCAAATGATAAAGGGGCAGGAGCATCCTGTGGCGTTTGCTTCCAGACAGTTAAATAGGGCAGAGTGAAATTATTCCACAACAGAAAAGGAGATGTTGGCTGTAATATAGCGAGTAACGTATTTTCATTGTTACCATTATGGTAGGAAGTTTAAGGTCGTGACAGATCATGCAGCGTTGAGATGGTTGCTGGGACCCAAGGATCCTTCTAGTCGATTAACACGGTGGGTGCTAAAATTAAGTGAGTTTGACTTTGAAGTAATTTATAAGCCAGGGAAGAAACACGGGAATGCAGATGCAGTAAGTCGCAAGTTAGACGCTTTAGAAGTAAAGGGTAAGAGTGTCGCGGAATGGCAAAGGGCACAAGCAGAGGATGAAGAGTTCCAGGTTTTAGAACTAGCCGGCCCGTCGGCCTAGCGGTTCTAGGTACTTCAGTCCGTAACCACGCGACTGCTACGGTCGCAGGTTCGAATCCTGCCTCGGGCATGGATGTGTTCGATGGCCTTAGGTTGGTTAGGTTTAAGTAATTCTAAGTTCTAGGGGACTGATGACCTCAGATGTTAAGTCCCATAGTGCTCAGAGCCATTTGAACCATTTTTTGGAACTCAACCACATTTCAATATGAAGGGAAATTTGTTGTGTAGAGTTACCAGGAGTGGACCACTGGTAGTGATGCCAAAGAGTTTGAAAGAGAAAGTCTTAAAGCAGGCCGATGATCATGTGCTTTCAGGGCATGGGGGTCGTCAAGCAAGACGAGTAGCAGAACGATTTTAGTGGCGCATTCGGAGAAGGGATGTGGAAAAATACGTAGCAAATTGTGTACCGTGTGCGCAGCGAGCGGATGTGACACGCGCAAAAATTCCACTGCAAAGGTTACCAGAGGCCTCGAAATCTTTCGAATTTATCGGGCTAGATATCTGCGGGCCATACAACAAAACAACGGGAGGGAACCGTTACGTTTTAACTATAATTGATCACTTTTCTAGCCATGGTCGCAATACCAGACCAACAAGCAAATACGGTAACACAAGCTTTAATCAATAACTGGTTATTGAAGTTTCGGATGCCTGATACCATAATTACGGATCAGGGAACGAACTTCATGTCCCAATTACACAGTTGTGTCGGTTATTGAGAATTAGAAAATTACGGACCAGTCAAATTTCATCCGCAGGCGAATGGGAGAACGGAGCGAGTACATAAGACAATTTCAAAAATGCTATGTTGTTATGTGAATGGAAACCATGATAACTGGGACGTTTATCATCCGTACGCGGTATCGAGATATAAGACCAAAATACATTCGGGGATTGGAATGTCACCGTTTGAGGTGGTCTATCGAAGAAAGGTGCCATCGCCTTTTGACGTTCTATGTCCAAAATCGGGAGGTAAAGGGGACACAGTGAGGAAATTTGCATGGACAATACGGGAAGTCTGGAAGAGGGCACAGAAGGTCAATATGAAAGCGTTGGAAAGGCAGGAAGAACAGAATAAGCGGTTGGGACCTATACCACAGTACAGGGTAAATCGAATGGGTACTGATCACGAATTCATATACACCAAAGGGAGAGACGAAAAAATTCTTGGCGAAGTACCACGGACCATACCAGTTCGTTGAGATGACTTCGCCTGTAAATGTTAAAGTGCAACTGCCAAGAAAAACATCCATTATCCACGTGAGTACAGTGAAGCCTTTTAGGGAAATGGTGGACGGATTACTTCAATTACAAGGAAGTGACCCTTATTGCAGAGGCTAGGCAAAGCAAACGGAAGAAGGAGGTCGCGGCGGAGGGACAACAGCGGACGCATAGCGTTCCGTACGCGCTACGGTCACGGAGGGAGTAAATTATTATATTTGTGATGTTGCATGACGTGTTTACATGTTGTGTTTTTGTATCAATGGATAATTTTTATTTTTGTGTTTTGGTAGGTCAGATAATGGTAGCGTTTCTCTTGTTTGTTGTTTTAGTTTCGTCATTGTGTGCGGGAGACTATTTTTTTTAGTACATAGTTAACTATAAGGAATTTTTGAGGATGTCTTACGATGCTGTAGTGACTTGTAGTGCAAAGGGGTGCCGGACAGAATCTGACGTATTTATACTCCACGTTAAATCCAGAGTTCTTGGTAACTTGCATTCCTTTATTAATGGACAGGAAGGATCTATCACAGTTAATGAAGTACTGGAACACATTTGAACGTTACAACAGCATCGTACTTACAGAATAATGACAGTGAGCATTTCAGCCGTAGGGTGTGCCGTTTTTCTATTTTTCTTGAGTATAGCGTTGTCGAGATTGTGGAAACCTGCACCAGTAGAGGAGATTTCCAGACATCAGTTGTTCATGGCATGGGTAACCAGTGTAAACAGTGTATAGTTCTTTAGTTTTAGTCTGTGGCATATAAGTTTTGTGAACAAGGTATGTTCACGCAACCACAAGCCACGGCTGTTATATTTCGATGTAGGACAAAACTTGTTGAAAGGAAAGGTGTGAGCTGCGCTAGTATTACTCTTAGTCGTAGGAAAGGAGAATTTTGTTAAAATTCAGTAAAAGCGCGGTTTGGCGATGAAGATTATTGCCAATGGCAGTGTGTGGTAATAGTCGGCAACTAGTAGGCCAGGCAGACTAAACATGGCGCGGAGCTGCAGCGGCGTCTTGCACGTACGATTTGTTTGGAGTGGTGAAATAGCAAGACAGGGAACTGCAGCATTGCTTCAAGTTATTGCGATGTATGAGGCGAGGCAGTAGGCCAGAGCCAGGAGGGCATGTGTAAATGACTGACGTATTAGAATTTACACCTGCCATAGTTTCTGTCTCTCTGTGACACTACGTCAGAAGTGAGGGGAAAGCCGTATAAATAGTCAGGCACTTTTAGTATGAGTGACCTTGGCCTCATCCTCAATCGTCACCTCACCTGGACCCTTCACCTCCTGACCATCTAGCAGGAAGCTCATTCCCGCCTCCGCCTCCTGAAACTCCTCTCTGACTGGACATGGGAAATGCATTCTTCCACCATCCTCCACACCTACAAATCTCGCATCTGTCCTATCCTCTGTTATACCAGCGTTGCCTGGATCTCCGCACCCACCCGCTTTTACAAAACCCTTTAAATCCTCGAACGCCATGTGCTCCGCCTTGCCTTCCGTATCCGCCTTCCTGCTCCCACACGTCTCATTTATGAACTCATCCCCTTCCCCCAACTCCTCCTTTTCCTTCAACATCTCCACATCCTCTATAATCTCCTCAGGCTGGATCGCCCCCCACCCCCTGCTTTCCACCATCCTCTCCACCCCCAGCCCGTTTCCGCGCCTCTATCGCTGTATCCCTCCCTCTCTCCACCTCCACACCCTCTTTCATCAGGGCAATTTCCAGCACCTCCATCTCCCAGTGACATATACCCTTCCTTCCAACTATAACCTGGCCTTGTTCCCCCTCCCTTCCAAGGGCCCCCTTTCCCCACCCCTCCTTCTCCCAGAGTGGATTTTCCTCCTTCCCTCCTAGAATCCTGCACCCCCTCCTTGGCTGTTTTCCTCTCTCATCCCTTCCCTTCCCAGCCCTCCTCCGGCGCCCCCCCCCCACCTCATCCCCCTTTCTCACCCCTCCTCCTCGCCTCCTTCCTCTTCTTCCAATTTCCATTGCCCCCCCTCCCATGCAGATCCTCCCAGGTTTTTATTCGGTATCAGTGTGCTACATTAGTGTTGTGTTTCGGTGCCGTTCAACAGCTTCATCTAGTGATGTGGGTTTTAATTGTGTGCTTGACCTGTTTATTGTACATGACAGTTCCTTGATACGCCGCCAATCATGTGGCTGTTTTACTTGTTCTACGGACTTTCATGCTCCAGCCATACTTTGCCTGGTGCCTTTTAACGTAGTTGGTGGTTATTTTTGTGTAACATACTTTTTTAGATTTTTATCTCCGATGTACAGTCACCGCTTTGTATTTCTTCTTTGCTTCTGTTCCGCTTCTTTTGCTTCTATATTCAACCATGTTATCTCCTTTATATTATTTTTAAATGTCTTCCTGTCTATTTATGCCTCTTGGCTGAAGAGCAGCACTTATGCTGCTGCCAGCCTGCCCCTGAAGGGGAATGGAAATAATACAGGAAAAAAAGCTCTAGGGGTGTGCCACGTCAGTCGAGAGTCGGGTCGGACCTGTGCTGGTCTACCCTTATAGGGGCCAGTCTGGCAGCGATGTTGTAAATATTCTGTGTAACCTGTACATTGTCTCTATACACTTGTTTGGGCTGTATTCCACCTCCAGGGACACAACACCAGGGCGGCACAGAATGGAAGCCATATACTAGGAGAGCGCATGGTCTGCCTCAAGGAGGGCAGTGACAGCGGTCTGCAGCGGATCCAGGACGAGCCACATTCCTTTCCCACGTGGTATACCGGGGTAAAGACGAGGTGTACGCTGCAAGGGGCGTGGCAGCACTGCAGCGGCACCAGAGACGGTGGCGGGTGTTGCCATCCAGCAAGCATCTTAGCAGCAAGTTGCGGCACAGCGTCCAGGACGGCGCGGGTTCGAGTCCGGTCCTGTCTTGGAAGCAGCTGTGACCTGAGGGCCACGGGTGACCATTACAACCACCTTCGTCCCATGGTCGGACAGAGCAGGCCAATCCGGGCAGAGAGCGGCGGGGACCAGGTGCTGTAACAGTCTCCGGAATTGCAGGCAGCTATGCGATGCAAGATGCGACGCCTCGGCGAGCGGCGACCGGGCAGAAGGCGGCCGCCTTCCAGCTGAGCGGCCTTGAAGACAGAGCAGCGGTGTCGGCAAATCAAGAGTTGCTCAGCCGGCTGGACTCACGGGACAACGCTGCGGGCGGCAAGCCGACACTATGCTGCACCCGTCGTAATACTGTAAATTATGTGATTAAAGGAATACTTCCGAATACAGCTGTATCACTCTGCACTGCCCCTTGACGCTATTGAACTTGATCGGCCTCTTGACGAAATACGGTGCGGTGGGTCCCGGCTTCAGCTCGGCCATCTGGAGTCCTGGGTTCGACCATCGACTCTCCACAACAGGACTATGAATAGTGGTTGTGAAAGGATCTTAACAGAGAGGAACCGGAGACACGAGTCACGCTTTGTCAATGGAAATCAGTTTTTAAATAGAACATGAATTGATGATATTAATGAATGCCAGACAATCTCGAACAGTTTCTGAACTAACATTGCCATCTGTAGTGGTATTGACGATCAGAGTCGGTTACTTCGAAAAAGATCGTTACTAACAGTGATACGTGAAGCTCTTCAATGGACTTCTGAACACAGCTGCTGAACGAAAGTTTACTTGAGGAGTGAGATGTGGTCAGACGAGTCCCGGTTTCTTATCGTTTCAAATGAAGTAATATTTCGAGTGCACTGATGACCAATTGTGACGATTAACCAAGAGTGTGAGGGGGATGATCTTCAGGCCAAGGCTAGTTCTCCAAGGTTTTGCGGGCATTTCTTGTATTATGATGTAGGCCCACTTATTCTGGTTACAGCTGACTTGAATCTGGGTTTTTATTTCAACATTCTCGTTGACTAAGTGCTTCCTTTTCTTCTACATCTTCATAGTGAGTATATTATGAGCGCCTGAGATGACCACATCAGTCAGTGTTCACATGTCTACACTCATATTTTCCTGCACCTAGCCACAAGGGCCAACTATATCACCTTATGCTATTCCCCTAGCAAATGTCTGAGGCCATTTGGAACAGCGTGTGAATCAAAGCGATCAAAATTACTGAAATTTAATAGCTCTGTGAGTTATAACTATCCATGTGTGGCTTTATCAGGACTTAACGTATCTGATGAAACATGTGGAATCTCTTTCGCACAGAACTGAGGCCATTACAAAGGTTATACGAGGTGTTACACGGTATGGATAGATCTCCTGATGATGTCAAATGTTTTGGAAGGTCTACATATCATGTCAAGTGCGAGTGCTATGAGTCAATGAAAACACTTACTTTTGAAACATGACATGCTATGAAACTATAACTGTGCACCACGTTCTTCTCCCACTCAACTGCGTTTGTATCACATCGTTTTGCAGGTGACGGGGTCTGGCGCTGGTTTTACCCGAACTGAAGTTCTCACGGTAAATCCCGACACAAAGTTGCCTGGAAAACACAGAGCCTGCATACTTCGGAGATGTAATGTACCATGTACCGGGCACCCGCGATATGGACTCGATGTAATCGTTTGATATCACGTGTCTTGAATGGGCTACGTTTGACAGTCACGCTGATGACCAGTGTAAGGTCTGACAACGTCCAAGTAATTTAACATAGCACTGTTGTAACAAACGCCTCTAAACTCCCATCTTTCTCTCTCCCTCTGTCTCTTTCTCTCTCTCTCTCTGTCTCTTTCTCTGTCTGTCTTTCAGATCCTCCCTTCCATGACTTTCAATCTATCGCGAATAAAAGCAATCCTGAAAGGGGTTAGTTTTATAACCATAAAAAGTGTTTCAATAGCCTCTCCTTCTGTCTTTCTTGGTGCTTAAATCTACTAGCCATGCTAAATAATAATATTTTACCGTTAGTGTTCCCCTACCGATTACCTCAATACTTCTTCAGTCCCTCTGAGTGAGTTTATCTGTGCTCTAGTAACGAGATGGTGCTTCCCAATCCTCAGTGAATAAGCTTTTAATATTATTTATTATTATTATATTTACATTTAATCTAGGAAACGTGACTTCTTGGATGTCGTTATTTACTAAAACCTTGAAGATATGAGTGCTCCTCTAAGAAATTGAAACTTTTTTTTTCAAGTTAAGCTCATTTAACAACATAAGTTAACAGAGAGGGTTCGTCTCCTAAGAAATATTCTAGGTCTAACAAGCTGACAGAATATCAGAAACGAGGATGTTCCTCAAAAATAGTTTTAAGTCAGCAAAAAGAACTGGGGCACTTAGGGAAATAAAGAGTTTTCGATGCGTAATCCATTATCAAAAGCACGCTATTTTTTTGTAGATTCACATAGAGCGACATTGAAGAATGATTAAGACAGGAAATTCATATTCCGTGATGATTTAAATATTGCTTTCTTACTCCAGTTCACTCTCATGCTCGCTGAACAATACCAACATCACTGTCCAACGGGGAGAGTGCATCGTATCTAATGACTACGTCGTCGACTGTGTCTCAGATTTAAAATTAATTATTTTCTTGTTTGCAAAATTCGTTGTCCATCTACACTATGCCCAAACATCCTATTGTATTTACAGCTACTGGGTATGGCAAAATAACGTGAACACCCGTACTTACTTTGGAATGGTTTATTAATAAGGGATTGGACCGCAGTTTTCCCATAATACAGCCGCGATCCTTCTTTGAATACTGGCATATAATCTGCTCCGGAAGCTTCGCTTCAATACGGTCCACAAGGGATCGATAATGTTCAAGTCCGGGAACTGTGCTGGTCAGGGAAGACGCTGCAGTTCAGTTGCATGCTCCTCATACCACGACTGTTCTGTCCTGGCTGCGTGAATGGGTGCATTATCGTCCTGAAATATGGCATCATTGTGGGGGAACAACGTTTGAAGCATGGGGTGCACCTGATCACCTAAAGTTTTTACGTAATCGTTGGCTGTAACACAGCCTTTGAGAGTAATGATGGAACCGGCAGAATACCATGATATGGCTGCACGCACCAGCAGACTTCCACCTCCATGCTTAACCGTTGGAATCAAGGAATCAGGACTGTAGACTTCTTTTGGCGCTTCCCAGACGTAAACCCGGCCCGACATTGGAAATAACGAAAACGTCGACTCGTCGGACCATATAACGTGTTTCCACTTATCAGCCGTCCAGAAATTATGCTGTTGGCTGCATGTTTTGCATTTCTTTGCGTTGGTTGTCGTCACTAATGGCTTCGGTATAGCAGCTCGTTGATGAATATTCGCTTTATGGAGTGCTCGGCGGACAGTGTCGATAGGTTCAGTGTCTCGAAGATGATTTTTGATCTCTGCAGTCACTTTAGCCGCCATAGCTTTGTATTGTTTTCACATATTTCACGTTAGCGTACAACGTAGTTTTGATTTGCGCCCACTATGTCTTTCATGTTTTGTGTAGGTTGTCATGACTGTTGAGATGTTGCTCTTGAAACATTCAATAAGTTGGGTGTCTGATGCTTCAGCTAATCGGGCCCCAACACTCTGCTCTCTTTGGAACTCTGTTAGGTCTATCATTGCCTGTCGCCCTCGGCTTCTGAATGCAAATATGAAGTGTGCACTACTGTTAAACAACTTGATCTGATGCCTGTTCCGTACTGAACAAGCACAGTTCAGCGCCACATTGCATTTTTTGAAGTAAATTAATATCATATCGGGAGAAAATTTGAAATATTGTTTGAAAAATATATTCCCTGGTAAAATCATATTTCCATTTTACATGGTCTATTTTGGTGTATTTAACGATCATAAATGGTTCAAATGGCTCTGAGCACTATGCGACTTAACTTCTGAGGTCATCAGTCACCTTGAACTTAGAACTAATTAAACCTAACTAACCTGAGGACATCACACACATCCATACCCAAGGCCGGATTCGAACCTGCGACCGTAGCGCTCGCTCGGCTCCAGACTGTAGCGCCTAGAACCGCGCGGCCACTCTGGCCGGCCATTTAACGATCGTATTCAATCAGCCTGCAACTTGCCTACCAATAAAACTTGGTCATCAGAGTGGCGAAGACATTTACGCTGCACGTTGATTTGAAATGACGTTGAACAGAGAAAAAATACATCATATAAAATATGGGCATCCTTGTTTCAATAGTTTTTAAGGAAAGATTACATTCGCAACCACTGTCAAAGACTCTCTGACAGTCGCAGTACTTATTTGCCACACTTGTATGCACGTAGAAAAAGTCTGTGTTAATACTCGCCTGCGTCCTCCTTGCTACAAATTTCAGCGGTAGTTTCATCAGCGCATCCCGCTTACCGCGCCTATTGCGAAATTCCTTACCTTGAAACTATCTCACGACTAACAACAGATCAGCGAGCAATGGGCGACCTCGTATGATTCGTCGTCGTTACCCACTTCAATATCTGTGAGGTTATTTGCTTCTCCACAGTGGTCGCAGTTGTTGTTATCGCATCAATCTATATCACAAAAAAGATTAACAACGTTGTCTGATAGGGTAAACGACCCAGCCCTCAAATTAAAAGTTGATAAGAGCATTTCGATTGTCTGTTATCGGTCAGATGGTAATGACATTTATGGCAGTTGCAGGTAATGTCTCATTCTTACATCTGTTATAAGGATTTCGACTGCAGCAGAATAGATCCCGTACGATAAGGTGAACACAGCTTTGGTCACTATCCGTCAACTTAAGGAAAAAATGAAAGCTGTCCTATATAGGAAGTTAAAAGCGGCTCGTACAAAACCTCCGCTCTCTTTTTCTTGTATCCCCCACTCCCCTACTCCCTACTCTCCTTGTCTCTCTCTTACCCTTGTTAATTAATCTTCTTTACGGACATCCTTCTGAACTTTTCATTCTACATCATGAACACTGCAACGCTGAATGGAGATAAAGATGGTCAAATAAAAATAATCTTTTTAATACAGGTTGTATTTGCAGACGCTGTCAAAAACACTCTGATAGACCACTTATTCTTTTATGTAACGTAACCTCTAGTTAACTACAGAGATATCATTAGATGGAAATGTCCGTACACATAACATCTAGCGAGTTTTCAACACTCCTTCTTTCCTTTGACTTCATCAGCTAATGAACCGGAAAACTGCGTAATCGTTTTACAGAAATAAATGTTTCTATGATTTGTAAATGTAAACAGTTTCAAGGTCAATACGTAGTCCAGTGATGGGTTCAGTGACTTGAATACTTTGATTCTAGCCTCATCATGTGGAACTTAGCGAACTACGTGTCCTACAGTCTATACTTCCGAGACGGACACCGATCTCACAGGCATAGCGTTTTAATATACTACTTCTTTACTGTCAACTATTCGTAACACGTTTTGCAGACAATATACAAACCTATAACTGAATATACCTGCAAAATTATATCACTGTACGCCACACAGTTTAGGAGATATGATGTTTATGGCTATGGCCCAGTGCCCGAGTGTGACACAGGAAATTGGAAATTTGTGATAAGCTTCTATGGGAACAAACCCCTGAGGTCACCGGTCCATAGACTTACAACTACTTAATCTAACCGAAACTAACTTACGCTACGGACAACACACACACATCCATGCCCGTATGCCCGAGGTACGACTATATCCTCCGACAGGGGGGGGGGGGGGTGCGCTGAGAATCGGGCAGGTCTCAAAGTGTTAACCTAGTTCTAGCAAATGGAATCCTATTGTACATTTAAGTATTAGGTAAGCGTTCACAGTGTAATGTCGATGGCGTGTACAACGACTGTAGGCGGTACAAATAAGGTGGTGTGGGAAACTGCCCCTGACGACGGCGATTAAGATACAACCCAGTGTCCAGTAGCAAGGTCCAGGTTAAACGCCGCTGGTGATAGTCCTAGAAACGCTGCCCGAAGGCTATATACTGAACAACTGCCTGATCATAATGATAGTGTGGCGGTGGTGCGGGATGTTCGACAGGTTCTTTAACTTAAACAAAAAAGTATCGAATTTTTCACTGAGGGGGACGAACGCCTGAGTCAAAAGAATGCAGGGGTTGTTATTTATTTATTATTATAAATGCCATTCATTTCTCCGTTCATATTCAACTCCCCAATGGGTATTAAGTATACTGCCTAACTGACGACAGAACAACAAGAAGAAACGGTACACCACTATGCCTAACCAGAACGTCTGTCTTTCCATTAACAGTGAAAAGAGTCCTTATGTATGATTGCAACGAGAAACACAGTTTTGATCAAACAGTTCATATACTCTTGTAGAAAATTCACCAGTTCCCACTTGGAAAAACCAAATCTGAAATCTATAAAAACTTAAAATACCATCAGCTAAAGATCCAAATGTAGTTAAACTTCATGCAATATTAGCTCTCCTTGAAACATCAACTCTCATAAATGTCCGAAATGCATTAAGTCTCCTCTTTTTACTTTTTTCGTTTTTTCTTCTCTTCCCGGCACGGGAAGAATGACTGTTTTAAGGCATGCATTGTCCTTTTCTCCCAAAAGGATATTTATTTATATACAGGGTTTTTCGCAATTCACGCTTCACAGTCTAGAGGTTGTCGAGGGGACTTAGTGGATCAAATTTCACATAGGACTACATCTCCGGCAATGTCACCCAACGATGTTACAGAGCGTCAAGTATTTATATACAGGGTGAATCCGTGATGAAGTTGCAAACATTATAGGATGATATCGAAGGATGAATGTATCAATTTGAGGTAAGTGCCCGTATGCCAGGAACAAAGCAGTCGAAAGTTTTAAGCGAAAACCGTTCTGCTTCCCCTGAAGTGGAACACTTGTAATGGTACTTTTGTAGCTAAGTTTCTAGGGTATGGACAAAAACAAGGAAAAAATATTGGTAAACATGGACTCTGCGAGAGATACATGAGAAACTTTGAGCACTCTTTCATCTTCGCCAGTGTGAAAGACATCTGCTCTATCGAATACCACCTCGGAAAGTTTCTATCCTAAAATCTTGGCAACAACAGAGCTAGTAAATGAATTCCACTGTCAGAGGTGTCAGAATGGTTTTCGACTCGTTTCTTTCCGTTGCCGTCACTCTTACCTCAAAATGATACATTTATCCTTCTCCGGAATCCTAGACAGTTTGTAACATCATAATGGGGTGACCCTGTATATACACACATTTAAAGGCGCCGGCGTCTATAACTTGACGCTCTGTAGCGTCGTTGGATGACGTTGCCGTCCATGGGTTCCCATGTAAAACTTGATTTATGTAGTCCACTCTACAACCTCGAGAAGTGTGTAACACAAATTCTGAAACGCCCTGTACATACTAGTCTGCAATGGTAGGAGGCAGTATTTGTGCCACTAGGTATACAAACATATTTGGAATAACATGAAATGTCTTTAAAGAAAAAAGTACTAAATAAAATAAGAGAGATTTAATAATTTTAGTAATTTAGCGTTTTCAGGCAGTTGGTGACACACACATTTCGTAGGAAAAAGAAAAACCGAATACATAATGTAGAGAACGAGTATTTAAAGGTGAGACGACGTAGTTTCACAATCGGTAGATCCATTAAAAAATCGTATGCTGCCGCTTGCTTTCGATAGCACGGAATGAAATTCCATCTAAAAGGATAAATGTGTCGCACTTGAACAAAGCCATCAAAATTGTTTAATGTCCTGACTCAAAGCAGCCATCCAAAGAGAGAGAAAGTTAAAGTTGGTCATAATAGTTCGCATCACAGAATTACGTCAAGCGTCTAACTCAGTGCAACTTGCCAGAGACACAGTCAGAAATCCACTGCAAAATTGTTTGTTGATTTTTAAACCAGCACACACTTCGAATCATCAGACGTTGTCCTAATGAAGCATTCAATCGATTCACGGTCACCTACAGACTACATGTGATTGTGCTCGTTTGTACCTTACACTTACACCGGCGCACGTACTTTAATTAACACTGTGTACAGTGGATTGTATTAATTAGACAAGAGGGCTCTGATGAAACATGATCTCGTGTATCAACAAAATAGCAATATAGTTAATAAAGATATCAACAGACTACGTAATAAAACAGCATTCCAAATCAAACCAGTTTATTTTAGTAGGTCTGCTGCTTAAACAAATGAACTACTTTTCAGACTGCATCAATTTTGAAAACTTTTTTATCAAAAATTGTAATTATAATCAGCCTGGAGGAAGTTGTATGTCAAAAATTGTTATTAATGCAACAGACGTCTGTAAATGGATAGAAATGCATCAATATTTTCTTATTGTTATCGATATTTTTTCTATAAAAATTACTACGCTACCTGGTGAAACTTTATTATCGTTATCATAAAATTTGATACGTAGCTTGGTTCAAATGGCTCTGAGCACTATGGGACTTAACAGCTGAGATCATCAATCCCCTACAACTTAGAACTACTTAAACCCAACTGCCCTAAGGACATCACACACATCCATGCCCGAGGCAGGATTCGAACATGCTACCGTAGCGGTCGCGCGGTTCCAGACTGAAGCGCCTAGAACCGCTCGGCCACCCCGGCCGGCTCTGATACGTAGCCGTGCAGCTTGTATTATGAAAACACTTAATCCGACATGGCAATATCTAAACATTTTCTGGAACTTCCTACTATCGGACATATAACACAAATCTGACAAAATAACACGAGTGCCCAGGCAAGCAATAACTACATGCCGCAAAAACGCAAATTACCAAAAATCATCGATTAATACAAAAATCTCCCCTGGCGCCACTAGCAGGATCAGGGCAGGCTCCGGCCTTTTCTGACGTGCGGCTTCTCTCCACGCCAGGCTGCGTCAGACTATCCTCAACAACAGTCCGCTCGCTGCCACTCGCGATAATGATGTCCCAGACTCTGAGTCTATGTATGCACCAACAACAGAATCAACAGCCAACATTCCAAAACATATATATATATTAACGTCCAACTTCCAATCTTAAGATTAGAAGAACTGAAACATGAACTAACAGAGAGAGAGGCTCAAAACATCACACATAAACACGATGTTCACTTACAAAATACAGAGTGTCAAAATGCATCTCACAACAATATGTACGATACCCAAGAAACATAAAACAATCAATTATATCTCAGACAAATCCCGAACATGCAGGTAGACATGGCACAACAAAATGTAAACAATATATAAAACCTGTTAAGTTTATATCAAGATGATACAACCCAGGGGAAACCTCTTCTGCCATCAATGATAGGACAACGCCTCCACTCATAGCAATGCGACGAAAGAGAGTGATACCAACAGTTTAGCGTGTAAAGAAAGTAAAATTGAGGTAGCAAGTGAGTGTGTAGGGATAGCACCAATAATCCAGAATGATGTGGCTTGTGAAGGAGGGAAAACTCCACTAATCCCCAAACATGTGGCATGTGATGAAGCTGGCGTACGACCACACATAACCAAAGATGTGCCATGTGATGATGTAAGAACGACCCCAATAATCCCCATCTATATGACGTGTGATGAAGCAATGACAACCGCATTAATCGCTAATAATGGAAGCGTAAACCAGGAGATAGTCACTGTAGGTGCTGACAAGATCAGCAAGCCACACAAGTTTATGACAAAATATAAAGCCATAAAAACAAAGTGGGGGACAGAAGTTAACCCTCATAATAATGAATGTAAAAAAGATACACAGGTAAAAGTGAATAAACAAGAAGTAAACAACATAAATGTGTGAAATCTTATGGGACTTAACTGCTAAGGTCTTCAGTCCCCAAGCTTACACACTACTTAACCTAAGTTGTCAAAAGGACTAACACACTCCCATGCTCGAGTGAGGACTCGAACTTCCACCGGTATCAGCCGCACAGGCCATGATTGCAGCGCCCTAGACCGCTCGGCTAATCCCGCGCGGCAAACAACATAAAGGACGGACAAGTGTGTAATCATTAACAGGAACTGAGTAATTACAAAAAGTATGAACTGAAAGACATACAGAATGAACATGTACGTAATCATAATCAAGAACTAGCAAACTACAATGCGTCTGAATTGAATTTAAAGCCCAGTAGGCTCCAGCAAAGGGATATCCTTCAAAAAGCACAAAAATTAGTCATACTACTCACATATGAGAAGGGTTATTTCATTTGTTTCACTACAGCCGAGCAGACTGATAGGATACTCCTTCGTAGAGAGTGATGTGAATGAGCTTGCTGATCTCTTGAGACAGGCTTGCGGATGGCGTTCAAAAGACCTCAGCGTTAAGTAAACGTACAAAGACCTTGTCAGGCTTCGCGGGAGAGTGTACGTCGATCCAGAGCAGACGGGTGTGAATTACTGCGTGTATAGAAGGCAACTATGAAGATCTTGACGCTCAATGCTGTGTGTAATAGAATTGTAAGAGTGCAACTCGCCAGGCTGGCCCAAGTGTGCATTCAAGAACCATACCGTAGAAATGGGAAATTTATATGTTTGCCTCCCCGAACAATTAAGATAACAGGAGACATAGGAGATATGGCTGCTGCAGTGATAATGGACACCAAGTGCCAGACTAAAAACATCACAACAGTCATGTTGTAACAGCAGAGGTTACCAAGGCTACAGACGCATGGGTACTGTCATCATTGTACGCCCAGTACTCCCATTAATTGAGCCACACATTGACAAGATTCAACAAATAGCAGTGTACTGAAGCGGAAAGAAGATACTCACTGCAGCCGACATCAGTGCCAGATGCATCTTGTGGCATTGTGATCGGACTGATGACCGATGTCAGATCGTCAACGATATCTTAAGTGCCAAAAACTTATACATTATCGACGAAGAATGACAAGCACCTACATACATAGGACATGCTGGTGGCAGTGGCAATATATACATAACTATTGTCGACCATATAGCTGTAATTACTGAAATAGATTGGCGTGTGTGCCTGAGAGTAAGGAAAAACGACCGTAATGCATCATACACCATCATCAAACAAATATACACTAAGCAGGGCAAATTGAGAGGGGATTCAAAACTATGTAAGAGATAAATTGGTGGGAAATGTAAAGTGTAGGCCTAAGGGCATACAGATTTCAACAAATATCACAAACTGCCCAACGAAAATACAATACCGGCTTTCACTAGCCACTAACCCTGGAGCTCCGAGCTGTCTAGAATAAGACAGGATATAACACGCAAGAGACGGCTCTACCAGAAGGCAATGACCGCTATGGACAGACGGGTTCGAATACAAGATAATAGGGACGAAAAAACTACATTAAAAACCGCGCTTATCACAACTAGACAAGAACATTGGGAACACTACGTCACAATACGTCTACAGAAGAACACATGGGGAATACCACACAAACGTACAACTAATGATATGAAGTCTCCTCTTGTGCTGGCTCCGCTAAGGCTGGATGACGGAATTATGACCCGGGGATGCAGGCAAACAGCACTGGCAGAAGTAAAGCTGTGAGGACGGGGCGTGAGTCGTGCTTGGGTAGCTCAGTTAGTAGAGCACTTGCCCGCGAAAGGCTAAGGTCCCGAGTTCGAGTCTCGGCCCGGCACACAGTTTTAATCTGCCAGGAAGTTTAAAACAGCACACTACTTGCTAAACAAATTCCTATCCGATGACGATCCACGAACAGATATACAAGCACACATACACTTAAATGAGACAATGTATAGGGGTTACACTACAGAAACCGTCACCTTCCTGTCTGCGCGAGAGGAGGTCGCGCTTGCAATTACTGACTTGGAAAACAAGAAAACAGGACTGGACTATATCCAGTCGGAAACACTGCGCCAGGTCTCACCGCAAATAACCCCATATTTTGCAGATATAATAAATGGTGTCCTGAGGTTGGGATGAGGTGCCTGTAGTCTGGACAACAGCCAACACAGTAATAATTTTAAAAAGCCGCAGATACGGACCATCAGACCCAAAATCATACCCATAAATTTGCTTGGTAAATACACTGGCTAAGGTCCAAGAGAGGCTTCAGTGTGACTGCTTCCAAGTTACAGGGAACTTCATTGTCTTAGTCAACACCAATTTGGCTTTATACCGCGAAAAACTATTGACGACGCAGTTAATTCGTGTTTCCAGATTGTTGAACAAGTATGACATAAGTATGCAGTCCCGACTATTATTTAATTTGCTAACGCTTTTGATAATCTTTGGTGGCCAGCAACGTTTGCGCGATTTGGAGAACTACAGGTAAGAGGATTCCTGACTAGTAGCTGAGTGGAAAGAAGGCAACTGGAAGGTTGTAAAAGGATTACCAAAGAATATCCACAAGGCTCTGTCTGCGGACCCATCTTCTGGGATAACACAACTGAACCGCTCTTCAATTTAATAGAGGAAGAGGAACAGACGGGATCGTTGCATTTGCTGACGACCTGTTAGTCGTGAAATCAGCCAACACAAGAGTAATGTAGGAAAATAAGGGCAGTGGTATGTTACACACAATACAATAATATTGCAACCAAAACGAATAATCCATGGCAATACAAAAAAAAACTGTGTGCGTGAAAGGATCAGTACAAAGGCACCTGGCCGTTAAAACAAACAACAGAAATGTAAAACGCGAGGTAGCAACTAAATATTTTGCGGCACACAATGACAAATGGCATAGCTTCAACGAGCACAAAGCTGAGAGTATTCTTCACAAACTAGCGACATTAAATATGACACGATACAGACTACAGATCACACCCATAGCAATGTACCACTGCGCACTTTTTGAGTCGGTATTGAGCTTTGCAGCCAGTACATGGGCACACAGACTCGCCCTCGTCATGAACAGGATCACTGTAAGGGTGGGGGCAGAGGCGTGTGCTACTTTGGCTGTCTGGGGGGTTCGGCAACCACATCAGTCGATTCGCTGTATGTGGTGCTTGGAATACACTCGATGGATATAATCATCAGACATCGGGCTGCAACGTAGTGGCTGAAGATTGGTAGACCTGAGAGAGAGTAGCAGATCACTGGGCAGCAAATTGAATATAGGCTAAAACTAAAAAACCGACTTGTGGACACTTGCCAAAAGGAGTGAGCGGTTACGGTCTTGTGACTGGACATGACCCTCATTTCACACACTTGCAGTGCATGTCGCTTTCAGAAAGCGATCTTTGCACATGCTGAGAAGTTGGTCCCCGAGTACACTTTCTTTTGAAATGCATTAGATACAGGCTCTTACGTAATAACACAGAACACATAACGGAAACAACATTATACGATGCACTGAGGAACGTAAATACATGGATACAGTTGAGCACAATCGCCAACAACACCTCAAAAGCAGAACTTGACATATACAAGCAGACTCATCAGTACACAATGCGCAGAAGAAGAAGGGAGGCCGACATAGATAGCTCGAGTAGCTTCATTACTAACTATGAAAGTGACATGACAAAATTGACGTAACGTAGGCAAACATATAATTATAATAGTCTGTGGGTAGATGTTGTTCTAGATCCCTCGTTAAACCTATATATGACATCATTATAAATGTATTAATATGAATGTAATATAAATGTACTACAAACTAACCAAGCAAAATCAAACTTGTAAATATACAACAACAAACAGATATTGCATATTACATAATTATAACAAAAAAAGGGTCCACTTATCATAAAAGTCTACTTTTATTCTACAAAAAATTTTACAATATTAATAATAGGTCAGTGGTGGCTTTTTATTTCTCCTACAGGTACGTAGCAACAGTACATAACTTAATTAGATTTCGTTGAGGCAGGATATTGTTCCAAAGCCATGCAGAATTTTTTTACAAACTAACCTGGTAGTAGTAGTAGTAGTAGTAGTAGTAGTAGTAGTTATAAAACCTAACAAACATCAATTCACACAACGCTCTTCAAAACAACATCGACATAGATTACTTCCACATGGTCTGAACAAATCGAGTTTTCCTCCAGAGGGATATTCATGTGGATAATACTAAAATGGTTAGCACCACTTGAAGATGCTGGACCTGAAGTTCAACACCAAGCCTCCTTCTCAAGGTGGTGTTGGTGATTATATATATATGTATATATGTATATATAATTTTTCCTGACTTCTTTTATTTTCTTCTTAAA
This sequence comes from Schistocerca piceifrons, assembly GCF_021461385.2. Taxonomy (NCBI): domain Eukaryota; kingdom Metazoa; phylum Arthropoda; class Insecta; order Orthoptera; family Acrididae; genus Schistocerca; species Schistocerca piceifrons. Next base: position 357,694,949 of record NC_060141.1, on the reverse strand, counting down.
TTGCACCTTAAACTTGTAATTTACTACTTCCAAATTCCCGTTTGTGGCCATGGGTTCTGGCTAACATGTCTGTGTAAGTCCTAATAATCGGAATGGCGCTTGAAAAAAAATACGTGCATATCAATTTGATAACAAGAACTAACCGAACTTCAGAGACGCCGAAAACTCAATGAGTAATCGACTAACATGAGAGACTCTAATCTCTTGGCACAGAACAGAAGGTAATGAAAATATATGAAGCGGTCATCTAATAAATCGCAGTGAAAGTACAAACGCTCAGTTCCTAATCAGTAATTCTGTGATTATACTGAAAGAACGGTTGATTAAACAAGCACAATACTTAAAAGAGTGAATGATGACTGAGCCATCAAACTTACCTTGTAATTAAGATGTTCGCAACATTTACATGTCGCTATCATAGTTACCACAAACAGTATCTAAGTTTCGTCACCCATTTGCCTAAGCTTGCATAGTCCAAGCAATCTCTGCAAGTCTTTGAGCAAAATAATGCAAATGCCATGATGTGCTGCCGAAGGGAAAGAAACCCTTCTGTGTTGCCAGCTGGAAAAAAAATCTTTACTCGCTGTCTACCGACAGAGAAGTGTTTTCCCTCTGACTGCCCAAGAAAAAGTGAATTTTTCTTGATATTGATACTAACAATAAGTCTCACTTGTGAACCCTAACACCTTTCTATGTGTCAGTGAGATGACTTTACAACATTCTAATGAATGGTACATACAAAATAAATCAAGAAATTACCGCATAAATAACTTAGAGGAGGAAGCGATTCATAACAATATTGTTTGATGTCCCCTCTTCGCAGAAATCTCGTCAGTCAATGCACGGACCTCCATTTCACAATTTTCTGGAAACTAGCGTTGGGATCCTTCCGTCTGCTAAAAAATAAGAAGTTCCATTGAACGTTTTCAGCAAGTTGTCTGGATGTCCCATGTCGAAGAGCAGGACTCCTTCGTTTCTCATGGTACTGTAAGGTGACGGCCATCCCACGATACTCTATTGCGAGAAAGACTTTCCATTCAAAAACGAAGTTCTTCAATCAAAAGCTATAATAGGCTGTCCTAGCTCTCTAGATCTGCGAGTTGGTTAAAGCTCATTTCTCCCCCGAGCTATCCGATACTATTATGAAAGCCGCCGGGCATCACAAAATGTGAAGAGTAGTTAGTGGACCGCTATACGGCCAGCAGTAGGACGGGTGCAAGGTGCAGACTCTGTCACAGCTTGCCCCCTTAGCAGTCAGCCACATACAGTGTCCGGTCTCCCAAGTGGAAAGGGTGTTTTCCCCTGTGGACTTTACAGGATTCTGGCTTTGCTGTTCACAGGCCGAGTTCCACTGTGGGAGTCACATTCTCCATTTACACAAAGGATGACATGAAACTTCAGCCGAAATATCTGCGTCTAGAGAGAAGTAAGGTGTTAATTGGTGTACTAATCCATGCAATCACTGAGATTCCTTGCTATAAACATGAGTATTCGCCAACAGACATTGTACAAACTCAAACCAAATCAATTTAAATAAAATATGATAGTGAAATATTATAAGTGTCAGTCCAACAATAGACTCTTAGGCTCGCAGAAAAATTTGCACAGAAATAATTTCACTGGGAGTCATTACATTGTGACAGCACCATGCAAATATTTTCTTGTGCTTTGGACCTCGACTGAAGAGGGTTGGTGCTTTTGACAGGGGAAAGGTTCTTCGCTATGGAACTAATTTCACTTGAACTAGAATCTCAAGAACTTAGTCCTAAAGCCATCTTTTGAATTTCTGTGTTTGTATACTTGTTAGTACCTATTTAGTCATTTATTGTAACGATACATGTGAATATGGTGAAACACACTGAATTGACTTATTAGTGATTGAGTGCATTACATTTGAACATAAAATTTAAGCGTTGAAAACATTTAGAAACTGACTGTATCCTCTTGACACAGAAATGAATTTTGTATAAACGCACTAATATGATTACAAAATTGTACAAATATTTTACATTATTTAGTTTTGTCTGAACCACTGATGGTATTACTAAAAATAAACTGATTGTCTAGTATGTTTGTTATTGTTTTTAACAGATAAGGCACATGAATTGTTATTACAAGTATCATCAAATTTCACACTAGTTAAACAAAAAAAAAATAAAACAACCAAACACAATATAGATGCCTACTCAAAGCTATCAAATTGTCACTGAGGACATAATTCGTTGCATTTCACCTTGCTCATGCAAGAGCAATATTCAAAGTCCTGGGTTCACTGGTGGCAGAATGAATTTCACAAATAATATATGCCAATGGATATCATGGGACAGAAATGCAATTGATACAATGGAGTTCAAAGATTTTCATGCTTAGCACTTTCGGGATCCACCAGCTTAAGACTCAGCCATTGTCCGTAGATCGCTTTAACTCCAAGACATTTGTCGTAAAATGTCCTCTGATTACATGTTCATAAATGACACTTATTCCTAATACTAAATGAGAACAGCATGATCATGATCTTTACATACATGTAAATAACAGTGCACGATTTACCATCAGCTCAGCTACATACGTTGTTCATTAATTTATGCATGTCCACTACCCAGTTGTTTTGACAAACATCATAGCAACAAATGGCCACTCACGTCATGGTTCGTCTCAAGTAACACATGTCCTTTCATTCACATAAGTAATGTCACATAAGTATGGATGCTTGCAAAAGACTCTGTGTTTGTCGAACGTAACATCATTCAAAAACTCACGCACTGGCTCTTCTTGTCTCATAGATGGCAATGAATATAAATTGTCCCAGAGCAGACTCTATGAAGACCTTAGTATCACCACAGCAGAAGTTCATTACGTGACACGGGCAGCAAAACAAGACAATTGTCCCATTACAGACCCCATGTATTGTTTGCCAGCTCTGGAGTTGAATTTTCTGTGTGCTTTACTGCACAGCCGATGTGTTCATTACTCGACAAACAGGCAGGGAGGCTGGTGGCTTCCCCCTGACAATGGGAGGTTGACCCTGAAACTTTCCTGTGAGATGGGCCCATACTGGCAGCTGGCAGTCAGTTGGTGGCGACATAGGTACATTAGAACTCGCTGAAATTGGTTGGCTGGCATGTGTGTGGCGTGGAGTAGCCATTCAGCAACAACGGCCTCGCTTCTGGCTGTGTGTGTCAGGCTAACGCTTTACTGTGAAGGTTCACATTTCGCCCCCTGCCTCTAGGTTGGTGACGGTGGCCCCTGCTGTGTCACCAGCATCAGGTTCATGTCGCCACTCAGCACACCCATAGAGTTGCCGTGTGACATAGCCCTCATTCATATATGTGTCGCCTCTGCTACAAGGCTTGCATTATCTCAAGTTTCAATAATTGTATGTAGTTTATTATTACTATTATAAAAATTATATAATCATCAGTCATTGAAGCCCTACCTGACTTTACATAATAAACTACAACACCCATTTATAGAAATGCTTACCCAAGAGCTAAACTTTATTTATGCTTTTCTTAACAGCTGCCCAGAATATAAAACCTTTTAAACAACTCAACTTTACACTCAGTTTTCTCATTCACAGTATGTCATCAATTAGCCTCATGAGAACTTATTATTTAATATTTAAAATACTTGTAAATCGTAGGTAAGCCAGGGAAGACTGATTGGGAGGTAGGGTTCATACTGGTTTTCTACCACATGCCCTAAACCATTTATCCCAAGACATCTCCATATACAGTTTTAAATGTCTCCTTATTACTCAACAAGGGCTCCAACTATCCCCACCACTCCCGAACTCATTAAACAATGCACAGGTACAAGCTAGTGCGGGTCCTATCATGTATCCACATAAAAGATGCATATACCAGCTGTTTAAATATAAGGAAAAGTCATTCAGTTTTCACTCACTGTCTTGCTAAAGTATGAGTCCCTTTCTCCTCACCATATAGTTGTCATAGTAAGGAAAAGAGACGGGACTGATGCACCATGGTACACAAAACACGTCTGAACACTATTGCAGAAGCAAAGAGAAAATCATGCCAAATTCAGAAGATCGCAAAATCCCCAAGACTGGCTAAGTTTCACGGAAGCTCGAAGTTTAGTGCGGACGTCAATGCGAGATGCTTTTAATAGTTTCCACAATGAAACATTGTCTCAAAATATGGTAGAAAACCCAAAGAGATTCTGGTCGTATGTATAGTATTCCAGTGGCAGAAAACAGTCAATAACGTCACTGCGCGATAGCGGTGGAAATGTTACCGATGATGGTGCCACTAAAGCGGAGTTACTAAATACAGTTTTCCGTAATTCCTTCACGAAAGAAGACGAAGTAAATATTCCAAAATTCGAAACCAGGACAGCTGTTCTGTTTATGAGTGACATAAAAATAGATATCTTAGGTATTGTGAAACAGCTCAAATCATTTAAGAAAAGCAAGTCTTCCGGTCCAGATGGTATACCAATAAGGTTCCTTTCAGAGTACGCAGACACAATGGCGCCTTTCTCAGCAATCGTACACAACTGCTCACTTGATGAAAGGTCTGCTTATAAAGACTGGAAAGTAGCACAGGTCACAACAATATTCAAGAAAGGAAATAGGAGTAAACCATTGAATTACAGACCCATATCACTGACCTCAATTTGCAGTAGGATTTAGGAGCATATAATGTACTCGAACATTATGAAACACTTGGAAGAAAATGAATTATTGATACATAACCAACACGGATTCAGAAAATATAGTTCTTGTGCAACGCAGCTAGCTCTCTATTCCCATGAAGTAATGTGTGCTGTCGACAAGGGATCTCAGATCGATTCCATATTCCTAGATTTTCAGAAAGCTTTTGATACAGTTCCTCACAAGCGACTATTAATCAAATTGGTGTATATGGAGTATCGTCTCAATCGTGTGATTGGATTCGTGATTTCCTCTCAGAGAGTGTAGTGTAACGACTCAAGTTTTGTATAAACTGATTTTCTTTTGACATATGACCATATGCAGACTTCGTCACCTACGTCAGTTACAACACACTTCAAAATTATTTATATTCTTTTTAAATTGTCTCAGAATGGTTCTTGAACGAAACTGTATAACATCATTTGAGTCGTTGCACAGAATTACGTCACTCAGTTCGATTGGTTTTCGTAAACTTTTTTCAATTTTAGATGTCGTTTGTTTCTCCTCAGAAATTATATTGACACACGTTATCTTGATTTAATCGATATTAGAACCACACATTGAATAAACTTTGAGATTCAAAGTTGCGATGAACGCTGTCAAAATTCAATAATCTTGTCAAATATATTATGAATTCATTCACATAATTCTTCATAAATAAATCCTCAGAACACGTATTTCAACTTTAGTAGCATCCACTAGTTTATTATCTTCCTACATACAGACGTGAACCTGAGCTTTGACAAGATAGGACTAACATTTTCAATAAGATTAAACTTCCTATGATATCATTGTTGTACAAAAAATTACAAATTTCATTTATTTTATTTTTTAGAAGCACGACGCAACAAATCGGTTTCAGAATCTTCTGTCGCTCTTTGGCTGTCGACCCGCGACGTATAGTGGCCAGCAATTTTCTCTTTGGTCCCGGCAGCGAAGATGCTGTCTCCGTTCGTTGCGCCGCCCTCTCCGTACATGAAACATAAAAAACAAATACAAACCTTTAGATAATTCACAGCTATTACAAAATTACAAAAATACATAAACAAAACAATAAATTAAACTTCTATTCACCTGCAAACTGGGCTGACACTGGTGGATGGGGGACGCTCCAATTTCACGTCCCACTACAAGAGGTCATTGTTCGTAGTGATAGACGGTAAATCATCGGGTAGAACAGAAGTGATATCTGGCGTTCAGCAAGGTAGTGTCATAGGCCCTCTGCTGTTCCTGATTTACGTAAATGATCTAGGTGATAATCTGAGCAGCCCCCTTAGATTGTTTGCAGACGACACTGTAATTTACCATCTAGTAAAATCATCAGACGATCAATTCCAATTACAAAATGATCTAGAGAAAATTTCTGTATGGTGCGAAAAGTGACAATTGGCACTAAATAAAGAAAATGTGATGTCATCCACATGGGTACTAAAGGAAATCGCACAAATTTTGGGTATACGACAAATCGCACAAATCTAAGGGCTGTCAATTTAACTAAATACCTAGGAATTACAACTACGAGCAACTTAAATTGGAAAGACCACATAGATAACAATGTGGGGAGGGCGAAACAAAGACTGCTCTTTGTTGGCAGAACACTTAGAAGATGCGACAAACCCACAAAAGAGACAGCCTACATTACACTTGTCCGACCTATGCTGGAATATTGCTGCGTGGTGTGGGATACTTACCAGATAGGATTGACGGAGTACATCGAAAAAGTGCAAAGAAGGGCAGCTCGTTTCGTGTTATCGCGCGATAGGGGTGAGAGTGCCAATGATATGATACACGAGTTGGGGTGCCAGTCACTGAAACAAAGCCACTTTTCTTTGCGACGAGGTCTAGGTGCGAAATTCCCATCACCAACTTTCTCTTCGGAATGCGTAAAAGTTTTGTTGCCACTCACCTACGTAGGGAGAAATGAACATCATCATAAAATAAGAGAAATCAGAGCTCGAATGGAAAGATTTAGGTGTTCCTTTTTCCCAATCGCCATTCGAGAGTGGAATGGTAGAGAAGTAGTATGTAAATGGTTAGATGAAACCTCTGACAGCACTTAAGTGTGAATTTCAGAGTAATATGTGAGTTCATCCGTCCCCTATACTTAGGACTACTTAAACCTAACTAACCTAAGAACATCACACACATCCATGGCCGAGGAAGGATTCGAACCTGCGACCATAGCAGCAGCACGGTTCCGGAATGAAGCGCTCGGTCACAGCACCGGCAGAGCGTTCCCTATTAAAGGGTAGACAGAGCTGGCGCTCTGGTAGCTATGCCACTATACTATGTATTGGCGAACGATGCTGAAACCATTATCAGTACATCCAGAATCTCACCCTGGTGGCATACGCCGTCATCGGATCATAATCGACATCATCATTCCAGGAGTACAAAATTTTTCCCGCAATGTACAAAACGAGCTTCCCTTCTCTCAACTTTTGCTATGTCTTTCCTTAATCCTAGATGATGCGGATCCAACACTGCCCAGCAATACTCCAGGAGAAGGTGGACAACCTTAGTGTAAGCAATCTCTTTAGTAGAACTGCTGCATTTTCTTAGTGTTCTGCCAGTAAGTCGCAGCCTTTGATTTGCTTTCTCCGAAACATTAGCAATATGATCGTCCCAATTTCTGTTATTCGTAATTGTATTCCCTAAGTATCTGGTTGGTTGACTTTACAGTAACTAAATTTGTGTGATTTATCACGCAACCGAAATTGCCTCTTTTCGAACCATCAGATATCTTGTCCAAATCGTTTTGTAGTTGATTTTCATCATCTGAAGACTGTACATAACACAAGATAGTAAATGACAGTATCATCAGCAACCAATCTAAAACTGGTGCGGAGACTGCCTCCTAAATCATTTACAAAGATCAGTAACAGTGAACAGCAGAAGGCTTGCAGCACTTCGTTGGGGAACGCCAGATATTACTTCTGTTTTACTCGATGACTCTCCATCAATGAATAACAACTGTGGTCTTTCCGACAATACATCACAAATCCAGTTGCACGATTGGCAAGGTATTCCATAAGCAAGCAATTTGATTAGAATTCACTTGTGAGGATCGGTGTCAAAAGCCTTCTGGGTATACAAAAATAATCAATTTTACATCCCCGTCGAGAACACTCGTTCCTTTGTGAGAAGAACGAGCTAGCTGTATTTCACAAGAACGACATTTTCTCAATCCGTGATGTCTACTTGTCAATAAATCGTTTTGTTCCAGGTAGTTAATAACGTTCGAACACAGTGCACGTTGCAATATCCTACTGCAAATCGGCTTTAAGAGATATGGGTCTATAAAACAGCGGATTACTATTTCCTTTCTTGGGTATTGATGTGACTTGCACAACTTTCCGGTCTTTTGGTACGGATCTCCTTACACGCGAGAGCTTGTATATGATTCTTATGAATGGATATATTGTGTCACGGTACTCTGAAAGAAACATGACTGGTACACAATCTTACCAGATGCCTTGCTTCATTAAGTGATTTAACCTGCATTGCTGCCTCTAAGTTACTCATGTTGGCAGTTGCTATAGATGCGAAATCTAGCTTATTCTCGGTAGGAATTCCTGAAAACCTTGTTTAATTAGTCTGCTTTAGTGGCACTCTAGTTTATTCTCGGTAGGAATTTCTGAAAACCTTGTTTAGTTAGTCTGCTTTACTGGCACTATCACCAGTAACACCACCATTGTTATCGCGCAGTGACAGTAATGATTGCGTCTTGCCATTGATGTACTCTATATACGACCAGAATCTATTTGGGTTTTGAGCCAGATCTCGAGATAGCATTTCATTGTGTAAACTGTTAAAAGCATCTTGCATTGAAGTTCAGGCTAAATTTCGTCCTTCTGTAAAACTTCGCTAATGTTGCGAATTTAGCGTTCTTTTAAATTTGGCATACATTTTTCGTTGCTTCTGTACAGTTTTCTGACCTGTTTTATGTACCAGAGGTGATCAGTACCATCTCTCATTCATTTATTTGGTATATATCTCTCAAATGTCGTCGATGGACTCAAACCATATCTGGTCTACGCTTGCAAAGTCGGATTGGAAGGACTGGCGACTGTCGCTTAGGAAGGCGTCAAGCGAATTTCTGCTTTTTTCTTTTTTCTTTTATAAATAGATGTATTTCGTGTTTGTTTTTGATATATTTGAATATTACAGTATCCAGTCTTGCTATAACAGCCTCATGCCCACTGATTTCTGTATGTCTCTTATTGTTCCCATTTGCTACGGATTATTTGTTGCTGAGAGGCCACGCATGTTTCGGCAACTATTTATGTTTCACGTTTGAAATAACTCCTGAACTAATAGTTCAAAATAATTTTCTTAGAAAGCATTTAGTACTATTTTGGGCGAAGTTTTATGCCTACCACCGAATTTAAACATATATTTTAGCCGACATATTGAGGGTAGAGTGAAGTCACAAGCGGCTATACTAGTATGATTGGAATACGTATTTGAAATGAGACTCACGTTCTCTTTGAATTATTGAACAACTGTATCATCTGAGTCGAGGGATCAGTAAAAGGAACCCATTACAAATTTATTCCAGTTGTCAAGTACAATGTCTGCCCATACGAACCGGCAGGAACGATCTACTTTAGTTCCACTACAAGGTATACTACTTCTGACAGCAATGAACACTCTACAGCCTAGTGTATTTAATCTATCCCTTTTAAACATGTTTCTGTACTTTGTAAAGAACTACCGTCGCCGACTGTGGTGGCGTGCTCCGCTCGTAACCGATAGTATGTTCCGCTATCAAATGTAAATTTGAACACTCATCACCAGTGACAGGATTGACGAATGTACCGCAGTTCACGGCATACAGCAGTGGAAAAAGCAAAACTATACAACACCGAAAGCAGTTTAATGCAACAACCGTCAGACAAATGGAAAAGTACTGCGATGCGGTACCGTCGCTGCGGGATCAGCTCAGTGCATTGCCGCTGTAGCGCTCTACCAATCCATCCCATAGTCCCACATTTGATGTGCATATCGGGCAACACATCTTCAGTAAACATAACAATACTGCTGACTATCGCTGTGACGTGCAACTAACATTGCTGGAAAAACAAACGTGATGTAATACGGAGCTGCACACATTTTCAGAGCAGTACAAATAGAAAAGTAAAGGGGGCACAAAAAGATCAAATGACACGTATTTACCCAGTTGCAAGTCGCCGGTGACTACAACATTCACATACTAAATTATACAAGAAAGTAACCCTGAACTACCTTCTAAATTTTGACATTGGAAATCGGGGTCATCCTTTAGAATTCAATGTGCTATGTTTCTATCTTTTATTGTCATGCTGCCCTTCTTATAAGGCACGCATTACATGTTGTTCATAATATGCTGTAAGCTTTGCAATGTTGCCTGTAGCACTCATAGAGTCGAACCAATGTGTTGGTAAAAAACCGAATTCAAGTAATTAAATGAAAAACAGGTTCTGGGAGGAACCTAAGTTCTTTAAAGAACCTAGGTTCTTCAAGAACCTGCACTTATTTCTCTATCAGTGGCGCATTAACCCTCTTATTTCCTGTTCTGCAGTAATGTTATGATGGGAAATTTCAGAGACAACATTAAGGACTAATGAAACTCATAACACTTTCTTTGATTTGCAGGGTAAATGCGTTTCAAAACTGTGTGTTCTGTTGATTTCCGGAGTCTGGAGCTACCAGCATTTAACAGGTCAACAACATAAACCGCTCCTGTATTTTGATTTGACGTTGTTGTGTAATTTCTAACCAGATTTAGAAGCCTATTGGAACAGGGCCACTGTCGATGTTCCCCTTCTTCCTCGTCTAGAAGAGATGCTGCTCCACCTCCAATGAAACCACTCTCTATGAAAAGTAAGACATTGACGCCTTCGCTCTGTATCATCTATATATGTATCAACTGAAGTGACGTTCTCGCGTCCGTTTGTATGTGCAGGCTTATCGTAGGAAGTAATGTAGAGATTTTGATCCGGTTTTCACTAATAAATCCATTGTTCCACGAGGAAGATTTTTGTACAAAAACATGGTTCAAATGGCTCTGAGCACTATGGGACTTAACATCTGAGGTCATCAGTCTCCTAGAACTTAGAACTACTTAAACCTAACTAACCTAAGGACATCACACACACCCATGCCCGAGGCAGGATTCGAACCTGCGACCGTAACAGCAGCGCGGTCCCGGACTGAAGCGCCTAGAACCGCACGGCCACAACGGCCGGCAGATTTTTGTACAGTATTTATAAATATTTCTTACATATTGTCTGAATCACGATGAATTAAAGTTAAGTTATGAAAATGGTGCTACTGCCACCCACCAAATAGCCGCCATCGCTCGAGACAGCAAAAGAGCCTTGAGTTGGTAGAAATGGTAACTGTTTGATATTTTTTTTACTCTGCCTTTTAGCCTAACATTCACCTCTCAACAATGAGGAGATTCGTCAGAATCGAAAAGTTACTCGGATTGTACAATACGTTGTAGTTCCTTTTTCTCGGTTTGGCAACCGTTTAGGGTCCAAAACCTGTGATGTACAATTATTTACGCATAGAGTAAAACGCAGTATTGGATGCAACTCTGGTTTGTTTGTACAAATAACGTTTTCCAGCAGCGCACCAAATGAGTCAAAGCTTGCCGCTTTCCTTGAGTCAAACATAGGTTCGGACGCAATTCTCTGAATGTTGAGGCGAAATATATTATTCGTTTGGCCTTGTAACGATCAGGAAGATATCTTCACGATCCTCTTGAATGTAATTTGGAAATTTCTCGCAGATGAATACACAAGGTTTCGAAATACTCCTACAAATGATGGAGGAACACATTTCGAAACAAGACGATACTTTTATATCCTCAGATGGCCAGTCGTAATTCGCAGTGTCGACTCACCGCAAATTTTTCGAAAAATGGGCAGTGAGTTTCTCAACCTTGAAGTATCGCAGTAAATATGACCAATAGGTCATAGATAACCACCTCACCATCAGGCTGTGATGTGACACTATTTGAAACAATCATATTTTGTTAACCGCTAGTTTCCCTTCAGTAATTAGAGACCAACTGCCTAGTGAAAAAACATGCGAATCCAAAATATGTGGTGTTGTACTCCTTATGCTCCGACTAAAACTTTTCCCAAAAAACAACTTTGCTTCATTTACACACAGTGCGTTCTTCCAGCAGCGCAGCATCTACATCTACACTGCATCTGCAGCATATACTCTGCACACTACCGTGAGGTGAATGGCAGACGATATGTCTAATTGTCGCAATTATTAGGGTTTCTTCCTGTTCCATTCACGTACGGACCGCGGGAAGAATGATTGTCTGAATGCCTCTGCGCATGCAGTAATTATTCTAATCTTATCCTCAATATCCCTGTATGAGCGATACGTAGGAGTTGTAGTACATTCCTAGAGTACTCACTTAAAGCCGGTTCTTGTAACTTTGTTAACAGACTTTGCATGGGGGCTTTATTAATTATTAATTGAAAATGTTTTTTTTGTTTTAGTATGTCTGTCCGATTACGCAGTGTCTCGTAATCGGCTGGCCCTGACTAGTACTATTACGCAATCTGACTGCAACAAACAATGTAAGAAAATTTTCGTAAACACAGTTAATTAATTAAGTCCCCAGCAACTATAAAACCTACAAAACCAATAAGCACAAGAGTAACTGTTGTGTATGTGGGAGTGTTACTCAACGTCCACATCTGGCACGGTTCTTTTCCAACAAGACAAGAATTTTTAAATACCAACTATGCTGACGTGACAAAAGAAATTTAGAAAAACTATAATTACGCAAGAAAACTAGAATTCACTCTAATACAAGAACACAAGCCAGATGCTTTGTTGACTGAACCTGTAGTGACGCATTATTTCAGACACACAATTAATAAAAGAACATTGTAGTTTTTACCTTCATATATATTGACGAAATGCACTCATTACAATAACATCTGCTATCTCTCCCATCAAATAACTGCATAAACATGGAACAACACTCTTTACTACCACATCTCACTCCGACTTCACGACAAGCAGTGCCCACTAGCACATCTCGGCACGACTCTACAACGAGCACTGACTTCTACGATCTCTTCACAAGCACTGACTGCTATGAACTCTCGACAATCACTGACTGCCACGAACTCCCAACAAGCACTGTGGAGGCGGCTTAATAGTACTCTTTGGCGCAATCTCTGGCGCAGTGGCACAGTGCAGCCACCTTTCATATGCCCCTCCTCCACAGGCCAGAATTTGATGGTATTTTTGCCAGCATTGGTGGTGAAAATACCACCAGATTCGTCCACAAAAATACAGACAAAAACAAAAGATAATATTAATACCTAAACATCACATAATTAGTTAAAATTTTGGCTTTGCACTGACCTTTCACTAACCTAACATATGAATACAGTAAGCAATACAACTTCTTTTCATACATGTGACTTTACATAATAGTTTACACAATATACAAAAAATCATTTTATAGAAATGTTCACATAAAATGCTTTCAATGATTAGTTTATACAAAAAAAGACACCAACAGGTAACATCTTTTCAGTAGAAGCAGTCCATCAGTGGCACCCAGTAAAGTTTAGCAGGTACACCCAGCAACAAGCCACATTAGTTCAGTAGAAGCAATCCATCAGAGGCACCCAGCAATGTTGAGTAGGTGCAGACACCAACAAGTGACATCATTTCAGTAGAAACAGTCCATCAGTTGTACCCAGCAATGTTGAGCAGGTGCAGACAGCAAGAAGTAACATCATTTCAGTAGAAACAGTTCTAACAGTGGCACCCAGCAATGTTGAGTAGGTGCAGACAGCAACAAGTGACTTCATTTCAGTAGAAGCAGTCCATCAGTTGCACCCAGCAATGTTGAGAGCAGGTGCAGACACCAACAAGTGACATCATTTCAGTAGAAGCAGTCCATCAGTTGCACCCAGCAATGTTGAGTAGGTGCAGACACCAACAAATGACCATCATTTCAGTAGAAGCAGTCCATCAGTTGCACCCAGCAATGTTGAGCAGGTGCAGACACCAACAAGTGACATCATTTCAGTAGAAGCAGTCCATCAGTTGCACCCAGCAATGTTGAGAGCAGGTACACCCCGCAACAAGTCACATTAGTTCAGTAGAAGCAATCCATCAGAGGCACCCAGCAATGTTGAGTAGGTGCAGACAGCAACAAGTGACTTCATTTCAGTAGAAACAGTTCATCAGTTGCACCCAGCAAAGTTGAGCAGGTGCAGACACCAACAAGTGACATCATTTCAGTAGGAGCAGTCCATCAGTTGCACCCAGCAATGTTGAGCAGGTGCACCCAGCAACAAGTGACATTATTTCAGTAGAAGCAGTTCCATCTGTGGCACCCAGTAAAGTTTAGCAGGTGCAGACACCAACAAGTGACATCATTTCAGTAGAAACAGTTCATCAGTTGCACCCAGGAATGTTGAGCAGGTGCAGACACCAACAAGTGACACCATTTCAGTAGGAGTAGTCCATCAGTTGCACCCAGTAAAGTTTAGCAGGTACACCCAGCAACAAGTCACATTAGTTCAGTAGAAGCAATCCATCAAAGGTACCCAGCAATGTTAAGCAGGTGCAGACACCAACAAGTGACTTCATTTCAGTAAAAACAGTTCATCAGTTGCACCCAGCAATGTTGAGTAGGTGCAAACACCAACAAGTGACACCATTTCAGTAGAAACAGTCCATTAGTGGCATCAGCAATGTTGAGAGCAGGTGCAGACACCAACAAGTGACATCATTTCAGTAGAAGCAGTCAATCAGTTGCACCCAGCAATGTTGAGCAGGTGCAAACAGCAAAAAGTCACATCTCTCAGCAGAAGCAGTTCCACAAAATTCACTAGCACTGATCACACTGTTCATCAGAGTTTATGAGCAGAAATTAAACATGTCCTAGTGGCACCAATCATGAAGGAAAGGTACAGGTAACAGTCCATAATTTTTTTTACAATCACTGATCACACAGTTCATCAGCAGAAATTAAACACGACCAAATGTCACACATCATGTTGAAAAGTGCAGGTAACAGTTCAGAATATTTATCTTAAACACGACCAAATGTCACACATCATGTTGAAAAGTGCAGGTAACAGTTCAGAATATTTATCTTAAACACGACCAAATGTCACACATCATGTTGAAAAGTGCAGGTAACAGTTCAGAATATTTATCTTAACTAATCAGACAGTTCAGGCATGAACAATAGTTTGAATGCACATACAAATGCTTTTACAGTAACATACAAATCATAACAAACACACAAATGATATCAGATAATTGTCCTATTAACTATTACAAATACTCAAATACCAGTAAACCTATAATATTCATGGGTGTCAGTGCAAGCCACTACCAACAAATAAAATAATATTTAGGAGATAGGTGGTTAGGATTAGGAAAGGAAAACACACATAACACACTCACTCATCTCTCATCCACATTAAGTACTACTGTGTAACTGAATAGTGTTAATTGTGTAAATGTAATTCTGTCAAAATCTGATGTTCATCATGTGTATCAAGTAGTACTGGCAGCAATGTATAACAGACAATAATAGTTAGTCAACGTCATAGTCATCATGTCAAGACCAATGTTTGCCAAGCCAGATCAAAATGTACTGTTGTTGAACAACTGTCAGTGAGCCAAGATATGCAATTACTTCCTCTCTCCAAAAAAAAAGTATATACTGCTTAGTGATTTAACAAAGTGTGTGTATAGACTATCTTCCTTCTACTTTAGTGTTCTAGTCTGCTATCTTCATCCTCCTTGTTCCATAAGACCAACAAAAAAAAATATGCTCCTCACTTACTTTACCTCTTATCCACCAAAACTCCAATAATCATCAGCATCACATAATCTCAATACGTCACTAATACTTCTTCAATACGTCGATACATATAACTCTTATCATCAATATCATTTATCTTACCTCTTGTCCACAAAAACTCCAATAATCATCTACTTCACATACTCTCAATACCTCAATAATACGTCGATACATATAAACCTCAGCACCAATATCATTTCACTTCCATAACAACTCTTTCCTCTAGTCAGTCTCCTCGAACAAGTACAGATAAAATCCTAATGCAACTTCAATTCAGCATCCCATACAATCCGAAGACACAGTGTCCACACACAACCTCTGTGTAATCCATCTAACCCAAATTTTCTACTCATTATAAATTATAAGATACATTTTGGTTCCTTGTCCATCATTAAATAAAAGAAATGCATACCTGACCTCTAACAGACTTAGTTCGAATAACTCTCAGTAATTAAGTACGATTAGGGAATGTGAATGATCATAATATTTCACAGTGTGTACCCACTTCAAGAATTATGGCAGAAGCAAACATTTGGAGTATTTCTTGTGTCAAGTGTCACTTCCTATTTCAATTGCTCACGAAAAATGCGGTGTAATAACTGTCAATGGTCTAAACCTAGTAATGGTATGTCATGTCGTTAGCTTCCTTCCTATTAGCATAAATTTATACAGCTTCCATAAAACTTTAGCTCATGTGACTTCTATGACTTTCTTGTACTAATGTCGTTCGTCGAATTATAGCAGTGAATTTTCTTATCTTAAAAATATAAGGCACTGAGCGTAAGCAAAACTTCCAATAGCGAGTAAATATACCAGTAGAGAACAGAATGTCAACAAGTGTATGCAGCACAATTCCTACAACGAGGCTCTGCCAAGCGAACAATCTATAATTAATTCAATAGTGTGACCTAAACTCTATGTTTATACACAGTATATCAGCATTTATATACACCAAATTAAAGAGCAGTTATGGCAACAAAACAGAAATGTGTAAATATGTAATCCATACGCATAGCAGTAAACATATATCTTACGTAATAAACAGGTCATTAGCATCATATCAGCCTAAGCAAATAAATGTTCATATGTCATCTTAATAAGTAAACATGAAGGCGCAAGCAGATAAATCACAAAGTACAACATACATACATAATCACAGTCAGCACAATTAATCAGATAACAATTATAATTTAAATAAATAAGCACAGCAGGCACATAATTAAAAAAAAAATATGACATCAGTGAAATAGCAGTGCAGCCAAGCGATGCATAATATATACAAATAACAACCCTGTTCATTAATCAATAATTGTCAAAATCAGTTAACGTACGCAAGCACGTCGCTTCACAAGTAATTCCATAGAACATGAAATTAGCACAAAGTATGAATCACGTAATCGCGAGCAGCAAATTACGTCTAAAGTACGTACCTAAGTGGAAATATGTTACCTGAAAAATAAACTCCATTAATAGTTACCTTTTTAGTTTATTAGTTTCTTCTTCGAAATTACATTCTTCCTGAAAATTTCTCGATAGCAAGTCGTCTTAACGTCGGACACGCACAGAATTTACCTGAAGGTCTTAAATACTTTATACACCGTATCCTGCAAAATACTGAATGTTAATAACACAATTCAACAAGTCCTTATAGCTTTATACTGAATTTAATCGGAGAAATTAGACTGTGTATTTGTTTACGTCTGTCAGTGCATTCGCACTGAGCGCTCGATCAGCTGTAGGCGCGTGACGTAGGAAGCTATTGTTCGCGGTCAACGACTGCCTTGTGCGGCGCGCAGACTTGACTGTTGCTTTGAGTATGTGCCGCCGCCAAAACACAACGCGGTATCCTTGTACTCTCCGCATGTTTACATGTAGCTGTTAGTTTCTCAAAAGTATGTCATTCCACAAAAATTTTTAACGTTTGATATGTGATGTATTCCTTTAGAGCGTCGAGATTTAAGAGTTTCTACTTCGACAGTGTTATCATGAATAATTTTGCGAATTCTATATGGACCGTTATAAAGCAGAAAAAATTTGCGACATAAGCCTTTTCCTTTGTGAGACAAACGGTGGGACTTAATTAATACCTTCTGACCAACTGACAAGATTTTTGAACGACCAGGACGCTTAGCTGATTTCTCTCTTCTTGCAGCCGCAGACGCAATATTTCGTAGAGCCAGGTTGACAACTTCAGAATGCCGCAGTTTCCGTGAAGGCGGAAAAGGAACGATTTCAGAAATGCGATTTGTCGGTGCTTTATTTTTTAATATCAATAGAGGCGGTAAAGAAGTTGAGTCATTAGGAAGTTCATTCAGAATGTTTTGAAAAATATGAAGATACTGATCCCAAGTTCTGTGATTCTGATGACAATAAAGACGACACAATTTATTGATTTCCTTCATCCATCTCTCTGAAGCGTTAGATTGAGGGTGAAAAAGTGAAATGAAAATTGGTTTAATTTTACGACGCCGTAGAGTACGAAGCCAAATTTTAGAACGAAACTGTGATCCATTATCTGATATAACCTTATCAACATGACCAACTTCTTTAAGAAAATGTTTGATAAAAGCGTTGGATACTGAACGAGCTGTTGCTTTGCGTAAAGGTGTAAAACACACATATTTTGACGTCAGTTCCACTGCTACGAAAATGTACGCAAAACCATTAGTAGAACGAACCACTGGACCGAACAAATCGACTGCAGCCATCTCCTTTAATTTCGCTGGAATGATGGGAAACAACGATGCTCTGTGAGAAATCGTTGGAGGCTTAGCCATTTGACATAATTTGCATTTGGCAAGAACAGATCGAATACGTTTTTCCATATTACTGAAGTAACAATTTTCTCGTAATTTATAAAAGCATTTTCTGGGACCAAAGTGTGCATAACTGAAATGCGTATACCAAATCAATTTATTGACCCACTCATCAGGAATACAAACTAACCAAACGGAGTTGTCGACCGATTTTCGTTTAAAAAGAATGTCATTGCGAACTGAATAGCATCTAGTTTCTCTGGATCAGGAAGAATACCTTCTGTAGCAATAATGTGACCGAGAAATTTCACCTGAGAACGACCAATTCTGATTTTTCCAAGTTCACTGTCATGCCAACTCGTGCAAAAATACGTAACAATGAATCCAAAATTTTGCTGTGCTCACTCCAAGAATGTTTAGCAATAAGAATGTCGTCAACATACGAAGTAATATTGTTACGAAGATAAACAGGTAACATTTCGTTTAAACTAGGAATGAATGCTGCAGAAGGTACAGTAAGTCCAAACAGTAATTTTCGAAGTCACTTTTGGGTAAATTAGTCAAATCCGGTTATTGTTTATCTACTCTCTAGATAGATTGATAGTCGAAGAGTTGTTTTGACAGATGCAAAGAATAGTAAAAGAGTAGGCAGCGGTACAGAAAACTAAAAGAGAAATAGCACCACTACAGCTCGGGGCCCTATGCTCGCTACGGCACATATTCACTTAGAGTAGTGAATCCCCTGAGGACTTTAATAGCTGCACATAATTTCAAGTTTGTGACTTAATGGCAACTTTGGCAGAAGTGCGTACATAAATTGATCTAACCATGCACATGGATGTATGTCATTCTTAGAGTTGCGGAAGATCTTAAATTTCCGAACAGTCAAAAAGTGTTTATAGTCAAAGTTTTCGCCTCGTGGCGACAAAGACCTACCGCGTCTGTCCCAGTCACAACGACGACTATTGTTAAATTCACGCGCCTGGCGCTCTCTTGTTGCATTCCGTAAATGAAACAAACTATTTTCTTCAAACCCTTCTGCTAAACTAACACTTGTCAATTTATCTGAGATCTCTTCAACTCTTTCTGATGAGTCACTTAATTGTTCTATCTGTTTATTTACGTCTTCTGTAAGTGTCGCGACTCGGGTTTCGGTATTGTCACATTTGGTAGCTAGCTGTTCATATTGTTGTGTTAGGTTATTTAATCTGTCATTTGGTACGGATCCTTCGATTCTCTCAAATATTTCTTCCTTATCGTTTGCACGTTGTAAATTTAACTCTGAAAACTTTTGTACTATCACGCGATCTCTTTCTTCCTGTTCTCTATCCTGTTCCCTTTGTCTGATTTCTGTTGAAATTAAATTATTATTGTGAGCATTCAAAATCGGTTGTACTTCTTCTCTAATTTCTTTATTTGATTCGTCTTTCATGTTTTTGAAACATGTCCCTGTTCGTGAGCCTAACTGTGTTTCCATTGTCTCCATCTCGGTTTTACTTGTTCCTATTTGTGAGCCTAACCGTATTGTTCAAGTTTCCATCTTCGAGTTAATTCTTTCTAAACCTGTTTTTAATTCAGATCCCAAATTTAATATTGCACCCATCAACTGCTCCATAGTAACTGGTTCGAAACTCTTTTCACCCCTAACATTTCCCGCAAAATCGACTTCTTTCGTCATAGCTGTAAAGCTATCTTTGTTCGATACTATTCCAGAATCTTCTGTCATTAATCTCGTATTCTGTGAATTTTCTGATTGAGAAAAATTTTGAAATGGTTCCTGACTGTCTTCCCGACTTATTACATTGTTTTCCACTTCATTATTCATCGCACTGTTTTCCTGTGTTGGCGAGTTCGCCATGTCAACAATTTCGTTATTCTCACTATTCATCATTTTCGCCTTTTTCATTGACCACGTAATCATTTACAAAACATAAAAAAATTCGTCACTGTTCGAAAATTACACACAATGACTCCTTATCTCCAACAATACTATTCACACGCAATGTCTCCCTCAAACACAATCAATCGAACAATTGAAATAATTGCACAAGATTGTCAAACGCGTATACAAGGCAATAAAAATACAACAAAAAAAACTAAATTTTGAAAAATACCATTAGAAGAATGCCAATTACCAAATCTACACACTCAATACAGACTACAATCACTAAACTCAAAATTACTACAACAATACTACCGTCTACTATTTTCACAATCAGAAGATTCCAAGGGACGATCCGAAGCAGCGGTCGCCACGTGCATGGGGGCTTTATTAATTATTAATTGAAAATGTTTTTTTTGTTTTAGTATGTCTGTCCGATTACGCAGTGTCTCGTAATCGGCTGGCCCTGACTAGTACTATTACGCAATCTGACTGCAACAAACAATGTAAGAAAATTTTCGTAAACACAGTTAATTAATTAAGTCCCCAGCAACTATAAAACCTACAAAACCAATAAGCACAAGAGTAACTGTTCTGTATGTGGGAGTGTGACTCAACGTCCACATCTGGCACGGTTCTTTTCCAACAAGACAAGAATTTTTAAATACCAACTATGCTGACGTGACAAAAGAAATTTAGAAAAACTATAATTACGCAAGAAAACCAGAATTCACTCTAATACAAGAACACAAGCCAGATGCTTTGTTGACTGAACCTGTAGTGACGCATTATTTCAGACACACAATTAATAAAAGAACATTGTAGTTTTTACCTTCATATATATTGACGAAATGCACTCATTACAATAACATCTGCTATCTCTCCCATCAAATAACTGCATAAACATGGAACAACACTCTTTACTACCACATCTCACTCCGACTTCACGACAAGCAGTGCCCACTAGCACATCTCGGCACGACTCTACAACGAGCACTGACTTCTACGATCTCTTCACAAGCACTGACTGCTATGAACTCTCGACAATCACTGACTGCCACGAACTCCCAACAAGCACTGTGGAGGCGGCTTAATAGTACTCTTTGGCGCAATCTCTGGCGCAGTGGCACAGTGCAGCCACCTTTCAACTTTCAAGGAATAGCTGGCGTCTACCTTCAAGTGTCTTCCAGTTCAGTTCCTTCAGTATCACTGTGTCACTCTTCCATGGATGAAACAAACCTGTGACCATTCGTGCAGCACTTCTCTGTATACGTTCAGTATCCCCCCGTGGTCCTATCTGATAAGTGTCCCAAACACTTGAGCAATATTCTAGAATTGGTCGTACGAGTGATTTGTAAGCAATCTCCTTTGTAGATTGACTGAATTTCCCCAGTATTCTACCAATAAACCGAAGTCTACCACCTGGTTTACCCACGACTGAACATATGCGATCATTCCATCTCATAACCTTACAAAGTGTTACATTCAGGTATTTGTATGAGTTGGCCGATTCCAACAGTGGCTCATTCATATTACAGCCACAGCATACTGCATTTTTTCGTTTTGTGAAGTGCAAAAGCTTACATTTTTGAACATTTAAAGGAAGTTGCCAGTCTTTGCACGACATTGAAATCTTATCAAGATCTCAGTGAATATGTATGCAGCTTCTTTCAGGTAGTATTCAATTATACATAACTGCAACATCTGCAAAAATCATGATTTTAGTATTAATATTGTCTGGAAGGTCATTAATACACAATATGAAAAGCAAGGGTTCCAACACACTTCCCTGGAGCACGCCCGAAGTTACTTCTACTGACGACAACTCTCCATCCAAGAAAACATGCTCCGTCCTCCACACAAAAAGTTCTTAGTCCAGTAGCAAATTTCACTTGATACCCCATACTTTTGACAATAATCATAGGTGTGGTATTGGGTCAAATGATTTTGGAAAATCAATAGATACCTGACAGCCTTGATCCAAAGGTGTCAGCGTATCAGGAGAAGAAGGAGGAGGAGGAGATTAGTGTTTAATGTCCCATCGACAATGAGGTCATTAGAGGCAGAGCACAAGCTCGGATTACGGAAGGATGGGGGAGGAAACCGGCCATGCCCTTTCAAAGGAACCATCCTGGCATTTTCCTGAAACTATTTAGGAAAATCACAGAAAACCTAAATCAGGATGTCCTGAGATGTGTTTGAACCGTCGTCCTCCTGAATGCGAGACCAGTGTGCTAACTAGAGATGGGCAAAACTGTTCTTTTCAGAGATCGGATCAGAACTGTTCACTCCCTGAAATGAACTAGCTCTTTTTCATGACTCACCACTCACTCACAACAGAAAATAAATGGAAGGCACATTGCCCTTTAAACTTGGTTTATTCCAGTACTATACCTGTATTTTGATCTTATTTGATCCTATTTTGAAGTAACACAGATAATGAGTAAGAATTTTGTATTGCTTATTGAAATTTCCACGTTATGACAAAGTTTTTGATTATTGATTTATTTTGCACTATCGTGATTATTTGGGTGATCGAAAAATATTGTAACTTGAGATTTACATTAACAATATATTTGGCTATAATGTATTAAAATTTCATTAACCGCGTACAAATACACCACAAGCCATATACACTCCTGGAAATGGAAAAAGGAACACATTGACACCGGTGTGTCAGACCCACCATACTTGCTCCGGACACTGCGAGAGGGCTGTACAAGCAATGATCACATGACGGCACAGCGGACACACCAGGAACCGCGGTGTTGGCCGTCGAATGGCGCTAGCTGCGCAGCATTTGTGCACCGCCGCCGTCAGTGTCAGCCAGTTTGCCGTGGCATACGGAGCTCCATCGCAGTCTTTAACACTGGTAGCATGCTGCGACAGCGTGGACGTGAACCGTATGTGCAGTTGACGGACTTTGAGCGAGGGCGTATAGTGGGCATGCGGGAGGCCGGGTGGACGTACCGCCGAATTGCTCAACACGTGGGGCGTGAGATCTCCACAGTACATCGATGTTGTCGCCAGTGGTCGGCGGAAGGTGCACGTGCCCGTCGACCTGGGACCGGACCGCAGCGACGCACGGATGCACGCCAAGACCGTAGGATCCTACGCAGTGCCGTAGGGGACCGCACCGCCACTTCCCAGCAAATTAGGGACACTGTTGCTCCTGGGGTATCGTCGAGGACCATTCGCAACCGTCTCCATGAAGCTGGGCTACGGTCCCGCACACCGTTAGGCCGTCTTCCGCTCACGCCCCAACATCATGCAGCCCGCCTCCAGTGGTGTCGCAACAGGCGTGAATGGTGGGACGAATGGAGACGTGTCGTCTTCAGCGATGAGAGTCGCTTCTGCCTGGGTGCCAATGATGGTCGTATGCGTGTTTGGCGCCGTGCAGGTGAGCGCCACAATCAGGACTGCATACGACCGAGGCACACAGGGCCAACACCCGGCATCATGGTGTGGGGAGCGATCTCCTACACTGGCCGTACACCACTGGTGATCGTCGAGGGGACATCCAAACCGTCATCGAACCCATCGTTCTACCATTCCTAGACCGGCAAGGGAACTTCTTGTTCCAACAGGACAATGCACGTCCGGATGTATCCCGTGCCACCCAACGTGCTCTATAAGGTGTAAGTCAACTACCCTGGCCAGCAAGATCTCCGGATCTGTCCCCCATTGAGCATGTTTGGGACTGGATGAAGCGTCGTCTCACGCGGTCTGCACGTCCAGCACGAACGCTGGTCCAACTGAGGCGCCAGGTGGAAATGGCATGGCAAGCCGTTCCACAGGACTACATCCAGCATCTCTACGATCGTCTCCATGGGAGAATAGCAGCCTGCATTGCTGCGAAAGGTGGATATACACTGTACTAGTGCCGACATTGTGCATGCTCTGTTGCCTGTGTCTATGTGCCTGTGGTTCTGTCAGTGTGATCATGTGATGTATCTGACCCCAGGAATGTGTCAATAAAGTTTCCCCTTCCTGGGACAATGAATTCACGGTGTTCTTATTTCAATTTCCAGGAGTGTATTTTTAAAATTAACATTTCCTTCCAAAGACGCCTAAAATCGCAAAATCCGTACTACAATAAGAAAAAAATATATAAATTTGACTGTAAGACCAAAGTGCTGCATATAGCCTTCCACAGAATAAAAGGAAAAATTGGTGTGTCGCTTTTGCTATACGTTTATCGGTTCGCTCGTAATTAAAGTGTAAATTCGAGTGACCATAATAAAAAATCCTATAGTAAGAAGAGCCATCAGGAACCTAATCTGATCAGTTTTAACAAATAAAAATAAAATAAAAACAAATGATGTATACATAACATAATTATGTAATATACATAACGGTATTACTACGAAGAACAATATCCAGTAGAGACGAACTCCGATGCAGAGGTCGAGCCACGAGCTGTATTACTGCGCGAGCTAAGACCACAGAGACCAGAGTGACACCTGAGTTGCTTTGCTCAACGCTCTGGCTAGAGTCGAGAACGGTGGATTGAGCGTTGAGCGGGCGAGTTCCGAGGGTGAGGGGACCTGTGAACGGCCACCACTCACCCGCTCGGAGACAAATCATCCGTTCTCTTGCGAGCAGGTTGTTGCAAGTAGTTCTTATGTTCTCCGCTAGGAGGCTCTCTGTCCTGTTGCTCGCATCAACTGCCCAGAGGGCAGGACGTGCGACTGAAACGATCGCTGACGGAGTGCGATGCTAAGTTAAGGTGCGCCAGACACTGCACGTGGCAGAGGAAGCACAGAAGCGGCACGGCATGTGTGAAACACAAAATCCAATGGGGCACTGCACAATGCAGGCAGCCAAGGCAGAAGCAGGGTAGAGGCCGGCGCTGGCTGTGTTGTGTGGCGTACAGTGTGCTCTGACCAGCAGTGGCCCCACTGGTCTGCTCCCACTCTCTCTCTCTCTCTCTCTCTCTCTCTCTCTCTCTCTCTCCCTCTCTCTGCTGTGGGAAACGTTTGGAGCTACCGTTCTTTTTTTCTGAATCAATGATTGTTCACTCCTTTGAAAGATTCAACTCTATGAATTAGTTCAGGAGCGGATCGCCCATCTCTAGTGCTAACCACTGCCCCACCTTGCTCGGTGTGTGTCTTGTGATAAAAGTGCGAGTAGGGTTTCATATGACCAGTGTTTTAGATATCCATGCCGTTTGGCATTGAGGAGATCATTCTCTTCAAGAATTTCCAGAGAAGGCATTTAATATAGTTTCACAGGATGTCCTATCACTCCAACCACCAAAACAACTGTTATTTTCCAAGTTACCTGTTGGACGATTAAAGTCTCCACCGAAAACTACAGTTTCATTGGAGAACTTATATCTAAATGAATTGAGGTTTTCTCTAAGGTTTTAACTTACATCAGGAGATGAGTCTGGTGGGCGATAGAATGTCCGAAGTATCATTCTATGCCCCCCCCCCCTCCTGATACTGAGCCTTGCCCAAACAATCTCATATACAGCTTCAATTTCTATCTAGGTGGATCTGAGTTTCTTGTCTACTGCGACAAATACACTACCTCCATTTCCCATTTGCTTATCCTGCTTTCGATGAGCGTTTCGAATTCTGGCACTTTGTTGCGAATACCTTGGCATTTTATCATTAAGATTTTAGTACTCTATCCCATGACAGACATTTCTTTCGATCTTACACTGATACTTCCGGGTTTCCTACAGCTATCGTTATCTAGATTGGATGAAGAATCGCCTAATCTAAAAATCCCTTACGAGCACCCTACATGCAGTGAGCTAGCTGAGAAGCAGCGGTGTGTAGGGTACACCTGAACCATTTAGGAGAACCCTTCAGTTATCAACCCTATTGTGCAAGTCCCGGAAGTCGCATCCTACTTTGTCACAGAACCTGCAAAGTCTCTGATTCAGTTCTTCCACTCGACTCAGAACCAAAGCGCCACGATCAGTTCTGAGGACAATGCAACAAATTGTGAGTTTCGTCGAAAGTCCATACGAAAGCCAGGTCCTCTCAACTTTCTCTGAAACGCGCTGGAAGGGTGAAAGAATTATCTTGGAGCCCAAACGACAGGAAATATTTGTTCCAACGTGTTCGAAAATCAGCAGTCAGTTCCACTCTGTTCCCTCAATGGCTGTTGGAATAGCCTTTTCAATATGCTGAATGAGTCATACACACTGAATGCGCCGGGTGCCCTTTCCTGTCTTTTGCTGCCACTTCCCTGAGTGGAACCATCATTCGCCGTACGTTTGACCCCCTCCCCTTGTGCATTCACCTCCTCTTGACACCGTAGAGCCCTTTCCTGTCTTTTGCTGCCACTTCCCTGAGTGGAACCATCATTCGCCGTACGTTTGACCCCCTCCCCTTGTGCATTCACCTCCTCTTGACACCGTAGAGCCGGCCGGTGTGGCCGTGCGGTTAAAGGCGCTTCAGTCTGGAACCGCGTGACCGCTGCGGTCGCAGGTTCGAATCCTGCCTCGGGCGTGGATGTGTGTGATGTCCTTAGGTTAGCTAGGTTTAATTAGTTCTAAGTTCTAGGCGACTGATGACCTCAGAAGTTAAGTCGCATAGTGCTCAGAGCCATTTGAACCATTTGACACCGTAGAAAACAAGTTTTCCCAAAACAGGTGACGTGAGTTCCACAGGCTCAGTTTCAGTTTCAGTGAAAGACAGCACCTAAAAGTTGTTGGGTAGGGGACCGTACAACACACTGAGAGCTCCCTGGTCCCCATCCAGCTTGTATACTACGCCTAGATCTCACACTGACACGCCACCCGTAGTTAAGTGGATGAATAACGACAGATCCTGTACTTTCTGCAGAGGCGACAGGATCCACGGGAGACGAATAGACTATAGGTACAACTGGTATTGGTTCCACACATACACGACTCTCACGAGCTCTTCCAACACACCGACTCACAGCAGCTGCGAATCGTTTAACACTAGTCAGGGCTTTCGAACGTCAGCCAACTCATCCCGTGTTCCAGAACAGCATTCAAAGTGGGACTGCATTTTGGCTGGTGCAATGTATTACAAGGCAGTGAACAAATAATTCTAAATGAAGCCCGCTGATTACTTTTTAATTTCTTGAGTTAACAAGTTGCTAATTCCCTATAAGACTTGAGCAAATGAACAAAAAGAGATTTTTATTAAGGCAACGCAAAGACCTATGGTAAAAATTACAAATTTTGTGGTTAATTATAGTTCCTAGCAAACTCAAAAACGAAGTTAATTAACGACAAATGCAGATAACATATAGCTCTTCTGCTCTTTGAAGGAAAACTAGATATAACATAATATGGTTGTTAGAAAATCTGCTATTGTAATTAAATCACAAATACCGTTTGCTACAAATTGCTCGTAGATTATGCAAAGGACAATGGCAGCTTTCAAAAATTCTCAAGAACGCGAATTGATTTGCGTTGATATACAATGAAGTTCAAGGGCGTAATGTTCTTTGGCAGAACTGTGAACCACAAACGCTGATTTGCTGCGAAGTAAATTACGTATCCAAAACACTCGTACCGGTAGGATAAGAAAGTCTAGTTTAGTAAGCGTCCGAAATTTTTTCAGAATAACCTATTGTTAGCGTAAATACACAGTGAAATTATTAGAGAACGATTGTTTCGAACGTGGATAGGCTTAATTTTGCCAAAATTTTAAAAAAGTACAATTAAGTTTAAGCCTAGTATCAACGACAACAGAACGAGTTTACTGCGGCACTCACGAATTTAGAAATTTCACAATAGATAACTATACAAACGGGTATTGATACAATCAGTGAATCATTACGCAGAAACGACGCAAACAGTAAGATATGCGAATTTAGAACTTTACATGGGGACACAATCTTGTACACTTTGTCTCGCACAAAGGAAAATTCCTAAGTCGGCTTTTATATGTAAGTAAACGTGCGTATTTCACGGTTTTTCACTAAGTTGGTTCTGTGCACAGTTCTACACTGGCGTGCCGATGAAAAACTGTGCAGCGTGAGTTTACCTCAACCAAACTCAGGAAAATGTGCAGCACGAACAAAGCATGTCTTCTGTTCGTTGCAACTAACAACGCAGGTGACTAGACTTCCAGTTTTCTGCTTTCGTTGAATCAAATCTACATGAGGACACGATTCTTTGCGTTCCATGAGATCAAGTCTGTCGTAAGCAGTCTAGGCTGAAGAACTGTGGTATAATTCTCAACAATGCATCAATGTGCGATCTAAGGTACACAAGGAGTGCCGTAACACGAGACATGCAGATCATCATGTTTCATCCTTTTTTTATTTCATTTGAAATTTGCGTACAGTATTTACGATGGTTGTAAACATATTACTCACATAGCCATTTGCTCCCGTCATTGGCATCAGATGTCACTAAAATGCCAATTCAGTATGGAATACGTAAAATTTATGCCTCCAGACAATTCTCCTGGTTTGTGCTACTTACTTCGCACACCCATGGTTCAAGGTCTGTCTCTCAGTGGCCTTACGTTCTGCTGCACTATTCATGCGGACGATCTAGTCTTCATTCTTAGTAGCGGTGCTGAGGTCAGGGAGTGTAAAAAAAAAAAATGGCTCAAATGGCTCTGAGCACTATGGGACTTAACTACTTAAACCAACTAACCTAAGGACATCACCCACATTCATGCCCGAGGCAGGATTCGAACCTGCGACCGTAGCGGTCGCGTGGTTCCAGACTGAAGCGCCTAGAACCGCTCGGCCACCAATGGCCGGCAGGGAGTCATTGGCATGGTTTACCACCTACGGCGAAGCTTGTTGTAGTTGTCTTAACGTCCACGAATCGAGCGCTATGGCTGTAGGTGTGAGACTTCCTGAGGACAGATCTGCTCCGTTGTATGTAGCTGCTACTTCCTATCCGGTGCCTAGGACTCGATTGCGCGTGTGATCTGGGGTGCACATTTCCACTAAAGTGCCGGCGACTACAGTCTCAATTACGAACTGGGCTTCTGGATCATCGTTTGCGAGCCCTCGATCTTCTGCAACGGACACAATATGTAAATGTGTATTTGGTATCACGTATCCCACACTTAGCACACATGCTCCCAGATGAGCATCATCTGGTATGCGGATCAGTGATAGGTGTACGGTTCTCGGTACGACGGATGCTGGCCTTCATTATCCGTACGACTCATCGTATACCTCCTCACCTGCTCCTCCTTCTTAACTCGGTATACTTCTCACAAACGAAGGCGAATTCCGTGAAGTGGATTTGTGGACATGTAATTCACTACTTCTTTGCTCAGGGCGAGAAAAATGGTCCTGATTGTTGGCACTTCCATAACGACTTTGTGCAGTTCTCCGTGATCTCAAATACAGACAATTTCCTTTGTAGCGTCTTTCTCAACCCTCCCCTGAGTTGGCATGTTACTGCAATGACGAATTGATCCACGCCTTTTCCACTCTTAGTACCGGTTCTTCTCTAGTCGTAGGAATGTTCTTCTCCGAGAAACTATGCGTTGATAGTTCTATCATGTGTGAAGAATTGCCGCTCCCTCCGCCTCGTGAAGTTTTTTCTGCTCCACTCGGTAGTCTACACAAAAAATACAAAAATTATATGACAACAGTGAACAGGTAATTTTAGTACATAAATCTGATAGTATTGGGGGACTGGAATGAGTTGTAAGAGAATGAATAGTGCTTTGTAGTAGGAATGAGAGAGGAGAAAGGCTAAATGAGTTCTGAAGTAAATTTCAGCTCATAGTTGCGGATACTCTGATTAAGAATCAGAAGAGTAAGAGGTATATTTGGAAAAACCCGGAGTTAGGGAAGGTTTTAGTTAGATCACATCATGGTCAGGCAGCGATTCCGAACTCAGACATTGGATTTTAAAGAGTACCCAAGAGCAGTTATATTTATTCAGCTCACAATTTAGTAGTGATGAAGAGTAAGCTGAAGTGTAAAGGACTAGTCAAGAAAAATTATTGTGGAAAGGAATGGTATATGGAAGCCCTAAGGAATGAAGAGGTCCAATTGAGTTATCTGAGGCTACAGATACTCCGATAATGGGTAGCTTAGTAGGAAGTTCAGTTGAAGAGAAATGGACATCTCTAAATAGGGCAGTCACAGAAGCGGGAAAGAAGCGCGCACGTACTAGGAAGCTAACTGCGAAGAAAGCATTGATACCCATGGGTAACAGAAGAAATATTTCAGCTGACAGACGAAAGAAAGAAGTACAGAAATGTTCTGGTAAGTACAGAAATACCAGTCACCTATGAATGAAACGAATAGGAAGTGCAGGGAAGCTAATACGAAATGACTGCATGAAAAATATGAAGAAATAGAAAAAGAAATGATTGTCGGAATGACTGACCCAGCATACAAAAAATTAAAAGCAAGAGCGGTTACTCCAAGAGTGGAGAGGATATTCCACTGTTAAATGGAGACGAGAGAGCGAATAGGTGCAAGGACCACATTGAAGGCCTGTATGATTGGGGGAACCTGTCTCATGAAGTGATAGAGGAAGAAACAGGAGTCGACACGGAAGATATAGGAGATCCTGTATTTAAATCAGAATTTAAGTGAGCTTTGGATCACTTAAGATAAAATAAGGCACAATAACAGACAACATTACATCGGAATTTCTAAGATCATTGGGGGAAGTGACAATAAAACAACTGTCTATGTGGTGTGCCGAGATTGTGAGACAGTCGGCGTACCATCAGACTTTCGGATAAACATCATCGACACATGAAACTTCCTGGCAGATTAAAACTGTGTGCCCGACCGAGACTCGAACTCGGGACCTTCGCCTTTCGCGGGCAAGTGCTCTACCAACTTTTTTTTTTTTACCTTTGCCTTTGTGGGCAAGTGCTCTACCACCTTTTTTTATGTAGTAATTTCTTTATTTCGCGTGCAAGTGCTCTACCATCTTTTTTTTCTTTTTTTGTTTACTTTTTTTGTTTTTTTTTGTTTCTGCAGCTTATAAGAAAACAAATAAAAAACCTCTTGTGTATGAAAATAAAAGACGACGTTCTTCATAAAATAACACAATATCCTTTGAAAACGGAAAACATAAAAGGTAGCAATATTTCCGCAACGGCCTTATTTTTTTAATCATTTCTATTTTTATTATTTGTTAACATAAATGAGTATACAGTCTCACCATCAGCAGCAACCCTTTTTTTTGGGGGGGGGGGGGGAGCACAGGAGAAAGAAAAACAAAGAGGCTGCAGATAGAGAGCTATGTGTGAAAGGGATAAACATGTGTAAGGAGAAAAAAAAACTTAGAAGAGGAGGAGAAAAGAGAAGTGAAATAAAATAGGAATACTTTCCGCGCCATGCTCCACTTTGGCGCGCCATCAGAACAAAATGCATTCTATCAATGATCATTGAAGGGGAACGTAGGATCGTCCAGTCTTGGCTGGCACGGTTCGTTGAGATTCCAGCTTTGAGGCGGGTTGGTGAAAATACTCTGTAAATAGTTCGCGAAAGTGGCCCGATAGTGTCGATGTCGGAGAAGGGTGTGGTGATGTACTTGGAGGCGTGTCCAAAAGTCCGCCGGATCGACGATGTCGTCCCGGAAGAGGTAGTTGACAGCCATGCCACTGATCCATGTGATGGCGTGCCACTTAGCCGATGGAAAGTAGGTCGTGTCGGGATATATCATCATGGTAGGAGAAACGTGATGTGGTGGTACTCGGAGGTAGAAAGCCACAATCTTCTGTACGAGGGTCCAGACAGCTGCTGCTGGCCCACACTCAAAACGATGTAAATCTGTATCTTCGACATTGCACTTGAGGCACAGGGGTGAGTCCACCAGTGCGATGCGATGCAGTTTCTGTCTTGTAGTATACTTGCCGTTGACGAGAAGGTACCACATAGAGGTGGTGTCAGTGGTGTGATATGGTTGGTGGATCGTTTTCCAAACTGTAGGCCATGAAACCTGGGGGTGACGTGTTTCGACGGGGTTGCGGGGTGGAGACTTTCGGAGAAGGCGGTAGATGTCGCGGGTGGTCGTCTTCCTGGTCGTGGGGAGCTCGGTGCATATGTAGCTGCACTCCAAAAAGAAACGGCCGATATGTGACATCGGAGGTGGGATGTGTGCCAAAGACGTCGGTGGGCGTCTCGAAACAGTTGCGAGCTCGGTGGTCAACATTCCAGTAAAACTAGCAATTTGGCTTTTCCATAACCGGAGTATAGTATTGGTGAAAAGTGCCGTAGTCCTGGCTCTCACATTAACCAGATCGAGGCCACCATCCCGCTTCGGTAAGGTGAGAGCTTCATACTGGACTTTGAAGATGTGTCCAGAACGGATGAAATAGCCGAAAGCCGCCTGTAATCTGGCCGCCATTGTCGCAGTGATGGCCAGAATCTGCGCTATATAGGGTATCCGGGCTGCCAGATGGGTATTGACGAACGTGACTCTCTGGCACATAGTCAGCGAGCGTAGTATGTGATTTTGTATGTTGGCCCGGATGCGTTGCAGCAGCGCCCGAAAACTGATCGCCGAGGTGCGGCGAATGTCTCACGTGTACACCAACCCGAGACAACGAAGGGTGTCCACCAGTTGAAATGGTACTACGCTGTCTGCGGGAAGGCCGCGGCCGATCTTCATGGCGCATGATTTTGCCACATTCATAGCGCTGCCTGCCCCTGCACTGTAACGGGTAATCCACTGCATCGCAGCTTGTACGGCGGCCGCTGAACGTACGACGAGGACCAAGTCGTCCGCGTAAGCTCGGCAGCGGAACATACACTCCTGGAAATTGAAATAAGAACACCGTGAATTCATTGTCCCAGGAAGGGGAAACTTTATTGACACATTCCTGGGGTCAGATAC
Organism: Schistocerca piceifrons; assembly: GCF_021461385.2. Taxonomy (NCBI): domain Eukaryota; kingdom Metazoa; phylum Arthropoda; class Insecta; order Orthoptera; family Acrididae; genus Schistocerca; species Schistocerca piceifrons. The sequence continues at coordinate 357,662,000 of NC_060141.1, read as the reverse complement.
ATCACATGATCACACTGACAGAACCACAGGCACATAGACACAGGCAACAGAGCATGCACAATGTCGGCACTAGTACAGTGTATATCCACGTTTCGCAGCAATGCAACCTGCTATTCTCCCATGGAGACGATCGTAGAGATGCTGGATGTAGTCCTGTGGAACGGCTTGCCATGCCATTTCCACCTGGCGCCTCAGTTGGACCAGCGTTCGTGCTGGACGTGCAGACCGCGTGAGACGACGCTTCATCCAGTCCCAAACATGCTCAATGGGGGACAGATCCGGAGATCTTGCTGGCCAGAGTAGTTGACTTACACCTTCTAGAGCACGTTGGGTGGTACGGCATACATGCGGACGTGCATTGTCCTGTTGGAACAGCCAGTTCCCTTGCCGGTCTAGGAATGGTAGAACGATGGGTTCGATGACGGTTTGGATGCACCGTGCACTATTCAGTGTCCCCTCGACGATCACCAGTGGTGTACGGCCATTGTAGGAGATCGCTCCCCACACCATGATGCCGGGTGTTGGCCCTGTGTGCCTCGGTCGTATGCAGTCCTGATTGTGGCGCTCACCTGCACGGCGCCAAACACGCATACGACCATCATTGGCACCAAGGCAGAAGCGACACTCATCGCTGAAGACGACACGTCTCCATTCGTCCCTCCATTCACGCCTGTCGCGACACCACTGGAGGCGGGCTGCACGATGTTGGGGCGTGAGCGGAAGACGGCCTAACGGTGTGCGGGACCGTAGCCCAGCTTCTTGGAGACGGTTGCGAATGGTCCTCGCCGATACCCCAGGAGCAACAGTGTCCCTAATTTGCTGGGAAGTGGCGGTGCGGTCCCCTATGGCACTGCGTAGGATCCTACGGTCTTGGCGTGCATCCGTGCGTCGCTGCGGTCCGGTCCCAGGTCGACGGGCACGTGCACCTTCCGCCGACCACTGGCGACAACATCGATGTACTGTGGAGACCTCACGCCCCACGTGTTGAGCAATTCGGCGGTACGTCCACCCGGCCTCCCGCATGCCCACTATACGCCCTCGCTCAAAGTCCGTCAACTGCACGTACGGTTCACGTCCACGCTGTCGCGGCATGCTACCAGTGTTAAAGACTGCGATGGAGCTCCGTATGCCACGGCAAACTGGCTGACACTGACGGCGGCGGTGCACAAATGCTGCGCAGCTAGCGCCATTCGACGGCCAACACCGCGGTTCCTGGTGTGTCCGCTGTGCCGTGCGTGTGATCATTGCTTGTACAGCCCTCTCGCAGTGTCCGGAGCAAGTATGGTGGGTCTGACACACCGGTGTGAATGTATTCTTTTTTCCATTTCCAGGAGTGTAGGATCCCGGAGTGGAATACCCGTCAAACGTCGCCGTAATCCGCAAATGAGTGGTTCCATCGCAATGGCATAAAGCACAGTCGACAAAGGGCAACCATGCCGTACTGAGCGTTCAATCCGTATAGATTCTGTAAGTCTGCCGTTGACGAGAAGTCTGGACGTTGCTCCACGAAGGAGCCGCATAATCACTTGCGTGAACGTCGGGGGAATTGCCATTCGGTCCATCACTGCGTTGAGGAATGCATGATTGACGCGGTCAAACGCTTGTTTGAAGTCGATGGAGACTAAAGCGCCTGGCAGTCGCGAGTGTGTTGCCACAGCGATCACATCTCGATATTCACTGAGGGCTGTCTGTATATTACGATCGCCGCCTAAAGATGTTTGTTCGTGGGAAACAATGTCTCGTAAGACATGTTTGAGTCGCACTGCTAGAAGGCGTGTCAAAATCTTGAAGTCGGAATTGAGTAACGTGATCGGCCATTAACTGCCGAGTAGTGTTTCTCCTGCGGGTTTCGGGACTGGTACAAGTAAGCCTTCCATGAACATTGGTGACGGGTTCGCCGCGCGGGACAAAAGATCCCAGTACATGTCCCTCCATCGTGGCATCATCAAATCTTGGGAGGTTGTGTAAAATTCGAGAGGTAAACCATCCGGGCCGGGAGATCGATTCAGAGACCCTTTGGCCACAGCGCCTTGGACGTTGTCGGTGGTCACTTCAGAAGTCAGGAGGGTTGCAGCTACTGCGTTTAGAGTACCAAGTGTCTCCTGGGCAACCTCAGCAATGGCCTCTGCACCGGCAGGTACTTCCTGATAGAAAAGTCTATAGTGCGTTGTGAATGCATCCGCAATGGTAGCTTGCGAAGTCAGCCGTCGTCCATCAGGTAAGTCTAAAGTTGTCATTAAAGCCTGTCGGCATCGACGAACATTTTGAATAATATGATGCATAGAAGGTTCTTCACCGTTAATCCTAGCCTGGCTGCGTGCGCGTACAATAGCTCCCTCTAGACGGCATCTGGTCAAGGTTAAAATCTTTGCCTTGGTGCGTTGAGCTTCTTTTAGACGATCCGGGGATGGAGGTTGATCCATGAGTTCACGTAGAGCGCTATAGTAGAAATCAGTTGTATGGTGATTCCACCTGGCTTTGGCTCTGCCATAGTGCGTCAATGTGCGCCGGATGGCCAGTTTGGCGCACAGCAACCACCACTGCAGTGTGGTCTCGTAACGCATAATGCGTTGAACACAGGTGTGCCACGTGTCGGTGACCTGTTGTCGACGTTCAGGGTCCCACAGTAGCGCGACATTGAGTTTCCAAGGTCCTGCACTGCGCCATATAGATTGTCGACGTAGGTTCATGGTACAGATGTAGATGTCATGATCCGAAAAGGCAGACGGCCAACGTTCCGCGTCGAGGAGAACTGATTTTAGAGCGTTAGAGATGTATGTTCTATCAAGTCGGCTGGCGGAGTGGCTCGTGATGTGTGTGTACCGCGGGCGGTCGCCGTGTACCAATCGCCAAGTGTCGAGGAGACGAAGGCGGCGGACGAGGAAGCGAAGTTCCGGACATGTGGTGAAATGGGGGTGTTGGTCTGTGCGCTCGAGAACACAGTTGAAATCTCCACCTACGATGAGATGATCGTATCGGCCGAGGAATAAAGGCGTGATATCTTCTGCGTAGAACTGGGAGCGATCCCTCCGTTTATCAGTGCCCGATGGGGCGTAGAGATTTATGATTTTGAGTCCTTCAACTGTTATGGCCACCCCTCGCGTTGTTGGGAGGTATGCGACATCGGAAACTGCAGTCCCTTCTCGGAGGAGGATGGCTGCGCCTGTGTGTTCCATAGCTGCAGAGGCGTCGTACGTCTCATATCCATAACACCCAGTCCAAGTTGCTGTCCTCAGTTCTTGTAACAGGGCGATGTCGATGTCCGCTGCTCTTAGCGTGTCACGGAGCAGTTGAAGTTTAGCGTGGGAGCCGATATTATTTGTATTGATAGTAGCTATTCGGTACGCCTGATGGGAGATCCGTGCTTCCGATAGATTCGTAGCTGGTGAAGATTGTTGTGGTGGATGCTGGAAGTCCATAGAAGTCGCAGGAGTCGCCGTAGAAACTTCCCCCATTTTAGTGTCGGTCTAACGGAGGAACAGATGTCATTTCCGCATCAGATGGAGGTGGGAAATCCGTGTCATCCGCCCATGAAAAATGTCCGACAGGTTTGACATCGGCGAGAGGTGGCAGCGCTGGCCGAGTCGGCTCAATTGCATCGGTGACAACAGGCGTGCTATGTTCCACGGCTTCTGGGCGCGGGGCTTGCGCACGATCTCTGTTGGACGGTTCACCGTCTTGTGGATGACGCGTCTCCGTGGCAGAGGAGAAAGTGTTATCGTGTTCTCCGTCAGAGTGATGTGCCATCTCGTCGTCCTGCGGAGCGGGCTCAATGGTCGATTCTGATGTCTTGCGGCGTTTGTTTCGTCGTTTGGGCGACTTCTGCTTTCGGTAATGAGTTTCGGTGTCTGAGGAAGGAAGAGATTCACGTCGTTCCGGTAAAAAAGCCGTGGGTGCTATGATGCGGTCGTCATTCTCCAGAACACTCTCATTGGTATCCTTGTGATCTTCTAGCATGGGTGTGTCCGGCTGTTGGACATGTTCACGGGTGGCATCGCCGGTGTCAAGGTGCTGGGACGCCTCCGGGTGTATCGGACCAGAGAGACGCTTAGGAACGGCGTCTTGTGTGGGCTGGACGTGCAGTGTCGCCGCATAGGTGACTGGAAGGGTGGTCCTGGTTCTGTCGGTGTTCGTATCGTCGGGCCTTAGTTGTGTGATGCGGCGTTGCAGGCATTCATTACGGACGTGGCCTTCTTTGCCACAACCGGAACATGTTCGAGGTTGTCCGTCGTAAATGACCACCGCACGGCAGCCGCCGATAGAAATGTACGATGGAACGTGCCGTTTGAGATCGATTCGGACTTGTCTCACACCATTAAGCACGGGATACGTCGTAAACTGTGCCCATGTCTCGGCAACGTGGCTCTGGACTTTTCCTAACGGGCTTAGCGCCGCGATTACTTCATCTTCATTCACCTCGAAAGGCAGTTCGAATACACGGATCGTCCGAAGGCCAAGTCCTGCATGGTTGACATCCACAGACCCGACGTTTCCGTCGGAGTGCCGAAATTTTAGTCCATGTCGCGTCCTTTGAATAATCTCGTTGCAGGCAGCGTAGGAAGTCATCTTAACATAAACGACGCTGGTAATGATCGATAGGTGTATACCGATGAGCTCGTCACGGGGGATCTTCACGTCTTCTCGTAGGAAGCGTTCGACGGCCAGTGCTTTGGGTCGTGCGTATTCGTTTGAGAAGGTGAACTTAAGAGTGTTCTTCCTGTAAGAGTTGGCCATTACAGCTTGTTCGACTGAGAAGCGCGGTGACGAGGAAGTAAACAAAACACTCCGCGCGCGCAGCGGCGTGGACGGCCGAGCGCGGTGCGCACTGCTGCCCTGCCGAACGCAGACTGATTTCGGATAAACATCATCGACACATGAAACTTCCTGGCAGATTAAAACTGTGTGTCCGACCGAGACTCGAAATCGGGACCTTCGCCTTTCGCGGGCAAGTGCTCTACCAACTGAGCTACCGAAGCACGACTCACGGCCGGCACTCACAGCTTTACTTCTGCCAGTACCTCGTCTCCTACCTTCCAAACTTTACAGAAGCTCTCCTGCGAACCTTGCAGAACTAGCACTCCTGAAAGAAAGGATATTGCGGAGACATGGCTTAGCCACAGCCTGGGGGATGATTCCAGAATGAGATTTTCACTCTGCAGCGGAGTGTGCGCTGATATGAAACTTCCTGGCAGATTAAAACTGTGTGCCCGACTGAGACTCTAACTCGGGACCTTTGCCTTTCGTGGGCAAGTGCTCTACCACCAGATGAAATAAAATGTCTGACAGACATCAGTAGTAGTTTCAAAAACAAATTGAAGTCATACCTCCTTGACAACTCCTCCTATACCATAGATGAACTCTTCAATATGAGTAAATAAATCTGGAGATATAATATTTGCATTTTGTGCCATTTAAGGGAATGGGATCGATAACAGAAATATTTAGGTGTAACACCATAACGGAAACAAAAAAGAAAAGAAAAAACTTGTTTCCTGTGCGCATTTCTTGTGCATTAGACACGTTCCACATCATAACGGTTTTTCGTGCTATTGATCAATGGAACACGGAACTAACTAACTAACTAACCAGTCAGAGGACTGATGTCGAAAAAACGAAAACAAATTATATGAAATGGTTCAAATGGCTCTGAGCACTATGGGGCTTAACATCTGAGGTCATCAGTCCCCTAGAACTTAGAACTACTTAAACCTAACTAACCTAAGGACATCACACACATCCATGCCCGAGGCAGGATTCGAACCTGCGACCGTAGCGGTCACGCGGTTCCAGACTGCAGCGCCTAGAACCGCACGGCCACACCGGCCGGCAAGTTATATGAAAAGGATGTTAATACTACGCCAGGTACCTAATGCTATAGTCGTGAAGGCGGGGGGGGGGGGGGGAGGGGGGCGGGGGCGGGGACGTTATTATGTTGTGATTAGGTTATTTGATTTGTTAGACTAAGGATAAGGAAATCCTTGGTCAACAATTGCGGCTGCTAAGCTACGTATTGTGTTAGCATCCCCCCAGACAGATTTCGCAACCCCTCTTCAGGTGGACTAGCTACATGCCTGTGTAATTTCCCCGCCAGGGTCAGACTACTGTTGAGGAAACACGTCATTATGCCACAGGGGTAAGCTGAATTAGCTCATGCCTAACGCTGCACTTCCTCAGTCGCTACGTGAGATGCGGCCTGGTCATAACAAAGATAGGCAAATCTCTCATAAGTTCTTGGCATCCAGAGCCAGTTGTATTTTGTCTTTGACAGCTACCGACACTGAGACGTAGTCGACACCAACCGACGGCCTGAAGTGAGCCGCCAACCTCGTCTATGTCCACCCACTAACTCCCTTAGCTGCTGGTCTATGGCCCACTGCTAGACCTGATACTGTCGAAGCAAGAAACAGCACCATCCTGCCGGGGTCGCCTCCCAGATGACTCTAACCGGCCTCTGGGTGCCTCCAGGAGTCAAGGTTCGAGATCAGCGCCCCCGCGCGCCACTGGCCTCACCATCCACGGAAGCGGCCAGCTGTTTTACAGCGAGGCCTGCGGTTTGCCGGACTTGACATCAGTCTAGCCTCACAAAGTCTTCTTTCCCGCTCTTCTTCTTCTTTGACGCAGTGCACAGCCACCATGCGGTCATCACCTGCTGCGAGCCAGGCTCTCCGATTTGTGCTTACTGATATAGTGACGACTGCATGGGGGGGGGGGGGGTCGAAGTACGCTATCGAGTCGGCACCAGCAGCCATTGTCGGAGAATCTCAATGAGTAAAGATGGTAGTTGTTAATGGAGCATTTCTGATTTCACAAGCACCGAGAAACTCAACAATATCCTGAAACGACCATCCTTGCATATGACAGAGTCCACAACTCCGATTGTTGAAATCTGGAGCTATCAGTGTTTGTGATTTCCGAGAGGTCACATAAAATACTTTCTAGGTTGAGACAGCTCTCTGCCAAGGGGATGCTCTCTCATCTGTTCAACATTATCCTAGAGAAAATAATAAGGGGATGTAGGCAACAAGAGCAGGTAGGAGTAAAGATGGATGGTAATTTCAGTCGTCTCCCATAAGCAGATGATATAATACACTACTGGCCATTAAAATTGCTACACAAAGAAGAGATGCAGATGATAAACGGGTATTCACTGGACAAATATATTATACTAGAACTGACATGTGATTGCATTTTCACGCAATTTGGGTGCATAGATCCTGAGAAATCAGTTCCCAGAACAACCACCTCTGGCCGTAATAACGGCATTGATGCGCCTGGCCATTAAGTCAAACACAGCTTGGAATATGTGTACAGGAACAGCTGTTCATGCAGCTTCAACAACACGCTACCACAGTTCATCAAGAGTAGTGACTGGCGTATTGTGATGAGCCAGTTGCTCGGCAACCACTGACCAGACGGTTTCAGTTGGTGAGAGACCTGGAGAATGTGCTGGCCAGGGCAGCAGTCGAAGATTTTCTGTATCCGGAAACGCCCGTACAGGACCTGCAACATGCGGACCTGCATTATCCTGCTGAAATGTAGGGTTTTGCAGGGATCGAATGAAGGGTAGAGCCACGGGTCGTAACACATCTGAAATGTAACGTCCACTGTTCAAAGTGCCGTCAATGCGAACAAGAGGTGACCGAGACGTGTAACCAGTGGCAACCTATACCATACCGCCGGGTGATACGCCAGTATGGCGATGACGAATACACGCTTCCAATAGGCGTTCACCGCGATGTCGCCAAACACGGATGCGACCATCATGATGCATTAAACAGAACCTGGATTCATCCGAGAAAATGACGTTTTGCCATTCGTGCACCCAGGTTCGTCGTTAAGTACACCATCACAGGCGCTCCTATCTGTGATGCTGCCTCAAGGGTAACCGCAGCCATGATCTCCGAGTCCATGATGCTGCAAACGTCATCGAACTGTTCGTACAGATGGTTGTCGTCTTGCAAACGTCCCCATCTGTTGACTCAGGGATCGAGATGTGGCTGCACCATCCGTTACAGCCATGCGGATAAGATGTCTGTCATCTCGACTGCTAGTGATACGAGGCCGTTGAGATCCAGCACGGCGTTCCGTATTACCCTCCCGAATCTACATATTGCATATTCTGCTAACAGTCATTGGATCTCGACCAACGCGAGCAGCAATGTCGTGATACGATAAACCGCAATCGCGATAGGCTACAATCCGACCTCTATCAAAGTCGAAACGTGATGGTACACATTTCTCCTCCTTATACGAGGCATCACAACAACTTTTCACCAGGCAATGCCGGTCAACTGCTATTTGTGTATGAGAAATCGGTTGGAAACCTTCCTCATGTCAGCACGTTGTCGGTGTTGCCACCGGCTCCTACTTTGTGTGAATGCTCTGAAAAACTAATCATTTGCATATCACAGCATCTTCTTCCTGTCGGTTAAATTCCGCGTCTGTAGCACGTCGTCTTCATGGTGTAGCAATTTTAATGGCCAGTAGTGTACTATTAAGCGAATGGAATGCGAGTTGAATGAATGAGCCAAAAAATGGACAACTGCGCATAGAAAATTGGGCTAAAGGCGAATCAAGAAAAAAAGGAGCTCATCCAATTAAGGAAGGAGGCAACAGCAGCGAGCATTTCTATAAATAGATAGCATGAGGTTCAAGAAAGTTCACTACTTCAAATACTTGGGACCTTGGTTTACCAGTGACCACAACATAGGAATGGACATCAAGAAGAGACTATCAGCGGGAATGAAATTAGTGTAATCCCTCAGCGAGACACAGCTTAGCGAACGCTAAGATGTGAATCTATAACATAGCTGTACACGCAGAAAACGTGCGGTTCAGAGACCTGGATCATGGCAAAACGAGAAAAAGGAAAACTATTAATATTTGAAAGAACAGTAATGAGGAAGATATGGTACCGGTCGTAGATAAAGCAAAATATGGGGGTGGTGGAAGAACGAGGATATCTATCGCTTGCTGTAACAGCCAACAATACTGCAGAAGCTGAAGAGATGAATCCAGTGGGCGGGCCAGCCCGTATACCAGAAGGAAGAAATGTGAAGAAGGCACCTGAGGGGAAACCAGACACCAGACGCCCCTTGGGCGCTAGATGGACGACTTGGTGAATGACCAGGCAGCTCTGTGAACTGAAGACTTCTAAAAGAACCGAGCAGAAAACAGAAAGGAATGGAGGCAGTTTGTGGAAGCCGTGCTCTGCAGGGCCGGTGATCGCTGGATACGTATTTATGTATGTATTCTGATGTCACTCTGTTCTGTATTTGCTAATGAATTTTAGACAGACGATAGTTTGTGACTGAAGTTAATTTTTATAAAATCTTAAATTACAATCGAGAAATGAGAACGATTCCCTTTCTACACTTCTGTTGTTAAATAATCTGACATTCGTTTATAGAAGAACGCCACTGTCAATAGTGGCTGAAATGTTGGTACAATACTTTACATAATTACATTGTCTTTAGCCTTGAAGATTTTTATGGAATTTCGTAGCTGGAAGAGTCTACCACTCACGACGTTGAACAAGAAATGGAGAGATGACGAAATACTGTATATGAATGTCACATTTAGCACACATCCCCTACATGGAATTTTGTACCACACCTTTGTATCTCATGTACTTAGAGTAGTAAAGATGCTACTCCATTCGTTGAAGAGAGCGTCCAATTTTAGGCATCCTTTCTGCTCTGACCACAGTAAGCAAAGTTTAAATGTTTTTTCGTTGGATCACTTGTGCAAAACAGTTCACAAAAGACAATATACTAAGTAAAATTCTAAATTCTTTCACTCTGTGTACGATTTTTGACACATATGACGTACTATTGTAAGTTTTCCCCAGTAACGTGGCATCAATTATGAATCTTCTTTGTAATAATTATGAGTACTGTTGTTGCAGACATGGTCCAAATTAGACGAAATCTTCTTTATGGCGTATAATACAGATCATCACTTTTTTTTTCTTTATTGTATTTCAATTCCCCATCGGGGCGGGCTGGCAGCAGCATATGCGCTGCTCTTCAGCCGAAAGACATAGAACAAACAGTAGAAGACAGTTAAAAATAGCAAAGGAGAGAACAGATCATCAATGACAGTACTTAGTTAAATTTCGGTTTTCAAGCCGAGTCAATTCGAGCAAAAGTTTTGAACTTTCAGTGTCTGTCTCGGCCATCATCGTCAGGCGTAAGACCTCCGACAGCCGGGAATGGACACGGTATTCCGATTATATAGGCACGACTGCAGGCTCTGGCACCAATCAGATAAGGCCGAAACGACGCGTGCGCGGAGGATGAATTGGGCAACTCACACCGAGTGACGTCTTGTGGCGCGAGAGGGCGCACGTTTGAAACCGCCGCTCCCACCTCCCTCCAAGCGTCAAGCATCCGTCTTTGCTTTCTTTCGACATCCAAAGCAACCCCCCCCCCCCTTCTTCCCACGTCCTACTAAGTGTGTATCCATTGTGTCTATTAAAACTGTTGTTCTTCATTCTAATCTAATATGGCTCCTTTATAACGGAATCCCAATACGTTACGACTCTCGTGTTTTCAAACTGTGTTTTGTCTCCGTTTTTCAGGCAATGCTCAGGTATGGCCAGTTTTTCAAGCTCCCTTTGTTTAATATGCTGCCTGTGCTCGGTACAATCTCTGCAACCGTGCGAATCGTCCGACCTGTATAAATGCTGCTGCATTCGCAAGTAACACCACACACATCGAACACACAAAGAGTTATGTCGTCTTGCGACAGCATCTACATATTCGCACAGTTGCAGAGCCCTGTACCGAGCAAAACAAAATATTATACAAAGGCAGCTTGACAAGTCGCCTATAGCTGAGCATTGCCTTAAAAACGAAAACACCAGAGTCTTGGCTCATAAGTCAACTTATTGGGACCCGTTATGAATGAGGCGGCTGAAACTGGAAAGTACAGAGATAATTTTAACAGAGGCTAGGAGTATACACGTAGAAAGACGCGGGGGTAGGCTCTGGATGTCGAAAATGCAGATGCCTGACGCTTGTAGGGAGGCGGGGTCATAGTTTCAAACGTGGCGCAGCCCTCTCGTACCACCTAACGTCACTCTGGACGTCAAATGAAATACCATTCAGTCGTCTGGCTTCCAAACTTATTTTATTTGGCTAACAGTTTCGGTGATTCAAGCCCCTAGCCGACGCGTAGAATATTCCACATTGGTTCTGGTCAAAACAGGGGCCAGGAATGCTGGTATTAGCAGATTTCTGCTTGCTATAGCGATTACCTCAACCATCATCTGCAGACTGAAGATCGTTGAAGTGATCTTATAGAAAGCAGAAATCTACTAATACGAGTATTCCTGGCCCCTGTTTTGACCATAACCGAGGCGGAATCCTCCTACACGTCGGCCAGGGGCCTGAAGATGACGTAATAAATCGTCGAAACCGGTAGCCAAATAAAATGAGTTTGGAAACTAGATGGCTGAAAGGTGTTTCATTTGACATCCTGTATCGAACAACCGAGGCCCGCAGCCATCTTTGAAAAGATGAACATACAGAGACTTAATGTCGCTCTGTCCCATGGTGGGCCGGAGTTTTTATGAACTTCATAACTCACCCTCCGCGGACGCGTTGTTTCGGACCTGTCTAATTGGCCCCAGGGGCTGCAGTCGTACCTATATAAGCGGAAAACCGTGCCAGGTCAGAAAGTTGGTGGTTTTGCTCTTGACGTCGACGGTGGAGATAGCCATCGAAAATTAGAGAATTTTATTCGAAATGACGCCGCTTGAAAAGTGAGAAGATTACATTCAGACAAGCCGCACAGTAGTGGAATTGCAGGAAAGCACGTGAGAAATTTGTATAATCTGACTCAGCATTATTTACGTAAATTAGTAAACTATTTTTGTTTGAAGCTATCAAGTAAGGTTGCTTTCATTCACAACTGTTTAACACTGGCATCACTATAGGAAATGGAGGCGTAAACATATTGTTGAGCGTAGAACAGTTGTCCATTCGAGCGCTATCGCATTGTACCAGAGCTACTGTGTTCCTTTCTTATCTCTGAAATTCTCACGCTGACCCAGATGTGTCCTGGTCATAGTACTCTTCTGGCCTTCGTTCTTCCATTCAAAACAAAGGACAATGAGTGATAACGCGATGCATGATGTAAGGAAACTCCCCTCTTTCCTGCCTTATCGTCGACTTTAAATGACGTAGCGATACAGCTACACTTAAAAGGAAGTGAAATGTAAGCCATTATACGAGTGCGACGTTCAGAATGCTGGGGTGTCGCGTTCCCCTGCAGTTACCAGCTGCCCTAGCAGGTAAGGAAGCTCTCCCATGTAGTCATATGCAGAGCCTTCGAACTGATGACATTTCGAAAACAATTTCTATGACAGTTATATATAATACAGTCACTTTTCAACTTAATTTGTGTGCTCTCTCATGTAGTTCGATCCGTGGATGAATATGCTATTAAGCATATTAGCCTAGTTTTATTCTCCTTTCCAGTGCCTTCCGCCTCAGTTGTTGCGACAGTTATTTCGACTACCATTCTGGTAAATATCGGAACAGGACTGTAACCCGACTGCTTCCAGAAACTGCGTAACACTGGTTTACAAGGCTGCCTAATAGTTGCCATTTTCTACTCTTTATCTGTTTGTAGGATGAATCTCTCACTCTGCAATGGAAGGAGCACTTTCTCGGAACTTCCTAACTGATTAAAACTCTGTGCCAAACCGGGGTACGAATTCATAGCTCCAGCTGTCAATGGCAATGATCCAACGTCCCTGGATAGATCAGTAGGTAAGAGGATATCCCTTGATAGGCTAGATTTTGGGTTGGAATCCTGGCGCGCACGAAATTGTAATTTGCCAAGAATTTTTTTTTTTCACATCGGTTACACCGAGTGATGTGGTGCAGTCACTAAGATATTTACGTCGTATTCTGGAGTACCTTGGTTGATATCTCCATCTGATGATGGGAATGTAGGTTTCCTCTAACTGAAGTAAGGTCAAGGACGAATGGGTTGTTTGAATGCCCCTGGGAAATCAGTCATCCTGCACTTCTTTGTCTCTAATAACTTTATCGTCCTCAGGATGATAAACCCTAATACAGTTCTTCATCCGGCCTTATTTCTCTCTCACACTAACGTAATGTGAGATGAAGTTCAGGAGCACATTTTTTTCCATGCAGCCGCGATGTTAAGCTACGACTTAAGCAGCATTGAGATTTATTTACTCTAAATAAGCTGATTATTTAAGTATATCTCTCACACTACAATGAGGAAGGATTGGCTATTACACTGTGCGACAACCCTCTTGGGGAGGGTACTAATAATTCATGCATGCATTTCTAGTGAACGTCACTAATATTACATTGCTTTTTTTTATTTTCCGAGAGAAAATGCTATACGAGGAGTTATCTTGATTTTGTCATCAGCATCAAGCGGATGGCGTCCAATTACAATCTTGATTAATATACATTTCATTCGGACTTTTGGTAATATATGGTTAAAACAATTAGTTGACTTTTAACTTTAACATCCTTTATTTCGTTCTTTCATCATAACAAGATTACTAACAACCTGCTCGGACCACACACCAAAACAAAGTTTTAGCACAGAAGAGAAAGGTTTACACGCTCAATTTCTCATAGTGACAGAACACAGTCTATATACACAGAACATAAGCGGTCTGACCGACAAAAACTGACATATTAGCTGACAAATCTAGCATTGCCTGGGAACTCATTGTACTTCCAAATAAGACTAGCGCCCAATAAGGATACAGATCAGGTTTGGTGTAACGGTCGTGAGCATTACTTACCTTTGGGACTGGACATGGCGAGTAGGAGTTAGTCAAGAACACCTTAACGGCGACAAAGGTGTCATTATCAGCTGCTCACTGAATCTGAACGAGGTCGTGTAATAAGGCTATAAGAAGATGAATGTTCCTCCTGCGATATTGCAGAAAGACTTGGCAAGAAATCAGCCACTCCATGTAATCCTGGCAGGGGTGGTCACGAGAATGTACAGTGGCAAGAGGACTGGCTCCCGACGGCCATGTGGCATTACCAAGAGAGAAAACCATCGAGTCTGGCGTACAACACTGGCGCATCGTAATGCATCCGCAGCAGTAATTTGAGCAGCAGTTGGCACCAAAGTGACACAACGACCTGTTACAAATCTGTTACTTCAAGGAGAGCTTAGAGCCACACGTCATGTAGTGTGCACTTCACTGAACCCCCCCCCCCCCCCTCCACCACCGCCGCCAAACCCCCACCATTTGCGACTTCAGTGGTCTCAAACGAAGGCTCATTGGAGGTCGGGATGGAGATCAGCTATGTTTTCTCATGAAAGCTAGCTGTGCCCCGGTACCAGTGATGGTCATGGGTTGGTTAGAAAGAGGCCAGTTGAGGATCTGCAATCAACCTGTATGCATGTTAGACACACTGGATCTACACCTGGACATATGGTCCAGGGTGCAATTTCGTATGAAAGCAGGAGCACTTCGTGACTATCCCAAGCACTCTGACTGCAAAACTGTACGTCAGCCGGGTGATTTGTTCTGTTACACTGCCATACACCAACAGCAATCCAGGGGGTGTTTTCCAACAGCCTAACGCTCGCCACATACCGCTGTTGTAACCCAGCAAGCTCTACAGAATAGCCTGCTCGATCACCAGATCAGTCTCCAAACGAACACAAATGGGGCATCACTGGACTACAACTCCTTTGTCACCTACAAACAGCAGTAATCGTCCCTGTATTACCCGATCAAGTGCAGCAGACATGGAACTGGAATATGACACCTGTAAGACACAATGCATGCACGTTTGCATGCTTTCTTTCAACTTCCTGGCAGCTACATACGTTATTAATGTACCAGAATTTCACACTTCCAATGCCTTATCTCGCTCTTACACGAACCTATGGTCTTGCAATGTTATCACCCAAATATGTTGCCTAGACAAATGTATTCCCGAAATTTCAATTGTCTACATTAATTATTACTTCGTGCTGCGATTTTATTCCGTGAGTGCATTACAAACGAAAGCATAAACCGAATTGTGTTCGTATAGTATTATCGAAAACTTCCTTGTATTCGTGACAACACCTTTGAACTAATGAAACAGTCGTACAAATATCCCCGGCAGTTATCGTACACTGGCGAAGCTACTTCGCGTGTCTAAAAAGCGATTTTGTGGACGTTTCCATGGCGACGCCTCTTCACAACTCAACAGATGGACTTTGTTCTACCATACAGTCGCTTGCGCTTCGCAGGTGAAAGCTGTCCAAGGTACTCCCAATTACCAGGAATTTTCTTAAGCTGATTCTACTGTAGGAGTTTTTTAGTGGTAAAGAACGTACTAAAATATCATGCCTGTTGCAGCATTTTCTCACACGCTTCAGTGTTTATCGTGTCACATCTCCTGAACTACACTATGTTATCGAAAATATCCGAACACCCCTAAAAACAAACGTTTTGCATATTATGTGCATTGTGCTGTCACCTACTGCGAGGTACTCCATATCGGCGACCTCAATAGTCATTAGACATTGTGAGAGAGTAGAACAGGGCGCTCCGCGGAACTCACGGGCTTCGAACGTGGTCAGGTGATTGGGTGTCACTTCTGTCATACGTCTTTACGCGAGATTTCCACACCCCTAAACATTCCTAGGTCCACTGTTTCCGATTTGATTGTGAATTGGAAACTTGAAGGGACACGTACAGCAAAGAACCTTACAGGCCGACCTCGTCTGTTGACTAACTGAGACCGCCGACAGTTGAAGAGGGTCGTAATGTGTAACAGGCAGACATCTATCCAGACCATCACACAGGAATTCCAAACAGCACCAGGATCCACTGCAAGTACTACGACAGTTAGGCGGGAAGTGAGAAAACTTGGATGTCATGGTGGAGCGTCTGCTCATAAGCCACACATTACGCCGGTAAATGCCGAACGACGCCTCACTTGGTGCACAGAGTGTAAACGTAGGACAGTGGCGAATCATGGTACACAATGTGGCGATCTGATGGCAGGGTGTGGATATGGCGAATGCCCGGTGAACGTCATCAGCCAGCGTGTGTAGTCCCAACAGCAAAATTCAGAGGCGGTGGTGTTATGGTGTGGTCGTGTTTTTCATGGAGGAGGCTTGCACCTGTTGCTGTTTCGCGTGACACTATCACAGCACAGACCTACATAGATGTTTTAAGCACCTTCTTGCTTCCCACTGTTGAAGAGAAAATCGTGAATGCGATTGCATCTTTTAACACGATCGAACACTTGTTCATAATGCACGGCCTGTGGCGGAGTGGTTACACAACAATAGCATCCCTGTAATGGATTGTCCTGCACAGATTTCTGACCTAAATGCTATAGAACATCTTTGAGATGTTCTGGAACGCCATCTTCGTGCCAGGCCTCAGCGACCGACATCGATACCTCTCAGTGCAGCACTCCGTGAAGAATGGTCTGCCATTCCCCAGGAAACCTTTCAGCAGCTATGCCTGCACGAGTGGAAGCTTGCATCAAGGCTGACGGTGGCCCATTCCAGCATTACCGATGGAGGGCGCACGAGCTTCATATCTTCATTTTCAGCCAGGTGTCCGGATACTTTTGATCACATAGTGTATGTGTAATATCATGACATAACTTTTGTAAGTGAATTTAGCGGCATGTATGGGTATTGTTTGCAAAATTTATTGCGAATATTGTAGGACAGAGGTAATAAGTTTAAACGTCATGTGAGCTGCGACAGTTTTGCACCCATCGCATTTTTTATGACTTGGTTGTTAATTTACAGCGATTTTTGCCTGACAGTAAGGGATATACTTACGAAGTTTGGCTAAAATTGGCCTAGTGGTTTAAGAGGACATGTGGAACATGCACACACATTTACATACATCCATTTTTACAATATGCGTCGATGCATATCCAACGATATTCCAAAGAAACTGGTACAGACAAGCATAGTCAAATACAGAGATACGTAAACACGTAGAACACGGCAATGCGGTCGGCAACGCCTATATAAGACAACCAGTGTCTGGCGCACTTGTTGGGTCTGTTACTCCTGCTACAATAGCGGTTTATCAAGATTTTAGTGAGTTTGAATGTGGTTTTCTAGTCGGCGCGCGAGCGATGGGACACAGCATCTCCGAGGTAGCGATGAAGTGGGGATTTTCCCGTACGATCATTTCACGAGCCTACCGTGAATTTCAGGAATCCGCTAAAACATCAAATCTCCGACAGCGCTGTGGCCGGAAAAAGATCCTGCAACAACGGGACAAACGACCATTGAAGAGAACAGTTGAACGTGAGAGTAGTGCAACTCTTCCGCAAATTGTTGCAGATTTCAGTGCTTGGCTATCAACAAGTGTCGGACTGCAAACCATTCTATTAAACATCATCGATATGGTCTTTCGGAGCCGAAGGCCCGCTCGTGTACCCTTGATTACTGCACGACATAAAGCTTTACGCCCCATCTGGGACCGTCAACACCGACATTGGACTGTTGATGATTGGAAACATGTGGCCTGGTCGGACGAGTCTCGTTTCAAATTGTATCGAGTGGATGGAGGTATACGGGTATAGAGGAAACCTCATGAATCCATTCCATGGACGCTTCATGTCAGTGGGGGACAGTTCAAGCTGGTAGAGGCTCTGTAATGATGTAGGGCGTGTGTAATTGGGGTGATATGGGACCCCTGATACGTCTAGATATGACAGGTAACACGTACGTAAGCATCCTGTTTGATCACATGCATCCATTCATATCCATTGTGCATTCCGGCGGACTTGGGTAATTCCAGCAGGACAATGTGACACCCCACATGCCCAGAATTGCTACAGAGCGGGTTCAGGAACACTCTTCCGAGTTTAAACACTTCCACTAGCCACTGAACTCCCCAGACGTTAACATTATTGTTGTACCTGGGATGCCTTGCAACGCGCTGTTCAGAGTACACCCTCATACTCTTATGGATTTATGGACAGCCCTGGACGACTCATAATGTCAGTTCCCTCCAGCACTACTTCAGACATTAGACGAGCCCATGCCATGTTGTGTTGCGGCACTTCTGCGTGCTCCCAGGGGCCCTACACGATATTAGGCAGTTATACAAGTTTCTTTGTCTCTTCACTGTGTAACAATACCGCTTCCTATAGCTTTTAGAAAATTCAGTGTTTCGAACTGGAGACTGGCATAATATTTGTTTTTATATTGTAAACAATTTTATTCAAAACTTAACTCTTTTCGCTCTTGTAAAAGTAAAAGGAATAATAGAAGTTATTTTATAAAGTTGCAAAATAGAAATTTTGGTATTCTAAAATATTACACATGTACAGGGTAGTTTATATTTAGTGTTTACTAAATATTGGGTATCTGTGATGTATCTGAGTGGATTTCCAGCGTGCTGGGTTTATAATCGGATACCAACTTGTGCTAACCAGTTTCGAAATAGAAACAACCAAAGTTGCAAAATTCAGTTTTCTTATGTAATTGATGACAATTTTCGGGTTATGTGAACCCCGGTTCAAGTCATCCTGTGGGACGGAAAGTTAAAATTACAGTTAATCCAATAAATTGTTGCAGCACGGAGTGAATATTACAGTATACAGAGCATATCCTCCCAGGGCATACGTAACAGACAGAGAAAACAGTATGTTCCGTAATAACGTGCAATGCATGTTAAGATTGTACATATATGTATATCACAAGATAAGTTTTTCTGTGAACACTGGCAGGAGAAACATACAACTAATAGTCTACCACCTATGCTGCCACAGGGAAACCTGAGGAAGGGGTCACCTTATCAGGATGCAGGGAATTCTTTTGTTACAATTACCAATCATCAAAGGTAAAACACAATAACAGTGAAAGTCAACTACAACGCTTAAGCTTTCTCTAGTTTCCAGAAACAGCAAGACATTTAAAACGTCTGTAATATTTTTCCGAAAACACCAGGACATTTAAAAGCAATGAACAGTAAACAACATCGGCGTATACAAACAAAATTTGTTTGCTACCGGGACACAACATCGTGTAACCCGCCCGGCAGTACGAATAGGTGGGGTGCATTAAACTGACTTCTCGTTTCGTGACTGTGCGCCCTGTCCACACCACGTACCTGATAATCCCGCGGCGGTCGTATTGTCCTACTCCACATTGCTGCTGGCTTGCCTGAAATTATCTATCGAAATATGCGAGCGGGTTTAGGGGAGCCACTCAACGTCAAGCACAACACTGTCCTACGTCTGGTATGAACATGTATATTCTGACACGATAAGGAATCACAGATTGCACTGTTTACATTCTAAGTCGTAAATGGTTATCCAAATTAACAATCTTGATGATTATCTTTCCACAATATCATTCAAGACGAGCGTACGCGTAACCGACACGACGCGGGAGATTGTTGCGGAAGCCGAATGATCGAACGAAATTTCTTACGCTCATCACACATACAGATATTTGGTACCAGTCCTCCTTGACACTAGTAATGATATAACACTTCGTAAAGTTCATTTTTCAGTTCTCAGTTCTCACTTGTACGAGCGTGCGCGTAACCGTCGCGACGCGGCTGATTGTTGATAATACAGAAACGCGATGATCGAACGCACGTCCTCACGCTCGCTACAAGACACTGGCACTTGACTGCACTCTTTTATGGTAACTAATTTCTACTGATTCACATCAGTTCATTCTGGGAGACCGAACATGGCGCGGATGATAGATACTGTGCGACACGCAACGAGAGGATACACAAATAAATTATCGGCGGCACTGCTCATTTTTAATTACACCTTGACGCACTTTCCTCTGAATTACTTCCATATTTAATCACTTTACTGAAACAGCACTTGCAGCAACACTTCAACCTGAATACTAAAAAAAGCCCTCCCACATGCAGAGCTACACACTACACAACGTAACAGTACAGTGTCCCGCGCTTGACTCCCAGACGCGGCTGCCCGCAAAGATACTCCACAACTAAACCAGCGATATGACAGTGCACTTACAATCGTTCCTTGTGATCCATAAAATAACGTGGAGGGAAACCTAATAGTATGACACTGAGAGAACATCATTATATTTCGAGTTACTTCAAGACACTTAAATAGAAGCAAACCGAAGAGATTATCTAACTTTAAGAACATTTTAAATGATATTTCTTATACAAAACAGAAATCAAAACAGTAGCTCGTCTCTTCCACTGCACCAAATGATAGGACCTATAATGGGTTCAACAGATACATACCGATTTTTCAGTTCACGGCATTAGGTTCCTTACCTCAGAGTTTCACGGGTCTCAATGAACGATGTTCGTGTGGTTGTGACATACGACTTTCGTTTGCACACGCCATACGTGGCACAGCTGTTGTTTACTGTTCACTGCTTTTAATGTCCTGCTGATTTTTGGAGAAAATTTAAGGAAATTTTAAATGTACTGCCGTTTGCGGAAAATCTGGAAGAGCTGAAGTGTGATAAACCTATACTATCACTATATTAACTGTTTCATCCTTGATGACGGGAAATTGTAACAAAGAAATTTCTTGCATCCTGATAGTGTGCCCCCACCACAGGTTTTCTTGTGGCAGCGTAAGAGGTAGATTATCAGCTGTATGTTTGTCCTGCCACTGTTTATGGAAAAACATGACTTCGATACACGTGTATCTACAGTCTTAACACGGTTTGCACGATGTTACGGAAAGTACTGTTTTGTCTGTCTAGTATGCATACTCCGGTACGATATTGTCTGTAACTTATAATATACACTCAATTTTTGTAACTGTTTATTGGATAAATTATAATTTTAACTTTGCGTCCTGCAGGATGATTTGAAAATGAGTTCAGAGAACCCGAAAATCGTCACCAATTAAATAAATAAAAATGAATTTGGTAACTTTGGCTCTTTGTATATATAAAAGACGTTATGCACAGTTTCACAGCATAATTACAATTTTCTGTTCTGTAAACAATAAATTTTCATGCCGTATTACGTAAATTATGATTGGAGAAATATTTTATCCACGTGGCATTTTTTATAGCTCATTTAAAGTGAAATCTACTGGACAACTAATTTTTATGACCAAAAACCTTTATCTTCAAGGATGTTCAATAAGTTTCGAAATAATTTGGAACAGTATAGAAATTTTGTAAATACTTTAGTATAACATATTAGTCCAATGGACTTGAATCCTGTAGTTTCTAACTACAAATACAACGGTCATTGCCGAAAAATGAGATAAGATCGAAGTCCTTATTGAATTAGGCTGGTATCGCAAACTTCAGTCGACATAGAGTTCTTATAATCTGGGTTGGTTGTAACTGCCCCCTAATAATACACAATCGATCACAAGGAGAAGAGAAAAGGGAATGAAACCTCAAGATTTGAAAGGGTATTGTTGTTGTTTCGGTGATTATAAAATCGAATCAGATTCATAAAGAACTTGGCAATATGATTTCACTTACCACTACAACTTTGCAGTTCCTCTGACCTGGAAATAGGCACGATTCGGATGGGAGGGATGTCGTTAATAGTTGTAGGCTGTTCCGAGGCAAACAGGCCTACAAGTGTTGTTACTGGCCCTTATTATCTTGGATACTTGCACTGTAACGGAGCTGTCTTCCAAGCTGGTTCAATATCTATCAGGGAGAGATCTGACGATCTCGCTAGCAACACAAATACCTCAATGTCAGGGAGAGAGTTCTGAGAGACACGTGCCTACTGTTGACAAATGGCACTACGATGCTATCGCGTGATAGGTAAAGCGCAAGTTGTGCTGTCAGAGTCCCCTCAGTCACCACCAGCCGTTTCCTCAAGTCATAAGCAACATCTACATTTGTGAGGCATTCGGATGTGACAACGGCCCGATGTTGGACTGCACGGGAACGTATGAAAAGGATGCCCTTCGTCCAAGTTCAGGTCGACTCCGTGTGAACACCACAAGGGACGATCACTTTATTGTGCACTAAGCGCAAGTTACGTGTAACTCCAGGAGTAACACACCTGTGGCTCTAAGAAAGAGTGGAAGGATGTGACTTCTCCCAGGTCGCCGCCATACTCACCAACGATGGTATCCGAACTAGTGCGTAATTGCGATTCATTTCTGAATACCAAGCGAAGCCATTCATCAGCAGTTCATGCTAATCGGTCATGGCGCCACTTCAAACGCTATCACTTTTGTTGTAATGGTAGCCTATGCATAGGACGGTCATTCCCCAACACCGCAGCTGGTAGTGTCCGAACAATGGTCCTGGTGATACAACATGTTGCAGGGAGTCTATTACTTGTTTCCGGATCCGAGGCAAAGATGTGAAGACGTCACAGTGTGCTTGGTGCGCAAAATGGCGAACCTTCCTTGCGATCGTCTACGACAGCCTGGAGGCCGGCACTTCTTTGCATGTCGTGAGAAACCTTTCAGTAAGATTCTGCAACAATAGTTATTCGAGACCAGGTGCATTTCTCATTGGAGAGCTAAAATGGATCATTTAGCATGTGACTATATATAACGTATTCGTTGTTTTACACTTATGATGCAGAGGCTGTTTCTTTAGATATATCTCTTTCGTCATTTATGTCAAGAACGGTCATGTACTGCTCTTCTGGATACATGTCTATGATTATCGTAGACAAATATGAGACTCAGATGTCTCAAGGAAAACTTAAGTAAAAGGGCACACATCTATTCGTGTATGGCCAACTGAACATTTAAACTTGAGCCACATTTCTTCTACATGTCCGCGTCCAAATTCCTCAAGGTGTATTAAACATATAAATCTCTCTACTTCTATAGCTGCCCTAAGTTACAAAGTAATTGTTGTTACAGCTATCACAACAGCTGTGATACGTTTCAACGTCTTCGTTCTCAAAGGTGTTGCTATTAAATAGGTTGTATACACTATATATGTGGGCTTTCGAACTATCTGTTGTAGATAGTTTTGAGACAAGCATCGGTAATTGTTGTCGCGCTCCTCACTTACAGGACTGTAATTTTGCTAATAGATTATTTAATGATTATAGGCTCCTCTGACGACGACAGTAAAATTGGTAAAGTATGCACCAAGGAACTAAGGTTCTCCCTAGAGTTTACGATTATTTCTGGGGATGAACCCAGTGTTCGATAGAAAGATCAGTTACAATATTATATCAACCCTTAAAACTAAGGCTTGCCCAAACAGAAACGCATAAAGCTTCAGTTTCGATTTCGGTGAATGTGAGTTCTTTGTGTACTGCGATAAATACACAACAGCCATTTCCCGTTAGTCTATCCATTCGATATACACTTAAATTTTATTCGAAAATCTCTTATCCATTTTGGTTTTAACCAGCTTCAGTACCTAGTATTAAATGAAGTCCACAGCTTTGTTCTGTTGTTTCAAACTATGGAACACACTTGTGAATATATGGTTACTTCATCATTAAAATTTCATTATTTTCAACTATGGGGGGCCTTTCCTTTTGATCTTACATAATACCTCGTGGTTATAATTAAACTTTCCCTATTTAACACGTTTTAACATAGAAACTAATTACCATACGAGTACCAGACTCGGTAGCATTAATGTCGAGAGTATGGGGTGCATGTTTTCCATGCGTCACAGCGTCACCGTCCAGTTCCAACTACGGCCTCCAGGTGCTATGATCAGTCACCGTGATTCATAGTCTCACACACCTGACCTGTTGCAGTGCACGTTTTGAAATGTCAACAGGAGCTTGGACAAAAGGGGCAGGGCATTATTGGTGAAGCTCTGTAATCAAAACAACAGTAGTGCTGCAGCTGCACATCGAGAATACCGCCGGCTGAAAGGATTACGGAAGGGCCCTCTTTCTCCACCAGCTGTGCGGAGCATGATCAAGATGTTCCAATTAACCGGAGAACTGGCCGTCGCTGCTGGAAGAGGCCGACGACCGATTGCACCGCAGGTGGATGATGAAATTACTGTCGCTATGGCAGATAACGCTGCGCACATTTCCCGATCGTCAGGCAGTGTGCTGGCTGTGTCACAACAATTGAACGTCTCATGGTCCACTGTACAGAAGATGCTTCGAACCAATCTCAAATAGTATCCGTACAAGATCCATATCGTACAGCAGCTTGCACCACAGGATGCACAACGACTTGTTGACTTCACTCTTCACGTTCTCGCAAGGACTGAAATTAAAGAGGCCTGGCCCTGTATCATCCTATGGATAGACGAAACTCATTATTCTTTGACGGGTGGGGTGAACACACGCAACTGCCGAGTGTAGGGATCTTCATCTCCAGTCACTGTGCATGAAGTTTCTCTGTATGGTGAAAGTGTCACCGAATGGTGTGGCTTCACGGATACGTTCGTCATTGGCCCTTATTTTATGAACAGGTTGGCCCTCAAGGACCAAACACGTGCATTGTGACTGGCCAGCGTTACTGCGTTATGCTTCGTCAGCATGTCATACCCGGCCTACAGGAGAGACACGCATTGAACTCAACAACTTCACGTCAAATGGGACCCCACCGCAAGTCGTTCGTGTTCACCTGCTTCCCTGCAACAAATTTGGAAACGATCGAACTATCAGCCGATCGTTTCCAAATGATTGGCCGGCATGATCACCTAACCTCACTCCTTGTGATTTCTGCTTGTGGGGGTACCTGAAGTACAGGATTTACCACAGGAACAGTCACACATATGCCGAACTGAAGCCCAGCATATCAAGAGAGGTAGCCAGCATACCTGCAGACGAACTTCGTTCTCGTGTGCAGAATGATATGCTGTGCTTTCAGACTCTTCTGCACATTGATGGGCGCCATACTGAGCCCATTTTGTAGCAGTAATCGTACCGGTATGTAATGGCGTGAAGTACCGTAGCACTACATTAAAAGTTTTTCAGTTGAATTGATTCTGCATTATTTCTCTTCCCCATGTCCTTGACATTATTGATACCAAGCTTGGTACTCTTATGGTAATTAGTTTCTTGGTTACAATGGGTTAAATAGGGAAAGTTTAATTATAATCACCCAATCTATCATTACAAGGACAGGATGGACACTCGACTGATCTAAGAAATATCTTGTGTGCACCACACAAACATACAGTCAGGTACCTGGGAAGGAGCCTCATATATACAGGTAATAAAGAAGGGGAAAAAAATTTAACTGCATGCTGCCCAATCTCTGGAACAACAGCTCTGTCACAGTATTATAAAAATCTCCTTTTAATGTCATTCAGCCTTTATTACGTTTGCAGATCAGATGATGCAAGCTTGTCGAAACCGGTCATCGAGAAATATGTAATATTTAGCGATCTTGAACTTGTGAAGAAATTCTTTCCAATAAACTAAGAGATAGCACCCATAAGACAAGAAAGTGTGATCTACATAAAACTATATACAAACTGGAAATTGACTCACGTGTCTAAACAGATATCGAGCCTTATTTTACGTCTCGAGTTTTATGATATGTAATGGCAACGAATGTAATGGTAAAATAGGGATAGAATTTCTTGTATTTCTAACGATTCCTTCATGATACTGCAATTTCTGCCAGCATAGCTTTAACAGTGACATACAATAGGTGCTTACTGCAAATACACTGAAGAGCCAAGGAAACCGGTACACGTACCTAATATCGTGTAGGGCCCCTTCGAGCAAACAGAAATGCCGCAACACGAGGTGGCATGGACTCGAATAATGTCCGAATGTCCGAAGTAGCGCTGGAGGGAATTTACACCATGAATCCTGAAGGGCTGTCCATAAACCCGTAAGAGCACGCGGAGATACCTTCTCAACACCACGCTGCAACGCATCCGAGGTATGACCAAAAATATTCATGTCTGGGGTGTTCAGTGGGCAGCGGAAGTGTTAGAACTCAGAAGAGAGTATCTGTAGCCACTCTGTAGCAATTCAGGACGTGTGGGGTCTCGCAATGTCCAGCAGTAATTGCCCAAGATTGTCTCATACACAACTGAAGTGAATGGATGCAGGTCATCAGATAGGATGCTTACGTACGTGGCCCTGTCAGAGTCGTATCTAGACCTTTTAAGAGTCCTACATCACTGCAACTACACACTCCCCATACCACTACAGAGCCTCTACCAGCTTGAACATGCAGCGTCCATGGATTCGTGAGGTTGTCTCCATATCCGTACACGTCCATCCGCTAGGTACTATTTGAAACATGACTCTTCCGACCCGGTAACATGTTTCCAGTCATCAACAGTTCAATGTCAGTGTTTACAGGCCCAGGCAAGGCGTAAAACTTTGTGTCATGCAGTCATCGGTACGTAAGTGGGTCTTCGTCTGCGAAAGGCCATATCGATGATGCTTCATTGAATAGTTGGCACGCTGACACTTGTTGATGGCCCAGCACTGAAATCTGCAGCAATTTGCAGAAGGGTTCCACTTCTGTCACGTTGAACAAGTCTCCTTAGGCGTTGTTGGTCCCATTGTTGCAGGATCTTTATCCGGTCGCAGTGATGTCTGCGATTTGATGTTTTACAGGATTCCTGATATTCAGGGTACATTCGTGAATGGTCGTACGGGAAAAACCCCACTTCATCGCCACCTCGGAGGTGTTGTGTCCATCGCTCGTATGCCGTCTATAACATCACGTTTAAGCTCACTTAAATGCTGATAAGGTTCCATTGAAACAGCAGTAACAGATCTAACAAGTGCGCCAGACACTTATTTTCTTATATAGGCGTTGCCGACCGCAGAGGCGAATTCTGCCTATTTGCGGGGGCTTTTCAGAAAGTAAGGCCCGATAGATTGCGAAATGGAAACCACAGTGACAATCCGATGAAGCTTTGCGTAGATGTGTTGGACAGTGTCTCTAATACGACCAACGACCGCGTCACGTCACTCTTTTCAATTCTGACCGTACAGTGAGAACGTAACAGACTTCCTTCTCTTGTCACATGAAACGCTGGATATGCAGACGGTGTTTTGGCATAGACAATAAGCTGCAGATGAACGTAGATAGTTGGTAGCAAGCACAGGCGGAGCCTTCTGTGAGGAGGTTGGGAAGTTGATACAATGCTACGACAAAGCTCGAGTCAGAGCGACGATTGTGTAGAGAATGAGTTGGAAGGTGTAGCTAACTGTTGTACACAAAACGTTTTTTATTTTCGCTATGATTTCCATTTCACGAATGATCTGACTTTAGTTTCCGAACAATCCTCGTACATATTTCTGTTTTTGAATATGCATGCCTATACCAGTTTCTTTGGCGCTTCAGTGTACATACGCAACTACGGCTCCAATTTTGAACTACGAAGTTAACACATCGCACGGTCACTGCAGAGCTCCGTCTTTACAGCTACGTTATGGCTCCAATATATCTCTGCACGCTGAATTTTCAAAGACTACAGATTGTTTAGATATTAACAAAATTCTAGGTTCATAATCGTTATTTTGTGGTAATTTGGTGTTTATCTGCTTTCCAAGAATTGAGCGGTTCTTGTTTAGCTCCGTGGATGTATCAGTACGAAAGTGCTGCATCGTGAGCCGGAGAAAGATAGACAGATCACAGATGGCACTTATTTCCTGCGTCGTTATAACATTTAAACTGGTATCAATGAGATCACGACAGAAACCATACAATTATGCACGTTCGTAAAGTGACACATATAGCGCGAAAATGCAATATCGTATCCCAAAAACGATTTGTATGTGTTTTCAAATAACAAATATATTAAAGTGATATTGAGACCCAGTGTAAACATGAAGCGTTTGTATTTGAAAGCAGTTGCTTCGAAGTGTGTAACATCACCAAACATACACAGTAAATGATTTTTCAACCTATGTATATAGGACTATAGTAGGTTACTGATTCCGAAGTAAATGCATGTACCACAGTCTGCTCTAAAGAACTGTATTCAAAGTTGTTGTTCAGATAATGCGTTGTTCTTTTTCACAAATAGATGAAACTGGAACTTCGACATGCTTGTGACGTAACGTCAAATTAATTATGAGATGCTCTTATCTTCTGAGATTCAGAAACAGCATAAATTTTAGCAGCTTTAAATGGCTACCTGCTT
The DNA here is from genome assembly GCF_021461385.2 of Schistocerca piceifrons. Classification (NCBI taxonomy): domain Eukaryota; kingdom Metazoa; phylum Arthropoda; class Insecta; order Orthoptera; family Acrididae; genus Schistocerca; species Schistocerca piceifrons. Next base: position 357,634,001 of record NC_060141.1, on the reverse strand, counting down.
TTCGAATTTTCATAAATTATTTGCCATATTTACTTTTAAACTATTTTTTCTTTACGGTTGCCATCACCATTGTACCAATTCATACGACAACAGCCTGTTTACTGGAGAAAGTTGAGCTGAAACGTATACATAACCGAACACAGCGGTATTTACAGATTAAACCCCAGAAGCTGGTATTCATTTTAGAGAGAAAACCTGGAAAATCTTATACATACAATTACAGAAAATAGTGTACCGCTTTTCGGTAGATCAGTTCGAAAGAAATCGGTCCAGTTTATACGAGTAAGAATGCGGTGTATCGAATTCGCAAAAGTTTGGCAGTCTTTCTGAAAGTAAGCGATCCAATAAAACTAATATGCACCAGTCATAATTATTTCAAAACATTTGCTGTAATAAATGGACTGGAGGTGTGAACATTAAGTCTGAACAAACTACTGCATTAACCACATTTTATGGGTATTCTGTTAGCAGACGGCTCTGGTAAGTGTTAAATACTTAGTGCCTCATGTTGGGAGCCTGCTTATGTAATAATAAATTTCTTAGCTCCAGTATGGGAAGCTGTTTTGTGCAGCGCTACTTTCTTTAAGCACAGTGCGTGAAGATAATTGTTTAGTGGTCATTTTTTACATTACTTGGAAATTAATTTACCTTAACTAAATCTTTTATTTATAGAGCTGGAGATATAATAACATCTGCCGTCATAAGATAGCAGAAAGTTAACATGCATTAACAGCAGGCATATAATGACAGTACGCTAGAATTACTGTTTTACATTCTAAAAAATTCTATTTTCGGCCATACCTAAACAGACTGATGTTACTTAGTAAAACTTTCTGAAGTACACACATCAAAAAAAGTTTTGCATCTCCTCGGTTCCCAATGTTCCGGAACCTGTACAACAAATTCGGTAGAGATCAATATAAGAATCATTTCCGCCCTTTTTATTGCTCATGAAAACCACACATTGCTTGTTGTACCACCATACAGCGAGATCTTCAGAGGTGGTGGTCCAGATTGCTCTACACACCGGTACCTCTATTACCCAGTAGCACGTCCTCTTGCATTGATGCGTGCCTGTATTCGTCGTGGAATACTATCCACAAGTTCATCGAAGCACTACTGGTCCAGATTGTTCCACTCCTCAACAGCGATTCGGGGTGGATCCCTCAGAGTGGTTTGTGGATCACGTCGTCCATAAACAGCCCTTTTCAATCTATCCCAGGCATACACCATAGGATTCATGTGTGGAGAACATGAGAACATGGTAGCCACTTTATTCGAGTGATGCCGTTATCCTGAAAGAAGTCATTCACAAGATGTGCACGATGGAGGCGCGAATTGTCGGCCAAGAAGACGGATGCCTCGCCAATATGCTACCAGTATGGTTGCACTATCGGTCGGAGGATGGCATTCACGTATCGTACAGCCGTTACGGCGCTTTCCATGACCACCAGCGGCGTACATAGGCCCACATAATGCCACCCCAAAACAGCAGGGAACCTCCACCTTGCTGCACTCGCTGGATGGTGTGTCTAAGGCGTTCAGCCTGACCGGGTTGTCTCCAAACACGTCTCCGACAATTGTCGGGTTGAAGGCATATGCAACACTCATCGGTGAAGAGGACGTGATGGCAATCCTGATCGGTCCATTCGCCATGTTGTTGGGCCCATCTGTACCGCGTTGCATGGTGTCGAGGTTGCAAAGATGGACCTAGCCGTGGACGTCGGGAGTGAAGTTGCGCATCATGCAGCTTACTGTGCACAGTTTGAGTCGTAACACGACGTCCTGTGGCTACACGAAAAGCAATTTTCAACATGGTGGCCTTGCTGTCAGTGTTCCTACGAGCCATAATCCGTAGGTGGCGGTCATCCACTGCAGTAGTTGCCCTTGGGCAGCCTGAGGGAGGCATGTAATCGACAGTTCCTGTCTCTCTGTATCTCCTTCATGTCCGAACAACATCGCTTCGTTTCGCTCCGAGACGCCCGGACGCTTCCCTTCTTGAGAGCCCCTCCTGGCACGAAGTAACAATGCGGACGCGATTGAATCGCGGGTATTGACCGTCTAGGCATGGTAGAGCTACAGACAATACGAGCCGTGTACCTACTTCCTGGTGGAATGACGGGAACTGATCGGCTGTCGGACACCCTCCGTCTAATGGGCGCTACTCACGCATGGTTGTTTACATCTTTGAATGGTTTTAATCAAATCTCTGAACAGTCAGAGGGACTGTGTCTGTGATACAAAAACCACAGTCAACGTCTATTTTCGAGAGTTCTGGAAAATGGGGTGATGCAAAACTTCTTTTGATGTGTGTAATTTGCGTATTTCCATTACACAGTAAAACAAAAGAGTGTAATAATACACACACTATGTCATTAATCACCTCAGGGTCTCTTTCCTGTACCCTATTGCTTTGAGACAAACGGAAGACTTCCCGGGTTCGATTCCCGGCGGGGTCAGGGATTTTCTCTGCCTCGTGATGGCTGGGTGTTGTGTGATGTCCTTAGGTTAGTTAGGTTTAAGTAGTTCTAAGTTCTAGGGGACTGATGACCATAGATGTTAAGTCCCATAGTGCTCAGAGCCATTTGAACCATTTGAACCAAAAGGAAGACTGACAGGTGGACTTTCGCTGAAGTTCCTTAGAGGGCTGTTGTTTCCACCACACATTTCAAAGCACAAGCTGCAGCTGCTCTATGATTAGTTAAGCTTTTTGACCTTCTTCCATAACGTATTTATTTTTATGCATTTTGTCAATTTACCTAATTGTCCTTACTTTTGCTTCTTACCACAATGATCTACTTATTACCTCTTTGCTGTTAGTCAAATAATAAACAGTAAGCTTTATGTTATCCTTCTTTCTTTCTCAGAATTTCCAGTTGCATTTGTTATGGCCACATTTCCCTTTCCTGCTTTCAACATGAAGACAGTAGTGGCTTATCGTCAGTAGTCGTATGATATCTTATTATCGAAAAACAAGTGAGATAGGTTCCTGCAATTTCAAGTAGCTCTTGAAATAACTGCTTAATAGCAGACATATCTTCGTGATAAGCTGATGATAATCTCGACAAAGTTCGACTACCAACACAGCAGATGTAAGCCCGATTAAATTTCTCTGTGATTTTCGGTAAATTATGCTCTGATAGTAGGTTCCTTTCGAACCTAAATATCCAATACATTACGAAGTAACACTGTCGGAGCTAGCTGAATCAATTGAAAGAACTTCCACACGTATTCCTTGAGAGGACACAAGTTGAGGTCATTTATTCGTTTCTGAAATCCCTTTTTTTGGCAGTCGACTTCCTGGTTTTTCCATGGGATAACGTACTGGACGGACATTTAAAGGGAGAAGGACCACTACGCACTACATTATTCTTGAGATATAAAAAATATGCAGAGTTGACAGATACATTTTATGAACATTCCTTTAAAGCAAAATTCGAAGTAAAATCTGCTTGTTGTATTTTCTATATGTGGCTCTTTTACATGATAATCATTGGATCACTGGTTACGGAATCAAAACTAGTAGACCATCGGAAGATGTACTGTCTCCACGGCACATTCCTTTAGCACAGTGATGCAAATTAAACATTTTTATAAGGATAGCTAGCCATTGTGTTCGGTTACTAACGGAGTTAAAAGCACCTGCAATAACATTTCCGAGAACTATGTGACACTACCATATGCTTAGGTTGCTCATGCGATCAGGAAACTAACAACACCCTTTCTCTGTCAAGCATTGTTATAGCTGGCTCATTGTAGGCATTTGCCATCCTGTGACCAACATTTGGTAATGACGTGAAGAGCTAAGAGCTTCTGTACAGTACTGCCGATAGTATTTTTGACGTTTTCTTACAAGAGGCGATGGAGATGGCGAGGATTTGGGTGACCAGGGCTTCATAGAAACACTGCGACTGTGAATAAATGGCTCAAAAATGGTTCAAATGGCTCTGAGCACTATGGGACTCAACATCTTAGGTCATAAGTCCCCTAGAACTTAGAACTACTTAAACCTAACTAACCTAAGGACATCACACACACCCATGCCCGAGGCAGGATTCGAACCTGCGACCGTAGCAGTCCCGCGATTCCGGACTGCAGCGCCAGAACCGCTAGACCACCGCGGCCGGCGAATAAATGGCGCCTTAGGTAACTTTTTAAGTGTTGACTATCTTCATCTCCACTTTTTCAGTGTGTTTTAGTTTTGGTACGACTACCGACGTGCTATGGTGCTGCGACGTGCGAATTTCAGAGTAAAGCAGGATCACAGAAATGTGCCCGGAAACAAATAAAAACCTTATTAACTAACTTTATTTCATTCGACATAATAGTCAAAATATTATTACAAAACCTCGAACATACACTCCTGGAAATGGAAAAAAGAACACATTGACACCGGTGTGTCAGACCCACCATACTTGCTCCGGACACTGCGAGAGGGCTGTACAAGCAATGATCACACGCACGGCACAGCGGACACACCAGGAACCGTGGTGTTGGCCGTCGAATGGCGCTAGCTGCGCAGCATTTGTGCACCGCCGCCGTCAGTGTCAGCCAGTTTGCCGTGGCATACGGAGCTCCATCGCAGTCTTTAACACTGGTAGCATGCCCGACAGCGTGGACGTGAACCGTATGTGCAGTTGACGGACTTTGAGCGAGGGCGTATAGTGGGCATGCGGGAGGCCGGGTGGACGTACCGCCGAATTGCTCAACACGTGGGGCGTGAGGTCTCCACAGTACGTCGATGTTGTCGCCAGTGGTCGGCGGAAGGTGCACGTGCCCGTCGACCTGGGACCGGACCGCAGCGACGCACGGATGCACGCCAAGACCGTAGGATCCTACGCAGTGCCGTAGGGGACCGCACCGCCACTTCCCAGCAAATTAGGGACACTGTTGCTCCTGGGGTATCGGCGAGGACCATTCGCAACCGTCTCCATGAAGCTGGGCTACGGTCCCGCACACCGTTAGGCCGTCTTCCGCTCACGCCCCAACATCGTGCAGCCCGCCTCCAGTGGTGTCGCGACAGGCGTGAATGGAGGGACGAATGGAGACGTGTCGTCTTCAGCGATGAGAGTCGCTTCTGCCTTGGTGCCAATGATGGTCGTATGCGTGTTTGGCGCCGTGCAGGTGAGCGCCACAATCAGGACTGCATACGACCAAGGCACACAGGGCCAACACCCGGCATCATGGTGTGGGGAGCGATCTCCTACACTGACCGTACACCACTGGTGATCGTCGAGGGGACACTGAATAGTGCACGGTACATCCAAACCGTCATCGAACCCATCGTTCTACCATTCCTAGACCGGCAAGGGAACTTGCTGTTCCAACAGGACAATGCACGTCCGCATGTATCCCGTGCCACCCAACGTGCTCTAGAAGGTGTAAGTCAACTACCCTGGCCAGCAAGATCTCCGGATCTGTCCCCCATTGAGCATGTTTGGGACTGGATGAAGCGTCGTCTCACGCGGTCTGCACGTACAGCACGAACGCTGGTCCAACTGTGGCGCCAGGTGGAAATGGCATGGCAAGCCGTTCCACAGGACTACATCCAGCATCTCTACGATCGTCTCCATGGGAGAATAGCAGCCTGCATTGCTGCGAAAGGTGGACATACATTGTACTAGTGCCGACATTGTGCATGCTCTGTTGCCTGTGTCTATGTGCCTGTGGTTCTGTCAGTGTGATCATGTGATGTATCTGACCCCAGGAATGTGTCAATATAGTTTCCCCTTCCTGGGACAATGAATTCACGGTGTTCTTATTTCAATTTCCAGGAGTGTAGTTTGTAAGAGCGAACAGTGTGTGAGCCACAGGAGAATAAAATCTAATACAAGCAGGTATATCCCAGTTATATGTCACTAATGGTGTTCAATGAAGAACTTCTGCAGGGTACGTCGGAAAAGAGGGCGTTACGCAAAAGCCACGTAAATCCGTAAGAAATAATTCTATTGATGAGAATAAGAATCCTAAATCACCATAGAAACGTAGGACACGTTGAGGGACATTTGTGCAGAAGAGCAGGAGAGGAAGGTGACTTAGATAATGTTATCTTATTGAAGAGCCTGTTGTTACCACATCCGATATGAGGCAGTTTGTCTTGTGCTGGAAGGTCGCGCGATACTTTGGTTCTGAAGAGAAGCAATTATTAACCAACTTTGATTCCATAATAACTGTTGGAAACACCAAATGTAGACTATCAGAAGGAAGGATAGAAACACAGCAATCAGTTGGAGCCACATTGGCTTTTATTGTTCTTGCATATTCAGGTTTCACCTGTAAACAGCTAACTCAGTACGCTTGGGTAAGTTATGATCCAACAGACTCACAGCAGTATATGTCACCATATGACTTCTGCCTATACACCAGTCAAGTCATATGGTGACATGTACTGCTGTGAGTCTGTTGGATCATAACTTACCAAGTGCACTGAATATTTATATCTGAAATATGGCTACGCCATAACAATAAGAAACCTGTGGGACAGCTTCTGACTTCTGTATTCCTACCCTTTCTTATAGAAGCAACGACTATCATTCAGAGGCGTAGCCAGTAGACACGTGGCCCACCTGATATGGATGCAGTCGTGTACACAACAGTTGCTACTCACAGTTGCTGCTTTCGTACAGGGCTGATTAAGGACACCATGCGACGTCTGGTGCAGCCGATAGATAGTGACTGGTAATGGCATGCTTAACAGCACTCCAGCAAACGTCCATCTGTCAACGTTCAGTATGACTAAAAGTAATAAGTTACAAGCAGGGAAACGGCCCTGAGGCAATTACTGAAACAACACGACTGTTGCCGTCTCCCTGTTTAGCTTTTAATGTCTTGTGGGAAGATGTAAACTGCTTGAGAACGACTTACTAAGTACCTTCAGTTAGTTTAGTTGTGGTCCAATATAAACAAATTCTGTGTGAATGAAATAAATTCTAGTAATATTTAATTACACTCCTTAAGATGTTACACGTACTCCCTTCTCTCTTGTTGGCCGAAAATGTTATGCTGAACTGTATTGCTATATACAATATATGTAGCTTATGTTAATTAGCTGTCCACACTGAATAATGTCATAAATCACCAGCAAACCAATATCGTCCCAAACTGCTCTTGAAAAGAGTAGCTATAAATAATAAGATTAAAAACAGCCGACCAGTTGCAATGGATAAAGTAATCTTTACCTAGGTTTCGACATATTTAAATCTATCTTCTTCAGAAGGCGGCAGTATTACATTAATATGGAATGATATGTCATTGTCGTTTTTACAAATATCTGCACAGATCCATTAGTCCAAAATAAAATATTTTGGACTAATGTATCTATGCAGATATTTGTAAAAACGGTGGCGTGTTTATTGCTGTTAGAAGTAGTTTATCTTGTAGCGAAATTGAAATCGGCTGTTCCTATGAGTTAGTATGGGTAGAGGTCATTCTTAGCAACCGGAATACAATAGTAATTGGATCCTTTTACCCACCTTCCAACTCAGATGATAAACTGCTTGTAAGGGTACAATACCCTGACGTAGTATCGATTATGCACTATGCAGAGATCATACATAGTTTAAGCAAAGACTGCAGTGCAGTCAACAATGTGCGAGTGGGTAAGCAGTAGTCGAGTGCTGGAGTCTGTGGGCGGAAGTCGGGTGTGAGAGGCTAGAGAGAGAGGTTGCTCAGTAGCGAGGCCGGAGATGAGTGGCAGAATGGCACACAGTGTTTGATGTTCATAAATGTTCATAAATTGAGAGATTTAGTTAATAAATTCCAGCGTTTAAGACAGGAGATGTTATCATTTAGTAGTTTTCGCAATAACGGAAGTGGAAAACAATGAGTCTCATGACAAGAAGGAAAGATATATATTATGCTAAAATAATTAAAATATAACTTCACCTACAGCGTATGCGAATAATATAGTTCGGTGCGAAACTAGGGGAGTTTACATATGGCGACGCGTGTGTCGGACATCGATTCCACAGCAATCTTCGGAAATAACGGACAAGACAACACTGCAAACGGTGAGTCCGCAGCATTTCAGCACAGCAGCGCTTCGAAATTAAGTGAACTCAACGTTGTGTAGGAATGAACAGGAATAGGAATAATCAATAGTGTTACTGACTTTTAAGTTGCGAGTGAACTTTTCAATTTAGAGCAAGCATAAGTTATAACGAACAGTGACTGTTGTGAACAGTGTTAATATGGCTAATTCAGAACAAAACGGTAGTGTTACTAAAGACGAGGGAGGACAATTTAATAACGTGGTTGACGGAGAACAGATTAATGTGATGGAAAACACTACAATTAATTCGACAGAGGACAGTGGTATTCTTAGTTTTGATTTGCCTAACAGAAGTTCAACACCGATGGTTATCCAGCAAACAGAAACTGCTATTGTCAGTAAAGACTGCATATCTCAATTGTTAGAAGTAATCAAAAATGTTCATGAGGAAAATAGACAGGCGCGTGTAGAAATAAAAGCCTTTCATAAAGAAAATAGACAGGCGCGTGTAGAACTAAAAGCTTTTCCTGAAGAAAATAGTCAGGTGCGTGTAGAAACAAGAGCGTTTCACAAGGAAAATAAAAATGTGCTTCAGGAAATAACAAAATTTTATGAGGAAACAAGAAAGTTTCATCAGCAAATCAAAAATGATTATCAGACTAACTAATGCGATTAGCAACTTGCGAACGGAACTCACCAGCTCATTTGAACAAAATCAAGATGAGCTCCGAAAAGAATGTCAAGACAAACATGAGGCCATTTGCAGCGAAATATCAGATCTTAAAATTCAAGTTAACGGATGGTGTATGCAAACGGAAGATTTTATTTGCAGACTTAATGACAAAGTTAAGGCTCAAGATGACGAAATCGTCAAAATTAAAAGTTCTTGTAAAGCCAACAAAGAGTCGATAATTAAGCTGGTTAACGGCGTACAAACGCGATGTGATGAACTAAATGTTGAGGTACATGAGATACGACAAAAGATAACGAACAACGACAGTGCCAAATGGAATTAATAAAGAAATTTTGCGCGATGAAATTAATGCAGTATTACGTGAACCAGATAACAATATTGTTCGTTTGCCGCAAGTAATTGTTGACAATGGACTGAGCGGTTGAAAACTTCACGAATATGAACCGAAATAATGCATCTACGCAGTTGCGTTCATTAGACAATTCAAACATGCGTTTCCGAGGCATTATACGGAACGTGCTAAAATTGATACTTGCGTCAGTCACATGAAGGGTGAGGCACATATTTGGAGTATAAGTGTATCCGACAATTACACCAAGTATGAAGAATTTGAAACACCATTTTTTTTTAAATTTTGGTCGAAAGAAAAACAGTGGGACATAAAATCAAAAATTCTCACACCGCCAAATTATGCAAGACATCACGGTACAATGTGTGAGTTTATGCAAAGGTACTGGAACGACAATGCATACTTGGACGATCCAGTTAAAGAAGAAGAGCTAATGCTTATATTAATCCAGAAATTACCATTTTTGATGCATGAGAAGTTAGCACTCACACCACAGTTAACAATGGAGCAAGTGTGTTTGCTAATTGCGAATGGAATTGCTCAATGCCGAACGTGAGCGACACAGTAATAACAATTACCCGAATCGTCATAACGGCCCAGCGCGGGAAGGAATCCTAAGGTACGAATGACCGAAAGTATTTGATCGCCGAAACGACGATAGACACAGGAGAAACGAATACAATGTACAAGACGGATTCAGGTCAAATCATCCGCCGAACCGGCCACACAATGACAGAGACAGGGGACAGTATCGATCGCCAGAACGTGCAAGAAGCCGCGATTCCAATCAGCGAGATTCTGAACAGTGCAACTAAGCAAAGTTTCGGAGACAACCCGCTCCGGAACTCTGTCACAGGGACAAGGGTCGGATATTATGATAAATGCCATAAAGTGTGAACATGTAAATGATGTCAACGAAGATTTGTGTCGAGAAAATGAAGAAACGAATAAAGAAATTCTGATGCCATTTGAGGAAGTCGAAGTATGTGGTATTGTTATGAATGCATTAATTGATTCAGCTAGCGAGGCAAGCGCTATTTCTGAAAATCTGTTTTCTCAATTAAACAATCTTGTCGCTATTCCCACATTTCCTGTTAACGGCGTACGTACTGTCAGTGCAGTTGGAAACCGAAGCAAACCAATTAAAGGACTAGCATTACTAAGATTTTGTATTCAAGGGGACGAATATGAGCAGAGTATGTTAATTGTTGGTTCTCTCAATGTTGGGCTAGTTCTCGGAGTTGATTGGTTGTCAGAGATGTCATGCTGTATTAATTTTGAGGAGAATTGTCTGCGGACGTAGAGAGATAATAAAGAAAAAAGAATTGTGTTCAAAGGGTTTATTATGTATAATAAGGGCGCTGCGAGCGTGAAAATAAGGATGATGCGTTATAGAGGAGAATATGAAGCTGTCACTTTAAACAATTCAGAGAACTGCGCTAAGCTGCAGGACAGGAACGAGGAGGATACTCTAAATCGTATTCAAACCGAGATTCGAGCGTTAGTGGACTTGACTGAAGCTGAACGAGAAGAACTGAGGGAACTACTGAGATGCTACGTCGATATATTTTCAAAGATACCAGGATTAATTAAAGGATATGTTTGTAAAATTAAAGTAAAGGACCATGAATCATTTCGCAGTAACTCATACGCAATAGCATTGGCAAAAAGGGAAGCTGTTAACAAGGAAATACAGAGGATGTTGAATAATCAAATAATTGAGGGCTCAGATACCGAATATTCAAACCCAATACATGCTGTAGCAAAGAAGGATGGCACAGTTCGCACTGTTCTTGACGCCCGTGCAATAAATCGCATAATTTTACCACAGCGTGATCAGTCAGAAAACCTGGAGTTTTTGTTACAAAGATTCAAAGGAGTCAAATATCTATGTAGCCTTGATTTGACTAGTAGTTACCGGCAGTTAATACTAGAAGAGAATAGTGGAAAGTATACAGCATTTCTTTGTAATGGTAGAAGTTACCAATTTCAGAGAATGCCTTTTGCTCTCTATTTCTTCAGCGGCTTTTATGAGAGCACTGAATAAAGTTTTAGGCGAAGATTTGTTGAAATATTTAACGCTTTATGTTGACGATATCTTGATTAGCACAGCTTAATGGGAAGAACATTTGGAAATTATTCATCGGATACTTGAAGCATTTAGGAAAGCTGGAGTGACTGTTAACCTGGAAAAATCGGAGTTCGTCAAGTCGCAAATCAAATTCCTTGGGCAAATTATTTCGTCGCAAGGGATTGAACCGGATCCAACAAAAAAGGACACAGTAAGAAATTTTCTGTCACCTAAGTGCCGTAAGCAGCTTAAGTTTCTTTAATTTTTATCGTCGTTTTCTTTCTGGATGCTGCCTATCTTCTCCTGTCTTAATGGACTTGCTGAAAAAGGATGCTATATGGAAATGGACTCATGAACATCAGGAAGCGTTTGATTCAATAAAAAACCAACTGTGTGAAACATTTATCCTTCACCACCCTGATTTAAGTGAAAAGTTTTACCTTGGCACCGATTCATGTGATTATGCGCTTGGCGCAGAGTTATATCAATTAATTGAAGCCGCGCACTCACAAGCTGGGAGCGAAAATATACCGTTACGGAAAGAGAAGCACTTGCCATCGTTCGGAGCTTCGAAAAGTTTCGTTTTTATCTATTTGGAAGGCATACTGTCGTAGTGACAGATCACAAAGCATTATCATTCTTGATGAATTCCAAATTGATGCACAATAGGTTAACCCGGTAGTCGTTAATGCTTAAGCAATACAGTTTTGAGATTCAGTACATACCAAGAAAGCAGAATGTCGTACCGGATGCGCTGTCAAGACTATCAGAAGGACAAGACTCAGTTAATGTTGCGCATCCACGCCAGAAAGATATAAGGATTCATTTTATGCGAGGAGTCGAAGGCGAGCGTCATATACGCGATTCTGCGCAACATCAAACAGGAACAGGACGCAGACGAAATATTGAGAATGGTTAAAGAAAAATATGATGATCCGAATGCCGAGAGTAGTGGCAAGATACGTCAATATTATTTAAAACAAGATGGTATCCTTTACAGGTGAAGCAACTTGAATTCTGATCATTAGAGGCTATTTATACCCAAACATGTAGTGGATGAATTAATAAAATACGTTCACGTGAGCTATGCTCATTTTGGGCCACGTAAATGTGTACTAAAATTGCAAGAGAACGTCATCTTCGATAACATGGCACGAAAAGTACAATCAATTCTAAAATCTTGCGATCTCTATCAAAAAACTAAAGCGTGGGAAGAAACATAAAAGAGTGATAGAACGATTGACAGATTTTGAAACAGTAATTAATAGTTTGTCGCATGATTCAACAGGATTGCCGCCATGTACAGTTCTCTTTGGAAAGAAACCTGACAGTATCTTTCATGAATACATTTCCTTTCCGCAAGAAAAGGAAATTACGCAAGAGGAGCGCTTTAAAATCGCGTTGGAGACGAGTGAAGCCCATTACGTACAAAGTCGGTGATTTAGTACTTATTCGAACTCATACGAAATCATCAAGTGCAAATGAAGAGATAAAAAAGTTTCATCACTACTACAGAGGACCATTCAAAATTAGAAAACTTGTTCACCATAATTCGGTTGAAACTGAAATGGTACAGTCCGGTCAGTATCATAGCCTACAACATGTAGAAAACATTAAACCGTATCATCTATAAGAAGTGTTGCAAGCTAAGAGATGCTATGTAGAAAAAATGAATACTGTGTTATTTGTGTACATATCATTTTGCATGTGTGAAAATAAATGGACAATAGTCAGTAGCTATTGTGAGTTAGTTATAGTGGACAGTAGTAGGTAGCTACTGTGAGCTAGATGCAATCGGTTTTAAGCATTTTATGCCGTCACGTAAAAATTGTGCAGTGCTTGAGTCAGAGACACGTTTATAAGGAATAATAGGAACGCGTGGAGCGAGTGTTATGGTTTACTACGGACTGATTGACGTGCGCGCGCAGTGTATTTTGTTTCCCCACTACTGTAATTCCGTTTTGTGTTTTATATTGGCGAGCCGATGTGGAGCCATCGACGTGAAGCGATGGGTGCGCAGCGCGGTCGTCACATGTTACAACTGCAGTAGAGGATGTACCAACCCCTACAAGGACCTAGCACGCAGCGCGACTGTCACCTGTTCCAGCGCTGCGCTATTCTGTCAGGTTGGCGAGCTGTGTGGGACGCGGAACCATGGGATGCTGACGTCAGCGGCCAGCTGATCAACAACAACAAGCTTCACGGCGCGAGAGTCGCTGTTATGACGCTGTTACTACAATTCCACCAATTTACAGAGACAACGAGTCTACAGTCCCCAGCGGCTTGGATGCCACAGCCCTCTCATTCATCGAAAGCTACGAATACGTGTGTTTTGCATCGCATCATATTGGGAAGTGAAAAAACAGAGTAAACAGTGAAAGTGTTATTGTTATTGTGGTGGTATACCCCCGGCGGCATCGATGCCACAGCTCAGTGCGTAGTGAAACAGCGTGTTTGCGTGTGATTTACGACTCAACATATAGGCAGGGATCTAAAGCAGAGTAATTAGATATGAAGTGCTACGTAAAAAAATGTATTTTCCAAGGTGATTATTTGTTTATAGATTACTTTCCAAGGTGTGTGCCTTTTGTCAAATTTCTTGTATGAGTAACCCTGTAAACTGTGTGCCATAAATATAACAGAATCGCATTTTCCAAATGTGCTGCCACTTGGAGTGTTAATTTATGTGGGGTAGTAATAGTATATTTTCCTGTGAATATTGTGTAGTAGTAGAGATGTCTGTTTATTACTTTGTTTATTTTTTGATCACTTTTCATCCAGTTAGGCCTATGTTTCTATTCATTCAGTACATTGACTACCTGATCATTAGTATTTAATACATTACAAAAAAAATCATGAACAAGCTAATAGACATTTGTTATTCGTGTATCACAGTTAGCTATACTATTTATTTGGGATCTTACAGCATTGTGTTTCATGTTGCAGTGTGCACAAGCATTTGCGATTAACCTGACTTATCTTGTTGCTAATTAGTGAGTGATTTAATGATATAATTTGATTAATGTACTGTGATTAAGTGATACTTGAATTTCTTAAACACGATTTTCCTCACACAAATGAGAATTATTCTTAATGACATGAGGTTCTCCATAAATAAGCAAATAGTTTTGACTAAATAATGTAATTTTACATTTTTTTCTTCTTTGTCTTTCTATATATTTTTCTACTGTAATATTCAAATCTAATATCACTATTACATTTTTTCATATTAAAGTATTGTTTTGGTGGGGATATGTAAGGGTACAGTACCCTTACGTAGTATCGATTATGCACTATGCAGAGATCATACGTGGTTTAAGCAAAGACTGCAGTGCAGTCAACAATGTGGGAATGGGTAAGCAGTAGTTGAGTGTTGGAGTCTGTGGGTGAAAGTCGGGTGTGAGAGGCGAGAGAGAGAGGTTGCTCGGTAGCGAGGCCCGAGATGAGTGGCACAATGGCACACAGTGTTTGATGTTCATAAATGTTTATAAATTGAGTCATTTAATTAATAAGTTCCAGCTTTTAAGAAAGGAGATGTTATCATTTAATAATTTTCACAGTAATGGAAATGGACAACAATGAGTCTCATGACAAGGAGGAAAGATATATATTATGCAAAAATAATTAAAATATAACTTCACCTACAGCGTATGCGAATAATATAGTTTGGTGCGAGACTGGGGGGAGGTTTACATGCTGAAATGTTCAAAGGAAATTTGAGTTGAATTTCAAACACCTACCCGAGTCAAACAATTGAAGTTTGTGGTGAGTTCAATTTGCACTCGATATGTCGGCAAAAACACATGTTTAAATACAGAGGTACACATAAAGCATCGTCCGAAATTGTGCTAAACACATTCTCTGAAAATTATTTCGATCAGTCAGCTCATGAGCCCACACGGTTTGTGGAAACACACTTGACCTCCTAGCAACAAGTAATCCTGAGCTAATAACGAGTATCTAAATGGAGACAGGGATAAGTGAATACAGGGTTGTCGTAGTGAGACTGAATATTTTAACTCCCAAATCCTCCTAAAATAAACGAAAAATATACCTGCGCAAAGAGGCAAATAAAAATTCACTTGTATTCTTCCTGAGAGAAAATCTCCACTGCTTCCAAATTAGCAATGTACCGGTAAGGGTAGACCAGATGTGGGTTGAATTCAGAGGAATAGTATCGACAGCAACTGAGAGATTTATACCAAATAAATTCGACTGAAGTGATCACCCTTGGTACACAAAACAGGTCAGAACACCGTTGCAGGAACACTGTAAAAGGCATGCCAAATTCAAACAAACTCCACAGTTCCAAGATCGGCGATCTTTTACAGAGTCTCGAAATTTAGCGTGGGCTTCAATCCAAGATGCTTGTAACAGTTTCCACAACGAAACCTTGTCTTGAAGCCTGACAGAGAATCGAAAGAGGTTCTGGTAGTATGTAAAGTACGAATGCTAGCGGCAAGACACAATCAATGCCTTCTCTGCGCGATAGGAATGGAAATATTATCGACGAGGGTGCTGGTAAGACAGTAATACTAAACACAGCATATAGAAATTCCTTCACTAAAGAAGACGAAGTGAATTTTCCAGAATTCAAATCAAGAACAGCTACCAACATGAGTAACTTAGATTTAGGAATTACACTTACAAACAACTTCAATTGGAAAGAACAGAAAGAAAATGTTGCTGGGAAGGCGAGCCTAAGACTGCTTTCTATTGGCAGAACACTTAGAAGATACGATAGCTTCACTAAAGAGACTGACTACAGTGCGCCTGTCCGTCCTCTTTTGGAGTGCTGCTGTGCAGTGTTGGATTATTACCAGATAGGAATAATGGAGTATATCAAGAAAGTTCTGAAAGAGCAGCATGTATTGTATTATCGAGAAATACGAGAGTGTCACTGACAGGATACAGGTTTTGCAAAGGACATCATGAAGACAAAGGCGTTTTTTGTGATGGCGGAATCTTCTCACGAAATTTCAGTCACCAACTTTCTCCTCCAAATGCGAAAAATATTGTTGGCACCGATGTACATAGGAAGAAACGACCTTCACAATAAAATAAGGTCGACCAGAGATCGCACAGAAAGATACAGTGTTTGTCTTTCCTGTGTGCTGTTAGATACTGGAATAATAGAGTATTACTGTGACGGTGGTTCGATGACCCTGTGCCAAGAAATCAAGTGTGATTGTCGGCAGCTCGTTGTCTCGCGGCCGCGTTCTCGCTTCCCGAGCACGGGGTCCTGGGTTCGATTCCTGGCGTGTTCAGGGATTTTCACCTGCCTCGAGATGACTGGGTGCCTGTGTTGTCTTCACAATTTCATCATCATTCATGAAAAGTGGCGAGATTGGGCTGAGCAAAGGTTGGGAATTTGTACGGGCGCTGATAACTGCACAGCTGAGCGCCCAAAATCTAAACATCATCATTATCATTATCAAGTGATGTCATTGGAGGGTGATAACAGAATGTAATCAAATAGTAATGTTTTTATTAACGTATGTCAGTTCACAATGACTGCTCATACAGAGGTCTTTCTAGCTTCGTTTCTTTCCAGTTAACATGGTGCTGGACTCTCATGTTCTCTGTGTGATTTCCGTGTGCATAGGAAATCACAGAGCGCTGGGTTTCGTACAGGTAGGGAACTGATTGTAATGGTATAAGTTGCATTTTGTGCCATTAGTCCAGGCTAGAATCTCAGGTGTCTTTTTTGATGGGAGCTGGGGCTCCAGGGCTAGTCTTTTACAACCACAGCCTGCCCAGTGGTCAAATGAGGGCAGGAGGCGACTCAAGCAGCTCGAGAGTAACGCTTTCTCGTATTTTGCAGAGAGTATTTTTAATACAAACACCTTACAGTTTTAGAAGAAAACAGTTTGCCAAAAACAATGGCTTAGGTTTATCAGCAGTTTTCCAATTTCAGAGGACTTCTGATGTGAGGCTAATTGCTGGGCACGAAAATGCGCCATTAGTGAATTTGTCATTGATGTCACAGAGATGGAACTGAAATGGCAGAGTTATCAGGACATAGAAGGACACTGTGCAGTGTGATTTTCATTTTATATCGATGCACTGTGTTGGAGGGATTTTGTGCGCTTGAAGGAACACCGCAATTGCGTAGCCACGTACGCATTTTCTGCTATTGCCGGCATGTACTGTTTGGTGCGAAGAAATGGCCAGTCATAATATTGCGTAAAAATATTTAAAAAATTTGTTGGTACACGTGAAAGACGGTGCATAGGAGTCCAAGGCCAGACACGCTAGTGAGAGTATCTTTAGATTTGTTCAGTAATGTGGAGCTCCCTGCCTCTTGAACATATCAGCCGCAAATGTTGGATATGGACAATAGCATGCTTCTTAGCAAACGAGTTGGCTCCATAGTTGTTGTGACTATGATGGGCTCAAATGGCTCTTAGCACTATGAGACTCAACGTGCGTTTCTAGGCGCTTCAGTCTGGTACTGTGTGACTGCTACAGTCGCAGGTTCGAATCCTGCCTCGGGCATGGATGTGTGTGATGTCCATAGGTTAGTTAGGTTTAAGTAGTTCTAAGTTCTAGGGGACTGACGACCATAGATGTTAAGTCCCATAGTGCTCAGAGCTATTTGAACCATTTTTGAACTATGGGACTTAACATCTGAGGTCATCAGTCCCCTACACCTTAGAACTACTTAAACCTAACCTACCTAAGGACATCACATACATCCATGCCTGAGGCAGGATTCGAACCTCCGACTGTAGCGGTCGCACAGTTCCAGTCTGTAGCGCCTAGAACCACTCGGCCACACCGACTGGCTGACTATGGTGGGACCCCTTGGCCTCTACCGCCGCCATTCACACGGTGGTGGCATTTTTCAAGGTTGTCGGTGTATAATTATGGTGAACATAATTAGCAGCACCAGTGCGTTAGGGCATTCTCTTCGTCCGTTCTTTGGAAATCAGTCTGAGGTTTTCTACATGAGCACTTGCCTTTATACACTCTGTCAGCTTCCCTACAGTAATCGTCAAAGTCGACCATCTCAAGATGGATAAATTTATGAGCATAGGAAGTGACGTCTGTTGAGTACGGTAGTGTCTGTGTATGTACAGCGTCGCTGGTGTACCTGGTGGTCGGGGTGTGCATCGGCTGGAGTTCGCCGCTCGTGCCACGGCTGCAGCAGAACACGTCGCACATCGTCATCACGGCGGACGAGGGCTCGTGGCTGGCGTCGACCGTCGGGCTGGTGGCGGCGCCACCGTCGCTGCTGGCCGGCGTGCTGGTGGACGTGGTGGGCCGGCGCAGGATGCTGCTCGCCTGCGCCCTGCCCTTCCTCGTCACCGCCGTCTGGCAGCGCTTCGCCTCCTCCTTCTGGGAGCTGCTCGCCAGCAACATCCTCTCCGGCGTTGCGATCGGCTTCATCGTCCCCGTGAGTACAAAACACACACTCATCCTACCGATGTCATCCATTGGATTTGATTAGTGACGTCGTCATAATGGGGGATATAGACTCCTCACCGAAATCCAACATCGTTAACAAATATGTCTGAGAATGCCGCGCGCAGGTTTACTGTTTATGGGGTGAGGTCTCAGTGCTTGGTTCCTCTTTGAGCTAGGGACATGAGCTAAAAAGTTTTCTGTTTAGCCTGGACCAACGACTATCTGTATACCCATTCGAACATCTCTCTTATTGTAGGGGTGTTACAATATAGTAAGCAAGGTCTGAAGACGAACAGGAGCTGGCACTAAGGTAGATTGTGGGAATCGATTATTTCCGTTTACAGAAGCTCGTAATTGGCTGAAATTAATGCTCAACTAATGGCATCATTTGTACGTGCACTGTTTGGGTTTTACGTCAACATACATGATAAAACACTTGTTTTTCTATGAGCTTTTCAAAGCACGCCAATTCTGCACATCTAACTTGTAAGAATCGGTTAATACTTTGCACTAAGATGAAAAAACTCAAAACAAATTTTTTTCCCAATTATCGTTACGCAATGCCGAGATACGATGGTTCAAAGTTGAGATAAATTTAGCACGTCAAAATAATTCTTACAGAACTGAATGCGCGCTGTGGCTCCCATAGTGGTTTAAAGTGCTTCAAATAAGTATAAAACGCATCTTTATGATCAAAAAGAAAACTCTGTTTCATTCGGATTTTGATTACAGAAAACATAGCTTTCTGTGAGTTTCCCTAGCGCACCACTCCTAAATTTCAGAGTTGTGCGTATCGGCTCAAATTTTGTAAGAATGAAGGCAAATACGTGTAGTTATCGATCTTCCTGTTATTCTGGGATACTCTTATCCGTTGCCACGATATAACCGACATGGTTCGAAAGACAGTAAATAACGTATATCGCATCAGTCGTCCCCAGAGTAAACAAAAATCTACATCGGTTACCGGGCTATGGCTGTCTAATGTCAAAATTATGGTACAGTAAACGGTGGGAAGCAAAATGAAGAATGCTCCTGTCATAGCACAAAAAATGCGAATAGGTGCTGGGCCGAGCTACGGATCAAAAAGAAAGGACCTAACATTTCGGGTTACCTGGCAGCTTCAAGAATATTTGTGCAGGGTGTACACAAAGTCCGGGAAGACTTCCAATTATCTATTGCACAAGAACCAAACATTGTACACATATCATACATATGCCAGTTTGAAGAGAAACCCATAAAGCATTTTTTCGTATGTACCGCCACAAGGTAGTTTGGTAATTTGCTGATAGTCAGTGCTTGTCACAAAATAGGTCAGTGCTACTCAAGGGGACAGCTGTTTCATGAAATGGCCTTTCCAGTCATCAGATCTCACTCCGCATTTTTTTTTTTTTTTTTTTTTTGTGGGGACACATTAAAGATCTAGTCTACTAGTGTATGAACCGCCTCTACCATGAGATGTAGCAGAGATCCGGAACAAAATACGGGAAGCAACTGCAACCGTCAACGATGCCAAGCTGGGACGGGTATGGCAAGAATTCGATTACCGTATTGACGTCTGACGAGTCACTCATAGTTCGCATATGGAATGTTTGTAAAAAAAAAGAAAAAAAATGCTTTCAGAGTTTCTCTTCAAAATGCAATATGTATGACATCTGTACAATGATTAGTTCTTGTGCAATAAATAATTGAAAGTGTTTCCAGTCTCTAGGTACATTCTGTATTAGAGCGTCTTGATATATTCGCGCATTTGTACGACTTAAGCCTACTTCTCCAGTGCAGTGAGCTCCGTTTGCTGCAACAATTTACATATATACAGAGGGACAATTATTGAAACATAGGGAATAAAATCGTCATAACTTCTGAAGGGTTTGCGTTAGCACATTGAAACTGCATTGTTGATCGGGGCATGATGGGACTTAATATGCGCATTGTTGTTTGGCTTAGCGATAAAGCCCACTTGTATTTGTGTGGGTTCGTCAATAAGCAAAATTAGCGGATTTGGGTGAATGAGAATCCGCATTTCGCGATCGAGGAGTCTCTTCACCCTCAGCGGGTGACTGTCTGCTGTGCAATGTCCAGCCACGGAATACTCGGTGCGATATACGTTGATCGCACGGTCATTAGCAAACGGTACGTGAAGGTTCTGGAAAATGATTTCATCCCCATTACACAAACTGACTCTGATTTTGACAATAAGTAGTTCATGCAAGACGGAGCTCGACCCCATCGAAGCAGGAGAGTGTTTAATGTCCTGGAGGAGCACTTTGGAGACCGCATTCTGGCTCTCTGATACCCACAGGTCACTGGCGTGGGCCTCGATGGGCTATATTAAAGACAAGGTGTACAGCAATAACCTCAAAACCACTGCTGAGCTGGAAACAGCCATTCAGGAGGTCTTCAACAGCATCAGTGTTCGGACACTTTAGTGGGTCCTGCAGAATTTCGCTATTCGTTTGTGCCATACCATCGGCAATAATGGCAAGCATATCGAACATGTCGTAACCCAAATACGAGTATCTGTAGTGACGTCCGCATGTTTGTAACTAATTTACGTTCTTTTCATATACTTAAATAATTGTCATCCAGAACATTCGCCAAACACAGTAAACGACATACGAGTATTGTATCATATAGCTGAAGAGCATACATATAATGAGTAAAAAAAATTCTGAGACAAAACTTCTGGAGGCTGGAAATTTTTCGTGGTGGGATGACCTCAAGTATCACGTTACTTTACTTGACACAATAAATGAATTGTTCAAATGTGTGTGAAATCTTATGTGACTTAACTGATAAGGTCATCAGTCCCTAAGCTTACACACTACTTAACCTAAATTATCCTGAGGACAAACACACACACCCATGCCCGAGGGAGGACTCGAACCTCCGCTGGGACCAGCCGCCCAGTCCATGACTGCAGCGCCTTCGACCGCTCGGCTAAACGATAAATGACATGACATGGATAGTAATACTAACAAGCAAAAAAGCGCAATATGTCAAGATCTTTTGATTTAAATGTCTTTGAATCTGCCAGATAAATCGAAAAGCTATTTCCTTTCTTTTACATCCATAGCTCTGCATTGGACCTATTTTCCTCTTTTGTGCAATGTTAAGAGCATTTTTTTATTGCGGTGCGTAAAATATGATCAATAATAATCAGTTAACGAAATGTAGTCACCTCGAAAGGAATGTAGCTGTAAGCGGCAAACTTGGTGATGCAGTTAGTCACTCTCTACGTACTCACTCCTTCACTACGACACATTTTTCCTAGCGATGGGAGACTGGCGGATCTTTGGTTGCAGAAATACGCATTTGGGCTTGTTAGCAAACGTCGCCATTCTGGAAATGCGTACCACTTAATGGTTTCCTCAACCGAGGAGAGAGGAAGAAGTCACCGGGTGCCATATCGGAAAAATACAAAACGAGTTGCTAGTTCAGACTCTGTAGCTCGAGGGACGTCGAGCGGCCGCCGGGTCATCTCCTGACATGGCAGCTGCATACAGATGCGGTATGGAGGTGAATTTGATCACCATGCCGCATGCCGATGTCTAGACCGTTTTCCCACCTTTCCAGACTTTGGAGTCGCTACATCTCAATCAAGTAGCTTCTCAGTGGGCATCATGAGGATCAGAGCACCTTGTAATAGTCCCCCCACTTCGAAAATGTTCTAGGCAGTACCAGGACTCGAACCTGGGCCTTCCGCATGCCAGCCTTCTGCACTGACCACTCAGCTATGGAGGCGAACTCGGAATCACGCAGGTTGTGAGGAAAAGTTTGATGACCGAAACAAGCAGCATGCGCGACTGTGTCCTGTGAAGAATAAGTGGGGCGTTACAGTAGAAAAAACACCCGCTTTGGTTACCCAACTAGCTGAGTGATATGCGCTTATGACTACCGTGCAGCTGGCCTGTGTTCGATTCTCAGATTGGTCACAGACAATCTCTGCTCGTCCACTGACACGCAGTGCGCCAATTTGGCGTCAACTCAAAAGACTTGCAATTCGGCGGCCGAACTTCCCTAGGTAGGGACTCCCAGCCATCAATGCCATACAATCACGCAATCACCCACTTGGGAGACTCCCAAGACGTTTCCTGTTGATAAATTCCTGTAATCTCGTTGCAAAATTTCGGTAGCGAGCGTATGCGACAGCTTGCCCCTTACGATACCTCAGCCCCACACTATGGCAGTCCCAAGAAACAGCATCATCTTCACTTTATCGGCGCTGGTGAGTCCATATTTTAACTGCCAACATTTACTATGACTATTAACTCAGCACTCAACCATTGTAATTAGGTGACTAGAGACGTCAATGAGGTTGGCCTGACATAGCTGCAATACTTCCTCTTCTGGCTCGGTTCGGTCGGCAGTTTGAATGATATAAGTGGCCGCGGAATCCAACGGACGGGGACTACTTTCATGTTCTACATGTCGAGCAAGATACTGAAAACTGTTCTATCAGTGGTTTTAACTTTTCACGCCAGTGCGGCGATTGCGATACGCCGGACCTCGACCTTAAGACGTCTGTTCCTCTTACGATTCACGGTTCTGCGCAGACAAAGGTCTCCTACTTATTTCTTCGCTATTAAGAGATGTCGGACCACATCTGAAGTTTCTGCGCTACCTGACGACTCTGCCGTATGACTGTGCGTTGTTGCTAAACATTACTACCCGCTCAGCATGAACAGTTGCGGTGTTGTTCCCCTTCAAATGCAGAAAACGGAACACAGCACGATTCTCAGCTTCACCAATGTGCTGCGCTTTTTTGTCTTGGTTGCTCTAGTGGTGTGACATGCTACTGTAGAGCAGGTTTTCTGTGTGCACCAGAATCAAAAACATGTACCTAAAAAAAGGTACATTACTTGAATTTATTTTTTGTAGATTATAGCTAAAACCTTATGCTTACTTATCGTAATTTATTTTTTATAGATTATAGCTAAAACCTTATGCTTACTTATCGTAGGAACACTAGCAATGTCGCTGCTCTGCAAGAAAGCTTTAATTTTCCGCGGACGGTGAAATACGGTGTAAATGCACTTATTTGTAGATTTCCAGAAGGCTCTCGACATCGTTCAGTACAAGCGCTTCTAACCAAACTGTGTGCCTATGGAGTAACGGCTCAGTTGTGCGACTGGATTCGTGATTTCCTGTCAGAAACGTCACAGATCGTAGTAATTGGCGCAAAGTCATAGAGTAAAATCGAAGTAATATCCGGTGTTCCCCAAGATAGTGTTACAGGCCCTCTGTTGTTCCCGATGTACATAACGACATAGGAGACAATCTGAATAGCCGTCTTAGATTGTTTGTAGATGGTGCTGTCATTTACCCACTTTAAAGTCATCAGATGACCAAAACGAATCGCAAAATGATTTAGATAAGATATCTGTATGGTGCGAAAAGTGGCAATTGACCTTGGATAAAGAAATGTGTGAAGTTATTCACATGAGTATTGAAGGAAATTCGCTAAATTTTGATTACGCGATAAGTCACACAAATCTGAAGGCTGTAAATTCAACTAAATACTTAGGGATTACAATTACAAATAACCTAAATTTGAAAGACCACATAGATAATGTTGTGGGTAGAGCAAACCAAAGACTGCGATATATTGGCAGAAGACTTAGAAGGTGCAACAGGTCTACTAAAGCGACTGCTTACACCACGCTTGTCCGCTCTGTTATGGAGTATTGGTGTGCGGTGTGGGATCCACATCAGGTGGGCTGACGCAAGACATCGAAATAGTTCAAAGAAGAGCAGCTCGTTTTGCATTATCGCGAAATAGAGGAGACAGTCCCACAGACATGATACCTGAATTGGAGTGGAAATCATTAAAACAAAGCCGTTTTTCGTTGCGATGGGATCTTCTCATGAAATTGGAATCACCAGTTTTCTCCTCCTATTGCGAAAACATTCTATTGCCGCCCACCTACATAGGGATAAATGATCATCACGACAAAATAAGTGAAATAAGGGCTCGCACAGAAAAATGTAAGTGGTCGTTTTTCCCGCTCGCCGTTCCAGAGTGGAACAGTGCAGAGCCAGCTTGAAGGTGGTTCATTGAACCCTCTGCTAGGAACTTTATTGCGAATAGCAGAGTAATCACTAATATGTAGATGCAGATTACTACAGTTCTGTGTCCCGTTGTTAGCACAGTCACTAATGTTCCGGGAAAGTGTGTCACTGTTAGCACTTGGACTCTAAAGTATCTGCTATTACAGTGAGAGAGCAAGTGTTTAAAGCAAGCTGATAATGGAGGAAGATGCTATAGAGGAAATACACATATTGTTTACATTACGGTGAGATGCACGTTGAGAGTGGTGATCGTAAAATTTATATGTTTTCGAAAAAACAAAAATTTATCTTCAGGGCCCATATGCATCTCTAGAAATAAACGGTAAAGCCATACAATACCATATATCCCTGGTTTTTGTAAATTCAACCCGTTTCACAAGTCCTTCGCTCGAAGACTTGGAGTTGCTATCAGGTCTTCGAGTGAAGCACTTGTGAAACGGTTTGAACCCACTGATATATCGCACTTAATTTCATTAATATTGCCAATTACTTAACTAGCTGATGGCCCTAGTCCATGATAGATCAACAGAGATTTAATTCTTTCTGGATGCTTTCGAGTGGATGTTACATTTTACATGCCGTACAAACAAATGGATATTTCAAATAATACATAGCAGGCTACGGATTTGTTTATTTGTCCTTTATAGACATTGTTGAACACTCCAATGTAAACCAAATTAAGGCTAACTCTTGACGGACTGTGTCATGTTTTTCTTATAGAAGCAAACCCTGGTATAAGTGAGCGAGAACATTGTGACCGAGTAAGATCGGTCTTCTTATGTGTGAATGAAACATCATGTCATTTGCATACATTAAGGTTGTGCAACTGGTACAACCTAACTGTTGATGTTTAGAAGCAAACTTACTGCAGACGAATTAAGAATCTACTTACGATTTTCACAGACGTCTTATTCCATGTGAAAGTGAAAGAAACAATCGAAGATAGCCCAGAGCTTCCTATAGATTCAGTCAACTGCTTACTTCACTTAGACCATGGAGAAAGGCCAGACATGTGATGCAAAGAACTTTGATCAAACCAGTGGCATTTCATGCATACGGGACCCTGGAGTACCTGTGAAAGAGAGCTCTAATATTGTTTGTGAATGGAAATTCTTAAAGCGACTGAAGGTCCAGCACAAGGCACGGGCATCGGAAAGTGACGTATATGGTACAACAGCGGATTGGATGATACATGCAGCAGCTCAATCGCTGGAGTTATGTGAAACATTTAGAGTGAACACGTCATGTTGTTCGAACTGTTTCCTAATAGTTGTTGTAAAACTGCTAGAGGCTATTCACAGCGGACACTGGAGGGGGGGGGGGGGGGGGGGGAGGGCGGAGGGGAGGGGGGAAGGTCACAAGAAAAATGAGGGCAGTTCTACGACGTTCTGTTACAAACATGCAAACATGACGATTTCCTGCAGAGAGTGGAAGACAATCCTGTGACGATGTTGATAGGCGAAGTCTTTTAGAGCGTACTGCAGTATTATTTATTTATTTATTGCTTGTCTAGCCTGACCTGATTAAAGCGTTAAGATCCTTTCTTAAATCGACCAGATGCAACATATACAAGAAATATTACATTATAATCAAATTAATAATAATTGGCATTAATACAAAAATAATAACTGGTGATAATAATAGTAGCACTAATAACAATGATAACATAATAGATGAATTAAGAATGACATTAATTAGTTATTAAATAATGAACTAAATACTAATAATCTTCATCATTAGTAAAAACAAATAATTTTCCGTAGTAACAATAAATGTAACAATAATAATAGTAATAAAGTAATGATGGTGTTAAGAATGACATAGATTAGTTTAGCACGTTTGAAGCTTTGTTTGGTATTAGAAAAGTGGAAGGGGTAATGAAATAGGAAGTGAATGTAACAATGCCTGAGATGAAAGACGAGAATTTCAGTAGGGAACTCTGTAGACAAGTGGCGAGAAAAGTGGTGGGGGCGGATGTTTGTCGGGAGTGGGCCACAAGAAGAAATAGCTATTGTGATATTAGGTGGCTCATTAACTCTGTTTTGAAGTTTGACAGGATTTTAATTTCTCTAATATTTTGAAGAAGGTTGTTCCAAATTCGGGTTCCTGAGTCATAAAATAATTTTGGAAACATGGCATTGTTGTGTTATGGTACGTAGTGGATTTTGCTTTGTTGAGAAGGAGTATTATTACGGTGAAAAGATGAAACAGAAAAAAAATCGCTCTTCTGTATCTTACATTTTATACATGTTCATTAGCCAGCTTTGAACCTTCGACAACTCGTCGCCAGATTTTCATTTATTTATGCATCCTGGCAATATTAGGTTCACCAGGAGTCTCTTGCACCAGACCAGATATTCTGCATATTTTACATCAGGTTCATTAGATAAGCATCAATTACATTTAGTATACAAGATTATAAAACATTTAGTAATTTCTATAGAGCAGAAAGACAGACAAAATAAGGAGAGTTTACATGGTTTACGAGCACAGCAATGGAGACAATTTACAGAGTGGTAATTTAAGCTATGATGGCTAGCAGTAGTAAGCATGAGAGAAAAGCTAGAGAAAAAAGAGAGGGAGAGAGAGGAACGTCATAAAACCCTTTACGAAGATAGGGTAAAAGAAAGTGACATGGCTGACAAGGAACTAAAAATAGCAAGCAACGTAATCGCGAGACGATGGGAACGTTTGGTTACAGAGGGGAAACTGACCACACACGTTAATTTTTGGGGGAAACTTTAAGAACTTTACAGCAGGAATTGTTTCATGTTATTAAAAGAGACAGAGAATTTAAGTATACACTGGATACAGGGTACCTTGCCGCAAAGATGGACTACAGCTGTAGAGAAAGAGTTTGCGAATGTTTTTATTTTATGCATGGGCACCAGCGTGTGGCGATAGTATTTTCTACCCAGTTGAGGCGCTCATTGAAACTTATATCCATGTTCTTTACCGCTCTCTGCACAGTATTCTAATACGGTCGAGAAGACTGGAGACCACTGTTTGCGGAACTCATAACTTATTGATTTACGATGGGGTAGTAACATTACTCGGAACACTTCAGAATTCAGATAATGTCAAAGGTTCTGTGGCCATCTTACTACTGAAGAAAGATTGTCGTTCACGTTGAGACGTCACCTTAGAAAAATTATGAATGACAGAGCTGGAAAACTTCTACGTTATTTGATTTTCAAACAGCTGAGCAGAACTGAACGTACTCAGACAGTTTTCTTTTTACTTATTCTGATCATCTCCAAACTGACACACAATATTTTTAGCGGAACCAAATATGACTTTCAATAATTCCTACAAAAGAGTGGCCCTGACTAACAATAACCTATACCTTTCATGAATCACTTACTCGAACTACTGCAATACAGCGAGCGCCAATAACGCCAGCTAAATGTATGATTCTAACTACTGAAGGCACTAACCACTGAGAGCCATAGTTAGCAAATGAAAGATTTTGATAGAGAACCAACAATGTACTTACCTTAATAATGTTCAAAAGTAATAATATATATATATATATATATATATATATATATATATATATATAAATCGATGATATCCATCTTTACAAATTTCCTTTTTCTGGCGGACACACGTCCAAATCGTCTGCTTATATTAACTTCTCAAAACTCCGGTATCTCTCTCTTCACATCCACCACTGCTGACGGCTCACCTCCAACTGCACAAAGCTACGCGCTGTTCACATCCAACTGCCCAACACTACACAAGCGAATATTCCAACAATGAGTCCAACCAGCCACAGGCTGCACACAGCGCACTCAGAGATTTTCATACAGAACACTACGTGGCGTTACCAACATAAAAACCCTCATGCTCCCCACAAAAAAAATTTACAAATTGTTTTGGGGAGTGGACAATACTGATTTGCTAATTTTCTTTATTAACGCCAGTAAATACATCAAATGCACACAATTATTGATACACTATTGATCAAAAGCAAAAATTGTCCCACATTCCATAAAGACAGTCCTGATCATTCATCACAATAGTACGAAGTATGATGAGTAAAAGAAAATGCCACAGAAGTAGTGGATTTCCATGTAATCTTGAAGAAGTCGTGTTGTCTTTCCAGTGGAAAGAGAGTGCTGACATTCGATATGTAGACACGTAAGGGGCCACAACAGAGCAAACCCACAGCACAGTCAGTCAAAGTTTTGTAAATATTGGTAGGTAGGTCATCACAGAGCAGACCCACAGTATTTCTTGTGGAGATAGTGATACTGGTGGGCCACCAAAGGTGCAAACCCAGAGTAGTCCTTGTGGAGATAATGTTATTCGTGGGCCACCAAAGGTGCAGACCCACTGTAGTCCTAGTAGAGATGGCCAGCAGCCATCCACTGCACCTGTGCGGGTGCACAATCATCATCAAAGAGTCTTGCTGACAATATAGCAAGTCCATGAACCACCATTTGTGCACTCACTACCTTTTTGGAATGTCCTTAGAACCAGCAGTGCTGTCAATCATTACCTTGCTGAATTATCAACAAATGTACGAGCACTAACAGTCCATTTATTTTATTTTTTATTTTTTAAACTACTTACGCATTGTGCATATACTATGACCAACAGAAACATGTGCAGTAAAATGAAACTTAATTTGAAGAACTGATGTCTATAGAACTACAAATTTATGACATGAGAATACAATTACAAAGGTACAAAATACATCATTAAGTAATATAATAATACATGAAACATTTGTAGTAATACAGGCTTTACAAAAGTATAAAAATAAGCATACACATCAGTGTTACAGGAATTATGACATAAATAAATAAATAAACACTAAAACAGAACAGAATAAATATTGCCTAAACATCTTTGCAAAGTAAATAACATATTATTAATGAAAATTATATTTGAGGATGACAGTATTCCTCATCATAGTGAATGTAGCTTAGTATTAGAAAATTCTACAACATAACTCTTATCAGATGAACACATAAAGACAGGAAGAACACAAATACACAAGGGTACAAAAACACATAGCAGAACAATACAAATGACAGGACAGGGTTTGTTTTCAGTGTAACATTTGGTACTGCAGTCCAACCCAAAACTTCATTCCACAGATATTTCGTCTTATTTCAACATTTGTTCCCAAAGAAAGCCTGTCTAAGCATGCTTTCTGTATTTATATGTTCACATATTTCTTCCCTCATTATTTATTTTCAATTATCTTATCTCATCATTTCTTTCCAAGATAATCCTACCTAAATCTGTTGTCCCTAAACCCTACTTTTTTGTTCATATCCTCTTTCAAAATAATTATTCTTCATTGTACACTAATTTTTCGGCCAACCCATTTTGTTATAACTTCTCAATGCATTCTTTCGCTATTCTTCATGGTTAGTTTCTTATACAGATTCCTCCCTCTTAAGCTAACTTAAGTCTACAGGGCTCAGATACATATACTATAGAACGAGGTAATACAGCAGCACAAAACAATTAACACAAACAGCAATGACAAAAAAATACAAATTGGCAAAGCAAGCAGCAGTATATCTAATTTAGCAAAGCAAATGCAACATTACAAATAATATAAGGTAATGTGTAGCAACAAGAAAAATAAATCATTAGTGAATCTGGCTTAATACAACATAAAATTCAGTCGGACAATGCCTGACAAACACCATCAGCAAAAGCAATAACTTATACCTAAACATGACAAAGCTCAAGCAGAAAAAATGTTACAGTAAAGATAGGAAATGTCTAATACATATGTCACATCGTAACACTAGAGTGATGCATCACAATAACTTACTATACCAAACAAGTTACCAAGATGAAAAATTTATGTATGCAATTCCTGTTAAGGGGAAATGCGTATTTGTGCTCCCTTTTTTAAGAAAGTAGATCATAAAATTATTATTAACTGAATCTGTAGACAGAAAACATTTCTACTAGTGCATCTATTAAATTTTATTTTAATCAATGCTGCAATGCAGGTAGAAACTAGATATTAAATCAAATGAGCAAATATATATGTACAGCAAGGCATGAAACGTCATTCACTAGCCACATGGCATTTCATAAGGCAGTAAAAAAATCTCTCAACCAGAAAGACAGCAGTCACAATCAGGTGTGTAGACATAAAATATTTCTGATTACTTCATTAGGCATTTCAGTAAATATCAGAAATTATGGCTCCAATCTGTAATCATATGTCTTCAAGTACAAGCTTGTCATATTGGCGATGCTTTCTATAAATAAATGTCAGTAGCGAGGTTAATGGCCTCTTTTTTCTGCACCTGTGCCTCTGAAAGGCCCACACCAATGGCTTTTTACCCAGGTGACTGTCGCGCAGCTGGGTGCCCTCAACACATTACATCAAGGTCACCTACCTTCCTTACCAGAATATTTATGATGGCAGTTTCCACTACAGTGACAGTCTCATATAAAAAATTTCACAGGTTGAAAATTTATGTTATAAGTGTGTAGAAACTAAATCTCATAAATACCAGTGTCTAAAATTTCTGTCAGCATAGTGGTACTCACATTCACGTATGCACACACATTTAGTAAATCATAAAGTACAATTTTTGGTTTCCATCATCCTTTTTCACAAACCAGTGTCCCTAACCACTACTCATTATTCCTCACCTTCTTACACACATAGATATTTGTCGACACTTCTTCATTATTTCATCATAATAAATACATAGCATAATCAAATTGCTCATATAGCATTATCTTATTGATCATAAACATACCTCAACAGCATAATACACATTGTTGTCATACTAATATCATAACACCTGTCAAATCTCAAAAATGTCATAGCTTTCTTGAATAATCTCAAATCCTTTAAAAAATGCTCTCTGCTCATTTCAATAAAGTCATCTACCTCAAACATACTTCAAAAATGATGATCACTTACCAATGGTATCACAATGGTTCCAAAACAATATGAACAGTTCACAAAGTACAGACACAATACAATTTCATAATTGTGAAGTTATCTAACTGTGTAAACATGTGTCATTGACGTAGTTAAAAAAATGTTTGTTTCTCTGTTAAATGATCAGATAGCTGTGTAATTCAGTCATAGAGAAATACCGAAGTGTAAAGTTGTATAAGCAAATATCATATTAGCTACGGCACCTAGCGCTTGCCACACGCTTAGTACACCAAGTAAATGTGTACCCCCTGAGGATTAATGTAACTATACCCTCAGTTGTTACATATTGCAGCAATGGAATGAAATGTATCACCGAAAACCTTCTTTGTATCTTTGTAATTCAAAAATCTTTGAAAAAAATGTTTTAAGTACAAAATTTAGTCACTCAAATGCGTGTCCTATAGCGCTAAACTGCGCGTCTTGCTGTAAGATAATTTCTGTCATTACTTAACAGTAAAAACGTGCAAAGTATCGTAGTTGTCGTCGTCCATAAACAAAGTTCTGCAAATGTGTATAGATATGTAGTGTGTATAGATATCGTAGTTATTACATACATTACCATGACCAAGAAAGTACTGTATTGTGACGAATTCTTGTTTTTCGAAAAAGGCTGTCTCATTGTAGGTATACCACAAAAATTACTACTAAAACACGTTTTACTTCCCAGAATAATGCAGAAAAACTGTGCAGATGTAAAACAGATACAGCGCAAAAGCAATAACATTAAGCGTCTCACTCATTAATAGTGTCAAACAAACCAAATACTAAGTCATCTGTAATGTCACAGAAAGTATTGTAAACAAAGAATGTCTTTTCAACTAAACAAAAATGTTGCATTGAAGTTTCGTTAGCAGTATACGTTCTAAGTATGTAAGCCTTATAGTCGTTACGTAATCGTGTAACTAACAAGCAAGAATGTACACACAATAACACTGTGTCATCTGTTCACTATAACAATGCATTGGTAATTACCGTCTAACTAAGTTCCCTAGGTTCTTGACTGGATAGTTAATAGTTCACGTCGCGGCCACCTGAGGTTCATGGCGTTATCTCCGGCTGAAGACGAGTATAGAAATTATATAACAACCTTGGGCTTAGAACTTAGTTATGATTTGGATTGCACTATGGATTTGTGTACTATATTGTGAACTTAATTACGTAGCTACTTGCTATGAGAGCAATGGACGGTACCTGCTTCAGTGTGGAGAATAAAGATAAGTATTCTTTCTGACCGCTGGCGCCTTACTTTGAGACTAATCTTTTCTCAGCCATAAGATCTTGCGTCACACCCCAGTCACGTCCTGCTACCATTTCCAACTTATATTTGCCACTCCAGGCAGACATAAAAATTCTTATATCTTTTCTTACATTTTTCTCATGTTTATTTATTCTTCAGGAAGATTTGGTGCATTCCTGTGGATGATACTGATCGTAGAAACATTCGAAACATACAAACTCCGGACACCAGAAGCATTGCGTGAAGGCAGGTTTGCCACGGTGACATTTCTTTGTATGAATCTCACTCGGGAGAGAAACGCCATTAACACTGCTGAAGATTTCACACGTAGCCAGTAATTTCGCGGCAAATCACGCATAACAGATCACATCATCGAAAACTGGCGCTTGCAATTTATTTTGGATCAAGTTAAATTATAGGAAATTCACTGAAATAATTTCAAATTTTTTTGTCATTTTTTTAAAATTCATTCATCAGACATAGTTAGTAGACGAATAAGGACAGGGTTATTTCAGAATACATTAGAAAACATTTGTGCTTTAGTCTTCTGCGAACATGGTTAAATAAACGAAAACCGAAAATAAAAATATTATTCAGCTTTGGAACACGGGTTGCAAAAGTAAGGAACCATGACGCTAACCATGTGGCACCAGCTCCGGTCAGAATATCACCCGGTAAAAGACACATAAAGTAGTGTGAAGTGGCAACGCTAGCCCTGCGCCAGGCCTTCGGGTCAAACAGCTGCTTGCTAAAAGGCATATAAAGTGCCTCGAACACTCTGACCGTCGTTTTCTCAGAAACAGTTAAGTAGCTACGGATAAGCTGTAACACGTGTTTGCATGTTTTCCCCCGTCTTCCATTGAACG
This sequence comes from Schistocerca piceifrons, assembly GCF_021461385.2. NCBI lineage: Eukaryota > Metazoa > Arthropoda > Insecta > Orthoptera > Acrididae > Schistocerca > Schistocerca piceifrons. Next base: position 357,600,378 of record NC_060141.1, on the reverse strand, counting down.
AAGTTTCTGGGAAATCGGGTTACGGCATTTGTCATGTTCCCCTCCTTAGTAGGAAGCGGATAAATGGAAGTGGGAGAAGATATAGTCGGTATTCAGGTAAACACAGTTCTGGCTGTACGCTGCAGAGCAGGCTCATTATGCGCAGACCGCTGCCATAGGTGTCGCCCAGATGACGAGACGACAGCGGCACTTTCGACGATGTCTAGGGTCTCACAAAGGTCGTGCCTTCAGTAGTGTGCAGATAACCGTGAGCCTCTAATCGCTAGCTGGCATGGATAACAAATACCTCCCACCTTAAACAAAACTGTTAATCGCTCGGATCGAATCTAGACCGCCGACGAGGAAAAATAGCTCTCAAAGACCAGATCAGGAGCTTATTCCGAAACCCCTTCATCCAACGCCTCTAACTCCCACGCGTAATATTAATCATTGTGTGCATACGCATAGGAAGAGGAACGATTTTTAAATACATGAAAACATGAGAAAATGATATGTAATGTGTTTAGTCTGCTCTAAAACGCCTTACAATGCTACGTGTGATTATTTCTAAACGTTTATGCAGTGCCCAGTAAGCTACATACATTGTATAATGTTGGCCATTAAAAATGTAAGACTAATAACGATAGCAGTTGACGAAATTTTACTTATTATCTATACACCGTACAGAAGAAACAAGACATGATTTAGTTCTAGGTGATATGGAGTTACGCACTATGCCAAATTTAGTACACAGAAATGCCAGCTCTGATAGTAACAGCGGTTTTAATGCGGATGGAGATCAAGTCCTTGGATGAAACATACACGTATGTCATTCTATGTTGGTTGGACTCATTGTCATGTCTGCTGGCAAGTAATGGGTTGCCACCCCTCGCCAACCCATGACGGGATGTTTTCCATGGCTGAGAGATTATGGGAACGTGTTCACCAAAGTGACAGTCGAACAGCATCTGTTCGAGGTAAGTCAAGACGACTTCCCGTTGTCCTCCCGAATGTTAGACTCAACACAGGGTACACTCACCAGCCACGTCAGAAACGAAACGCCTAGTATACAAATTACGATTTGCCGAAATCACGTGATGGTGTGAAATAAGTAAATGTGATCTTAATATAGTCAAGTCGGAAAATGAAACCCTCTCTTAATACATTCGTCGCTGCGGCACTTGATATGAAAAAAAAAAGAAAACTTTACCGATGAGCTCGTGTTGTGTACTAGAGTTGTAGGTGCTGCAACAGCAGTATGACACTGATGAGTGGAATATGGGAATGTTCATTCTCCAAGGAGCCCGTGAACCTCGATATACAGGGTGATCAAGAAGTCTGTATAAATTTGAAAACTGAATAACTCACAGAATAATGTAGATAGAGAGGTACAAATTGACACACATACTTGGAATGACACGGGGTTTTATTAGAACCAGAAAAATACAAAACTTCAAAAAATGTGCGACAGATGGCGCTTCATCTGATCAGAATAGCAATAATTATCATAACAAAGTAAGACAAGGCACAGATGATGTTCTTTACAGGAAATGCTCAATATGTCCACCATCATTCCTCAACAATATCTGTAGTCGAGGAATAATGTTGTGAACAGCACTGTAAAGCATGTCCAGAGTAATGGTGAGGCATTTGCGTCGGATGTTGTCTTTCAGCATCCCTAGGGATGTCGGTCGATCACGACACACTTGCGACTTCAGGTAACCTCAAAGCCAATAAAGGTCTGGGAACCTGGGAGGCCAAGCATGACGAAAGTGGCGGCTTAGCAAACGGTCATCACCAAACGACGAGCGCAAGAGATCTTTCACGTGTCTAGCAATATGGGGTGGAGTGCCATCCTGCATAAACATCGTATGTTCCAGCAGGTGTTAATCAGCCAGGCTGGGGATGATGGGATTCTGTAACATATCGGCGAACCTCTCACCCGTCACAGTAGCAGTTACAAAACCAGAATCACGCATTTCCTCGAAGAAAAATGGCCCGATAACGGTAGATATGCTAAATCCAACCCATACTGTGACTTTCTCGTCGTACAATGGAGTTTCCACGACAGTTCTAGGATTTTCGGTAGCCGAAGTTCTGTAGTTGTCGGCGTTGACAGACCCTCGGAGCGTGAAATCAGCTTCGTCGGTCCACAACACTTTACTCAACCAATCATCTTCCGCCATCTTTTGAAGCGCCCACACCGCAAAAGTCCTCCGCTTCACTAAATGGACAGGTAACAGTTCATGATGCCGATGGATTTTGTACGGATCCCATCGGAGGGCGTGCCTCAGTGCCAACCAAACAGTAGTGTATGGAATGCGGGTGCGACGTGCGACTGCACGAGTGCTGACTTCCCCGTGCATAGACGAACCCGCTAGTGTCCATTTCTTCCTGAACTGTCTCAGCAACATTACGCCTTGTGCTCCGTCGGCCACTACGGGGTCTATCGTCTAAACAATCCGTGGCTTCGAACTTCGAAATCATTCTCGCCACAGCTGCATTTGCCAACGGACCTTTATCCGTTCTAATCCCCTTCCTATGGCGATAGGATCGTAACGCTGAACTAGCGCATTCCCCATTCTGATAATACAGCTTCAGTAAAAGCGCCTTTTCAGGTAACGTCAACATGCTGCGACTGCTGGCGCATCTGATTCTCTCTCTCATTACAGCTCCTTTTATACACGATTGTCATGCGCAGTCACTGACGTTTTGCTGTCCAGCGCCATCTGTCGGACATTTTGTGAACTTTGCATTTTTTTGGTTCCAATCAAACCCCATGTCATTCCAAGCACGAGTGTTAATTTTTACCTCTCTATCTACATTATTCCGTGGTTTATTAAGTTTTCAAATTTATACTGACTTTTTGATCACCCCGTATCTTTCCCGATGCCATACGCAGTACTGAGACTCATCCGGAAACATGACGTGGTACCACTGCTATGTCTCGTGCTGTTAAACTCACCATTGTCTGCTGCTGTGTTGAGGGAAGCCGCATCATTGGTCGCCATAATGACAAGAGGGTATCCAGTCTGTCCGTGTGTATGTTTCTTGCTGCAGACAAACCCAGGTCCTGACTCAAGGTACGCGACGTGGCTCTACGATCCTGCAGGCTCGAGCGAACAATGTATCTCTCCTCTCATGCACGAGTGGCGCAGGGCTAATAAAATCCTGCTTGACACTGAGTATGGCCCAACTGAACTCATCGATTCCTTATTAACAAGACAGCTGTGAACTCCAGATCAAGACCAGCAATGCCATCACAGTACCATAAACGGCAATCTCGATAGATCGGAATTCTGTCGTCACTTTCCGACACTTGCAAGTAGACATTTCGCATAACACGATTTTTTTACAAACAGGCAACATGAAAGTGCGATCTAAGAACCGGATACCTGTTGTGTAATCTTTCCTTACAAAGAAGAATAGCATTCGTCCCATTTTGTTGTGTTGCGCTTAAATGCTAATCATTCGTGTATCCAAACATATAGTATACATCAGTTTAACATTAGCTACACGCAACCTACATTGTGTTGGAACTTTCATCACTAGCAGTGAACTTGATTAAAACTGAATTTTCACATCGTGGAGGCTGTCACTAATTATTATGATTACAATCGCTGATACTGACGCTTAGAAATATTATCACACAGCAAAACAATGTATTTGGCATAGCAGGGTAAAAGTTAGGATACCTTCCCTGGTAATGCAAGAATGGAAGAGTGATGAGTGACCACGTGTCCCGAGGCATTGAACCATCTGCTTACAGTGCAGCAAAACGACCTAAACTGGACAGAGATCTGTCATTGTGATGACCACGCACTTTGAAGTAAGAAGACTTATTCAGACTCCAAGAACACTCATTCAAGAAGCAGACAAAGTGGAAGAAGCTAACCAGTGCCTCTGAAGAGTGCAGAAACTGACTAAACAACAACAATAGAACGAGTGAAGTCATCAACAGCCAGTGGCGATGTCTGCCTGCTATGACTTGCTGCCTTTTCCGTGGTTGGGGTGCTGCTGTGGAGGGATGCTGGCCAGCTCACTCTCATAAATATTTCCCCAAACCAGAAACTCATTCTCAGATGTTCTCAAAGAGCTCAGCCTACCAACGTCCAGCAAGGAGGAGAAGACTGTGACAGCCTACTGACATCTGACAGTCTGCAAGCTTCTTGTGCTGACTCTGATGTGGTGTACTTACGGGAAGATCCCCTCTGTGCCGCAACCTGAATGGCCAGAAATTTTGCTCAGTGGAAGTGGAGTCGAAATAAGAGAACACATCTTGGATTATCTGTGGGTACTCGACCACTTCTGAGAAAGTGACGGTCAATGTTTTCAAGGGACTTTATGTGTCTTTTACCGCATGGTAGTTAGAGACAAAATGGTGGCCAGAGTTGCAGTTTTTCATTTTTACACCTCATGTTCGAAAATGGAGTTCTTTTTTCTTATCATTTATCAACCTATGTCCGTGGAATGTTACTATACGAATGTTTCTTATGAACTTAGAAAACAGAAGGACGTTATATTTCTTTGTACTGTTTATAACTGGATTTCAAAATAAATGACGTACAGTCTTAGACATAAAAACTGACCGCCGGCCAGCCGCCACAGAGACTAAGTCCGAGTCGTTCACTTAAGGTGGCCAATAAAACTGACCGCCACCGACAACTCTAAGTCCGGCCATCTGCACAATCAGGCAACACTGTAAGATGCGGAAGTGTTAGGAGCAAGTGTTGTCTACTTCCGAGATGTTAACCAGCTGTGTGAGCCCGTGGTCTAGTGGCAATCGTCGTGCATTCAAAGCTCATAGTTCCCTGTTCGCGACCAACTGTTTCTTTTATTTATTTAAAATCACATTTCGGTCTAAAGTTATGAGTCTGACTGAACATCGAAGATAATTCGCTTAACATTCTACCCGCCAGCAATAACAAGTATTCCAGAAACAATTCCGCACGACAGCTCGTGGCTGCCGCGGGATCATAACAGCTTACGCTCGAGTGTTCCCTCGCGCTACAGCGGCTACCGGCCACCGGCCAGACACCACCCGCCGCCTGAAACCCGGCGCCGTCCAGGTGAACGCGTCGCGACGCTGTCAGTGTGTGCCTCAACTGTCATTTTCGAATTTGAAGTTCTAGTTATCATCTGGCAGTTAAGCAATGGATTTTGCAAACTTGAAAATCATGAACTACAGTTAAGCATTGTAAAATTGAGTCGTAAGTGGAAAAAGGTGCAACATCTGCAACACAACGTTTACTTTTGATATAACAGAGGGGTGAATGCAGAGGAGGCAGCTAGAAAGCTGTGTGGAGCGAGTGCTTTTGTGAAAAATACGCCAGAAAAAGATATTCTTGTTTCAACAAACATCGTTCTGGCATGAATGATTTTCCGTATTAAGGAAGTCTCGACTACTGATATATGTGATAGATTACCATTTTACCATCATGCGACATTTGCATTCAACAGGCAAAGTTCAGAAGTCTGGTGTAGGAGTGCTGCATGCTCTAATTCGAAACAACAAAAATCAACGGAATGACTATTATTGACCGTCATCAGGTCGCTCATTGAGCATTCCTATGCGGTACTGTTACTGGTGACGTGTTATGATTCCTTTATCGTTAACTCCCTAAGCAGAAATGAAAGGCTGAGCCCCACCAAAAGACGTAAACTCGAGCAAAGAGTAGTGTGAACATAATATTTTAAATCTGATAGATCAAAAAGTGTGTTTTGGGCTACGAATTCTGCCCCAAGGGGTGTGTGCAACACAGCTGGAAAATGTTGCCAAGAACTGAGACACCGTTCGGTCGCAGTGTAAGAGACATCACCTGTGCTACTGCATGATAACGCACTCTGTTGATTTCAGAAACAAAGCTATCCATGAGATTGATAGGAAAGTCGTCTCTCAGGCACGTGTATTGATAGAGAAGTCCTCTCTCGAGCACTTGTCCTTCTCGTCATGTATTCGTAAAATTTTACCTTTCCCGCTCTTGATCGATCAACCGTCAAGGCAATTCATTTCTAGTCGAAAATATCCGTAAAACTACATTGGTTGAAAGACATTGTTAGCACCAGTAGGTTTCTACCGGCGCAGAATTTGCAAACAACTTCAGCATTGTCAGATAGTTTTAGATATCTTGAAAGAAAATTCTGCTGCTGATTAATTTCTCCCTGATGATTACTGTTGCATTTAGTAAACTAATGGAAAATGCAATTAAAATATTCACTGTACTAATACAAATTAAATTCAGCTTACTACAGAAACATCACGACGGCAGTTTATCTTAATAAAACATTCGCAAGTATTATGAAAATGTAGCAGTTAATAGATAAAATTATGTATTCACTACAACAAAAAATATGTCGGCAGAAAACAAAAGTGGCATTATGAATTTGGCTTTACCGTAAGGTTTTCGCTCTGACACTAAGGGTTACTGAAAGTAGCAAGACGAATTTTGCTCGAGCTTCGTTTTACGATTCTCTTACTGAGTATGTATCTGCCAGCTTGTAGCTCCGCTACAAAAGGATTAATAATCTGGCTTTCAGCGAGTCTCGAAAGGCGAACGAAAGCAGCTTTCACCTGGTAGCCAAGCATGTTACCTAGGAACTGGCTTTTCCTAAAGTGGGAAGGCATCCTTTTGTGGTTGAATTGTTGGCAAATGTCAGTCGGACGTGTGCCGTTAGTGTAAGCGTTTCGGTGTCTTGAATTTGTACCAATGATTTTTCTACAGGTTTTTTCTGTCCCAAATAGAGAGTTGAAGTCTCCCATTAGTATTTTCACGTCATCATGGTGAATTTTGCTCATGGTATTTTCGATTGTGTTCCAGAATTTTTCGACATTTTCGGTGTTTTTCTTATTTTCGATGTTGGTGGGGGCATGTGCATTGATGAGTGTATATTTTTTACTGGGGCTCTGAATGAGCATAGTTATAAGTCGATTGTTGATGGTCCGACCGTGGTGACCGAGCGGTTCTAGGCTCTGCAGTCCGGGACCGCGCGACTGCTACGGTCGTAGGTTCGAATCCTGCCTCGGGCATGGATGTGTGTGACGTCCTTAGGTTAGTTAGGTTCAAGTAGTTCTAAGTTCTAGGGGACTCATGACCTCCGCTGTTAAGTCCAATAGTGCTCAGAGCCATTTGAACCTTTTGATTGTTGATGGGAGTGATTTCTTTGACAGAGTTGACTGTAGATCTGTGTTCGAGAAATGCAATGCCGAAGATTGGTACGCCTTTCGCTACCTTTTGTTGTATTTTACTCTTGAAGATGTAATGGTTTCCGTAATGCAAGGCTTCATAGTCAATTAGTCGTGGTTCTTGAAGAGCAAGGATGAGAACTTTTTGTCGGTCGATTTCTTTTGTGAGATTATTTAGTTTTCGAGTTTGGATCAATATATCGATGTTTAGTTTTCAAATGCATGTTCTCCGCTTGTAGGGAAATTTACCAGAGATCTTCCGTATTCTATGCCGTGCTAACCTGGACTCCCCAAAATCCGAAAATCCAACTGCCGCCTGTCGACAGCCGGGTTGTGTACCACGTGGGTAAAGTTGACTTTGCTTGCATAGTTCATGTTTGCTTGTGTTTCATTGGTTTGGCTTGGGTGATACCAGGACCGGACAGGACCAGAGGGTGTTGAACCCTCTGGAAGCAAATATTTTCAGCCAAGCTCATTGAGCTAACAGATGGTGATCAGAGTAGCGGTGATTTTCACTCTGACGTATCTTTATTTTGGGTTCAACGGATTGAGAAGCCCAAGTATTTGATTTACTCGGTACCACCCATATAGGGGAGGGTTTCCCCTATCCGCCACACGGGATTATTATTATTATTATTATTGTCATTATGTCATCGCAAATCCGATATGGTGTATCTTCCCACCACTGAAATAGATATTGTTCGATTCAGTATTTCCATCACATAAATCTGGGTTATAATTACGTTACATTGCTGCTAGTAGACATATTTCTCACTTTTTCTTAGACAGTTGCTGCCTGTTACTCCATCATAGGTATTTATGTGCGCAGGATTGTTGCAATACGGACGTTCAAATTATCCGATTTTTGTAATTTCATTTCGATACCAGATCGTTCTAATCGGATTCAGCCGGTCAGTCTTAATGGTGATATCCGACTACGACTCTCATCATATGATTGACTGGGTAAACCACATTCTTCATCGGACTGTTGAATCTAGATCTCTTATCTATGACAGGGCCTGAATTCTTAAACACTGTGGAAAATAATAATCCAACGTGCTTATTACAAATACGTTATTTAAATATAAATAAATTAACTATCGAGATAACAGTTTATTTACAGGGACAGAGCCCCATCCATCATAGCAGAGCAGTGCGAGATTGCTTTCAGGGCCAAAAGAGGATAAAGCTGTTGCCGTTTGTTCCACGATCACCGAACATCAACCAGGTAGAGAATATGTGGGCAGAGGTAACAACGTCATTGCTATGTGGACCTACAAATGCAAGCGACCTTTGGACGAATGTAGAAAACGTATGGTGGGAAGTAAACCATCACGCTACACTGTCGACGACTTAACGAAATCAATTCCCCTACGCCTTCGAGAAATCTTATGTAATGATCGTGAGTGGGTTGGTTACTAAAAATGTATTCGTCCACAAAACCCACGTGGACAATTGTCTGATAATCGGTCAAGCTTTGCTTTGTCGCAGCTCTTTAGCATACAAGTCTATTTATTTTCAGTCTCCTCCTTACAATTCTTGCAATGCAAGGTAATTGAAAAATCTCATCTACTCGACGCTAACTGAGGAATTGACTGGTGCATGTGTTGTTCAGTACACAGTAGTTGTCATCCACATTGCAGTCAATGACTGTGTGTGTGTGTGTTTTCGCGTTCACGCACAGTCTGAATCAATGCAGTTAACATTAGAGAGACAACCAACAATGAATAGTGCATCAAATAGGACTGTAAAGTATTTTAATGCGATGGAAAGTTACAAACTGAATTTTTACCCAACCCACGTCCTGCATATTACGTCAAGTAAGATGTATTAACTCCATAGTATCATTAGCACAGACAGTGCGCTCTTGCTGTTGAGGCTCGCGACAAGTGCAGCGATTAGCAGTGCCCAATGCCGCCGCGATTTGTTTATGTTAGCTGAGCGTGGACACTGCAGCAGACGCTTCGCCATAAACAGAAAGAAATCGCTTTGGCTCTGACTGCAGTGAGCGGATATCACTGCCAGCGTGTTCTTATAGCAACCAACGTGAGACTCTACTCACAGGTGCGATGGAGCAATTGCAACGGCTATCATGTCATTAGTCATCAGAATATTAACCAGTGATGAAATGTCCACTCTATTTGAATCCCAAGAAAATAGGAAACTTCTCACAGAGGAATGTGAGGTGATATCAAAATTTATCCAACACACAAAAATTAACTGCAGTGCTTTAATGTATGCAGCAGTAGCACACAAGGAAATATTATGTCTTGGAAGCGTATATTTAATTTCCTCTTCTCATATTAACGCCCTTGTTTTAGTATGAAGTGAGAAAATAAACACGAATAACTAAAGTCCCTGAGAAGCATATAAGTCATTTCCTCTTCTCATTTCATAACTTTTGTTTTAGTATGAAGTAAAAAAATAAACAGTTTAGGGTTCTGAAGCATAATATGACACCAGATTCTTATCGTAGGCGCTATCGGAAACACAAAAAGCAGGGAGCTGTCCATTCTTCTGTCCAACAGTCTGTTTCCTTTCATGCATTGCTCCCGCTAGGAAATTCTTAATTAAGGACTTGTGGGCATCGAGTTCTTCAGCAGAACAAGCCTTATGTTATTGTGCTAATTACGATATGGAAAAAATGCAACAAAGACGAGTTCCACTAGAGCAGTGAGGATATTTGTACATGTCTGTATTCAGCAATGACTGCCAGCTGCCACAGCACTTCACAGAATCCTTGCGGCAGGCAACACAACTGTGCGTGCACTTCAGACTTCATTCAGTAAGACGTCAGGAGATGGAAACGTCAAATTAAAGTCGCTTTCCGAGTCGTATTCAATCCATAATGAGGTATTATTAAGGTAGTTGAGCGTTCTAGCAATTACACTTTTATAATTCCCATATGAGTATTCCGATAGCCAAAAGAACCCGTTAGTGTGAAACCATCTGGAACTGCCTTAATATCACACTGCAAGAACTTGAGACAATACGTGGACTCTTCTCTTCGCTGGGTGACCTATTACTGTTATTTAGGATTCTCCCCGTCCTAGGCATAATGCAAATGGAACTTCAGAGGCGCTTTCCGCTATTCTTGACAAACATCAGCAATTTGTAATCACTGCATGTTACAACTGCGTGATGATAATGATTCAGGTTGTCAGTAGTTGTAGTGGTGTTATGCTGTCAAACTGCTTTCTGTAACGTTAATGGTAACGCACATAATTTAGCGCTGACTACCTACTTAAGTAAAGATAGTGATGTGACGTCGTCGCTTGTCTTTATTTGGCCTCAGCTTGAGTAATCCGATTTAACGAACGTAGTACTCCATTCGCGGACTGCTAATGATACAGTATGACTACAGAGATCATCGAGCGGGTATTATATTAATTCTGCAATGAACTGCTTAACAAATATTACCCTCGGCTATGCAGCTGGAATGACTCATTGCACAGGTACTCTATGTTGCACTTGGTTAAGTGATCAGTTTGCTGAAATCCTGCTTCTACTGTTCGTAAATACTTGTATACTTCAAAAATGGTTCAAATGGCTTTGAGCACTATGAGACTTAACTTCTGAAGTCATCAGTCCGCTAGAACTTACAACTACTCAAACCTAACTAACCTAAGGACATCAGACACATCCGTGCCCGAGACAGGATTCGCACCTGCGACCGTAGCGGTCGCGTGGTTCCAGACTGTAGCGCCTAGAACCGCTCGACCACCCCGGCCGGCATACTTGTATACTGACCATTCGTTATTCGACTAAATATGAACTACAATCTGATTCGCATATATATGACATGGGTCAGCGCCGGCACAAGGCAATGACTAAGGGTTGGATGCCATTGAAGTCCCGTTACATTGATGGCAAGACAAATGTTCGCAAATCACCTCTATTGCCTCAAAAAACAATCGCATGTTAAATATCGAAGGCCCGACGTCCACACTGTCACAGCGCGTTGAGACACAGCAACGACGGCAGATGAAAATTTGTGAGCGACTGGGCTTCGAACCTAGACCTCCTGCTTACTTGAATAACGTGCTGATCACTGCACTATTGTTATTAATTTTTTTTTTAGTTTGAGAAGACTTTCAGCACCAGGTAGGCAGAGGCAAAGATGGCAGGGGTCGAAGATCCGAGGCCTGGCCACAATGCCTCCCCCTACCTGTCACTGAGCAGCTGCATTATTCCCATGTATTCCTTTAAATTGTAGAACAAAATTGAAGTAGTAATTAAGGTAAAATAAATTAAAGATTGCCGCCTCCAATGGCGTGCGTTCCTTGTAGAACATAACTTATAACAGTGAAAAGGGTGACGGAAAAATACAGAACAAACATTCATTCAGGAATATATTCACAATTTAAGTTATTATGCACTGAATGCATATGAAGTCTGTAAGGGAGCCATATATTTTTCAACAAATGAAAGAAATTACGGAGCCGGAGGGGTTTTGACAAATTAGAACAGTTTTGATTTTAGAACCAACGTAAAAGAATATTCCAGGAATAAAAAAAGTGAAAGAATAGTATTTTGCTTCTAATCAATAAAACTGTCCACCTCTTTGTAGTCCACATAAAGCAACAGATAAAAAATTTTAAACCATTCCTTATATTTGTTATTCTTCTTCAGCTTAAAACGTTCTCCAGCAATATAGAACATGTGCTCTTCTAAGTTCTAAGGTTTGTTTGTTACGACGTAAAACACACAACTGTCCCAGAAGCCACGAATAACTGTTATTCTTTGCGGACGGGTAACATTTCCAGAAAGGTTGTAAAGCTTCAGTTATCGGTATATGACTATCTACGGTTCTGTTGATAGTGCTAATTTCTTCCTAGTCCAGTTCCAAATTCTGATTCTATTTTCACATAAGAAGGTGTGCGCTACAGTTTCTACAAGCCGACATTTGTCGCAGTATGGAGATGGTCTCAATTTGATTTTCCATAATCGTTCCGCTGTAGGTATGGTTTCGTTTACAACGTCGCACCATACGGCACTGACTCTAGTTGGTATAATTTTATTGTTTATATTTCTCCAGATGTTCCTCCAGTTTTTTGTGGGTTAATTTACCGGAATTGGTTTGTGAAGTCGATGTCTGGTAATATAATCATAAACGGTTCTAGTTTTGGTTTGTGCTGGTGGAAGTCTTATACAGCTCCAATCGCCATAGTACTTTGGGACGTAATCTATGCTGGCGTGCTCCATTAACAGGAGCGTTCCTATCCCCAGGATCTGACGAGAGGAACAGAAGTTTCCCGATGCCTGTCTTAGTGGCATGTATTAGTTTAAAAGCACGTCTTTAATTCCAAGTCCTCCGTTTTGCCTCTGCAAAGTCGCCGTGTGGAAGGATACTTTGAAGATCTTTTGTTCCACACATACCAAGAGGCTACAGCTAATAATGGTTCAAATGGCTCTGAGCACTATGGGACTTAACTTCTGACGTCATCAGTCCCCTAGAACTTATAACTACTTAAACCTAACTAACCTAAGCACATCACACACATCCATGACCGATGCAGGATTCGAACTTGCGGTCGTAGCGGTCACGCGGTTCCTGACTGTAGCACCTAGAACCGCTCGGTCACCACGGTCGGACCATCAACAATCGACTTACGACTATGCTCATTCAGAGCCCCAGTAAAAAAAAAAAAAAAAAAAAAAAAAAACCTCATCAATGCACATGCCCCCACCAACATCGAAAATAAGAAAAACACCGAAAGTGTCGAAAAATTCTGGAACACAATCGAAAATACCATGAGCAAAATTCACTATGATGACGAGAAAATACTAATGGGAGACTTCAACTCTCTATTTGGGACAGAAAAAACCTGTAGAAAAATCATTGGTACAAATTCAAGACACCGAAACGCTTACACTAACGGCACACCTCCGACTGACATTTGCCAACAATTCAACCACAAAAGGATGTCTTCCCACTTTAGGAAAAGCCAGTTCCCAGGTAACATGCTTGGCTACCAGGTGAAAGCTGCTTTCGTTCGCCTTTCGAGACTCGCTGTCGGCCAGATTATTAATTCTTTTGTAGCGGAACTACAAGCAGGCAGATACATACTGAGTAAGGGAATCGTAAAACGACGCTCGAGCAAAATTCGTCTGGCTACTTTCAGTAACCCTTAGTGTCAGAGCGAAAACCTTACGGTATTACCAAATTCATAATGCCACTTTTATTTTCTGCCGACATAATTTTTGTTGTTGTGAACACATAATTTTATCTATTAAGTGCTACATTTTCATAATACTTGCGAATGATACAGGAAATGAAGTAAATAGAGACCTTTTCGAAGTCAAAAGTCGGTAATATACTACTAATTCGCGTTTAAATAGCCTCAATCGTCTTACAGACACTTAATGCTTTATTAAGATAAACTGCCGTCTTGATGTTTCTGTAGTAAGCTGAATTTAATTTGTATTAGTACAGTGAATATTTTAATTACATTTTCCATTAGTTTACTAAATGCAACAGTAATCATCAGGGAGAAATTAATCAGCAGCAGAATTTTCTTCCACGATAGCTAAAACTATCTGACAATGCTAAAGTTGTTTGCAAATTCTGTGCCGGTAGAAACCTACTGGTGCTAACAATGTCTTTCAACCAATGTAGTTTTAAGAGCATTTTCGACTAGAAATGAATTGCCTTGACGGTTGATCAATCAAGAGCGGGAAAGGTAAAATTTTACGAATACATGACGAGAAGGACAAGTGCTCGAGAGAGGACTTCTCTATCAATACACGTGCCTGGGAGACCACTTTCCTATCAATCTCCTGTATAGTTTTGTTTCTGAAATCAACAGTGTGCGTTATCATGCAGTAGCACAGGTGATGTTTCTTACACTGCGACCGAACGGTGTCTCAGTTGTTGGCAACAAATTCCAGCTGTGTTGCACACACCCCTTGGGGCAGAATTCGTAGCCCAAAACACACTTTTTGATCTATCAGATTTAAAATATTATGTTCACACTACTCTTTGCTCGAGTTTACGTCTTTTGGTGGGGCTCAGCCTTTCATTTCTGCTTAGGGAGTTAACGATAAAGGAATCATAACACGTCACCAGTAACAGTACCGCATAGGAATGCTCAATGAGCGACCAGATGACGGTCAATAATAGTCACTCCGTTGATTTTTGTTGTTTCGAATTAGATCATGCAGTACTCCTACACCAGACTTCTGAACTTTGCCTGTTGAATGCAAATGTCGCATGATGGTAAAATGGTAATCTATCACATATATCGGTAGTCGAGACTTCCTTAATACGGAAAATCATTCATGCCAGAACGATGTTTGTTGAAACAAGAATATCTTTTTCTGGCGTATTTTTCCCAAAAGCACTCGCTCCACGCAGCTTTCTAGCTGCCTCCTCTGCATTCACCCCTCTGTTATATCAAAAGTAAACGTTGTGTTGCAGATGTTGCACCTTTTTCCACTTACGACTCAATTTTACAATGCTTAACTGTAGTTCATGATTTTCAAGTTTGCAAAATCCATTGCTTAACTGCCAGATGATAACTAGAACTTCAAATTCGAAAATGACAGTTGAGGCACACACTGACAGCGTCGCGACGCGTTCACCTGGGCGGCGCCGGGTTTCAGGCGGCGGGTGGTGTCTGGCCGGTGGCCGGTAGCCGCTGTAGCGCGAGGGAACACTCGAGCGTAAGCTGTTGTGATCCCGCGGCAGCCACGAGCTGTCGTGCGGAATTGTTTCTGGAATACTTGTTATTGCTGGCGGGTAGAATGTTAAGCGAATTGTCTTCGATGTTCAGTCAGACTCATAACTTTAGACCGAAATGTGATTTTAAATAAAAAAAAAAAAACAGTTGAACGCGAACAGGGGACTATGAGCTTTGAATGCACGACGATTATCACTAGACCACGGGCTCACACAACTGGTTACCATCTCGGAAGTAGACAACACTTCCTCCTAACACTTCCGCATCTTACAGTGTTGCCAGATTGTGCAGATGGCCGGACTTAGAGTTGTCAGTGGCGGTCAGTTTTATTGGCCACCTTAAGTGAACGACTTGGATTTAGTCTCTGTGGCAGCTGGTCGGCTGTCAGTTTTTATGTCTAAATTCTCATATTCTTATATTTAATTTTAATATGAATTGTCTTATTAATTATAATACTTCATTCTTATGTTTATTATTGAGGAAGTTTTAGTCCACTTACTTGGATGATACCGATCGTAGAAACGTTCGAAACATACCATTTCCGAATAAAACGGGCTTTGCTCAAAGGCAGGTTTCCCACTGCGACATTTCTTTGTATGAATCTCACTCGGGTAGGAAACGTCGTTACCATTGCTGAATATTTCACACGTTGGCAATAATTTCGCGGCAAACCAAGCGAAGCGGATCACTGTGCCAATAACTGGTGCTTGCAGTTGATTGCGAATCATAATGCACTACAGGAATTTCACCGTAAGTAATGTCAAATAATTTTCTCATTTATTTATTTATTTTTTAATTCATTCACCTGACGTACAATTAGCATATGAATAAGGACAACGTTATTTCAATATACAATGCAAAACTTTCGTGTAGTAATGGACTATGGACATGGGTAGATAAATGAAAAAGAAGTAAAATAAATAAACGAGTTTTGCACACGAGGCATTAAATTATCACGCCTCAGCGCTAGCCATTGTGTCAACACATCGCTTGGCACATTTACTCGCTAAAGGGCATGTACGTTTTGTCAGAAACGGTTGAGTATCTACGAATAAGGCGACACATATATTCGCTTATTTTGTCCCCTACTCCAATAACCGAAATTTTTGGGTAATCGGCTTATGGGACTTGCAGTGTCCCCCTCGTAGTGCCTTTTGTCGAGTGGGCCTGCTGCTAGCCTACAACAGGAGCCTGAAGACGTGCAGCCGCTCTTGTGCCACCACACTGTGCTACCTGCCTTCCTACAGCCAGACAAGAAATATTTTCTCAAGCAGCGACTGCAACACTGCACAATAAGAGTCTGGTATATTATGCTACAGAGATCATTAAAATTCTAAATGTTCAAATAAACTACGAAATGAAGAGTTACTGTAATGATCGTGAAATGACAGAAGAACAAGCGAAATTCTTACTAGAATAATTACTAGAAGAAAGACGTAATTACGGTCCCTGCTCGGAGTAGCATTACTGAGCATAAATTATACGGGCAGTCAAAAATCATATTATGAAAACCAGATTCTGGAGGCTGTAGGGAGTAGCAAGATTAGCACGAACGGAAAAGAAGTTTTAAGATGATATGTGACAAAGGACAAAACAGGACAATGGAGTGCACTCGTTGTAGATAACTCTGCGGGCATTAGATTAGAAAACGAGACACTAAAAGTAGCTGAGTACTACTATTTGGACAGCAAAAGTTGGTGGAGGCAAAGAGAAGACGATATAAAGTTCAGGCTGGCATTAGCTAAAAAGCTTTTCTTGAAAAGGTAACTATTGTAACATCTAATACAGTTTTGAAGGTTACGAAATTTTTTCTGAAAGTATTAGTTCAGAACGTAATCTTTAAGAGAAACCGATAGAGAGGAAAAAAAGAAGAAATAGATATTTCAAAAATGTGGTGCTACAGTAGAATACTTAAAGTTAGAAAGGTTCACTGGATAACAAATGAAAAAGTACTTAATCGAATCGGGTAGAAAATACGTTAATAGTGCAAACTGACAAAAACTAGAGACAGGCTGGTAGGACATATCTTGAAGGATCAAGCAATAGTTAATTCTGTAATGAAGGGAACTGTCGAGAGTTGTAGATAGTTTGGACAGGACTACAGTAAAAAGAGTCAAGTGGATGTCGTGGGCAGTAGAGAGAGATGAAAAGGTTTGTACGGGATTGACTAGAGAACACAAATGTATGAATCCCGTCGTCTAAGTGAAAACCACAACAGCAAAACAGCAAAGCAAAGCTCCAATCTGGTGGAGACCGCTGAGTCGGACTCTTCCAATCATGTCATGTGAATGCAGTTTGGAGGGACGTATGAAACGACCAGAGCACAAGGAATCAAGTTCAGCGTTGGTCATTTTGGAAGAGAAGTATTACACAAAAGCAGCGTAACTATGGCCAGCAGTGAACTCGTACTACGAGGAATGGTGTGAGAGTTCCAGCTGAAAGCCTTCATGCTGACGCCCCCTGCTGCAAGTTGCAATAGCACAACCAACATAGAGAAAAAGACAGAGAAAAAATATTTCTTTCCTTCTGGAAAATCAGTGATTACAGACGGAACAATGAGTACCTTCGGGGTCATGTTCAGTCAGGTCTGACTATAACACCTCGGAAAAGAGATGGTTCTGCAAATTCTAAAGGCATTAGCTTCATTTGTTTCTTAAGGATTGGAGCGGCATTTGTGAGGGTGCGTAACCTCTGCACTTACTGACACGACCTTACATCCAGGCTCCGTAACCGGTCAAAACAGGAGCAGTAAAATATCACTGTCTCTTATGAAGTTATGTCATTATCCAAGCGTGAAATATCAACCATTGATCACAAGTTTTTGGTACCAGCACATTTTTAATAACCTAATGATACTGAGTTTGGTTTATTCGTGGAAGCCGGTAGGAAAATTTCGCAAATTTAGACAACAAATGATTGAAAGGATATCATTAGACAAGCAAAGAAATGTCCCCTGGACTTAATACCAAATTCCCAGACTTATTACCGTCCAGGAACTTGGAGAATTTGATAAGAACAGATGGTTATGGCTTCAGCTGGCTAACTGTGAGATCGTTATGTTATCAAACGAAATCACCTTTTCTCCCGATATTTAAGCAGACTCTGAACCCAGAGGTACATTTTGACGGACTGATTTAAGAAAGAAGCCCGGCTATCCTATGACATACTTTTGTAACGTTCAGCATGCCCTTCTTTATACCAAACGCGGTACAGTAACAAAAGCGAAGAAAAAGTACATGGGGAATTTACTACTATAGATTCCACGTATGCGTCCCCTTTTTCTCTTTATAAGGACGTAACATTGTGAAACTGTGACAGAGCATCATCAGCTTTGCAAGAGGAAACAGAAATGGGTGCATACGTTTTTCTTACAGTCTTAACTGCAAGACTTCATATTTGGAAATATTTTTCATAAGGAGTCACAGAAAATAAAATTACAGTTATACGGGATGTATCAAAAGAATCCTCCTATTTGGCACGTTTGTATTTCTGAAACTAATAAACATATACAATGAATTTTGTTTTTTGATCAACGGGAAACTCAAAAAGCTTTTTCTGATACCATTACATAGGTCTTCAACATGCGCTCCTTGAGATGCACAGCATATGCCAACACGGTACTCTAATTGTTCCCACACTGCAGCGAGCATGTCTTGATTTACAACTTCCACAGCTGTTGTTATGAGATGTTTCAGTTCAATCATTGTTGTTGGTAACGGAGGTACATAAATTGTCTTTTGTAAATCCCCACAAGAAATAACTACATACAGTAAGGTCCCGTGGCCTTGGACCCAGTAACGTAAGGCTGAATCATTTGGAGTCTGATGATTCTTTTTGATACACCCTGTATATTCAAGAAGTGTTTTCTTTACTGTCTGGTTAATAACACCTGAAAATTATAATAATGAGGAAGATACAAGTGTATTACATTCAGTGTAATTAAGAATAAAGTCCAAAATCTTGCTTTGGATTGAAGGTTGCAAAATTTTCCCTTATTCAGTATGAGAGCACATAAAGCATCTTCTATTATCCAAATGCCGGGATGGTTTCTTTGAAAGGGCATGGCCGACTTCCTTCCCCATCCTTCGCGAATCCGATGAGACTGATGACCTCGCTGTTAGGTCTGTTCCCCAAACCAACCCAAACTATCATTCAACTATTTCAAAACTGTGTAAGCTGTTTCCTGATGAAAGACGTACGTTTATGTTTATTGTCTTTTGTAAATCCCCACATGAAATAACTACATACAGTCAGGTCACGTGGCCTTGGAGGCCAGTAACGTAAGGCTGAATCATTTGGAATCTGATGATTCTTTTTGATACACCCTGTATATTCAAGAAGTTTGCTGTGTACTACGCAGAATGACAAAACACGGTTCAACACATTTGCTTAACATGATACAAATAATAAAAAATTAACTTCTTACCGGAATACAGCATCTTTCGTTATACTTTAACCCATCAATTAGCTGCGGTCTTTTATCGTTTTTATATTCCATCTTTACCACATTCTACTTGGACTAGTGCCTATAGGAAGTTAACTGTGCACTATGTGTTTTATTTAATCTTAACTTTCCCTTTATGATCAGCAGCCTCTATTTCATGAATACTCCCTGACTTGCATGAAATTCCTTTTGTTGCTTATTCTTATTTTATTTTTCCTTATTTATTATTTTTTGAAAGAATAAACCGCCGTATGACTATGTTTCTGTGTATTTCGTGTGTACAATCTAGATTTCGGCTTTCACTCCATTATCGAGTACAATGATTTTAGACCATTCACATCATTTGCTGTGTACTACGCAGAATGACAAAACACGGTTCAACACAATTGCTTAACATGATACAAATAATAAAAAATTAACTTCTTACAGGAATACAGCATATTATTGTGTCAAAGATCATTGTATTCGATAATGGCGTGAGAGCTGAAACCTAGACTGTACACAAGAAGTATACAGTCAAATGGCAGGGCGGTGCATTCTTTCAAAAAATGCTTTATGATTGGGGCTTAGCGCCATCAAAATGATTTCTGTTAATTTGACTGTAGGCTAAGATGAACTATCTGCTTTCTGTGAGCTTAGAAACGGAGGTCTGAACCTTTGAATTGCACTGGGCAATAGCAAGGGTGGCGGGGCGGGTTGGGGGGGGGGGATGGGTAAATCGAAGAACAAGGAACTAAATTGCGGCAGAAGACCTGAGCCCTCTCTGTTCTTGGCTTCCGTGACTTGGTGCGCGTAGGTGGAACAGTGTTACGCGCCAAATCCGAGGGCGGGTGTTTACATTTTTTGCTACAAATTCGGGGTAGATCTTTCTAGAAAAATTGTCCGTTAAAACTGACGAGCTAGGGATCCATATGACGCGCTTTTTGACTCGAGCCGATTGCGCGGTTGTGTTGTGCCCGGAAGCTAGGCCCGTGATTGGCCGGAACGTAAGACGTGCACCCTCTCCTGAATGTAGAGGAGGAACGGTAGGCAGTTGAAGTCAGGACGAGCTGTAATCTGCACGTGTTGGAGATCCGATAGGCCGGTGGGGTCACCCCGTGCAGCTGTACTACGAGACAATGACAATCAGACGGAATACCATTGCTTACTGGCGTACTGCTAGTCAGGCCGTCATTGGAGACTGTTTGAATTCACAATTCCTAGCACCAAAATCTTTCAGAATTGCTGAAATTTTTGCCACGAAACTAAATTCTTTCCACTACCATGTTTTAGGTTGACCAGTATGCTCGTTCTCTTGCTTCAGTAACTGTAGCTCATATCCGTTTTTCTCTCGCTCAGTTCTTGTCCTGTGGAAATCGGTTAACGAAATATTAAGTTTATCAGCCCCGCGAGTCTCTGGGAATGAGTAACAGCTACATTTTCTTTTGTTCTTTTCCCTCAGCAACGCTTATCTATGCTGCAACATGTTGGATCACGCACAGATTTATAAAATCCTTTCCCTTGTTACCATAGAGGTAAGCCCTATACGGATCATTTTCTCTGTTACATTACTGCCAAGTTTTCATTTCGTAAGGACAACAGCATTTATGAACATTGCTTGTTACTCAGTTCAAACTTTGTTCAACCAAAAGTAATTTTTAATAAATCCAATGATTTGAATTCAGTCTTTTACTTCGAGCCTACCCAGGTCATTTTCCGATGCATCAGGCAATATATCTAGAAATATATGAGGCACGCCTAAACATTATGTTTGTCTCCACAAGGCCATTCTGTGCTGGCTGTTTCTGTTGCGTTGTGTTAAAAAATTGTGTTACCCGTTTTCAGGGCAAAAATTTTCTCCTACTTCATTTAACTACAATGTGGTCGTTGCACTTATGGCGTACGACCCCATCATCAGAGGATGTGTTAAAAGAATAATGGGAATCAATTATGAAGGGATTATTGTCACATTTTTGCCTATTTTCAGCCAGGAATACAGATTAAGGTCACTAGTTTGTCAGATCACTCCATGTTACCGAACACTAAAATCATAATAGGCACCTGTGATTAATAATAAAGTAAAAAGTTTTCTATATCTCACAAAATTTTGTGTATGTGATTGTGATTTGATTCTCTGTGCATTGAATGCCTCATAAGGTCACGACATCGTTATTCCGGTCGTTGTCGACCACAGCGTGAAAAGTGAGAAATAGTAATATTAATTTCTATTTCTCTCTGGAATTTCAATATTAAATTAAATGATGTACATCTGTTTAAGAGACAAAATATGAGAATGTATGTAAAGCTAAAATTGAAAATGTTTTACGGTTTTCCCACAGGTGTTTCCTCTCTATGTGGTGGAGATAGCACAGGACCACATCAGAGGGTTACTGGTCTCGCTTGGTCCGCTGATGGCCGGTGTAGGCGCCTTCCTGATGATGATTGTGGCGTCGTACGCACCATTCGACGGCGTGACGGAGTTCATGATGGCCGGCCCCATCGTGTTTGTGGCGTCGTTCTGGTGGATGCCGGAGAGTCCGTACTTCTTGGTTGCCAAACACCGCTCGCAGGAGGCAGCGCAGGCCCTGATGCGATTGCGTGGGAAAAGCTCGAATAACGATGTAATAGGCGAGTTGGAGGCCATCCAGAGGGCCTTGGAAGAGCGCACCAAGAACGAGATCAGCGCCGCGGACGCCTTCCT
The DNA here is from genome assembly GCF_021461385.2 of Schistocerca piceifrons. Taxonomy (NCBI): domain Eukaryota; kingdom Metazoa; phylum Arthropoda; class Insecta; order Orthoptera; family Acrididae; genus Schistocerca; species Schistocerca piceifrons. The sequence continues at coordinate 357,578,410 of NC_060141.1, read as the reverse complement.
GGAACTGCGGAGGAACGCCGGCGCACGGAGGGCCTTCTTTGTAAGTTAACATAGCCGCTTTATGTCAACAATTATCATCTTTAGAGGCGTTAGTTCTCGGGTTGCACGAGTGTCTTCTCCTACTTCTCAGGCAGTCGTAATCATTTTATTTGTCCATGCAATATTGGTGGTCACGGCCGGTGTTTACTTCAGTTAAAACTTCCGGTCTGAGAGGGGGTGGTCCATACATAAGACTACGAGTATTCTCTGACTTTTCAAATCCGACTGCGGGAACCATGGAAGTAAAACGGCAATTTCATCACGGACTCGATGGGTCCCGCATTCATAGAGCTGCACACAGGTCACCATTATTCGTCGCTTCATGGCGATTGCTAGATTATCCCAGGCTGGCACATTCGTTCTCGAATAAAAATAATCGACTGTCATCCTGTAATAAAAATAATAGATTCTCATTCTGTTGACGCTAAATTGAAGTCCACACTTTATCTAACTTAACACCTTTCTCTTTCCGATTACAACCACGCTGAGGTGAGTTATATGCATATATACAGAAGGTGATATGTACACGAGATATAAACGGACACTGCACTCACGGAACTGTCATTGGTACTCAGACATTCAGTGAAATGGTTTCCAACGTGGTTATGGCCGCACAACTGGAATTAACAGACTTTGAACGTAGAATTGTAGTTGAAGTTATACACATAGGACACTCCATTTCGGGAATCGTTATGGAATTCTGAATTCAGAGAACCACAGTGTCAAGAGTGTGCTGAGAAGACCAGATGTCAGGCATTACCTCTCACCACTGACAAAGTGGTTGCCGACGGCCTTCACTTAACGATAGAGAGGAGCGGTGTTTATGTAGAGTTGTCAGTGCTAACATACGAGTAGCACTGCGCGAAACAACCGCAGAAATAGATGACGGAACGTATCCGTTTGGAGAGTGTGGCGCAATTTGACGTTAATGCGCAATGGCAGCAGACGATCGACGCGAGTGCCTTTACTAACAGAACGGCACCGCCTGCAGCGCCACTTCTTCGTTTGTGACCATGTCGTTTGGACCATAGATGACTGGAAGAGGTGAGGTAGAATTCGAGTGTGGCGCAGACCTTACGAAGCTATGGACAAGTGTAAACACAGCCCTGTCTTTACACTTGTCCGCAACTTCAAATGGTTCAAATGGCTCTGAGCACTATGGAACTTAACATCGGAGGTCATCAGTCCCCTACACCTAGAATTACTTAAACCTAACTAACCTAAGGACATCACACACAGCCATGCCCGAGGCAGGATTCAAACCGGCAACCGTAGCAGCAGCGTGGTTCCGAACTGAAGCGCCTAGAACCGCTCGGCCACAGCGGCCGGCTTGTCCGCAGTTGCACGGAAGATTACACACCTCTGCTGTCGGTAGTGGATGCCGTACATTTTTTTGCGGTTATTCATCATTCTTTTACCTTCTTGGTGGTTGTAAAGATAGTTTCAACGCAATATTTGGCTTACACTTTGCCGATGCGGTCTAAATTTTTGTTAATAATCGTTAGGAAAACTTTACGAGTTGGCGACAGTTGTTCCTCATAGATCCCGATTTTCTCTATTCTGCATCTGAGTGCTGGATCCACCTAATTGGAATATCCATTTTACTTGAAAGCCTACTGTAAGCCATTCATCTGATCGGCTCACAAATTTTATCGGCTCTGTTCACCAATGTGTTAATGGCATCTGTTTTTTGTCTTGGGTAATAGTTGGAAGCCTTTAGTGGCAATGGTTAGCTGCGTTTTTACCTCCGGAAACTTCTTCCGCAGTCGGAGACGTATCGTAGTTTATATATAAATCACGCCTCTCAGCCCTGAAGCATTAAATGGAGACCGAACACTGGTTAAAACGAAGGTCATCTTCTTATAATTGTAGTATGCTGCGTGTGCTCACCACAAATGCATGGACTACCCTAGCTGACCTTCCGTTAGATCTAAATTCTCAACTGATACGACACACTACTGACTTAGTGTCCATGCTCATTCACTTCTTTACTCGCGGTTTCTCGCCGATTCATGTAAGAGTTCGAGCTTCGTGTACACCTGCTCTGAAGGAACCATCGGCTGTCTTATCCTTAATTATATATATGTTGTGTCTGTTCTTTCAGACTTTTCTACTTGCCCCGTTGTTGTAAGTCAATGCCTACTGAGCAGGGCACTACGTCAATGGTGTGTGGTATAAGCTGAGAATTTGGGTATGACGGGAGGTGGGCTAGAGTGGTCCTTCAGGTTATGGTAACCATTGTGTCCAGATGGTGCAGTCGTCCGCGCATGTGCCTAGTAATCAGAAGATCTGGGTTTGAATATAAGTCTGACAATTTTTTTTTAATTTGCCCCAGTCATGTAAATCAATGCTGATGTCTTTAATTCCTTGGTGTCTTGATTCATATTGGCTGCAGGATCAAGCTGGTGTCTGCTCTTTTGGACATGTCCGAAAGAACAGACGTCACATGTAAATAGTTTAGGTGAAGACAGCCAATGATATCTTCAGTGTAGGTGCACACCAAGCTGTAACTCTAACAGGAATTGGTGAGATACAACATGTAATGCGACTAATGAGCAGGGGTGTTACATCATTAGTATGTATTATCAGATGAGAATTTGCGTCTGACAGGAGGCGTGCCAGAGTAGCCCGTCCGATTGTGGTGACCACTGTGTCCGTATGTCGTAGTGATCAGACCATCTGCCAAACAAGCGTGAGTTCCAGGTCTGAATCCCAGTCGGGCACAAATTTTCAACCTGCCCATTGAAATAAATCAATGCTCACTGGCAGCTAATGTCTTTAATTCCTTTGTGTCTTGAAAACTTCTATGTTCGTGCTGAATATCTGTCAGCTAAATTGGTCCTCTTGTCAATAAATTGAGACTGTTCTTTCCTTATGACAGCTGTCGATTACTTACGTGATCGTGCTGGTGTTCGGAGGCAGCGCCACCATGGGCGTGTACTCGACGCAGATCTTCCAGACCACCGGCAGCTCACTAGACGCCAGCGTGTCGGCCATCATCCTCTGCGCCGTCCAGGTCGCCTTCAACATCCTCGGAGTCCTCCTCGTGGATCGAGTGGGCAGGAGACCCCTCGTACTCTTCTCCTTCGGAGGCTGCGCTGTAACTGTGGCAGCACTGGGAACGTACTTCTACTTGATGAAATTCGGCAATAAAGGAACCGTCGACAGCCTCTTCTGGCTACCATTGACAGCGCTCATTCTATACTACGTAAGCAAACATTAATCTTCTCGTCTACTCATCTCGAATACTCTCGTATATATTTGTTTCCATAAATCAAGTATGAGTTATATAATAATATCTAAAAATTATATATTATGTAGCCTGTCGAGTGTAACTGCCACAAAGTCCTGAAGGAAACTTTAATTCGATATTCAAAATCTGAATAAATTTGACATGCACAGTATTACGAAGTATTCAAAAAACAGTGGAGAATAATTCTGACTAATGCAGTACGCAGTGTGTTTATTTTTCTTTTATTCATACGAACATACACTATCTGATGAAAAGTATCCGGCCCTCCTGTGGCGTCTAGAATTGACCACTAGATGTCAGGAGAGGCACACCCGCCAATATAAAGGGTGCCAGTATAAAAACAGGCAGAGAGTGTTGTGTTGGCTATAGAGAAGTAGTAGACAGCAGACTGGGGCGGTCAGAGTTCTGTAACATCGAACGTTGACTACCCATTGGATGTTACCTGAATGAATAAATCTATCAGAGACAAGTCCAGTGTTGACCCAGTCGATTATTGGTGATGTGATTGAAAATGGAAATGCGAAGGGACAAGTCACGGCGCTGTCGGCTATTGTGGAAGATGGTCCCAGAAAAATCTCCAGGAATTAGCGGAAGAAATCACTCGTGAGGGTTGGGACTTGAAAAGAACGGAGTGCTGGCCGCGGTGGTCCAGCGGTTCTAGGCGCTCAGTCCGGAACCGCGCGACTGCTACGGTCGCAGGTTCGAATCCTGCCTCGGGCATGGATGTGTGTGATGTCCTTAGGTTAGTTAGGTTTAAGTAGTTCTAAGTTCTAGGGGACTGATGACCACAGATGTTAAGTCCCATAGTGCTCAGAGCTATTTGAACCATTTGAAGAACGGAGTACAACGGTCGAGCGGCTCCCCACGACTAACTCATTTGGGTAGTCAGTGCTAAGCGGTATTTAAAGTGGCATAAAATGCAACGCCAATGGCCAGCGAACGACTGGAAACGAGCGATCTGGTGCTCTAAATCAGCAAATTCCCTGTGGCAGTCCGATAGAAGGGTTTGGTATTGGCATATGCCTGGAGAAGACTACCTGCCATCATGTATAGTGGCAGTAGTGAAGTATGGAGGAGGTGATGTTACGCCATTGGCGTTTTTCTAGTAATTGTGAAAAAACTAAATGGAGAAGGATATGAATACATTATACAACACTGTGTTCAGCGTACAGCAGAGGAACAGTTAGGAGACGATGATTGTATCAGAATAACAATGCACCCCCTGGTATAAAGCAGCATCTGTGAGGCAACGGTTTTTTTGCAGTAAAATTCCTAAAATGGACTCACCTGTCGAGAGTCCAGACGTTAACGCAATGAACATCTTTGGGATGAGTCGCCTTCTCTCTAGATCACAGTACCACACATCACTACCTTCTGTGGTGTCGTCTCTTGAGGAATAATGCACTGTCACTCATACACAGAGTTTCAGATACCTCACGGAACACACCACGTGTTAATGCCCACTAATCACTGTTCTTCAAAAAATTTAGAGTTGCCTCCATTCTTTACAAATATAGACTATTCCACCGAAATTGAGGCCAAAAAGTAAGAATATGGGCCCAGGAACTTTTGATAGCTCTTGGGTCAAAGATATTTATTTATATATAAATACGTATGAAATGTCTCTCTTTTGGGTTTTACCTACATAATTATACGCTTGAGCGCTTCTGTTTTTGTGATTTTCGTTCGTAATCTGCTTCTGCGGCCCCTCTCGTAACATTCCAACAGCCCTCTGTAAGTACAGATGAGTTCCATTTGCCCTGACACCTTATTTCCATTGCTGAAATGTCTTCATGGAAGGGCTCTCCGTACTCTTCACTCACAGTGTCCCACATGGCTGGAAAGAAGTCGAAATGTGAGACCAAAAACTGGATCCTGAGCGACATATTGCGACCTGCCCCTTGGTGGGCCTACGTCCTTATTAATTCATTAATATCTACACCCTAATTTTCAGCTATTTGATTTCCCAAGAAACTGTAGACATGATTGAGGACCTCGGAGACTACTTTCTTTTTCCTTAAACAGTTCTCGAATTTGCAGTCCAAGGAATAGTCTGTTTATCATCTTAGCATCACTGAAATGTGGGAATTTTCTTTTAAAATACTTGAAATCTTATCCTCGATTCAAAGCTATCTCTAAATTCTTCAAATGTTCTAGCTTTATGTGTGAAGATGGAAATAAAAGTGTACTGCATATTCCGTTTTCTGGCCTTCACCATTTTCGTTTCAGGCCAGGTACTTTGTACATGGTGTAATTTCCTATCGCTACTGTCCCATTCGCAAAGCAGACAGCAATATTTGGTGTATTCTAACTGCATTCGACTATGATAGCAATAACCTTTAGATCGACATATATCTGCCATTGATGTAGTTTATAATTTACATTACCACGACAAATTTTAAATTTTCACATCTCGTCTTTATATGTACAGTGTGACTTTACATGAACAAACGAGAGTGTGTTTCCGTTGTGAGGCAAAACAGATTTTAAGCTAAATTTAGATGAGTCAGTGGAAAGTCTCCAGTCGTCGGAACTATGCTCCATTCTCAAAGATGCACATCACTGTATGCAATAAGATTGTTTTCCATTTCAAAGAATCTCGTTTAGTCTCTTTATTGACGTCTATATACATTTTTCCGAGGAGATTCCACTGCGGAAGCCTGGAGCCAAGAAGTTCGGCCTTGCTTTTTGGCAAATCCCACGGATTTAAATCATTAAGTTCTTCTTGAGATATTTAACGTGTCCCGCTGGGAGAGATCGTTTCTTGTGTATGATCTGGAGCTTGCTAGAAAGACTGAGCGGCTGTTTGCATTCACCCTCCATCTCTTCATCAGACTCTACGACACATAGGAACAGGCAGCCTTTCTCCATACGGTACTAGTATTGTATCTGATGGCACCGTTGAATAAGCGATGGTCAGCTTTTTGTTTCGACATTCCATGTTTAACAGCAGCCGCCGTACAAAAATAACAATCAGTCAGAGGATATGAAGGTTCTCGCCAGGTCTTTTGCGAATGGAACTGACTTTACTGTTTTACTTAACCAACAAAGTAAATTTACAGAACCTGAATTACAGGAAACATTAGGTGCCGAGGTTTATTTTACAGACGAAGTAGTAGTAATATGCTGTCTTTATTTTGGATTTAATTCGCGCTTCTAGGAAACGAAAGTCACTTCACTGCACGTATGTAAAAAGCTGTTCACAGTGTTAAAACACTTACGTGACTTCTTAATGTCGAATTAACCTGAAATGTAAACGAAATAAAGTTGCTTGGGAAAATTTTAATTATGAATATGTCTTTCACATCCATGAAGATAATAAAGATTTGCGCTTGAGTTTCTTATTTACCTGTGACAATTTAACTTGAAACACAGAATTACAGAGAAAGGTCAACAGATAGGTTCTCCAAGCACAAAAAAGGACATCTGTGTAAACATTATGGCTGCTCTACGTAAAATTATGGCATACTCTATGTTGACAGCCCTTATTTGTAACAATAAAAAAATTACCAACATTGTAAAATTTTCCTCCGTCTTAAAAAATCAATTCCCGGTTTTTCATGGGATGAGAGCTCGTTTATTTCACATCTAAATGAATGAGATTGATTATTTTTAACTAGAACAGATTTTGAGCATAGATGAGATAGGTGTACGGTTGTTTTTGATCAGATAGGTGACACTTGTTTCCACAAATCAAGCACACATTAAATAACTAAATCTCATAATATTTTGCTATGTAATGTGACAAAACTTTATCAGTCAAGAAACGCGTTAAACGCCATAAATAAAACTGACACATATCCACAGGCAAACTTCAATTCGATAATTAAATTTAGAACAGATCTAATATGCACAATATTGACAAGTATTTCAGAAAAGTGAAGAGATTATGCAAATTACAGTGTGTTTATTTTTATGTTACGTATATATGCTTCCGTACTTCATGTTCTATCGTTTGCAGTTCGGATCCAAAACATCTAAGATTTGATTCCCAGTCAGTCTTAGGATCTTAATCTGTCCCCAGTCACTTCTTTCACTTCTCACATGATTTGTCACTGTGATAAATTCTGAGACGTGCCATGGTTCGGTGGCCACGTTAGAATGTAGGTAGCCAAACAACTGACTGAGGAGGTCACTTCAAAGTTCAGTGGAAGGAATGACATCCTACCTTCCTTAGCACAATAGTTGGTGTTCAAACCAACCTTCGGGTTAATAAAGGATATACCTTTTTATTTGCTGCCTTAATGCAACTTTGTTTATTGAACGGTGTCCCATAAAGTATGCAACTTTTGAGTACATGATAACACTGAAATTTATTGATGAAGTAAGTAGTTTACACGTTATTGCAGGGTATGCTACGTGTGATGATGTATGCTCTCGTTACAAGTCCATTCCTGCAGTCCAAATGAAACAGCTTGCGTCATCTTCTTGAAACGAAACCCCTTCGTCGTTCATGCGATTCGGTTAAAAGTACCAAAACTCTCATAATATATTGCAGTAGTGTTTGCCTTCCATAGTTAATGCTTTCCTGCCTGCCATCTTCAAAAGACGTAGGTCCCAGTTACGCCCTCAGACGAAATACCGTATCACACAGTCACTCGTTGTGGGTGCAACGGCTCGAGGGTCTTCTGCTCCCCAAATTCCGTAATTTTCTTCTTCAAGAAACTATTGAACAGAAAGTGTGCCTCATCAGTGATGATTATTTTCTTGATGAAATCGTCTGATGTTTGTTTCCCATAGGCCCAATGAGGAAATCCTCGGCACTTTTCACGATCATTTAGATTTAGAACTTGTGACATTGTATTTTATAGAACTAAAGGTACAAATCATCTTTCAGAATTCATTCCATTCTAGCATTTGAGGAGCTGCATTCTTTATGGGACACGTTTCATTATGTCTCATATAACGCTAGTAGTTATTTTGTGCAGTGATTTTACATGCATTAATCATGATACAACTTGTCATCATTTCTGGTGCTATAATAATGTTTCAGGTTGTGTTACATGGCATGAAACACTTATTTTGTATACTGTCTCCATTTTTAATCGTTACTCAAGAACTTCTTCATTTTATCACGAAAACACTCTGTTTCACCTTCGAACATTGGGGCATTGAAACGCTTATTCATCTGTCACGGGCGATTATTTCTGTACACTACTCCAACTACTCTCTCTTGCAGAATCCTCGAGTTTTCAGGACATTCTGGAAAGTGTGAACGGCTGACTCATAACACAAATATTACTAGTTGTGTCACGTCCCCACCTGAAACATTTTGGTTATAACCGATACAACCCTAGAATAGATCCACAAATTCATAGTCTCTGTTTCTAAGGCGCAACACAGTTTGTTCACTACCCCATACCCTTAGATAACCGGCACCTTTACTCATCAGTGATTGATACTCATTTATTTTCTGAAGATGAAAAGTAAGATAGAATGCAAAATTATGTTTCGAAAATCTTAGACAGTATTTAAGTATTGTTGACGTTCTTACATTCTTTGTCTGGCCATTTGTGTTCAGGATCGCAAGAAGGTTTTCTGCCTTCGTGTTATGGCGTGAAGAACTGTCTCCTCTGGGGTTCATTATTCCCAATAATTTTCCTTTGACTTTATCTGTATCTGTGGAGTAACTTGCTATGTTTCCTGTTAAAAGAACAACTCCTACTCCTCAATACCAAAATATTTCTAAACAACGTAACCCTTTTCTGCTGATCTTGGTTTCTTTATTGTAATACCTTTTCCACATACGGGCATTGGACTAAAATATGAAACACTGCGAGAAATGAGTGTTTCATCTACATCTACGTCTATATGGATACTCTGTAAATCACATTTATGTGCCTGACAGAGGATTCAACGAACCACCTTCACAGTATTTCTTTATTATTCCCATCTCGTACAGCGAGCGCAAAAAACGAACACCTATATCATTCTTTGCGACTTTGATTTCCCCTTACTTTATTGTGATCGTTTCTCCCTATATAGATCAGCGTCAACAAAATATTTTCGCAATCGGAAGAGAAAGTTGGTGATTGAGATTTCGTGAGAAGATTCTGCCGCAATGAGAAACGCCTTTGTTTTACTGATGCCCACCCCCAACCCTGTATCATTTCAGTAACACTCTCGCCCCTATTTTGCGATAATACAAAACGTGCTCCCCTTCTTTGAACTTTCTCGATGTTCTCCGTCATTCCTCTCTGGTAAGGATCCCACACCGCGCAGCAGTATTCTAAAAGAGGATGGACAAGTGTAGTCTAGACAGTCTCTTTAGTAGCTCTGTTAAATTTTCTAAGTGACCTGCCAATAAACCGCAGTCTTTGGTTAGCCTTCCCCACAACTGTTTCTATGTGTTCCTTCCAATTGAAGTTGTTCATAATTGTCATTCGCAGATATTTAATTGAGTTTACGGCCTTTGGATTTGATGGATTTATCATGTAACCGAAGTTCAACGGATTGCTTTGTCGCACTCGTGGATGATCTGCCAATTTCCGCACCGTACAAATGTCTTTTCTAAATCGTTTTACAATTTGATTTGATTTTCTGATGACTTTACTAGACGATAAACGACAGCATCATCTGGAAATAACCTAAGACGGCTGCTCAGATTGTCTCCTAAATCGTTTATATAGATAAGAAACAGCAAATGGCATATAACACTACCATGGGGAACAACATAAATCACATCTGATTTACTCGATGACGTTCCGCCAGTTACTACGAGCTGTGGCCTCTCTGACAGGATATGTCGAATCCAGTCACAGAACAGAGACGATATTTCGTAAGCACGCAATTCCAGTACAAGCCGCTTGTGTGGTACAATGTCAAAAGCCTTCTGGAAATCTAAAAATTCTGAAACAATTTGAAATCCCTTGTCAATGGCACTCAACACTTGATTTCAGTAAAAAGCTAGATATGTTTCCAAAAATGATGTTTTCTAAATCCGTGTTGACTGTGTGTCAATAGACCGTTCGCTTCGAGAAAACGTTCGAACACAGTTTGTGTTCCAAAGTCTTGTCGCATATCGACGTTAGTAATATGGACCTATAATTTAGTGGATCTTTACTGCAACCTTTCTCGAATATTGGCGTGACTTTCCAGTCTTCGCGCACGGATCTTTCGCCGAGCGAACGGTCGTGTATGGTTGTTAAGTATAGAGCTATTGTAACATCATGGCCTGAAAGGACCCTACCTGGTATGCAGTCGGACCGTGAAGACTTGCTTTTGTTAAGTGATTTAAATTGCTTCACTACTCAGAGGATATCTACTTCTACGTCAATCATGTTAGCAGCTGTTGTTGATTCGGATTCACGAGTATGTACTTCGTCTTCTTTGGTGAAGAAATTTCAGAAGGCTATGTTTAGTAACTCTGCTTTGGTATCGCTGTCGTCTAGAGTATTTCGATTACTACTGCGCAGACAAGGCATTTATTATGTCTTGACGGTAGCATATCTCACATACGACCAGAATCTTCTTGGATTTTGATTTCGAGACAAAGTTTCGTTGTTCTTCAACATAAATGCAGATGCCTTCCAAGTCTGCAGGTTTTGATGTTCTATTTCACCAAGAACTGCCCTTGTGCAGTGTCCTAAAGAACAGATACCATCTTAGTACATATATAGATAAGGCTCACCGGCCACTTGACCATCTCCTTCTTCTGTGCGGATGCACAAAAAGTGCACGAACTCTTACGGGAATCGGCAACGCGCCGCGAGTAATGAGTATCTTGGGTGAGGGCACTACGACTGTAGTGCGGGAAAATACGTTGGGAATGTGGGTGTCGCAGGAGGCGTGCCAGAGATAAATCCCTGCAGTCGCACTATCCTCTGTGTCCTCGGTGGCTCAGATGGATAGAGCGTCTGCCATGTAAACAGGAGATCCCGGGTTCGAGGCCCGGTCGGGGCACACATTTTCATCTGTCCCCGTTGACGTATGTCAACGCCTGTAAGCAGCTAAGGATTGTCATTTCATTGTAATAGTGGCATCCTTGGTCAGAACGAATTTCTGTGTACTAACTGCATTATATTGGAGTCAATTTAATTCGAACGTGGGCAAAGTGTTCGTGCACGTACGATCAGTGATTCCGCAACCAGGGTAGCCGAAGTGTTTGGCGTTTCAAGAGATCTCGTACCGAAGATATATACCGCATATAGGGAAAGCGGGAAAACATTATCCGCTGAGACTCAACGCAGACGAGAATTTGTGTTGACTGATTGTGACAGGCAGCCACTGAAGAGTATTGTGGCTAGAATTAAAAGGACAGCAACAGCATGAGTTAATGCATATCAGAATGTTGCACTCGCGAAACCAGTCAGCCTCAAAACAACACGAAAGCCGCTCCGTAAGTAGTGACTTGCAGGGCGGGCAGAAATTCCACATTGACTCATAAGTGATAAAAAGGCCTATAACAGGAAAACGTGGTGCCAAAGGCATAAGAATTTAACTGCCGAGCAATAGACGAATGCCATTTTATCTATTGAATCTTATTTCACACTGTTTCCAACTTCTGGCTATGTTAACGTTCCAAGAGTGAACCATGATGGAGGTTCGGTGATGATTTGGATAGCCATATCGTGGTATTCCATGAGCCTTACGGGTACACTGCAAAGTCGCGTTACTGCCAAGGATCTTGTGACCATTTTGGCTCTTCACGTCCGTACCGTGGTACAACGTTTGTTCTCCAATGGTGAAGCTGTGCTCCAAGACTACAGCTCCCCCCCCCCCCCCCTTTTCATTCAGCTCGAATCGTCCAGGACTGCCTTTGTGAGTATGAGGACGAACTATCGTAATTCTTGTGGCCACCTTAGTCTTTAGATTCAATATTACTGAGATTTTGTGGTCGACTTTGGAGACAAGGGTGAGTGATCGTTCTCCACCACCATCATCGTCATCTGAATTTGCCACTATTTTGCAGGAAAAATGGTATACGATTCTCTTGAAAACCTTATAACACCTGTATTCATCCATTCAGAAACGAATGGAAATTGTTTTAAATGCCGACTGTTTTCCTACACCATATTAGCTTGGTGATGTTTTCTGTTTTTGGTGGTCCCATATTTTTATCCACCCCGTATCTTCTACATCAGACGGAATGCTTTTGTCATGGCGCGTTCTCCCAAGTATCTTAATATTTCTAGAAGAATAACGTCTTCTCCAGGGCCCTTGTTTCGACTTAGGTCCATTAGAGTTCTGTCGAATGCTTCTTGCAGTATATCTCCCAACTCATTATTTATTCACTTGTTATTTTATTTCTATAACTTGGCTATAGTTAGTTTCTTATGCATAGCCCTTCTACACATTCCTTCCACGTTTTAGTTTCCCTTCTTTGATTGGTGCTGGTTTGTTATCGGCGAAGTTTTCACATTTGTTCTCTTTTCTACAATGCTTTGTTTAATTTCACTACAGGCGCCATCTATCTTGCCCCTAGTTATACATACTTACACTTTTTTGCATTTCTTGACTAACTGCCCCTGCTTTGCAGTTTTGCATACCAGTTCTACCCCATATTTTAGACGTTTATATTGCCTGTATCTCCTTTATTTGTTGCAACTACATATATTTTTTCATCAAGTAGATCAATACCTCTTACGTTATACAAGGATTTCCTCTGCGCTTTTCTTTTTGCCTATTTCACCCTCTGCTGCCTGCACCATTTCATCTTTCAATGGTACCTGTTCGTCTTCTTTTGTATTCCTTTCCCATCTTTCAGTCAATCGTTGGCTAATGCTCCTGCTGAATATAGCAAATTCCTTAGATTCTTTCAAACTTACCTGCGTTGTTAGACCCCCCTCCATTAGACTTCCTTGACTTTGTATTCGTAATCCTATTTTCATATAACCAGAATGCGTAGTGTTCCTGCTTCACTTCACTACCTCCCACTATAAATACCTATCAATTTCCCTTTCAAAATTATCTTGCCAATCTACTCAATTAAGGTACCTAACATTCTACGTTCACACCCATAGAATACCATTCCTGTTTTTCCCGAGAACATCCTTCTGAACAGTCGCCATCCACAGATCCAACTTTACCTCCGAAATATTTTACCCAGGGGTATGTTTTCTTCATTAATTAACCATGCAATACAGCTGCATGCCCTTGGGAAACATTACGACTGTAATACCCCTTTGCTTTCAGTCTTTCACAGTATCATCACAGCAAGAGCATGTTGGTGATGTTGCAAGCCATATCAATCATCCAGTCCCAATATTACAAGCCATATCAATCATCCAATCCCTACAACTACTGAAAAGACTGCTGGTCCTTTTCAGGAACCACATGTTTGTCTGGTCTCTCACCAAACACTCCTTGTGGTTGCACCTACGTTTATTCTCTTTAACATTCAGTAAAGTAATAACTGCGAGGCAATATCGTTACATCAATTTCATCTCGATACCCACAGACGTTCAAAAGCCAATTAGGGCGTCGACATGATAAATAAAGCATTTACGGACGTATATTTATTTTGGGGTAACTCTTCAAGTCAAACAAAAGTTTTCAGAGTCCAAAAGCGTGTAACACGTATTATTTGTGGAGTAAATTCACAGACGTCCTGTAAATAAACCCCTTCAAAGAACTGGGTATACTAACTACTGCCTCTCAGTATATTTACTCCTGAATGAAATTTGTCCTAAATAATATATCTGTTTTTCCAAAAAACAGCTCAGTGCATACATACAATATCAGGAACAAAAAATATCTGTACAAGGACTTAAAAGCACTTACTTTAGTTCAAAAAGGGGTCCACTACTCAGTAACACTCATCTTCAATAATTTGCCAGCAAACATAAAAAATTTAGTTACAAATAAAGATCAGTTTAAGAGGAGCCAGAAAGACTTGCTAGTGGGCAACTCCTTATACTCCATTGACGAATTTTTTAATAAAAACAAATGATGTATTGTATACATTCATACTAATAGTATTGTAATTTCAGCTTAAAAAATGACATTTTCCAAATCCACGAGGATCTCCGCAGCACGGATCTGTGGAACGAAAAACTAATCTAATCTAATAAGACTACCCGTATCATTGAGGCATGCAAGCCACCCTGCCCATGGTTCATGGGATAAATTTCCGTCATCTACGGTTCCAGATTCCTGCTTGTCTATTTTATTCTGTATCTAACGAGTATACGATCACTTCCAACTCAATTTTTTTTAAATATAACCGACTTCAGTTTAGTAGCATTTGGTCTTTGCCAAAGTTTTGTAACGTTTCTTTAACTTTTTTATTTTTTTTTAACGATGTGTCATGGATGAACACTAATTTCTAGACAGAAAATTTAACTACACTATTACTTCTGTCATTTTTTGTATCATACCTGAAAGAAGCATGCACAAAAGTATGTATTGATGCATGTCATAGGTAAGGTGCTCCGAAACAAAAGAATAAAAGTGAAAATGGTACAGTTGATAGACGTATTCTTTTACTATGAGTACGTTTTTTGTGTATGTTTGGAGTCACTCGAAGATTCTGTTATTGTGTTCACCATAAGGTTGCTTGATGTTGCACAAGGGAGCTTAATCAGCTTATTTTCAACGAAATAAAGTGTTTTTGTCAAACAACTAACAGCCTCATGTATATTTAATACGTTATATACTCTAGCACAAAAAACGTTTTGCAGTTCCTAAATTCCGTTATAATCAACGCATACCTCTTGCAACTTCTGTTGGAGCGGGGAAATTGAAGCAATTTGAATTTTTTTTTTTGGACAATGCACATGTGGTATATTACGGCCTTATCTATGAATGTGTATCTATTTATACATACTATTGATTAAAATCGATAATTTACTCGAAATTTTATTGAGTTCTGAAGTGCAATGACAATAAAATAACTGTCGACGAGGATGTAGTTAGTTACATGTTCTGGAAATCTAATTCACTGTGAAGATAACGATGTTTAACTTGAAAACAAAACAAAATATGGCACGTATTAAAAGTGAAAAGTATGTATATAGTCATATGTCGATCATTTAAAGCTTTCTTCAGGTATAAATGGCTAATTATTTCTAGTCCAGAATTCGTTACAGTATAGTAACTGGCGCTAAAGCAAAACTTCTTCAGACTGCATCTGAAAAAATCACTGCTATTTGTCTCAAAATCTTAAAAGTAAAGTAGATGAGCTGTTTATGTGTTTAGATTATCTCAAAAATAAGAATGAGATTGATGTGCTATGTCTGTCTGAACACCATGTAACTGTGGAAATAGAAATTGCCAGTATAAGAGTCTTACATTTGCAAATCTAGCATGGATAAAGGAGGAGTTGCCATTTAAACAAAATAAGAGTATAAGTACAAAACTGTAGAAGTAAGCAAATTTTCTGTCGATAAACACCTCAAGTTTTTGATTGTGAACTAGATAATGTAGTACTGATATTAGCAATAGTGTACAGGTCCCCATTGGGAGATTGGGAGCTTTCATAAAAAATTTGATTCCATACAATGCTGTCTGTCACACGAATAGAAGTAGTTACTAATCTGTGGTTATTTCAATGTAAACTTTCTAAGCAGTTCTGATAGGAAAAGTGAACTAGAAGTGTTATTAATGATATATAACTTAGAATTCGTGACCAATTTCCCAACATGTATAGCTCAATACAGTAGCACTCTAATTGATAATCTATTTGTGCAGCAAGAGGATGTCAAACTAACATATGCTTTCCCTGTGGTACATGGATTATCAGACCATGATGCACAACTGATTAACTTACAAATATTAGCAAGGTGTACAGTTTGGGGAAGAAACCATTAAGTAAAAATGTAAGGCAGGTCAACCTGGTATCTGTGTGGCACTTCAGAGAAAGTTTAAGAAATGTTAAATGGGAAGATGTATATAATGTCAATGATAAATGCAACATATTTCTTGATAAAAAAATTACTAAATTACTAAAATGTAAACCACGAAATGTAACACCAAACAGTTATCAAAGAAACCTTGTATCACTACAAGCATTAATGTGTCTTCAGAAAGGAAAAGAAAATTGCATGAGGCAGCAAGAATTAGTAAAGACTCAGAAGTAATTTTACACTATAAAAATTATTGTAAAATACTGAGAAAAGTTGCCAGAAAATCAAAAATATATGAATATTATAGATTAAATTAACAACTTTGGCAAGAAAATCATATCAGTATGGACCTTTGTTAGAAGAGAGGATAAGTAACCACTTGGATAGATAGTACTACTATTAAAGAGTTAATCCAATAGAAAATGATACAAATAATGTCATGTAAACGATACTGATTGGTTTTCTGTGAGTGGGCTTGCCCTGAAATTTTAAAAAAGACACTACATCCAAATTTCTACTGCAAGGAGTACAGCTCCATCAATAAATATAACATATCAACAGAAGTCAGTAGCCAGGGTAGAGCATACTATTTGTTTTTCGGTGGACATACAGATGAGAACCTTAATAGGAACAGTCATATTTGGGATCTCCTAAAGCGACTAGGTTCAGCAATTTCTGCAATCAGAATAATTGCTAATTTTGAGGATATAGAAGTTAGCAAGCTGACATACTTTGCATACTTTCACTCTCTGATGTCATATGGTATAATATTTTGGGGCAACTCAACACTTACGAAAAAAATATTCACTGCTGAAAAGAAAGAGGTTAGAATAATGCATGGGGCTCATAACCAGACATCTTGTAGGCATCTCTTTAATGTTAGGAATTCTTACAAAAGCCTCACAGTACATTTATTCGGTGATGAAATCTGTTCTCAACAACATGGACCAGTTTCAAACAAGTGACATTCATGATTATCACACCAAATGAAGGAAAGACTTACACTGATCTCTACTTAACCTATCTTTGGCAAAGAAATGCGTGAACTATGCTGCTCTAAAACTTTTCGATAAATTACCAGATGAAATAAAATTTCAGACACACGGCAGTAACAATTTCAAAACTAAATGCAAATCTTATCTCGTTGACAAATCCTTCTATACCATAGATGAATTCCTGAATAGGAATAAATAAATCTGTAGGTATAGTATGTGAATTTTGTGCCATTTAAGGAAATGTGGAATGCAATAAAAAATATTCATGCGTGCATTCCTTATGCCCTTGACATGTTCCACATCATATTGGTTACCGTGAGACTGATCTATGGAACATATAACTAACTAACTACCCATGGAAATTAAACGTCTAAGAGTCTTGCAGTTGCACATTTCACCCCTTTATGTGCCTTAGCTAGATGCATAAAAGGTAATGCAGACCAGTTTACCTTATCGTGTTGTACCTGTGGATATCTACATTACTCTCAAATAAAGTTGAATATTTCTTAATAAATTTCATAAGTGAGTTCATCTACTGTGAAGCTGTGGCTAATATTCCCAACTATTTTTAATTACTTTCTTTTGTGTAACGAACACTTTTCGTCAAAGTGAGGAATTACCTCAAATATATACCCCGTAAGACATCAGTGCATGAATTTGTGCGAAATATATTAACGACATCTACATTCCCACCGCTGGCAATTATTCTTAAGGAAAAAGTAGGCAAACCTAAACTTTTGCTGCGCTTTGCACATGTTTTCGCATTGTTATGATGTTATTTGCACAGAAAATCAGGTAATAGTGGTGACAAACAGATAAAATCACACATATGCAGTTACTCTGTAAAACATTACCAACGATCACGGGTCACTAGCACTAAAAAACACAGAAACTTTCCCTGAACAGGCTCCGGAATTTTATCAGTCGAGTTCAGTTTCATCATGCATTAAACAAAAACTCAGGTGCATATAAAGTACAAACGGCTTCCTTGTTGCAGATTTCCTACGACATGGGAGGCAACGCATTATTGTGGGTGTTGAGCAACGAGCTGACTCCCGCGTCCGTCAGAGGAGTCTCCAACTCCTGCGTCGGCATCCTGTTGTCGGTGCTGGCGTTCGGCACCACCAAGCTGTTCCAACTGGTCGAAGACTCCTTCGGAACCTACGTCCCCTTCTGGTTCTTCTCCATATCTTGCTTTGTCGGGGTCATCTTTGCGTGGTTCTTCATCCCAGAGACTAAGGGCCGTTCTCTGGAGGACATCACTGCCGAGATGAGCGCTAAGGCGGAAGGGCTCCCTCGTGAGTCCTTAACGCGGAAGACGAGCCTCGAGGATATAAGTGCTGTGCAGTAATTTTTATGAGATGTATATGTATGATACCGAACCTGAGACAAGAATCTTAAATGACCTACGCAAACAGAATCAGTTCTGTTTAGCAGGAATGTGTAAGAATATGTATCAAAACACAACTCTAGCTTGATTTTGAGATTTCTTTAAGATCTGAGTACATTAAAAGATACGGGTAATCGTGCTAAAGGGCTAAGAGCCGATTTTGCACGAAGTGTGTTTTCTAGTTCGTTAGGTGGAATGTGAAGATGGTTTTTACATGCTAAAATGTCACTCTCCAATTATGGTCGATGCTTCGAAGACCAACAGATGGACGAGAGAGTACTGCTATGACTTGTTCATGTCAATGTGGTAAGTGTAGAATGTGTCAAACGACTTTGCTGTTCTGTACATAGGGATTATACACTTCCGCTAGCTCCTGCCATTTTGGAGCCTGACTCTTGAGTGTCTTTATCGGCGGTTCAATGGATAGTGAAAGCTATATGAATAATTCAGCAAAGGGAAGTAACAGAAAATCTGGTAACGCTAAAGGAGAGCGTGAGCGGAGGTGAGGAAGCATTTTCTTCCTGATGATGTAATGAACACCATAGCAAAACATCCAATAAGCAACCTCTTAAAGTTTTTCAGATGAAAGACATATTATGGATTTTCATCAAGCAGCTGGTATGATCATTATTACAAATGACACTAACAGAAGTTCTGCCTCGTGGATTAAAGCCGCCAACGTTTGTGTTGTTCAGAAAAATAGACATTTGGTGCAACTGAGAGATGGGAAATGAGTACTGAAAAGAGGGCAGCGATGTGAAGATTCCAAAACGACCACATTCAATGAGGTCACTGATGCAAAAGGATAGTATTCATAGAGGAAAAGAGATCTCAAAAGTGTGATGGAACAACGGCCTGAGGCGTACAATAACTTTTAATGTGACCTGTGCCGAGACAAAAGAGTAAAATGATTACTAGAGATACTAACACTGCAAAACTTGTTTGATGGACTTATTAGCGCCATTAGCATTTCAGCTCAAATTTATTCAAAAGCAAATGTTCATTAGTTATTTTGGATTTTACCAAGTGATAACTTGCTTTCCTGAAGTCAATGATACAAGTGTTAGTGTGAAGTTACGGCATATTTATATTCTGCTTGTTAGAATAAAGTTTATGCTGAATAACCTAGAATGTACGTTTTGATAATTAGCCCCTTTAGTATGACAACCATTGAAATATTGTATGAAGCAGTAGAATCTCTCTTTCTGTTATTTACCACTCTACTTTCCATTTGAATGTTAAGGTTCAGCTATTTCCAGAATGAGATTTTCAATCTGCAGCAGAGTGTGCGCTGAAATGAAACTTCCTAGCAGATTAAAACTATGTGCCGGACCAAGACTCGAACACGGGACCTTTCCCTTTCGCAGGCAAGTGCTCTACCAACTGAGCTACCCGAGGACGACTCACGCCCCGTCCTCACAGCTTTACTTCTGCCAGTACCTCACCTCATACATTCCGAACTTTACAGAAGCTCTCCTGCGAAACTAGCGGAACTAGCACTCCTGAAAGAATGGATATTGCGGTGTCATGGCTTAGCCACAGCTAATGGAATGTTACCAGAATGAGATTTTCACTCTCCCATGGAATGTGCGCTGATAAGAAACTTCCTGACAGATTAAAACTGTGTGCGGGCTGGAGACCCGAACTCGGGACCTTGCCTTTCGTGGGCAAGTGCTCTACAAACTGAGCTACCTGAGCATGACCCACGCCCCATCCTCACAGCCCTACTTCTGCCAGTACATCGTCTCCTACCTTGAGAACTGAACAGAAGCTCTCCTGCGAAACTTGCAGAGCTAGCACTTCTGAAAGAATGGATATTGCGGTGTCATGGCTTAGCCACAGCCTGGGGGATGTTTCCAGAATGAGATTTTCACATTGCAGCGGAGTGTGCGCTGATATGAAACTTCCTGGCAGATTAAAACTGTGTGCCAGACTGAGACCCGAACTCGAGGCCTTTGCATTTCACGGGCAAGTGCTCTACAAACTGAGCTACCTGAGCACGACTCACGCCCCGTCCTTGCAGCTTTACTTCTTTCAGTACCTCGTCGCCCCCCTTCCGAACATTGCAGAGGCACTAATGCGAAACTTGCAGAACTAGCACTCCTGAATGAATAGATATTGCGGTGTCATGGCTTAGCCACAGCCTGGGGGATAATGCAGAATGAGATTTTCACTCTGCAGCGGAGTGTGCGCTGATATGAAACTTCCTGGCAGATTAAAACTGTGTACCGGACAGAGACCCGAACTTGGGACCATTGCCTTTCGCGGGCAAATACTCTACCAATTGAGATACGTGAGCACGACTCACGCCCCGTCTTCACAGCTTTACTTCTGCCAGTACCTCGTCTCGTACTTTCCGAACTTTACAGAAGCTCTCCCGCGAAACTTGCAGAACTAGCACTCCTGAAAGATAGGATATTGCAGAGACGTGGCTTTTCCACGGCCGGGGGATGTTTCAGATTGAGATTTTCACTTTGCAGCGGAGTGTGCGCTGATATGAAACTTCCTGGCAGATTAAAACTGTGTGCCGGACAGAGACCCGAACTCAGGACCTTTGCCTTTCGCAGGCAAGTGCTCTACAAACTGAGCTACCTGAGCACGACTCACGCCCTGTCCTCACAGCTTTACTTCAGCCAGTACCTCGTCTTCTACCTTTCGAACTTTACAGAAGCTCTCCTGCGAAACTTGCGGAACTAGCACTCCTGAAAGAATGGATATTGCGGTGTCATGGCTTAGCCACAGCCTGGGGGATGTTGCCAGAATGGGATTTTCAGATTGCAGCCCAGTGTGAGCTGATATGAAACTTCCTGGCAGATTAAACTGTCTGCGCGACAAAGACACGAACTTGGGACGTTTGCCTTTCGCGGGCAAGTGCTCTACAAACTGAACTACCTGAGCACAAGTCACTCCCCTTCCTGACAGCTTTACATCTGCCAGTACCTCGTCTCCTACCTTCCGAACTTTACAGAAGCTCTCCTGCGAAACTTGCAGAACTAGCACTCCTGAAAGAAAGGATATTGCGGTGTCATGGCTTAGCCGCAGCCTGGGGGATGTTTCCAGAATGAGATTTTCACTTTGCAGCGGAGTGTGCGCTGATATGAAACTTCGTGACAGATTAAAACTGTGTGCTCGGCGGAGACCCAAACTCGTGACCTTTGCCATTCGCGTGCAAGTGCTCTACAAACTGAGCTACCCGAGCAGCACTCACGTCCCGTCTTCACAGCTTTACTTCTGCCACTACCTCACCTCCTACCTTCCGAACTTTACAGAGGCACTAATGCGAAACTTGCAGAACTAGCACTCCTGAATGAATGGATATTGCGGTGTCATGGCTTAGAAAGAGCTTGGGGGATGTTTCCAGAATGGGATTTTCACTCTGGAGCGGAGTGTGCGCTGATATGAAACTTCCTGGCAGATAAAACTGTGTGCCAAACAGAGACCCAAACTCGGGAACTTCGCGTTTCATGGGCAATTGCTGTACAAACTGAGCTACCTGAGCACGACTCACGCCCCATCCTCACAGCTTTACTTCTGAAAGTACCTCGTCTCCTACCTTCCGTACTTTACAGAAGCAGTCCTGCAAAACTTGCAGAATTAGCACTCCTGAATGAATGGTTATTGCGGTGTCATGGCATAGCCACAGCTGGGGAGATGTTTCCAGAATGAGATTTTCCCCTTGCAGTGGAGTGTGCGCTGATATGAAACTTCCTGGCAGATTAAAACTGTGTGCCGGACAGAGACCAGAAATCGGGACCTTTGCCTTTCGCAGACAAGTGCTCTACAAACTGAGCTACCTGAGCATGACCCACGCCCCATCCTCACAGCCCTACTTCTGCCAGTACCTCGTCTCCTACCTTCCGAACTTTACAGAAGCTCGCCGGCGAAACTTGCAGAACTAGCACTCCTGGAAGAATGTATATTGCGGAGTCATGGTTTAGCCACAGCATGGAGGATGTTTCCAGAATGAGATTTTCACATTGCAGCGGAATGTGCGCTGATATGAAACTTCCTGGCGGATTAAAACTGTGTGCCGGACTGAGACATGAACTCGAAGCCTTTGCCTTTCGCGTGAATGTGCTCTACAAACTGAGCTACCTGTGCACGACTCACGCCCCATCCTCACAGATTTACTTCTGCCAGTACCTCGTCTCCTGCCTTCCGAACTTTACAGAAGCTCTCCTGCGAAATTTGCAGAACTAGTACTCCTGAAAGAATGTATATTTCGGAGTCATGGTTAGGCCACAGCATGGGGGATGTTTCCAGAATGAGATTTTCACACTGCAGCGTAGTGTGTGCTGATTTGAAACTTTCTGACAAATTAAAACAGTGTGCCGAGCGGGGATCCGACCTCGGGACCTTTTCCTTTCGTGGGGCAAGTGCTATACAAACTGAGCTACCTGAGCACGAATCACGCCCCGTCCTCACAGCTTTACTTCTTTCAGTACCTCGTCTCCCACCTTCCGAACATTACAGAGGCACTAATGCGAAACGTCCAGAACTAGCACTCTTGAAATAATGGATATTGCAGTGTCATGGCTTAGCCACAGCCTGGGGGATATTTCCAGAATGAGACTTTCACTCTGCAGTGGAGTGTGCGCTGATATGAAACTTCCTGGCATATTAAAACTGTGTGCCGGACAGAGACTCGAACACGGGACCTTTGCATTTTCCGGGCAAGGGCTCAACAAATTGAGCTACCTGAGCACGACTCACGCCCCGTCCTCCCAGCATTATGTCTGCCAGTACCTCGTGTCCTACCTTCCGAACTTTACAGAACCTGCCCTGCGAAGCTTGCAGAACTAGCACTCCTGAAAGAATGGATATTGCGGTGTCATGGCTTAGCCGCAGCCAGGGGGATGTTTCCAGAATGAGATTTTCACATTGCAGCGGAGTGTGCGCTGATATAAAACTTCCTGGCAGATTAAAACTCTGTGCTGGGCACAGACCCGAACTCGGGACCTTTGCCTTTTGCGGGCATGTGCTCTACAAACTGAGCTACCTGAGCACGACTCACGCCCCATCCTCACAGCTTTACTTCTGTCAGTACCTCGTCTCCTATCTTGCGAACTTTACAGAAGCTCTCCTGCGAAACTTGCAGAGCTAGCACTCCTGAAAGATTAGATATTGTTGTGTCATGGTTTAGGCACAGCCTGGGGGATGTTGCCAGAATGAGGTTTTCACTCTGCAGCGGAGTGTGCGCTGATATGAAACTTCCTGGCAGATTAAAACTGTGTGCCGGACAGAGACCCGAACTCAGGTCATTTGCCTTCTGTGGGCTAGTGCCCTACAAACTGAGCTACCTGATCACGACTCACGCTTTAATTCTGCCTGTACCCCATCTCGTACTTTCCGAACTTTTCAGATGCTCCCCTGCTAATCTTGCAGAACTAGCACTCCTGAAAGACAGGATATTGCGGAGACGTGGCTTAGCCACAGCCTGGGGCATGTATCCAGAGTGAGATTTTCACTCTGCAGCGGAGTGTACACTGATATGAAATGTCCTGGCAGATTAAAACTAGGTGCCGTTCCGAGACTCGAACTCGGGTACTTTGCCCTTCACGGGCAAGTGCTCTACCAACTGAGCCACCCAAGCACGACTCACGCCCCGTCCTCACAGCTTTACTTTGGCCAGTACCTCGTCTCCTACCTTCCGAACTTTCCAGAATCTCTCCTGCGAACCTTGCAGTACTAGCACTCCTGAAAGATAGGAAATTGCGGAGAGATGGCTCAGCCACAGCCGGGACATGTTTCCAGAATGAGATTTTCACTCTGCAGCGGAGTGTGCGCTGATATGAAACTTCCTGGCAGATTAAAACTGTGTGAAGGACAGAGACCCGAACTCGGGACCTTTGCCTTTCGCGTGGAAGTGCTCTACAAACTGAGGTCCCCGAGCATGACTTATGCCCCGTCCTCACAGCTTTACTTCTGCTAGTACCTCACCTCCTACCTTCCGAACTTTACAGAAGCTCTCCTGCGAACCCAGTATAACTAGCACTCCTGAAAGATAGGATATTGTGGAGAAGTTGCTTAGCCACAGCCTGGGGGATGTTTCCAGAATGAGATTTTCACTCTGCAGCGGAGTGTGCGCTGATATGAAACTTCCTGACAGATTAAAACTGTGTGCCGGGCGCAGACCCGAACTCGTTACCTATGCCTTTCACGTGCAAGTGCTTTACAAGCTGAGCTACCCGAGCACGACTCACGCCCCGTCCTCACAGCCCTACTTCTGCCAGTACCTCGAGTCCTACCTTCCGAACTTTACAGAACCTGCCCTGCGAAACTTGCAGAACTAGCACTCCTGAAAGAATGGATATTGCGGTGTCATGGCTTAGCCGCAGCCAGGGGGATGTTTCCAGAATGAGATTTTCACATTGCAGCGGAATGTGCGCTGATATGAAACTTCCTGGCAGATTAAAACTCTGTGCTGGGCACAGACCCGAACTCGGGACCTTTGCCTTTTGCGGGCATGTGCTCTACAAACTGAGCTACCTGAGCACGACTCACGCCCCGTCCTCACAGCTTTACTTCTGCCAGTACCTCATCTCATACCTTCCGAATTTTACAGAAGCTCTCCTGCGAAAGTTCCATAACTAGCACTCCTGAAAGAATGGATATTGCGGTGTCATGGCTTATCCACAGCCTGGGGGATATTTCCAGAATGAGATTTTCACTCTGCAGCGGAGTGTGTGCTCATATGAAACTTCCTGGCAGATGAAAACTGTGTGCCGGGCAGAGGCCCGAACTCGGGTTCTTTGCATTTCGCGGGCAAGTGCTCTACCAACTGAGCTCCCCGAGCATGACTTACGCCCCGTCTGCACAACTTTACTTCTGCCAGTACCTCGTCTCCTACCTTCCGAACTTTCCAGAATCTCTCCTGCGAACCTTGTAGTACTAGCACTCCTGAAAGATAGGATATTGCGGTGACATGGCTTAGCCACAGCCCGGGGCATGTTTCCAGAATGAGATTTTCACTCTGCAGCAGAGTGTGCGCTGATATGAAACTTCCTGGCAGATTAAAACTGTGTGCCGGACAGAGACCCGAACTCGGGACCTTTGCCTTTCGCGGGCAAATGCTCTACAAACTGAGATACCTGAGCACGACTCACGCCCCGTCCTCACAGCTTTATTTCTGCCAGTACCTCGTCTCCTACATTCCGAACTTTACAGAAGCTCTCCTGCGAACCTGCAGAACTAGCACTTCTGAAAGAATGGATATTGCGTTGCCATGGCTTAGCCACAGCCAAGGGGATGTTTCGAGAATGAGATTTTCACCTTGTAGCGGAGTGTGCGCTTTATATGAAACTTCCTGGCAGATTAAAACTGTGTGCCGGACCGAGACTCGAACTCGGGACCTTTGCCTTTCGCAGGCAAGTACTCATCCTGCTGACCTCCCCGAGCATGACTCACACCCCGTCCTCACGGCTTTACTTATGCTAGTACCTTGTCTCCTACGTTCCAAACTTTACCGAAGGTCTGGTTCGCAGGAAATAAAAGTGAGGTTCAAGAGTAGAATTAAAATCCAGGCGGGTAGGATATCAATGATAAGATTAGCTGGTGACATTGCTATTCTCAGTGAAAGTGAAGATGAATTACAGGAGGCGCTTAATGGAATGAATAGTCTAATGAACACAAGATATGGATTGAGAGTAAATGCAAGAAAGACCAAAATTATGAGAAGTAGTAGGAATAAGAACAACAGAGACTTAACGTTAGAATTTACGATCACGGAACAGATGAAGCTAAGCAATTCTGATACGTAGGCAGCAAAATACCCTTGTCGGACGGAGAAAGGATGACATATAAAGCAGACTAGAATTGGCGGAAAGGGCTTTCCTGGACAAGTCACATCTACCAATGTCAAACAGACATCTCAGTTTGAAGAAGAAATTTCTATGGATGTACGTTTGGGGCACCACATTGTGTGGTAGTTAAAGACTGACTGTGGGAAAACCGGAACAGATGCGATGCTACAGACGAAATTAGGTAAGTAATGACAAGGTTCTCTACAGAATCGGCGAGGAAAGAAATATATGGAAAACACTCAGAAGCAGAAGGGACAGAATGATAGGACATGTGTTAATACATCACGGAATAACTTCGATGATATTATAACTGGGGACATGGGTTGCAAGTGCTACTCTCAGGTGAAGAGGTTGGCACAGGTGAGGAATTTGTGGCGTGGCGGGTCGCGTCAAACCAGTCAGAAGACCGATGGCTCAGTAAAAATAATAATAAAAAGAAAAGCAGCCACTCTTACATTCAACGCTTATATTGCCATTGAATCATAAATGTATATTCCATGAATCGCATTAAAACGCTTAAGAAGTGTTTATGAACCGCACACTGAGTGTAACAACTTCTAAACAACTTCCTGGACGTAAGTATAAGGGTGCAGTGTAAATAGTTGTTTGTTGTTTATGGCACACGTGGCGTATGGCAGTGCACGCTGTAAGGCAGAGCTGACATAATTGTATTTATACACTGTGTTTGTGATTAAGATTAGGTACTAAGGAGAAATTGATTTGTTTCTCGTATTTATTATATTTCGTATTTGATGCCATTGAACAAATGTTTAACTTCTGTTACATTAAGATGTTGTTCTGTTGTTACGTATTGTATAAGATGTTATTGAGATATAAGTATGGGTAGATTTGTTGGTAACTGATGGCTTAGTTGAACTTTATGTTGTTTTATTGTGAGAAGTGACAAACCTTCACATAGAAAACTACTTTTTCAACAGCACTTCCAACTCCAAATATCTTGGTGTAAATATAAATGACTCCTGCAGTAGAATATAATTCGATTACCAAACTAGTCCACGGAAACAAACAGAGTTTACTTTTCCTTCCAAAAACTTCTGTCCTTCAAACTCTTGACCAGAAAACCAAGCTTAAGTCTACAACACAGAACCAGATCCGTACTACTATACGGAGACGAAACATGAAGGATGACCAAAACAGAAGTGCATGAACTCTCAGTCTTCTAAAATAAAATTTACAGAAAAATCTCTGGGTCAAAATTTGGCCAAGCAACACAGAGATGGATTTGAAGACACAACGAATAACTAGTTAAGCTAGCCGACCAGATCTTGGTAGTGAACAGCGCCAAAGCGTGACGTTTACAAAGAGCAGGCCTGCTATTAGGATGTACCATGGCAGATTAGTCCGTCAGATATATGAAACGAAGACAGAAGGCTCCAGACTACCAGGAAGACCAACAAGCAAACGGGAAGACAAGGTGATGTCTGACAGCAGAGTGCTGGGTATCACTGAAACGAAGGAAGCGGCACAAGACAGGAAGAACTGGAGGCAGGTAGTGAGATCGGGTTCGACACTTCACACAGAAGCCAACAGAGTTAATGATTGTTAAGTGTATTACTATTCTGTTACGGGAAGTTTGATGTTTAATGAAATAATTTCCAAAATGTGCTCCAAGTGTCCGCACAACCCATGGTACGAACCCACTTCACCAAAATCCGAAGCTACAGCGGAATTAAACTTATACGAATATGTGTAAATTATTTGTCTTTATTTCGTATTGTGGATAATGAATTTTTCACGGTGTGCCAGTTGCTTCTGTGCTACGTACGCGTTAGGCATCGTAATCATTATTAGTAGTGGAGATTTACTTTCCTTTTCACGTGTATTTTGTGACCATATCCCTGTCATCCCCTATCACTACTCAGTACTGGTACGGTAATATATTTAATGTTACATTTTCTTCTAAAGAGAGGAGCATGCTTATTTTCATATTTGATGCGTATCTAACTTGCTTTATCAAATAATCGTTCGGATTGAATGTTTAAAATGTATCCATTAGAATCTAGTCCCATCCTTCGTGTATTTACGAAATTATAGGATTAAATTCCTTATGAGTAAAACTGAATGGGGTAATCGAAATTTTTTGTTGAATGAATTGAGTAAAGTCATCCTCAGTTTTTTTTTCTTTTTAGAACCGTTTGACTCAAATCGTAGGTGTGTCAGTAAATCAAATGGTCAATTAAAAAAAGTTGATGAAAGAGAACTATTTTTTCTATAACGAATTTGCAAAGCAGATGCAGTTTACGTCGTGACTCGACCCAAATTCACGGAAATTATTATGAACACAGATCTCTTACGTGACGACACAACCTTGGATAGATTAGTAGTAAGAGTTATCTAATAACTTACGCCACACTGTCTGTAACATTTCTTAGCTGAGTGATAGGTGGCAAGATATCCAAAGAAAGGACCAATTAGGCATTACAATTACGCGAATTAAGTGCTTGAAAAATTATGAAGTTCCGTCCACGTTAGATGTTGGGTAACAATTACATTTACTCTTCACAGTAGGTAAACGGGAAAACTTTTATGCTGCAGACTGAATGAAGAACAAAAGTACAGAACATAATAGATCATTTTACGACAAGTATCCGTGCGTCAGTGAAAGGCGAGCTGAAGTATGGAAAAGGTAATACATTCACGAGAAATAATGAAGTGAAAATATTTGATATAATAAGAAAAAGATGAGTTATCAGTTCTTGCCATTGTTGCAGGGGGAGGTATGTGGAAACGAGCATTAGTAGACTCAAGAAAACTAATTTTAATTCATACTTATAGGAGTAATAAACAAAAACAGTGGTTCTTGGGTCAAAAGGAAAATATGGCGGAAATATATGTAAAAAGGCAATAGAACACAATGTTTCATTTCAAAATTTCATCTAATGTAAAGGTGTTCCATGTCATGGAAAAGAAGAGTAACATGAGAAGAAATCGATACAGCAGAGATGTAAACAGAATAAATCACAGAGAAAGAATGTAAAAGCTCGTAAAGCGAGGAAATAACTCCAAGGAATAGACGAAAAGGAAAAAATCTTGAAAATACAGAAAAAGAGTATCCCTGTTAACAACTTGAAGCAGGGCACTTTGTAAGCAGGAAGACAAATGGTGCAACACCAAATATTAGAAAAGTCCGCTCTACAGAAGGGACGTAAAGAACAATGTTCTTAAAAGCTTTTGCAATCGTAACATTATCTGAAATTCTTTCCTATTTCCAGTTCGAATAGCAGAATTTCTGAGTTTACTTGCTAGTTGAAGACGTGCGTCAGTGCTTTACTGATACTCATACCGCTAAACAGTCCTCTTGAATTATTCGCCGGAGCCTTCGCGCCGGCGCATATAGCCTGCGACGTCACCACGCCCGTCGTCCATGGCCTACTCCACAAACAGCCAATTAAAACTTTCTGCTGTACCTGTGGGAGTCGCCCAGAGCCGTTGAGGTCGCCTGGTGGACCTCTATCTGCTCATTCTTAAGCACAATTCACCAAACTACATCTCAGGAGTTTTTCACATCTCTTGAGCTTTTCCGCGTCTGCTGCCTATTTCCACAAATCCTCAGTTTCGAAATTTGGCCAGGAAGTGCTAGTTCTTACGAAGAATTTACATTTCCCTTAGGCGTTGCTGAAGACCGCTATATTCTTGAACTCAAGCTAACGTGCACTTTTCCCTAGTTACATAACACAGTAGAATGTACTGTACTGAATTTTAATTATGACACTTGAGTGGAGTCCAGGATGGTAGTTTTTAACTATGCTGCAAGCTAGCAGACATACATTATCTTTTTTATCAAAAATACTCCACTTCTTAATATATCCTCCAATCACAACAACACATTAGGCTAGCCAAATTACTAATTCTGTTTCTTGTTCGATTCGTCAAAAAAATCAGGTCTCTCAAAACTTTGGCAACTTTTACATGAAGCAATTTCCTTCTTATCGAGATAAAATTTCAAGTTTTACAACAGTAAGAAAAAATCTGAAGCTAAAATTGGAGAATAGGTTTGATATGGAATCGATTCTAAGTCATATTTATATACATCGCTATTATATAGTGTGGTATGGTCCAGCAGTTTGATTATAAAGCTTTTATTCCCAACTAATCTTGATCGCTTTTCGTTCAACTCGTGTTTGAAATTATGCAATAACAAAGCGTAAAGTTTACATTTACAATTTCGCTTCTTACAAGTAACTTACATAGATTGAGCCCTGGTGAACGATAAATCTGACATAAACTTACCAGATTTGAGAACAACCATCCATTTTCAGTGCGCTCACAGCAGCGTTTGTCCTTAGTTTTGATGCTGCTGCATCTTTGGTGTTAATGACGGATACGTGAAGGTGAGAAAATGTACAGCAATCAGACATAAACAATCCGAAGCTTCCTGTGCAGATTGAAACTGGTTGCCGGACCAAGAGTTGAACTTCGAAGTTTTGCCTTTCGCTGGCAAGTTCTCTACTAACTGAGCTCGACTCACAACCTGTCCTCACGTCTTAACTTCTGCCAATACCTCGTCTCTTACCTTCCCGACGGCACAGACTAGCGTTACCAGCACTCCTGCAAGAAAGGGCGTTGCGGAGACATGGCATAGCCACAGCCTGGGGGATGTTTTCAGACTGAAATGTAATTGCAGACGGGAGTATATACAGCTCCTCATAGGACTACACTATTCGTCTCTAGTCAGCTGCTGTCCACTTTTAGCGTTGTTTGGCCCATTGAAGACGTGTAATTTATTTTACGTATAGGAGTAAGGGACTTTTGTGAGGTAATATTCATTGCAGGAAATTTCCTCCCTAATTTTCTCTCGGGAATTGATTGACATGGACATTTATTTACTGACAGCAGCAGTTCCTGTCGGATTCGAAATAGACCGTTATCGAAAGGGTGTGGCAGTTCTCCTAGGTACGAGTATCTGTCGGTCTCTTTACAACCACTGCACCCAAGTCGTGTTAGATGACCGCGAGTGATACATCATTCCTTGCAGAGATCTCTGACAGACCGATGTGACACACCAACAAATTGAGCAATTTCGTTCACATTATGGTCATGGCATGTCCAAATACGATAGCTGTTTTCTGCCATACTGCCACGTCTCCGCGTCGGCCCATCTTACTGCACGGATTCCATACAACCGATTCGCACACACTCACTCACCCACTCACACTCACACTCACACTCACACACACACACACACACACACACACACACACACACACACACACACACACACACACGCGCGCGTAATTCCAGTGCCATAACTGACGTAGCAGTTGTGGGTCTAATGGTCATCTCGTGCCAGTTGTATTGGGATTTATGCTGGTTTAACTATGCGGGTATATGTTTTATTTTTATGTCCATTTTTATCCATTCGTTCGCCTAAGTAGTTTACACCAAAGATTAAAACACTGTACACCCACAGCAATGAAGCCTGTAAAGTTAGTGAGAAAAGATGAAGAAGATGTTTCATCGATTCTGTACTGTCTGCCTTTTCCCGTCTACGATAGAGAAAGGACTTGGATTTCTGTTTAGTTCACTAACAATGTGACATATATTCATTCTTATCGTACGAGGTCAGTATCACTCATTAGTTCTCTGTTTCACCTGCTCTATCTATCTGCGTTATCGGTGCCTTTAATACATCAGAGAAGTGACAAATTTAAACAAAGGAAGCTGGACGCCATAAATGGTCTTCAAAGAAGAAGTGGAGGTAGATAACTTCAAGGCTCGAACAACTATCAACTAATAATACAATATAATACGTTACATATTTTTGTGTGTACGAAAACTCATAATCCCGACTGTCTTGAGTGTGCGTTCCTGTGCGTAAATTAGCTCAGACACACGCTCCCGAGTGAACTCACTATTGTAGCGCCCTTTGTGCAACGCCAGCTAATTTCCATCGTAATTATTATTCTAAACTCATCAACAAATCAGTTATACAAGGCGTTAAGGGTGCAAGTACAGATGTTGTCATCATAGTATCTTAACACATTCCCTCGTCAGTGTGTCAGTTCCTTTTTCTCTACGTCTAACCGTTTTCCCGCAAACACGCCACATAACTTACTAGCTGATGTTTTCTACACCGTCGTAACTTAACCACTAAGTAGACTACACCTGTCGGTATAGACTAACCGTTTTGTGTGCACGTGCCCATACTGCTGCTCAGACGAAAATAAGCATTAATGGCTTGCTCTTGCACATGTACTTGTAGGTAGTAACGAACATAAAAACATATTACTCCCAATAGCTATGACCATAGGTCTGCAAATGAAGTTACTATTGATGTAATGTTGTTCAGCACACAGAGCCCAGTCACCACTAAGAGTATCTGCATTTATTCTCCCACAGCACCCTGTGTATCCTTTACAGCGCTCCAGAGAGACTCATGCGATCACTTGTGATGTGATTAATAAATTATCAAGGGAGTGTTGAAAGCAATACAGCAGTACTTATCTCAAATTAATTTATGGTTCTGTGCTTCAATAATAAAACAATATAAAAAAGAGAGATTCCGGATTATAAGCTATCAGCTTGGTATAGGATTTCAGAAGTATATTATCAGGTAAGGTGATCCTTTAAAAAATTTCCCACACATGATGATTGTCCAGTTCGCGGTATTTTTCTAAATAGTACCAAAGAAAGCAGTTGCTTAAAAATATATTTTTCCGAGTAAGTAAGATTCGATAGTAGCACATCGCTTCAGATTTGATAAACCGTGTTCAGATGCGTACTTTCAACACATATATTCCCCTCAGATGTCTATTCAGTCATCATGATCTTGTGTTATCATAGTTCTAAAAATGAACTATGTGAAAACCAGCATAATGAAGAATAAATAGACACTCGAAGGAAATATATCTCTTGAATTACGCATCTGCAGAGGGTCACAGAATACGTATGTCTATCAGTGTCAACTTGTAAATATTAAAGAAAACCTAAGGTCAAAAATATTTAGTTATATTAAATTAGGCTGGTAAGTTTATGGAAGACACTATTCAGTTCTGAAGTCTAAGATGTCGGGAGAGCTGAAGAAAACAGTTTTTGACCAATGAACACTGCCAATAATACCTTGTCGCTATGAGACAAGGACTATAAACAAATTCATTGTTAAGAAAACTAAAAGAGGAATAGAAAGATCAATGATGGGATACACAAAAAAGAAACAGAAGGAAAGTTGTTCATATCAGGCTGTCAACAAAGGCCAGTGACATAATGGAAAGAGTGAACATCATGAAATGGCAGAGGGCTAGTCATACCGCTTGAAGAAAGGATGGCAAATGGTCAAAACAAGTAATAGATTGTAGCAAAATTTTCCAAAAAAGAGCAAGGGTAAGACCACAAAGACCACAGGACAGATGGAACACAGAATTAAGGAAACCAGCTGGATTGAACTGGCAGCAGGAAACATATAATAGGCAGAAATGGAAGAACCTGCAGCCATCCTATGTTGCATACTGTTCAAAGAGGACACATCACGAAGTGATTGAACTGCCTAATGAAGTCTGATGTAGAATGACAGTGTTATATTATTAATTATAATGATTACTTCTGCTTCCTTCCATATTTTTCATTTTTTAACTAGAAAACTGAAGTCTTCTTGCCGTTAGTATTTTGGGTCTGTTCATTGCCATGTTTAGAGATCTAAAACAAAAACACTCTCTGATTTTCTAAATTTCTTATTTTCTTGTTAATGAATAACGAAACAAATAGTGGGCAATTTCGAGCACTGTCACTGGCAGCTGTCACAAAACCTTCATTGTTCGTTAATAACTTGGGCTTGAACTGTCTCACGCATAGCTATTTTAAAATATTCCTGCTGCCTCACAGCTACCGATAAATACGAGAACACCAACCTTGAAAATTAATTGAAATTATCTTCACTTCATAACTGATTCTTCACAGAATTCTTCAATAGGTTATGTAGCCCTTGAATTCATAAGGGCGCGCGCGCGCCCTTCACGTCTGTGTGTGTGTGTGTGTGTGTGTGTGTGTGTGTGTGTGTGAGTGTGTGTGTGCTATACGGAGGATTTAGAGATTCAGTACTGGCTTAGAAGTAAATGATGATGCGCCTGCAACGTCCAGGCCACGGGCAATTCACGAGCAGCGAACGAACAACGAAAGCGGACTGTTTGAATTCGGCGTTTGCTTTTCAGTCTCGTCACGCGTTGCCTATAACGCGAAACGCATTACAAAGAACTGACAAAATGGCAATACGGCATTTTACCACTGACGGGAAAAGTGGATTTCTTTTGAGAGAAATCTGCTGCTCACACCAGAACTTCTTCCGGCACACCTACACTATGTGATCAAAAGTATCCGGACACATGGCTGAAAATGACTTACAAGTACGTGATGCCTTCCATCGGTAATGCTGGAACTCAGTATGGTGCTGGGCCACCCTTAGCGTAATGACAGATCCTACTCTCGCAGGCATACGTTCAGTCAGGTGCTGGAAGGTTTCTTGAGGAATGGCAGCCCATTCTTCACGAAGTGCTGCACTGAGGATGTCGGTCAGTCCATCCTGGCACAACGTAGGTGTTCTAAAACATCCCAAAGGTGTTCTATAGGAATCAGATCAGGACTCTGTGCAGACCAGAGCATTACAGGGATGCTGTTGTGGTGTAACCACTCCGCCACAGGCCGTGCAATGTGAACAGGTGCTAGATCGTATAGAAAGATGCAGTTGCCATCCCAGAATTGCTCTTCAACAATGGGACCCAAGAATTTGCTTAAAATATCAATGTAGGCCTGTGCTGTGATAGTGCAACGCAAAAAATCAAGAGCTGCAAGCCCCTTCCATGAAAAAAACACGACCACACCATAACACCACCACCTTCGAATTTTAGTGTTGCGACTACATACGCTGGCAGATGAAGTTCACCAGTCATTCGCCGTACCACCACCTTGCCATCGGATCACAACATTCTGTACCGTGATTCGTCACTCCACACAACGTTTTTCCACTGTTCGCTCTTCCAATGTTTAGGTTCCTTACACAAGCGAGGTGTCGTTTGACATTTACCGGCGTGATGTGTGGCTTATGAGCAGCCGCTCGACGATGAAATCCAGGTTTTCTCAATTCTCGCCTGTCTAGTAGTTGCAGTGGATCCTGATGCAGTTTGGAATTCCTGTGTGATGACCTGGATATATGTCTGCATGTTACATATTACGACCCTCTTCTACTGTCGGTGGTCTCTGTCAGTCAATAGACGACGACGGCTTGTACGCTTTCGTGCTGTACGTGTCCCTTCAGGTTTCCACTTCACAATCACATCGAAAACAGTGGTCCTAGGGATGTTTAGGAATGTGGAAATCTCGCTTACAGACGTATCACACAAGTGACACGCAATCACCTCGTTCGAAGTCTGGGAGTTTCCCGGAGCACCTCATTCTGCTCTATGACTATATCTAACGACTACTAATACGGAGTACCTGGCAGTAGGTGGCAGCACAGTGCTGCTCCTAATACGAAAAAAGTATGTTTTTCGTGGTGTTCGGATACTTTTGATCACATAGTGTATTTACTAGGTTGGCCGGTGAGGACCATCCCTGGCACGGACAGGATGGAAATGCACCGTGACCGTAGTCTAAACCTAAGGTTGTAACACAGAAAGAGGCAACTTACATTCTCTCCTTCACTATAAATACTGTTCGTTAGGCTGTTCTGCAATAGAAAGCAACCTGCTAACATTTTCGAGAAACTCTTCTTTTCTGTTATAATAAAACTGTAAGTATTTTTAATAAGCCGTTCTTGTAGAACCATATTTAACAAGCTTCTCAGAAAATTTAAAGAATTTAGTTTACTTGTGATTCAGTGAAACTAAATTTCAAGTAATAAAATAAAATAATGACGAAGGTGGAACAATCAGGACAGTAACATACTCCTTTTTAAAAAGTGAAACCCAACATTTTGCAAAGAACTCTCTGATACCTCTCATATGACGGTAATGTTTACTTCCCATGGCAATTTTTTCCACAAAATTTAATGTTTCCAGAGAAAGTGTTGCCATAGTTATGTCACAGTGGCTAGGATCAACATGATTGCTCTTATTAAAGAGCTGTAGAAGAATGGTTGAATCATTGTGAAAAATCTCAGTAAGTTCTTGACCGATTTGCTTCAGATTTTTACACTATACTGTGACAAACATTCTGACGGACATTGGCTCTATATTTACCAAACGGCAATGTACAGATTTCCTACTAGAAAGAATAAGCTGTGAAACGCTATACTGTAGAAGTGTGCCCTTTTGTTCTCTTCCCGCAGTCAGTTTTAACTACGACAGCGTTGCATGAAAACTATTAACTATTCGAGAAAGAGTTTGTCCCATATATACTCTTTTACGACTCCGAAAACTGAATTGTTCGAAACTTTGGAGTACTGCCCGTTTGCAGATTAGAACTATAAAAAATACTGCCATTGAAGTTTCTTTTAGAGAGGGGGTAGGAAGAGGTGGACAGAGGGGTGGGAAATGAGAAGCAGAGAGATATAGGAGGGAGGAGAAGATAAACAGTGAGAGGGGTAGGAACTGATGCATTGAGAGAGGGAGGAGAAGGAGGAGGAGACCATCAAAGAGAGAGGGGAGTAGGAGATGTGATGAGAGAGGGAAGAGAGCGAGGTTATGACGTATATCCAATTCCTACACATATTTAGCGAACGCGAAGTAATGCCGGGTTAGCTAGTAAGAATATACTTTTACGCCAACAGATCTGAGGCAGTTGGAAAAAAATGATGATGGAACTGTCAGGGTGCAATTACGTGGAACCTGGTCCGCATAGAGTGTGGAGTTCAACCCACTCGTCTCTTATAGGGTGTCTAAGGATGCTGCTATCTCGGATAGCTACACAACAATTCAAGCAAATCACATTAATAGTTTTTATTACAATAAAGGAGTTTGACAATACTTAACTTTGGATTTACAGCGAGTTGTCGCAATCGATGGGCGACATGCAAACAGTCGGAGTCCTTCACTATATACAATGTCCATGTAAGCATTCACACTCTCTCATAAGTCACTGCTATAGTTAATATCACTGCTCTTCTAGGCCTCTCTACTAGCGTCCCCTACTGTGTCTGTACTCTCCACGAAGCTGGCAGTAACGGCGCTTGTATTCTCTCGGTATAGAGGCCGCTCGTGTCGTGATGCGATCAGTCATAGTGTGATAGTCAGCGGTCTATAGACTGACGTCGTCTCACAGCCTTCTCCGCTCTTGTGTTCATCACCTTCACGCCGGCGCTTGTCGTTACGCCGGAACATAGTGACTGATAGGATCTGAGGTATCCGCTGGCCATGGTGCATGCACACGTCAAGGTGCACCACTGTTAATACCTGGTGCGCGCTGGAGTGACCGCTGCAGTACAATCAGATACGTAACTCGCCTACCAGTGATGCGATCTACGGTTCACACGGTGAACCAGAGCACTCGCTTTGTGCGTGCTCTATGTTGGAGCAGTGACATTGGCGTTCTCGGCATTTACTGGTTTACACGGCACCCCATTCGATCAGAAGACAAATATCATACTACTGTCTCGATACTTCAGATCATATACTGTATAATTGCGCAACAGAATTAACAGATCACTTTTCGGAAACGCCCTAATTGCACCCACTGTGAAACATAAGTTATGAACCTGGCTCAAGGTGCGTACAGACATCCTATCTAAAGTTGCAAAAACGTGACGCCGTGCTATGTCAGCCTCGGGCTCGACGACGCTTCGAACAGCAAAGCGTCTGTTCACACGTAAGAAAGGCCACGGCTCATAATTTCATGTGATGTGTAAGGTGGGTTAATGAAGGTATCACACTTCACCACAGTTTTGCCCGACGTCACGGAGGACGTGTCACAGCCCCTCTTACCACATTTCACCCCTTATTATGACTCCTCTGCAATATGAGGTAGAACCGTGACGTCCAGCGTTGAAAGGAAAATGAAGGCGACCTTTGGAGAAAAGAGAAGCACTTGCATGAATATCAAGAGCTCAGAAGGAAACCCAGTTATAAGCAAAAAAGGGAAAGCAGAAAGGTGGAAGGAGTATATAGAGGGTCTATACAAGGGCGATGTACTTGAGGACAATATTATGGAAATGGAAGAGGATGTAGATGAAGATAAAATGGGAGATACGATACTGCGTGAAGAGTTCGACAGAGCACTGAAAGACCTGAGTCGAAACAAGGCCCCCGGAGTAGACAACATTCCATTGGAACTACTGACGGCCTTGGGAGAGCCAGCACTGTCAAAACTCTACCATCTGGTGAACAAGATGTATGAGACAGGCAAAATACCAAAAGACTTCAAGAATAGTATAATAATTCCAATCCCAAAGAAAGCAGGTGTTGACAGATGTGAAAATTACCGAGCTATCAGTTTAATAAGCCACGGCTGCAAAATACTAACACGAATTCTTTACAGACGAATGAAAAAACTGGTAGAAGCCGACGTCGGGGAAGATCAGTTTGGATTGCGTAGAAGTGTTGGAACACGTGAGGCAATACTGACCCTAAGACGTATCTTAGAAAATAGATTAAGGAAAGGCAAACCTACGTTTCTAGCATTTGTAGACTTAGAGAAAGGTTTTGACAACGTTGACTGGACTATTCTCTTTCAAATTCTGAAGGTGGCAGGGGTAAAATACAGGGAACGAAAGGCTATTTACAATTTGTACAGAAACCAGATGGCAGTTATAAGACGAGGGGTATGAAAGGGAAGCAATGGTTGGGTAGAGAGTGAGACAGGGTAGTAGCCTATGCCTGATGTTATTCAATCTGTATACTGAGCAAGCAGTGAAGCAAACAAAAGAAAAATTGGAGTAGGAATTAAAATCCATGGAGAAGAAGTAAAAACTTTGAGGTTCGCCGATGACATTGTAATTATGTCAGAGATAGCAAAGGACCAGAGCAGCTGAACGGAATGGACAGTGTCTTGAAAGGAGGATATAAAATGAATATCAACAAAAGGAAAATGAGAATAATGGAATGTAGTCGAATTAAATCGGGTGATGCTGCGGGAATTAGATTAGGAAATGAGACGCTTAAAGTAGTAAATGAGTTTTGCTACTTGGGGAGCAAAATAGCTGATGGTCGAAGTGGAGAAAATATAAAATGTAGACTGGCAATGGAAAGGAAAGCGTTTCTGAAGAAAAGAAATTTGTTAATATCGAGTATAGATTTAAGTGTCAGAAAGTCGTTTCTAAAAGTATTTGTATGGAGTGTAGCCTTGTATGGAAGTGAAGTTTGGACAAGAAGAGAATAGAAGATTTCGAAATGTGGTGTTACAGAAGAATGCTGAAGGTTAGATGGGTAGATCACATAACTAGTGAGGAGGTGTTGAACTGAATTGGAGAGGAATTTGTGGCACAACTTGACTAGAAGAATAGATCATTTGGTAGGGCATATTCTGAGACATCAAGGGATCACCAATTTAGTATTGGAGGAAGCGTGGAGGGTAAAAATCGTAGAGAGAGACCAAGAGATGAATACACTAAACAGATTCAGAAGGATGTAGATTGCAGTTGGTACTGGGAGATTAAGAAGCTTGCACAAGATAGAGTAACATGGAGAGCTGCATCAAACCAGTCTCTGGACTGAAGACCACAACATAACAACACCACGGTACAAGCACCTTCAGCACGAAAAAAGTACCAGGTGGTTATAAAAAGTGCTGCTATTGACAGGGTCCAGTGTGGGCTGCAATTATCGTATGGGCATTAAACTTGGTAGATGCTAATGTCTTAATGCTTTAAACTGAAAAAAAAATTCCATTTTTGACCACCAGGTGCAAATCTGGTGCCGCACAGCGTCTCCTCGACCTCTGTGGCGCTGACATTGGACTAGTTGTGTCAGCTGCAGGTAATAAAATCTAATTATGCAGTCTCGCTTGTCTGACCTTTTCTACCTACGTTCCATTCCTAATGCATTACATATGGAAACATTTCTCTACGTCTTCCTTGCATTCACAGCGCCAGATCTTCACGCAGTGGTCAAAATTGGAACTACATTTTTTCCACCATAATTCTATTTCACGTTAAAGCATTAGACTATCTACCAAGTATCGCTGCCTTACGACAATTGAAACCCACTCTCGATCTCCGTCAACTGCTGCACTTTTATTTCATCCACCCGTTATTACAGGAAATGATTTTAGCAGTCCATTGCACATGTAAAAGTGTTACTTGTAGTTTCTCTGGTTATCATTTTATCTGAGTAACGATAATTCTTCTATAAGGAGCCCTGGAAAGAGGAGTATGTTAATGGGACAAGGGGAGGTGGTCATTACAGAGAGAAAGTCTAACCTCGAACTGGTCGCAAAACGAGTGCAAAGCCGACCGTTTACTTTTCAGAGGAACGATATTGGCAGGCATTAATATTAAACGACTTACAGAAATCACGGGAAGCCTACAACACAATTTTCGGTGGAAGAACTAACCCGTAGTGTTAAGAAATGCGTCATCTAAGTTGGTCGTAGTTTCAGCACTGAGTTTTGTGTAATTTCTAAGGATAAATATGTAAACACTTTTTTGCATCGGTGTTACAAAAAAATGTTCAAATTTGTGTGAAATCTTATGGGACTCAACTGCCAAGGTCATCAGTCCCTAAGCTTACACACTGTTTAACCTAAATTATCCTAAGGACAAACACACACACCCATGCCCGAGGGAGGACTCGAACCTCCACCGAGACCAGCCGCACAGTCCATGACTGCAGCGCCTTAGACCGCTCGGCTAATCCCGCACGGCATCGGTGTTACGTCGGTACGAGTAGCACGTCGTTCCAGTATGGACTGGTGGGTTTTAACTCATAGCTGCCACGTGTATGGTAGGTGTTAATAGACAGTTCCCATTCCTCATGTTATTTGCCAGCAGCTTTTCCTGTGTTTGTTAATCGATAACGCTGGATAAGAGACGTGTTATCCGTTTCCAGTAATGCCTCAGTGGGACATCTATCTAATCAATAGCCGTGAACAAACTAAATGAAACAACGTGTTGTCTGGGAGGAAACTGCCCAGATTTTTCACTGAACGAGGTGGCGCAGTGATTAGCACATTGGACTCGCGTTCTGGAGGACGACGGTTCAAACCCAATACCGGCCATCCTGATTTAGGATTTTCATGATTTCCCTAAATAGCTTCGCGCAAGCAAGTGCACGACCGATTTCCTTCCCCTTCCTTCCCTAATCCGATGGGACCGATAACCTCACTGTTTGGTCTCTACCCAAATCAACCAACCAACCAGCAAAGCTACTGAGAGGATTCGTTGAATGTCAGTCTTATAATAAGATATATGGGGATAACAAAAGTATGATCGTTTCAACTGTAGTCGACGTTCCAAATGCGGCATGTTGTGTGCGTTTCATGGATAGTGCACAACCAACTACATGTTTCACGGATCAACTCCAACTTTCAAAAAGCAGATATACAGGCTACAGTTCCCGTCTGGTACAAAATGCTAGCTTGTTCAGTGTGTGCTTCGATAAAGAGAAGAAAATTTCCTTGTCAGTTCACTGCAACTTAGCCTCAGTACTATTATAAAGAACGAAAGGCAATTATGCAAAATAAAAAAGCGTGTTAGTAATAAAACTTCATGCCCATTGCATCAGGTAATATTGAGGCAAACATAAATAGGAGTGATTCACCATTTCTCTTACAGATGCATACATGCAAATTATTGGTGCTTTGTCTGTTTTAGGAAACCTCATAGCGCAAGGAACTGGCATTTGCAAAATTTGTGAAGTACTGAGAAAGAAACAACTTCGCCAAAAAGTGTAGTAAAATTGTGAATTAATTGATGAATTGATAGAATATTGTTTTCTCAGTGGTTAGTTGCTTTTAGTCTTTTTTGATTAATT
Organism: Schistocerca piceifrons; assembly: GCF_021461385.2. Lineage (NCBI taxonomy): Eukaryota > Metazoa > Arthropoda > Insecta > Orthoptera > Acrididae > Schistocerca > Schistocerca piceifrons. The sequence goes on along the minus strand of NC_060141.1, from coordinate 357,536,295 downwards.
ACTATTGCATCGATAATGCATGTATATAGTCAGGTAATCTGAACTCTCAATTTTATCATAGTTTGTGTTCTAAAGGAAGAATATTGCTTGCAGACCTTAAGCCTCGCAGTGAGAAACCCGACACAAATCCACACGGTATTTCCTAATGAACGTATGTCAATGTTTGTGAAAAGCATAGGAACATAACACATCCTTTTTTGACGACTGATTAACGGGTAGTAGTCACTTTGTAATTTACATGTTTTGTTGTTACAAAAATGTGTAGTCCATGTAGCACAGCCAGTCAGTGGGCTAAAGCTAGCGCAACTGCTTCGTGCATGTACACTGAAGAGACACTGAAGAGCCAAAGAAACTGCTGCACCCTCCAAATATCGTGGAGAACCCCCGCGGGCACGCAAAAGTGCTGCAACACGACGTGGCATGGACTGAATTAATGCCTGAAGAAGTGCTGGATGGAATTGACGCCATGAATTCTGTAGGGCTGTACATAAATCAGCAAGGATACGAGAGGGTGGAGATCTCTTCTGAACAGCACGATGCAAGGCATTCCAGATGTGCTCAATAATGTTCACGTCCGTTTGGTGACCAGCAGAAGTGTATCAACTCGGAAGAGTGTTCCTGTAGCCACTATGTAGTAATTCTGGATGTGTGGGGTGTCGCATTGGCCTGCTGGAATTGCCCAGCTCCGTCGGAATGCACAATGAACATGAATGGATGCAGGTTATCAGACAGGATTCTTGCGTACGCGTCAACTGTCAGAGTCGTGTCTTGACGTATCACGGGTTCCCATATCACTCTAACTGCATACTACCCAAACCACTACAGAGCCTTCATCAGTTTGAACACTCCCTGCTGACATGCAGTGTCCATGGATTTATGAGGTTGTCTGTATGCCCATACACGTCCGTCAGCTCGATACAATTTGAAACGAGTCTCATCCGACCAGACAACATATTTACAGTCATCAAGAAACGAATGTCGGTTTTGACGGACTAGGCGAGGCGTAATGCTTTGTGTCGTGCAGTCATCAAGCGTTAACAAACGGGTCTTCGGCTCCGAAAGCTCATATAGTTGATATTCCATTCAATGATTCGCACAGTGACACTTGTAGATGCCCCAGCATTGAAATGTGCAGCAATCTGCAGAAGGGTTGCGCTTCCGTCACGTTGAACGTGTCTCTTCAAAAAATGATTCAAATAGCTTTGAGCACTATGGGACTTAACATCTGAGGTCATCAGTCCCCTAGAACTTAGAACTACCTAAAGCGAACTAGCCTAAGGACATCACACACATCCATGCCCGATGCAGGATTCGAACTTGCGAGCGTAGCGGTCGCGTTTCCAGACTGAAGCGCGTAGAACCGCTCGGTCACACTGGTCGGCGTTTCTCTTCAGTCGTCGTTGATCCCGTTCTTGCAGGATGTTTTTCCAGCCGCAGCGATGTTGGATATTTGATGTTTTACCGGATTCCTGATGTTCACGGTACAATCGTGAAATGGTCGTAGGGGAAAGTGCCTACTTCATCGCTACCTCGGAGATGCTGTGTCCCATTGCTCGTTCGCCGACTATAACACCACGATTAAACTCACATAAACTTTGACAGCCTGCGATTGTATCAGCAGTAACCGATGTAACAACTGCGCCAGACACTTGTTGTCTTACATAGGTGTTGCCGATCGTAAAGCCGTATTCTGCCTGTTTACGTATCTCTGTGTTTGAATACGCATGTGTATACCTGTATCTTTGGCGTTCCAGTGTATAAACCTGTGTTTATGTATCAGCTACCATAATCAATGAGCTACATTGACCGCAGATCTTTGTAAGCACTTAACCAAAATTAAACGACAAGAAGAAATAGCGGTTCAAAATGGCTCTGTGCACTATGGGACTCAACTGCTGTGGTCATAAGTCCCCTAGAACTTAGAACTACTTAAATCTAACCAACCTAAGGACATCACACACATTCATGGCCGAGGCAGGATTCGAACCCGCGACCGTAGCGGTCGTGCGGTTCCAGACTGTAGCGCCTTTAACCGCTCAGCCACGCCGGCCGGCTAGAAATGGCGGTAATGAGGGTAGTTTTTGCGCCGTGGTACCCTGGTTAGCTGCATGTAGTATGCTAGTGCAATGCCATTGGCATTTACTGGTATACATGCGGCATCCCATTCGACCAGTAGACAATATTATATTATTGTCGAGATACCATTGATCATATCTAGTCTATGCGGTCTGCATAACGCTAAATTGTAAGCACATTGTCCAATAATTTTTTTCTAATTACATTGCTGCAGAGCTTGAAGAACATCTCTGTAGCTGCCAAGAGACTTGCGTTTCCCTGTGTTGTTGGTGGGAGGGGGGCCACAATTGGTTCAAAAAATGGTTCAAATGGCTCTGAGCATTATGGGACTTAACATCTGAAGTCATCAGTCCCCTAGAACTCAGAACTACTTGAACCCAACTAACCTAAGAACATCACACACATCCATGCCCGAGGCAGGATTCGAACCTGTGACTGTAGCGGTCGCGCGGTTCCAGACTGAAGCGCCTAGAACCGCTCGGCCATAGCGGCCGGCTCGAACAATTGGACAGGTAGGTGGGTGAAGGGAGAGCTCACTGTCTCCAAACAAGACTTAGCTGGGACGCGCACGTTTGGTAGTTCCAAAGGAGTAGGTATCGGAAAAGCCGTCCGGTTAAAACCGATACCGGTATTTTAGTTCTATATAAACGACGTTTTTCGGTATTTGTTTGGTCATATTTATAACAGGCGTTTTTCTAGTTTTACAAATAACCGAGTAAAAAATCGAAATAACAATTAGCAATAGCAGCAGTTCTAAAATTTGTTTAAGTAAACCTTTTTTAAAGAAGGAGTAAATTTTTCGTAAAATTTGAATTGGTATGAAATATTGCGTTATTATAGAAAATGGGAAAAGCGATTATTGCTAATTTAATAAAGATGCCAACGGAAACGAGCGAAAGATACATGGCATAAGACCTACTATAGCATTTCTGAGACAATAATCACCCTGTGCCCTATTTTGTGGCTAAAGGTTAGCTTGTACCTCCAGTGTGCAGGTCTTGCCTCCTACTGATCTATATAGTAGCTTCTCGCCGAACATCCATTCATTACAGAATGGCTCCAATCCTAGTACGGAAATATTTATACCAAGTGACGTAGCAGTGAAGTATAATGCTTGATTTTCTTTAAAAGATTAAAGATTAGCCTGCCATTTCTGTGTAATAATATAGAGGAACGAAATTATGGTAACAGTAATAAATTAAAAAATTAACTGCAATTCATCCATACTATACAATAAAAATGGAAAGCTGATCTGTAGCCTGTGTCTACATAAAATGCCTTTATGTGCTTGTAACCCTTGAAAACAGACAAATTAACACGAAGAACACAGTTCTTCAAACTTATAGCTTCCACCCTTAACACTGACTCTTCGTAACACCCAAATAGTGGCATGATACACGATTACAAGATTTTTAAAGAGAGTTTTACAAAATTAGAATCAGTAGAATATTTGTTATTTTTCGTAATGTTCACGCAGTTGTAACTTTTCGAGAAAAGCGTCGAACATTGGACACACTAAGTTTTCTTTTGTTTGCCCATTTGATATTTTTATTCTATGTTTCTTGACACTGCGAGAGCCAACGTTTTCCAGTCTTTATTTGATTTATACGTTTGTTACGGTAAGTAGGAATAAGAAATAAAAAATTTGTTATTTCAGAAAATGGTTATTTAGAGCAGTTTTAGCAGTCAGATTAAGCTGGCAGGAGAAAACCCCAGGAAAATTGTGGTACGCGTTACACTATTATTACAAAAGTCAATTGGCCTATCCTACATATTTGCTGTGGTGTCACCGCCAGACACCACACTTGCTAGGTGGTAGCTTAAATCGGCCGCGGTCCATTTAGTACATGTCGGACCCGCGTGTCGCCACTGTGTGATCGCAGACCGAGCGCCACCACAAGGCAGGTCTCGACATACGGACTAGCACTCGCCCAGTTGTACGACGACTTTGCTAGCGACTACACTGACGAAGCCTTCTCTCATTTGCCGAGAGACAGTTAGAATAGCCTTCAGCTAAGTCCATGGCTACGACCTAGCAAGGCGCCGTTAACCGTATCTGAAGATAGTCTTATTTGTATTATCAAGAGCGATGTACCACAAGGATCGAATAAAGTTACGTATTCGAGGAGCTGCATACTTTTCTTATTAGACTTCAATACTTATCCTGTTCCAGAATTCACGCCCGTCTGCGTTAGATAGCTTCCATTTCGGCCTCCTCTATCTACAAGGTGTTGGCACGGAAAGGGTCTTGTTCTTTCTAATTGCTTACATTTACTTGTCATGGCTTCGCCAGATGTACTGTCCGAATTTTATCGCTTGCAGAATCAGCAGACGCAGGCGTTATTGGATGCCCTTGGACAGCTCGTCCAGGATCAACGTGCCATTCAAACCGATGCCGCAGCCGCCGCTACACCGTTACCGCAGCCACAACATGCAGTTGCACCGCCTTTTAGGCACTACGATCCAGCGCACGAATCATGGACTGAGTGGTCCCGCCAGTTTGGATTCCATCTCGCCGCCTACAGAATTCGAGGTAATGAGCGGCAGCCGTTTTTGCTTTCGTGTGTAGGTGTGTCCACCTACCGTGTGATAGTGAAATTGTTTCCCTGACGTGACGTAGCAACTCTGTCCTACGAAGAAATTTTGTCGGCATTGGACGCCTACTTCAAAGAAACAGTTAATGTAGTTGCAAAAAGGTATACTTTCTTTCGTACAAAACGTACGGCCGGTCAAACTAATAGGGAGTGGGTTGCAACTTTGCAAGGCCTTACTAGGGATTGTGCGTTTGAATGTGACTGTGGCCTTCCTTATTCAGATACTATGGTACGCGATGCAATTGCACAGAACGTTTCTGATGTTCGCATACGGGAACAGATTTTGAAACTAGCTAATCCCTCCCTTCAACAAGTGATAGACATATTGGATAGACAAGACACACTTGACTTTGCTCAGGAATCATTTGAAACTTCGCCAGCGGTGTGTAACATTCACCAGCCCGCCGGGCGCGCTGCGCGGCCCGGTAAATTGCCCCCGCACACGTCCGTGCAGCTGCCGCCACGCTATAAACCAGGTGTGCCGCGCCAGCACACAAATGCAGTGAAATCATGCCCGCGGTGTGCAACTAGACATTCGCGTGAAAATTGCCCGTCACGCCAAGCTATTTGCTTTTTCTGTACTGAGAAAGGACATGTTCAAAGTGTTTGCCAGAAAAAGCTCAGATCAGACACTCTTAATCATTCCAGGCCCTTTGCTTCGCGCCGGAATCAAACCAAGAATACTCAGGTTCGTGGACCTTCACCCATGGACATTCATGTAGTTAATTCCACTCCGCCCAGTGCCACTTTCTCTAACAGTGACTGTGTTCGTCCCACAAAATGTGTGCGCCAACGTCGCCGGAAATCACGTCAATTGGCAAGTGATTCTGTACCAGTGTCTGTTCAAATTGCACAAAACAGTCGCTCTTGTCGTCAGCAGGACGATAAACTTTTTGTAGATTTGGACTTTAATGGCAAGGTCATCCCATTCCAGCTCGATACCAGAGCTGCAGTTTCATTGCTCAATCACGACACGTACAAACAACTGGGCAAACCTCCGTTGCGTGCCGCAGATGTTCAGTTAAAAAGTTATTCAGGTCACCAGATCCCTGTGTTAGGACAGTGCACTCTTCTTGCAACATACAAGGGACAAACAAAACTTGTGTCATTTTATGTTCTTCGTTCTTCTACTGCAGTGAACTTGTTTGGCTTAGATTTATTTCAGTTGTTTAACATGTCTATAGTAAATCAGGTCCTATCTGTGAACCAGACTGTGCCTTCAGACAGTGTTTCTCGTCTGTGTGAAGAATTTGCAGTCATTTTTGCACCGGGCCTTGGTTGCGCTAAAAACTATGAAGCACGTTTGGAACTGAAAGTAAACGTGCAACCGAAATTTTTCCGAGCGCGCAATGTTCCCCACGCATTGCGTGATAAGTTCGCAAGAACATTACACGATTTAGCATCACAAGATGTGAGTGAATGTGCGCAATGCCTTTTCGATTTCAGCTCCGCTTCATCGCTTACGCCGTACAGGTGTTCCGTTCGTCTGGACGACGGAATGCGAACACGACTTTCGCCAGTTGAAATCGGCGTTGCTTTCTAATACTTGCCTTACGCCATTCGATCCCCAGAAACCCCTTTTGTTAATGGTAGATGCATCGGATTTCGGGATCGGTGCTGTGCTTGCGCACAAAGTTGGCTCGCATGATCGCCCTATTGCCTTTGCGTCCAAATTGCTCTCGTCTGCGGAAAGAAATTATTCACAGATAGAGAAAGAAGCTTTGGCTCTCGTGTTCGGCGTTGCTAAGTTCCATGATTTCTTGTATGGTCGTCACTTTACCATCATCACAGACCACAAACCTTTGACGTCGCTTTTTCATCCGAACAAGCCTGTACCTCCGCGTACAGCGCAGAAATTCATTCGCTGGTCTATTTTCCTCTCGCAGTACCGCTACGATATCTTGTATCGGTCCACTGCTAAGCACGGAAACGCCGATGCGTTGTCCCGTTTGCCTGTTGCTGAGGATAAAGCATTCGATTCCTCCGAACTTGCTTGCATGTTCATTGATTCGGAAACCGATGAAGTGGTCGAATCGTTTCCGATTGATTTTCGTCGTGTAGCTACAGCCACAGCTGCTGACCCTGTCCTTGCTACCGTTTTGCGTTTTGTTGCTACGCAATGGCCTTTGTCAAAGTCTCGGATCGAGGATCCGTTGGTTCGCCGATTTTTTGCTCACAAGGAGAGACTTTTTGTTCGACGTGGTGTTTTGTTGTTGCGTTCTGATAATGATCAGTCCAGAGTCGTGGTCCCACGTTCGTTACAGTCCTCTGTCTTACTGCTTCTTCACCAAGGACATTGGGGTATAGTGCGAACGAAACAACTTGCTCGTCAGCACTGTACTTGGTTCGGAATCGATGCTGCGATTACGAATATGTGTTCTTCTTGCATGGCGTGTGCCGAACAACAATCCGCACCGCCGCGGAAAGTCTTTGCATGGCCAAAAGCCACTTCCCCTTGGCAACGCTTGCACATCGATTTTGCTGGTTCATTCTGGAATGCTCGATGGTTGGTTCTGGTAGATGCCTTCAGTAATTTTCCTTTTGTTGTCCAGATGTCTTCCACGACGTCCTCTGCCACCATCCAAGCGATGTCTGCTATCTTTTGCATTGAAGGTCTTCCGCAGATTATTGTTTCCGACAATGGCCCACAATTCATGTCGGCAGAATTTCAGTCATTCTGCCAGGCCAATGGTATTCAACATCTGACATCCGCGCCGTTTTCGCCTCAGTCAAACGGTGCCGCTGAACGATTGGTCCGGACTTTCAAGTCACAGATGTTGAAGTTGAAAGAGTCGCATTCTCGGGAGCACGCGTTGTTGCTCTTTTTGTCTTCGTATCGCTCTGAGCACTATGGGACTTAACTGCTTAGGTCATCAGTCGCCTAGAACTTAGAACTATTTAAACCTAACTAACCTAAGGACATCACACACATCTGTGCCCGAGGCAGGATTCGAACCTGCGAACGTAGCGGTCGCGCGGTTCCAGACCGTAGCGCCTAGAACCACTCGGCCACTCCGGCCGGCTGGTAACATGGAATTGCAGCTCATAGTTCATTACACTGGTACATTTTATGTGAGGATTAGCTTCCGAGTGTTATACTGGATTCTTTATGCTTCTAAAATGGTCACGTGATCACGTCACTTTATGATGTGATTCCTAAAGTTACAACACATATTGACATTACTGGTAAAACCGCATTCCCTGATTGGTTGGTTCGTGATGTCACCTTCATCCCCGTGGCGGAGGCCTTACTCCTTAACAATACATAAAAAAAAAAACAGGAAAGGATACTCCTATGCATTCTGCACAGTCTTTAATTTACGGTCGACGGCAGCTGCCTCTCCTGCTAACAAGCCAATATCTGATAACCCTAGAAGTACAGTAATTAGAATGAGACTATTGTACAAGACGCCGTAGAAATTGGTAGTACCCTAGGTGTTAGCATGTCTTCTTCTCCTTCCTCTTCCTGTTTTCTGCTTCAAGGCACTTTTAGCCATTTGACAGCACTGATTTATAAATGATTGTATACTCACGTCGAAACATTTTTAGCCTTCAAGACATGATCACTTTCATACGTAGATTATCTACGTGCACGCCTCCACGTATGTCTACTGCCAAGTGAAAAATAAGGCCGAGGTTGCATCTTCGTGCATCTAAGAAGATTTGTAATACATCTAGCTAGTGTTACCACAGTGTATGAGACGAAGTCTGCTGGCTGGATGAGTTTTTTCTTAGGACAGTCGATTTAAAACAAAATGTTTACTATACAGCAGAGCTCTGCCCAGAATACTGAAGATAATTAGAGACATGTAACAAAAATAATGAGGTGGTATGAATATGGTATCTGTTCCCGAAAGAACCTATAGCCAAAACTGATGACCGTGCATCTTCTCTAGAATGAAATGATAATTAAATCGAAACCCTTAGCTGTCGAGAGGTGTTGTTGATATACAACAATGGTGACAGCTGAAAATGTGTGCCCCGACCGGGACTCGACCCCGACATGGCAGCCGCTCTATCCATCTGAGCCACCCGAGGGCACAGAGGACTGTGCGACTGCAGGGACTTAGCCCTAGCGCACTTCCCCTGAGACCCACATTCCCAAATGACCACAACCTACATTCGTAGTATTCCTAAAAGATATCTGCCCATTCACTCGTTACTCGCGCCAGACTAAGTTCTTATGGGACTCGTCAGCTTAGTCTGGCGCGAGTAATGAGTGAATGGGCTAGTATCTATTAGGAACACTACGAATGTAGGTTGTGGACAGTTGGGAATGTGGGTCTCACGGGAAGAGCGCTAGGGATAAATCCCTGCAGTCGCACAATCCTCTGTGCCCTCGGTGGCTCAGCTAGATTGCCGACACGGTAGTTCAGCGTGTTCGGGATCAGCGAACAACCTGAATGGGTGTCATCGGACGTCCGCCCCGAACGAATTCAACGAATAATACAGAACAAACTCAGATTTTAAAATATGGACATAGTGTCTGTCATTTAAGTAGGAGATCCCAGGTTCGAGTTTCGGTCGGGACACACATTTTCAGCTGTCCGCATTAATGTATAACAACAACACCTGTCGTCAGCTAAGGCTTTCGATTTAATTATCATTTCATAGTGAGATAGTGTTTCTTCAAATGGTTCAGATGGCTCTGAACACTATGCAACCTAATTTCTGAGGTGATCAGTTCCCTAGTACTTGGAACTAAGACCTAACTATCCTAAGGATATCACACACATCCATGCCCTAGGCAGGATTCGAACCTGCGACCGTAGCGGTCGCGCGATTCCAGACTGAAGCGCCTAGAATCACTCGGCCACCCCGGGCGGCTAGTGATTCTTCTTTATTTTTTAAAAACTGGCTTTATTCTAGTCTGATGTTGGTTGGTTTGACAAGATGCTACCAGATCGGGTTGACGGAGGAGATAGAGGAGATCCAAAGAAGAGCGGCGCGTTTCGTCACAGGGCTATTTGGTAACCGTGATAGCGTTACGGAGATGTTTAACAAACTCAAGTGGCAGACTCTGCAAGAGAGGCGCTCTGCATCGCGGTGTAGCTTGCTCGCCAGGTTTCGAGAGGGTGCGTTTCTGGATGAGGTATCGAATATATTGCTTCCCCCTACTTATACCTCCCGAGGAGATCACGAATGTAAAATTAGAGATTAGAGCGCGCACGGAGGCTTTCAGACAGTCGTTCTTCCCGCGAACCATACGCGACTGGAACAGGAAAGGGAGGTAATGACAGTGGCACGTAAAGTGCCCTCCGCCACACACCGTTGGGTGGCTTGCGGTGTATAAATGTAAATGTAGATGATGTAGATGTAGCTAGCTTCATCATGGTAGCTTCCTGTCGGTGCCTCCCATTACCAAGGATGGGTGTCTTTGGAATGCATCTAAATCGTTTAGATAACGGCGACATGAGGAGAAAAATTCCGCCGTTAGCCATAGCAGCACATAGATTGATATTTTCCCACGTCTGTAGCGTTAGTATCTCATATGCAGCTATCGAAGACTTGTGGTCGCTATCGACTTATCGACAAAAAGCACAGGAGCACAGCAGTACTCCTCGGGCGTTGTAGGACAGTAAATACGAGACGGGATGACAGCGTCTGCCTGATTTGTGGTTGCGAGACATCTCACGACAAAAAGCGATTGTGACAGTATCTTACCACCCAGCTATAAGGTAAGTCGAGAGTGAATGCTTACACACAATTCACCACTATCTCAGCTTTTCTAATTTATTTTAAATAAAGTGACTCAATTCAGTTCCATTCAATTTACTGCCACGAATTTTAGACTTAACTGGAAACACTAAACAGGTCGTACATATTCAAAAAAAAAAAAAATGGTTCAAATGGCTCTGAGCGCTATGGGACTTAACATCTATGGTCATCAGTCCCCTAGAACTTAGAACTACTTAAACGTAACTAACCTAAGGACATCACACAACACCCAGCCATCACGAGGCAGAGAAAATCCCTGACCCCGCCGGGAATCGAACCCGGGCGTGGGAAGCGAGAACGCTACCGCACGACCACGAGATGCGGGCCGTACATATTCAATAATCACGGTGACACATAATGTTTGTTATTATGTTTGTAGTAATAAATCATGTTAACACCAGCCACTGATAATATTAATGTAGAAATAAAACAGAACATTTGAAAAAAAAAAGAATCATTTAAAAATATCACATAAAATAAAAGAAATTAACTCAAGTTCCTACTGAATAACTTCCAGCTTACGTTAATAGATATAATACTGCCAATCTCGGAATAACTCAAGGTTTGCCGATTAACTACAAGTATACCTACTTCTAACCCTTTTGTAGCTACACTATTCTACATCGCCCTCCCTTGTACATGCATACCTCGGCAATCCTCCTCGAGTCTACACATATACACATACCTGTGTGGATGGTCATAGCATTCTTTCTTTCCCTTTTATTTTATTTTTCTTATATATATTACCAAAAATGAACAGCATGATTTTATAAACAAAATACTCGTCACAGATTAAGCGTGTTTCACTCGCGACGGAATAGCCAGTTCCACAACACGCACACATGAAGTGTGGACAATCCGTGTCAAATAGTAGCAACACATGTTCAGCACCGCTTTTCCGTAAATGCATGGGTAGATGTAATTGATGATTACAGTACTGCCCTTACTTTTTACCTGCAGGATTGACTGATAACAATGACCGAATCTTTCTAGAGGAAACATTGCTACCAGGCTGATTAGAAAATATTCCGTTAGCCGTACGCCGTAACATGTGGTTCCTCCAACATGTTGCTCCACCCCATATTGGTCACAGAGAACAAAGATTTTTGAATAGACGATTTCCAGGACGATGGAAAGGACGTTTTGGTCCATATCGATTGGCAGCACGCAGTCCTGATTTAAATTCAACTTTCGATGCTGCCTATACCATAAAGGCAAATGTCAGTGTGTGTGAACGAGTGCGTCGGTACTCCGTTCGCCGTAATGAATCCTGGGTCGAATCGAACGGTAGGCTTTTTGAACACTTATTGGAATATTGGTGTAACAAGAAACAAAGTAATGTGGTTTCATTTTCGTTACGGCATTGTTTTAGAAAAGGAAATTAATTTGAATTTATTTTTCGTTGTGGTATTGTTGTAAAAAGAGGAAACAGTTCATTTTAATTATCGTACAAAAAATTACTTGGTAATTGATTTATTTTGTATTCAGGGAAACTTATTTAATTTGGTGTTAGCTTTTCTTTATTATCACGACCTTCGTTATGTTAGTGTTGGATAAGAAAGTACATCTGGTTGCACTAAATTCATTGTTTACATAAAACGACTTACACGGTCTTGACAACCGAGTGACTGTTTACATTGTCTCAAATATTTACATTGGTCTGGTTCGTCTGTTACATTTCTGTGACTGCCACGTCGATGCCGGTAATACATACGCAAGGTCGCGTGCCGTCAGCTGACAATGTAAACAGAAATACGTCTTCTATCAGTCATACAAGCATCTGTCTCTTAGGAGTACAAAAATAAAAAACAGGATGCAAGGACATTTCGTTAGACTCTTTTTCGTAAAGCACGCCGAGATGTACCGTCTGTATAATTTTGGTAGTTATACCATTTACACAGTCTGATTGTCTGCAGTCTCTCTCTGCCTGTAAAAGAGGGCATCTGAGAACGAAATCATCAGCGGAAACTCCCTCTCCACATTCACAGACTTGTGTGTTACTACACAAATGTTGGCAATAAGCATCTTGACTTATAATAAGGTGCAGCGTACCCCGAGTAGGACCATATATCGCGAGGTTTGAACCAGTTGCTAATGTTTGTGAATATGCTGTGACACGCCTTGCACTGCTCTTAGAGTTCCTGTCAGATTGCCAGTCATCTAAGTTCCAGGCTCGTAATTTCTTTTATAGTTACTAAGAGTTCCTTTGATCTCGTACACACTATCATATCGCTCACTCCCCAATAAGCACAGCGCTCCCCTGTATCACCAGTAAACCTTCTGCAAGGGTAGTTAGTGCGAATGGCACAGGTGAGCCTCAGAAGGACGCTCCACTGAATTCGTCGCAGTACGAGGTGCGGCTAGAAAAAAACCGGACTGATGCTGGAAAAAACATTTATTTACAATTATTTACAATTTCATGTTATCTCCTTCAATGTACTCTCCTCCTCGGTCTCTACCCCGCTCCATACGAATTTTCCACTGTTCATAGCAATGCTGCAGATCATTTTCGGTAAGTCCATACATTACTTCCGTCGCTTTTTCTTTTACTGCTTCAACAGTCTCAAATCTAGTTCGTTTCAAAGCTGACTTGACTTTAGGGAAAAGAAAAAAGTCACAGGGGGCCAAATCAGGTGAGTAGGGTGGATGATCTAAGATGGGAATGTTGTGTTTTGCCAAAAACGTCTTCACTGACAACGCACTGTGAGCTGGGGCATTGTCTTGGTGACTTTTTTCTCCACAAATCGTTCCGTTTTCTCCGTACTCGCTCACGTAGGGTAGCCAGGACGCTAATGTAGTAATGCTGTTTGTCCCTGTGGTACCCAATCAATGTGCACAATCCCTTTGATATAAAAAAAACAATCATCATTGCCTTGAATTTCGATTTTGACATTCGTGCTTTTTTTTGTCGTGGAGAACCAGGAGTTTTCCAACGCATCGATTGGTGTTTAGTTTCGGGATCGTAAGTAAATAACCACGATTCATCGCAAGTAATAACATTTTGTAAGAAAGTGGGATCACTTTCAATGTTTTCCAGGATGTCAGAACAAATCATTCTTCGGCGTTCCTTCTGTTCAATCGTGAGACACTTTGGAACCATTTTTGAACACACTTTGTTCATGTTGAAACTTTGATGAAGAATCTGCCTAACACTTTCCTTGTCAACTCCTGTTAACTCAGACACTGCTCTGATTGTTAAACGGCGATCTTGTCGAACAAGTTTACCGATTTTTTCAATGTTTGCATCAGTTTTTGCTGACAATGGTCTGCCAGTGCGAGTGTTATCACTGGTGTCTTCGCGGCCATCTTTAAATCGTTTAAACCACTCAAACACTTGTGTTCGCGATAAACAATCATCGCCGTACACTTGTTGTAACATTACAAACGTTTCACTTGCAGATTTTCCTAGTTTGAAACAAAATTTGATGTTAACACGCTGTTCTTTCTGTACACTCAACATTTTCCGACGCACAGACAAAACGTCAACTACTTAAAACAGACGCCACGGGCAGACTGAGTGCAGGAGGCAGATGAAACTCGAGCAGTAGGCGGAGCGAGAGTCACGTGACAGGCCACGTGACTTTCAGGCTTATTGCATTCGTTTTATTGTTTCACCAGTACTAGTCCGGTTTTTTTCTAGCCACACCTCGTACTGTTTTGTAGGTTACTAGTTTAACGCGATGTGCGCAGACGCTGGCAGCGTGGCGCACAATGGCATACCCTGCATATTCCAAAATCCTACTGTAAATCGACGTCAGTAATATGGGTTTCCAGTTCATAGAATTACTTCTACTTCGTTTCTTGGGTATTCGTGTGACCTGTGCAACTTTTCAGTCTTTAGGTACGGACTTTTCGTCGAGCGTGGGGTTTTTATGATTGTTAAGTACGGAGCTATTATTATCAGCACACTCTGTAAAGGATCAAATTGGTATACAGTCTAGACTGGATGACTCACCTTTATTATGCGATTTCAGCAGCTTTGCTGCACCGATGATATCTACTTCTCAGTTACTCGTTTGACAGCTGTTCTCGGTTCGAGTTCTGGAATATTTACTTCGTCTTCTTTCGTGAAGAAATGTAGGAAAACCATATTAAGTAACTCAGCTGTAGGGGCATTGTCATCGGTGACATTATCATCGCTATCACACAGTGAAGGTACTGATTGTGTCTTGCCACTTGTTTTTTACATACAACCAGAACCTTTATGGATTTTCTGCTAGATTTTGAGACATAATTCGATGATCTAAGCAAATAAAGTTAGGTATGGTATCGGTACCTAAGATGTATTTTAGATCTGATAAAAGGTGTGGCCGAGCGGTTCTAGGTGCCACCGCTACGGTCGCAGGTTCGAATCCTGCCTCGGGCATGGATGTGTGTGATGTCCTTAGGTTAGTCAGGTTTAAGTAGTTATAAGTTCTAGGGGATTGTTAATCTCAGATGTTAAGTCCCATAGTGCTCAAAGCCATTTCAACCATTTTTTGATAAAAGGTTTTCCGATAAATTCTGGAGGTTTTGAAGATTTTATCCATAACTATATACATCTACATAGAGAGGCTGTTTGTTTTAACTTGAGACAACTAAATTACTCTAAAATGACGCATCGTAGAAATAAAATGCTCTAGGTGAAAAGTTAATATTAGTAAAGGTGACATCTCTCCGCAGCTCGTGGTCCAGTGGCTAGCGTTGCTACCTCTCACGGGGTCCCAGTTTCGATTTCTGGCTGGGTCGGGGATTTTTTTCTGACCGGGGACTGGGTGTTTGTGTTGTCCTCATCATTTCATCATCATGGTCGTCATTCGAACTTTCATGTGTAGTGGACAGGGTGGTGACAGGTAGGGCATCCGGCCACGCCTTAAATTAACCATGCCGACCCTCCGCCGATGCGGGAAAAATGACAAAAGGAAAAAAAGAGCTGAAGAGTAAAGGTGACATCTCTGTACTACAACTGACCATCTCCTCAGTACTGCTACTGCGTTGAGGGCTCAACTTTGTATTTTCAAACCTAAACCCCCCATTTCATTGCGTATTCGCATTCTACTCCAAAAAATACATACAGTTAACTCAAACCATTGTTTTCCTTTCGTGGCAGGTAGCGCTGTAATCCTCGTGGCACGTAGCGCTGTAATCCACAAATATCAAGTATGCATCTTTTTGGAATTAAGAGCCGGTGCACTTGATTCCACATTTCATTACGATGTAAAATTAAAGTCTTGCACACTAAGCGGTTGATACCGATGTTCAAACATTATCTGAGTGTTCCAAATATAATTGTACTGTGCAAACAATATGGCTAGACATTGAAATTTCTGGCAAATGAGCTATTGTGTGGTACTAGTTTTCTGTTCCCTACAGGGTTAATAGTGCTGAGACCCCAAACCATTGGAATGTTTGATTTCGGTGGCAGCCCTCGAACACCATCATCAGTGTGACTGATTTCGGTGTGTGTTTCCATCCAACCACCACAAATCTTGCGCTGGCCGCTTTGCGCCTATCCGCGGAATACAAACCATTGCCACTGTAATAAGGTAGAAAGTTCACGAAGTGATAGTGAGAGTACCTGCCACGGATACTCACCGGAACCAAGCAGCCCAATGGTGAGAGGCAGGAGTACTCCCCGTAATCAAGCACTCCAATGATGAGAGGCATGTGGAATCATCGAACCAAAAACCGCAATGTGAGAGGGAAGCATCCCGGTGGGGAGAGAAAACCATTACATCGATGTCGTTATTCCTGGATCACGCTAATTGTAGTTTCTAACCAGACAATCGAACGGTTAATCATATTGTAATGTACAATCAAATTTGCAGAACCAAAGTAATTTTCTAACATACAGTAAATATCATCGCTCAGAACAGGAAGGTTTACTTTTATATCGCGAATGAAATGTAGCGTCCAACATGTAGGTTCTTAATTCCAAAGGCAGGTACACATATTATTTCTCGATTACGGTGTCATCTGCCACGAATGGAAAAAAATAGTTTGACTAAACCACACGCAGTATTTGGAGTAGAACCCTAATATGCAGTAAAAATTGGAGAAGGTTGGTTGGTTGTTTTGGGGAAGGAGACCAGACAGCGAGGTCAACGGTCTCATCGGATTAGGGAAGGACGGGGAAGGAAGTCAGCCGTGCCCTTTGAAAGGAACCATCCCGGCATTTGCCTGGAGCGATTTAGGGAAATCACGGAAAACCTAAATCAGGATGGCCGGACGCGGGATTGAACCGTCGTCGTCCCGAATGTGAGTCCAGTGTCTAACCACTGCGCCACCTCGCTTGGTAATTGGAGAGGGGATTCCTCTTTTAAAAGTGCAATGCTGACGTCGCACGCGCACGATGTGTGGCTGGGAGGTGGCCTGTTGTAGCGCATTGAGGTATCTCTTTCACTGAAATTAGTTTTTCAATTAAAACGTCTTTTTCCAACGATGTGTCGTATTCAAGAAATTTAGTTTCCTAAAGTTAAAACAAAAATACCCTTGATATAGTGTGTAAGCCACAGTACACCACATGGTGGTTGGTGCATCGTTACCAGCTCTATACCTCTCCTGTTCTGTTCCATTATTTGGCAGCAGATTTCACTGTGTGTGCATCTCTGCACGTCAATGTTGGTGCTACAGTGGAAACATCACTGCCGAGCATGGTTTTCACTTGGGTGGGTAGCCATACGTGATGCCATGTGCTGTTTTGTTCAACAAACTCCAGACGTAACAGCAGCCTCACCGGGTTTGACCTACATAAACCACAGGTTACCATGGTATGCCGGCACAGCCTCAACAGTTTACACAAGATAACGGTCGTCGCTACTAAACATTGCCTCCTACTTGTGAAACACGTATGTAACGTAGCAGCGATGGTGAAGCATGATAAAATCTTTGACCAGAGAGCCATTTATCGTAGTTAGTCTGCGCTTGACCGCGCGAGTGTTGCGAGCAGTACGCTAGTAGTCGTCGTGCAGTACAGTCTGACGATAGCAGTAGCTCAGTTCAGTTGCGTGCAGTATGTCGGTAATAGCAGTCGAGTGCAGTTGTGTGTGAGGAGTCGGCGAGCGTCGACATGGCATTCTGGTCAAGAGGCTGAATGAGGTATATTGTTAATTAAGGTAATCATCAGATAATGTAAAGTTTATTTATTGTAATTAATTTTCAACAAATGCCCCAATAATAATTTTGATTTCAAAGCAATTTTTACAAAAAAAAATCATTTAATTGAACCAACGATTTCCTTCCATTTCCCTTAAAGAAAAGTTTCAGTTAAATTTCAAAAAAAAAATATTATTTGCAATGCAATTCCTCCAAGCCGTGGGCAACAATAAGAGCAGAAATTTGACAAGCAGTTTCAATGAGGTAAGAAATTAATTCTGATTTTTTTTTTTTGCACAGGGCCAAAGACCGATATTTTGGTTTAATTGAGTTTACATTGTCACTGAAGTCTCATTAGCATTGAATTGTTTTTCATTATTTTCGTGACAGCTTACACCTTGGGTCAGATTGCTGTGTGGCGGCGATGGCGAGGCATTGCAGAGTCTTTGACCAGAGAGCAGTGTAACCTCCCCGCAAAAAATTTTAAAAGAAAATAGGACAATATTTAATAGAAATGGGACCAAAGCGCAACCTCCCTAGCAATTAAATTTAATGACAATAAAAATGAGAATCGCAATCTGACCCAAGGTGTAAGCTGTCACGAAAATAATGAAAAACAATTCAATGCTAATGAGACTTCAGTGACAATGTAAACTCAATTAAACCAAAATATCGGTCTTTGGCCCTGTGCAAAAAAAAATCAGAATTAATTTCTTACCTCATTGAAACTGCTTGTCAAATTTCTGCTCTTATTGTTGCCCACGGCTTGGAGGAATTGCATTGCAAATAATATTTTTTTTTTTTTTGAAATTTAACTGAAACTTTTCTTTAAGGGAAATGGAAGGAAATCGTTGGTTCAATTAAATGATTTTTTTTTGTAAAAATTGCTTTGAAATCAAAATTATTATTGGGGCATTTGTTGAAAATTAATTACAATAAATAAACTTTACATTATCTGATGATTACCTTAATTAACAATATACCTCATTCAGCCTCTTGACCAGGATGCCATGTCGACGCTCGCCGACTCCTCACACACAACTGCACTCGACTGCTATTACCGACATACTGCACGCAACTGAACTGAGCTACTGCTATCGTCAGACTGTACTGCACGACGACTACTAGCGTACTGCTCGCAACACTCGCGCGGTCAAGCGCAGACTAACTACGATAAATGGCTCTCTGGTCAAAGATTTTATCATGCTTCACCATCGCTGCTACGTTACATACGTGTTTCACTTGTAACAGAAAAAACATTTCAGCTAGCACTTCCTCGTTTATAAAGGCGAGCACCATCTGCTGCTCCAGTCGCAACGATGCCGTACGTTGGCAGTTCTCGATCTCTGACAAGTTGGCAGTTTACATTTTTTCTGGTCGATCTCAACTCTCTTCTCCACTCCACGACGGCCTCCCGCGCCCCATCTATACGGAAATGTGCTGACACCGGCACTTCCTGGTCAAACAAGATCGGCCACCGCGCAGTGCGTGGCCCCCTGTAATGCACCAAAGCCTTGTCAGCCACTGCCCACAGCAGGCCGGCGCAGGCTCCCAGTTGAAGTTACCACTTTCGTTCTGTGGGCCACGCCCCAATCCGCTTTGACAGAACACCGTTCCTCGTCCCGCCGTGGCGCTGCGCTCGGCGAGTAGCAGATACGGGAGCCCTCCAATGAGTCTCGAATGTATGAGCAGAATTGGCGCTACTGCTAATCATGGTGGGAATTGTAGCTAATTGATGGCAAACTTCATAAGCGAAAGAACAAGGCCTTGTCATGCTAGTAATGCGAATACCAAGAGGAAACTATAGCCTTAATTTTTCCTGAGACTATGTAGCTCTACCGTAAGGTTAAATAATGATGACATCCAGTTGGATATAACACTCGAGATAAAGTGGCTCCCCATTCACAGCTGTAAGTGGAGACGAATCAGATGCGTGCCATCACCAGGAAAAAAATAACTGTTGCTTTATGGGGCATATCATGGAATGTTAGATCTCTTTATCGGATGGATAGGCCACAGAATTTAGAAAGGAAAGCGGATAGGTTAAAGTTAAATACAGTGGGAATTAATAAAGTGTGGTGCCAGAAAGTATAGGCCTTCTAGTGAGGCAAGTACAGGGTTATAAAAGCAAAATCAAATATGAGCAATGCAGGAATAGCCAAATAATGAACGTGAAAGGAAGACTATCAGTAAACTTCTATTAATAGCATACTGAACACATTATCATAGCCAAGACAGATTCGAAGCCAAAACCAACCACGGTAGCTGAAGTTAATGTGTCAGCTAGTTCCGCAGATGACAAAATTGAAAGAATATATGATGATATAACATAAATTATACAGGTAGTTATGGGAAAGGAAAATTTAATTGTAATGGGAGATTAGGAAAAGGGAAAAGAAAGAACAATAGTAGGAGAAAATGGACTGGAGGAAAGGAATGAAAGAGAACCCTACCTAGTAGAATTTTGCGTAGAACATAATTTAATCATCATTAAGACTCGGTTAAAAATTCGTGTAAGGAGAACACAGAGGCGCAGGGAACCTTCCAACAGATTACATAATGATAAGACAGAGATTTAGACACCTGGTTTTAAAGTGATAAAGGTTTCCAGGGTCAGATGTGGACTCTAATTTACTGAATATGAATTGCAGATTAATACTTAAGATGCAGCAAAAACGTAGGAAATGAAAGACATGGGATCTCGGTAAATTAAAAGGAGCAGAGGTTATTGACAGATTAGCAGGGAGCATTAGTCAAAGATCGAGTGAAACAGAGGAAAGTAATGAAACAAAAGACGAATTGCTGGGTTTCAGAGACGAAACGAGGCATCAGAGGATCAAAAACGTAAAAAGACAGAGTCTCTTAGAAATCAGTGGATAACACAGGATCGTTGTGACTATTTGATGAAAGGAGGAAACATAAAAACTTAGTAAATGAAACAGATGAAGCCGAATAAGGACCTCTAAAAAATTAGACTGACAGAAGGTGCTACATGTCTAAGCAGGAGTGGCTGGAGAAGCGTGTATAATAGGGAGGAAGACATTATGTATTCTATTATGTATGACACACTACATTGGAAACACCATAAAAGAGAATATACATTGTTCAAATGTAGGATTTAAACATAATAAAATAATGTAAATTGAACATTGGCACATAACAATAAATCTATAACTATATTAAAAGACAATAAGATTGCATAAAGTTCAGATTCCGGTATTTTCAGCAATCACAGTTCCACATTTAATTCTGCAGCCACTCCACAGTTTGTAATGCTGCCCTCAGGAAGTCGTCATCAGCGCCGGTGAACGCCCAGAGTGGACGCTCGCTGACGATGTGGTGGGTGGTTTGTTCTTTGGCACCACAGTCGCATTCAGGGTCAGGTATCAAGTTCCATCTGTACATCGAAGATCCGCATCGCCATGACCTGTCCGTATTCTGCTCAGAGCCATTTGAACCATTTGTTTCACCCCGATGTGCAGTATTCAGGTGTTGAGTAGGCCAACCTTAGAGCGGTGATACGGAGTGTCTCTGCACCAGCTCCCCATGTCGTTCCCGCTAATTTGTGGAGGATGTTTCGGGATTTCAGTTTTGCGGCCAGGTTTGATAGGTGTTTTCTTATAGGAGAGTGTGCGATCCAGCGTTATGTCCAGATATTTTGGATGGGAACTGTAAGGAAGCGCAGTACCATTCATAGAAATCTGTAAAGGTATTCCACCCAGCCTATTATTTAGGTGGAAGCATGAGGTTTCCGTTTTAAGTGCGCTTGGGATTAGTCGCCATTTCCTTAAGTATTTAGCCAACAGTTTCAGATCTTGAGTGAGAGTCTGTTCAAGAGCAGTCATATAAGTATGTTGGCATGGAAGGGTGATGTTATAGCGTAAATAAATTTTCTAGATGCGGTAGTTGGTAGGTTGGCTACATAGAGATTGAACAGCAGAGGCGCAAGTACTGATCCTTGGGGAAGACCATCACTCGAGTTTTGATTTTCTGAAAGAGCCATCCACCACATCGTCAGCGAGTGTCCACTGTGAGCGTTCACAGGCGCTAGACCCTATTAGACAACATGTTCTCTAAAAGAGACGTAATCGTTTTAGATCTAGTAGATTTTAGGAACTTATATGTTAGACCCTCTCTCCAGACGATATCATATGATGCTGTCAAATTGACGAAAACTGCACCAGTTTTCAGGCGTTGTTAGTAGCCCCGCTCAATGAACGTTGTTAATGCGAGGACCTGATCCTCGCAGTTTCGATTGGGTCTGAAGCCTGCTTGGTTGATAGGCAGAGATTCCAGTATGACTGAATTTAATCTGTTCTAAAGGATAAGCTCAAGCAGTTTATATGCTACACTTAAGAGAGAAAGACAGATGAAGCGTATACATAGATTAAAGAGACATTTGGAGAACAATAAAGCATATGTATGTATGTCAAGATCTCAGATGACAAGACAACACTGACTAGTAAGCAAATAAAGGAAAGCCGAAAAGTTGAAGAAGTATATGGAGGATCTATTTAAGGGAAACAATCTTCAGGACAATATTACTTAAACAGAAGAAGTATTTAAAGATGAGATGGGATATTTGATGCTGTGAGAAGAATTAGAGAAATGAAAGACCAAAGTCGAAATAAGGCCCCATTCGTCCAAAAGTACCAAGATCCTTGGGAGATCTAGACATAACGAAACTACTCCACATCGTTTGCAACAGATATGAGATAGGGTAAATTCCTTTATACTTCAGGAATACTGTAATAATTGTAACTCCAAGAAGGCAAGTGCAGACTGGTGTGACTATTACAGAATGTTTTTCTTAATAATTAAAGCTTGCAAAATACTGAAACAAATTACTTACAGAAAATGGAAAAACTGGTAGAAGTCAACGTTGGGGAAGAGTAGTTTTGATACAGCAGAAATGTAGGAACATGTGAGTCAGTACTGCCGCTATGATTTGTAAGGTAAAGTTAAAGAAAGGGAAACCTACGTTTTTATAGGTTGTAGATTTAAAGAAAGCTTCTGACAATGTTGACTGGAATACATTCTTTGGAATTCTGAGGGTAGAAAGACTAAAATACAGCGAGAAAATGATTATTTGTAACTGACACACTGCGGTTTTAAGAGACAAGAGACATGAAACGAATAAATTGATTGGAAAAGGCACGAGACAGAGTATTAGATTCATCCCCATGTTATTCAATCGCTACACTGAGCAAGCAGTACACGAGACAATGGAGAAATTTGAAAAAATAATCGATGTTCAGGTGGAAATAATATAAATTTTATAATTCTTTCAGAGACAACGGAGGATGTGGAAAAGCAGTTGAACGGAATGGATAGGGTCTTGGAAAGTGGTTATAACATGAACTTCAACAAAAGTAAAACAAGGATAATTGGATTATGTCTTATCAAATCAGGTGACGCTTAACGAATTAGATTGGAAAGTGAGACACAAAAAGAAATCCATGAGATTTGCATTTTGTGCAACATAAATAACAGATTATGTTCCTATTATAGGGTTATGAAATAGCAAGAAAAGCGTTTCTAAAGAAGAGAAATTTGTTAACACTGAATATAAACTTTAGACTTAGAAAGTCTTCTTGAAGTCATTTGTCTGAAGTATAACATTGTATGGAAGTGAAACGTGGACGACGTGAGAAGCTCAGACAATCGGAGAACAGGAGCTTTTCAAGTGTCGTGCTGCAGAGAAATGCTGAAGATTAGGTGGGTAGATCGTGTAATTATTCAGAAGACATTATGCATACAGGCAGTCGATTCAAAATTGATGTAGAGCGCAATAGTTACTTGCAGATGAAGATGCTTGTGCAGGGTATAGTAGTGTTGACAGCTGCATCTAACCAGTCTTTATACTGAACACCGAAACAATGACAATTCGCAACCGCACTGGCGCTAGAGCTCCTTCAAATTGAGGTCATCATTTGACTACAGCCGCGAGATCTTTCGCTGGACTTTAATGCTATTCAAATGAAGAATTTGGGTCCTGACGGTGCCTCGCTGGACCGTTGCTGGTGTGTAGAGATTGTTTGCAAAGATATGACAGACGTTACAACAAACAATGACAGACAGCTCGGTCCCAACAAATGGGAGCTACCCCACATTCTTTATTGGTAGATATATTGTTAATATTCTAAATGCCATCAGTGTAGGGGTACCACACATAGTACTTGGCGAACACGGTGTACTGAACAGTTGACCAGTGCCCATTGAAGCCATATAAGGGTGTCGTAAGCTAAAAATGGCTATAAAGTCTTTGACTTGTCAATCAAAGCTCTGCCCCGTGTGGTTTTATGCGTCTGTAGGATGTTTTATCTTATGAACATGAACTTGTAATTTGAGAACTCTTCTGTACAATAGTTTTGAGGACAACGGTCATTCTTTCCTCTGTTGAAGCTCGAAACCATACACGAAGAAGGACCTGAGTTCAACAACAATACCGTCTTAAGAGCAGACCTCTAGTTCAACTTCACTTTACCTTCTCGACTATTTCTGTCTCAATTAGGGCATGGCAAGAAATTTGTTTTCTTGTTTTAAGGAGAATCAATGTGACATTAGTGACTCTCAGCGTTCAGGAAGACTTTCGGGATTTGATGAAGACCGTTTAAACACAGTGATCATCAATGACCCACGTCTGTATACTCGGGAACTGAGAAATGTGTTGAAATATAATCATTCTACCATCGTGCGACATTTGCAGGTAATGGGAAGGTTCAAAAATAGGGTGTATGTACCGCAAATCATAAGCCAAAATCACAAAAATCAGTAGGTGGCTATATGTGCAACTCTGCTTGCTTATCATGAATTGGCTTGCGCTTCATCAATCGGCTCATGAACAACATTGCCCATTCCCGTTCTGTATTGTTACTGGTGACGAGAAATGGTGTCTTTAAGGGGGTATGGAATCGGATTTTGGGTTAAAAAAATCGATTTTCGTTTTACTGACGTATTATATTCCGCCAAGTTTCCTCTTTACAATGACGTATCATACATAGCTCCACAAGAATTAATACTATTTTATTTTTATAGATTTGTGAGATCGGGTATTGCGCTTTAGTTATACATGACTCCCATCATCATCATCATCATTAGTGTTCTGCCAAAGGCAGGTTTTCACATGGCAGTTCTCCAGGCTGTCCGGTCTTCTGCCATCCTCTTCAGGTCTGCATAATTCCCTGTTACCTTTATGTCGTCTATCATCTTGTATCTCGTTCTTCCTCTCAGTCTTCTCCCACAAACCAATCCTTCCAAAGCATCTGTTAGCAAGCACTCGCTTCTCAATGAAGGTCCCAACCAGTTCTTTTTCGTTTCTCTTACAATCTTCATCAGACATCTTCTCTCACCAACCCTTCCCAGTACTCTTTCATTACTCACTCTTTCCATCCAGCTTATTCTCTCCATTCTCCTCCACATCCACATCTCAAATGCTTCTAACCATTTTTCATCCTCTCGTCTCAGCGTCCATGTTTCTGCCCCATATAGTGCCACACTACAGACAAAACATTTGCCAAGCCTTTTCCTTAGTCCTTTACCTAAATTGCCACATAAGATCTCCTCTTTCTGTTGAATGCCTCCTTCGCGAAGGAGGCATGTCTTCCATGGCTGACCATAAACTTTTTGGCAGTACATTTATGTGACATGAATTCAAATATCCCGCTTTCCAGCGACTCCTCTTCATACACTATTTGTCCGAAAATGTTTCCCTCTGGTTTCCTCAAGTTATTCTTTCACTTTGTGACGGAATTTTTTGTAAACAAAATGCTACATGAAAGTTGTTGTCGAATTATTTAGTGTTTAGTGCTTCATTCTTCGCAGTGAAAATGCCTAGAGCTAGAGTAGAAGTGTTTATAAAGCGTGTGAACTGGCAAAAGAAAAGAAATGATGATTCATTAGCAAAGCAAAACAGTTCTTCATCATCACTATTGGAAAATGTGAGTCCACTTACTACTGATTTGCCGAACGACCTTACTCTAAATGAAAACAGTGCTTCTCATAAAAAACTAAGAGGTTTGGAAGAGAAATATAATTAACTTGATAAACGGAAAGAAATTTTTGAACTCACTGATAAGAGTATATTGTGCGAAGCTCTTGAAAACTGTGTGCTGCAAAAAATGTCAAGGAAACGTTCCTCTGAAAATAGAATCCCATGTTGGCCTTGCTGCCCAGTTTAATTTAATATGTAGTGTTTGTACGTACAGCTGTAAGTTTCCAAGTTCTGTTTCAGTAACTGTTAATAATGGATACAAGAAAACTGAACTTTATAGTTTAAATATTAGGTTAGTTCATGGATTGCGAGCAATTGGTAAGGGCAAAGCAGCTGGTGATATGCTATGTGGTGTTCTAAATCTTCCAAGTCTACCTTTAAAGTTTGATGCTTACAACTATGTACTAGGATCTGTAGTTGAAGACGTAGCACAGAAGTCAATGCAGGTTGGTCTGGAAGAAGCTGTGAAAGGAAATGATGGCAGTCGTGACCTCACAGTAGCTTTTGATGGCACGTGACAAGAATGAGGTCACACCTCCAAAAATTGTGTTCTAACAGCAACTAGGGTTGACACTGACAAGATTATTGATGTTGCAATAATGTCTAAATGTTACAGATGCATAGACAGCATGAAAAATGAACATAGTGATGACTGTGTTGCTAATTATTATGGCAGTAGTGGTGGCATGGAGGTTGCTGGTGTGAAAAAAATTTTTTTTTCGTCGCTCATCAAAATGGTATAATATTCGATATGTCAAGTATCTGGGAGACGGTGACTCTAAAGCATTCAAAGAAGTTTTGAAAAGCAAATCATATGGGAACAGTTTAAATCCAAGCAAATGTGAATGAATAGGACTTGTGCAGAAGAGAATGGGTGCCAGGCTGAGAAGTTATGAAAGCGAAAAAACTAGATGATGGGAAAACCTTGCATGGCAAAGGAAGATTGACTGATTCTATAATAGACCACATTCGGAATTGCTATGGCCTTACAATCAGGCAAAATACTGGCAACTTTGAAGAAATGAGGAAAGCTATATGGGCTTTGTATTTCCACACCGCATCAAAAATGAGCATCCAGAACATGGTTTTTGCCCCAAGGTGGAAAGAGATGGTGTAAATACAATAGGAGACTAACAACTGGAGAGAAGTACATTCACCACCATAGTCTACCATTAGCCATCATGGAAGAAATAAAGCCCTTTTTAAGAGATCTGGCTAGCAGAAGCCTTCGGATGAAATGTCCTCATGAAAAAACGCAGAGCCCCGACGAGTGCTTGAATAGTGATACGGCATCTTCTCCCAAAAACAGTGTTTGTCGGAATTAATACACTACATTCTGATGTGTATGATGCTGTGGCAACCTTCAATCTTGGGAATATAACTAAATACCAAGTCCTTCAAAGGATAGGTTTGCGTGTTGGTTCCAGCACAGTACGTGCTATGTTGACTTTAGATCAGCACAGACTAAGGCATGCTGACAATGTAATCAAGACATTACTGAAAAGAGCAAGACAAGTGCAGAGGGGTGCCAAAATAAGACTTGAAGATGATTATGAAGACTGTGAAAGGGGTGTTAACTATGGATCAGGAATGTTTTAATCTTCTTTCTCCGTTTCCCGTAAGTTTGCTTTTTACTTCTTCTAGGAACATTATCTCAGGTACTGTGAACCTAGACGTCTGAAATTTTTATAACTTAGTCACATAGGTTTCTTTTACACACTGAAATAACGATTTCTTAATTACTTGATTTACAAAAGACTCAGGGGTGATAATCTAGTAAAAAGTGGTGGAAAAAATTTACTTAAAAATAAATGTAAACTATCTCTGTAAGGAAATACTTTTACAGTAAACTGTTATTTCAGTATTGTTATAACGTTTCAATGCACATACAGTAAAAATTTTATCTCTCTGTCTCCAGTAGTTTGTGAGAAAATGTTCCCTATAGTAGGCAAATTTTAACATTGCGGGGACAGGCGATTCCGTATCCCCTTACGCTACCTTAGGGAAAAGAAAGGAATGGTTGAATGCAAACAAAGCAGTAACTCCCCACACAAAGACCTGCATGCATCCACAAAAAATAATATTATGCAAATAGTGGAATAGCGACAGTGTGGTGTACTACGAATTACGTACCCGAGGAGTAACCACCGCTGCTGACTTTTACTGCCGGCAGGTGAGCCGAGCGGTTCTATGCTCTTCAGTCCGGTCGCAGTTTCGAATCCTGCCTCTGGCATGGGTGTGTGTGATGTACTTAGGTTAGTTAGGTTTAAGTAGTTCTAAGTTACAGGGGACTGATGACCTCAGATGTTAAGTCCCATAGTGCTCAGAGCCATTTGAACCATTTTTTTATACCTAAAATTTTTTTTTCACTTTTACTGTCAGCAACTGAGACGTCTTGCAGACGCATTCCATGAACAACAAACAGGAAGACTGCGTGAAGTGATACTACTCCACGACAACGCCCATCCGCATTCTGCTACGCTCGCAAAAAATAGTGTACAGGAGTTGCGTAGGAAATAAATTCCGCGCCCATCTTATTCCTCTGATCTTGCGCCCTCAGATGTTACCATTTTCGCTCTCTATCAAGCAATCTTCTAGGAACTTCCCTTCGGGATGAAAATCCTCTCCGAACATGGTCCGACAAGATCTTCGCGTCAGAACCACGTGAATCGAAAAGTTATTCCAGCGTTATCAGACTATTGTAAATAGTGAAGGAGAACGTATTATTGATGACCAAAGTCTCTGTTATGTGTTATCTATTGTTTGATTAAACTTAAGGAAAACCGCTACGAACCTGTGCACCAACCCAACATACACTCCTGGAAATGGAAAAAAGAACACATTGACACCGGTGTGTCAGACCCACCATACTTGCTCCGGACACTGCGAGAGGGCTGTACAAGCAATGATCACACGCACGGCACAGCGGACACAGCAGGAACCGCGGTGTTGGCCGTCGAATGGCGCTAGCTGCGCAGCATTTGTGCACCGCCGCCGTCAGTGTCAGCCAGTTTGCCGTGGCATACGGAGCTCCATCGCAGTCTTTAACACTGGTAGCATGCCGCGACAGCGTGGACGTGAACCGTATGTGCAGTTGACGGACTTTGAGCGAGGGCGTATAGTGGGCATGCGGGAGGCCGGGTGGACGTACCGCCGAATTGCTCAACACGTGGGGCGTGAGGTCTCCACAGTACATCGATGTTGTCGCCAGTGGTCGGCGGAAGGTGCACGTGCCCGTCGACCTGGGACCGGACCGCAGCGACGCACGGATGCACGCCAAGACCGTAGGATCCTACGCAGTGCCGTAGGGGACCGCACCGCCAATTCCCAGCAAATTAGGGACACTGTTGCTCCTGGGGTATCGGCGAGGACCATTCGCAACCGTCTCCATGAAGCTGGGCTACGGTCCCGCACACCGTTAGGCCGTCTTCCGCTCACGCCCCAACATCGTGCAGCCCGCCTCCAGTGGTGTCGCGACAGGCGTGAATGGAGGGACGAATGGAGACGTGTCGTCTTCAGCGATGAGTCGCTTCTGCCTTGGTGCCAATGATGGTCGTATGCGTGTTTAGCGCCGTGCAGGTGAGCGCCACAATCAGGACTGCATACGACCGAGGCACACAGGGCCAACACCCGGCATCATGGTGTGGGGAGCGATCTCCTACACTGGCCGTACACCACTGGTGATCGTCGAGGGGACACTGAATAGTGCACGGTACATCCAAACCGTCATCGAACCCATCGTTCTACCATTCCTAGACCGGCAAGGGAACTTGCTGTTCCAACAGGACAATGCACGTCCGCATGTATCCCGTGCCACCCAACGTGCTCTAGAAGGTGTAAGTCAACTACCCTGGCCAGCAAGATCTCCGGATCTGTCCCAACTTGAGCATGTTTGGGACTGGATGAAGCGTCGTCTCACGCGGTCTGCACGTCCAGCACGAACGCTGGTCGAACTGAGGCGCCAGGTGGAAATGGCATGGCAAGCCGTTCCACAGGACTACATCCAGCATCTCTACGGTCGTCTCCATGGGAGAATTGCAGCCTGCATTGCTGCGAAAGGTGGATATACACTGTACTAGTGCCGACATTGTGCATGCTCTGTTGCCTGTGTCTATGTGCCTGTGGTTCTGTCAGTGTGATCATGTGATGTATCTGACCCCAGGAATGTGTCAATAAAGTTTCCCCTTCCTGGGACAATGAATTCACGGTGTTCTTATTTCAATTTCCAGGAGTGTATTTCAATTTAGTATCGTGAGAAAATTTCTGGGTTTTGAATCCGACATTGTAGATGCAGAACGTTAAGCAATAATTAATAACGTTCCACCGCATTGTCCACACGTCCATTCCAGTCAACCTACAGACAGTCACTTAAACTGTGTTGATAACACTGACACATTTGTTTTCTTGGTAGCCGATTTATGAAGATATTAGGTGGCGTAGCAGCGCATATAACAAGACTGCTATCAGTAACGATGATTACTATCTAATCAAGCATCCATGCGAAACTCATTACACACGTAACCACACGACTCCTACATTCAGAAATTATTTTCTGGCGCACTTGAGGAGCAGCTTCAATCTTATGGCGGATTTCTCAAGGCTGGCGGCGTGTACATAGAAGCAAATGATTGTGAAAAAAGAAATAAAAAGGAAGGAAGTTTTCTTTTCTAATAATTAAAATACTTTTCTAAGAATGTAAACGATACTTGAAGCAAGAAAGTATCAGCAAGCACATTAGGTCCATAAAGTAACCGTTTGTGAAATAATCTCTATTTTGTGGTTACTGAAGTGATTCTGTATAAAAACCACATGCAGGTCGGTGGTGTGGTCTTTGTTTACATTTTGGAGACGTGGAGTAGTAAACAAATGTATATGCCAATACAGTAAACAGTCAAAATGCCATTCCTGTCTGTTGTTTGTGGAACGCCAGTTGAGTTGCACGAGTGTTGCTGGTAACATGAAACATTATAGCAATTAATAGTATGCGGATATGCATCTCATGTATGGTAGAGCTAACGGAAAAGCACGGAAGGCTGCATGCTTCTACCAAGACGCTTACCCTACTCGAAGGCACCCCGACAGCTGTAGGGTGTACTACGGTACATCAACGCCTCCGACGAACTGGGTTCTTTGAACATAATGTAGGTGTTCTTGGGCCTGCACGAATTACACCTGTGTTTGAAGATGTGGTGCTGGAAACAGTCGAATTCTCTTCCGGTTTCCTGACAAGGGGACTTGCCACACAAATTCCTGGACTGAGCTACAAAAGTGTTTCGAGAATAATGCAACACAATGAAATGTACCCGTACTACCTCCAGTGAGTTCCGTGTCATAGTGAAGCGGAATGTGGTTCAAGACAAACTTTCAGCCAGTGGATGAAAGAACAAACCGTAGACAACCCTATGTTTTACAGTAATATTTTATTTACATATGAAGCAGGGTTCACATGTGATGGTGCGTTTAATTATCAGTTTTCACGTTTTGAGTTATTTAGGCTCCAAGCCACGTGTTGTACATGAATCTCCACATCACACGTTATTCACTGAACTAGGTGATCGTCTTTTTGGGCAGTACATGTTACCAAACAATTTCAATGGATGAAATTACCTTCAGTTGGTCCGATATCACCTATCACGATTGCTTGAGGAATTCCCTTAGCGCAACGTCACAGTATGTGCTACAGATATGATAGAACATCGTGATAGTTTCCTGCTAAGGTGAGACGACACCTAAGGCGCTGATACGGCCAAGGATGGACTAGACGAGGAGGACCTGTACCATGGGCTGCAAGATCACTTGATCTGAACCCATGGATATTTGTGCTTTGGGCCAAATTCAAGTTAATGAGGTTGTAGAATTGGAGCAAAGATTTGACAGTGCTTATCAAGAATTTCGAAATGATCCATGCGGATCTGAAAAGATGAGGAACACATTCCAGCGACGGGTACAGACATTCATCCGGGTTCAAGAATGACAGCTTGAACACTTCCTTTACCTACGAATACAACTATATAACTGCTGTCGTGTTGATTCAAAACGCCTACGCTTCTACCACAGTATCGCAATAACTTATCTAAATGTTATACAGTATTGGTACCTTTGTCTGAGTGGAATGATGTTTACACAGAATCAAGTCAGTGGTTGCTGGTAACCACAAAGACGCAGTTTTCTCACTAGCAGTTCGTTTGCGTATCTACATTTACTTAGAGTCTATGTGCTTCTAGTATCAGGTACTTTCAACTGTATGCGTTTTCGTCATTAATTATGATACATTTTGTAGAACGCGTACCAGAGTGTAGTAGAGCGGAAGGACTGGTCATTACGTCGGTTATCTTTAACGACTTTTACTGAACCCCAGAAACGAGCCGCGCGGCCTAGTAGGGCGCCTTGTGACGGTCCGTGCGGATCCCACCGTCGGATGTTCGAGTCCTCCCTCGGGCATGTGTGTGTGTGTGTTGTCCTTAGAGTAAGTTAGTTTAAGATATATTAAGTAGTCTGTAGGCTTAGGGACCGATGACCTCAGCAGTTAGGTCCCATAAGACTAACCACAAATTTCCAAATTCCGCAAAAGGAGAGAATAATTATTAGGCGGAGGGCCTTGCAAAAAAAAAAAAAAAAAAAAAAAAAAAAAATTCTTCAAATTCATTTAAGAAAATAAAATTGAATTTCACTGCCCAGACGCCGTCCGCGGTGGTCTCGCGGTTCTAGGCGCGCAGTTCGGAACCGTGCGACTGCTACTGTCACAGGTTGGAATCCTGCCTCGGGCATGGATGTGTGTGTTGTCCTTAGGTTAGTTAGGTTTAAGTAGTTCTAAGTTCTAGGGGACTGATGAACACAGCAGTTGAGTCCCATAGTGCTCAGAGCCATTTGAGCCATTTCACTGCCCAGACACAAATACCACATACACCTCAAACGCAGTGCCTTTATCTCCAACTAAAACTTAATTTCAAGATAGATACAGAGGTACTGAAGATTTAGAGAGCTATCAGGTATTTCTCAAGAAAACAAAATTTAATATACGTATAGATGATCATACTTGCTCATAACTGCACCATTTCAACTAGGCACACTATTTTTAATTAAGAATACAAAATTTAATATACATATAGATGACCATACTTGCTCATAACTGCACCATTTCAACTAGGCACACTAATTTTAAGAGTAGATTATCAATACCATTCCTTTTTTATATGGGTTGAAATTAATACAAATTACTTATTCTAGTCTTTTAATACTAACACAATGCTTAATCTAGGATACTTGAACATGGAATATTCTTTTACTCAGCGGATGTTTGATCAGCGGGGTGACTAGAGTCACAGACCAGAAGATTCCTGCTGACCCAGTAAATCTGAGTAGCAACTTCCCCATTATTTTATCTTCCGCTTTAGTGACTGCCTCGAAGTTCTGCAACCAGACCCTGTCACATGGTTTGAGGTAAGCAAGTGGTGTCCCCCTGTTATACTACAGGGCTTCTCTATCATGACTATATTTCGGGTTGGCTCTTACCTTCTTCGAATTGTCTTGGATACCGGCTGCATCAATTGTCCCGTGTAACATTTGGATAAGTGACCATAAATTCTGACTGATAGCATTGTGCTACTGTCTTTTAGCACGAAAACCATATAAAAATGTATTTTGTTCGGCGAGAAATGCATGGATACATGTTGAAAATTACTGGAAGGGACTTAAAAATAAATTGATCAGAGGCCCTAAGGGAATGAAAGTCATAATTTACGACAGCAATAAAAATGAAAGAGAGGCAGTATTCTATCTACTGGCGCTTACACATTTCATCCCCCTTCAAGACATACATTCTTGGCCATATAGTCTGCCTCTAATCGGAAGGGTCATGGGCAGTGATACTCTGCCCTTTTATTTACTCGTGAAAACGATAGAGGCATGCGACTTTTAAATATGGAAGCAAAATCTCTCAACTTTTGTAATGAAACATTAATTAGTTAATTTATATATTTTGTTGTAAATTTCGTAACTAAGTCATAATGTGGACTTTTATACTATTGTGGTGTAATAAGATACCGAGAGCTTTTTGCGGTACTTTTCTGTAAGGCTAGGTCATCCATTAAATAATTACCTAATGACATTTGTTCATTCGCACTTACAGTACAGATATTGTTACACTACATTGGACACTAGATTGACTAGTTCAACACAGCCAAATTAGTGTCAGTGACATATCAAAGTATTATTATTATGCTGTTTACTTAGTATAGTCTTTTTAATTTCTTTATGCGTTCATCCTTCGTAAATGTAGGTAAATCAGACTACATTTGTTGACATTTGGAAAAGAATGAAGAGTTAACATGAAAATTCAAAGACATCCGATTTACGTTGGACAGACCAAACGTCTTAGATGGAGATTTAGTTAATTTACAAATATTGTCTCTTCGTTTCCTTTTTTGTAACGACATGGCAGACTGATAGTACAATTTAATATTATACAGTTTTTTGAATACGGGGGATGTAAATAGGTCTGATTTCTGGAGGTGGGAGGGGCTGCAAAAATACCTAGAGATCACTCTGATCAGAGGTAGCATCCTTATAACTCTTAAAGTGGCCAAGGATTTTCTGCCTGAGAAAGCTAGTGTGTATTCGCACAGTTGAGATTAAAAATCCATTAGTATCTACGCTCTTTTGTTCGATCGTTCACCGTGAGAAATTATACTCTTAGTACGATACGAAAATATTTTCGAAGTTAGTTTCGTCTTATATAAAACATGGCTTATGTTCATGTATGCAGCTTAGCCTGTGCTGTGCAACCAACAGCTTGCTTCTAGCACTTAGTTTTAAGTTACTGAAGTTTGTCAACATTATCGCAAAAACTGATTGTAAGCAATAAGAGAAGTGTAAAGATTTCTCAGACGACCTCCTGTAGCTATACGTGTTTAACAATTGCCAAATGCTATCACATTAAGCCTCTTCGTGTCGATTCCTGATGTTTGTAATCCCAGGCTAAGAGACAGAAGGAACAAATAGTTCTCCTAACAATACCGCAATGTATCCAACACAGTACGTATTTCTCGCCCAATAATTTGCGTGGTATTTTGATAAAATCTGCAGAAAGCCATACTGAAACAGTCTGCTGCATTGTTATTTGAAGTTTTATTTCAAGATAACACGTAAAAATGTTTTAAGCATTAAAATAATATGGTGCAGCAGACAAATATTCTCCGTATAATCTCAATAAAATTTTATTTTTCATTTAAGTTCATATTGCTAATAAGCCAATTCTGTCTTGCAATCACTCTCGCTTTGTACGTATTGCACATATTTACATCTAAAGTAACAGTGCAATGTCGCTACAGGGCAGACACAAACGCGATAAAAATGCTTCAGCTAACTGGAAAGCTTCTCAGTCTTTTTTGCGGTCATATGATTCCAATGTATTACACGATACCATTGCGCAAAAATCGCACTAGCAGTGAGTGTCAGCGGCTGTAAAACATAGAGAGGTAAATAATGGGGAGGATGGAAAAATGAGTAAAAGTAGACGTTATATCCACATCTGTATCACTAGACTCATAGAACGCAAGCGCAAGAGGATATTCCTCGCTGTGACGAAAATATAGTGTTGATGTCAACAAAAATTTGCTACGTTGGTACATGTTTGTAGTTCTGTGAGTCAAGTATTTGCGATATAGCATTGCGCAGTTAGATATTTAAAGCAGTTGTTTGTCTATGTTTAATTCAAAGTGAATTAACTATAATATCTAGGCATCATATAGATCCTTGTTCTCAATGGTCTTTCGCCAACGCAAAATTATCGAAAAACTGGAGACTTGTAAGAATTTTATAGGTTAGTTTTCAGAATTCTAGAAATTGGCGGTTGAGACGTAGTCTCCGTAACTCTATTGAATAACATTCAAATGATTGACGCCGTAACCAGGGTTTTACAAATGGAAGTATAATATGTTATTAGATGATCACCGATTATTGCTGTATAAAGTTGACGACGGCATGAGAATGTCGAATGAAAGGAAATAGTATATTTCTCCTGACGGATTATATATTTCTTGTGCGAAAAGATGCAAAATTTGTTCAAATTTGAAAGAAAGGATATGAGTGAACTAATTCCTCACTAATGCTGCACCATTTAAAAAATTATCCAACTGTTATTGTGAACATATTTGTCACTGTAGAAGACACATCGTCGATTACGTCTGTCGGAACGTCTATGTCTAGTATTCGGGGGCTAAGGTAGTGTCTGTTACGGATTACTTTGCACGCAAAATAATAAAAGGTGAAAATATGCCATACAACGTGGTATAACACCTACAGCGCCTCTCGGTGTTGAAAAATCATAAATAGCTCCCAAATTAGCTCCCATGTCCTTAAAATATCAATTCACAAAATGACTCAAGTCCCTCCACAGGTAGTAATTACGAAAAATAAATAAGAAACAGAGGGAAATATCTAGAATAGAAAGCAAAAGAAAAGAAAAGGAAAATTTAATTATAAATTTTAGAAACATGGGAAGGGGGAAAAACAGTAGAAAATATTTGTTATTCCAATACGTAAGAAAATCAATAT
The DNA here is from genome assembly GCF_021461385.2 of Schistocerca piceifrons. Classification (NCBI taxonomy): domain Eukaryota; kingdom Metazoa; phylum Arthropoda; class Insecta; order Orthoptera; family Acrididae; genus Schistocerca; species Schistocerca piceifrons. The sequence continues at coordinate 357,500,286 of NC_060141.1, read as the reverse complement.
TATAGTCATAGAACGTAGGTCTGGGACACCAAAGATAGTGTTTATTAAAGTATAAATAGCCATACGCTGTAATTACGATACTCCAGTCTCTAGTCTGTTCTAGTTCGGAAGTTATTTACGACGTACAGCTTTAGAGAACAACAATTGGGACTTTATTAAACGGGGATCAAGAATAGATCGTGACGAGACTGTTTTTGAGGATTGTCAGTTCAAGACTTTAATTTGGACGTTTACCAGATTAGATATACGGGAAGGTGAATAGTAATCTCTTTGGCTTTCTATTTAATATCCGCAAACTGTCATTAACTATGATCACTAGTCGCGTGAAGTTAAAGTTTCCCACTATCACAATTCAAAGCCCGAATCCGGTTAAAATTCTCAATTTAGTAAAGCGTTTAAATATTCATACGAATTGACATTGGCCAGCTGGATAAAAAATAGTTTGAAAAATTCCATGATTGCAAGGGAAATATGTCATGTTTCGTTAGGACAATTGGCGTGTCCATAAAGAAGATCTGTAGTGTGAAAATTGAGGGATTTTAAGTGTGCATTGTACAAAATACAGCCGATTAGACAGATTTGGTACCGCCTAGCGTACTTATTCTCCCATTTGTAGCTGTAAAAGATATTTGTATAAGCCTAAGATTCGCAATCCACGGAAGGAATCCATTCATTGGAAAATCTGTGGACAAAGTGCATTGCCAATTAGCTCCTTAGCCATCTTGGCTAGCTATGTATAGGAAGGAGGAGACGTGAATGTCTGAATGGAACAATCTGTTGTATTATAAAAGAAAGCAAGCAGCCGGTCAACGTATTTTCACGGAGACGTGAAATGACGAAGTATACGTTGGCGATCTCTATACATCTTCCTCATTTCATCTTAATTTCTAATTATCGTCGATGTGAAAAAGCAGAAATTCATACTGTTCCTGAAACAAGCTTGATTTTCTCATTACAGCTTCTCTGGTAATGCATGATGATGCGTTATTTGGATTTACAATACACTGCATCAATAAGGCTTATCTCCCTACAGAGTCGGTATTTACCTTATTGGTGGTCTAGAATGAGCAAATACTTGCAAAGAGGCTCTTACAGTTTCTTATTCTTGTTTCCCCTGTTTAGCGTTGATAATCATAAAATGAAAATATACAAGGAAAGGTTCATAGTACCATGTTGCAGAGACAGTATGTTCACACTGCTTCTGCGTTTGTTTCAATCTTTCGTTCCATTCATTGGTAACAACGTCTCGAAGTCTTTACAGTTTTGTGTAAACATTAATTACTTAGCATATAGGAGAAGACAGGAAATTAGTTATCAGGTTTTCTGTTAAATTTCTGTCCAGAACCAATAGTGATCTTCTTACGAGAGAGTGTGTCTAATCATTCGTTATTCTTCTGACGCAGTGTAAAAAATGGTTCAAATGGCTCTGAGCACTATGGGACTTAACTTCTAAGGTCATCAGTCCCCTAGAACTTAGAACTACTTAAACCTAACTAACCTAAGGACATCACACACATCCATGCCCGAGGCCGGATTCGAACCTACGACCGTAGCGGTCGCGCGGTTCCAGACTGTAGTGATTAAAACACTAGATCTTTTTTCATATAAGAGGCCATGTGTTACCAGACCACGGGACAACTTCAGTAGTAGTAGATTTTATGTTGATTGAAGGTAGAGGGAGGGGGTCGGAGAAAGGAAAGGGAAGACATTATTAATGTCTGCTGCATCGGCACATTGCGCCAGACCGGGATACAAAACCGGGACCTCCTGCTTACAGGGCAAGTGCGTTAACCACTGTGCCATCCAGTACACAGTGATAACGCACCTGCGTGGAATATCTCGAGACACCTCACTGTCGACGCGCATTACCACCGAGAGCCACCTGTTCGCAGTCCCTGTCCATTTCCTCCAAGCATGGTATTCTGTCATTCCTGTCGGAGGTCGGACGAGCACGTACATCCGCTCCAAAGAAGGTGAATCCATTGCGCAACCAGGCAACTCACTTACATGAGGACGTGGTGTCTGCTTTTTCGGACATGTCCGAATGAACAGACGCCACGCATTTATACAAGTACTAGATTTTACGTCCACTCACAGCAGCACTGTATTGCAAGACACACCGACTAACAAAACAAAAAAAGTGAAGCACCAAAAGACATGGTCGTTTGTCAGTTTAACATCGGATATGTACGCGCCAAGGACGACTGTGTAAATTAGTAGAACTGAAATACTCTATGACAGATGGAACGATCACCAGAGTGCGTTAGTGTTGTTCGTGTTTAGTGTTACTAGAAGGCCTGGTAGGTCATACAAGCTACATGAAGAGGGCCATATGTTAAGTGATCACTGTGAAGGACACCTATGTGCCACGTACTCGTGTGGTACAGTGTTACCAACATATTACAATTTTAAGGCGACCTGATCGTCCAGTACATTTATCTGTGCGGGCATTTCGATGTGACCGTGAACCGATGTTGGAGTACATGTGAAAGTAAATGCAAGCGTACGCGCCGTCTAAGTTCCAGTCAACCACGTCTGAGCACCGCAATGAAGGATCGTCGTATTGAGCGTCTTAACAGGTGCGCGTAGCATACGAGAATAAGTACACGAGTCCCTGCAACGTTCTCTGTCATCGTGCACCACTGGTCGGATACTAGCAGCAGCCGGACTAGGGAATTACCGTCCCACGCACTGGCTGCCGTGACCACCACCTCATAGACGGCTGCGGCTGGAGTGGTCCTTGAACGGCGAAGGATGGACTGCTGATGATTATCGTCGGATTGTGTTCAGAGATGAGTCATGAATCTGCACTACGATCGACGGCGACTGTGGAGGCGACCTGGGAAGACGTCCCATTCTTCCAGTGTTTTGTAGAGCCACAGCGCAGTTGCCCTGGTGTCATAGTGTGGGGACCCACAAGATATCATTCTTAACGCGGTTGGCAGTGCCTGAAAGAAATTTGGTGGCACAACGGTAGCTCGCTGATATCCTGCGTCCTCTGGTATTACCTACCATTTGACAATATTGTGGTAACATTTTACAACAGGACAATGCTCGCCCTCATATGGAATGTGTCTGTACGACAATCTGCTTGATAATGTTACTTATTATAAAATCACTGATTGCTGTTACCCCATAAGACATTATGTCTGTTTTTGCAAAATCTGCTTAATTCTGAGAAACTTCTGTGGCCAGCAAGACCCCAAATCTGTTCCCAATAGAACATGTGTAGAACCTGTAAGTAGGCTGTTTAGGTTTTTATGCTGGTAACGCCACGTAGCGCTCTATATGAAAATCACTGAATGTGCTGTGTGAAGGCTGTGGTTGGTTTGCATTGTTGGACTATATGCTATTGTAGTGTTGGGCAGTTGGCTGTTAACAGCGTGTAGCGTTGCGTAGTTGGAGGTGAGCCGCCAGCAGTGGTGGATGTGGGGAGAGAAATGGTGGAGTTTTGAGAGCGGATGATCTGGACGTGTCTCCATTAGAGACAGTAAATTTTGAAGACTGGATGTCATGAACTGCTATATATAGATTACTTTTGAACACTATTAAGGTAAATACATTGTTTTTTCTCTATCAAAATCTTTCATTTGATAAGTATGCCTGTCAGTAGTTAGTGCCTTCAGTAGTTTGAATCTTTTATTTAGCTGGCAGTAGTGGCGCTCGCTGTATTGCAGTAGTTTGAGTAAGGAAGATTTTTGTGAGGTAAGTGATTTGTGAAAGGTATAGGTTATTGTTAGTCAGGGCCATTCTTTTGCAGGGGTTATTGAAAGTCAGATTGCGTTGCGCTAAAAATATTGTGTGTCAGTTTACTGTTGATCAGAATAGGTAAAGAGCGAAATGTCTGAGTACCTTCCGTTCTGCTCAGCTGTTTGAAAATCAAATAATGTAAGAGGTTTATCAGCACAGTAATTCTTTAATTTTTCCAAGGGGACGTTTCAAACCGACTAGGAAGTTAACTGCGAACCCATGCGATTGTGCACGATATAATGTATCAGATACAACTGTTGTGAGTCAGCTGGTCTCACGAGAGGGTACATCGGTCGTATAACATACTTCCCAACCGAATCAGAATACTCATCCAAGTCAGAAGTTGTGCCACGTCATACTTATAAGTTGGCTCATACTATCAATTTTTTTGTAAATTTTATTACATTTTGTAATCACCGAAGCTACATCACACGCCCTCTCAGACAGTGAAGTTTCGCTTCGTTTCCTCCTCCTGTTCTGGTGCTTCGCTTTTATTCTCTTGCAGTGTAGAATAAATGACGTAACAGAAATCCGAGTCTTCTCGAATGTATAGCGGTAGGCTAATGCACCTTGCAAACCAGTTTGTAACCTACAGCCGTCGACAGTACAATGACCAATAATACAAGTTGAGTCCATGAGAGAAAACCAAGCGTAGTATCTTCGACGTTGAGTCCCCCGTCAGATCGTGATGTACGAGTAGCACGCTATGGCTGTAGTACCATGACGGCTTTGATGCTGATGTGGTTCACGTCCCTCCCCGTTACACCCCCTCTCATCACGGGTAAGAGCCTACTGGCCGCTCCTGTGTGACAGAGCGTGGCCTTTGATGATGTCGTTTCATTCCTATGTGACACCCTATCGCTCGCCTGTATCGATAGCATTGCCTGACACTTAACCAGTCGTGTAATGAGTCGAAACGTGGTCTGCATCAGTATTCTTTCGAGTTGAGTAGCAGATCAGCTTCAGATATAGTGCTGCAAGGTGCACTGCTTCAGACTGCTTATACAACAGTAACTCTGAAGATGATCTGCAGCTCAGATCAAAACCGGCCATCTTTAATAAAAAATATTGAACCATTTTGTGTTCTTATTCATTACACCAACGGATATCACGGATTCATGAGACTTGACATCAGCTATGAAAGTAGAGGTAGCTGTAGAAGGCAAAAACTGTCTGCGAAGATAGAGACTGGAATATATACATCAAATAATTAAGGACGTTTGGCGCTTCTCTGCGCTGAAGAGATTCCTACATCCACATTTACCCCAATCTACATCGCTCAGAATTGGCACTACGCAGAAATGTTGATAGAACGGTGACCTCTAGTGATTCGATGGTACTGTAATTCGTAGCATACATAATTCAATAACTTTCTGTAAAAATGGTTTAAGCAAATTTCTAATAAAATCCTCAAAGCCATTTATTGCCTTCATCACTTTGTTATGTCTTGCTACCCATACATCTTGTGACTCCTTTTCTTGTCAACCAAGCTGGAATTTAATTAAATGCTATGGAGTCCCGAGTGATAAATTCAGTAATAATTTTTGTATTTAGTTTTTCTCAAGTGAATCACCACAATAAGGGGCGTAAAATAAATACGACCTAGAAAATGTACGTTAGCAGTACAAAAATCGTAACTTGGGCCCTATATTTACCATCTGACTGCATTTAAAAAAATCACACCTGTAGGTCCTCCAGCGAGCTCAATAGAATAGTACTGAACTCCCTGGGAACCTCTCATGAAACGACTGACTCTTTTATAGGCATTGTGGCTAGTAGAAATAGCTACCTACGAGTCTTTGAAAAAAAGAACGACGATAACAGAAATAGCCTTTGACCAATTACAAATCGGTCAGTCCAGAATGAATATAATACAACGACTGCCTATTTCTGTGTCCAGTTTTGCCTTTCTTTTTGTAAACAACCGACAATCGTGGATTCTGTGTCTCTTACGTCAGTTTACAGCATTGACATCAGTTTCCATTCCCCAGTACTCATTCTGGGCGATGGCTCCGACGTTCTTATCAGTGAACATTACTTTTTATCCAAAATTATTAAAATCTATTTATTCAAATTTGCCACACATCCCTTATCACTTGCCAATAGTTTGATAACCATTATCCTTGCTTTACATCTGAAACTAATATTTTAGATATTAATGAAAAAGCGCATGTAACGTCAACGCGTTTCGGTTTAAGCCACCATCAGTCTCACGTTAAAAGAACATCGCTACAAAGCATATGCTTAAATCCCACATACAACCATACAATGTACTGTTGCTAACTACCGTGTGTCTACGTTTTCGAAATGTGATCCTCTCTGGCTATGCTACCTACGTATAAAGATCAAAACTGTTTGTAAATGAATTTACCGTTATCGGTAACAAATAAGTGTTACTTTGGATGTGTTGTTTTACAACGGCTACCGAGCAGTTCATTCAAGGATTATGTACATACAGACATATTTTACTTATTTATAAACGCAAGTTATTGAAAATTAAATAGGAAACACGTTCTTGCTGTTCGACAAAATACTATTTACTTAATCACGAACCGACTTTTGTCTTCTTAGACCACCGCCAAGTGACGACTGAATATCGCAATCACAGATAAAATTACGTGCAAGATACATAGATATTACAGATACAGATGATCATGGAAGTATAACAAGGTGAAGATCGTGCTACAGACACTATAAGTTGCTCTGAACCCGGCGCCGCCGTGTTAGATGCCCAAAAATGCTAGTGTTTTCGATTTCTTCTTGTTCTTGACTTCAGCTGTTTACTCCATACAACTTCTTCATCATGATCAAAGAGAAGAGTTTCCTGCCATTATTCATAAGTGACAGAAATATGTTTTCGGTAATCGACGAAGCACTGAAGCGCCGTTTGATATATTTTTGTTTCGTGGGTTTTATTTTACCTTTTTGTTGAGGTAATGTTTTCTAGAGCTATATGATAAATCTGTGTTGCTTTTCTTTATTTTTACTACAAAATCCCTCTGTTTCACATTATAAATCAACAATCTTCGAATGAAGCCTGAATTAAACATTGGCAGTTTCCGTTTTAATATAACAAGCATCTATTATTAAGTGACAGACAGGAAGATAACTATGTAGGATAAACATGTTCCGTAGGTTACCAGGCATTTTCTACATCCTCAATCAGTTTCTAGACGATTCGCCGCTTCCAGTTTATAGGGAAATCTAGCATCATAAAAAACATCGTTGTGAGGTCAAGCACGATAGGTATGCAATACCAAACCCAACGTACAGGTAACGCAGGTATGCGCTTAACTGAGCAAAGCTACTATGAAAACTATCGTAGTCTCTACACTTACTTGTGGTAATCTATAGAAGCCCAAAGTAGATTCACAACTCTAGGCGGAACATTAAGAGCAAAAGGTAGGAACGAAGCGACAGTTCCGTCACAGACCTAATTGTATTTTAGATTACTTTTCAATTCAGTAAATACATTTTGGCGATCCTAGACACATAAATTTATGTCCTCAGTCGATGAACTTCCAAGCAAAACACTATCTCCCTACGGTTCATAGGTGTTCATTGTAAGTGCTCCTTTGTGCACTGTACCCCCGATATAAAACCAGAGAGACCTCAAGGAACAGCAGTGTAGTCAGTGTGGACAACAGCATTACGTTGTATAACGAATTAATTTTTCCTATGAGAGCTGTATCTAAATTCGCATCGAGCGAGGTGGCGCAGTGGTTAGCACACTGGACTCGCATTCGGGAGGACGACGATTCAATCCCCCCTCGGCCATCCTTAATTAGGTTTCCGTGATTTCCCTAAATCGCTTCAGGCAAATGCCGGGATGGTTCCTTTGACAGGGCACGGCAGACTTCTTCCTCCATCCTCCCCTAATCCGATGAGCCGGATGACCTCACTGTTTGGTCTCTTCCCCCAAATCAACTCAACCCCAACCCAATCCTATAAATTCGGACTGTGGTAGTGGCCTGGTGCGTTTGTGGCTCTATAAACTTGAACGACATCTCCAATAGCGAGGAGATGGCGGAATGGAGGAGGTGGAGGCAGAGCGAGCTATCAGAAAAATGAGCGAACATGGTTTCTTTATGTTGCAGGTAATCACAGCAGCGTCAGTTTCACCAGGAAAGATATACGTCTCCTTTTATTAACATTGTTTTCCAAGTAGATAATACTGATCAACAGGTTCCAACGAGCGTGTCAGCTTTGTGTCACAGATACCAATTCCTTCCTGTCTTTATCACTGCTCTGATGTGTTTACAATTATTATGTCTCAAAATTTGGATCCTCGTTCGACAGTGGTCACTACGATTGTAATATGAACTCGGGTGGTAGGTATGAGATACACAGTCATGGAAACATTCAGTGTTTGATTGATAAAACAGAACATTGTGTAGAATGGGCGAATATCTTGTTTTGTTGTTATTTCTACGCGATCACGAATTTAGTAAATGAAACATGACACAGTACAGGTGCGGCCGAGCGGCGAACTAAGGACTTCATTCCCTGCACTGATTCCGTTCCACTTCATTTTTGGAACTATGTTGCCGCCCGGACATTCGATCTGGTGCCGGTTATTCCAAGCATATAAGCTGATACACACAATCTGATTAAATATTAATAAAAATTTTAGCTGTATAAACATTGCTATGTAAAGCTTGTTTTTAACTGCTTTCCATTAATTGAGCAGTGCTCGTTTGGATTTGCGGATGAATCAATAAAGGGCGAAGCTCGATTTCGTGATGCGTCTATAAATATATTATGGAGAAAAGTTATCCCTGCCGGCGACGTACGAAAACAGCTAAGCCTATACTGAAATACGATGACCACTAGGCGCTATATCCTTGCACAAACAAAGAGTTATGAATATGAAACAACGCAAAACACAGTGCTTCACCTTTGTATCCTCTCGCATTTGTTCGAGCAGCTCTCGAGAACTAACTTGGTGTCCAATAAATGCTACGAATTCCAACTCTATGAAATCTAACAACCCAACCTGTGAATTTTAAACTTTAGATTGTTCAATGAATTACATTATGGTACATTTAGAAGACATTCCTGTATGCTATACTAAAAAACCTATACCTATACTCGAGGAAGGACTCCAGTGCACGATCTCCTTTTCATGAGTCAGCGGCGGTACTTTGAAACTATGGAAGCCGATTCTTCGTTTTTAAATTACAAACATTTCTCACACGCAGAGAAAGGAAACTTTCGCTCAGTGGAGGATATATAATCCTTGGACTGTACACGTTAAAAACTATGTGCTAACCGAGATTCGAATTCGTACTAAGGCATAAGATGATGTACTGTTAAATGCTTTTTGCCGGAGGTGCTAGTCTTTCTTCACAAGGCAAGTGATTCAGAATGTTTTTGAAGAGAAAATCGAGTAGACGTGTGGGGGGTGGGGGGGAGGTAAGTCCAAGCTGTTAACCTATTTCCCAGAATTTCTTTACGTCTTAATTGTTTGAAATTGTTAAAGTAGTAGAGGTAAATTGTAGGAAGCATGAACTTATTCACAGCATGTACAGAAATCAGAACGTAGTTATAAAATACGGACATGTAACATGTAAGAGAAACAGTAGTTGAAAAGTGGGTGACACAGGGTTGAAACATATCCCGGATATTATTCAATCTGTGCACTGACATATTTGCGAAGTAAATCATGAATGCGCTCGGCAATGGAATTAAATTTCGAAGAAAATAAATAATAATTTTGAGATTGGTCGATGACGTCATAGTTTTCTCCCATAACAACATGGAAGAGAAGTCAAATGAAATGGACTACGTCTTTAAAAGATGCTATAAGAAGAAAATCTAACAAAAGTAAAATGAGGCTAATGGAATGTAGTCGAATAAAAAGACACGATACTGAGGAAATTAGAAAAGGAAACATGAGACTAAAAGTAAGCGATGCGTTTTGCTATTTGGGAAGCAAAATAACTGAAGATGGCCAACGTAGAAGGAACATAAAATACAGTAACAGCAACAAACGTTGAAATGTTAGGTTGTCTGCATCTGGAAATGGTAACGCTCTGGGTGTGTCAAACAAACATTTGTACCTTTATTTTTAGGGGTATTTTAAATTTTTAGCACATCTTAAATCTCATAAACGTTTAAGAGCTTGCTCATACGCACTAAAAGGACTATTCACAATTATTTAGGATAATATTCTACAATAACCACCATTCGAAACCATTTAACCCAAGCAATCTTTTAACTTGTGAAATCAGTAACAAAATTAATTGTTTAAAACGATAATTCACAAAAGAGCAGTAAACAGATGCACTGTTTAACAATTTTGAAACAGAATTAACGGGAGCTGAAAATGAATGCATTAGCCAAGGTAGGGTCACTGGCTTGAACTCAGACCATGCATCACACAGTTCCTTGGTTCAGCTCAGACTCTAAAGTATACACAGAACACACATTAACAATGTACCACAGAAATAAATTACATATTGCGCATAGGTCTTCGGCTTTGACATTATGAACTTAAAACAAAAGAAACTGAGCCCCTTTACCCCACAAGAGCCTTCAGATAAACAGAATTCTGAAGAAATAATTACAATAAAACAGTTTGAACACCTGAGCATACAGAGTAAAAGGCATAAACAATTTTAAAGAATCAGTGCATGAGTGCTTTAAATACAAAAATTTTATAAAAGCTTGAACAACTGAATATTGAAAGAATCGATCATTGTGCTTAAGCAGGTACAGGGTGACAATTATTGAACTTTACGAAAAAAACGTGAATTAGTTACAGACTATGGCATGCACACACTTTATTCAACATGAAAACGTCACTACAGACATTCGGATTTAGCTCATGACATGTTCGATATGCCTGCCATCATTGGTGATGATGTGGCGTAGCTGAAAAGCGAAATTTTGCATGACCCGCTGAAGTGCCGGAACATAAATGCTGTCGATGACCTTCTGAATGACCACTTTCAGCTCAGCAATGTTTTTGGAGTTGTTACTGTACACTTTGTCTTTAACATAGAACCACAAAAAGGAGTCCATGTGTTCAGATCCGGAGAATACGGCGGCCAATTGAGGCCCATGTTAGTGGCCTCTGGGTACGGCAGAGCCAGAATGTGGTCTCCAGAGTGCTCTTCCAGGACATCGAACACTTTCCTGCTTCGGTAGGGTCGAGCTCCGTCTTGTAAGAACCATATCTTGCCGAAATCAGGGTCACTTTGCATAATGGGGATGACATCATCTTCCGAAACCCTCACGTACTATTCGGTAGTCACCGTGCCCTCAAGGAATATCGCACCCAGTATTCCATGACTGGACATTGTACACCACAGACAGCCGTTGTGGATGAAGAGACTTCTCGATCGCGAAATGTAGATTCTTAACCCCCCAAACGCACCAATTGTGCTTTTTGACGAACCCATCTAAATGAAAGTCGGATTCGTCGCTAAACCAAACCTTACCAATTCCCATCATGCCACGCGTACAACCGTGCGTTTTGAACGTCCTAACGCAAACCGTTCAGGAGTTCTCATGATTTTATTTCGTATAGTTCAGTAATTGCCATCCTGTACTAATGAAACTAGAACTGGCCAAAATGTGAGCCTCTTTACAACTGTCTTAACAATAACTGGGGCATGTTCTGATTACCAGGGAGGTTGATCCATATTAGAAATACAGGCCGAAAAAACAGCAACTAGCGAAAGCTACACAAAGCTATAGGTAAGAGTGCAAAACAAATTTCAGTCTCAAAGGTTCAGCAACTGTAAATGCTTTTCACAAATCGCATCCAACAATTAATCACACGCAAAATAAGATCCTCACTGCTTATTTCAAAGCACGACCCTGGTGAATAAGGAACTCTAGCAACCACCAACAAAGGCTGGAGAAATTGGAAGAGTCAGTTTGGTTGGATATTTCATAACAACGTAGATTACAAACAAACAAAAAGTTCTGTGTCATTTTTTTCAGTGCACTGAAGACATATTAAAATTTATTTCTATTGCAAACTAGTGAGATAATGACAAACGGAGGCAGATTCGTAGGTATTTGTCGCTTGGGTTGCTACGTAATTGTGAATCACTTAGTTTCATAATCGAAAAATGCCTTTCATGTATATATGTTGGTCTGATCATCGTATGACGTACGCAGCCTTACTATGAAGACGTGGAAATCCTTGCCGAGATAAACAATGTTGAACTCCCGGACAAGTTAATTGAAAATTATTCTTCTTTTAAACGAGAAATGCATTGCAGATCGATTAGTTCCATCTGCACATGCATAGCGGCGCTTTCAATTGGAATTGCAGAAGTTCTCGAAGTAGCTCAAAAACAGAGGTAAGATTGGCAGTGCATTCGAAACGTTTAGAAAACTATTTATGAATGTCTTCAAACGCGGCAATGAATTCTTCAAACTTCAGTTTTTCTTTAACGTCAGTGAACGCGGGGAAATGGACGGTTCTTTTGCCAGAAGTTGCGTGATCCACAATGCAGTTTTCTTTCTCGATGCGTCCCCGCCCAATCGGAAATAAAATGTTTCTCACTTTGCAACGTCTTACTGTTGGCAGCGTGCAGTCAAGTCAGCATAAAATGAAATGTTTGCAATCCATTCCGGATGTTCTAATTTTCGTTCCCGGTTTCCTTTTTCTTTTCGAAACTCAACAACAGCGGATCTTAAAACTTTTCAGGCATGCTACCTGACGTAACCAACGTTCTTTGCTGTATTATATAACGTCTTGAGCAGTTCTGTTATAGTACACTCTCACTCTGGCTAAAAAAAATTCCTGACAAAATACACTGCTTCGACAGACCAACAATACTCGAGATTGGGTTAAATGAAAGTTTTATTATAGACTAAAATCTGGGGTGCACTGTACTTGCTCAGGATTCGGCCTTCATCGCATCTTGATATATGTGGTAATTTAACCATAAGTCACTCTGGACAAATATTGGCCTCCCTGTTTTCACAATGTCGCCTTCGAATCGACTCAGACAACTAAACAACTTTGGTCAGTCGGTTCATCATCTTTATTAAATACTTGAGACAAATAAAGTAGTGTTTTCATAAGGGAGCGCAAAAAAGTAAGCCAGCTTAAGGAGATATCGGAGGAAATTTGTCTATCGCTTTGTCTAGCATTACTGTTATCCAGCTTATTTACAACTAACGTGGTACAAGTTTACACGTACTGTGCTGCTTATTTACATGTACGTTTTTTTTATTTCCTACAAGGAAACAAAGAATACGAGCCTGGTTACCAGGAAGTCATGATCGCCTTAAGGTGTCTCGTTGTGTCGTATTTACTTTGTCCCACGACAGAACTTGTTATGAATCAACGACAGACCCATTCATTGTTCAGTGCTATTCAGAGACCTACAGTACAATACGATGGAAAAGTACCACTCCAGTATTTCCTGGTCGTTGGATTGGAAGGGGAGTTCCTAATCCAGGGCCTACGAGGTCACCTGACCTGAATCCACATGGGAATATCTATAGCCAATTGTATATGAGACGCCAGTGGATACGGAGACGGAATTAGTTGCCAGAATTGTAGCTGACTGTGACGTGATTCGCGACACACCAGGGATATTTGTCAGAGAGCGTCAGAATCTCGTTCGCCGATGTCAGGCTTGCATTGAGGTTGATGGCCGTCTGTTTCCGCATATATTGTCTGATACAGTACCAATGGTAAATTCATTTTGTCAATGATGGTATTTGCAATTATGTAATGTAAATAAAAAGTACACAGTAACGTGATTTTATTCCTATTATCTCCGTAAGCTGGCTTCTCCGACCTCAGATTCCCTGCCCCTAATTGTTCAGTGGAGCATCCTCTGTGTCCTGTAAATTTTTTGCGCGCTCTTACGGAAACACCATAATTTTCAATGACAGAAAGTGAAGTGGAGGATAAACAGTCCAGGCAAGAAGAGAATTATTAGAACAAAAATCTTAGTACTTCGGTGGAAGGAATTTATGCGTCTTCATTACCTAGCCAGAACCCAGTTGCGAGCCCACCCGGAAGACATGGTCGGGTGTAAATGTACCTTCGTACACATGATGTCTTCCGAAGAACGAGATACCAAGGCAAAGTTGGCACCTGGCGAAGGAATAACAAATAAGTACAGATACTGCTAGACGCCACAGCGAATGAGAGACATCGGTGTAGATACTTCCTCAAGAATGCCGTACGCCCTTAAATCAGGGTAATAGCTTCTTAGTCACCCTTTTAGAGACTTTTCTAACAGCCTGATATCCACCAATAATGAGCTTCTCACCAATTCCGTAAGTATTTGGCCATTGCCCCACATTACACCTCATAGTTTCGCTCCTACAGATCTGTTTAATACTCCCTTTAACCACACTCCAGCGTGCTATCACCTGTTGGGCACTTCTCTTTCAGGTAAGAGGTCATCTCAATAGACCATAAATTATCCAGAAGAGTTACTACACACTAACCCTATATCATACTGGTGGTTGTGGACCTACAGCTTTCATGACACACAGTGTTAAATGCCATGATTAACCTAGGGAGTTATCGATGCAATCGACTATGATCATTGGTGTGACACGCTATCGGGGCTGACCTAAGATTTCAATTAAAGCGCTTTGTTTAAGGTGGTTTAGGGCAAAAAGATGTTGTTATATGGAAAACTCCCATACCAAAGCAAATTTCTTTGAAACTATGGGCAATAAATGTTGTAACAATGTCAACCACTGAAGACTGCAGAGGGCTAAAAGTAAAACAAAAATTTCCTGCAAATTTGGGATAATTACTTGAGCAGTCGTTAACTCGGTGGGTAATAAACATATGAAACGAGTAAATGCATCAGTGCAAACAAAAACATACCGGTTTTTTTTTTTATTTTCGACCTGGGTTAAGGACCTCAAAATTTACATATATTCACTGAAGGGTCAGTCTATTGCCATGAAATCCAAATATCCTATCTTACTATTCTGGGCAAGTTTACTGATAGCAGACACATTACAACTGAACAATCTTTTACGAATGTCCTTACACGTTTTGGACCACATAAACTCCTGCCGGATTTCTCACACATCGTATTCATGCCTAAATGCTCCTCCCCTCCCCCCTGCCGACGATTCATGGAAATACCGCAACAGTAATGGAACCAATCCTTGGGAACCGCTATCTTAAATTCATTACCCCATCAGACTTGTAACATACGACTTACTCTCTCAAAACACAGAATTTTATTGGTTCACCCTTCTGAAGTGTCTCTGTGATTACATGAATGCATTCGTCCTGACCCTGAAATTCTCTAATGTCTCGAAATATATGAAAAATCTGAGTCAAAACTAAAGTCATCATCGGTCCCAAGCCACAATCTTCCAAAAGCTGTTTATCTCCTTGTTTATTATCACTCGGGCGATCTGCGACCATGCTCTCTGACCCCCTTACGTTATGTACCTCGAATTTAAACGTTAGAGTTGTCATTGCCCACCTGGAATTGAGACCAACTTTCTGTGGTTTGACTAACACCAAGATGATCACTTGGGTGTCGGTCTCTAGGATGAACTTTCGATTTTCCACATAGTACCTAAACTTCTTCATGCCAAATAAACCTGTCAAGGCTTCCATTCCAGAAATAGAGTACGTTTATCCTAGTTCATTTAATCATTAATTAGTCATAGGGAACCGTCTTCTTGACCCCTTCTGGCTCCAGCAAGAAAACCACTCATGTCCCTAGAACGGACACATGCATCTGTAGAGTTCTGCGTTGAAGTCCAGTAGGGCTAACATTGGAGCAGACTTCAATGATGGTTCAGTTCCAAAAATGAGACTTCCATGAAGGCTCGCAAAGAAATTGACACAGTTATCTACGTAACTCGTTAAACGAATCGGCCTTCTACGCAAAACTACTAATGAATTTGTTAAAAAATTGCAATGACCACCGACTGGTTAACTTATTTGATGTTCTGCGGTGTTGGGGTTTGATTAATGGTTTCTGTTCTCTCTGGGTCAATCTAAATCACCTGAAACTATATGTCCTAAAGCGTGATGGAGGAGCATGTAAAAACTACCTTCTGTGGATTAACCACCAGGTCTGCCTTTCTTAAGAACTTCCTGCAGACGTTGTTTCTGTTACTGAATCGAAGTACTAAATCATTAGGATATTGACAAACATACCTACATTTTATGTTAGAAAACACTACATCCCCTAGCTGTGACAGGACAGTGGCACCTGTAGCTTATCCGAAGGGGACATGATCAAACTCAACTACGATCCAGTTCATAACAAATGGTATCAAAAGCTTTCAACTTGCCTCCAAGCGTATCCGATCATACACCTGACTGTGATCTAAGGCGGTAAAAACTCAGTTTATCTTGAACCATCCGAAGCACAAATGCAAATCTGACAGTAGCACTGATCTCAATAGTACTTCATGTTTGATTCACAGTAGTCCACTACCTGGCTGTCCTCGCCTTTGTATTTAGGAACCAATAATACTGGAGTAGCATCAGGAAATTTAGATGGCCGAATCGCTCCTTTTTCTAATATCTTTTCCACATACTTCCTTAATATCTTAATCCTCGGGGATGTAAATTATAGTAAACTGGAACCTGACGAGTTAATTCAGTAAAATATTCTAGCAATCTGGTAACTCCAAATTCATCGGTCAACACGTCTGGGAATTGAACATATACGTTTTTCAGAAGTTCATCAAGATGAACTAACTGTCTATCTAATGAGTCTTACTTCTCAACACTATCTGTTTGCATACTGGGTGTACCGTATGTCACCAGGACCATACCACATTACTCATGCTAGCAATACTGTAATTGCAATTGTGGCTTAAATTTCAAATAAAATTGTTGCCCCCTTAATGGCTAAATTCTCCATAAACCTAATGACAGCCTTCCAAGTAAACTCACCGTCCGTTTAATAATCAAACTCGATTTTTCTGGAATCAAATATTTTGACCCGCACCCTCTACCAGGATTTCCCACTTACAGATCTCATGATGCTCCAGAAACCGTTCATAATATACTGCCGAAGTTATACTCCCTAGATCAAGCAATGTGCACAGTGGCTCACTATTCAATGTCGACAAATTCGGCAAATGTTTAGCCTTAATTTCCCTTGCTATAATTGTCATAATTTTTGTTCTGAGCCCTTCTCCCTTACACATTGCCTTCTTCCATGTCCCGAATCACCACAGTTACTACAAACTGCTTTAGATCAGACCCTTCCCATATATCACTGTGAAAATAATGTCTCCTTGGTGCCCTTTTCCGTTAAATTCATGCTTCTTCTGTCTCCCATCCAAAACTTTACTTTACAACGTCCTCCACTTATGACCTGGTTATTCTTGCCCGAAACCACAAATAATGCAACTTGGATTTCGCAGACTACCCCGCATAATTCAGCCAACGTTTTAAAGTATCAGTTAAAAATTAAGTACTATGAACTATTGTATAGAGTGTAGGATACAATCGCAGAAATAAATGTATAATTACGTACCTCAATTGTTTTTGTGAAGGGGATGGCATCTTTTTTCTTAGAAGCGAACAAAGACGGGCGATTTTCTGTAGTTACGACAGATCTATACGGCGCACGCCCTTGAGCCAGCGTGCAAGTTCCATTTCTGCCGATTTTGAGCTTCCAGTTGCCAGTTGAATACATCAGTCTTTCTTAAGTCTCAATCTTATCTGTCTGATGGTCTTTCCCTCGTTTTTTTGGTAAATGGGACCCAATCTAGTATTTTTTTCTGACCAACTGCCATACTTCCTTCGAGTGACATGATCAGCCCATAGCCAATTCAAGGTATTTACTTCTTCGATTATGTCACTGAGCTTTGTTGTACATCTGAAATCTAATCATTTGCTTTCGTCTGTCTTCGTGTAGTCCTACATTAATATTTCCATTCCTCTATGACCTACTATGAGGTTTTGTGACAATGCTCAGTCGACATCTTCTACTTGAAAATAGAAGAGCACCTCCGTCAGATTGCCAGCCCAATTTAATGCGTTGAAATATTCCTAGACATATTCGCTAACCCTATGCAGTTGTTTACTTTAAACACATACAGGGTGCTCCGAAAGTATTCGTTCACATTAATACACGAAGTGTCCGTCCCGGTAGCTGAGTGGCCAGCGTGACGGATTGCCGTCCTACGGGCCCGGGTTCAATTCCCAGCTACGCTCAGAGACAGGGTATTGTGTTATCTTCACCATCATTTCATCCTCATCCGGCGCGCAGGTCGCCCAATGTGGCGTCGAATGTACTAAGACCTGAAACAAGGCGGCCGGAACTGCCCCGCAAGGGGCCTCCCGGGTAATGACGCCAAACGCTCATTCCCATTTTCAATACACGAAGTACACATCCACATATCTACATCTAGATGGATATCTGCAAATCACATTTAGGAACCTGGCAGTGGTATATCACAATTCTCTATTGTTCCAGTCTCGTATAGCGTACAGAAAGAACAAACACCTATATCTTTCCGTACGAGCTCTGATTTCCCCTATTTCATTATTATGATCGTTTCTCCCCATGTAGGTCGACGCCAACAAAACACTTTCGCAACTGGAGGAGAAATTCGATGATTGGAATTTCGTGAGAAGAGTCCGCCGCAGCGAAAAACGCCTTTGTTTTAATTATGTCCCCCTCCCCCCAAAAAAAAAATCCTGTATAATTTCAGTGACACTCTCTCCCCTATTTCGCGATAATACAAAACGTGCTGCCCTTCTTTGAACTTTTTCGATGTACTCCGTCAATCCGATCTGGTAAGGATCCCACACCGCGCAGCAGTATTCTAGAAGAGGACGGACAAGCGTCGTGTTGGCAGTCTCATTAGGAGGTCTGTTACATTTTCTAAGTGTCCTGCCAATAAAACGCAGTCATTGGTTAGCCTTCCCCCCAATATTTTCTATATGTTCCTTCCAATTTAAGTTGTTCGCAACTGCAATTCCTAGATACTGAATTTAAGCCCTTTAGATCTGACTGATTTATCGTTTAACCGAAGTTTAACGGACTCCTTTTAGCACTCATGTGAATGACCTCATACGTTTCGTTATTTAGGGTCAATTGCGAATTTTCGCACCGTACAGATATCATTCCTAAATCGTTTTGCATGTTTCGATATTCTGATGACATTGTTAGTCGATAAACGACAACGTCATCTGCAAACAACCTAAGACGGCTGCGCAAATCGTTTATATAGGTAAGGAACAGCAAACGGCCTATCACACTACCTTGGGTTCAAAATGGTTCATATGGCTCTGAGCACTATGGGACTTAACTGCTTAGGTCATCAGTCCCCTAGAACTTAGAACTACTGAAACCTAACTAACCTAAGGACATCACACACAGCCATGCCCGAGGAACTACCTTGTGGAATACAAGAAATAACTTCTGTTTTAATAGACGACTTTCCGTCAATTGCTACGGCCTGTGACCTCTTTGACAGGAAATCAGGAATCCAGTCACATAACTGAGACGGTATTCCATAAGCATGCAATTTCACCACAAGTCGCTTTTGTGGTACAGTGTCAAAAGCCTTCCGGAAATCGATAAATACGGAATCAAACTGAAATCCCTTGTCAATAGCACTCAACACCTCGTACACGTGAAGAGTTAGTTGTGTTTTACAAGAACGATATTTGTAAATCCGTGTTGATTATGTGTCAATAGACCGTTTTCTTCGAGGTGATTCATAATGTTAGAATACAATATATTTTCCAAGATCCTGCTGCATATCGACGATAATGATATGGGCCTGTAATTTAGTGGATTACTCCTACTACTTTTCTTGAATATTGGTGTGACCTGTGCAACTTTTCAGTTTTTGAGTACAGATCTTTCGTTCAGCGAATGGTTGTATATGATTGATAAGCATGGAGCTAATGCTTCAGCATATTCTGAAAGAAACCTAACTGGTATACAGTCTGGGCCAGAAGACTTGGTATTATTAAGTGATTTAAGTTGCTTCACTACTCCGAGGATATTTACTTCTACGTTACTCATGTTGGCAGCTCTTCTTGATTCGAATTCTGGTATATTTACTTCGTCTTCTTTTGTGAAGGCATTTCGGAAGGCCTTGTAAACACGTGCGCTGAAATGGTTGACATTCATATGGTACACGAGTACCATATGAACAGAGCTGCAGTGAGGAAGTGTCGACAGTGTTTTTCCAACCTAGGCGTTGAACAACACCAAATATTCGGACGTCTGCATCGGCTACTATGAAAAACAGGCACTTGCCGCGCAAGTACCCATGATATAGGTCGGCACCGAACAATGCGAACGCCCGAAATGGAAGACAAGATTCTGCGATATGTTCAAGACACTCTATGTACAAGGACACGACGTGGTGCATACATCCTTGGCGTCGCACATAGCCTTGTGTGGAATGTATACATGAACAGTTGCTTCATCATTTCCATCTCCAGTGAGAACCAGAACTAGCACTTTCCCTAGTGCATGCAATTTACACAATGGTTTTCACAACAGACGGCCCTCCAACCTTTATTTCCGGTCAAGGTCCTGTACACCGATGAGGCCTTGTTTACTCGTGAATGCTTTTTCGATATCCACAAATCGCATATTTGGGCATATGTGAATCCACGAGGTACTCGACCTCTTGCATATCAGCTGCGATTCGGTGTTACTACGTGAACCGGCGTTTTCAGTGATAGGCCGACTGGACCATACAAGTACATTCGCACTCAACAGATGGAGACAACGCATCTTCATGGACCATCTGTTTCCGTAATCTCTGAAGTATGTTCCTTTGAATATTCTGAATATTAGGCAAAGGATGTATTTCCGCCCATGTCAGCACTGCTGTGAGGGATCATCTTAGACCTACCTTCGGAAATAGATGGATTGGTCGAGGTGACCTGGTGGCCTGGCCACCCAGGTCATCAGACCTCACGTGTCTGCATTTCTTCCTCAGGGGAGATATGAAGCAACTGGTGTGCGAAACCACTGTGTGAAATAGAAGAAAATCTCGTCGCTAGAGTTGTCGTCGCTGCTGGTACCAATGCGGACATGCCAGATATCTTCCAATGGACACGACAGTCAATGGTCCGACGATGTATTGTGTGCATATAGAACAACTGTCACGCATTCTTGCAATTGCTGTGAATGCCACTGCTGTAATTAGAATGCAAAACTATCTTTTGAGTAAATCGTCCGTAGCATCAGAAATTGCTGCCAGGGACCATATGTTCCATAACGAAACATACCTGCTTTGATAGTCTGTATCTCTTGTATTAATTTGAAAGAATAGTTACGGAACACTCAGTATATTTTCCTCCGATGTCCAAAGAAAGCAGATGTTGACAGATGTGAATATTACAAAAATATCAGTTTAATAAGCTACAGCTGCAAAATACTAACGCGAATTCTTTACATACGAATGGAAAAACTGGTAGAAGCCGACCTCGGGGAAGATCAGTATGGATTGCGTAGAAATGTTGGAACACGTGAGGTGATACTGACCCTAAGACTTATCTTAGGATAAAGATTAAAGAAAGGCAAACATACGTTTCTAGCATTACTAGACTTAGAGAAAGCTTTTGACAATGTTGACTGGAATACTCTCTTTCAAATTCTGAAGGTGGCAGGGGTAAAATACAGGGAGCGAAAGGCTAGTTACAATTTGTACAGAAACCAGATGGCAGTCATAAGAGTCGAGGGACATGAAAGGGAAGCAGTGGTTGGGAAAGGAGTGAGACAGTGTTGTAGCCTCTCCCCGATGTTATTCAATCTGTATATTGAGCAAGCAGTATAGGAAACAAAAGAAAAATTCGGAGTAGGTATTAAAATCCATGGAGAAGAAATAAAAACTTTGAGGTTCGCCGATGACATTGCAATCCTGTCAGAGACAGCAAAGGACTTGGAAGAACAGTTGAACGGAATGGACAGTGTTTTGAAAGGGGGGTATGAGATGAACATCAACAAAAGCAAAACGAGGATAATGGAATGCAGTCGAATTAAGTCGGGTGATGCTGAGAGAATTAGATTAGGAAATGAGACACTTAAAGTAGTAAAGGAGTTTTGCTATTTGGGGAGCAAAGTAACTGATGACGGTCGAAGTAGAGAGGACATAAAACGTAGACTGGCAATGGCAAGAAATGCGTTTCTGAAGAAGAAAAATATTTTAACATTGAGCATAGATTTAAATGTCAGGAAGTCGTTTCTGAAAGTATTTGTATGGAGTGTAGCCATGTATGGAAGTGAAACATGGACGATAAATAGTTTGGACAAGACGAGAATAGAAGCTTTCGAAATGTGGTGCTACAGAAGAATGCTGAAGATTACATGGGTAGATCACATAACTAATGAGGAGGTATTGAATAGAATTAGGGAGAAGAGGAGTTTGTGGCACAACTTGACCAGAAGAAGGGATCCGTTGGTAGGACATGTTCTGAGGCATCAAGGGATCACCAATTTAGTATTGGAGGGTAGCGTGGAGGGTAAAAATCACAGAGGGAGGCCAAGAGATGAATACACTAAGCAGATTCAGAAGTAGGTAGGTTGCAGTAGGTACTGGGAGATGAAGAAGCTTGCACAGGATGGAGTAGCATGGAGAGCTGCATCAAACCAGTCTCAGGACTGAGGACCACAACAACAACAACAACATGGAAGTAAGTAAAGTGGTCCATGATTATGCAGTCGAACTTATTAATCCGAAAACAGGAAAATCATTGGGCTTGCACAATGTGAGCCATTT
The DNA here is from genome assembly GCF_021461385.2 of Schistocerca piceifrons. Classification (NCBI taxonomy): domain Eukaryota; kingdom Metazoa; phylum Arthropoda; class Insecta; order Orthoptera; family Acrididae; genus Schistocerca; species Schistocerca piceifrons. The sequence continues at coordinate 357,477,852 of NC_060141.1, read as the reverse complement.
GAAATTTTGTAAAGGGTAAACTAACAAAAAATTAACTCCACAAGAAAAATTAGTTGTACCGGACATCCAGAGTCCAATAAGTGCAAAATCTGGAAGTCAAAGAGTAGGGAAACTAAGAAAATGCACACAACTAAAACTTTTTAATTGTAATTATCTCAGTGAAATAAATGGGTAACTTTCTCACTACATCAAGAGGATAGTTGTGAATGAAAACAGTAAAGTAAGAAGTAAAGTAACTCTTCTGCAAACGAAATGTGTTCTGGAGAAAGAGTAGAAAGCAAGGAGGAAAACAGAGATCAGCGTGGGGATAGTTTGACGAAATAGTAGTATATTCTCTCTAAAACGGTAGTGTAAAGTAGAAATAAGTTGACTTCAGTGGACAAAATGAAGCCAAGAATTAGGACGGAAGTAAAGAATTGGGTATGAAGGAAATATTGATTTCAGGTTTGTTCCGTCGAGGACGGTGAACATATAGTTGAGTAGATATTTTGGGGGAAACTGGAAGGTACAATAAGAATTAAGAGAGAATTGAATTATTAAGCTAAGCGAGGGACATGTTAATTCATGGAAGAAGGTAGACAGAGGGATATAAGTTAGCCCCAGAGAGAATTTCAATAAGGAAGAGTATGATGGGGGAAGAAAGGAATATAAAAGTTTACTGTTTAGAAGAAGGGGAAAGGGATTATTACAACTGAGAAAAATAAGCTCTAGAGCAATTCAACAGAACAGTAGAGAAATTTTTGGAAAAAAGAGGAGGAGATATATTGTATTGTGAAGTTCTGTTACAGCTAATGAGGAAAAGAAGAGATTGACGAGAAAAAGACGCTGCAGTCGGAGTCAAGGTGAAAAGTTTTCATGATAATATGAGGCACCCGTAGTTAGAAAATAAATAAGGAAAAAAAACTTACTAACACACTAACCTTCATCACCATAAATTTCACTCTTACTATCCATCGTGATGAAGATGAAGAAACCATGATCGACAGCAGAACTGAGTGGAGCAGTTAGGTGTGAGAAGAAGAGACACTGAGTGTGAGTGCCTGGTACGTCAGCTTACGAAATGACGAAAGAAGGTGCCTTGGTGGAAGCAACAGTCCACGAGGATAACACCTCTGTGAAAAAGTTTGTAGATCTAAAACGCATCCTGGATACGATCAACATGTACCATAAAGAGGGATTTATTCAAGTGAAAGCCACATGCAAGCGTTATAAACAACGGTTTTGCGAAAGTGTTAGGCACTTAGCACTTTTATCGCAAACTGTTTAGAGCAGCATAAGGAGAGATGATGGATGTCCACCGAACCGGAATGGAGGCGGACATATTACATGAAGGACGAGCAGGTGCTTCAGTTCACTGGAAAAAGAAGAGGCGCATTTCTGTAACTCGAGGTTCAGAATGGCGGAAACTGTTTTTGCGCCTAACGAGAAACATAGGAGAGTTTCTGCTGATAAAATCAGCAAAGGTTTTGATTAGTTTTTATAGGACTTCCAGAGGACGAGAGCAGCCATGCAGCTAACAGCTCATTGCAGCTAACGTAAATGCCACTAGCAGAGGCGTAAACTTGATGGTTCACCAGCTTGCGTCCACTGCGAATTCAAGCAACCTTGAGTAATCTTTCCCTCAGCTTGTGATAAAAACTAACCATCCTCCATAGACTTGATTGCTATCCTAAATAGTACCGAACTTAGAACCGGAATCGGATGATTTGTCGTAATATTGGCCAACTTCATGATGTAGTAATAAGAATAATTTTGTGGAGAACCTTCTGGTTAAAGTTTCCTATTGTTGTGTTCAGTGTCGTGTTATTTCAAGTAAACAGGACTTAATGTGTTAGCTTGACAACTATCTTAGCATTGTCATGTTGGAACCTATGTAAAACCTTCTTTGATAAAAATCTTGAATTAAAAACAATTTGTGTGCAGCTAAACACCGTTGTGCTCTGCCATAGGATAAAAGTACACTCCTTACCCCAGTCATTTATTCTTTAGACGCTAACGCCCTTGAAGGGTATTTTGCTGATGTCTGAAGATAGAGAAAAGGAACGGAGTGTCAGAACCAACGACAAGAAAAGGGAGTTTATGTGTTGGAATTAGACAGACGTTTATTTGTTAGAACACTACAGGGTGCACTCAGAAAGAATTATGGAGAAGAACCGCCACGTAAATATAGCAATGTGAGTTGGTATCGACAATGTAGGGACGTTGGTTTTTGCTGTAGACAGAAAAGTAACGTTCGAAAAAGTGTGCCAGCTGCAACTGTAGCCAGGAAGAGGGAAAGTTTCGTAGGCAGTCCAAAAAATCAATGGTCCCGCAAGCCACGAAGTTGGAATAGCGCAGCTAATTGTGTGGAAGATTTCGGGAAGATGGTTACATTTCAGATCGTACCGTCTGGCAGCTCTTGCAGCAATGGAAATGAAAATGCCGTGTGGCTAGGGTCTCCCGTCGGGTAGACCATTCGCATGGTGCAAGTCTTTCGAGTTGACGCCACTTCGGCGACTTGCGTGTCGATGAGGATGAAATGAGGATGATAAGGACAACACAACACCCAGCCCCTGAGGGAAGAAAATCTCCGACCCAGCCGGGAATCGAAACCGGGCCGTTGGGTATGGCATTCCGTCGTGTTGACCTCTCAGCTACCAGGGGCGGACTTGTAGCAGTAAAATCGGAAGATTATGGCCGGGCCTTCAATTTTGCTTCTCGGTATAGGAAGCACTTGAGGATGAACTTTTCGCCTCCAAGCTGAAATTTAGCGGCGATACAACTTTCAGTTTATCAGGAAGTGTTGATCGCCGCTCTGTGAGAGTGTTGGACACTGAAAATCCTTACCAAATTATGGCTTATGTACGAGACTCGTCGAAGGTTAATGTTTTCTGTGTAATGTCATAGACGAAGCTATACGATGATAGCTACTGTGATTGGCACTTTGACATGTTGCAGTTATGGTTGTTTCGTCAAGTGACTGCTGATTCTGATAATTTCATGTTCCAAGAAGACGGGACACCCCCTCATCTGACTATCGATGCTCGTCGTTATCTAAACGACGAATATCCACAATACTGTATTGGGCATAGTGATGAACATGATGTGGCTCTGTTCCCTTCCTCAGTCGCCTGACTTAACGCCTTTTTTTCCTTTGGGCATAGATTAAGGACCGCATTTACGTACCCCCATCCGCAATAACACTGAACGAGCACAAATAACCCATCAATGCTTATATGATGACCACTGATAGGATGTTGGTACATAAGGTACGGAACGAAACTGCATACGGCTTGGATGCCAGTAGTTTGACAAGAACGGCAATCACAGAAAATTTGCAAAGAGCAAAATGCAGCCTTGATGAGTTACGGTTCTATTCATCCGTCAAGCACACTTGTGCATGTGATACTTTGGAATATATAGATCATTGGAAATGTAAGATTAACTTATAGCTGTCCTTTATTTCTTCTTATTGAAATGCTTTTTAAATATGAGGTTTGTGATAGACAGACCGGACAAGACCCCCGACGACGGACAATGAATAAGACTGCAGTTCGGATGCAGTAAGGTGAACAAAGGCCATTCTACGAGACGGTTGTCGGGCAGGTCACAGGATGCTGTGGCTGCTTAAGTGTCTGGAATCAGCGAGTGAAAGATATCACATATGGACATCCTACTCTTATTGTCGGACAGCATGGGACAAGCGTTCGACGATTCCGCTTTTAAGGCAGCTACACTTACACAAATAGTCGCACAATAATAAAAACCTGTGAAACAGGTTTGCTGCACATTTGCGGGTATTGCAATTGGTGCAGCGTGCTAAAGTCAAGGAAACCAGTACAAGATCAGCTTTCTTGGCCAGTGTGCATCTTTTTTCCATCACCTTGCCCTTCTCTGCACAGCTATCGCTCCTCCCAACCTACTGCTACTTATATTTACTGATGGCTACAATATGTATTTTATGTAGTGTAATTTTTATAGACGTGGCAATACTGCTTGTTTGTAGGATGGTGAAGTAGAGGGGGGAACGAACTTCAAAGCTGGCTTTTCGTTATCGACTCAAAAATCAACAGTTGAGTTAATGCGGGAGATACAAAGTGCTTACTCGCGTTGTTATGAGTAGTTTTATTACATTGAAATCGTGTTCAAGACGTCGGGAGAGCAGTGTGTGAAAAGCCTAAATATATCTTGTTATACATGATGATCAGAAACAGTCTGAGAAACTTATAAGGTAGGTAAGGGGTTTTGCTGAGAAATAACTGTTAAGAACAAAATTAGATTCCTTGCGCTGTTTTCGAATCATTTAGCATTGAAGTTAGTCAACAAAATCGTTAAACCAGCAAATTCTAGGGGCAAGCCACGGGCGGTTTCGAAAAACATGTTCTTTGTTTGGCTTGCTCAAACCGAACAAACGTAGCTTTCGCTCAGCTAGCATAAATTTATCACTTCCGAAAAAAGCACATTTTAGCTGGCAATGAGCACTTCAATAAATGGTAATTGAAGGAGCCATTGATGTTTGTGCATTAACATTTTTTATCTTATGCAAGTGCTTGAATTTGCGTGCACAACGACCTGATTGGCTAACGTCAATGCTAAATAACGGTTCGCGCGGGTTAGCCGCGCGCAGTCTAGGTCGCCTTGCCGCGGTTCGCGCTGCTCCTCTCCCAACTCCCTCCCCCCCCCCCCCCCAACCTCCCCCTTCCCCACCAGTAGGAGGTTCGAGTCCTCCCTCGGACATGGGTGTGTTTGTTGTCCTTAGCGTAAGTTAGTTTAAGTTAGAGTAAATAGTGTGTAAGCCTAGGGACCAGTGACCTCACATGTTTGGTCCCATAGGAACCCACCACCACTCGGAAATAGCGCAACGTATCAACTTTTTATCTTAACAACTATTTCTCAGCACAGCTTCCACTGCAACAGCGTTAAAAACTTTTCTGTCTGTTTCTGATCATTTCGTTTATTTATGCATGAAGATCGGAGACCAGAACAAGTCATTTACTCCACACATTGCGTGTCGTAGGAGTGAATGTAAAGTTAAGCGTTTGTAATTTATTCCCATGGTATGACGCAAATAGAAGAATCGCGTCCATGATCATTACTTCTGTGTGCCTAAAGCAGTGGGATACAACAAAAGTAATACGAACAAAATCTTGTAACCGAATTTAGCTTCAGTGATTAGACCTGTTCCAGGGCTGCCGATTCCCTCTCCACCATCAGTGCAAAGACTTGAATTCTCTGAACCGGAGGTAAGTCATGAAATTAGTGAATTTGGCTGTTTCGAGTGTGGACCGACCGTAAGCCACAGCCTCTTACTCGAACAGATCTTAACAATTTGGTGAAAGACTTTGGACTCTCAAAAGACACGGCACAATTTCTCGGATCACGTCTCAATGAAAATAATTTACTTTCACACGATACATCAATTTCAGTGTATAGAAATCGTGATGAAAACTTTAGAGAATTTTTTTGTTGAAGATAGTTTAATGCTGTTCTTCAGGGACATTGACGGATTAGTGACGAAAGTGGGAGCACAAAATTATGAGAGTAAGTAATGGAGTTTACTTACTGACTCTTGAAAGCTAAGTTACGAAGTGTTGTTACTACATGCCGGAACTGAAACAACATCAATTCCAGTTGCATATTCAGTACACTTCAAAGAGACATTCAATACCTTGACAGTACTCTTTCAAAATGAGAAGTTTGATATTATCAGTGACTTGTGTTTTGTAACTTTAAAGAGACTGCTATTCTTCTCGGCCAACACACACAGTATACCAAGATACCTTGCTATGTGTGTGAATGGAGCTATAGTGCATATTATGAGCATCCTAGCAGGAGAGAGTTACCTAAGACGAAGGAAACTAATATCGGGATCGAAGAACGTTGTGTATGTGCATTTGGTTCATCCACATCACATTTTATTGCCTTCGTTGCACATCACATTAGGAGTGATGAAGCAGTATGTATAAGCATTGGACACAGCAGGTCTGTTTTCAGTACCTGTGTAGCCATTTCCAAAATATATTGGCTGCAATGTTGGAAGAAGAGAAATTTGAGGACCAGAGATACGTACTTCGATGTGTGATGAACGCTTTGAATATACAGTGACAGAGAAATTACATCACGTTTGTAGAAGTTTAAAAAATATTGTTCATCCTTTGTCCGGCCAGAATAAGCAGCCTGATTATAAGGAAATAGTGGCAGATACGTTACAGTAGTTTAAACAGTTAGGATGCATGGTTCCCCTAAAGCAACCGTTTCTAATTTCCCATCTACGTAATTTTCAGGACAATTTGGCTGACACATCAGATGAACATTGTGAACAGTTCCATCGGGAACTTAAAAGGCTGGAAAACTGCTATCAGGTCGTTGGACAAAAAACATGATATATGTCTACTGCTGGTGTGCCACACGTGAAGGAGAAATAGCACAAATAATTAAGGACATAAGGCGTTCATTAGGGGGTAAACTTAAACGGAATTAATACTTCCTCCTGACAATAACCCAAATCACCATATTCGCTTCTTCAGTTGCTTTTCATCATTTTATTGTTCCATTACACCTCCATCTCCCGGTAATTGATTTCCAGTTTCATTGGGTAAACATTTCGATGATGATGATCGTGATCATCATTAAAAAACGTGACGTGCTGTAGAGAAACATGCTTCAAATTCGTGATTGACGCAACCGATTTAGTCATAAATATCCAAAATTATTCGATCTGTGTCACGTAATTATTATTCGATAACATGAAATTTAGTTATGATTGACAATATGATTTCATGGAAACACAAGTGCATTAGCTTACGAGAATACACTAAGTAAACAATAACAAAGAGATACATATGACCACTAACGCTAGCTATCAGGTTTGTGTAATGAACTTGCTGCAGCTCTCAGACAACAAGTCACAGATTGCTGCAGGTTTATCCCAAGCGACATGTAACAGCGGCCGCCAAACATACTCATTTCGCTTGTGGAAATGTTTATTCTTCACAAAATTGCAAACTGCCAGTATTGTAATCTACACGGAATGTTACTTCAGGCGTGTGTGTGTGTGTGTGTGTGTGTGTGTGTGTGTGTGTGTGTGTGTGTGTGCACTGTTACAAAAATTATAACCAAAATTGAGCTACCTAAACTGGAGAACATATTGGGTTTGTGGTGGTCTATGTTGGTGGAGTACGCAGTAATAATGCCTAAGTATCAATTTGGCACGTGACTACAACACTAAATATTTTTAAATAATGTTGTTATGCCGGCAAATCTACTCACTTCGAATGAAGACATATTCATTCCGAGCAAAACTGCAAACTGACAATTTTGTAATCCTCACTGAATATTAATTCATTTCTGTGTGTGTGAGTGTGTATGAAAATTACCAGCTAAATGAACGACCTTTGTTGATGGTGTACTGAGTAATAATAACGATTAATACAGTTAGTGCAACTTATCGATATCAGTTGGCACCAGATTACGGTACGAGATATTTAATTAGATAAAGCTGCGATACCATCTACGGCTACGTAAATATTTAACGATTTGTGCTACTGGTGGAACTACTTTTATACACTCAAATCACTGTTAACTTAAGTTTAAATTACTAAATACAATAACGTTCTAGCCAAAATGACAGCGTATATTATTGTCTTGTATGAGTCAGCGACAAATCAACACATTTTTAGTAGCAGCCGTTAATTAATAAAGGTATAACAGGTGTTAATAGGAAATTCGGTAATACAAAACGAACAATGTTTGGATATGCTACTTTTGATTAATTACAGAAGACACATCCTTCATTTCTAAACATACGAGAGCTTGCTTTTCGTAACTAAAAAGCCTAAGCGATTGCTGCGTGTTACCTCGTGGTTGGATTCCAATTTTCGCGATGGCAGTGGTTTGGTATTCTTGAATTATAATATTTTGGTGAGTCCAGATACTGCATCCTCCGCTTAAGGTGATTCGCTGACTGTTCACGACTGTTATCACCGAGACTTTAATATTGTAAGCTTCCGCCTTCCAAACATACGTATTAGTGTATATAACGCACATGTGCCTTAAAGTTCAATATGGAGTATCATCGCGTGTCTATGGTAGTATGTTTAACAATCATCGAATCGTACTCCGTTTCTGTTATTGTACGTCAAAGATCATATTTAATTGACAAGTTCTTCCAACCGAAGAATTTGCGCTTCGAATTAATGCTGTTCACGCTTTGTTTCGACTGCAAGTATGTGACTGCTCTCAGCAGTTCTCGCAAAATAGTCTTCAGCCAATCAGCTGAATGTTGCAGTTTTTTTACCGTTATCACTGGCCTTCTGCCGTTCGTAAAAATCAAATTCACATTTTAATATCTGCATTTTAGTTGCGCCGTTCAACACGAAAAACAAAATCAACTACACGATAGCGCCACGAAACCAAACCGAACGAACTGTTCACTATCAATAGCTCACTCACGACAAATGCATATACTTTCTTTTCAGAGATTGTCTTCTCATAGATTGAAATTCTGTAGTGTATCATAGAAATGTACAAACAGCGGCACTATAAGGAAAACATCACACAATAAAATAAAAGAGGAATAAAAATAATGCAGGGCTGTTATAAATGATTCATTCATTTTCAAAGCTCTACATTTTTCAAAGTATTACATGTAGGAATATGACAGATGCGTGTATAGAGCCGTAAACTTACCAAGGTGGCATTTTGCTCTCTACAGAGCTTCTGTGAGTGGGTCTCTTGTTACATAACAAACGTCCTAGCCATATTTCGTTTCATACTTTACGTAGCAACATCCTAGCAGAGGTCACGTAGCAGCACTGATGCGTTCTATTTGCTCTTATTCAAATACGGTCCTTAATGTGCACCCAAAGGAAAATATAACATTTCCAGCGGGATCTGAGGTGCAAGAAACGCTTCAAAAATGCAACTGCAGCGTGTAAATGATACTGGCCACACAAGTGCTGGAATGCACGCAATTACTGCACAGGCGCGGAATGTTTCCAAGACCTACGCAAAATGCATCCCGCTATATTTTCCTGTTGGAATTCCTCGTGCCTGTGTGGCCTCAAGAGCAGTTTTTCACGTTGCGTTCACTCCGTCGCGCTCTCCCAACCAGGACGCTGTTGATGCACAACATGGAGGGTAGGCACTGAACTCTTATTTATGGAAGAGCATAAATATCCATTGACATATGATCTAAGATGGCCAGATTATGAAAACAGAAGAATGAAAATGGAGTCGTGGTAAGCAGTTACCCTGCCACTTATTGGGGACTCCGTCAGAAACTGAAACGAGGAGAAACAAACACATTTAGCGAGTACAAAATCTATATAGAGAGTCTTATGTGTTACATGACACATACTTACAAGCAAGTTCCTCTTTAAATTCCGGTTATGAGAACGTTTTGAGATTTACTATGGGCCCCTATTTTGCCAAAGCACTGATCTACGAATAGAACAACTGTTGTCTGGAAAGTAGTTATGGCTCTGAGCGCTATGGAACTTAACATCTATGGTCATGAGTCCCCTAGAACTTAGAACTACTTAAACCTAACTAACCTAAGGACATCACACAACACCCAGTCATCACGAGGCAGAGAAAATCCCTGACCGCGCCGGGAATCGAACGCGGGAACCCGGGCGCGGGAAGCGAGAACGCTACCGTACGACCACGAGCTGCGGACCTGGAAAGTAGTCTCTGTCCATTTTTTCGCTAGACTTCCTGTAGTTCTGCATACAAACATGCTTCTTAATGGACATGTCAGAGCATCCTCGAAGCTGTAACCACCGACAATCCTCAGATAGTCTTTTTCTTTTTTTGATGTGCCGTGCTTTATGCTGGATAAGTTCTAAGTGTTTTTCACATAGGGCAAACGCCTCGTCAACAACAATTACAAAGGGAAGAGATGTACAGATAGGTCAGTGCGAAAGAAGTTTCGATTGTGGAAAATTTAATGTCTGTGAGCAGATTTTTTCCCTAGATCAGCTGCTGCGAATAAATTTGAGTCTCCTTGCCACCCGTAGCCTTTCACATCAGCGTATCTGAAACAGTAATTGCTATGTGCCACAGCTGTCAGGACCATCGAAAAGGCCTTTTTTTCAGTTGAAAAATTCGCTTGCCGATCGTGATGGTTTTTTAATTCTGTTTCCCATCAGTGTCTCCCACAAAATGAGGGAAACTGGCCTTCATCTCACGTCATACTTCAGACAGATTTCCATCCTGTCTTCAGTTGTTGGTTGTTTCTTGAACTATGACCGTCCGCCATATAGCCACAATTGTGTCACTAATAATGTTTGCAAGCGAGGTACGACGAAGCAGAGACTCAAAAGTGACTCGAATGGAATGAATAACTTGATCCTATATACTTGGAAATTATTTGAAAATCGTAATCGGGTGGGTTATAATCTGTATAAATTTTAATTTGGGCGACGAGATACAGAAATGTTAAAGGACAGTTATCTGAGAACCTTAAAATCGTAGGAAGGCAGAAATGGAGATGCAGCGACAGATAAGAGGCGTTATCTATATAGCAAGAAAATTACATTTCTCCAGTAATTTTTCAATTATTATCTTGAATGTTCCATTCGCAACACAAAAAAATGGCGGCAGAACAGGAAGCAGTGAGGCTTTCAAAAGTTGACGAAAGTGAGGTCCGCCAGATGCCTCCAGACCCATTAGAACAGGAAATTCTTAGCGTAATTAAAATCATGTAAGACGACTACCCAGAAAGCAGATCCTGATGACACGTTTCTACTGTCCCAAATTCCAGTAACCAATAAATTCATTCTCTAGTGAAATTTTAACAACTAGTACAGTCTTAATCCTTAAGGAGTAAGGTACATCCAGCAGCACAATAAAACCCAGTTATTTTATGCCCCGCTTATTAACCTTCCATCATGCACCGACCAAACACCAGAACACAACAATCCCCAGCTAACATCTGAGTGGGATAGTGGGATAGTGACGATTCTCTCATCATATCAATTTATAACCGCAACATTGTATAACGGGCGTTAAAGTGAAAACTGGTCACTAGTGTAAAGCAATGGTAGCGATTTTTTTAACTCGGAAATGTAGTTGTACACAGTACACATACTCAAGAATAGACGCCAAAAATGTTGTCACATTTATCCCATTGTGACACTAGCCGGACGATTCCATCCTTGAAGAAGCCAATAGGTTGCTATCGGATCCTGGCCTGGACCCCGTCGCACACTTCGTCGTCCGTTGCGAATCGATGTCCACGAATAGGTTGTTTTAGAGGTACAAACACATGAAAGTCACGCGGTGGAACGTCTGCACTGGTACGGTGGATGTTCCAGCGTTTCCCACCGAAACTGCTGCAACGTCGTCTACACCGCATTAACCGTGTGTGGACGGGCATTATCACGCAGATGGATAACATCATTGGACAACGTGCCTCGGCGTTTCGACATGATGGCACTGTAATAAATAATGTGACTGTATTTGTGTGATTCTGTGTGTCAATAAAATTGTTCTTAAAGTTACTGCTGGTCTCGCTTCTGCATAAGAAAACCCATCACGACTGTGTTCGTTTTTGAAATGTCGCTTTCCACCGTAGATGGCAGTATTTAGAATGAATTAAATGACATTCGTTAATATAAAAAATACTCCCCCTCCATCTCTTCTGCCTCCTTTCAGTGTCTCTGCACTCCCTCCTGCCCTGTCTTTCCCTCTTCATCTCCCGCCCCACGTGTCTCCTGCCACTTCGTGTACCCACTGATGCCCCTCCTCTCTTCATCCCGCCACTTCCCCTGCTACCCCATACTCTCCCCTTCTTTTCCATCCTCTCTGCTCTTTCCCTCGGCGGGTCCCGCCTGCCAGTTTTATTCTTCGTCGTGCGTGCTCCAAGTGGGTTTTAAGTGTGTTGTTCCGGAGTGTTTTCACTACTGCGGCCGACTTTTAACGTGTGCACGTCCGTACAGTGTCTTCTCTGAGTTTTTAAGACTCGCCAACTGTGTTTTTTAACTTTCTGGCGACTTTTATCTGTCCTCCATGAACGTCTCCGTGTTAGTCTATTTTTACCTCAATTGTCTCCCATTATTCTGTTTTAAGTTCCCCTTTCTCGCCTTATGTATGTAACATTCTGTTCTTATTTTAAGTTGTTATGTCACTCGGCTGAAGAGCAGCGGATTGTGCCGCTGACAGCCCTCCCCTGCCCATATGGGGCTGGGGAATGAAATCACAATAAAGAAATATATATATATATATATATATATAATATCTGAATATTCTTTTAGTTCCTTATGAGGGAGAACAAACTTTCGCTTGTTGATCTGTCACTTAGTATAAGGTGGATCCACCATTTGCTCTGGTGTTGTTCACATCGACGACGACGACGAACGAGTAATAAACACAGTACAAAAAAAAAGTTATCTAACGGTGGTCCCTCCGGTACTGTTCTCGCTATGCCACTTTTCCGGTACCCCCAGTTGCCACCACCTGCAGGTTTTCCACACTTTCCTGAATTGCTTGCCACTTTTTTTGTAGCTCAAATCCTGCTGGAAAAAGCGCTCGTGGGGCCATAGCTTAACACTAGCAGGACCGCTATACGGACCGCTATGTCCAACTTGACTCCACGCTTGTTTATTGCTAATGTCAGTTTGTTTGTTTGGTCGGATTGTCACAGATAATGGAATGTAACACATATGTAATTTTATTGATTTTTATTAATAAAATAAAGACATTGGAGGTCACTGCTCTATACTGCTGCACTCGTCGCACCTCACTCGTCATCTCTTCTCTCTTGTGCCACATACTGCTTTCCCACAACCTAAACAAACAGTAGCAGTATTGTTTCCTTTGCATGAGATACAAATTTTACACTTCTCTCTCTTTGTCCCCCTCTGTGGTCCGTCTTCAGTGTGATCCTGGTCTGGCTATTTATTTCTCGCTGATACATACTGCACTCGAAGCTCTTCGCACAACTCAAAAATACACAGGGTGCTCCACTGGTCGTGACCGGGCCAAATATCTCACGAAATAAGCGTCAAACGAAAAAACTACAAAGAACGAAACTTGTCTAGCTTGACGGGGGAAACCAGATGGCGCTATGGTTGGCCCGATAGATGGCGCTGCCATAGGTCAAACGGATATCAACTGCGTGTTTCTAAAATAGGAACCAACATTTTAGTAGATATTCGTGTAGTACGTAAAGAAATATGAATGTTTTATTTGGACCACTTTTTTCGCTTTGCGATAGATGGCGCTGTAATAGTCACAAACATATGGCTCACAATTTTAGACGAACAGTTGGTAACAGGTTGGTTTTTTAAATTAAGATACAGAACGTAGTTACGTCTGAACATTTTATTTCGGTTGTTCCAATGTGATACATGTACCTTTGTGAACTTAACATTTCTGAGGACGCATGCTGTTACAGTGTGATTACATGTAAATACCATATTAATGCAATAAATACTCAAAATGATGTCCAACCTCAGTGCATTTGGCAATACGTGTGACGACATTCCTCTCAACAACGAGTAGTTCGCCTTCCGCAATGTTCGCACATGCATTGACAATGCACTGACGCATGTTGTCAGGCGTTGTCGGTGGATCACGATAGCAAATATCCGTCAACTTTCCCCACAGAAATCCGGGGACGTCAGATGCGGTGAACGCGCGTGCCACGGTATGGTGCTTCGACGACCAATCCACCTGTCATGAAATACGCTATTCAATACCGCTTCAACCGCACGCGAGCTATGTGCCGGACATCCATCATGTTGGAAGTACATCGCCATTCTGTCATGCAGTGAAACATCTTGTAGTAACATCGGTAGAACATTACGTAGGAAATCAGCATACATTGCGCCACTTAGATTGTCATCGATAAAATGAGTGCCAATTATCCTTCCTCCCATAATGCCGCACCATACATTAACCCGCCAAGGTCGCTGATGTTCCACTTGTCGCAGCCATCATGGATTTTCCGCTGGGCACTGTAGTGCATATTATGCCGGTTTACGTTATCGGTGTTGGTGAATGACGCTTCGTTGCTAAATAGAACGCGTGCAAAAAATCTGTCATCGTCCCGTAATTTCTCTTGTGCCTAGTGACAGAACTGTAGTCGGCATTCAAAGTCGCCGCCATGCAATTCCTGGTAGATAGAAATATGGTACGGGTACAATCGATGTTGATGTAGCGTTCTCAACACCGACGTTTTTGAGATTCCCGATTCTCGCGCAATGTGTGTGCTACTGATGTGCGGATTAGCCGCGACAGCAGCTAAAACACCTACTTGGGCATCATCATTTTTTGCTGGTCGTGATTGACGTTTCACATGTGTCTGAACTCTTCCTGTTTCCTTGAACAACGTAACTATCCGGCGAACGGTGCGGACTCTTGGATGATGTCGTTCAGGATACCGAGCAGCATACATAGCACACGCCCGTTGGACATTTTGATCACAATAGCCATACATCAACACGATATCTACCTTTTCCGCAATTGGTAAACGGTCCATTTTAACACGGGTAATGTATCCCGAAGCAAATACCACCCGTGCTGCGGAATGTTACGTGATACCATGTACCCACTCGTTTGTGACTATTACAGCGCCATCTATCAGAAAGTGATAAATGTGGTCCAACCAAAACATTCATATTTCTTTACGTACTATACGAATATGTAATAAGAAAACGGGGTTCCCATTTAAAAAAACGCAATTGATATCCGTTTGACGTATGGCATCGCCATCTAGTGGGCCAACCACAGCGCCATCTTTTTTTCCCCGTGACGCTAGACAAGTTTCATTCTTTGTAGTTTTCTCGTTAGACGCTTATTTCGTGAGATATTTACCCCTGTCACGATCAATGGACCACCCTATATGTTTGCCTGCTAAGTCGCTTACCTGTCACTTATACAACGCTCAGGAATTTGTGACAACCAAATCACGAATATTGTAAAACACATGTAATGGCGAACGTTTCGTACTGGCTTTTGTGGAGTACATCCTTGCCATTTAATCCACATCGTCGCCCTCAAATGTTATTTCATTGTAAAAATTAGAGTGAAATGAAGTCAATAACAAAACATGCTTATTGTTTTCCCTCGATAAACTGTTAGGGTTTCTTCACCGTCATTTTTATACACAATAGTCGAATGGAGTGGTTGTTTACCGATCTTTGCAGTTGGAGGCACGCTCCTTCGATTACGGTTCAAAGTATCTCCTAAAGTTATGGATGCTGTCCGCAGACGGTTTGCAAGGCTTAGCGAAGTAAAGTAACTGTCAGTAGTGACATTCAAACTTTTGCCTAAGTATGGTTCCATAAGTCTAACAACATTTTCACCTTGGGCAGCTGGTCGAAAGGCATCAGCACCTGTGCATCGGAGTCCGTTATATATGTATTTACTAGAAACATATAAAAGTAACCTGAATTTTATACGACACTCGTCTGGCTTGTTTGCAATATATTGTGCGAATGGGCTTTTTGTTTTAGACAGCAAAAGTTTTTCATCGATTGTAAGATAAGGTTCTGCTTTATAGGACGACGCACTATTTCTATGAAAGCTTTCCAAATATCTGAGACAAGAGATAATTTGTTAGTTTTGAGGCGAACCGGTCTGGTGGACTTGGTGTCAAACTTCATATACTTCACTATTTCGATAACTCTGAGCAGGTGGGTGTGGCCGTGCGGTTCTAGGCGCTTCAGTCTGGAACCGCGTGACCGGTACGGTCGCTGGTTCGAATCCTGCATCGGGCATGGATGTGTGTGATGTCCTTAGGTTAGTTAGGTTTAATTAGTTCTAAGCTCTAGGGGACTGATGACCACAGATGTTAAGTCCCATAGTGCTCAGAGCCATTTGAAACATTTTTTTGATAACTCTGTTTCGCCTAATAATTTGCCTGAAAACGATGGACCACGTACTGTTGACAATAGGTTTTTGAGAGGAACATTCTTGGGTCCATACACTGCTCTTGCACACATAATGGCAAGAAAAGCATCCAATTCTTCAAGTCTACTTTCCAAAAATCCTCTTGTGTTCGACGACGAGCGTCAGCTTCAGTGCATTGCTTGGTGTGGCGCATCATGGAAGCACTGAAGACCAGCCACCAAGTGCTAAGAAGTTTCCCACTTGAAATTTTTCTTTTAGCGTATGACGTTAATCCAGAATTGTCCCGCAAAATTTAAGACCTTGCAGGTGACCTGAAAACATATGAAAAAATGACTATTTTTATAACGTGTAATGTACTGATATTAATATGAGTATATCTCTTGTTGTAGTGTCTGATATGATCTTTCGTTTTACAATACCATTCAAAGTTATTATTACTTCTCTTTTTTATAGAATCTTCTTATTGTGTTAGTCTTTATTGTAATTTCACAAACTAAAACTGCAAAAAGAGCAGTCATATCACTGACCTGCATTAGAACCCACTGGTACAATTTTCCACACGGTTCCATTTTTTGCTCCTTCTTTTTCCTCAGTAAGGTTTTGTTGCTCAGTATCAGTTTTTGATTGACTTCCAGGGAAAGCAACTCTTGTCCTAGTTATTGATCTTATAGAGTTAGAATCTGGGTGTATAAGCTGCATTTCCCTAAATTTGGCGGACGACTATCCTGGGACGTCTTTGTATCATCACTTCCGAAACATTTTCTTCATCTGGAGGCACTGGAACTACTACTCTTTCTTCATTGTCCTGACTGTATTCATAGCTCATGATTGCAGGGACACCTGTCAGATAACAGACAATAACTAATATCCTTGCTTCAGCTAATCAACAATCAGCCCTCGACTGAATGACATTGTTATCTCATATTTGAACAACAAAGGAACAACAATTGATATGATTTCATACGCAGTATTGCAAATAAGTAACCTAAGAATACAGAGAAATGTTTTGAGGGCCAAATTGGCTCCGCCATCCTCCTAGGTGGTAAGGCACAACTTAATAAGAATAGGAAACCTCAAAAAACTGTGTTTAATATATCTTATAACAGATGAAAAGCCACAATATATCGTCAGTCCAGTTTAGGGTTTCCTCAGAAAACAAGAGAAAATTCAAAAAGGGGCCAATTTGGCCCCTCAGTTCTTCTAGTGTTAAAGTACACCTAAAGGAAAGTGTCAAAAGTGGTTAGATCAAGCGATCTGGGCGTCCAAGGGAACAGAGTCACATCATGTTGAGCACTGCGCCCAATTCAGATAACGGAAGTTGGTCGTTTAAGTAGCGACGATAACCGTTGCTCAGATGAGGGGGTACCGCTTTTTGGTACATGAAATTCGAGGAATCTGCCTTCATTTGTGTAAATAAGCATAACTACAGCGTATCATGGGAAGAGGTACGTGTTACAGTCTTCTCACACGAGAAAAACCGCCCATCAGACATCATCTATGACATTGAACAGAAAAAATTAACCTTCGATGAATTTCCTTCACGCTCTACGATGTCATGAGGATGTTCAGTGCCCCACACTCTTACATTGTGGCTGCAACTTCCCCAGATAAAAAAAATGTTATCCATATAGGCTCCTCATAGCTTCATCGTAGAATAATTGGAAGAAGAAACCGACCTGAGTCATCGCATGCATGTCATGGCTACTGAAAAAATTGAGCAATGCTATGGCTCAGAAAGTCGTAGTATGGCACTTCAATGTTAGATTTCAGACGTCGTACACTTTGTTGCAGTTCGAAACTCTTAGCAGGACTGCCGCCAGCGCGCGACAATCGGCCCCGGCAGCAACCGCAAGACGTGCATGTTGCGACAAAATCTTTCTCAGTATATAGCAACAGCCTTTACCAAATAAAATACATGGAGAAAAAAAGTTCTCTTTACTGATGACACGTTCCACATCATTACGAAAGGTCGTATTCATGATCTATGGAACAAGTATTAACCTAATCTAATCTAATCTAATCAACATTACAGTCACTGACAAAAGATCTGAACTCATGAAAAGGCAAATGAAGCTCTCAAGGAAATGTACTGTGTACAATTAGGTAGCAAGTAACAATTTTACATTGAACACAAAGAAATCAAATAACCATAACTTCAGGTTGAAGAGGTGGAAAAATGTCTTTTTAGAAACAAATGATAAATCTATGGATTATGTAACAAATACAAACGTTTTTGCAATGGTTATTGTTTGTCAGTGCATCTGTAATGTGCACACAGAGTGGAATAGAGAACATCATAAGCATATACCTGTAATTTCATTTGGCTACTATAATCGAGGTGTAGCTATGAAGATACAAATAACATGTGAAGAACTTCCAAAATGCATAAAATGGCTGTCAGGCTAATAACTGAAAGTAATAGTCTGGCTCCCAGTAAGGAAATATTTTATAAAAATGAGTATCCTTATCGCACCAAGCGAGTTCACCTACAGTAGCAAACGCTGTGAATATTAGAAAACAAACTTTGATAAGTATGTCACAAATAATTCTACACGCAATCATCGAACAAGATACTTTTGGACTTACATTACCAAGGAAAAGCAAAATATTTTTATTAGTTATTAAAACTGCAAAAAAGTATTCCCAGTGAGGTACATGAAATAACTAAAGTACATTAATATAAAAAGTGAGTTAAATCGCACCTTTTAAATCTTGCATACTATATATTCCAAATTTCCTAAGAGAACACATAGTAAAGGTGTCTCCCGGTGCACAATACTAACGTCTTAACATTTTCGTGAGTGAATGAGAAAATGACAACTTAGTTTTTCAGACAGACAGAAGGGAGAAAAAGTGGTTCAAATGTCTCTGAGCACTATGGGACTTAACTTCTGAGGTCATCAGTCCCCAAGAACTTAGAACTACTTAAACCTAACTAACCTAAGGACATCACAAACATCCATGCCCGAGGCAGGATTCGAACCTGCGACCGCAGCGGTCGCGCGGCTCCAGACTGTAGCGACTAGAACCGCTCGGCCACTCCGGCCGGCACAGAAGGAAGAACATGAGATGTAATAGAGACGTGGCAGCATGGTCGTGGTACTAAAGTCTTCTACATGTGTGCTTGGTTGTGCGTCGTGAAAATTAGTAGATGACAAAATGAATGGTGGTTAATAATTTTGTCATGGTACTGGCTAACTCGTATCAATATACGGGCGTATGAATATTGTACATTAGTCGTAAATGAATGTGTTAGTGCACACGTTAACACACTGACCCTACATTCGGGAAAATGGATTTTCATGGTCTGTCCAGCCATCCTGATTTAGATTTCGCGGGGTTTTCCTAAATAACTTCAGGCAAGTACCGAGATGGTTCCTTTAACAAGGTCACGACAGATCACTGCCCCGCCCTCTACTGACTAAACAAATTTGTATATTCGTATGTGTACGTGTAGTAATTATGTTTTCCTGGTATTCAGCGAACAAATCCTGCATCACTGTAAAATAATGTTTGGACAAATAAATTACTGATGCACACGCTGATACATTGAATTGAATTCCGTGCTGCTCAGCAAAGAGTTTCGCTTTTTCCTTTGGCTGTCACGTCGATGCCAGCCAGTCTGTAGAGAACCTGGTGATGGGGCATAAGATCAGCTATTCTCGATGGCCGCGCCTCTCCAATCCACAGAATCATGTTACGGAGAACTGTAGGACATGGTAGCAGGCCTAATGTGAAGAGAGGCTGAATGCTCGCCATTATGTTGTCATATCTGTAATGAGCAAGGTACTAAGTGGTATATTCCAGCAGGATAACACAAGACCCCACTGCAGCTGACGCCAAAAACGACTTGAGGAATTAATCACAAATGCCTTGAGAAATTTACGGATCAATGACTAACCTGTCCAGTTTGCCAACTTGCTAACCAAACAGCATATCAGCGATGGGGTGGGGAATCACAGACTTCCGTGCCAGGCTCGACCCAGTCGTCTTCATGAGTTGACACAGCGTATGTTTGAGGCAAGGCAAGAAATTGCTCAAGATGACACTCAAAAGCTGTTTGCTTACGTGTCATAACGAATACAAGATTGTATGTGAGCCCGTCGGAGTCACACGTTTTATTGATGTTAGTGATGTTTATCAGCTCCAAATGGAACGAAAATCATTTCATAAGATCATTTCATAACTTTCATGTGGTTAAAATCCTCGCAGACTTTAATAAATACCGAACACATGCGTCACGGCGCAACGTTTTTATTTTTGTCAGTGTTTATTAGTCAAAGGTAAAGAGAAGCCGTAGAAGTTATAGTGACAGACAAGTCATGTACCTGTGTTAACAACGACTTAGGTTGATTTGGTCATACGTCATTTGGGGGACATTTTACTTTTTTTAATAGAGTGCCAGAACATGGTAAGTGTAAAGATTATTAGGTTAGGGATATATAATTTAATTATAGTGCATTTTCACTAACAAATTTTTATTTTCTGAGTGTTACCCAATGCGTTTCGGACTCCATATTCAAAGACTGTATACGCATAATGGCCGTTACATCTGCTTCAGTCTTTCGCCTAGCAGTAACAGAACGATATAGTTGTTAGATTTGGTGAGAAACCTGTGACAAAGGCTGGATCAGTGGGAGAATGCTAGGGAAGTGAGAGAATTAAAGTTTTTTAGCACAGCACAAAACGTATTAATTTGCATACCCCCAATGTAAATGTTACAGCTCGGAGAGCCCACGACATAAGGTCTATTAATAGCATACAGGATTATTTCTTGGTACGATAAGTGCCTTAAGATTTTGTGTAATGATATAACTGTATCAACTGCTTGTTATATTTAAAAGAAAGCTAAGTTCAAATAAAGTTTTGGGACCAAGGAATGTTAGGTTATGATTTAAATTGAAGGAGGAGGGAGAGAAAGGAACAGGAAGAGATTATTGATACCAGCTGCATCAGGACTTTGTGTGGCATCACCGGCGACGAGTGAAAATGTGTGCGGGACTGGTATTCGACCCCAACTCCTGCTTACTAGGCAGTTGCGTTAACCAATGCGCCACCTCTATTATTATTATTATTTTTATTGTTGCAGGAAAGAGCGGACACAGTTTTAGGCTGGGTGGAGACCAGGACAGAGGTCGAATCCCGAGGCCTGGCCACAATGCCTCTCTCCCTCCTGTCACTGTTCTGGTCCCTCACGTGGAGATGGTACTAGCTTTGTTTTTTTTGTTGTCTTATTATTTTTTATATTTTTTAATTCTTTATTGATTTTTGTTTTTATTCTTCAATTCCGGGGCTCAAGAACTGCAAAATTTTTCTCTTGGAAGAACACAATGAGAGAAGGATCCAAAACGAGGAAAAAGAAATAAAACCATCCAATTCCTTGACGACTGAAGACGAAAAAGAAATAAAGCTTTCCAATTCCTTGACGACTGAAGACAAGGTGCAACATATTTGCAACTAAAGGACGATAACTTGGAAGCCTCTGCCACTTCCAATGAGCGTTCGCCATATATAGTGGACGTAGTGTCTGAGGAACCATACGATTTAGTCTTCGTCAGAGGGAAGACTGAAATGTCCGGGCTCAGAATAAGTTCAACCGAGAAAGCAGCTTCAGTTGGTCGGCGAATTGAGTGTCAGTGTTCTCGTCGCAAGAGACAAACCTGTGTGGGAATGTATCAGGGCGTTGACAAGTCTCGCAAAGACCATTCAAACCAAGCCCTTAACATATGCCTTTTAGAGCCCATATTTACTAGACTTTTTGCTCCGAATGACCGTTGCACTCATATCCCTGAATACTGACCAATCCTCCTGGGACATTCCAAGTTTTGATATGATTATTGCAGTAGCGGTAGCCTTGGAACTGCCAGCCATGATGTAACTCTTCCATCTGGTGCGCAGGATGTGTGAGACAGGCTAAAAAGTTTCAGACTTCAAGAAGAATAGAAAAATTCCAATTCGATGGAGGCGTTCGTTGGTCGGCATCGGATTGTGAATGATCCTATACCATGATGAGGCGACTTCCAGTGGGAGGATAGAAAGACTAAGGTGAAACTACACTGTTATCAAAGGCGTGGCCATTTCAACGGGGAAGGGGGAGAACTGTATTCCCCAATGAGAGAGCAAACATCTGGTGGTAAGGTGCTTCATCGATAAAATTTCGGCTCCCAGAAACTTATTATAATATAAAATTCACGTACGTGCCGAAATTTAGAGCTTATCCGGCCGACATCGCAGGGGTAGTCGGACTGGCCGGTCGAAGACACGAATATAAGCGAGATGTAATAGAATAAATAGCTTGAGTACATATTAAAACGCTACGCCATATAAACGATGCTGAAACCTTTACATTGATATTAGGAAATCCCAATCCTCCAAGGGGATGGGGCCTCGCAAATACTTCATACCGAAGTCGAAAAATCTGACTTCTACAAAGTAAACGACCGGACAATTGCATCACGTTGCGCACCATCATCGCGAGGGGCGGAAATGTTTGTGCGACATAGTACACTTTTCTGAAAATGTAGGAATCTAAGATCCGCACTCTGTGAAGAACACTGCGGGAACGGCGTTCGTTTTCACGGATTGCCCCTGGAAGTCGATTCGTTACCTCCCGCAAATGGAGTGCAGCCGTTTTCATCGGGCAGAGATCCACGATAATCCCCGACGATTTGTGCAACCACAGTCGCACATGGAATGACAACGTGTTGAAAACCCTGCAGTGGTAATGGGATACATTTCCGTTCATTAATGCGAGCCGCAGAGAGAGGACAAAAGGAATCCAATATGCCCTTTAGCAAGAATACATCATAGATATGACGTATCAATACCATATCATCATCCACTTATCCTCGTATCGAGAAGTTTTCTTGTAATATCTTATAGTCACATAATTGACCGGCAATACAGCGAAGCAAAGAATCTAAGGACAAGACAAAAAGTGACTTGGAAAGGGGGCTCCGTCGGACGGTGATCTGGCGAGAAAGTTGTCCTTTCACTGAGACAGATGCATGACTACCAGTAATGAGATTGGATAATACGCGACACGCAGTACGATCGAGGTCTGTTGGCTTGATCACCTGCATCAAGAAACCGACACTGACCCGGTCAAATGGCTTATTAAAACGAATAAAAAGCAAGGCTCCAGAAGTACAAATCGATGCAGCCATCAAGACTACGTCCCGGTATTCAACTGCAGAAGTCAGAATCGTTCGCCCAGGCACACAGCTTTGGTGAACAGCCGGAAATTTCTCTAGCAATAGCGACAAACGGCTATTAACTGCCCAGGCGACAGTTTTGTAATCGAAATTAAGTAGTGTGATTGGACGGAATTTAGCAATGTCTGGGCGACCAGTTGTCTTCGGAATTAGAACAATTTTACCTACCTATAAGGGGTCAGGAATCGAACCCCCCGGATCACATTTACTAGTGACGTAATTGTATCGCCTATAAGAGGCCAAAAATGTACATAAAGTTCCTTAAGAATACCGTCTGGTTCCGGCGATTTTTGGGTTGGTGAATCAACAATAAGGCTATGTATATCATCCCGAGTAAAGTCACTTAGAAATTCATAATTTAATGCGGAAGTAAGCACGCAATCCAAGAAGGAGTAAACGCATCATGGACAATCGTATCTGTGCAGGGACATCATAAAGGTCTGTAAAGTAATTATAGTTCATCACGTTTGGATGTCAGCACGAGACCATCGGTGTGATGAAGGGACGCGATACATGTCTGTTTCGGTGTGTTCGCGACCGGATAAGGTGATATACGGAAGTCACCTCATCATGTAACAAGGAGCGTCATTTTGATCGCACCCTTAATCCTTCAATTTGTTTTCTCTTTAACTGAAGAAGGTTCGCCTTAACAAGGCGCACATCCCCCTTAAGGGAGCGTATCTGGCCCCGTCATTAAGTTGTCACAAGACGGAATAATAAAATTCCTGGGTCCCATGGAGATCCCACGTAACTTTGCGACGTAACGCATTAACACTTTCCGGAGAAAAGATTTAGCATGTCCTGATCACCATTCAATAAGAGAAGGATAACAGTCCTGCGAATGCAAACTACGAGCCCGAACCTCTCAAACGATAATCTCGAGGAAAGGACTCTCTAAGAAGGATGTGTTCAACATACAGGAGAGGCGATACCGTTTTACCGGTTGCGGCACATGAGGTAAAGTTACGGCTACGGCACAGTGACACAGTGATCAGTGAAACAAGTGGGTATTACGTCCATCGCTAACAGCTGTCCACATAAAGAATCAGAAAGATAAAAGCGATCGAACCTGCTGCTGGGAGTAGATGGAAATGAGCGTTTGGCGTCATTGGCCGGGAGGCCACATTGGGCGACCTGCACGCCGGATGGGGATGAAATGATGATGAACACAACACAACACCCAGTCCCTGAGCGGAGAAAATCTCCGACCCAGCCGGGAATCGAACCCAGGCCCAGAGGACGGCAATCCGTCACGCTGACCACTCAGCTACTGGGGCGGACAGGGAGTAGATGTAAAATGCGTATACCTGACGAGAGTGGGACAGTGATAGATCCCCGCATCGTGTATTTTCTAAGAGCGCACCGAATCGTCCAGGATAGAAAACACTATTAAAATCTTTCCGTGTAGAAGTTTCTGCGGAGTTTTACGAAATTAATAAACTATATCCTCTTCATAAAAACGTGCACAGATCAGCGGAACGGCCAGATCCTGAAGGGGTATAAGGAAGAAGGTCACAGAAAGTGCAGCCTATTCCTCGGCCGTTATCAATAACTTCTAAATCGGTCAGTGGTATTCCCTCTCTGTAAAATAACGCAGTACCAGCAGATAGTTCAGGAACTACATTCAAAAAAGTAGAAAAGCCGGAAATAAAAAAAATGGCCGAATAACAATTCTTGGAAAAACATCAAGTCTGCACTTGAATAACCCGTCGCAGCGTGACAAGTCTGAGCTCGGAACTAGTTCTGTTCACATTCAAGTTGAGAAGGTCTGCATCTATTTATTACCAGAACTATGCAGATGAGTACATGAAAATGACATTTAAAGTTGTGTGCCGTAGTCATCGTAGTCCATGGCAGTGTCCGGATGTAAGGAGGCATATTCCTCTCTTCCATCCTCTTCCTGTCTTTTTCACGATACTGTGCGCTCAGGTTGGAAACACTGTTTTTTGCGGTCGAGCGGGAAGGCGATTGCCGCAGAGGGCAACGTGGAGGGTGGGGAAGGGGGGGGAGGGGTCCTGTGGAAATTCATTATCAGCTACAGATGGACAGCGCAACCCCCGGAAATCAAAGGAAAAGAATACGGACTGTATGTCTTTTACAATCATCACATGTTTCACTGGCACACATGAGTGATCTGGTTCTGATCAGCAGCGGCCTGTGGTATGCTCTACCCATCCGAGGGCGCATAAGAATGGTGAGAAGACGTTACAGACTCTGGGATATCTGTCATGTCCGTCGAAATACTCGTAGTACGGAGCTTCGGAACAGATTTGTCTTCGTGTGATTCCGAAGAGGCGGTCTCGGTCTTAGGAGTCACATCGGAGGAGGTGCTGGACACTTTCGACTCTTGAACAGCAACCGACAAGTTATCATCCGGTCTGAACTTGGGGAGGGGAAAGTCCTCCTCAGACGGAATCTGCTCAGTAGTGCGATAAATGGAAGAGCAATCGTCTGACTCTTCACCATCTTGCGTGTGTCTACTCTTGATTTGAAGTGGAGGTGGTGGCGACGCAGAAGCTACAGTGGTAAAGTTCCTACGAGAGGTTAAAAGTGGAAATGCCCTACGACTATCAAGCAATGGATCGTGTTGTCCTTCAGAAACATGATTAGACAGAATGGCTGTAACTTCAGAAACTAGGTACGCTGCAGTTATCCTTTTACGCTCTTCATAAGTAAATTTTAAGACCGGAGTACGACGCATTACATATAGAACAGATCCCTTCTTGTCCTGTATATATTGTATGTACCCAATATCCACACACCTGCAAATGAGAGGGGATATTCCGTTTGACCACCATGTCCACGGATCGAACACCACCATAGACTTGTAAACGAAGTTGAGCGGACCTGCGTTCCCACTGTACATCCGTATATTCCACATGTCCCCAAAGCGAAGCAGGGCCGTCTTGAGGAAATAGTCATCAACTTCGGACGGAAGGTTAAACAACCTAACATTCGCATAATCCACCTTCGTGTTTGCCAGAATAACCAAACTACGAGACGCATTCGGAAAGTAAGGTCCGATTAGGTGCGAAATGGAAATACGGTGAAAATCCGATGAAACTTTGCACAGAGGTGTTGGACAGCGTTTTTAGTGTGCTTGACAATCGCTTCACGTCGCTCTCTTGAGTTCAGAGCGCAAAGTGGTCATATAGAAGTGCCTAAAACAACAGAGTCTCCCGGCAAGTACGTATGTGGATCTGGTGAGAGATTTTGCTTGGAGATATGCAGCCCGGATAACATAAATGTCATGCCTTTATTTCTTCAAAACAATTCTCAGCCTATTCTGCAGGGGCAACGAAGACACGCCCCTGAAAAGTTTTTGATCACCCACAATACAGCCCTTAATTGGCTCCTTCCATTGTTCATCTCTGCTCACACCACTGGCTACGCAGGCAACATTTTGGCACAAACAACGAAAGGCAGACCAGTGTAGAGAATTGGTGGAAAACAAAGACGGCTGCTTTCTGTGACTAGGGTACTGGGAAGTTTGTACAAGGCCACGATTTATGTCTAAGTTGGAACGGCGACTATGTAGAGAGGTAGCCGGCAGGTGTGGCTAACTGTTGAGAATAAACCAATTCTGACTTTTCTCTGTGGTTTTTATTTTACGACCGATCAGACCTTACTTCCCGAACAGCCCTTGTATTAGAGCCATCGCGGTGAGTGACAGGGACTTGTTTTCGTGCCGCAAAAGCAGCCTGTCAACCTGAAGCGGGTCTACAAATCTGACATAAGACACATAGGATTTAGAATCGAAGTAAACCATATGAACCCGTCCTGAAGTGACGTTGGCGTACCTGCAATCCAATCATGACGAGCTTGGTTGCACGTGCCACGTGGATTTGTCTAAACTTAAACTGACAGTACCTATGCGTGGAGTGATCCTGAGATCCATGGACGATGTCATGACGCAAGACAACGCCGCGTGAGCCCGTCCGGTTAGCCGTTCGATTTAACGCACTGCTTTCCCGGCGGATTAGTGTCGAGGTCCGGTGTGCCGGCTAGTCTGTGGATGGTTTTTAAGGCGGTTTTCCATCTGTCTTAGCGAATGCGGGCTGGTTCCCCTTATTCCGCCTCAGTTACACATGTCGACGAATGCTGCGCAGACACTTTCTCCATGTACGCGTATACCTAAACTGCTCTACCACCGAAACATGGGGTTACACACGTCTGGTGTGAGACGTTCCCGATGGTGGTGGTGGTGGTGGGAGGGGGGGGGGGTGACCAATGGGGGCCGAATCACAGAGTAGCACTGGGTTCGGACCGGAGCGGCTGTGGGGTGAGTGGACTACTGCAGCTTGTTGTGGGGTTGTGTACCACTGCCTTCTGCGGCGGGGACGAAGCCTCTCCGTCGTTTCTAGGTCCCCAGTTCCGTATAATACAATACGCCGCGTGAGAACTGAATCACAAACACGAGATCCCGAGACAACGATGTGACGCACACGACGGCACTGAGGACAAACAATGAATCTCTCGCAGCGCTACGATAAAGGCGAGAACAGGAACAACGTACTTGCCTGGCGTGCGAAGGGGGAATGCGCCACCCGGACACAAGAGTTATAGCAACTCCACGCACTATCTCAGCAGCCTCACCGCTCACACTCCCACTCCCACCGACGCCACCTATCCGCAGTCCCTGTCCATATTCTCCATGCTCACCACTATGAGATTCCTGCAGGACGTCGGACGTACTTGTACATCCACACTGAAGAAGGTGGAGCCGTTGTCCATGTGGGCGAATCAGTTATATGAATATCTGAAAGAATAATAATTGATTCGCCTAGATGGGCAACGGATCCTCGTTCTTCAGAACTGATGCAAAAGTACATCTGACCTCCTGCCGGAATCTCAGATTATCGAAGACCGTGGATAGGGCGCTCGGTGGGTTGGCCGTGAGGGGCGCCGAGAAGGTCCCCGCAGTTTCGACAACCACTGTGTCCGCGTGGTGCAGTGGTTAACGCTACTCCCTCGTAAGCAGGCGAGCCCGAGTTCGAGTCCCGGTCTGGCACACATTTTCACTCATCGCTGCTGATGCCGCTCAAAGTCCGAAGCAGTTAATATCAATAATCACTTCCCTTTGCGTTCCTTTCTCCCCCTCCTCCTTCAGTTTAAATCGTATGTTTCACCGTTGCAGATTCCGTGTGGCGTCTGTTCTTTCGGACCTTTCCGAAAGAGCGGACGCCACGCATTCATATAAATGTTAATTTACTAATTTTGATAATTTCACTATTTTTGCATTACGGCGCAGGCGTACTCCCAAAACTGTTTCAATGAAATTGACACCGATGTCGGTGTCACACGTGGTCGTAAGAATTCATCATTTAAAGGCTATAAATTCACCGTCCACCAAGTAGAAAAGAAACGTTCTTGCTATTGTTTAGTAAATAGCGAAGTGAGGCGAGTAACTTGCTTCTGTAAACGTTAGCTACTACAGAAATTCGTGTAGACATGATCAGCTCATACGCTACATACACATCCATGTTTTACAAACAACTAAAATGTGTGTGGCAGAGCATACCTCCCATTACAGCCACTGTCACAGTATATTCTCCGTTTCATCAAAATGGGGAGAATAATTGATGACATGCCTCTGTATTGTATTTTAATATTATAATTTTCTTAGAATTCTTGTCGTTTCACATATTAAGCATACCGATTAAACTTCGCCGTGAAGCAAACAAGTCGTTAACATTTGGCCTGCCATGCTTTGTAGCCTGTATGTCTGACTAATCTTGAGTGATGATGGTCCCACATTCTCGAACAGGATATCCCGGAAAATTCTTTTGAAAGCATGTCGTTGATATACCAATTTCTCTGCCAATAAATCGATGCGTTCCATTTGCTTAACGTACAGTGTAATGATTCTGCTAAATATTCCAGGGCATTATTATTACCAGATAACTGTAAGCCATTGCTAATTCCAGTTCTGACTCAACAGTCACATTCACAAATTCTACGACTTTCTTACATATCGTGTCATAAACAACTTTAGAACCATCTCACTAAGATGGTCTTTTGATGAAATCTGACAGGTATTGACCATAACGCTTCCCAGAATGACACGATTACCAAGGTATTCCACGAAAACATTCCCCGAAACATAACGTTCCCTCCTCCGACCTACATTCGGCCGACGATTCTTGTGGGGTGTTTGCTTTCTGTCTGATGGACCATGAAACGTGGTTCATTTGAAAAGGCTACCTATCGCCCATCAGTGCGCCCATTAGTGCACTTCCAGTCGCTAGCGTGCAACTTGCAGTTTCCGTCGCCGACGAACAGCAGTCAGCATGGGCGCACAAACCAGGCGCCAGCTGCGGCAAAGGTTCGCTGAACGGTCGTTGAGGAGACATTGTTGGTAGCCCCTTTGTTCATCTGGGCGCCAAGTAACTCAACAGCTGCACCTCTATTCGCCTGCATACGTTTTACAGCCGTCGTTCACCTTTGCCATTAGAGATTAGATTAGATTAGATTAGTACTTGTTCCATAGATCATGAATACGACACGTCGTAATGATGTGGAACATGCCAGGTTAATAAAAGGTGTCTACACAAGATATTACATTAGACAAAATATTACATGACACTCAATTATTTTTTCTGTTTTGGAGGTTGGGAAATTACCCACTTACAATATCCAAAAATTCATCTAATGAGTAGAAGGAGTTGCCATTAAGAAATTCTTTTAACTTCCTTTTAAATGCTAAATGGCTATCTGTCAGACTTTTGAAGCTATTATGTAAGTGACCAAAGACTTTTGTGGCAGCATAATTTACCCCCTTCTGAGCCAAAGTTAGATTTAACCTTGAGTAGTGAAGATCATCCTTTCTCCTACTGTTGTAGCCATGTACACTGCTATTAGTTTTGAATTCGTTCGGATTGTTAATAACAAATTTCATAAGTCAAAATATATATATTGTGTGGCTACAATGAAGATTTCTAGCTCTTTAAATAAGTGTCTGCAGGATGATCTTGGATGAGCTCCAGCAATTATTCTCATTACACGATTTTGTGCAATGAACACTCTTTTACTCAACGATGAGTTACCCCAGAATATGATGCCATACGAAAGCAGAGAATGAAAATAGGCGTGGTAAGCTAATTTACTCAGACGTATATCTCCAAAATTTGCAGTGACCCTAATAGTATAAGTAGCTGAACTCAAACGTTTCAGCAGATCCTCAGTGTTTTTTTTTTCCAGTTCAACCCCTCATGAATGCATACACTTAGAAATTTTGAATATTCTACCTTAGCTACCAATTTCTGATGGAAGTCTATATTTATTAATGGGGTCATTCCATTTACTGTGTGGAACTGTATATACTGTGTTTTGTCAAAGTTTAATGAGAGCCCATTTGCAGAGAACCACTTAATGATTTTCTGAAAAACTCATTTACAATTTCACCAGATAATTCTTGTCTGTCGGGTGTGATAGCTATACTTGTATCATCTGCAAGAAGTACCAGCTTTGCATCTTCATGAATATAGAATGGCAAGTCATTAATATATATTAAGAACAGCAGAGGACCCAAGACTGAACCTTGCGGCACCCCATTCTTGATTGTTCCCCAGTTTGAGAAATCACCAGTTTTTTGCATATTATGTGAACTGTTTATTTCAGCTTTCTGCACTCTTCCAGTTAGGTATGATTTAAACCATTTGAGCATTGTCCCATTCATACCACAGTGCTTGAGCTTATCTAGAAGTATTCCATGATTTACACAATCAAAAGCGTTAGATAGATCACAAAAAATCCCAACGGGTGACTTCCAGTTACTCAGAGCATTTAATATTTCATTAGTCAAAGTATATATAGCGTTTTCCGTTGAAAAATCCTTCTGGAAACCAAACTAACATTTTGTTAAAACTTTATTTTTACAAAGATTTGAAGCTACTCTACAATACATTACTTTTTCAAGAATTTTGGATAAGGCAGTCAGAAGAGAGAGTGGGCGGTAGTTGTTGACATCAGACGTATCCCCTTTTTTATGCAGTGGTATAACAATGGCATACTTCAGTCTATCTGGGAAAATACCCTGCTTCAGAGAGCTATTACATATGTGGCTAAGAATCCCACTTATTTCTTGGGAACAAGCTTTTATTATCCTGCTGGAAATGCCATCAATCCCATGTGAGCATTTATTCGTGAGAGAGTTTATTATCTTCATAATTTCAGATGGAGAGGTGGGTGGAATTTCAGTTGCATCAAATGGTGTGGGTAAGGCCTCTTCCATTAACTGCCTTGCTTCTTCTGATGAACATTTAGATCCTATTTTCTCTACAACGTTTAAAAAAAGATTATTCAAAATGTTTTCGACTTCCGGCTTGTTGTTTATCAAGTTTCCAATCGCTTTGATCATGATGCCGTCATCCTGTACTCCTGGTTGTCCTGTCTCCCTTGTAATAATATTCCAAATTGTTTTCATTTTGTTATCAGAGGTATTAATCTCAGACATGATGCACATGCTTCTGGACTTTTTAATAACCTTTCTTAATGTAGCACAGTAGTTTTTATAATATTTGGCTGTTTCTGGGTCATTACTCTTTCTTGTTGTTAGATACAGTTCCCTTTTGTGGTTGCAATGTATTTTTATTCCTTTAGTAAGCCAAGGTTTTTTGCATAGTTTCTTATAATTAGATTTAACTACTTTCTTGGGAAAACAGTTTTTAAATTCTCTAAGAAGTGTGTCATGAAATAAGTTATATTTTAAATTAGCATTGGGTTCCTTGTACACCTCATCCCAGTCTAACTGCTGAAAATTTTCTCTGAAATTTCTAATTGTTGAGTCATTAATTGAACGCACAACTTTGGAGGGTAGTTTTGAATTACTGAATGGATCTATGTTTTATACTGTAACTAGCTGAGCATCATGGTAAGAAAGCCCATTCTCAACAGGACAAGAATTTATGTTTTTAAACCTATCTTGGTCTATAAAAATGTTATCTATCAATGTGCTGCTGTCCTTTACTACCCCAGTAGGAAAATTAATGACAGATGTCAAATTGAAAGAACCGAGCAAGACTTCCAGGTCATTCTTCCTATTACACTCTTTCAATGAATCAGCACTGAAGTCCCCACAAATAATAATTTGCTTTCCCCTATCTGAAAGATAGCACAACAAGACATCCAAGTTTTCCA
The DNA here is from genome assembly GCF_021461385.2 of Schistocerca piceifrons. Lineage (NCBI taxonomy): Eukaryota > Metazoa > Arthropoda > Insecta > Orthoptera > Acrididae > Schistocerca > Schistocerca piceifrons. Next base: position 357,445,663 of record NC_060141.1, on the reverse strand, counting down.
GGAATAAATGAAAGTTTCCTGAGGGGACCTATATACTGTTACAATTGTAAAAGAGCCATCCTTCAGTTTAAGTTGACAGGCACATGCTTCTATATGTTGCTCGAGACAAAACTGTTTTGTATCTAAGCTTTCTACACAGTGATAACGTTTGAAATATGTGGTGACTCTTCCTCCCACCTTATTCTATCTACTCATATGTGCAGCTAGTTTATAACCACTGACATTTACCTTTTCCATATCAGACACAATGTGATGCTCAGACAGGCATACTATATCTACTACATTATTAGATTCTATGTCATCTAAAAAAACCAGGAGCTCATCTACTTTATTCTTCAATCCCGGAATATTTTTGTGAAAAATGGTAACATTATTTTTCTTTACTTTTCCGAGAATCTACTTTTTTCTTTAATCTACCAATGTTTTGGTTAAATATGGTAAAATTATTATTTACTTTCCTGTTGTGAGAATTTGTGAGTTTTGGACCTCTGTAACACCTGCCTGCCTGAACTTCTCATTGGACACTGATATTAGCCTAAAAAAGAGGTACATCCATGAGTACTAGTGCCCCCCCCCCCCCCTTATAGATTTCACTAACAACCCTGCCAGTTTAACCTTCCCTCCTATCAATAGCCTCGACAGGAACCAATCCAATGTCTGACAGAGTGGCCGCCCTACACAACTGATCCAACTCCATATTTACCCTCTTGACAGAGCAGTTCAACTGGGTCTGATCATGCCGCATCAAAGCAGGCACCAGCCCAACATTGGTATGGGTCGTTGTTGAGGCTATTTTCAACAGGTCACACTCAATGCTGTAGCCCTGACCCCTATCAATACTGTTTCCCACTCCACCCACTACCGTCACATGATCCTGCTTTGTGAATCCCTTGCACAAGCAACCTATATCCTCTACCACCTGGCTAAGACTTGCACTTGGCTTGAAAAAGTTTGTGACTTGGTACCTGTCACCAACTTTTTCCTGCAAAATCTGGCCCACACCCCTTCCATGGCTGCTACCTAGCAACAGAACTTTCCTCTTACTGTCTACTTTTTTTGAAACAGTTGGTTTCCTAGTGAAGTTCTGTTGCCTCTTAACTACGTCTACTTCTACTGGAGCCTCTTCCTTACTTAACTGTGGCAGCAAGGCCAATCTATTGGTTGTGCCAATTGGGAAACTGTCAGACACTGTCCTCTTTCTGTGGCCCCTGTTCCCAGCTACCACTTCCCACCGCTGTTTTCCCTCCTCCCCCTTTAGCCTATACAGTTCCTCTCTCGCTCTGTCGAAATCAGCATGAAGGGCTCTAATTTTCTCCGCCATCTATGGCGTGTGGTGTACTACAGTTGCCTCGGTGCCTGTTTTGGATAGCGCTTTTTGCCATGCACAGTGCACTTTCACAAATACAACATGCAAACAGTTTACAAGCTTAGCCTTTTTGGAAATGCTTTCATCGTTGTCCTGAGAGCAAATGATCATACCATTTCGGAAGTCAGATAAATCGCTCCATTTCTGCTATACGACAAAGACTGCACTGTTTTCCGAATCTCCTTGACACCTTTTCACACCCTCCACTGCTAGTGCTGCCATCTGCCGTCTGCGATTGGTTATTGCACACACATGTCAAACGCAGGTGGTGGTCACATTAATGTGACTGGACCATGAGATAAAACTTCCTCGTTGAAGAAACAAATCATCTGCTACGTGTCCGACAGCACACCAAACACTTTTGCTAGATCACTAACTTGTATCATGAACAGTAGTGGGTCAGCAATAGTTCTCAGTGCCACCCTTAACCTCCTTTGCAGTGGATCTTTCTTCAGCCATAAAAACGTACCGCGTTTTGTCTGTTAAGGCATTCTCATTCCAGCAGCACTGAATGCTGTATTATCTCCTCCTGCTTTTATCTTGGCGAGCAAATTCACAATGTCGTACATCTGCAGACAGACTGAAAGTTACTGCGTACCGCTGCAGGTGACACATCTCTTGCTGGACGGGTGGTAATACGTTACCAGGCGCCCCCTGCGTTGCTTTCTGAGTTTCTTCCGACCTGCAAACTAACTGCACCGTTGTATGCATGCAACGCCCCCAGTCCACTGTATTGCCGTTCTGCCTTTCGAGTAAGACTATATCTTTATTGCTCTATGAGTCTTTGGGACTTCTATCCTAGCACTAATATAGATATTTTGCCAGAATTGAATTTTATTTTTTGCACATTAAATGTGAGATGCAGTTTAATGACGAACACCCACGCTAAAAACGTTCGTGTTTCCTAAACTCCTCGCAAACTTGATGCCAATCACTTTATTGTTTCATCCATGAATACCAATAGCCAACCTATATTCCTTCCACATTTTGTACAAAGGAAACATTAACCTCCTCCCTCTGTCTGACCACAAAATCCGACCAGAGATCTGCTCATCCTTCCAGTTTTAACTGAGTACTTGTTTTCCTTTCTATATCGGAGCTCCCCTTCCTCCAACTCTTCACCCTCCGCGTTACAGCGTGCTTCGCAACGCTCTTCCCCATCGTTTTCATCCAATATCGTTTTAAAAACGTGGTCTATCACTAAAAATCCCCATCGACTACTGGTCTACTCTTAAAACTTAGTGATTCGAAATGAACTGTTTCGTTTCTTATAAATATGATAATCAATTTTTGTATTTTAAATGACGATAATGTTTTACTTCACATCTGTACTGTATAACCATCATTTTTAAATATTTAGAAAAGTGATGCCAACTGATTCTTTTGTCGGATCTTTGTAGAACAACATTGTAATAAATGAAAAGCACTACAGGGCTTATCCTCTGCAGAATTAATTTATTGAGTTTACCCGTTTTCGACTCACAAGGCCACCATCAGATTTGAACTGACTATCGTCACCAAAGAAACAACATTGCCAAGGTGTCACATATCTAGATTGAGGCACAAACACATAAAAACCGTCGTCTTTCACGGTGAGGTGGTAGGATAATTTGAAAGGTAAGAAGTTGAATAATAGATAAATATAAAACGAGCAAACAGGAAAGATATCAATATTATGCTCGAGAACGTTGCCTGTATAAAAGCTTACATTAAGTAAAGAAACAAAGTATTTGGTACATTGTCAAAGAAGTCATTTACTGTGTGTCTGTGCCTCAATCTAGATGTGTAACACCTTTTCCAGCGTTGTTTACAAATATTGTAACCTTTTTGGCGACAGTAGTCAGTAAATTGAAATCTTATGATGACCTGTTTCAGCCGGAAACTGATTAACGCACTAAATTAATCTTGTAGAACATAAGCGATATAGTGCTTCTCATTTACTTACCAAAATATTTTTTTAATAGCGCTTGTATTTTTTAAAGATTATTTGGTCTGAAGAGCAGATGTGTGCCAGCTCACACTCGTCCAAAACGGTGATGGATTGTAAGAACAATGAATACAGTGATAAATTAATAATTAAAAGGCGTGACGTCTGTCCATAACAAATATTATGGCCTAGGGCCTTTTATTCACGAAACGATTTTTATCTCAACCGAATTTTTCGTCAGTCAAAGAAATGTCTGTGAAATGCTAGGCAAAAAACGAGATTCCGGAGTTTATGCGATTAATCACTGTTTTCCATCACACTCCTAGTGTGTGTATTCGTAGTCTGACAATGTAATACGTTATTATTATAGCACTAAGTTTACAGTGCAACGTCGGTGCAGGAGTATGTGAATATGATATCGAAGTACACTGGTCAGCCAGAACGCTATGACCCTACACCTGCTATCGATACAAACCCGTCCAGGCGGTAGCAGCGTCATCTGATGACAAACGGCTGGTAGTCAGACATACGCAGTATGTGTAGAATGGGGAACGCGCTCGATCTAACAGTTTGACCGAGGACAGATTGTGATGGCCCGGAGGAGCGGCACGAACATTTTCGGAAATTGCACGACTCACCGGGTGTTCAAGGAATGGTGTGGTGGTGTCTTCAACACGTGGCGAAACCAAGGTGAAACTACGTCCAGACCTCTTGAGGTTGGGCCGCTACCCCTCATTACAGATGTCGGACATCGTAGGCTGGGCACACTGGTAAAACAGGACAGGCGGTGAACTGTGGTGGAACTAACATCAGACTTTAATTCTGGGCAGACAACAAGTGCGTCTGAAAACACAGTGCACCGAACACTCCTAGCGATGGGCCTCCACAGCCGACGACCCATGCATGTGCCAATGTTAACACCACAACATCAGCAACTGCGACAGAAATGGGTACGTGACCATGGGTACTGGACGTTGGTGAGGCGACAGAGAGTTCCATGTCTCGATGCATCCCGATACCGTCTTCAGCATACCGATGGGAGGACGTGAATCCATCACCTTCCAGGGGAACAGCCCCATGACATCTATAATGCAGGACGGAGAACAAATGGCTGCATCTCCATTAGGCTCTGAGGAACATTCACGTGGGCATCCATGGGTCCAGTTGAGCTCCTCAAAGGCACCATGATTGCCAAGGACTATCGTAAACTGGTTGTATACCACGTACACCCTTTCAAGACGACCATGTTTAGCAACGGCAGTGACATTCTTCAGCCTTTTCGTAAGGCCAGGATTTTGATAAAGGAACACAGTAGCGAGTTCCAATTGATGTGCTGGCCCACCATTTCACTAGATCTGTACCCATATCTGGGATGTGACTGAACGTGGCGCCTTAGCTCATCGCCCCCCCCCCCTCCAAATATACGTGAATTAAATGACTTGTGTGTGCATATGTAGTGCCAACTCCCTCCAACGACCAATCGAGGTCTCATTGCTTCCATGCCACGACGCGTCGCCACTGTTATCCGTGCCAAAGGTGGACATACCGATTGTTACGTAGATGGTCATAATCTTCTGACTGATCAGTGTAAGTACCATAACTTAAGGTGACAAAGGTACTCTCAGACAATAAGCAAATTGTGTTTAAAAATCAAGTATCAGTATTAAAATAAGGTCAGTTTAGTCTTACGTTTCGTGAAGTACCGTAAGAAAACTATTCCCAAAATAAAATAGAAGTACAAAAAAAGGAGACGTCTGTTCAGAGATCGTGTCCTGCAGTACCACCCCATTTCTCAGAATACACGTATGTAGGTAATGAGACAACCAAGGCGGTCCTCTCCAAATATTTTCAGGGTCTGTAAATATATAACTTTACACTTTTCGCTAAGACATAGCAGACAGTGTTGTGAACTTTTTGACGTGTGCAAGTAATTTTTAAGTTTTATGGCCGCCTAATTATGACACCGACTCTTTTTCTTAGTTGGGTTTTATATATCCTTCTTTGTGGGTCTGGAGAAAACCTTTTCAGATGGCTTGAACGTCATATCATGTGTAGAACTTAATCAAATAGTATCAAGATAACAGCATCGCAAACCGCTGTCCCACTATCAGGAGAACAGGCCCGAAGAAATGTTAGCCCAACTGTTTCTCCTGCACCTCCTTGGTACGTAAAGTGGAGCAAATTTTATAATCACTGACAGAACAATTTTTTCTTTTTCTGTCACCACCTGCAAGCCATAGTATTGCAAGCAGTATAATCAAATAAGAAGTGGATGTCCCATACAGAAAGTGGACATTTTGGTTGAAGAACGCCACAAATAGTTGAAGGAGTTACTCCTTGTTGAGATTTATCTCAACAGTAAATGTCATTTACAACTTTAGTATAAACCTCACCGTAGGAAGTACTGCGACTAGCCGCATGTTTTTCAGAAATTATTTTGTTGTACCGTTACTAGTTTCGGCCCTGAGTCCATCGTCAGACGGCAGTGTTGATTTTTTGGCAAGCTTTACATGTGTGTCTTCATCAATAGCTTTTCTTTAAATATTATAATTAAGTATTACATGCAAAGGAGAACATTTAATGGAGGCAGAAACGTAAAATTTGCCAAGAATTCAAAACTATCGTCTGACGATTGGCTCAAGCCCAGAAACAGTAACGGGACAACAAGATCATTTTTAAAAGACTTGTGGCTGTTTGCGGTGTTTTCTACACTGTAATTTACGAAAGCAGCTCAGTGTTCTGAAACCGAAATGCACACAATAATATGTTGTACATGCCTGAAAATGTTCACCTTTTTTATAAAATTTGATCCGGAAATGAACAACAAAGTGATCTGACTACTATTCACGAAATAAGAGGAAGTAAACGAGCTTTCATAACGCAACGGAATATATAAATGGGGCTGTAACTTGAGTTAACTCTTTGAGGTGCAGATAATTACCATAAAAATTTATCCAAGAGAAGCAAGAACAATAATTTACATATTTCAAATCTGATCCACCTGCAACACTTTTAGTTTTATTATTGTGATACGCTTTCTACAGTCGGTTTGCAAAAATTCTCCTTATTAACAACAAAATATTTGTATTGAATATGATCACTGCAGCTAACCAACACTCCATTACAATATAAAATTTCGATAGTTGGTGGTTCAGCTTTGGTATAAATTTCTTTTAATTTTCATGGTATCTCTTGAAGCAGTTCTTCCCTGCTCCGAGGCAGAAAGAAACTTTGCAGATTGAACACATGCACACAGCTCAGATTATGGTTTTTCTTGAACTGCAAAAAGCACATCTTCCAGACGATGATTAAATAGGCTGATGTTTACTGCTTTCGTGGCGAATACTTTCGTCTACGTATGGCTTGTGTACCAAGGTCTGAGATTATAAATTACTTTTGTATGTAGGGGACGATGCAGTAACCACTGAAGCTAATTTAGGAGCCGAAAGGCTCTTTTACACGTCTCGACGAAAGTGTACGTTAGGTCATTGTCATCACTTCCATCACTGTGAACACTGTTGTCACTAGAAGGAATTTCATCAAATAATATTAGGTAAAATTTTTCCTCTGCTACGCCTTTTTGGCGAGTCATACTAAATGGGGAAGAAGGACGGTGGTCTGCGCTATTAGACACACAGAGATCCGTTTGTGAAGTACAGAAAATTCTATTTGAATGAAAAGCAATATTAGATGTAGATTTATGGAAGGTCGACACATAAATATAAACAGTTACTACGTAAATAGGCGTATGAAGAAGAGCTCCACAGATTAATGCACGATACTTCCGCGAACAATGCCAACAATACAGCTCGTGACGTAAACGCACGGCAAGGGACTGCACTGTGAGTCTCGTGCCTCTAGAGAAACTTTAGTCAACAGTCAGTTGGTTAGTTGAGAGAACTACCACCCCTCAGCAGTAAACTGAGAAAAATATGTGGGTAGCCACAGTGACCACCGCTCTTACAAAGAGTCTACATATGTGGTAAGCTGCAATGATTGCCGCACTTCAAAGAGTTAAGTAAGACGAAACTGATTATCATCAAGTTCTTAGATGTTCTGAAAACAACTTATAAATGTAACTGCATTTCTTGTTGTAAAAAAGACGCGTTCAATGCAAATCTGACTGCCTTTTGTACCCATAATCAACTAGAAGCATACATTACTAAAATGTAAAGTCGCGATGGGTTCATTTGCTGTAGAACTTATCTTGACGTTCTCTGCAAGTCGCGACCTACCTTAACTGGGCTGAAAATTCTCCAGAATACAAGCAAGTATTTCATCTGATGAAGGCAGTTAATAGTGACAATAATTCTGCTTAAAGCAGATTATCTGTAGTTAGTTGTGCTCGCATCCGCTGCTGCCTACCTAATGAGCACATGTGCTGTTCACCATTAGGGGTGGTACAATTGAAACGTAATATCAAGAGGAAAGTAATTTGTGGGGAGATATTAAATTTACATCAACTATTATTCAAAATAAACGCAATATTCCAAGAATAGTAGGTTCAAATGTCTTCCTCCCGGTCACGGGGATATACAATACCACATGTTCACAAAGAGCGGAAAATCATTCCCGTATCCCCTCAAATCCCCGTATTTAATGAGTGGAACAGTAACGTGAAAGTCGATCTGTATCCGTCGATGACTTAATGAAAGGCCGATATTGATCCTTTACACTCAGACAAAGCCACTATCGGAACAAAGCGACCTGATCTAGCGCACAGGGATACACAGCTATACCTGCAAATCATGTAAAAAGGATATTTTATGCAGTGCAAGTGAACAAAGTTCTGACCAAAACTCCTTGAAGCTGCAACATAGAGGCGACTATCCAAAATTATTCGCAACAAATATAGTATGATTTAAGTTGTCAGCATACAGCACTTTGTCAACTCTGAACGTAGGAAGGAAGTGTGTTTTGTCCGGGTACATTAGGGCCAACAGGCCCCGATCTCTTCGCGTAGCGACGTGGTTGGTTGACAAGGCTCTGCATTTAAAGTATTGCTTGCAGATACGCGACATAACAGAAGGTAAGACTACGCTTGGAGACAAAAGCATCGACGATGTAGACTTTACGCCAAGTGATTAGCGATTGGCGTATTGATAGGTATTGATAGACGATACGAAAGACGTTCCTAACATATGACTTTTTAGTGGCTTGAAAGACATGGCTTCCGATGCAGCTGGAGCGTTTCAAACGAGCGACATTCCGTTGCACCAGTCATTAATAAATATTGTGTGCCCTACATCTTACTCTTAACAACTTAGTGGAGCATATACTGGAACCAAAGTTGTACCATCCACGTCAAACGTACAGTACTTGCAAATCGCTAAAAATGAACTGGAAACGTTTCGACCAGCAAACATATATGATGGCAATGTCTTCAGTTTACTGTAGAATACCCTGTCACTCCCCGCCAGCATGAATATACGAGAGCCCTTCGTCATGCAACACATATTTTCTGAAAATAGTTGGGTTTTATTCAGGATTACAATACACTTTAATATTCCCCACTCTTTTGTCTACAAAATCATATATTTCAACGAAATCTCCGTTCAGTCTCTTACGCCACCTTCCTAGATGCACCTGTATGCCCGCATGGACTCTACTGGTCGGAGCAGAAGTCAGAAGGTGCAAGATCCGGGCTGCAAGGTGGATGAGGAAGAAAAGTCGAACGAAGTTTTGAGAGCTTCTCTCGGCTGGTAGACTTCTGTGCGGCGTTGCGTTGTCGTGAAGAAGGAGAGGTTCGCTTGCATTTTGAGAGTGTCTGCACGTTCCAACATTGCTGCAGTTACAGCTGTGTGCAGCCGGCCGGCAAGCGAGAGATCGGACAGAACTGCACGAGCTTGTGGCGATGATGACAGACACCTCGCCCAACGACTCACTGTGCTTTTGTCCACTGTCAGGTCTCCGTAGACATTCTGCAAGCGCCGATGGATATCTGCGATGCTCTGGTTTTCCGCCGAAAGAAACTCATGGTCAGCTCACAGCTAGTAACGCACCACCGTTACAGACGTCATGTTAAAGACTGCCACCTATCGGAAGTTCATGAAACTATAGGGGCTGATGCGGGAACATTCCACGATGTCCAACAACAAATTCTGCATTTTTCAACCGAAATTGGCTGAGAAAAAAAATTTGTAGCATTAATTATTGAAAACTTCTCGGATTTCATTTCATTTCAACAAACACAAGACAACATAGTTTAACATAACCCCACTCTGGTAAGGAAAACAAGTGCTACGGTGGTAGAGCGTAAGGTAAGGTACGTAGAAAGTTCACCAAAGGGAAGTTAGTAAAGCTTACGTATGTCTCACTTAATATTTTTAACTTAAATTTTGGCATGGCTCTTAAAGCTAAACACAGAACATCTAGTCCAGTCTTGCATGTCACACATTGCATTACTTGCAAATTCCTGTTGGAGGTGAGTCAGCAGCATTAGCTTCCGTGTTGAGTACTATGTATGTGCTATGTCATTAGGTTAAATCTCAAGAATACTAAGGTACTTTGGTGGTATATTTCTATTGCTATGGATGACTGAGGAAATAAATGGTGAACTTGGAGAGTAAATAATTTGGTTCGGATATCCACATGGAAATCACAAAGTAGGCTGATTCCGCACCCGGTCGCTCCATAACACCTGCTTAGAGTTTTCGAAACAACAATACGGATCTGACGCTTTTCGTGCTAATTGGGACCTCTAACTGTCCACAACTCTACCCTTGCTTCAACATCACATTATTAATATTTATTCCATATGCTCTCAACGCTGTTTGCTTTAACACGAATCAACTACCTTTGCTACTAAAGCGGATGTGACAATCATAAAACAGCGGCAGTTCCTCTGCCGATCACGGTTACGCATTTTGTCCTCGTACTGGCAGCCTGGAGCTCGGCAATACACAGCGAGATACGCAACGGCGGATCGGTCGTCGATAACCCGCACTAGAGCCAGTTATTACGGTTAATAACCGTGATATTAAAAAGTCCGTTGTTTCAATTACATTTTTCAATTTCCGGGTGTACGGCAGCGCGACAGCACGCATGTACCGACGCTAGTATTGCCTAGTTATTTAGATTAGCGTTCACTGTACGCTGCCAATTGAGCTCGTTTAATTAACTCTGCTACGTACATCACGGACGAATGTAATTTGTGGGTCGCTGGAGCTTTTAATCCCATTCTTCAATTATTCACTTGCTAGTTTTTTGGTTTCTTGTCAAATTTAGTATTAAAACTTGAAGCTCACAACCCTAGCTGTTGTAAAATTACGTAGAACTCTCATTACGAAACAGATGAAAGTTTTCTGGACGCCATATTCCTGTGAGAGTTTAGAATAGAGTTTATTCCTGCTTACTTGCATCCATAGTCCTACTCTATTTTAGAAATGAGTTTTCCCCTGCAATATTATTAAATGTGTTTATTAAGAATCACGATTTCCGCTATTGTGTCCTTATCAAGCGCCAGCATAAACTGCTTAATTACCGTTTCAATCTCAGGGATGCATTATGTTCACAACAATTTCTAAGAACAAAATTATTTTTAAATTTTACCTCATTATGAAGTGCTTCAATGCATCATTATTCCTCTTCTGTCCACAAATAAGCACAGATTTAGAGAGCATAGACAACTTTCCCTTCCCTAACATGATATCCTGCGAAATATCAATGAAGTGGAACAGGCGGATTCCACATTCCTGGAATTTCAGAAGACTTTTGCAATAGTACCCCACTGCAGACTTCTGACCAAGGTCCAGGCATACAAATAAGATACCCAAATATGTGAGTGGCTTGAAGCCGTCTTATGTAATAGAACCTAGTACGTTGTTCAGGACGGCAAGTGTTCATTAGAAACAAGGGTGTCTTGAAGAGTACACCAACGAAGTAGGGTAATGTAGCATTTATGCCACATTGCCGCCCATTTTATTCCTACATTATATTATAGGCTGCACTGTATAGAGCGAAGCTGCATAAGTAGTCGGTACCCGGTAGCTGACCTCACATCACGCGACGCAAGATGGTCACGTAGTGTGGGAACTCGGAAGGTTTGTGAGGTTTCCTATGCTGGAGCAGTGCGGAGTAACCTTTCGGACGGGGCACCAAGAAGCATTGCGGTCACAGTTTGCTTTTGCTAGTAAATTTTAACTTCCAGCCATAGCGTTGCTCTTGCTTGTACTAAGATCAATGATTTAATAATTACAACAACTTTAATAATTTTTATCACAAAAGTTAGATGTTTTCATTAAGGTGAGCTTTTCAAAGGGTTCAAATGGCTCTGAGGACTATGGGACTTAACATCTATGGGCATCAGTACCCTAGAACTTAGAACTACTTAAACGTAACTAACCTAAGGACTTCACACAACACCCAGTCATCACGAGGCAGAGAAAACCCCTGACCCCGCCGGGAATCGAACCCGGGAACCCGGGCAAGGTGAGCTTTTATTAGATGTTTAAATGGACCAATTGGAAGCGAGCAGGAGGAGACAGGCGCGAAAAGATGGATAACCGTCGCGGTCGGGACTGAATGATGTAAGCAAGTGTGGGGGGGAAGGTGTAAATAAGTGTGTTGTAAGTGATAGTATATTGAGTGACACTGAAATGATTCTCGTGACATTACCAGAAGATAAATAAGCTAAATGTTAAAGCATATTGGTAGCTATGAGACTGTTATTTACTGTGTTCAGGAAATATTTCCAGTTTCAAAATTTAGTTTTGCCGGCTCTGTGCGTCTGCAGGATATTCACGGCAAAGTCTGAATAAATTTGGAAAGGCATTTGTGACATCCTAATCAGTGTCTGCTCTTTTATTTCGGCCGAGTCGTAATTTGAAATTTTATTTTGCACCACTGTTCGTCCTTGTACCATTCAATACAGCTGCAACGAACTCGCGACCTACTGAGAAGAAGAATCCAAAGGGGTCATCAATGGCTACAAACGGCATCCACGAGCTACTGAAGAAGACGCCAGGTGAGCTACAACACCTATGGATAATCACTGAAGGTACAGGGTGCAAGTGCAGGTCAGTCTTAGGGACTTTAATTTCATAGCGTCTGTTTTATGTACGGTCAAACAAAACTGTGATATTCAGTGCCGGCTGGTGTAACGTGTGGAAGCGGAAGTCTGCATAGCAATTTTCGGCAGTATCTAGCAGGCACCGAGCATTTGGCTTGAATACCACCGTTTCGGTGATAAAAAGGCTTAATAATCTGCAGTGCACATCCCTTTCCATTGCTTATTTTCGCTTCACTATTTTTGTCTCCGTATGGCTGTTATAATAGGACCACTCTTATTACTCGTATCTATCCACGTATGTAGTCTGACAGACAAGGTAAGCAGTAATTTACGGCCGTTTGCTGAAGAGGTTGTGTTTTGCGGGAAGGTGTCGTCATTGACTGCCTGTAGGAGAACACAAGATGATTTAGACAGAATCTCTAGTTCGTGCAATGAATGGCAGCATGCCTTAAATGTAGAAAATGAGGAGGAAAAACAATTCTGTAACGTTCGAACACAGCCTTAGTAATGCGCTGCTTGACGCTATCACAATTATTAAATATGTAGACATAATGCTGTAAAACGATGTGAAATGGAATGATCACGTCAGATTGGTAGTATGAAAGCCGAATGATCGACTTCCGTTGTACTGGGAAAATTTTGGGAAAGTATTGCTCATCAATAAAGAAGACGACGTATACAACAACACAAGTGAGACCATTTCTTGAGTACTGCTTAGGTGTTTGGGTCCCCACCAAATCGGGTTAAGGGAAGACGTCTAAGAGTGTCATGCTGCTAGATTCGTTACCGGTAGGTTCTGTCGCCATGCAAGTATTACGGAAATGATTTGTGAACTCAAACGGGAATCCCAGAAGGAAAGACGACGTATTTTTCGCAAGGGATTATTAAGGAAACTTACAGAAAACTCATCTGAAGCGAACTGCAGAACTATTCTATTGTCGCCACTGTAGCGTATGTTTGCAATTAAATTGACGGCGTGTCAGGTGTTGCAGTGCGGGCTGTATACGTCGCAGGACAGTGAAACATCTTAGGTATGTTGAGTATAATATAAAACATAATAGTTCCACTTTCTCCCGCCAGGTAAAATGTGGCACCTTAAGCAGCCAGATTATGAAATGTTTCCTGTTTTGAGGGCAGTACGCTGTTTAGCGCTTGGCGAGGTGTGTTGATTTCTTTTGTGAAGTGACTATTGCTGTAAACGTTTAAGCCGCGCGGGTTTAGCCGAGCGGTCTGAGACGCTGCAGTCATGGACTGTGCGGCTGATCCCGGCGGAGGTTCGAGTCCTCCCTCGGGCACGGGTGAGTGTGTTAGTCCTTAGGATAATTTATGTTAAGTAGAGTGTAAGCTTAGGGACTGATGACCTTAGCAGTTAAGTCACATAAGATTTCACACACACATTTTGTAAACGTTTGAGAAGGTTGAAGTTCTGCGTACGAAATGCGTTGGCTATTGAGTTGTGATACAGGTGAATTACGACGCCATATCTTGACCTGGTAGCAGAAAGTGGAATTATTATTTGTTTTGGCTTTTCCGAGAGGGCACCAATTAATGATGTTTCAGCATGTAAAGGAATTATACACTCCTGGAAATTGAAATAAGAACACCGTGAATTCATTGTCCCAGGAAGGGGAAACTTTATTGACACATTCCTGGGGTCAGATACATCACATGATCACACTGACAGAACCACAGGCACATAGACACAGGCAACAGAGCATGCACAATGTCGGCACTAGTACAGTGTATATCCACCTTTCGCAGCAATGCAGGCTGCTATTCTCCCATGGAGACGATCGTAGAGATGCTGGATGTAGTCCTGTGGAACGGCTTGCCATGCCATTTCCACCTGGCGCCTCAGTTGCACCAGCGTTCGTGCTGGACGTGCAGACCGCGTGAGACGACGCTTCATCCAGTCCCAAACATGCTCAGTGGGGGACGGATCCGGAGATCTTGCTGGCCAGGGTAGTTGACTTACACCTTCTAGAGCACGTTGGGTGGCACGGGATACATGCGGAAGTGCATTGTCCTGTTGGAACAGCAAGTTCCCTTGCCGGTCTAGGGATGGTAGAACGATGGGTTCGATGACGGTTTGGATGTACCGTGCACTATTCAGTGTCCCCTCGACGATCACCAGTGGTGTACGGCCAGTGTAGGAGATCGCTCCCCACACCATGATGCCGGGTGTTGGCCCTGTGTGCCTCGGTCGTATGCAGTCCTGATTGTGGCGCTCACCTGCACGAAGCCAAATCAGGCTTGCGACCATCATTGGCACCAAGGCAGAAGCGACTCTCATCGCTGAAGACGACACGTCTCCATTCGTCCCTCCATTCACGCCTGTCGCGATACCACTGGAGGCGGGCTGCACGATGTTGGGGCGTGAGTGGAAGACGGCCTAACGGTGTGCGGGACCGTAGCCCAGCTTCATGGAGACGGTTGCGAATGGTCCTCGCCGATACCCCAGGAGCAACAGTGTCCCTAATTTGCTGGGAAGTGGCGGTGCGGTCCCCTACGGCACTGCGTAGGATCCTACGGTCTTGGCGTGCATCCGTGCGTCGCTGCGGTCCGGTCCCAGGTCGACGGGCACGTGCACCTTCCGCCGACCACTGGCGACAACATCGATGTACTGTGGAGACCTCACGCCCCACGTGTTGAGCAATTCGGCGGTACGTCCACCCGGCCTCCCGCATGCCCACTATATGCCCTCGCTCAAAGTCCGTCAACTGCACATACGGTTCACGTCCACGCTGTCGCGGCATGCTACCAGTGTTAAAGACTGCGATGGAGCTCCGTATGCCAAGGCAAACTGGCTGACACTGACGGCGGCGGTGCACAAATGCTGCGCAGCTAGCGCCATTCGACGGCCAACACCGTGGTTCCTGGTGTGTCCGCTGTGCCGTGCGTGTGATCATTGCTTGTACAGCCCTCTCGCAGTGTCCGGAGCAAGTATGGTGGGTCTGACACACCGGTGTCAATGTGTTCTTTTTTCCATTTCCAGGAGTGTATAAATTTTTTTTATGAATATATAGACACAAGTTCAACTATCGGAGATTAATGTGTAAAGCATTAGCTGAACAAAACTAGCTTTACGCTCTTCGTTTATTAGTTTTAGAATAAGTTACCCTTTCGCTGTTATCCTATCTTAGAGTTAAGACGTGTTGTGCTATTTCTTACTGATAAAATTGAGTTAGATAATGAGAGTGATTTTGAAGCAGAGCGATTTCGTCTTTTGTGATACCATGGCTCCCAGCTCCTGAAATTCTGGAATATTATTACTATTATTTTAATTTTATGCAGAGAATTAAAATGGAGGCGACAATTTTCACGGCGACGGTGCTCAACAATAGAGGTACGTGAATGAGTTCATCTTTTTCCTTTACTGGTCGCTAGCGTCAATTTCAATATATTTGCCGCGACATTCAGAACCTGCAGTCTTTCTTTAATTTCGAAGTCCACGCATTTACGTTCTACGATGAATAAATGCATTTAACTGTAGTTCATTTTATCAAGGCCACGGCGAATGATTGCTCTCAAGAGGTACATTCTTCTATCCCGTTCGTATGTTCGCATACATTTGAGTGTGTGCAAGAGTAACTATATTTAAGACTCATTTCCTACACAGTATTAATGCTTATTTTTTATTTGGCCACTCATTTGCGAATGTACGTGCCATATTATTTGATTTAGTCAGTCGACTGTATTCTTTAATAACATTATTTGTAATATACAGTGCCTTGGTTTCCACAATTGATCTTTGCCTGTGTCGCAACAGCGCTTCACGCGAAATATTTATTACGCAACATCCACAATAACTTTTCTTTCAAAATTTCGGCGACTGACTGAATAAAGATTTTTCTAACAATAACAGTAGCAAAACAATAATATAAAAGGACGCGTTACAAGCTCCCTGTGACGCATATTTTCGAACTGCAGCACTCGGAACACTGTCAGTTTAAATATACCAACACGGTACAGTTTGCTTGAGGGCCCCGTTTGCGAGTGGAACAGGAAAGTAAATGAATAGAAGTGGTACGTAGCACATTGTAGATGCAGATACTATCCTCATGTCCACCGTGCTTAGTCCGCAGCTCGTGGTCGTGCGGTAGCGTTCTCGCTTCCCACGCCCGGGTTCCCGGGTTCGATTCCCGGCGAGGTCAGGGATTTTCTCTGCCTCGTGATGACTGGGTGTTGTGTGCTGTCCTTAGGTTAGTTAGGTTTAAGTAGTTCTAAGTTCTAGGGGACTGATGACCATAGATGTTAAGTCCCATAGTGCTCAGAGCCATTTGAACCATCTGAATCCACCGTGCTTACATATTTAATATGCATAAACAGATAGGATTCATCATCACATAAATAAAAATACGCAGCACGTAATTAAAACGAAAACTGTGTCAAACCATATCTTTCTGCATGAATTCTATGAACATGTTACATTACTTACTCTAATAATTCGTAGTGGATTCATGTCCTGTAGCACTCTTAACTTCCACCGTGCAAGCACCAGGTATGACATTTAATGACTACATATCTGTGAACGTGCTGTGTGGATTCATGGCTAAACTCCTAATTTGGCGTAGTTTTCTCAGTTTAGTGAAATACTACATCTGATCTGGGTGGTTAAAATTAAACTGATGGTGTTCCGAGTCCTTCAGTTTGGGCAGTATATATCGCAGGATTCTGAAGCTTCGTAGGTATGTTCATTAATAGGTTACTCGTGGATGATACTTGAAAACTTAATAGTTCCACTTTTCACCGCCATCGAAAGATATGGCGCTGTAAGCAGTCAGAACGTGATGTGGACGCAGAAAAGTGGTAGTATCGATCAAACATATGGTAACGGTAGTTCTGGCATGTTTATTAGGATATGCCTACAAATTACAACATATGTTCAATATGGTCTCCCGATTCAGCAACATGCGGCATCTGGAACACGGCACGGTCGACAGTTGCTGGCAGCATATCCGGTGTAATCAGATCGTTGTCGTCGTACGCTATCTTTCAGGTTAGGGAGAGTCCGGATACATCCCTGATACACACGATCTTTCATATATCCTGAATTCAAGCAAATTTTTTCACCTGGCAACTGACATGTGGTATCGCCCTATCTTGCGTGAAAATAGTGATATGGACACAGATACATTCTTGCGAAATGAAATCACATGTTACACAAAGAGATTTCTTATAACGTATAGATGTCACTGTATACCTAACAGGACAGAGAGGTGTAGTCTCCGTGAAGAAAAGCCGACTGAGAATGAAGGAGCTTGTGAAATCACACCACACATTCGCCTAAGCTGAGTGCAGTGGATATTCCTTTACAATATGTTGCGAAGTGAACCCTATATGCGACAATTCAATGTATTGGCGACACCAGAGTAAAGTGTGGCTCGGACGTCCAAAGAACATTCCCCATTTCCATGTGTGCCAAAACATGAAGTGCAAACCCACGGCATTGTATTCAGTCTTGCGGTTTCATTTGGTGCGCTTTCTGAATCCTGAAGTAGTGCCACTGTCAAATGCGGCGCAAAACCTATTGAGCTGTTACCAGGAGAGAGACAATTCCTGTGACTTAGCTGGAGCACTGGCTGCAGAATTTGCGACGTGTGCAGCGTGGTCGGCTGTAGCTACAGCAACTTTATCAACAAATGCCATAGGAAGGAGCTATACCTACAAAGTTTCAGCGTTTTGCTTAGTATACATCCTGCACTGCAGAACTCGGAACACCGTCAATTTAATTATAACTACCTGGTAGACGTCAAAATATCCTTTCTTGACTGTATGAAATATGCTTACAAACTTAAGCATTATGAGCACATGCTTAATAGCGAGTTGTTTCACCTTTGGATCACAATACAGCAGCTGTTCTGCGTGCATTGATTCGGTAAGTCTTTCATAGGGTTCCGGAGATATGTAACATAAATGTCATTGCAAATGTTACGCAATTACCTTCTGTTACGGACCAGTGATTTAGGACGCAAGGCTGGCGCCTCATAGCTTCGCAGATGATTTTCTTGGAGTTCAAACCAAGCGAAGGTGGTGGCAAAGACATCAACATGCGTTCATTATCACTCCCCTCAAACCATTATAGCATGATTCTGGCATTGTGATAGCGTGAGTTATCCTGCTGGAAGCTGCCATTGGATAAGACACTGAGCATAAGGGAGTCCAGATGATGCACATTAAGATTCACGTAGTCCACAGTTGTTAGATTTCGTTCAATTACAATACAGGTCCTATGAAAGTGCAGGAGAATGTGCCCATAGGATAAGACTTCCCCTAGTGGACTGCGCCAATGCATTCATGGGCTAGTACATACGCTATGCAGACATTCGCCTGGATAACGGCGTATCTGGAGGTGACCGTCGGATTGGTATAACAAAAAAATAATTTATCATACCAGGTGACAGGTTTCCATTGATCCAAGACCCAATCTCAATAATACTGTGTCCACTGAAAATGTAATTTATTCATCAACTGTGCAGCCAAATCTTAAATGACATGCAGTGACACTCTACTGACAGAGCTTTAAGTGAAAAGCCGAAAAGCTTCGCCGTTTACGAGATGCTTGTTACTCGGCGCCTGGTTATAACATTCTGTCTTTTGTCAAAGTCCCTCACGTCAGTGTTTGTCCCTATTTACAATCCTATCGTTTCCTATTATTGTCCATCGTCTGCTGCCGCCTCAAGTTCCCGAAACGCCACCAAGTTGGGCAATGTTTATAATGTTTCCGTTTATCGGTGTAAATAAACGTAGTTCATACAGTGATAATTTCTTTTTAAATGGAAAACTTACGGATTCACGCACTTTAAAGTCAGGTAGGTACAGTTCTTTAAAAGACACTCTTTTATTAACCTTTTTAAATTAATTGGTACATTAGTTATTTATATGAATACAGCTGACACTTAATTGACAGGCAATCATCGTAGGTCACACCATTCCCTCATTCTGGCTCCTGGATTTCTCCCTTACCATCTGCACCCATCCTGTCCACCTCTTACCACCCTCACCTACCTTGGCCTCACCAATGACCGTCACCTAACCTGGATCCCTCATCTCTGCTCCATCCAATCCAAAGCCCACAACTGCCTCCGATCTTTAAACTCCTCTCTGGCCAGACATAGGGGTTGAACCCCTCTACCGTCCTCCAAACCTACCCCCCCCCCCCAAATTCTATAAGTCCCTCCATATCCTCGGGCGCCATGCACTCCGTCTCGCCTTCCGTGTATGCCTCCCGTTCCCCACGCAGATCCTCTATGACCTGATTCCTTTCACTCATCTGCTCCCATTCCTCGAACATATCTGCATACTCTACACCTCCCGCTGCCTTGATCCCCGTCATTCCCTGGTTGCTGCTCTCCTCTCCAACCCCCACCCTCTGCTGCGCCTTCCCTGTTGTGTCCAAACTACCCTCCTTCTCTACACCCTTCATCTCTTCCCTAGGTGGCTTCCATCAACTCCCCCTCCCAGATGATGCCCTCTCTCCCTCCATTTATCCGTCCTATTAACTCTGATCCTCATCTCCCTCTCCTTTCCTCTGTCCTTTCCCCAGGCTCACCCTTCCCACCATTCCTTCCTGTTTTTTCCCCACCTCCCCTCTCTCTTCCTCCCTTCCCCCCTCCCCCAGAGTACTTTTGCATTCCCCTCCTCTGCCTTTTCCCACTCCCTCTTGCGTCTGCCCAGCCCCCCCGCTCTTATGGGTCCTCGTCCTCCATCGGTTCCTTCCCCCCTCCCTCCCCCCACTTCGTTTTTCCGCTCCTTCCCCCCTTTTCTTTCCCATCATCTGTCCAGGTTCCCCCTGCCTGCCCTAGGCTATGGTGTCCCATATTTGTGGCAACTTTTTAGTGCAGTGTTCAAGTGATTGTTCAGTGTTGTGCGTCTTTCCACAGTGTTGCGAACAGAAATCATGCTATCGCTGGGTGTGGTTTTTGTATCTCTTGCGAACAGAAACCAGACTGTCGCCATATTTTTTAACTGTCTGTCTACTATTTTACCCGTCTGCTTCCTGTGTATTTTATTAGCACCACCAACTCTTTCTTTTATGTTTTAAGTTCCACAATTTTCTGCCATTTTACCATTTAAGTCACCGATCTTATCTCCTGCTTTTCTTATTTATTATCTTCATTTTTTTAAACAAATTCTGTAGGCTGAAGAGCAGCGTACTAAGCTGCTGCCAGCCCGCCCCCCTTCGGGAGGAATCGAAATTCAATAAAGAAAAAAAAAACACTTAATACAAAAGAGGAACAAGCGTAGTCACGATTTTTAATAAATACATTTAATAACACTCCAGGCGGAAAACGTTGACGCATCTAAGGTATGGAAATTATAAATTAAATCTATCAGCAATTGTACAGTCGATTTTCACGGATGCAAGGTGGATATGGAAATCTTTGACTTTAGAAAAAATGAATTCTTTCCTCAATCAAAGGACTACTTTAGGAAAGAAGTTCGTTTGAGTTATTATCGAATTTTCCCTGAGAATAGTGCTCCATTTCATTATTTAAATTTCGTTTCAGCAAATTACGCGTGTAGCCTATTGGAGTAGTTTGTCTAAGAGTCTCAGTTACCAAATGTACGAGGTAATTATAATCGTTGTACACTGAAATTTTATGGACAAAATCCATAAACATGCGTGAGACAGAGTTTGTAGTCTTTGCATTGGCCTCACGAAGTTCTGAAACTCTATCGCCAGAGCACGGTGCCCATTTTATTGCAGACTCTTTGAAAGGCAAACTCAGATCGCTATAATGTACGGAGGGTCACCTAGCACACGGGGATAATTTCTAATATGCTGTAGGTAAGTGTAACGAAACCATCCTTCCTACACAATAATGACTTAGTGGACTGATTTTTTGGCAGACAATGCTGTTAGTTAACTGAAGTTGTTTCATTAAAAATATGGGAACTTCCATCAAGTACAGCCACAGGCAGCATCAGTTAATGAACAGAAATGTGAAACCGAGTGCATTTCAACACAACTGTCGCACATTACATCAAAGAAAAACTGCATTGATGTAAAAAGTCGATCGATTACTTAGTTTCGGTATTTATTAATAGATATGCATCGATTGGTTGATGAGATACGTTCTGGAATATAATTCTTGTCAACTGTATGAAATCCGTAACAGTTTCGACTGACGGGAACACCAAACTCATACAATTGTGATCTCTCGATGCTTTCATAGTACATTCCAAGAACGACTTTGAGAGGAGAATATCCGCATTTTATTCACTCTAAATTCGGATGTACATCTATATTTCGCTACCCTCATTACGGCAGGACATTCAGTACCATCACACCATGCAGACTGTCAGTTCCGCTGAAAGAATTGTGGCATTGTCGCATGCACCCCTGGTGCTTAATACCCTATTAATATAAAGCTGTGGTGGAAGCTACGAAAATTACTTTTAACACAGTTTACTTGCATTTCTCCAATTGTAGCTTGAGAAAAATATTTTAACTTTCTTTCCTACTCTTATTGCGAATCGCTGTTGTATGAAATTCGCAATTTATTATGTGAGTTCTGGGTGGCAATAAGTTTCAGGAATGTGGTATGAACGTTAGATACCACACTTGTTAGGGGTTGCAGTTATTGACCGCGGTCTGTACTAGTACCGCTGGAACCGCGAGTCGCAGCTAGCGCCGCTCCGCGCCTTGTAAAAAGTCTCTAGCGAGCGTGAAACACGTATGTTCTGTAGCAGCGATGGCGAGCCATGACAGAATCTCTGACCAGAGAGTTATTTATCGTTGCTAGTCTGCGCTTGCCCGCGCGTGAGTGCAGCTGTAGTAGAGCGCGGGAGACGGTATCAGTTCGAGAGTAGTAGCGCATGCGAGATGACATAGTCTGTGCTAGTAGCGCGCGCGAGACAGTTGGAGTTGTGTGTGAGGAGTCGGCGGGCGTCGACATGGGCCTCTGGTCAAGGTTCAGGACGAGGTATATTTTTTAAATAAGGTAATGAAGCAGCATTGCGCACATCTGATAATGTAATGTATCTTAACTGTAATTAATTTGTTCAAGAATCGCCCCAATAATAATTTTGTTCTCAAAGCAATCATTTTAAGAAAATAATCTTTACAACTGAAAGAATTTTTCCTTTGCTTTTCCTTCCAGAATCAATTTATCAGGTTAATCTTAACGTTAATTTTGTAGGGACTTAACATTTTTGGACATTTTTATTATCATTGACTTTTATTACTGTGGGAAGCTAACATTTGGCACTATTTGCAATTCTTATTCTATTCTTTTCATTTAAAAATAATTACGGGGAGGTAACATTTGGCACTATGTCCATTAACATTTGAATAACATTTTTCATATTTCTCCGGGGAAGTTACACTTGGCGACATCCGGTCCAGGATCGTATTTCGTTGAGAATCTTCGGAAAAGTAGTCAGATATTTGCTCTTATTTACTTAATATAATTAGCATTTGGCGCAACGCTTTTACTAATTTTATGACTTTCTTTCCTCAGATCATCGGCAATTCGTTGCTCTGTTGTATTTGTGTTTGTTGCTTTTTGCATTGTGCTTATTTCATGTGTGAATAATTGTGACTATAGTAAAAATGCCGCGAAAGACTGTGAATAGTGTATCGCGAGGTATTATGAATGAAATTACCGACTTAGACAACTTCACTGATAGTACTTGTGACACGCAGTGTAATGATGACAATCGTGCGTTCACTGACAATCAATGCGTTCCAACCACCAATAATGATGTAGATCTTAATGATGAACAAGCGAACTTAATAGTGTCCTCTGTTAATTTGATGACAATTGATGACGCGGGGAGCTCTATTGTAATGAACGCTGCCCAGCTTAACACACCCGGTTTGGAAAATTTAAGTAACGTACGGACAAATTTTTATAATGAAAATGGACAGTGTACTGAAAGTACGACGGATTTATTTAATTCCGAAATAGTGTCTGACAGTGTACATCCGACTGATAATCCTTTTTGTAAATTACAGAATGACCAAATGATCACACAAAGCGCGACAATTGCAGGTACACCACTAAACAGCACAGAGAATGGAAATGCTAATTTTGGCTTGGAACAAATTATGGCAAAATTGCTACAACAACAATTTAGTGAAAATTTCAAACAACTTAGAGAACAGAACAAACAAGATAGCGAAAATCTCAAACAACAAATTAATGAAAAACTAGACAACAATGATGAAAATTTCAAATGGCTTAGTGAACAGGTCAGACAACAGAGTGAAGATAACAAACAAGATAACGAAAAACTCAAACTATACTTGAATGAAAAATTAGACAACAATTCCAGACAACTTAATGAAAAATTAGGCAACAATGACAGGCAGCTTAGTGAGCAAATTAGAGCCGTTGCCGCGCAGTGTCATGACACTAAGGAACAGTTACGCGAGGAAATTGAGGCTTGTTCAAGAAAAAGTAGCGAAGCAATTAGATCTGTTGCTCAAGAATTACGGGATAGCTGCAACAGAAACACTTAGAGAGGAAATTAGTACAGTCGGTAAACAATGCTCTGTAAAAGCTACACAATTACGCGACGAGTTTAAAGCAATGACAGCAGAACTTTCGCGCACAATGGATGCAAAGATAGACGCGAAATTCGAACAACAGAACACTCAGATTGACGAACGTTTTAATCTTCACATACAAAACAGTGATACGCGTTTCCGCAAATTTATACAGGATCAAAATAAAGTAAAACGTCAAGTAATGAAAACAATCACTGCACAGAGACAAGAAAACAAACGTAAAATGTTTGCGAAAGCAAAAACATACGTAGACAACAATATTGCTACAGTGTCCGACGAAATTAATACCATCAAACAGTTAAGCACAGAATTATGTGATGAAATTTCCGATCTTAAATCAAAAACAGATACACACACAGCAGATATTCAGACAGTAACAGACAGATTCGAACAATTAGAACTAACACAGGATTCCGATGTCGTGAAAGCTGACGTTAAAAAATTGAACGAAACCACACGTAAATTACAAAAACGGATTAATACTACTGACACTAAAAACGATGATCAGGTTAAAATACTGACTGAAAAATATGATGAATTGGCCAGTCGTATTGATGTTATCGAAAGTACTAATGACAATAAGTCAGACGATACTGCACCGATTTCGTTTAACCAAACACCTGAATTCCAAAATTTACAGCAGACAGTTAATGAGATCGATTCATCTAACAACACCTTACGTAGAAAATTGTCAAGTTTACAGCAAGAAGTAACAGAGATAAAAAATATTTCAGTTAATAACACATCACAGCACACGCCACTTTTCGAACATTTGTCAGACTCGCGCAGTGCGTATAATTTGGGTAACCTACAGAGAGTACAGGACTTAGATTCCGAACAACCAGAGTTCAACAGATTCTCATACAATCATGAACCTGTTCCGTCATACAGAGACGATAATTTTGATTACAAACATTTTCTATCAGTGAGAAAATTTAAAGTGTTTAAAAATGACAGAACACAGATTTACCCACTGGATTGGATACAACAGTTTAGTTTTGCTTTTCCACCGACTTGGCCAGTAACACACAAACTTGAATTTATTTGCAGTTTTTTGGAAGGCGAGCCAGCAACTCGTATGAGACCGATCGCGAGGCAATGTTACTCGGTAGAAGAATTTCAGAATGCTTTTCTGTCAGCATACTGGTCGAAGACGACACAGCACGGAATTAAAGATCAGTTAATTAGTTTACCAAATTATGAGAACACAAATTTTCCCAGTGTGACGCAATTTTTTGAGCACATGGTACAGCAAAACCAGTACCTAAGTGAACCGTACAGTGAATCTGCACTCATTCAATTATGTATCTCTAAATTACCACTGTCATTAAGAGTGTCACTTTTAACAGGTCAGCAAAAAGAAAATATTTCGGCACTCAGGGATCTGCTGCAGCTTTTAGAAGAGCAGCAATCAGACTATTCCTTCGTAAACAAAAATTTTTCATATAACAACCAAGGCCAGCAAACTTACATTAATTACGATCAACCACGTAATTTCAATAGTAAAAGTAACAGACGCTTTAGGAATGACAACCACCAAAACGTTAATAACAAACAAAATTCTAACTATCAATATCGTCAAAATTTTCAGCAACAGGAACCACATATTTGGAACAATAGACGTTTTCCACCGCAACAGCATGAAAGTCATCCGGTTAGCATACCTGACCAACAATGTTATGCACAAGGTCAGCCAAGCTTTAATGTTTCGCCGCGTGCACGTATAGTCCAGGGTGCAACAAATAGTAACGCATGGCAGCAAAGGAACAACTATGTACAGAAAACACAGTATTTCAATTCCTACCGCAATGCACCGTATAGGAATGACTATTACGACAGGCGTAAAAATAATGAGGACAATTTTCAGCATACATCTAACAACAGTCGGTCATACCAACAGCAAAATCATCCGCAAGAACATATTCTCATGAATGAACCCGACAGTAGGTATCATCCAGAGCGTAATACGTCTGGAAGAAGTAATAGAACAGTTCAAATAGTAGAAATGCCACAACATCCTCCTGAAAATAATAACACGTCAGATAGAATCTGACTAGATACTGTACAGGTCGCATCTTCCAATAACACAAACACTACTTTAGGCACGCAGAATGTTCTTCACGAAAATGTAATTACTTTTGACGATATCAGAGACACTCTTTTGCAGGAAAGAGCAGTTGTTCAAAAAACCATTTCACATCCTGTTATCGAAATTAAAATAGGTTCATCGAAATTTTCAGCAGTAATTGATTCTGGATCTCCTATGTCAGTAATAAATGAAGAAACTTTCAACGAATGTAACAAAGAGAATACGTATCCTACATTACCATTAGGCAAAACGAAAGTAAAAGGAGCAGTATCGAGTAAAGGAGTGGATGTAAAATTACAGACGCATTTATCATTTTGTATTGGAGGTCATACTTTTCACTCAAATTTTTGGATTGTTCCCTTATTGACAACAGACGTTATTTTAGGTACTAATTTTCTCGTAGAACACGACGCAGTGGTTGAATTTCGGAATTCCTATTTAATATTGAAGGACGAAAATGTACAATTGGCTTTAGAATTATCTGCGGAAGAACAAACAATTAATCGCACAGAGGTCATTTCCGTATCACGTGGCATAGACTGCAATTCCACATTGTTCACAGATACGTATGTGCATAAGTATAAGACTCCAAACGAAGCTGACTACGACGTAATGCAAATGATTTCTGACGAAGTTAAACAAAGCAGTGCAAATACAAACGACGAACGCACGCA
Source organism: Schistocerca piceifrons (assembly GCF_021461385.2). Classification (NCBI taxonomy): domain Eukaryota; kingdom Metazoa; phylum Arthropoda; class Insecta; order Orthoptera; family Acrididae; genus Schistocerca; species Schistocerca piceifrons. The sequence continues at coordinate 357,419,079 of NC_060141.1, read as the reverse complement.
ACTACACAAAATTCTTTTACAGCAAGCTCCAGTTTTCGACAATGTTCCTGGTACTATGTCCGGATTTATGTATGAATTTCAAGTTAAACAGCACGATACATTTAAAGCTAAACATCATCCCATTCCATATATACATAGAGAACAAGTTAAAAAAGAATTGCAAGATATGCTCGACCAAGGAATTATTGAACCGGCAGTTAGTCCGTACATAAACCCGCTACATATTGTTAAGAAAAAAGATGGCTCACTTCGCCTTGTACTTGACTCGCGTCACATTAATGACATTATTATTAATGAAACAGATCGACCACAGACACTAGAGGAACTTCTACAGAAATTTCACGGTACTGCTATTTATTTTACGTTAGATTAGAAATCGGGATTTTGGCAAATTCAACTTCATCCGAATTGCAGAAAGTATACAGCTTTTCTCTGTTTTGGTGACTGTTATCAATTTTGCAAATTACCATTCGACTTAACTATTTCTTCCGCAGCTTTTATTCGCGGTTTGAACACAATACTTCCGACAGAACTTAAGGACAGAATTACGACGTTTGTAGATGACATTCTTATTGCAGAAGCTAACTGGACTGAAAACAATCTGATTCTAGAACAACTGTTGCAAACTTTTCATGCACAAGGACTTACAGTTAATCTTAGTAAATCGCACTTTGTCAAAACTTCTATAAAATTTCTTGGACACGTAATTTCAGCAGAAGGCATTGCGCCCGATCCGGAAAAACTTCAAGCTCTACGTGACATTACTGTTCCTACGACGACGAAACAACTACGCAGTTTTTTGGGCTTAATTAACTTTTTTCGTAAATTTATTCATCATTCTGCTTTAGACACATCTAGATTATGCCAATTAACAGATAAAAACAGTATTTGGTCCTGGGATAAGCAAGCACATTCTGAATTTATGAACCTGAAACATGCTTTGTTGAATGCACCACTTTTATCGCACCCAGATCTTACTAGAAATTTTTCCATTGCCACCGGCAGTTCCAACACCGCTTTAGGCGTACACATTTATCAGGAAATTGAAGAAGATGGCTCAACAGTAATTAAAAACATCGCATTTGCAAGCCGCATTTTGTCACCTGCTGAACGAAATTATTCTGTTACAGAACTAGAAACATTATGTGTTGTATGGGCTTTCACGAGATTTAGGCACTTTCTTTATGGCAGACATACCACCGTTTACACAGACCACAGTGCGATACAATTCTTACTTTCAGCTAAATTTACTCACGACAGATTAAGCAGATAGAAACTTTATTTACAGAAATTTAATTTTACAATTGTTCACATTCCCGGCACACAAAATGTTATAGCAGACGCACTATCCCGTTCTCTCAGCAACAATCAGCAAGACGTCGCAACCAACTTCTGCAAAGCAAATTTCAGCGTAATGTATATCCAACAAGTTGCATTTGAAAATTTTATTTCGTCGTCATTACGGAACATAGCACAAGAGCAAAGTAAAAACAATGTGTGGAAAGAAATTAAACACCTTTGGCAAGATAACAATAATGTTACAATTAGGAACCATTACACTGTACGCAATGACATTCTGTTTCTCCGCTCTCACCCTGACAGCAACAATTGGTTATTATGCATTCCTGATGAACTGGTTACCAAATTAATATGGTATACTCATTTAAGTTACGCACATTACGGAGCCAGAAAATGTTTTCTTATACTGAGATAGAACTGTTATTTTACCAACATGGAGAAACGTTTACGACGAGTTTTAGCGTTATGTAAAATTTGCCAGAAAGCTAAGTCAGACACGACTTCACATATTCCTCCATTATATCCCATTGTACCTGCTAAATTAAGACATATGGCCGCAGTAGACATTTTTGGTCCAATTCCGAGAACTAACAGAGGTTTTTGCTACATCTTTGTCGCTGTTGAACTCACTTCAAAATTTGTTACTTACACTCTGTTACGCAAAGCTACTGCTAAAACCGTTTCGAGAGCATTTGTAAAACATTTTCTATTTCATGTAGGGCATGTCATAAGAGTAATTTCCGATAATGGATCACAATTTCGTTCTGTTATATGGACACGCATGTTAGGAGCTAGAAACATTTCTCCGATCTGTATATCTAAGTACCATGCTTCTTCGAACCCTTGTGAACGATTAATGAAAGAAATTGGTAAACTGTGTAGAATATACTGCCACAAAAGACATATTGACTGGGATACACACATATTCTCCTTCCAAGATGTAATTAATTCCATACCAAATGAATCCACTATGCTATCTCCGTCTGTTATACTGAAAAATGCTGAACCACCTAACAAAATTAATGAATTAGTAAACTTTCCTACATCTTGTCGATTACGACAGCACGAAATAATTAACATTGCGCTAAACAACATCAAACGTGCCGCAGAGCGCCGAAGAAGACAGCAAATACAGGTTTTTACACGCCGTGACTTTAACATTGGACAGAAGATATTAGTACGTACACACTATTTATCCAGCAGAATAAAAGGTAAGTGCAGTAAATTTGAACTTCTATACGCAGGTCCATATCGGATTCCCAGCATTCCTCACCCCAATGTTGTACACGTCGAAACTTTGAGAACCAGGAAAAGTAAGGGCAACCACCATGTGTCGAACATTAAACCCTTTATTGAATGAAACCACTTTATGATTTGACGTGCTATGATGCCACTTATGACCACTTATGCAATTATATTTATGTGACTAATTATTGATGACTATCGTATTTTTTCTTGGCAAGTGCCCGGCAAGGTAAGGTTAGCAGGTCGCTCTTCTTGTCGTTACACATCAGACCGTGCATATTTTTCCAGACAAACTTACGTATTTTATGAATAATTATGCAATTCTATGTAGTGACGTATTAATTTTATCAAATTCTCTCTCCATTAAAGTTTTTAATTCTCGCCTCTATTAACTACGCTATATACAAGCTGAACACAACGAACGTCACATTTTGTCTTTCTTATGTATGTACGATTGTTTTCATGTTTTGTTTGTATGCACTGTGAAATAGTTAAGGTATAACACACACCAGTTGACTTTGACGTTTTTTGCCCTATGATATCTCAACATCGTGACTGTTTTACATTTTTCTTTTTTTTTTTTTGCTGCTGCATTGTGATATTCTCTGTACATTTTTGCCTTTGAACACTGTCTATGCTTTTGACATATTACGTTTTCTGTCATGTTATGCTGTATGCTTAATTATGTCACCATAAACCAGTCATTATTTAGTGGGTATATGATTTAAATGCAAGACATTAATCTTTGTTCATCAATTTCAGAAAGAAATGATGCGTAAAGGAAATAAATTAAACAGAAATGGGAATTTCAACTACGGAATAGACGAAAGAAGATACAAAAAACTTATGAGGAAGAGTAAATGGATCAGAATTAACAAGCATTAACAAGAATATACTATACACATCGTAGAATAGCAGTCTTAACCAATTTTTTCTTTCAGAATACAAGGCGACTGATGGAGGCTGTCAGACAGAACTACACATCTTAGTTTTAGTGATGAAATATGCTAGAGATAAGGAATAGTTGTGTAATGAGTATTGAAGTGATTTTTTTTGCAGATGATAATGAATGCTGATGAAGAGTAATGATGAAGAATATGCTACTATGAATAATGAAGTTTTTCTTTACAGGTGATGATAATAATGAAGTTATGATAATATGGATAATGAAGTTTTTCTTTACAGATGAGGATGATGTTGAAGTTTATGTATTTATGCTATGTAGTTATTTAAGTATTTGCTGCAGTTTGTTTTGACACTATGTTTTATATCGTATGGTATGATGACTGAAGGTTTTGGAAAGGACAGCTATGGAACACATTTTTTATACACATTTCACTACCTGTTAATTCGAAGTTCACTACTTTTCAGCATAGTATGTGTTTCTTCTTTCAGCTCAATAATCCATTTTGTATTTTTTCCAGGAGAAGCCTTTCATGATACTTACTAAACTTGTTACTTATTAAACCTATACTAGTACTTGCATTTTTTTTACCCAGTTGTGTCACAACCTTGCTACAGCTGACTCATGACGAATGACGTTACACATTTTTCATTTACAGGAACAACCCTGAAGCAAATTTTTTTCTTTTTCTTTTCTTGCTTTCCCTTATAACTACCCAAAGCAATGCATTGCTAACAAAAAAAAAGTGTGTATCACCAGTTCCAAATAATGCTACCCATTTAAGAGAGTTCTGAATAATACTGAATGATGAACAATGTTTTGTACTATTCAATACTTGCTGGCCACTGAGTGCCAATAATTAGTGTAGCTAAATGAATTATGTTGATACTATACCATTCATTAGCTCATGTTTTCAATGATGACTTTTGATGTTTTGTAACTGGCCACTGAGTGCCAATAATTAGTGTAACTAAATGAATTATGTTAATACTATATCATTCATTAGCTCCTGTTTTCAATGCTGACTTTTGATGTTTTGTAACTGGCCACTGAGTGCCAATAATTAGTGTAACTAAATGAATTATGTTAATACTATACCATTCATTAGCTCCTGTTTTCAATTATGACTTTTGATGTTTTGTAACTGGCCACTGAGTGCAAATAATTAGTGTAACTAAATGAATTATGTTAATACTATGCCATTCATTAGCTCCTTTTCAATGATGACTTCTGATGGTTTATAATTGGCCAATAAGTGCCAATGTTCACTATAATCAGTTAATTTTATGAACATTATTCTGTCATACTAAATATGCTTTGTAACTGGCCAAGGACTGCCACTGTTTATTGTAATACGATTACCCATGATGCCAATAATTGCTATAATCAGTTAATTTTATGAACATTATTCTGTAATACTAAATACATGGTACAGAAATGTTCAATAACTGGGCTATGAATGCCGCAAACTACTACTGTAATTCTCAATGAAGACTACTATGTGACTTAATGTCCTTCACCTTCTGAGCTAACTACCCTGAATTACTGCAATATCCATTTGTCCTATCCATCCTCATGATCATGGAGCACTATATTTGGTTTTTGCACTGATTCTACGTTGGTGTGCCTTGTAAGAGTGTGGTGTTGGCACGACATGCTGTCCACCACCGTGAGCGATGGAGACGTTATTATGGTCCCACTGTTTGGTGTACCTGATGTACTGCCAAAATGATAACATGGAATATTACTACGACATTTCAGTGTCTTGGCTACGCTGATAAACACTTATGGGAATAGAACTTCAGATTGTCTAACTTGGTGTTGTACTTCTGTGGAAAGATATGGACTTTCAGTGCAGCTGCGTGCAACCTAAAGTGCTACAACAATGATGCAATCCTTCCCTTTCCTATCCTAATTCTTGTAACATAGTAAAAAAAAAATTTTTTTTTGCTAACATGATTTGTATTCATGACCTATACATTTTTTTTGATTTGATGATACGTTCTAAACTACAGTACATGTGCACTTATGTGATGTGTTAATATGTTTTCTACTGAACTTCAGTACCTGTGCACTTTTCTCATTTTTCAATATGACTTGTACTCATTCTGTATACATTTTGTGATTTCCTGATATGTTCAATACTTCAGTGTGTATGCACTTACGTCATTTGTTACTCATTGTATATACATTTCCTCATTTGTTGATATGTTCTGAACTACAGTGCATGTGCACTCATGTCACTAATCAACATGATTTTTTGCCATTATGTTTATTTGTGTGAAAATGCTAAAGAGTTTTTCAGTGCGTGTGCACTTATGTTATTTCTTTTGTACTCACATTTTGTCATTGTCTAGTATGTTTTGTACTTGATGCATGTGCACCATATTTCCTTCATGTTCTATATCCGTATATATGCTGTTATTGTAAAGTTAATTAGTTAAGAAAAAATTTGTTGCTCATAGCAAGTCCAAATGACTCAAAATCGCTGCCAAATTTTTGCCCCCCCCCCCCCCCCCCCCAGTGGAGTGTTATGAAACACGTATGTTCTGTAGCAGCGATGGCAAGCCATGACAGAATCTCTGACCAGAGAGTTATTTATCGTTGCTAGTCTGCGCTTGCCCGCGCGTGAGTGCAGCTGTAGTAGAGCGCGGGAGACGGTATCAGTTCGAGAGTAGTAGCGCATGCGAGATGACATAGTCTGTGCTAGTAGCGCGCGCGAGACAGTTGGAGTTGTGTGTGAGGAGTCGGCGGGCGTCGACATGGGCCTCTGGTCAAGGTTCAGGACGAGGTATATTTTTTAAATAAGGTAATGAAGCAGCATTGCGCACATCTGATAATGTAATGTATCTTAACTGTAATTAATTTGTTCAAGAATCGCCCCAATAATAATTTTGTTCTCAAAGCAATCATTTTAAGAAAATAATCTTTACAACTGAAAGAATTTTTCCTTTGCTTTTCCTTCCAGAATCAATTTATCAGGTTAATCTTAACGTTAATTTTGTAGGGACTTAACATTTTTGCACATTTTTATTATCATTGACTTTTATTACTGTGGGAAGCTAACATTTGGCACTATTTGCAATTCTTATTCTATTCTTTTCATTTAAAAATAATTACGGGGAGGTAACATTTGGCACTATGTCCATTAACATTTGAATAACATTTTTCATATTTCTCCGGGGAAGTTACAAGCGCTCGCCCACTCTTGCTAGGTAAGTCAAGTATGAAAGTAGTATAGCCTTCATCTGATAGGAAGCAACCTCTAACAAGGCGCTTAGTTAAGGTATGGCCTATGTGATGCCTCTATAGCTCTCTGTTTGTAATTATATTCCTCCTGACTATGAAGACTCCTCTACCACCAGTTAAGTGCAACATACACTACCGGCCATTAAAATAGCTATACCACGAAGAGGTGCTACACACGCGAAATTTAACGGACAGGAAGAAGTTGCTGTAATGTGCAAATCATTAGCTTTTCAGAGCATTAACACAAGGTTGGCGCCGGTGGCGATACCTACAGCGTGCTGACATGAGGAAAATTTCCAACCGATTTCTCATACACAAACAGCAGTTGACCAGCGTTGCCTGGTGAAACGTTGTTGTGATGCCTCGTGGAAGGAGGAGAAATGCGTACCATCACGTTTCCGACTTTGGAAAAGGTCAGATTGTAGCCTATCGCGATTGCGGTTTATCGTATCGCGACATGCTGCTCGCGTTGGTCGAGATCCAATGACTGTTAGCAGAATATGGAATCGGTGGGTTCAGGAGGGTAATACGAAACGCCGTGCTGGATCCCAACGGCCCCTTATCACTAGCAGTCGAGATGAAAGGCACCTTATCCGCATGTCTGTAACGGATCGTGCAGCCACGTCTCGATCCCTGAGTCAACAGATGGGGACGTTTGCAAGACCACAATCACCTGCACGAACAGTTCGACGACGTTTGCAGCAGTATGGATTATCAGCTCGGAGACCATGGCTGCGGTTACCCTTGACGCTGCATCACAGACACGAGCGCCTGCAATGGTGTACTCAACGACGAACCTGGGTGCACGAATGGCAAAACGTCATTTTTTCGGATGAATCCAGGTTTGTTTACACCATCATGATGGTCGCTTCCGTGTTTGGTGACATCGCGGTTAACGCTCATTGGAAGCGTGGATTCTTCATAGCCATAATGGCGTATCACCCGGTCACCTCTTGTCCGCATTGACGGCACTTTGAACAGTGGACGTTACATTTCAGATGTTTTACGAACCGTGGCTCTACCCTTCATTCGATCCCTGCGAAACCCTACATTTCAGCAGGATAATGCACGACCGCATGTTGCAGGTCCTGTACGGGCCTTTCTGGGTACAGAAAATGTTGGACTGCTGCCCTGGCCAGCAAATTCTACAGATCTCTCCCTAATTGAAAACGTCTGGTGAATGGTGGCCGAGCAACTGGCTCGTCACAATACGCCAGTCACTACACTTGATGAACTGTGGTATCGTGTTGAAGCTCCATGGGCAGTTGTACCTGTACACGCCATCTAAGCTCTGTTTGACTCAACGCCCAGGGGCATCAAGGCCGTTATTACGGCCAGAGGTGGTTGTTCTGGGTCCTGATTTCTCAGAATCTATGCACCCAAATCGCGTGAAAATCTAATCACATGTCAATTCTAGTATAATATATTTATCTAATGAATACCCGTTTATCATCTACGTTTATTCTTGCTGTAGCAGTTTTAATGGTCAGTAGTGTGTTATTTTTTACCAACGACTTCTAATTATTTTAGTCGTTGTAGACCCAGACAATGCAGCCAGCTCCTTATCGACTTCGCTGACAAACCTGCTGTGTCTGCAAAGAAGAGATTTGTAGTTTATATTTAGCATTGGCCACCAGTCATTCACATTGGCGATGATTCGTTCGGCGTCATCATAACAAGTCACAAAGAAGTGCCTGAAATATTTAAGCGAGAAAATTATCATGTGTGGCCCCACCAGTAACTTCACAAGCATCTAACAGTGTGAACGGTAGCGCAGTCAGCACATTTTTCAGGATTCGCTAGGTACCATCGAGATTAACGTGTACAAAATAATTACTATTTATTGTAGACTTTAAAACAGTGTGAGTGTGATAATCTCATTAGACAAAGTATCAATCACTTCCTCAAAAGAGCATACAGAACGCAGTAGACCAGTGGTCATCACACTTTTTTGCTTAATATCCAGGGACATCTCGGGCCGCCTAGGAATGAGGAGTGGAGGGGGAGGGGAGCATGAGAAGGGGGAGGAGGGCAAAGTGGCCACTCAAAGGAAAAAATCTGTAATCACAAACCATTGTTATTGATAGATGCTTACCACTTACACAGTTTGAATCTGCTTATTTCACAGTTGGCCGGTGTGGCCGTGCGGTTAAAGGCGCTCCAGTCTGGAACCGCGTGACCGCTACGGTCGCAGGTTCGAATCCTGCCTCGGGCATGGATGTGTGTGATGTCCGTAGGTTAGTTAGGTTTAATTAGTTCTAAGTTCTAGGCGACTGATGACCTCAGAAGTTGAGTCGCATAGTGCTCAGAGCCAGCCAGCTTATTACAATGGATCACACCAAATATTTCTGAGCGAAAAAGAATGTAATATACTGGAACATCATGTATTTTTCTGAAAGCTTAAATAGTGCCAAATTTTTCGTACCTAGCTGGGTAAGTGACCAGTGACATCGCAGCAGTATCCCGTGTATTTCCGAACATATTTTCTAAGCGTCCTGATGTCCTAGTATGTGAAATAATGCCAAGTGGCTGCAGCAGGCCGTTTTTAGACGGACTTCGGTCCAGTACAACGGAACGGGAACGGTTTTATATAATTAAGTTAATTAACTCCAAAATTTCACGAAGGGGTGGAATGGCGGATGGTTACTTTGAATGTAAAATGGTTTAGAAGTCAGAAAGAGTCCTCGGTCCGACACACAGTTTTAATCTGCCAGGAAGTTTCGGTTTATACGTCAGTTTTATCTTATGTATCACGCGTGCTTTTTGAAAGTGATCGTTATTGGGGTGCAGGCAAAAAGACGTTGCTTAAACACTGATATTATAAAAAGCTATTAGTCTCCGTTCTAGTGAGGTAGCAAGAATAGTATAAATGACTTACCTTAAATCAGATTACTCAAAAACAGAACCGTTTTTACTAAAAAATAACGGAGCAAACTTTCTCTGTCAATCTGACTGACAACAATGTGGATAGATTTTAGAACTAGTTCAACCAATTTTCGTCACGCAGCAGCGCTGTTCATGGCAAAATATATGCAATGGCCACTTTCCCCGTTCTGACCACCTTCGCGTAACGATCTTACTATTAATACGTAACCTACATGAATTAGCATGTTACATTTATTAATAACAATATGTCAATATGAGACACGATCATAAATATTTACTGAATGTCGTTTTTCTTTTACTCACTGCACTATATTATAAGAGGCGATCCAAAGTCTCCCCATCAAGGGTGTAGCTGCAGCGCATACGTGTAACGCATCTCCGATCAGGGTATGCAAGCACCAGCCTATAGGTAAGGACACAGTGTGACCATCAAACGTACACTTTTTGATCGCCTCTTGCACAACAGGTTTAATTTGTTTTCATTGTAGTTGCTTCGAACATGCACTACATTTGAAGGTGACAGCCTGTTTAACGAGCCTTCACTAATTCATCCTACTTTCGTTTGACGTTTGTATCGCAGCAGCTGATCAGAGCTAGTTGCGCACGGTCGTAATTTGTCAGCATTCGAAGACAAACAGTAAAATATTCCACCCCTCGCTTCTTTCAGACTTGCAGTGTCCACGATACATATCACTCTGCCCCTGAAGCATCAGCAAATTTAACTCACTGCCGAGTTCACCGGCGTAAATTTAAATTAAGCGCATCATAAAATGTTACTGCCTGTAAGTATTTTGTTTGTTATCGAGCAAGGAAAATGCACTTTTAGCAAGCTCTTAACATTCCGGAATGAAATTTTCACTCTGTAGTGGAGTGTGCACAGATATGAAACTTCCTGGCACATTAGAATTGGTTGCCGAACCGAGACTCGAACTCGTGACCTTCGCTTTTCGCGGGCACGTGCTCTACCATCTAGGCTAATTAACGTATGTGCGCCGTCTGGGACTAATAAAAGATGACACAGAAGTAAATTTTATCAGAATGGGATAGTTGCACGGTTAAAGAACGTTGGGGCCGCCCCCACGGTTGCCGGAGATTTTAACTGTGTGTTGCGCCGTGAACATCAGACGCCCAATTTTAACATTTGTTACGAGCTACAAACATTAGTGACTGAATTAGAACTGCAAGACACCTGGATTTACTTGAATCCCCAACATACCGGGTATACTTACGTCAGTAATACGTCAGCAAGCAGGTTAGATAGAATCTATGTTACTAAAGAATTCATGCGCAGTATTGATGATTGTGAGATATGACCTATAAACTTCTTCGACCATTGTGCATACCATATTTCATTCACGTATGTCCGACAAAAAGCCTTTCGTGGCCGTGGGGCATGGTACCTTAACGTCTCACTATTGCACGATCTAGAACTTAAGCAACAGATTAAACAGACTTGGTAAAAATGCTTACGCTCCCAAACCAGGTATCGGGAGCGGATAATTTGGTGGACCGAATACGCAAAACCCTTACTTCGTAAATGCATTATGCAGTATGCAAAAACCCACGCTTATTGGCGCAAACAAAGTGCGGAATATTACTTCTCTTGTTTGCGAGACCTTTATCAACAACTAGATGGCCTTTCGGCTAACATCATAAAACTGAAACAGCTTAAGTCCAAAATAACGGCCCTAGCCCGGCAGCGTCTGGACGGGGTGCGTACGAATGCTCGAGGCAAGGACAATCTTATGCAGGAACGAACATCGTTATACCATGTGATAAGGGAGACACGTAGAGGGGAAAAGAGAATAATATCCGCGCTGGCGGAGGATGACGGAGGAGAGTATACTACTCACGCCGCCATCAAACAATATTTAGCGAAGTGTTGTAGGAATCTCTACGCTGGAACGGAAATAGATAGACTGAACGGTGAAGGACTTTTAGCAAATGTTACGACGGGAATACGTGAGGAGGATTATGCCTGTCTAATCGAATATATAACTCAAGACGAAATAAAATCCATAATTAACAACGCTCCGAGGAACAAGTCACCTGCTCCCGATGAGCTCCCTGTCGAATTTTATGTACGCATGTGGGATGTAATAGGTAATGAGCTCACAGATATGTACAATTAGTTATTAACTAACCAGGCGTTCCCTCCTATATTTACGGCGGGAATGATTCTACTCATTCCTAAAAAACGAGACACCAACAAGCTTCACGATTTAAGACCACTCCCCTTACTCAACGCTGACTTTAAAATTCTCAGTCGTCTCCTGAATAGAAGGATGAAGTCACTCCTGCAAACTGTCATAGGTCCTTACCAAACGAGTGCAATAAAGGGAAGATCAATGCTAGACACCTTATGTGAGTATAGCGACGTGATAAACCTCACTTGGATAAGTGACAAAAGTGTTTAGATTTTGAGAAATCCTTTGATAGGATCAATCAAGGCTTCTTATTCAGCACCATACGGAAAGTGGGTTTCAATGACCACTCTATAACTGTCATACGTAAATGTATTGGGGTGTTTTTTCAAGGATTAAAATCAATGGACAACTGGCTGAAACATTTCCAGTGAAACAATCAGTACGTCAAGGATGTCCATTGTCTGTGACTTTATATGCGATCGCGGTGGAACCATTGCTTCCGACAATGCACCAGAAATTGAGAGGACTACAGATCTTCAATATTAAGACAGTTTGTCACTGTTATGCTGACGAAATAAGCGTTATTGTAAATTCGAATAGTGAGGTCGATGAAGTGCGACGCTTGGTACAACACTACTAACGATCCTCTGGCGCAAAACTTAATCTTCAAAAATCGAAAATAATGCATCTCGGTTCTTACAGTGGTTAAGGGCGAATCCCAAGCTCATGGCTGAGTACAATTGTCATCAGAGCCTTGTTGAAGGACCATGCCATGCGATCGTTAGACCGACTGCAGGAAGTACAGTATATAATTACATATGTACTTAGCAAAATATATCATGTCACAGGTCACCGAACATAAAATACTAGCTGCAGCGTGTTGGTATGTGTTGAAACAAAATGTCTTCAAAGTATCCTTCCACGCGGCTAATTTGCACAGGCGAAACGGATGACTTGGAATTAAAGACGTTAAATCTAGATGTGACGCACTGTTTCTAGCTAGTGCTTTCAATCTTTGATGGAAACCCAATTCTACGCAAAGAAGGGAAAGCAGAAAGGTGGAAGGAGTATATAGAATGTCTATACACGGGCGATGTACTTGAGGAGAATATTATGTAAATGGAAAAGGATGTAGATGAAGATGAAATAGGAGATATGATACTGCGTGAAGAGTTTGACAGAACACTGAAGGACCTGAGTCGAAACAAGGCCCCCGGAGTAGCCAACATTCCATTAGAACTACTGACAGCCTTGGGAGAGCCGGTCCTGACAAAACTCTACCATCTGGTGAGCAAGATTTATGAGACAGGCGAAAAACCCACAGACTTGAAGAAGAATATAATAATTCCAATCCCAAAGAAAGCAGGTGTTGACAGATGTGAAGATTACCGAACTATCAGTTTAATAAGTCACAGCTGCAAAATACTAAAACGAATTCTTTACAGATGATTGGAAAGACTGATAGAAGCCGAACTCGGGAAAGATCAGTTTGGATTCCGTAGAAATGTTGGAACACGTGAGGCAATACTGACCCTACGACTTATCTTAGAAGCTAGATTAAGGGAAAGCAAACCTACGTTTCTAGCATTTGTAGACTTAGAGAAAGCTTTTGACAATGTTGATTGGAATACTCTCTTTCAAATTCTAAAGGTCGCAGGGGTAAAATACAGGGAGCGAAAGGCTGTTTACAATTTGTACAGAAACCAGATGGCAGTTATTAGAGTCGACGGGTATGAAGGGAAGCAGTGGTTGAGAAGGGAGTGAGACAGGGTTGTAGCCTCTCTCCAATGTTATTTAATCTGTATATTGAGCAAGCAAACAAAAGAAAAATTCGGAGTAGGTATTAAAATCCAAGGGGAAGAAATAAAAACTTTGAGGTTCGCCGATGACATTGTAATTCTGTGAGAGACAGCAAAGGACTTGGAAGAGCAGTTGAACGGAATGGACAGTGTCTTGAAAGGAGGGTATAAAATGAACATCAACAAAAGCAAAACAAGGATAATGGAATTTAGTCGGATTAAGTCGGGTGATGCTGAGGGAATTAGATTAGGAAGCGAGACGCTTAAAGTAGTAAAGGAGTTTTGCTATTTGGGGAGCAAAATAACTGATGATGGTCGAAGTAGAGAGGATATCAAATGCTGACTGGCAATGGCAAGGAGAGCGTTTCTGAAGAAGAAAAATTTGTTAACATCGAGTATAGATTTAAATGTCAGGAAGTCGTTTCTGGAAGTATTTGTATGGAGTGTAGCCATGTATGGAAGTGAAACGTGGACGATAAATAGTTTAGACAAAAAGAGAATAGAAGCTTTTGAAATGTGGTGCTACAGAAGAATGCTGAAGATTAGATGGGTAGATCACATAACTAATGAGGAGGTATTGAATAGAATTGGGGAGAAGTGGAACTTGTGGCACAACTTGACTAGAAGAAGGGATCGGTTGGTAGGACATGTTCTGAGACATCGAGGGATCACCAATTTAGTATTGGAGGGCAGCGTGGAGGGTAAAAATCGTAGAGGGAGACCAAGAGATGAATACACTAAGCAGATTCAGAAGGATGTAGGCTGCACAGGATAGAGTAGCATGGAGAGCTGCATCAAACCAGTCTCAGGGCTGAAGACCACAACAACAACAACAACAACAACAACATGCCACTAAGAAAGGCATCACGAAACTTCTGTTCCTCTCGTTAGATCCTTGGAGTAGGAACGCACCTGTTAATGTAGCACATATAGGTGCCAGCCTATATTACGTCCGAAAGTACTATGTCGATTGGAACTATGTAAGACTTCCACCAGCACTAACCAACACTAGAACCGTCTATGATTATATTACCAGACATCGTCTTCACAACCCAATTCAGGCAAAATATACTACTAAAAACGGGATGAACGTCTGGAAAAATTTCAATAATAAAATTCTACCAACTAGAGTCAGTGCTGTACGGTGCGACGTTGTAAACGAAACCATACCCACAGCGGAACGATTATGGGAAATCAAATTGAGACCATCTCCATCCTGCGACAAATGTCAGTTTGTAGAAACTGTAGCGTACATATTCCTTTGTGAAAATAGAATCAGAATTTGGAACTGGACTAGGAAGAAATTGGCACTTATCAACAGATCAGCGGAAAGTTATATACCGGTAACTGAAGCTTTATATCCCGTCTGGAAATTTTACCCTCCCGCAAAGAATAACAATTATTCGTGGCTTCTGAGGCAGTTTGTGTTTGACGTATTAACAAATAAAACTTCGAATTTAGAAGAGTACATGTTTTATATTGCAGAAGAACATGTTAAGTTGAAGAAGAATAACAAAAAAAAAATTATCTATTGCTTTATGTGGGACAGTTTCCTTAATTAGAAACAGAATACTATTCTTTCTCTTTTTTTATTCCTGGAATTTTTTTTATGTTGGTTCTAAAATGAGAACTGTTCTCATTTGGCGAAACCCCTCCAGCTCCAAAATTTCTTTCATTTGTTGAAAAATATATGGGATCCTTACAGACCTCATGTGCATCCAGTCCATAATGACTTCAATCGTGAATATCTTTGTGAATGAATGTTTTTCATGTAATTTTCTGTCACCCTTTTTCCTGTTATGAGTTATGTTCTACAAGGAGCACACTTCATTGGAAACGGCACTCTGTAATTTATTTTACTTTAATTACTACTTCAGTTTTGTTTTACCATTTAAGGCATGCATGGGAACAAACATGGAATACATGGGAATAATGGAGGAACTCAGTGACAGGTATCGGAGAGGCATTGTGGCCAGGCTTCGGATCTCCGACTCCTTTCCCCTCTGCCTCCACCTGCCTGCTGCTGAAAGTCTTATCAAAGCCAATAAAATTTTAAAAAAAAAAACAAGAAAAATGTATATTACAATAAATGTGAGTGGGTGACAGGCACGGGGACGGAATCGTGGCCAGGCCTCGGAATGTTTCTGCTGCACGTTTCAGAATATTTTATTTTCCACTTAGTTATTGGAATCGGAAACCTCGTTCCTTTCCACATACCAAAGTCGAGTGTAATCACGCGGATCGTGACAATCATTCTGTGAACGTTTTATAAAACATATATTGCCATTTTGATATGTATTACTAATTTCAGGCACTTTTAGTGCACCCACAGTAGGTACGACTTGAAAATGAACCAGCTGATTCGAAACTAGTCACGTAACATAGATACAGTAACTGATGACAGTTTCGTTAACAAACGCTTCATGGGATATTAAAATAGTTGCTGGTTCCCTGTCTACCTGAAAGAAGAGAATGATTCACTTTACTTGTTTTTGCTTTTGCGTGCGAAATTAAGTCACTTTATCTGGTGCACCAGTTCTCCCTCTGCGATCCTCACTAGATGACCGAAGTGTTAATTCCGTTTGTCCTAAATTCATGGTTGAGCGAATCTTATGACTTTTCTTACCATAATGTAGGACGCCATGTGGTCAATGACCATTCCTACTTTCACAGTATCCATCTCAGCTGGAGATAAATCAGGCATGCGAGGCTATCAAACACCAATAGTCATTGTATCGAACGAATAAGCTACGGCTCCCTAGAGTTATTTGTAGTTTTGGATGACGGATCTTCCCCTCTTGCTAATTTACGTCTCTCTCAATTCCTCATTAGAGTGCATCTCTGTAGATCCGTTCTAAAGGAGATCGTCATCCCAAACGTACGAGGGATATTTTCACTCTGAATTTCCGGGCTAAATTAACAGATTTCTCCGCCCTTGCTTTGTTTGTACATAAAGGACTAATGTTTTGAATATGTCCAATCTAGCATCAAGCTTTGTAATAAAACCAGATTACTGAATGCAGGTTAACTGTTGTTTAAGACAAATCTACCTCCGTTCTCCTTCAGGAAGTAGTGGCATGATATCAGAAATACATCAAAGAAAATACATGCAGAATGAAAATAACTAGCTTTGTCACTGTTAGATCGTGACGGATGTTAGAGTGTTCGTCTCGGGGATTTTATTTTACTATTAGTCACTTTTTATCGTCAGTTAAAAGTTGTAGGGTTTCGACATCTTATCTTAAGAATTTACGATCCCATACGATTCTTGCACCTGCAGTGGACGATTTATCTGCCCACATGGCGAGATACGGCAAGTGAAACTATGCCCTGTGCGATCAGTTAAAATAGGTTTGCATCAGTTACCGAGAACACAAAAGTCGCAATTGGCCAATTGATCGCATTATATGGTACAAATGGGCTCACTTTATTATCAGTGGTAAGTCAGGAAAAAATTAAGACATTCTCCCTTTCGCAAAGCGAGTTTGCTTGGGCTTGCAGAAGGAAATACGAAACAGTACCGAAAGTCAGATGAGGGCACCCCCCCCCCCCCCCCCCCCGGTTTCCAGATTTTACCAAAAGATCCTCCTCCACTGTTGATTTAATCCACTCGTTCACCAAGAGCGGCAGTCAGATAGTGCCCCTTTGTTTCCGTATAGTTTCGTAAGCCTAAGTAATGTACATAGTTACAGCAACCAAAGGGAACACGTGTCTTTTCAAGGATGGTTCCTCTCTACCACGCGTACAGAAAATATGATGAGCATACGAATTGATTATGTATAAATTCCAAACGGAGTACATGCTGAGGCTGTTTAAAAACTGCAAATAGCAGAGTCATTCTTGTACAACTTTCTGTGCCATGTGACGAAGCAGATGTGCAGATAAAGAAACGAATATATAACTGCAGGAGAAGAGTCGCCGTAGAATAGACAGTGATTGTTTTGCAACTTTTAAACAGCAATTTCAAGATCTGAAAGGCAATGATTTAGATTTCGAAGTAAATAAGTCGAATGATAAGAACTCCTAGATTTTATTGTATAAAGCATGAAAGGAATGTATCGCAACAATCCAGAACTATGGCTTTAGTTCGGAGATTAACATGAGGGGAGATATTTTGAAATGAGCTGAAGGTAATAGTATTTTTGAAACTTGATGATAGGTGTGTTACTAACAAAAGAATGCTATACACAGGAGAAGAAACATAAGTCTCTCCTGTTTTGATTGCTTTGCCCAAAAGTCCAAACTGAAAAATAATATGCCTCCGTGATGCCGAAATCTTCAGTGCTAGTCATTGTATTGGCTATAATTAAAGCTATGACAGCAGCATTCCCGAATCATCCCTTTTTGGTTACAATTTTCACTTCAGCCAATATCTATGGAAGGATATGCAGTAACTGGGATTAACTGACGAATACACTGATATAGAAGAAGTCTGACTATTTTGTCACCTTTTTGCTGTAGTGGCACATCTACCAATCATTGATGTTGTAGCGTGAATGGTAATTGTTGTGACCAGGCGAAACTGCTTTCGTGCAACCACAACTGTGAGTTTCTTTGACTGCTCGGTGAGGTGCCAATTAAACTAGAACACATGAAAAATTATATCAGTTTATTGCATAAACGAGTAAAAGGTTTACCGAACTTTGTCACGCTTCTTCGCCACAGGAGTTGCGGATAATTTACAGCTTTCATGGACTAGCAGTACATCACTTGATGCAGTAATTAACACACTGTCCTCTTGCAGTGCTAAATGCAATCTTTGCGTAAGTAGATTTCATCGGAAACTGTCACTGTCACTGTCGTACATAATAATGCTGACTGCTGCAGATGATAGTTCGAACTGGGTAGAGCTGTTACCATACTAGCTCGACACTACATTGATCTCAGGCTGAGGGCGCTGCTGTGCTGAGATGGGATGCGTGATCTTCAGGAGCACCACCCAAAGGTCATTGTGGATTGCAGATGGCGCTATTAATGTCTGGTACCGATTCGCGTTGCCGACTTTGGTGTGGCAATGTGATATCTCTATGATACCACACTAGTAATGAAGGAAGTGTCTAGTGAAGGAAAGGTCATGAAATTCACTCAGTATGAGGAACATTATAGTACACCAGCTGAAACGTGGGATGCTGTTAACCAGTGCCAGAAGGCCGCGAATACTGTCGAAGGTAGGTGGAGGAAACGAAACTCCTCAATAAATCGTAGACATTCGACTGTATTCTTTCCAATAAATAAGCTGAAAGATGGCACGGTGGATGCTGTATTTGGCATTAAAAAGATTTATTGGCCTCTACTGAAAAGAAGAAAAAGAGACATGAATTTTACAAAAGGTTAAAGAACATTGTATGAATATATAAAGGCTTGAAGGATTTAAGAAGTCCAAAATCTTACAAAAAAATTGAATGAGATTATAAAGTTCACAAAATAAGGTTAGCAATTCAGTCATTTTCTGTGGTAATGTTCTAGAAAGAAAAATGTAAAAATAAAAAATATATAAAAAATAAAACTTCCCTACAAACTATGTGCATAGCTAGACCTAGGCCTGGATAAAATGTGGAGGGATATTCTAACTACAAAATGGTCGACAGTGCCGGCCCGCTGTTGCAGCTTTATTTGAAGGTCGGAAAACCCACGGATAAAGTATTTGTGGTCGGAAACACCACGGTCGGAAAGACTGCGACAGTGAATTTTCAGCGAAGGCCGCTGTACGCCGTTACCCCAGTGCCACTTCAGCGGCGAGCGCCCACTCCAGCTAGAAGGAACTTTGTGTGGTTTCCACGTAGGAAAGGCTTTGGAAAAGTTCCCTGAGCGTATGTGAATGGAAACGAGAGTGTCTACTGCACTGAGTTGGTGCATAGAGGATTAGCGGTGCAAACGTACTGGCGCAGCTTCGTATGTCCACCCATCTTGGGCGATGTCAACGTGTACAGGAAAACCTATACAGTTACATATTAGAGACTTACAAATACACCTAAACTTAAGGTTCCAGAGCACCAAAAGCGCGCAGGAACTTCCTCTCAGATATACAGGATAAGATAGAAAATCACACCGCAACGTGCAAAATTACGAACCTCGTTACCCTTATCGCACATGTTTGTTCTTGTTGTGGTCTTCAGTCCTGAGACTGGTTTGATGCAGGTCTCCATGCTACTCTATCCTGTGTAAGCTTCTTCATCTCCCAGTACCTACTGCAACCTACAACCTTCTGTATCTGCTTAGTGTATTCATCTCTTGGTCTCCCTCTACGATTTTTACCCTCCACCCTGCCCTCCAATACTAAATTGGTGATCGCTTGATGCCTCAGAACATGTCCTACCAACCGATCCCTTCTTCTAGTCAAGTTGTGCCACAATCTTCTCTTCTCCCTAATCCTATTCAATACCTCCTCATTAGTTATATGATCTACCCGTCTAATCTTCAGCATTTTTCTGTAACACCACATTTCGAAAGCTTCTATACTCTTCATGTCCAAACTAGTTAGCGTCCATGTTTCACTTCCATACATGGCTACACTCCATACAAATACTTTCAGAAACGACTTCCTGACACTTAAATCTATACTCGATGTTAACAAATTTCTCTTCTTCAGAAACGCTTTCCTTGCCATTGCCAGCCTACATTTGATATCCTCTCTAATTCGATCATCATCATTTATTTTGCTCCCCAAATAGCAAACCTCCTTTACTACTTTAAGCGTCTCATTTCCTAATCTAATTCCCTCAGCATCATCCGACTTAATTCGACTACATTCCGTTATCCTTGTTTTGCTTTTGTTGATGTTCATCTTATATCCTCCTTTCAAGACACTGTCGACTCCGGTCAACTGCCCTTCCAAGTCCTTTGCTGTCTCTCACAGAATTACAATGTCATCGGCGAACCTCAAAGTTTTTATTTCTTCCCCTTGGATTTTAATACCTACTCCGAATTTTTCTTTTGTTTGCTTGCTCAATATACAGATTAAATAACATCGGGGAGAGGTTACAACCCTGTCTCACTCCCTTCCCAACCACTGCTTCCCTTTCATACCCCTCGACTCATATAACTGCCATCTGGTTTCCGTACAAGTTGTAAATAGCCCTTCACTCCCTGTATTTTACCCCTGCCACCTTCAGAATTTGAAAGAGAGTATTCCAATCAACATTGTCAAAAGCTTTCTCTATGTCTACAAATGCTAGAAACTTAGGTTTGCCTTTCCTTAATCTAGCTTCTAAGATAAGTCGTAGGGTCAGTATTGCCTCACGTGTTCCAATATTTCTACGGAATCCAAACTGATCTTCCCCGAGGTCGGCGTCTACCAGTTTTTCCACTCGTCTGTAAAGAATTCGCGTTAGTATTTTTCAGCTGTGACTTATTAAACTGATAGTTCGGTAATTTTCACATCTGTCAGCAGATGCTTTCTTTGGGATTGGAACTATTAAATTCTTCTTGAAGTGTGAGGGTATTTCGCCTGTCTTATACATCTTGCTCACCAGATGGTAGAGTTTTGTCAGGACTGGCTCTCCCAAGGCCGTCAGTAGTTCTAATGGAATGTTGTCTACTCCGGGGGCCTTGTTTCGACTCAGGTTTTCAGTGCTCTGTCAAACTC
Source organism: Schistocerca piceifrons (assembly GCF_021461385.2). Classification (NCBI taxonomy): domain Eukaryota; kingdom Metazoa; phylum Arthropoda; class Insecta; order Orthoptera; family Acrididae; genus Schistocerca; species Schistocerca piceifrons. The sequence continues at coordinate 357,397,965 of NC_060141.1, read as the reverse complement.
TTCACGCACTATCGTATCTCCCATTTCATTTTCATCTACATCCTCTTCCATTTCCGTAAAATTGTCCTCAAGTACATCGCCCTTGTAGAGATCCTCTATATACTCCTTCCACCTTTCTGCTTTCTCTTCTTTGCTTAGAACTGGGTTTCCATCCGAGATCTTGATATTCATACAAGTGGTTCTCTTTTCTCCAATGGTCTCTTCAATTTTCCTGTAGGCAGTATCTATCTTACCCCTAGTGAGATAAGCCTCTTCTTCCTTACATTTGTCATCTAGCCATCCCTGCTTAGCCATTTTGCACTTCCTGTCGATCTCATTGTTGAGACGTTTGTATTCCTTTTTGCCTGCTTCATTTACTGCATTTTTATATTTTCTCGTTTCATCGCACATGTGTTACGTGAAAGTTAGACCTGCGCAGAATTATTACGTAGACGAATAGCTATAGTTCCGAGGTAAAGAAACAGCACAGTTGAACTAAATCATTAGAGGTGCCATACACTGCACTTTAGTAGAAAGACGTATCGAAAATTTCTTGTAATTTAATTTACTATTTGCGAAAATGCAAAATCAGTAACCCAGTAATTGCGTAGTATACCACATTAGTTACCATACATCTCAGCGCGCTTTATATAAGATGTCATTTATATAAATCGGTCAATAGGGTCGAAAGATAGAGTCGTGGCTGGAAGGGATAAAATAAAAGCGACAGCCACTGACAGGCCTGATAGCTGTCCTCCATGTGCTAGGATAAGATGCTACAATTTCGATATAGGTACAGCTCCGATCAACATTAAGATTTCCCACTATTTTTCTGCTTAGTAGTGTTGTTAGCACTTGCCTTTGTGCGGCTTTGCAGTGCGCAAGTTTTCTGCGGCTCCTCTTGTCTTTTCCTTGAGTATACCAGTTTGTGCTACAGAGATATAACATTTTTCTTGTTGAGAGGTAGGTGAAGTTACTTAGTTTTATGCGATCTTATAAACTGACTAGTTTCCATGTGTTTGTAAACTCTATATTAGTGATATTAGAGACTTGTTTTCCGTTCCCGCGAGTTCTGAGGCATCTACAGAAAAAGACTGTGTGAGATTTTCTGCTACCTCTTGGCACAGTTCTGTACTATTTATTCATGATTTCACTCTCTCCAATGGTACAATGTGGATAAGTAAGTACAATTTCGATCAATGCAGTTCTTTAGTTTACTCCTCAAGGCTGATTACTACAGACGTATTACACACAATTACTACAGACAAGTTCTTTACATCTAAACAGGTTTTCTCTCGTGAGTTTTTAAAGAAAATCCTTCCTTTTTTTTCTCGTAGATGTCCCGAAAACGACAAGCAAAGAAAAATCTATAATAAATGGGGTCGAACTTCATTACAAGAGGGAATAAAGAGTGTAACGGATGGACATTTGAGCCTTCAAGCTGCATCAGAATTACACGACATTCCTTTCAGCACTCTCCACAGTAAAGTTCCTCCTGGTTCCATTACGGAGATGAGTGTATCGGGGTACATTATTGAAGAATTGTTCATGATCTGGCTTCGACACTTCAAGAAATACAAAACAGTGAGTAGTTACAGTTCTTCTTATTGACAGCCAGCCGTACCAGCTTGGATGTTGTAGAATACTGTCGAGAAAATGGGATTGCCTCCACACAGAACACATGTACTGTAGCCATTAGAGAGGACTTTCTTCAAGTCTCTAAAGGCTCAATATCACATAAATGTAACTGATTGGATTCATCGTAACCTCAATGAAAGCGTTAGAAAACAAAGATCCTGTACTACTTTCTGCGATGCCTGGAGAAAGATAACATCTTTTGGGTGGGCAGTCGAAGGATTGCAGTGCACAGGAGTAATGCTCTTCTTCAAAAACTTTGTTCCCGAGGAGAAATTTGCACCTTCAGTGTTATTTGAGGTTCCTGCTTCTTCAACCCCCACCAATCAAGCTACTACCAGCATTCTGGGCGAAGAGCGCATATCTTTAAAAGATGTAACAGAAAAGCGCAGAAAATCAGTAACAGCAGTATCCAATGCCATTTCTCAGCACGATCCTCTCAAGATATTTTGCCCACTCCACAGAAAATAGTGTTTTCTCGGAAAAAGTAAAACACGGATATCTGTTCGATCGATTCAGATGAAAAACTGGAAAACATACTCAGCATGAAAAATCTTTGTCACCAGGGAACAAAGACAGAAACAAACAAATGCAACAAAAACAATAAACAGATTTGTAGATCTATGAGTAGTGATTAAGACGTATTAAAAGCTTCAGATCGCCAGGAAACAACGAGAATAATTGTGGATTTTTTTTTCTTGAATTATTATAGTGCGGTATCATTGGCAAATGGTGACTGGATTCCCTGCCAAAGATATAATGTTTGGTACCACGAACTTGGTGTCGGTGCCCGAGGAGAAAAGTGCTTTTTATGTAGAAGGTGTCAATGATCAGACTTGTACCAAGAAGTGAGCATAATTGTACCTAGTGTGATATATTTTCGGACAATTTTACTCAATTCCGTAAACTTTTCTTGTGTTTCAACCAATGCTTCTAATGGTATAATATTTCCATCAGAAAGCAAAACCAGAGTATTACAATTATTGCATAAAGTGTAGCAAGAATGTAGCAAAAATTGAGGCAAAATAGATACTACCGCAAAAAATTAATAATGGCGTGATTATGGCCGCATGATGGGAATTAACGAATTTTGTGCGTGGAATGTTAGGAGGACCTAGACTTATAACTGAAATAACATCGCATATCCTCTCCACCCAAGAAGTTTCATTTTGTTTCACCTACCATTCTAGGTGCTTTAGACAGTGTTCTTAGAATGTCTGTATACTGGGAATTGTACGGATATAGAATTCCGAAATACAAGTCTCTTATGGTAATAATGCAACTTTTTGTTCTGAAAGAAGGTTGGTGTTATTCAGGTTTCCAATACACCACATCGTTCCCCAGTACTTTGGATACAAATCCCTGTTCCTCAACACAATCTCCGTTCAATACGACGGCCTTAATCCACCTTACTGGGAATGCCTGTATGCCCACCTGATACCATTTTATTGATCAACATCGAAGCATCAATAACCTCCCTGTCATCTATGTGCTGCTTCACGCAGAGTGCATTTGTCACTGGGCCAAAAATGGAAGTCGAAAGATGCGAGATCCGGGATGTTGGATGGATGCTGAAGAATACTCCAGTGAAGTTTTGTTGAGTTCGTCTGGGGTGTGCAGACTTGTGTGAGGCCTTGCGTTGTCATGGAGAAGGAGAAGTTCGTTTCTGCTTGTGCACGACAAATTGTCATCCCTAGTAATCTGCGTTCTTTTCACGTGTGTGTGTGAGTTTTTCCATTTCCTTTTTCGCACTTCTGGTATGGTCTCCTTGCAGATTGGTTTCTGCAGTTTGGACACGTGGCGCTGCCAGTCCATCAGTCAGCCTGTGGCCGCCGTCCCGTCAGCTCAGTCACATACGCCTGTCATCTTGTCTGTCGCCACCGCAAGAACGAGAGCGTGTCTGCCATATGACTCCTTCAGCGTCACATGCTACGCACCTGGCGGGTGGCGGTCGCTGCCTGTGGATTTCATCCTGGGAAACAATCTCTCACCCCCTTTGGGGGGGGGGGGGGAGGATTCCACGGCGCCCTAGGTCTCAGGTACCAACGGCGCTACGCACAACTTATTCGTCATGCAGGCTACAGTGAGCTCAGCTGCTCAGCTCCTTTAGTTCAGATGACAAGGACCTTCGCGATCCCGGAACTCCGCAGCTAGACCAATAGAGGGCGTCAACAGCACTGAGACCACGCCACCAGATAGTGTACATGGCGATGGTATAGGTTACTGACAAACTGCGCCTCACATGCCGAAAATACGTCCGAAAGTATCCCATCAATGAGGTGACTGTTTCGGCCGGTACACAAAGCTTCAGACATCTTACGACTTCAAGACAGCTCATTCACAGCGTGTCAATACAGAATCTTAACTCACTGTTTTTAAAGTAAACCACGTATAGTCTTAAAAATGTGTTCACTGATGTGTGTGTAGCTCTTTCAAGTGGTATGGGACACATTATTTACTTTTTAATTTTGGAAGTTTAAGTGGCTCCATTCTGCTATACTTAGTAAAGGAGCGGCACCGATTTTTTTCCCTTATTGAAGATCCCATATTTCTTTCACTTAGTTGTGGGGAATATTTTTGTGGAAACAGCGTTGAACAAAGTTTTCTTTTATCCCTATACCTGGGCGGTTTACTTGGGACCGCCAGCAGCAGACACATCAGTTGGTAATGGTTGATGAGTTGTATGAAGTCGGTTAGCTGCTTTGCGTACAGTCGTCGTCGTTGGTGAACAAAACAGTCACTGATGGGAATAACTTGCTTTGGGAACTGAGTAAGGAACACACATATGCACTATGTGATCAAACTATCAGGACACCCCCAAAAAATGCGTTTTTCATATTAGGTGCATTGTATCGCCAGGTACCAAATATCAGCGACCTCAGTAGTCGTTAGACATCGTGAGAAAGCAGAATGGGGCGCTCTGCGGAAATCAAGGGCTTCGAACGTGTTCAGGTGATTGGCTGTCACTTGTGTCATACGTCTGTACGTGAGATTTCCACACTCCTAAACCTCCCTAGGTCCACTAATACTGAGGTAGAAACGTACAGCACAAAAAGCGTACAGGCCGACCTCATCTGTTCACTGACACAGACCGCAGACAGTTGAAAAAAATGGTTCAAATGGCTCTAAGCACTATGGGACTTAACATTTGAGGTCATCAGTCCCCTAGACTTAGAACTACTTAAACCTAACTAACCTAAGGGTATCACACACATTCAAGCCCGCGGCAGGATTCGAACCTGCAACAGTAGCAGCAGCGCGGTTCCGGACTGAAGAGCCTAGAACCGCTCGGCCACAGCGGCCGGCGCCTACAGTTGAAGAGGGTCGTAATGTGCAGTAGGCAGACATCTATCCAGACCATCACACAATACTTCCAAATTCCATCAGGATCCAGTACTATGACAGTTAGGCGGGAGGTGAGAAAACTTGGATTTCATGGTCGAGCGGCTGCTCATAAGGCACACATCACGCCGGTAAATGCCAAACGACGCCTCGATGGTGTAAGTAGTGTAAAAATGTGACTATTGAACAGTGTAAAAACATTGTGTGGAGTGACGAATGATGGTACACAATGTGGCGATCCGATGGCAGCACCTGTTATTGATGCACGGCATGTGGCGGAGTGGTTACACGACAGTAACATCCCTGTAATGGACTGGCCTGCACAGAGTCCTGACCTGAATCCAATAGATGTTTTGTAACGCCGACTTCGTGCCAGGCCTCATCGACCGACATCGGCATCTCTCCTCAGTTCAGCACTCCGTGAAGAATGGGCTGCCATTCCCCAAGAATCCTTCAAGCACCTGATTGAATGTATACCTACGAAAGTGGGAGCGACCATCAAGGCTAAGGGTGAGCTAACATCATATTGACTTCCTGCATTACCGATGGAGGGTGGCACGAACTAGAAAGTCATTTTCAGCAATGTGTCTGGATACTTTTGGTCACATAGTGTAACAATAACCAAAACGGCCTTGCTGTGCTGGTACTGCGAACGGCTGAAAGCAAGGGGAAACTACAGCCGTAATTTTTCCCGAGGGCATGCAGCTTTACTGTATGATTACATGATGATGGCGTCCTCTTGGGTAAAATATTCCGGAGGTAAAATAGTCCCCCATTCGGATCTCCGGCCGGGGACTACTCAAGAGGATGTCGTTATCAGGAGAAAGAAAACTGGCGTTCTACGGATCGGAGCGTGGAATGTCAGATCCCTTAATCGGGCAGGTAGGTTAGAAAATTTAAAAAGGGAAATGGATAGGTTGAAGTTAGATATAGTGGGAATTAGTGAAGTACGGTGGCAGGAGGAACAAGACTTCTGGTCAGGTGACTACAGGGTTATAAACACAAAATCAAATAGGGGTAATGCAGGAGTAGGTTTAATAATGAATAGGAAAATAGGAATGCGGGTAAGCTACTACAAACAGCATAGTGAACGCATTATTGTGGCCAAGATAGATACGAAGCCCACACCTACTACAGTAGTACAAGTTTATATGCCAACTAGCTCTGCAGATGACGAAGAAATTGAAGAAATGTATGATGAAATAAAAGAAATTATTCAGATTGTGAAGGGAGACGAAAATTTATTAGTCATGGGTGACTGGAATTCGAGTGTAGGAAAAGGGAGAGAAGGAAACATAGTAGGTGAATATGGATTGGGGGACAGAAATGAAAGAGGAAGCCGCCTGGTAGAATTTTGCACAGAGCACAACATAATCATAACTAACACTTGGTTTAAGAATCATGAAAGAAGGTTGTATACATGGAAGAACCCTGGAGATACTAAAAGGTATCAGATAGATTATATAATGGTAAGACAGAGATTTAGGAACCAGGTTTTAAATTGTAAGACATTTCCAGGGGCAGATGTGGACTCTGACCACAATCTATTGGTTATGACCTGTAGATTAAAACTGAAGAAACTGCAAAAAGGTGGGAATTTAAGGAGATGGGACCTGGATAAACCAAAAGAACCAGAGGTTGTACAGAGATTCAGGGAGAGCATAAGAGAGCAATTGACAGGAATGGGGGAAATAAATACAGTAGAAGAAGAATGGGTAGCTTTGAGGGATGAAGTAGTGAAGGCAGCAGAGGATCAAGTAGGTAAAAAGAAGAGGGCTAGTAGAAATCCTTGGGTAACAGAAGAAATATTGAATTTGATTGATGAAAGGAGAAAATATAAAAATGCAGTAAGTGAAACAGGCAAAAAGGAATACAAACGTCTCAAAAATGAGATCGACAGGAAGTGCAAAATGGCTAAGCAGGGATGGCTAGATGACAAATGTAAGGATATAGAGGCCTATCTCACTAGGGGTAAGATAGATACCGCCTACAGGAAAATTAAAGAGACCTTTGGAGATAAGAGAACGACTTGTATGAATATCAAGAGCTCAGATGGAAACCCAGTTCTAAGCAAAGAAGGGAAAGCAGAAAGGTGGAAGAAGTATATAGAGGGTCTATACAAGGGCGATGTACTTGAGGACAATATTATGGAAATGGAAGAGGATGTAGATGAAGATGAAATGGGAGATACGATACTGCGTGAAGAGTCTGACAGAGCACTGAAAGACCTGAGTCGAAACAAGGCCCCCGGAGTAGACAATATTCCATTGGAACTACTGACGGCCGTGGGAGAGCCAGTCCTGACAAAACTCTACCATCTGGTGAGCAAGATGTATGAAACAGGCGAAATACCCTCAGACTTCAAGAAGAATATAATAATTCCAATCCCAAAGAAAGCAGGTGTTGACAGATGTAAAAATTACCAAACTCTCAGTTTAATAAGTCACAGCTGCAAAATACTAACACGAATTCTTTACAGACGAATGGAAAAACTAGTAGAAGCCAACCTCGGGGAAGATCAGTTTGGATTCCGTAGAAACACTGGAACACGTGAGGCAATACTGACCTTACGACTTATCTTAGAAGGAAGATTAAGGAAAGGCAAACCTACGTTTCTAGCATTTGTAGACTTAGAGAAAGCTTTTGACAATGTTGACTGGAATACTCTCTTTCAAATTCTAAAGGTGGCAGGGGTAAAATACAGGGAGCGAAAGGCTATTTACAACTTGTACGGAAACCAGATGGCAGTTATATGAGTCGAGGGGTATGAAACGGAAGCAGTGGTTGGGAAGGGAGTGAGACAGGGTTGTAGCCTCTCCCCAATGTTGTTCAATCTGTATATTGAGCAAGCAGTAAAGGAAACAAAAGAAAAATTCGGTGGAGGTATTAAAATTCATGGAGAAGAAATAAAAATTTTGAGGTTCACCGATGACATTGTAATTCTGTCAGAGACAGCAAAGGACTTGGAAGAGCAGTTGAATGCAATGGACAGTGTCATGAAAGGAGGATATAAGATGAACATCAACAAAAGCAAAACAAGGATAATGGAATGTAGTCTAATTAAGTCATGTGATGCTGAGGGAATTAGATTAGGAAATGAGGCACTTAAAGTAGTAAAGGAGTTTTGCTATTTGCGGAGCAAAATAAATGATGATGGTCGAAGTAGAGAGGATATAAAATGTAGGCTGGCAATGGCAAGGAAAGCGTTTCCTTAGAAGAGAAATTTGTTAACATCCAGTATTGATTTAAGTGTCAGGAAGTCATTTCTGAAAGTATTCGTATGGAGTGTAGCCATGTATGGAACTGAAACATGGACGATAAATAGTTTGGACAAGAAGAGAATAGAAGCTTTCGAAATGTGTTGCTACAGAAGAATGCTGAAGATTAGATGGGTAGATCACATAACTAATGAGGAAGTATTGAATAGGATTGGGGAGAAGAGAAGTTTGTGGCACAACTTGACCAGAAGAAGGGATCGGTTGGTAGGACATGTTCTGAGGCATCAAGGGATCACCAATTGAGTATTGGAGGGCAGAGTGGAGGGTAAAAATCGTAGGGGGAGACCAAGAGATGAATACACTAAGCAGATTCAGAAGGATGTAGGTTGCAGTAGGTACTGGGAGATGAAAAAGCTTGCACAGGATAGAGTAGGATGGAGAGCTGCATCAAACCAGTCTCAGGACTGAAGACCACAACAACAACAACAGTGTAGTTTTCATAATTTCGCCTGGATTTTATCTATAAAATTTGGCGAATGTGGTAGAGCCATTTCTTTACAAAAGACATCAATTTCAGGAAAACAAGTATGCAAATTTATTCGATTTTTGTTTTTTCAGGAATACTTAATACAGCAAAGGGAAACAAAATGACAGACGACGGAATGCATCTTATAAACATACACTAGCGTCTCGCAGAGGAGATATGTGACACCTGGCCTGAAACATTTTTGCTTTTGATCTGTACTGATATTGCTACAGACAGCTGTTTCTGTTTTTCGAAGCATGTTTCCAAATGGTGTCCACATCAAGTAGCCAGAAACACGTTTCGAAAAAAGTTCAAGCTCAGTGTGTACCTTGCTTGAGAGCCCAGAGTAAAGAAGTCCCTCTCTCGGCTGAGGCGTTGTCTCGTGGTTCTTGGATGGAAGTAAGTTCCGTAGACAGCTACCAGCAAGCAGCGAGATTTTTACCTGTGTTTGATCTTAAGCACCAGTGATAATAATTCTTCCTTGTGCCGACCAGTCCAGAACGTTCTAACAATGCAACAATGTCCTTCCAATATTTAAAAATATGCAAATGATGACAGGCAAAATTTAGCAGAGATTCGTGTGTCAGTGAAAAGACCTATGCGCGAAGCAGAAACAGCTACAGCCGTCATACCTTTGTAAAAGATGTGGTCGACAGCCCGAGAAAATTCTGGTCCTATGTCAAATTACTGAACGGGAGTAAGGATTGCATCCACTCACTCGCTGACCAGCCTGGTGGTGCAGCTAAAGACGGCAAAACGAAAGCCGAAGTCTTCAATTCCGAGATTAAGAAATCGTTTACATAGGAGAATCGTACAAACATACCGTCGTGTGGTCACCGAACAGACTCCCTTACGGGCGAATAGTAATAAGCATCCCTGGCGTAGAGAAACAACTGAGAGAGTGAATAATAAAAAGTCGCCACATCCGGATGGAATTCCTATTCGGTTTTACAAAGAGTGCTCTACGGCACTGGCTCCTCTGGCTCCTTACTTTCCTTGCATATATAGCGAATCTTTCATCCAGCGCAACGTCCCTAGTGACTGGAAAAAAAGTATAGGTGCCTCCCGTGTATAAGCAGGGCAAAAGAGCGGTCCCGTGGAACAGTACCCTTAACATCGGTTTCCTGTGGAATTCTAGTATATATTTAGTGTTGTAATATAATAAACTTCCGGTAAACTGAAAAGCTTATGTCTTACAATTCAGCATGGTTTTAGAAAGCATCGCTAGTGTAAAACTCAGGATACTCGTTCCTCACATGATATGTGCAAACTCTGGATGGTGAGCAACAGGCAGGCCCCATATCACTAAAATTCCGAAAAGCTTTTCACACAACACCCCACTATAGATTGTTAACGTCGGTAAGAGCGCACGGAATTATCTCCCAAATATGAGTGACTCGAAAACTGCTTAAGCAATGTGAACCCAATATGTTGTCCTCAATGGTGAGTGTTCATCAGACACTAGGTATCGTCAGGCATGCCCTATGGAACTGTGGTGAACCGCTATTATTTACTATGAACATAAGTTATCTGACGGACATGGTGGTCATCAATCTGTGTTTTTGCGCTGATTAAGCTGTGGTGTAAGGGAAGATGCCGAAGATGAATGAGCGTAGAACAATACAAGAGGACTTAGACAAGATTTCTGCTTGGCGTGACGAATGGAAGGTGGTCCTAAATGTAGAAAAATGTAACTTAATGCGGATGAGTAGGAAAAAGAAACCCATAATGTTAGGAAACAGCATCACAAGTATTCTACTTGACACAGTCACATAGCTTAAATCTCTGAACTTAACGTTGCAAAGCGATATGAAATGGAACAAGAATGTGAGGATTGAGGTAGGGTAAGCGAATGGTCGACTTCTGTTTATTGGAAGAATTTTAGGAAAGTGCGGTTTATCTGTAAAGGAGATCACGTATAGGACGCTAGTGGGACCTATTCTTGAGTACTGCTCGAGTCTTTGGAATCGTCACCAGGTCGGGTTAAAGGAAGACACCGAAGCAGTTCAGAGGTGGACTCCTATATCTGTCACCAATAGGTTCGAAAAACGCGCAAGTGGTATGGCGATGCTTCGGGAACTCAAACTGGAATCCCTTGAGGGAAGGCGACGCTCTTCTCGAGGAACACTGGTGAGAAAATTTAAAGAACCGGCATTTGAAGCTGAAATAGTTGAAATGGTTGAAATGGCTCTGAGCACTATGCGACTTAACTACTGAGGTCATCAGTCGCCTAGAACTTAGAACTAATTAAACCTAACTAACCTACGGACATCACACACATACATGCCAGAGGCAGGATTCGAACCTGCGACCGTAGCGGTCGCTCGGCTCCAGACCGTAGCGTCTAGAACCGCACGGCCACTCCGGCCGGCGCATTTGAAGTTGACTGCAGATCGATCCTACTGCCGCCAACATATGAAGGGCTTATTTCACTAGTGGTACAAGTCCATTACCTCCACTTTTCTGTCTATAATGCTTCTGAAAATAATGATCCAAACAAATAGAAAGAAAGGTTCATCTCTAGCAAGAAGCCATGTGCTTAAATATTTCTGGTATCTCAACTGCAGATTTTTTAGCGCTCATTTTACTTTAGGATTCTGTATCTCAAGGTGAACAAAAGTGGACTTGTACCACTACTGAAATAAGCCCTTCATGTATTTCGCGTAATTGCCAGGGGAATTAAGGCTCATACAGAGGCATGCAATCAGTCGGTTTTCCCTCGCTCTATCTTGGAGTGAACAGCAAATTACATGATTAGTAGCGGAAGAGAAGACATTCCGTCACGGACCGTATTGTGTCTTACGCAGTATGTTTGTACATGTAGATGTAAACATAATTATTCAATCATACGAGTTTTTTGTGTTGGAATTCAGAAAGAAGTACCTCCTGGCTCCCACTATCTGACCCATTTTGGGTTTTTGACATGCAGGTCTTGCGGATGTACAGTCATGCTCAAAAGTATCCGAACGACCCGAATTGCATTTCGCCTGATTCGCATGCAACCGGCATAACGCACCTGTCTAGCAGGTCCTCTAATCGCTCCTTGGTACAGTCGTTTGACTATTGAAAATGATTCCAACAAGTCGTGCTTCGGTAGCTCAGATGGTAGAGCACTTGCCCGCGAAAGGCAATAGGTCCCGAGTTCGAGTCTCGGTCGGGCACACAGTTTTAATCTGCCAGGAAGTTTCATATCAGCGCACACTCCGCTGCAGAGTGAAAATCTCATTCTGGAAACATCCCCCAGGCTGTGGCTAAGCTATGTCTCCGCAGTATCCTTTCTTTCAGGAGTGCTAGTTCTGCAAGGTTCGCAGGAGAGCTTCTGTAAAGTTTGGAAGGTGGGAGACGAGGTACTGGCAGAAGTAAAGCTGTGAGTACCGGGCGTGAGTCGTGCTTCGGTAGCTCAGATGGTAGAGCACTTGCCCGCGAAAGGCAATAGGTACCGAGTTCGAGTCTCGGTCAGGCACACAGTTTTAATCTGCAAGGAAGTTTCATATCGGCGCACACTCCGCTGCAGAGTGAAAATCTCATTCTGGAAACATCCCCCAGGCTGTGGCTAAGCCATGTCTCCGCAGTATCCTTTCTTTCAGGAGTGCTAGTTCTGCAAGGTTCGCAGGAGAGCTGTTGTAAATTTTGGAAGGTAAGAGACGAGGTACTGGCAGAAGTAAAGCTGTGAGTACCGGGCGTTAGTCGTGCTTCCTGTAGCTCAGATGGTAGAGCACTTGCCCGCGAAAGGCAATAGGTCCCGATTTCGAGTCTCGGTCGGCCACACAGTTTTAATCTGCCAGGAAGTTTCAGCGTTCAGTGTGTTTTCGATCGCGCTGCCTTGTGACCGACGGTGTTTAAAATTTATGAGTGGATCTTTGAGGATTTGAAATTGCCTGAAGATATAGTCGACACGTTCCAGTTGGACTTCGTGCAGTACTCGTTATTTATCAAATTTATTTCGAGTGACACTTATGAGAAATTCGTTGAGGAGCATGCTGGTGTGAGCCCATGGCAGTATTAGTAATGTCCAAATCGTGCCTTCGGGATACGGCGTGAGAACCGTCAGGGTATTTAATGTGCCACCTGACTGCCCTAATGATCTGATTGCACGTTCTCTGTCACTGTACGGTGCTGTTTTGTCAGTTACGAATGAAAAATGGTCGAGTGCATATCGCTACCAAGTTAACAGCGGGGTGCGAAGTGTACGTGAAGACTTTTGAAGCATATACCTTCGTATGTTGCCATTGGCGGCTGTTGTGCACAGGTAACTTACATTGGACAACCCCCTACCCGTTCGATCTGCCATTCAACAGAACATCTGCGGATGAACTGTACACGTCGACGTCCATTTCAACTTCCACGGGAACGTCCTGCAGACGGTAGTGAAAAGTTTGTTCCACTATTGAGTGAGGTAGTCGTGGGGCAGCCGGCAGCCGGAACATGTTAGCGAGGCGGAGATGCCAGTTCAGGTGGAATGCAGTGCCAAAGACACTGGCGGTAGGACGGACGTCGATTCGGCACCGTCATCCTCACCGGGGCAGTTACCGCTGGATACCAACGATGCGCCAGCCACTTCTGAAACTAAGCCGTGTGAGATACAGGAGCGGGAGCAGATCAGTATGCCTGAACCACCCCTATCGGTAGAGACTGCAGCAGACACGAAGAAAGGCCGCCGAAGGAGAAGCAAAGGGAATAGTAGCAAAGAGGAAAAGTCGGATGATTTGAGACCCGTACACATGTCAGAAAGTGGCAGCGAGACTGAACCTCAATCTTCTTGCTCCGTGCGCTGCGAGGACACCGCGAGGCAAGAACGCATTCGTGAACAAACCAAACACCTGAAGGCACTACTGAGCGCTGAGAGGGAACAGAGCACCGTAACGGCTAAGAGGAAGAGCGAGCAGAGCAGCGAGCAGCTGCAGCAGCGCTCCCGCAGGAACTCGCTGACGTCAGTCGCAGCCCCGGGTGGTGGCCAGGCGGATGCGACCACGTTGACAGACTCAGCCGGCGGTGGCGGGCAGGGCGGCGCGCGCACCGCGCAGCACCCCGACAGCAATGAGCCGTGGTGGCAGCAGAACGAGGAGATGCAGCAGTAGCTGTTCTCGCGCATGACCATCGCGCTGCGACCTTCCACTCCCTGACCCGTTATTGGTTTTGACATTTCGTTTCGTACTCCAAATGTTACCAACGAGTTTGGTTCAAAGCTGGCGAGAAGGACGATCCAAAACTCAAGAGCTCATTGTCCTCTGAACCATCATGTGTGACAGCCAAACCTACAATATTACCACACTTAACGTCAATAGAATTCAAAGTGCGGTGAAACTCCGTTCGCTAACTGATTTCTTGTAAGGTACCAGCGTTGACATTGCCCTCATACAGGAGGTAGTCACAGTCTTAGAAGTGCCCGGTTACGTTCTTATTGATAACATCAATATCCAGGATGCTGTAGGCACTGCCATACTTCAGCGCGACGGTATACCCTTTACGGATGTGCAGCGGCTACCCAGTGGTCGTGGCATTTCTCTTCGAGTGAATGGTGTGCAGATTGTTAACGTGTACGCCCCCTCAGGTAGCACTCATAAGAGAGATCGTTCAAAATTTTATAAAAACGACGTTCCCATTCTACTTAGCGCTTATCGTGCACATCTCATCCTTGGTGGTGACTTCAATTGTGTGCTTAACGACAGAGACCAAACTCCTAACACGAAGAGATGTATCGAACTTGAACATTTAATTCATGGCATGCGTCTTCACGATACATGGGAACAACTGCACGGTGCCCGCAGCTCGTGGTCGTGCGGTAGCGTTCTCGCTTCCCGCGCCTGGGTTCCCGGGTTCGATTCCCGGCGGGGTCAGGGATTTTCTCTGCCTCGTGATGGCTGGGTGTTGTGTGATGTCCTTAGGTTAGTTAGGTTTAAGTAGTTCTAAGTTCTAGGGGACTGATGACTATAGATGTTAAGTCCCATAGTGCTCAGAGCCATTTGAACCATCTGAACTGCACGGTGAACGGGTAGCGTACACCTTCGTAACCAGTCATTCTGCCAGTCGGCTGGATAGGATCTAGATGTCCAATGCCCTCCAGCGACACACTGTGAACTGTGACATAGCTCCTGTCAACATCTCCGACCATTGTGCATATCAGTCTTACCTTAACCTACAACGCCAGCAAATTTACGGCGGGAAAGGCTACTGGAAATTAAATGTCAGCCTTCTGCAGGATGCCCAACTCGAAGAGGAGATGAACATAACGTGGCAATAGCTCCAACGGCACCGACGTCGTTACGCTAGCGTTCTACAGTGGTGGATTCAGTGTGCTAAGCCTAAATTACACCTCACCCTCATGAGCTACGCCCGACAAAAAAGCTTTTGGCAGAAACAGACTATTGAATTTTATTATCGCTGTTTGAGAGAACTGTACAGTTGCACTAACAATTATTCTCGCGATATCGACGTAAAGATCAATCGATATGAAGCGAAAATCACGGCGATACAACGCCAACGAATGCAAGGCATCATCGTGCAAGCCCACCCCAAGGACGTTGCAGCCGAAGAACGGGCCTCTCTGTACCACATCCTGAGAACGACGAAACGGTGTAAAGCCATGTTGATTGAAACCGTCGTTGATGACGCTGGGAATGCCATCACGAAGCAACTTGACATCATCTCGCACGTCTACGACTATTATAGTCAACTTTACAAGAAGCAACCCGTTGACGAACACTCGTGCGACGATTTTCTTAGGACCTTGAGCTGTCGTTTGTCACAACAGGATAATGCAAAGCTGGAATCTGTTTTCACAGAGGACGAAATCCGACTGGCGGTCCACAGTGCAAAGAAAGGGTAATGACCAGGACCAGACGGTCTCAGCGCTGAGTTTTACCAGCGATACTGGAACCTCCTCGGTCCGACACTCCTCGAGATAGCGAATGAACTCTGGCACCTGGAAGTCATACCCAAGGCATATACGGAAGGTATCATCCCGCCGTTACCGAAAAAAGGGAACAGCAGGAGGACGAAAACATGCGACCCATCACACTCCTGAATGCCGATTTCAAAATCACCACCAGATCGATTAAGCTAAGGATGCAAACCGTTATGTACAAGGTTTTAGGCAGTTACCAGTACAGTGCAGTGCAAGGCCGAAGTGCAATCTCAGCTGCCTGCGATTTGAGGGACATCATCTGTTCATATGCTTAAACCAAAGGACAGGGCGCTCTGATCTTTCTAGATTTTGAGAAGGCTTATGACCGTGTACGTCATGATTTCCTCTTTAAAAGCATGAAGAAACTAGTATTTGGACCTCATCTCATAGAATTAATTCGCAAACTTACTACAAACGCCTCTTGACGGATTCTCATTAATGGCCATTTTACAAAAGAAGATTCCATTGAGCAATCCATCCGCCAAGGATGTCCTCTGTCAATGATTTTGTACGCCATTGCAGTAGAGCCGCTACTGAACAACTTGGCGCATAGTGGGATCGGGCTTGGCGTCGAGTCTGTCACTATCCCATGCATTGCGTATGCTGACGATATATGCGTAACTGTGTCATCATCGCAACAACTTCTGTCAGCAGAAACTCTTCTACAAAGATTCACGTTTCTTTCAGGAGCAATACTCAATAGAACTAAAACCACAGCTTTGCAGATCGGTGGCGGTATCGGAGACATATCCCATGTTACCTGGTGCAAGATAAAGGATTATCACACAACCCTCGGTGTTACCTTTGAGGCCAAACCAGACAAATTCCTGACGAAGAACTGGTCACACATGCTTAATAAATTACGTGCTGCTTTGATACTTCACTCCGACCGTGACTTGAACATACTACAGAAAGGTAAGAGCATCGAGATCGCCATTTGGCGCATATTCTTCCAATCTCCGACCATCGAGCCAAGAGTATACAACAAGCGTTATGTTCGTTTCATTTTAGGGGGCATATTTTCAAAGTTCAAGTCTATACCTTAACCTTACCTTCGTCCAAAGGTGGCCTTAACCTCATTAAAGTACACAAAAAAATGTGTCACCCTCCTCCTAAATCACATCAGGAAGGAGTTTCGTACCCGGGGGACCAGTATCATCAGAAACCTCATTCAGTGGTGGAAGCCTCATAGCTTTGACCCACCCGTTAATATCGCCGGCATTCCACTTTCTTGCCGACATGTGCGACTGTACTACATGGAAATGAGCTACATTCGACACAACATCGTCGATAACGGAAGCCTGAGGAACAGGAAGCTTTATGACATTCTCATGACAACAAACCACAGGAATCGTCTCGAAGAAAAACATCCACATACACATTGGAGTATAGTGTGGCGGAATGTGCACAGCGACATGTTACCATCACGCGTCATAGCCGACTGGTATCTCACAGTCAACGATAAAGCAGCAACGAATGAAAATCTACATAAAATAGGCCTTCATCCAACGCCCAACTATGACGCATGCGGAAGAGTCGATACGCTTATTCATAGGTTCACGTGCTGACATGCAGAAGAAATTACAACATTTCTTCGTCAATGATTGTCAGTGATAGACCGTACGACGCCCAGTGGCGTCATTCAGCCACAAAAACTGAGATATCCACGAGCAAAAAACAACGCTGCAACGTGGATCATGGGCCACACAGCATTGTTTATTATGCAGAATAGGCATGCTACTTTCCTAGACTATTATTCTTACATAGAAATTGAACACTTTAAAATAAGCCAACATTGTGACTACAGGAGGATATTTGGAAATATGCTGAAAATCATAATTAACGGTTAAATGCTTCCAATACAATATTTTGGATAGCAGAGGTTGCCAGTTACCTGTATGTATGAATCCTATTTGCTTCCTGCGACTTGTCGGAATTTTAAGATACTATTCAGATGCTCACCAATGCAGAAGGCATTTTTTCTTTCCCATTTTCGTCTTAACATTTTCCTTCTCTCGCAGAGCAGCGGAGCAGCTTTCCTTCAACAATGAAGTGATAGTATTTTGTGCACCATAAAATTTTCTGTTTACTACTTGATGAAAAAACAAAACACAAAAACTCAAGAAGACATTTCATTTCTTATATTGCGCAACGGCAGCCTAGAAATGATATATACTATGTTCATTCTATTCTCATTAAAAAAAAACAAAGGTAGGTTCTTACACCTATGGTCTGGGTTCGATTCCCACTCCTCTCAATAATTTTAGATAGGGAGAGACAGATTCTATTCTCTTTTGGCTACACCAAGTGGAAAAGATATAATTCCTTCTCTACAAAGGAGACGTTAGGTTGAACCACAATAAAGTCCGGAGTGGCGACATGTAGAAACCTTTCTTATACTAGTAATTTATTTCTAGTGACGCTATGTATGGTCACAGGACACTTATTCCATCTTTTATCTGAGCTTCTGTATGTCGATAAAATTGATTCTGAACTGGGAATGCAACTCAGACCTCCCTTAACGCGGAATTTGATCCCTTCGTGACAATACAGCTCGGCTACAATTTGTTGTTTGTTCAGAACTGCAGATTCCTCAACATCTCCACATATTACGTGAGAACACCTATCTGCTGGTGGATAATAATTTTGATTTTTAATGTATTTTCATTCGTTGTCAACACGAACGATATCTGACGTTTTTAATTCCCAGCGAGGCACAGAACTATTTGCGAGATGACTGTAAGTTGAAGATGTTATTCCGAGCAGCCGGTGGAGAAAAATTCGGTAGCTGACGTCTCTTTGTGTGTAGTCAACAACGATATGTGTGGGTTCTCTATTCCCAGTGAGCGCTAAACTCTTCGTCATATTATTTATAGTTCAAACATGCTCACATGTCGCTGCTGGTGCAACAAACCCATATTTAACGTTCGTTTTCTCCAGAATATAACAGCGATAGGTGCCGGGTTGGAGTCCTGGGAAGGAAAAAATTAATGTTTCGTCTCGTCATTTCAGTTAAAACATCTAACTACTGCCGCGAAATCCGATATGTCACAGTTGACTGTGCTTCGATATCAATCCGATTAGGTTCTGGGTTCGAATGTCTGACCAACACAAAGCTTTACCTCACGGCATTTCAAGTACGTTATTTGTGAAGAAGCACTATGTGACGTCTATCGTAGTTCGTTTATAGGGACAAATGATGCTGGGTAGGAATTCGCGTCTGTTAAAAATGTGTGTGTTATGTAATTTAAAGCTGATATTTGCTAACTGATACTGTCTAAAATCGAGGTATATCACTCTCTGTATGCCTAATCAGGAATGACTGTTAGTTTCCGTCAGTCACGAAATCTTTGCTTATTCTGCATGACCTGGGTTTGAATCCATATGCAGAACGAGACGGTTCGTCGTGTCATTTGAAGATCATACATATTCTCTACTAGCTGCTCGTGAATAACTTAAATTTTTAATGTCGTTTTGTGTTAAATAATAAGTATGGTATGTTACTTTGAAGAGAAAATCATGAATACGACGAACTTACTACGTGCATTACTTAACTGACGTAATAGTGAGAGTGGTAACATTTCAGGTATGTAATTTATTGTAATAAATGTGAACTTACAAGCCTTAAGGACAGTCTTATCTGTGATGAGGTGTTCCCTGATATTTGTAGTATCGTGGTATTACTTTACATCTTGAGTTACTGCGATACAGAGCAGTGTTTTTTAGTGGTGACTTGTTGGAACCATTTTCAATAGTCAAACGACTGCACCAAGGAGCGATTAGAGGACCTGCTAGACAGGTGCGCTATGCCGGTTGCATGCGAATCAGGCGAAATGCAATTCAGGTCGTTCGGATACTTTTGAGCACGACTGTACATATAGTGACTTCTCTTGTCCCACTCTGCATTCTATCCCTATTATCCAGTGGTAACAGCAGTCTCAAAAGTAAAACTTTGTCAATCACCACAGAGATGAAGATATACAACTCTATCATCTGCCCCATAGTACTGTAAGGTTCAGAAAGCTGGACGCTTACAAGGAATGAAAGAGAAAAACTAGATGTTTTGGAAAGAAAAGTAATGAGAAAAATGTGGAGCCTGTGTTGGAGAATGGTCTATGGAGAATTCGAAAGAGCAATGAAATTTATCAGTTAATGAAGCAACCCACTAACATCTAGAAATTAAAAAGTAGGAGACCGCAATGGTCCGGACGTGTGGCTAGAATGGAAAACAACAGAATCACCAAGAAAGCATTTGAAGGAACTCTCCAGGCAACAAGACAACTGGGCCGACCCCGTCCAAGGTGGAAAGATGACACAGATAGAGAAGGACATCGCAGCATTAGGAATTTCTACAGGGTGGAGAGAGGCTGCGAGCGATAGAAGGCGGTGCAAGCAGATATTTGTTGCAGCAGGTGGTCTACAGGGCCTGTGATTTCTGAGAAGAGAGACAGATCATCCCTTACTATTTCTTAACAAGCAACAAGGTAATTTACTTGACGCTAGCCTGATGGCTGCGAGTCCCGCGTTCTTAAACACAAAAGCGCCGGGTGGCCTACCAGCACACTCCACTTCAGAGATTACTATGTATTCCTTCGGGTCTAGGTTTCCAGCATGCTGACTTCCTGCTGATGATAGGGCGCCACAAAACTGCAGTCTCTCAATGTCTCATGGAGTCCCTGCGGGCATCAGCAGACTGGCCGGCCGAAGTGGCCGTGCGGTTAAAGGCGATGCAGTCTGGAACCGCAAGACCGCTACGGTCGCAGGTTCGAATCCTGCCTCGGGCATGGATGTTTGTGATGTCCTTAGGTTAGTTAGGTTTAACTAGTTCTAAGTTCTAGGGGACTAATGACCTCAGCAGTTGAGTCCCATAGTGCTCAGAGCCATTTCAGCAGACTGCTCTTGTTAAAAACACGACAGAACGGCTTCCCGCGGTTTAGGATTGAACGTAGATGTCTTTGGCAGAGTGTGGCACGCATGTAGTATATTGTTCCCACTCTCTGCCTATACTTCTCATTAACCTAACTGGATTTGTCCTTTGAAAACACCTGCAACCTACCTAATAGCCGGCCATAGGTTATTTCCTCCAGTTTGTGTAGCCTCTGACTAACGTGTGGATAATAAGTCTCCCATATGACATTTAAACAGACCTCCAGAAGAAGAATTTAATATTGAATTATAGTAATAGAGTGCGTCATTCACTGAAATTAACTTTAATCATAGTTGTACTCTGGGTTCTAGCTTGAGGTTAATGTACATTGATCGGTCGTATTAATTCATTGGAATTTGATTTTACTTATTCGTTCGGCATATACAAGGCAAATATTACAGTGTCATTACAATCCACCAGGAAATTTCAACACTACACAATGCTACTTATAGTTTTGAGCCAATCTATGGCTAGGTCAGGCAGGTAATGTATGTCCTTCAGTTCACCACTATATCCTACCACTTCACACACCAGTAGGTGGTCCATTGTCTGGATTTCACCACATTCACACACGGGACTTATTCATTAGATGTTTGCGTCTTCCCACGCTTGTTCTAAGGCGATTTAAGGCAACCCAGAGCTTCCGAGGGAGATCAAAACCATTTATCTTCTTGCTGGGGTCATCGATAAGCTTTTGGTTCATGTGTGTCCCTTTGCGCCATGATTCCCTCGAGGCTAGCTTTGGGTCGAAGTCCTGTAATTCCCTGCCAATCTTCCAAAAGGGGGACCCAGATTTTAGCCTGTTGATGGGTGATAGGTCTTGGTGTATAGGGAGTTCTGGATTGTGTAGGAGCCAACTAACATTTCGAGGCTACCACAAAATTATGTATCATATGATACTTTTTTTTATTTGATATGTTAAACATATTAGAGCTGAATTTCAAGACGATACATTTTGTGTTTTTCGCAAGATTCTAAACTGCTCAGGATCTCCACAAAAGCCACGTGTCTAGGGATTCGAATCTTGGTCTGACATAAAAAAATCACGTCATTCCACAATAGCATGCGCATAGCAAAGCGCCAGTGAAAAATAATTTTAATTTTAACGTCACTTTGTACCTCGCCAAAAATAACGACACGTGTCGACTTCGTTTTCTGTTCAGACACAGAACTTTTCATCACATCATTTCCGGTTCTGTGATGCCATTCCTAGATACAAGTGATGAAGAATTAGATAGTTAACTTTTCTTCCTGTGTAGCTAGCAACAACGATATGTGTAGTGTTCAATTACCATTCAGTGCAGAACTTTTCGTCACATTGCGTCTAGTTCACACATGCGTACATCTCGCTAGTGGTGCAATAAATCGATATTTAACGTTTAGCCGTATATGCCAGTTCGAATCTTGATAAGGAAGCCTTTTTTTATGGTCATGTCAGTTTCACGCAGCTCGCTGTTGGTGAAAAAAATTAGATATCTACTATTTTATAGCGCTTAGTTAGCTACTCAGTTCTAATCGTCGTCCATTACAAAAATTTAATTCACATTATTGCAAGTTTAAACGCACACATACTTTATTATTTTTAATAAAATCGTTTTTAAGATTTTTGTCATTTAATTAACAGGGACAACTACCGTTTGACTGGTGTTCAAGGTCCTAGTCTAGTGCAAATTACTTCGCCATGTACTTCCTCCTTGAAAGTGGCTTTTTGGAAAACAGTTACTGCGATAAATTTGAGTTTACAAGTATTAAACGCTCTCTCATCTTTAATAACGTATTTCCTGATATTTGCATTATAGTGGGATTAATTTGCATCAAGGGATCACAAATTTAGGATTGGAGGGCAGCGTGGAGGGTAAAAATCGTAGAGGGAGACCAAGAGATGAATACACTAAGCAGATTCAGAAGGATGTAGGTTGCAGTAAGTACTGGGCGATGAAGAAGCTTGCACAGGATAGAGTAGCATGGAGAGCTGCATCAAACCAGTCTCAGGACTGAAGACAACAACAACAACAACAATTTGCATCTGCGCTGATTGCCATACGCAGCACCGAGCGAGGTAGCGCAGTGACTAGCACACTGGACTCGCATTCGGGAGGACGACGGTTCAATCCCGCGTCCGGCCATCCTAATTTAGGTTTTTCGTGATTTCCGTAAATCGCTCCCGGCAAATGCCGGGATGGTTCCTTTGAAAGGGCACGGCCGACTTCCTTCCTCTTCCTTCCCTAATCCGATGAGACCGATGACCTCGCTGTCTGGTCTTCTCCCCCAAAAATAACAAAGCAACATACGCAGCAGTGCCATCTAGCGACCTTTCGTGGAACTACACAGTATTGTCAGGCGACGTACTAAAAAGAGTTTAGAGGATCAACAGGAAAGGCACATTATGTGGGCTGCATACAGATCAAGTTGGACACTTTTGAGAATGATAATATAGTTATTATTTCAGTTTACACTGTGTTTCTGAGGCGATTATTTTATTTTGGGGCTTCCGATCATACGAACATTGTGAATAAATCGACTGTGGTGCGAGGAAGTCACACATGTGAAGATGAATACTCCAACTGAAAAGACAAAGCGCCACCAAAGAAAAGAAAAACAGTATTGGTGAACTCTCACACGCTAATGACAATGTTGTGATGGTCATCTCAGAAATCTACAAAAGGTTTGGCCGAGAGATTTTCACCACAAACACACATGCGCAGTATCGACTTATTTTTATGGTCCAAGCAAAATCAACCTCAACCAAAATCAATGGCAAGTTTCTGTAGAGCATGAAATACTTTTATTACCTCGACAGCCACCTATCGGCATGTGAAAACGTTGATGGTGAAATTCAGCATCACCTCTACTGTGCGAGTACCTTCAAAATTCCGAGAGTAGCGTAGACAAAATACAGGGAGCGAAAGGTTATTGTGTGTGAGACAGGGTTTTAGCCTATCCCCGAAATTATTCTGTCTCTGAACTGAGAAAGCTGTGTAGAAAAACAAAGAGAAATTTGAAAATGGTATTAATGTTTAGGGCCAACAGCCTTGCTGCAGTGGTAACACCGGATCCCGTGAGATCACCGAATTTAAGCGCTGTCGGGCGCGGCCAGCACTTCGATAGGTGGCCATCCAATCCGCCGAGCGCTGTTGGCAAGCTGGATGCACTCAGCCCTTGTGAGGGAAAGTGAGCAGCTATTTAAGTGCGAAGTAGCGGCTCCGGTCTCGTAAACTGGTATACGACCAGGAGAGCGGTGTCAAGTTGACGCCTGTGGGATGAAGATGACACAGCGACAGGTCTCTAGCGTTGGGCCTTTATGGCTTGTTCGGGCGGAGTTTAGTTTTTTATTAATGTTTAGGGAGAAAAAAATTATTGCTATGTTGATGCCATTGTAATTGTGTTAGAAGCGGTAGGGGATCTGGCTAGTATGTTGAAAAGTTATTAAAAGGTGAACATTATGAAAAGTAAAACAAGGATAATAGAATGTGGCCAAATTATATCATTCGAAGCTAATAAAATTAAATTAGGAAATGAGTATTGCTATTTGTACAGTCAAATAAATGATGAAGGTTGAGGAAGCCATAAACGTTTTCAAACATGAATAGAAGCTTAGTATTGGAAAGGCATCGATATCGTATGAGATACTCTACAGAGGTTATGATAAAGAACTTGCCCCCCCTAATAACGTCATTTAATGGTAGGTCACTGCAGTAATGAAGAGTGCCTTCCAACTGGAAGAAACCACAACTCATTCCCGTTTCCAATAACAGTAAAAGGCTTATATCGCACCTATGCTTATATCGTTGACATCAAACACTGAGCTGTTATTGCAAAAATTAAATATGTTTCTTGGCTTACTTCCTCTCTGTATGGGTTGCTTCCAAAAACGTGAATAGATAAAGGAGTTAAGAAATGAAATAGGATAGTAAAATAGTGAGCTGGTATTTTAGGGAGCTAATTATGTTCGTTGGCTTAGATGCTCGCTGATTGGACCATTTCCAAGAAAGGAGCGTTGTGTTGAAGGGGAAGGGGAGAAAAGGGAAGGGAGATGGCTTAAGAATGAGGGAGAGGGGAGGTGTGTGTAAGGTAGGGAAGGGTGGGGAGTATGGAGGGAAAGGGGAGCAGGAGGGAGGCAGATGGCTTAGAAATGAATGAGAGGGGAGGTATGGGTAGGTGCGGGAAGGGGAGGGGAACTTGGAGGGAAAGGGAAGCAGACGGAAGGGAGATGGCTAAGAAATGAGGACTAGGTGAGGTGTGGGTAGGATAGAGAAGGAGAGTGAGGAGGGGACAGGGAAGGGGCACAGGATGGGGAGTGTGAATCGAAGGAGAAGAGAGTTCGTCATATTTTATCCAAAGAGTACTTTGCTCTCCTGGTATTGTAGCTAAAATTGCAGTTGGCACTATATCCTCGAGAATGGACTGTGATCAATTGAAATGTTTTACCTGGACTTGTAAATCACATTCCTGGTTACACCGAGCCAATGATAGTGTTTGGATACACTGGTGTTTGGATACACTGTTATCCAAGGGAATGGGCGATCAAAACGTGAACTGTACCATGCATGCAGGCAGGTACGGTCAGATTATGCTTTGGAAGACATTCACTTGGGCTCTCAAGGGATCTGTGGTAATAATGAAGACATCCTGACAGCTGCGGACTCTGTGTAAATTAAATCAGACCACTCGTCTCCCGTCATGCTCGATGTTTTCCCTGATTCGATGGCAACTTCTAGCAGGATAGTTCTCTTTGTCACAAGTCCAGAAACGTGCTTCAGTAGCGTCGTCTTCATGAGACACGAAAATTTATTCCCAGCGCACAGAAACAGTTGAAAGTATATTATGTCGTACTGGTACAGTAACAAGTGCAATTTTCTTTATTTGGTGCAATAATGTATAATAGTGGACTCGCGTTGACGTCTTGGCCATCAGAAGTCGCCTAATCGGAATCTGATGGAATATATCTGGGACGTTATGGGCACAAGCACCGCTCGCACAAATTTCAAACGCATGACTTAGGGAATTTCGTAACCTGTGCACAGACATCTGGTGTCACATATTCCCACAAACCTACCAAGAACCTTTCGACTCCATGCTATGAAGAGTGGTTGTAGTAATGCGTTCCAAAAGGGTGACGAATATGCTGTTAAGCAGGCCGTAATGTCTCGTCTCATCAGTGTACATGCGTTGTGATATCTCGAACTTACGTACTTACTACAGCTGTACAGGTTACATGGTCCTGATCATACCCATTTCATAAGATTTTGTTTGGATCTTCCGTTCTGCATTCCGTTAAAGGACTCCCAGATATATTCATTTTCGTGCTGTCCAGGTGCTAGCTCTTCCAATGGCGACACTTAACGAGATTAAGATTTAGGTCTTAGTTGGTTATTCGGAATTCTCGGTGTCTTTAAGAAACTTAGTTCTTGAATCATAACGAGTCGAATGCATTATAGTCACTGTTGTTGAGAGGTGGAGGACTTCATTGATTTAAATTCCGTCGGTATGATGATCCACAACACAGAGCGTTCGTTGTACGATATTGACCAAGGTTCCAAACAAATCATAGACCGTCCGCCAGGTCCTAAATCAAATTCCAGATAACGAGGAAGACGAATAGAACAACGAAGCCGGAATGACTTCTTTATAAGGCATGAAACTTTATTGCCAACACCGGAAACCGTTTTGAAAATGTGTTATGCCATACTGGAATGCTGACAAATAGTAAGTGGAGTTTTCTGACATTGGTGACAAAATCTTATAGTCAACCGAATAAATTATGACAGTATATTGGTTCTCGCAGTTGCAAGGAGCCAAAGTTATTCGTGCAATTACATATCCTAAATTGAATACATGTCTTTGTGTGATGGGGTTTCTTATACGATCTAGTTATAATTAATCAAATCTTCTACGATGTACAGCAAAACGTGTAGCCAATGTTAACAGCATGTTATAAAATGTGAGACACAAGTCAAGGCATTGTAAGTATCTGAAACAGTCGGCAACTTTGCTTCACTGCCTACAACATAACTGTATTATCTCTCTCTCTCTCTCTTTTCTGGATCAAATCGCGGTAAACATTCCATCAATGATCCACTTAGTAAAGGAAAATATGTTCAATTGCGGCGGCTGAGTTGACAGTAAATGTTACCCTGCTTGTGTGTCCCCATCAGTGTGTGCTGACTGCAACGAGGGACACGGAGCAACCGCTACCCGGACTTCACGCAGCGATAACATTATAGGAGGCGTTACGCGGTTATCAACAGTGGCGAGCGTTTACACAGCACACAGCAGACGCGCGCAGCCGATAGCCTGTTTGGACAGCACTCGCTGGCTGCCGTGTTTACTGGGGTCGTTGACAGGCGCTTGCCACTAGCCGTCCAAATCCAGCTCTTATTGTACTTGATAGGGCAGTCTGGCTGAAAATAAAAAGAAACTGTATTGGGGAATTACGAAACACGTTTCACTGGCTCAGTAGGGTGTGGAGTGATAATATCTCAACAAAATCACACTGCCCTCTGGATCTACTATAATACTGTCGCCCACGTACGTCTCTCGCAACTGCCAAAGTCCGATAGCTATCCTGTGGTGTTAAGGGGTTTATGAGAAGTTCACCTAAGGCGCTGAAACGTCCCTCACTGCCAATACAGCTACCATTCTCTATTTATTACTGAGAAGAATTGTTTTTTCATTGTAATCTATCAGTACTAGGACAATTAAATGGCCGGCCGGGGTGGCTGAGCAGTTCTAGGCGCTACAGTCTGGAACTGCGCGACCGCTACGGTCGCAGGTTCGAATCCTGCCTCGGGTATGGGTGTGTGTGATGTCCTTAGTTAGGTTTAAGTAGTTCTAAGTTCTAGGGGACTGATGACCTCAGAAGTTAAGTCCCATAGTGCTCAGAGCCATTTGAACCATTTTGAACAATTAAATGTCAATGATACGACAAATCAACCACATAAGTTATTAAATGTTTCACAAGTATTATTCAATCAAACTGTAGAGTCAAGACGACTTATTCCAAGCTTCTACCAAGACACAAAATAGAATTTGAATGACTTAATACACCATTATGAAATACATTTTCTGTGGTTTCAGTGTTCTCCACGTCAAGTTTATGAGAGTTTTGAAAACGGTTTTTGTTTTATCTCTTTAGTTGTTTGTATCTGAGATAAGTCGCATGCAATTTCTGTCACATTTTTGAAAACCGTAGTGCAATAAATGTCAACTTTGTTGCGTCCACCATACAAGTGACCTGTACAGTTTCGTAGCAATATATTCCGCGGAAATTTCGAGCAGCCATCTACCATTGAAGATAGCTCCGTTAGGAGCCATCCTCAGTTTGAGCGACAAGAGAATAGAGCAGTTGGTTGTGCATTATGCAGGATGAAGAAATATGCTGCACTTAGTCATCGGCACGCGATTGCCCATCCCAGTTCAAGACAAAACGGTATGAATCAAAACCTTGTCCTGGCAATAGGTTTAATGGAAATGCGACTTAAAATACGTGGCTCTGGCAACGCTATAATGCATCCAGCACAGCCAGGAACAGGTAGCATGAAATTTGCATCGTCGCATTAGCTCAGTGAGACGAGGCAAAGTTGTTCAAAAATGGCTCTGAGAACTGTGGGACTTAACGTCTGAGATCATCAGGCCCCTAGAACTTAGAACTACTTAAACCTAACTAACCTAAGTACATCCCACACATCCATGCCCGAGGCAGAATTCGAACCTGCGACCGTAGCGGTAGCGCGGCTCAAGACTGAAGTGCCCAGAACCGCGCGGCCACTCTGGCCGGCAGGCAATGTTGTGACAAAGAGATATGCACATTTGCGTTCGCCCCGAACATGTTATTTTCTCAGTTAAAGCATCGAATGGTATCCAATTTACAGTTTCACAATAGGGTGTTTTATGTACTTCTTTCTCTCACAATTGTCTTTATTTCAGCCCTAAGGCATAACATGAACTATTTAGGACGTGAACGTTCATTTTGTTTCGTCCAAGATACAAGTAAAGCCACTAGAAATAGTAGTGGATACAGTAACATCATCTGTATTCAATGACGAACAGAAAACGCAATAGGTAGACTGCACTAGATTGCACATTATGCTACGCACAATGATTTTACTCTGTACGTTTGACTTTCAGGCTTATCTTCACAGAGCCGGTACATACAGGTTCGAACGACATTCAGTTTAGAGAAGATGTTCAAGACGAACACCTTGCAATTGCATACACTTCGCCACGCGCTGGATCGTAAGTTGATGAACCATACGCAAAGCACATGCATCCACCATAGTCGAAACGGCGTGCACGGAAGCTATTAGTTCGTGTACATCCGTGGGTGGCCTACTATAAACCTGTTCCTTTCAGAGTCTGCACAAATAAAAATCTAGTGGATTAGGGCCCCCCACACGGAGAACGCTGTGGCCAGCGGCCTTTATTTAACAACTGAGAGCAGCGGCGTTTGCATACAGTTGTCAGTACTAGCAGACAAGCAACACTGGGTGAAATAACCGCAGAAATCTATGTGGGACGTACAACGGATGTATCCATGAGGATATTGCGGCAAAATTTGGCGTTAATGGGCTATGACAGCAGACGACCGATGCGAGTGCCTTTGCTTACAGCGCGATATCGTCTGCAGTGTCTCTCCTGGGCTCGTCGTAGGCTGGTCAGATGAGTCCCAACTGTAGTTGGTAAGAGGTTATGGTAGGGATCGAGTATGGCGCAGACCCCATTAATACAAAAACCCAAGTTGTCAACAAGTCACTGTGCAATCTGGTGGTGGCACTATAATAGTATGGGCTGTGTTGGCATGGAATGGACTGGGTACTCTGGTACAACTGAACCCATCAGTCATTGTAAATGGCTATGTTCGGCGGGTTCGAGACCATTTGCAGCCATTCACGGACTTCATGTATCCAAACAACGATAGAATTTTTGTAGATAAGAATGCGCCATGTCACCTGGCCATAGTTGTTCACGATTGGTCTGAAGAACATCGTGGACCAATTCGAGCGAATGATTTGGCCACCCAGATAGCAAGACATGAACCCTGTCGAACATTTGTGGTACATAATCGAAGGTCATATCGTGCACAAAATCCTGCAGTGGCAACACTTTCGCCATTATGAACGGTTATAGAGGCACCATGGCTCAATATTTCTACAGGGAACTTCCAGCGACTTGTTGATTCCATGCCACTTCGAGTTGCTGCACTACGCCGTCTGAAAGAAGAACCGACACGATATTAGGGGATATCCATAGCTTTTGTCACCTCAGTGTAGCCTCCGCCTGCTAGTTTGTTCGCGTTATCAAGGGCCGCAATAAAGGAGCTGACTTTAACCGTAGGGTGGCGTGGTTCCGGGATCCACTCAACAGGTCAGTGGTACAGCTGTTCCAAACTTTCTCATTGAGTGCGTACAGTTTTAAGATTTTTTATCTCCGTATTTTAATTTGTACCAGTCGAAGCTGTAGCTTGTGATTAATGTTGTAATCGGTTATGTTTCGGCACCAGCGATGCTTCTTGCACGTTTCAGCCAAGCATGTCTAGCTTGTACTTATTGTTATTCTTATTTGTGGGGTTGAAATTTTTTATCACTACTGCGATAGATTATTTTAAATATATTTCTGGACGCGGGCAATGCAATACTTGATACATGTGATACTCTGTAGAGCCACCAGCTTTGGTGAACTGCTTATTGCGTGTTTGGTAAAATTTACAGGATTTATATGTTTTAGAAGTACCAGCGACTGTGCTCCCATTACTGTGGCCACGGTAGTGATGTTTTGCCGGATCCAAGCCGTCCAACTGTTCTTCCACGATCACTAGAACTCAAATGATGTCTTGCAGATACGTTGCCGTAAGCATGGGATGTCGCATTAATTGGTTCCACATCAGTCTTCGTCATACATCGTACTGCATGAACTGTCTAATGCATACAGAGCGTTCGTGCACTGGCTTCGGTGCAGTTAACTCGTCCCGCCTTCTACACTTCCTTTCACTATCATCGGTCGAGTGCCCCGTAGCAAATATCGGTTGTTTCGTACCAAGTGTCAGTTTTTCCTTAGCGATTTTCGGGCAGTGCACTGGAAAAAGCAGATAACAGTTTGCGTAACGCCGTCATAAGTGATTGTATGCGTTATTTTAAAACTAATTGCTAAGAGCCGATGACATTCTGCCTACTTTCTAGAAAAGCAGTTGAGAGTCTCACACCATGTTAATCAATAAGAAACGCAACGGATTTCCCACGATACACATTACTGCTTAGGAAACTGTTGCAGAATCAACTAAGAAAACGTACCAAATTTAAGAACATAAATGGCGATGTTCTGTAGAACCTCAGAATTTTGCGAGGATTTCGACCGAAGTTTGTTCTAAAGGTTTACACAACGGAACTAAATCAGGAAGAAAATTTATAGTGTTCCTGATTGTATATAGAGTATCTCAGCGGCAAGACACAATTAATACCATCCCTGGACGATAACAATGCTAATGTTACCGATGACAGCATCACGAAAGCGGAGTTACTAAACACAGCTTTCAGAAATACTTTCATCAAAGACAATGCAGCAAATAATACCGAATTAAAATCATGAACAACTGCCAATATTAGCATCTTGGAAGTAGAAACATTCGATGCAGGCACGCTACTTACATCACTCAACAAAGGCGAGTGTTCCAGTTCAGACTCTAAGGGCTCATAAGTATAAATTCATTGCAGTTTATGCTGATGGAACAGCTCCATTTTCGGCAGTCATGTACAACAGTTCGCCCTACGAAAGATCCGTACCTAAAGATTGGAGAGATGCACAAGCAACAACAATACACAACAAAGGAAATAGAAGTAATCCCTTAAAGTATTGACACATTTCACATACATCGATTTTTAGTACGAGTTTGGAGTGAATACTGTGTTCCAACATCAAAAAATACCTCGAAGAAAGTAGTATCTTGACACGGATACAGATAACATCGTTCTTGTGAAACACAAGAAGATCTTTGCTCTTACAAAGTAATGAGTGCTATCGACTAGGGCCCAAGCTTATTCCATATTTCTAGATTTCCAAAAAGTTTTTGATACCGTTCGTCCCAAGATACTTGTAATCAAATAGGATGATTAAATAGTATCACCCCAGTTAGGCGAGTGGATATATGAGCTCTTAAGAAAAGGACACAATCCTCAGTAATTAATGGGAAGTCATCCAATGAGAAAGAAGTAATATCTGAGGTTTTTCATACGTTCTATGACCTCTGCTGTTCTTAATACGTGTAATCGATTCAGCGGTAAAATCTTAGCGACCTTCTTAGATTGTTGCATACGATGATGTCGTTTGCCGTCTAGTAAAATCATCAGATAACCAAAGCGAATTGTAAAATGATTTAGGCAAGATATCTACACGGCGCGAGAAGTGATAATTGACCCTAAACAATAAAAAGTGTGGTTTCCTGACACGAGAACAAAAATATCGGTTAAATTTTTACTACACAGAAAAATTACACAAATCTGAATGTTGTCAATTCGACAAGGGAGTGCAGTTATGAACAACTTAAATTGGGACCATCAACTAGAAAGTGCTGTGGAGGAAGGCGAACCAAAGACTGCGTTTTGTTGGAAGGAGTCTTAGAAGATGCAACACAACTACTACGACTGTCCGTCCTGTTCTGGAGTACTGTTACGTAGTATAGGAACCTTTCAGATAGGACTTACATCAAAAAA
The DNA here is from genome assembly GCF_021461385.2 of Schistocerca piceifrons. Lineage (NCBI taxonomy): Eukaryota > Metazoa > Arthropoda > Insecta > Orthoptera > Acrididae > Schistocerca > Schistocerca piceifrons. Next base: position 357,365,732 of record NC_060141.1, on the reverse strand, counting down.
GTTCAGAGAACGGCTTTTCATTTTGTGTTATAGGAAATCGTGGGAGAGTGCGTCAAGTATATAACACACGAGTTGAGGTGGCAGTCATTAAAACAGTATCGTTTTCTCGTTGTGGTACGATCTGTTTACAAAGTTTCGGTTGTCAACTCTGTTGTATGAATGTGGAAGTATTTTGTTGACTCCTATCTAAGTAGTGAGAATGAATATTTTAAAAAAATAAATCATAGGATGCAAGAATAAGATTTTGTGGACACTTTCCTCACGTGCTTTTGTGAGTCGAGACTAGTCTGGAACGGTTTTGTGAATCCTCTGCCAAGAACTTCAGAGTAGTCATGTACATGTAGATGAAGTGTAGAAGCAATAGAGTTCAGTGTGGAAAGGAACGATGGTCTTTATTTATATATATAATGAATTATACACTGGTGTTTAGAAAACAAAAGACTAGAGATTGGCCGTTCATATTCATAGGTCATGTACATTAGTATGTTCTGCAGAAATGATTAGCATTTTATTCAAGTCTGTTCAGTATGTGTCCTGTTGCATAGTACGTACAGGCTTTCCCATGGGCCCTGAGAACTTGTTCCATACGCAGTAGCACCGACGTGTATAAGTTGGAATGGTGTCCTGTCGTATAGCCATCCATGCTACATCCAGCTTGTTCCAAACTTCATCTGTGGTGGTTGGCAGTGGATCACAGCTATGTATTTGTCGTTACAGTATTGTAAGATGACAGATTGAATGAATGTCAATTTCGCACCTTACATGAGATCGTATATGTTGTAACAAGTAGATGAATATGTCACCTGACATACTTCAGCGATAATGAGCAGATTTGCCTATCAATATGTACTGTACGTAATGTAAAGAGATGACACTAAATTCGATAATATTAACACACTGAATTGAAATCATGCATGTCATTTAGAAAAAGGAGATAAAAGCTGCTTCAGGAAAGTTTGGGGGCATGCGCGAGTTGTGCCATCACAGTCCGAGTACAATGGAACACTTCTAAAAGGGGTTGGTGACCCGTGGCGAGAGGGACAACGAACGCGCCGAGCGATATATTGAAAGAGCAGGTAGCGACGCGGTGCAGCTAGCGACAGAGAAATTCCTTAGAAAACTGCGTTGGGGAATTTCCAGATCGATTCAAACAGACCAGCGACGCAATTGATCACATGAAATGCCCGTGGTACGCTTGTGATGCATGCATGTAACTTTTAGGCATCAGGAGCGGTCACAAAATTTCCGGTTGTCTGAAATAAACTGAGGAGGAGAAAAAGGGTCGATGTTGCGATGCAGTTTAAAGTTAGGTGCTTTGCGATTGGCAAGGGTAGTTTGCACAACATGGAAGGAACGCTCCCATTGGCCTGAAAAGGCCGTGAAGTGAAGCACGAAAGGACACAGGACGGGGACAATTTGCTATGAAAGACACAATACCGAAAACTTCGTGAACTCTCCTCTGAACCAGCGTCTAGTGTAGAACAGGCCGCATCACGCTCTGTACGTCGTCAAAAGAGAAATTTAAGTCACACTGATCCATTGTATTCAGTTTACAGTGACAACGAGAGCCGCACGCACACTTTACCGTTAAGTGGTGTTGCGCCGCGATATCGATGTTGACCTTCACCCAGAGTGCAGTGTGTCGACACGTGGGTCAGAATTACACGTACACATTGGATTGTGAGCTGGGGTAGCCGCGTTCAGCGGAAAACTGCACGGCACAGGCACAGGAGTAATAGCCATAGTGGGTGGGTAGATGTCGCCATATCAGGGCAATAATCTCGTTAAGCGCTACGTGATTGGACGCCAGGTTTTGGTGTAACAAATGCGAGCCTTTGCTTTTAAATAGGTCTGATTTTTTGTGCAGAGCCACTTAGGGGTCCAGCAGCAGCACCACCACAACAGAATGGCCACGCCAGATGACAAGACAACTTGGCATCGCCATCACCACTCATGGGTTTGAGCCAGACACCGCCAGCACTGAGTTGGTAGCAGGACTTGGTGTCACAGCGCCGATGATTGCCGCCCAAGCCAGCCGCCATCCGACTTCTGTCAAAGGGCAGCTTATCGTGACCCGTGCACGGCAGTCTCCATGTGCTGTTGCAGTGAACGGCTGCAGGGCTGAGTGAAAGGGAGAGGCAGTTGCCCAGAGGAACCCCGTTGCAGCAAAAAATTCAGCATCGCTGACGTCACGGCGGCGGCCTACTGAGGCTGCTGGCCATGCTGTCGGAAGACTTTCTCTGGAGGTCATAAATTACTGTACTTTCTGCGAGAAGTAAGGAAGTGAAAGTTAGGGAAAGACCACAGTCAAGATTTATAGTATCTTTATGTTTTTCACTACCATTAAGAATAGTGGAATGGTATAGCAGTAACGAACTAACATATATTTTCTTGTAGGCGTATATGTAAACACAAAGCGTCTATACAGGTGCCTGTAGATTGGAATTTACTCGTGCTACTACAAATCCAGTCAAGCTCTGATTTGAACACTGGAGTAAATAACACCGCATACAGGAAGATACATGTGGTATAATGAATAAATTTGAAATTGAAAGCCCCAAATTTTACTCCGTTATTGACGAAATCAATAAAATTAGTCGTTCATAATTCATACGTCACACGACTGGTCCCTAATTTCGTATTGGATTAGAGTACTATCACAAGGCTGTATTTCTATTCAGTAAAACCTAACGGAAGACACGGTAGTCAGAGCATTCTCACTGTCAGAAGTAAGAGATTGGTGTATCGCCGTCTTCAGCTCTTCCGTGAAATACAATAAATCTTTCAATTTCGCCACCCACTCAGTTCTACAGTGAAAAATATATATTTTACTACAGCAAATTTCATTAGTAAAGGGTTTGTTTTGGCATCATACTGCTTATTCACAGATCATCCCGAATTCTAGTTCATTCGCAGATATATGCAACTGATTGCCTGTATAATTAAGAAGTGCTCAATTTTCTGTAGCTTGTAGTTTTTGAAGAACCACAGACTATGCGAAATGCTTTTCACACTGTTAGTGGAATGAGTGTATTCCGAAATGGCAAATATCTGAAAAGCATGTAAACAGTGATATGTAAAGGGTGCATGTTATTGAACTATGTGGAAAAAAATACAAATTAGTTACAAACTATGTCGTGCACACACTTTATTCAACGTGTAAATGTCACTACAGATATTCGGATTTATGTTATCACATGTTCGATGCCCCTGGTATCATTAGCGATGATTTGGCGCAGAAGAATAGCGAAATTCTGCATGACCCGCTGCAGTGTTGGAACATCGACGCTGTCGATAATCGCTTGAATGGCTGTTTTGAGCTCAGCAATAGTTTTTGGGTTATTGCTGTACACCTTGTCTTTAATATAACCCCACAAAAAGGAGTCGCATGTGTTTAGATCTGGAGAATATGCGACCAATCCAGGCTCATGTCACTGGCATATGAGTAACCCAGAGCAAGAATGCGGTCCCCAAAGTGCTCCTCCAGTATATCAAAGATTCTCCTGCTTCGATGGGATCGAGCTCCGTCTTGCATGAACCACATCTCCTCGAAATCAAGGTCAGTTTGAATAAGGAGTATGAAATCATCATCGAAAACCTTCAATACCATTGAGTAGTCACCGTGCCATCAAGGAATATCGCACCGATTATCCCGTGACTGGACAGTGCACACCACACAGTCACCAGTTAGGGGTGAAGAGGCTTGTCGATCGCCAAATGCGGATTCTCAGTCCCTCAAATGTACCAATTTCGCTTATTGACGAACCGCTCCAAGTGGAAGTGGGCCTCGTCGCTAAACCAAAAACGCCTGCGCATCCTAATTCCCATAATGCCTCGCACCAACCGTGCAGTTTGAACATCCTAACGCTAACCGTTTAGAAGTTATGGTGATTTTATTTCATATAGTTCAGTAATTGTCACCCTGTGTGTTAACCTGTTCACACAGTTTAAATAGAAAAACGCTCAGATCTTCCGTACACACACCATGTTTGTTACGCATCCTTATCAACAACAGACACATTGTGATCATTCGGTTTCTGCTGGCGTACAACATGATGAAGTAGTTTATGGGTGAACGGTCAGATGTCAGTGTCCAACAGACATAATATTTCAACAAGCGACCGCATTGCCACCATCAAGTGTGCTGAGAAACTGACCAATTGGGTGCCGCCACAGCGAGGTGCAGAAGAGATGTAAGTGTGACACAGACCCCCCCCCCCCCCCCAGTCGATTAGTTCATCAGCACACCTGATAATGGCAACGTTGTTGCTTGCTCAAATATTGTACACATTCACATTGGACACTGACATCACGTAATACGCTCACGAACTATTTTGTAGCAGTCACTTTGAAACATTACGCTCCATATACGTCATTCAGAATGAAATCTCATGCTTGTTGATACAAATCTGTAAAAACTAAGACAGTTTAAGAAAAGTTTTTTGCGTCCGAAACGCTTTGTGATCCTTTGAAATAAAATTTAGTGACCACTTGAGACGTGGCAGTGGGCTGTGATAATATTGCGCACGTTCAAGTTGATAATAGCATGAAATAAACATTCAAGCGTAATAAGTAAGGAAAGTAATTAGTTCGGAAACGTGTTAATTGATGCAATATTTTGTTACACTAAGAATATTGAAAACAGCGTAACGGTCAAAGTATACATAGGTGACGTATTTGAGTTTTCCTTCAGCGAGCCTATCGGTCTGGAGCGCGAATAGGCCCGATAGCACATTCGGGGGCAGGAGCAGCCATTAGTGCCCAGGTATCACCAGTCAGCACGGTGGACAAAGCCAGTGGGGTCTGGAAATTAGAGGCGCAGGCGCAGAGATAATGAAAAAGAGCCCATAGCAAAGGTTAAGAGGTAGTGTCCAGGGACAGACACACCTTCACTTTGATTCCTGCGGACGATTCCGTCAGTGAGCCCGCCCAAGGGAGAAATAGTCCACTTTTCCTTCTGTTGTGACGGATAGTATAGATTTCGCAGTATTTAAGGAAGTGACGTTTACAGTTTTTCCGAAACTGAGTACACCGTAGAGAATAATATAATTATATGCAGAGGTAATGTTTGGTGAAATTTAGTATATGACGCCACTGCCATCAAGAATCGGGAGATGTGAGGCGACTCGCCGCTGTTAGAAGAGATGAGCTCGGGGGTTGGACAGAATGGATGTGTCCTGAGAGGCGTTCCGCCAGGATTGCATGGTAAGCTTTTCTAATGTTCAGACGGTCTGCTGAAGTTGTCTAAATGAAACATCAACGGCACAGAACTTTATGAATGTGTTTGAAGTGTATTTGTGATGGTGAAAAACTGTTGAGACTAAGACGTAAGTAGTTAATTAGCAAAGCTTATGTCGTGTAAGTACGTAACTCGCGAGTATAAAGGTAAGTTGGGCGTGGCATACAGGCAAACTCTTAAGTACTCAGGTGTTCTGAAACTGTTGTCGCTGATGCTCTTTTAGTCACGACTCGTAATTTAGTGGAATTTGTTGGCATAGAGAACATTTGATTAATTGTTTCCCGCTTTACAAACTAACCAGGCGAGTTACGGTAAGACCAGGGAATCAGAGGGTACTAATTACATGTCACGAACATAGATTACCTGTGTAGTGGCATTTATGCAGCAAAAATTCTGAAGTGAGTGACGTTTCGTGTATGGTCTTCGTGTCACTGGCATCGGCACACTCACGTTTGAGCAATCCATCTCCGAGTTTTCCTCGATTTATTTACGTTTTGAGGACACTGGGCCTCCACATTATAGATAACGTTTACTAAAATTAGTTTCTCATTAATTGTAGGTATATTAAAATACACCAAATATGGCTATATTGAAAACTTAATTAGGCAGAATTCACATGTTGGAGCGCAGTGGGCTGATAACTGCACTGGAGGTAGCAGAAATAGGAGGAAGACGAGGAGGAGATTAGTGTGTAACTTCCCGTCGACAACGAGATCATTAGAGGCTGAGTGGAAGCTCGTATTAGGGAAGGATGCAGAAGGATATCGGCCGTGCCCTTCTTCAAAGCAACCATCCTGGCATTTACCTTAAGAGACGTTGGGAAATCACGGAAAACCTGAATCAGTATTGGCGACCGCGTGTTTGAATCCTCGTCCTGACGAATTGGAAACTAGTGTTGCAGTGAAGTCAGGCTAGGTGAGTTTGATAGATCAAGGAAGTATAGCTGGCCTTAAAGGACACAGTAATTGCACAAAGATCAACATCAATACAGGGGCACGCTAGCTGCACGTAAACTGCTGCTTACTATAGCTGTACATACCTTGTCAGTTAAGTTTCGTCGCTCCAAAGTCTCTCAGAGTCGACCAACATAAAACTTTATGGGACACGATTGCTGAATTTAGTTTAAGAATAAATCTGATCACGTGAAGATATTCGAAATGTTTCACACTGAACTACTTTCAGTATTTTTAAAATCTCGGTAACATCTGCAGTTCAAGACTTAACATTATCCCTGCCGCCGGTGGATAAGCAGCTGCAGCAGCAAGTCGTATACTCCTAGCTCACTCATTTGTTACATAGTTTAATTCTTAATTTCTTAGCGTGTTTTTGGTACTTGCATTGTTTAATTCATAAATTTCGGGCGTATTATAGTATTTGAGAGTTGTAGCATCGCGTTTTAGTACCTGAATAGTGTAAATTCGCGTAGTCGTTTGTCTACTGTTTTGTTTTGAACGGCCAGTGTCGGTTGGTCGCAGTCAGTGTGCTCCCTGCCGCCGTTGGATTAGCAGCTGAGCAGCAAGTCGTATACTCCTAGCTCACTCATTTGTTACATAGTTTAATTCTTAATTTCTTAGCGTGTTTTTGGTTCTTGCATTGTTTAATTCATAAATTTCGGGCGTAATATAGTATTTGAGAGTGTAGCATCGTGTTTTAGTACCTGAATAGTGTAATTTCGCTTAGTCTCCTTCCGCCGCCGAGCAGTGTCAGCAGTGCGCAAGTAGCAGCATTACTGCATTTACTAGGCAATCTTGTATTTTAATAACCTTTTAAATTTTGTCGATTTGTTTGCGCTCTCTGTAGATTAGTTCAGACGTTCTTTGCAAAACAGTTTTTAGCATGGATAGGGACTGCAACTGCTGTGTTCGGATGCAGGCTGAGTTGGCATCCCTTCGCTCCCAGCTTCAGGCAGTGTTGGCTTCGGTCACACAGCTTGAGGCTGTTGCCAATGGGCATCACTGTGGGGGTCGGGATGGGGGTTTGTCGGGGACGGCCAGCTCGTCCCACGCATCCCCTGATCGGACTACGACTGTGGTTGCCCGGGATACTGCCCGCATTGAGGCTGATCCCTCACCTGTGGTAGAGTGGGAGGTCGTTTCAAGGTGTGGCAGGGGGCGAAAGACATTCCGGAGGGCTGAACGGAAAGCCTCTCCAGTTTGTCTGACGAACCGGTTTCAGGCTCTGTCTCAGGCTGATACTGATCTTCGGCCTGACATGGCTGCTTGTCCTGTTCCAGAGGTTGCCCCTCAGTCTGCAAGATCCGGGCAGTCGCAGAGGGTGGGCTTACTGGTAGTTGGGAGCTCCAACGTCAGGCGCGTAATGGGGCCCCTTAGGGAAATGGCAGCAAGAGAGGGGAAGAAAACCAATGTGCACTCCAGATGTGGAAAGGGTCCTTCCGGATGCCATGAAGGGTACAGGGTGCACCCATCTGCAGGTGGTCGCTCATGTCGGCACCAATGATGTGTGTCGCTATGGATCGGAGGAAATCCTCTCTGGCTTCCGGCGGCTATCTGATTTGGTGAAGACTGCCAGTCTCGCTAGCGGGATGAAAGCAGAGCTCACCATCTGCAGCATCGTCGACAGGACTGACTGCGGACCTTTGGTACAGAGCCGAGTGGAGGGTCTGAATCAGAGGCTGAGACGGTTCTGCGACGGCGTGGGCTGCAGATTCCTCGACTTGCGCCATAGGGTGGTGGGGTTTCGGGTTCCGCTGGATAGGTCAGGAGTCCACTACACGCAACAAGCGGCTACACGGGTAGCAGGGGTTGTGTGGCGTGGGCTGGGCGGTTTTTTAGGTTAGATGGCCTTGGGCAAGTACAGAAAGGGCAACAGCCTCAACGGGTGCGGGGCAAAGTCAGGACATGCGGGGACCAAGCAGCAATCGGTATTGTAATTGTCAACTGTCGAAGCTGCGTTGGTAAAGTACCGGAACTTCAAGCGCTGATAGAAAGCACCGAAGCTGAAATCGTTATAGGTACAGAAAGCTGGCTTAAGCCAGAGATAAATTCTGCCGAAATTTTTACAAAGGTACAGACGGTGTTTAGAAAGGATAGATTGCATGCAACCGGTGGTGGAGTGTTCATCACTGTTAGTAGTAGTTTATCCTGTAGTGAAGTAGAAGTGGATAGTTCCTGTGAATTACTATGGGTGGAGGTTACACTAAACAACCGAACTAGGTTAATAATTGGCTCCTTTTACCGACCTCCCGATTCAGCAGCATTAGTGGCAGAACAACTGAGAGAAAATTTGGAATACATTTCACATAAATTTTCTCAGCATGTTATAGTCTTAGGTGGAGATTTCAATTTACCAGATATAGACTGGGACACTCAGATGTTTAGGACGGGTGGTAGGGACAGAGCATCGAGTGACATTATACTGAGTGCACTATCCGAAAATTACCTCGAGCAATTAAACAGAGAACCGACTCGTGGAGATAACATATTGGACCTACTGATAACAAACAGACCCGAACTTTTCGAATCTGTATGTACAGAACAGGGAATCAGTGATCATAAGGCCGTTGCAGCATCCCTGAATATGGAAGTTAATAGGAATATAAAAAAAGGGAGGAAGGTTTATCTGTTTAGCAAGAGTAATAGAAGGCAGATTTCAGACTACCTAACAGATCAAAGCGAAAATTTCTGTTCCGACACTGACAATGTTGAGTGTTTATGGAAAAAGTTCAAGGCAATCGTAAAATGCGTTTTAGACAGGTACGTGCCGAGTAAAACTGTGAGGGACGGGAAAAACCCACCGTGGTACAACAACAAAGTTAGGAAACTACTGCGAAAGCAAAGAGAGCTCCACTCCAAGTTTAAACGCAGCCAAAACCTCTCAGACAAACAGAAGCTAAACGATGTCAAAGTTAGCGTAAGGAGGGCTATGCGTGAAGCGTTCATTGAATTCGAAAGTAAAATTCTATGTACCGACTTGACAGAAAATCCTAGGAAGTTCTGGTCTTACGTTAAATCAGTAAGTGGCTCGAAACAGCATATCCAGACACTACGGGATGATGATGGCATTGAAACAGAGGATGACACGCGTAAAGCTGAAATACTAAACACCTTTTTCCAAAGCTGTTTCACAGAGGAAGACCGCACTGCAGTTCCTTCTCTAAATCCTCGCACAAACGAAAAAATGGCTGACATCGAAATAAGTGTCCAAGGAATAGAAAAGCAACTGGAATCACTCAATAGAGGAAAGTCCACTGCACCTGACGGGATACCAATTCGATTCTACACAGAGTACGCGAAAGAACTTGCTCCCCTTCTAACAGCCGTGTACCGCAAGTCTCTAGAGGAACGGAGGGTTCCAAATGATTGGAAAAGAGCACAGATAGTCCCAGTCTTCAAGAAGGGTCGTCGAGCAGATGCGCAAAACTATAGACCTATATCTCTTACGTCGATCTCTTGTAGAATTTTAGAACATGTTTTTTGCTCGCGTATCATGTCATTTCTGGAAACCCAGAATCTACTATGTAGGAATCAACATGGATTCCGGAAACAGCGATCGTGTGAGACCCAACTCGCCTTATTTGTTCATGAGACCCAGAAAATATTAGATACAGGCTCCCAGGTAGATGCTATTTTTCTTGACTTCCGGAAGGCGTTCGATACAGTTCCGCACTGTCGCCTGATAAACAAAGTAAGAGCCTACGGAATATCAGACCAGCTGTGTGGCTGGATTGAAGAGTTTTTAGCAAACAGAACACAGCATGTTGTTATCAATGGAGAGACGTCTACAGACGTTAAAGTAACCTCTGGCGTGCGACAGGGGAGTGTTATGGGACCATTGCTTTTCACAATATATATAAATGACTTAGTAGATAGTGTCGGAAGTTCCATGCGGCTTTTCGCGGATGATGCTGTAGTATACAGAGAAGTTGCTGCATTAGAAAATTGTAGCGAAATACAGGAAGATCTGCAGCGGATAGGCACTTGGTGCAGGGAGTGGCAATTGACCCTTAACATAGACAAATGTAATGTATTGCGAATACATAGAAAGAAGGATCCTTTATTGTATGATTATATGATAGCGGAACAAACACTGGTAGCAGTTACTTCTGTAAAATATCTGGGAGTATGCGTACGGAACGATTTGAAGTGGAATGATCATATAAAATTAATTGTTGGTAAGGCGGGTACCAGGTTGAGATTCATTGGGAGAGTGCTTAGAAAATGTAGTCCATCAACAAAGGAGGTGGCTTACAAAACACTCGTTCGACCTATACTTGAGTATTGCTCATCAGTGTGGGATCCGTACCAGGTCGGGTTGACGGAGGAGATAGAGAAGATCCAAAGAAGAGCGGCGCGTTTCGTCACTGGGTTATTTGGTAACCGTGATAGCGTTACGGAGATGTTTAACAAACTCAAGTGGCAGACTCTGCAAGAGAGGCGCTCTGCATCGCGGTGTAGCTTGCTCGCCAGGTTTCGAGAGGGTGCGTTTCTGGATGAGGTATCGAATATATTGCTTCCCCCTACTTATACCTCCCGAGGAGATCACGAATGTAAAATTAGAGAGATTAGAGCGCGCACGGAGGCTTTCAGACAGTCGTTCTTCCCGCGAACCATACGCGACTGGAACAGGAAAGGGAGGTAAAGTGCCCTCCGCCACACACCGTTGGGTGGCTTGCGGAGTATCAATGTAGATGTAGAGTAGAACATATAAAATAATTCCCAGGAACTTAAATTATTTCCTAAGAAGGAGGCTCTTTAAACTACTTGCTGGCATATTCATCGGAAGATTCTCATAAAGCATCAGAATGACTTATGTAACCCTCTTTGCTGGAAGGTATCCTCATGAATTAACAGCCACGAAAAGACTTCTGCCGTTTTCATCATATCGTTTGGAGCACCTATACACACCTCTTGCCCACCGTATAATTTTTTTTCTATATTTTACAGATCTGCAGCCTTTATACTCGTAGTACGACCTTGTTTTCACTGCGTTGAAAGTGTTCTCATTTGTCTGCTCGAGCAGCGTCGCTTCTGAGAAGCATTTTTCATTTTTAATATCCTGCAAAGCAGTGTCGTTACGGTCGCAATGAAAAGACACTAGACCAAGGACCATGCCTCTGCAGGCCCTTTATTATTCACCCTCGCGTTATTGACTGTGACTCTGGCAGAATTATTAAGCAACGAGCGTTGGAAAAGTTCGGACTCCTTGGATAGCGGACGGCCAGTGAACCTGTTCCCTTCTGTAGAACATTTAGATCAGTAAGATTATCAGGTTACAGGGAACGAAAATCGAAATTATGGTTATTTTGTTTATTGCCGCATATTTACTGAGAATGTAACACAGTACTGGTCAAGACAAATACACAAACGAAAAGGAGACATTTAGTTTAGTTATGCCCAAGACAGGTGACGTGGGGAAAATTCTTCCTATCGACAGAGAGAGGCCTAGTATCCACTTATTCTTCGACATCGGCTCCTTTTATGTCGCTTTGTTAAACTCCATTCAATTAGGATATTGCGTTAATTGAGTGCAGTTCTGGAGGATTTGCTAAACATCCACCTATAGTTGCCATAACATATTCATTCGACTCAAAACAGCTTTAGATCAGTCTTTTCTCCTATGTGAGAATACGTGGACGTCTTATTGTGAAACATTTGCTGAATAAGCAGAATGTTCAAACAATATGCACTTCAAACAACCACTAGCGTATCACCTCTAGCGCCGGCGCATTGTCTTGGAGGAAGACGCTTTTATTTTTATTTGGGAATCCAAGAATCACTCATGTATTTTTTCAGCCTTTTGTTCATAACTAACTGCGAAGTTTATTTCTTGGTTTACGGATTTCAAGGTAACATGTGAGTAGAATCAAATTAACAGAAGACAAAATTTCACTAACTAAACCTCAGAGTAAACATATACTAGGCATTTGAAGATAATATTTCCACACTTCCTGAAAAGCTATCAAATGTGGTGACGCAAATAAATATTATGGAGTAAGTAGACAACATGACAAATTTGATATATAAAACATTCTTGCGTCAGTTCAGGGTAAAACCCTTTCCACGATTTCCACCATTGGCTTCTTCAGGATCAACTGACTGTCAAAACTGCTGCTGTGGTGGCGAAAGGTTTAGTTCGCAAGATAAGTATGAATTTCTGTGCGTAGAGAAACTTCAAATAACTGGAAGAAATAACTCAAGTAAACAGTTTCAGAAGTTTACAATCAAGGAGAGTGTATGTGGGGTAAAAACTGCTTACAGTACCACGAGGAATGTTTAGAACAACAGTATTTTATATAACAGTCTTAAAATGAAGCTTAATGTGTACACTCAATAATTCCTTAGCTAATAATCAGAAAATGAAGCACTGAAACACAGTGTTGAAACCAAAGTGCTGTCTGTAAGAGATGAGTAGTACTAAATTTTAAATTAGATAAACTATATTATAAAACACAGTAAAAAAGACAATATACTAAATGGGTTTTCTAAAGATAACAGACGCCTGTAAAAAGAGATATTACTATCAAGCATGGAGAAAACAAAAAATTCCGGTAAGAAATAGGATACTGACGTTAATTTATCGTTTGTATGGAATACAGAGCAATAGAGCGAACAGTCATCTAAAAGCTTTGGAAAAAGAAGTCAGCAACAAGATGGAATCAAAGGGCTGTGAAATGCTTACAAAGAAACATAAGAAGAAACATAAGAAGAAAATATGAAGAAGAAACAACAAGAATGAAAAGTTTTATATTTTGAACATGAAAGACTGTAAAATTTCTAAATAGGAAAGTTGACTTCTTAGCGGACTGCAACCACGTGAAAAGAACACTGTGTAATTATGGAAGCATACTACCGAAAAGGTAGAGAAAGCTACGGAGTGCGTGCTGAGTTGTTAGTCGCAACCGATGAGAGGAAAGGTTACGGAATACGCTATTTGGATTACAAAAAGTTTAATGCCTTCTCCAAACTAAATCAGAATTTAGAAGAAAATTTTCATTTCTTCTTATAACTGGTTCCGCTACTGAAGAGCTAGTATGTTAAACTCAGTCCGATACGATTAGTATTCCTGAAAGGACAATCTGAACTACTAACATATATTTTGACAAAATGCTAAGGTTCGGCTAAGACGGAAGAATTTCAGCAAAATCATGTCAGTTTTTCGAAGTTCGTGCTACAGATGTGGCAAAAGGCATATTTTTTAACAATCCTCAGAAGAAAATACATTTATAGCAACAACCTGTTATGGATCGGCCGTAAGAAATCATACGTACTTTTTGAGTGCTCCTGAATGAGGACAGCTCTTTTGGAGGAAGCTACTACAGAGCGACACAAGCACTGCTGCCTTACGACGCCAAGAATTTATATTCATTTCACTTACCAAAAACAAAATGTATCTTCGATACTGTGGCCAATATTTGTAGATCTGTATTTAATCCTGAAACGTGTTAGACATTTTCACACTAAGTATTTAGTTCAGTATGAAATCGGGTGTTGAATTGTAAGACTTCGTGAATTTTCACTTTATTGTGAACGATTAGACTTCCAATGCCTTTCAGTTCCGGAAAGAAAATCTGCGCGACACGTTTCGTTATGCAGCAGACATTAGTCATAACTTCATTCAACAATCAGTTCATACAACTCGAGCAGTGAGTCGAGAGTTACTCTTGGAAGTCACATCCAACAATCCATTCCCGGATACATGGCATGGTCGGAACAAGTGGCATCACTAAATGCGTGGTCTCTCGCGAGTGGAGGCTATTAAAGTGTTTCAGGTAGCTAATAAAGAGAACCCGCCAAAAAACAAAATAGAATAATATAAATCTCCGAACCGTATCAAAATTTATTGGAAACGAATTTATTCCCTGTCGGCAATTAATTCCAAAGTGGAAACGGTGTTTACCATTGGGTAATGTATCCTTCATTACGGTCGAGAACTAACAACAAACGCTAAATGTTTTCGAGCGCTAATGTACTATGTTCAATTATTCCACTCCATACTGTTCTGAACAGATTAATTGGTCACTAAGGGTCAGCCAAGTGCTTGTTTTTCTCTCTAGGACAATCCTGTGCTTTTTATTCACACTTAAGTTCCGACATAATGGAACTTACTTACTTTTTCGTGCCCGGAAACTAAATCATATTCTTTCAGCCCAGTATTACGCCACGTCCAGAGCTTCATTCTTGTTCAGTCACAGATCGCTGAGGTTGCCTCTGTAGGGACAGTTTGGAGAGGCTAAGAGTGTTTCATATCTTGCACAGCACCACAACTGCACTTGTTATCATCCACGTTACAATGACTCCACCTGATCATGTTTTCTTTCACCAGGACCACCCCTGCTCTTCTGCAGTTCGTTGTCCTCCAAGTTTTCTAGTTTGTTGTGGAGCCGCCAGGCACTACGTGTTCTGGTGGACAGCCAGGTGGTAGTTCTTCAGTCGCCGTGGTTAAGAATCTTTTACGAGATATCAGTCGTCCAGGGTCACAGTCAGTGTCAATGAGAGGGTGTCGATCGTCGATGGTTTATCTGAGACTCTCTGTGAATTTGTGAGGTGTTTTTCAGGAGCTGGGACTTGCAAAGCTAGCAGCTCTGTAGAGCTCTGGTAAGAGTGTGGGTTTCATACAACGTGTTGTTATTTTACAGGTTTCATTAAGGCTTATACCGGCTTTCTTTGCATTGTTGATCTGGTCCATACCGAACAGGTCTGTTTAGCCATAGAGGAGCATAGTGTTTGTGTGATGGTTTCAGGATAGTATGTTTTGCTCCCTATTTGCTGTTTACGAGTTTTCACAGAATTTTATTTCTGGAGGCCACCTTCTGACCGACCTTTTCGCAGTGGTGTCTGCATGTCAGAGATCCATCCAACATCACAGCCGGGTGGATTTGTTTATCTTTGTGTTCCAATGTCGTATTATTCTAGGAAACATTGGCCTTTCAGTCAGCTTACTGAAATCGAAGGATTCAGTTTAATGGAGTTATTTTGGTAATATTCGTTGAGCTCTTTCTTCTCCTGCTCTACGTCCTCGCAAGTCTTCCCTTGACGTGTCATAGCAAGTAAACTGCATGTAGGAAATGCTTAGTATGATTAGGTGTTGGCTGGCCGTTAGTATCTAGGTTAAAAATGTAAGAGATCAGAACGCTTAACTGGGCCAATCCGTTTCTTCGGTTTGTCAAATGGTTCAAATGGCTCTGAGCACTATGGGACTCAACATCTGAGGTCATCAGTCCCCTAGAACTTAGAACTACTTAAACCTAACTAATCTAAGGACATCACACACATCCATGCCCGAGGCAGGTTTCGAACCAGCGACCGTAGCAGTCACGCGGTTCTGGGCTGAAGTGCCTAGAACCGCACGGCCACCGCGACCGGCTCTTCGGTTTATCCATCGGCTCTTTCTTTAATCGAGAAAGACGTAAAATTGTTTATTTTGAAAGAGGGACTCAACGACCTTGACAAAGTGGTAATATCGGAGTTCGTCATGAAGTTTCTGAAAGAGCAACCTACGGTTTATTGTATCGTATGCAGAGCTGATGTCACCAATGCTCGCCATTCAATCCTTTTACTACCGGAGCCTTACCGGAGCATTTTTTCCACATATCAGCTTCTTGAGGGATAAGTTTCAGGTAGGTAGAGTATCCCATGCACTTAAAAATGAATCTCTCATACAATCTGTAAAGGTAACAAAGTGGTGATAGAGCTCGGTAGCTTTTTCACGGGTCTAGTTTCTTCCTAAGCATCAGCTGCGCTACTTTCCTTGCCTTTCTCGAAATCTTGGGTGTCTTTCTCGCCAATGGTTAAAGAGTCTAGGAACCATATTTTGCCACCCAGGCGAACATTTTTTATCTCCTCCAAGCATCATTCATCCCAGCCGCTTTAGCGTCTTTCATGGTACCGAGGCCATGGCTGAGTTCTTTCAATGTGAAAGACAGTGAGAGAGTATGTGTTTCCGATTGTAATAACCTGTAGATTTTTACTTTTTGGTTATTTTGTGTTGGTCTTTCCATTCAAGAGGAATTGATAGGCCACTTGGTTCGCTATTACCTCAGCAGGCTTTCTGGAGCCTATTGGGTCACCGTTGAGCTTTTGGATGAGGTTACAGGTTATTTTGCAGCTGTGTGTCATATCCATCCTCGGAAAGGTCTGACTCCATCTACTGTGCCTCGCTTCACTTACCATTGCTATTAGTGCCACGCTGCATGTTATAGCTTCCTTAGAAGGTTCTTTCTGATGTAAACTCTCAGATGTAGGAAGGAGTTTCTTAGATTTATATGAGGGATCTGGGATGAAGTGGTGTCTACAGGCTCATGGCGTACATGCTGTCTCGAAATCCTTCATAATATTTTTGCAAATACCGGGTAGTTTTCAGATGTAGGGATCAGGTCCACAGTGATTTGTCAAGTTACTTCTAAAAAGACATCCATTCGGCCTCCCTTCTGCGCAACGGCACCGTAGTGGCCTTAACTGGGGCATGCAAGCGTATGCCAGGTGATTTGTGGTGGTTTAGAACAATAGGCTAATGTACCATTTTAATACAGCAGTCTTGTATCGTAGAGGCAGTGACACAGTTATTGGGGTTCTAGACACATTTCCATATTTTACTCGTGAAAGAGCAGAGACGTTTTGGTTCATGAAGGCTAGAGAGATGACTTGTGTCTGCCCACTCCTCCAGCAGGTGTCCGTTTCCATTTGCTTCGTTGTAGCCCGAGTTGATGTTAGCGTGACTGAAATCTCCTAGTAAAAATTTGGTATTTTAATTGCTGAAATTTTTGGCGTCGAGAAAGCGAATTTTTATCCTGAAAGTTTTGTACACGGATGCGACTGTGAAATTTCCTCTTCAGACTTTTAGTATTTGTGGTTTTGTCGAGAGAGGTGACGATATTGCCTGGTTTAGTGAATGTGTATCTGGCGTATTTGGGTTCTGTTGTTTCCACAGCTAGTCGAATTCCTTGAATGACGAGTGCTTTCCCTTCTCCGGGTCTTTGAGTTGCTTTAATACATAGTGTGTTCCATTTATGCATTTAGCGGAATGTAGATAAGATGTATTGCTTGTTCCTTGCAGCTCCCTCGATGTTTAGGCTTATAGTCGTCACTTTAATGTCGACGAAATGGTCTATTTTCTTGAAGATACAGAGTAAGATAAGACGCTGCTGGCCATGAAAGTTGCAACACTAAGGAAGATAGTAAGTAACGAAATTTCACTTATTGCGTTTGTAGAGTACAGTCGGACGAATACGTGATTAAATTTATAGGGGATGTGGGGGGATACAGGGCGTGAAATGTAGTCGACAGAGCTGCCATCTCTGGCAGCAGTAGTGCCTACATACTGCATGGGTATTGAGTTGAAAAGAGCTCGGATAACAGATACCGGTACGAACGCCACCCTGCCTCCTCTCTAGGCTAGAATACATCAGTGCAATGGGACTGGCAACACAAGATCAGATATTTTCAGTGAGTGAGAGATCTGGTGAACGTGCTCACCAGGACAACAGTTGAACATCCCCTACGTAAGAGAACAGTACATGGAAGATACGGTCTTGCATTATCCTGTTGAAAAACAACGTCAGATATAACTCTAAGGTATAGCACAGCCACCTTCCTTTACATGCTATCCAGCTTACCGTCAATGCGAACCAGAGGTAATCATTAGTATATATGTACAATAACACATTGTATCATAGCACCGTATTCGTGGTCCATATGTCGACGTCGATTGCAATCTGGCTACTTTCGTTCTCTTTGGAGCTTCCACCGACGGAAATGACCATTGTTATCTGTCCAGTGAAACAAGGTTCATCTGAACACACGACGTATGTCCACTCCCGTGTCCCGCGTCGTCGCTAGGCGCACCACTGTTGACGCACCGCCTTCTGCTGCGGCTTTATGGGAAACAGCCACAATGTTGCTGACAGTAGTTCATGCTCCGTTCGTCGTCACACTATCTGTGTTTAAATATGACTTGCTGCAAACAAGCCTGTTTCCAGGGTGAAGGAAGTAATGTGACTGTACGGTGCTGCAAGGTCAACCAAACAGTACGTCTTTCCTCTTGGGCGCTCGTCGCGTGGCGATGTTGCGATCCCCCTTATCTGTCCGGCTTTCCAGTACTAATCGATTCCATATTTGCATGACAGACGTGGAATCCCAACGAACGCGAGCAGCAATATGGCAGGGATATAAACAGCAGCAACAGTATGTCACGAACCTGCTGCTGTTGGTTTCTGATACGAGCTCGTAAGCGTTTCCGCGTATTACACGAAACACTACATGATCTTCTCGCTTTTAAGTAGCAATCATTTCTGAACAAGAAACCCATTACGCAACATTTCCTTATATACGGCATTACAGCTCCATGCATCAACAAATTTACTTTACTGTTATATCAAAGTATTTGATCACTACTTAAGAGGAACTTCTACGTTACCATCTACTGGAAAAAGTCGAAGACCAAGCAGGTGCAACAAGGAGTTCCACAAGGCTCCGTCGTTTCGCCACTCCTCATCAGCACATGTTAACGACCTACTTGTTCTCCAGCATACGCTTTTGGCTCAGATCGCAGGTGATGCTGTTTTTTTTTTAAATCTTCCTGAAGACTAGATACTGCAATTAGAAGCTTACAGCGCCCACTAGACATCACGGAAGACTGGCTAGCCCACAACAAAGTAAAAGTAAATGCTCACAAAAGAAAAACTGTGCTCTTCACAACACATAGGCCCAAATTGAACGAGAGACTGACACTGCTCAGTACAGAAATAAACTGGGTATATTAGATACGGAAGTTCCATCACACATAAGAAAATCTAAATGATAAAAAAGATGCTGTATCCGTTATTTTAAAGCAAAGATCCCAGCATTAGAAACAGCTATGATTATACCTTGCCACTCTACAGCCAGTGATGAGTAATGGGTGCTCAACATGGAGTGGGGGCAGGCTGGACGGTGAGATCACAAGTGAGTCAGGTGCTACACCGACTTCAAACCACGATGCTTCCGATAAGTTCTCAACACTCCACGATGGCCGAGTGCACAACAGCATCGTGCAGAGATCAACGTTCGAGGAACAAATTAAAGAACAAACTAGAAAATTATTCGACAAAATAAATACCCTGAGACCAACTTGTTGGCATGTAGAAAATGTCGTAAAAATTCGCCAGAAGAGTGGCACGGAATTAGGGTCCCACTATCTATCATTGTAAACTGGCGTTGTAAAGGTCTGAAGCGACAAACAGAGCCCAAAGCCCTCCACAATAAATAAAATCCTTGAAGGTCCAGCCCCCAAAGGGGTAGCGCTTTGACTCCAACATAAAACACACACACACACACACACACACACACACACACACATACACACAGAAAAAAAATATGTTCTTTCACTTACTTTGCACAACTGTGCTGAAACGTTGATCACTTGGTTACCCATGCGATTCATGCGAATTTAACAGTTGGTGTGGTGGTGGTGGTGTTTTGGGGCTTATGGGCGCTCAACATCGAGGTCATCATCGCCCTGACACACATTAAAAGGAACGAATGTGGACAGACCTAAGAAAACTAAAGCACACACTCAAAGAAAGCAGTAAAAGAAGGAAAATGCTACATAAGAAAGTAAAACCTAAGGAAAGGGGAAACATAGCAACAATAATGTCACAGGAAATTGTTATTGGATGGGAACTTACATAAAATATGGGCGAGCTTGTCACACAGTGAGCAAATTAAAATCCTCTCCCTAAAATCTTTGTAAAAACATTTGACAGGGCACAGAACTTTAAAACTTTAACCACATTCGTCCGAGTGTTGCCTAAAAGAGATAGCAGGTCCGCTGGCAAGTCAGCCGCGACCCGCTGGTCAGAAAATAAAACGCAATCCAATAAAACGTGGTGCACAGTGACCTGGACGCCGCAAGCACCACACATTGGAGGGTCCTCTCGCCGGAGCATGAAGCCATGCGTCATAGGGCTGTGGCCTATTCGAAGCCGAGTGAGGAGAACCTCGTCCCGTCGATGCGGCTGAAAGGAAGTTCACCACACACGCGTTGTGGGCTTGACTATACGGAGCTTATTGTCAGTCACTTCCAGCCACTCATCCTCCCACCGACGTATGACCCGTGAGCTCAACAGCGAGGTGAGTGGGTGCAGGGGGATAGCACACTGCGATACGTGTGCATCGAGACACGCTTCCTTGGCTGCGAGATCTGCCCTTTCATTCCCAGCAATGCCGACATGCCCCGGAACCCAGCAGAAAGCTACAACCTTCCTCAGTCGCTGTAGTCGGAGGAGGGCATCCTGGATGGTCTGGACTATTTTATCTGCCGGATACAAACGTTGCAATGAGTGAAGGGCACTGAGTGAATCGGAACAGACAAGAAATTTAGGAGAGGAAGAATGTCTCTTGTGCTCCAGTGCCCGCAAAATCGTAAACAATTCTGCATCAAAGACAGTAAAAGTCTGAGGCAGTCTGACCTTGAGGACATGATATGGAAAAACAACTGAGCAACCAATAGAATCCCCTTGTTTCGACCCATCCGTAAAAACAGCTACATAGTCGTGGTGTTCAGATAAAATGGCAGAAAATGCTGCATTAAAAACGGTGGCAGGAGTGCAATCTCTCTTGTACTGCAATAAATCTAAAATCACTCCGGGCCTCTTCAGTAACCAGGGTGGCAGGCGGTTAAAACCTTGGATTTGGGGTTGTACAGACTCCACACCGAGGGACTCTGGTACACGTTGCACACGGATCCCAAATGGCAACGTAGCCCGGGGACGGCGGGAAAAAAGGCGGTCCAGAGATGGGTGGACAACAAGATGGTGAGCAGGCGATCTGGGAGCTGCAAGAAACTTACAAGCTGGGCGCACCAGCAGGATCTGTCGGCGGATGGTAAGTGGCGGTTCGCCAGACTCAGCACAGAGGCTGGGTACGGGACTGGTCCGATAAGCACCCGTGGCCAGTCGGATCCCAGCATGGTGAACAGCGTCAAGGATCCGCAAATAAGATGGCCTCGCTGACCCATATACTGTGCACCCATAGTCCAGCCGTGAACGCACAAAAGCTCCATAAAACTGTAGGAGACGCACCCTGTCCGCGCCCCAAGACCTGTGGCTGAGGCACTTGAGGATGTTCAGTGCCTTCAGCGTTCTGGCTTTCAAGTCACGTAGGTGTGGCAGCCATGACAACCTGGAGTCAAAAATTAGGCCCAGAAACCGCACTGTGTCTCTAAAATGTAGCACAGTATCCCCCATATGCAAGGCAGGCAAAGTAAAAAGATGACGAGAACGATTAAAATGAACACAAACACACTTTTCGGCAGAAAACCGAAAACCCGTCTTTGCAGCCCACTCCTCTAATCGCCGCACTGTTAGCTGCAACTGACGACTCACGGTTGCAACACTGGAAGAGGAACAGAAAACAGCAAAGTCGTCCACAAGTAAGGAGCACTGTACTGGACTCCTCACTGTAGACGTTATACTGTTGGTGGCTATGGCAAAGAGGGTAACGCTTAAAACACTGCCCTGGGGGACACCGTTCTCTTGCTCAAAGCGATCAGACAGTGTGTTACCAACGCGGGTCCGAAAAAATCGCTGAGACAGTAAAGACCGAATGAAAATCGGGAGGCGGCCACGAAAGCCCCATTGATGCATCTGTGCAAGAATACAGTGTCTCCAAGTAGTATCATATGCCTTACTGATATCAAAGAAGATAGCGATACAGTGATGCTGACGGAGAAAAGCCTGCTGAATAGCCGCCTCTAGGAGGGTCAGGTTGTCGACCGTGGACCGAAATTTTCGGAATCCACACTGAAAGCGGCTAAGGAGCTGTCTGGTCTCTAACAGCCAGACCAGACGCCGGTTAACCATCCGTTCCAGGGTCTTTCCGACACAGCTTGTCAAGGCGATACTACGATAACTACCGGGACATGTGCGGTCCTTTCCTGGTTTGAGGAGAGGGATGAGGATTGCCTCCCTCCACGAGGTGGGGAACACTCTTGCCTGCCATATGAGATTAAAACATTCGAGGAGGATTTCCTTTGACGCCGCTGGCAGATGTCGAAGCATGGAGTACCGGATGCGGTCGTAACCTGGTGCAGTGTCAGAAGTCTCAGTAAGTGCCGATTCAAGTTCCCACATGGAGAAAGGGGAATTGTAGGCCTCAGAACTGTTCGATCGAAAGTCCAAGGTCGCTCTTTCGACAGTCGCACGGTAGCGACAAAACGCTGGATTCTGATTTGCAATGGCAGTACTTTGTGCAAAATGCTCTGCCAGCGTCTGAGCAATGGCTCTGGGTGTCGTTTGGAGGCATCCCTGGTTCAGGACAGCAGCTATTGGTAAACGGCTATGTTTACCGGAAATCCTCCGGATGGCTTCCCATACTCTTGTGGAACAAGTGGAACGGCTGATGGAGTCCAGGAACTCCTGCGATGACCTTTTCTTGCTCTCTTTAATGACTCGGCGTGCCCTGGCTCTCGCGATTCGAAAGGCGGTAGGATTGACCGCTGTTGGGCGGCATTTAAATCGGCGACGAGCCGCACGCCTGTCCCGGATGGCTGAACGGCACTCTTCTGTCCACCAAGGCACAAGGCGCCGCTTAAGAGTGCCAGAAGACTGTGGTATGGACAGGTCAGCAGCATGATGGACCACAAGCGTGATGTGATCCACCCATTCCTGTACGTTATTGTGGCGGTCAAAGACAGCCAACCGAGTGAACAGTGGCCAGTTCGCCCTGCCAATCATCCACGATGGTGGCCGCTGCTCCAGCGATACACCATCCAGGAGATGAATGCGGATAGGGAAGTGACCGCTGGAATGAAGGTCGTCAATGACCTCCCAGTGAACAGAGTCGGTGAGGGTTGAAGAGCAGAACGATAGGTCAATGGCTGAGAATGACCCTGTAGCAGTAGAGAAATGAGTCGGAGTACCTGTGTTGAGGATGCACAACACTTGAGATGTTAGGAGGCTCTCCAAAATTCGACCTCGAGCGCAAAGAGAAGTGGAGCCCCACAGGACATGATGGGCATTGAAGTCTCCCAGGAGGAGAAATGGGCGAGGGAGTTGGTCGATAAGATCTGTAAGAGCGTCTAAGGTCATTGCATCCAGAGGGGGTAAATAAAGGGAGCAAACGGTAAGCCTCTGAGGTGAATGAATTTCAACTGCAACTGCTTGCAGGTCAGTATCCAGGGGGAGAGCAGAGGAGTGGTGGTCATTATTGACAAACACAGCGACTCCGCCTTTGGCCCTTTCTCCAGTCAGGTCATCTTTGCTATATGACGTATAGCCCCTTAGTACAGGAGCATCAGATGGTTTTAAATGTGTTTCCTGTAAACACAAGCACAGGGGGCGTTGCCGTGCTAGGAGGTTCAGTTCCTCCACATGTGCCCGGAATCCATTCATGTTCCACTGTATAATGGGAGCCATCTATCAGGGTTGTAGTACCTTCATTCTCACTTTCTGTTGGAGAGGAGAGCCCACAACAGGTGGAGGCTCAGTTTTTGGGCGAGATGATTGCCCCAGTCTGACATCAACCTCCATCGCCTCAGAAGAGGAGTCGAGAGAGACGTCAGGGAGAATGACATCCACATCAGGAGACTGTATAACTACAGTCTCCTTTAGTGGGCCAGTCTTCACCTTTGTCTTTGGCTTCGATGTTCTGGCCTGAGGTGGCATTGGAGCCAAAACCTCAGAAGCAGTAGGGGGTGTAGCAGCGCTGGCAGTGCACAAGACTGGACCCGGGAAGGGTCAGGAAGTTCCATGATGTCAGCTACCACGGCCTGGACAGAAGGCCAGGGGGGAGCAGCAGGCTTCACAGGAACGGCAGCAGCACACGTACATTGACAAGCGCAGGTGCTAGTGCTGACAGTAGCAACCTCCGTTTGTGTAGCGGCTTCGGTTTTCAAGACTGGTTGTTTGAGAACGGAAGAAAAGGAAGCAGCGAACGTGGGCGGCTGCATGGACTTGTAGATTTTCTTCGCCTCACCATACGGGATGCGTTTTGTAGTTTTTAGTTCCTGGATCTTCCGTTCCTCAAGGAAAACTCTGCATTCCCTACTCCACACAGGGTGATCCCCAGAGCAGTTGACACACTTGGGAGGAGAGGAGCAGCCAACTCCCTCACGGGCGGCTTTACCACAATTCCCGCAAGTGGCTTCCCCTCTACAGCCGAGAGTAGTGTGTCCAAAGTGTTGGCATTTAAAACACCGCATGGGGTTGGGGTAATAAGGCCGTACACTGAGACGTAGGAAACCTGCCTTCACATGCTCTGGCAATTTGGTGGTGTTAAATGTAAGGATAAATGAGTCAGTCTTTATGAGAGCACCATCCACCCGTTTCATAATGTGTTGCACGTCGACAATTCCTTCCCGGGACCATTCAGCCTTCAGTTCGTCTTGGGGAATGTCAACGAGATCTCTGCAAGTCACAATACCCTTGCTGTAGTTCAAGGTGTTGTGAAATTCAGTCTCTATCGCAAACTCCTCAAGAAATTGTGCCTTCTGAAGGTTCTGGACTTGCTGGAAGCTAGATGTTTCAACCAACAAGGTGCCATTTCGCAAGCGCTTTACAGATTTTAATGTGCCAGCAATACCTTCTAAGCCCTTCTGTATATAAAATGGCGAAACTTTTTCAAAACTCCCATCTTTTCTTTTAATTACGAAAAACACATTCTGCGAAGCAGCATGCGTTCTGTTACTACTACCTGAATCAGGAGGACTGGCTACACGAGCCCTCTTGTTGGATTGGGTGTTAGAACCCACCAGCGGTCCACCCTTTCCGCTGGCAGGAGAAGAATAAAAGCGAGGGTTCCATCTCGGTCCCACGAGCAGCTAGGGAACTAGAAGTCCACCTAGACAGAGCCCCGCGTGCCTAGGTAAGCCTTATACAACTGGGGCGCGGCAGGTGCTCCAGAGGTTGCCCGCTTGCGACTGTTCCACCCCAACAGCCATGCATCTTATAGGCGCGCAGCACACCGTAAGATTGAGGGGTTTTTATAGAGGTTTACCTTCCTCGCAATCCAGGCGGTCAAGCCAAGATTACCATTCCCCGCAGCACACAACATTCCACCGCCGCGCCATGCTGTGGTCGCTGAAGCATGTCCGGGGGTTACGGTGACAGGAGACTGGCGGCGCTGACCAGTCCCCAGCTCAGGACCCCGGGGTCGCCAAGCCCGTACTCATCAAATGAATGCTGAGCCCCTGGGGGGAATTTAACAGTTGTTGTATGCCGTCTTTATGATATTACCATCTTAATGGCCAGCAATGTCTTGTGTGGTTGCTGCTATGTCCCCCACGGGGAGATACTTGATGAGAAATAAAAAGACGCAGGTACACAAGAACAAGGGTTTATTACGGCCACAGAAGAGAGATTTAATAACAAAGGAAAACTCTTCTCAATAAGAAATTATACAACTGCTCAGATACTAACAGGCATACACCTGGAACACCGAGTGAATAAACGTTGTGGGACGTGAACTGTGCCACTGATAATCCTGAACGACAGAGGTTGAACGTTCGGCGTTGTTGGACGCCAGGTACGTCTTAGGATATCACTGGAAAGCTGTAGGTTCCGCAGTGTTGGCTTCCGACTGTGTTCTGACTCATGGGCCGGGTTGGCTTGCATCACCCTATGTAGCCGAACCAGTTCCGCACATGTGAGACCGGCGAAGGAAATAGGTTCCTGGCACGGAGGACATCTGGTGGCGCTTGTCCTGCCGTTGTCCTTGTTGTGATGGACGCTGTCCGTGGAGGCAACGCCTTGTACACATGCAAGCCCGTGACGCTTCAGTTTCTTAGGGGTTGCCGATACCTTGTCGGCGCACGGCGTGTGCATGAGAGTTAGACCTTAAAACGACGTTAGGCTGCTACTCTGTGATCAGTATCGAACCTATCGATGCCTGATTTCTAAAGCTAAAATTACGATGCTCTGTTTTTTGTGAACTAACGCCTCATTCGGTGGTGGTGGTGGGGGGGGGGGGGGCATTATTTCAGCTTGACTTTCAGGTATTTGCAGGCTCGTTTTTTATTTAATGCTTATGTGAGTATTTTTTAGACGTCAAAAGGCAAAAGGTGTAAATTCCATAGCTCCGGAAAGAATTGTCATCCAGGTACTTTACATCTGATTTGAAATGGGTTTGAATAAAACCAATAACCGGATATATTTACACAAATCACGTACTGAGATAACCATCTGATGTATCTTCTGATGTGCATAAACTTATGACATAGTTTGGAATTTCATACCAATGAAACTCCTTGGGATCCTTTCTTTGTACACTTGTGTCCATGGCTTCAGAAGCATGGTGGTGTAGGCGTGTATGTAACAGAGTGTGAGAGGAGAACTGTGTCAATATTCTTGTAACTCAGACATGGTTGATTATCAGCTGTGGTCAGTTGTTGATTATTTGGATTATATAGAAGAAAGTTTCATTTCGTTCTTATTATGAAGAAAATAGAATGTATCGTTTATGTCAAAAGTCCAGGAACATTTTTTTCTTGTACACAATAATAAGCAAAAAGGAGAGCTATTATGAACACCAAGTTAACAGGAGAAATCGTCCTCGAGACAACGCTGCCGAAACCATTACGTGAATGTACTCCAAGTTACTTCGAAGCACAAAACATACGATAACTGCTCCAAAATTCCTTCATTGAAAACTGTTTGCAATAATGTGATTGTGACAGCTGTGTGCATTTCAACTTCCTATCGAAGACGGAAAATGCTGTTTTTACTCAGCTGCCGTTTTAAATGCTATCATACTCCTCAACAGGAAGCCCCTGGAATCAGTACAAAACTGTCGTTAATTGTCAGTCATTTTACAATTTATTTTACCACTCTTTCGGAACCACTGAAAACGATCTGTATTCTGAGAATTTCTGAAAGAGGATGAGCCGTGGACGGCTCGCCTTTATCCCGTTGATTGTTTGTCATCTTCTATAACCGTATTGCCGCCTCGTTCTCTTATTCTATTTACAGACGTCACTAACTTCCTGCCACACTTGCCGGTGAGCGGCAGCAGCAGCGCGTATCGATAAGTGCACTGTCGTGCCATCTCTGGAGCGACTGATAGTATTTCTGGGTCGTCTTGCGTCTGGCAGTCAGTCCCTAAATCGCTTATCGCAGTTCTTGGGTTGATACCTTTAAAGAAAACCTCAGATTTCTGCCTCCATTTTTTCTTGAAATGGAGCTTGTGCCTCGTCTCTAACGGTTTCCTCGTCAGCGGAGCATTAACAGTAGCTTTCCTCTTTTTACATCATATGGTGTATTTCGGCCCCTAGGTCTCCACTGTCAGGGCTAACTAGGTTATTACATGAGTCTTCTGTAAGAAAACGATGAAATGTACTGAACTGTAAATTCTACACTCCCACAACAATAGGAAGAGTAAATGATATAATAGTCAAATTAAACCTGATGATGGAAGTACACGAGGCAAAATGCATCGTATAAAGTAAAAAAAAAAAAAAAATGAATATTTGTGAGTGAAGGTACTTCCTATTATACTTCTTGTGTACGGAAGAATCAGCAGTGATCAACGGCATGAGAATGCAGAAGGAAGTCGAAAATACTGATGGAAGGACACATAACGTATATCCACAAGACATGTGACCTGTAATTGAGAAGTGTTATGATGATTTCTCAAATGGCAACAGATTCCGGATTAGTCCCTCATTCTTGTCTCCGGGAGGGAGCTACTGAGAGATAGGTGAATAACTAACGAAAAAAAAAACCTTGTACGAGTCGTGGCATGGAACGTCAGCAGTTTGAACGTGGCTGGGAAGCTTGAAAATCTGAAAAGAGACAAGGCTGAATTTAGTTATAGTGGTAGTCAGTGAAGTGAAATGGAAAGAAGACAAAGATTGCTGGTCAGATAAGTATAGGGTAATATCAACAGCAGCAGAAAATACTATAAAGGAAGAAAGATACGTTACGAATAGGAAGGTAGGACAGAGAGTGTGTTACTGTGAACAGTTCAGTGATAGGGTTGTTCTTATCAGAATCGACAGCACACCAATACCGACAACAACAGTTCAGGTATACATGCCAACGTCGCAAGCAGAAAATGATAAGATAGAGGGAGTATACGAAAATATTGAATGGGTAATTCAGTACGTAAAGGGAGATGAAAATCTAATGGTCATAGGGGATTTGAATGCTGTTATAACGGAAGGAGTAGAACAAATACTTACAGGAGAATATGAGCTTGCTATTACAAACGAGAGAGGAGAAAGACTAATTAAGTTCTGCAATAAATATCAGTAACAATAAATACTCTGTTCAAGAATCACTAATTGTGTTTTGCAATAGATATTAGTTAATAATAGCGATACTCTGTTCCAGAATCACGAGATGAGGAGGTATACTTTGAAAAGTCCGGAAGGGAAATATTTCAGTTAGATGACGTCATGGTCAGACAGAGATTCCGAAATTAGATATTGGACTGTAAGACATGGGCAGGAACAGATATAGACTCAGATCA
This sequence comes from Schistocerca piceifrons, assembly GCF_021461385.2. Classification (NCBI taxonomy): domain Eukaryota; kingdom Metazoa; phylum Arthropoda; class Insecta; order Orthoptera; family Acrididae; genus Schistocerca; species Schistocerca piceifrons. The sequence goes on along the minus strand of NC_060141.1, from coordinate 357,337,094 downwards.
CAGTTTAGCATACAGAAGTACTACAGAATGAAGATATACGCTTGGAGTTCTCTGAGGCTTAAGACACTGCGATAGTGAGAAGCTTAACAGGCAGTACAGTTGAAGAGGAATGGGCACTTCAAGGGGAGGTTTACTATCTTTAGCCCGAAAAAAGCATGTTTTTGAGAATTGTTTTCTCGGGATGTGTTATAGATATCAATGTCAAATTTGGTCAAAATGTTTATTGATATCTCCTCTACAAACTGGAATTTTTTCGACCGGAAATGTCAAACAGCAAAGGCGGATGTGTCGTCGGAACGAAAGAAAATTTCGATGTAGACCACCACGCGTGGTATGTTACAGGTCAGCTGGTCGTCTGAAATCAAAATTGAGTTCTCGTTGGTGAAGTATATAAGATTCTTTAGGAGTTGTACCTCGCTTAAGATGTTTGGGCCATAGGAAACAAAATGGCTGCCATTTGGAATAAATACGTTTTTTTTCATCGATTTTTCGACTTCGTCGGCCAAGTAAAAAATTTATAGTTGATTGATCGGAATAAAAGTGGTACAACTCCTAGACAATTTAGTTAGTTTCGTTGGAAACAAAGAATCAAGCCAATCGGTTCAGTAGATTTGAAGTTACCATACCGCGCGAAAGAAGAAAAAATGTCATTTCCAGAAAAGGTGTTTGAAGTTTTGTCTACACACAAATACAACATTATGCTACCTACGTTCAATCTGCTATTCCGAGTCCATAAAGTAGTCCTTACTCTTCCTTATAGAAGGCGTTCTGTTCGACCTGGGCCATCCTGCGCTGCTCCAGAGCCGCTCGTACGGCCGGTGACAAGCGGTTTTCGGCATCTTGAATCAAATGGTCATCCGAATGCTTGGCGAACTGCGTCGAATAGCATCCCGGGGTTACGTCCATCGTTGCCATGGTCTTCAGAATTGCTGAATACCCTTCGTTGAAGCTGCTCACTGCCAGGAAAGTCGCAATCTCCACAGTCTTCGCACCAGAACACAACTGCTTGGGGGCTACCTTCCAAACACACGTGTTCAAACTTTCATTTGAATTTTGTGTGTTTCCTCCCAAGCACCGGTACAATAACTCGTCCTCCGTAAGAAAATAACTGGTGCGCGAAAAAGGCCGATTTCAAGCAGGTGTATTTTTTGTTCAACCGCGAATAACAAATATTTCCGTTCCGTATTCGGAAAACCGTTTCAGAGGTGGATTCTAAACACTTTTATGGATAAAAAAAAATTTAAAAAAAATATTAATTTTTTGAACAGAAAGGGCCGGCCGGAGTGGCCGTGCGGTTAAAGGCGCTACAGTCCGGAACCGCGTGACCGCTACGGTCGCAGGTTCGAATCCTGCCTCGGGCATGGATGTGTGTGATGTCCTTAGGTTGGTTAGGTTTAAGTAGTTCTAAGTTCTAGGGGACTGATGACCACAGCAGTTAAGTTCCATAGCGCTCAGAGCCATTTGAACCATTTTTTGAACAGAAAGATAGTAAAACTCCCCTTAAAGATGGCAATCACAAAGTTGCAAAGAAAACTGTAGGTACATGGAAGGCAACTGCGAAGAAACCGAGGATAACTGATGAAGTACTTTACCTGGTCGACAGAAGAAATGTTCAGGGAAATTCAGGAACACAGAAACACAAATCAATTAGAAACGAAATAAATAGGAATTGCAGGAAGGTGAGGCGTAATTGCTGCATCAGAAATGGAATGATTATCGGAGGGACGGACTCAACATATACATTATGTGATCAAAAGTATCCGGACACCTCCAAAAACATACGTTTGTCATATTAGGTGCATTGTGCGGCCACCTACTGCCAGTTACTCCATATCAGCGACCTCAGTAGTCATTAGACATCATGAGAGAGCAGAATGAGGTCCTTTGCAGGCCTCACGGACTTCGAACGTGGTCAGGTGATTGGGTGTCACTTGTGTCATACGTCTGTACGCGAGATTTCCACACTCCTCAACATCTCCAGGTCCACTGTTTCCGATGTGATAGTGAACTGGAAACGTGAAGGGACACGTACAGCACAAAATCGTACAGGCCGACCTCGTCTATTGACTGACTGAGACCGCCGACGGCTGAGGAGAGTCATAATGTCTAATAGGCAGACATCTATCCAGACAGTGCCGATTTTCGGCACGATTGTGTTCCCGCCCCGAGTGTTAAGGTCGATATTGGCCTCCCCAGAGATACTGGGGCGCCGAGTTGGCGGCGAGTGGCCCTCTGGTGGGCGTTAGAGAGCACGGAGCGAGAAGGACAGAAGGGCAGAGTGTTGGGGTCTGGATGTTCCGAATTCTGCATTCATAATTGTGGCACTCTGTGGTAATGAACTGATGGTGACACCGAGATGTTTGGGAATTCAATGCTGGTGTGGAACAATGAGCCGTGGGCTCTGCAATTTTATGGACGCGATTTGCGACGAGCTGTGGCCGACGTCGTTTGTGGGTGTTTTGCCACGGCAGATAAAAAGGACAGCGTGGGTCCAACCTGAACACGCTGTACTGTAGCATGTTTGTCCACAATAAGGATGTCATGATATTGGAGGAGAAAGCAGTGGAACATGGTACGTGTATTAACCTTTAGTGACTTCTGCGGTGTTAGTTTACTTAACTGAGTGGAGATTAAGCAGTCATTTTTTAACGGAATTTACGATTATGTAAAAGTGTGGCCAATGCCGGACGGGTGTTGTCATTAAGTTATTACATTTCTTATTTCTGAACATACTGTTATCAGGATTACTCATTGGACAGATTTAACAAATATGCTGGTTGTGAGATTTGGATATGTTTTTATATCTACGTGTTAAATGAAATTGAATATTGAAGTTTGCAAGGTACAGTCATGCTCAAAAGTATCCGAACGATATGAATTGCGTATCGCCCGATTCACATGCAACCCGCATAACGCATCTGTCTAGCAGGCCATCTAATCGCTCCTCGGTACAGTCGTTTGACTATTGAAAATGTTTCCAACAAGTCACCACTAGAAAACACTACTCTCTATCGCAATAACTCAAGATGTAAAGTAATACCACGAACGACAAATATCAGGGAACACCTTATCACAGATAAGACTGTCCTTAAGGCTTGTAAGCTCTCATTTGTTACAATAAATAACACACCTGAAGTGTTATCACTCTCATTATTACGTCAGACAGATAATGTACGGAATAACTTCATCGTATTCATAATATCCTCTTCAAAGTAACATACCGTACTTATTATTTAACACAAAACGACATTAAAAATTTAAGTTATTCACGAGCAGCTAGTAGAGAATATGTATGAACTTCAAATGACACGACGAACCGTCTAGTTCTGAATATTGATTCAAACCCTGGTCATAAAGACTGAGCGAAGGTTTCGTGACTGACGGAAACTAACAATCATTCCTAGCTAGGCATACAGAGAGTGATATACCTCGATTTTAGGCAGTATCAGTTAGCAAATGTCAACATTAAATTACATAAGGTAAACATTTTTCACGGACGCAAATTCCTATCCGCATATATTTTCCCTGTTAATGAGCTACGAGAGATGTTAAATATTGCTTCTTCACTAGTAACAAACAAAGGACGCAGTTCCTGAAACCGTTCACCAATCACCTCGATGGAATTCCCGTGATATTCCAGGGCAATTCCTGGAATCACAAAGATTGGTTCTTGAAGTGTTGCACAATGGAGCATTGCATCCATATCATTAGACGTTAACTAAACATCAGCGGTCAGAAGACTCTATTCGATGAGAACAGTTTTCTGAATGACTTCTGCACTTGAGCAGCCTGTTAACGAAATACAAGATATGTTAAATATTGCTTCTTCACAAGTAACTTACTTGCAGTTCCATGAAGTAAGGCTTTGTGTTGAACAGGGATTCGAACCCAGAACCTAATCGGGTAGTTATCGAAGCACAATCAACTGTGACATATCGGATTTTCTCGGCACCTATCGCTGTTATATTCTACAGAAAACGAACGTTAATCATGGGTTTGTTACAGCAGCAGTGACATGTGAGCGTGTTTGAACTAGAAATAATATGGCTAAGAGTTCAGTGCTGACTGGGAATCGAACCCCACACATATCGTTGTTGACTACACACAAAGAGACGTCAGCTACCGAATTTTTCTCCACCAGCAGCTCGTAATAACATCCTTGAACTTACAGTGATCTTGCAAATAGTTCTGTGTCTCACTGAGAGCCAAATGGTTCAAATGGCTCTGAGCACTATGGGACTTAACTTCTGAGGTCATCAGTCCCCTAGAACTTAGAACTACTTAAACTTAACTAACCTAAGGACATCATACACATCCATGCCCGAGGCAGGATTCGAACCTGCGACCGTAGCGGTCGCGTGGTTCCAGACTGTTGCGCCTAGAATCGCTCGTCCACTCCGGCACTGAGAACCAAAAACGTCAGATATCTTTAGTGCTGACAACGCATGAAAATACATAAAAAATCAAAATTATTATCCACCAGCAGACAGGTGTTCTACTGCTAGAGCTTGATAATACGTAATGAAAACTTTAGTGCCGGACCAGGATTCTAACCCATTCACGCGCAATATATGGAGATGTTGAGGAATTAGCAGTTTTGAACAAACAACAAATAGTAGTCGAGCTTTATTGTCATGACATCATACACATCCATGCCCGAGGGCGTTAAGGGCGGTCTCAGTAGTATTCCCACTTCAGAACAAATTTTTTCGACATACAGAAGCTCAAATAAAAGATGGAATAAGTGTCCAATGACCCTACATTGCATCAGTTTCGCCACTTTAAATAAATAACTATTATAAGAAAGGTTACTGGTGACAGAGTTTCTACATGTCGCCACTCCTAACTTTATTGTGGCTCAACCTAACGTCTACTTGGTGGAGATGGAATATCATGTTTAATGTGAATTTCAGACCACAGTGCTGTTATACCTTCTTCACTTGGCGTACCCAGAGGAGAATAGAATCTGTCTCTCCCAATCAAAAACCATCGGCAGAAGTTGGAATAGAACACAGACCATAAGTACATGAACCTATCATCAGTCCTACAGACCACCAAATCCTCTTCTCTGAGACTCATTTTCCTATCGTAACGCCGTTGCGCCACACTGGATGAGAATTCTGACACACAGGATCCCTGAAGTTGTTTGCAGCATGTTCGGACCATTCATTTACTTGGTTGACTGAATCATGAACTAGCTGCCACAGCTACACAGTGCATACATTCGACTCTATTTTGTAATCATCTATACAGAACTGGCAGCAGTGTAGGATGCAGAAATTTAAATAGGAAGTGTTCCTTTCCACTTGAGCTGCTCTATTGCCCTATATGTTTGTTTGAAACATCGTGCAGAGCAAAAGAAAAGCTGTAACTATCTGCCTCTCAGAAGACTAGATGCGGCCATATGCATTATCTCACAGCACTGTGAAATGCGGAAGATCTGCAGGAATTGTTGTTTACTTCCTGAGCTACTGTAGCTGCTTGTCAGCTTGTAGTGTAACGATAAGTGTCGCTCACCGTAGATGAGATGTTGCGAGTTCGAGTATAGTCATAGAAACGTTTTAAAAACGCAATTCTGCTGTCTGCTGAAGTTATCAATCCAATTGAACTTCGAACATAATTCAATTCTCTTATCAACCAAAAATAGTCGTATGGGGAAAAGGGCTAACTTCTGCAACATTTTGTTCTTTTCAAGTTTAATAGACGTCCAGGCAGCAGATGCATCTCGAAACTTTTGTATTATGTATGGGTAGAGCGCATCGTGCCAAAATACGTCAGAAAAGTATTTTCTACCTTAGATGTCGTGTAGTAGCGGCATTTTATTCTTCTTCAAACCTTGTTTGACAGTTTTATTTCAGAACAAGTTTTCTGCATGCATGTAATCAATAAACTGCAAGTTCATTGTCAGACTGTTATGATAACAACACAGAATTCACATGTATCGTTGACGATTAATTTCTCTCTCATGTCTGCTGTTATTTTAACAACACTAAAAGAAACCTTACGAAAATTTTGCACTGTATTATAAGAAATGAAATAAAAGTACCCACGATAACCTTACGAAGAAAGTCTGTTTTAATAAAACTGAGTATCTGTACACAAGCGTGCCTCTATCAGCATTCTCACGAGGTATGCAAATGTGGCATTTCATAAATAAAGTTAGGTATTCCTGAAAACCCAAAATTTGTTTGTCAGCAGCGGAAAGAGGCGTTACCTGTTGTGCAGCATTGTAAGTTTTTCACCATTGCACAATGAGCCGAAAATATTTTATTGCTATTTCCTTTTCGATATTTCATTTGAGCGCTTGTTTCTCTTTCACAGATGAGATAAAAACATTACAGCCAGCGAGACTGGAACTGGGAACCATAACAGACGCCTTTTCACAGGGCACCTCTTTACCACAGAGCTAACGAAGAGGTATGCGTATTAGCTTCCTGTTAAGAGGCCAGTAGTGGCTAAAACTCGTAAATCGCTATTTAAAGGTTGATATTAGTACCGATTTACACGTGCAACGACTTTACTGGGCTGAAAACCTGCTACACCTCAGCCGATAATAGCTCAGATTATTCAATGGATATGACAGGAAAAATCAAGTGAACTTTGAGGCAGGAAGAAACTCGTCGATCACAGAGTTGCCAAACGTACCTTGCCTTGTTTGCCAAATCTCAGTTACGGTACCAACTGGAAGAAGACGAACTCATGTGTTCCTACAGCAGGCTGGGAAGTGGCCGTAGGTGGCATCCCAAAGACGCGGTTGCTACAGCTTGGAATACGTAATGAGTCTGATTCCAATTTCTGTAGGTTTAGGGACTGGAGTGTAGTTACTAATAATACACAGAACTGACTGCAAACTAAGCATCATAAATCAGTAACTCTCATAGTTGTCTTTATATTTCTTTCGTAAGTGTATTCCAAACAAAGAAACTCATTCACAGACGTTTTGGAGCCTCGCCGATAGTCGAGAACAACAAACAAATAAAAATAAAAACAGAATGTGTGTGTGCGTGTGAGAGAGAGAGAGAGAAGAGAAGAGAGAGAGAGAGAGAGAGAGAGAGAGAGAGAGAGAGAGAGAGTCAGAGTGAGAGAGAGAGTGATAAAAATAAAAAAGAAAGAGAGAGTGTGTAAAAAATTGTAGAATCATGGTATGTAAAGAAATATTTCATTAAAATGACACGTTGCACATCGTTACGAAATGTCGTATTCATGATCTATGGAACAAGTATTAATCTAATCAAATCTAATTTTTTTTTTAAATTGTTCAAATGGCTCTGAGCACTATGGGACTTAACATCTATGGTCATCAGAACGTAGAACTACTTAAACCTAACTAACCTCAGGACATCACACAACACCCAGTCATCTCGAGGCAGAGCAAATCCCTGACCCCGCAAGGAATCGAAGCCGGGAACCCGGGCGTGGGAAGCGAGAACGCTACCGCACGACCAAATCTAATCTAATCTAATCCATATCATATTGCTGACTAGCCATATAGATTCATAAATTACCGAAATTTTCGCCAATATCAGTAACCAAATCTAAACTAGAAAATAGAAGAACACAGTTTTTGTAGTAAACTGCATCTCCTATCAAGATCCTTTCGTCCCGTTAACTAACCATCAAAGATGTCTGATATACCTCCATTCAGAAGTAACAAAGTGTGCAAGTATTTAAAGATGGAGCGCGTGATGTGAAGTTCTGCGATGGAGATACGAACCCAACGCGTAATTGGATTGTTAACTACGTAAAATTAAATGTTACATATCGTTTTTTCTTACCAGCTGCTAGGTGTTTGAATCTAAAGTAAAGATACAATTTTTTTTGCCTGAGCGACAATCGAACCGCACACCTACCGATCTTCTTTATCATTCACCAATATAGCTTACGTATCAATTGCTTACTCACCAACAGTAAGATGTGTGCGTGTTTGATCAGAAATAACGACACCCATTGCGAGTGTTGGCAACACATGAACAGACATTAAAAACGATCGTTAATTTTCACAAGCAGGCCGGTATGCACGTGATAGGCCTTGAAATGAAATTATGAATATTTTTGTGCTGGATCAGGATTCGGACCCACATACTTACCTTTGGAGGAGACCTAGAGAAGATTGCAGTCTTGGGAAAAGGAACGAATTGATTGAACTATACTGTTCCGAGAGATTCAGATCCTCGAAGGAGGAGATACGAATTCGAATCACAGTCCAGCACCAGAAAAAGGCGTAACTGCATAACTTGTAGTCAATGGCATATAAAAGTATTTCTGTGAAAGAGAATTATTGTATATCTAGTGAATAAATTAGATAAAACTGTCAAAATCATCAGAATTGTCAGTTATAGATACCTGTCTCCTGATCTCTGTATTAAAAAATGCCTGTCATATTTGTGGATAGTTCATTGTCATATAAAAAGGCATAGCTGTTATGTTGGTTAGGGAGGCACATTCATATTTTTAGTGCAAGTACACTATTGATAGAGCTACAGTGGCAGTGCATCTTTACTTGAAATAAAATACAAATAAATTTTACAGGTTAGTTATTTTCTCTGTCAATTTCGGACAATAATGTGGGAAAGATAAACACGTATAAGTATGAAAGCATTTCGTTTCCCACATCAGGTAGCAATGACGCACCATGCATGTGAAAACTTTCGCGAATACATGCCCAAAAGTGCTCTCATTAATAAGCTTTGAAATATCATACTAAACACTGGCAAACATACCATAAACATAGATCTACCAGGCAACACGATAATTCACGGTCCATTAATTGCTGAACTGTCACAGACAAAGTTTCTGAATGTCGCCATCTGCAAATGGCTGTACTCTAATGTATCCTCATCACTGATAATTGTAACAGTTTTGGGAAGTCACCGCCACACACTGAGTGATAACCCATTGACACAGAGGTGCTGACAGAGAAGCTACCCTTAAGAAATACTGAAGCACACAACAAAGGTCCTAGATATACTTCGATGACGTTGTCAGTACCACAATTTTCACTATTTACGTAATATAAGAGCCTTCATAATAGCCGTGACTGATCTGTGACGTGGACAACTACAACGAAGCGGCACTGCGTACCGCACGCGCCATGTGATGTAAGTAAATGTGGCATAATCTCTGTTCAATGTTTAGAAGATCAGAAGCTATGTTTTACAAAAACACTGCGAGTGAACGATTATTTAACTACAGAAGATTAGTCTTATGCTTTTCCTATTGTCTTGAAGTTTCGCACAAAAAGAAAGGGGACTTCAGTCGGCATTGAGTGCCTTCTCCTGTAATCACCTGACGAAGAGGATTATGGTGATTTCTTTGACAGCGATGATGAAGCAGAAATAATCGAAGCTCTAGATTATTCCAGTGAATCTGAACAATCGTTCGATATTGGGATTGAAGTGAATAAATTACCAGGTGATGAGTACCATTTTTATATTGGTAAGGAACAGGAAACTTTATCGATAAATAATTCGTTAGTGGTGCCTGGTGAAAAAAAACGTAAGAATATAATCAAGGTGTAACTTGGTCCGAAACCTAATGCTACAGGAACTAAAACTGAAATTGAAATTTTTCTCAATTTTTTTTATCTTGAGTTAATTGATTGTGTTGTTGGGAACACCATTAGATATATAAATAACAAGAGATCATTTTTGAGTTATGTAAGGGACAGAGACTGCAGAAATACTTCTGCTTTTGCAATAACGGCTCTCTTAGGAGCACTGTTTCTCATTGCTGTACAAAAAGGAGTGTTACGTCTTGTGCACCACTTGTTAGCAGCAGACACAGTGGCTGGGCCAAAAACTGAGACGGCATAGAGTTTTAGAATTATTTATTGAACTTTCTTTACAATTTCTTCCTCGTCGTCGCTGCCCAGCCCTGCGGATCCCTCCGCCTGGCTGCTGCTGTGTAGATTCTCCGACAATGCGAGCAACGCGCACCACTGATGGCACCCGGGAGCCTCAGGCCACCAGTGCTCCGCTGAAGCCAGGATACCCTGTGGTTGAGATGAACTCGTCGCCACTCGGCGCCCCAGTACGGCACGTCCACAGAGCCGCGTCACTGTGAGTTCAGCTGCCGATGCCTGCTGAACCGGCGGCTAAAAAGCCGTCAGTCGCCATGTCCGCGAGGTCCCGTCATGGACGGACCATGCGCCGTGGGGCCGGGTTGCCATGAAGTCCGGGCGTCTTACCCCGGCGGCGCCTGTGACCAAGACCGCACTGCGGCCGGTCCTGCTGGAAGTTCTCACTGTAGTTAGTCAGCCATGGTGCCGACCGAACTCGGGCCGACCTACAGAGCTGAAGTTGACATTTGGCGGCGAACAGATGACCCCTGCGAACTGGAACAGTCTTCTGGAATCATCACCTACGAAGACTGAACATTCGGACACGAACCACGTCTGTCCTCAGATCCGAACTGCTTCCTAATGGCTTCTGTCTGTTGCTACCTGCGCTCCACTATTTATATCCGGCAGGAGGACGTTTTTTACCCTCGGTGATAGCTTTTTGTTATTACCCCCACAGTATATTGCAGCGTAACTTAGCGTGCTGGCGTCACTTCCCCTTACTCAGCACTCTCCAGGCTTAGCTCGGCGCTCGGTCTGTGTGCGTCCTTGCGTCAGTTTGTTGGTAGACTGCTGCTGTCTGCAAGGCTATCTGTGCCTGTCTACTTCGCAACGCCTCGGTCGGTGGCGTGCCTCTGTTTTGCCATTCTCCACTGCGTGAAGCAACGCTTACTACATGTGGCCGCAACAGGTCGAAGCACAAACATACTAGGACTGTAGGCATGAAATGGCACAGAAATGGTTATTCTCAAGGGAGCATTTAGCATGAAGCGCTTTTATTGTTGCTTCGGTCACTGAGGTTTGATGATACTTCAATGAGAAAAGAGCGACTTGCAATTGGCAAAGTTGTTGCCATCCGCGAACTACACCCTGCATTTTCGAACAACTGCATAAATAACTACGGCCAGTGGAGTTTACAACCATAGACGATATGCTTGTTCTTTTTCGTGGACGTTGTGGTTTCGTGCAGTACATACCCAATAAACCTGCCATGTATGGTTTGAAGTTGTAGGCTGTGTGTGATAGCAACACATTTTACGCTTGTAACTTTGAAGTAAACTGAGGCAGACAGAATCTTGGACCATGTCTTACGTCTAACCAGCCTGTGGATATTGTGAAGAGATTAGTTGAACCAACCAAGGGCAGTTATACGAATGTAATTACGGACAACTACTGTAGCAGTTATCCGTTACGACAGTATCTTCTAGAAAATGGGCTAACCTTCACAGGGACACTGAAAAAGAACAAGAAGGAAATTTATCCCGAATTTTTGCCAAACAGGTCACGAGAATTTGTGTCTTTTCGGATTTCAAGATGACTTCACCTTGTTTGGTACCTAACTAGAAGTAATGAGGATGTGCTTTTTCTGCCACAAGTGCATGAAACTGGGGAAATAGACACTTCTACAGGAAGGTCTGTTGTAAATCTGGACTGCAATGCAACCAAAGTTAGCGTAGATACTGAAATACTGACGATTACATTCGTACATCCTACTCCACTCAGAGGGCAACACAAAGATGGCCCTTGGCCTTGTGTTTCCGCTATCTGGATATTTATGGAATAAATTACCAACTGCTGTTCTTCGTAAATAATCCAGAAAGTTCATAAGAAGAACATACTTCTGGCTTTGGCTCTAGTGGAAGAAAGGGCTCAACTCTGTACATAACCAAGAGACATCCAAAGATTTCTGTCACCCTATCGATCAATCTCCGTAAATAATGAAGAGGTCGTTACAAGGTGTGGAAGATCCCACCTTTGTGGAGGTAAAAAAATAACGAGTTGTTGATAATTCTTCCGGGTTATATGGCCGTGGTCCATAGAATTCTTCTATTCCTAACGTTTCGTCCAATACTACGTTGGACATCCTCAGAGGTATGGCTGGTCCTGTTGAGTCCTGCCGACTGACGAGTCGGGCGTCGGAGAGCGGCCTAAATACCGAGGAAAGTGGGCGTGGTCTAGCTTGCACATAGTAGCAGAGAGAAAACTAGTCAAAGATAAAATGTAACTATCGATAATAGTCCGTCATAGATAAAAATTACTTATCGATTCTGTAACGCCATTGTCCATATCTCGCTTAATTTCAAGGCCTCTTCTTTTCTATTAAAATTATCTGCATGTTTATAAATTTCAATAGACTCCCTATACAGTCGTGGATAGTAGTTCGTGGTAGCACTTAAAACTATAGTTTCATAAAACTTAACTTCATGGTAACCTGACTGAAGTGCTAGATGATAATGGTGGCCTTCTATCTTTAACAGAACAAAGTACTTGTCCTATTTTTCTGGTAGGTTTGAATACCGGTTTCACTTTATGTTTCAACAAAATCATCACCCACAACAAAAACGAAACGTTAGGAATAGAAGAATTCCATGAACCTCGGCCATATAACCCGGAAGAATTATCAACAACAGCGCCATCCGCTCGTGAAAGCCTTCATTGTATGACTACTGTGACTTGCAACAGCTGCTAAAGATTCGTTAGCAGACTTCACAGCCACAACATTGTGTCTTGTAATGACTGCAGAAGAACTAAGTGTGTCATTCTTGATACGTGTTCAAGACATTTTTTTCTTAATTGTGTGTCTAGTTCTTTATTACGATTATGCAGTATTCCCGTTTCTCTTCACTATACATTTTTGCAAGGCTTCCGTTAATAAAGACCTATAATAGCACTGAAATATGTAGTTATAGTGATGTTACTTGTAGTTCAAAACCCATTGCGAAAAATTTACCAGAAAACTGAAAATAATGTTCCTCAAATGGTATCTGATGTTAGGCGGCAGTTAGTGCGCACGCTCCCGCTGGTGCAATTAACTTCAGTGCGCCTGCCGCAGGGCTATACATTTGCTTCCAATCACATTTAGATTACACTTAACCGAGAATAGAAACACCATGCATTATGCCAGTGTAACTGCATGGATGGTGGTGCAGATGTAGGTGACAGGAATAACTGACAATCCTAGAAGAACAGTTCTGAATATCGTCCTGTGATACGTCACTGGTGGAGCACTCCTGCTGCTGCTGAGCTGGACGCTCAAAGTTAGATGAAACGAATCAATTATTCACGTAAATTTCTATTGAATTATTCAGGAGAGCTGAACTGACTGACAGCTAACGTAGTTCAGTGGTTTGTATTGACTTCAAGACGTGAGTCACTTGGCATTCAAGACAAATGTAGAACATAAGTTGTGAAATTCAGTAATGGTACACAGCTATAGCTAAATCCACGACAACCTCGGAAATATGGAATTACCTAAATTGTGATATAGAATGATAGTTATGAAATAATAAAATTTTCTAACATCTTGCGCCTAACGAACGGCTCGTCCTCGCAGATCATTACAGGCTTACAACGCGGAACTAATGAAAGATAACCGAACGATACAGATACCCCACACGTAAATTGATTGCTACACCTTGCCTATTAGCAACCATCTCGAATAAAACACTGTTCACTGTTGCTGCCATCACGAAGCTATGTACACCTCACAAGCGCCTCAAGGAAAGAAAAGTTTTTCGAATGTATTCGCAAGTACGGTCCATCTAAACGCAAGTTATGTGGTTGTCTTAAGTACGCGGCAGGGGCAACCAGCTTTCACTACACAGTGTCAAAGGGACACAAGTCAACGACCCTACACTGCACATCGATAGTGGTTACAAAACGTCTTTGCGAAATATTAGCGAGTTATTGTTAAGAAAACCGCTCAAGAAATGAAAGTGCCGTTCAACAAGCAGATTTAAATATTTTTTTATTGAAATTTCAGCAGGATTCGTTCTTGGAAGAGCTGGGCAACATATTACTTCCTGCAACATAAGTTTCGCGATATGACCACAACGGTTAAATCAGAGGTATTAGAATTAAGAAGGGGCTTTATGATAGTAATACTGCCCACTCGCCTTCCCCGAATGGAACAGGGAAGGGGAAAGAGCTAGCAGTATCAGAAGCACCATCCTCCACTCACCAGAAGGTGGCATAACAAATCAATATTTACAGCTGCTTCCTGCGTCAACCTATGGTTGCTATTTCACATCCTTTTCGGTAATGTTTATTTCGATATTCGGCTATTAAGATTGAGATTCGTGTTGCTCATATAATTAGTGCATCAGTACAGTAGTGCATTTACGAAATTCCGTACCTCTCCAAAATTGTCAATCACGTAATCACATTTTTTCCTGTTTCTAAGTGATCGTGTTGTGCTATGACAACTAGTTATCTTACAGATTTTACTTTAAAATAACCTGGATTCAAAATAAGGTATGTGCCTATGTAAACAGGATCCGACTTTCATTTGCGTATCATTCGTAACTAAGGTCACTTGGACATGATTGTTTTCCATATGTAACCTACTTAATGATAAACAAAACTTTATTCTTCATGTAGTAGGAATAACCATTATATTAAAAAGGAACAGTGAACTTCTTCAGAAATGTCTTGATGCAAAAGCTAAATACAGACAAATTTTGTGGAGCGGCACTTTATGAAACAGTTGAATTTATTTTTCCAATTATATAAAACAATTTCCGATATTATTTTATTTCTCAGATTTTATGACCACGTAATAATATTGTAACTTTTGTTGGGTCCTTAACATATTACACGCCGTAGTATGATTTTTTGTAAATGAAATGAGCAGACTAGCTGCTATGAGATTAATACTCTTTACGATTGCTGTTTCGGCTTTCATGCCATTTTCAAGTAACCAGCAAACACAACATGAATAGTGTTTGTGTGGGCGTACAGCATAGTACGTACACGTCATAGTATGACACTTTGAAAATGAAAGGTCCATAATAGCTTCAATAAGAATAACACGCTTTACGGCAGCTGTTTCGGCATTATTGCCATTCAGAAGTAATATTTGACAGTTCGCTTAGCGTAAAGTACTCTTTGACATTTATTTGACAGTTCGTCTACTAAGATGCTGTAAGTGTACAAAGTATAATTAGTGAAGCAACCGATAGTGTTATATTTCATTGACTGGATTTTGCTGCGAATCATATCTTTGATTTGAGTATGTTTTGTCGTCAAATTTACAATTCCTTTTCGTATTCCAGTATGCCAATCTCAAAATCAAATTTACTATGGAAATAGAAACAGGTAGTTCAATAAACTACCCTAACCAAACAATTAGCAAATCAGCGATCACCATGCATTTGACATCTGCAGAAAACCTATCCCTACAGACAACATTATAAATGCTATTTCTATTCATCATAAATCACAAATATGCGCACTTCCAGTGAGTGATTAATAGATAAATAGGTTTGTCACTAGAAAAGCAGCAATACAAAAAGAACTGGAAATACTCCGTTACATTGCCATATAGTAACAGAATTACATATTGCGACTTATGAAGATATTTAACTAGAGAAACCTCAATTAAGCAGAGAACAATGTTCCCACCTGCAATTTACCTAGGACTGATATCAACCAACATAAATGCACAACCAACCGGATTTCGATGCCAATAACCATCTGTTAACAAAACTGCAAGACCAAAATCTTAGAAAATTCCAATCTTGCACTAAAATCACTTGTGATAATTGAAGTATTGTTTACATCGGCCAAACAGGACCAAATTTAAGAATCAAATCTAGAGAATACACCAGAAATAGCGACAGTAAACAAGACAGCTTACATCTAAAAATCAGCACCTCACGAACGAGGAAATTGAAATTCCTTTGCAAATGCCACACAGAATACTGAAAAGACTTACTATGAACATACTTGAAGAAATGGTGCTATACTGGGTGATTATAATTAAAGTTAAACTTTCAAAACGATAACACCACTTGTCAGAATGTCAAATTTCAACGGAATATTATCGAACAACGGGAAAAACGCATGACAGAAACAGAAAATAGCGTGAAAATTTATCAGTAGGAGGTGCTGTATGTGTCTGAATACGTAAATGAAAATACCTGTAGGCGCACGACCCTTAAAGTTGGTACAAACACGACGGGTACACGGCTTTTCCTCCTCTCGCGACTGCGACGCTCGCCATGACATTCTCAATGCAGGATCGCACTCTGCTTGAAAAGCTGTATTACAAGAGTGATGACTGTGATCAGGTCACTCTGCAGAAGTTCCGGACACTGAAGGGTTTGAAAAAAGGCGGTGGACCGACGACTGCCAGAGGTCTGGAGAAAATGGAACGGAAATTCGAAAAGACGAGTGCAACCTGCTAGAGGGAGGAAATAAAACGATTCGACGTCAGTGGATGCAGTGGTCACAGCAACGCACGAGGAGGCGAGTGGTGGTGTACAAACGTGTAGCGCACGGAGAATGCTCGAACACTGGACATACCCGTGAGCATGGTGCTTAAAATCCTATGAAACATCATTCTTTCCTTTACAATCAAAATTACCCACGTGCACGAATTGCTTCCTGTTGACCTGCAAGTAAGAGAGACCTTTGCTTTAGAATTTTTTGCTTGCATGGAAGTGGACAATGATTGGCTGTGGAAGATTTTGTTTAGAGACGAAGATCACTTCCACTTGGCAGGACATGTCAATACACAGAATTGTCGAACATGGGCAACGCAAAATCCACACGCAAATCAACCAGTACCACTTCATCCTGAAAATGTATAGTTCGGGTTTAAGGCATCATCAGGGCCATAATTTTTGTAAGAGACAGGTGCTTGTGGTCCTGTTACCTGTACCGTCACTGGTAAGTGCTGTGAGCGTCCTTTTCGCCACCACGTCATTCCAGCTCTCCAACAGCGTGGATGTGAGGATGGGATAATTTTTATGAAAGATAGCGCACCTCCACATATTGCAAATACAGTTAAGTAGCTGCTGCAGCACCATTTCGGAATTGTTAGGATTATCAGCCGTCATTTCCCTACAGTCTGGCCGTCCTGATCGCCTGATCTTAATCCGTGTGACTTATGGCTGTGGGGCTATCTGAAAGATGTGTTCAGTGTTCCGATTGCAAACTTAGCTGCATTGAAGACAAGCATTGCGCAACACATCCTGAAACTGACCCGGTAACTCTTCGATTGGTTGTGACGCATGCTGTTTCCCGATTTCAACTTGTTGCAGGAAACGGTGGACAGTATACTGAACATGTTTTGATCCAGTCACACGGAAATTGATAATACGGTTTGATTTTGATTGATGCTTTTTGTGCGGTTTTTGGTCTGAGGACAATTAAAAACCGATGTGATTGACACTTTTGTGCGGTTTTTGGTCTCAGGACAATTAAAAATCTATTTTTCCCATACGATGTGATATGACCTTGCCGTAGTGGATGGGCTTACGTAACTAACAGTATCACACCTGTATGCCCATGCACACTAAGTAGTACAATTTGTTTAACTTCAAATGTACACCTTAGGCGTTGTTATAAGATTCATTTGTCATTTGCAGTAGACCACTATTAAATTATGACGCTTACAGCGCCATCTATTGCTACATTTTGTAACTGTTTATTTTTCTTCTGCTATACGTTTTCCCCCGTCTCCGGTAATATTCCCTTGCAGTTTGGCGTCATTGTCACCTGTGGTGTTATTTCTACAGCGGTTTGAAAGTTTAACTTTAATTATAATCACCCTGTATATACATACAAAAGACTATCCATATGAAATTAAAAAGGAACACACAGACTTTACAAATAAATATTAGCAGGGAAACTTCTTTTGACTTAATGGAACACGAAAAAGGTTAGCACAACATGTACTCAGACCAAATATATAATTCGCAGCATAATCAAGTCAGTTAAATATAACACCATCATGTTGCTGTCGTTGTGATCTTCAGTCCTGAGACTGGTTTGATGCAGCTCTCCATGCTACTCTATCCTGTGCAAGCCACTTCATCTCCCAGTACCTACTGCAGCCTACATCCTTAGTGTATTCATCTCTTGGCCTCCCTCTATGATTTTTACCCTCCATGCTGCCCTCCAGTACTAAATTGGTGATCCCTTGATGCCTCAGAACATGTCCTACCAACCGATCCCTTCTTCTAGTCAAGTTGTGCCACAAACTCCTCTTCTCCCCAATTCTATTCAATACCTCCCCATTAGTTATGTGATCTACCCATCTAATCTTCAGCATTCTTCTGTAGCACCACATTTCGAAAGCTTCTATTCTCTTCTTGTCTAAACTATGTATCGCCCATTTTTCACTTGAATACATGGCTACACTTCATACAAATACTTTCAGAAACGATTTCCTGACACTTAAACCTATACTCGATGTTAACAAATTTCTCTTCTTCAGAAACGCTTTCCTTGCCATTGCCAGTCTACATTTTATATCCTCCCTACTTCGACCATCATCAGTTATTTTGCTCCCCAAATAGCAGAACTTCTTTACTACTTTCAGTGTCTCATTTCCTAATCTAATTCCCTCAGCATCACCCGACATAATTCGACTACACTCTATTATCCTCGTTTTGCTTTTGTTGATGTTCATCTTATACCCTCCTTTCAAGACACTGTCCATTCCGTTCAACTGCTCTTCCAAGTCCTTTGCTGTCTCTGACGGAATTTCAATGTCGTCGGCGAACCTCAAAGTTATTATTTCTTCTCCATGGATTTTAATACCTACTCCGAACTTTTCTTTTGTTTCCTTTACTGCTTGCTCAATGTACAGATTGAATAGCCTCAGGGAGAGGCTACAACCCTCTCTCACTTCCTTCCCAACCACTGCTTCCCTTTCATGTCCTTCGACTCTTATAACTGTCATCTGGTTTCTGTACATATTGTAAATAGCCTTTCGCTCTCTGTATTTTACCCCTGTCACCTTCAGAATTTGAAAGAGAGTATTCCAGTCAATAGTGTCAAAAGCTTTCTCTAAGTCTACAAATGCTAGAAACGTAGGTTTGCGTTCCCTTAATCTTTCTTCTAAGATAAGTCGTAGGGTCAGTATTGCCTCACGTGTTACAATATTTCTACGGAATCCAATCTGATGTTCCCCGAGGCCGGCTTCTACCAGTTTTTCGATTCGTCTGTAAGGAATTCGCGTTAGTATTTTGCAGCTGTGGCTTATTAAACTGATAGTTCGGTAATTTTCACATCTGTCAACACCTTCTTTCTTTGGGATTGGAATTATTATATTCTTCTAGAAGTCTGAGGGAATTTCGACTGTATCATACATCTTGCTCCCCCGATGGTAGAGTTTTGTCATGACTGGCTCTCCCAAGACTGTCGGTAGTTCTAATGGAATGTTGTCTACTCCCAGGGCCTTGCTTCGACTTAGGTCTTTCAGTGCTCTGTCAAACTCTTCACGCAGTATCATATCTCCCATTTAATCTTCATCTACCTCCTCTTCCATTTCCATAATATTGTCCTCAAGAACATCGCCCTTGTAGAGACCCTTCCACTTTTCTGCTTTCCCTTCTTTGCTTAGAACTGGGTTTCCATCTGAGCTATTGATATTCATGCAGGTCTTTCTCTTTTCTCAAAAAGTCTGTTTAATTTTCCTGTTGGCAGTATCTATCCTACCCCTCGTGAGATAAGCCTCTACATCGTTACATTTGTCCTCTAGCCATCCCTGCTTAGCCAATTTGCGCTACCTGTCGATCTTATTTTTGAGACGTTTGTATTCCTTTTTGCCTGCTTCACTACCCATTCTTCTTTTACTGTATTTCTTTCACCCATTCCTGTCAATTGTTCCCTTATGCTCTCACTGAAACTCTGTACAACCTCTGGTTTAGTCAGTTTATCCAGGTCCCATCTCCTTAAATTCCCACCTTTTTGCAAACATAGAACATCTTGGTAAAAAATTGTAAAATAAATGAAAAATCGCGCTTCATAGTAAACGAACTATCAAATATGCGTCGAAAAGTATTCCGTCCGTTTGTAGTAACTATACGTCACGCAATCCCTACAAACTAGACAATGTCAGTTTACTATAGATTGGATATTAGCTTTAAATCAAACTAGACTTAAACACCAATCTAAAATTACAATGTGTATTTATTTCCTTGGACAATCACCACAATGTAAATAGAGTCACTTATGTTCTATCCGCACATTACTTGAGAATGAAGATTAAATTTATTGCTGCTCGTCTGGACCACTCACTTTAAAAAAGCCATACAATATAATGCATTTTTAACCAAAATTTTCAGTTGTACAGGAACGGGAAGTTATTGTAATCTCAAATTTCAACAAATAGCCTCTATAACATTCTGGAAAAATGTAATTTGATATATAAAACGGAATCAGTTTGTCTCACTTAGTTCGCTATCAGACTGCATTGTGTTGGCGGACTATATGTGGGCCACTATAGGCAAAAATGATAGCCATCTATATAGGTACGAAGAGTGCAGCAGAGACGTTTGTAGATTTGAGTTAGAACATGAACCAATCTGTTCGAATAGTTTAATCACAGTTCGGGGAATCCCAACCCCCCTGTTTTTTCCCTTTATTGAATTTCGCTTCCGCGCGAAGGAGGTGGGCTGGTAGCAGCTTAGTACACTGCTCTTCAGCCCACAGAATTTTTAAAACAGATGAAGAAGATAACAAACAATAAAAGCAGGCGATAAAACGTTGACTTAAACTGTAAAACGGCAGAAAACTGTGGACAGTTAAACATAAAACAAAGGATTGGCGATGCTAATAAAATACACAGGAAGCATACAAATAAAATAGTGGACAGACAATTAGAACACACAGCGACAGGCTGGTTTCTGTTCGCAAGAGATATAACAATCACACGCAGCAACAGTATGATTTCCGTTCGCAATACTTCGAAAAAGACTAAAAAGTCAACACGAAGATGACACACCACAGCCAAGGGCAGATGGGGGAGTACCTGGACAGATGAGGGAAAAAAAAGGAGGGGAGGAGAGGAAAAGCGAAGGGGCGGGGGAAGTGACGGATGGAGAGGAATCATAAGGGGGGGGGGGGGGGAGAGAGCTGGGAAGACGCGAGAGGGAATTGGGAAAGGCAGGGAGGGAAATGCAAAAGGGCTCAGAGGAGAGAAGGGAGGCAGTGAGAGGATAGGCGGGGAAAAAAAGAGGATGGAAGGAGCGGGGAGAGGCAGCCCGTGGAATGGACAGAGGATGGGAGGGGGAGGTGAGCATCAGAGTTTATAGGAGGGATAAAAGGAGGGAGAGAGGGCATCATCCGGAAGAGGGAGTCTACAGAAGCCACCATGGGAAAGGAGATGAAGGATGCAGAGATGTTGGGTAGGGGGGACACAACAGTGAAGGAGTGGCAGAGGGCGGCGGTTGGAGAGGAGAAGAGCAACCAGGGGATGAGGGGTGTCAAGGCAGCGGGAGGTGTAGAGTATGCAGATATGTTCTAGGAATAGGAGCAGATGGGGGAAAGGGATCAGGTCATAGAGGATCTGCGTGGGGGACAGGACTCGTATACGGAAGGTGAGGTGGAGTGAATGGCCCTCGAGGATCTGGAGGGACAGAATTTTTTTCGGGGGGGGGGGGGGGAGAGGGGAGGGCGGATACCAGGTGGGACTGCCATAACGGAGGATGGGACTGATTATGGATTTGGGAATCCCGAGTTCTTTCCGATCTTTTGATTGGCCTGCGATCTAGTTGTTTCTGTGGGTACTATCACAACAACCTTTCTTGGTGTTTTTAATTTACTATGGATGTAACAGTAAAAATCATTGAAACACAGACTGAGATATTTTTATCACGCTGATCACTTGTAACAGCCGCAACTAATAAATAAACAAAAAATTGAAATCTTGATATATGCAATTCTCGAGCTTTCGCTCGATATGCGACCTAGTGGGGTCTGTTGGTACAAACTCCAAGAACGGGCATTCCCTGTAATTTAATCTCGTGATAAAAATTACAGTCGCTTTATTACAGTGTATTGCGTTTGTTCCTCATTTAATTCATGATTAACTGTCTTAATTGTATCACCTGAATAATGCTTTGATTGTTTCATCTGAATGCTGCTGTCTTGCTTCCAAACCGATTAAAATATGGTGAAAATTTTACCTGTTATTCTAATATGGGAGCAGGGATGGAATTGCTCATTTACAACCAACTTGGTAAATGGGTGCACATTTCCGGCTTTTTCTGTACCTTTACTTAAATGTTTACATATCCATACATACCAGTGCTGTATGAGAACTTGTAAATTTGTTCAAAGACAACAGGAGTTTGTTCAGTGGTAGGATTTAATGCTGTTTCACAAACGTTTCAAATTTATGCAGAGCTTATTATTCTAGGTAATTCGCGTCGTGCGAGTCTGATACCACTTGGCTGTCCGAACAAACTGAATTCTATATCGAACGCAGCAGCGTATCGGGAAATCTCACACACGTTAGAATGTATACAAAATCAGATTGTAGACACACGAAGCTGGTACGCCGAAGATACAAAAATCGCCAAGGCTAAGTGTTTTTAATTTAGATATTGTATTTACACACTTGCACATTGCGCATGCTTCTTTGTACGACTGGATCATAATTTCAAAGATGCTGCGTGGAATAGATGGAGATGAAATGTCGATATTTCACTACAAGCATTCCTAAATCATTGAAAATTGACAAAATGTACACCCAGGGAATGCTTGGTTTGTCAATTGGTATGAATGAATTCATATGAACATAACATACATCAAATTTTAATGGTTCAAATGGCTCTGAGCACTATGGGACTTAACTTCTAAGGTCATCAGTCTCCTAGAACTTAGAACTACTTAAACCTAACCAACCTAAGGACATCACACACATCCATGCCCGAGGTAGGATTCGAACCTGCGACCGTAGCGGTCACACGGCTCCAGACTGACGCGCCTAGAGCCGCACGGCCACACCGGCCGGCCAAATTTTAATACTGAATGTGCATACTTCCCGTTCCACCTGTGTGTACTATATCACGAATAAGGAGAGCGAGGAAAGCACACAGCATTTATGCAGAGCATCTGCAATCTTTGGTAATACAGGAAACTAGTCCCATTTCAGTGGCTTTCAGAGAACAGAAGTAGGTTTAAATGAATGAGAAAGATCTTAACCATGTCGTCAAGATAATAGAGAAAAACCCTCTTTTTAATAGTGACTTCCGTTTAGATAGGTCAAATTTTTCACACATTAATAATTAAGTCCCTACAGTATAAAAAAGAAAGAGAAGCGGTGAGGGTCAGGTAACGTATTAAAAATACCAGAGAAGGCCTCCAAACTGCACAAGGAAACTGACTATAAGTACCAGTAAAAAATATAAACAATTATTTTACAAGGATGTAAAATAGAGCGGCCTGAGCTGGCGAGGCGAGTGCATCGCTGCCGTTGCGCGCTTCGCTTACTCGGCCGTTGAGAGCTCGTGAAGAGGTTTTCTGTGCTGTGGGCGCCGCGGAGAGCAGATTGTCGTGCGTTGTTCTTACAACGCGTGCAAATTGTTGTGTTCCGCGCCTCGCAGCATGGGAAAGAAGGGTGCGCAGAGGAAACCTGCCGCTACGAAGGGTCCTTCGGTTGTGCAACTCACTGAGTCTGCCGACCGTGCAAGGAACTCCAGAGAAGACGAGTCGCGGCCTGTCCCCCCTTTGTACGTCAAGTGCAAAGGCGGGTGGACAGCTCTGTTCGACACCATGACGAATTGCGCTCGGAACGAGGTGGTCTACGAGTCTGTCGATACAGACTCGCTGATCTGCGTTCGAGCCGCAAACGTGGCCGACCACAGGGCGATCAAGGTCGCAGTGGCCGACCTCATCGCCGACGCGTCGCAGGCGCGTGAGAAGGCACCTTCCGTAGGAAGGATGAAGACGACTAAGGCACTCCTCAGGGGGTTACCTTGGTGCTGTGATGAGGCAGCGGTCCGGGAAGGGCTGCTGCGAGCCGGGTTTGGTAATGCAGCCGCAAGGTTACACAACCGGACCAACAGGAAGAGGGCGCCGCTCTATGCCGTGACCGTGCAAACGGTCGACGGCGGGAGCGACATCTTCGACTTGCGGAAGTTGCTGGGCTTCCCGGTTACGACGGAGGCTCTCCCGACCGCCATGGATCCTCAGCCCCAGTGCTTCAGGTGCCAGGGCGAGGGCCATGTTGCGAAGTATTGCCGCAACGGTGCGGTGCGTCAAGTGCTCAGGTGAGCACGACAGCCGCGCCTGCGACCGCGGCAGCAACGCTCTGCCGACTTGTGTCCGGTGTGGCGGCCCGCACGTCGCCAGTTGGCGCGGTTGTGCGGCTTTCTCAAGCCGCAACCGTGCCGGGGGCGGCGAAGCGGCCGCGGCCGTACCGACGCAGCAGCAGAAGAGAAGACGACGTCGGAAACGGCGCAGGGCGCAGAACAGCCCGGCGCAGCTGAGGGACGGCGCAGCAGCAGATCCACCTGCCAGGGGCGGGGACGGCCGCTCGGAAACGGGCAGCCAGGACGCAGCTCGCCCTCCCGTGAAGAGATGTGACCTCGAACTCGGCATCGCCGTGAAGGAGGCCACAGCAGCCCTCAAAGCCGTCATGGCGGCGGAGAGGGCTGCCTTCGCAGCCGCCGTGGCTGCAGAGAAGGAAGAGGCCTTGAGGCAACTGCGAGCAGTCTTCGCCCAAGGCCTCAGTGCAGTCGTACCTGCGAACGACAAGGCGCAGCAGAGGGCCTAACAGCAACGCATGCGTTGCCGCGCCGAACTCTTATGTTACAGGGAGGAAGGCACTGCGGCCGGCCCAGGAGACTACAAGCGAGCCCAGCCGCAGCACCCGGACTGACCCAGCTAACGACCACGCAGCACATAGGTAACGATACACGATAGCTCACGCTAACCTTCCCTCACCTTGTATGCTCTGTCGCAGCTAGCAAGCCGCTACTGCCCTTACTACCCGTCCTACTGTCGCAGAGGTTTTTTCCCTTGGCGCTGGCCTTGGCACTTTTTTTCCTCTGCCCTTACAACCGCTACCCTTCAATCGTTTTCGACCACTTCTATCTCCTGATGGACCATGTTAATGAGTAATCTTACCCAGACGCATGGACTACATCACAGCCTGCATCCTGTGACGCTTGATTCAAAAACTAACATGTTTACGGAGGTGACAGTAGAACTTTTGTGTTGGTCACCACGTTGGTGTGGGCGTGGAGGGGCCCCATCCTTTGTTAAAAAGAAAAAGGATGTAAAAAATACGAGTAAGTTGTTCCTTCGTAAAAAGTCTGATTTCATTACACTGGGGCTACTGAATACAGGATTCTGCTGTTGCTGTTGTCAGATGAACCAATTTTAAGGTATTATGTCGTAAGCCTCTATGTACACAAGGAAACTGACTGTTAAGTACCAGTAAAAAAACATAAACAGCGATGTAAAAAATACAAGTAAGTTGTTCCTATGTAAAGAGTCTTATTATATTACACTAGGCTACTGAATACAGGATTCTGCTGTTGCTCTTTTTGGAGGAACCACTTTTCGAGGTATAATGTGTAGGCCTCCAAACTACACAAGGAAACTCACTATAAGCACCAGTAAAAAACATAAACGCTTATTATACAGCGATGTAAAAAATAAAAGTAAGTTGATCCTGTGTAGAATCTTATTTTATTACACTGGGCTACTGAATAGAGGATTCTGCTGTTGTTCTTTTCGGAGGAACCACCTTTAGAGATATTATGTCGTAGGCCTCTAAAGTACACAAGAAAACTGACTATAGGTACCAGTAAAAAACATAAACATTTATTTTACATCGATGTAAACAATACAAGTAAGTTGTTCCTATGTAAAGAGCCTTATTTTATTACACTGGGATACCGAATACGGGATTCTGCTGTTGCTGATCTCAGAGGAACCACTTTTAAGGTATTATGTCGTAGGCCTCTAAAGTATACAAGAAAACTGACTATAAGTACCAGTAAAGAAACATAAACATCTATTTTACAACGATGTTATAGAATAAGTTTTTCCCACGTAAAGAGTCTGATTTCATTATGCTGGGGCTACTGAATACAGGATTCTGCTGTTGTTGTTGTCGGAGGGACCACTTTCTGAGTTATTGTGTCGTAGGTTTTTACCACATTCCAGAGGTTACAAACACAGAGGTTCTCCATTTGAAGGGATGTCTGTCTTCCTTCCACCGGTTCCTCCACAGGAAGTATACATCATTAGTCCAACATTAACGACTGAGAGATGCAAGTCCCCATTTAAAAATGTAGATGAAACGGTATAGCCCCTGTCGGCATTATACAGCTTGCTGTATCTCTGAGAGTGCTAAAATACCGTCTATATTCGCCTGAGTTATCAAGTTGGTTGGCTGGACTGGTTATGGTGTGGAGAAGATTCAACGCTCTTCTCAGATGATATGTTGGCCAACGAGCGTCCTTTGGTTTCAGGAATGAAGAACCACACGAAGATAATCCCTAGGAAAGAGCACGTCGCGAAAAACCAGAAAGGTATAAAAGCGCCGTAGGCGTCGGTGACCACCTGGAACAGCTTGGTGTCGCTGAAGCCCAACACCGCCATCAAGACGTAGACGGAGGAGGAGGCCAGCACTCGAAGCGAGGGCGGCACCAGCTCGTTGGGCAGCACCCATACCAGAGAGTTCAAGCCCATGCCGAAGGACACCTGAAACAGGAATCACCGTCCATCTTTCGTCAACTTAGTACTACTGAACAGTTCAGTGATCTGATTTTCGCATGCAGAACTAGCCGACTATACCATTCTGCACTCCCAAAGCAAGCTATGTTGTTGATTTCATGTCTGGAGCGCACGAAATTTCTTACGAATGGTTTTCTGAATAAATGCCTTTAAATGGTGAAGTTAGTACTATTTTAAAATTTGTTAGCGTCATGTTTTTAAAAATATACGAGCTCATACATCCTGGCTGAGTAGCCTTTTTACGGTTTTGGAAAAAGGTGAATTCATCGTCATGCTGCAAACAGCCTAGGTCAACGTTCGATAACGTTTCATCTCCAGAAAAGCCTTTTTGTACACTAAAGCGCTAAAGAAACTGGCGTATGCAACCGTATTCAAATACAGAGGTATGTAAACAGTCATAATACGGCGCTGTGGTCGGCAACGCTTATGGAAGACAAGTGTCCGGCGCAGTTGTTAGATCGGTTGCTGCTGCTACAATGGTAAGTTATCAAGTTTTAAGTGATTCTGGACGTGGTGTTATAGTCGGCACACGAGCTTCTCCGAGGTGGCAATAAAGTGGGGATTTTCCTGTACGACCATTTCACGAGTGTACCGTGAATATCAGGAATCCGGTAAAACAACAAATCTCCGACATCGCTGCGACCGGAAGAAGATCGTGCAAGAATGGGACCGATGTTGACTGAAGAGAATCGTTCAACCTGACAGAAGTGCAAGCCTTCCGGAAATTGCTACGGATTTAAATGCTGAGCCATCAACAAGTGTCAGCGTGCGAACCATTGAATGACACATCATCGATATGGTCTTTCGGAGCCGAAAGCCGACTCGTGTACACTTGATGACTGCACGACACAGAGCTTTACGCCTCGCCTGGGCCCGTAAACTCGGACACTGGACTACTGATGACTGGAAACATGTTGCCTGATTGGACGAGTCTCGTTTAAAATTGTATCGCGCGGATCCACGTTTACGGATATGGAGACCACCTAATGAATCTATGGACCCTGCATGTCATCATGGGACTGTTATGCTGGTGGAGGCTCTGTAATGGTGTGGGACGTGTGCAGTTGGAGTGATGTTGGATCCCTGATACTTCTAGACAGGTGGCACAGTCGTAAGCATCCTGTCTGATCACCTGCATCCATGCATCCATCCATATCCATTGTGCATTCCGACGGACATGAGCAATTGAAGTAGAACAATGAGACACCCCACACGTCCAGAATTGCTACAGAGTGGCTCCAGGAACACTCTTCTGAGTTTAAAACTTCCACTGGCCACAAAACTCACCACAAATGAACATTATTGGGCATATCTATGATGCCTTGCAACGTGCTGTTGAGAAGAGATCTCCACTCCCCCGCACTCTTCCGGGTTCATGGACAGCCCTGCAGGATTCATGGTGTCGGTTCTCTCCAGAACTATTTCAGACATTGGTTGAGTTCATGCTACGTCGTGTTGCGGCACTTCTGCGTACTCACTGGGGAGGGGGGGGGGGGAGGAGGGGGAGGGCACACGATATTAGGCAGGTGTATCAGTTTCTTAGGGTCGTCAGTGTAAAATTGACCAGCAATAAACTGTTCTCAGAAATTGATGTAGACAGATGAATTATATAAACTGAAGGAGCACCTGAAGATGGGCTTCCAAGGCTCCAAATCCGTCGTTTATTGAAATAAAAAACAAAAAAAAATAGTTCAAATGGCTCTGAGCACTATGGGACTTAACATCTGTGGTCATAAGTCCCCTAGAACTTAGAACTACTTAAACCTAACTAACCTAAGGACATCACACACCCATGCCCGAGGCAGGATTCGAACCTGCGTCCGTAGCAGTCGCGCGGTTCCGGACTGAGCGCCGAGAACCGCTAGACCACCGCGGCCGGCTTGAAATAAAAACTACGATTTGTAACTGAAGGCATTTTTTTAAATTGATGCTTCAGCAAATGTTTAAATTGGCCGTTGTGTTACGACTATGGTCGAGTGGTCAAACAGAAGTACTCGTACATGGATTCTGTAGAGGATCGTCGTGCATTTTCTTGTGTGTGGTTGGTGGATTACAAAGACAAAAGAAAGGAAATTGTCTTTAGTTTCTTATAAATAAGTGCGTCCTGGAAACAACAATGGAAGCGCGTACAAAATTACAACCCTTTGTTCGCACCTCAGAGGAATACCTGTCGAAGAAGGGGAGTGATTGTGGGCGCTTGACCTGATGAAGACTTCCCGGTTCCTTTACGAGCCAATTTGATACATAAGTATGCTGCGTCGATGAAGGAGAATAAAACAACATTAATATCATATTTGTCACTGAAACAGCTGTTTCTTCTGTTGTGTGATTACTGCAAGGTAATATGTTTGGCGTCCAAAGCCTCCAAAGAGTGCGGAAAATTCTACTTCAATTAAGAATCTCACCCTGTACCGAACGTCTCTTCTGTAGAGATGTGAGGGTGAAGCCAAACGATTATATTTTAATAAGAACCCTCGTTGGCCACCACACTCCCCTCCATATACGTAAAGGGAAATGTGTTATCCTTTTAGTCCTTGTATTCCATATACCTCAACGGTGTTGAGGTATTCAGAGATAAACACATAGTAGCATATTTTTGACTACTAAGCGTCAACGTTCAGTATCAAATAAGTATTTCAAATTTTGTTGGATGTTGTTGACTTTTACTAACATCATACTTTTCAAAACGACAGTGATGTCACTGATGTGTAATTAGGGTCCTAAACCTGGAAGTATTGAATATGACATTTATTGGGAAAGTCCTATGTTCAGTGTTAAATTTAACTGGAAAATTTAAAACTTTTGTGTAATCTGGTAGAAGACTTTATTAAAACAATAAAAGCTGCCTATATTGCAATATTTTCAAATAATGGACACAATGAACCCCATGTCCCCGCCGCTCCGCTGGTATAGGAGAGTTAACGGAATTTTCGAGGGCTTCCAGCAGTGCCTCGAAAACTTCTGAGTCGTCGTTAGATTTCGATGCAGTGCTGAAATGGAATATCAAACGACAGTAATGTTCCCAGCAGCAAGAATTCGAAATGTCAATTGCCTCTGGTAGCGCGATTGAGTAGTTTCTATTTTCCGTTGCTATATGTGGTCCAATGTGATGAAGTATTACTCTAAAACCGTGAGTACAGTTAAAGAGAATACTACTTGCCATTATATCTCTTCCGCTACACCCGCACATGCATTACGTAGAAGGTAATAACTATCCCAGTAATTTTGCTGCTTTCTATAATTTTTCGTTAGTCCCAAAATGTAGCGGCTGCGGCTACAGTTACTATTAAGAAACTGGACATATTGACCGCTGGAATAGCGTGCACGGTTCTCTCTAGGTGTGTATGGACTCAAGAGACAAACACAGGCAGACGGCGACTAGGAGCGAGGCGGAAAAGTATAAACGCTCCTTAAAACCGTCATTTGGCCGCCAAATAAAATCAAAGACATGGTGCGTCCTTTGAATTACAGTCATGACCTCAGAGTTCAAGGTGTTTACAGTATTCGACGGGAACTTTTCGGTATGTATGTGGGACTGTCTGTGCGAACAGTTTCTCAGCCCATTATCACACTTCAAGTATAGAAATCTAGGAAAAAATCTCTTGCTGCTGAACACAACTTAACGAATAAATATAGGACCTTGTGTCAGCAGGTACAGAGTCTAACTAGTGCTTGAAATTACTGGTATCCAAACAGTAAGAAACTGCGAAACTTAGAATGTGTGTTAACAAATTTAACTGGAATACGCACATCACAGGTATCAACGGCCTAAAACTTGCAGATGAAACCGAATGACTGCATGAGATTAATGCCGCGTATTATACAAGGGTGTTCAGTAAGTAACACAACGCAATTTTTCTCGGCCATTTTCGGTTACAAAAATCGGGAATTTGTTGTGGGACATAATAAAATATTCCTGCTTCAAACCATGCAGTTTCATGAAGTTCCGATAGGGGCTGCGCTACACATAGCCTTGAAAATGGCGTTTGCAACGACGGTGCGCTCCAGGCAAAGAGCTGTTACAGAGTTTCTTTTGGCGGAAAACCACAGCTTCGCAGATAACCATAGGCCTTGCAGAATGTCCACGGACTCTCCAGAGTGAACAAAATCATGATGAGTGGTTGGGTGGGGCGTCTGTCATCATCACAACAAGGTCGGACAAACCTGTTCCATCTCCCAGGTGCCGGTCGACCACACACGGCTGTCACTCCTGCAATGCTGCAACATGCGGACACTCTGATTAGAGGTGATCGACGGATCGCAACCAAACACCTTGCTGCTTAACTGGATGGGTCTTTGATAGTGTTGACACACTCAAAAGACTGTGCCCGCCGGGTTCTCCGCCGCCTAACAGAAGGCCATAAACAGAACGAAGGATGTATTCTGTGGAAACCGGTACATGGACGTGGGGAGGTTACTGACGCAGTTAGACGTTGACTCCGTCGTCGACCGGTAGTGTGGTAGTATGCGGGAATAGAGGCCCTCCAAGTAAGGTGGAGTAAGGCAATGAAAGGAGATTATGTTGAAAACAGGGTTTTGTAGCCAAATGAGCGGAGAATAATATGACATATTGGAATCTTGGATAAAACCAACTTGCTTTCAGAAAAAAACATTTCTTTTTGAACGCCTCTCGTACATACTGATGGGAACAAAAGCTCTGCGAGTGGTGAATCATCTCCTAGGCTTCCAGGAGGCATAGAGGGGTTCGGTACATAATGTTTTAATAAGGATTCCACGTCCGCAAATGTGCCGTTTGAACATAAAATAAGGTTGATTATAGGAACACTATGAAATCTCCCAATTGTCAGTTATACTGGGAAAAGGGCGCAGACGTCAGTTCCTTTTGTAATGATGACCTCACGTACAATTTTCTTCCGATTAGAACGACGCCACGTTGGACTCGCACTCGGAGAGAACGTCCAGCCATCCACACTTAGGTTTTCCTCGATGTCCCTAACTCATGCTAGGTAAATGCCGGAGTGGTTTCTTTGAAACGGCTCAATCGATTTCCAACACGAGTGACTGAAAGGTTTAGAACGTATGTTCCGTCTCTAACGCCCCGACGTCGTCGGGATTTCAAACTCTAGTCTTCCATCCTTTTTTTCTCAACTACGGCTTACAGAAACTGGTACGTTCGTAGCTAGGAGGGTAGACTGTGATGCTCCTTGGACAAGCAGCACTATCGACCTTGAAGAGGATGTCCTTCGTCACCTAGAAGAGAATCTGCCGACGAGTACTCGAACCATTGTCCACGCCGTGGGTTTCAGTGAGGCAAAGACGTGAAAACTCTTTTTCTCTATTGTATGCACACTATGAAGCACGTGATTTGAAAGCAACTTGATCGTTAAACTTATTTTACTTCCAAACGGTACATTTTCAGACATGGATCTCTTATTGAAACTATTATACAAAGCAACGTCTGTATCTCCTAGAAGCCTCTGATAGGAACTGTGAAACACCCTTTATACAGGTGTTTCACAATTCCTGTATACATACTGTCTCAGGAAGAATGGTCAGTATTAATGGATATGGCAGCAAAGACCATTCGAAGCAAAAACGTTTAGTAAACCAGGGTTATAAAATGCGTACCTTAACAGGTGTCAGCATTGTTTCGTCTTCAGTACTGTGAAGCAAAGCTCTTCTATTGCAATTACTTCGATTTCTAAATTTTGAGAGGTGGCAGTATGAATTAAAGCAGGAAAAAATATCCAATAAACGTGGGTTCTACACCGTACATCTGTTAGGACATGGACACCTTCGCTACTGTGAAAAACAGCTCTTCTACTGAACAAGGGGCCATAGCTGTTAAGATATGCAGTTTAGAGACCATGTTCACTACACTTGTAGTTTCTAATGATCGTTGCTCTCATACCCGTGAATCCTCCTGGGACACACTGTGTATACAGATCGAAAACAAATTCAGGCAATCTGAACCCACACCGCAATTCCTTGCATTTTCGATGAAAAATTGTGATCAAGAAGAGGCACTCTCGCAGCACTATAACTACATGTCCGGTACGTATTTTCATTCAATACCTTGTACTTATTCTGCCCAGTCAGTGCAGTAGGTAGAGTATAGCGCTAGAATACTCGAGTACATGTGTTCGAGTCAATTTCTAGGTATAATTTTTTATTTTCTAATTTTAGATTGCGTGCTAAGGCATCTCGACTGCTGTGCAACAATGTATCCGTCTTAAATAAAACAAATGCTATGATTCAATACTAACATGGAAATGACGGCCCAATCGTTCGTATTATTTCATTTTTAAAATTTCGGTTTTGGTTTAAACGATTACTTTGTTCACTTCCACACACAACACGCCTGCCAGTTTTCCGGTCCGTTGTCAGAATAGCTTCCGTTTTCTTGAGTCAGTCTGCGAGGTGCGAGTGTACCACAGGAGTATGGTACAAATTCCCTATTTCTGATGATCTGTGTAACAGACAGTGTGAATAACATCGGAAACCAGTACTATGTGGCCTCATAACGAAAGACGATTACCCATGTGTTACGTACAACCCTATGCAAACACTTAATTGAATGTGGGTTCCACAGCACAATTGAAATAGTATACATTTAAGCACTGTTAAAGTTAGCGCACCTGGCTGTCTTGTTATCAGAAAAGATTATAACTGACACAATAAAATACCCTCGACAGGTGACAGGCGATCCCGTCTGGGTGATATTTTATCATTTAAAGGTTTTAATATGCACCAAGTAAATTTATAAACAGTTGATTTAGTAGAAAGGCCCTTTCAAAATCCATACTGTGATTTACTGTTTCCTTTTACTACTGGTACGGCAGCAGCTGTTAAACTGCGAACAACCCCGACCAACAAACAGACTTACTGCACACAACTCAGCTCGTACTAGTGGAATACGTATTGCATTCCTATCACAAAAAATGTCGAAGTACTGGGATGGACAGAGTTTGAGCCCCGCGTTCTCCTCTGCTGATGGATTATCAATCGCATGTTGTAGTGCTGAACTTTGAACAGTTTGTACCGTTCTCGGATGAGGCCTCATTCAACCGTGATGAATTTCCAACAACCGCAACTGCTATTTCTGGAGTGAGGACAATCACCACGCCACCCATATCGGTGATTACCAGTAACGAGTCTGTCTCAGCATATGGATGAGCATGTCCAAGATCACCTGATAGTACCTTAGCAGGTGTAGAAGAATGAATTCGGAATTTGGCTGCAATAATTACACGTCCGTTGTTTGAAAGCGATAAACAATATTTTATTCAAAATAATCTCCATTGCTATTTATACATTTCTCCCACCTCTGCGGACGGCTATGAATCCCGCGCCAGAAACAGTTCTTCTGAAGCGAACCAATCAGCGTTTCGTACATTTACATACAAATTGAAGCGTTGTTCAGTGAGAGCGTTCTCCAGTGATTCAAATAGATGATAATCGGGCGGAGCCAAGTCTGGAGAATGACCTGCATGCTCTAGTATTTCCCAACTGAACTCAATCTTTCCTCTGACGCGTTTTGCTGTGCGTGATGCGGCGTTATCATGGAGCAATACGATTTTTGTGTTGCCTTTTTCCATATTACGATCTTTTTCACGTAATCCTCAATTTAAATCGATCATTTGGTGGTGGTAGCGATCAGTGTTAACAGCTTCAACAGGTCTTAGGAGCTCATAATATGTGAAACCCTTCTCATTCTACCAAACGCAGAGCATTGTCTTCTTTACAAAGTGATTTGGTCTTGCAGTGGACGTCAATGCCTTGCCTGGATTCACCCATGATTTACGACGGTTATGATTCTCAAAACATATCCATCTTTTATCGCCTGTCACTACTCGATGGAGAAACCACTTTTTTTGTATCTGGCGAGCAGCATTTCACAAGTGGTCTTTCGATTTCGATTTGTTTGCTGTCTTTTATTCAGTTCTTGTGGAACCCATTTTCCCACCTTCTGCACCTTTCCTACAGCGTTCAACCGAAGAGAAACGACTTTCTGCGTCACATTCAACTGTTCCGCGAGTTACTCTTGAGTCTGAGTATCATCGTCATCGAATAAGGCCTGTAATTCGTTGTCTTGGAGCTTTTTCGATGGTTTCCAGCACTCGTCGTTTCTCACTCCAAAATCACCACTTTTGAATTTTTCGACACACTCGAAACACTGTGTTTTCCCAAGAGCATGTTCGCCGAAACCTTCGTCAAGCATTCGGTGGGATTCTGCAGCTGTATTCTTCAAATGACAACAGAAATCCAACGCTGTCCGCAATTCGTAGTTAGTAGGCACAAAACTCGACATATTTACGGGTTTGAAAGAGACACCGATGTATGGAACTTGGGTTACTGTGTGTTGGCATTCGTCGTCAGCCGTTACAGGAAGCAGATGGCGCTGCAGACGCGGTCTCACGGGTCCTACGCTGACGGCTAGCACCATCTATAGGGAAATTCCGGTATTTGCTGTCCCTCGTTTCACTAGTCCACTTTACCTGGTGTTCCTGCGAGATGTGCTGTCTCTCTTCTTGGGGACTGTACCCTTTTCTTGTCTTCAGAAGGATGTAGGGTCAACGCGGCAGTGCACCACCCTAATTCGATGTTAATATCTGTGAGCAGCTCAACAGGAAGTACCTTCATTGTTGAATTGGAGTAGGACCTCCTGTCCCAAGGTCAGCGCGATCGTCTATCTGACCGTGGGCCGCAATGATGTTCATGTTGTTCACGTTTATTATGATGCCTTCGATGACTGCCATAGGTCCCATGGAAGACAAGTGAATGTTTCTGTAGTGTAACAGAACTCCACTAGCCTGCATCTGTGGCACGGTGAATGTTTCGAGCAACTACCCGTATGGAGGACAGCGTATGCGGACACGATCATCCACCTAGCGTAACAAAAATTCGTCCGACCAGGCGAAACGTTTAGATTGTTCCCGTACCCACTGCTATTGTAACTGTCGTTGTCGTTGAATCAGCATGGGAGCATGTAACAGTCGTCTCCTGCGATGCCCAATGTTCGACGTACATTTACCGATATTCTATGAAAACTTGTGCCTGCACGAGTATTGTGCTCCACCGTCGTATCTGGCACAGATCGCCACCTATCAAGCTCTATGTAGCGGATGAGCGTCAGACTTCTAAGATATGTGATCATGATCATGATGTGCACGTGCAACACCTTGTACATGACGATTTCAGTCACTTTCCATGGATGTTCACAACAGTAGTGCGCGAGCAGCCGACCAGGTTCGTAGTATGCGAGATACTCGTTCCCTCGCACCAGGCCATAATAATCTGCCCTTAACCAAAGTTACTGATTTCGGTGGATTTCCCAACTTTCCTCCTGTATCGGCCCTAGAATGTTTCCCCACCCGTCTCTGCTCTGCTTATGTACTTTCCTCACCCCGTTACTTGCCTGCAACGCCACCAGGTAGTATTCTGCGTCCGTGGACAATGGTCGCATTACTTTGGCGCATATCTCAGTAATATACCATGGATATTTTAGTTCACGCGGAAAGTAACCAACGGTCGATCTTTCCCCGTACTCTTCGCGACTGGATCAGGCAATGGGGTACATGAAGTATCCTTCGCCACTCACCATATGAGGCTTGCTATATACAGACGTTGTAATGACACCTTGTAATTCAATGTGCCATGCAGTATTCGGGCTGCTTCGACGATGCACGTAAGGGCAAATTTATCATTTATTTTGGTATTAGTTAATGTTATATAGCAGTAATAACTTTAATTGGGAGAAAGTGCCTATAACATTTTGCACATGTTTCTTTCGGTACATGAGTGACGCGACATCGGAGTGGGAGCGATAGCAGCTTTCCACAGTACAAAAAGAGTATACTTCGCCGAATAAGATATTTGTAGGGTCGTCGGCTGTGCATCGGGAGAACACACTGAATATAATTGTTAAGTTTATGGTTATAAAATGTACAAGTAAAAGAAAATGTTGCATATAATGGGAAACAATGTATCTGTATTCAGCTTTGAGCCACGAAAATATTTACTTCAAGTTTTAAAATACGTAGCACATCTTGTAATCAGCGACTTCGTTTGTGAACTACAATATTTACGGTGTTGAGGTGTTTTATGGGTATCGATAGCAGTCTGAATATTTGTTACTTTTGGGCAATCCTAAGTATTGTAACCACACTAATTAATCGCAGAAAGTAAAGTGCCGTTGAAAGTGCGAAGTTATCAGTATCTCTGAATAACAGATATCACGATAAAAGTCAACACCGACTATTAATGGATATTTTTCAGACTGGAAGAAGGCAATAATTGCCTTAATTTCCAAGGTTATACAACCTCTTGATAGTGCCAATGCTTGATGTGAAAACAA
This sequence comes from Schistocerca piceifrons, assembly GCF_021461385.2. Lineage (NCBI taxonomy): Eukaryota > Metazoa > Arthropoda > Insecta > Orthoptera > Acrididae > Schistocerca > Schistocerca piceifrons. The sequence continues at coordinate 357,300,231 of NC_060141.1, read as the reverse complement.
GCTCTGTAAATGTTAATACAAAAAAATCTGGAATCTGCTTATGTAAATACAGAGGGTGGTGCTAACAGTAGTGAAGCAGACGATGGTTACAATGTCAACTGTGCCCATATTACGTGGAATCGCGGAATGGGAAGTTTGAAATTTACGTCTCGTTAACTGCTGAATTATGCCAGTAATTACGATCTTCGGATAAACAGTGAAGTACCATTCGTAGTGACGTAGTTGTCGGACTCTGGAGCAACGAGACTGAGATCCTCTTTCGCTGCGCTACTTTATTGCGTGGGCCCCGCATTAGCACCGCAACGTAGAAGTACAGTCTCCGAGTACACGAAACCTCATACGTGAAAACAGGCTCTCTAACCTCACCGTCATTTCCGCTTCAATGATGGCTGTTCGAATGATCCACACGTGTGTAGTACAGGTACCAAGTGAAGAAACCCATATTTGCGAGTGTTTGTTCTAAGGTACGAGGGCTATTTGTAAAGTAAGGAGCGATCAGTCGCGACATCGAAATCACATACATAGTTGCAACAATTAGCTACATCTTCGAGCTACTTCCGTAAATAGTCGCTGCTCCGACTTAACATAGACATCTATCGTAGCGTTGTGACAACATTATAATACCCTCGTAATAGAAGCCAGTCCCCTTTGCTTCCTGACAATTTTCTAAGGTGGACTGCAGATAGTTGCCTGTGCCAAAATGTTGTATTCACAGTCAGCGGGTGTTCTGAGCAGAGATGAAAGTCACAGGGAGCAAAGTTCGGCCTGTAAGGTTGGTGAACACTCCCCATCGAAAACGCTGCAGCAGCGTCCTCATTGCTGCTACAGTATGCGGCCAAGAACCGTCACGAACAAGGAACTGCTTGACAGTTACATTACGTGGCGTCGCACGAAATCAGGCGAAATCGGTGGACATAAACCTACACTTGGCGGGAGACAGTTTTCTGTGTCTCTGTGCATCTATACATGCTCACTGTGCGCTCAGAACTGAGAAGAACGACGTGACGCTATCACGAGGCACTGACCAAAACTTCTGTGCAAAGCTTCAACGTATTACCACTGTGGTTTCCATCTAACGGTCGATTGTTCCCTGCTTTCCAATAGCTCTCGTATCAATCACCACTTCTAAAAAATAAACTTAACGAAATTAATTTCTCGTTCGTTTGCTGGTACATTCTTGCAGCCCTGGTACTTAGCGAAACCTCCGTGCCACAGTATCGTACTGCACTGCTAGAGGAGCAAAGAGAAAACTATGTAGCTCACTGATAAAATGTAGATGTACTAAATCATTCTGTTTCGTGATGTCACGCATCAATAGCACCCCACGGGCGTCGCGGAATTGGCAACGGAATTTCAAGTTTCCGTCTGACGCCAATATCGGTCGCGAGAGATCTGGAGGACCCAATGGTGCGCGCCCACTGAGCCACGCCTCCAGTTGCTGTGGACTACGAGTAACCCCTGCCGCCACGATGTAGGACGACCGGTGGCAGCCACATGGCCCACATGCTCTTGGAGCTTCATGGCTACGACACCATCGTTTATGATTCGTAGAGCGATCCTCGTCCTAGTTGCTATTGTAAAAGCTGGACTCTCTTTCCAGCTGCATTATTTGTAATGAGTCTTCGTTCGTTTGGAGTAATACAAGTTAAGTAAATTATCCGTTTACTGTTTACTAATCATTTCTACACCTGTCCAGCTTCCCTACACCGACAGTTGCCACCCCACTCTGAAGTCCGTCTGTCCTAACCATTGTGTACGAAATTGTACACAATGGTATTGGTGCCTCTAGCATCATGGAAGGATACTGTGGCGTGGATATTTCAAGGAGGACTACACCTGTGTACGTCTTTCTCGTGCAAGGCAGGAATTTTACCTCCTATTGGGTCTTCTCATGCAAGGTAGGTACGCTAGTTAAATTTTCCGTTCCCCCTTTCACATTTAGTTGTTAGTCCAGGGCTCCGTCACTACTAATGACCAAATAAAAACAAAAGCACTCAGATATGAGGAAAGGCTAACGTTAGTTACTTACAAAATAGACAATGAGACCGATAAGAGGCAGCCAGAAGACAGCGTCTGTGGTGCCCTCGCTGGCATAGATGCTGAGGAAGAAGTAGACGCCGAGGGATGTAGTAGCGACGCAGCAGCCACATAAGGAGAACAGCAGCAGTGGCTTCCTACCCAGTCGGTCCACCACGAGGGAGAAGACAATACAGGACAGCACCGTGCTGCTGGAGACGCCGATGGCCGAAAGCTCCGGGTCCAGCGAGCTGTTACTCTCCACCAGGATATGCAGTGTGTTGGCACCGATGGCGTCGACGCCGCTCAGCACCACACACATCGTGAAGACCATTGATAACTGTTACCATAAAGATGAATGTTATAAAAAGAGATTTTAAGGGACATATCTTGACACCTATAAGTAAAATGAACTTCATTAGCCACAGAAATATCTTAAAAATGAAGTTAAATTCAGAAGTCACATACCGGATTAGTTTTCGATGTGTGTGATAAGTATACTTGCAGGTATTTAACTGTCACCTCTAAGAGACAGAGCTGTGCCTATTAGGGTTATTCCTTCTTTAGATATTCATCCTTCAATATCACACATTTTTCTCAACGTGAGGGTAACCTTAACTCTCGTAGTCTGCTTTGATGGAAACATCTAGAAAATCGGAACACTGCCACTCTGGAAATGCTTGCCACGCAGTTGCTTCTTCATCGGAAGAAAGAGGAAGAAGTAACTGCGTGTCGGGTGAGAATACAGGGAGCGAGACAAAATTTGGTAACTGAAACAACATGTGTGCCTTGATCTTGAGCTGGGGCGTTGTAAGGCGTGAACACTCGAACAGATTTCCGTGATGCTTCGTCTTGACAGCCTCCTGCAATCGCATTAGGTTATTTCGGTAGTATGCTCCACTGACTGACTGCCCATGTGAGCACGGCGGCCTGTCGGTCCCAAAATACATTCAGCATCCTCCTGGCCGGTGATGTTTATGTCTTTACCCTCTACGGCGCTGGTGAATCCACACTTTTACACGGATTCCTTTGCTCCTTTGTTTATTTCTTACTGTAATACATCTAGTTCTCATCCATGGTAACTGGAAGGCTAAATAAGTCATCTAGACGACACAGCTGCAACAGTTCCCATGCTGCCTCGTGTCCGAGGGCTTGCTGAAATGTAATGCCTCCGAATTTTCCTATTTAGTAAATGAATGAAATGGTCGTATGACATTCATGGCTGCGAGTCCCTACCTGGGGAAGTTCGGCCAAAGAGCTGCAAGTCTTTTGAGTTGACGCTACACTGGGCAATCTGCGTGTCGATGATGATCAAATGATGAGGACTACACAATACCCAGACCCAAAGTGGAAAAAACCTCCGACACGGCTGGGAATCAAACCTGTGCCTACTGCTTGGCAGTCAGATGTGTTGACAATTCAGTTAAGGAGACGACCTCTTCATTCTGTTCTCGATATCGGTCGAGGTGTAATATGTCATGCATATTACTCGGTCGTATTCCCTGCTTCACTGGAGCAAGTTGCAACGCTCTGGCCCTAAAGGCCTCTGAACTGTAGCTCTAATATAGCAGTGTGTAACATACTGTAAGTATGTCGGTGAGTGAAAAACGGCGTGCTCTAGTAGAGTTTATAACTATAGCAAATATCCTCTAATTGAAACCCATAGCCTCGGGCATGGATGTTTGTGATGTCCTTAGATTAGTTAGGTTTAACTAGTTCTAAGTTCTAGGGGACTAATGACCTCAGCAGTTGAGTCCCATAGTGCTCAGAGCCATTTGAACCATTTTTTTGAAACCCATAGAAGAATGAAATCGGCACGAGCATGTCGGAAACTGCACGATTTGTCGGGTGGTCGAGAAGCGCTGTGGTGAGTCTTCAACACTCGACCAAACCAAGGTGAAACCACGTCCAGAGGTCGTGGGGATGGGCGACCACCCTTATTACCCAAGTCGGACGTTGTAATTTCGGAAGACTGGTAAAACAGAACAGGCGGCGAACTGTGGCAAAATTAACATCAGACTTTAATGCTGGGCAAAGTGTGTGTGTGTCTGAATACACAGTGCACCGAACACTCCTAACGATGAGCCTCCTCGGCCGACGACCCATGCATGTGCCAATGCTAACACCACGACATCGGCAACTATTCCTATTCTTGTAAAATTAGACCTAGATGTGCGACTGTAGGAGCAACAGAAAAATACGCTTTTACACTGTATTCACCTTATTTAATATTACAGTATTATTCGTTACAAAAATTAAATTAAACATATCATTCATAACAACTAGAAACGTTAAAATTAGCTTATAACCTCCTATTTATGTAAATTACGGCAGCAGAATTTAATTTCGCAAGCATAGTATTTCCCGCATTGGTGACGTCTGATTGTGCAACATCGACTAAAAGCCTTTAAGCAAGTCTTCCGACTTTTATACCCTAACGTCATGTAAGTTTTGCAGAATGGTTTCCCCGAATTTTTTTTACCTCATGCGTGAATGCCTGCGCATGCACATTCTTATCTTGTCTGAAAACTGGTGTGTTCAGACAGGGTAGCCCTCTTCCTTCTCTTCCTCATTTCCAGGGAACATGATCACGAAAGTGTGTGTGTGCTCTCACACTACCTCAATCCCGCGAGAAAAACGTGACGTTGGGCATTAAATTTTAAAACTAATGGTAGGAAACTGGATTAACTGAGGCAACATCTGTGTTAGCCTGAGCGGTATTCCAGCCGCATACGTTTTGGGAGACAGAACTGTTTTTGCTCGTCACTCGCGACACGTAGCATTATTTCCCATGAGTTCACTGTGGACTTCTGAATAATTTACAAATAGCCAGTACTCTGATTACTTTCTGCTAGCAGTTCGGCAGAACTTGCGATTTTATTGCGTAAAGTGATCTGGGGTTATAATTTTGTACACTGAGGCTAACACTGACACAGTTTGTCAGTGAAGGACGTAGAGTATTTCTACTAGTAGCTGACAAATGGTTCAAATGGCTCTGAGCACTATGGGACTTAACTTCTGAGGTCATCAGTCCCCAAGAACTTAGAACTACTTAAACCTAACTAACCTAAGGACATCGCACACATCCATGCCCGAGGCAGGATTCGAACCTGCGACCGTAGCAGGTTCCGGACTGAAGTGTGTAGAATCGCTCGGCTACCGCGGCCGGCAGTTGCTGACACTTAGATTACAGTACCGTGTGTTGGGTCTCTGTGCAGGAAAAAAGGAAACAGAATGTAACAGCTTTAGACAACAATATTATTGTCTTAAATTTTTCCTAGCTGAAAATCTCGTCAGGCTGTGGTCCGCTTAGACGGAGTTTGATGTCAGTCATTCAGTTTACTTGCGTTTATAATTTCACCTGTCACTGAGTGATCTTTATATGTGCACAGTTATATTATCGTGTCTTGGTTAGAAGATAAATCAGATAAATTTGAATGTTTTTCGATTCAGCTAAATACGTTGGTATTCAATTACGAAGAACTTAAACTGGAATCATCACACACACACACGCACACACACACACACACACACACACACACACACTCACACAAATAGTTCAAATGGCTCTGAGCACTATGGGACTTAACTTCTGAGGTCATCAGTCCCCAAGAACTTAGAACTACTTAAACCTAACTAACCTAAGGACATCACACACATCCATGCCCGAGGCAGGATTCGAACCTGCGACGGTAACGGTCGCGCGGTTCCAAACTGTAGCGCCTAGAACCGCTCGGCCACCCCGGCCGGCACACACACACACACACACACACACACACACACACACACACACACACACACACACGAAAAGTGGACCAAATACTGAGTTATACTAGGAGACGCCGCCAAGTTGCAATAGAAGTACTGAAGGGACTGCCCATACTATGTTTGTCCGTCTATCCTGGACTAATGGGATTATTACCAGACAGAATTGACAGAGTACGTCTTAAAAGTTGAAAGAAGGGCACTTCGTTTTATAATATTACGGAATATTTGAGAGAGTGTTATGGACACAATAGACGAGTGGGGTGGTGATTATAAAAACAACGGCATTGTTCGTTATGGGGAGATCTTACACGACATTTCACTCACCATCTTCCTATGCCAAATGCCAAATATTTCGTTGTCTCCCACCTACATATGGAGAAATGACTATCGTCATAAAATAAGAGAAATAAGAGAGCACAAGAAATATTTTTCTTTCGCATACACACACACCCTATAAGCCACGACATGGGGCATGGCCGACGGTGCGTCGTATCACCGCCAGTTATTTATTTTGCCCTCCCTCTCCGAAAGAGAGCGAGAGAAACGACTTTTCACATCGTTTCAGTATGAATCTTGATTTCTCTAATCCTAATCTTCCTGTCTCTTACGCAGGATATATTTTGATGGCAGTAGGGTTGTTCCAAATTACGTCGCAAAAACCAGTATTCTGAATTTCCTCAATAATCTGGCAACATGCCTCTTCATTGTTTCGATGTGTTTCTTTAATCCATCCTGCTGGAGATCCGAAACAATCGAGCAGTACTCAAGAAAGGGTCACACCAGTGTTCTGTAATAGATATGCTATAAAGACAAGCGACATTTTCCTAGAATTCTCCAAATCGACTGAAGTTGACCATTCGCCTCGTCTGCAACCGACCTCGCGTGCTCGTATCATTCCATTTCTCTTTGCAGCGTTCAGCCTATATTTACTCGTATTATCGATGTCGCAGTATCCAAGCAGCACCCACTAATACTGTATTCGAACGTTATAGGATATTTTCTTCTGCTCACCTCCATTGGTTTCCATTTTTCACCCTTCAAGAAAGCTGCCATTCATCACTCTACATAGAAGTTCTGGCCAAGTCATCCTATTCTGCACAACAGTCACTTGTGGAGGACGTTGAGCCGTACACTACAGTGTCATCAGAAAACAGTCGCAGACTGCTGCACATCTTTTATGTGTACAGAAAACAAGAGCAGTCTTATCAAACTTCCCCGGGGGGCGCAGTCCCGAATTCTCCCGCGGTCAGAAAAATGGTACCGAATCATCCGAAGTCCACAAGGGTCTGTAAAACGATGGGACCGAATCCTCCCGTTTGAAGCAGGTAGCAGTTCCAAACGTTACGAATACTCCAAGCAGGCAAAAGAAAGCATATGAAGTTACAGTAGAGGATGTAAAAATTTTTCGCGTGTATTTTATGTTTAAAAGTTTTATCTTTTATCTTATTTAGATATTTACTTTTAGAAACTCGAATCATTTATAGCCTTGATTTCTTCAAAATTAATTTATTAAAATAGCAAATCATAATTAAGCAACACATATTCTATCTCAGTGTTTATTTTATCAATTATGGTTACATTTCCAGATTTAATTATGCTCTCTTCAAAGTCAGAAGTCTGTTGAAAAAGTCAGTTGATGGCGAAAAATTCAAACATATATCACTATAATTATCAACAACGCTTTGAAATACATACTGATATGACGAAGTTTCCTTGTCGTTCAATAAAGAGAAGACCAATGGAATGTAATGGCCATTAACTAACCCAAGTATCGTAAACAGCTGACAAAAAACTTTGGACAGCAATTGAACGTACCATCAACTTATATAGATTCACACTGCGTTAATGTTTTAATGTTTACAAAGTCACAAAATACGATCACTTTTCTCTCGGTGTTATTTACTAATAAACACTTTGTCCCGTCTGTGATTTCCACAACCAGCATGTTGATAACAACATGAACATCTGCAGCATTCGTGGGCAGTTTTGGCAGAATTATGCGCCTATCTTTGGAAATAGATTTACGAAAATTGTTGACATCTCTCGTAGTTATATCTTGCGTATCTTCTCCTTTTAACTTCCGGTAAATTATTTTTCATGGTCGCTCACAAATATCTTCTATGGCTTGTCTCTTTCGGTCAGAAATGATTTCTTGCCTCTGAATTTTGTTATGAGGCATTTCTTCATGATTGTGCTCTTCTTGACACTTGCCATTAATGTTGCACGTCCATCGCGCTAGGCCACCTTTCAGCAGTTTTGGAAAACCGAAGGTTTTACCTTTCAAAACTAACATCTTCCTTCCCTTCCTACTTACTGAAAGTGTGAGCTCGTCTTAGGACATGTTCACTCTATAACGATCTGCCGCGAACTGCGAAGTGGACGCAGGCAGCTGTGGTCATTAGCGCAGACAGTGATCTGTAGCTTTGTTTCAGTTTGGGAGGATTCGCTCCTGTTACCTGCCTACCTACCTGATTTCGGGAGGATTCGGGGCTGTGCTCTTCCTGGGGCCCTCCAGATAAAGTTTGTCACGACAAACTGCCTATTCGTTTCTGTCTCTGGTTCTTCGGCCGAAGTTCGTCTGATGATTTTACTGACGTTTCGCCAGCACGAGTGGCTAGCATTGTGAAAGGTTCTGCCTCCATTGCCGGTGGTGAACTGGAGCCGAGATCGCGGCCACAATGTACCCAGCTCGCCAACGTCCGAGGGCTTCTCCGCAGTCACTTTCGGTGCGGTTCTTCCATTTCCCTGCGACGGTCGTTCGCTGCAGTACGTGAAGCCAGCATCCATTTACCTTAGGGCTTTCATCTTTCTGGTTGAAGCTATTCCCGTGTTTTTGTATTTCTACAGCTTCTCTGAACAAGCGACTGTGATAGTGCTTCTCTACAGCCAGAATTTCCGTGTCGGCGAATTTTATTACGTGGCCGGTCTCATTCAGAGCGTGCTCTGCCACAGCCGATTTCTCCACCAGCCCCAATCTGCAATGTCGCTTACGTTCTTTCATCCTGGTGTTGATTAATCGTCCAGTCATTCCGACATAAACGTTTCCGCATATGCATGGTATGGGATACATTCCCGACATTGCAAGTTGGTCCTTTTTCTCCTTTGCCGATCTAAGACATTGTTTGATCTTCCTTGTTGGTTTGAAAATCGTCTTTACGCCGTGTTTGCGCAAGATACGGCCGATTCTGTCTGTCACTCTTGGAATGTATGGCAGAAAGGCCGTACGCGACATTTCTTTTTCTGACTTCCTACTTCGTCGAGTGTTTGGCTCTTTTACACTTCTAATATAATTTGTGGAGTACCCATTGCTCCTCAAAACAGTTTCCAGGTGTTGCATTTCACATCTGAGGTGCTGCGGCTCACATATTCGTCCTGCTGGCGTTACGAGCGTATTAAACATGTATCTTTTCTGGCGCGGGTGGTGGTTTGACAGTTTGTGCAAGTATAGGTCCGTGTGTGTCAGTTTTCGGTACACACTACGTCCTAGGTTTTCACCATCCCTTGTGGTCAGCAAATCTAGAAATGGTAGGTTTTTGTCCTTTTATGCTTCCATGGTAAATTTAAAACAACAAGGAAGATCAATGAATGTCTTAGATAGGCAAAGGAGGAAAGGGACCCACCTGCAGTGTCGGGAATATTCCGCATACCATGCACCAGTGGAAAAGTTTATGTGGGAGTGACTGGACGCTCAATCAACACCAGGATCAAAGAACATAGGCGACATTGCAGGTTGGTGCAGGTGGAGAAATCGGCCGTGGCAGAGCAATCAATGAGTGAGACCGACCACGTAATAAAATTCGCCAACACGGAAGTTCTGGCTGTAGAGAAGCACTATCACACCCGCGTGTTGAGAGAAGCTGTAGAAATACAAAAACACGGTAATATCTTCAACAAGGAATAAGAAAGTCTTAACAATTTTGTAAACTTTGTCTCCGCAGAACACTTGCCGTCCATCACAACCTAATGCGTGCTGTTACTCACAGGGTCGTTGGAAGGTGTTCTGCAGCCCTAGGCAGAAATGAAAAATGACGCCCCTCTTTTTTTAAATTCCCATCGGTCTCCCCAATAATATCGCCTACTCCCTCCCACACTCCACCACCAAAAACATCCAACGGTAAAGAAATGCACCTCTCGTATGATACTACTTCTAAACATTATTAAATTAAGGTGACCAGGCGTCCTCATTTTCTGGGAACGGTTCTCAGGTTTCAGGCTTTCTCCTCTATTTCTTTAAGACCTATTGATGACAACAAATGCCATCCGTTTCTTATATTTCATCCTCAGTTTCTAAAGTTTCCTAAAGTAATTTAAATAGGAAGAATGTGCAGAACATTTTAAACTATCGCTCAACTGAATGTACCAGCGCAACCAAATGTGGCATTTTTCCCATAACTTAGAAATTATAGTATACTGATGGGAGACACTGCGAATCATCCAAATAAGTCGTCTGGATAATCGTGGTGTTATGTCGTTTCTGTTTTAATTGAAGTATTTTTAGAATGAGGAACAAACCTCATCTTCTTGAGCATCCACTTTTATGCGATTAAATAAATAAAATATGTCTTGTCTGCATTTTCTGTTGGGACTTTTACAACGTTTATTAGCCGCTCCGGTGGCACACTGATCGAAGCGACTGGACTCCGATCATTCTTACGAGACGGATCCACGGTCGGATACCGAGCCGGCCAGAGTGGTCGCGGGGTTCTAGGCGCTACAGTCTGGAGCCGAGCGACCGCTCCGGTCGCAGGTTCGAATCCTGCCTCGGACATGGATGTGTGTGATGTCCTTAGGTTAGTTAGGTTTAATTAGTTCTGAGTTCTAGGCGACTGATGACCTCAGAAGTTAAGTCGCATAGTGCTCAGAGCCATTTGAACCATTTTCGGATACCGATGAGGCGTGGATGTTGTTTTTTGTCGAAAGGTATTGACACTTTCCCTTCCTTTCGCCGCCCGCAAAATTTTGCTGCCCTAGGTGGTCGTCTAGTCTTGCCTAATGGTAGCGACGACAGCCATTACTCAAGAACTCTTAGAGTTATTTACGTACGTGAGAAGCTCTTCTTTATGTTTTTGTTAACAGTCAGCAGTGTGATACGAATTGGTGTTCATTGGCCCCAAGTGCCATTAGGTAGTGGAACGGTAGAGAAATGTTCTGGTAGTTATTCTGTGTACACTCTGCGAAAGACCTGAGTGTGAATGTAAATATTGATGTAGTCTAGAAATTCGCTGCGTATAGTAGAGACGAGACTCCTCGGACGTGAACCCCAAACACACTGAAGTATTTTCCAGCCAGCAGCCGTCTCATCAGTAACTCACCATGAAGATCCTCCGCGACCTGGCGTTCCTCCGCAGCTCCCGGAAGGCGTCTGCGGCGCTGATCTCCTTTTGCGAGCGCTCCTCCAGTCCCCTCTGGATGACCTCCAGCTCGCCCTGCACCTCCTCCTCCGAACTCTTCCCGCGCAGCCTCATCAGCGCCTTGGTCGCTTCGTCCTTGCGATGCTTCGCCAACAAGAAGTACGGACTCTCTGGCATCCACCAGAAGATGGCCACAAACAAGACCGGCCCGACCATCATGATTTCGGTCACCGTGAAGAAAGACACTTTTGGCCCAATAGCGGTGATCAGCAGGGAACCCACTCCCAGCATCAATGTACCCAGTGACACCAAGAACCCTCTGATGCGGTCCTCGGCTATTTCAACCAAGTAAACGGGAGCCAACTGCAGACAAACAGAAAATAGTCCACAAGTCACTTCATTTTCTCAAGGCGCACAGTTCCAGAAAAGAAGGTAATGGGGTTTTGGAGAAATGCTGACGAAAAAAGAATCATCGTAACACCAAGAAGGAATTTTGACACATAAACGAAAGTCGGTAGATGTTGCTACATGTGAAACATGATTTCTACTCTAATTTAAGAGAGGTGACAATAGCGCCACTATGAGGACACAAATCAGGTTTGCTTTAAACGTTCGTCAGCGGTAGTTATCTTTGAGACTGGACGTAGTGAGATGACATTAATCAAGAATACCTCTAAGGCCATTATCAACAGCTCCCTAACTTTGAACTATGTCATGCAATAGGGCTACGAGGAGGCGGATGTTCCTTCCGCAATACTGCGGAAAGAGATGGCAGGAAAGCAGCCACTGTACATGATTGATGGCAGTGGTTGACAAGAGAATGTACGGTCGAAAGAAGTCCGGGCTCTGTCGCGCTACGTGGCACGTAACGAGAGGGAAGACCATAGTGTTCGGCGTATGGTTATTTAGCTTCGTACTGCATCTGCAGCAGTAATATGGGCAGCAGTTGGCACCACACTGACACAACAAACTGTTTCAAATCGGTTACTTCAATGACAGCTCCGAGACAGACGCCCTGTAGCGTATATTCCATCGCCATTTGAGACTTCAGTGGCGTCAAGTGATAGCACACTGGAGGGCAGGGTGTTTTCTGATGGAAGATGGTTGTGCCTCAGCTGCTGCGTGCTAGACACACTGGAGTTATGGTATGATGTGCGATTTTGTACGGCAGCAGGAGAATTCTCGTGATTATACCACGCACCCTGACTGCAAAATTGTACGTCAGTCCGGTGATTCAACCTGTTGGGCTGCCATTCCAGGGGGTATTTTCCAAGAGGATAACACTCGCCCAGATACCGCTGATGTATCCCTAAGTGCTCTACAGGATATTGGCGTGTTCCCTTGACCTTCTCGATCACGAAATCAGTCTCTAATCGAGCACATGTTGGATATCATCAGTCGACAATTCCAGCGTCGTCCACAAACAGCATTGATTGTTCCTTTATTCACCAAGTGCGATAGGCATGGAACATCACCCCACATCTGGCATGCGGCACCTGTACAACGCAATGCTACACCGGTTATTACTGTATCATCAGTTCACATCTGCAATGACTTCTTCTGCTTTTTCAGTAATGTATGATCTTGGAATTTTAATCACTTAAGTATGTTACCTAGATAAATGTATTTCCGAAATTTCATTACTGTACATTTAATGTTTCTTGGAGTCATAACTGTTTTCGACAGTCTATATTGGAACTTACTAAAACTTATCGTTACTAAGGATCGAAAGAAGACTGGCTTAGTGTTTCCAGGCAGAATTATTAATAGAAACTCTTTTCATGTGTGGGTAGATTTATACCAAATAAAATAGTAAAGGAATGAAGTGGTACATAAAATAGGCCTGAACACTGTTGCAGAAGCAATGATGAAGTATGCAAAAAAGAAAAGGAAAAATCCCCAAGATTGCGGAAGTCTTACAGAAACTCGAATTTTAGCACTAACTTCAATGCAAGGTATTTTTAACAGTTCCCACAAAGGAACTCTGTAAGGACATCTGGCAAAAAATCCAAAAAGATTATGGCTGTATGGAAAGTACATCAGCGGAAAGACACAACAACTTCATTCCGTGATAGCGATGCTAATGTTACCAATGTCAGCGTCACTAAAGTCGAGTTACTAATTATGGTTTTCTGAAATTCCTTCACCAAAAATGGTGAACTAAAGATTGCAGAGTTTGAGTCAAGAACTGCCAACATGGATAGCTTAGAAGTAGATATCCTCGGTGTAATGAAGCAGCTTAAATCTCTTAGTAACTCTCTTAAACCTCTCCTCCAGTCCAGATCGCATACCACGCATGCTGATTCACTAGCTCTTTAGTAACAAATCAGATACAACCGCTTTCTCGATGAAAGATCCCTACATAAAGTCTGGAAAGATACGCCGATCGCATCAATATTCAACACAGGACTTACGAATATTCCAAGGACACCGCAGTATTACAGACGTCGATTTGCAGTAGGGTTTTGCAACATATACTGAACTCACACATTTCGAATTACCTCGAAGAAAACAATTCATTGACAGATGGCTAAAACGGATTCAGAAAATGTCGTTCTTGTGAACCTCAACTAGCTCTTTATTCTCACGAAGTAATGGGTGCTGTCGACAAGGGGCGTCAAATTAGTTCCATAATTTTAGATTTCCGGAATGAATTTGACAGCCTTCCTCACAAGCTACTTCTAATCAAATTGTGTGACTGGATCCGTGATTTCCTGTCGGAAATGTGACAGTTCGTAATGACTGATGGAAAGTCATCGAGTATAACAGAAGTAATGTCTGGTGTTCCCCAACGAAGTTTTATATGCCATCTGCTCCTCGTGATCTACATAAACGGTTTAGGAGACAATCTGAGCAGCACTCTTAGACTGTTTGCAGATGATGCTGTCATTTACCATCTTCCAAAGTCATCAGACGATCAAAACGTACTGCAAAATGGTCTGTAAAAGATATCGGTATTGTGAAAAATGTGACAATGGGCTCAAAATAATGAAAAGTGTGAAGCATCCACATCAGACTTACAGGGATACACTAAATTTCGATTACAAGATAAATCACCCACATCTAAAGAGTGTAAATTCTACTAAATACGTAGGAATTACAATTACAAATAACTTATTTTGGAACGATCACATAGATAATGTTGTGGGGAAGGCAGACCAAAGGCCGCCTTTTTGGCAGAACGCTTAGAGGATGCAACATGCCAACTACCCAGATTGGCAACACTACGCTTGTCTGTGCGGTATGAGATCCTTACCAAATAGGATTGACAGAGGACATCGAAAAAGTTCAAAGAAGAGCAATGGGTTTTATATTATCGCAAAATTGCGGAGAGGCCGTCAAAGATATGATACGAGCAATGGATGGCAATAAATAAAACAATGGCACCTTTCGTAGCAACAAAGTTTCAGATAAGTCAGAAGAGAATGTACTAGTATTTACAGATAACTTACTGTCTGCATAAAACTTTTGATTATGGATAGATGAATAGTTGTTATTGATGACCAAGTCGCGCTTGACAGGAAACGCTGAATCATTTGATAAAATCCATTAACGATCGGGTACGACGTTGTAGGATGAAAAATAGCTGTAGATTCTGCTGCACAGAATTAAATACGGTGTCACGAAGCAGAAAGAGTTTGACTACAGTTTTCTAGGTGGAGATGAAAGATCAATGATCAACTGATGGATGATGACTAAACAAGTAGAATCGTTCTGTAGGAAGTCGAACACAGGATATTAGACGCATTTGTAAGGGAAATGCCTCCTCACATCTCTAGAAAGATGTGTGCAGAATTTTCAAAACCTGTATTGGTGAGCCTATAGCAGTGGAAAAAATAAATTCGGTAACGAATGTCCGTAATAGAGGAAATATTATCTGTATTGATATTAAGTGCTATCGTTGTGGATATTCTGGTTACAAACAAAGGGAGTAGAAACATGGATAAGTATTTTTGACCGTGAACACAGATGACTTACAGGAACTAAGTGACTTATGCATTTGAAGAGCTTAGTGGAGGGTAATAAGCTCGAACGGAATGGCAGATCACCCAGGCTAAAAAATCTAGAGAAAGGAGGATTGAACAACACCAGGATGGTACGAGGACTACGGTGGAAATATTGGATTATGCAAGATTAGTCACCAATACAGTGAACAGGGAGTTACATGTAATACAGACCCGGCTAATCTTGCTGGACACCAGATTGTCTGCGGCCAACTTCTGCAAATACTGGCCGACAATATGAAGGGGTAGCAGAACTGCCGGAGACGATTTATCAAGTTATGCGTAGGCAGTTAACCTCTATCCTACTGCCACCTATAGCTAACAGTCATGCGTGCCACAAACACACTTATGTCCAGGATTTCTTCGTATGACATGTATTTAATGGTTCAAATGACTCTGGGCACTATGGGACTTAACTTCTGAGGTCATCAGTCCCCTAGAACTACTTAAACCTAACTAACCTAAGGACATCACACACATCCATGCCCGAGGCTGGATTCGAACCTGCGACCGTAGCAGTCACTCGGTTCCGGACTGAAGCGCCTAGAACCGCTCGGCCACCGCGGCCGGCTGACATGCATTTAATAGAAGTACTTTTCTGTTACTTATATTTTTACAGTCAGTTGCTGTTTCTGTTGTGTCTGCAACATCTCCCTACTTACTAACAAGCTTGAAATTGCACAAAATGTTGTATAAGCAGAACACCGTGAACTATCGTATCGACAGCAGCATTACACACGTTCGGACCGTTAATGTAGCGTACGAAACACAGTCCACAGTTAAGGTAGGTGAACTGAATGTACACAGATACTCCATAGAGAGTTCAGTCACAGAGTCAGGCAGTATGATAGTTGTTGTAAGATAATCCGCCAAGGAAATGTCCCAAGTTTACAGGTTGATGTAGATGCCGAACGCAAGGTAAAGTGCTACTTTTTAATTATTTATCCGCCGTTTACGTCTCCCTCTTGAGGGCATCACGGCAGGTGGCGTAGAATGTCTTGAACTGAAGCAATATACTTTCACTAAGGTTGAAAAACTTGCTCTGGGGAAGAATACTTAGAGGAACGACAAAGTTAGGTGGCTTAGAAGTTTCCTGGTCTACCCGTCTTTTAGGCATAGTGTGTCTGATTAATAATCAAAATATCCTCTGTCCCGGGTTGGAAACCAGCTGCAGCACAAATTTTGATTAATAATCAGCATTGGCGGCCGAAGACTTCCGGCATAAGAAATCACCTTCATTTTGCCAACCGACTTGTCAAAGAGGGCGGAGGAGCAGACAGAGATTCAGGGCACTCACTTGTCCTTGGACTGGGAAACTGTCCCCAAACGCGGAACAATCGGTAATGACCAACGACACGAGGATGCAGAAGGGAATGAAAACCAATGCATTAAAGACACATAACGTGTATCCATAGGACATGAGGCCGGTAACTGAAGAAGTGTCATGATGATCTCTACATTGACGAAAGATTCCGGAGTAATTCCCACTCGGATCTCCAGGACGGGACTGACAAAAGTGAATGACAAAAAGATAGAATAACCAACAAAAAGAGGCTCAATGTAGATATAGTAGGGGTCAGTGAAGTGAAACGGAAAACAGACAAGGATTACTCACCAGACAAGTAGAGGGTAATATGAACAGCAGCAGAAAACAGTATAAAGGGAGCAGGATTCGTTATGAATAGGAAGGTAGGACAGAGAGTGTTTTACTGTCAAGTGTTAAGTGATAGTGTTGATCTCATCAGATCGGTAGGTTGGTCGATTTGGGAAAAGGGAACTAAAGAGGGAGGTCATCGATCCCATTGGATTAGGGAAGGATGGAGAAGGAAGTTGGCAGTGCCCTTTCAGAGAAACCATCCCAGCATTTGCCTGACTCGATTTGAGCAAATCACGGAAAATCTAAAGGAGGACGGCTGCACCGTCGTCCTCCAGAATGCGAGTATAGTGTGCTAACAACTGCGCCACCTCGCTCGGTGTTATCAGAATCGACAGCAAACCAACACCGATATCGGAAGTTGAGGTATACATGCCGATGTCGCAAACTGAAGATGAAGAGATAGAGAAAGTGTATGAGAATATTGAAAGGATAATATAGTATGTAAATGGAGTAGAAAATCTAATAGTCACAGGAGAGAGGAATGAATTTGTAGAGGAACGAGTAGAAGAAATGGGTACAGGACAATATGGTCTTGGGACAAGGTGTGAGAGAGGAGAAAGACTGAGTTCTGTAATAAATTTCAGCTAGTAATAGTGAATACGCTGCACAGCTATCACAATAGGAGGAACTATACCTGGAAAAGGCCACGTGATACGGGAAGATTTCCGTTAGATTACATCATGGTCAGACAAAGATTGGAAACTGGCAATTGGTGGTAATTTCCAATGGAAACAAACTGCTGAGGTCATCGGTCCCTAGGCCTACACACTACTTAATCTAACTGAAACTAACTTACGCTAAGGACAACACACACACCCATGCCCGATGGAGGACTTTAACCGCAGACGGAGGGAGCGACGCGAACCGTGGCAAGGCGCCTAAGACCTCGCCGCTACCCCGCGTTGCGACAGAGATTCCAAAATCAGATACTGAACTGTAAGGCGTACCCAGGAGCAGATATAGACTCAGAGTACAATGAAATAGTGATGAAGAGTAGGCTGAAGTCTAAGAGAGTAGTCAGGAAGAATCAGCACGCAAAGAAGTGGATTACGGAAAATAAGGAATAGCTCACTAGGCAGTACAGTTGAAAAAGAATGGACGCCTCTAAATAGAGCAATCACAGAAGTTGGAAAAGAAAACATTTATACAATATGGTAACTGCGAAGATACCATGGGTAATAGAAGAAATACTACAGTTGATTGACGAAAGAAGGAAGTACAAAAATGTTCAGGGAAATTCAGGACTACAGAAATACAAGTCGCTGACGAATGGAATAAATAGGAGGTGCAGGGAAGCTAGAACGAAATGCCTGCAAGCAAAATGTGAAGAAATTTAAAAAGAAACGATTGTCGGAAGGACTGACTGAGCTTACAGGAAAGTCAAAATAAGCTTCGGTGAAATTAAAAGGTTGGATGGTTACATTAAAGTGCAACGGCAGTTCCGTGTTAAACGCATAGGAGAAAGCGGGCAGATGGAAAGAGTACATTGAAGGGCTGTCTGCGAGGGGAAGATTTGTCTGAGGTGATAGAAGAACCAGGAATCGATTTAGAAGAGATAGAAGATCCAGTACTAAAATCAGAATTTTAGAGGGTTTTCGAGGACTTAAGATCAAATATAGCAGAAGGGATAGATAACATTCCATCATAACTTCTGAAATTATTGGGGGAAGTTGCAACAAAACAACTATTGATATCGGTGTATGGAATGTATTAGCCTGGGCACACACCATCTCACTTGTGACAAAATATC
Organism: Schistocerca piceifrons; assembly: GCF_021461385.2. Lineage (NCBI taxonomy): Eukaryota > Metazoa > Arthropoda > Insecta > Orthoptera > Acrididae > Schistocerca > Schistocerca piceifrons. The sequence goes on along the minus strand of NC_060141.1, from coordinate 357,281,685 downwards.
GTCCACACAATTCCAAAGACTGCAAGAGATGACGAGTGTGAGAATTTTCACACAGCTTAACAGCTCATGCAACAAGAGTAATATACAGAAGAATGGATGAAAAGATAGAGAATCTGCTAGATGACAATCAATTTGTCTTTAGGGAAGGAAAAAACACCAGAGCGTTACGAAGCAGATGAACTTGAGGAATTCTTATACCTAAGTAGCAAAATAACCATGACGGACGGAGCAAGGAGAACACCAGAAGCAGACTAGCGTTGGCCAAAAGGGTATTCCGAGCCAAGAGAAGTCTACTACTATCAAACATAGACCTTAATTTGAGGATTTAGTTTCTGTGAATGTTCGGTAGGAGCACAGCATTGTATGGAAGTGAAACATGAACTGTGGTAAAACCGAAACAGAAGAGAACTGAAGCATTTGAAATGTGATGCTACAGACGAATACTGAAAATTAAGTGCATCGATAAGGTAAGGAATGAGGAGGTTCTGCGCAGAATCTGAGAGGAAAGGAATATGTGGAAAACTCTGAGAAGAAGGGACACGATGAAAGGACATCAGTTAAGACATGAGGGAATGATTACCATGGTACTATAGGGAGCTGAAGAGGGCAAAAACTGTAGAGGAAGACAGAGATTGGAATTCATCCAGGAAATAATTGAAGCCGTGGATTGCGAATGTTACTCTGAGATGAAGAGGTTAGTAAAGGAGAGGAATTCGTGGCGGACCGAATCAAACCTGTTAGAAGATTGATGACTCCAAAAAGAAAAGGTTAAAACCGGTATGGTCACGGACCCAGAAGAGGCACTGCTGGCGATGTTGTGCTGTTAGCAAAGGCCCCCACGACTGTGTAGCTCATTAACGCCAAATTTCCCCGCACTGTCCTAACGGGCACGTTCGTCGTACGTCGGACATGGATTGCTGCGGTTTTTTCACTTTATGTTGCTTATGTGTTAGCACTGACAACTCTACAGAAAAGCCGATGCTTTCGATCATTAAGTGAAGGCCGTCGGCCATTACATTGTCCTTGGTGAGAGGTAATGTCTGAAATGTGGTATTCTTGGTACATGGCACCCTCCTGACACTGTGGATCTCGGAGTAATGGATTTCTGCAGAAAGTCTCATGCGTCTAGCTCCACCTGTTCCACATACAAAGTCAGTTAATTTCCATCGTGCAGCCTTAATATCGTTGGAAACCTTTTTACGTGAACCACATGAATACAAATGATTGATTTGCCAGTGCACTGCCATTTTATACCTTGTGTACACGATGCTACCGCCGTCTGTATACGTGAATATTGGTATCCCATTACTTTTGTCACCTCATTATACTATTAGAATAGAGCAGGAGAGGTTGACATATGAGATAATGCAATTCATTGAGTAGAAGAGAACCTGAGGACATTAGATCCAAGAGGTACAAAATAAATGGAAAGAACGAAAATGCAGGATGACTTCCAAATCTGGTATTAAGGCTTGTTTAGATGCCCAGGAGAGAAATGGACCCAGAGCAAAACCACCATCGCCAGAAAAGCGAAGAGGGCTGCAAAGTATGTGGGTAAAAGAATGTTGAACAGGGGCAAAGAGCGGAAGAAAAGAAACTGGCCTGAAAGAACGTGGTCCACAAATGGCCGAACAAGAGGAAAGAAATCGTAAATACGGAATAAAACGTTTATGTCGCCACCCCTTGAGAATGTGGCATCACGAAAGACACTAGCAGACTGCTGAGCACTCACAGGTAAGATGATGCTCGCGCTGACGCTGCCCACAACGATGGTGGCGAGCAGTTCCCCGAAGGTGGTGGCGAACCGCTGCCACACAGCGACGGTCAGCAGGGGTACGGCAGCGAACAGCAACGCCCATCGGCGGCCAACAGTCTCCACGAACACGCCGAGCAGCAGAGTGGGCGGCAACGAGGCGAGCAGGCCCACGGACGCCAGCCACGAGCCCTGGTCCTCCGTGATGGGGATGTGCGACGTGTTCTTCTGCAGCTCCGGGATTATCGGCGAACTCCAGCCGAAAAACATGCCGGCGTTGAGGTACGCCAGCGACACTACCAAAAGCATTCACAAATGACATCTCCATGCTCTCACTGTCATAAAATGGTATTTTAATAGTAGACAGCCAACCACTGGATAATACCATATCTAATCAAATGAGTTCAGGAAGTTGTGTGTAGATTTTTTTGTCCATTCCGTAGGTGCCATAATTTTCACAGATGATACCATTGTCATCAACTAACCTGAGCACTAACAATTCAATCAGTGTGCTCCTGGGACATAATTCCGACTAGGGAGGAATTACGTATGCGGTTCCATAAGGTTCACTCTTAGGTCCTCTATTGTTCCTCATGTATGTAAAAGATCTTCCGTATAATATACAACAAAAACAATTAGTTCCTTCAGCAGATGACGTGACTATTGTAGTCAATCAAATCATACAGCAACAAAAGGAATAGTAAACATAGTTCAAAGGTTCAAATGACTCTGGGCACTATGGGACTTAACATCTGAGGTCATCAGTCCCCTAGAACTTGGAACTACTACTTACACCTAACTAACCTAAGGTCATCACATACATCCATGCCCGAGGCAGGATTCGAACCTGCAACCGTACCGGTCGCGCGGTTCCAAACTGAAGCGCCTACAACCGCTCGACCTCCACGGCCGGCAAACACAGTCCTTAGAAGTATTATTGACTTGTTGTCTGTGAATGGTCTCAACCTCAGTTATAAAAGACGCAACATATTCCGTTCCACACATCTGCACTATGTAATGAAAAGTATTCGGACACCTTGGACCACTGAACAGTGGGAACACGTTGTGTGAAGTGACAAATCACGATACATAATGTGACGATCAGATGGCAGGGTATAGGTATGGCGAATGCTCGGTGAACGACATCCGCCAACGTGTGTAGTTCAAAATGGTTCAAATGGCTCTGAGCACTATGGGACTTAAATTCTGAGGTCATCAGTCCCCTAGCACTTACAACTACTTAAACCTAACTAACCTAAGGACATCACACACAATCATGTCCAAGGCAGGATTCGAACCTGCGACCGTAGCGGTCACGCGGTTCCAGACTGTAGCGCGTAGAACCGCATGGCCACCTCGGCCGGCAGCGTGTGTAGTGCCAACAGTAAAATTCCGAGGCAGTGGTGTTATGGTGTGGTCGTGTTTTCCATGGAGGGAGCTTGGACCCCTTGTTGTTTTGCGTGACACTATCACAGCACAGGCCTGCACTGATATTTTAAGCACCTTCTTGCTTCCCACTGTTTAAGAGCAATTCCGGGTTGGTGATTACATCTTTGAACACGATCGAGCACCTGTTTAAAGCGCGCAGTCTGTGGCGGAGTGGTTACATGACAGTAACATCCCTGTAATGGACTGGCCTGCACAGAGTCCTGAGTTGAATATTATAGAACACCTTTGGGATATTTTGGAACACCGACTTCGTGCGAGGCTTCACCGACTGACATCGATACCTCTCCTCAGTACAGCACCCCGTGAACAATGGGATGCCATTCCCCAAGAAACCTTCCAGCACCTGCGAGAGTGGAAGCTATCATCAAGGCTAAGAGTGGGCCAACACCATATTGAATTGCAGCATCACCAGTGGAGAGCGCCTGGAACTTGTAAGTCATTTTCAATTAGGTGTCCGAATACTTTTAATCACATAGTGTAAGTGTACTACACCAGTGATAAGTGTAAAGCATGGTGTGGAAATAATAAATACGCTGGGAACTTCAAATTCTTAAGTGTCCACATTGATTGAGAACTTAAACTGAAAAAATCACATTTTGGAACTCCTAAAACAACTCAATTCAGTCACATTTGCACTTATAATGACTGAAAATTCTTGGCAGAGATAAATCAGTATGATGACCTATTTCCCATATTTTCAGTCAGTAATGCCATATGTAATAATGCTGTGGGGTAACTCATCTTCACTAAAGAAAGTACTCATTGTGCAAAATCATACTGTAAGATTAATATGTGGTGCTCACCCACGATCATCTTTCAGACGCCTATTTAAAGAGATGAGCATTCTAACTATTGCTTCACAGTATATTTATTCCTCCACGAAGTTTGTTCTAAATAATCCACTGCAGTTCAAAAGGAATAATGATATAAGTAAATGAAATACCAGAAGAAAAAATGACATTCATTACTCCACTTAAGGTTTTGTTTTGCACAAAAAGGGGTGCACAATCCAACACCAAAAATATTGGATCACTAACTCAGTGATTTAACTGTGTAACAGAAAACAAAGTAAAGTCTGAAAACAAGCTGAGGAAGTTTCTCCTGGACATCTCCTTCTATTCCATAGAATTCTAATGTGTAAAAGACCGTGGATAGGAATTACTAATTCACATCTACATACCTTTTTTTCTATTTTAATATATATAAAAAACTTAGAAATGTTCATAACAGAATCCTACGTAAAATTAAATTGTGAAGTGAATGTAAAATGACTAGTTCTACATCACTACTATCTATCGTCCAAAATGGTACACAGAACATGTAACCAACTAAATTACTAAGTAACTAATTAACTTTGTCACGACCGACAAGTTGGGAGGTGCCACTTTACTCATAGTTATCGGTAAGTATTTTCAGAGTTGCACAAGACTATGGCGTGAAAACTGCAAGACGTACAGAAAATGGACTCATTCATTGGATAGGACATCTCTCCACATTTTTAATGAAAAAAGTCCTCAGTATGGGTACCGTTAGTGACACGGCAGACATCAACACTTGTATGCAATTAATTGAAATCGATGACAAGAAATGCCTTGTAATGTCTCTTGCAGCGGTCTCTCCACGATATTTTCAGAAATTTTATAAATTATATAACTCAGTACATATCTCGAAATATCTCTTCTTATCTTGCCGATTATCAATGCAAAGTAGTTTCAAGCCCAATTATTCCTTGGAGCGTCCATTTACTCCATGGAATAGCTTCTCTGCTGTCTATGTTTTCTCTTATAAAAAGAATAGGGGACTTCTTGCCGATTAGTCGTGAAAGAAGGATGTATATGTATGTATTGTTGAGCTAGTCGCCATCTTGATGAGATTCTGTATGAGAAGGAATTTAATACATTAACTAAACTAACGTAAGTGTGTTCGCGTATTATTTAACTGATTATTATTGACAGTGTCTGCTTACTACGCTGTGTTGCACGGGATCAGTGGGGAACGTCTGGTTTACACTGACGAACCTGCCGTTTTGTATGCTCAAGATATCCAGTTACTTCAAATAAATAGGCTAACACGGTCTTACCAGCAGATCTCCGGTCTTCCCCATGTGATCACCGAAAGTTAATAATTATTACAAATGTTTTCAAGAGATCGACTGACAATTTTCGTCGCACCGAGACTTCAAAATGGCTTCACTGCCTTACGGAATTTAAGTTAAGCTCAATTTAATCAGGATAGAACAGTATTGAACTGTGTGAATGTGATAAGCCTGCTTTGTGAATGAAAATTCCCTTAACATACGCATGTTTTTACTATCCTGATCGGTGAAGCTAAATCAGGCCGGTGTGAGAGAGGTTTTTAAATTGTAGGTCACATAAAAAAATATATTAAATTTGGCTTCACTGTGACAGGACTCATTTTTGAGCATTACTTAAACATTGTGTGAATTTTATGTTGCATGTGCACGAGAGAAAAGAAGACGAGGCCTGTTCCAGAAGTCACAATTTCGCCACAACCTACGAGAACGTCGTTCAGGCCAGACAATATACAATAAATTTTTGTAGATAGAAATTTATAATAACTATTTAAATGTCTATCGGTTTGAATCAGATTGATTGGGTTGAACTTTATATAGGAAGTGTTTATTTTAAGTGAGTATTATGCAAAGTTTAGGTCAGTGACATTATTATCTCAGATGCGAGTGACTTTATATATTTGTTGTTCTGTGTATTAATGGTTCTTACTAGGGCGGCTTATAAAATGGCAATGCAACAACAGAGCGAATCACAACAGCCCTCAGCTGTTTCTGAGCTTAGTGAAACATTAGACGCTAGCTTAACCGAGGTAGTGCCTAGCGGCAGCATTAGTCAGACCCCACAACAAAGCTTAAGTGTTTCGATGTCATCTGAGCAGGACGAAGTAAACACATTGACTTTAATCATGCAGCAGTTAACACTGTTAGCCAAAAATGTAACAGACTTAACTAAAGCGCAAATAGAGACTAAAAGGGAATTAACTAAAGCGCAAATACAGACTAAAAGGGAAATAACTAAAGCGCAAATAGAGATTAAAAGGGAAATGAATGAACAATTAGCAGCTAATTAAGTGAAAGTCCAGGAGCAATTAGAAGCTAATCAAGCGGAATTAAATAATAAATTAGTAGAGAGTTTTTAGAAACTTGATGATAAATTAAATAAAACGGCAGAAGAATTGAAAATTCAGAATGAAAAGACAGAATTAAAATTAGCTGCTCAAATTGAGAAAGTCACTCAGCAGTGTAATGAAAATGCGAAGAAGTTACGCCTAGAGCTAACTGAGTATGTTGCCACTAAGCTTGATACTATTAAAGAGCAGGTCGAGTCAATCCCACAGATAGTTCAAGCACAAGAACAGATGCAATGTTCTATCGCGGTAATTCCGGTATTAGTTGAAGTTCAAGATAAATTAAAGCAACAAGTAACTGAGATGTCAGCAGATATGCAGGATTTGAGACGATCACAAGACAAGATCCCGAAGGACATCCAAAATTTGGATAAATCCATAAATAACATAAAGGAGAGACAAGACAAGGTTGATCATAAGGTAAACATTCTCGGGGGAAATTTCTCGCAGTTAAGTTTAGAAAGACAAAGCATTTCTTCAGACAATATTGAACATACGGTCAGGGCATCTATACCATCTGTGGCTGAGAGTTCTGCAGGAAATTTATTTAATAAAGGTTTTCGAGAAGCCAAAGAACAACTAGGCGAAGAACTTGAACAATGGAAAGAAAACACTGAGAGATTTTTAAATGTATCTCGAGAAGATTTGTGTTCCACGCAAAGAAATGAACCCACAACAAGATCTATCAATGAAGCTACATTACTTACCCGATCAAGTACAGACAGTGACATTAATGCACACGTTCGCTTTTGCAATCAACATCAATCACAACACTCTGAGGGTAGTCATAATGCCTGTAATTGTAAAAGCAATACTGAGGAGAAAATGTTGAAACAACGTCAATTCCAGATCTACAACACAGACAAGAAAAATGTTCATCGCGTAGTGTTTATAAGAAGTTTTAGGGGAGTATTGCCAAAAAATTGGAGTGAGTGGCAAAAGGTTTGTTTCGTGACCGGTTATATTCAGGGGTCAGGAGCTATATGGGCATCTGATATGATATCAACTTGGGACACATATGAAGATTTTGAACGAGCATTTTTATCCAAATACTGGTCTGAAGGAGTACAAGAACGTTTAAGGCAGGAGGTATTATACCCGGAACCTTTTTCCTTTTCACGTGGGTCTTTAAAGAAATACTTTGAGAAATATATAAACAAATCGCGGTATTGGGATAAGGCTATGCCTCTACAAGACGTGATTGGCATATTAAAATCTCGACTTACGGCCAGCATCAGAAATAGAATGCTGTATATTAATGAGCATGACCTTGACTCTTTCATGACTACGCTTGACACTACAGATATGATCGAGGAAGATGAACATCGGCCAAGACAACCGGTTATGCAGAGGAGAGCGATTGAGGCGCCAAACGCAAACCGGAACGGAAACGGATTTAATAATTATTATACTACGATAGTCAGAGATTCAACGGAAATGGAAATTTCAATAACTGTGCTGCGAGGGGCAGATTCAAAGACAATCGGACAGGCCGCAGATACAACCCAATGTTTGGAAATGCAAGATATTATCAGAACCAGCAGTCTTCAAATAATAATAATGCGTACAGAAATTACAGAAATTCTGACCCTTGATTTGAAGCAAATAACACAACCAGTCATCAACAACAACCAGTCATAACAGAAGTAGTAGATGATTCAAGAGGAAATAATAATCGACATTTAAACTGAAGAGGGCCGCTTTATGCTCCGTAAAGTCGGCCGGGGAATACAAAAGGGGCAAACCTGTTTTAAACGAAATTAATTCCGTGGCAATGTTGAGATATAATGAAGGCGAATTAATGACAGATGAATTGACGAGAGACTTAGAGGCCTGTGTAGTCGAAGATAAAGGGGTTCCTGTGTCTGAGATCATCACAGAAGTGGGAGGAATTTTAACCAATGTTGTATTGGACACAGCTTCATCTACAGACGTAGTCTCCGGAAATCTGTTTCGCAGAATTAGTAAAATTAAGAAAATCCCTGTCCTACCAGTACAAAATTGCCGAGTTATAGGTGCAGTGGGAGCAAAATCCCGGAACGTCAAGATGCAAACGCTTATAGAGATAAAATTGGGAAATGTAGCTACACAATGCACATACCTTGTAATGGAAAAGTTGTTAGTAGATTGTATTCTTGGCATTGAAACTTTGCAAGCCTGCAATTGCAAGTTGGACTTGGTAGAAGGAAAGGTGCAATTTAAAATCGAAGATCAATTGGTTACACTGATCTTACTGAGAAAGGAGGCAGTGTATGAGCGATATTTCCGTGGTGCTGCAGTGCAGTTGATTTGTGCTGAAAATAATAATATGTGCCGACTAACGATCAAGTCAATTCAAGAAGAGGATTTCAGACAAACAGTCGAACAGAAGATTGCTGAGTCAGATTGCCTAACGGATAGTCAGAGGGAACAATTATTCAATATATTAACAGAATATGAGTCAGTTTTCGATGAAAAGCCCGGAATTATTAGAGGATATGTTTGTACATTACAGATTAAGCCCCATAAGACATTTTGCCGCACACACTATCCCATTCCCTGGCGATTAAAACAACCAGTTCAGGAAGAGATACAAAAAATGTTAAACTGGAATCTTATTGAATCGTCGAACAGCCCATATTGTTCTCCGTTGCTTGTTGTACCAAAGCCAGGAGGAAAAGTTCGATTGGTATTAGATGCAAGGGAAATTAACAAAATTATAGTACCGGTGCGCACACATCCGGAGAACATCCATGAGTTAATACAGAAATTTCAAGATGTATCCTATTTAACAAGTATTGATTTGAGAAGTTCGTTCTGGCAAGTCCAGTTAGACAAGGACTCAAGAAAATATACTGCTTTTATATATGGAGGGAGAAGCTATCAGTTCAAGGTCGTTCCGTTTGGTCTCAATATCAGCTCTGGAGTTTTTATTTCTGCGTTGGACTATACCCTAGGACCAGAACTACGTAGTCGAATAACAATTTTTGTGGACGATCTATTAATTGCCTCTAAAACTTGGGAGGAACATGTACAACTTATTAGGAGGATTTTTGCTGTGTTCAAACAAACTGGTATAACTGCAAATCTAAAAAAATCCCAATTTTCTCTACAGAGAATTAAATTCTTAGGACATATGGTTAATGCAAAAGGCATTCTTCCAACAGAAGCGAAGATTAGTGCGATAAAAAATTTTCCAACTCCAAGAAACAGAAGACAACTGAAAGGCATTATAGGCTTAGCTTCATTTTTTCGTCGATTTATTAAAACTCAAGCAATGAACTCCGAAGCATTAAACCGGCTCCTGAGGAAAGATGTACCATGGCAATGGTCTAATGATTGTGAAAAGGCTTTTTGTGAAATTAAGGATCAACTGATAAATGCTCCGTTATTATACCACCCTGATATGAATGTCAGATTCTGTTTAGCCACTGATTCATCAGATGTCGGATTAGGATCTTGTTTATTTCAAATTAGGTACATCGATGGTGTAAAAACCTTTTGTCCAATTGCATTTGCTAGCAGATTTTTATCCACCTGTGAAAGAGCATATACCACTATGGAATTGGAAGCTTTAGCAGTTATTTGGTCTTTGAAAAGGTTTAATTATTATGTATATGGCTCAAGCATAGCCGTTTATTGTGACCACCAATCACTAGCCTTTTTACAAACTTGTAAGTTGCTGCATCCTCGCTTGTCAAGGTGGACGCTGTCGCTGCAAGAATATCAGTTTCAAATTATTCATGTAGCCGGAAAAGAAAATATTATAGCTGACGCGTTGTCAAGATCTCCAGAAGGAATAACACCTGAACTGGATGTAAATAATAAGGCAGAATTTCCAGTGCTTCTTCTTCAAGAAAATAATTACAAGTTATATTCATTTATGTAAGACAATGGCTCAGCTTCAGAAGAAGGATCGACGATGGAATGCTATAATACGACAATTCAATCAACAAAATCCTATGGTCAATTTGGAATACTACCGGCTTGTGAATAATATTTTATTTTTTAAATCTGGGAAGGCTGAGAATCCAAAGTGGTGTGTCTGCATACCCGAAGAATATGACGAACGATTAATTTGGTTTACACATTTGACCTGGGGTCATGTTGGTGTTGTAAAGTGTGCTAATAAGATTAGATATTATTGTTACTTCCCAAATATAAGGCGAAAAGTGCACAAAGTCATACAGAAATGTATTCTCTGTCAAAAGGCTAAGCCGGACAACAAGGGAAATAAAATTGCGCTTCACTCAATAATACCTGAAGCACCAAGATCACTTATATCATGTGATATTTGTGGACCACTTCCTAGAGCCAGAGGTGGTGTTAAGTACATTATTGGATTCTGTGATGTGTTTACAAAATATGTTAGACTATATCCTATAAAATCAGCAACTGCAAGAGCTGCCGCAGTAAAGTTTGTAAATGACTACATTCCTCATGCAGGGATTCCAAAATCTATAATCTCCGACAATGCGAAGATATTTACTGGATATTTATGGAGAAAATTAGTATCACAACTAGGAATAAAACAGATATTTACATCTTGCTATCATCCACAAGGGAATTTAATTGAACAGGTTTTTCGAGAACTAAACAGATTCATGAGAACGTACTGTCGTGATAAACAAACTACCTGGATAAACTATTTGACCGAGTTTGAGCAGATTTATAGTAATTTACCTCATAGTTCTACAAACTTTACCCCGAATGAACTGATGTTCAGAGATAACGAAAGAAACTTCTGGGTAGATAACTTGCCTAAACTCGAGGACACCAAAATGTCATGGGAAGAAAAAATTCGCAACGCTCTCATTAATATTCCGGAGAAAGCAAGACAGCGGAAGGAAATCCATGACAGAAACATCAAACGGATTCAGACTTTTAATATCGGACAGAAAATTCTTTTAAGAAGACACATCAAGTCATCAAGGTTGAAGAAGACCATCAGAAAATGGAATCTAATTTATAAGGTCCATATATAATAGTTGATATACCGAATCCTGGTGCGTATTTATTAGCATATCCGGATTCTGGAAGAATAAAAGGATTATTTCCCCATGTAGACCTAAAGAGGTACTTTTAAGGAAAGTGTTTCAAATTAAATGAAAAGTCTGTATGAAGTATTTAGGTGTTAAAAAAAATAAATAAATAAAAATGAAGTGCGAAGGACAGTATGCCTCAGCTACTGCGATAGGTTAAATGACAGCATACCAAGCATCTGTGATAGTTTAATGAACAGTAAGCGATTGCTTCTGTGATAGTATAGGAATATTTAGAAAAGTAAGTGGAACTGTAGCTATTGCTGCTGTGAAGACTTACGGATTATCTGTCTACAGGATGATCACCAAAGAAGCTTGTGCATGTGAAATAATATACATTCAGGGAGTGTTAATCTCCAGTGAGAATAAGTTTACTGAAACTATATGGTCGAATACGGCGCTTGCGTGTGAAGTTAGTGTTTGTAAACTGACAGTTCACAGGGGAACAAATGAACCGCGTTAGGAAATTAGAATCGATTGCTACTGTCCACAGATATAAAGACTCGCTGGTTTTTTTTTTAATTTTTTTTTTTTGGCGCGAGCTAAATTCTATTCAAGAGAATTTAATTAACCAGCTTAGTGTGTGTTTATAAAATTAGAGTTAATAAGAAAGTTCTTCATTGAATTTATAATAATGTGTCATTTTCCAGTTGGATTTGTTTATTGTTATATTGCATTCATATATGTTCATGAGAAAATGCGGCATTTGGAGTATAAAAGAGAAAAATTTTATCGTCAATAACAAAGATTAATTTCAGCTGGAGAGATCATGCAGCAAGACTTAATTAAACGTTCTCTTTCAGCAAAATTTCATTTCAATCATGTATGAGTAAGATATAATTTTTTTTTGGAAATTGTCTCAAATAATAAAGTTTTTAACATTCTGACATGCTATCCACATTCGTACTTGATACCAAATTAGGAAAGATTCAGATCTACTTTCACCTGGAAAAGCCAACGAAAATTAAATAAATAATTAAAACCAGGATTAGAACCTTTCGGCTTACTCAAGAAGATGGATGAAATTATCCATGTTTTCAAAATTGTTTTCCGATCTGGAGTTGTGATATTGTGCAACTACAGTATCGATTAAGACACCTAGGTGTGGAAAGTATAAGACGAATGGATTTGCCCATTCCTCAGGTGGAAGATTGGATGGATCAGGTCCATATTTGAGTTCAAAATGAATCTGGAGAAATTCAACTAACCATTCTCTTCCAGGAATCTTTAATAGTTGACCATTCCTTAGACGAATTTCGATTGTTTCATGCCACAATCCTGAGTACCTGTTCCTGAGGTTCCTTCTGGTCTCTCAAATCCGTTACGTCTCCTGTGCGGTACGCCAATGCGACGCCTGTCCTCCGTGCCGTGTCCCATGTTCCTGTTCGATCACTTTCACCGCAGTTCAGCAAGACATCGATGAAGAAAATTTTTCAGAAGATTGTAAAAATTTGCATGTATAAAGATTTTTTTTTGGCTATGAGGCAGATTTTATCTTTCCTATGAATTCTAGATAACTCTCAAATTTCTAAATTATTCTGTCTTTCCTATCATCTGTGATACCTAGTTGGGGTCTAAGCCTCCAGGTTTTCCGGGGTTTCCCTGTGAAGGCCAGTTCCTGAATAGGTAGACCTGATTAACAAGTATATAAGTCCTTCTTTCCTGGTTGTGTACGTGGGATGCGGGTATGCCCCAGTACACGTGAAAGCAACAACTAGGTATCTAGGTAACGAAGATACCAAATCTCTTTCAATTCTTGTAATCAAAAAAATTCTTACTAACTTCTTAAAATTTATAGGAACGTATGTTCCACAAAATTCTAACGAGTTAGTTAAGCCAATAGTTAGCTCGCAAAGTGGATACATATCAACTTTGCTCGCTGCGGGGGGCGATGTAATGTCTCTTGCAGCGGTCTCTCTACGATATTTTCAGAAATTTTATAAATTATATAACTCAGTACATATCTCGAAATATCTCTTCTTATCTTACCGATTATCAATGCAAAGTAGTTTCAAGCCCAATTATTCCTTGGAGCGTCCATTTACTCCATGGAATAGCTTCTCTGCTATCTATGTTTTCTCTTATAAAAAGAATAGGGGACTTCTTGCCGATTAGTCGTAAAAGAAGGATGTATATGTATGTATTGTTGAGCTAGTCGCCATCTTGATGAGATTCTGTATGAGAAGGAATTTAATACATTAACTAAACTAAAGTAAGTGTGTTCGCGTATTATTTAACTGATTATTATTGACAGTGTCTGCTTACTACGCTGTGTTGCACGGGATCAGTGGGGAACGTCTGATTTACACTGGACGAACCTGCTGTTTTGTATGCTCAAGATATCCAGTTACTTCAAATAAATAGGCTAACACGGTCTTACCAGCAGATCTCCGGTCTTCCCCATGTGATCACCGAAAGTTAATAATTATTATAAATGTTTTCAGGAGATCGACTGACAATTTTCGTCGCACCGAGTCTTCAAAATGGCTTCACTGCCTTATGGAATTTAAGTTAAGCTCAATTTAATCAGGATAAAACAGTATTGAACTGTGTGAATGTGATAAGCCTGCTTTGTGAATGAAAATTCCCTTAACATACGCATGTTTTTACTATCCTGATCAGTGAAGCTAAATCAGGCCGGTGTGAGAGAGGTTTTTAAATTGTAGATCCCACACAAAATACGAGGGGCGTTCAGAAAGTAAGCTCCGATCGGTCGCGAAATGGAAACGACTATGAAAATCCGATAAAGCTTTGCACAGATGTGTTGGATAGTGTCTCTAGTATAACCCCAGTTAGCATCACGTCGCTCTTCTCATTTCTGAGCTCGCAGTGAGTGCGTAAAGATGTCTAGAAAATAGTGTCTGCCGCCAAGTAGGAGGGCCTGGTGAGAAATTTCGCCTGAAGTTATGCAGCTAACATTACATAACTGTCGTGCTGTTTCTTCTTCAAGACAATTTTCAGCCGCATTCTGCAGGGGCAATGAAGATGCTCCTGCATCGTTTTCAAATGGAGATGTGAGATTACCCACAATACAGTCTGCAATTGTCTCCCCCTGAGTTTCATCTCTGGTCACATGAACCGCTGTCTTTGAAGACAACATTTTGACACAGACAACGAGGTGTAGGCCAGCGTGGAGAATTGGAGGAAAGCACGGGCGGCTGCCTTCTATGATGAGGCTATTGAAAAGTTGGTACAACGCTATGACAAAAATCTAAGTCAGAACGACGACTACGTAGAGAAGTAGCTGAAAGGTGTAGCTAATTGTTACAAGTAAAACATTTCTGATATTCACTGTGGTTTCAATTTGGCAATCAACCGGAGCTTACTTTCTGAACAGGCCTCGTATATTAAAGCCTGGTAATGGGCCGCAGCAGCCCAGTTTGGAAATCTGTTCACTAGTTTGCCTATCTGATGGCTTGAAATGATTAGTCTTCATGCTCTGATACACCTGCCCCCTAGAGCGAATACATCCCCGCACATATTGAGAATCTAAACTTGGAGAGGTGCTCTGTCCTCTGATATATGCCGTTTTCTATAGGTCTTGTTGTTTTCAGGTAGTATTCTCCTGAACCCTCTGCGATGCTTATGAGTTACCTTCTACCAGAGACAGAAATTATTTCTTCCTTAATGCAGTGGGGAGCTGAACACAGTTTGTAAGCAGAATACACGAGCTAAAATTGTATTTAATTGAAGAAAAAATTTACTCGCCAGCATGAACCTGTCTGTAAAATAGGAAACAACTCTTGAAAGCAATTTGTCTGGATCGTGGACATGTTTGGGTGCATGGTTCGGAAAACAGTACAACAAAAGGGGGGAGGGAAGTTAGCCTAGACATCTGGCAGTAATGTAGGCTATCGAAGATCAGCAGAAGAGATGTGGTTATCAATGAAGTGTTGCTGAAAATTGATGAGGTGAACCAAATATCAAAGGGCATCCAAATGAGACGAGAGAAACTCGTAGAACTTATTGCAAGAGGCAAAATTATCAGTTGATTAAAAACAAAGAGATGGAGTTTCAGGGAAACGTCCAAGTAGGTTGCATGTGCAGCAGATCATGCATGTTGTGTCATAGCAGAAATCGGGAGAGTAGAAGGGCATGCTGAGGCACCCGCCCTTAAGTTTATCGCAAATAGAAAGCGCACTTGTTCCCTAATAGGGAGTAGCATAGTTTATTGGACTCTTGGGGCATTAAGAGAAGAGGTGAAGAAACTGCAAGGCGGCCTGTGCATTTCGTGACTGGTTCGTTTCTTGGCCATGGAAAAGGTCATCAACGTCCAGTGGCAGACACTACAGTCAAGGCATAACACACTTGTCAAAATTATGAGGGTTGTGATCCAAGAGCAGTCAATTAGTGTATACTTCTTTGATCATATTGCTGAGCGATGGCGTCTGTCGACATGGCAGTGCAGATCCATAACTGACTTAGCAGTTAACGACAAAGTAGGGTGGCGTAAAAAGCATGAGAGAGTCATATAGATGGGAGCCAGCTAGGCGTTCAGTCACAAGAAACTACATGTGGACTGCGTTGACACCACAGGAATCGACGCCCAGGCCATATGGTAGGTGAAGTTACCACTCATTCGTGCCTCGATGCTGCAGCATGGACAATACTACTGCCGATGCAGTGGAAAGATGGAAGCCAGCCACTGCCGATGGTGACACAATTACCACACGAGTGATACTCTAAACGCGGCTGTGTTGTAGCCTACAAGATGGAAAATGATGTCCTCTCAAAACACTGACAGGCCAAGCCGACAGTAATACCTCCCGTTTTAGACATGCAGATAGAGTCACTACCTGCTACCATCTTCGAAATATGCTTTATTCCTGTCACCCTGTTTTCACGTGGGTCATCTAACTGCCCCTACCAAATACTGCCGTCCCTTGCCACGGAACTATTGTCTGTGCCTAAACCAGTTGCCAGACTGGAATTTCAGCTGATGCTCTCCGACTGGGCAATCATCTGCTGGCTGACTTCAGCGAATATTAGTGTACCTACATCGGCCTCACTATGTGTAGAGCCGTCGCTTGCTTTGTGCAGGCATACTCTATTGTCGCTCGCTTTTCTTGTGCTGGCATACACTACTGCTGCTCGCGTGCCTTGCGTGGGCAGACTGTCACTGGAAGCTCCTTTTGCTGTTGCTCTGCTAAGAGGTCCACGGTTCAACTATGTGTGTTCAAGTGTCTCCAATCTGAATACGCAATTTCACAGCTAACAAAAGAGGCTTTATGGAGTCCAGCATAGTGGCATGCCATCTGAGTGTCTGGGAGCAGATGTGGTACTACACTAGAAGGGTGCTGAAAAGGTAACATTGGCTCAGCTTCTGCCTGCTGGATGAGGCAATGGCATATGCTGAGTGTGACAAAAGGCTGCTTGTGGGCTAAGACAGGCGCATGTGTGGGGCTGCTGAGAACCACGACATACACTCCTGGAAATTGAAATAAGAACACCGTGAATTCATTGTCCCAGGAAGGGGAAACTTTATTGACACATTCCTGGGGTCAGATACATCACATGATCACACTGACAGAACCACAGGCACATAGACACAGGCAACAGAGCATGCACAATGTCGGCACTAGTACAGTGTATATCCACCTTTCGCAGCAATGCAGGCTGCTATTCTCCCATGGAGACGATCGTAGAGATGCTGGATGTAGTCCTGTGGAACGGCTTGCCATGCCATTTCCACCTGGCGCCTCAGTTGGACCAGCGTTCGTGCTGGACGTGCAGACCGCGTGAGACGACGCTTCATCCAGTCCCAAACATGCTCAATGGGGGACAGATCCGGAGATCTTGCTGGCCAGGGTAGTTGACTTACACCTTCTAGAGCACGTTGGGTGGCACGGGATACATGCGGACGTGCATTGTCCTGTTGGAACAGCAAGTTCCCTTGCCGGTCTAGGAATGGTAGAACGATGGGTTCGATGACGGTTTGGATGTACCGTGCACTATTCAGTGTCCCCTCGACGATCACCAGTGGTGTACGGCCAGTGTAGGAGATCCCAGGAGCAACAGTGTCCCTAATTTGCTGGGAAGTGGCGGTGTGGTCCCCTACGGCACTGCGTAGGATCCTACGGTCTTGGCGTGCATCCGTGCGTCGCTGCGGTCCGGTCCCAGGTCGACGGGCACGTGCACCTTCGCCGACCACTGGCGACAACATCGATGTACTGTGGAGACCTCACGCCCCACGTGTTGAGCAATTCGGCGGTACGTCCACCCGGCCTCCCGCATGCCCACTATACGCCCTCGCTCAAAGTCCGTCAACTGCACATGCGGTTCACGTCCACGCTGTCGCGGCATGCTACCAGTGTTAAAGACTGCGATGGAGCTCCGTATGCCACGGCAAACTGGCTGACACTGACGGCGGCGGTGCACAAATGCTGCGCAGCTAGCGCCATTCGACGGCCAACACCGCGGTTCCTGGTGTGTCCGCTGTGCCGTGCGTGTGATCATTGCTTGTACAGCCCTCTCGCAGTGTCCGGAGCAAGTATGGTGGGTCTGACACACCGGTGTCATTGTGTTCTTTTTTCCATTTCCAGGAGTGTATTTATGTGTGGAATATGTGAATATATGAAATAGCTGTACCTATGACTTTCCATCATCCCCCTGGCTTCATTGACCTGTCCAACTGGTGACAGAAATGGTTTCTGCCAACCACAGTGAGAAGGGACCAACTGTATTAGGGAGGATGACAACACCCACAATGGGCGGGATCGTCATCTCTGAATGCTAAGTGGAGTGACTGTTGTCTGTTTCTCTCTCTCTGCAGCTTTGTTTTACTAACAATTGTGATCATGGCGATTTGTGGGTGACGTTTGTGGGGTCAGATAAGTGTTAAGACATCTGTCGATTTTATGGGAATACCAGAGGCCTGTGCCAAATGAGGTGCATGTCGGGTAACTCGTTGGGCCACAGAGTGCTTTCTATAGAATCAGCCCCAATAATGTGAGGCATGTGTCACGGATATGTCCACTACGCTAGGCAGTACAGTGAATCCAAATAGCTCATGATTAAAGGTAACGACGCAAAGCAATTTTTTGGGGTCACAGTGAGCTACATATTTTTTTCATTTTGTTTTCTTCCTTGTATTTTTGTTTACTTGATACGTGTCACACAGCGTTTGAGCCGAAAACATTGGGGGTTATCTCGCAAGAAGCCGTGCCGTCCTTGTTAGAGTAAGTAGCTAGATTGAAAGCAGATAATACAAAATTCTTTAAATTTGTAAGAGAAGATGGGGCTTCGCCCAGTTGGACTGTTCCCACATTAGATTCAGCTGCCGCTAGTCCGGTTAGTCCCTTTTTGGGTAAAGCAACGGTGCATGTGCTAGCGTTTGTAGATAGATTGAAAGCAGATAATACAGAATTCTTTAAGCAGTTTAAATCTGTAAGAAAAGATGGGACTTGTGCTAGCGTTTGTAGATGATCTGTTGGCAGCTGTAAAGCTGGTTTCTGGAAATATGAGCTGTTGTTACAGGTGAGAAAATTGTACTTTAGAGCTAAGGGAAAGACATATGTTAGGTACCACGAGGATTTAAGGAATGCACTGACATACGAGGAACTCAGAAATTGTCTCATACCATCTTATAAGAAGCAAAGTACCTCCAGATTCTTTCGTGAACAATTCAGTGCGGTGGCGAAGATTGAGTATTTCCTGCATAGACTATGGAAGATTAATGTCATTGTATATCAGATAATGAATAATGTGAAAGTGAATATAGTTATCAGAAATCGGAACATGTAGCGTGAGCAATATGCCTAAGGGGGGAGGGGAGAATTGGTGCGATATTCCTTGGTGTCACGGTGACTACCGGACGGTACGTGAAGGTTTTGGAAGATGATTTCATCCCCACTTTTCCAAAGTGACCCTGATTTCGACAGTATGTGGTTCATGCAAGAGAGAGCTCGCCTCCATCGATACAGGAGAGTGTTTGGTGTCCGGGAGGAGCACTTTGGGGACTGCATTCTGGCTCTGGGGTACCCAGAGGCCACAGGCATGGACTCGATTGGCCGCTGTATTCTCCGGATCTGAACACAAGCGACTCCTTTTTGTGGATCTATGTTAAAGACAAGGTGTATAGCAATAACACCAAAATCATTGCTTAGCTGAAAACAGCCATTCAGGAAGTCATTGACAGCATCGATTTTTTGACACTTCAGCGGGTCATGCAGAATTTCGCAATTCGTTTGGACACACCATCGCCAATGATGGCAGGCATATCGGACATGCCGTAACCGAAATCCGAATACCTGTAGTGACTTTTACGTGTTGAATAAACAGTGTGCACGCCATAGTTTGTAACTAACTTACGTTTATTCGATATAGTTCAATAATTGTCGACCCCTTATGCAGATGTGGATGATGGCTGACACACCTCGCACGAAGGCTCCCAGTGATGTGATTTGTTTTCAATGCCTGAAGTCCATCAGATAACAACTTTCAGCCTGAGTGGTACATGATCTCTTCAGCGTAGATTAGATTTCATCTGACAGATAATATTTACGATAGCGAGTTTGATAATGACCTTTGTGGTGTACCACAATCTAATTTCTCACGCTTGTTTTTCAGCAACAAGTGACCCAACGTATGCAAAAATTCTGTTTGTTGGAAACGCTAAAAGAATCTATCATTTTTCTATTCACGAGATGAGGTATTGCATTGTACTCTGATGTACGAGTTGTATTACCAGTTTGTAGCCTCTTAGTTTACTCAAGTAAGTAACTGCACACAACATTTGAATGTACAGCATTACCTTTTTTTTTCGCGAACGAATATAAGAATTTTCGACAAAGAAACTGGAAGGAGTCGCACTAGACTTAAAATTATTGCAGCAAAGATTAACAAATCTAAGCATGTTAGGGAGTTCACATGTACGTCTATATTCTCACAACACACAAGTAAAAAATTTTATCACTGCCACATAGTGTCCGCTCCTCACCCCTCCCCTCTCGCGAACCCTCCGCCCCCCCCCCCCACCAACCCCCCCCCCCCTTCACTTTTCCTACAGTGTGGAATACCCGGTACGTCTTGGTAGTTAAACTTGATTCTGAGACCGGCTCTTGTTTTGGTAGATTGTCGCTTGCGTGTCCACAAGTTGTGAGGCAGGGTCCGTTGGTGTCTGTAAGTACAATCCGGTGACTCTAGGCAGCTTGTGGTGTGACGTGCAGGCGAGGGATCCGGCACCATTGATGCTAAAATCCCCGCCGGTTTGACGTTTTCGGTGGATACTTTCAAGGATGTGCCAGTTGTTGAATTTCCATGGCGTGATCCCCTCTACTTGACACTGAGAATGAGCTGTCAATGGCCGCGAAGGAGTATCCATGTCCATCTGAAGGAGGAAGGGGGCGGACCAAGTTGATATGAAGGTTGGTAAATGTAGCTGGTGCAGCCTGGAAGTTATTTAGCCTACTTTACTGCACTGGCACAGGACGTCAGTGGGTACTATTTGTTTGGGCTGACCCAGCTACACAATACAAGAAGTAAACTGCAAATATCTGCCGAAGCACTAGTGAAAATATGCACTAGGTCTCTTAGGACAAACACCTAGCATACAGTTACATATAATTTTAGAAATTGTTAGTTTCTTTTTGAATTAAACCTTTCTGCAAAATCATTTATTAGTTGTTTAACAGGGATTACCAATTTCTTTATTCCTGAAGAGTTTTTTATTTCTTTGTGGCTCAGTTTTTTCATCATCACAGCATATTAATTGGACACCACTTCCTTCATTATCTCTGTGACACTCTCCCAAGGGTCGAATAACCCTGCGACCATCTGTGCAGCCCTTATCTGTATAAGTTCATTATCCCTAGAGTCTTATTTGGTACATTTGAGACATTTAGAACCATGATATTTTTGTAAGACTTTATCAACACCGGTACGTCTGTCACTTTCTTTTTTACCACTTCATTTAATTTTCTGGCATCTAACAGACCTCAGATCCCCACCCCATACACATATATTCCTTTTACCTACTACTACAGACCAGTTGTCATAACAGCTATTATATTCTTCAGTTATTTCCCATTCTAGCATTTTTTTATTTCCTTCCTCACAGAATCTTTCTTAATGAAAGGGACAACATATGATCTAATGGAAAAAGGCTCATGACTCTGTAATTCCAACATATATTCAAACTCTTTGACTAAAACTTGTTTAATCAAACACAGATCTACTTTGCATCTTTTACTCCAGCTTGCATTGTACCCTCATCAGAATTACTTATGTCAGCTTTTGTATATTCAATGCACTATGTAGATCTACATTCAATTTTTTTAGAAAGTTGACGTCATTGATTTTTTCATTACAAAAAGAGAGTAAATAAATAAATCTTTCGGTACTGAAATCAGTTTTATCATTCCATTGGCACCAAATTCTTGCACCACGTACTAAATGGAATTCATAATGTATTGACTAGAATTGTAGGATACCGTATTTTTATATTATTCAGTACTGTACCTTTCCAATGTAACAAATTTTCATTAATTTCGTCTCTAGAAGAACTACCTTTTTGATTATCAAACTTATTTCCCCCTGTTACAGTTAGTGGCACATTATGTACTTTTCCATTTCGTTTACTTCCTCCCTTTCTTCTGTTTCTTTGTCTCGTTTACACTATTAATTTACATCACTTATCCTTTTTTACTCAATAAATTTCATGGAGTCAAATATCTCTTTTGCTTCTGCCACTAAATATCCCCTCCTTCCCATTAATAATACTAATAATTGTGACGCTACTACTGTCTCCCAATTCCTGTTTAATTAGCTGTTATTTATTTTCTTTATCTAACCAGAAGCAAGGCACTTCCATTGTTAAATTTTGTCTATATATTTACACTTTTTCATGAGGTCATAGCATCCTAAACGCTAGCTAACACCTCTGTTTCGTCAGTTTGTTCGTAATTTTGCATAAATCAGGTTGACTTTCATCACAGAAATATTTTTCTTTGCTATCACATTGGTTTTTACATTCTCTTACTGCCTCTATTACATATAATGCTGGATTAATCTGGTTTACTGATGGTTCTTTTGTAGATTTTGCCTAATTGCAAACCCCAATTGGAGCAACCATTAGTCTCCCTCGTAATTACTATAATTACTACTCCCCATACTGCTCTTATTTGTATTTGTATTATTAGAGATTCGTCTACTAGTGCCATTTACTACCCAACTTGTTCTGAGTCCCCACTATTTCTCCCAGATCATTTTGTACTAGTCTCTCCTTGGTGAATTCCTCGCCTGATTAGTCCTCACACCTCCTGTTCATTTGACTCTTTCTGCCTTCCAGAAATAATCTACAAAATCATTAATATTATTACTGGAGGCTGCAAAAGACCATTCCCTTATTCCGTGAGGAAACATATGCTCTAATTCCATTGTTACTGCTTCACAACCTGACTCTGCCCAATTAATCCAGCAAAGACAGGACCCCTTGATAGCCCCTCCTCTGGAATCGTCTCTTAAGACCACAAATTTCCCTTAGAATCTTTTACTGTTCATCTCTGGGCCAGTTTTTCTCCAAAAATAATTTACTAAATTCTTTCCAACAATTACAGGAATCTGTAGCTTCTGTTGCCATCCGTAATCAAACGCTTTCCAAAAACTCATGACAAACATTTATCTTTCTCAGTCCCATTACACAGACTGTTTATTAAATTCGCTAATAAAATCAAGAGGATGAATGTTACTATTATGTCGGAATTGTTGCACTTTTTGTCATTAAAAATGCAACTTCATTACACACAGTATATACTTTAGGGTTTACACTTTCAGCTCTGCTAATCATGTCTTAAAATTCAGTAAATTAAGCATTCATTTTAGACTTCATATTTTTACACAAATTCATTTAGCTTACTGACCCTATCTTCGATAATTAACAAATGTCTTCCTCCCACTTCTTTTCTCCTGTTTCAGTTCCGCTGGTTGACTCTAAACTCGTTCTTTTCAATATTTGATTGGATGTTTATTGTTATTTTCCATACATATTTTCATTTAATCTTCAATTTTTGCGTGACTAGGATCAGCATCTGCTTCCACCCACTTACTACAATATTTTCCCAACATTATCAAGCGAGGTGGCGCAATGTTTAACACACTAGACTTGCATTAGGGAGGATGATGGTCCAAGTCTGTGTCTGGCCATCTTGATTTAAGTTTACTGTGATTTCCCTAAATCGCTTTAGGCAAATGCGAGGATAGTTCCTTTCATAGGGCATGGCTTTCCTTCCCCAGCTTTCCCTAATCCAATGGGTCTCATGATCTCATTGTTTGGTCACCTCCCCAAAGTCAACCAGCAAACCAACTTTCCATCCAAATTTGAATTTAAATTACTAACATCATTCTTAATTTCTTTTTAATGTCATTGTTAGTTTAGTAGGCTACAATTTCAAATCCAATTTTGAATATGGTCTGCTGAGATCAGTTCTAACGTCACCACTATTTTTTACAGTCTCTGATAAGTTTCTTTCATTTCAAACCTCAGACTACCAATGTCACTTTTAAACTCCTTCTTCATGTAACTACGTTTTTTGTCTAATATCCGATTAGTTTCTTTAATATTTAAAGTCATTTGCATGAAGAGTGGGTCAATTTTTATGCGCAATCCATTTGCATCAGTATCACCTAATTCCTCCTTTACGTAACAGCCACTGTTTGATTCCTCTTCATTTTGAATTTCGTCTATTACCTCCACACCTTCCCCTTACCCGACTGTAACACTATTCAGTAGGTTTTTACACTGGAATTTCATGAATAACCTTGCTAACTGTACTGCATCGTAAAAGGTAGATACTTCTGATGTTACTTCACTGCTATCAGAAATCCCACTTTTAACTGTGAAATCTATTCGTTCCTGCTCGTCTTTATGCCTTAGTCCCTGATCTCTATTCTAATCCATATTGCCTTCAACATTTTTATCACTCGTTCTGAGAAGTCTTCGGCTAACACATTTTAATATAAACATCTTATCTCATATTTCTTAAGTGTCAGCTGCTGCTATAATGTACTCTATTTTGCAGTGTCAGCTTCTGTTCTTCATGTTCTGTGGGTGATATGCAGTGTTTATGCCTGTACCACTGCCTCACTTATCGATATGGAGTTGATATGTGCAGCGTCGTATGGGTAGAAGTCACTTCCAATATGACTATGATCTTCCTTACTTTTCAGTGGTTGATGTTCAACATGGCCCATCCTGGTTAACCATGTTTCAAAAGCGCAGTTTCATTTCCAAATATCAACAGTTTCATTTGGCTTGCAATACAAATTTCATGAGCCTTCAAAATGTTGTGGTCCATTTTGTCATGCTGCTGTCATACACTGTTTATTGCCACAGTTTTCAAATCACTGCCCCATATGCATTTCTTCAATTCTTGTTGTCAGTGCCGGAAGTGAGACTGATCCTCATCTGGGAAGGCACCGTATGTTAGTTTACTAACCAGTCTGTACTGCTGCAGTTCCCTAGTAATGTTGAAATCTCCTGAAACTTGTTGGATTTGTAACCCAATAGGTCAACGATTGGTTTACCAGCACTGATATTATAACCTGGAATATTTTCGTCTTTGCATCTGCAGCTCTTGTGCTTCCTTTCCGCATCTGCAGTTAAATTATAGAATGTAGGTTCCGCATATTTGCAAATTCACTGCTTTTTCTTTTTAGCCAGACTTGTTTCAGCATCTCTGTGCCATCATAAGTGGGTTTTTGTTTATCGAAAACTGTAAAATGTGAGAATGTTTTAGGTTATAACCGATTTAAAAAAGTGAGGCTAAAGAAAGTTTTTGTTCGTTTTGTTTCTTACCATGATTTTACATTATATGGTTTTACAGGACCAACTGTATGGTGACCTGCGCTGATACTGTTTTATCTGCAAATCAAACGATGTAAATGTAAATTTCATAGACGGTTAACACATCCCTTGATATAAAAAAAAAAAAGAAAACGATTTTAAAGTGTTAAAATGTTTTGCGTAAGCAAACAGAATCACACACAGGAGCTAAACACAATAAAACAGTTAGCAGAGGAAAATGGTTAGAAGTCCCACACGATACAGAAATTAAACCCATAAATTTGTAAACAGAAATGGAACGAAAGCACAACACACACACTAAACCTTACACAACACAGATCAGCACAACATACAAACAATGACCACATGCAAGACACAACAGTACAACAATACACACACACACACACAAATAAATGGCGCATACTCACCTACAGTAACAAAATTTG
The DNA here is from genome assembly GCF_021461385.2 of Schistocerca piceifrons. Classification (NCBI taxonomy): domain Eukaryota; kingdom Metazoa; phylum Arthropoda; class Insecta; order Orthoptera; family Acrididae; genus Schistocerca; species Schistocerca piceifrons. The sequence goes on along the minus strand of NC_060141.1, from coordinate 357,256,077 downwards.
TCGGCTGAATAAGCAAGATATTGAAGAAACAGGACTTCAAATAGGACACAGGGCAGAAAGCACAACAGAAATAACTCAGAACATGGGAGACACCCACAGATAAATTCAACAGATCGGGAACATATTGACTCACATGCAACAGTTGTCAATCAGTACACATAGAACAAACATGCAGGAACTTTAAAACAGAGCCTTAAAAAATAACAGCACCCACAGCACATTTACTGGCCATCTGACAGCCCACAACCACCATCCAAATACAGTAGCAACAGATTTAAAAATACTGAATTCCAGCCACAGTCTATACCACAAACTTACAATAAAAGAGAACTTCCACATACAGAAGGCAATAACAGAACACAAAGAATTTTTAAATGAAAACGCTACGCTTTGTAAAGGCACATTATTTGACACGTTAAAGGAACTTTACAGAAAAGGTAACACAAACGGCTAAATGAGCTTACACACAAACACACACACACACACACACACACACACACATACAAAATCACACGCGTGCTAAAATAGAGAGAAAAAGTCCAAAAATTTCAAAATCGGTGCCAAACTCTCTCGGGAAAGAATGAAAGCCGACGGTGTTAGGAAACACGACATGGTGCTCACCGCGTTTTCAGAAGTAAAAAAGGCGTTTATAAAGAAAGAAATTACACGAAGCACATTAATATGTGTGTGCAGTGTCCTTAAAACATAAAAGAAGAAGGATTAGTCATAACAAAGCGCGAGTAGTAGCAAATATGTACACAAAACATTTTAACACACAAAATCACATTTTTTAAAAAAAAAGCAAGGGATGAGTTTACTCGCTCATGACATTTACATTTACATCATTTGATTTGCAGATGACAAGCTATCAGTGCAGAACAACATACAGTGGCTCCTACAAAAGCATAGAATGTAAAGTCACGGTAAGAAACAAAACGAACAAAAACTTTCTTTAGCCTCACTTTTTTAAATCTGTTATAACCTAAAGCATTATCACTTTTTACAGTTTTCAATAAACAAAAATCCGCTAATGATGGGTGCTGAAACATGTGTAGTTAAAAAGAGAAAGCTGTGTGTTAGCAAAACGGCAAAATTCATATCCCATAATTGGAATCTTTTCCCATTTGTTTACTCCAAAGCGGTTTTTGATGACCAGCTTGTTGTATTAACTTTGTTCATAGTTCACACAACTGTAACTAGTAAGTACATGTCAGGAACCTTAACAGTGGCCAACATATTTCTTAAAATGTTCCATGACAGCACGTGTGTCTCTAATATTATCTTTCCAGAAATTTCGGTTTGAATTAGGCTTACAATTATTGATGATTTGCTGAGTGGCTCACTTAAGTTCTGGTAACACTTTTGATATTACAGTGGTATGTCTAATACCATGCTGTACCTTGTGGTTTTGTGGTGTTTATATGTTCAAAAGCTTTGGACATTCGTTAACAGTTTTTTCATTTGGCCTGAATATTCTAATAAAATGCCAATGGAATTCTTTTCATGTAGTTGACAGTATACAGTAATGAGGACAAAACAGGATCATGTACTTCATGTTCTGCTACAATCTTCATTTATTCACCTAACAGTAAGAGATACAGTTGCTTTTTGGGTATCGTTATCTGTACCTTACATCCAGTGGCCTAGCGCAGCAGCACCGTCGCCAAGGGAAGACACAGTGACCGTAAAGCTCTGTTTGGCGCCGGTCGTTACGGGCGTCGCAGAAAGCAGTGAGTAGTGAGGGGATGTGGTTGGATGTCAGACTTGGTTGGACGATGCATACCAGCGTATTGTGAGAAGATCGATAAATACGTTAAATGTTACAGTGTTTCTATTTGGGATTGAGAACTCATCAGTACTAGAAGCGAGTCGTTAGCAAAGATCGGTAGAAGCTATGGTTACCTCACAATAGTAAGAACAAGCCAAAATAAGGCTGAACGCCAGTACATGTGCATAGAAACGTTAGCAACGTGAATCATGACTTTTACGAGAAACAGTAAACCTTTCAGTTCTATGTAGTCAGTGTCTCCTTTCGAATCCTTTTCATATCTATTAGAACTAAATCAGTGTGAAAATCATTTATGGCAGGTGTGTTGATTTTCATAGGTCATGTACCGATAGGCACACGGTCCCATTTTTGGTATTCCGGTGGATATTACTTAGTATTAAGAGGCCTACCCTAAGCTTTGCAACACAAACACTGGTCCTATCGTTGTTATATCGACACAGGTGATTTTAGAGAGAAACTTGACCGTGATCGATACGAATAAGCGAGTAGCCACCTTACAGTTTGACTCATGAAAGGACTTTTCGAACCAGTAGTTATCTTCGGAGGAAAGTACGTTCAACAAATATAGCGATTGGCGGAAGAAATGCCGAAGAACTGGGATACAGAAACCAAATGCCACGGCGCTACACGCAGCCGACAGTGGGAACAAGAAGAGCAACAGTAATCAGCAGCCGGTGGCCGGAGAATAGAAAGTAAGTAATGCAAATGTCTAGGAAACTAACAGTCTCTGGAAGGTTAGGAGAGAAACTAACCGCAGCACAAAACAGTCGGCAATAGCTCTGAAGTACGAAACTGTGTGAAGAAAACTGCTTGTGAGAAGATGCTATTTTCAGTGTTACAAGAAAGTGTTTCTTTCTTTTTTTAACGTTTTTGAGGTGAAAATTGAGGAAATTTGGAACCGTGCACTCCCATAAACAAAGCTACAAAGTGGAAAGTAGACGCAGATAGTGGAATTTATGAAGGGTGAAGTATTTCAAATCAATCATTAACTGAAAGTGAAGTTCAAACGGACAACGCGTCCGTGGTGCTAGTGGAATGTCCCTTAGGAAATTCTACGAAGATAATGGAAGGAAAGAGAGTGGAAGTGGACACCGCGGGAAACATGGGAGCACGGCGGATAAAAAGCGCAAAAAGTCAGAACACACCATTGAAGGGAAACACGGCAGAGAAGGAAATGGTAGTTTAAAAAGGAGGATTCTTTAATGCAGTGACAGAAACACCAATTAAGAAAAGCATATCAGTAAGTTTGTAGCAAACAAATGATGGATTTCACGAAAGAAAATTTTAAAGAGCTGGAGTCGTCAGAGGCAACAGTGGCATCGAAGGGAGATTTTTTTTTTTTTAAACTAGAGGAAAGACTGGAAACGCATGAACAAACAACACCATAATAGTGAAACGGGGAAAGGACACAAACATACAAACACGAAAGGTGAAACAGGAACAGACGGCGATGAATGAGGAACACGACAGGTGAATTTTCAAAAGTCCGAAATCGTCAAAATTCGCATAAAGAAAACTCGTTAGAGGATAGTATGGTAGTGGTTTCAGTTCTCGCAAATGATACCGCAGAACGACAACACACTCAAAATGTTTCACTAAGTTGAGAAAAAGATGGAACCAGTAAGCCAAGCTGTGCAAGGGTTGCAACAAAAGGCAGAGCAGCGGGTCGATCTGAGAGCGAAAAGTAAATTGAAGCAGGAATTAGGAGCTATTTGTGGTGTCACCGCCAGACACCACACTTGCTAGGTGGTAGCCTTTAAATCGGCCGCGGTCCGTTAGTATACGCCGGACGCGCGTGTCGCCACTATCAGTGATTGCAGACCGAGCGCCGCCACACGGCAGGTCTAGTCTAGAGAGACTCCCTAGCACTCGCCCTGACTACAGACGCTCTCATTTGCAGAGACGACAGTTTAGCATAGCCTTCAGCTACGTCATTTGCTACGACCTAGCAAGGCGCCATATTCAGTTACTATAATTACTATCTTCAAGAATATATTCTGAACAGATAATATTGTGAATCATGTACCGTCAAGAGCGACGTTCATCATTAATGGATTAAAGTTAAGTACCAAACTAATTACGTCCACTTTCTGAATTCTCATTGGTTGTTATGTTCCAAACCTCAGGTCAGTATAGTTCTTCCCTCCTCACGCCAGCCTGCGTGAGCTAAAACGCGTGCATTTCGGCCTCCACTCGTAACATGGTGTTGGTTCTTCTGCTAACACAAAACATTTACCCAACAAACAAGTATGATTAGTAAAAGTGACGCACAGGTTGAGTACATTATCAGTTGTAAATTCAGTAAATTTTATCCACAGGGAGAACAACACCCCACAGTTTTCATTAGAAATTCTCCCGTCCTGTTACCTACAAGTTGTACGATACGGAAATCGCGTATGCGATCAGTCAGATGGAAGACGAAGCCTATAAATGGGGTATGAGGTTAGAAAAGAAAAGAATGTCATATCGAGGATTTGAGAAAATATTTGTGGATGAATATTGGTCGCCAAGCCAACACGATGTTATACTAATACCCATTTGCAACCGCAGCATGAGATCGACTGGAAATGTGCCGAATTTTTAGGATAAGAATATGTAACGAACCAGTACTTAAACAGTCCGTACGGCGAAAGAGCAGTTGTAAGACGGATTGTGCAAAGATCGCCGAGAAACACTCGTAGTCACTTAGTAGGTACCCGCATTGATTCCTTCGATAAAGCAACGTCGGTATATGCCCAGCTGGAGAGAAAAGAATGACGAGGGTAAGCGTTTAGAGAGAATTTGGACAACACCGGGTGACAGACAGAAGTAAGGCGCGAAACGGAACGAAGAAATGAAGTTTGGATGCAGCGCGTCAGAGTACGAGGCTGCTACGCATACGGAGGCTATGGGGACGGGAGTACCGAAGACAGGAAGAAAATAAGGGTAACGCACATGGGACGAATGTGATACTTGCGAGAGAGCGAGCGGATTAGATCTTTTGCCAGGTAATCAAACGGAAAACAGGCTGTAGTTTCATGTGTGGCCGGGCCTTAAACCGACGAAGCGGGACCGCAAAGTTGCAATGTGATTGAGATTGACAAAGTTGTTGTATAAACAAAAGACCGGTTAATAAATGACCAAGAAGATTTGATGGAAGATGAGATAATTGGCGATGATAAAGCTGTAATGTAAACAGAAGTTTATGGAAGAAAAATGAGAACGCTGATTGACTGTGGGAGTCAGCTGCGCGCAGTTGCCAACAACGTATACAACGCATTGTTAACAGAGAATGCAGAAACACCAAGTTAGTTTTAAGATTCAAGGATCTGTGGGAATCAGAAGAATATGAACTAAATCCAGATGAAGTGTGTTCGAAATTTAATGGTATTGCGACGTTGGTATCTAGAAAAGCAGAAAAAAATTGTTGAAGTTGATAGGAAAGCATAAACAGGTATTTAGTTAAAAACCAGGGGTCTTAAAAAGACCGCCCTATCGGATCAAAAGGAAACCGCACAAACCATATTTTGTGCCTCCATTTAAAACGCATCAAACAAGGGAAAAAGCTGTCGATAAGGACATCCAAGGGATGTTGCCGTCCGGAGTACCTAATCGAATGAGACAGGAATCAATTTAACAGCCCTCTGATGATGGCCGCTAAAAATAACAGGAAAGTTCACTTGGTTTTAGATGTGGAACAAGCGAATAGGTATTTGAAACTGAAAGAGAGCTATCAATAAATATGGAAGAGGTACTTCGGAGTTTTGAAAGGAAAAATCCTAACAAGCTTAGATCTGACGTCAGGCTATCGTCAAGTGTTGCTGCATCCTGAATCAAGGCAGTTCACAACCTTTTCATATGAAGGACGTTGTTAGCAATACCGAGAGTTACCTTCAAGGTTCAAAGTATTTGTTTCGGGGTTTTATACGGACATTGGACAGGGTATTGTGTTAAGCAGTACTGAAGAATGTAATTGTGTACGTTAACAATTTGCTAATTGCCAGCAGAGATTGGAATAAACATTTACAAACGTTAAGGGGAGTATTTGAGAGGTATGCAGCAGCAGGAACTGGACTACATTTTCAGAAAGCAGAATTCAGAGGAAAAGAAATCCAATGTTTACGACATGTGATTGAACATAATGGGATAAAGTCTAAACTGGGCAAAACGAAAGAAAATAAGGAATTTCCCTTGCCAAGGAATAGAAACCAATTGAAGAGTTTCGTCTGACAGTGTGGATTTTATAGACCGTTACTAGGTAACTAGATATTGGACAGTGCAGTACTGCACGATTTGCTGAAAAATAATAAAGTCTCGTGGTGTTCCGACGTGTGTTCCGAAGAATTCCATAAAATGAATCATGGAGTATGTAATGCTCAGATATTGGCTCATCCCGACCTTTGCAATGTATTCTGTCGATCACATGAAACATTGGCTTATGGCGTGGGAATCAAGTCCTATCAGATGGAAGAAGGAAATGAAGAGGAGGTAATAAAGATCATTGGTTTCGGCAGTGGGATGTTAAACAACCACGTAGTCTGTCACGGAAAAAGAGGCGGTAGCCATAGTATTCGGATATGAAAAATTTATATACCATATGGTCAGCCGAAAAGCAACCGTAGTGATGGACCCAAAAGCCCAATCACTTTCCTGACAAGTAAATTGAGACATGGAGGGTTAGCCAGATGTACGTTAGCGTAGCATGAATTAAATTTTGAGGTGCAATATATCAGAGAAAGCGAAAAGGTAGTTCCAGATACACTTTCAAGATTGCCACTAGGATTGGACGAATAGGTAACTGAGGAGGGCACAGAATAGAGTGTGTGCTTAATAAAGGGAGTGTCACGCGAAAAAGTTATAAAATCACGGCCACGGGATGTTATAAGAGAGCAAAATGGAGACCCAAAAGCGAAGTTAATTAACGGGAAATGCAATAGCGCTGGGAAAGACCATATGAAGAAAATCTTCTTGATATAAGATTCAGTATTATACCACACATCAAGGGAAGATTGAAGAGTATGCATCCCGGAGGAAAGAACTGACGAACTTGTTAAATACACTCACCTAAGTTGCGGACTTTTCGCTTTCATTGTCGATAAGTTAAAAACAGATTGTTGGTTCTTCAATGTGGCCAGACGAGTGAGCAGAACTTTACGGACGTGTGATATTTAACTGAAAACAAAAACAACAATGGTGCAGCGCAATAGTTATCTAAAGAAATCTGAGAAACCATGGCCTTGGCTTTGCTACGCCCTTTGCCGAAGTCGGTATGGGGGATAACTTATTTGCTAGTAAGTATTAAATTAATTTCCCACTGTGTAAAGTTATATCCGCTTAGGAAAGCCACGGGACGCAACAAGCCTGAAAAGGTGGTGAAAGATTAGTTTAAAAATATGTGTGTGCTAAAGAAGATAGTGAATGACAGTGAGAGTCAATTTACCAGTAAAATATAGATAAACGCTCTAAAAGAACACAATATAAAACCTGTATTTATATCCAAGCACAGAGCATCCTTGAACTCAACAGAAAGAGTTATGAAAATAAATTAGTAGGCTAACAGGGACAGTAAGACTCGAAGAACAGCGAGTACTGCAGCAGCGACAGCACCGCCCTGGCCTGTGCTGAGTGCTATCTCCGTGTAGCAGCGCTGCTCTGCCGCTGCAGGTGTACTGGCTATTTTTCGTATTTCACTGTCCCTATTAATACATATCAATAACATGAACATCGCACTAGACTAATTTGGGACCGCTCTATCGAATATACAGTTAAAATTCGGTTTTAAAAGTAATTTTGTTTGTAACAGGAAACGAATAGACGCTTTCTGGCAACACTGGACGCACACGAAAGATGTGATGAGCAGTATTTTTGGCACTGACTTCAGATACACGGTGAAAAAACTAAATTTCAAATATTTGCCCAAACACCAGAGAAATGTGGTTGACATCTCTCAGAAGGGACACACTGTATATAGTTTATTCGTCATAGAAATGGAGACTCTCAATAGTTTCTTCTCGTTTTCAACATGGATACTGGCAACATATTGGATATGGGAATTCAAAGACTGTATCAAAATCTGACTGTCATAACCAAAATAGCAAGTAGACGCAGTGGACGAGTATCATGGAAGATTAATGCACCCCACTTCTACTGAACATACTCCGGTGGAAATTTTAATGGAGATGACGCTAGATAGTTTGGTAAGAGAAGTACTGAAGAACATGTCAGGTGAAAACGTAACATGACAAGAAATATTGGAAAAAGTAGAATAGACCCTCTTCAACAAAGCTGAAGGAGAGATGAAACATTGTAATAAAATGGTGCATCCGATCATGTATCGAGTTCGGGATCTAGTGTTAATACGAACTAACAGTCTGAGAAAGATGGCCATGAAATACCGAAATTGCCTCATGTATACAAGGGTCCTTATAAAGAGGTCAGCTTAACACATTCTAGCACATTGGAATTGGAAGAATATCACAGTGAGGCCTTCCATAGAGGTGAACAAGTGAAGAAACGATATTGTGACAACGAAACTATATCTGACAACTTAAGATGTGAGGTAGTAAGAAAAAAAAAGAAAAAGAAAACAAAAAACACAAGAAAATTGTGATATTTTGAGGAATGATTGATGTAATATGTACATGTATTACTGAGTGTGTAAAATCTAAGTAGATTAAGTTTGACACAAATAGCCAGTGCCATTAAGATAATAAAATGTCTGTAATAACACTGTGATAGATTAGTTAAAATTGTGGCCTAGCATTTTGTGGACACATGTTACAGAATGACGCTCTGTTTAGCTTCTGACAGCTAGGAAATAAGTCTATGTTGACGCATGGCATGACCCTTCTCATTTGTTAGCAGACATTCATCGTCACCAACAGTCAACAGTCCTGTCCAATTAGTTGCTACATGGAGAAGAAGCATCGCAGGTACCATAACGGCAGCGATGCGTTACATCTGAACTATGAGAGGCAGCGGAGCGGACTATTCGGTCTGACTCAGAGGTGCTTGGAGAGGTCAGAGGCTGCAGTACTGCGAGTCACATCTAGATATCCATAGTCGCAGACAGCAAGACGGCGTCGGCGCAGCAGCGGCGAGTTCGGAAGTCTTTGGGGTTGCTCGGAAGGGCACAAGCACTGCTGGTGGCAGAGTTATCGCCAGGGGGCAGCACCAGCGTAAGAACCTTCACGGTGGCGAGCAGAGACAGCCCCTGGCTACCCAGCGGCCGTGGTTCGGCGAGCGTCAGCAGAGATCAGAGATGGTGTTAGGCAGAGAGGGAAGATGACACTGGGGTCAATGCCACGGACAGCAGAGCGACTTGCAGATGGTAGCTGCCTAGCCACTACCATTAGACTTGTGCGAAACATGAGGTCGGCGAAACGTCTGCGTAGGTGATATCGTGTGGAGGTGTGCACAAGACCCGCACTAGTCAAAACAACCCCAATGCCTGGCAATAAGATAAAAGAAAAAAGATAGGGTGATAACATGAGAAACAACAAATGTGTGTATTAATTAGGTTAATTGTTTAATGCAGCTGACTACAGTAAAAACTAATAATCTTGAATTTATTGAAAATAAATAAAATTAAATAAAATTAAAATAAATGCCATACCAAGCTAAATCAGATTTTCGGCAAATTTAAATTTTTGTATGGCTATGTGTTTCTCATTTTCATTAACGTACAGTTTGACAGCTTCGTTAACTTTTAAATAATATGCAGTAATAACAATAAAGGGACAGAATTATTTTACAGTTCTGAAAATGTATTTTTAATTCATTTACTTCTGATGTGCATGTAAGCCTTTCGCTCATATTTGTAAATAATAATCACATATATGAGAAATTTTACTTTATTTGCTAGTTGAATTACCATATATACATTGGACGTCTGACACTGATTCGATTTATGTCAAAAGGACTACATTTTCAAATTTTTTGAAACTTTTGTGTTGTTCTACAGATTCTTATCATGTATAATTGTAAAATGTTCTTCAAAAGTTAGGAGGTGTGGCTCATAGTATGAGTGGTGTTTTCTTGTTAGTGTTTTCAACGCTATTTATCCTGAGGTTACCAGTGCAGTGACGTCTTCAAATTTGTAGGAGGAGAAGTTTTCTTCCACTTCATCCCCACAGGTAGATTATTCTTCTTTCTTTTTTCAAAATTAATTTTCAAAATATTTAAGATGGAGGATGTAAGGTTACAGGTATCGTTACTTTTTGAGTATTGGTATCTGTAGCTTACACCTAGCGGCCTGGCGCAGCAGCACTGCCAGCAGGGAAATCCCAATAATCAATAAAAGTGCTTCAGCGCCAATCGTTGTGGGCGGCGCGGAAAGCAGTGAGTAATGGAGAGATGTGCCTGGATGTCAGACTTGGTTGGACGATACATACCCACTCACCATGAAAAGTTCGATAAATCGGTAAAATGTAGCTGTTTTCTTGCACGGGATTGAGAATTCATCAATATAAGAAGCGAGTTGTTAGCAAAGATTGCTAGAAGTAATTGTTACCTCACAATAGTAAAAACAAGCTGAAATAAGGGTGACTGTCAGTATATGTGCATGGAAACGTCAGGAGTGTGTAACGTGGTTTGTACGAGAGACAATAAACCTTTCATTTGAGTTTTATGAAGCCAGTGTCTCCTTTATAACCTTTTTCATGTCTATTGGGGCTAACTAAGAGCGAAGATTTTTAATGGGAAGATAAGTTTAATACTTGTTCCATAGATCACAAATATATTTCGTAGCCGGCCGGAGTGGCCGAGCGGTTCTAGGCGCTACAGTCTGGAACCGCGCGACAGCTACGGTATCAGGTTCGAATCCTGCCTCGGGCATGGATGTGTGTGATGTCCTTAGGTTAGTTAGGTTTAAGTAGTTCTAAGTTCTAGGCGAATTACGACCTTAGAAGTTAAGTCCCATAGTGCTCAGAGCCATTTGAACCATTTTTGAAAAACTTTAGGTCACATGAACAGAAAACGGACCACCTGGGGCTAGGTGCAACAGAACCAAGAGCAGATGGTTTGACAGTGAGTGGTTTGAGAATTGGTTTATCCAGTTACCAGAGCTCACATAGCAATGTGGAAGTGTTCCGGTTGTGTAAAGAGTACAACATAAAATTCATTACAGTGCCACCGAATGCAGCCAACCTTCTGCAACGCTTGATGTGTACTTTCTACCTTTGAAAGTACAGCAGCGGAAGATCCTTGAGTACTTCAAACAGATGGCAGTGGGTAGCATGTGCAGCTCTGTGCCCAAAACCAAATTCCTCACCTTTCTCAAGAAGCTGTGGGAATCCGAGATCTCAAGAGGAGAGAACTTGCCAGTAGCAGAAAATTGGCATTTATCCCTTGAATCACGCAATTGTGCTGGAAAGATTTCCGTCATTCACGGTGTCCTGCAAAACGTACCTCAATGCAGTCATTGGTGACACATTCATGGATCTACTCGTGCAGAAGAGAAATGAGGCAGCTCAGAAGTATCAAACGGTGAGGCGTAAAAGAGGACTGTATACGCTAGACGAAATTCTGCCAGATGCCTTTTTCATTTTTTGTGATTTGCATTTTTCATAATTTTGTATCTTTTCACAGTTACTCATTGATTTCTCAAGTTCTTTAATGTGTTTAATCTATTATTTCTTCAGAATATTTATGTTAGTATTACTTTTATGTCATTGTGGTGGAACCAATGCTGGTCCAAATAAAAAGTGGTATTCTAACATTTGGACAGTTCTTTACCTTTATTGGTATTAGCCAGAAAAACGAGTTGTCTCAATTTTACCCCAACCAGTGGGGTATAATTTGGACAGAATCTGAGGGGGGATCACTTGGCAAGGAATGTTTATATAACAAGGTCAATCCTACCAAACTAACCTAAAATTAGCCTTTAATACGCTAAAACTCTTCATAAATCCAGGAAAATACTAAAACCTCTCCGAAAGTAGCCCAAGTTTCCGGTACACGTTCTTCCATGCAATTATTTCGTAAGTAAAACGCTAGTTTCTCAACATCAGTTACTGCACACACTACACACTCTGTGCATAATCTACAAGCTCACATCGGGACCAAGATGCTGATGTTCGCTGGTTGGTTGACGGTGAATGTCGGAAATCGTCTATAAATGTGTTTGTTATTGTAGCCGCTCAACTGACAGGAGATTCGTTTAATATACATCGCTTATGAAGTAAATTGGGGTCATCATTAAACTTCAGACTCTTCCTAAAACCTGTTACAGAAAAAAATGACATCAAGGATTGGATTCATTATCAATCTGTAGTTATTATTATATCACACATTTCTGTTGAAACTGTTGGGCCAATGTCTGGCAGCCGAACGGATTGAAAATTGCTCCCGGCAGTGACAACCCAATAGTAAAAACGTAAGCTGTTATACGAACCGCTACCCTCCTAAGAAAGTTATTGGTAAAGGAGAAACTCTTCCTTCCGAACTACACATATATGTTAACGATGAAGTGGTGCAATGGAGAAACAATCACAGGTTCCAAGCTGTCAGTTATGCCTTTCCCACTAACACAGATTTCTCAACATTGTCACGTCACTCCCAAAAATATGACTATATTAGTTGTGTCCTATTTTGCTGCGCCTTCCTACATTATATCTATGTAATCACTTCTGGCTCTTAATAAAGATCTCCTGGAACTGCTTTGTAGATCGCTGGTAGTTCCGAATCACCGGCACCGTTATTTCAAGTGTTCTCCTAATGAGATGGAACCCATCGCTGCGAATACGGGGACTTGTTATGCCAATATACAAGGGCACGGTACCGAATAAAAACAAGTGTTTGGTTGTTAATGCTTACCTGCCATCGCTGCTGGCAGCTGGAGTGGTACCCGTGACGGCAGCATGGCGATCACAGAACTCGTGTGACAGCAGGGGTCAGAGATCAGTGCGAATAGGACGATAGGAGCCCATCGCGCGGCTTTTATCTTCGAGCATCTGCGCGTGTTTCACAATTATCTCTTAATGTAACGCATCGTGAGCGCCTTTTCACATCCATGTGCTATTTGGTACGTCACTCAGTTTCGCTGCACTGTGCATATCCCTGACTAATTTTATCGATAGGTAGACGTAAGGATAGTTGTGGTTGTGGTTAACCGATTTAACAGGATATTTCGGCTTAGTCGTGTTGTACATGAATGGGTTCATTAACCGAGAGCACAGTATATGGACAACCCGATTCACGAATTTGAGCGTCACACTCGAAACGGTAATGGAATCGTAAACAGCTAATGGGATGCGACCAAACTACAAAACAAACAAATTTCAGTATACATCTAGTAAAAATCACTGCACTTACAGAAACAATCGTTTTAAAGGTCAACATGGTCGCCAGCTTAATTGTGTAATAAATGGATTGTACCAAAATAAAAACAGAGTAGTACTATTTAACCTATGCACAGTAATCGCGGAACACGTCCAAACCACTCCAAATCAGTAAAAATTTAGATATCAGCTCTGAGGTAACTAAAACGCAGCTCAATGACTCAGAAACATTCAGACGGGATACTTGGTGCATGAGCTGATGGAACTAACACAGCAAATAGACGAGACGATCCGCTAGCAGATACTACAGATCATGTAATGCAAAATAACTTTCAATTTTGATCTCATAGCAGGGCTGAAGCAATCTAAACACTGAACTGGCATCTTCTATAAATCTTAGGTAATGCTCCATGCACAGTAAATACCAGTAATACTGCATACACAGGGATGAGAATTTCGATTCTCTTTACAATGCTTCAGATGAAGAGCAGTGCAGGTTTTTTGCATTAAAAAACTACCCATAACAATATTATAGCTAATATAATACATACTGTACATAATAGTCATAATTTCAATTATTCTGTAAGAAATGTAGTTCCTCCACCATTTAAGTAATGGCGTTTAGTTCGTATGAATTTTAATAGCCAGGTAAATGAAATTAAGGTCCATAAATTGCCACTGATTTTACATGACTATACAGCGGTAACTTAATCTGTGTTCATGAAAGTAATTACATAATTGTATTTGTATAATTCTAAATGCCAGCAAATGCCAGCAAATGCCAGCAAAATTAAGCTGTTCTTTCTAAACATTTTCGTTGAAACCGAAATTGGCATCGTAAAAAAGTTTTCTTCAAAATTTACTTGGAAGTTTGTTCTCCCAGATTTGATATTAACACCCAACAGAAAGAGGTCATTACCCACTGTAAACTGAAAGTTAATTAAGACGAAACCTTCAAATTTATTACAAATATCAGTGAAAGTGTTTACAGAAACAATGGCTCAAAGAACACAATTCCTCTGTCTACACTTCTGCTACTGCAAACGAGATGCCTCTGACTGCAGGTAGCTGCTGACAATAGTAGTAGGGAAATGTGAGCCTAAGGATGAAGTAGGTCATCCCTAATTACCTAGACCTGCTTTCACATCCAGCCAATCATCCTGCTACTCACACTACCCTCACCACCGTCAATCCCATCGCCACTTCCACATCCATCCAGCTCTCCTAAGAAAAACCAAGTCCCTAGCTTCTAATGTCACTGGATTGTCCACAGATTTTAGTCAACAGGTTCAATCTTCCACTGCTACCAGGTATTTCTTAAATGTCATCAGATTTAAGTGAAATTTCTCAACAATGTCTAACACAAATGGAGAAATTGTAGGAACACCTAAATGCAACCCCCACTACCTTCAACAGGACACACCATGTGTACAACTGCCGCACAAGTCCCACCACCCCCTCCCTCACCACCTGTATGACTGTGGAAGGGATTCTATGTGTTAAATAATTATTAACCCCTACGAGAAATCTTGTTCTGCAGGAGACAGCATGCAATGATCTGTGTCACGTTCATCCTATATACAGCCAGCATCTGGTAGGTATAGCATTTGTATATACAGTCAACTAATATTTTAATTTTCAGCCATGTTTATTCAAAATATGCAAACTCTTGTAGTGAAATTATCAGTGTACTTTATTCAATATGTGAAAGTAATGAAAGAATACATTTGTAACAACAAAAACTTAAATACTTGATATATTCAAATTATGATGTACAAAGATGTGTTGACCAAAGAACCAGCTGGCATAAATGTGTGGAAAGTAAAATATGTACGAAAATTTAATGGAAGTTGTGAGTGAGGTCGCTCAAGTGAATTTCAACCAATAGGAGAACATACAACTAGATGTTATGATAGCTATTGTGTATTAACACATCATATTCTACATGAACCTAACATACTGGGCACTGTAATGGTATTAAGATTTTGTTGAAAACAGTTCATCTATCTGAATACATGTACATGGGCTTAGATTAACATAAACACTTTCTAGTCCTTTTCCCTACAAAATCCCCTACATAGTAATTTAATCCTGTATGCAGCAACATGCCATTATGGAAGAAACTACATCTTTGAAAAGCAGTTAAAGTAATCGATTGGTCATGTGACACTATTGTCTTTTCTACTCAACAATATGTGTGGAAAGATGTAGGTCCTTCAGTTTATGGAAAAGTAATGTTATTGTGGTGTCACCGCCAGACACCACACTTGCTAGGTGGTAGCCTTTAAATCGGCCACGGTCCTGTAGTATACGTCGGACCCGCGTGTCGCCACTGTCTGTGATTGCAGACCGAGCGCCACCACACGGCAGGTCTAAAGAGACTTCATAGCACTCGCCCCAGTTGTACAGCCGACTTTGCTAGCGGAGCTACACTGACCAATAAGCTCTCATTTGCCGAGACGATAGTTAGCTTAGCCTTCAGCTACGTCATTTGCTACGACCTAGCAAGGCGCCATTACCAGTTTATATTCAGTGTAATAATGTCTAACAAGAGCGATGTTCTCCAATTGTGGATTAAAGTATTCCAAGAACTACGTTCTTTTCTTTATAGGATAATTACTTTACCTTGTTCCAGACCTCACGCCAGTCTGCGTGAGCTTAACGCGTGCCTTTCGGCTACCTCCGAGTGGCTTGGTTGTCTTGCCACGCCACTACAGTTATCATGACAGTATTAATCTGTTCAGATGGACTCCACTTCAAACATGTTTACGTACTTTCAAAAACACAATTCGAACCCAAGTAGGCCTATAAACTATAAAAAGCACCAAACACAGGTGTTGATGATGTAACTATAATGAATGTACTAACAACACATCTGTAGCACTAACAGACGTTAACATCATACATTAAGGGTCGACCTGCGACAGCAATCGCACAACTTGCGTACAGGCCGCTACACGCCGCCGCGAGCGCTAAGAGTGCATTGCGATCGCAGGCGCGCGTGTTGCGTACGGGCCGCGAGGGGCCCCACGAGCGCAACCATATATAAGTGCCGACGCAGTTCGGCCAGCTCTCATTTTGTTGGCATCTCATTTTTGCCTATTTTCTTATTTGCTTAGTTGTTTAGCTCTTATTCGTTTATGGCTCATGTTATTGTGCTCTCTTTCAGGCATTCTGATTGTTTTGATTTACTCCCAATTGAGAAGTGCTCATTCTGGCGTTTCACTTTTGCATATTTCTCATTTTGCTGATAATATGCTCCTTAGCTTTTTACAGTTGAATTGATTAACATAGTCTCATGTACTGTTTGTTCATTTCAGCCTGTTCTTATTTTGATGTTCTTTAAATACTGTACTAATTATTGGAAGCATTTCTTCCCTTAACCTTGTGTAAAGTATTTTCGATGTAAGATTTGTTCTGTGACACAGGCGTAAGTTTTTGAATATAAATTACATGCGAAACTGTGCTTTAAAAGGAATTCATTTTTTCAGTTTTTACTACATCAGACGAAAATTTTGTGATATGAGGGAGAAATTTGAGCGGCGAACCCATGGAAATAGACTCAAGTGATCCCCTTTAAAAATAAAAATTTGTGTGACACTGAAAGACGCGACACTGCAGGCACCGAAAATTTATATATATAAAATTATACGTCATACAGACAAAGTGAAGGGGAGATGGAGGGCAATTTTTATCCCTATTCTGCCAATGCTATTTTACCCTTTGAATAGGTACACTTTTCAAAAGAACTACAAGTGATAAAACAATGAGATTTTTACTGCATATATATAACATATATGCCTCAACGTACAATTAAAATGAACATAATAACTCTTATGATTTTGAAGAAAGAAATTTTATTCTTTCACTAGTAAAATTTCACTTTTTTGTACATTAATTGTTATAGAACAGTTTCTCATAATTTACTTGTCATATCGTATTACCAACTGAAGTACAAACTGACCAAATTTCATGTTTCTAACACCATTAGTTTATCAAATAATGGTACTTAAAAGTAAAAAGAAATGTAGTTCTGAGAAAAATCCATTTAAAGTGGAATATTGCAATTCTAGTATAGTTATTGATGAGAATTACTTACACTAATATTTTCCTGCGCCATAGTGAGCATCATCTGAATCATATTGATCTTCTTTTCTTCTCTTGGTCCCTCTTCTTTTCTGTCTGGCTTCTTTTGTACATTTTAAATTAGCAATATCTGCTTTGCCGATTCTCTCTTTATCTATTTGCACCAAAACTTTTGCCCAATATTTCCAAAACATCCAATTTTCTAATTGCACCATCACTGAAGCATAAAATAGCATCATAAATACCAAATTTTGGGGTTGTAAGCTGAACATATACAGTTTTCAGTAACCAGTTCCAAATGACAGACTTTACACATTCATTTAAATTTTGGGTTTTCCCATGAAGACATTTCTTCAGCAAGGTATCTTTACAAAGGTTTCATTCATTACTGATGCAGGTAAAGAATGTTTGTGGTCATATCTGGCACTTCTCCTGTACTTGCACCAAGTGTTGGGACCATTTGGGCAAAGACTGTGCGTCAGAAAAACCATACCTCACGAAACAATTGTCGTATTTATGTAAAACAAAAACTGTTTCAAGCAGAAGAGAACAGGTATTTCAAATATGCTAAAATCTAAAAGTCCGTCTCCCTTGAAACTGAATTCAGTCTTCATTTTTGATGACATACACTGTGAAAAACAAGATTGTATAAGAAATTAATCTGTTTTGGTACACTTAGCTCGACCAATGAATTCTATATTTCTCAGATTAATTACAACTTCTTTAAGAGTTGGTGTATGACAAGACAAACCTTAGCATGCTAACGGAGACTACCTACAACTTCCTTAAATCTATACATTTTAAGCTACACAACAACAACAACAACAACAACAATAATAATCATGAAGTTACTTTACATGATTTTGCGTGTAGAATATGATGACTGAATTATTCAGTGTAAGTATTTCTCACATATATCTTATACTTTAATAATGTTTAATAACAATCTTCAGGGAATAGTTATTTTACACCAAGACGCTATAACACTTCCAAGTAATAGCTTTCCATACCTGAAAGGGAAATTAGTATAAACAGACGAATGTGAAACATAACTGTATAACAGTTTACAACAGAATTCTGACCAGAGCGTTTACAATTTAGTAGATGACATGTATTCGAAATTCTAAAGTTCATCCTAGGAAGGTAATAAAGATTGGTGTGGTTTGTCAAGTGTGAGATGATCCAAGAAACAGCGCCCGTTGTCATAATTGACTATGCAAAACAAAATGAAATTGTTAAAACAGAACCTGTTGAATATATGGAATATCAGGCTCAAGAAAATTTCCCAGCAGGCACAGTTGCATATTCGTTAATACTTCAAAATAAGGTAACTAATTATCCATCACTCACTGGGCTAACACAAATAGTTGTATAAAAAGGAATTGAAAGCATTTGAAGGATTTCATGATGAGAATGGGGAATTGATGGCGATAAACATTGGTTTCATAACATTTGGGGTGGGGTGGGGGGGAAGAAGGAGGTATTGTTACAATTTTCTGCATGAATCTGTCATCACAAAGAGCATTTTTAGGTGTCAAATGCTTCAAGACACAAAGAAGTGAAATATGGTTGACCTGTAAACTCCATGGTTTGCTCTGGAAAGAATCTAATATGCACTACACATATTCGACCATACAAACACACATAATTATTTGGAAGGATGTGAAAAAGTGACTTGTGTTGGAGCCATATATGAACATGCTGCAGTAGAAAATCTAGAAAATAATAAAGACCCTGCATTATGTACTTTGAACACTCCATGTGATACACTTATGAATGCATATGAAAAAATGTACTCATACTTTTAAACTGGAGGACAAATAAATAAATTAGCGATTTTTAATGAAACACAGCTGTTTTACATCACTCACATCAGCACAGTTCATACTAATATCTTTACTCCTTAGCACATGTAACAATTAAGTATGTGCATGACATGGCATGATGCAGCGGTGACCTGTATCGTGGTGTCAGTGGTACGGTGAATAATGTAATGCACAACATGATGGGTAAATACTGGAAATTGCAGTTAGCTAGGAGATGGATGTGAGCATTATATTTCTTTATTAGAGGCATGCTGGAGCTTTCTAACAGCATGCAGAAACCTCACTGTACCATGGTTAAGGACATGCCACAACATGCTCAAGTATTGGAAATCACCGTTAGCCATCTTTGCACCGCTGTCAAAGAGGATACGACAGTACATGGTGGTGGCATACATCTGGTTATCTCCAGATGTAACACACATTCATTAACGTTTAGAAATACGCATAAGTATTGGAAATTGTGGTTAGTTGGGAGACAGACATAGGCATTAGATTTCTGCAGTAGTGGCTTGATGCATACAACAAACACTTTTGAGTAATACTGCTATAAATACTGAATGTGCATTCTTTGTTAGTAGTAGAAATGAATACCATCAAGGATACCATGTACAGTTTAGCTCAGTAGGTAGTTAGTGTAACACTAGGCTTGGCATGTAATGCATTGAACCTGCATGAAGATTTGGAATGTAAATTTTTGAATTTGTCGTTGCACTCTTTACATTATCATGTAGTCACTACTTCAAGGAAAGCCAAAACGTACCAAACATTCAAAATTGACCAGGTACTATGGACAATAGATTGCGCTGCATGAACAAATGGAGTGTGTGCATGTTGTGTACATGATATTCATACAGTGCTATGATTTAGATGACAATGCATTATACTACAGAAAAAAGGTATATTGGGTCAATTTGGTATGAGATGTCATACGCTTGTACGATATAAGCAATTGCATAAGACTAGTTGCAATTACAGGAAACAGAAGTACGCAATGATCTTTTCTCAGTGTACAGAAGCTATCACTCATGTTATAGTACTCCTTTCCTTATCGGAAATAACCATTCAGTGTGTGTGTGTGAACATTTTTAACTGTAGTAATTATGTGTATTGGCTGGCAGTAATCGACTGACAATTGTATATCTACTGAAAATATTTTAGACGCTCTGAACACGTGTGTTACTCCATGAATGTTGAATCAGATTGTATACATATATGAAATGTGGTCGATTCTGAATTGTGGAGAGAAAGAGCCTAAAAATTCAATGTCTTTATGACGAGATTGCTGGTGAGACTAACACAGTTACATTCTGCACTCCTTTTATTAATCACAAAGTCAGTTGTCGGGAGGCACAGATTCCATAGGAGGTCCGATTTGCGGACAAGCCTGCAGCATGGTCCACGCTATTTCACACTTCAACTATGAGAGCTGTCCAGCCCCACTATTTGGGTCTGCATTACAGATTGCAGAATCGCTCTGTCCATAAATTAATCTCTGTATACAGGTTCTACTGATGCACTTGGAGATTATGTGGAGTGTTATAGACTGGATTAGAAAATGAATCTAATATTCATAATAAAAGGCAACATACTAACAGATAGTCTGGGGTATTAGTATAACAGCGATTGTTTACAGTCAGAGTATTTTGCGCTCAAGCTAGTATTCAGATACAGGCACGGGTGCGGGGTAAGTGAAAAAACCTTTCTATACAATTATGTACTCCACGTATCACATAGTGACTGCGAAGATGGCGTGTAACAAAAGAGCTTGTGAACAAAGAACGTTTATGATACTGCAATAACGGATTTTTAATTTAGATGTATTCAAGTAGCTTCGTATACGCTCCCCAGTTATGTCTTCCTGCATTTCGCTGCAGTTTTCTAATGCTGCAACTTCTCTGTATACTACAGCATCATCCGCGAAAAGCGGCATGGTACTTCCGACATTATCTACTAGGTCATTCACATATATTGTGCAAAGCAATGGCCCCATAACACTCCTCTGTGGCACGCCAGCGGTTACTTTAACGTCTGTAGACGTCTCTCCATTGAGAACAACATGCTGTGTTCTGTTTGCTAAAAACTCTTCAATCCAGCCACACAGCTAATCTGACATTCCTTAAGCACTTACTTTGTTTATCAGGCGACAGTGCGGAACCGTATCGAACGCCTTCCTGAAGTCAAGGAAAATAGCATCTACCTGGGAGCCTGTATCTAATATTTTCTGGGTCTCATGAACAAATAAAGCGAGTTGGGTCTCACACGATCGCTGTTTCCGGAATTCATGTTGATTGCTACAGAGTAGATTCTGGGCTTCCAGAAATGACATGATACGCGAGCAAAAAACATGTTCTAAAATTCTACAACAGAGCGATGTCAGAGATGTAGGCCTATAGTTTTGCACATCTGCTCGACGACCTTTCTTGAAAACTGGAACTACCTGTGCTCTTTTCCAATCATTTGGAACCTTCGGTTCCTCTAGAGACTTGCGGTACACGCCTGTTAGAAGGGGGGCAAATTCTTTCGCGTGCTCTGTGTAGAATCGAATTGGTATCCCGTCAGGTCCAGTGGACTTTCCTCCGTTGACTGATTTCAGTTGCTTTTCTATTCCTTGGACACTTATTTCGATGTCACCAATTTTTTCGTTCGTGCGACGATTTAGAGAAGGAACTGCAGTGCAGTCTTCCTCTGTGAAACAGCTTTGGAAAAAGGTGTTAAGTGTTTCAGCTTTAAGCGTGTAATCCTCTGTTTCAATGCCATTATCATCCCAGAGTGTCTGGATATTCTGTTTCGATCCACTTACTGATTTAACGTAAGACTAGAACTTCTAGGATTTTCTGTCAAGTCGGTACATAGAATTTTACTTTCGAATTCACTGAACGCTTCACGTATAGCCCTCCTTACACTAACTTTGACATCGTTTAGCTTCTGTTTCTCTGAGAGGTTTTGGCTGCGTTCAAATTTTCAGTGAAGCTCTCTTTGCTTTCGCAGTAGTTTCCTAACTTTGTTGTTGAACCACGGTGGGTTTTTCCCATCCCTCGCAGTTTTACTCGGCACGCACCTGTCTAAAACGCATTTTTCATCTACATCTACATTTATATTCCGAAAGCCACCCAATGATGTGTGGCGGAGGGCACTTTACGTGCCACTGTCATTACCTCCCTTTCCTGTTCCAGTCGCGTATGGTTTGCGGGAAGAACGACTACCGGAAAGCCTCCGTGCGCGCTCGAATCTCTCTAATTTTACATTCGTGATCTCTACATCTACATCTACATACATACTCCGCAATCCACCATACGGTGCGTGGCGGAGGGTACCTCGTACAACAACTAGCATCTGTTCTCTCTGTTCCACTCCAAAACACAACGAGGGAAAAATGACTGCCTATAAGCCTCTGTACGAGCCCTAATCTCTCTTATCTTATCTTTGTGGTCTTTCCGCGAAATATAAGATGGCGCCAGTAAAATTGTACTGCAGTCAGCCTCAAATGCTGGATCTCTAAATTTCGTCAGTAGCGATTCACGAAAAGAGCGTCTCCTTTCCTCTAGAGACTCCCACCCGAGTTCCTGAAGCATTTCCGTAACACTCGCGTGATGATCAAACCTACCAGTAACAAATCTAGCAGCCCGCCTCTGAATTTCTTCTATGTTCGCCCTCAGTTCGACCTGATAGGGATCCCAAACGCTCCAGCAGTACTCCTCGGGTAGTATAAGTAGGGGGAAGCAATAAATTCGATACCTCATCCCGAAACGCACCCTCTCGAAACATAGACAGCAAGCTACACCGTGATGCAGAGCGCCTCTCTTGCAGAGTCTGCCACTTGAGTTTGCTAAACATCTCCGTAACGCTATCACGGTTACCAAATAACCCTGTGACGCAACGCGCCGCTCTTCTTTGGATCTTCTCTATCTCCTCTGTCAACCCGACATGGTACGGATCCCACATTGATGAGCAATGCTCAGGTATAGGTTGAACGAGTGTTTTGTAAGCCACCTCCTTTGTTGATGGACTACATTTTCTAAGGACTCTCAAAATGAACCTCAACCTGGCATCCGCCTTACCAACAGTTAATTTTATATGATCATTCCACTTGAAATCGTTCCGCACGCATACTCCCTGGTATTTTACAGAGGTAACGGCTACCAGCGATCTTTCCGATTGCCTTGAACTTCTTCCATAAACAGTCAACATTGTCAGTGTCGGAACAGGAATTTTCGTTTTGATCTGTTAGGTAGTCTGAAATCTGCCACCTATTACTCTTGCTAAACAGATAAACCTTCCTCCCTCTTTTAATATTCCTATTTACTTCCATATTCAGGGATGCTGCAACGACCTTGTGATCACTGATTCCCTGTTCTGCGCTTACAGAGTCGAAAAGTACGGGTCTGTTTGTTATCAGTAGGTCCAAGATGTTATCTCCACGAGTCGTTTCTCTTTTTAATTGCTCGAGGTAATTTTCGGATAGTGCACAAAGTATAACGTCACACAATGCTCTGTCCATACCACCCGTCCTAAATTTCTAAGTGTCCCAGTCTATATCTGGTAAATTGAAATCTCCGCCTAAGACTATAATATGCGAAGGAAATTTATGTGAAATGTATTCCAGATTTTCTCTCAGTTGTTCTGCCACTAATGCTGCTGAGTCGAGGGGTCGGTAAAAGTAGCCAATTATTAACCTAGCTCGGTTGTTGAGTATAACCACCACCCACAATAATTCACAGGAACTATCCACTTCTATTTCACTACAGGATAAACTACTACTAACAGAGACAAACATACCACCACCGGTTGCATACAATCTATCCTTTCTAAACACCGTCTGTGCCTTTGTAAAAATTTCGGCAGAATTTATCTCTGACTTCAGCCAGCTTTCCGTACCTATAACGATATCAGCTTCGGTGCTTTCTATCAGCGCTGGAAGTTCTGGTACTTTTCCAACGCAGCTTCGACAGTTTACAATTACAATACCGACTGCTGCTTGATCCCCGCATGTCCTGACTTTGCCCCCCACCCTTTGAGGCTGTTGCTCTTTTTGTACTTGTCCGAGGCCATCTAACTTAAAAAACCGCCCAGTCCACGCCACACAACCCCTGCTACCCGTGTAGCCGCCTGCTGTGTGTAGTGGACTCCTGACCTATCCAGTGGAACCCGAAACCCCACGAGCCTATGGCGCAAGTCGAGGAATATGCAGCACACCCGGTCGCAGAACCGTCTCAGCCTCTGATTCAGACCCTCCACTCGGCTCTGTACCGAAGATACGCTGTCAGTCCTGTCGACGATGCTGCAGATGGTGAGCTCTGCTTTCATGGTTCAAATGGTTCAAATGGCTCTGAACACTATGGGACTTAACATCTGTGATCATCAGTTCCCTAGAATTTAGAACTAATTAAACCTAACTAACCTAAGGACATCACACACATCCGTGCCCGAGGCAGGATTCGAAGCTGCGACCGTAGTGGTCACGCGGTTCCAGACTGAAGCGCCTAGAACCGCACGGCCACACCGGCCGGCTCTGCTTTTATCCCGCCAGCGAGACTGGCAGTCTTCAACAAATCAGATAGCCACTGGAAGCCAGAGAGGATTTCCTCCGGATCCGTAGCGACACACATCATTGGTGCCGACATGAGCAACCACCTGCAGATGGGTGCTCCCTTTACCCTTCATGGCACCCGGAAGGACCCTTTCCACATCTCGAATGACTCCCCCCGGTACGCACACGGAGTGCACACTGGTTTTCTTCCCCTCCGTTGCAGCCATGTCCGTAAGGCGCCTCATTACGCGCCTGACGTTGGAGCACCCAACTATCAGTAAGCCCATCCTCTACAATCTTGCAATCTTGAACAGGACAAGCAGCCATGTCCGGCCGCATGCATAAATATCCCTTACAATCCAATCAGTTGCTACAGGACTGCTCGTCAGTGTGGGATCCGTACCAGGTCGGGTTGACAGAGGAGATAGAGAAGATCCAAAGAAGAGCGGCGCGTTTTGTCACAGGGTTATTTGGTAAGCGTGATAGCTTTACGGAGATGTTTAGCAAATTAAAGTGGCAGACTCTGCAAGAGAGGTGCTCTGCATCGCGGTGTAGCTTGCTGTCCAGGGTTGGGTTGTTGGGTTGTTGGGTTGTTTGGGGAAAGAGGCCAATCAGCGAGGTCATCGGTCTCAGCGAATTAAGGAAGGATGGGGAAGGAAGTCAGCCGTGCCCTTTCAAAGGAACCATCCCGGCATTTGCCTTGTTGTGCAGGTTTCGAGAGGGTGCGTTTCTAAATGAGGTATCGAATACATTGCTTCCCCCTACTTATACCTCCTGAGGAGATCACGAATGTAAAATTAGAGAGATTCGAGCGCGCACGGAGGATTTCCGGCAGTCGTTCTTCCCGCGAACCATACGCGACTGGAACAGGAAAGGGAGGTAATGACAGTGGCACGTGAAATGCCCTCCGCCACACACCGTTGAGTGTATTGCGGAGTATAAATGTAGACGTAGATGTAGATGAAAACTTCCCACACATGTACTGCTTAAATGATAACTCCTCTAGCGTAAGTGGATATTGAAACTGTTTCTGAAAGTAATTCTCGCTTTCATTAGCTGCTTCATTCTGTATGTAAGACGCCTGAGATCTCACTAAAGACATCTTCTCAACATGAAGTGACATAGGGCAAATGGGTCTGAAGAAATGACTTTGGTTTTTTTAGTTTTCTGATTTTGTTTACATGTGTATGAAATGGGGATTGTACGCTATATTACAATTGCCTAATTTCAGGTAACGTATTATATATACATAATGTTTCACTTTTTGCACAATGATTGACTATTGTATTTTACTTTGTGTTCCCTACAAATAATTGATGATCATAAGTCTCACAGCAGGCACTGAAAAATATATTATATTCCATTAAAAGGTACTGACTACAGTTTTGGAGCAGAGACAGCAACACAATGCTAGTGACATGCTTGACACATTATTCAATAAGTACTACACTCATGCTAATTAATTAAGAATAATGCTGATACATGGTGAAACAACGCTCTGGTGGGTCGTTTGCGGGTTTAATACACGTCAGGGTATGACCATGGGTGCATTTGACTTGCGGTCGTCGCACGGTGGCGCTGGCAGCACTCCGCATACGCAAAGGTGTGTTGGTGCATATCAGAGTACAGTGCAGCGAGTAAGTGTGAAGATGTTTTCAGACGTGCTATTGGTGACTGTGTGAAAACGGCTCGAAGAACACATATTGATGACGGTATAAGGGTTTGAATACTAGGGTGACTGGAGGCTGGTCAAACACAGCAGGTCGTACCACAGGCCGTCCATGTGTCACAAAGTGTGATCGATCTCAAGATTGTGGCGACGATTCGATCAGACAGGAAACGTGCCCAGGCGCTACAGTACGGGACGTCCACAGTGTACAACACCACAAGAAGACCGATATCTCACCATCAGTGCCCGCACACCGCAACGGAGTACTGCAGGCAGCCTTGCTCGGTACCTTACTGCAGCCTCTGGGACAGTTGTCTCCAGACGCATTCCTCAGACGACATAATAGACATGGTTTATTCGCCCAGAGACCTGCAAGGTGCATTCCACTGACCCCTGGTCACAGGAGAGCCGTAAAGCTTGGTGTCAAGAACACAGTACATGGTCATTGGAACAGTGGTTCCAAGTTATCTTTGTGCCAATTCTTAAGTAGCCGTCATCTTTGTAGAAGCGCATGCATCTACACTCTTTTCAAACCGTCTATGAGAGTTCGTTTATTTTAGTTTCAAAAACTGTTTTAAAACGATGGGAAACTTGTCTGGCTGAAGGTAGGGGTAGTTGTGCGTTGCTATATGGAAGACGCGATGGTATACAGGATCCCATTTTATTCTGTTTCTCCCACAAGAGAATGTCTTTAACAACAGCCTGAATGACACCCTTGTGAAAATTGTGACGTAACGCATTATGTGGTTTTTGCTGTAATTGCCCCCTCCAAATCGTGAGTGCCATCATATACTGCGGCCATCTGTCCAGGCGCCCATTTCTTAAGATTCTTTTGACCAATGGCGGGATTTCAACGGCCTTACTGACTGTTGTAGCGTATCTACATAGCACAAATTAGTGAATACACGACAAAGTGCACTTCAAACAGTGATAAAAATGATTTGATTCTGATGACCGTTGAAGAGGCTAGTCATCCACAGGATACATGAAGGTGTCCAGACAGCACCAATTTTTAATTCATTAACAGTTCATAGAAATAGTTGTAGTAAAAATCCCGTTCGAGTAGTATCAGGATGAAGTACGTAGAGCAGATGTAGAGTCCGAGGTTATCATAGTATGGGGGCATTGTACTCAGGGCGAGGTTGCTGCCTCACCCTACGTTCCTAGTTACGGTAGAAACGCGACTTACTGGTTGCTTTCGCATATTTATAGCTGGTGAAATTGGGTAACCATATCGTTATTGGCGCTGTTGGTATCGGAGCGGGTATCAATATCCCTTCTCCCTGGAGCCTAGACATTTAAGAAGAATCGATGGCCTACGGCGAGAAATGGTAAAATGGTATGTCAGTCGCTGAGCACCAAGGGCACCCTCCTCGTTCAATGGTGCTGAAGGTTCTAGAACGTTTCCTTCACTGTCTAGCAGAAGACTCTCACTGGCCAGAAGCAGCCAGAGGACCCTAAAGGGGACTCTCTGTAGATAGAGTTGACTATTCCATAATGCAGCTCGAATGACTGTGCTGGAGGGACGGAGACACCGTCTAAACCTCCAGCCGTGGATGTACGATGTGCTTAGACATCGTTATGGAGACAAATACCGGTCTGACACTGGAAAGAACGTGATGAGGTAGTCTTCAGCAGGTGTAGTTGCTTCCGAGTCTGGCGTTCATGTGTGATTTCTGTTGAATTTTGGTCGCTACGATGTCTGTAAGAACCGAAAACTGCGGTACGAATTTGGCCAAGAAAAGTAGTGCCAGACCTTAAAACGTTCCCCGAACTACGTTTAAAGATGCTCTCTGTACAACTTCTCTTCCACTTTGGTGAATAATCAAATGATATTTGTCTTAGGCGATTAGCAAAGCAAGAAAGAAAAATTATCTTACTGTAGGGAGCGGCGGTAAAATCGGCACAATCAGTAACTCTTCGTCCGTTACTAACGAAGTGATGAGTAACCGTGAGAGAAATATCAATATTTCAACGCCATTATTTGCGTTGTGACGAAGTTCTTCTTTTGAAAGTTTCAGACCTCGTGAAATGAAATTTGAATAAACGCAGGTTCTGTTCTGATCGTGCAATAAGCGTTTAAGGCAGCAGCAATGGGTGACGATCAATAGCATCATTGTATTAGTAACAACCAACTTCATTAGCAGCTCCCCTATATGACGCAGTGAAAACGTGTAAAACACCGGTAGGACGGGAAATATTAGCAATGTCAAACAAAAGTAATACAGATTTAAATCGTATGTAGACGGTAAAGGCACCAAGAAGCAAATACGAGAAGAATTGAGCTTCACCTATCAGTTTTTTTGAAACAATAACATGACGATAATATTACGCACAGGTTATAGTTTCTACATCATATCATATCTTGGGAGGCTGTGCATTCCTTGCCATAATGTTCTATTACATCTGCTACACCGCTAAACGCAAGGAGAAGATGTTCCGTGAGAAGAAGGATCATCCCTTGATGCTAGCAATTTGCAGGAAGAGACTCTCAAGAATATTTCAAACTTTTATCAGCCACGTACGTTCGGGAGAAAACCTGGGAAATAGCCGTGAAAGTAGCATCAGTGGTTGCAGCGCACGTCATGCATGCAAATGGACAACGAGAGTAAGAGGTAGTGATTGTAAGCGTCTTGTGACTCAAGACTGTACCCGCAAAGACCAGATGAATGCGGTGCCAAGGTTCTCTGGATGTGGTCCCAGATAAAAAACTCTGACAGGGCGGCCAGGCTGGAGGTTCGGACTGCGCGGTGACAAACCGATTGTTCGTGATCTGAGTCACTGACTGGTCAGCATACACGATGCATGCCAACCTATTCACGAAACTAGCTCTCCAGTGACCGTGGTCCAAGAGAAATACGATATGGTACCGCAGCGTAGCAAAGCTTGTTGGTTATTGACAGTCTGAAATCATCAAAAGAGGAGCGGATGATGTTTTGGTTTGTGGGGCGCTCCACTGCGCCGTTATCAGCGCCCGTACAAATTCCCAACCTTTGCTCGGTCCAATCGCACCACTTTCATGAATGATGATGAAATGATGAGAACAACACAAACACCCAGTCATCTCAAGGCAGATGAAAATCCGTTACCCCGCCGCGATTCGAACCCGGGACCCCGTACTCGGGAAGCGAGAACGCGACCGCGAGACCACGAGCTGTCGGCAAGTGGAAAGGAAAACGTAACACCTGATCACAGAAGCCTATCTTTGGGGGTGTAGGAAGGGGCGGGGTGGTTGCTATAACAGGAGTTATCTTTTCCAGGAGTGTGAGAAAACATGCCAGCTTCTGTTTCACGAGTTCTTTCGCCATTTCATTCCTGACACTAACAGAAGTGGGCGGGCAACCAGAGAGTTCGTGGGCTTAGCCTGTCCCTGTTATCGCTAAACAGAGCACAAAAATATTATACCCACAAAGTACTTGAGGCAGTGAATTCAATAATCTTAGTTTGCCGTATATTTCATGTTTACAGAGGGCATAGTTAAAAAATGGTTCAAATGGCTCTGAGCACTATGGCACTTAACATATGAGGTCATCAGTCCCCTACAACTTAGAACTACTTAAACCTAACCAACCTAATGACATCACACACATCCATGCCCGAAACAGGATTCGAACCTACGGCAGTAGTGGTCGCGCCGTTCCAGACTGAAGCGCCTAGTACCGCTCGGCCACTCCGGCCGGCCAAAGGCATAGTTAACGTAGCCTATCAGTTACTAAAGCATTTTTAGGATTTGGTTGTACTGTGAAGGCTTTCGTGCTATTATTATTCTGTGGTAAGGAGAGATTTGGAATTGTAAAATAAAGAAAATCATGAACGATTGAGGGTTGTCTTCATTAAAAGAATTGTTTTTCAGCAAAATCTGTAGCTGAATATATGTATCAATGCTTTATGTTGTATGTGTTTATAACAAAGACATGGCTATTACGTTTGGTAAATCATGTTAGTGCAGTAGAACGTTCTTTGATACGACGGTCTTTCAGAGCTGTTTTACATTTTTTAATTTTGAAATGCAATTAGGTAAGTGCTCGCGTCGGACCAAAATGGAGGAAATTTTCTTCTTCCTATTCTGAAATTGAAATGCATTTTCTCTGTCTATGTGTATGGAATAGTATAATCACATAATTATTAGTATTATTGTTTCACGTTAAACTGCCATTACTGTCCGTCTGATCCACGCGATTGTTGGATGACTTTCTGCCTTTATCATGCGTGACCCGACGCGAGTGAGTGTTTTCTACCGCAGGTCTACAGATGGTCGAATAAAGTTCTTTTTATTAGTTGTACGTAAGTAAATGAAATTGCTTACGAATATTTTTCTTTTATAACAGTTTCTCTTCTCTTAGTCGCATGAATAGTTTCTTCTTCCTTGATGCAAAATGCTTGAAAATCTTTGCTGAACCACCTTGCAATGTTAATGATAAATCTGCTAGACGTTTCTCTGAACCTTGACATGGGAGACTGAGAAACTGCCTTATTCTTCAGAAACTATTGAAACCAGAGCAGACTCACAAACTTTGTGGCCTGAGTTTTGCGGATTCGCCACAGGCTCCTCATCTCCCCAATTCAATTCAATACCCCCTCACTATTTATGTGATCTACCCATCTAATCTTCAGCATTCTTCTGTAGCACCACATTTCGAAAGCTTCTATACTCTTCTTGTCTAAACTATTTTTCGTCCACGTTTCACTTCCATACATGGCTACACTCCATACAAATACTTTAAGAAACGACTTCCTGACATTTAAATCTATACTCGATGTTAACAAATTTTTCTTCTTCAGAAACGCTTTCCTTGCCATTGCCAGTCTACATTTTATATCCCTCTACTTCGACCATCATCAGTTATTTTGCTCCCCAAATAGCAAAACTCCTTTACTACTTTAAGTGTATCATTTCCTAATCTAATTCCCTCAGCATCACCCGACTTAATTCGACTACATTCCATTATCCTCGTTTTGCTTTTGTTGATGTTCGTCTTATACCCTCCTTTCAAGACACTGTCCATTCCGTTCAACTGCTCTTCCAAGTCCTTTGCTGTCTCTGATAGAATTACAATGTCATCGCCAAACCTCAACGTTTTTATTCCTTTTCCATGGACTTTAATACCTACTCCAAATTTTTCTTTTGTTTCCTTTACTACTTGCTAAATATACAGATTGAATAACATCCGAGAGAGGCTACAACCCTGTCTCACTCCCTTCCCAACAACTGCTTCCCTTTCATACCTCGCCTTTCGGTCCCTGTATTTTACCCCTGCCACATTCAGAATTTGAAAGATAGTATTCCAGTCAACATTGTCAAACGCTTTCTCTAAGTCTACAAATGCTAGATATGTAGGTTTCATCTTCATCTACATCCTCTTCCACTTCCATAATATTGTCCTCAAGTACATCGACCTCGTACAGACCCTCTATGTACTCCTTCCACCTTTCTGCTTTCCCTTCTTTGCTTAGTACTGGGTTTCCATCTGAGCTCTTCATATTAATACAAGTGGCTCGCTTTTCTCCAAAAGTCTCTTTAATTTTCCTGTAGGCAGTATCTATCTTACCCCTATTGAGATAAGCCTCTACATCCTTACATTTGTCCTCTAGCCGTCCCTGCTTAGCCAGTTTGCACTTCCTGTCGATATTATTTTTGAGACGTTTGTATTCCTTTTTGCCTGCTTCATTTACTGCATTTTTATATTTTCTCCTTTCATCAATTAAATTCAATATTTGTTCTGTTACCCAAGGGTTTCTACTAGCCCTCGTCTTTTTACCTATTTCATCCTCTGCTGCCTCCACTATTTCATCCCTCAAAGGTACCCATTCTTCTTCTACTGTATTTCTTTCCCCCATTCCTGTCAATTGTTCCCTTATGCTCTCCCTGAAACTCTGTACAACCTCTGGTTCTTTCAGTTTATCCAGGTCCCATCTCCTTAAATTCCCACCTTTTTGCGGTTTCTTCAGTTTTAATCTACAGTTCATAAGCAATAGATTATGGTCAGAGTCCACATCTGCCCCTGGAAATGTCTTACAATCTAAAACCTGGTTCCTAAATCTCTGTCTTACCATTACATAATCTATCAGAAACCTGTGAGTATCTCCAGGCTCCTTCCATGTATACAACCTTCTTTTATGATTCTTGATCCAAGTGTTAGCTATGATTAAGTTATGCTCTGTGCAAAATTCTACGACGCGGCTTCCTCTTTCATTTCTTACACCCAATCCATATTCACCTACTACGTTTCCTTCTCTCCCTTTTCCTACTACCGAATTCCAGTCACTCATGATTATTAAATTTTCGTCTCCCTTCACTATCTGAATAATTTTTTTTTTATTTCATCATACATTTCTTCATTTTCTTCGTCATCTGCAGAGCTAGTTGGCATATAAACCTGTAGTACTGTAGTAAGCGTGGGCTTCGTGTGTATCTTGGCCACAGTAATGCGTTCACTATGCTGTTTGTAGTAGCTTACCCGCACTCCTATCTTTTTATTCATTATTAAACCTACTCCTGCATTACCCCTATTTGATTTTGTATTTAAAACCCTGTATTTACCTAATCAAAAGTCTTTTTCCTCCTGCCACCGAACTTCACTAATTCCCACTATATCTAACTTCAACCTATCTATTACCCTTTTTAAATTTTCTAACCTACCTGCCAAATTAAGGGATCTGACGTTCCACGCTCCGATCCGTAGAACGCCAGTTTTCTTTGTGCTGATAACGACGTCCTCTTGAGTGGTCCTCGCCCCAGTGATCCAAATGGGGGACTATTTTACCTCCGGAATATTTTACCCAAGAGGACGCCATCATCATTTAACCATACAGTAAAGCTGCATGCCCTGGGGAAAAATTACTGCTGTAGTTTCCCCTTGTTTACAGCCGTTCGCAGTACCAGCACAGCAAGGCCATTTTGGTTAGTGTTGCAAGGCCAGATCAGTCAATCATCCAGACTGTTGCCCCTGCAACTACTGAAAAGGCTGCTGCCCCTCTTCAGGAACCACACGTTTGTGTGGCCTCTCAACAGATACCCCTCCGTTGTGGTTGCACCTACGGTAAGGCCATATGTATCGCTGAGGCACGCAAGCCTCCCCACCAACGGCAAGGTCCATGGTTCATGGGGGTAGGAATCAAAACTACTGTGGCTAAATGTATCGATTTTAATGATACAGTTTCAAAATCTGCAACATTAAATGTTAGGAGGAAGTGATTAAAAGCTACATATTAAAGCTACCTATCATTATTAAGATCTTTGTTCTGTGCTACTATTAAATATGTGTTCTGGTTATGTTACACTCATAAAAACCATTTCAAAAGCAGTTAACATTGTACCTCGCTTACTTAACCACTCTTATCCAAAATAAGCTCTCCCTTCCTACCGCTACCTCACCACCACAAGAAATTGCCTCAAACTTTTGTCAGATATGTGGGAATTGGGGGTAGGAAGGGGTGACAACTTTAAACTTCGCACCCGATGCCAAACTGCCTTCTACGCTACTGTTTAGGAGTGAACGGATGGTCGGCGGTTTCAGAGTAATAGTACATTAGATATCGTGGTCTAGGAGGACACAGACTCCCTTTTTCTGGCCAAAGGCGAGCTTAGGACCAGCAGTAAGTCGAGAGAGAGAGAACATCGACATAAGTGTGGTGAGCAGTGAATTAGAAAAAGGTTTAAAACTGGTATAAGAAGGAATGTGGCAGACATTGCACCGTTATGCCGGGAAGAGCATTGTGAGAACCAAATAACGTCACCAGATGTTTAGGGACAGTTATGAGAGGAATCTACACTCTCCATAATTGGTGGTTAGTGCCTCTTTCTCAGTCTGTGCGTGTTTGTGTTGCATTTGCTATAGGCCGTTTGTTGGTCTCAGATGGCTCTTAGCACTATGGGACTTAACATCTGAGGTCATCAGTCCCCTAGACTCAGGTCTACATAAGCCTCACTAACCTACGGGCATCACACACCTCCAAGCCCGAGGCAGGATTCGAACATGCGACCGCATCAGCAGCGCGGTTACAGACTGAAGCGCCTAGAACCGCTCGGCCACAGCGGCTGGCTGCAGGCTCCTGGGATTTCTCAGAAATATGCGTAGTATGGATTTCAGTTTCTGATTCCACGTTTCTCAAACTTGTTCTCCAGCTATAGACCACTCATATTTGACACCCATACATCGAAACGCATGTAGTGGAACCGGAAGTGTGTAATGGTCAGCGCTCATTAAAAACCGGAAGTGCTTTTTGATAGAATTAAATGATAAGAGCGCTAAATATCCATAAGAATAACACAGACCGGAAGTGAATTCTTCTGCAACGCGGGTCAAGTAAATATAAGGCACGCTCAACAGCAGCGAAAAATTCTAAGTCCGAATCAAGGTCACGCGCACTCAGAGGTGTAACACACGAAATACGGTATGCAACGGGAATACTAATCTATTTTCCCACTAATATCTCACGTCTGATTTAAAGTCGCTGGAGTAATATTTTCCTATGTCGTGGACGTGAATTCGGGTGGGGAATATGCCTTATTTTCTTAGGATGAAACCAAAATATTCGACGTATGGTTAAAGAATTAGACAATTACGTAAACTGCATTTTATTCCTGGCTCAGACAAATTAGCGAACAATAGGTCTAGGTCTGTCAATTGTTAATTGAAGTTACAGGATTATGAGCGCTATGAAATCCTATTGTACAATGTGAATCACCTAAAACTTGCACCGTAAAAATGGTGCTATTGATGTGCGGTTTTCACAGAATGGATTGGTAGGCAGGGGTTCGTAGTGTTAGCCAGTCAATAGATTATAATAATACTGTTAAAGTGTATTTTTCATGCGAACACACATTTTTCAAACAGAACAGTGCCTATTGATATTAATAAACTAGAAGAAGAATAAATTAGAATGTTAGCGGTGTTTCTTGCAGGATTTTATTGCAAGCCGTGTATGAGATACAGTGTTTCGAAAACTTCTCTCATCTACGTTTGTACAATACCTTTAGTAGTACACGCTAAAGAACAACACAAGAGAATACAGTAGTTATGTGGATTCTGATCAGTAAAGAGACAACTGAACATCACAGGTTGTGTTCAAAATGACCACTGGCAGCAGCAGTACACGCTTCCAGTCTGGTATGGATTGCTGTACACGTGCTGACACGTCCGAGCAAGTTGAGGTAATACGTCATTACATATCGTTGGACGTAGTTGGTATGTCACTATAGACAGCGCTGTTCAGCTTTCCCCACAGATAAAATCCGTGGAACTGACCGGTCAGGTTACAGGTCTTCTGGGTCCAATCGAACGGTTTGGAAACAATTCGTGAAGACGTGCCGTAGTTCTTCGTACACCATGGGCTTGGGAGCAATCCTATTGGTACCACAGATTCCCCATTGCAGTGGAACGTTTTATTGCGTTCGTGGAAAATGGTCTGTTAGGAGGCTACGATGCACGTGCGCGTTCGGTGTTCTGTCGACGAACAATTGGTCTATGAGCTCATGGTTCACCATTCCACACCACACGATTATACTACATGGACGTTGAAGTTCCACCTGACGAAACCAAACGGGATTATCAACAGACCAATAGTACATGCGTCGGTGGTTTACCTGGCCATGAGTGGTAAATGTGACTTCATGGCTAAGCAAGATACATGATACATTTAGAGTTATCCTGCCTTAATGTCCATGTACAGACGTTAATACGGTTCTCATAATCGTTTCCATGCTGCTTTTGATGGAGAGAGATGTGATATTAATGGAACCTTCGCCAACGGATAATGCATAGGACACTTACTTGACTCATGCCACTTTCTCGTGTGATTACGCGGGAGCTAACGTGTGATTCAACTGCAACAGCTGCAAGAACGTGAATGTTCCCCTCGTCTGTCGTCACTTGTTTCCTTCTGTTACGTTGTCTACGTGTTACTCTAGCACTTTCACGTAACTGGTTGAAGTGGTTGATACATAATTACCCAGCTGGTTGACATCTACTGAGATATTTTCCCGTACATGCCATACAAGAACGAACTGCATTCTTCCTACACACTCCATACACCATGAGCATTTAGGCTTTCTCTGCATTGCAAATTCCCATCGTCCACACACATCCTACTGTTTGGAATATCAAACACTAAGTGACTACAAGCCGTAGTGCACTGAAGGAGCAAGCTAGTACACTAGAAGCAAACACAAAAAAATCGTACCTAGCAACTATGCAGGTTGAATGGCACACACAAGTGTCAGTGTGGCAACTGTTAAAGATATACGATTCAGACTAAAATCCTGCAGCGAACACCACTGACATTCTATTTTACCCTACTTTTAGTTTGTTCATGTTAAAAGTCATCGTTCCATTAAAAAAATGTGTAATATTCAACAAAACACACGCACTCTAATTGTTATTACCATCTGTTGATTCCCTTACAATACGAACCCCTGTCTACCAATCCGTTCTGTGAAAACCGCTCATCAGTAGCATTTCCTATTTCCGCAGTATTTGTGGTGCAAGTTCTAGGCATTCACCCTGTGTGTTGGTATCTATAAAAACTGGTTGAATGAGTTGCTCTAAGTTACGTTAACACAACCTGCCGTATATACTGGGCGATTGTAATTAAACCGACGATGGTCCGTGTGCTGCAGTGTGGGCCGTATACACTGCGAGACGCTAGAACATACGTGTGTTCATTAATTATTGCGCTTGCGGAGTATGCTGAAAAAAAGGTTGTTCCACTCTCTGTCACCAGGCTAACATGTGGCGCTGTAAGCAGTCAGAATGTGCTGTGGGTGCATGAAAATGGAAGAAACAACCAAAAACATGATAACAATAGTTCTGCACGTTTATTGGTATACGGTCACAAATTACAACATGTGTGCCTCTCAATTCGGCTACATGCTGGATTCGTAACAAATCAGTTGCTCGCAGAATATCCGGTATCTCCGTATAGTGTCCTTGAGATCAGGAAAAGGGCGGATTCATAGAATTTCGGACAGAGAATTTATAAAGCCGAAGAGCTCGAAATTGCCTAGAGATGAGGCGGTCGTTAACGACTTTTTCTCGAAGCAAATCTTTCACCTGGCAAGCGACGTGTGATGTCTTCCCGTCTTGCGTGGAAACAGTAGTGTGGACACACTTGCGTTCTTGCAAACTGGAAACAAATATTGCACACGGAAGTCATAACGAGCAGATGTCATTGTACACCTAACAGATGTCAGTTTCTCAACGAAAAACGGAAAGAGAATGAAGGAGCTTCTGAAATCACACAACACAGTGAAATAAGTTGAGTACAGTGCATGTTCTTCTACGACATGTAGGGGAATAGAAACCCAGCCACAGGACCGTTCAGAATAAAATGTATCGCGTCGTTCCAAAGAGCATTCCCCAGCCACATGTCATTGATTTCCATGGGCTCCAAAACCCGAATAGCCAAGTCACTGCATTTTAGCCTACCTTGGAGATTTATTTGGTACACAGTCTGAATCTTATAGAGATACTAGTGTAAAATGTGCTGCAAAATCCTTTAATCATTTTACCCGGGGAGAGACAGTTACCGTGACACAGCTCGAGTACTGGCTGTAGAATTTGAGGCATGTGCTGCAAGGTCGGGTATAGCTGCAGCAACTTCAACAACTAACATGGGAATGAGCCGCCTCCTTCTCCC
Source organism: Schistocerca piceifrons (assembly GCF_021461385.2). NCBI lineage: Eukaryota > Metazoa > Arthropoda > Insecta > Orthoptera > Acrididae > Schistocerca > Schistocerca piceifrons. Next base: position 357,218,285 of record NC_060141.1, on the reverse strand, counting down.
TGCTACTACACCTAATTCGGCTGATTCTTCAAATTTCTTAATCACTTTCTTTAGCCTGTTTACGGACATGGGGCGTCTTTGTCGGAAATAGTTCCGCCCTGTAACACTACTACTTTTGCCTTTCCGATAAAACAACTTTATGAGCAGTGCATGGCCTTTCTTCTCAGTAGCTACTACGTCTCGTACGCAAATCTTCAACCTTCTTAAAACTCTACACCAACAGTCACTTCACAAAAGAAATCAACTCGAGTCGCCAAGCGACGAACAGCACAATGACGTCGAAACGGAAAACGTTTCACGTTCTGACTCCTTAAAACGCCATATTATCAACTGGTGACAGAAACTGGAACTATTATTTTCTCAGGAGACTTCACGAGCGTGCTGATTAATGAACATTCTACGATGTTTCAGCGTCCTGCGATACACATAGCCTACATTGCGGCACTTGGAACCCGTCCGTTTGATTATAAGAACTCGGTATAATTGACATATTCGGGAATTGGTTGGACAAACTGGTCTAACGAGTAAGTAGCATTACGACCATCAGTCATCACATGTATAATTGGCATATACCATATGATCGCAAGTATACGGATAGGTGTTAGCAGATAGTATTACGCCGTTATGACAGCTTAATCTCTGCTGGGTCACTTTCAATGAGGTGTACAAATATCTACGTAAGAATGGCAGCCCATTCTTCCTCGTCAGCCGAAATCAGAGAAGGTTGTGGTGAAACACAGGAGCGAAGTCGGCGTCCTGGCTCATCCCATTGAGTTCAGGTCTGACTGGTTTGACGCGGCCCGCCATGAATTCGTCTCCTGAGCCAACCTCTTCAGCTGAGAGTATCACTTGCATCCTACATTCCCTATTAATTGCTGGATGTATGTCAGTCTCTGTTTTCCCCTACAGGTTTTACTCTCTACAGCTCCTGGTACCATAGAAATTATACCGTGATCGCTTAATAGCTGTCCTATCACCCTCACCATTTTTCTTGTCAGCGTTTTCCATACATTTCCTTCCTTCCCCATTCTCCTGAGATCTTCCTCAGTCGTTACCATATCAGCCCACTTAGTGCTCAATATCCTTTTGTAGCACCAAATTTCAAATGCTCCGATTCTCTTCTTTTTCGGCTTTCCCACAGTCCATGTTTCACTGCCATAAAATGCTATGCTCAAAACGTACATTCTCGTAAATTTATTCCTCAAATTAAGACCTGAGTTTGATATTAGTAGACTTCTCTTGGCCCGGACTGCTCTTTTTGCCAGTGGCAGTCTGCTTTTTATGTCCTCCTTGCTCCGCAGTCATGTGTTATTTTTCTGCCTAGGTAGCAGAATTGCTTAACTTCATCGACTTCAGGATCACCAATCCCGATGTTAGGTTTCTTGCAATCCTCATTTCTCCGGCTTCTCATTACTTTTGTCTTTCTTCGATTTACCCTCAGTCCGTATTCTGTACTCATTAGAATGTTTATTCTATTCAGCAGATACTGCAATTCTTCTTCTCTTTCACCTATGGAGGAAATTTTTCTGTCATCAGCGAATCTTGTCATTGAACATCTTTTCACCCTAAATTTTAGTTCTGGTCTTGAACCTTTCTTTTATTTCCGTCACTGCTTCTTTGATGCATAGATTAAACAGCAGGGCGAAAGGCTGCAGCCCTTTCTTACACCAATTTTAATCTAAGCGTTTAATTTTTAGTCTTCCACGCTTATTATTCTCTTTTAGCTCTTGCCTACATTGGATTCCCCTATTGCTTACTACAATTTTTCTCAGAATTTCGAACATCTTGCACCATTTGACACTGTCGGTCGCTTTTTCCAGGTCGACAAATACAAATTCTATGGCTGGGTCTTGATTCTTCTTGAGTCTTGCTTCCATTTTTTTTTAGTCATCAGTCTTAAGACTGGTTTGATGCGGCAAAGAGATCGTCATCTAACAAAGCCACAGTTTAATTTTCCATTCTTCTATACAATATCCTTGCAGCAACGTGGACGAATGAGCTGTTAAAATGACTGTGCAACAATCCTCGCACATGTCGGTTCTTCCAGTTTTCGGAATGGTGTGGATGACGTTTATTCCCGAATGTCTGATGATATATCACCAGTTGCATACATTCTACACACCAACGTAAATAGTTGTTTTACTGCCATTTACCCCAATGATTTTAGGAATTCCGATGGAATGTTTTCACTCCCTTCTGCCTTATCAGATTTTAAGTCGTCCACAGCTCTTCTAAATTCTGATTCTTAAACTGAATCCCCTATCCCTTCTATACAGGGTGTTACAAAAAGGTACGGCCAAACTTTCAGGAAACATTCCTCACACACAAATAAAGAAAATATGTTATGTGGACATGTGTCCGGAAACGCTTAATTTCCATGTTAGAGCTCATTTTAGTTTCGTCAGTATGTACTGTACTTCCTCGATTCACCGCCAGTTGGCCCAATTGAAGGAAGGTAATGTTGACTTCGGTGCTTGTGTTGACATGCGACTCATTGCTCTAAAGTACTAGCATCAGCACATCAGTACGTAGCATCAACAGGTTAGTGTTCATCACGAACGTGGTTTTGCAGTCAGTGCAATGTTTACAAATGCGGAGTTGGTAGATACCCATTTGTTGTATGGATTAGCACGGGGCAATAGCCGTGGCGCGGTACGTTTGTATCGAGACAGATTTCCAGAACGAAGGTGTCCCGACAGGAAGACGTTCGAAGCAATTGATCGGCGTCTTAGGGAGCACGGAACATTCCAGCCTATGACTTGCGACTGGGGAAGACCTAGAAGGACGAGGACACCTGCAATGGACGAGGCACTTCCTCGTGCAGTTGACGATAACCATAATGTCAGCGTCAAAGAAGTTGCTGCTGTACAAGGTAACGTCGACCACGTCACTGTATGGAGAGTGCTACGGGAGAATCAGTTGTTTCAGTACCATGTACAGCGTGTGCAGGCACTATCAGCAGCTGATTCGCCTCCACGGGTACACTTCTGCGAATGGTTGATCCAACAATGTGTCAATCCTCATTTCAGTGCAAATGTTCTCTTTACGGATGAGCCTTCATTCCAACGTGATCAAATTGTAAATTTTCACAATCAACATGTGTGGGCAGACGAGAATCCGCACGCAATTGTACAATCACGTCATCAACACAGATTTTCTGTGAACGTTTGTGCAGGCATTGTTGGTGATGTCTTGATTGGGCCCCATGTTCTTCCACCTACGCTCAATGGAGCACGTTATCATGATTTCATACGGGATACTCTACCTGTGCTGCTAGAACATGTGCCTTTACAAGTACGACACAACATGTGGTTCACGCACGATGGAGCTCCTGCACATTTCAGTCGAAGTGTTCGTACGCTTCTCAACAACAGATTCGGTGACCAATGGATTGGTAGAGGCGGACCAATTCCATGGCCTCCACGCTCTCCTGACCTCAACCCTCTTGACTTTCATTTATGGGGGCATTTGAAAGCTCTTGTCTACGCAACCCCGGTACCAAATGTAGAGACTCTTCGTGCTCGTATTGTAGACGGCTGTGATACAGTATGCCATTCTCCAGGGCTGCAACAGCGCATCAGGGATTCCATGCGACGGAGGGTGGCTGCGTGTATCCTCGCTAACGGAGGACATTTTGAACATTTCCTGTAACAAAGTGTTTGAAGTCACGCTGGTATGTTCTGTTGCTGTGTGTTTCCATTCCATGATTAATGTGATTTGAATAGAAGTAATAAAATGAGCTCTAACATGGAAAGTAAGCGTTTCCGGACACATGTCCACATAACATATTTTCTTTCTTTGTGTGTGAAGAATGTTTCCTGAAAGTTTGGCCGTACCTTTTTGTAACACTCTATATATAGACACCTGTTTCTGCTTCTAATACGTCATCAGACAAGTCTTCCCCTTCACAGAGACCTTAAATGTACTCTTTCCACCTACCGGCTCTTTCCTATCCATTTAACCGTGGACTGATCATTGCACTCTTAATGTTGGCATCCTTGCTTTCAGCTTCACCAATGAACGTCTTGACTTTTCTGTAAGGTGAGTCACTCCTTCCTCCTGTTATTTCTCCACATTTTTCATGAAGCCATTTCACCTTAGTTTCTCGGCACTTCCTACTTTTTTCATTCTTAAATTACTCGTATTATTGTATTCCTGAGTTTCTCTGAACAGTTTCGTATTTCCTTCTTTCATCTGTCAAATGAAGAATTTCTTCTTTTACCCATGGGCGGCCGGAGTTGCCGGGCGGTTCTAGGCGCTACAGTCTGGACCGTGCGACCGCTACGGTCGCAGGTTCGAATTCTGCTCCGGGCATGGATGTGTGTGATGTCCTTAGGTTAGTTAGGTTTAAGTAGTTCTAAGTTCTAGTGAACTGATGACCTCAGAAGTTACGTCCCGTAGTGCTCAGAGCCATTTGAACCATTTTTTACACATGGTTTCTATGTTAGTTACCTTCTTTGTATCTATTTTTTTCTTTCCAACATGATCGCCCTTTTTAGAGTTGTTCATTCCTCTTCAACTGAAGTGAGTACTTACCTATCCATTATATCAGTATCTATAGCCTCAAGGAACTTCAAGTGTATCTCCTTATTCCTTCGTATCTCCGTACCCCACTTCTTTGCCCAGTGTTTTTTTTCTTATTCGTCTCTTAAAATTCAGCCCAGTCTTATCAATACTAAATTGTGATGTGAGTCTATATCCACTCCTGGGTCGTCTTGAAATCCAGTACCTTGTTTCGGAATCCCTGTCTGACCGAGACGTAATCTAATACAACTCTTTTCGTATCTCGTAGATATTCCCATTCCTTATTGTGATTCATAAACAGAGTATTCGCTAGGGCTAGATGAAATTTATTGCAGAACTGAATTAGTCTTTCTTCTCTCTCATTCCGGCTACCAAATCCACATTCTCCCATGCCCCTTCCTCTTACTCTTACTCTTTCCCCTACAACCGCATTCCAATCTCCCAAGACTATTAGATTTTCTTCTGCCTTCACGTACTGAATTTCCCGTTCAATATCCTCATACATTTTCTTAATCTCTTCATCTTCTGCTTGCGATATCGCCATGTATACGTGAACTATCGTTGTGGGTGTTGGTTATCTGTCTATTTTGATAAGAATAATCCTGCTACTGAACTGTTCACTACTCTCTGCCCTACCTCCCTATTCGTGACGAATCCTATCCACATTACATCATTTTCTGCTGCTGTTAACATAATACTATACTCATCATACCAGAAACCCTTGTCTTCTTTCCCTTTCACTTCGCTGACTCGCACTATATCTCGATTGAGCCTTAGCACTTCCCCTTCCTGATTTTCTGGCTTTCCTACCACGTTCAAACTTCTGACATTTCAGGACAATACGCGTTGAACGTTATCCGTCTGTTGGTTATTTAACCTTTTTCTCATGGTCACCTCTCCCTTGTTAGTCCCCTCCCGGAGATCCGAATGGGGTACTAGTCCGGAATCTTATGCCCATCTAGAGATCATCATGGCACTTCTTCAATAACAGGTCACTTGTCCTATGGAGACACATGATGTGTCTTCAATGCAGCGGTTTCCATTGCCTTCTGCATCCTCATGCTGTTGATCATTCCTCATTTATCTGCCTTTAGGGGCAACTTCTCAACGCAGAAGAGAGTGCCCTGAGCTCCTGTCCGCTCCTCCACCTTCTTTGACAAGGTTGATGGCTGAATGAGGATTTCTTATGTTGGAAGTCTTGGACCGCTATTGTTGATAATTTTTATTGAAAATTTAAGCAGTGGCGGGGCTCGAACCCTGGATAGAGGACATTTACGTTACTAATGGAAGACGCTACTTCTAGGTCACGGGTCAAGAAAGTTATTGCCTTGATACCATTGCCTCACATGTCTTTATTATGACAGGGTGCATTTTCATGCTCTGAACTGTTCCTCTAACTTACGCAGTACCCAATGTTACAAAATGTGTGCATATCCTTCCGCATTTCACGTCTTCTGAAGCCCAAAAAGAGGACCATACTTCAAACATGAAAATCAGTCACATACCGTGACACAACCTTCTGTTACACTACACAAGATGGCACGCAGCGTTCCGCAGCCATTTGCCAAACCAAACACTTCCATACAGACATAACGACTATTTACAATACAGTGAATTGGCAGCTGCTAGATGTGCGTTTGCAAACATTGCTGAGCCATATAAGTGATGTGCTTGTATACTTTAATTTAAAGTAACTGATGCTAGGAACAACACACAGCCATGCCCGAGGGAGGACTCGAACCTCCTGCCGGAGGGACGCGTAATCCGTGACATGGCGCCTCTAATCGCGCGGCTACTCCGCACGACTGTCAGATTCTTTCGGGGCTATTAGAGTGAAGTTATGAGGAATACAGTGAAACAGCCAATGATAATGGTGAGACAAACAGCAGAGCATCGTAAATGGCACAGAGGACTGCGAGCTCGAAATTCAAGGTGAATAATCTACATTGTCTTATCCGCAGGACGTCCGAAACATAAAGTGGGTGTATCTTGATGACCTCCGTGCAGCTCCAAAAAGTGTATACATATCCTTCACTGCTGTGTTATTGGTCCACGGTATTTAATGGAAACCTGAGCTTAATGATTATTATTCCAAAAATAAAATATTTTAGACTGCAGGAATTTGCGGATTAACGCCATACAGTAGACCAGTAGCTCTAATAAAAGTATTGTACTTTGTTGACAATGCTAATAATCTTGTGAATTATAACAAACGGTTATATAAAGTGCAAACAATTATTCAAAGTAAGCTGAGTACCAAGGATTGAATGCATATGTATTTATTACAATCTTCTATTAGTCCATCTACTCCTTACCCCTCTCGCTGTCCAATTCTTCATTCAAACTCTCTCTGTCCATCTCCTCCAACCTCTCTCTCTCTCTCTCTCTCTCTCTCTCTCTCTCTCTCTCTCTTTCTCTCTCTCTGTCCACCAAATCCACGACTTACAACTCCTTCTGCCCCTCTGCCTGTCCATCTCCTCCTCCCCAGTCTCCGTCCATGTGTTCCTTACCCCTCTGTCCATATGCTGGTTCCTCCTCTGTCCATCTTCTCCTCCCCCCTCTAATTCCACTTCCTCCTTCACATCTCTCTGGCCATCTCCTCCTCTTCCTCACTCACTCTGTCCATCTTCTCCTCCTAACCGCGCGGCTGTGTTATCTCCAACACTTTGCTCTTTCTACCCTTCTTTGTCCATCTATTCTCCCCTTTCTTTCTGTCCATCTCCTTCTCTTCCATTTCTCTGTCTATTTCCTCGTTCATCTCCTCTTCCACTCTCTCTCTCTCTGCTTATCTCTTCTCCCTGTCTTTGTCCATCTCCTCGTCTTTTCTTTCTCTGTCCTCCTATCCATTCTCGCTGCTCATTTGCCCCACTCTCTGTCCATCTCCTCCTACCCCCTCTCTGTGCCCATCTCCTTCTTCCCTCTCGTTGTATTTCTATCTCCTCCCCATTCTCTCTCCACAATATCACGCTCACTGCAATAGGAGCCCTCTAGTTCTTTCCTCCACTGTATTTCTTTTCAAATTATAATTAATATGTATACCAAATTTAGTTGAATTTTTTGAACGGATTCAGGATGAGGTTTTCACTCGTTGTTTTCCCGCGTACCCATACGTCAAAAATATTTCACATACATTTAACATGTTTTACAAGTATTCGTGCTCATGTTTCAGCTGTATCTCTAGCGACTTTCGCCCTGCAGTTTCGTTTTCAGGCAGCTCAGTGTTTTGGCGTCATATGTCCTGAACTGTTTGCTCTACAATAATATAATTTGTCAGATACATGGTATACCTGAATACAATTATTAGTAAACGAGTGATAATTAAAACGTTATGTTTCATGCAGCAGTTTCTTTCCTTTCATCATTTTTTCAGGAGACGTCAGTGAGGAAAACTTTCATGTTGGTTTGAAATTACGTGTCAAGTTTTCTGCAAGTCTCTAACACCCAAAGCTCCAGACGTCAGACACGCAGATCGGTACCAAATCTTGTACGTCGATAGAATATCAACCAAACACCGATTTAGTTCGTACTAATTGCTGTCGTCCAACAGAACTGGCGTAAAAGTTAATTAAAAGAGACACCAGAATAACGGGGCACAGAAAAAGATAACTTTAGTAATCAACACGTGCAGCTTCAGTGCGGAAGTTGGTGAGCGTTAGAACGAGTCATATGTTCAAACCTCAATAACGACAGTTTCTTTAACAGTATTATGTGCGAAAGTGTTATATGGACATGTTTATGACATGTAAAAGGACTGTTTGGAGTTAACAGCAATGTTCTCTTGGCAGTCTGCTTTCGCTTCTTTTGTTTGAAAGTAGTAAACCCATAAAATACATTTGCTGTTTCAAGAATACACAGAACAGAAAAATAAATCAACAATACTATCACACGTGCGGAAGTAATAGTGACAATAATAATAATAATAATAATAATAATAATAATAATAATTCTCTTAATAAAACTAACATTAGTATTAATAAACAAAATAATAAGATCAATAATAAGTATGTAACTTTAAGAAATCAATGGAAACACGACCACACACACACACACACACACACACACACACACACGCATATACACACTCAACCACCCACCCGACCACCCAGCCACCCACCCAGCTACCCACACACACACACACACACACACACACACACACACACGCACACACACACACACACACACATACAAACACACGCTGTGTAATTCATTCAGGAACAAAGGCTTCACAGTAATGGTTGCATACGAAGAAGTGTGCGAAGGAAATGAGATATAACAGTTTGACGAGTAAATAAAAAAAAAGAAATAAAATAAATTTTTAAAATGTTATCATCGGTGTGTTTGAGCGCGGAACCTTTGGAACGACGAGCTCACGCTCTGGCAACTGACCCCCACGAAATCAACAAACAAATACTCTCAGATAGCTTTTCCTGTGCTCCGTAATTCTGGTGTTACTTTTAATTACCGTTTACGCGTTTTGCACTGGACGACAACACACAGCGGTAACTAATTCGGTGTTATGGTTGATACTGTATCGACAAGCAACGTTTGGTACCGTTCTGAGTGTTTGACATCTGGGGATTTGGGTGTAAGTGCTCTCATTCTCAAATACTGAATGTCTAAATTATGGGTATTCACGTGCCGTGGACCATACTGATTTTTCACCCACACCCCCATCCCTGCGATAGGTAGGTTCTTACCCCCACAGCAATGATTTCCAGGTGGCGAGTGGTATGTGTGCTACTATTCGTTGAAATCTGTCCAGTAGTTTTTGAGATGTGAAACAGATACATACATACAGCCACTTACATAATACGTGTGTATCGATGTCAACTTGTGGTAGAGTGATTTGTAGACATCTGACGAAAACATTTCAGTGAAAGAGAACATGAAGCTTTTGAAAGGTAAACACATTATTGTTCAGTTTTTTTCACATAAAACAAACAAACTTACGATTGTTAAGCTGGAATCAGTGTTAGCCACTTGAACAGAAATACACTATTTCTATTCTACGTCTGCTTGCATAAAATATTAGTAAAAAATTTCTGTTTTAATAATGTGACTAAACAGGAGATTGTGGTCTTACAATTTGGACGGTGAACCTTGACTCCCACTGCAATATTACGCTTCGAATTACTAGCGCAAGTTCCTCAATTTTACGGTGGAATCAACATTCTCGGCATACGTTCACTGTGAACATCACAGTCCCAGACGTAACTTGTAATCTGCGGAGCAATAGTACTAAAATTACACCTTGGCTAGCTTTTCATTATAGAAAGCATAACCCTGTTAATAACAACAGTTGTAATTCATTTTTCGAATGGCTCGTCAATTTTCACGACAACACCCACAGTTTTAAATTCTTTAGTAAAACAGAACGTAGCTGAAAACAGTCTACCAAAGGAAATCAAAGGAAAAGAAGGAAGGAAGCTTAGAGTTTAGCGTCCCTTCGATGACGAGGTCATTAAAAACATAACACAAGCTGAGTATGGGGAAGGATCTGAAAGAAAATTGTCCGTGTTCTTGTCAGGGAATCATTCCAAAATTTGATCTGAGATATTTAGGGAAACCACAGTAAACTTCAATTGGTATGCCTGAAAGGAGCCGTTTGATCTCTCTTTGTCCCGAATGCAGGTCCAGTTTGTATTGTGACAGAACAACTGTTGTGGTTTTGTATAGTAAACTGACTCTACTTATTGCTGGCACAATGAGGTGACAAAATTCATGGGATACCGCCTAATACAGTGTCGGATGTTCTTTTCCCGGCGTAGTGCAGCAATTAGACGTGGCATGGACTGAACCACTCGTTGGAAGTGCCCAACAGAGATATTGAGCCATTCTGCCTCTGTAGCCGTTCATGATTGCTAAAGTGTTGCTGGTGCTGAATTTTGTCCACGTACTGACCTCTCGGTTACGTCCCATAAATCGTTGATGTGATTCATGTCGAGCGATGTGGGTGGCCAAATCATTCGCTCGAATTGTCCAGAATCTTCTTCAAACCAATAGCTAATAACTGTGGCCCGGTGTCATGGCACATTGTCATCCGTCAAAATTCGATCGTTGTTGGGGAACATGAGTTCCATGAATGGTTGCAAACAGTCTCCAACTAGCCGTACATAACCATTTCCAGTCAATTATCGGTTCAACTGGACCAGAGGACCCAATCCATTCCATGTAAAAACAGCTGACATCGCTATGGAGCAGCCGCCATCTTAAATAGTGCCTGTCTGCGTCACACTCCAATCCTACCATCAGCTTTTCCAATTGACTCATCTGAGTGGGCAACAATTTCCCAGTCCTTTATGGTCCAATCGATATGAACACGAGCCCAGGAGAAGAGCTGGATATGATGTCGTGCTGATAACAAAGCCATTACAGTTCGTCTTCTGCTGCATAGCCTATTAACTCCGAATTTCCCCTCAGTATCCTAAAGGATAGGTTCATCCCACGTCTCACATAGATTTCTGTGGTCATTTCACGCATTGTTGCTTGCCTGTTAGCACTAATAACTCTACGAAAACGCTGCTGCTCTTGGTCGTTACGTGAAGGCCGTTGCCCACAGCGTTGTTCGTTGTGAGAGGTAATGCCTGAAATTTGGTATTCGCTACAACGATTTCGGAAATGGATGTCCCATGCGTCTAGCTCCACATAAGATTCTGCGTTCAGAGTCTGTTCTAGGCGCTTCAGTATGGAACCACGCGACCACTACGGTCGCAGGTTCGGATCCTGCCTCGGGCATGGATGTGTATGATGTCCTTAGGTTCGTTAGGTTTAAGTAGTTCTAAGTTCTAGGGGACTGATGACCTCAGATGTTAAGCCCATAGTGCTCAGGGACATTTGAACCATTTTTTCAAAGTCTCTTAATACCCGTCGTGCCGCCATAATCATGTCGAAAACTTTTCACACGACTCACCTGAGTACAAATGCCCGCAGTCTATTTGGCAATGTTTTGGTCAATCAGCAGTTGTAATGCAAAACAACTTTGGTATTGAGGACTACAAAAAAATTCGCGATTGTCAGGACTGATGAATGTTCCAGTCTAGTAGAGATGGAAGAATATAAGAATCCACTCCGATATTGAGTTCAACGATGAAATATGGACTTCGTTGCCTTAATCCACTCGCTTCCAGGGATTTATTCAGTCAGAACCTTTTCTTATTCCACTTTAAACCTGTTTCATGTTCACGTCCCTGACCATCTGTTCCTGAGATCATCTTCCTGTTTCTACGGCACGTTACCAGCTACTATCCTGTACCATAAGCCATCGCCTGCCCTCCGTGCCGCCTCCACCAACGCTGTATATATGAAATTTTCTAGGGACATGATGTTACACTTTCTCTTCTTTGTTCACACACCGAATAGTAGTGGTACTAGCGCAATTTGTTAGTGCAGGTTGCCTATGTCAGGGGCAGGTATGCACTCAGGGGCAAAACTGTTGTTCTCCTATGATACATGGGTGCTTAACCTATGGTTCTCCTTTGATTGACATGTACTTAACTTATTGTTCTGAAAAAAGGATCCTTCTTTCGATTGGCAGGCACTTAACCTATTGTTCCACCACACCCTCCCTCTCCCCCCATCCCTTTAGGAAACCACCCCCCACTTGCTGCTACAGGTACACTTCCAAGTCTGTGTTATTGAAATAGCCCCTCTCACTCTTATCAGTGTGATTGACTACTTAATTAAATTGATCAACTAATTAACCTCTCCCCATCTGGTAAACCCCCACCTCCCTCCCTTCCTCACAGAAATTGATAGGAAAAAGACTCAGTTAACTGGTCATTTGGAGGGATTTCCGCTGCAGTGTGTGGAATATTGTCTAAACGCTTTAGAAACTGTATAGAATATTATTTAATTATTTATGGCAGTGTATGGAATATAGTTTATTTATTTAGTGAAAATTTGTCCAAAAATCGATTGCTGTGTACAGAATATTGTTTAAACAACTTAGACAATGAACTGTGGATGAAACCCAACAAACAGGCATTACATGAATTGATAAAAAATTATAGTGCATTGAGAATGGCTAGTTTCTAGCTGAAATCTAGATCTGCAATTAAAATTTAAAAAGGACAACTGATAGCTGAAGTCTATTATTTACGAATGTGTGGAATATTGTTTATTTAAAAAATTTAGGGGCTTTAAGGCAGTTTATAGAATATATGGAAATTGGTGGCTCCTTAGAGGAGAGGAAGGATCTCATAACAGGAAACTGAAGGGTATATTGTTTATTTATAAAAAAAAAATCAATTTGTGGGGTTTAGATTTGGATTTCTCAGCTGTTGGGAAAGATATAGGCCTTGTAAGAACTAATTATATGGTGCAAACATGTTGCATAACCTAGTGTTTGGCGCTCTACTCTGGGAGTATTGACCTAATGTTTGGCTCTTTGTCGACACTTAAACTGTTGTTATGATAAGTGGTTTTCCATGTCACTCCCATTTTCTTATATTGTTTTACCACGTTTAATACCAAATTAGGTAATTAGTTATGTCCTTCCTCCATTTTATGGTGCACTTTTTGAATTCCACATGATTTTGAACGCCATTTCTGGCGCATTCTTCTTTGTCACCCACCCCCTTAAGCAACTGTACTGCATTTTATTCAAAAATCGTGCAAATTAAACTAGTGTTATTCCTTTAACCTGCTATTCTGCTCCATGTCATCCACCTCACACACCCTCCTTTTAATTTTTGTACCGCTAACACCACATTGATATAAAAAATATATGCAGGTTAATTAAATCGATATTCTTCACATGTATGGGGTAGTTTTTCTTAATTTGTACCATCCTATTGGACGGTGACATCGATGAAATATAGTTTAAACAAAAGATCACTAATAAAAAACACATCCCACCACCTGATGCCCGACGCCGATGCTGCCGACTATGCACCCCCCCCCCCCCCCCGCCCCCCACACCCCAGGAGTTGGAGTGCACCAGCGGTCCCCACAAAGTTATGACACGGATGTCAGCTGCCGAGCCACACACATGCTTCCGTCTGGGTCCCACAAGGATGAGGCAGCTGTATCACTTTCATATAGGTACAAAAAGAGGTTGCTATACTTTCAACTACCTAATTTCCCCTTCTTTTCAAGGTCACCCATGTGAATGTATTTCGGATGGGGCAAGTGGGTAGATGGGTGACCTTGAAAAGTAGTTGACACTAGGTATTTAAAAGTATAGCAACCCCCTTTTCATACCTACATGGAAAGGATGCAACCTCCTCATATAGGTGTGAAAGGGGGCCACTGTACTCTCAACTACCTAGTTTCAATTACTTTATAAGGTCATCTGACTACCCACTTTCCACAACTGAAGTACATACCAATCGATCATTGTGTATAGGAAATGTTTCGTAATTTTAGTACATTATCGACTAAGACAAGCAAATATTCTAGTACCAAATCTGCATTAACTTTTCCATATAGATTTACATACAGAAAACAACTCTTTCCTTATTTGTGGTAGGTGTACCTTTAATAATATCCAGTTTAATTTTTAACTTATAACTTAAATCCACATCTGCATCCTTTGTTTCTTTCTCCAGTTAAAAATTGACAAATACAGAGAAGGCATGTTTTTTTTAATTTCGGTATATATATCTAATTTTTTCCTGTGAACTACCTCTTTTATGGCTTTAACAATTAGTTCTGTTCCTTCTGGCAGTTCTTCTAGACGAGGTCATTCGGGGACTTTAATTTTTCCTCTTATTTCCTACATGACGTTGTTATAACACGCCACACCCTCCTGGGTGTAAGCTGCAAGTTCTTCTGCTGCACATTCTTCCGGTATTTCGGTACAGAAGTTTATGTTTACAACTTTTGCTAACGAATTGCCATTAAAGGTTGTTATTCAGTTGGTTTTAAGCTCCGCAAACTGCCGTTCTGTTGCTAAGTGTGTGACGTAAGACCACCACATTTCGATATAATGTACCCATCCTTTCCAAGCAGCTCTAAGGAGGAATGGAGTTTGATAAATGGATTTTTCGTGTGTGCTTTAACATAGAAAGCATGCTCCAGTCCGTCGCTTTCGGACAGTATTGCAACATATGGCCACCTACCACTGCTCTTTACAGTAAACGTTAGTATCTTGTATTCCACTGTCGTAGCTAGATCTCTCCATACATTGTGTAAAGCCATACGTAAACCTGGCCTGCACATCCACAATAGCCTCTTCATTTTCAATCTGCAGCTTATATTCTTCGTTTGTAGCAGTTGTCTTCTCTGTATACTCTACTTTTGTTTTCTTTACTTCGATATCTTTCATTTCCAGTTTCCTTTTCCGTGCACATAACACTTTAACTGTACTTAAAGGTGTAATTTCTTTAATGGGAAATGGTTTAAGTCTGTGTGATACATATACTCATTTTCTTTGGACTTGTGGAATAACGTTGCTCGTGTCAACCAGTCCCAATTCCGCAATATCTATATCGGACGGTATTGTGGAGAACAGTGTCTAAATTGAGAAAAAAAGTTTCTCCTGCTCTAACATAACAGTTCTGTAAAATAATTATACTGTCTTTATTCGAGTCAGAGTTAAGAACTTCCACATAGTTTATAGGTAGACAATTAAAACGGTATGCAGACCGAACATAGCTGATAAGCTTTTCTCTGTCTGCAATATTTGAAAGACTAATTTGTACACCTGTCAATTTTCAGGTATTCTTGTTACCCTAGTACAAAAACTTCGGAACGTTATTAAACACAACACAACAGTTATTCTGTACGTTATCCGTTAACTGAAGCCACATGAAAGCACTTGGCCCAGAGTAAAGTGGAGCACATTGCAAATACTGTATATTGGTGTCTAATACACGTAAACACTCGTGCACAGTGTCGAATACATGATCCATTCTGTAGTTGTATATTGTAGCCTCCATCCTGGTAATGCCATGCTGTTTAGCCAAGGAAGACCTAAAAGATTCTTGTAGTCGCATGTCTGGACACTTTATAAAATTTATAATGTGGTTGCTAATATCTTTGTTCACTCCTGGACTTGCGATCTGATATATAAATTTATTATATATCTTTACTCAACAGTTCGAGCTTAACCATGTTGTACAGACCATTCCAACTGTCTTATCGTTGTCCACAATCACACTGCTATTTCCCTGACAATCTCCATCCATGCAGAAGTCCTCGGTTGATATTACATAGTCGCGCATCTCCAATTTGTCAAAAATTTCGACGAAGTCTTATGTTATGTCCAAATCCAAAAGGTAATAGTCGTCAACACGTAGCTGTTGTAATATTCCAGGGAGCTCCTCCATTTAATCATCCACTTATCGTCATATAATTCCACTTTATATGGTATAACTACAGGATTTTTATATTTCTTCGAAATAGTTTCCGTTGCTTCCTTGCCGATTTCCGCCAGTGTCCCTCTTGCTGTGACATCGTCGTTCCCGTGTAGGAGAAAAGGCAGCTTCACCCTGACACCGTGTCTTGCAGTGACGAAATTGGAGAATTTACTACGTAGGTAATAGTTAATCTCCTTTTTTAACATAGTTAATCTCCTTCTTTAACATTATAGGTCGACCTCTCTCTAAGTGTTCTCGACAATCCACTTGCTGATAGAATTTAATCACCATAATACTATCGCAAAACGGTTCTGTAATAGGAGTGAGCACTTATACATTCTTTTCGCTCAGTAGTTTATATTTTCTTTGTAGTTTATGTTGCCAATGTCAGTAGCCAGATTATCCAGTTTCTACTGTAATAACCACAGACCGAAGCGTTCGTCCATTGGTCTTGCCTTACTCCGTAATAGCTGGGCGATGTTTTGGAGGAATCCATGTGTACACTTTCAACTACCGCGGAAGACTGATCAGTTGCGGCCGTCAAGTTTTTTTTTATACTCTAAATATCCAAGATGATTGCACTTCCGGTCACTTGATTCCCGGTCATACAATCTGCTTAATTCCTAGCCCAGTTGCGCTATTTTGTATGGGAGGTGTCCGTGGCAGCGAGTGACACTACCCCTTGTAAATATCACCCTGTCCTAAACCGGATAATCTGGCTATCATGGTTGGGTATAGCGCTATGCTATTATGTGTATCTATTGCACTTTACCGCCACTCCTGAAACTTGAAACTGTGTCCGGGTACAGCGCTGAATGCAATCGAGTACAGTGCTATACTACGCCTCCCGATCAGTGCATTTGCGCTAGATGTTGGCAGCTGTACTACATTTACATGGAATTTTAGAGCGCAGGACGAGAGGTTATGTCATGATCGCGCGGGAAGAACTGACATAAACAATCGATATAATTGCGGAAAATACGTATAAGTTGATAGAAAATACACCGAAATGGGGGGGGGGGGGGGGAATTGTGGAAGTACTTGCGTCTTGTGGTTGGCGCAGAACAGTTTGTACATGGGAACAAGTATGCGACAGCAAGAGGAATCCGAGAAAAAGTCGACATAGAAGCGAAGGGAACCAGGGAAACAGTCACTTTTTCCGTCGTGGCAGCATTCTACTGCAAGTCTGGTGAGGTAACAGTGATACACGAGAGTAGACTACCGTATTTGACGCTTTTAAAAAAGACGGAGAGACATCTGCCTCTAAACTTATTTGTACCTGCGTTAAAGGCTGACAGAGTGGATGGAGTCGTCGGTTGAGATGGAGTTGTAATGAGGTACGATTTAATGGTAGACTGATGATGCATTCTAGAGAGAGAGAGAGAGGAAGAAATTACTGCATGTCAATTTTTTCGCTGTTCTGCCAGGATGCAACAGTCGCGGGACATTGCCTGCGTTCAACCCGTATACAAGCGCATGTTCTGTGTGGGTCTTAGAGCAGTGTCTACTTACGATCGTTAACAGTAAACCTCTCGGTCATCAGAGGAATTCTATCTCATGTGTGATGAAACGTGACACATTCCTCTAAACATACGAAGGTTTATGCAATGTACTCCATTCCCCTGTCGCATCTTGAGTGTAACGTAGATTCTTCAGTTTCGTAACTAAGTTAGCGATAGGTCTTGTGAGACACTGCTTTCCCTATGTATACATCTGCTAGACAGATAAATTTTTACAGAGGTATTGGAGGCATGATTTGTAATTTCACATGTCGGACGCTGCTTCCATGCATTTATCTGTTTCCTTGTAAGAGGTATTCTCCGTTACTAATGATCATTTCATATAGTCCTGATGTGGGCATAGTATAATTTCTGAACCGTGATCGGATGTGGACAGTGGACGCTATAAACCCCTGGAAAGCTATATTGTGCATGTGTCACACAGAGCCACTGTTTCAAGGAAGTAGTTTTTTGTTTTACAATTTGTTACCATTGTTTATCGTAGAGAAACCTCCAAGAATGATGTATTTCATGAGCTGGAAATATATTTCTTACATTGGAATATTAACAGAGCTGCACTCCACATGACTGATATGTCGGAAACTCAAGCGATCTAACATTATAGCCTGCTTTAAGTGCAGAACTGTGTAACCGTAGGAGTGCGTGTGTTTATGTTCTCTCTTACCAATACCCTCTTGGTACTGATCCCAGACACTAGAACAATACTTTAAAGTTGATAGCATAGTTCATTTACATAAAATGCTTCGAACTCCATCCGTCTGGGGCTCCGTCATACATAAAAATCACCCGTTTCTTGTTCTTGGTAACCATTTGCTATTACATCACAACACTTTCAAGTCTGTTACTATAAATCGATAAGGAGTGCTAACCTCCCCGACATGAGTGCATCTGGAGAGATCTTGTGCACTTGGATGGATGAGGACTTGGCATGCTCAATTCGTTCACGAGACACGGAATGTAGCTGTCTACTTCCGTCAGCTGCAGATTAAATCGGTAATGGTGCTACAGGGCGGTTTGGTCAATGGCAGTGCGAGGGGGTCTTTCAGTGTCTAATTTTATCCTAAGACTGCGAGAATGCTCTGTGACTCACATCTGCATAGAGGTAGATTGTAAATTAATCACTATGCTCGAGGTGCTAGAAATATGTAGAGTGCTGTCTGGTATAATTTGATGATGTATATGTTCGAGAATGAACAATAAATGGCTGTACTGCACAGTCAACTATCTACATTTGCAATGATACTCGCAAGATAGAGAATGGGCTGTTTAGTTATGATACCGAAATTGGGAAACACGCTGTCGCATCATTGGTCAGTGTTGAAATTACTGTAAAATTGTTCACACGATCAACTGTGATGCTTATTATTACAATATATCGATGGTGTCTTTTCCGTCCAATTGATTCACTGGTACGCTGTTGGTTACCACATAATGATTGCTTGACATCGCTTGTTTGAGTTGGAGAAAGGGTTTTGTGTGGAGAAGCAACACCTTCTGAGGATGACTAGCACCGAAACAGTGATCGTGTACATGACTGCAATATGAGGAATCACTCGAAATGGAATGCAGAGCCATCAGCTATTCCGTCACTGTGACAGATGAGTTTAGATGTAGAGGTCGTCAATCACCTATGTACAGCAGTTTGGAAACTCTCCACAATAACACCAAATTCTTCCAGTTTCCTTATATTGTAACTGTCTTTTATTTAAAATCATCCATTTAGTGCGTGTAATGCCGGAAATGCATATCATCCTATTTCCATCAATTGAACTGCAAATTTTTTTCCTTATTTTGTTACCTGAAGATATAACATTTCTGTGTCTTTGTATATTGTAATTGTTTTACTATTTGTATATATATGCATTTATGTCGATGTATAATTGGTTTGTTTTGTGAATATTATTTGTATTTATACGCTGGGTCTGGCCTAGGGAAAGCTATGCTATCGAACGAATACATCGATAGGTCGTATGGAGAACCAAAGTGTTTAGGATCTTTGGTAGTGTTAACTCTGCCGCGTGGAGCGCGGGCAGAGCAGGAAGAGTCGGGCTGGAGTAGTGCAGTTGAGCAGGTGTGTTGTGTGACGCTCCCGCGAGTTGCCCCGCTTTCGGGGTTTGACAGCATGTAATTGCGCTCGACTTGCTATGATAGTTTCTGACACGGTGTCGCGGACGGGAAGCATTAGCTGGCACACATCAAGAGCGCGTTTCGCCTGGTGACCGTGTCGAGAAGAAGGCGCGCCAACATCCAGCTTCTGCAACAGCGACGGCCGACGATGAGTGACTGTCGCCACCTCCCCGATCGACGACTGCAAACCTTCAAGCAACCAAAAAGGAAGACTAAAAGCACGTAAAGTTTTAGAACTGTATGGCAGACCTCAGCTTTTCAAACTGGTCAATTTGTGTCACCAAATTACAGCAACGTAGCATGAACCTTTGTTGCTCATTGTCCCAATTGCATTACCAAGCAGGGTCCCTTCCTTTTCCGGAATGAACCCGAGTGTCGTTGGAATTCAAACGCCAGCATTAAAGTAACATCATTCCATTTCACTGCTTTAATTTCAAAGTTCAGTTAAGATATTCATAACTGGCTACAATATTTAGATTACACAAGCACAAATTAAGAGTGCGAGTTTTGTTAGCATATTTTAGCTTACCTGCGACTGCAGCTCAGCTTGGTACGTACTAAATGTTACTATTGTTAATTGTCCAGAATCATTTAATTCAAGTTCAAAGTTAAATCTCGTATTTCTAAATTGCGTAGATTCAAGTAGCTTTTGAAACGATTGTTGAGGTAGCCCAAGACTAACCTTATTTTACTGAATTTCGTAGTACTTCTGAAACAAATCTCACTATTAATTTCAGTCACTAAATTAACTTTCAATTTTCCGGTTTTATTAATTCTTTTGCTAAATTAAGTCAGAGCGTAGCGAAATTTATTACTTCTGACAAACTCGCAGTTTTCACACAACACGTGTCAACCTTAAGTTGCCACTCTTTTAGTGCTGATTATATGTGCAATAACCTTTCTTTTTCAGTTATTACAGTAGTTGTCCTTAGGACTGGCGACCCTAATTTTCCCCAAGTCTCAAATATCTAATTAACGCCAATTAATTTTTAACGTGACGACCGCACATTTACTTTCTTTATTAATTTTACCCTTTTCTCAAAATTAATTTCCACCAATTTCATTTGCATTTTTCCTTTCATTTAGATGTAACCCTTTCCTCCCTCTTTATCTTTCCATTAGGTATACGCTGTTTAATTTTTCACTGTCATTAAGGTCGATAAGTGAGGGGGAGGTTACATGTGGTGTGTGATGGTAGCAGCAGTAACAACAAGACTTATACCATGCGACGTCTAGTTTTCTGTGAGAAGCAATGGATCAGAACGCGCTAATATCAGTTTAGAACCTGACGCAGACCTCGAAGTTATGCAGGAATAAACAAAATGTATGGCAGTGTACAAAGCGTGTTACAGCAGAAAAAACAATGTTTCAAACAATGACACAGGGTCACAGGGAGGGCCTATTCGACGTATAGTATAGTTTGTGGGATATGATCGTCCTCATACAGTACAGGGGATGTAAACTTACACTGGTCCGTGAAGTGGATCAATAGCTGTGTATTTAATAGGATCGTCACATATGGTATACGCCTGCACACAGACAGTATTTGTTTTATATACATGGGAGGAGAGAGATGCGGTAAAAATCTTATCGAGTTCTCTATCGGATGAAGTTAGTGGAGCTTTTATAGTTCGTAATTTTTCTCTGTTGAATGGTATTGAATAAGGAAGATAGCATGTTGGGGTGATAAAGTTAATGGGCCCTGAGTGGTGCCCATCTGCCTCAGACAGCAGTACTTGTATGTGGTTATGGACGCACCGCAATGCAGTATCAAAATTCTCGTCCTTCCCCCAGTTCCCATACTGTCTTTTATACTATCTCGTGTTGGAGGAGAACGCTTCGTTTCGTGCTGACCTTACACATTGTAAAATGTTGGCAAAGCTATGACAAAATGTTCCCAATTCTATAGAACGGTCAAAAACGGTCTTGTCGCACTACCTCAGGTCACTATGATACTACACAGGTGCAAAGGATAGTGGATACAGCTCGCTCAGACTTCTGGTCAATTCCTACTTAAATTGGAAACATCACATGTGCAAAGCTGCACAAATGGCAACAGTTGTATGAGGCATACGGACTATCTAAAATTTTACTATAGCAGACCGGTTCAAAACAGGTGACTCGTTTCGTGGTATGAGAGTGCCAGAAATTTTATTCATTAGTGGATGTAATCATTAAAGGACGTCTCCATCGGATACAACGTAGGTATATGCTTGAATGAAAAGACTTGATTCCAAATCATAGACATCATTTACACTGGAGAGTGTAACACTAGAGATCTGAAAAGCCTGTGTACATTGCGTATGGCGTCAATCAGCACACTATCTACTGTTTGTGATCCTTCTCAATAAACCTTCGCCTATAACCCAGTGGATATATCGCAGAACCTCTGACATGTGTTGAGACAGAATACATTACAAATACTGGAGAAATATTTAGTGACGGCATGATGAGATCGCAAATACCCATTTCATACTACGTTCCTTAGCCGAATCACTTTCTAAATTCAGTGATTTTATCACGAGGTTGGATCGTCGGCTACGTGTAACCACATTGTTGGTCTTATTATATACACTCCAGCGACGACCGTCTATATTCAGTGTCGCAGTATTGACCTGGAAAAACCATTTCATTCGGAGGTAATGCCATACCTCGATTTATAAAGCCAGTATAACTATTAACAGGGATACTTATGTGCACTTGTAGAACCAAGACCGGTTGTGATAGTACTACGGTCGTTGTGATCGTGTTTTTTTAAACATATGATGGTTTGTTAGACGATTACGCCTCTATTTCTAAGACACAGTGCTACCACTCGCAAGAAAAACTTATCAGACATGTCCACCCTATGATGATGTTTGGTCATTGTTATTTCGTATCACCAGTAATCAGTTATTGGCAAGTATTTATACTTAGTAGCAGTGAAAGCGTGATAGGTTCCCCTTGAGTTTCAGGCTTATAAAGTATGTGTGTGTCTTCCGACATGTGCAAAGGAAGTGACTATGTGCTGTCGTAAGAAAGGTATGGATTTGACGAGGAATACTGTGACAGCAAAGGGGGGAGTACGAGAAGTCATAAGAATGGTCCACATATTTCTTTTTCCAGAGCCACAGCCATCAGCAGGGTATATTTCCGATACTTCACTCACTGTCGAATGTCGTGCAATTGAGACCGTGATCGTACTATTTGACTCCAAATACAGTGATAAAATATATATGTGACCAGTTTCCTAGAATGATTCTCTGACTGGGGGTGCATGCCTCACAGCGGCAGTGGCCTGTGGCGGGCATGATTCACGTTTCTGGCTAATGGTTGCAGCTGTCTGAATGGAGAGAGCTGTTGGGATGCGGGAATGTAGCTGACTTAACCGTTTCGTCCTCTAGACGGCCGAATAGTGAAATACTTACTATGTTTTGGACAGCTTTCGTGATCGCGTGGAAATTTGAGAAGATTCAATACGGACGTGTGTTTGCACTGGACCATTATTCCCTCCCATGTAAACTGTCCGAACTGCTTGTTCAAATTTACCGTCTCTTTTTTAGTTGAGAGAATATCGATTGTGGTGTGCGCATCTAGCAGGTGGAAAACAGGTGGAAGACACGTTTGCTGGTTTTTTAGACATGAGAAACACCTTAGTTGACTTTGTAAATTATGGGTATGATTTGGAATCTGTTACATCACCGACATCAGTATACGTTAGTGGAAATATCGGTTTTCTCTATTTTTTTGAGTTTTCACGTAAAGGTCTTTACTGACAGAGTAAGTTTATAGTTACTCAGTGGTTTGTAGCATGGTGAACCTCGCTAAAGTTCCGAGTTTCTAGAGAAATAATTTCCCGTCTATATCTTCGGAATTATGTTACGCAAGCGATACTGCTATGCAAACGATATTGCCATGTGCTTGATTTCGAGAAGTATCGTGTGAATGGTATAATATTCTGCCAAATCATGTAAAATCACATGTGTTCTTGCAATCCCAGAGTCTGGAGATTGGTGTAGAAACAAGTCCGTCTATGTACAACAGTTGGGAGAGTGACTGTGGTCCTCTGAGGGCACTCTGGTCACGTGTCAGAAGCAGGTGACGTGTGACTGTTGGCTGCTGGAAAATGTATGGTGTTGTGAGGAGTATGAATGGTGTTGTCTGTCTTCGTGGTATATGTACAAGGATATGGCACTCGGTAGCTATTTGAATGATGCAAAAGGTGCGATTTTGTATGGTGCAGGATACGAATTGTATGTTTACTACATCGATAGAGTAGGCAGTGATATATCACCAGGTTGGAGATCGGGTTCACACTCTAATATTCAAGCTTCTGTCTTCAGTGACAGAGGAGTGTAGTTGAATAAGGGTCTTTCTGTATTTGACGATCTGCATGCCACTTTTGCAGCTGGGCAGAGTGGGCGAGCAGTTCTAGGCGCTACAGTCTGGAATCACGCGACCGCTATGGTCGCAGGTTCGAATCCTGCCTCGGGCATGGATGTGAGCGAAGTCCTTAGGTTAGTTATGTTTAATTAGTTCTAAGTTCTGGGGGACTGATGACCTTGGCAGTTAAGTCCCATAGTGCTCAGAGCCATTTGAACCATCTGAACCACATTTGCGGGGTTCAACTGCCAGTGTAATGTGGTAATCTGTACAATATAGTTTTGCCACTGAAAGACTTGTCTGCAGAAAACAATGTGGACGGTGTTTCCACACTGGCAGCAGCAGCAGGCACATAAGACAGCCATTTAGCTGCTAAGTAAACATCTCTCTTGGTGCTGGACCCCCACCGCAGTTACGCATCAGCGCACCAACAACGATGCCTAGGTGTACACCTATCTTGACAGGAATTTATCAGGTGTGAAATATGAAAGGGATGCTGCTGCTTCATACTTGCAGGACCCGAATAGACACCTGAGAGTGGCTCAGCAGCTGATGGCCGCATCATCACTTTGCAGGGGCCACCGGTGCACCCAACTCCTGGAGGCGTGTGCAGAGTTGGCAGTATCGGCATCGGGCGTTGGGTGGAGGGATGTGTTTTCTATTAGTGATCTTTTGCTTAAACTATATTTCGTCGATGAGCCCAATGAATAGGACTCTGTGAATTTAAAACAAAACTACTCCATACATGTGAAGAAAATCGATTTCATGAATTTGCATTATTTTTTATATTACTATGGTGTTTGTGGTACAAAAATTAAAGAAGGGTGTGCGTGGGTGGGTGATATGAAGCACAACAGCAGGTTAAGTGCAGAACACTAGGTTAATTTACATAATTGTTATGGAAAATGCAGTACAATATTATAAGGGGGTGGGTCCCAAAGAACAATGCAACAGAAATGACATTCAAAATCATGTGAAATTCAAAAAGAGTACCAGAAAGTGGGGGGGATATAACTAATTACTTAAATTGGTATCAAAGTGGGTACAATAGTTTAAGGAAATGGGAGTGACATGGAAAACCACTTAACAGAACAACAGGTTAAGTGCAGACAAAGGGCCAGAGTACAGAGCTGAACATTAGGTTATGCAACATGTTTGCCCCATATTATTACTTCCTACAAGACCTACATCTCTCCAAACAGCAGATAATGATGGGCAAGGGAAGTCCAACCCCCACAGTGAATTTTTTATAAATAAACAATATGCCCTTCTATTTCCTGTTGTGAGAACCTTCCTCTCCACCAAAGAGCCAGCAGTTTCCATATATTCCATACACTACCTTATAGGTCCTAAATTGTTTAAATAAACAATATTAAACACATTGTCTAGATTTCTCAAACAATGGCCAGACAAACGTGTGGTTCCTGAAGAGGGGCAGCAGCCTTTTCAGTAGTTGCAAGGGCAACAGTCTGGATGATTGACTGATCTGGCCTTGTAACAATAACCAAAATGGCCTTGCTGTGCTGGTACTGCGAACGGCTGAAAGCAAGGGAAAACTACGGCCGTAATTTTTCCTGAGGGCATGCAGCTTTACTGTATGATTAAATGATGATGGCGTCCTCTTGGGTAAAATATTCCGGAGGTAAAACAGTCCCCCATTCGGATCTCTGGGCGGGGACTACTCAAGAGGATGTCGTTATCAGGAGAAAGAAAACTGGCGTTCTACGGATCGGAGCGTGGAATGTCAGATCCCTTAATCGGGCAGGTAGGTTAGAAAATTTAAAAAGGGAAATGGATAGGTTAAAGTTAGATATAGTGGGAATTAGTGAAGTTCGGTGGCAGGAGGAACAAGACTTCTGATCAGGTGACTACAGGGTTATAAACACAAAGTCAAATAGGGGTAATGTTGGAGTAGGTTTAATAATGAATAGAAAAATAGGAATGCGGGTAAGCTACTACAAACAGCATAGTGAACGCATTATTGTGGCCAAGATAGATACGAAGCCCACACCTACTACAGTAGTACAAGTTTATATGCCAACTAGCTCTTCAGATGACGAAGAAATTGAAGAAATGTATGATGAAATAAAAGAAATTATTCAGATAGTGAAGGGAGACGAAAATTTAATAGTCATGGGTGACTGGAATTCGAGTGTAGGAAAAGGGAGAGAAGGAAATGTAGTGGGTGAATATGGATTGGGGCTAAGAAATGAAAGAGGAAGCCGCCTGATAGAATTTTGCACAGAGCACAACTTAATCATAGCTAACACTTGGTTTAAGAATCATGATAGAAGGTTGTATACATGGAAGAACCCTGGAGATACTAAAAGGTATCAGATAGATTATGTAATGGTAAGACAGAGATTTAGGAACCAGGTTTTAAATTGTAAGACATTTCCAGGGGCAGATGTGGACTCTGACCACAATCTATTGATTATGACCTGTAGATTAAAACTGAAGAAACTGCAAAAAGGTGGGAATTTAAGGAGATGGGACCTGGATAAACTGAAAGAACCAGAGGTTGTACAGAGTTTCAGGGAGAGCATAAGGGAACAATTGAAAGGAATGGGGGAAAGAAATACAGTAGAAGAAGAATGGGTAGCTCTGAGGGATGAAGTAGTGAAGGCAGCAGACGATCAAGTAGGTAAAAAGAAGAGGGTTAGTAGAAATCCTTGGGTAACAGAAGAAATATTCAATTTAATTGATGAAAGGAGAAAATATAAAAATGCAGTAAATGAAGCAGGCAAAAAGGAATACAAACGTCTCAAAAATGAGAGTGACAGGAAGTGCAAAATGGCTAAGCAGGGATGGCTAGAGGACAAATGTAAGGATGTAGAGGCTTATCTCACTAGGGGTAAGATAGAAACTGGCTACAGGAAAATTAAAGAGACCTTTGGAGATAAGAGAACCACATGTATGAACATCAAGAGCTCAGATAAAAACCCAGTTGTAAGCAAAGAAGGGAAAGCAGAAAGATGGAAGGAGTATATAGAGGATCTATACAAGGGTGATGCACTTGAGGACAATATTATGGAAATGGAAGAGGATGTAGATGAAGATGAAATGGGAGATACGATACTGCGTGAAGAGTTTGACAGAGCACTGAAGGACCTGAGTTGAAACAAGGTCCCCGGAGTAGACAACATTCCATTGGAACTACTGACGGCCTTGGGAGAGCCAGTCCTGACAAAACTCTACCATCTGGTGAGCAAGATGTATGAAACAGGCAAAATACCCTCAGACTTCAAGAAGAATATAATAATTTCAATCCCAAAGAAAGCAGGTGTTGACAGATGTGAAAAATACCGAGGTATCAGTTTAATAAGTCACGGCTGCAAAAAACTAACGCGAATTCTTTACAGAAGAACGGAAAAAGTGGTAGAAGCCGACCTCGGGGAATATCAGTTTGGATTCCGTATAAATACTGGAACACGTGAGGCAATACTGACCTTACGACTTATCTTAAAAGAAAGATTAAGGAAAGGCAAACCTACGTTTCTAGCATTTGTAGACTTAGAGAAAGCTTTTGACATTGTTGATTGGAGTACTCCCTTTCAAATTCTAAAGGTGGCAGGGGTAAAATACAGGGAGAGAAAGGCTATTTACAATTTGTACAGCAACCAGATGGCAGTTATAAGAGTCGAGGGGCATGAAAGAGAAGCAGTGGTTGGGAAAGGAGTGAGACAGGGTTGTAGCCTCTCCCCGATTTTATTCAATCTGTATATTGAGCAAGCAGTAAAGGAAACAAAAGAAAAATTCGGAGTAGGTATTAAAATTCATGGAGAAGAAATAAAAACTTTGAGGTTCGCCGATGACATTGTAATTCTGTCAGAGACAGCAAAGGACTTGGAAGAGCAGTTGAACGGAATGGATGGTGTCTTGAAAGGAGGATATAAGATGAACATCAACAAGAGCAAAACGAGGATAATGGAATGTAGTCAAATTAAGTCGGGTCGTGCTGAGGGAATTAGATTAGGAAATGAGACACTTAAAGTAGTAAAGGAGTTTTGCTATTTGGGGAACAAAATAACTGATGGCGGTCGAAGTAGAGAGGATATAAAATGTAGACTGGCAATAGTAAGGAAAACGTTTCTGAAGAAGAGAAATTTGTTAACATCGACTATAGATTTAAGTGTCAGGAGTCGTTTCTGAATGTGTTTGTATTGAGTGTAGCCATGTATGGAAGTGAAACATGGACGATAAATAGTTTGGACATGAAGAGAATTGAAGCTTTTGAAATGTGATGCTACAGAAAAATGCTGAAGATTATATGCGTAGATCACATAGCTAATGAAGAGGTATTGAATGGAATTGGGGAGAAGAGGATTTTGTGGCACAACTTGACAAGAAGAAGGGACCGGTTGGTAGGACATGTTCTGAGGCATCAAGGGATCACAAATTTAACAAAAAAAAAAGTGATTCAAATGGCTCTGAGCACTATGGGACTCAACTGCTGAGGTCATTAGTCCCCTAGAACTTAGAACTAGTTAAACCTAAGGACATCACAAACATCCATGCCCGAGGCAGGATTCGAACCTGCGACCGTAGCGGTCTTGCGGTTCCAGACTGCAGCGCCTTTAACCGCACGGCCACTTCGGCCGGCCACAAAGTTAACATTGGAGGGCAGCATGGATGGTAAAAATCGTTGAGGGAGGGCAAGAGATGAATACACTAAGCAGATTCAGAAGGACGTAGGTTGCAGTACGTACTGGGAGATGAAGAAGCTTGCACAGGTTAGGTTAGCATGGAGAACTGCATCAAACCAGTCTCAGGACTGAAGACCACAGCAACAATAACAACAACAACAAACCATCTTCTACTGCCATAGTGTTTATTTCGTAGTGCGAGGCCGTTGTTTGACTATTTATTATCTGAAACTAGATGGCCGGGAGCTCTTCCTGTAATCCCAGGAGTCAGTTACCCTAAGGAATGAAGCCGTCTGCAGCAGCTGCCTGTCAGTCGTTTAAATTCTGTTCTGTGGGTTATCGTGTTTTCTGAGGATGAGAGGACGACCTAGCATCTGCCTAAACAAGCGTCAATTACCACCTGAAAACCACGCTCAGGCTACCCGCTGTACCAGACCAACAATAATCCATCCGCTGTGAGGATTCGATCCTGCTCTAGCTGGCCCGCAGTCTAGAACACCAACGCGCTGGGCATTAAGCTATAGGAGCAGATCCGACTCACAACAGTAATGGAATTAGTGACTAGGACACAGGAATCACTGCATTGAAAATACTTTTATATATGCAAAGCTGTATTTACTGTTTCACACCACACTCGTACTTAACAGGAAACTGAATGGTAACGCTCGTTGGATAGACTCTACAGTGGAACGAGATGAATGTTGTGAATTTTCAAGTTGCAGCCTCAAAGAAAATGCTACGCCAATTTCGTAACTCGGTAAGGGTGCTTGTTACGTATAAACATCATCAGCTTCATCATCATAATCATCATCATCATCATCATCAAGTGATGGATCAGGCGTAGCGCCGTCTCTGTCTCGCGACAGTACCGTTCTTCATTAGATACTTTTCTAAACAGCATCCCATACGAGTAAACCAGCTGCGACTTTGCCTGATAATGTTGTTACCTTAGGTATTGGGGCTATGCACGTTCCCACGACCAGCTACTACATCGCCTCCACAATTCGTTAGCACAGGCAGGTCCGCCTCCTTCCAGAGCTGTTATGACAGTGTCTCGAATCCCACCGTTGAACTCGACAATTCCCAGACCTCACTTGATTCCAGCAGTGTTCCGCCGCTGTCCAACTCTCATTGGCTGAAGGTCATCCCCACCAAAAATTCATCGTTCTGAAGCTCTAGAAACATGACCACTTGTCGCACCAAACTAATACATTACAACGATATGTAAGTAAAGAAATATCGTAAGCATTCGGTTACACTCAGATTATTGACAATACTTATAGATAAAGATTTATTCATTAATAAATACGGCAGCATTCTTGAGCAAGTGAGCTTACGTTAAACAATAACAGATTGCTTAACAATTATTTATACCTCCATGACAGAAGCATCTACTCTCACTCTTTTGAACTGCGATGTCCGCTACCACATGCTATTGACCCCTTTTAAATTAGCACAGTTTTTTATATCAGTTGCGATCAACACTTACGAAAGTTGCTGGAAAAACAGTAAACTGTTCATTAAATAAAAACATAAGAATGATAAAATGTGAGATTTTCACGCTCTATCCATTAGCTGCGTTGGAGAATGCGATACTCTGACTAACGAGGAATGAAGAAGATGTAAAACACGTTGTGAATCAATAAATAAAATAGATACAGATACGTAGCTTTTAGGGATGATAGATACAATGCAATGCTATCATTTGAGATAACGTTTGTTGAAACCGCATGAGATTAAAAGTTGTAAATTCAGAGGATTGTGGTGTCACCGCCAGACAACACACTTGCTAGGTGGTAGCCTTTAAATCGGCCGCGGTCCGTTAGTATACGTCGGACCCGCGTGTCGCCACTGTCAGTGATAGCAGACCGAGCGCCACCACACGGCAGGTCGAGAGACTTACTAGCACTCGCCCCAGTTGTACAGCCGACTTTGCTAGCGACGCCACACTGGGAAATACGCTCTCATTTGCCGAGACGATAGTTAGCATAGCCTTCAGCTAAGTCAATTGCTACGACCTAGCAAGGCGCCATCACCAAGTTATATTGAGATGATAATACATCTAGATCTACATCTACATTTATACTCCGCAAGCCACCCAACGGTGTGTGGCGGAGGGCACTTTACGTGCCACTGTCATTACCTCCCTTTCCTGTTCCAGTCGCGTATGGTTCGAGGGAAGAACGACTGTCTGAAAGCCTCCGTGCGCGCTCGAATCTCTCTAATTTTACATTCGTGATCTCCTCGGGAGGTATAAGTAGGGGGAAGCAATATATTCGATACCTCATCCAGAAACGCACCCTCTCGAAACCTGGCGAGCAAGCTACACCGCGATGCAGAGCGCCTCTCTTGCAGAGTCTGCCACTTGAGTTTATTAAACATCTCCGTAACGCTATCATGGTTACCAAATAACCCTGTGACGAAACGCGCCGCTCTTCTTTGGATCTTCTCTATCTCCTCCGTCAGACCGATCTGGTACGGATCCCACACTGATGAGCAATACTCAAGTATAGGTCGAACGAGTGTTTTGTAAGCCACCTCCTTTGTTGATGGACTACATTTTCTAAGCACTCTTCCAATGAATCTCAACCTGGTACCCGCCTTACCAACAATTAATTTTATATGATCATTCCACTTCAAATCGTTCCGCACGCATACTCCCAGATATTTTACAGAAGTAACTGCTACCAGTGTATCAACAAGACCAATGTTCACCAATTATGGATTAAAGTTAAGTATTCCAGAAGCTACGTACTTTTCTTTATAGCATTCATTACGTATCCTGTTTCAGACCTCACGCCAGCCTGCGTGATTTTAAGCGCGTGCCTTTCCGCTTCCTCTCATTGTGTCTAGGCTGTCTTGCCTAGACACAACAAGGATCATTGTTAAACTGTTTATTCGCCGTGAGATATTAACTTCTGCACTTTTAAAAATATTGAGTCTTTATTGTGCCACTGGATGCGCTTCATTTTTCTGAGATCGCAGATGTTTTCGGATTTGCATCAGTATTTGATATGATTTAGTGTCGAAGAGCTGTAACTTGGCCGTCTTTAAGAGCGACTGACACCCGCCATTTCCTGGAACAAATACTACACAAAGGCAATGCGGGTATCAGCGGTCCAGATTCCCAGTTCTGGTATTTACCCATTTCCGGCGACGCGCTCATTCTCTGTGCACCAGGGTGGCAAGAAACGCTCCACTAGCTGGGATGGCCAAGGCGTGCTCTGTGCCCTGGGCCGTGCAACATATTCACCTTACCTCTTACCAATCCCAGGCGGCCGGTTAACTTGTCTACATATGCGCAACGTTACAGTCTTCCCACTACACATTTTCCCTGTTGTCTATACGCCGTTAAGTATAAGGTAACCAGTCTTTGGTCATATATTTTACGTGTGCCAATCATTTAGCTCTGTAATTCGTTATCATGCTATTACCTGAAAATGTATGGATATTACTCCTGGTATCTTTCTTTCTTTTTCGATCAATTCTCGTAACACCGATAAATCTTGTTATGAGTGTCTTATCCAGTGACCTACGTGCCATAAAAGGTGAACTCCAGTTGCTTCTGTAGAAATCCTCTAGTACTGAAATAAAATAGACTACAAGATACTTACCTCACAGCAAAAGCAGAGTAGAGCTTTTAAAAGATACACTTTAAGGACATTGTTGCTGGCTTAGTTTGTAAGCCACATAAATATGCTTGAAGCTGAGGCTACACGCAGTCTGGCATCTACAGTGGGCTACGTGTGACAGCATATATGGACAGTGCGTCCTCACGAAACTGACACCAGGAACGAGTTCGATTGGACTATTACTGTAGAATATAACTGTTGAACAAATTTATCTGTTTTAACCGTAACATTTCTCATTTTCAAAGCAGATATACAGAGAAAAAAACGTTGGAAGGTATTAGTATATACGTAGAACAATCATTAGATATTAAAAAAATAAGGCAAGCAGTAGAACGGGTACTGATTCTACCACCAATATTTATATCGAAAGTCACGTATGACAGTGAGGCCTGGACAATCACTAAAATGAAGGAACGACGTTAGTTACTTTTAGAAGGTTAAGTGTAATTAAGCAGTTTCAACCAACAAATGGAATTAAATTCACGCGTACCTAGAGCTTTTAAAAGATACACTTTAAGGGCATTGTTGCTGGCTTAGTTTGTAAGTCACATAAATATGCTTGAAGCTGAGGCTACACGCAGTCTGGCATCTACAGTGGGCTACGTGTGACAGCATATATACACAGTGCGTCCTCACGAAACTGTTGTTCCGCATATTCATTTTTAAACTTTATCGTTAGTTAACGTTGACATTGCCGCTACTGTATAGAAATTAAGCAATGAACATAGGCGAGAACGACAAAGAGTGACAGAAACCACTGGATGATAAATGCCGCGAGGCACTGCTGAGCAATTTTTGGAAGTTTTAGTGTCAGCTAATTCCGGTCGAGGTACAGTGTTTGAGTCCATCTTCTTCAGCAAGATGCCAGCACTTTCACTGCAACGAAAAGAAAGAAGAAGAAGAGTTATTCTTCAAGCACGAGACGTTTGTATCGCAAAGAAAATCCCACAGTTACTAACAAAGTTTTATGACTTTCACTCGCATGACGCCAGACTACTTTTGCTGGCAGCTTAGTGAACGGGTGTTTACTAGCGGAAGCATCCGACTATAAATTGGTCGGTTTGTGGACTGAACTGCAGCCAGGGGTTCAACTCTAATTGCCGCTTAGGCAGTAAGCCGAAAACTAAATGCCGGGTGTGCTTATACAGGATACACACATTCGGTAGCGGATAGCCACGTGACAAAGCGCACTCTGGGATTCAAATCATGAGATCGAGTTCGTCGTTCCACAAACTTAGTTATTTGCTGTTGTAGGCCAGTACATTCCAAATAAACCCCAACTGACCATGAGCTGTCATTTGGAAAGTGTATATTAGGAGAAACATCCCAATCTGATCCTACGGCACCATCTGATGTCCTATCTGAAACTTCCCAGAGCCATTTGTTTGCATGTGGAGGATCAGTCCACACTGTTATGGTAAAAGATTAAGCTTCCTGGTAATTGCGATAGCATATTCTCTCACTTCATCAGAGTAGATAACGCCATCTTCGTGAAAATTCATTTAAGTTTTGATCGTAATATTTTTGTGATTTTCTCCTAGTTGAAGGAATGCATTGTACTTGATATGGTCGAAATAATACGAATAAAAGAGAAAAATATCTTTGTTTGTAGGCCGTTGGCCTCACTTTAGAGAGAATTGTAGTTTGCATTCGCATGGGACAGACAGATATACAACTCCGCTTCTCCTGAAGAAAATCAATTTAAGGACGCATTCGCGAAGGAGGAAGTCGAATGTGCAGCTTGTCTGTCCTCTAAAGTTTACCACAGTGGTTAACGTGAGGTTTTGTACGTCATCAAACGCGTTCGTTTAAGCAGTGGCGGGTAGTTACAGAAATGGTGATGCAACTATTATCATCTTAGTACACTTATCGTCCACCAGGAAGCAGAGCTCGCAACATTGCGTGAAGATGGTCACCCAAACTACTGACATAATCCTGCCCTGTAGGTTGCCCATGATGGCTAAGTTCGACACTGTACAAACAGCGTCACTGACACCCCTCCATGCTTCGTAGTGGTGCAGAGACAGTTACGATCCTTCTTTAAGATCAATCCAGTCCAGAGGTCGGGAAGAGTGTAAACGAGGATCTGTCAACCAAATAACGTTCTCAGACTGTTTATTGTTTGTTAATTAAACACGCCCCACTAAAATGTAGGATGAAATGTTCTCCCAGTGTTATTGTGTCCATTTTTTATGCGCACGGCACTAATCAATGGTTTTCAAATGGTTTCTGTACGATGAATCATCGCCGAGTGCATTGTACGGAAGTTAGTGTTCCACTGTGCTACGTCTTTTGTACGCCTTATATATTATCTGGCATGCTCTTGTTTTGTGCCTAAAGACCCCTCCTATCTCTACAGTCAGTTTCGACTATCAGCCACATTTGTACTTAGCGTATGACGTTTTTCCCTTTTTGAATTAAGCTTCCCGTGACACCACGAACTCTGACCGTTATCTTCATTGAGACTCCGGAAACGTAAGCCGCAACAATCACATGTCTCTCTTGAAATTCGAGGCATTAGCAATAATGAAGAATTAATATCGCAATATATTTCGCGTTCAACAGCTATCACTGCCAATATGGTATGATGGTATAGATTGTACACTGTTAGGACGCACACTTGAACACCAGATGTCGACAGTATGCGACACGTTTGCCGTGAGCACAGGTATTACATAAGTGTTCATATTTTTTTGCCCAACATGGGCAGCATTACAAATTTAGTGGATGAACTAAATCTTGAAATGTTCTCACAGAACGCAAATGTGATTGCATTAATTTCATGTGAAGAAAAGGATATCGCTTATTATTACGTGATCGTTGTCTTAATCATTTAATCTCGTCTTCATCGACTCGCAAGCCGTCAAAGTGGCGTCAAATAGGGAGATATGCACCAGGTGGCCGGACTACCACAGATGGCGTATGACGGCCAGTTTTATATGAAGCTCAAGTTGGCTCGTTGGTGAAGAAGTAAATATAACGAAAAATAATATTCAGTTACCCCGTTATAAGCAAGATATTCCGTTGAAGCTACTGAAGCTACACCGATAGAAAAAAATCGCAACACTAACACTAACGAAAGCTGGCAAGCGTGTTTCTACATCTGAAAGATGACGTCTATTCAAATTTCGCACCACAATGAGGATGAAAATCAGGTTTCCCTTAAATACACGCTGCAACGGTCGTGAGCGTTAGCTACCTCCAGATTGGACGTGGTGAGTTGATGTTAGTCAAGATTGTATTTAGGGCGACAAAGAGGCCATTATCACCACTGTGTTTGGACGAGGTCGTGTAATATGGATACGATAAGCCGTATGTGCCTTGTGTGATAATCCAGAAGACTTGCAGGAATGTAGCCACTGTAATTACTGCTGGCAGCATTTGTCACGAGAATGTATGGCAGCAAGAAGCCGGACTCCGGACTCCCACGTTGCACTACCGAGAGAGAAAAACATCGTATTCGGCGTTTGGCTCTTGCCCATCTTATTGCATCTGCAGCAGCAATTTGAGCATCAGTTGACACCACAGTGACACAACGAACTGTTACGAAGCGGTTACTTCAAGTACGAAACCGAGACAGACGCCCTGTTACCAAATCACTATCATTTGGTAGTTCGGTTGTGTCAAGCGAGTCTTCATTGGAGGGCAGGGTAGAGGTCTGTTGAGTTTTCTGACAAGAGTTTGTTCTGGCTCGGTGCCAGTGATGGCAGTGTCTTGCTTAGAAGGAGACGAGTTAATGACCTGCCGTGTCTGTGTTCTAGAGACACTGGACCTGCACTTGGAGTCATGATCTGGGGTGCGAATTCGTATGACAGCAGGAGCACTCTCGTGGATATCCCTTACACCCTGACTGCAAAACTGTACATCAGTCTGGTGATTCGATCTGTTGCGCTGCTATTCACTAACAGCATTCCATGGATTATTTCCAACAGGACATCGCTCGCCCACGAACTGCTGTTGAAGTCCAACATTTTCTACGGAATGTCGACATGTTGCCTTATTCATCTCGATCAGGAAGTGTGTCTCCAGTCGAGCACATGTGGCACATCACCGGACGACAACTCCAGCGTCACCCACAAACAGCATTGACCGCCATTGTATAGACCGGCCAAGTGCAACAGGGATGGAACTCCATCGCACAAGCTGACATCCGGCACCTGTAAAGCACAGTGCACGCACGTTTACACGCTTGCACTGAACAGTCTTGCTGTTAGACTGGTTATTAACGTGCCAGCTTTTCTAATTTGAAATGGCCTATCACGCACTCACGTTAACCGTATGTTGCAAATGTTAATCGCTTAAATGTGTTGCCGAGACAAATGTATCCCCGGAATTTAATTATTCTACGTTAGTTATTTTTTTTTTTTGTTGCAAATTTTTCCGTCAGTACTGTCCGCTAGTACTCGTTCGTTTCAAAATTTTGTGAAACGTTTTGTGGAGGAGAGGACGTAAAGTAATTAGGTACTTTTGGCCTGTATTTATAGAAAATATGTAATGCTTTTTCTGTCTCTAGCACTCCATTTGGACGTCATGTGTGAGTACAATGTTAACGACTCACGAAGAATAGCAGACAACACCAACTGACTCAAAATTACGGAACATCGACATCCAGTAGCAGTAGTTCCATCACTTCCGTAGGTAATTAATTTCAGAGCGTAAAACTTGTTGAAAGGCTTTTGCTATCAGTGTCGAAATCATCCTTTATCACAAACAGAGTAGATTTCCTTTCTTTAGCAACTAGCGTTGTGGCTACTTTGTGGAACATTGGTTGCTGAATGTCAATGACGAAGTTCTCAGTGGCGAAACAAGGCTAAGGAATTGCACTAAATGACCGTCAAACATTAAAAAATCAGAGGGAAGCAAAGAATGTAACACGTGCATATACCGAATAAACCGTTTATATATTTTTATATCTTAATCTGCGCATGTATCTACCCACGTGAACGTCCGAAAATTGAGTTTTATTTCTCAGAAGTGTATCAAGCAATCTCTATCGAAAGTGCGTCCCTGAATCCACTATCTACGCTGATAACGAAACTGTAGTATTGCATTATCAGATACAACTGTTAATTACTACGCTGTGTCGAAATTTTCGGCTGAGATGTAATCATGCTTTCGCTATCAGTCCATCTTCATCGTTTCTCTTAATTCTGAAGTTTGCATCAAATGAGACAGATAGAATCAATTATAACATATAGTAACGAGACAATGATTGTACTTACGACAAGTATGAACGATGTGGTGAAACGGTGATGAAAGCCGAGCACGCGTCACTCTGTATAAGGAGCACCCCCCACCCCCTTCCCACGCTGCCCACATCTTCCCATTTTCGTACAAGTGCTAACGCGCAGAAAAGATGCAGCAGATATCAAGACTTAAGCGTAGCTGCAGGGTTTTTACTGAGAAATCGTAATCGCACTAAAGAATAAGCGGCAACACTTGAAATACTGTACAAATATAGGGACTCCATTTCTCTGACGTTACGATAATATGCTGCGGTTCGTTAGAAATTACCGGCGTGAATGTACAGTTGACCTTATCACATTGGGAATCAAACAAAACTGTATTTCGTGAGAACAAAAGTATTGGCAATATTTGTATCAATTTGAAAGGAGCAACAGCGCTAGTTGACACTATCTGAAGAACGTTCTCTCCCTTTATTCATAAACTCTGATATGTTTATTCATAAAACCAGACAGAAGAGTAATAGGGGCACGCCCTCATCGTGGCAACATCTTTAGTAAGTATGACACGAGTTCGCTTGAAAACGGTATTCTACAGACGGGTGACAAACTTTGGCTGAATGAAATCCTCTTTATTCATTTTCTCTAAAATATACGACATTGTCAGGTATTTTTCATTTTTGAGACAACAATACGAAATGATCTCAAACTGTGTCGAAGAAAAATGTAGAGCCTCTCTTCCGTCTTCTTCCATTTAATCTCCTTCTATCTCTCTGTTCCTATCTCCTTTTACTAGCATTTCTCCATGCCACTGCTACCGCTGGTTTTATGCTTAAGCCTAACGAAACTTTCTCGGATGTCACGAAGAAAATAAATGGAAGTATCTCACCAGAGCTGTCGTTACACTGTACCATAAAATGCTATCCTCAGTTTCAAGTATTAATTAATGTGAAGGTCTTACTTCTCTTGTAAGATTCGGTAGGAACCTGTTCGGTAAGAACCTGTTTTTATTTGAAGACCGGAAAATTTGTCTCTGAGACTGGAGAACCATATAATGCAAAAGTAATCCCAATGAAAATCATTGATATAAAATGCCTATGGCTGAAAAAAAACTGACACTGAAAGGTACCTTTCGTTTATTTTGAGGCAGAAGCCTAGCTGTGCATATTTTTTTTACCTCTTTTTTTCTCAGCCTGTCTTAGAAAGCAGACGTACAGTCTGTTAAGTAAGAGTGTAGTCGGTGTTAATACACAGATCGTAAAAGATGCATCGTTAGTTCTCTCACAACCCAAAAGCGGGAACCTTTATCGTTCATGCAATGTCAATAAAGCATATTTGGGAGTATTCCGCAAAATTGGGTTTCGGCAGTTTGCACATGTTTACCGACAATTTAAATGTATAAAAAATATTACAAATTCATTAGAGATATTTTATATTGGCTGCAAACGTTGGTTCATCGACAAAAATGAAGATTGGTTACTGCAGCAGGATAATGATCCGAAGCACCGCAGCAGGATTTGCAGCGACTGGAAGAAAGAGAAAGGTGTGCAGGTGCTGGATTTGCCCTCACAGTCGCCTGACGCTGATCATATTGAAAATGTATGGTCTTACATCAAAATAAAGTGGCAAGAGAAAAAGATCTTTTCTTCTAAACGTCTGTCAACGGATATTCGATGCATATGGATGTCTCTTCCACATGAATACGCGAAAAACTCGGTTTCAAGCACTCCTCGAACATGCCAAGCAATAATCGAAACTCTGGGTGACTGGACATATTACTAATCGTAACTGAATTTTCTTTTGTTCATATATCATGCCTATAAACACATTTTTCTAACGATATGCATATATTTCCAACGATTATCCCAACCACTTAGCAGACTGTATACTTTAAGTTAACACTGCTTTTGCTGGATTTATTCTTAGAGTTAATGAAGCAGATGTAAACAGCGTTTTGTTATTACTTCGGTTATAAGTTCTCCCAGAGCGAAATAAGTGGATATTTGCATATTTTTATATCCCGGTTTCAAATCGTTTTTGCCTGAAATACATAAGTTGACAGATCGTTGTGAAGATACATAATGGTGGAACGCGCATGGCATTAAGTCATTAATTTGTTAGTGCCCTTAGCGAATCACGGCCCTGAGATTAGATACCCATCATTTTACTGTGTCTTGCTCTTATTACGCCCAAGAATTTATCGGAAACGATTCGGTCATTCGTCTGTGATCAATCATTCCGTCGGGCCTCGATCCCATCAGTTATCGGCCCCACTAAACAACGTTGATAGCCTGTGGGTGACATAAACTGGCTCAGGCATTTGTTAGTAACATGTCTACAACTTTCGTCATCCCACGCACGATAGCGGTGCGTTATTAAGGCCACGGTATCATGATCTAAATGATGTGTTGCTCTGCCTACCTCTGCTGATACTTGCACTATTTCTGAAGAATTTAATTATGTCAACTACTATAAAAGTTAAACTGATTGCCACATTTACCGACTTTACCTTCAATCCAAGCTACAACAAAATTCCCACAGAAGAGCAACGCGTTAAATAGTCTGTATCAAGCCCTTTCCCTTTCTTATGTTACGAAACCGTCAATCAATGGACAAAGGCTGACAATGCGTTATGCGCTGAATCTACTGAAGGTCCAATCCAACTACTAATCTGGCACACATTTTTACCACGCCACGAATGTGCTGTCTAGAGAAATGTAATGTTAGTGTTAGAAAAAAGGCATTCCTCAAGAATGTTAGCACTAGTGCCATCAGTGTATTTTATATAAATTTTACGGTACTTCCTATTTTATACTGTGTAAGCTAAGCAGACATGACCTATTTGCTCTTCAAGAGTTTTTCTGGAATGCTCTGCAGTCATGGCATTCGTAATGACTTTACAATGTTTGATGCTGCGCTCAACGCAGTCAAAGGGTACATTTACATCTAAAATTTATAAACTAAGTGACTGAGGGTGCATTGTGCTGGTGCAAAGTAGGTACTTCCATTACATTCACAGATGAAGCATTGCAAGGATGATGCAAACTATTACTATTCTACTTTTAACTTAACGATCTCTGCAGTATCCACAAGTAGACGAATTAAAGATACGAGGGCATCTCTACAAGTTTCGATTCGTAATGCGCGTCGTGGATTAGTTGCAGAGCACACAACTAGGGGTGGATGTGTCAGAAAATAGCGTATAATTTGGCTTTAGATGCATTTTATGTCCTTGAATTCTCTAAATGTGAGTCATGGTTCAGCTACGATTTTGGATCCGGTAGCAGGAAAAAGCTCCAACAAATACAGCAGTCTATGGATTGCGAAATCCATTCCGTGAGACTGACGGTTTTTTTGTTGTTGTTGTGGTCTTCAGTCCTGAGACTGGTTTAATGCAGCCCCCTTGCTACTCTATCTTGCTCAAGCTTCTTCATCTCCAAGTAACTACTACAACCTACATCCTTCTGAATCTGCTTAGTGTATTCATCTCTTACTCTCCCTCTAGGATTTTTACCCTCCACTCTTCCTTCCAATACTTAATTGGTGACACCTCTATGCCTCACAACGTGTCCTACGTGTCGATCCCTTCTTTTAGTCAGGTTGTGCCACAAATTCCTCTTCTTCCCAATTCTATTCACTACCTCCTCATCAGCAGTTACGTGATCTACCCATCTAATCTTGAGCTTTCTTCTGGAGCATCACATTTCGAAAGCTTCTATTCTCATTTCGAAAGCTACTATTCTCTTCCTGTCTAAACTATTTATTTAGTTCAAAGAAAACAGGCTTCCCGGGGCCGCCAGCAGCGAAGGTGAGTTGTCAGTGGGAATCACTCGTCAGGAGCCTAAAGAAATCGATGATATGTGCATGGAGAGAGCTGTAAATGACGTAGTCAACTGTCTGACGCTTTCTGCGCAAGGGTCTACGTGTGAAACCATACAAGTTGCAGTTGTTACATGCGCTGACTAATCGGGACAATGAGTTTCATTCTGTCTTTTGAAATGATTTGCAAGAGGGACCTCTGGTTATCAGTGACGAAACAATGTTTCATATTTCTGGAAGGGTGAATTGTCATAAAGTGCCTGTTTGGGGTAATATCCATCCACATACGATGGTGGAATACATTCATGATTCACATAAAGGTTTCTTGTTTTCTGCCATATCCTCTTACAAACTTTATGGAACATTTTTCTTTGTGAAGAAAGTTGTGACTGATTTAGTGTACCTGGACACGGAACAGCAATGACTTGTGCCACAATTACAGTAAGACGCTGGAGACGCTTTTTGGCAACACACTTTCTTTCAGACGTTCGTGATTGGATTGATTCCTATCATCGATCTAATCTTCTTCAATGGCGTTCATGATAACCTGTGTTGCTGCCTTCACTGCCACTTAACGTTGAAGAATAGGTAGGAAGAATAATTTATGCGCTCGCTGATATCGATTATGATCTGATGGGACTTGTACAACAACAGTGTCCATTTTTGAGGCGTCACAAACGATTAACACTTTGAGCACATGCAACGTGCTTCTCTGATATATTCTGAAGATAAAACTGGATATTACTGTAATTTTTGATGCATAAAATTCCGTGATAAATAAGCGTATCGTCTGTGAAAACCTTGGGTTACCACAGATAATGTCCGCTGCCGTATAATATAAAAATCATTGTTCTATTTCACTTTTCCGAAGAACAGCGTTTGTATATATTGCTTCTATGTCGGTGGATGAGTCTCCATCTAGGGTAACATCCTGAGTTCTGACTGTCAAGATAAGATGCGAGCGTATTTTCTTTAGCAGGAATGTATGTGGTACAGAAGTTTAGCACCATCGAAAATACGTGAATAGATGAGGTCAACGTAATATAACGGATATTATGAACTCCTGTTACACCTCTGCGCTAAGGTCAATTGCAATCTTGTGTAACGAAGAATAAACCGACCCCAACGTTCCGGACACAATCGTACAACTTCTGAGACCCAAAATGGAATTGACATTCTTCCAGTAGCTTTTGGTCTACTTTTATGATAATCAGACTAATTAACTTGCCACAGCACGTCACATTTTATCAAAGTAGCTTGTATTTACTGACAGGAAACCTATATGCAAATAACTTTGTGTGGTAAACCAAATTTTACACCCTCATGAACAACTGGGTTCTTGACACTTACCAAATAGCTGAACCACCGCCGACAACTCACTGGGGATCGGACGGGGTTGGGTTAAAATTGGATATACGAAAAAATACAATAGCTAATGTAACTTATACTGTTTGAAAAATAACAGAACCAAATGTTGCACGCTTTGTGATTATGTTATTGACCATAATTTGGATTTTTTTCAGTTCCGTTTTGTCAAATAACTTGATCAGAATGATGCCGGTACTTTCAGAACACGTATTATCACCTCAAGAATATTTTCTCAAAGGTTACTGTACTTATAACTTACAAAATGTAGTGGGTTATTATTAGTGATTTGATAAAAAATCTGAGTACCAATTTTCGCATCAATCTTAGAACACTTGCAACATTTTTTTTTAAATTTTTATGTATCATACATAAAAATTTTAGTTTCAGAAACATTTGAATAAATTCGACAGCAACGCAATTTGAAAAATTTTGTACCACAGAACGTTATTTTACAGAATCTACAAAGTCTGTAATAAATTTCATTCTTTTTCTGCAATGGTTCAGTAGAAAATGTTCCTTACACACTGAAAAGTGAAAGCTGCGGGAGATGCAGGAAAAAGATTTTATTAGAACTTATGCCAGTCATAACAATAATCATACATTAGGTCCTTCTGGTCTTCGTGTGGTTGTTTTCGTTTAGTCTGATACTTCTGGAGTACCCGTTCGACAATATTTTTCACTGACGTCTGAGAAATAGGAATCAGTCTCCTTCAATAGGTTTACAGTGAAGCAACCTGCATAAAATCCTAGTCCTCTATGGATTGTGGTTTTTCGAGTGTTACCACCACTGAACATCAGACAAACGTCATATGAGGAAATTTTAGCAACAGTAGATGAGCAAAATTTGTCTCTGGATGTCTCTTCTAAATACTGATAGTAAAACTTACGGCACAGTAAGTGGGCTCACAGCCTTCTATACTCTACAGATGTCTTCTCTGCTGCCATAAATAACAAAATATCGCAAGCAATGACAGAGTCATGTACAAAAGGGCACGTGGCACTACCCATTGGATTGAAACAAGATTACTTCTACATCATTTGTAGTATGAGTTAAAATTTGGAGACAATATTTCTAACATGTTACTGAACTATCGGGTGTCCAAAAAAATTCCAACAATTTTGACTAATTTTACATACACCTCCACTTAGGAGGGTACCTCCTAATATCGTGTCGGACCTCGTTTCGCCGACGTAGTCCAGCAACTCAACGCGGTATTGACTCAACAAGATATTAGTCACCTGCAGAACTACAGAGTCGCGTTAGCTCTATCGCCCTCCATAACTGCAAAAGTGTTGCCAGTTCTGGAGGATTTTATACACGAACTGACCTCTCGATTACGTCCGACAGATATTCTATGGGATTCATGTCGGGCGATTTCGGTGGCAAGATCATTCCCTCGAATGGTCCAGATGTTCTTCAAACCAATCTTGAACAGTTGTGGCCCGGTGACATGGTGCATTGGCATTCATAAGAATTCCATCGTTGTTTGGGTGCACGATATCTGTGAATGACTGCAAATGGTCTGCAAGTAAACGAACATAAACATTTCCAGTCAATAATCGGTTCGTTTGGACCAGAGGACCCAGTACATTCACGTAAACACAGCCCACATCGTTATGGAGCCAGCGCCAGCTCTCACAGTTACTCGTTGACAGCGTGGGCCCAAGTCTTCGTGAGGTCTGAGCCACGCTGAAACCCTACCATCAGCTCATATCAACTGAAATTGGGACTCGTCTCACCATCCCACAGCTTTCCTGTCGTCTAGGATCCAACCATACTGTTAGTGTCCCAGGACATGCAGGCGACGTCGTCCTGTTATCAAAGGGACTCGCGTCGGTCTTCAGCTGCCATAGCCCAATGACGCCAATTTTTGCGGCATTGTCCTAACGACTACGTTCATCGCAAGTTCCACATTAATTTCTGCGGTTATTTCACGCAGTGTTGCCTTTCTGTTAGCACTGAGAACTCTATACAAACGCCCTGCTCTCTGTCGTTAAGTTCGTTGGCCACTGCGTTGTCCTTGGGGTGAGAGATAATGCCTTGGTGTTATCGGCACACTCTTGATACTGTGGATCTCGGAGTACTGAATTACCTAATGATTTCTGAAATGAAGTCTCCCATGCGTCTAACTCCAACTACCATTCCG
This sequence comes from Schistocerca piceifrons, assembly GCF_021461385.2. Lineage (NCBI taxonomy): Eukaryota > Metazoa > Arthropoda > Insecta > Orthoptera > Acrididae > Schistocerca > Schistocerca piceifrons. The sequence goes on along the minus strand of NC_060141.1, from coordinate 357,173,657 downwards.
TGTCCATAGTATATTAATTCCTATCGTGCAGCCATCATTACTTCGGAAATCTTTTCCCATACATCACTTGACTATAAAAGACAGCTCCGCCAAAGCACTGCCCTTTTATACCTTGTGTACGCTATCCTAAGTCCGTCTGTATATGTTCGTATCGCTATCCCATGAGTTTTGTTATCTCAGTGCACGTGAGAATCCACACAAACAGCCTGGAAATATCTTGAAGGGTATTAATATCAGAGTTGTATGCATACACATGATAAATTTTGGGAATACTGTGCGATATAGATATGGAATATGATGATGACTTCTGCTTTAGGATTTCCATGTTAGGCTTTTGATGTTATTATGGTTTATTATAGCGCGACTGTGGTATATTATACTGCAATTATGGAATATTATGTGCAGTGGATTGTGATTCGTAAGACATTACGCTGAAGGTTAATGAAATACGTTGTTCTCAGGAAGGCACACGAGGCATTATACACAATTTAACGAGGAAGCATTTTTGCAGCTACTCATGGAACAAGAACGGTATGGACTGTACACTCTTTAAACGAAGCAATCGACAGCAGTACTAGGCACATAGAGGTTCCGTTTGTGGATATTTTCTTCGAAGGTAGAATCACAGTGATATTTTCTAGAGAGATTTATTTTGTCATGAAAGGACATCTGAGAGACCACACGAAAATATCTCCACAAATTGTACGAACGGTGCTCAGTTAACAAGTGCGATTGATAGGTTTTCGGTGTACTTGTATGGTGCCATCGCCATGTTCCAAAGGCTAATGTGGCGCATCTGTCCGCATGGCCGTGTTCTTTCCTTCGAGCGTACCACTGAGATGTTCATATACTGACGTTAATCTTTGTTTCTTATGACTTGAAGTGCCGGCAGCTCGTTGTCTTGTGGTTGTTGTGGTTGACTCGATCACAGGACCCCAGGTCTGGGATTTTCTCCGCTCGGGGTTGACTGTGTGTGTTGTCCTCAAAGCCATTTCAGCATCATTGATGCGCAAGTTGCCGAAATGGTGCAACATAAAAAGTTTGCATCAGGTGTCAGAACATCCCAGATGGAGACTCCCGAACATTAGTATCATTCAAACATTTCACTCATTTCATGACATGAAGTCAGCCAGTCTATACGTGTGGGGAAATGTTTTGTATCTTGTAGTGAGGAGATGGTTCTGGATGTTATGACTTCACTGTGACACGTCTTTCACTCATGTTCACATAACACTGCGTCAGTTACAAAGTCTTCACCCATTATGCGTTTTGACCATTACACCATTATCACCGCCTAGCTGCTCCCAAAGATTCAACTTCGTCAAAATTTGTACCACTTGTAACTCATCTGTTGTCGTGCCATCGAACAAACAATACTTCACCATTCCTGTCGAACTGGTAGTCATAGTTTCCTCACACTGTCTTTTTTCAGTTCGTTGCTGCTCAGTAGTGGACAGTCACCAACTCGATTCTCTCTGACAGTCGCAGTTGCTCGGAAACCCAAATTTCTCAGATGAATCAGAAAATTTCTCTTAGTGAAGAAATTGTCAAAGTACACACAATGATTCTCGGGTTTATCAATGCAGTCCAGCATGTTTAGGACTACTCTTGATCCCAATAGTAGGTCATCCCTTGCAGTATCTTCTGGATCCTTTCCACAGTATAAATCAAATTTGAAATAGTAGCCACTTGCTCCACAAAGAGATACAACTTATAGCTAAATCTAATAGGTTTTCCTCTGATAAACTGTTTCAGCCCAATTCGCCCATAGTATTTGACTATCGTTTCGTCAATTGACAAATTTTCTACAAATATTCCAAGTTTTTGAAAAGATTCATTTATCATTTTCAAGAGAGGTCTAATTTTGAATCCGCGATCATGTTTGTTTTCATTGGCTAAGTCATTATCTCGAAAATGAAGCAATGTTTCCAACTTATGATATTTATTCCTTGACATAGCTGTCTTTATAATTGGTATGCCAACATCTTCATCTTCAGACCAGTATAGCTTCTCAGCAGGGAGCTTATAGTAACTAGCAAAAAAAAGAAATCCGACAAAGACCTTCACTTCTTTAACTGTGAGGATAAAATCCTCTGTATATCTCACAGTTTCTTTCACTATGAACACCTATATGTTTTCGTTCATCAGTTCTTCAAACATCTCCTTCGGAGTCAATGAAGAAAGTTGTTCCTTCAATTCCTCTCTCTTTGTGCTGATGTCATGCTCACTAGTTTGAGACAGCTTTGTATAAACTGGAGGTGTCTTTTTCCAATTGCTTTTCTCATCAGTAAGACGTCTCTTCTTCGATTTACTTCTGGAAACTTGGGATGTACTTGGCAGTGAAGTCTTACATACAGTTTCTTCGTTATTCCCTGATGCAACATAATTTAATTCAATATCCCCTGGCACATCTGAGATTTCCACGGTTCCAGTAACATCGTCTGGACCTTCTACTTCGTCGATCATACAGTCTACTGCAGGAGGACATATCAATATGGTCCTGATCATCTGACACCACATTACAGAATGAGTCACTGATTATTATTTTTTCTATTTCTTCGTTAGTGAGGTATCTATCTCGTCTGAAGGCCATTATAATCGATATAAAATGAAATAAAATAAAATGTAATAAAATAAAGTGAAATGAAAGAATAATACATTAGCACAAACTACAGAAAAGGGAATGTGTAAATACCTATGTCCATCTGGAACTGTATTACTTACTAATGGGTAACATATTCATAAATATACTTACATAATACGCTGTAAATTTCAAAGTAACTTCATATCCTATAAAAGAGGGGTCGTTACTTACCTCAGCAACAAAATCTGGTAAAATTACCACGTTCTTAGAAGAAAATACGTCAGCAGTAGCAGAGTTTCATATTCGAATGTGCAGAATACAAATAACTGAAATGATAACACCAAGTCTCAGTGTCCTATTTCGAGTATACCAAATTTTATAACAATGGAAAACAATGAATATAACTCCAATTGAGCTAGCAATGCAAGTAGTTTAAAAGACACATTGTTGACTGTAAATCATCATAAAAAGATCTGTGCCCCATATTTCAAATATTACTAAATTGTCGATAAAGAAAATACCTGTAATAAGGAAAAGTGTGCCTTAGTGCTCTGAGCACTATGGGACTCAACATCTATGGTCTTCAGTCCCCTAGAACTTAGAACTACTTAAAACTAACTAACCTAAAGACATCACACAACACCTAGTCATCATGAGGCAGAGAATGTGCCTTAGTATTCAATAATCAATTAATGGTAGGATTTATTGCTTTTTATTTCCTGTAAGCATACATTTGTTATAAAAAGCATCAAGAAATAACGTAGAACAGTAATAGCTGCAAATTAATAATTTATTGTGTATTTATAAATAAATATGTGCTCTGTCCTCAAAATAGGACACTGGTACTTCATGGGTTGATGCTGTTTCTGGATAGCGCTGGAGCTATCGTTCGATTACGTCCCATATGTGCTAGATTGGAGACACGTCTGGTGACCGAACAGGCCAAGAGAACATATCGACACCCTGTAGAACATGTTGGGCTACAATGGCGGTATGTGAACGAGTGTTATCCCGTTGGAAAACACTCACTCTAATGTTCATTTTTGGCATCACAACGTGTTTAACCACCAGACTGACGTACAGTTTTTCAGCTACGATGCTTGCGATTATCAGGACAGTGCTACTGCTGTCATATGAAAGCGCACTCCAGACCACATCTCCTGGTTTGGGCCCAGTATATCTAGCACGCACACACTGCAGGGCGTCTCGCTGGGAACTGTCCTTGAAATAACGGATTTGTAACAGTTGGTTGTTTCATTGTGGTGCCAACTTATGCTCAGATTTCCGCTGCACAGACAGTACGATGCTTGAGAGCCATACGCCCATCACAGAGGTCTTCCCTTTCGGTAGTGCCACATGGGCGTGACCATTGTTGCCAGCAATCGTGTCCAGTGGCTAAAGTCCTGCCAAGTATTTCTGAAATTCCGCAGAAGGAACATCCAGTTTCCCGTAATACTGTTGCACGCCCACGTTCAAACTCAGCAAGATGTTGATAATGGTGTCTTTTTCACCTTGAAGGCATTCGTGACTAACATCAATTCACCACGTCAAATCTCAAAAGTAGCTTTAACGGTTAGAAACATCAGTGTGTACTTAAGGCAATCCTATTCTCATACTCATAGTGGCGCTTCTAGAGTTACTCTTATGCAACTGGCGCGATATTAAGTTGACACCGTCTTTCTTGTGGAGCAACACGCCTACCAACTTTTGATTGTCTGCACAACTCCTTCTTGGTACTGCGATTTTTTCAGTTAGTATAGTTCAAATTATTAAGGGTCCTTACGGTGCAAAAAGTTCAGTATATGTGATGCAGTCTATGTGTAATATCGCATATGCTCCTATCTACAAATCTTTCAGGCAGTGTTGTGATGGTGTTGCAGAAAATTTAAATTTTCTGGCAAAAAGTCTTTAGTCAAGAAATTTACGTAACAGATTCACAGCATACAGAAAATTGATCAGGACATTTATGTTCATTTTCTCTGTTGTTGTGGCTCAGATATAATTTCACATATTTTTCGGTTATAGCATAACGATAATAAGTGCTGATTAGGAAATTATGAAATTCCTTAGAAGTGCATTGAAAGTGACGTCGCTTACTGTATTATGTATTACAAAGTTTATGATAATAATATAGTGGGAGTTAAAGATATAAATTGCTTAGATTGTAGCATTTGTGGCTGTAATATACTGGGAGTTACAATACACGTCTGGAAAATATACCGAAGCGCCAAAAAAACTGGTATAGGCATGCATATTCAAATACTGAGATATGTAAATGGGCAGAATATGGCGCTGTGGTTGGCAAAGTTTATTTAAGGCAACAAGTGTCTGGCGCAGTTGTTAGATCGGTTACTGCTGCTGCAATGGCAGGTTATCAAGATTGATGTGAGTTTGAACGTGGTGTTATAGTCGTAGCACGAGCAATGGAACTCAGCGTCTACGAGGTAGCGGTGAAGTGGGAATTTTCTCCTACGACCACTTCATGAGTGTACCGTGAATATCAGGAATCCGGTAAAACAACAAATCTCCGACACCGCTGCGGCCGGAAAAAGATCCTGCAAGAACGGCCAATGACGACTGAAGAGAATCGTTCAACGTGACAGAAGTGCAATCCTTCCGGAAATTGCTGCAGATTTCGATGCTAGGCCATCAACAAGAGTCAACGTGCGAACTATTCAACGAATCATCATCGATATGGGTTTTCGGAACTGAATGCCCACTCGTGTACCCTTGATGATTCAAAAACACAAAGCTTTACGCCTCGTCTGGGTCCGTCAATGGAACATTGGATTGTTGATGACTGGAAACATTTTGCCTGGTCGGACGAGTCTCGTTTGAGATTGTATCGAGCGGATGGTCGTGTACGTGTCTGAAAACAACCTCATGAATCCATGGACCCTGCAGGTCAGTAGGGGACTGTTCAATCTGATGGAGGCTCTGGAATCGTGCGGGGGTGTGAAGTTGAAGTGATATGGGACCCACCATATGTCTAGATACGACTCTGACAGGTGACATGTACGTAAGCGTCATATCTGATCATCTGTATCCATTCATGTCTGTTGTGCATTCCAACGGACTGGGCAATTCCAACAGGACAATGCGACACCCCAAACGTCCAGAATTCCTACAGATTGTCTCCAGGCACACTCTTCTGGGTTTAAACACTTCCACCAGACTCCCCAGACATGAATGTCATTAAGATAATCGGGAATGGCTCGCAACGTGCTGTTCAGAAGAGATCTATAATCCCTCGTACTCTTACGGATTTATGGACAGCTCTGCAGGATTTGTTGTGTCCCCTCCATCATTACTTCAGTCAAAGGTCGACTTCATGCCATGTCGTGTGGTAATATCTCTTTATATTCGATGAATCATTCAGATACAATTCTACCCTTGAATGACGTTTACTAATTTTCTATCTTCATACTCGTAGAATCCATGCGAAAAGTAGTTCATACAATAACTATGCCATGAGCGCATATGTATTCTTTGTAGTACTCTCTCTGGTGGTGGTTAAAAAAAAGAAAGGGGGCTTCCGGGATTGTCTTCGTGCCGATTAGCCTGAGCTTGGTTTGGAAGAACTGTAATCTGATTATTGAGATTAAAAAGGAAATATATATAGATTGCTCCTTCAAATAAAAGGTGTGTATTGGAAATTTGAGAATTAATGATATTTATCGATATATTGCGTAGTCGTTAATCAGAAGGGAACTTCCGAAAGACTGGATACGAACCTGCATATAATAATCCAAGAGCTCCATTACTTCTTCGGAAGGTTAAACTTCATCAAAGCCAAATATCCGCTTGATTTGAGGTTTCCCGACTGGTTATACAACGCTCCCAAAATTACGAGGCATTTTATTTGTACAGATTAGCAGACTGCCGCATAGCACGAGCCTGCAGAGAAGAAGAATCATCGCCTGATTTCATTCTAACAAGTAAAATTTCAGAGTCATTATGAGTGACTGAGCTATGACTGTGTTTCCTATCATGAATGATTGATTGCTCGAACGAATTGAGAGCTACAGAATTACGTAGAAAAGAAGGAAAAAATTACAGTGGCGCCAGTGTGACAGTACTCTCTTGTGGATTGTTATATAATATATGTATTTTTTCTTTCATGAAAACCAACGAGAACGAGAGGTAACTAATCTGAAGAGAGATTTGGTGCCCATAGTAAAAGATTGCTGATACCAAGAAACGATTTCAACTATTGGACAACACCGAGACTACAGAACAAGGCCAGATAAATCTAATTTTTTTATCCTGTAATCAAAATAGTTTGAAATCAATTTAGAAATAACTTTTTTCCAGATAGTAGTTAGATTTTAGAACTGTATATTGTGTGATTTTCGTATCTGGACATTGAACTTTATACCATCTGTGAAGTAATTTGAAAGTTAAGTGTGTCTACGACAGTAAATTTGAAACTGTATTTAGTGATTAGAACCTGATATTGACAGCTATTTAATGGTATTGATTAGAGCGGCATTTAAAATGTCATTTAATCAGCAACGAGATGTGCAACAGCCTTCAGCTGTTTGCACAGAAGCAGAGGCCATGGATAGCAATTCTGAGACTGTTGTGGCTAGCGGTAGCAATATAAATAATCCCGCTGGTTCAGAAAACATTCATACAACAGCTGATCAGAGGGTTGTTGACACATTAGTTGTTGTTATGCAACAGTTGTCTCTATTAGCCGAAGGCCAAGCGGAGGTAAAACGAGACTTATCCTTTATACAAAATGAACTCCAAAATCAATTAGCCAAAAATCAAACAGAATTACAAAATCAATTAAGAGCAACCTTTACCGAATTAGATCAGAGATTAAATACCCAGACACAGGAAATAAAAGAACAGGCAGAAAGGACCGAACAGAATCTTATTGCTCAAATTGAGCAGGTCCGCCAACAATGCCAAGAAAACAACAGTAAATTAAAAGCGGAACTAACCGAATATGTATCCGTCAAAATTGACACGATACAAAAACAAGTAGAACAGTTTCCTCAAGTAATACAAGCTCAAGAGGACATACAGTGTTCCGTAGCTATGAGACCAGAAATTATAGAATCCTAAGATAATCTAAAGAAGCAATTTGACGAAGTGAAGGAAAAACAGACGACAGTGGAACGTAGAATGAATATACTTGCGGGAAAGTTTTCAGAAATGACATTAGAGCGGCAAAATTTTCCTTCGGAAACGATAGAAGAAACTGTGAAAGTAGCTTTACAGTCAATTTCGGAGAGTTCCGAGGAGAAGTTTTTCATCAAAGGGTTAAAGGAAGTTCGAGAACAACTTGGCGAAGAATTCTCGCGTTGGAAAGAAAATATCGAAAGATCACTAAATCTCTCGCAGGAGGATTTAGAAACAGCGAGAAGCAGGAAACAACATTCTCAATCTGCACGTGAAATTCCGTCCATGTCAAGATCCGATGTAGACAGAACTGGAACATCACAAATTAGATTCGATATAACGGATAGCCACAGGGAAAAGTACGAACGGGATGATTTTTGGAATCCTAGTACCGTTGAGGAGAAGATGATTAAACAGAGACAATTTCAAATCTGTAACCCTGACAAAAAGAATGTTCATCTTGTAGTCTTTATTCGAAGTTTCAGTGGTCTATTTCCACGATCTTGGACAGAATGGCAAAAGATTAGTTTTGTATCTGGATATATACAGGGAACAGGAGCATTGTGGGCATCCAAACAAACATCTTGTAAATGTTACAAAGAATTTGAGCAGGCTTTTCTAGCAAAATATTGGTCAGCTGGAATACAAGAAAGACTTAGGCAGGAAGTATTATATCCTGAGCCTTTCTCATTTTCTAGAGGATCTCTAAAGAGATATTTTGAGAAATACATTAATAAATCTTTGTATTGGGATGTACCGATTCCTTTGCTGGATATACTTAGAATACTCAAGTCCAGACTGCCCACCAGTATAAGGAATCAGCTGTTGTATATAAATGATAAGGATATAGACTCATTTATGACTACGCTTGATTGTATTGATATAATTGAGGACAATAAAAGGGCAAGAGAAATGTCATATCAAAGAAGAGCAATAGAAGCGAATCCGAGCAGCAACTCGAGTGGGAATGGCAGTAATGGTAGCAGTAACAATAATCATAACCAACTACACTCTCCGAGGAGACTTAGCAATGGACAAAATGCAAACAATAATTATTACCATAATGGAAACTTTAATAATGGTGCAGCGAGGGGCTATTTCAGGAACAGTAGGAATTTTAATCGATATAGTCCAATGTATGGCGACACAGGACAGTTCTACCTACACCAGCAGAACAACAACAATAATTACACGAATCAAGCAAGACAACATAGACAGAATTCACCACAACAACCAATAATCACTGAAGTAGCTGAAGAGACAAATACCAATCGGACCAATAATCAGTCAAACTAAACATGACCGCATCGTGCCCCGGAGGAGCGGTCAGGGGATCTGTTAGGGGCGAAACAGTAAAATTACAATTGTTAAGATATAATGATGGTGAGCTGTTGACTGAAGAGTTAACAAAGGATTTAATAACGTGTCATAATGACAGATCGAGTGTTCCGGTATCGGAAGTATTTGTTGAAATAGAGGAATTTCCAACGAAGGTGATATTAGACACCACCGCTTCCGCCAATGTCATCTCAGGCGCTCTTTTTCAGAGAATTATTAGGAAGAAGAAGGTACCAATTTTACCAGTACAGAACTGCAAAATCATCGGAGCTGTTGGGGCACGCTCTCCCAATGTCAAAATACAAACACAATTAGAGATGAAAATGGGAAATGTAGCAATAAAATGCACGTTCCTTGCAGTGCAGAAGTTATCAGTGGACTGTATTCTTGGTATTGGGAGTATGCAGGAGTACGATTGTCAGATTGATTTTTTGGAAGGAATAGTTAAATTTAGATTAAATGGAGAGGAGGTAGCACTGGATTTAAATAGAAAGGAAACGGTGCATGAGAAATATTGTCGCGGTGCCATAATTCAATTAATTGACACTACAAATGGTCGTTGGAAGGAGCTTTCAAAGGATTTGATACAACAGGAGGACTTTAGCCAAACAACAATGATAAAAGCTAGTGAATCAAATCAGCTTATCGGAGAACAAAGGCAGCAGCTTCATTATTTGTTAGAGGCATATGAAGAGATTTTTGATGAGAAACCAGGAATTATTAAAGGGTATAATTTGTCACCTACAAGTGAAGCCACATCAGACTTACTGTTACACGCACTATCCGATCCCCTGGCGTTTAAAACAATTTGTTCAAAGGGAGATAAATAGAATGTCAGAATGGAACTTGATTGAGCCATCAACTAGTTCATATTGTTCTCTGCTCTTAGTCGTTCCAAAACCTGGAGGCAACGTAAGATTAGTTCTGGATGCGAGAGAGATTAATTAAATAATAGTACCTGTAATATGAAGACCAGAATTTAAAATTAGAGGAAAAGATTCGACACGCACATGTCAATTTAACTAAAAAGGCAATACAACGGAAATTGACATATGATAAACGGATTCACCGGATTCAGACGATTCATCTTGGAGAAAAGGTTTTATTGAGGCGACGCATCCATTCCTCGAAACTGATGAAGAACATAAAGAAATGGAATATTATTTATACCGGACCATATGTTATTGTAAATATACCAAATCCTGGATCATACTTCTTGGCATATACCGAATCGAAAAGAATAAATGGATTATTCCCGCATAATGATATTAAGAAATTTTTTGAAGGATCGTAGATCTGTGATACCAAATATGGAGAAGAATTTAGAGTGGAATTTGACTATGAGTCGAATGTGTATATAAACATCAAGAAGCTTATGTTGTCTAGAGGTTAAGAGACAGTGAGATTACTCCTGTGATAGGTTAAGAGACAGTGAGATTACTCCTGTGATAGGTTAAGAGACAGTGAGATTACTCCTGTGATAGGTTAAGAGACAGTGAGATTACTCCTGTGATAGGTTAAGAGACAGTGAGATTACTCTTGTGGTAGGTTAAGAGACAGTAAGATTACTCCTGTGGTAGGTTAAGAGACAGTGAGATTACTCCTGTGGTAGGTTAAGAGACAGTGAGATTACTCCTGTGATAGTTTAGCACAAAAATTTTAAGATAGGTAGAAGAATTTGTTAATTACTAGTGTTTGTAAGTGTGGACTATGAGCAGAAGCCACAGTGATATACAATGAAAGTGCATCTACATTTCCTCAAGACACGGCACTTATGTGAGAATTGCGTGTGAAACTTGAACAGTGTGGGATATGTAGGTAAATACGCTGTGTGTATGATGTGCGCTGTTCGTGCAAGAAAACAAATGAACTGTGAAATGAAGCAACAGTCGATAATGTCACTGTTGCAAACAATTGAAGAAACTCTCTGGTTGCGCGAGAGAAAAATTATTATAATTATTAGATTTTTCATTACGCCTTCTTTACCAGGAGAATTAATTTAAGAATTTTAATCAACGTTTTAAGAATAGCAGTTTGTGTGTTTCATGTTATGGACATAATTGTTGAAATATATTTCCATAAATGTTCATGAGAGGATGAAGAAGATTCTGTGAGTGGATGATTTGTTAAATGAACATACGTCATCATTAATGATATTTATATGCAAGTCGCTCTATAAATCAATAAATTATAAGAATAATGAAAATTTTTCAAATTATTCCTTTTGTGGAGTCAGTGTCATATGCCTATGTTTAAAATTTTTCATCAGGTGTAAACTAAAATTTTATCCATAATTTCGTAGTTGAAAGCAAACCTCGGACAGATTCAATGCTCTACTTCCACCTGCACTATAACAAAACGAAGATTAGATTAAAAATTTTTTTTTGAGAGGAATACATTCGATATGAGCTACAACAAAATTCAAATGCCCGCAGTCTATTTGGCAATGTTTTGGTCAATCAGCAGTTGTAATGCAAAACAACTTTGGTATTGAGGACTACAAAAAAATTCGCGATTGTCAGGACTGATGAATGTTCCAGTCTAGTAGAGATGGAAGAATATAAGAATCCACTCCGATATTGAGTTCAACGATGAAATATGGACTTCGTTGCCTTAATCCACTCGCTTCCAGGGATTTATTCAGTCAGAACCTTTTCTTATTCCACTTTAAACCTGTTTCATGTTCACGTCCCTGACCATCTGTTCCTGAGATCATCTTCCTGTTTCTACGGCACGTTACCAGCTACTATCCTGTACCATAAGCCATCGCCTGCCCTCCGTGCCGCCTCCACCAACGCTGTACGTCGCCTACCCGGTGTCCGTATCCAGTGTTCCTGTTCCATCGACTTCACAACGAGATCGCCGGCTACATCGTCGAAAGAAGAATTTAGAAATTTTTATTTTTGAGCAATATTGTAAAATATTTTTTTGGCTATGAGCCACTTTTCCTTCGATCTAATCTATAGAGCTTCTATATATTTCAAAATTACTGGATTTAGGATTTCCTATCTTCTTTAATACCTGAGCTGGGGTCTATTCTCCCGGGTTTTCCAGGGTTTCCCTGTGAAGGCCAGTTCCCAAATGGCTAGACCTTTTTCGTAACTACACCAATCTACATCTTCCCTGGTTATGTACTCGGGATGCGGGTATACCCCGGTATATGTAAAACCTACAGCTTAGGTATTCTCGTAACTTATTGTCTTAACATGTTACCCATACTCTCTATAGTAAAATTCTACTAATTCAAGATATTACTCTTTTGAATAAACAACCCAACAAATTTTTTCTGTTAGCTCGCAAAGTGTATTATCGTTAACTTTGCTCGCTGCGAGGGGCAATTGTAATATCTCTTTATATTCGATGAATTATTCAGATACAATTCTACCCTTGAATGACGTTTACTAATTTTCTATCTTCATACTCGTAGAATCCATGCGAAAAGTAGTTCATACAGTAGCTATGCCACGACCGCATAAGTATTCTTTGTAGTACTCTCTCTGGTGGTGGTTAAAAAAAAGAAAGGGGGCTTCCGGGATTGTCTTCGTGCCGATTAGCCTGAGCTTGGTTTGGAAGAACTGTAATCTGATTATTGAGATTTATGACAGAAGATAACTGAGACGAAACTGTACGATCAAAAAGGAAATATATATGGATTGCTCCTTCAAATAAAAGGTGTGTATTGGAAATTTAAGAATTAATGATATTTATCGATATATTGCGTAGTCGTTAATCAGAAGGGAACTTCCGAAAGACTGGATACGAACCTGCATTTAATAACCCAAGAGCTCCATTACTTCTTCATCAAAGCCAAATATCCGCTTGATTTGAGGTTTCCCGACTGGTTATACAACGCTCCCAAAATTACGAGGCATTTTATTTGTACAGATTAGCAGACTGCCGCAAAGCACGAGCCTGCAGAGAAGAAGAATCATCGCCAGATTTCATTCTAACAAGTAAAATTTCAAAGTCATTTTGAGTGACTGAGCTATGACTGTGTTTCCTATCATGAGTGATTGATTGCTCGAACGAATTGAGAGCTACAGAATTACATAGATACGAGGAAAAATTACAGTGTTACGGAATTTCCGTGCGCCCGCGTCGGCCCTACACGGAATTAGGCAAGTGTACCAGTTTCTTTGGCGCTTCAGTGCACATACACTTCTGTTAAGCAAAAGAAAATAAGTTAAATACCGGTATCAAAAAATTTATACGTATTCTATGACTATTTTAAAGAAATTTCTTGGTTTGATTCTGAATAGTAATTGAATAAATTTTTGTCTCTTCTCTTCCACTTCTCCACTTTTTGTTAATGATTCATTTTTTGGCCTTTATTCGTCACTAGCGAACCCGGCAGTTCTCCGCAGTTGCTAGATACGTATGGGAATTGGGTATACGTTCTAATCTGTGTTAACACTGAGAATTGCTGCAGGACGCAAATTTCGGCTCCCCTTTCCCATTTCGCACACTTCGAAGGTTTGTTGTTGTCTTCAGTCCTGAGACTGGTTTGATGCAGCTCTCCATGCTACTCTATCCTGTGCAAGCTTTTTCATCTCCCAGTACCTACTTCAACCTACATCCTTCTGAATCTGCTTAGTGTATTCATCTCTTGGTCTCCCTCTACGATTTTTACCCTCCACACTACCCTCCAATACTAAATTGGTGATCCCTTGGTGCCTCAGAACATGTCCTACCAACCGATCCCTTCTTCTGGTCAAGTTGTGCCACAAACTTCTCTTCTCCCCAATCCTATTCAATACTTCCTCATTAGTTATGTGATGTACCCGTCTAATCTTCAGCATTCTTCTGTAGCAGCACATTTCGAAAGCTTCTATTCTCTTCTTGTCCAAACTATTTATCGTCCATGTTTCAATTCCATACATGGCTACACTCCATACACATACTTTCAGAAATGACTTCCTGACACTTAAATCAATACTGGATGTTAACAAATTTCTCTTCTTCAGAAACGCTTTCCTTGCCATTGCCAGCCTACATCTTATATCCTCTCTACTTCGACCATCATCAGTTATTTTGCTCCCCAAATAGCAAAACTCCTTTACTACTTTAAGTGCCTCATTTCCTAATCTAATTCCCTCAGCATCACCCGACTTAATTAGACTACATTCCATTATCCTTGTTTTGCTTTTGTTGATGTTCATCTTATATCCTCCTTTCAAGACACTGTCCATTCCATTCAACTGATCTTCCAAGTCCTTTGCTGTCTCTGACAGAATTACAATGTCATCGGCGAACCTCAAAGTTTTTATTTCTTCTCCATGAATTTTAATACCTACTCCGAATTTTTCTTTTGTTTCCTTTACTGCTTGCTCAATATACAGATTGAACAACATCGGGGAGAGGCTACAACTTCGAAGGTATGGAACTCTAAATAACTAAAAAGTAACATAGAGTTTGAATGAAAAAAATTCTCCAAAAGTTATTAACGAATTTACTTCAAATTAGTACATAATACTCTAGTAAACATTTGGACTGACATAGGCTATATGCAGTAGAACTTACTCAGAACGGAATAGTATGGGACTAAAATAAGTTATCCAAATTGGACAGATCTTCCGATTACACAAAACACACTAAGCTATGTAAAAATTGTCAATTGCCTTGCCGAAAGGTATAAATCTGAAACCATGAACGTATATGCATGCCTTTATTCCTGTGTAGTAGATGTTCGCTAACTATATATTGAATGACTGAAGACTAGGCTATTACACCATCTGCTACATAATACCACATGCCTCTATTTTTACTGTAACTTTAAATTCATGTATTTATGAACATATATATATGTATATATATATATATATATATATATATATATATAATTTCATTGTTTAGGCCTATTTCCTTTACATTTCACATTTCTCTTCAGATATCAAGGAGGGAAACATATTCGAATTTCTTGTTCAAATCTGGTCTTTCTACGCGATTTTTTGCGCTACACTATACTTCCAACAGTTCGGGAGAACTTTGTATGCAGCAAAATGCATAACACCGTTTATGCATGCAATATGTTCTTCAAGCATATGAAATTTTCTAGGGACATGATGTTACACTTTCTCTTCTTTGTTCACACACCGAATAGTAGTGGTACTAGCGCAATTTGTTAGTGCAGGTTGCCTATGTCAGGGGCAGGTATGCACTCAGGGGCAAAACTGTTGTTCTCCTATGATACATGGGTGCTTAACCTATGGTTCTCCTTTGATTGACATGTACTTAACTTATTGTTCTGAAAAAAGGATCCTTCTTTCGATTGGCAGGCACTTAACCTATTGTTCCACCACACCCTCCCTCTCCCCCCATCCCTTTAGGAAACCACCCCCCACTTGCTGCTACAGGTACACTTCCAAGTCTGTGTTATTGAAATAGCCCCTCTCACTCTTATCAGTGTGATTGACTACTTAATTAAATTGATCAACTAATTAACCTCTCCCCATCTGGTAAACCCCCACCTCCCTCCCTTCCTCACAGAAATTGATAGGAAAAAGACTCAGTTAACTGGTCATTTGGAGGGATTTCCGCTGCAGTGTGTGGAATATTGTCTAAACGCTTTAGAAACTGTATAGAATATTATTTAATTATTTATGGCAGTGTATGGAATATAGTTTATTTATTTAGTGAAAATTTGTCCAAAAATCGATTGCTGTGTACAGAATATTGTTTAAACAACTTAGACAATGAACTGTGGATGAAACCCAACAAACAGGCATTACATGAATTGATAAAAAATTATAGTGCATTGAGAATGGCTAGTTTCTAGCTGAAATCTAGATCTGCAATTAAAATTTAAAAAGGACAACTGATAGCTGAAGTCTATTATTTACGAATGTGTGGAATATTGTTTATTTAAAAAATTTAGGGGCTTTAAGGCAGTTTATAGAATATATGGAAATTGGTGGCTCCTTAGAGGAGAGGAAGGATCTCATAACAGGAAACTGAAGGGTATATTGTTTATTTATAAAAAAAAAATCAATTTGTGGGGTTTAGATTTGGATTTCTCAGCTGGTGGGAAAGATATAGGCCTTGTAAGAACTAATTATATGGTGCAAACATGTTGCATAACCTAGTGTTTGGCGCTCTACTCTGGGAGTATTGACCTAATGTTTGGCTCTTTGTCGACACTTAAACTGTTGTTATGATAAGTGGTTTTCCATGTCACTCCCATTTTCTTATATTGTTTTACCACGTTTAATACCAAATTAGGTAATTAGTTATGTCCTTCCTCCATTTTATGGTGCACTTTTTGAATTCCACATGATTTTGAACGCCATTTCTGGCGCATTCTTCTTTGTCACCCACCCCCTTAAGCAACTGTACTGCATTTTATTCAAAAATCGTGCAAATTAAACTAGTGTTATTCCTTTAACCTGCTATTCTGCTCCATGTCATCCACCTCACACACCCTCCTTTTAATTTTTGTACCGCTAACACCACATTGATATAAAAAATATATGCAGGTTAATTAAATCGATATTCTTCACATGTATGGGGTAGTTTTTCTTAATTTGTACCATCCTATTGGACGGTGACATCGATGAAATATAGTTTAAACAAAAGATCACTAATAAAAAACACATCCCACCACCTGATGCCCGACGCCGATGCTGCCGACTATGCACCCCCCCCCCCCCGCCCCCCACACCCCAGGAGTTGGAGTGCACCAGCGGTCCCCACAAAGTTATGACACGGATGTCAGCTGCCGAGCCACACACATGCTTCCGTCTGGGTCCCACAAGGATGAGGCAGCTGTATCACTTTCATATAGGTACAAAAAGAGGTTGCTATACTTGCAACTACCTAATTTCCCCTTCTTTTCAAGGTCACCCATGTGAATGTATTTCGGATGGGGCAAGTGGGTAGATGGGTGACCTTGAAAAGTAGTTGACACTAGGTATTTAAAAGTATAGCAACCCCCTTTTCATACCTACATGGAAAGGATGCAACCTCCTCATATAGGTGTGAAAGGGGGCCACTGTACTCTCAACTACCTAGTTTCAATTACTTTATAAGGTCATCTGACTACCCACTTTCCACAACTGAAGTACATACCAATCGATCATTGTGTATAGGAAATGTTTCGTAATTTTAGTACATTATCGACTAAGACAAGCAAATATTCTAGTACCAAATCTGCATTAACTTTTCCATATAGATTTACATACAGAAAACAACTCTTTCCTTATTTGTGGTAGGTGTACCTTTAATAATATCCAGTTTAATTTTTAACTTATAACTTAAATCCACATCTGCATCCTTTGTTTCTTTCTCCAGTTAAAAATTGACAAATACAGAGAAGGCATGTTTTTTTTAATTTCGGTATATATATCTAATTTTTTCCTGTGAACTACCTCTTTTATGGCTTTAACAATTAGTTCTGTTCCTTCTGGCAGTTCTTCTAGACGAGGTCATTCGGGGACTTTAATTTTTCCTCTTATTTCCTACATGACGTTGTTATAACACGCCACACCCTCCTGGGTGTAAGCTGCAAGTTCTTCTGCTGCACATTCTTCCGGTATTTCGGTACAGAAGTTTATGTTTACAACTTTTGCTAACGAATTGCCATTAAAGGTTGTTATTCAGTTGGTTTTAAGCTCCGCAAACTGCCGTTCTGTTGCTAAGTGTGTGACGTAAGACCACCACATTTCGATATAATGTACCCATCCTTTCCAAGCAGCTCTAAGGAGGAATGGAGTTTGATAAATGGATTTTTCGTGTGTGCTTTAACATAGAAAGCATGCTCCAGTCCGTCGCTTTCGGACAGTATTGCAACATATGGCCACCTACCACTGCTCTTTACAGTAAACGTTAGTATCTTGTATTCCACTGTCGTAGCTAGATCTCTCCATACATTGTGTAAAGCCATACGTAAACCTGGCCTGCACATCCACAATAGCCTCTTCATTTTCAATCTGCAGCTTATATTCTTCGTTTGTAGCAGTTGTCTTCTCTGTATACTCTACTTTTGTTTTCTTTACTTCGATATCTTTCATTTCCAGTTTCCTTTTCCGTGCACATAACACTTTAACTGTACTTAAAGGTGTAATTTCTTTAATGGGAAATGGTTTAAGTCTGTGTGATACATATACTCATTTTCTTTGGACTTGTGGAATAACGTTGCTCGTGTCAACCAGTCCCAATTCCGCAATATCTATATCGGACGGTATTGTGGAGAACAGTGTCTAAATTGAGAAAAAAAGTTTCTCCTGCTCTAACATAACAGTTCTGTAAAATAATTATACTGTCTTTATTCGAGTCAGAGTTAAGAACTTCCACATAGTTTATAGGTAGACAATTAAAACGGTATGCAGACCGAACATAGCTGATAAGCTTTTCTCTGTCTGCAATATTTGAAAGACTAATTTGTACACCTGTCAATTTTCAGGTATTCTTGTTACCCTAGTACAAAAACTTCGGAACGTTATTAAACACAACACAACAGTTATTCTGTACGTTATCCGTTAACTGAAGCCACATGAAAGCACTTGGCCCAGAGTAAAGTGGAGCACATTGCAAATACTGTATATTGGTGTCTAATACACGTAAACACTCGTGCACAGTGTCGAATACATGATCCATTCTGTAGTTGTATATTGTAGCCTCCATCCTGGTAATGCCATGCTGTTTAGCCAAGGAAGACCTAAAAGATTCTTGTAGTCGCATGTCTGGACACTTTATAAAATTTATAATGTGGTTGCTAATATCTTTGTTCACTCCTGGACTTGCGATCTGATATATAAATTTATTATATATCTTTACTCAACAGTTCGAGCTTAACCATGTTGTACAGACCATTCCAACTGTCTTATCGTTGTCCACAATCACACTGCTATTTCCCTGACAATCTCCATCCATGCAGAAGTCCTCGGTTGATATTACATAGTCGCGCATCTCCAATTTGTCAAAAATTTCGACGAAGTCTTATGTTATGTCCAAATCCAAAAGGTAATAGTCGTCAACACGTAGCTGTTGTAATATTCCAGGGAGCTCCTCCATTTAATCATCCACTTATCGTCATATAATTCCACTTTATATGGTATAACTACAGGATTTTTATATTTCTTCGAAATAGTTTCCGTTGCTTCCTTGCCGATTTCCGCCAGTGTCCCTCTTGCTGTGACATCGTCGTTCCCGTGTAGGAGAAAAGGCAGCTTCACCCTGACACCGTGTCTTGCAGTGACGAAATTGGAGAATTTACTACGTAGGTAATAGTTAATCTCCTTTTTTAACATAGTTAATCTCCTTCTTTAACATTATAGGTCGACCTCTCTCTAAGTGTTCTCGACAATCCACTTGCTGATAGAATTTAATCACCATAATACTATCGCAAAACGGTTCTGTAATAGGAGTGAGCACTTATACATTCTTTTCGCTCAGTAGTTTATATTTTCTTTGTAGTTTATGTTGCCAATGTCAGTAGCCAGATTATCCAGTTTCTACTGTAATAACCACAGACCGAAGCGTTCGTCCATTGGTCTTGCCTTACTCCGTAATAGCTGGGCGATGTTTTGGAGGAATCCATGTGTACACTTTCAACTACCGCGGAAGACTGATCAGTTGCGGCCGTCAAGTTTTTTTTTATACTCTAAATATCCAAGATGATTGCACTTCCGGTCACTTGATTCCCGGTCATACAATCTGCTTAATTCCTAGCCCAGTTGCGCTATTTTGTATGGGAGGTGTCCGTGGCAGCGAGTGACACTACCCCTTGTAAATATCACCCTGTCCTAAACCGGATAATCTGGCTATCATGGTTGGGTATAGCGCTATGCTATTATGTGTATCTATTGCACTTTACCGCCACTCCTGAAACTTGAAACTGTGTCCGGGTACAGCGCTGAATGCAATCGAGTACAGTGCTATACTACGCCTCCCGATCAGTGCATTTGCGCTAGATGTTGGCAGCTGTACTACATTTACATGGAATTTTAGAGCGCAGGACGAGAGGTTATGTCATGATCGCGCGGGAAGAACTGACATAAACAATCGATATAATTGCGGAAAATACGTATAAGTTGATAGAAAATACACCGAAATGGGGGGGGGGGGGGGAATTGTGGAAGTACTTGCGTCTTGTGGTTGGCGCAGAACAGTTTGTACATGGGAACAAGTATGCGACAGCAAGAGGAATCCGAGAAAAAGTCGACATAGAAGCGAAGGGAACCAGGGAAACAGTCACTTTTTCCGTCGTGGCAGCATTCTACTGCAAGTCTGGTGAGGTAACAGTGATACACGAGAGTAGACTACCGTATTTGACGCTTTTAAAAAAGACGGAGAGACATCTGCCTCTAAACTTATTTGTACCTGCGTTAAAGGCTGACAGAGTGGATGGAGTCGTCGGTTGAGATGGAGTTGTAATGAGGTACGATTTAATGGTAGACTGATGATGCATTCTAGAGAGAGAGAGAGAGGAAGAAATTACTGCATGTCAATTTTTTCGCTGTTCTGCCAGGATGCAACAGTCGCGGGACATTGCCTGCGTTCAACCCGTATACAAGCGCATGTTCTGTGTGGGTCTTAGAGCAGTGTCTACTTACGATCGTTAACAGTAAACCTCTCGGTCATCAGAGGAATTCTATCTCATGTGTGATGAAACGTGACACATTCCTCTAAACATACGAAGGTTTATGCAATGTACTCCATTCCCCTGTCGCATCTTGAGTGTAACGTAGATTCTTCAGTTTCGTAACTAAGTTAGCGATAGGTCTTGTGAGACACTGCTTTCCCTATGTATACATCTGCTAGACAGATAAATTTTTACAGAGGTATTGGAGGCATGATTTGTAATTTCACATGTCGGACGCTGCTTCCATGCATTTATCTGTTTCCTTGTAAGAGGTATTCTCCGTTACTAATGATCATTTCATATAGTCCTGATGTGGGCATAGTATAATTTCTGAACCGTGATCGGATGTGGACAGTGGACGCTATAAACCCCTGGAAAGCTATATTGTGCATGTGTCACACAGAGCCACTGTTTCAAGGAAGTAGTTTTTTGTTTTACAATTTGTTACCATTGTTTATCGTAGAGAAACCTCCAAGAATGATGTATTTCATGAGCTGGAAATATATTTCTTACATTGGAATATTAACAGAGCTGCACTCCACATGACTGATATGTCGGAAACTCAAGCGATCTAACATTATAGCCTGCTTTAAGTGCAGAACTGTGTAACCGTAGGAGTGCGTGTGTTTATGTTCTCTCTTACCAATACCCTCTTGGTACTGATCCCAGACACTAGAACAATACTTTAAAGTTGATAGCATAGTTCATTTACATAAAATGCTTCGAACTCCATCCGTCTGGGGCTCCGTCATACATAAAAATCACCCGTTTCTTGTTCTTGGTAACCATTTGCTATTACATCACAACACTTTCAAGTCTGTTACTATAAATCGATAAGGAGTGCTAACCTCCCCGACATGAGTGCATCTGGAGAGATCTTGTGCACTTGGATGGATGAGGACTTGGCATGCTCAATTCGTTCACGAGACACGGAATGTAGCTGTCTACTTCCGTCAGCTGCAGATTAAATCGGTAATGGTGCTACAGGGCGGTTTGGTCAATGGCAGTGCGAGGGGGTCTTTCAGTGTCTAATTTTATCCTAAGACTGCGAGAATGCTCTGTGACTCACATCTGCATAGAGGTAGATTGTAAATTAATCACTATGCTCGAGGTGCTAGAAATATGTAGAGTGCTGTCTGGTATAATTTGATGATGTATATGTTCGAGAATGAACAATAAATGGCTGTACTGCACAGTCAACTATCTACATTTGCAATGATACTCGCAAGATAGAGAATGGGCTGTTTAGTTATGATACCGAAATTGGGAAACACGCTGTCGCATCATTGGTCAGTGTTGAAATTACTGTAAAATTGTTCACACGATCAACTGTGATGCTTATTATTACAATATATCGATGGTGTCTTTTCCGTCCAATTGATTCACTGGTACGCTGTTGGTTACCACATAATGATTGCTTGACATCGCTTGTTTGAGTTGGAGAAAGGGTTTTGTGTGGAGAAGCAACACCTTCTGAGGATGACTAGCACCGAAACAGTGATCGTGTACATGACTGCAATATGAGGAATCACTCGAAATGGAATGCAGAGCCATCAGCTATTCCGTCACTGTGACAGATGAGTTTAGATGTAGAGGTCGTCAATCACCTATGTACAGCAGTTTGGAAACTCTCCACAATAACACCAAATTCTTCCAGTTTCCTTATATTGTAACTGTCTTTTATTTAAAATCATCCATTTAGTGCGTGTAATGCCGGAAATGCATATCATCCTATTTCCATCAATTGAACTGCAAATTTTTTTCCTTATTTTGTTACCTGAAGATATAACATTTCTGTGTCTTTGTATATTGTAATTGTTTTACTATTTGTATATATATGCATTTATGTCGATGTATAATTGGTTTGTTTTGTGAATATTATTTGTATTTATACGCTGGGTCTGGCCTAGGGAAAGCTATGCTATCGAACGAATACATCGATAGGTCGTATGGAGAACCAAAGTGTTTAGGATCTTTGGTAGTGTTAACTCTGCCGCGTGGAGCGCGGGCAGAGCAGGAAGAGTCGGGCTGGAGTAGTGCAGTTGAGCAGGTGTGTTGTGTGACGCTCCCGCGAGTTGCCCCGCTTTCGGGGTTTGACAGCATGTAATTGCGCTCGACTTGCTATGATAGTTTCTGACACGGTGTCGCGGACGGGAAGCATTAGCTGGCACACATCAAGAGCGCGTTTCGCCTGGTGACCGTGTCGAGAAGAAGGCGCGCCAACATCCAGCTTCTGCAACAGCGACGGCCGACGATGAGTGACTGTCGCCACCTCCCCGATCGACGACTGCAAACCTTCAAGCAACCAAAAAGGAAGACTAAAAGCACGTAAAGTTTTAGAACTGTATGGCAGACCTCAGCTTTTCAAACTGGTCAATTTGTGTCACCAAATTACAGCAACGTAGCATGAACCTTTGTTGCTCATTGTCCCAATTGCATTACCAAGCAGGGTCCCTTCCTTTTCCGGAATGAACCCGAGTGTCATTGGAATTCAAACGCCAGCATTAAAGTAACATCATTCCATTTCACTGCTTTAATTTCAAAGTTCAGTTAAGATATTCATAACTGGCTACAATATTTAGATTACACAAGCACAAATTAAGAGTGCGAGTTTTGTTAGCATATTTTAGCTTACCTGCGACTGCAGCTCAGCTTGGTACGTACTAAATGTTACTATTGTTAATTGTCCAGAATCATTTAATTCAAGTTCAAAGTTAAATCTCGTATTTCTAAATTGCGTAGATTCAAGTAGCTTTTGAAACGATTGTTGAGGTAGCCCAAGACTAACCTTATTTTACTGAATTTCGTAGTACTTCTGAAACAAATCTCACTATTAATTTCAGTCACTAAATTAACTTTCAATTTTCCGGTTTTATTAATTCTTTTGCTAAATTAAGTCAGAGCGTAGCGAAATTTATTACTTCTGACAAACTCGCAGTTTTCACACAACACGTGTCAACCTTAAGTTGCCACTCTTTTAGTGCTGATTATATGTGCAATAACCTTTCTTTTTCAGTTATTACAGTAGTTGTCCTTAGGACTGGCGACCCTAATTTTCCCCAAGTCTCAAATATCTAATTAACGCCAATTAATTTTTAACGTGACGACCGCACATTTACTTTCTTTATTAATTTTACCCTTTTCTCAAAATTAATTTCCACCAATTTCATTTGCATTTTTCCTTTCATTTAGATGTAACCCTTTCCTCCCTCTTTATCTTTCCATTAGGTATACGCTGTTTAATTTTTCACTGTCATTAAGGTCGATAAGTGAGGGGGAGGTTACATGTGGTGTGTGATGGTAGCAGCAGTAACAACAAGACTTATACCATGCGACGTCTAGTTTTCTGTGAGAAGCAATGGATCAGAACGCGCTAATATCAGTTTAGAACCTGACGCAGACCTCGAAGTTATGCAGGAATAAACAAAATGTATGGCAGTGTACAAAGCGTGTTACAGCAGAAAAAACAATGTTTCAAACAATGACACAGGGTCACAGGGAGGGCCTATTCGACGTATAGTATAGTTTGTGGGATATGATCGTCCTCATACAGTACAGGGGATGTAAACTTACACTGGTCCGTGAAGTGGATCAATAGCTGTGTATTTAATAGGATCGTCACATATGGTATACGCCTGCACACAGACAGTATTTGTTTTATATACATGGGAGGAGAGAGATGCGGTAAAAATCTTATCGAGTTCTCTATCGGATGAAGTTAGTGGAGCTTTTATAGTTCGTAATTTTTCTCTGTTGAATGGTATTGAATAAGGAAGATAGCATGTTGGGGTGATAAAGTTAATGGGCCCTGAGTGGTGCCCATCTGCCTCAGACAGCAGTACTTGTATGTGGTTATGGACGCACCGCAATGCAGTATCAAAATTCTCGTCCTTCCCCCAGTTCCCATACTGTCTTTTATACTATCTCGTGTTGGAGGAGAACGCTTCGTTTCGTGCTGACCTTACACATTGTAAAATGTTGGCAAAGCTATGACAAAATGTTCCCAATTCTATAGAACGGTCAAAAACGGTCTTGTCGCACTACCTCAGGTCACTATGATACTACACAGGTGCAAAGGATAGTGGATACAGCTCGCTCAGACTTCTGGTCAATTCCTACTTAAATTGGAAACATCACATGTGCAAAGCTGCACAAATGGCAACAGTTGTATGAGGCATACGGACTATCTAAAATTTTACTATAGCAGACCGGTTCAAAACAGGTGACTCGTTTCGTGGTATGAGAGTGCCAGAAATTTTATTCATTAGTGGATGTAATCATTAAAGGACGTCTCCATCGGATACAACGTAGGTATATGCTTGAATGAAAAGACTTGATTCCAAATCATAGACATCATTTACACTGGAGAGTGTAACACTAGAGATCTGAAAAGCCTGTGTACATTGCGTATGGCGTCAATCAGCACACTATCTACTGTTTGTGATCCTTCTCAATAAACCTTCGCCTATAACCCAGTGGATATATCGCAGAACCTCTGACATGTGTTGAGACAGAATACATTACAAATACTGGAGAAATATTTAGTGACGGCATGATGAGATCGCAAATACCCATTTCATACTACGTTCCTTAGCCGAATCACTTTCTAAATTCAGTGATTTTATCACGAGGTTGGATCGTCGGCTACGTGTAACCACATTGTTGGTCTTATTATATACACTCCAGCGACGACCGTCTATATTCAGTGTCGCAGTATTGACCTGGAAAAACCATTTCATTCGGAGGTAATGCCATACCTCGATTTATAAAGCCAGTATAACTATTAACAGGGATACTTATGTGCACTTGTAGAACCAAGACCGGTTGTGATAGTACTACGGTCGTTGTGATCGTGTTTTTTTAAACATATGATGGTTTGTTAGACGATTACGCCTCTATTTCTAAGACACAGTGCTACCACTCGCAAGAAAAACTTATCAGACATGTCCACCCTATGATGATGTTTGGTCATTGTTATTTCGTATCACCAGTAATCAGTTATTGGCAAGTATTTATACTTAGTAGCAGTGAAAGCGTGATAGGTTCCCCTTGAGTTTCAGGCTTATAAAGTATGTGTGTGTCTTCCGACATGTGCAAAGGAAGTGACTATGTGCTGTCGTAAGAAAGGTATGGATTTGACGAGGAATACTGTGACAGCAAAGGGGGGAGTACGAGAAGTCATAAGAATGGTCCACATATTTCTTTTTCCAGAGCCACAGCCATCAGCAGGGTATATTTCCGATACTTCACTCACTGTCGAATGTCGTGCAATTGAGACCGTGATCGTACTATTTGACTCCAAATACAGTGATAAAATATATATGTGACCAGTTTCCTAGAATGATTCTCTGACTGGGGGTGCATGCCTCACAGCGGCAGTGGCCTGTGGCGGGCATGATTCACGTTTCTGGCTAATGGTTGCAGCTGTCTGAATGGAGAGAGCTGTTGGGATGCGGGAATGTAGCTGACTTAACCGTTTCGTCCTCTAGACGGCCGAATAGTGAAATACTTACTATGTTTTGGACAGCTTTCGTGATCGCGTGGAAATTTGAGAAGATTCAATACGGACGTGTGTTTGCACTGGACCATTATTCCCTCCCATGTAAACTGTCCGAACTGCTTGTTCAAATTTACCGTCTCTTTTTTAGTTGAGAGAATATCGATTGTGGTGTGCGCATCTAGCAGGTGGAAAACAGGTGGAAGACACGTTTGCTGGTTTTTTAGACATGAGAAACACCTTAGTTGACTTTGTAAATTATGGGTATGATTTGGAATCTGTTACATCACCGACATCAGTATACGTTAGTGGAAATATCGGTTTTCTCTATTTTTTTGAGTTTTCACGTAAAGGTCTTTACTGACAGAGTAAGTTTATAGTTACTCAGTGGTTTGTAGCATGGTGAACCTCGCTAAAGTTCCGAGTTTCTAGAGAAATAATTTCCCGTCTATATCTTCGGAATTATGTTACGCAAGCGATACTGCTATGCAAACGATATTGCCATGTGCTTGATTTCGAGAAGTATCGTGTGAATGGTATAATATTCTGCCAAATCATGTAAAATCACATGTGTTCTTGCAATCCCAGAGTCTGGAGATTGGTGTAGAAACAAGTCCGTCTATGTACAACAGTTGGGAGAGTGACTGTGGTCCTCTGAGGGCACTCTGGTCACGTGTCAGAAGCAGGTGACGTGTGACTGTTGGCTGCTGGAAAATGTATGGTGTTGTGAGGAGTATGAATGGTGTTGTCTGTCTTCGTGGTATATGTACAAGGATATGGCACTCGGTAGCTATTTGAATGATGCAAAAGGTGCGATTTTGTATGGTGCAGGATACGAATTGTATGTTTACTACATCGATAGAGTAGGCAGTGATATATCACCAGGTTGGAGATCGGGTTCACACTCTAATATTCAAGCTTCTGTCTTCAGTGACAGAGGAGTGTAGTTGAATAAGGGTCTTTCTGTATTTGACGATCTGCATGCCACTTTTGCAGCTGGGCAGAGTGGGCGAGCAGTTCTAGGCGCTACAGTCTGGAATCACGCGACCGCTATGGTCGCAGGTTCGAATCCTGCCTCGGGCATGGATGTGAGCGAAGTCCTTAGGTTAGTTATGTTTAATTAGTTCTAAGTTCTGGGGGACTGATGACCTTGGCAGTTAAGTCCCATAGTGCTCAGAGCCATTTGAACCATCTGAACCACATTTGCGGGGTTCAACTGCCAGTGTAATGTGGTAATCTGTACAATATAGTTTTGCCACTGAAAGACTTGTCTGCAGAAAACAATGTGGACGGTGTTTCCACACTGGCAGCAGCAGCAGGCACATAAGACAGCCATTTAGCTGCTAAGTAAACATCTCTCTTGGTGCTGGACCCCCACCGCAGTTACGCATCAGCGCACCAACAACGATGCCTAGGTGTACACCTATCTTGACAGGAATTTATCAGGTGTGAAATATGAAAGGGATGCTGCTGCTTCATACTTGCAGGACCCGAATAGACACCTGAGAGTGGCTCAGCAGCTGATGGCCGCATCATCACTTTGCAGGGGCCACCGGTGCACCCAACTCCTGGAGGCGTGTGCAGAGTTGGCAGTATCGGCATCGGGCGTTGGGTGGAGGGATGTGTTTTCTATTAGTGATCTTTTGCTTAAACTATATTTCGTCGATGAGCCCAATGAATAGGACTCTGTGAATTTAAAACAAAACTACTCCATACATGTGAAGAAAATCGATTTCATGAATTTGCATTATTTTTTATATTACTATGGTGTTTGTGGTACAAAAATTAAAGAAGGGTGTGCGTGGGTGGGTGATATGAAGCACAACAGCAGGTTAAGTGCAGAACACTAGGTTAATTTACATAATTGTTATGGAAAATGCAGTACAATATTATAAGGGGGTGGGTCCCAAAGAACAATGCAACAGAAATGACATTCAAAATCATGTGAAATTCAAAAAGAGTACCAGAAAGTGGGGGGGATATAACTAATTACTTAAATTGGTATCAAAGTGGGTACAATAGTTTAAGGAAATGGGAGTGACATGGAAAACCACTTAACAGAACAACAGGTTAAGTGCAGACAAAGGGCCAGAGTACAGAGCTGAACATTAGGTTATGCAACATGTTTGCCCCATATTATTACTTCCTACAAGACCTACATCTCTCCAAACAGCAGATAATGATGGGCAAGGGAAGTCCAACCCCCACAGTGAATTTTTTATAAATAAACAATATGCCCTTCTATTTCCTGTTGTGAGAACCTTCCTCTCCACCAAAGAGCCAGCAGTTTCCATATATTCCATACACTACCTTATAGGTCCTAAATTGTTTAAATAAACAATATTAAACACATTGTCTAGATTTCTCAAACAATGGCCAGACAAACGTGTGGTTCCTGAAGAGGGGCAGCAGCCTTTTCAGTAGTTGCAAGGGCAACAGTCTGGATGATTGACTGATCTGGCCTTGTAACAATAACCAAAATGGCCTTGCTGTGCTGGTACTGCGAACGGCTGAAAGCAAGGGAAAACTACGGCCGTAATTTTTCCTGAGGGCATGCAGCTTTACTGTATGATTAAATGATGATGGCGTCCTCTTGGGTAAAATATTCCGGAGGTAAAACAGTCCCCCATTCGGATCTCTGGGCGGGGACTACTCAAGAGGATGTCGTTATCAGGAGAAAGAAAACTGGCGTTCTACGGATCGGAGCGTGGAATGTCAGATCCCTTAATCGGGCAGGTAGGTTAGAAAATTTAAAAAGGGAAATGGATAGGTTAAAGTTAGATATAGTGGGAATTAGTGAAGTTCGGTGGCAGGAGGAACAAGACTTCTGATCAGGTGACTACAGGGTTATAAACACAAAGTCAAATAGGGGTAATGCTGGAGTAGGTTTAATAATGAATAGAAAAATAGGAATGCGGGTAAGCTACTACAAACAGCATAGTGAACGCATTATTGTGGCCAAGATAGATACGAAGCCCACACCTACTACAGTAGTACAAGTTTATATGCCAACTAGCTCTTCAGATGACGAAGAAATTGAAGAAATGTATGATGAAATAAAAGAAATTATTCAGATAGTGAAGGGAGACGAAAATTTAATAGTCATGGGTGACTGGAATTCGAGTGTAGGAAAAGGGAGAGAAGGAAATGTAGTGGGTGAATATGGATTGGGGCTAAGAAATGAAAGAGGAAGCCGCCTGATAGAATTTTGCACAGAGCACAACTTAATCATAGCTAACACTTGGTTTAAGAATCATGATAGAAGGTTGTATACATGGAAGAACCCTGGAGATACTAAAAGGTATCAGATAGATTATGTAATGGTAAGACAGAGATTTAGGAACCAGGTTTTAAATTGTAAGACATTTCCAGGGGCAGATGTGGACTCTGACCACAATCTATTGATTATGACCTGTAGATTAAAACTGAAGAAACTGCAAAAAGGTGGGAATTTAAGGAGATGGGACCTGGATAAACTGAAAGAACCAGAGGTTGTACAGAGTTTCAGGGAGAGCATAAGGGAACAATTGAAAGGAATGGGGGAAAGAAATACAGTAGAAGAAGAATGGGTAGCTCTGAGGGATGAAGTAGTGAAGGCAGCAGACGATCAAGTAGGTAAAAAGAAGAGGGTTAGTAGAAATCCTTGGGTAACAGAAGAAATATTCAATTTAATTGATGAAAGGAGAAAATATAAAAATGCAGTAAATGAAGCAGGCAAAAAGGAATACAAACGTCTCAAAAATGAGAGTGACAGGAAGTGCAAAATGGCTAAGCAGGGATGGCTAGAGGACAAATGTAAGGATGTAGAGGCTTATCTCACTAGGGGTAAGATAGAAACTGGCTACAGGAAAATTAAAGAGACCTTTGGAGATAAGAGAACCACATGTATGAACATCAAGAGCTCAGATAAAAACCCAGTTGTAAGCAAAGAAGGGAAAGCAGAAAGATGGAAGGAGTATATAGAGGATCTATACAAGGGTGATGCACTTGAGGACAATATTATGGAAATGGAAGAGGATGTAGATGAAGATGAAATGGGAGATACGATACTGCGTGAAGAGTTTGACAGAGCACTGAAGGACCTGAGTTGAAACAAGGTCCCCGGAGTAGACAACATTCCATTGGAACTACTGACGGCCTTGGGAGAGCCAGTCCTGACAAAACTCTACCATCTGGTGAGCAAGATGTATGAAACAGGCAAAATACCCTCAGACTTCAAGAAGAATATAATAATTTCAATCCCAAAGAAAGCAGGTGTTGACAGATGTGAAAAATACCGAGGTATCAGTTTAATAAGTCACGGCTGCAAAAAACTAACGCGAATTCTTTACAGAAGAACGGAAAAAGTGGTAGAAGCCGACCTCGGGGAATATCAGTTTGGATTCCGTATAAATACTGGAACACGTGAGGCAATACTGACCTTACGACTTATCTTAAAAGAAAGATTAAGGAAAGGCAAACCTACGTTTCTAGCATTTGTAGACTTAGAGAAAGCTTTTGACATTGTTGACTGGAATACTCTCTTTCAAATTCTAAAGGTGACAGGGGTAAAATACAGGGAACGAAAGGCTATTTACAACTTGTACAGAAACCAGATTGCAGTTATAAGAGTTGAGGGACATGAAAGGGAAGCAGTGGTTGGGAAGGGAGTAAGACAGGGTTGTAGCCTCTCTCCGATGTTATTCAATCTCTATATTGAGCAAGCAGTAAAGGCAACAAAAGAAAAATTTGGAGTAGGTATTAAAATCCATGGAGAAGAAATAAAAACTTTGAGGTTCGCCGATGACATTGTAATTCTGTCAGAGACAGCAAAGGACTTGGAAGAGCAGTTGAACAGAATGGATGGTGTCTTGAAGGGAGGATATAAGATGAACATCAACAAAAGCAAAACGAGGATAATGGAATGTAGTCGAGTTAAGTCGGGTGATGCTGAGGGTATTAGATTAGGAAATGAGGCACTTAAAGTAATAAAGGAGTTTTGCTATTTGGGGAGCAAAATAACTTATGATGGACGAAGTAGAGAGGATATAAAATGTAGACTGGCAACGGCAAGGAAAGCGTTTCTGAAGAAGAGAAATTTGTTAACATCGAGTATAGATTTAAGTGTCAGGAAGTTATTTCTGAAAGTATTTGTATGGAGTGTAGCCATGTATGGAAGTGAAACATGGACGGTAAATAGTTTGGACAAGAAGAGAATAGAAGCTTTTGAAATGTGCTGCTACAGAAGAATGCTGAAGATTAGATGGGTAGATCACATAACTAATGAGGAATTATTGAATAGGATTGGGGAGAAGAGAAGTTTGTGGCACAACTTGACCAGAAGAAGGGATCGGTTGGTAGGACATGTTCTGAGGCATCAAGGGATCACCAATTTAGTATTGGAGGGCAGCATGGAGGGTAAAAATCATAGGGGGAGACCAAGAGATGAATACACTAAGCAGATTCAGAAGGATGTAGGTTGCAGTAGGTACTGGGAGATGAAGCTTGCACAGGATAGAGTAGCGTGGAGAGCTGCATCAAACCAGTCTCAGGACTGAAGACCACAACAACAACATTCCATACATAGCATTCGATTTATGGACAAATTCTTTAACTATCTAAATAAACTATATTCCATGCACTGTGATTAATAATTAAATAACATTCTATACACTGTTTAAAGTATTAAAAAATATTGCACTCACTGCAACTGAATTCCCGCCTAATGTACGCTCTCCTGACTCTTTTTCCTGTCAATTTCTAGGAGTTAGGGTGGGAGGGGAGGGGGTTTAGCAGAGAGGAAGTGGTTAACTAATTAGCAATTTAATTAAGCAGTCAATCAAATTGATAAGAGTGAGAGGGGCTATTCCAATAACTCAAACCTGAAAGTGTACCTGTAGCAGCGAGTGGGAGAGGTTTCCTGAGGTGTGGGTGCACAGGATGGTGTAAGAATAGGTTAAGTGCCTGCCAATCAAAAGAAAGGATCCTTCTAACGGTACAATACGTTAAGTACTAGTCAATCAAAGGAGAAAAATAGGTTGGCCCCTGCGTGCATACCTACCCCTGATGTAGGCAACCTGCACTAACAAAATGCGCTCATTTGAAGTTTGTCCCACTACTCGGAATTTGCAGTAGATTTCAGGTGGGAGCGAAGGCGCAGTTATTTGCCAGATGGTCATCACTTCTAACGTTTTACATTTCAATTAATTCAGCAATTACTGCTGAATTTTCTTGCGTTCTGACTAGTACAGAGCGTCTTGTTTATCACCTCCATATCCCGTGTTGCTGAAGCACTTGGTGACAGTTTCGATCTTTATTCCCCCCCACTGCCAAGCAACTTCAATTTACTGCATCCGTGACAGAATCGGACGGTGCAAATGCCCTATCAGCTTTTCCGACACTGAGAATAAGAGGCTGCATAAATAATGGCCTATAATGGGAATTTAAGAGTAAATAAACCCCTGGTCATGGGTCTTGTGAAAATATTTGAACAAGAAGGAAACCGAACCAAATTTACGTTTGATAACTTGACTTTGGGCGGCAGGTTGCGTTGTCTGGAAAAAGGAGAACATGGCGATTTTTTTTCCATTTTGGCACTGAAAGAGCCTAGCATCTCTTCCATCAGACCACTCACTGTCTACTCGTCTTTATTGCATCGTAACTTGACTGGAAGCTTACTGATGTCTACGCTGTCCAACAACAGTTTTCCGGTTTTACAATCATCAGTGGCTTTTCCGTTTCACCTAACATACTTCCACGCAGCAATACAGTGGGTCTCTTCTTGGACTTTTTCGCCCGATGCACTTTTAACTGGAATTTCAAGAGATTCTGACGGCAGTGCACGATAAAACAGTTTCGTATCGGCCGGCTGGTGTGGCTGAGCAGTTCTAGGCGCTACAGTCTGGAACCGCGTGACCACTACGTTCGCAGTTTCGAATCCTGCCTCGGGCCTTAGGATAGTTAGGTTTAAGTAGTTGTAAGTTCTAGGGGACTGATGAACTCAGATGTTAGGTCCGATAGTGCTCAGAGCCATTTGAACCATTTTTAGTCTCGTTTCATCGGCACTGAACACTTCTTTCGCGTCGTAATTCACGATTAAATTGGACAGCATTGTCTTGTATTCTGTTGCTACACTTTCCCGCAGATCCTTAGCTTTCCCATACACTTTTTTCCACGCGACATTGTGTCTAGCTTTGAACCTGTCCAGCCACCTGTGGATGGCTTAAACTTCGTATTCCTAAGCTCTTTAGAGATTTTCAGACCCTTAATCTGAAACACGAGTCCGAGTAAAAGTAAGTTTTTGCCTGCGTACTTACGAACTATTCCCACACTATCTGGTTAATTTCTTCATTTGTCATTTTCTTCGCCTTTCCTTTCATTTGCCTGTCCCCTTTCATGCATCCATCCTGTATCTTATCCTTGTTTCTTAAAGTTCCATAAATTTGCGTTTTACCCCATTTGAAACGCAATATAATTTCGCGCACAGGGAGTTTGTCTTTCTCACTCACCTCGATTACCTTAATCTTTTCGTTAAGTGTTAGCGTCACATATTTTTCGTTCAATGTCATGTCGTCACTTAAGGGGCTGCAAGATAATTGAAACTGGCACAAAATAAAGCAAGTAAATATTTCTTTCGAATGCTTGACCTTGCCTGGTAAGACTATCCTTTATCAGAACAACTATCATCTGTTTCACGTTACAGCATTGTCAAAGCTTCACAACATTCGTGTTAGAAGTTGCGTCTTTGTATGGATATGAATAGCTAAAGTGCACAATAATACGCTAATACTGTGTAAGGTTCCTTCCGCAATATACAGTGACTCATTAGTTATGTCCGTTTCCTTGTTCGGCCGTTCCGCTTTTTACAAAGAGAATGCTTCCGGTCTGCAATACACTCTAAGACAAAAAACGACGAGGGAAGTAACGGAATGAGACGGAAATTGGTAGACGTGATGCACATTTACAGACAAACAAATGATCATAATTTCAAAAAAATTCGATGATTTATTCATGAGAATGAGCTTCCAAAATTGGAAAACTCAGTACTGCATTAGTCTAGTTCTGGTCCTCATATAAGCAATTATTCGATTTGGCATTGATTCATAAAGTTGTTGGATGTTCTCCTGTGGGATATCGTGCCAAAGTCCATAAATCTGTTGCGTTAGTCAAAATCTCGAGATAGCTGGAGAGGCCAGCCCATAATGCTTCAAAATTTCTCAACTGGGGACAGATCCGGCGAACTTACGGGACAAAACAGGGTTTGGCTACCATGCAGGCGCCACTATCTTGCTGAAACGTAAGCCCTGTACGGCTTGCCATGAAGGGCAACTAAACAAGGCGTGGAACATCGTCGACGCACCGCTGTGTTGTAAGAGTGACGCGGATGATAACCGAAGGGATGTTATTATGAAAAGACAATCACCTGTTCGTCGGTTCAAAACATGTCCTGCGATATTTCGACAACGTGCAACGTAAAATACTCATAATACAAAGCAAGCAAGCTCCCTACGTCTCAAGCAGAAATCAAGACGACCTACTGTATTTGTCGTCTTCGTTAGAAGCCCATCTTCGGCGGGTTTTGTGTTACACGCTACAACCTATGAATGTATGCTGCTTCTAATCTCTAGCAAATTGAATACCTCGAGAAAGAATCGTTACTGGTACCATTCGTTGTAATAAAATGACTGGAAACGTCATGTTGATGGTTAAAGAATTTTTGCATTTAGTCATTTTTGCGTTATTGATCATATGCGATGAGAGCATGTTGCAAAACAACGACCCATTGAAGTTTTATGAAAACGTATCGTTTCTGTTAAAACTTTTTTACAATTAATATCAGTTGATAATATGTTGGCGAAGCCTCTAATATAAAATACAAGGAAGCTCGTTGCAGAGTTTCAGCGTAGCGTGACTAGTTGAGGCCCCATGTTACGGAACATTTTTCACCTTCGCGTTTTTTAAAAGGCTGTAGGGATTTCCTTTGAATTTATCAGAAGTAATTTCTGTAATACATGATGTTCTGCAAATATAAGGGCGCTTAATCTCAGGAGTGAGTCTGTTCGATTTGTTGGCAAACTCGTATAGCCCTTCTGCATGTACGTCAACGTTAGCTGCCTCGTCCCGTGTGCCGACGGCTTTACAACACAGCTGTACGGCGACGATGTTCTTACGCTTCGTTTTGTTGCCCTTCATGGCAAGCCATAGTGGGCTTACACTTAAACGATTCTACTGCCTTGTCTTTGTGCTTGCCGAACCTTAGGCCAGCAAAGTCGCCGTATCTCTCCTAAATTGAGAATGTTTTGAGCATTGTGGACAGGGCTCTCCATACTGCTCGGGATTTTGACAATCTAGTGTGTAAGTTGGACGGAATTTGACACGATATCCCACAGGAGGACATCTAACTACTCTTTAAATCAGTGCCACGCAGAATAACTGCTAGACGGAGATCATCGCGTTAGTGGCTTGCTCATTCGTGAAACTCTTTCTCTTCGACAAACTCATTCAGTTTTTGTGAAATTGTAACCATTTGTTTGTCTGTACATGTATGTCACATCCACCAATTTTCATCCTATTCGGACAAATCCTTCGTGTTGCTTCATCGTTTTTCATTTACTTATTTTTCGTCTTAAAAGAGTATTTCTACGGTTTGGCCAGATTTCAGAATTACTCACGTTTCTCTGCTTTCTAGTTTTACTGTTTACAGCGTGGTCCATTGATCGTGACCGGCCAAATACCTCACGAAATAAGCATCAAACGAAGAAACTACAACGAACGAAACTCGACTAGCTTGAAGGGGGAAACCAGATGGCGCCATGGTTGGCCCGCTAGGTGGCGCGGCTATAGGTCAAACGGATATCATCTGCGTTTTTTTAAAAAATAGGAACCCCCATTTTTATTAAATATTCGTGTAGTACGTAAAGAAATATGAATGTTTTAGTTGGACCACTTTTTTTGGCTTGGTGATAGAGGGCGTAGTAATAGTCACAAACATGTGGTTCACAATTTTAGACGAACAATTGGTAACAGGTAAGTTTTTTAAATTAAAGTACAGAATGTAGGTACGTTTGAACATTTTATTTCGGTTATTCCAACGTGATAAAAGTACCTTTGTGAACTTATCATTTCTGAGAAAGCATGCTGTTACAGCGTGAGTAACTGTAGATACTACATTAATGCAATAAATGATCAAAATGATGTCCGTCAACCTCAATGCATTTGGCAGTACGTGTAACGACATTCCTCTCAACAGCGAGTAGTTCGCCTTCCGTAATGATCGCACATGCATTGACAATGCGCTGACGCATATTGTCAGGCATAGTCGGTGGATCTCGATAGCAAATATCCTTCACCTTTCCCCACAGAAAGAAATCCGGGGACGTCAGATCCGGTGAACGTGCGGGCCATGGTATGGTGCTTCGACGACCAATCCACCTGTCATTACATATGCCATTCAATACCGCTTCAACTGCACGCGAACTATGTGCCGGACATCCATCATGTTGGAACTACAGCGCCATTCTGTCACGCAGTGAAACATGTTGTAGTAACATCGATATAAAATTACGTAGGAAATCAGTATACATTTCACCATTTAGATTGCCGTCGATAAAATGGGGGCCAATTATCGCTCCTCCCGTAATGCCGAACCATACATTAACCCGCCATGGTCGCTTATGTTCCACTTGTCGCAGCCATCGTGGATTTTCCGTTGCCCAATAGTGCATATTATGCTGATTTACGTTACCGCTGTTGGTGAATGACGCTTCGTCGCTAAATAGAACGCGTGCAAAAAAAAATCAGTCATCGCCCCGCAGTTCCTCTTGTGCGCAGTGGCAGAACTGCACACGACGTTCAAAGTCGTCGCCATGCAATTCCTGGTGCATAGAAACATGGTACGTGTGCATTCGATGTTGATGTAGCATTCTCAACACCGACGTTTTTGAGATTCCCGATTCTCCCGCAATTTGTCTGCTCCTGATGTGCGGATTAGCCGCGATGGCAACTAAAACACCTACTTGGGCATCATAATTTGTTGCAGGTCGTGGTTGACGTTTCACATGTGGCTGAACAATCCCTGTTTCCTTAAATAACGTAACTATCCGGCGAACGGTCCGGACACTTGGATGATGTCGTCCATGATACCGAGCAGCTTACGTAGCACATGCCCGTTGGGCATTTTGATCACAATAGCCATACACCAACACGATGTCGACCTTTTCCACAATTGGTAAACGGTTCATTTTAACACGAGTAATGTATCACGAAGCAAATACCGTCCGCACTGGCGGAATGTTACGTGATACCACGTTTGTGACTATTACAGTGCCATCTGTCACAAAGCGAAAAAAGAGGTTCAATTAAAACATGCATATTTCTTTAAAAAAATGGTTCAAATGGCTCTGAGCACTATGCGACTTAACTTCTGAGGTCATCAGTCGCCTAGAACTTAGAACTAATTAAACCTAACTAACCTAAGGACATCACACACATCCATGCCCGAGCCAGGATTCGAACCTGCGACCGTAGCGGTCACGCGGTTCCAGACCGATGCGCCTTTAACCGCACGGCCACACCGGCCGGCGCATATTTCTTTACGTACTACACGAATATATAATAAAAAGTGGGTGTTCCTATTCTAAACAACGCAGTTGATATCCGTTTGACCTAAGGCAGCGCTATCTAGCGGGCCAACCATAGCGCCATCTGGTTTCCCCCTTCAAGCTAGTCGAGTTTCGTTCTTTGTTGTTTTTGCGTTTAATGCTTATTTCGTGAGATATTTGGCCCAGTCACTATCAATGGACCACCCTGTATATACCTTTTTAAGGCACGGTTGTAACCGCAGAAAGAGCAAGGTCTAATTACAGTTGTTTTCAGGCAGTACTCCGAGAGTAGTACGTAGGAAGGAGTTAAAATTGTAGCGCTGGACGCCGGGCGTGGCAGAGGGGTAAGCCGGGGCGAAAGTTCAAACTGTCGGGCAGCTGCGTTTGATAAGAAAGCAAACAGATACCAAGTCATAAAGATACAAAAGAAAGTCTGTACAGGGACCCGTGATAAGCAGTCAATTAAGAGTATCGACTGAAAGCACTTCTGGTTAGAGAGAGAAGTCTGGGAGCGGAGAGAGAAAGAGTCATGAGGAACCAATGATCAGGAGACAGTGCGTGACCATATAGGGAGAGACACCTCTATCCCTCCACCCAGCTTCTGAAGAAAAATAGTGAAATTAGTACTTAAACAATACCAAGTAAGGACAAGTTGCCTTCGACGTTACGTCATGCCAAGCGCTGGCAGGGTCAAAGGGGGAACGCGAACAAAACTCGGGAGCACGCAGCTCTGCGGCTTCTACTTCGCGCTCTCGAGGTTAGGCTCCCGGCAGCGATAGTAGTCAGAGTGGGTAGCAGCAGCCGACTTGGGCTGAGGAGCGGGCTGTGCGCAGACAGCCGGAGTAGTAGCCGATGAGCGTTTAGGCAGGAGCCGCGGGACTCTGCCGTAGGCTGCCAGTGTGGGCAGCAGTTACTGCGGAGCTTCTGTCAGGCAGTCGGAACGGTGACGTTAGTCACCGTCTCTGTGACAGACTTGGCCATTCTGCAAGTACAATCACTACGCAGTTAGGGTGATCTGTATTTCTTTCTGAATAAACTAGAGTTTGTGTAACGTTCGCAAGAGTCTAATTCAACCCACTTCCTAGCCTTGTACTTTCGCACCAGTGATTTCAACATCTTAGTCAGATCAAAGTCTCCCTCTCATGAAGGTCAACCGGCTAAATTTCTTTCACGGACCGTGTCGCTCAATCTCTTGCAAAGCCCACGCTTGTGACGGGACATAAATAAAACTTTTGGTGTCAGGTGTGAAATGTTTTGTATATTTAGATAATACAGTATGCTATGGGAAAAACCTGCAGGAGCGTAACGAAAAGCTCCGGGAAATATTTGACAGGTTGCGAGAGCCGAATTTGAAGCTGCAACCAGACAGGTGTGTATTCCTGAGGAAGGAGGTAATCTTCCTAGGTCACTGTATTTCTGACAAAGGAATATCGCCGTATATGGCAAAGTTGGAGAAGGTGAAGTTCTTCCCGCAACCGAGAAAAACCAAAGAATTAAAAGGGTTTCTCGGATTAATAGGTTCTTACCACCGTTTCATTGCAAACTTTAGCAAAATTGCGGAACCTCTCCACGTGTTCTTAAAGAAAGGAGTGGAGTACAAATGCGAAGACTTTCCCATTGCATATGCATCCAGAGCAGTGAACAAAGCAGAACTGAACTATAGTACAACGGAAAAAGAATTGTTGGCTATAGTGTATGCGGTAAAACTGTTTAGACCTTATGTATATGGCCGAAAATTCACTGTGGTGACAGATCGTAAGCCACTAACGTGGATATTTAGTGTCAAGGACCAGAGTTCGAGACTCCTGAAGTGGACACTGAAGCTCGAGGAGTATGATTATGAGGTAACATATAAGCCAGGAAAGCTGAATAGTAATGCGGATGCGTTAAGCAGAATAAGGCATGAAGAGAAGGAAGAGAGAGATGCGAAGCAGAATATGGAGACAGACAAGATCTCCGTAGCACAAGCAAGTGGGAAGCAATGTTCCGTAAACGTGCTGCAAGCGCAAGTGTCGGCTGAAATAGGACAGGGAACGGATAGCGAAGAGGAAATTAGTCCTGAGGAAAAGGAGAATATACTAAAAGAGATGCATGATAATCCCTTTGGAGGGCACCAGGGAATGCACGGGACACTCGAAAGAATCAAGGCGCACAAGCAGTGGCGCGGAATGGAGCGTGACATTGAAAATTACGTTATGAAATGTCCGTCATGTCAAAAGAATAAGAACACACAGATGAAAACAAGGATGCCATTAGAAATTACAGATACAGCGGAAACAGTATTTGAAAAATGCGCGATGGGTGTAGTGGGTGCTCTATGTGTATCCAGTACAGCAGGAAAGTACATGTTAACATTTCGGGACAATTCAAGTAAGTTTACCTTAGTCGTTCCAATTGAAGAACAAGACGCCGAAACGGTAGCTGAAGCGTTTGTGGAAAACATTATATTAAGATATATGGAATTCCATCAGTTTTATTAACGGACCAGGGTTCGAATTTTCTGAGTGACGTTTTTAAAAGAGTGTGTAAATTGTTGAGGGTTAAGCGTATACGTACTACAACTTACCACCCAGAATCAAATGGTGCACTAGAAAGAATTCATAGAACCCTTGTAGAGCATCTCAGACACTTTGTAGCAGGAGATCAAAGTTCTTGGGACAAATGGGTGCCATAAGCAATTTTTTTGTTCAACACTACACCAAACAGCAGCACAGATTACACACCATTCGAGCTATTATATGGAAGAAAGGTCAACATACCAGGAGCACTGCAGCAGGAAAAGCATCAAGTAAGTTACGATTATGAATCTTATGTAAATAGACTAAAAGAGAGAATGCAGGAAGCCGACAAAGTGGCTAGAGACTCGATTATAAGGAGTAAGAAAATCGGTAAAGGACAATACGACATTAAGCAGAATCCAAAATAATTCAGGGTAAGAGATAAAGTGTTACTGCACGATGAGTCGGTGAGATGTGGTAGATCTAGAAAATTAGATTCGCAATGGAGAGGTCCATTTGAAGTATTAAAAGTAGAAGGTCCTAATGCAGTAATAAAAATTAAGAGAAATAAGGAAACAAAAGTACATGCCAATAGGTTCTTTTAAAATTTCAGGTATGGCACTCAAGTGGAAAGTAGTGCAACTGATCACAGTGGTAGCAACATACAACAGCACTGCATGAGCGTATGCAACGAACGATTTTCAAGTGACACAGTTTCCGAGCTCATCAGCATTATATTATGATGATATACGACGGGTAGAACTATATATTACGACATGGAGAATAGTTACTTATGTGGACATAGATGCGATAACACAGAGGTTTCAGAAGGCAGAAAGGTAGGGGAAATCAGCGGTACAAGGGTGCCGAAAGAGATTAAAACAGCTAAACATAGGATTAATCGAGTGTATTCACAACAAGTAACACATCACGTAGAAAAGATCACAGGTTTACAACAATTAGTACAGCAGCTGATGAAACATGAAACCAGAAGGAAGAGAGGAGCATTGAACTTCGTTGGGCAGGTGAGTAAAATATTGTTCGGGACACTGGATGAAGCAGACGCAGCATACTATAAAGAAAAAATAGACGCTATGGAGAGAAACTCAGAAGGGTTGCTGAGGTTAAAAAAGGAACAGGTGGCAGTGACAAGGGCCACTTTGACAGCAGTGAACAGGGCAGTGTATACACCAGAATCAAACGAACATGTTTTAAAAACGGGCATGCAAAGATTAGAGCGTTTCATGAAAGAATATGAAAGAAGCAGACATGGGTTTTAAACGTGTAGCGTCCTTTGCCACAGGGACAGAAGAGATATTACAACTAGCGGCAGTGTTTGGCCAAATTGAGGAAGAATACGAACAAACGATAAACGCTGTTGTAAATGCACAAAAGGGAATACTGCAGCCTCATATCACTAACCCAGTTCAAATTGTAAAATGCTTAAGTTTAAAACGTGACGAGCTAAAATATGTACAGTTTCCTGTTCCTCTAGCTGAATCCTCAGCTTATCTATTATTAAGAATAATGGATGTAGATATTTTCATCTCGGGTAGCATATTAGGGCATCTAATTATCGTTCCCTTGATAGATAATAATAATTTTAACCTGTACAGAGTGCTTCCATTGCCTAAAGAGATCCCAGAGATGAAACGGAGATACGTGTATATACAGCCAGAAAAATAATTCTTACCAACAGATAAATCCAAACGGCAATACGCGAAACTTTCTGCAGGTCAACTAGTATGCAAAGAACTAAGTAAGAATAGGCGACTGTGCAGACAGTCATTTGCATTGTTATCAACGTTTGACCACGAGTAGTGTGAAGCCAAGTTGTTCCAAACGGTGAGAGAAATTCCGGAAGACTGTGTGCGAAAAGTAGTCGCACTGAATCATAGCCTTTGGACACATCTAAACAGTAATGAATGGCTACGTATAGCTCCTAAGGAAGAAGGCCTAACGGTACTATGTGGAAAGGAACCACCAAAGGACCTTATAATGAAAGGGGTAGGTAAAATAATTTCTATAGTAAATGTAAAGCATATGGAACCAGAGTGTTCATACAGACAGACAGAGTAATTCACAACAATGTAACAAAGAAAGACATAGTACTGCAGATTAATTTAGAGTTAGATTGTTGCGTTGTAAATGAAGAAAAACGAAATGTCTCAATGTCAACGTTGGACCATGTAGTAACACAGACGATTTAAAGATCGCAGGAAAAAGATTGGATGATGTCCAGAGAATGACAGACAGACACTATTCCGTAACCACGTATGTATCAGTAGCTATAATTATCCTTATTATAATAAAATGCTGTTGCAAACAATGCAGGTGTTGCAAAGACTGTTTTAAGAGCATTTGGAAATATTTTGAAGATAGTGACTGTTATAGGAAAGTATGGATAAGAAACACCATTGTGAACCAGTACCCAGAAACTAGTTTAACTAGAAGACAAAGTAATAAAGGGATTGAAGATGTAGTAATGTATGAAAGATGTGGAAAAGGCCAAGAAGAAACGGTCTTGTTAAGAAACAGACGTTAAATAACAGCAAATCATAAAAATATGCAATTGTAAAAGTAAAGTAAAAGTTGTCTTATGAAATGCATAATGTCACTGGATCAATGTTAAATGATCTTGCTCATGCTTAATGAAGATTGCTGTATTTGCAATGTAACAGTAATTATCAATGAAATTGTATATTAAAATGTTTAATTGTATGTAGCAATATCTAATGAAACTGTATCTTGATATAATTGTAACTGTATGTCATCCATGTATAATGTAATTGTTTTATCTAAGCTTTAATAGACCTGAGTTTACCAAGTGTGTAATAAAAATATAACATGTCAAGTGCTGATGAAAAAAAAATGTAAAATGTGTAAAGTGGTAATCAAAAGGAAAATAAAAAGAGTCACAGTTGACGCTACTCTGAGGAGTAACGACAATTTCCCTGTCGGGGGAGGTGTTGTAACCGCAGGAAATGCCAAGTCTAATTACAGTGGTTTTCAGGCAGTACGCCGAGAATAGTATGCAGGAAGGAGATAAAATTGTAGCGCTGGACGCCGGGCGTGGCAGAGGGGTCAGCCGGGTCAGAAGTTCAAACTGATAAGAAAGCAAACAGCCACCAAGTCATAAAGATACAAAAGAAGCTCTGTGCAGGGACCCGTGATAAGCAGTCAATCAAGAGTATCAACAGGAAGCACTTCTGGTTAGAGAGAGAAGTCTGGGAGCGGAGAGAGAAAGAGAGAGGGCCATTGGTGGGGACAGCACTACGTCATGAGGAGCCAATGAAGAGCTCAGGAGACAGTGCGTGACGACATAAGGAGAGGCACCTCTATCTCTCCACACAGATTCTGAAGAAAAATAATGAAATTAGTACTTAAACAATACCAAATAAGGACAAGTTGCCTTCGACGCTATGTCATGCCAAGCGCTGGCGGGGTCGAAGGGGAAACGCTAACAAAACTCGGGAGCACGCCGCTCCGCGGCCTCTTCTTCGCGCTCTGGAAGTTGGGCTCCCGGTAGATACAGCAGTCAGTGTGGATAGCAGCAGCCGACTTGGGCTGAGGAGCGGGCTGTAGGCAGGCAGCCGGAGTAGTCGCCGATGAGCGTTTAGGCAGGAGCCGCGGGACTGACGTAGGGTGCTAGTGTGGGCAGTAGTTACTGTAGAGCTTCTGCCAGTCAGTCGGAACGCTGAAGTTAGTCACCGCCTCTGTAATAGACTTGGCCATTTTACAGGTACAATCACTACGCAGTTGCCGCGCGGTATCAACCGAGCGGTCTTAGGCGCATGGACTGTGCGGCTGGTCCCGGCGGAGTTTCGAGTCCTCCCTCGGGCATGGGTGTTTGTGTTCGTCCTTGGGATAATTTAGGTTAAGTAGTGTGTAAGCGTAGGGACTGATGATTTCAGCAGTTAAGTCCCATAAGTTTTCACACATATTTGAACTTTTTTTTTAATCACGCAGTTAGGATGATCTGTATTTCTTTCTGAATAAACTAGAACTTGTGTAACGTTCACAATAGTTTAATTCCACCCACTTCCTTGCCCCGCAACCCACACTCATCGTCCTGCACACTGGTTTCAGCACTGACAATAATTCCAGACACTGTATAAGACCCGTTCAGCGCTGTCTGTCCTGACAGAATAAGTTTCGGTGATGGAAAAACTTAGGAAAAGCGCAAAGAAGGTGGGTGTTTTTCTGAGGGAACACGGACTGCCAACCGCGTACTATATTGCCTCAAAATGTGTCAAAATTGGGCTTTATAGGCTCAATCTGTGCAAGAAAATTATATTTGTGTTCTGTTGGCTACACTATGTAATAACAAGAAGACGTATGTCTTATGTGGTGGGAGCTGTAATTTACTTTCCCGCAAT
This sequence comes from Schistocerca piceifrons, assembly GCF_021461385.2. NCBI lineage: Eukaryota > Metazoa > Arthropoda > Insecta > Orthoptera > Acrididae > Schistocerca > Schistocerca piceifrons. The sequence continues at coordinate 357,129,071 of NC_060141.1, read as the reverse complement.
CTCGAAGAATTACATTAGCTGACAGTACGAAAATTCCTTACGGAAGATAATTGCAAGCGCTGTTAACGTATTGAGTAGACTTTGAGTAAATTTTTTACTGGAGGACATTTTGAGTGCAGCGGATCCGAAATATTCACAAATGCAGGTAAGCTATACGTGGGGAATCTGTGAGCAAAGGATATGTGGTAGATAATGAATTTGTGAAGAGCAAATGTGCGACACGTCCAATATAATGTGTGATTAAAACAAGGAAACAAAGTCACTTGCAATGGATAAAGAAACATATCTTTGTAGAATATTTAGAATCCCCTCAAAACACCTCAAAACAAGAACACGTAAAAGTAATATGAACTTTTGAATAACTACTTTTCGAGTCAGAGACTCTGCAATTGTCTTGAATTTACAGCTGATTATTTCAGCAATGGACACATAGCACAACGAGCTTAAGGGCAAAACTAAAGTCCGAATGCAAGATGTAACGTGACAAGGACCTCTTATCAGTTCCAGAAATCTGAATACAACCCAAATGCTCGCAGATTTCCACAATCGCACTATCATGTTGAAAGTTACTGATTAAATCCTCACATTCTAGTGTCAATAACACAAGATAAGCTTCTGAATCACCAATGTTAGGTGTGCTGTACCGGACGGGAGAGACGGGAGTGCATTTAACTGAAGTCTGCATTATACCTCCAATGGAAAAATGGGCGTCCAGCTGTCCGATTGGCCGGCACAGGCCAAAGCTATGGCGTACTACAAGGGATAAACACCCTTTCCTGTTAGCAAAGAGTGGTCCAGTAACTGAATGCCCGTGAATTGACCAAGTACTTAGGGTACGTGGATGTACGATTTATGAAAGACGCTCGCGACGATGCGAGCGCAATTCAGTGGAAGAGGCAGTTATACGCTTGCAACGACTACCTCGTGCCTCAGAATTTAAGAAGACTGTATAGCGATGGTAGCATTGTACAAGGGGTTCTCAATAATGAATTTTTCTTCGCGGCCAGTTTCGGTTGAAAGAAAATGCTGATTTTATTGTGGAACGTATTGGATTATTCCAGCTTCAGCCTCTATAGTTTCATGGAGTTTTAATTGATGGCAGCACTATACATAGTATTCGGAATGATGTCTGAAACGGGGGTTTGTTCCAAGCAGAGAGCAGTCATTGAGTCTGTTTTGGCTGAATACCACAGCATCACAGATATTCATAGGCGTTTGTAGAATGTCTACAAAAACCTGGCAGTGGACAAAAACAGGGTGAGTCATTGCGCAAAGCGTCTGTCTTCATCACAACGAGATCGCGCAAACCTGTCCTATACCCCCAGCGACGGCCGGCCACACAACTGTGAATCCTGCAATGTTGGAACCCACGGACGCATTCATTCGATGTGAACGACGCTCGCTGCTCAACACAAGTCTGCGCACCGGAATGGAGCTCACAAACTTCATTGCACTGTTCTTCCTCATCTACCCTACGGCCCGGACCTCGTACCTCCCGACTTCCATCTGTTTGACCCAGCGAAGGACGCACTCTGCGGGAAGCAGTACGTGGATGATGGGAAGATTACTGATGGAGTAAGACGTTGGCCCAGACATCGACCGGTAGAGTGGTACCGTCGGGGCATGTAGATACTTCCAGAAGGTTGGCGTAAGGCCGTCCCATTGAACGGAAATCGAGTTGTAGCCAAAAGAGTGTGGAATAAGACGATGTACTGGAATACTGAATAGAACCAAGCTGCTTTCAGAAGAAGCGGTTGCATTACTTACTGAAGTCCATAGTACATCTCTAACCAACCCCTCAGTCACCACACAGCTATTCGCTAATAACAGCAATTGCAACGAAGACGATGGATAAAATAAGTCAGACTTCTGTTCGTCGCCCTTCTTCCCATGATGTGATGATATTCTTACTTACAAGGATTATCATACAAAAGTTTCGCTTAGTAATATTCAGAAAATTAAAGCACGTCAGCCACAATGCACTACGAAAGAACTGTTTAGATATTCTGTGGATAGATATACGGAACGAACCGACACTGGGTGTTACAGATTGGGATATGGTCAGTTTCTGTATTGTGGCTCACTGCAGAAGTGCTCTACATAATGCAGAAACAAAACTCAACACGTAGAAGATTCAGCCTAAATTCAACCCCTTAATTTTATGAAGTATTGTGCTGACAAAGTGAAACAAAACGTGCGTAACGTTAAAATCAGCGAGTTGTATGCTGCAAGTAGAATTCTGCACAGCCATAATAAAAACCGCACAAACAAAAGCTAATGCTCTTTCGAGTTTCTGAAGTTGAAATAAAGGTATTTTCTCTCAACCGTTTCCAGCTGCCAAGTTGCGAAAATTTATCAGCTTCAAGGCAACCCTTCACGACATACGTATTTTTCTTAAACATGCCGCTACATGCAGAGTGCAAAAAGTTACCTACAGAATCTGTTTGGAGCAGCAGGTAAGGATGGAGTGTAGATAGATATGACTAAAGGTGTTGTCGATGTTGTTCCAGTTCTTACAGGCATAGTTAGAATCGCTCGTTAGAGCCACATATCCTACTGAGAAGAAACAAATTAACATTAGACCAATGACCATGAATTACAACCTAAATTTATTAGGCGAAAAGAGAACGATCAGCATATTATCCACCGTATCCATAGCCTTTGAGAAAAGCTTTTGGTACTGCTGAGTTCTCTATGTCACTTGTAAAAATGAAATAGGTGAAGTACTCTGCATTACAACACCATAAAAGCAGATAACAAACACCCATCTGTGAATCGAAGATATCATCAAGGCAACATGAGCTTCAGGAGTTTCTCTGTGTTCAGTACTTGGTCCAATGCTTTTCTCAAAGTATAAAAGACATTTAATATGCATATGCTACATTCTTAGAACGACCACTTGTATCCTGATGACATTCAGTTGTTTCCAAAAAACAGTAAAAAGAATGTTGCTGCTTCTGTGTTACGGGACGTCTTGTGATACACTACATTAACACAACAAAAACTAGTCTTATACCAAAACGCTCGCATGTATAAAATTTACTGCTGTGATTGTAAAGGTAGCTATATGGGACAAACGGGAAGGGCTTGTACAAGGAACACATAGGGTTAAAAAAGAAAAAAAACATGGCAAGTAAATCCATGTTCGGGGATTAACTCATACAAGATAGTCACATGATGAACATTAACGAAAACAGTCTCGTAAATCTTCATACAATGAAAATGGGATACTTTATGGAACATACGAACAAACAGAAATTTACTCACCTGAAAAAATCTGGGGAGAACGTGCTCAACGAGCAGTGTGCCACCAGTGTCCTGGAAGAATTCCGCCCTGTTGTTGACAACTTGCTTTGAAGAGACTCCTCAGTTAATAAACATGTTTCTAGAAGTTATGCACTCCAGCCAGGACACACTAGCCCTCTCTACCGTGCCCTACACTCCAACTTTTACTCACTCACACTAGAGGACTTACGTTTGTACACGACCTGGCCAACTGACCACTGCAACAATTTTAAAATTTTATTAAATCCAAGAAACTACTTTAAGTTTTTCATTGCTGAAGCATACAATTATTTAAAATTTCGAACATATAAAAACAAAATTCTTTTTAAAGCTTAAGTATCCTAAAGAATAGACTGTACTTTTAATGTGTCGAAATGAACTGTTATTTATATTCATGACACTCGTATATACAGTAAAATATCATAGACATATCACTTTTACTATCTTACTTTTAATATCTTGATCATTTGACGTTTCTTCACCACAGCACAATATAAGATAATAAATTCTTTCTGTACTTATACTGTACCTAAGTAAACTTGGTTTCTCCTGTCTTATTATGTGTAATACGAGGACTTTTGTTCTTTCAAGATCTGACCGCTCGCATAATTGAAACCACAGTGACAATTATAAAGGTTTCATTTGCAACATTTAGCTACACCTCCGATCTATTTCTTTACATAGCCGCAAGGCGCTCTCCGACTTTGACATTTGTTATATCATTATACCAGCTTTCTAATACCCTCGTCATTTTAGGCAGCCGCCTGTGCTTCCCGCAAATTCTCTTTACTGGTCTGCAGTTCGTTACACATTAACTGTGTAAATTTTTTTTCTTTTTAGCCAGTGGCTAATGTTAGTCAGAGTGAGGCAAGTCAGGGCTGTATGGTGAGTGATCAAACCTCCTATTGTAAGAGTTGCAGGAGCCTCTTTGTTCCAACTGCCATGTGCATGTGAGCACTATCAAGAAGAACAATGCCTGATGAAAATGTTCCTCTTCTCTTGTTCTGAATTATCCTCCGTAGATGATTTTCTCGGTGTGCCTCATCTAATAGCTGAACAAAATCAGGTTGACTAGCTTCCTTCCCTCACCGCCTGCACCACGAACGTCTGTACGTCTTGCTACAATGTTCCTGTACCATTGCCGCACTTTTGCTATCATACATGACAGTTACCTTTTGTGCACTGCATAAACCTAGCGGAACCCGTCAGCATTAAGAAATCGAATGGCAGCATGCACCTCACATTTTGTGAAGTGCTACTTTACGCAATCGACGGACACTGCGCGGCACATCTACGCAAAGCTCAATAGGTCTTTCACTGTGGTTTTAATTTCTCGAGCGATCGGAGCTTGAAAAAAAAGTACTCCTCGTATATTTTACAATAAAAAAATTGCAACAACAAAAAATAATGTAGAGGAATGAAATCTTGGAAACACATTTGTCTAGGTAATATATAAGTGATTAACATTGCAGGATCACATGTCAATGTAAGGATGAGATAGGTCATTGCAAATGTGAAATGCAGGTTGATTAATAACCGGTGTAATGCCGTTTGTGAACGACTCTGGAGTTGTCGTGTGATGATATCCCATTCGTGCTCGACTAGATTTCGTGATAGAGCAGGCCAAGCCAACATATTGACACTCTGTAGAGCATCTTGAACACTCCCTGAAATGATGTTCATGAAGTGCAGCACAATAGGACGAATCACCAGACTGACGTACAATTTTGCAGTCAGTGTGCTTGGGATAGCCACGAGAGTGCTCCTGCTGCCATACTAAATCACATCCCAGACCATAATGTTTCTTATTTACATAAATGATATGCCCTCTATTATTACGGGTAACTCTAAAATATTTCTGTTTGCTAATGACACTAGCTTGGTAGTAAAGGATGTTGTGTACAACACTGGCTCGGTTTCAAATAGCTCAGTACATGACCTAAGTTCATGGCTTGTAGAAAATAAACTAACGTTAACTCACAATAAGACACAGTTTTTAGTTTCTAACACACTGTACAACTAAACCTGGCGTTCTAATTTCACTGAACGGGCATATGATTAGTGAAACTGTACGGTTCATTTTTCTAAGTGTTCAGATAGATAATAAGCTGTCGTGGAAAGCCTACGTTCAGAATCTTGTTCAAAGATATAATACTGCCAATTTTACTATTCGAACGGTATCTGAAGTGAGTGATAGTTCGACACGAAAATCAGCCTACTTCGCTTATGTCATATGGTATTATATTTTGGGGTAACTCTTCCCATTCCAAAAGAATATTTTTGGCTCACAAACGGGCGGTTCGGGCAATAAGTGGTGTAAGTTCACGAACTTCTTGTCGACCCAAGATCTCGAGTCTGGGTATTTTGACATTGGCCCCTCAATGTATATATTCCTTACTGTTAATTCTTGTTAACAATATTAGCTTATTCCCAAAAATTAACAGCTTTCACTCTGTTAATACTCGGCAAAAATCCAACCTGTATTTGGATCGAACTTCCTTTGCGCTTGTGCAGAAAGGTGTGCAGTATGCTGCTGCATCCATTTTCAATTAGCTACCACTCGAATTCAAAAATCTTAGCAGTAATTCACGTGCTTTCAAATCGAAACTAAAGAGTTTCCCCATGGGTCACTTCTATTGTGTTGAGGAGTTCCTTGAAAATGTAGGCTGATTCTTATAATATATTGTTGATTGCGTCTACGTAAACTTGTGGCTTGATTTTTTTGGGTTCATAAACATTTTACTTTATTTGTTATTGGTTTCATGCTGTAATTTCATGTACTAACACGTTCCGTGACTTTGGAGATTAGCTCCAAAAAAATAAATAAATAAATCCGTGCGTAGGTCCAGTGTGTGTAGCACACTGAGAGGTTGGTAGCAGATCCTCAGCTGGCCTTCTTCTAACCAACACAGACATCAGTGGCCCCGAGACAGAAAACGTAACAGACAATCATACTGCCGTCAATGAGCTCTCGCTTGACACTACTGAAGTCCTATATGGTGGTATTTCGAGGCCAGTGAAACGCACGCAACACGATGTCTGCCTCGGAGCCGTCCTTGAAGTAACCGACAGTTCGTTTGTCACTGTGGTTCCAACGGCTTCTCAAATTCCTGCTGCAGATGGAGTACGGTGTGCCAGTGCCGTACACCGTGTCACGTGACAGTCCGGAGCCCAGTCTTCTAGCGACAGTACATTCTCTTGACCACCGCTGCCAGCAATCATGTACAGTAGTTACATTCCTGGCGAGCCCTTCTCCAATATCGGAGAAGGAACATCCATCTTCTCATAGCCCTGTTACACAACCTCATTTAAACTCAGTGAGACTATGATAATGGTGTTTTGTCACCTTAAGGGCATTCTTGACTAACATGAACTCACTATGTCCAGTCACAAAGGAAACTAACATTCGCGACTCTTACAGCGTGTGTTTAAACCAAACCTGATTTTCATCCTCATAGTGGTGCTACTAGCGTCACTCCCTTGCGACTGGCGCGACATTTGAACAGACATCATCTTTCACATGTAGAAACACGCCTACCAACTTTCATTTATGTCGCTCAACACTTTCTTGAGGCTGCGATTATTTTTTCCCGTCAGTGTATAAATCTAATAAATTATGCATCAACAGTGCGACCTTCAGATGCACTTCAAAACGGCCTGTATATGAATATCGGAACCGGTTGTGGATTTAAATTAGATATTTCAGTATATGGAGCGGAATTTCAATACTTTCTCCTATAATACTTTAAGGTATCCAATTAGAATGTTACAAAACAGTATACGAGATCTTGTCAGAGTTTTCGATGAGCATATAAATTGGGAAATGGAAAGTGGCACATCACACAGGAAATACCTCACTTAACATACCTGGCGTTGTCGAATGTACTGCCGGATATCGTTGTGAAGTGCCTCGTCCCCTGCACCTATGTGCTACTCGAGACTGGTAGTTGGTGACTGAACACCCTATTTCAATCTTTATCCTTGTGTATGTTTAATTAACGAAGTTTCAGCAAGTACCTGTTTTTTTTCTTTCCTTTCCCTTTAATGATTGTGCCTTAGCTCCAAAATTTTGTAACGCTTTATGATATTAGCTTATTTCCTTGTGTTAATATGGGTTCTTCAGTGTAGCTGTCAAAGCTGTTGTGGCCAGCGCAGGTGAGCACACCACTGTTCCTGTCGGGTATCTCATTTTTTGCGAATTCTCGGCTGTGATGTAGAAGACTACAGCTGTGTCTTCGAATCTTTGTCGCAGCGGCCCGAAGTGCTCCATGATGAGTAGCACTTTTCCTATGAAGTCCCGTGGTAGGAAGAAGTACCCACTTGACTCTCCGCGTCGCCTTAAGGCGTGTCAGATTTGATGACGCATTGTTCCTCGTATTTAAAAAAATGGTTCAAATGGCTCTGAGCACTATGGGACTTACCATCTATGGTCATCAGTCCACTAGAACTTAGAACTACTTAAACCTAACTAACCTAAGGACATCACACAACACCCAGTCATCACGAGGCAGAGAAACCTCGTATTTAAATGAAAGTCTTATACACGATTATGGCCATACACTCAGGCAGCAAAGTCGTTGTATTTAGCACTGGGTAGAAAGACGATTGTCTTTAATTTACCGTTTATCTTAGACCTCCATGTGCTGTCCACTCCCGCAGGTGAGAGAGATGTCGGGAGACTAGGGCCTCCCGTCGGGTATACCGTTCGCCGGGTGCAAGTCTTTCGATTTGACGCCACTTCGGCGACTTGCGCGTCGATGGGGATGAAATGATGATGATTAGGACAACACAACACCCAGTCCCTGAGCGGAGAAAATCTCCTACCCATCCGGGAATCGAACCCGGGCCCTTAGAATTGACATTCTGTCGCGCTAACTACTCAGCTACCGGGGAGCGGACACTTCCTCAGGTACTGCCCCTCGAGTGTTCAGTCCAAGCTGACTACAGGAGTCGGCGTAAGACTTTCCCTCACAACTGGCAGTACTACTCCCATCTTTCAGGTGCGAAGAGCAAATGGCTGCAGGGGGGAACAAGAATCGTCTATGGAGCTGTGACAACACTGTCACTTTGCCGCAGAGACGTTTACAAAACCGCGTAAACTCATTCGTTGCGGTACGAGTAAGTGCGCGAAGCTGCCGCACCCAGACCACTGTATTGTCAGGGTCCTTCTATCCGCCGCGATAGTTGAGTGGTCAGCGTGACAGATTGCCGTCCTATGGGCCCGGGTTCGATTCCCGGCTGTGTTGGTGATTTTCTCTGCTCAGGGACTTGGTGCTGTGCTGTCTTCATCATCATTTCATCTCAATTCGGCACGCAGGTCGCCCAATGTGCTGTCGAATGTAATATTACCAGCACCAAGGGGGCCGGACCTGCCCCACAAGAGGCCAGCCGGATAATGACGCCCAACGCTCATTTGCATTTCAGAGTCCTTCTTATACCGACTCTACTATCGTGGTGTTGATTGTGATCCGTTACAGCCTGGATCATAATGGAACGCCCTGTCGACAGTCGGTGCTGCCTGTCAACATGCTTGCTGTTTCTGGGTTCATTGTGTTTTTAATACACTCAGGTGACAAAAGTCATAAAGTTAGCGTTACGCACATATACAGATGGCGGTGGTATGGCATACACAAGGTACGAAAGGGCAGTGTATTGGCCTTGCTGTTATTCGTACTCAGGTGATTATAGCCGCACAACGGGAATTAAGAGGCTTTGAATGCTGAATGGTAGTTGGGCGTATGGGACATTCAATTTCGGAAGACTTTAGTGAGTTTAATACTCCAAGATCCACAGGGTCAAGAGTATGCCAAGAATACCAAATCTGAGGCATTATTTCTCACTACTGACACCTCAGAAGCCGACGGCCTTCAGCATTGCCACCGATAGCAGCGGCGTCTACGTATAGTTGTCAGTGCTGACAGACAAGCACAATTAATTGCAATAACCGCAGAAAACAATGATGGATGTACCACGAACGCATGTGTTAGGACAGCGCAGCGAAATTTGACGTTACTGGGCTATGGCAGCAGACGACCGACGTGACTGCCTTTGCTAACAGCAAGGTATCGCCTGCAGTGCCTCTCCTGGGCTCTTGATCATGTCAATTGGACACTTGTCGACTGGAAAAGCGTAGCCTCGTAAGACGACTCCCGACTTCAGTTTGTAAGAACTGTTGGTAATGTTCGAGCTTGTCGCACACCCCGCGAATCCTTGGACCAAAGTTGTCAACAAGTCACTATGGAAGCTGGTGATGGCTCCATAATGGTTTGGGCTGTGTTTACATGGGATGTACTGGGTCGCCTGGTCCTACAGAATCCACCATTGACTGTAAATAGTTATGTTTAGCTACCTGGAAACCATCTGCAAGCGTTCATATACTTCATGATGCCGAGTTTTATCGATAACAAAGAGAGATGTCACTGGGTTCGCGATTGCTTTGAAGAACATTCTGGACAGTTCGAATAAATTATTTGACCACGCAAATCACCCGACATGGATCCCATCGGATATTTATGGGACATAACTGAAAGGTCAGTTCATACACAAATTCCGGCACCGGCAACACTTTCGAAATTATGGACAGCTATAGAGGCAGAAGGGCCCAATATTTTGCGGGGTACTTCCAACGACTTGTTGTGTCCGTATCACTTCGAGTTGCTGCTCTACGTGGAGTAAAAGGAGGTCTGACATGATATTAGGAAGTATCCTATCACTTTTATTACCTCCGTGTTGATGCAGAGTAAGATCACACATTTCACCCAGTTGATAACCTATGGCCCTCTTTATTAGGTTATTTCTTAGTTGAATATGTATCGACACCCTCATTATGCTGTCCCAGTACCTGGGCGTCTGGAGATGATTACCCTGTCTTCACAGCTCACGGAATGATCAAGCTCCAAGCCTAATGGCATATAACGGTGAAGTTCTCGTCCTCTAATGCCAACAAATCTTATAATTTGTCGAATTATGACATGTCACATTGGCGAGACATAGTATAACTTCCCGCCTTTCACAAACCAAGGTCATCCTTAACATTCCCCAAGTAGTGCCCTCATCTCGGTTGGTGGAAAGAATAAATGACACAACTCATTATTTCTCTGAAAAATAGGTTGGGTTTACTCAGGATTCCAATATACCATATATTATCCTCTCTTTTGGTTTAAAAAACTCTATTTCCAACATAATCATCGTTCAATGCGATGGCTTTGGGCCACCTCACTCGGAGGACCTGTATGCCCCCATGGCAGCATTCTATGTCTGATGTCGGAGCCAATGTCTTGCTGCATCAATAACTTATCATCCTCGTACTGCTTCCAGCGGAATGTATCGTTCATTGAGCCAGACTGGTGGTAGTCGGAAGTTGCGAGATACGTACTGTAGAGTGGATGAAATGGAAGAGTCCAATGAATTTTTGTGAGCTGCTCTCTGGTGCACAGACTTGTGTGAGGTGCTACGCTGTCATGGAGATGGAGAAGCTCATTTGCATTTTTGTGGCGACGAACATGCTGAAGCCGTTTATTCAGTTTCTTAAGAATAGCACAATACTCTGCAAAGAATATAGTTGATTCGTGGGACATCAAGTGGAATAACACATTCAGATGGCCAGAAAACCGTCCCCATTATTTTACCGGGTAAGGGTGCGGCTTTGATTGTTTTCTTTGCAGGGTAGGTTGTGTGACGCCACTCGATGGATCGCCGTTTTGTTTCTGGTTCGACATCATGAACCCATATTTCATTGCCTGTGACGACTTTCGACAAACAATTGTCACCATCCGACGAAATGTGCAAGAAATTTCGCACAGATGGTCCTTTGCTGCACTTCATGGTCTTCTGTTCGGCGCGGAACACAACGGTCACACACACATTTGGGTACCGCCAACAGTTGAGTGAGAGTGTCAGCAAATCCAGCAGAGAAGCCCAGTTGTGCAGCGAGGTATTTGATTGTGATAGGCCGATGAGCGCGAATGAGAGGGTCCGCACGTTACAACACTGCTGGATTGACAGCTGTGTCTGCCGGCCGGTACGTTTGCGATTGGACACACGCCTTACCCAACGACTCACCGTGCTTTTGTTCGCTGCCACGACTCAGGAGATATTCTGCATGCACCTGTTGAATATCTACGATGCTCTGGTTTTCTGACAAAGAACCCAATGATAGCTCTTTGCTTGGAAAGCACCTTTGTTACATGTCGCTTTGAAGGCTGCGTATAGCACCGCCACCTGTCGGAACTTTAGAAAATTGAACTGGCTGAAACGGGCATATTCCACGAAGCCTCATAACAAAGTCCGTATTTTTTCAACCGAAATTAGCCGAGGAAAAACTTATTGAACGTCCCTCGTAATATTTTCTCTCTGTCCAGTTAACTTTGGCAGAGACAGTCGGGCAGCAGCAGGGAGATAACCGATTTTGTGACTTTTACGAGTTCATGACCAGGAACGAATTTAATACTACACTACTGGCCATTAAAATTGCTGCACCAAGAATAAATGCAGATGATAAACGGTTATTCATTGGACACATATATTATACTAGACTGACATGTCATTACATATTCAAACAATTTGAGTGCATAGATCCTGAGAACCAGTACCTAGAACAACCACCTCTGGCAGTAATAACGCTCTTGATACGTCTGGGAATTGAGTCAAACAGAGATTGGATGGTGTGTACAGGTACAGCTGCCCATGCAGCTTCAACACGATACCACAGTTCATCAAGAGCAGTGACCGGCGTATTGTGAGGAGCCAGTTGCTCGGCCACCATTGACCAGACGTTTTCAGTACGTGAGAGATCTGAAGAATGTGCTGACCAGGGCAGCAGTCGAACATTTTCTGTATCCAGAAAGGCCCGTACAGGACCTGCAACATGCGGTCGTGCATAATTATACTGAAATGTATGGTTCTGCAGGGATCGAATGTAGGTTAGACCACGGGTCGTAACACATCTGAAATGTAACGTCCACGGTTCAAAGTGCCGTCAATCCGAACAAGTGGGGACCGAGACGTGTAACCAATGCACCCCATACCATCACGCCGGGTGATACGCCGGTATGGCTATGACCAATACACGCTTCCCATGTGCGTTCACCGCGATGTCGCCAAACACGGATGCGACCATTATGATGCTGTAAACAGAACCTGGATTCATCCGAAAAAGTGACGTTTTGCCATTCGTGCACCCAGGTTCGTCGTTGAGTACACCATCGCAGGCGCTCGTGTATGTGATGCAGCGTCAATGGTAACCACAGCCATGGTCTCCGAGCTGATAGTCCTTGGTGCTGCAAACGTTGTCGAACTGTTCGTGCAGATGGTTGTTGCCTTGGAAACGTCCCCATCTGTTGACTCAGGGATCGAGACGTGGCTGCATGATCTGTTACAGCCATACGGATAAGATGTCTGTTGGGATCCAGCACAGCGTTTCGTACTACCCTGCTGAACCCACCGATTCCATATTCTGCTAACAGCCATTGGATCTCGACCAACGTGAGCAGTAAAGTCGCGATACGATAAATCGCATTCGCGAATGGCTACAATCCAACGTTTATCAAAGTCGGAAACGTGATGGTACGCATTTCTCCTCCTTACACGAGGCATCACAACAACGTTTCACCAGCCATCGCCGGTCGACTGCTGTTTGTGTATGAGAAATCGGCTGGAAACTTTCCTCATGTCAGCACGTTGCAGGTGTCGCCACCGGCGCCAACCATGTGTGAATGCTCTGAAAAGCTAATCATTTGCATATCACAGCATCTTCCTCCTGTCGGTTAAATTTCGCGTTTGTAGCACGTCATCTTCGTGGCGTAGCAATTTTAATGACCAATACTGTATCACCTGCGTACTTTGATAGTTTGGTTTCTTGAGTCCCTGCGTGTTAATTTATTATCTAATAGCCACAATTCTGGCGTGTTCGATTTCGTCGGAAAGTAAACCGACTTTGTGATATATTACAAGTTCCTAACCAGGGGAAGATTATTTAGTTTCAGATGAGTTTTTCGGTAGTTAGGTTTTTGAATCTCTGCTTATTAATCTAATGTGTTAGACACAGTTTCTGCTTTTTCGTCAGTGTCTACAGTAGAGTTCCGCAGCACGTGCCGATAGTCCTTTTATCTGGATAGTTTGGTTTTCCTAAGTTTTTAGTATGGACAGGGACTGTGATTGTTGTGCGCGTATGCGAGCAGAGTTGGTGACACTTCGCTCTCAGCTCCATACTCTGATGGCTTCGGTTACATAGCTTGAGGCTTCAGTAGATGGGCACCAGTGTTGTGAGCCGGTCGTGGGGATCCAACGGACGTCCACCACGTCAGAATCCTACGATCGGTCCTCACCAGTGGCCAGCTCATTTACTGCTCGAAGTGCGGTTGACCCCTCACCTGTGGTCGAGTGGGAGGTCACCCCGGGGCGTAGGAGGCGGCGAAAGACTTCCCAGGCTGCCGCACGTGAGTACTCCCCAGTTAGTCTGACAGACAGGTTCCTGGTGTTGTCTGTGGCTGACATTGTCGCTGAGCCAGGTGCTGTCGCCTGTCCTGTTTCAGAAGAAACCGCTCAGCCTGCAATATCAAGACAAACCTGGACAATCACAGAGGGTGGGATCATTGATAGTTGGGAGCTCCAATGTTAGGCACATTATGGGGCCCCTTAAGGACATGGCTGCCAAGAAGGGGGAAAAAACCAATATGCACTCCGTGTGCATACCGGGTGGAGTCATTCCAGACGTGGAACGAGTCGTTCTGGACGACATCAAGAGCGCAGGGTGCAACCAGCTGCAGGTGGTGGCTCATGTGGGTACCTATGATGTTTGTCACTTTGGATCAGAAGCGATTCTCTCTGATTTCGAGCGGCTAACAGACGTGGTAAAGGCTGCCAGTCTTGCTTGCGAGATAAAAGCAGAGCTGACCATTTGCAGCATAGTCGACAGGACCGATTGCGGACCTCTGGTACAGAGCCGAGTGGAGTGTCTGAATCAGAGGCTCAGACGGTTCTGCGACCGTGTAGGCTGCAGATTCCTCGACTTGCGCCAAAGGGTGGTTGGGTTTCGGGTTGCGCTGAATAGGTCAGGAGTCCAGTATACGCAGGAGGCGGATACACGGGTAGCAGGGGCTGTGTGGCGATGGGCTGGATAGTTTTTCAGGTTAGAAAAGGCTTCAGTCACGAAGGGTGCAGGCCGAACACATGAAGTACGGAAATACAGGAACCATCGGTATAACAGTTGTAAATTGTAGTAGCTGTGTTGCGAAAGTACGAGTGCTCCAAGTACTAATAGAAAGCGCTGATGCTCAAATAGTTATAGGCACTGAAATCTGGCTAAATCTGGAGACAAGCTCTGCCAAAATTTTTGCGGAAGACCTAACGCTGATCCGAAAGGATAGGCTAAACACGGTTGTTGGTAGCGTGTTTATTGCTGTTAGAAGCAGTTTATCTTGCCGTGAAATTGAAGTAGATTGTTGCTGTGAGTTAGTATGGACAGAAGTCACTGTTGGCAACCGGAATAAAATAAGAATTAGGTCCTTTTACCAACCTCCAAATTGAGATGATACATTAGCTGAAAGGTTCAAAGTAAACTTGAGTTTGATTTCAAACACGTACCGTACTCATATAATTATAGTTGGTGGTGATTTTAATTTACCCTCGATATGTTGGCGAAAATACATGTTTAATTCCGGAGGTACGCATAAACTATCATCCGAAATTATGCTAAATGCGTTCTCTGAAAACTATTTCGAGCAGTTAGTTCATGAGCTCGTGCGAATAATAAACGGTTGTGAAAACACATTTGACCTCTTAGCAACAAATAATCCTGAGTTAATAACGAGCTTCAAACACGATAGAGGGATTAGCGAACACAGGGTTGTCGTAGCGAGACTGAATATTGTAATCCCCAAATCCTCCAAAAATAACCAAAAATTTACCTACTCAAAAAAACAGATAAAAATTCACTTGACGCCTTCCTGAGAAACAATCTTCACCCCTTCCAGATGAATAATATAAGTTTAGGCCAGATGTAGCTTGAATTCAGACAAACAGTATCGGCAGAAATTGAAAGATTTATACCAAATAGATTAACAAACAACGGAGCTGATCCTCTTTGGAACACAAAACGGGTCAGAACACTATTGCAGAAACAATGAAAGAAACATGCCAAATTTAAACAGACTCAAAATCCCCAAGATTGATTATCTTTTACAGAAGCTCGAAATTTAGCGCGGACTTCAATGCGAGATGTTTATAATAGTTTCCACAACGAAACTTTGTCTCGAAACCTGACAGAAAATTCAAAGAGATTCTCGTCATATGTGAAGTATGCTAGCGGCAATAAACATTCAATAAGTTCTCTGCGCGATAGCAATGGAGATACAATCGAAGACAGTGCTGCCAAAGCAGGGTTACTAAACACAAAAGAAGACGAAGTAAATATTCCCGAATTAGAATCAAGATCAGTTGCCAAGATGGGTAACGTAGAAGTAAATATCCTCGGAGTAGTGAAGCAACATAAATCACTTAAAAAAGCAACTGTTCTGGTCCAGACTGTACACCAATTAGCCTCCTTTTCGGAGTATGTTGATGGAACAGCTCCATCTTAACAATCATATACAACCGTTCGCTGGACGGAAGACCAGTACCCAAAGAATGGAAATTAGCACAAGTCACACCACTATTCAAGAAAGTTAGTACGAGTAATCCACTAAATTACAGGCCCATATCATTAACGTCGATATGCAGCAGGATTTTGGAACATATATTGAGTTCGAAAATTATGAATTACCTCGAAGAAAACAGTCAATTGACACGCAGATAACACGGATTTAGAAAATATCGTTATTGTGAAACACAACTAGCCCTCTACTCGAACGAAGTGTTGAGTGCTGTCGACTAGGATTTTCCAATTGATTCTGTATTTCTTGATTTCCGGAAGGTTATTGTCCCTGTATCATTGAAGTGGCTTGTAGTGAAATTGCGTGCTTATGGAATAACGTTTCAGTTATGTGACTGGGTTCGTGATTTCCTGTCAGAGAGATCACAGTTCGTAGTAACTGACGGAAAGTCATGGAGTAAAACAGAAGTGATTTCTGGCGTTCCTCAAGGTACTGTTATAGGCCCTTTTCTGTTCCTTATCTATGTAAACGTTTTAGGAGACAGTCTGAGCAGCCGTCTTAGGTTGTTTGTGGATGACGCTGTTGTTTATTGACTAATAAAGTCATCAGAAAATCTAAACAAATTACAAAACGATTTAGAAATGATATCAGTACGGTGCGAAATTGGCAGTTGACCCTAAAAAACGAAAAGTATGAGATCATCCACATTAGTGCTAAAAGTAATCCGTTAAATCTTCGGTCACATGATAAATCAGTCAAATCTAAAGGCAGTAAATTCAACTAAATACCTAGGAACTACAATTACAAACAACTTAAATTGAAAGGAAGACAGAAAATGATGTGGGGAGGGCTAATTAAAGACTGCGTTTTATTGACAGGACACTTAGAAAACGTAATAGATCTACTATGGAGATTCTCTACAATACGCTTGTCCGTCCTCTTTTAGAATACTGCAGGGCGGTGTGGGAACCTTACCAGACAGGATTGAGGTAGTACATTGAAAAAATTCAAAGAAAGGTAGTACGTTTCGTATTATCGTGAAATAGGGGAGAGAGTGTCACTGAAATGATACAGGATTTGGGGTGGCATAATTGAAACAAAGGGGTTTTCGTTGCGCGGAATCTACTCACGAAATTTCAATAATCAATTTTCTCCTCCGAATGCGATAATATTTTGTCGAAACCGACCTACATAAGGAGAAACTATCATCACGATAAAATAAGGGAAAGGTATAGTTGTTCGTTCTTTACACGTGCTATACGAGATTGGAATAATAGAGAATTGTGATTGTGGTTCGATGAAGCCTCTGCCAGGCACTTAAATTGTCATTGCAGAGTATCCACGTAGATGTAGATATAAATGTAGATGTAGATGCATAGGGCAGAAAGCAACAGCCGTGGTTTTATCTTGTCCTTCTCTATCGTGATGACGTCGAGTGTTTAGGTGAATGGCCTTTAGATCTGATCGACAGTGTGCTCTATATGCAGAGCACTGTAGATAGTTGTTCCATCTCTCATTAGAAGATGCCTTCGTTTGACAACCAGCTTACACTTTGTCCCGGGTTCTTAAGAATGCTTCTTAAGACACCATTCTTTCGTGGTGGGTGATACTAGCTTCTTGCCGAAGGAATTAATCAGTTTTTGGAGATTTGCGGTATACACTGTGCTGCTTACCACTTCTACGCTCAGTTGGTTTTCATGCAGTTAGATAGGGGACATGATTTTCATAAAGTTTGTTTTCTTCATCTGTTTCTTAGTCGCTGGTGTTCTCAACATTGGTCATCACAAATCGAAGGCTTATCGTCACTCCACAACCGCAATACAAGGTACGATATATCTAGCACCTATGCGTAACTTAAATCGTTCTCCATGTTTCTCCACTTCAGTCATATGATCCTGGAACAGACTACACAGCCAACAACCTGCGTCGTATTCAAAATACTCTGCATTCAGGGGTTACCTGTTGTCGTTGACTTAGCTTCTCTTTCGGAGTACTCCACATCTTCTCCTTCTAGCCAGCGGCAAATCAATACATCTGTCAACTCTATCCGTGCGTTCCTCATCCCTTTCTGTTTCAGTTTCCTTTCCTCCACTTCATCTGTTATCGTCACCCTATTACTACCTACCCTTCTCCAAACCACTCAATTTCTTCTTCAAATTTGATTCCTCCTATACAGCTGCCATTGACTTCTGCTAGACGTGTACTCACATACGAATAAAACGTAACGTGGAAATTACTTAACACAGTGTTAATTTGATTAGCATTTCTGAAATTTCGTACATTCATAATTGTGATTTATTCTTATTATTTATATGCTATGATCATGTGATAGGTGTATTATAATTATTACTACACATATTATAATTATTGTCATTATTCTTCTTCGTCTTCCATCATGGGTTATGCCTTGCTCAGTCTGTTGCAACTACATTTGGTCTTTCATTGTTTTTGTTGGATTTTAAAATGCATCTTTCACCTTTCCGAATTTAGTGCCAGAAATGTAATGATACTTTTTACTCCTCCATTCGCAACAGATGGGATATCCGTTTTTGCATATTTTCTTCAACCCTGTTAAATGCTTTTAATTATTTCGTAATACCTGCAGGTGAAAGACGAAAATATGGAAACACTGCAAGAAATGCATTCTTTAACGTAAAAGCAGATACTAACGAAGCCCGCAGGATGCGCTATTGTATTTGACCACGAGTGGCTGCTGTGCAACGTCCTCAGTATATTGCGAGTGTCAGCCGTGGTAAGAACAGTGTTCTGCGTATTTGCGAGTGCTTTATGTCGGAGGTCAGTGAATTCGAACGGGGCAAATTTTTGATGCCCGTTTGGTGGTCACTTCCGTGAACAAGGTGGCCGAGTTGTTTGGCGTTACATGGGGGATCGTTAGTTAAATAGAGGTATAGCCCCATTCTTTATTAACACCTTTAAGTCCATCAAACTGCTGGAACAAAGAAGAGTACACGCTTCATTACAGACCCAATAATGTTTACTATTTGAGCCAAGGTCAACTATTGTAACAGCTTTATGAAGCATGTAAAAACGAATGCCGATACAAAACGTCGCTTTTGTTTTTTTATAAGAAAGATGATCGAAATATGATCCCTATGTATTATAAGCAAGCAAAGCGTCGAGAGTTGGTAATAAAATCGTTAAACACACAAGAATTTGTCAAAGTTGGTTAATGCTACTGTAATAACTGAATCATGGAAGTCTGAAAAAAGAAAAGAGAAATATAATCTGAGGTAATTCACAAAAAGGAATCGCAAAACACAGTAGCAAACGGATTGTCACGGATACAAGAAGACCCAGCTGCGATCATTAGGAATGCGGAAAAGATCGAAGGAGAAGAACAAGACGACCAGCAACCACTGACTAGTGACGAGGAGAAGCGAGCTGTTCTGAGGCCCTTTCACGACTCATCAACAGGTGGACACAAAGAGATGAGCCGCACGTATCTTCGTATTGAAAGGTATAGTCCACAGAGAGGTTTGAAGAAAGACATGAAAGAGGACATACAATTTACGAGAGCTGTAAGGAAAACAAGAATACGCAAAAGAAGTTGAAGACGCCCTTAGCCCTCACCGAAATAACGAACTAAGTATTCGCTAGTTGTGGTATCAAGGTAGTCGGACTGCGTCTGATAACAAATGGAACAGATTCATTCTGACCATCCAGAATCACCTCACGAAATTCGTTGTTGCGGAGATTATAGCGCAACAGGATGCAGACATAATAGCACGAGTCTTAGCAGAGAGAATAATTTTCAATTACGGTATACCGTCAGAAGGATTCAGTGACCAAGGAACTAACTTCGAAAGTGGCATCTTAAAAAGTGTTCCGCGTTTACTGAGGACCCAGAAGATTCAGTCTTGTGCATACCATCTGTAAACGACCTGAGCACTAGGAAAAGAGCATCGAACACTAACAGAATATCTGCGCCACTATGAGCGAACGAAGTAGGAAAATTGGGATGAGTGGATGCATTTTACCAGTTTTGTTTTAGCACTGCACTGTATTCATCAACTGAGTCAACTTATTTTTAGTTATTTCTCTGGAGAATATGCATCGTACACAGAATACTACAGCGGCATTCCACCAAAGTACAATACTGCAACGAGGATTATGTAAAGGAACTAACGGCAAGGATGCGCCAGATGCAATAGATGACAAGGAGTTTTGATGAGAAATGTAAAGAGAAGAATAAGGAGTATTATGATCGTACACAAAACCATAAAGAATACAAGGCATCAGGGAAGGTACACTACTGGCCATTAAAACTGCTACACCACGAAGATGACATGCTACAGACACGAAATTTAAACTACAGGAAGAAGATGCTGTGATATGCAAATGATTAGCTTTTCAGAGCATTCACACAAGGTTGGCGCCGTTGACGACACCTACAACATGCTGACATGAGGAAAATTTCCAACCGATTTCTCATACGCAAACAGCAGTTGACCGGCTTTGCCCGGTGAAACGTTGTTGTGATGCCTCGTGTAAGGAGCAGAAACGCGTACCATCACGTTTCAGACTTTGATAAAGGTCGGATTGTAGCCTATCGCGATTGCGGTTTATCGTATCGCAACTTTGCTGCTCGCATTGGTCGAGATCCAACGACTTTTAGCTGAATGTGGAATCGGTGGGTTCAGGAGGGTAATGCGAAACGCCGTGCTGGATCCCAACAGCCTCGTATGACTAGCAGGCGAGATGACAAGTATGTTATCCGCATGGCTGTAATGGATCGTGCAGCCACGTCTCGATCCCTGAGTCAACAGATGGGGACGTTTGCAAGACAATAACCGTCTGCACGAACAGTTCGACGCGACGTTTGCAGCAGCATGGACTATCAGCTCGGACACCATGGCTGCGGTTACCTTTGAAGCTGCATCACATACAGGAGCGCCTGCGATGGTGTACTCAACGACGAACCTGGATGCACGAATGGCAAAACGTGATTTTTTTCGGATGAATCGAGGTTCGGATGTTCGCATCCGTGTTTGGCGACATCGCAGTGAACGCATATTGGAAGCGTGTATTTGTCATCGCCATACTGGCGTATCACCCGGCGTGATGGTATGGGGTGCCGTTGGTTACACGTCTCGGTCACCTCTTGTTCGCATTGACGGCACTTTGAACAGTGGACGTTACATTTCAGATGTGTTACGACCCGTGGCTCTACCCTTAATTCGATCCCTGTGAAACCCTACATTTCAGCATGATTATGCACGACCACATGTTGCAGGTCCTGTACAGATCTTTCTGGATGCAGAAAATGTTCGACTGTTGCCCGGGCCGGCTTATTCTCCAGATCTCTCACCTACTGATAACGTCTGGTCAATGGTGGCCGAACAACTGGCTCGTCACAATACGCCAGACACTACTCTTGATGAACTGTGGTATCGTGTTGAAGGTGCATGGACAGCTGTACCTGTACACACCATCCAAGCTCTGTTTGACTCAATGCCCAGGCGTATCAAAGCCGTTATTATGGCCAGAGATGGTGGTTCTGGGTACTGATTTCTTAGGATCTATGCACCCAAATTGCGTGAAAATGTAATCACGTGTCAGTTCTAGTATATGTCCTATTAATACCCGTTTATCATCTGCATTTATTCTTGGTGTAGCAATTTTAATGGCCAGTAGTGTATTATTACGTGACGAAACTGTGCTAAGAGGGCGGTCAAATAAGTTAACACGTGACGGGAGAAGGCTTTTCCCTGTTGTAAGGACTCGTAGACCAATTAACGAATAATAAGTTCATAACAGTACATATGAACAGATTAAAGCAGTTCATTTAACTTTGTACAAGTGGGGGTGTGATAAAGTCCAGTTCATCTGTTCTGAAATATGAAAGAGAAAGAATAGGCCTAGAACTGATTACCTATTGGAATTCAGGAAGTGCAAGTGAGGGAGGCATTGTGATCGGTCCTCGCAGTGTGACTGCCCGGTCACTTTGCCTCTATTAGCCTAAGCCTGGCAGCAGTAGCGAATAGGATTTGAGAAAGGAGAGGGAAATATCAGTGAGAATCGTAAAAGTTTAGACGCCTCAGATGCTGCTCCCAGTTCAGAAAGTGGGAAGAAGGGAAGTGATACGGCCATGTACGTGTGAATTGTGATCCAGCTCAGAAAAATCTCACAAGAGGTGCACCGGGTAAGGGAAAGTATTCCTAACCCCAGTCGTTCGACAGCAGATGTACAAGATCGCAGATCAAGAGTGGTCACGATGTGATCACTTACCGCACAAATTTGTGCTACATCGCTGTATTAACTGTATAATGGAGAAATGTATGTATTATATGTACATGTAAAGACAAAAGAGAAACCCATGTGTTTATATATGTATGTAACTTGTATCAGAAAGAAGTGTAAAATTACAGACTATCATTCCTGGGCGAATAATCCTCCGGTAATGGAGGTGCAATTACTGAATTGTGAAAGGTTGCCAGAAGAAAGAGGAAAATCATCTAAGTATGAATATTACCTGTATGCGTTGTAACTCACATAGAGGCGTACAGTGCAAGCTGCATTCGTCAGCCATTAAAACATCACACGCACTGGGAAATGGCTGATTTCACACTCACTGACTGCGAACTGCAGGTGAAAATCGACGCAGCGACGTATCATCTATAAGCAAACAGCCTCAAATGCCTTGTATGAAGGCCTTCAACGCCAGGCGAGTTAGAGTTCGACAGAGTTAGAGTTTACCAGCGAACTACTATAGCCTCAGAGGTACGAGCCTGCAACAGAAGTTATGTAAGTGAGCTGTCACATTCAGTTACCCTTGGAACTGGAAGGACTCGCAAAACTTGCCTGTACGTACCTCTGGGCTAGCGTTATTGGTTTCAATCTTACATTTTTCTATATATACCTATGTCTGTATGACACTTGCAATGTGACGAGTACCTGAAAACGCGGAATAAATTTAACTTGGGTTTAGCGTCCAAGTTGCTTGCTGTCACCAACAGATGACTACACTTAAAAAGTGACATTAGCTCGATTTCTGATCCACAAGTTGCTCTCACTGTTACCGACAAGTGTCTGTGCTGGATAAAGGCGTTAAATGTTCTAGCTATGAAGCACATTTGGTTTAAGTCAGAACAGCGCATTAAATTATTATTTTCCACATGTATTGTGTCACAACATTCTAAAAGGCCTGAAAAATATATCAGAAACGTAGAAAGTGTGATGTTTCATCGATTATCTGGGGCCTATTTGCCATCAATTAGAACAAAAGAGGCTCAAATTATTTACTGTACCTCACCTATGATGCCACAATATTCTAAAATACGCTCGAAAATGTAACGATTACGTTGCAACAGTATCCAAATAGTGTATTCCGTCTGATAATGTGTGTACCGTCACCGCCTAACGTTCTCTCTTTCATCACAAGTTTAGGAGAGTGCGAAGAAAATGCATCACAAGAAAAAAAATGAAGTCGGTGACAAAGTATTACGAACTGCTACTGCATTGAGAACTATGGCTCGCTAAGAAACCTGTGATCAACTACACCAACGTCTAACAAACGTACCACCGCACACATGCACAACACGATTTTTTTAGCGAAGGAAGAAATAACGTATTCGATTTTAGGAAGGAATAAGGTGTTTGACTGCAGTACACCACAGTAACCGTAGAACAACACACATAGAAGAAGCACTTGTTTACGACGAAAGTTTTTGTGTACCACTTTTGCAAGTTCTATGAACCTTTAAATTAGGTTTCTTCTGTCTCTAAAATCTTCGTATAACTTAATAAAATGCATAAAGTTTGCATGCTTATCATAATATATAAGTCCTCCAAGAAAACACAAGTAAAAATACAATTGTATTGACATAATATTTCTCAAACTCTGCAAGCTTCAAATTAAATATTTCGGCACCCAAATCGTGTGTATTACTTACTAAAATACTCACAGCTCTCTTACTGCTATAGCGATAAACACTTTTAGGTTAAACAACACTCTTAAGAATCACACGGATGTTTTGTATCTAAGTGTGCTAACATAAAAAGGAGAACTACGTTATTTTTACAATAGCGATTTCTTTTTCACGGGTAACGAACTATAGGAGTGTACGTTTTATCAATCCTTTTTATATGTCAGAATTGTCCGTTGATATTGAATTTACGCTCTCAATGTAGCTAAAACAGGATTATGACACACACTTCGTGAGGAAAGGAAAGGTGCACGCATTACACGTTTCTCTCATCATCTTACCGATTATAAGTTCTCACACGCAACTTCACTTTATTTTTTTCCCAAATTTACAGGACAGTGGATGCTTCTCGAAGTTTCTCTTCAGTAGACAGTATTTCATTATCATGCGAATAATTGCACCCCTCTTTCGAGGCCAGCAAGGATACTAAACTGTTCTAGAGAATCGTGAATTTCATCATCCTCGCCTTCTCCGTCATACTCAATCTCTTCTCCTTTTTCTTCTTCTCCACCTTGTTATAGGGAAATTGACTTTATTGTCATCATCTGTCTACTTTCGGCGTAGCTGTATCAGTGTCTGAAAAGCGTGTTGAGGTGTGCACATGTAGATTTGCATTTTATTCTCATCGTCTAACAAAATCTTTTGAGATTTTTAGGCACAGCTGGAACTCCGTTTTCTCCTATGCTGATATGTACGACGTCATCATCTTTCAATAATGACCCACCAGTTTTGTCTAAGGCAGCATTACAGATATGCGTATATTTATCAGCTATGTTGGAATTTACTTGTCTGAAGGTGAGGTAGGTTTGTTTATGAGCATTGGTTGCCTTGAGAATTTTACCATGATTTTTAAGATCTTGCGTTGTGTTTCTCTTTTCAGTGTGTTTCATTTTAAATGAAAGATTATGTAATCCTTTCTTACATTGCCAAATATCAAATCCTCTCCATCACCATTTACTGGTGAATCACGAATCATCTGAACTCTTGCTAGTGGCTCAAACCTAATGCCATACATAATATCACGTGTTTTGACTGTTGTTTCAAAGAAAAAAAAGGTGCTGCCAATTGATCGTCTTTCTCCTCTTCACCTTCATTACCACTGTATAAGCCTCCTTCTCTTGCTTTCATAAATGCAGTGGTTTTAACGTCTTCCTCTGTCTCCTTTCGGACTAATTGTCCTAATATCTGTGAAGCAGACTGAACTGCACGCTATTTCTTGAACTATACCTTCCTTTCTTCTGTCAAAACATGATGACACTTTTTTTAGAACAGCTGGATTATTGTATGAAATGGAGTTCATTAGTAACATCTGTGTAAAATGTTGGAAAAAGATTATATAAATACTGTTATTTTACTTTTTCACTCACTGACTCTGATAGAAAATTCTTTAAACAAAATACAGCTTCCGGTCTGTTAATGTGGTGTGTAACTCTCCTTCCTAATCCGGTGTCTGACTCATGACCTCTCCTTAATCTTACTCGTAGCAGGCCAAACGGTATTTTAAAATTTTCAGTACCCTTTCTAATTGATAAATCTTTAACAAAAGCTTGTTTTGCTATTTCTAAAACTTTCGCAGCCTATTTAGAACCAATCTGAAACATAAAAACGTATATCATTTGGTCAATAACGGTGAATGAACAATCGTGATTAGTGATCAATAGTTGTCAGTGATCAGTGATTATCAATAACCAAAGAAGATCAATTATAGTTAGTGGTGAAAAATTATCAGCGATCAAAGATAATTAGTGATAGTCAGTGATCAATGAAGATTAATGATCAATTATGGTAGTGATTCACGACGTCTTTGATCTGTGACTGTCTGACGCTGCCCACCCACGCATAGCCCTCCTCACACTACATTTCGCTACGCGTAATTTTTTTTTTTTTTTTGTCTGCAAGGCTTTGGCTATGTTTATGTTTGCTGTGAAGTTCCCTTTGCTTCCGCAGCAGTTTTCTAACTCGGTTGTTGTGCCACGGTGGCTCTTTTCCACCTCTTACAATCTTGCTTGGCACATACTCATCTAACGCATATTGTACGAAGGTTTTGAACTTTGTTCACTGATCCTCAACACTATCTGTGCTTGAGACAAAACTTTTGTGTTCAGCAGACAGGTTCTCTGAAATCTGCTTTTTGTCACTTTTGCTAATCAGAAAAATCTTCCTACCTTTTTTAATATTTCTATTTACGGCTGAAATGATCGATGCCGTAACCGCTTTATGATCGCTGATTCCCTGTTCTGCGTTAACTGTTTCAAATAGTTCGGGTCTGTTTGTCACCAGAAGGTCTAATATGTTATCGCCACGAGTCGGTTCTCTGTTTAACTGCTCGAGGTAGTTTTCAGATAAAGCACTTACAAAAATGCCACTGGATTCTTTATCCCTGCCACCCGTTATGAACGTTTGAGTCTCCCAGTCTATATTCGGCAAATTAAAATCTCCACCCAGAACTATAACATGGTGGGAAAACTACTCGAAATATTTTCCAAATTATCCTTCAGGTGCTCAGCCACAACAGCTGCTGAGCCAGGGGGCCTACAGAGACATCCAATTACCATGTCTGAGCCTGCTTTATCCGTGACCTTCACCCAAATCGTTTCACATTTCGGATCTCCGTCAATTTCCTTCGATACTATTGCACTTCTTATCGCTATAAACACGCTTCCCCCTTCACTGTCCAGTCTGTCTCTGCGGTATACATTCCAATCTGAGTTTAGGATTTCATTACTGTTTACGTCTGGTTTCAGCCAACTTTCTTGTCCCTAGTACTATATGGGCGTTGTGACCGTTTATTAATGAGAGCAGTTCTGGGACTTTAACCTGAAAGGAAGTTATTTGTAAATCTGAACAGCAAGTGACAGCGAGGGCTTTTGCCAGTGCAGCACTGTGTGAAATTAGCTTCCTACAAGAGATGGGAGTGCTCTTCTTTCCATACAGATACATCACTGTGTGCATTGAATTTGCACATTCCTATTCCCCTTGTACTTTGTCAGAATCCTGTTATAGCTGCAGCAAGACAATGTTTGTTTGTAATAAATTCACCATTACTATCAGAGTTGACAAATAAAAATAATTTTTAATATACACATTTTTCTACTTTGTACCTTTGAAAAATAAATCACTATTGTTGAAAAAATTCTATTCGATTCTTTTACTGTATCAGATTTAGGTAAAACGCACTTTCGTAACTCGTGAGAGCGCTGCTTAATCTAAATGTTATTTATCAGTGGTGCCAATAAGCTAACGGTGAGTACTTTAATAAATAATACAGAAAGTATAGGTGTGGTAATATTTAATTTGAAGCTTGCTAAGTAAATAATATTTTACATATGATTCAACTTTATTTTTGCTCCAGTTTTTGTAGAGATCTTACATATTATGATAAGTATGCTAGCTTTGTGTACTTTACTAAGTTATACACACGCATTATAGGCGGAAAAATGCCTAGTTTAAAAATGGTTCAAATGGCTCTGAGCACTATGCGACTTAACTTCTGAGGTCATCAGTCGCCTAGAACTTAGAACTAATTAAACCTAACTAACCTAAGGACATCACACACATCCATTCCCGAGGCAAGATTCGAACCTGCGACCGTAGCGGTCGCTCGGTTCCAGACTGAAGCGCCTAGAATTGCACGGCCACTCCGGCCGGCCCTAGTTTAAATTTTCAAAGAATTTGCAAACGTGGTACACATATCGAACTTTCGTTGTAAATGAGTACTGCGTAACGTCAATGTTTTTATCACTAGTGCAAATATGGAAGCTGGGAGTGTCTTAATTACTAATGCAGACCACTTAGATGCGGCAGTATATCATTTGAAGTTTTACAGTGCTTGAAACGTGTGACAGATATTACATATAATGACGCAATTTTTATTTTGTTCGAATTTTCGTAGAGACGATCTTGCACGTGTTACGATAAGCATGCAAGGTGTGTGCATACACCACTTAGATGCGGCAGTATATCATTTGATGTTCTACAGTGCTTGAAACGTGTGACAGATATTACATATAATGACGCAATTTTTATTTTGCTGGAATTTTCGTGGAGACGATATTGCACGTGTCACGATAAGTATGCAAGGTGTGTGCATTTTAATACTCAATACAAACAGGTTAGATGCTGAAATACTTAATGTTTGAAGCTTCGTTGTGCTTATAAAATGTGAGAAATTCAGAAATTATTTGTTTTAAGAGATATCGCCATTGACATTGTCTTCGGAGATGTCCCGGCTGTCGCTAATGCCATCTTCGGTCGTTTCTCTCTCGCGTGTGTGTGTCTTTATAAACAGTCCATGTTGATCTGCAGTTTCTGAGATATATCGTAATAAATCACCTTACTTCCCCCTAAAATATAACACATTATTATTTCCTTCTCTAAAAAAATGTGTTGTGCGTGTGTGTGGTGGGACTTGTATCAGATGTCGGTAAAGGTGATTACGGGATTTTAGCGAGCCAGAGTTCCGAATGCAGCAGCAGTTTGTTTGTATTACTCGTCACAGAGTCTATTTTTTCTTGTGATGTGTTATCTTCGCTCCTTCCAAATCGAGTGATAAGAGAGGTAATGTATGACAATACATACATTACCAGACTGATACATTTTATGATGCAATATTGTGGCATCATATTTGGGGTAAAGCAATTAATTTAAGATTTTCAACGTTTTTCAAGCACTTAACATCAACAACATGGTCCCAGTCATTTGCAATAACTGTTACCGATTATGTTCTTATAACGATACTTTTTACCCTGACACATACTTTAGAGGTCCTAATCACGGTGGATATGCGTGGAAAATAATTTTCATGTGACCACTGTGGTAATCCACACAAACAACACATATTTTGTACGTATTGGAAACACTTCTGATAAACATTAAATTTTGTGCTGCATTTTAGAATTTTTTGACATCACAGACTGTTTAAAGTAATTAATTTGAGTCTTGCAAGGTCTGTTCTTGTACTTATTCTCAACTCAGTCGCTGATAACGATGTAAACTCACACTTCTTGCGTTGCTGACACATTTTTCAACCACTTTAGAGTAGTGTGACATAAAATCAGGAGAAAAAAATAAGGCTCCGTAGCGTTTTAAATCTAAATGTGATACATTCAACGAATTTCGAACGTTTTTATCTATACAGATGCCTGATGATAACAGTAATGTGGGGCGGCTGATAGGAAAATTTACTGTTGTAGAAACGTTTGAATGTTGAAACACTTCATTTCCCGGCCGATGCACCATACGTGGGGCGGCTGGTAGGAAAATTTACTGTTGTATAAACGTTTGAATGTTGAAACACTTCATTTCACGGCCGATTAACCATATGTGCGGCGGCGGGTGGAATTATTGTTGTTATAAATGTTCCTATTATTTAGAAAGTTATTTATGCTGTCTTTCGCTGTTCTCAACACTGGCTCTCTAACTACAATATTGGCTACCAGAAAGTGATTAGCAAAACGTGAAGCCTGTAATTAGAATTCCTAGTGCCCACTTCATCTGAGAATACACTTATAGTTACAGCTTATAGCTCTGAGGAATTAGGAGATTGTCCGGGATTTATAATCAAAAACGGTCTTGTTAAAATAAAACTTTCTGTATTCTGAAAGTCACAGATGAAAACAAAAGAATCCACACAATCTAACTAACAGAGCAATTCAGAGTCTAATGCGCTGATGCCACTATAACTGTCCAAATTAAATGTTAAAATGAATGCTCGCCATAATTTGATGATAAGGTTCATCAAACGCCACGCGAATGGTAGAATGTTTGTCCCGCGGCGGCACGTGAAAATACGACAATACGCAAACTGAAGATCGATAATTAAAGTCAACCCAGAATTAACACTTCACTCGAAAATGATTTCATGGTTACACGTATCTCGAGTAACTTAATACGGCATCCGAGGCTGTTTGTAGCAATGATACCGACGCGACGCGACTCCCGACCCAGATGGCGTGCTATCCAGCGTCTGAGAGAACTGGGGCCTTGCCTCCTCGCGCAGCGTTCTTATATATAAAGCCGCGGTGCTGACGGCTAAGGGAACGCCTGATCAAATCGGTCCTCCCGACTAGCCGCTGGGCTAGTAATGCACCACTTTAAGTCATTGAATAAATCATAGCTTCTCTTGCTGATGGCCGATGAAGCCCTTAATTTAAATGTGCATTCAGCACGCAGGTAAGTATTGATAATAAAATTTTGACGTGGCTAAGTTAAATATTTTGGGCGAGAGAATTAATTTAATTACACTGCACGCAGTAGACGAGCTCTGAACTGGCCCTTTGGAGATACGCTATCGCTATAATTTTGTAGGTATTCAAATGAAATATCTCACATCTTCATAGTTATAGCGGGTCTCCAACCTACTTAAATATAAACATCCTAGCCTTATTTATTAGCCTACTTAATCTATCTTGCTTCCTTAAGTTTTAAGACAAAAACCAGAAAATCATGAATTTCCACTAAAATCTTAAATTGTGAGATCCAGAAGACTGTTTTTATTAAATAATTATGAAAAATGAACCTAAATATAAATTTTTACGTCTCTAGCTCGTTTCTGTTGCGCCAATGATATTTACAGAAAAACGTCCAAATTTCGAAAATGGTTAAAGTTATCGAACTGATATTCAACACACATTAATTTAGTATTACTCCTGACATGCTAGAAATGTTTTAGGTTATTTGCTTGATTTTTAAAGTATTGCGCAACATTTATGCCGTCAGAGCTAGTTGCAGCGGACTGGCTGGCACACAATGGAAAGACTGATGTGAATTTACTACGGCGTGAGTAGGATGCTTCCCTACATCACCCTCTACTTACATTTTTTTTGTTTATGAATGTTAATGAATAAAAAAAAATTAATTACAAAAAGGGAAGCAAGAGTACAGCGTAACTACCTATGAAAAATTAAAATTGAAATATAAACATGTAGAAACATTAAAAGAAAACTATTACCTACATTAATTATTTAAATTGCGGGCATGTTCACTGCCTCTTAAGCAACATTATTACTCTAAATTTAAGCAAAGTCAATGAAACACTTTGGCCTACATATTGCCTTAGACAAACAAACACATAAAAATATGTAAAATTATGAAAATCTTAAATCCATTAAATACATTTTTACATACACAAATTCAAAGAAAATAACATGATACATAAACAGATGATTATATCTTAGCAGTCTTTTCTAAACCTGAAAGAAAATTTCACAAATAATTTTTACACACGTGGTTGTAGCCGCTTTGGCTGGCGTCCTACACTCCCATTCACAAGGGTAGATGAGGGGAAGTTGCTATGGTGTGCGTCCTTCACGATCACTCTAAATTACATGGGGAAAGGGGAGGGGTCACTGTGAGTTGTGTCCAAGTCACTCCACGCTTTCACGCAGCTACCAGGCTGCCATTATCTGGTTTGTCCTGTAGAACAAACAAAAAGAGTGCCTCAGACTCTGTTCACTTAATATCTAAGGGTGGGTCGCAATGAAATGGGGATATATACATTTCATCTTTCAATATGTTGCTAGAACAAAGTTAACAGAACTTTTTCAATTTTACTCTTACGGTTACTTAACTGTCATAAAATCGGTAAACAAATGGCTCAAAACGCCGTTAGTCACGTACTAGAGAAAATTAATGCTCAAGGCATACAATCATGAATCCTATTTAACATCAATTTATTATTTCTGGGCCGGAAACCTGAACCAATGCTCGGTACATTCCTGATTCATTTGTATTTTATTCACTTCACTGACTCATCTTTGATTACCTTATTCTTAGAGATAGTATGAGTATATTTGATTAGTGGTTGTCTTCTCAGCTTCTTTGTACATGTGAGTAACTTTTGGTAATAGTACAGTACTGAGTGTTCAAAACACACTACGTTTAGTTGACTACAAAATCCACTTATTGGTCCTCTGCTGCTGTGTCAGTTCCACATCTGCAATTATGTACTTACTTACTTTGAAGTGTATTTATGCTGAGCTATCAATAATGTTTCACGTCTGTCATTAGGTTACTCAAATACGTTGCTAGTATATGTACTTATTTAACACTCACTCTATTAACATTTAAAGCATAGGATAGCACATTTATTTCATATCTATAGTGTATTGCAGCTGATCAGTTTGCTCACGTGGCAATCCATTTCCACTCGATTGGACGCTGAAACCACAGGTAGTCTCTCTCGACCTACCACTAAAGTGCATTAAGTAATTATGGACGAGCGTAATGCTAAATTCCTTAAACCTATAGGACACCATGAGCTGCTCTGTCTCATCTAACATAAGGGTACCTATGGTCGCATTCACGCCTCCAAACTCATAACCTCAATACATGTAGTTGTGTCCTGTCACACACTACACCAAAATAGTGGCCAGCTCCAACCTTATAAATACTTCAGGGACGTGTCCTTCACGTCTCAACGACAAACACTACTCAATTCTATTACACTGCCATTCCTTGCTACACAAGGTGAGTTTATTCTTGCAATTTATCTGCATATTTTTCATAACACTAGGCAATCTCTTTTACTATTAATTAGTTAGCTCTAATGCATACAATAGGTTTCACTGCCACTTCAGATCCTGCTTGAACACGAATTCATACATCTTTTTAAATTATTATTGGTGGAACATTTCCAATAAAACAACACTTTGTACTTACAATATTACCAGGGTTCTATACATACTTGTTACTCAAATACATTTGTATCTTAATTACGTCATACTTCTCTATTGTTTACGTCACTGTTAGGTTTGTCACATTAGGTATTTTTCTTCACTAATCGGTGGATAGAATGGTTCCAGAACTCATGGCTTGATAGCCATGACGGAAAATTTTCATATTGGAAAGAAGGGGTCAAAATTTTTGTGGATAGGAAAGATGAAGAGTGAGTGAGACCTGAAATGGAAAGAAGATCTCACACAGCTGGGACTGCACAGCTGCCACACTGTGTAGAGGTTACAGAACAACCTCCTCCCTACGGCATTCATTCATAACCTTTGACCACGCCACGTCGATCTGAAAATACCTTATGATGCCTTTTTAGAGCCTGTCCCAGTTCTTCCTTCTGATTAGCTGGAATTTTATCGATTTCCTGTAATTTAGCTTCTATTTTGTCCAAAATAATTGCTTCTTCTTCTTCTTCTATGTTTAGCTTACTGTTACTAAGATTAACACTTTCGTCCCAATATCTCCTGTTTTTCAGAACTCGTATAGGCAGCTCCCAATTGTCATCATTAGTTACTACATGTTTATCAATAAATGGTATCGTAATTACTCCGGTTATTGGCAAGACCATTTTTAACTGGCTTCTTTCAAAGTCAACAACACTCTGATATTTTGACAAGAAATCTATGCCAATTAAAACTTCAATACTGAGATTGTTTACAATTAAGCATGGATGATCAATTAAATTATCATTAATGTCAAAGGGCAGCAAAGCTTCTTGCTTTACCGTTTTTGACACCTTGCCAGTAGCACCAATTATTCTTAGTCCTGCCTGATACCCTCATTATTGTAAGCTTGTCTTTACCAGGTAATGCATCAAAGAAGGACTGAGATACCGCACTCACCTCACTTCCACTGTCTAAGAGACAACGTACATTGATACCCAACATATTCACTATTATTATAGGGTGGCTTATTCTAATTTGTACAGGTGGTTCCTCAAACCCATCCAATAGTTCCTTTTGAATTTGTCTCCAACTAAAGTGATCGACATCTGTCTTCATTACATTTAGGTCACAGTGAGTAGGGGTTTCCTGAATTACGATTTCAGCTGCCTTTTCCAGTCGGTCTATTAATTTCAAATCGAAACACCGCACGACTTCTTTACATTTAGTTTGCTGAACATGACCCAAATTATTGTAGTCTGAGCGATTCTGCGCCTCCAGACCGGGCATAACACTAGTTACAGCTAAACCACTTTCACCATTATCGTTGGGTTCCTTCTCAAGTGACAACTGGTCACAGCTACTGGGTTCATCGACCCCCAACAGGCTACCCTCAACATTCTCACTTATCTCCTGTCCTAAATCTATTAATACATTATCAACATCCTGCACAGGCACTTTAGATAAGAGCACATCATCCTCATCGTAAATATAAGCATGGATTTCTTCTGCTTCTTCACCTGACAATTCAGTATTTTGTAGCTCTTCCCTACTGTTACACTGCTGCGCCTTCTCTTTCTCTTCCCACTTAGAAAGCGTCTCTAACACGGTATCTATCAGATATTGTGAGTGATCTAATATTTCTGTTGTATCCTTAGATGCTACCGACACTTCATCCACCTGTTCAGTTTGAGTATTCTGATCTCTCTTACCAATTTCCGTAACTACTGGCTCAGGAAAAGTAACCGCCTGGTGAGCGCCAGTGTCCTCATAGACGGGAACTAGTTTTCCTGCCTCGGCCTACTACTGTTTCCTTTATTTTCATTATAGTTAACTGGCATAGCATTGCTTTACGTACTGTTGTTTACATGCATAATTTTGTTTGGCACAAAATTATTATCATTTGGATGCCATTGTTGGTTCTGATAATTAGTTCTCCAATTCCTACCTCTCTTAGGATTACGAACACCTACTGTTCTGATGTTTACATTGCCATTCTGCTCGTTCTTAAAATTACTACTATCGTTATTAGCATTTCTGTTATTACGTGCTTGCTCCTCATTGGCAGCAACACGTTCTACACGTTCCAAATATTCAATGAAACGATCCAGATTGTCTCTAGGGGCAGATATAATTCTAGTTTGCCAATACCATGGCAGTTTGGCTTCAAGAACTAGTATAATCATTTCCGGTTTTAGCTTTTCCGCCAAATGTGACAAACGTGAGATCCATGACCTAGCAAACTCTTTAATTGATTCCTTGCCTGCATTGAAGCGTTTTCCACTCCAAAATTCTCCCAACACTTCATTTTGCTCATTACTAGACCAATACTCATTAACGAAAGCTGTTTTAAACTCCGCTGATGTTTTACACTTCAACATAACATCAGCTGACCAACGCATGGCGTCACCTGCTAAATGGCTTCTAATAAATGAGATTTTCTCTCGTTCAGACCAAGTTGGGGGAATCACATCTTCAAAATCGCTCCAGAAATCTAGCGGGTGGATATTTTTATCTGGATCGAACCGCAAGAACTGCCGACACCCGATAAAAGCGGCGTTTGCTGCTACAACTTGTTGTATACTACCATTACCGGAAGTTACTGAAGCTACTTTACTCTCAATGTTAGCAATGTTAGTACTATTAGTTTCTACTTTCATTCCAACATTATCTACTCTTTGCACAATATGAGTAGTGTCAGTTTTGATTGCATCTACTTCTGCTTGACATATGTTTACTTTTAAATTAACATCTTTAAACCTATCTGAGCACAGTTCAGATTCCGCCTCGATCTTTTCTGTTAACTTGTGCTCCAGCTTCGCATCTTCCATTTGGAAGTCTTTGCGAACCTCAGCAACTTCGGATTTTACTGTTTTATACATTTCAGAAAATTGTTGAGCAACCTTTTTCTTAATATCCTCATGATTGTAATCAATATTATAGTTCAAACTGTCCAGATCCTCCTTCAACTTACTGCAACCAGCCTTGAAGGTATTGTCCATTTCCTCCACTCGTTTATTAAAACTAGTTTGGCTGGCCACAATCTCATACTTTAACTCAGCATTCATTCTAGCTGACATTTTTGCATGACTGCTTTTGACCTCAGTTATTTCAGACTTTAATTCAGCGTTACTGGTAGCTATTGCTTGTAATATAACATTTAAATCAATAGCCCCAGTATCTTTGGGTTGCTCACTAGCTGGCTTTTTATCACACTCAGGTGACGAAAAACTAGCTCCAATACCAGAATCGTCAAAACTAAATGAAACTTCTGGTTGATCAGTTATATCTAACTTATCCTTTTTAAACTCTACCATCTCTGATGACTGTTTCGTTTTTAACTCATCAGATAAACTATCATCCAATAAATTAACAATTTCTGCTTTCTGCTTTACTACAGGGGTCTCTATTAGTGAATCATTGCCCCTTTTTACACTACTGTCAGGAGACAATACTTCATATTTCACCTCAACATTACTATTTTCATACATACTTTCACTTGAACCGTTGTCTGGATTTACAGTTTCCTCAACAGACATAGGTTCTCATATAAGTTTAAACTCAGTTTCTTTTGGGGTTCCATCGCCGACAGTCTTTTAGTGCAGGTTAGTAAAATTTTTAACAGCTTTTCACTTAACTTAGTTCCTTCTGCACGATGTATGGCGTTGCCGGCGTCGTGTACCAGGATTACTGAAGCGACGCAGCTCGCTGAATTGCAGACGGCTCTCTGACGGCTGTTGTGTTTGCGTGGCCCGCAACTACAGGCGCGGTTCCGGCTGCTCCGGCGGACGACTGTGGTGTGGCGAAACTGGCTTCTCTCGATGCCGGCAGCGCCGCTAAACTCAGTGCCAGCTCCGTCAATCCAGATGCGTTGTTAATCCAATTGCGTCGTCCACCTCCACACATAACACTATCACTGTTCTATTACTCAGTTGCGTGTCGCATTTCACTCTCGAATCCGAATAGTTAAAATTCACTTTCACTTTTACTCAGTTTATTTCCCGGCCGATGCACCATATGTGGGGCGGCTGGTAGGAAAATTTACTGTTGTAGAAACGTTTGAATGTTGAAACACTTCATTTCCCGGCCGATGCACCATACGTGGGGCGGCTGGTAGGAAAATTTACTGTTGTATAAACGTTTGAATGTTGAAACACTTCATTTCCAGGTCGATTAACCATATGTGCGGCGGCGGGTGGAATTATTGTTGTTATAAATGTTCCTATTATTTAGAATGTTATTTATGCTGTCTTTCGCCGTTCTCAACACTGGCTCTCTAACTACAATATTGGCTACCAGAAAGTGATTAGCAAAACGTGAAGCCTGTAATTAGAATTCCTAGTGCCCACTTCATCTGAGGATACACTTATAGTTACAGCTTATAGCTCTGAGGAATTAGGAGATTGTCCGGGATTTATAATCAAAAACGGTCTTGTTAAAATAAAACTTTCTGTATTCTGAAAGTCACAGATGAAAACAAAAGAATCCACACAATCTAACTAACAGAGCAATTCAGAGTCTAATGCGCTGATGCCACTATAACTGTCCAAATTAAATGTTAAAATGAATGCTCGCCATAATTTGATGATAAGGTTCATCAAACGCCACGCGAATGGTAGAATGTTTGTCCCGCGGCGGCACGTGAAAATACGACAATACGCAAACTGAAGATCGATAATTAAAGTCAACTCAGAATTAACACTTCACTCGAAAATGATTTCATGGTTACGCGTATCTCGAGTAACTTAATACGGCATCCGAGGCTGTTTGTAGCAATGATACCGACGCGACGCGACTCCCGACCCAGATGGCGTGCTATCCAGCGTCTGGAGAGAACTGGGGCCTTGCCTCCTCGCGCAGCGTTCTTATATATAAAGCCGCGGTGCTGACGGCTAAGGGAACGCCTGATCAAATCGGCCCTCCCGATTAGTCGCTGGGCTAGTAATGCACCACTTTAAGTCATTGAATAACTCATAGCCTCTCTTGCTGATGGCCAATGAAGCTCTTAATTTAAATGTGCATTCAGCACGCAGGTAAGTATTGATAATAAAATTTTGACGTGGCTAAGTTAAATATTTTGGGCGAGAGAATTAATTTAATTACACTGCACGCAGTAGACGAGCTCTGAACTGGCCCTTTGGAGATACGCTATCGCTATAGTTTTATAGGTATTTAAATGAAACTTCTCGCATCTTCATAGTTATATCGGATCCCCAACCTACTTAAATATAAACATCCTAGCCTTATTTATTAGTCTACTTAATCTATCTTACTTCCTTAAGTTTTAAGACAAAAAACCAGAAAATCATGAATTTCCACTAAAATCTTAAATTGTGAGATCCAGAAGACTGTTTTTATTAAATAATTATGAAAAATGAACCTAAATATAAATTTTTACGTCTCTAGCTCGTTTCTGTTGCGCCAATGATATTTACAGAAAAACGTCCAAATTTCGAAAATGGTTAAAGTTATCGAACTGATATTCAACACACATTAATTTAGTATTACTCCTGACATGCTAGAAATGTTTTATGTTATTTGCTTGATTTTTAAAGTGTTGCGCAACATTTATGACGTCAGAGCTAGTTGCAGCGGACTGGCTGGCACACAATAGAAAGACTGATGTGAATTTACTACGGCGTGAGTAGGCTGCTTCCCTACAGTAAGAGTAACTGGCAGTACAACTATCGAATTTATGTCGCTTTATGACAATGTAGATATCTGTTAGTGATAGTAAGGGACTGGGATGGGAAACGGCAACTACACATTCGTAGTTCATCTTTTATATTTTACAAACAAACGTTAGAGTTTGATTATTTGTATAGAAGTACAATATATACACATTCCAATACTGCACAGCAAATCATATGTAGCTTTGAATGAAATTCAACGATGTGACTAGTGAGACAGTCCATAGTCTATTTTCTGGATATCAGTAATGCAAACAATTGACAACATTTTAAGTGTTTTTAAAAATCAGACTCTTAGAAATGCCTTTCATAAAAAAATAATTTGAAAACTTTTGAGAACAACCCAGACTGGGTTACATTTTAATAGTGGTAATAGTCTCTGACAGGAGAAAAGGAGAGAGATGTATGTGACGTATTTTATATCTGATAATTAATTCAGGTCGTTCAAATAAATTTGAAGACACAGTCCAGATGGGCTACATTTTAACTGGCTCTGATTGGTGGACAGGGGAGGGAGGTGTGTCTGATTTATTTTTTATAAATAATTCAGGCCGTTCACATGCTTTTGAGCTCAGCCCAGATGTGTCTACACTGAAATTTGAGCTTTTGAGCTTGTATTTTAGAACTAAGGTCTGACTGGAGGACAGAAGAGTGAGTGAGTGAGAGAGAGAGAGAGAGAGAGAGAGGTAGGGAGAGGGAGGGGAGGGAGAGAAAGAGAGAGAGAGAGAGAGAGAGAGAGAGAGAGAGGTGGAACACTGTGCAATGTGTGTATATCGTTGACTTCGCTGTCATTTCAGTACTACATCACACATATATATGTGCATGTAAACAATATAATTGGACTGAATTTTTACACCAGAGGTA
This sequence comes from Schistocerca piceifrons, assembly GCF_021461385.2. NCBI lineage: Eukaryota > Metazoa > Arthropoda > Insecta > Orthoptera > Acrididae > Schistocerca > Schistocerca piceifrons. Next base: position 357,090,087 of record NC_060141.1, on the reverse strand, counting down.
TATGTCTTTAGGATATCATTAATGTCTTTGACTTTACTTTGAGGGTTAGGTAATTTTACTGCATATCTGGTGATATTTTTAATACTACGCTTTCATTGGTTAGAGATAACGTAATCTGGCGCCCTTCAAATAATGCTCTCGATTGGTTGTAGATGAGTGAGCATTGGATGTAACACACACAGCTGGTCATTTTCATCAACTGTGAGTTCTAAAACTGCTCTATGATTGGCTGGAGACAGGGAATATAGCCCTAACTCATTGGTTGGAGATGCAGGGAGAGGAGGAGAGTTTTAATTTTCTATTAACGAAATTGTGCTATTTCTGCCAGCTTGGATTTTTAGCACTGCACTATGAATTTCTAGAGAGAAGAAGGGCGTTGGCTTCCCACTGATAAGGATGATGACGTCACCCAAGACATCATCGGTTCAAGGTTATCGTTGACATCACGCACGACCTTCAGAAAAGTGCGCTGACCTAGGTGAAGGTTAGGTACTGTGTCGGTAAGGACTCTAGCTATGTTAGAGTAGCCATACCTACAATCGTTGTTGCATAATTAGATGATGTTGATGATATGCTGGAACCATTCTGTGAACAAGTTCAGCTATTTCCACACAAAAGAATGATTTGCTCCAACTGACTATGGAGGAGTTCCGTCAAGCAATTCAGCTGTGAAGTTCTTGCAGGCAAAAACCATCATGGGCGGAATAAACTGTCCGGATGCGAACGTTTACGTTATAAGTCACAAGTGGGCAACATTGAGGAGAAGGCAATCAGTGAAACTGATGTTTGACTTTCACAGAAATAATTTTTTTTCCATTGATGCTGAACTATCATCAAGCCTGATTTTAAGCCCTAAAAGATTTTTGACGTGTTTCTCGCTTTACGTTTTCAGAATCGAAAAATAAAACAAATTGTCCACGTTCACCTTTACAAATACCTGGATTCCAGATTTAGAGAGAAGCTGCTGTGTTCTGAAGGAGATGTCAGAACGACGTCTCATGAACATTTGCAACCATTTCTTAGGGAGTAGTCCTCGTTGAAACTTAAAAGAATGCTAACTGAAAATCCATACGTTTTATGTCATCTGCATCTTGTGTCGTATTGTATTATATTTTGGGATAACTCTTCCCATTATAAAAAGATATTTTTAGCTCAGAAACGGGCTGTTCGGGCAATACGTGGTGTAAGTTCGCGAAACTCTTGTCTACCCCTGTTCACTAGTCTGGGTATTTTGACATTGTGCTCTCAATATATATATTCTTTACTGTCGTTTCTTGTTAAAAATATCAGATTATACCCAATAATTAGTAGCTTTCACTCAGTTAATACTCAGCACAAATCCAATATGCATTTGGATCGAACTTCCTTAACGCTTGTGCGCTAAGGTGTGCTGTGTACTGCTGCATCAATTTTCAATAAGCTACCACAAGAATTCAAAATTCTTAGCAGCAATCCACGCGCTTTCAAATGGAAACTGAAGAGTTTCCGTATGGGTCACTCCTTCTACTCTGTTGAGGAGTTCCTTGAAAAATTAAGCTGATTTTTATGTTGTATTGTTGATTGGATTTACTTAAAATTGAGGCTTGACTTTTTTGGGCTCATTTTATTTTATTTGTTATTAGTTTTATGTTGTTGTTTCATGTACTGACACGTTCCAATTGGACCCACTGGACAGTACTCAATGAGCTGGGCCCCCATCTTTGGAGATAAAATAGTTTTACGCCCTAGTGCAGTATTCAAAACATCTGTAAGCAGAGGGTTTTGACACTTCAGAGTCTTCAAATAAACACATCAAAAAAAGTTCTGTATGACCCCGGTTCCAAGAACTCCGGAAGATAGACGTTGACTGTGGATATTGTGTCACAGACACAGTCCTTTTGACTGTTCAGAGATGTCACTAAGCCCGCCCAAAGATATAAATAACCATGCATGGGCAGCGCCTATTAGACGGAGGTGGTCCGACAGCTGATCATTTCCAGTCATTCTTCCAGGAAGGACGTACACGGCTCGTGTTGTTTGTAGTTCAGCCATCCCTAGACGGTCAATACTGCGGTTCGATAGTGTCCACATTGTTACTTTGTGCCAGGAGGGGCTCTCAACAAGGGAAGAGTCCAGGCGTCGCGGAGTGAACCAAAGCGATGTTGCTCGGACTTGGAGTAGATACAGAGAGACAGGAACTGTCGATGACATGCCTCTCTCAGGCCGCCCAAGGGCTACTACTGCAGTGAATGACCGCTACCTACGGATTACGGCCCGGAGGAACCCTGACAGCAACGGCACCATGTTGAATAATGCTTTTCGTGCAGCCACAGGACGTCATGTTACGACTGAAACTGTGCGCAATAGGCTGCATGATGCGCAACTTCACTCCCGATATCAGTGGCGAGGTCCATCTTTGCAACCACGACACCATGCAGCACGGAACAGCAGGGTCCAACAACATGCCGAATGGACCACCCTGGATTGACATCACCTCCTCTTCACCGCTGAGTGTCGCATATGCCTTCAACCGATGAGTGTCGCATATGCCTTCAACCACACAATCGTGGGAGACGTGTTTGGAGGCAACCCTGTCAGGCTGAAGGCCGTAGACACACTGTCCACCGAGTGCAGCAAGGTGTAGAGGTTACCTGCTGTTTTGGGGTGGCATTATGTGGGGTCGACGTACGCCGCTGGTGGTCATGGAAGACGGCTGTACGATACGTTAATGCCATCCTCCGACCAATAGTGCAAACATATCGGCAGCATATTGGCGGGACATTCGTCTTCATGGACAATTCGCGCCCCCATCCTGCGCATCTTGTTAATGACTCCCATCAGGATAACGACAACCCTCGACTAGAGTAGCCAGCATCCTCTCCAGATATGAACCCTTTCGAACATGCCTGGAATAGACTGAAGAGGGCTGTTTATGGACGACGTGACCCACCAACCACTCTGAGGGATCTACGCCGAATGGCCGTTGAGGAGTGGAACAATCTGAACCAACAGTGCCTTGATGACTTTGTGGACAGTATGCCACGACGAATACTGGCATGCATCAATGCAAGAGGACGTGCTACTGGGTATTAGAGGTACCGGTGTGTATAGCAATCAGGACCATCCCCTCTGAATGTCTCGCTGTATGGTGGTACAACATGCAATGTGTGCTTTTCATGAGTAATAAAAAGAGCGGAAATGATGTTTATGTTGATCTCTATTCCAATTTCCTGTACAGGTTGCGGAATTTTCGGAATAGAATTCATGCAAAAAGTTTCTTGATGTGTGTGTGTCCTCAACGATGTTCCCAAACTCATGTATCGCTTGTCTGACAGTCACATTTTCCTACTAGAAAGCGTTAATTTCCCTGAACATTGCATTTTTACTCGAGTTTCATCTTCTTGCCATTTAAAAATAAGAAGAGATACTCCTTAAGGATACGCTAGGATATCTATCCAAATACGGCCATCGGGCCTTAATTACATCATACATGGGGGCCATAGTAGGAGAGTGACCTGCATTGCAGATGGAAGCTGCTTGCCAAAGGAACAGTAGATGTAGAGTATACGGTAAATAAAAGATAAAGCAGTAAGCAATACGTAATGCAATAGCTGTTTTCTAAAAAGAGTATTTTTTCAGCATCCGAGAACACAATATTAAGCCGCACACTTTTGGCTACAATACTCTATTCCCCCCCCCCCCCCTCCCCCCCATGAACCATGGACCTTGCCGTTGGTGGGGAGGTTTGCGTGCCTCAACGATACAGATAGCCGTTCCGTAGGTGCAACCTCAACGGAGGGGTATCTGTTGAGAGGCCACACAAACGTGTGTTTTCTGAAGAGGGGCAGCAGGCTTTTCAGTAGTTGCAGGGGCAACAGTCTGGATGATAGACTGATCTGGCCTTGTAACACTAACCAAAACGGCCTTGCTGTGCTGGTACTGTGAACGGCTGAAAGCAAGGGGAAAACTACAGCCGTAATTTTTCCCGAGGGCATGCAGCTTTACTGTATGACTAAATGATGATGGCGTCCTCTTGGGTAAAATATTCCGGAGGTAAAATACTCCCCCAATCGGATCTCCGGGCGGGGACTACTCAGGAGGACGTCGTTATCACGAGAAAGAAAACTGGTGTTCTACGGATCGGAGCGTGGAATGTCAGAACCCTTAATCGGGCAGGTGGTTAGAAAATTTGAAAAGGAAAACGGATAGGTTAAAGATAGATATAGTGGGAATTAGTGAAGTTCGGTGGCAGGAGGAACAAGACTTTTGGTCAAGTGAATACTGGGTTATAAATACAAAATCAAATGGGGGGTAATGCAGGAGTAGGTTTAATAATGAATAAAAAAAATTGGAGTACGGGTAAGCTACTACAAACAGCATAGTGAACGCATTATTGTGGCCAAGATAGACACGAAGCCCATGCATACTACAGTAGTACAAGTTTATATGCCAACTAGCTCTGCAGATGATGAAGAAATTGATGTAATGTATGATGAGATAAAAGAAATTATTCAGGTAGTGAAGGGAGACAAAAATTTAATAGTCATGGGTGACTGGAATTCGAGAGTAGGAAAAGGTAGAGAAGGAAATATAGTAGGTGAATATGGATTCGGGATACGAAATGAAAGAGGAAGAGAGGAAGCCGCCCGGTAGAATTTTGTGCATAGCATAACTTAATCATAGTTAACACTTGGTTCAATAATCATGAAAGAAGTTGTATACATGGAAGAATCCTGGAGATACTGACAGGTTTCAGATAGATTATATAATGGTAAGACAGAGATTTAGGAACCAGGATTTAAATTGTAAGACATTTCCAGGTGCAGATGTGGACTCTGACTACAATGTATTGGTTATGAACTGTAGATTAAAACTGAAGAAACTGCAAAAAGGTGGGAATTTAAGGAGATGGGACCTGGATAAACTGACTAAACCAGAGGTTGTACGGAGTTTCAGGGAGACCATAAGGGAACAATTGACAGGAATGGGGGAAAGAAATACAGTAGTAGAAGAATGGGTAGCTTTGAGGGATGAAATAGTGAAGGCAGCAGAGGATCAAATAGGTAAAAAGACGAGGGCTAGTAGAAACCCTTGAGTAACAGAACAAATATTGTATTTAATTGATGAAAGGAGAAAATATAAAAATGCAGTAAATGAAGCAGGCAAAAAGGAATACAAACGTCTCTAAAATGATATCGACAGGAAGTGGAAAATGGCTAAGCAGGAATGGCTAGAAAACAAATGTAAGGGGGGTTGAGGCTTATCGCACTAGGGGTAAGATAGATACTACATACAGCACATTATAGAGACCTTTGGAGAAAAGAGAACCACTTGTATGAATATCAAGAGGTCAGATGGAAACCCATTTCTAAGCAAAGAAGGGAAAGAGGAAGGTTGAAGGAGTATATAGAGTGTCTATACAAGGGCGATGTCCTTGAGGACAATATTATGGAAATGGAAGAGGATGTAGATGAAGATGAAATGGGAGATATGATACTGCGTGAAGAGTTTAACAGAGCACTGAAAGACCTGAGTCGAAACAGGGCCCCCAGAGTAGACAACATTCCATTAGAACTACTGACAGCCTTGGGAGAGCCAGTCCTGACAAAACTCTACCGTGTGGTGAGCAAGATATATGAGACAGGCGAAATACCCTCACACTTCAAGAAGAATATATTGATTTCAATCCAAAAGAAAGCAGGTGTTGACAGATGTGAAAAATACCGAGGTATCAGTTTAATAAGTCACAGCTGCAAAATACTAACGCGAATTCTTTACAGACGAATGGAAAAACTGGTAGAAGCCGATCTCAGGGAAGATCAGTTTGGATTCCATAGAAAAGTTGGAACATGTGAGGCAATACTGACCCTACGACTTATCTTAGAAGAAAGATTAAGTAAAGGCAAACGTACGTTTTGTAGACTTAGAGAAAGCTTTTGACAATGTTGATTGGAATACTCTCTTTCAAATTCTGAAGGTGGCAGGGGTAAAATACAGGGAGCGAAAGGGTATTTACAATTTGTACAGAAAGCAGATGGCAGTTATAAGAATCGAGGGGTATGAAAGGGAAGCAGTGGTTGGGACGGGAGTGAGACAGGGTCGTAGCTTATCCCCGATGTTATTCAATCTGTATACTGAGCAAGCAATAAAGGAAACAAAACAAAAGTTCGGAGTAGGTATTACAATCCAGGTAGAAGAAATAAAAACTTTGAGGTTCGCTGATGACATTGTAATTCTGTCAGAGTCAGCAAGGGACTTGGAAGAGGAGTTAAACGGAATGGACAGTGTCTTGAAAGGAGGGTATAAGACGAACATCAACAAAAGCAGAACGAGGATAATGGAATGTAGTCGAATTAAGTCGGGTGATGCTGAGGGAATTAGATTAGGAAATGAGACACTTGAAGTAGTAAAGGAGTTTTGCTATTTGGGGAGCAAAAAAACTGATGATGGTCGAAGTAGAGAGGATATAAAATGTAAACTGGCAATGGCAAGGAAAGCGTTTCTGAAGAAGAAAAATTTTTTAACATCGAGTGTAGATTTAAGTGTCAGGAAGTCGTTTCTGAAAGTATTTGTATGGAGTGTAGCCATGTATGGAAGTGAAACGTGGACGATAAATAGTTTAGGCAAGAAGAGAATAGAAGCTTTCGAAATGTGGTGCTACAGATGAATGCTGAAAAATAGATGGGTAGACCACATAACTAATGAGGAGGGCCGGCCGAAGTGGCCGTGCGGTTAAAGGCGCTGCAGTCTGGAACCGCAAGACCGCTACGGTCGCGGGTTCGAATCCTGCCTCGGGCATGGATGTTTGTGATGTCCTTAGGTTAGTTAGGTTTAACTAGTTCTAAGTTCTAGGGGACTAATGACCTCAGCAGTTGAGTCCCATAGTGCTCAGAGCCATTTGAACCATTTAATGAGGAGGTATTGAATAGAATTGGGGAGAAGAGGAGCTTTTGGCGCAACTTGACTAGAAGAAGGGATCGGTTTGTAGGACATGTTCTGAGACATCGAGGGATCACCAATTTAGTATTGGAGGGCAGCGTGGAGGGTAAAAATCGTAGATGGAGACCAAGAGATGAATACACTAAGCAGATTCAGAAGGATGTAGGCTGCAGTAGGTACTGGGAGATGAAGAAGCTTGCAGAGGATAGAGTAGCATGGAGAGCTACATCAAACCAGTATCAGGACTAAAGACCACAACAACAATAACTCCATTCTTCAACTCATCTCTCTGCTAAGGTCTTAAACCACCTTACTGGGAGGATCAGTACGGCCGTGTGGTATCACTCAACTCGAAGTTGCAGCCAGCGTCTTGTTGCATCAGTAACCTCGGTATAATCCACGTACTGCTTTTCGCAGAGTGCAACCTTCATTGGGTCAAACAGATGAAAGTCGGAATGTGCGAGGCTATGGTCTACGGTAGATGAGAAAAACCAGTCCAGTGAAGTTTTTAAGCTCCTCTTGGGTCGCAGGCTTGCGTTGAGCAGTGACGTGTTTGATTGTGATCCGTCGATCATCTCGAATGAGAGTGTCCTCTAGTACCGGTATTGCAGGATTCAGAGCTGTGTACGGCCGGCCGTCGCTGAGGAGATCGGACATTTTTGCTTGTTCTTGAGTCGATGATGACAGACGCTTCGCCCTATGACTCACAATGCTTTTGTTCACTGCCAAGTCTCCGTAGACATTCTGCAAGCGCCTATGAATATCTGCGATGCTCTGGTTTTCTGCCAACAGAAACGTGCCATGGAACGCAGCTTCGTTGTAGACGCCCTTTCGAAGGCCATGTGTATCCCCAGAATATATCGGGTCATCATGGAACTACAGAGACTGAAGGAACTGTAGAGAATAAAGTAGGGATATTTCACGATTGCCAGCAACAAATTCCGCATTACTTCACTCGATTTTGGTCGAGAAAAAGAATATGTTAGATTGCTTATTGAACGCCCCTCGAAATATTTATATTTTACAGTGAATCACACTGTATATCTGATAAGTACCAACCACCTTCGTTATGAAAGGAAACCACAAGGTTCAGCACTGCCACAGAGACAGCTTTTTGTTACACGCTCTCTACTTGACTTACCAGCGCCCATTGAAGAAGTTCGTGCTAATGGCGCATAAGTGAGCCACTTGCTGGAGAGTTAGATAGAGTGGCCATATTTGTATACGGGATAATTATCGAAGATTATGACCCTCTCCATGGCTTCAGTGAAACAAGTAAGCAACAGAAAAAAAAAAAAGCATGACTGCCATCTGTCACGGCCTATACTCTGTCCTCGCAAAAACAGCAGGAGATGTCGAACACTTGCTCCGGCGCATTTACCAACAGAAATCAGCAACCGCAGCAGCGTTTGCATCTCACTGTCCCTCGGGGCCCCATACACTCCCCTCGCTAACATGGAACTACTCCCGCAACTGAGGTCATTCCGCGGTCATTAAGAGTGGAAGGAAAGAAAAATGCTCTCTCTCCTATCGTAACTTTTCCATCCTTATCTAAAACTATCCCTGACAGTCTGCCGTCCCCAGCATTTCTTGAGTGCTAGTCTAGCATCCAGTGGGAGAGTGTTTAATGCTCTTTAGATTTTATAGCGTTCAGTCATTCCCTGGCTTACGACTCTGTGTCGCTCTGCGGCCGTCTTCGTCGCCTCCAAAACTGTACTCGGTTGTAGGTAGAGAGGGGAGATGTTCGGTGGATTTGAAACATTCTCATCATGAGCCGTTAGAGGCTAAGCATTTTTCTATCCTTTTCCGCCATGCATTCCTATCTCACGTCCAAAACTGGCTCTCTCTATCACGTAGTGGGGAGAATTTTTCGTTAGAATTTAAACACGGCAGTGGTTCTCTCGTTTTTGGTTCGACGTTGGTCCCTTTCCCTCATGAAACCACCTGTGTGTCACGTTAGTAACGTTCTACTTCTGTATGGGGAAGTTTTCGTTAAAATTTGAAAATCAAACCGACGTTGCCACACGTACTGGATCTTTCCTTCCTCTGCCGCGATGATCAGTTACTTCTCTAGCCATACAATCACCCAACTGCTGCTGCTCATGGAACAGGGAATAAAGAAGCTTAAAATGGTATAGAAACACTTCACCCATCTTCCTTGCAACAAGACTCAGTGCAGTCTCTCCAACGTGAATTTAGAATGGCAGACTCTATACGGCGCCACCGACATGACGCATAGATGGCACATTTTGTGAATCCATATGAAATCAATCAGTATTCAACTTTTGCGTTGTTATTTGACACTGTCAAATCGGAAGACAGAAGATGTGTTACGTTAAAATGTGTGGGTAAAGAATCCTATGTTAATATCGCTGAAACTTCTTCATTGATAACTATCTTTAGCTCACTGACGAGCCACCTTCTGATGAATAAAAATTATTACTTAATTCAGCCTGTATCAGCAATTAGGCATTATACATCATGTCATGTACACACTAAAGTAGGTCGTCATGTTTACATGACTTACAACGTTAGCCAAGGTAGTAATCAATAAAGGAGTTTTAGCGATCTTGACATAGGATCTCCTACCTACACACTTTAGCCGTCTTTCATTACGTACATTGTAATGGTAGCTTACTAAGGAACTCTATTTATATGTAAGAGTGGGTCTCACGGTCCTAATACAGACACCTATTATCGAAAGGGTTCCCTACCTTCAGGCGGTAGAGTAGCCGCGAGGCAGCACTCAGCTGAATTGGTGTCTAAATCTCTGACAAGTATGTTTTTAATGTGCTCAAAAAAGATTTGTCAAAGGTCTTAGAGCGATACTTCTCCGTTTTATTCACGCACATGTTAACGCTGCATCTTTCCGTGAGCACGCCACTGCTGGACGCGTAACAGGAGGGCTGAAAAACCATGAAATTCCCGTTGTAGATTCGATTCGTATCACGTTCGAATTTCGTCGAATGGTTTTGAACTGTCTCTAGGGTTCCACCCTATATACCAGAATAAAAACTGCGGTCGCACTACATTCCAGACCGGTCAGATCACATTCAATTGGCTTGCAACCCCACGATGTCCTTAGAGTAGGGATGATCCGTCCGTGGGGTGTCAGCAGTGTCGAATGTCGTCAAGAACGTAGTCCTGTTGCTCATAGCACTGCGAGCTGTCGTCTTAGACGGCGCAACGTGTGGGAACCGACGCCCCAAGGAAAGGGCGGTTTCATTGACACCCATTATCCCAAGTTCTGAAGGCTTTTCGTGCCGATTTTGAATCGCAGTGTGTCTGAAAGGTTTGGCTCGGCCACACATAAGAAAACCACGAGATTTTAATGCTGTGTGTCGCTATTCTGACCTCCATCCCAGAGACATCAAAAGAGGGCGTAAGATTTGGGTAAGACATCGAGTGAGAAGTCCAAAATGGCATTGGTGAAATTTGGTGCCAATGTGTGCTCATTAACCCACCTTACAGTTCATATGAACTTCTGAACTCTCGCCTCTTTTTCGCGCGTGTCGACACTTTGCTGTTTGAAGCGTCGACGAGCCAGAGGGTGATGTCGCAGGGCAGCATCCGTTTGCAGCATTACAGAGTAACGTTGTAGGCAACTTTGAGCCAAATTCCATGCTTATGCTTTGCAATGGGAGGCACTTACGGGGTTTCGAAAAAGTGATGCCTCTTGTGCACCGTGTAACATATATCAGAAACAAATTGAGAAATCTACACTAGTACGATTATACACGGAAGAATTAATCCACCAGATTGTCCCAAAAGCTTCTATGCCACCTTTCTGCAGCATCTCACAGGCATGCATCGTGCTATCATGATTTGATACACTGCACCGTATTGACTGAGAAACTACTAGTAATTTACATTTTGTTAAACTGGACACGACTAAGACTCTTCTTCCTTTAGGTGCTAAATTAATGAACTGTATAGTCGTTATTATGAATCAGTTTCTGATACAGATCGTTAGTCTGGTCGATATTATTATTGGTTAGGACTAATATTCAAAACAATGATACAAACATTGTTACACCGCAGATTTCTCTGATTATTATGCGTGGACAGCATCAAGAAATAAAAATCTCTGGATTATGATAACACTGATTGCTTACTAACAGTAACTATAATGTGTAACAAACATTCCTTTTGATTTCCATTGAATTCGCTCTGTCAGGCCCAATACCAACGCACCACTTCAGATAAGGAGAGCTATTATTCTGAAAGGATTTTAAGGCTCATGTTCAGTCACAGAAATAGAGAAATGTTAAGACATGAATACGGCCCTTTTTTTTAGTAATAGTCTGATGAAGCCAGCAAATCTCTACAGCTCCCACTAAATTCGTGGAAGTTATTCCTTGACGTTTCACTACATCTACATCTACGTGATTACTCTGCTGTTAACTGTAAAGTGCCTGACATAGGGTTCAATGAACCACCTTAAAGCTGTCTGTACAATTCCACTCTCGAACGGCGCAGTGGAAAAAGAAGAGCTTAAATTTTTCTGTGCGAGCCCTGATTTATCTTATTTTGTGGTAATGATCATTTCTACCTATGTAGGTGGGTGATAACAGAATGTTTTAGCAATCGGAGGAGAAAACTAGTGATTCAGATTTCATGAGAAGGTCCCGTCGCAACGAAAAACGCCTTTGTTTTAGTGATTGCCTGATTGCCATTCCAATTCGCGTATCATATTTGTGGAACTATCTCCTCTATTATGCAATAATATAAATTGAGCTGCCCTTCTTTGAACTTTTTTCGATGTCATCCGTCAGTCCCACCTGATGCGAATGCCACACAGCATAAGGCGGAGAAGCTTGGTGTAAGCAGTCTCTTTAGTAGACCTATTGCACCTTCTTTCTGATAGTGAATCGCAGTCTTTGGTTTACTCTACCCACAACATTATCCATGTGATCCTTCCAGTTTAGGTTATTTGTAATTGTAATCCCTAAGTATTGAGTGGTCTAGGGGGCCGCCACGGTAGCTCAGCGTGTTCGGTCAGAGAGCCGGTTGGCCTCTGTAATAAAAAAACTGAGTGGAAGGATCAACCACCGAACTTTAACAGGATGTCTTGCGACGTCCGCAACGACCAAACGCAACGATCAATAACGAATAAAAAAGGGGTAGCGTCTTTGATTCATAATCAAAACGTCTTCGGTCCCGGGTTCGATCCCCGCCACTGCCTACATTTTGATAAATAATCAGCATTGGCGGCCGAAGACTTCCGGCATAAGAAGTCAGCCTCATTCTGCCAACGGCCTTGTCAAAGAGGGCGGAGGAGCGGATAGAGGTTCAGGGCACTCTCTTGTCCTAGGGGTGGGAAATTGCCCCTAAAAGCGGAAGAATCAGCAATGATCAACGACATGAGGGTGCAGAAGGCAATGGAAACCACTGCATTAAAGACACGTAACGTGTATCCACAGGACATGTGGCCTGTAATTGAATAAGTGTCATGATGATCTCTCCATTGGAAAAAGATTCCGGAATAGTCCCCCATTCGGATCTCCGGGAGGGGACTGCCAAGGGGGAGGTTACCATGAGAAAAAGATTGAATAATCAACGAAAGGATAACGTCCTACGAGTCAGGGCGTGGAATGTCACAAGCTTGAACGTGGTAGGGAAACTAGAAAATCTGAAAAGGGAAATGCAAAGGCTCAATCTAGATATAGTAGGGGTCAGTGAAGTGAAGTGGAAGGAAGACAAGGATTTCTGGTCACATGAGTATCGGGTAATATCAACAGCAGCAGGAAATGGTATAACAGGTGTAGGATTCGTTATGAATAGGAAGGTAGGGCAGAGGGTGTGTTACTGTGAACAGTTCAGTGACCGGGTTGTTCTAATCAGAATCGACAGCAGACCAACACCGACAACGATAGTTCAGGTATGCGACGTCGCAAGCTGAAGATGAACAGATAGAGAAAGTGTGTGAGGATATTGAAAGGGTAATGCAGTATGTAAAGGGGGACGAAAATGTAATAGTCATGGGCGACTGGAATGCAGTTATAGGGGAAGGAGTAGAAGAAAAGGTTACAGGAGAATATGGGCTTGGGACAAGGAATGAAAGAGGAGAAAGACTAATTGAGTTCTGTAACAAGTTTCAGCTAGTAACAGCGAATACCCTGTTTAAGAATCACAAGAGGAGGAGGTATACTCGGAAACGTCCGGGAGATACGGGAAGATTTCAATTAGATTACATCATGGTTAGACAGAGATTCCGAAATCAGATACTGGATTATAAGGCGTAACCAAGGGGCAGATATAGACTCAGATCACAATATAGTAGTGATGAAGAGTAGGCTGAAGTTCAAGACATTAGTCAGGAAGAATCAATACGCAAAGAAGTGGGATACGGAAGTACTAAGGAATGACGAGATACGTTTGAAGTTCTCTAACGCTATAGATACAGCAAAAAGGAATAGCGCAGTAGGCAGTACAGTGGAAGAGGAATGGACATCTCTAAAAAGGGCCATCACAGAGCTTGGGAAGGAAAACATAGGTACAAAGAAGGTAGCTGCGAAGAAACCATGGGTAACAGAAGAAATACTTCAGTTGATTGATGAAAGGAGGAAGTACAAACATGTTCCGGGAAAATCAGGAATACTGAAATACAAGTCGCTGAGGAATGAAATAAATGGGAAGTGCAGGGAAGCTAAGACGAAATCGCTGCAGGAAAAATGAGAAGACATCGAAAAAGATATGATTGTCGGAAGGACAGACTCAGCATACAGGAAACTCGAAACAACCTTTGGTGACATTAAAAGCAACGGTGGCAACATTAAGAGTGCAACGGAAATTCCACTGTTAAATGCAGAGGAGAGAGCAGATAGGTGGAAAGAATACATTGAAAGCCTCTATGAGGCTGAAGATTTGTCTGATGTGATAGAAGAAGAAACAGGAGTCGATTTAGAAGAGATAGGGGATCCAGTATTAGAATCGGAATTTAAAAGAGCTTTGGAGGACTTACGGTCAAATAAGGCAGAGGGGATAGATAACATTCCATCAGAATTTCTAAAATCATTGGGGGAAGTGGCAACAAAACGACTATTCACGTTAATGTGTAGAATATATGAGTCTGGCGACATACCATCTGACTTTCGGAAAAGCATCATCCACACAATTCCGAAGACGGCAAGAGCTGACAAGTGCGAGAATTATCGCACAATCAGCTTAGCAGCTCATGCATCGAAGCTGCTTACAAGAATAATAACAGAAGAATGAAAAAGAAAATTGAGAATGCGCTAGGTGACGATCAGTTTGGCTTTAGGAAAAGTAAAGGGACGAGAGAGGCAATTCTGACATTACGGCTAATAATGGAAGCAAGGCTAAAGAAAAATCAAGACACTTTCATATAATTTGTCGACCTGGAAAAAGCGTTCGACAATATCAAATGGTGCAAGCTGTTCGAGATTCTGAAAAAAGTAGGGGTAAGCTATAGGGAGAGACGGGTCATATACAATATGTACAACAAACAAGTGGGAATAATAAGAGTGGACGATCAAGAACGAAGTGCTCGTATTAAGAAGGGTGTAAGACAAGGCTGTAGCCTTTCGCCCCTACTCTTCAAACTGTACATCGAGGAAGCAATGATGGAACTAAAGCCGGCCGCGGTGGTCTCGCGGTTCTAGGCGCGCAGTTTGGAACCGTGCGACTGCTACGGTCGCAGGTTCGAATCCTGCCTCGGGCATGGATGTGTGTGATGTCCTTAGGTTAGTTAGGTTTAAGTAGTTCTACGTTCTAGGGGACTGATGACCACAGCTGTTAAGTCCCATAGTGCTCAGAGCTATTTGAACCATTTTTGATGGAAATAAAAGAAAGGTTCAGAAGTGGAATTAAAATAAAAGGTGAAAGGATATCAATGATACGATTCGCTGATGACATTGCTATCCTGAGTGAAAGTGAAGAAGAATTAAATGATCTGCTGAACGCAATGAACAGTCTAAAGAGTACACAGTATGGTTTGAGAGTAAATCGGAGAAAGACGAAGGTAATGAGAAGTAGTGGAAATGATAACAGCGAGAAACTTAACATCAGGATTGATGGTCACGTAGTCAATGAAGTTAAGGAATTCTGCTACGTAGGCTGTAAAATAACCAATGACGGACGGAGCAAGGAGGGCATCAAAAGCAGACTCGCTATGGCAAAAAAGGCATTTCTGGCCAAGAGAAGTCTACTAATATTAAATACCGGCCTCAATTTGAGGAAGAAATTTCTGAGGATGTACGTCTGGAGTACAGCATTGTGTGGTAGTGAAACATGGTCTGTGCGAAAACGGGAGCAGAAGAGAATCGAAGCATTTCAGATGTGGTGCTATAGACGAATGTTGAAAATTAGGTGGACTGATAAGGTAAGGAATGAGGAGGTTCTACGCAGAATAGGAGAGGAAAGGAATATGTGGAAAACACTGATATGGAGAAGGGGCAGGATGATAGGACATCTGATAAGACATGAGGGAATGACTTCCATGGTACTAGAGGGAGCTGTAGAGGGCAAAAACTGTAGAGGAAGACAGAGATTGGAATACGTCAAGCAAATAATTGAGGACGTAGGTTGCAAGTGCTACTCTGAGATGAAGAGGTTAGGACAGGAAAGGAATTCGTGGCGGGCCGCATCAAACCAGTCAGTAGACTGATGACAAAAAAAAAAAAAAAAAAAGTATTAAGTTGAATTTACAGCGTTGAGACTTGTGTGACTTAACGCGTAATCGAAATTTGGCGGATTTTTGTTTTAGTACTCATGTGAATAACTTCACACTTTTCTTTATTCAGGATCAATCGTCATTTTTCGCACCATACAGATGTGTTATCTAAATCATTTCGCTATTCGTTTTGGTGGTCTGATAACTTTACAAGACGGTAAATGACAGCATCATCTGCAAACAATCTGAGAGGGCTATTCAGATTGTCTCCTATGTCGTTAACATAGATCATGAATAATAGAGGGCCTATGACACTTCCTAGGGGAATGCAGGATATTATTTGACTTTTGCTCGATGACTTTCCGTCTATTATTACGAACTGTGACCTTTCTGACAGGAAATCACGAATCCAGTTGCACAACTGAGCCTATATTCGAAAGGCTCGCAGCTTGGTTAGAAGACGCTTGTGAGAAGCGGTGTCTAAAGCTTTCTGGAAGTCCGAAAATATGGGATGAATCTGACATCATCTGTCGATAGTACTCATTACTTCATGAGTATACAGAGCTAATTGTGTTTCACAAGAACGATATTTTCTGAATCCGTGCTGACTATGTGTCAATAAATCGTTTCCTTCGAGATAATTCATGATGTTCGAGCACAGTATATGTTCCAAAACCCTACTGCAAATCGTTGTTTGTGTCCTATCATTGTCTAGTCTGTCAGAGTTTTTCATACATTCCTTTCTTCTCCGATTCTGCAGGTGACTTACTCATCAGTTTACTTCGTACTTAATATTCTTCTAAACAACCACATTAGAAAAGCTTGGATCGGCTTGTTTCCGGTGTCCGGTGTTCACTGCCATACAAAGCTGTGCTCCGTAAGTTCATTCTCAGAACTTTGTTTCTCAAGTTAAGGTCGATATTTCGTACTAGCCGACTTATTTTGGCCAGAATACCCTCACTACTCATGACAGTCTATTTTTTGTGCTTCCTTTGTCGTGTGTTATGTGGCACACAATGTAGTAGAATACCTAACTGCCGGCCGTTGTGGGTCTGCGGTTCTAGGCGCTTCAGTCCGGAACCGCGCTGCTGCGACGGTCGCAGGTTCGAATCCTGCCTCGGACATGGATGTGTGTGATTTCCTTAGGTTAGTTAGGTTTAAGTAGTTCTAAGTCTAGGGGACTGATGACCTCAGATGTTAAGTCCCATAGTGCTTAGAGCCATTTTGAATACCTAACTTCGTCTACTTGGTGGTAATCAATTCCTACTGTTATGCTTAGCGCTAATGTCATTTCTACTACCTCTCATTATTTTCGTCTGTCTTCAGTTAGTTCCCAGTTCATAATGTGTGCTCATTTGACTGTTCATTCCATTCAACAAGTACTGCAGTTCTTTTTCATTTTCACCGGGGACAGCAGTGTCATCAGAGAATCTTATCGCTGATGTCCTATCAACGTGAATTGTAATCCCACTTTTCAACGTTATTTTTATTTCTGTCATCCTTCTTAGATGTGTAGATTGAACAGTAAGGGCTAAAGACTGAATGGTTGTCTCTCATCATTTTTAAATATAGTACTTAGTCTTAGTCCTCCAATTTATGGTTCCTTTCGTTTCTTGTACTTCCTATATATTTGTTGTTTTTCACTAATTTCTCAAAATTTCAAACATAATTTCACATTATCGAACGCTTTTTCTATATCGGCAAATAAACTGAACTCATCTTGATTTCTCTTCATTCATTATCAAGAGTAACGTAACAGAAGGATTCTGTTGCCTACAGCATACATTGAGCATAAGGACCACGAAGATATGATACGAGAAATTAGGGCTCATACGGAGGCATGTAGACAGTCGTTTCTCCCTGGTTCCATTTGTGAGTGAAACAATAAAGGCAATGACCAGTAGTGGTAAGGGGTACGCTCCGCCACGCACTGTAAGGTGGATTGTGGAGAACTGATGTAGATGTAGAACATCAGAACTGCCTCTCCAGTGCCTTTAGGTTTTCGAAATCCAAACGGGTAGTCATCTGTTTCTTTATTTTTTCTGCAATTCTTGTTCATTATTCTTGTCAGCAACTTGAATGTACCGGACGTTAAGCTGCCTGTTCTGTAATTCTTGCCTTATCTACTCTTGCTGTCTTCGAAATTGTATCCATGATATTTTTCTGAAATTATCATGGTATGTCTCCAGTGTCATTGATTCTATACATCAACCTCAATATTCCCTTGTTTGCCACATCCCAAATTATGCATTTAGAAACTACGAAGGAAAGTAAAATAACCCTTCCGCCTTCCAAAAGGTCTGTTGTTGTAAACTCTCATTCTAGTACTTGATACCCACATCCTCCACATGGACTCCATTTATGCTTCTTCAGTCACGTCCTCAGAAAATTTCACCCCCTCGAAGGTGGTCCAACACGGGGAAATCGCTCACGTAGACGACTTTCACAATGGGCAGATTCTCATGGCCCGGCACCTGGGAACGAGCATCGCAGCAGAGCTGGTCAGTGGTTTCATGGGTATCTAAGGAAAGTTGTTGAAGGACGATTAAAACACGATAAGGTCACAAAGTATGGTATATGGAAGCCTCACTACAGAAAGTGGGCGTCGCAGCCTTGCGGGATCTGCAAGGTATGGTAGGTAACGATTTGTGACAGATATGATGTCAAATTCAGTGCTCATGCTGGCACAAGTGTTTCCAACATTACAGTTCAGCACACATTGTTGAACATAGGGTTCCGCAGCAGACAACTCCTATATGTTCCCATCTCGATACAACACCAATGTTGGTTGTGATTGTAGTGGGGCGGAAGCATCTTGATTGGCTCGTCGAAACATGTGCTGGTCAAATGTTCAAATGTGTGTGAATTCGTAAATGACCAAATTGCTGAGGTCATCGGTCCGTAGACTTACAAAATACTTAACTAACTTCTGCTAAGAACAGCACACACACCCTTGCCCGAGGGAGGACTCGAACCTACGGATGGAGAGGCCAAGCAATCCGTGACATGGCGCCTCGAACCGCGCGGCCTAAAGCTGTGCTAAGGATGCAGGTCGTCTTGGGCCGCATTATGCTGTGGGGGACATTTACGTAGGATTCCATGGGATCTGCGGTAGTAATCGGAGACATTGCAACAAGTCTGCACTTTCTCAAGGTTGTAATGGAAACTCTGCGACCCTTCAAGCGTCAAATCATCTGCTACAGCGTTGGCGTCTTCCAGCTGGATATCTGTCCCTGTCACATGGTCAAAATCAAGATACAATGATTTTAGGAGCTTGATAGTGAACTCACGTAGATGTCTTGGCCACCAGATCAGCATGATCTATGGATGGACCTGGGGCGCTATCGGGCGTCAACTTCGTGTCCACAAACCACCGGCGCACAATGTACGGAAACAGTCTCATCTGTGCGCAGACATCTGATGCCACACACCTCCGGAAGGCTAGCAAAGGACTGGTCGAGTCCATGCTGCGACGAGCAGCTGCTGTACCGCGTTCTGCAGTTGGAACAACATACAGTTATGATACCTCTCCAAATACGTAATTAGGAAAGTTTTGAAACTGTTGATAAACATTTCAAAAAAAAAAAATCCTGAAAACCAATTACCACAACACTAATAACTTGATGAGGTATATACGTAACCCTAGTTCCCACACAAGTACACCTGGAAGAGCGTGTGTTCTCCATAAGGTGGTTCAAGGATTTACGTTGGCAGTCGATCCCATTTACCTGCATAGCTAAGTGATAGAGTCTTTGCCTACCATGCAGCAGGCCCGGGTTCGATTCCCGAGCGGCTTGAAGATTTCCTCCGCTCCTGGAATGGGTGCTGTGTTGTCCTCATCATTCTTTCATCGTCATCATCGACGCGTGAGTCACCCAACGTGGCGTCGCCTGAAATAAGACTTGCTCCCGGCGTCCGAACTTCCCTGGTGGGTCCTCCTGGCCAACAGTGGCACACGATCATTTCATAAGGGAGAGCTCAGCAAAAATATGGAATAATCGTAGGTGTCACTTGAAGTGTCCAGAGTTGTACATATTAGGGAAATTGTTATGAAAGATGTTTATATGACGAGTGATGATAATCTGCTTGGTATATTTGACAGTTTATTTGGAATATTTGCCACTATGAGCGTCCTTGCATGGCTAAAGATATAAGTCACGCGTATTATTTGTCTAGTAGAGGTAGAGTACTGGGAGAGCGAGAGACACGGAAGAATTTATCGTCCAGAGAAGGAAAGAAAACATTGTGTCACAGCAGAATGAGGAGCTTGGATGGCGGGCGTACTGCAAAAAGAACTGACGTAATTGAGGACAGAGGATGATTTAAGAGGATTTTATAGAGAGACGGCTCATTTAGAGAAAACGTAATTTGCATCGAGTTAATTTTGCTGCAAGCGCTGCCTGCAGTAGATATTGAATCCTACAAAAAACGGTTAATTTGCTAATGCAGCACGATAAAGAAAACGAAATAAGGTAAGGCAATTTGCCGCGCAGTGATTTATTTCAGGTAGATGCAGCTTAGCACTTCACATTCTTGCAATTTGTAGGGCCCAAATGAACATTTTGAGAGAATATTAGGAACGATATTCATTTACAAAATTTCATAAAATTCAGGGTGCGTCTTATAACAGATTTCATTACGTAATAGTTAGCCGATGTGTGTGACTTTTTTTAAAAAACAAAGCAATTCTAAGTACTATCGACGACCATTCTCTATATTCAACCTCATTTACAGATCGTCACAAGCAAGAGAGTTTAATTGAGATTACACATATCAAGAGAAATTTGCAGTCTTACGTTCACGTTTAAGAGCAGGTTAGCAAAGGTAATTCTAGACCTGAGTACATGGGCCATACTCTATCAGAAACTCGAAGTCTCTCAGTTAACAAGTAAAACGTAATAGTGGCATTATAGTCAGCCAGTTACAACTGTAGAATCATACTTAAGAGTTTCAGTGTTTCATTGCTTCCTAGAAACGTTTAGTAGGAGCCTTATGTGTACTCCACTGGCCACCGCATCCGTTGGGTAGCCTATCCTTCGAGAAATTCATTCACCTGACTAGTTCGTTACTGACCTGCATAACACCTCGTGAAGAGGGTGTCTGGAGATATTGCTAGTGTAAAATTTCATATAGCTAGTTAGTTTGTTAGTTAATTATGTTCCATTGTTCATGATTTACATCAAAATGATGTGGAACAACTCATGTTATGTACTACCTGTGCATTGATAGTTGAGTGTATGGCGACTGTTCGAAATTTACGGAAGGGTTTAAAGTTAATGATTATTTACAGGTTAATCTTTGTCATGAATGTAACAGGTATTTAAGGACAAAGCAAATGTTTTTATCTTCTATACTACGCATGTTACTGACGATAAATACTCGAATGCTAAGCGGGAGTGTCTCAGAAGAAACAATTCCAGATTACATTTACATTTGCTTTCCTATCATTTTGTACGAAAACTACCATATGTAAAGGAATTACATAAATTTTTAATGAATATATAGACACTAGTGCAACTACCAGAGATTAATGCGTAGAGCATTTGCTGAACAAAAGAAGCTTTACGCTCTTCGCTTATTAGTTTTAGAATAAGTTACCTTTCGCTGTTATCCTGTCCTGGTGTTAAGACGTGTTGTGCGATTTCTTACTGATAAAACTGGGTTAAATAATGAAAGTGATTTTGAAGCAGAGCGATTTCGTCTTTTGTAATACCATGGGTCACAGCTCCTGAAATTCTGGAAAATTATTTCTATTATTTTAATTTTATGCAGAGAATTTAGATGGAGGCGACGGTCTTCACGGCGACGCTGCTCAACAATAGAGGTACGGGAATGTGTTCATCTTTTTCCTTTTGTGGCCGCTACCGTCAATTTCAATATATTTGCCGCGACATTCAGAACCTGCAGTCTTTCTTTTCATTTAATTTCAAAGTCCACGCATTTACGTTCTAAGACGAATAAATGCATTTAACTGTAATTCTTTTTATCCAGGCCACGTGGGATGATTACACTCAAAATGTACGTGCCTCTATCCCGTTCGTATGTTCGCATACATTTGAGTGTGTACAGGCGTAACCATATTTCCTACACAGTATTAACGCTTTTTTTTATGACCACTCATTCGCGAATGTACGTGCCCTCTTATTTGATGTAGTCAGTCGGCCGTATTCTTTAATAACATTATTTGTAATATTCAGTGGCTTAGTTACCACAATTGATCTTTACCTGCGTCGCAACAGCGCTTCGCGCGTAATATTTATTACGCGACATCCACAATAACTTTTATTTCAAAATTTTGACAATCGACTGAATAATGATTTTTCTAACAACAATATAATAATATAAGAGGACGCGTTACAAATGGTGACCGAGTGCCATAACGTTTGTTAATTTTCAGAAAAATTAGTACATATTTTAAGTGGAAATATTTAAGTAATTTTTCCCATCCATTATTGTTACTACAATCAATTGTTTCTGTTACATGTTACGCTAACTTCGTAAAGATCACCGAATTTACTAATGAAAACAGCCCATAAAACTCATATATCCATAAAATAAAAATTTTGAAAAATGGAGGAACTTCTGGAACATCAAATTTTTAGCCGACTACTAAGAAAACGACCGGCAAAAGAAAATATATAAGGTAAGAGCAACAGCACTACTACGCTTTTAGTTGACCTAAATGTGGAACTGAATAGCATTTTTCCGACCTCCACAGCATAGCATGCATTTTTTTTTTAATTTCATTTTTTTTAGATGATTTGTAGATTGCTGTTCGTAATACGTATACGTGAATGCGTCACAAGATGGCGGATCATTTTCATTGATTGCACGCGTATAAGTCATTTATCAGTCTACTGTTTTACCAGAGACATATTTTGCTACATTGAATTACGCGAAAGAGCGCGACGTCATCTGTGATTTGTTTACGTGTAGTACGAGCCGTAATAGTAGTGAAGTTCGGCTGCACGCTAGTTTACGATTACATACAGCTATGATGAAATTAGGATCATAAACCAAAACGATGGATAATTCGTCAGATAAGGAATCAGTTGCTCAACCTATACCTGACACAGAGATAGTAAACATTGCAGATACAGACATCGCATTCGCAGCGACTAGTGGTACTCAGTTGCAAGCGACAGAAGAAAATATATCAACTCTAGAAACTGTACTGGATTCCGCAGATGTACCAGGTCCAGCAGAGCCAGGCATTATGCAGATGTTAAGAATAATAACAACACAGATAGGGTATGTAACAGCCCAAATGAATGCACAGGTCGAAAATGTCACAACGCAGATAGAAAATGTCACAGCACAGATAGGGAATGTAACAGTCCAAATGAATACACAGATAGAAAATGTCACAGCACAGATAGGGAATGTAACAGACCAAATGAACAAGCTAGACAGTGATGTAAAAACCCTTACTGAAATGCACAATAACCTGACGAAACAACTGACACAACTAAAAAAGAGAGGTAGCGGATAGGGTAATAAAAATGGTGCGTGAAGATCTAAACTGTATGAATTGGGATAGGCCTACTGATAATTTGAAAACCACAGTTAAGGATGTGCCAAATCAGATAAGTAACTTAACTGAAAATTTCAATGCCATGAGTGTACAGCAAACCGAGCTCAATACAAAAATGCAGGAAGCTGTAAATCAAGTTGAGGACTTGACAAAACATCAGAAACAGCAATTCGAGGACTTTTTAGAAGAAAAAGACACACACATAAACCGTACTCCAAAAACAGAGCTACAAAAAGCAATAAGTAACACAATGGAGCAAGTATGGACTACGCAAAACCCATCTGTAGTTAAACTGAAAGCTGACATAGGCCAGATACAGGAAACTTTGACACAGTACATACCAGGTTGGCAGAATCAAATAGTCGGGCAACTAAACAGGAAACTTGGTACAATGAAAGAACGAAATCAACATGCAGCAGGAGAACTTGACAACATACCCACAGGTAAGAGCGATGGTGCCGCCAGTGAATATCCTACCCCGAATGTACATCTGTATTCACCAAACTATGAGATGTACTTCAACCAAAGACACCGTGACGAAAGAAGGGAACAGCAGATAGCTGAACCCACTTTGTCATCAGTTTTGTCAGAAGAGAGTCTTATAAAACACCGTCAATTTCAAGTGTTTATCCCGGAAAAAATCAGTGCATCCGGTAATTTTTATAAAATCACTCAAAAATGTATTGCCTAAAACTTGGTAGGAACAGCAAAACATACAATATGTTACGGATTATATCCAAGGCGATGGAGCGTTATGGGCAATGGAAAAGTCAGAAACTTGTCAGACATTAGGACAGTTTGAAAACGCGTATCTTTCAAAGTATTGGTCACATGGCGTGGGGATGAACCACTGACACACACGGACGTCCTACGCTTGCAGATTGCAATCTGAGAGCTAAACTACCGCTAAATATTCGGGAAAAGCTAGTACAAGTACCCGAAAGCAATTTGGAGTATTTTCTATCTGTCTTGGACTCTATTGACTTAATTAATGAAGACGCAAGACAAAGCCACACCAATCAAAATAATTTCCGTAGCAGCGGTGGCAACCAGCCGCCGCAGCGCCAGCCGCTGTACGGCGTCAACAATGTAGCGTGCGCTGCTGAGTCACAACCGGCTTTTGTCGATTCCGCCGCAGCAGCGCATATGCCAGGCCCGAAAACGGGAGGCAATTTCAATAACAACTATAATCAAAATTTTAATCCGGGATATAAAAGAAAAAGAAAGAATGGGGACAGAAACTACTCTGGCTACTCCGGTAACCGGAAGCGAAACTGGAATAGGAACGATAACGGGAATCAATGGGATAACGCTCACAGTAATTTTCAGCATCAATTTAGCAACAACACGGCTAACCCACGAAATGTGCAGTGACAGTACCCGATTAGCAATCAACACTATGAGTCCCAAGTTCAAAGTAACACAACGCCTGTAAACTCAGAGCAAAATCATGATCGCAGTGTACAATGGAGTAACACACGTCGGGGGTGAATATTATAGAAGTGACGAACGAAACACCTACAAACAGTAATAATGGGGCGTTAAACTAAACGTGGCCTCATTATATTCCAAAATGTTGACCATGGATAGCCGTCAGGGCGATGCAAGGTAAGACAGGTATCGATCTCTATTACAGAACAAGCTCAACGCCATAAGAAACTTTTGACAAACAGCTGCATGGTGTTACCAGATTTATGGTCAGAGAAAAAGCATTACTCAAGACCCATGTGAAATCTTCTCTGTCAGCCAAGAAAAACGCTATGTGGCAAATAAGATATACTGGTCCGTATATTATTGTACATATTCCGCATGACGGATGTTATTTACTTGCGTATCTTCACAATTGTAAAATCAAAGGACTCTACGCACACAGAGACTATGGGAAATTCCACCATGTTTAAGTATCACACTTTATATCGATCTATGCACACGAGTGAAATAAGTAAACTATGGTAAAAAGAACAAATACGATTAGGGTAAAGTAATTATATCTTCCTATGCAGGTACGTGAATCAGAGCATTTCACTAATTCTCTTTACATTTGTCAGTGGTTGTGGACTCAATACACAAGCAAGCTAGGACATACACGTCAATTGATGATTAGCAATGTTAACATAGGATGTACTTGGAATGTTGACTGAATAGTTTCTGATCACAGTGGTATTTTAGTTTTAAGTTTATGTACAAAGGATTCTGGAGCGAACAATTAGCAAAAATCTCGGAAGAAAGTAGATGTGAGTTCTTTTTTTTTTCTTACATTTCCAATTTTGTTTCAAGATTTTAAGGTACAGGGTAAATTACAGAAAATATTGGTCTCCCTAACGTACATAAGTATACGGTCACGCAAATACATGCCATGTTGCAGAGAGAATATATTTTTTTTTTGACGTGTTCACACCACTACGCTTTATTTATGAATACAGCGAGCAAAAGGATATTAATTTTTTATGCTCCAATGATGGAATCATTTATGGCTGCTATAGAAGTTTAGAGTGTTATACACCATACGCACGACACCATGATCCAAGTAAAGTGCATCCAAAGATAGAGTTCAGGAATTTAAAAAAAACTAGTGCGATTCTACTGAAATAAAAATAATTTTTCAACTTTATACACACGTTTGAGTGCAAGTGCACTGCTGAGATACGATTTCTAAACATGACATGAGGCATACCTAATACCGTCTCTTCTGTAATAAAGTAAAATAAATATGTACGAGGTATGTTACAGGAAACTGACGGGCAGAGAAATTGGATAATGCCGAAACAACCTTAATTCTTTACAGGCGGCGTTCACGGAAATGCTACGAGACTTCAATCGCCGAAGAGAAGCAACTACACTACTGGCCATTAAAATTGCTACACCAAGAAGAAATGCATATGATAAATGGATATTCATTGGACAAATATATTATACTGGAACTGACATGTGATTACATTTTCACGCAATTTGGGTGCATAGATCCTGAGAAATCGGTACCCAGAACAATCACCTCTGGCGTAACAACGGCCTTGATACGCCTGGACATTGAATCAAACAGAGCTTGGATGGCGTGTATAGGTACAGCTGCCCATGCAGCTTCAACAGGAGTACTGTCTGGCGTATTCGTGCACCCAGGTTCGTCGTTGAGTACACCATCGCTGGCGCTCCTGTCTGTGGGTCAGCGTCAAGGATAACCGCAGCCATGTTCTCCGAGCTGATAGTCCATGCTGCTGCAACCGTCGTCGAACTGTTCGTGCAGATGGTTGTTGTCTTGCAAACGTCCCCATCTGTTGACCCAGGGATCGAGACGTGGCTGCACGATCCGTTACAGCCATGCGGATAAGATGCCTGTCATCTCGACTGCTTACGAAGCCGTTGGGATCCAGCAACACGTTCCGTATTGCCCTCCTGAACCCACCGATTCCATATTCTGCTAACAGTCATTGTATCTCGAACACCGCGAGCAGCAATGTCGCGATACGATAAACCGCAATCGCGACAGGCTACAAGCCGTCCTTTATCAAAGTCAGAAACGTTATGATACGCATTTATCCTCCTTACACGAGGCATCACAACAACGTTTCACCAGGGAACGCCGGTCAACTGCTGTTTGTGTATGAGAAATTTGTTGGAAACTTTCCTCATGTCAGCACGTTGTAGGTGTCGCCACCGGCGCCAACCTTGTGTGAATGCTCTGAAAAGCTAATCATTTGCATATCACAGCATCTTCTTCCTGTCGGTTAAATTTCGCATCTGTAGCACGTCATCTTTGTGGTGAAGCAATTTTAACGGCCAGTAGAGTATACTACTCTTACGGCACTACGACTTACGATCTACGTTACAGAATTTTACCAAGATCACTTAGAAGTACACTACTTGACACTCAGCAGCACCATAAAGTTTTAATAATTGGTCTTATCTTCAGCAGGAGAGTACCAAGAATCAATGCTGACTTTAGAGCAGTGTATGTACTGATTTTCTCTTATGTTTACAATATTTTGTCCAATCCGAATTGGAGAGATTTTGGGAAGAATTAGAGTAATAAAGGATTTAGGTCACGTTCGATATATATATATATATATATATATATATATATATATATATATATATATATATAATGTACAAGTGCCTGTGATACAATGATGCAGACAAGTAAATGTGAACAAACACAGACACAGTCTCAGAAAGCAGTATAGCATATAGCGGCAGAGCTTCATTATCAGTCTGTTGTTCGTACTGCATAACATTTTAATTTTTCTATTTATGTATGAATTTTAGTATAGTGATTTATTTATTTATATGTTTAATTTTAATTTATTTCTACTTGTTTTTGATGTGTACCATGCGTTGTTACACTCTTGGGTGACGTAAAGATGAAATTCTCCCCCCCCCCCCCTCACCCACCACGCAGTAACTCGCGGGTAGTAAACGAACAGATTCTGTCGCATTTAGAGACAATTTCTGTAAGCACTTTTTGTACATTCATTATTTGTAGTGTCATTTCACTGTGTAGGTGTGTCTATAACACGATTTTAAGTTAGGGAAGTGCTGTTGTTCACGAAAACGTGTTCTGTTATGCCCTGTGAGATGTCAGATAGTATCGCTGTTGCGAACTGTAGTAGTAGAGGCACGTATGTTCTGTGAACACATTCACCTACCAACTTCTATAATGAAATATTTTGAGCAATATATACCCCTATAAAGTTTTGAAAGAGAATACACGAGAAAACAACGAACGTTGGTATAAACTACAAAATACCAGCCAGTTGTCTCATGAACTAATTTTTTTTATTATTATTTGGGACAGAATGAAAATCAACGGGACGGTGTATAGTTACTCAACGACAGTGAGTCATTCAGTGTCAGTGACATGTGAGATATACGCATAGGAACCAGTGAGAATACTATTATAGCACAAGCTTTCTCCTTCGAAATAAAGAAGACTTGGTAAATCGAGAATTCTCACAGCCAAGGTGTACGACGAGTGGAAGCAGATGCAGTAGTTTCGTAAACGCTACGAACGCTGCACAAAACTCTTCACGGGATCGTGCGCGCGACATCGCTATCCGACGGTGTTTGCACTACTGGACTCCAAACGGCGTGTGGCGTGCCGCCAGACTCATTGTTGCGCGTGCAGTTGCTTGTAACTGACACATTATTGACAGCGTGAAGTTGCAGGGCAATTTGAATAGGAAGCAAAAATCTACGTTCAAATGGACGCTCACCATAGTGCAAAGAGGCGTAGAGACTCGATTTCCTGACCTACTAAATAAAGTCTTACCACTACAGCTCATGATTTACATCCCACGTTACAAAACAAAATACAAAAAACGACACCCATGTTCATTGAACAGTACCCATGTTTGTGTATATGTTAGTGTTAAGCTAGAATAAGTTCTAACTCTGTGATTTTCATTTGTTACATGTTTATCTTGCCCATGATGAGACAACTATGAAACCCAGAAAGGACATTATCAAATAGATCCTGGTATAAAAGAGGGAGGAAGTGGAGATCATAAGCAACCATAAGGAAGAATTTCTCCCACTTGCTACTCCAGATACCCTTGCAGTCATACAGCATGGATCGATACACTAAAATAGACGACGTTCTTGTAAAACTTTCTTCTTTTCAGCAAAAATGTAACTGCAGAATCATAGAAAAGACTTGTGAGATGTAATGTTACTGTCAACGTGCGACTGAAGATGTTTTTTGTACGTAGGAACAATGACACTGTGAATCGTCGTAAAGAACTGAACTAGAAATTTGATCTAAAAGACGATGTAATGTAATTTCCAGGTATTTGATGAAAAAGACGATGTACTGTAATGTACATGTATTTGATCTAAAAGACGATGCAATGTAATATCCATTTATTTGTATCTAAAAGACGATGTAATGTAATATCCATGTATTTGATGTAAAATGTGATGTAACGTAATATCCACGTATTTAAAGTGAAGGACGATGTAGCAATTTTTGTATCAAGTATTTAAGTATTTTGTGTGCCCTGGTGTGTACGTTTTGTTTTCCTTGCTAAGTACCAGTACCAGCACCAGAACTATATAAACTAAGTGATGAAGAGAACTCCATTAAAGAAATGAACAATGCCATCTAAGTACGTGTGTAGAGGAGTCAACTACCAGTGTGCAAAGTGGTTGGGCTCATTGTCCGGAATTTGACACTTCTACGGACAATTCGCCCAAGGGGGCAACGTAGAGGAGTTATATAATTTTTTTTTAGTGAATATATAGACAGTAGTTCAACAACCAGAAATTAATACGTAAAGCATTTGCTGAACAAAAGAAGCTTTACGCTCTTCGCTTATTAGTTTCAGAACAAGTTATCTTTCGCTGTTATCCTGTCCTAACGTTTAGACGTGTTGTGCCATTTCTTACTGATAAAACTGGGTTAAATAATGAAAGTGATTTTGAAGCAGAGCGATTTCGTCTTTTGTGATACCATGGGTCCCAGCTCCTGAAATTCTGGAAAATTGTTACTATTATTTTAATTTTATGCAGAGAATTTAGATGGAGGCGACGATCTTCACGGCGACACTGCTCAACAATAGAGGTACGGGAATGTGTTCATCTTTTTTCTTTTGTGGTCGCTACCGTCAATTTCAATATATTTGCCTCGATATTCAGAACCTGCAATCTTTATTTTCATTTAATTTCGAAGTCCACGCATTTACGTTCTAAGATGAATAAATGCATTTAACTGTAATTCTTTTAGCCAGGCCACGAGGGATGATTACACTCAAAATGTATGTGCCTCTATCCCGTTCGTATGTTCGCATACATTTGAGTGTGTACAGACGTAACTATATTTCCTACACAGTATTAACGCTTTTTTTTTTATTTGACCACTCATTCGCACATGTATGTGCCCTCTTATTTGATGTAGTCAGTCGGCCGTATTCTTTAATAACATTATTTGTAATATTCAGTGGCTTAGTTTCCACAATTGATCTTTACCTGTGTTTCAACAGCACCTCACACGAAATATTTATTACGCGACATCAACTGTAACTTTTATTTCAAAATTTCGACGACCGACTGAATAAAGTTTTTTCTAACAACAACAATAGCAAAACATAATAATATAAGAGGGCGCGTTACATATAACCACCTACTTTCAATAAAACTCCAGCAAATATCCTTCTCCCAGAAACTGGAGCCTCTGCACGACCCTTAGGAAACCAAAAATGTAGAAAACAAATATGTTATTGGGCAAATGATTACAGTTCGTAGTGACTGCTTATTTAATTTCTTTCTGGGCCACTGACATATTCAGTAATACGTAGTAAGGCACATTTTTCTTCTACGGTTCTAGCTGTGGTTGACATCATTCTTCTCAGATTCCAACGGATTATTTGTGATAAAATTCACTGTAGAATTTTTATATTGCTAAGCTTCAGTTAGAAAATCTGATCTCTTGAAATGGTGGCCAAAAATGATTGTGTAACTGCATATGCCAATCTCACTGGGCAATCAACTTTTTTTCCTCTGATACCCCAGGTATACGACAAAATAATGTTAACAGTAGAAGTATACAAAAGATACTTCGGTAGCCAAATTAGGAATTTTTGGTATAAAAAGGTGTTGAATCCTGTATTTTTGAGAATCTCAATAACATATTTCTCAGATTTCAGATTTTCATCATGATGCGCACCCAAAAATTTTGCAATTTTTTTTAGTTTTCGGTGAGTCTTGTTGAAGAGCTTATGTTTGTGTAATTTTATAATTTTCGCTGATTCTCGTTGAAGAGCTTATGTTAATGTTATCTCATGTATGTATCTTCTTAAATAATTTCCCTGTCTTTGGATGTTCCCTTCTTATTCTGAAAATGGAAAAAGATGTGGAACAAATATCCCCAGTATAAGAGAAGCGTTCCTGCTGTTCCACCTAATAACCTCCAAACTCGTCCTTCTCCAATATGATGGTGTAACTTTACCGTATACCGATCCCCCTCCCTCCAGACCATTGTAGGACAGTAATCGTTTTCTAAACTGAATTTGAATTCATCCGCCACAACACACTCCTGCATTTATTCACAGCTAATTCTAGTGTTTGATAGTTTCACAATAAACTATTTGCATTTCTGTGAGTGGAACACACACCGTCCAACGTAATGCTCTGACCAGTTCCTATGTTTTCCCCGATATATGTTTTGTCGGAAATCCACAATTCTTAAGCAGATTTAAGCTCTGCAAACAATCTTGTTGCGCGAAACTTTAAATGTCAATGTACAGTTGCATCAGTAGCCGGTCGTTCTGTTTAGTGGTTATTCTGCATCGTTCATGTTCTCATAAATGACCGACATTTCCTTTGTGAAGTCACGGCAAACAAAATATTAAAATGACGCTTGATGAAGCACACAACGCAGTTAAGGTTGCAGTATGTGTCTTACGTAATTCTAGTCTCGTCAGAGGGTCCTTTCTGCAAGAACATACTGTAGATGGAAATACAGACTCCCGTATGATATGATGGATTGTGATACAGTTCTGTTGAAATCGTCGCTCTTTTCATAAATCTAAGATCGGTTGCGTCCGTTCAGTGTATTCTAAGCCGATTGTCTCAGTCCAAAACTGCTTTGTAAACTAGAAACCAAAATTCCACCAAATAAGAGTGAGTTCTCGTGTAATAGAACTGGCATTTTCGATCACCAAATAAGACAGTTGTAAATTATCTGTCCCTTTCCATGTCGATTTCTTTTATTCCCCTATTATTCAACTGCTTTCTTCATGTGATTAAAGCTTTCGCATTTCGTTACTGTTTCACAAATAATTTCCACCTTCACCATACAGTATTGGAAGTCAGAAAGAACCTCTTAGTCATAGCGAGTTAACAGGTTTTGTGTGGGATAGCTGCTAAAACAAATTTGGCAAAGCTTATAATGAGAACAATGTTCATCTTAATTTTGATATTTCTCTAGAAGAGAAGCAGTTTAGTGTTTCAATCTAAAGTAACAAAATAACTGGATTTTGACTACTAGTTCCAATTAAAGTACTATGTTTTAAGTAATTAACATTAAATCAGATAACGTATTTGAGGTGGACTTGTTACAGAATTGCAGTAATTAACTACTGTTTATTAATTGAAACATAGGTAAAGATACAATAGTAGCTCTTGCAATACTTTGTCTCGACAAAATACAATTTGAGGTATAATCATCTGATCCAATGAAATCGTTTGGTATGCATCACGATAACATTCTGTTTGAATTTTATCTTGGCTTTTTCTTTTTGTATGTTTCCAGCCCTTCCACCAACTTTCAACCCGCTTCAATCAATGTACCGTAAAAAAGCCTTATATGCGAACAGAACAGGTAATTTGTGATTGACTCCCAATGTCATTTGGATGTACTGAATTATCTGCATAATTGGCCAGCAGCGTGGTTTAAAATCACATTAAATATAATTTGTTTCATTAAGCACATCATTAGTCTGACGTAGGGCTTGTTTGATGCCATGGTGATGAAGTTTCATGCCACTACACTAAAAGCAACAGCCTCCTCAGCTGAACTTGGGCGGTAGTAGCGTTTGAGGGGACAGTCGTGGCACGCTGTCTAAGTGTGTAGCGACAAGACGCTTTGACAGCTAGGGGTATGTGGACCTTTCAACATAGCGCTACATTGTGTTTGGCTAGGGTGAAGTTGGCGACACTGATGCTGGGGGGATTTTCAGCACATCCCACTCGTGTTACTGTATTAACACTGAACACAAATGAACAAAAATTACTGAAGGTTCTTGTTTGAATTTATGTAACCAAGATCAAGTTATACATAAAACTGGACACGTGCTGCATCCCTGGAGAACCAATGAGCACATGATATCCATGGTAGTTGTGGATATGGAAGTCTACGTTATATTGGGGGCTCATGTTAATGTTGTTTCAAATAAACACTGGATAGATCTCAGTATACTCATTTCCTTCGTTATAAAGGAACCAAATACCTATTTCTATAGAGAGTACTCCCATCTTCCTCGGAGGACATGATTTAAATTCGTGGAGAAATCTTAGTCATTTGTTAAACTATAATTTTGTTATTTATTGGTAGATAGCCTCAAATACTTTGCGAGGGGAATCTCGATTCGTAGTAGGCTGTATTATGCTTCATTGACCCTGTGTTATAGACCCATTTCGACGTTTATGTCATTTTCAAGCACTTAAAATAAAAACATACCAACATGAAAAATATTGTTGCTGAAATATGTTATTTGGAAATATTACAAGATGTAATAACAACCGTGTTACAAACATGGCACACACTGTTTCCTCTATTAACATCTGATTTATGCTGCTTGATGTGGGATATAAATCGGATTAGTGTTCCGCATATCAACGCATATTTCACGTATTCCAAGTGTGGATGAAAGCCTAATTCCTTACATTACACTACCACATGTCATGAAATGTTATGTGTAATCACTCTGTATATACACCGACAGCTACAATCAGCTGCTCATTAAAAGTAAATTGGAGGTGAACGTAAGACAATGTTGCAGTTATGATCTTACCTCCCAACAATTTGTATTTAACACTCTTTATATAAATAATTACACAATTTCGATGTCTGTATTGGATGTGAAATTCTGTGTAAATCACTAGCTATATATTACTGTAGATATGGAGCAATTCTCTGTGTGGTTTGAGTCACATAAACCATGTTGATAATCGTCTTGTTCTATCGATGGATGTACAATGCTTACATATGTGCACCTTTAACTATGAATGTTGTACTGTGCCTTATGTAATTGGATATAGACGTTTGTATCTCTTAATAGCAAAGACTATCAGCCACTATTATATGTCATAGTCAGTAGTCAGTGATGTCATCGGTGAAGTATGTCTTTGACAGCATTAATGAACAGCTAATTGTAACTTTCAGTTTCTATAATGAGTGCTAGCCGTTATTGCCATGAGATCATGCAATATTATCGTCTATACAGACTATGTGAGATGTTGCTTTGTATGTTGAATAGTAAAGTGGTTCATATAACATGTCAAACACAATAAGTCATATGATGATTATGAATATGTAAGTAGAGGAAACGGCTTATGTTTGTAACACGATTGTTATTACATCTTGTAATATTTACAAATTATGTATTGATGTTACACTGTTTCCCACGTTAGTATGTTTTTATTTTTATTTTTGGCGTTTATAAATGAGCTAAACGTCGAAATCGCCCGATCGGGCAATTAATAAAGGCGATAACAGACCACTATAG
This sequence comes from Schistocerca piceifrons, assembly GCF_021461385.2. Taxonomy (NCBI): domain Eukaryota; kingdom Metazoa; phylum Arthropoda; class Insecta; order Orthoptera; family Acrididae; genus Schistocerca; species Schistocerca piceifrons. Next base: position 357,055,784 of record NC_060141.1, on the reverse strand, counting down.
ATCATGTTTTTCTGTATTACATTTCTTAAATTATCTTTTTTCTTACCTGAATTTGCCTTTCTGTATTATTTCCAACTTTTTCATACCTGAAACCTCGTTTCCATTTCTATATATTATCTCATGCAATAAATTATTGTCACTAAATGTTTATCATATAACAGAAACTGCTCAAATAGACCCATTTCATGAGCCACACATTTCTGACTCGTCTTGCATGCTTGTGAAGACGATCATCTGTCTCCCGTACTCTCAACGAGTAAGGAAAGGAGAGATGAAACAATGTGTTCATTTATTTTTATTGTGTAAGTCCTTCTCATTACCCGTGTTTCCTGTAAATGACCATGAACGAATCACTGTGTGTGTGTGTGTGTGTGTGTGTGTGTGTGTGTGTGTGTTAATTTCAAATGTTTTTGCTGGGGATCAAAGTTAGCAAACATAGTCTGTAGTCATCTACCGTCCTAATCTTGTGGGGAGGTTCAGCAGGGAGCAGAAGCATTGTTGCTCAGAGGGATATTTAGCCTCCAAATGTACGATGGTGGAACCATTTTTAAGCCAAGTTCCACATTCAAAGCTCTGACGGAAAACGGGTGATTGAGCAGATGTACTTTCATGAACTGTCTTGTTCGGATGTGGATGCAAGTACTTGAATGTGATAGTACAGTTTGCAGAAGTGCTTAATCCATTCTATTTAAGCTTGATTTGTGTTAGGGAAATTTTCCACTACGCCATATTCCGATTCCTTTAATTAACATTGTTCGTTGAGAGTAATTGGATTCAGAATGCTTTGTTCAGGATGATCTACCATTAGACGTGTCTTTAGTCCAATGTACTAGGGATAGTGATGTCTCCCTCTACGCTGGTTTGATCGTTTACCAATCCGTGCATCACGTGGAGAATGTTGTGCTATATTCAGTGTGGTTAACTTCAGTGAACCTTTGTCTTTATTGTAAAGAACTTTATGTTAGATACACATATGTGTACATATATTACATATATGTAATGCTGGTAAACACATTGCTTTCAGATAAAATTGCTATGCATTTTATATACTGCAAAAATCTGGCCTTAACGAATATCTACTTGTACAGAGAACTAATATTGAAAGGTATGTGCTAAGGCCTGATCAGGGTAGATCGAGAAAATAAAGTCCATATTTGCCAACCGCAAGGTGGAATGAGTATAATATCTTTGAGTAGGAGGATCCTTGATGGTTAAGAGAGTTGTCGCGCGCATAAAAAAACTGGGGAGTCGCAGCCAGGTGCTCGGAGGAAACAGATGTGTGGTGACAGCCTTAAGGTAAGGACTCGTGCTGTGCAATTACACTGAGCAGACTTTACCACGCAAATGAGAGGAGATATATAATGATTTCAAAATGGGTTTTGTTCGATAATGTTGAGAGTTGGGATTTGTATGTACAAGGTTTGACACAGAAAGCGTTTTGTAAAATTTTTTGTAAGAGTGATTTGTGCTACAAAATGTTGGAAATCGTAGTTTCTGTGTATGACTTAACAGCATGCATCATAATCCACATCCTTTGCTTGTATTGAATATGAAAATGAGTAGTAAAATAAAGTTACCCAACAATGAAAGAACGTAAAGAAAACGAGGTGTCTATGCAATATATATGTCCAGGTCATGGTTTGAAATCGATTTTGGTATAACTAAAGTTATAAGAGTAAAGTTATTTCAAATAACTAATTTTATACCAATGCACAACTGGCATTATTCAAGGCAAGATATAATTTCATTAATTAAAAAACAGGGCAAAAAGTTAATTTTTCAGCACCATCTTAATACCATTGCACAAACGGCATTATTCTCTTAAACTTGATTGCTGAGTCAAATACATATTTCATTACTAGAAAAATGGAAAAGTGCAAGAAACAAGTTCGCAGACACAGTCAGATACAGGTTGGTTGAGTGATTAACTTGGAACAATTTTATCATTGATACTTTCACTAATTAAAAGGAAACAATTATGGATACACAGTTCCACTTTTAAAGATGAATTTTATCCATTGTACTTTCACTTGGCGACATCCTCTGTGGTGACGTTCTTGAATATATTTTCCAAAACTGTGGACTTTGTTTGCGAGCATTCCTTTTGACACCACTGTTTCAGCTGTGCACTGCATTGCTAGTTGCGTAATATTGCCTTTTCTGCTACTATTGCGAATGTTTATTTTTAGCCCTGTTTCTGCTTATACTGACTTCATGTGTCTATTCTAATTATTTTACTTTTTTGTGTACAAAATACTGTCTTATGCATTACGACCATTTTGAATGTTTTTCCACCATATTGTCTCCCTCAATATGTCTAAAACAAATCGACAGGGTGATAAAGTACAGTTATGCAGTTCCTCAAAATCGCGTTAGCAACAACAACCAGACAATGACCTAGTTTTGTCATCTAATCGTCTTACTTCACAAACTGGTTAGGAATTCGACAACAATGCTGCAGCAAGTAATGACGCCAGAGGGTCACAAAATTCCGCATCGGTTCCTTTTCTGCCTCTGGATTTCTCAGAGCGCAGAAAGCCAATTGGAAACAGTTTCCCATGACTAGTTCATGTAAATTCAACCTTCACAAAGCCATGTCGTTGATTCTGACAACCAGTTTCTCTTGCAATATTCTCCCACAGACAGAGAAATTGTTTCATCTGAGAATTCTCAAACAGTTTTTAGCAACCCTCCCCAGCAATAAGAGTCGCAACACCCAAATCCCGAGGTTACATCCCCAGCTCTAGTTGAAGATAAATTAGATCGTTTTCTTCGACTACTGAATGAACGTGACACAAAGCGAGATGAACAATTTGCTCAATACCGTAAAGACAATGGTTATTGAGATGAATACCTTACTGGTAACATTCAGAAATCAACCCAAACTGTAGACACTCCCGTGGTCTAGGGGCGGCTTTCAGCCGTGTTACCGTGCGGACGGGCTCGGCGCGCCGGGCAGTGCTCCGCAGGTGTTGTTGTTTACCCGCTAGCGCGCGGTCGCGTCGTTGTCTTCCCGTATAGTACCTGTACCGACCCGACATGACGTTCTCATATCGAAAAGCTAACGTTCAACGCATCGTACACGAGACCGAAGGCCCATGAAATTGAACGGTTTCTACGAGACATCATGCACATCGAACCACAAGAACTGATAGGAATTCATCTGTCTATTGTAACCAGCACAGTGTACCTCAAACTGATTGACGAAGCGGCCTGCGACAGATTACTCCAAAGATCTGCAAACGGCTTTCGCTTCTGTCACGCAGACGGTAACGTGAGCGTGGTAGGAGTTGACCATGCTGGTCTGGGGGTGCGTACCGTGCGCATCTTTGAACTACCGTTCGAAGTTCCTGCCAACCTAGTCGTTGATGCGCTGCGGCCATACGGCACAGTTCTGAGCCACACAGAGGAGAAATGGAACACATTCGAAACGTACCCTGTCCTTAACGGGGTACGACAAGTGCGCATAGAACTTAAGAAGCACGATCCATCGTATGTTTTCGTTGCTGGCTGCCGCGCAATTGTTATATATGATGGACAACCGAGGACCTGCTCGGGCTGCGGCCAGGAGGGCCATGTTAGAACTGAGTGTCTGCAGCGCCGCCTCGTTCAGGTGCCCCGCAATGAACTTCCCCAACGATCCACTATGACCTCCCTCTCGCTAACATATGTGGAGGCGGCACGACAAGATGTGATGGATGATCAAAACCTGCTACCTCCTCAAGCCGCTGCCAGCTCCGTTGGAGAGTCAGCGCCGTCGACGACGCCGCAGCCCAACGGTGCAGAGGTTCCTACAGCCTCCGCCCACCGCAGCGTCGTGGGCACCCAGCCACCGTCACTGTCGGGATCAGAAACAGGGATTCCTAGCGACCGAGACTGTGTCGAGCCCCGCCCTCCAGTGGATGTCGAATCTCGGACCCGAAAGCAAAAATCACCAAAGCGACACAAGAGGAGGCGATTGTCAGCTGACGAACACGACAGGAATGTGAAGCCGGCGGAAGACATCGACTTCGTTGACTCGCCCACAATTGCAACGGACTCCAGTGGCATCATTCACCAGAAGGTGCCTGAAGACAAGGAACACTCTCCTAAATCTGGTGGCCCAGAAAACGAGGCGCACTGCGTCGACTCCCAAAATGTGGGCTCCTGTGAAAGCGTCCAGCCCCCAATGACATCACAATCGTCTTTTGGTGATTGGGCAGACGATATGGAGGCAGATGATGCACAGCAAACATCGATATCTCCACCAGAGCCCATGGCTGACATAGAGCCCGGAGGGCTCTGCCAGTCAAGGACTCCTACGGCACAGTAATGCACAGCATGCAGATGGATGGCTGTGTGGTGTGTGGTGTGTGAGATCACTGTGCGATTGCACCGGCACACTGCCTCCGCCACTTGATATGTCTCAGTCATACCGTGTGGGAACAGTCAACGTAAATGGTGTCCACTCCACTGTCAAGACCCGCATGTTACACGGCATGATCAGAGCGGCAGGCTTGGACATTGCCCTTCTCCAGGAGGTCCGTCCCGAGCTGTGTTTAGACCTATACGGCTACACCACGTACAGCCTACCCGTAGGTGATGGCGCAGGAGGAACGGCCATCCTTCTCCGAGATGGCATAGACGCGACGGACGCGACGTACTTGCCGAACGGGCGAGGTATCGCACTCACACTTGGCGCAGTGCGCCTCATTAACGTCTACGCCCACTCCGGTAATTCGCACAGTGGTGACAGGCATGTCTTCTATTCGGAGGAGTTGGCCCCACTTTTGCAAGGAAATATGGACCATTACATAGTGGTCGGCGATTTTAACAGTGTTCTGCGGCCAGAGGACCAGATACCGCATTACGTCCCATGCCCGGCTCTACAAGCATTGATACGTGACCTCGCGCTCCACGACACATGGCTCTTACATCATCGGACCCAGAGTGGATATACGCACTTTACCAGCCTTTCTGCCAGTCGTCTGGACCGGATATACGTCTCGCGTGCCCTCCGCACAGCAACCCGTGATGCAGAACTCTGGCCGACGGCCTTCACGGACCATCTCGCGTACATCTGCACTGTCACCTTGCCCCGACAACTCACAAGACGCAGCAGGGGCCCGTGGACGCTGAACGTCTCCCTCCTTCGCGAGCAAGCGTGTCGGCGAGCAGTCACTGACACGTGGCGTCGATGTATCAGGCGCCTGCCTATGTATGCTTCCACGTTGCTGTGGTGGCTGGGATGTGTCAAACCTGCCCTCCGAAAGATCTTGATGGCCTACGGGCGTGACAGATCGAACTGGCAAAGGGCAACATCGGAATTTTACTATACAGCGTTACGTGAGCTGGCGACGCAACCGCCGTCTCCCGAACGTCAGATGTCCGTACAACGCATCAAAGCTCGTCTACTTCGCATCAGGACAGGCAGCTAGACGGTGTCCGCATCCGTGCGCGAGTGCAAGACTGTATCCCCAACGAAACAGCGTCAGTGTATCACATTGTGCGCGAGAGGCGCCACCGCCAACGTCAGCTCATTAAGGCGGTAAACACGGAGGACGGCGGGCGCGCAGTGACACAAACGGACATCGCGCACACGTTCGCCAGACACTATGGGACCTTGTACATGGAAGATCCGCGAAATGTACGTGATTATGACGAGCTGTTGCACGATTTTCCCGCCCCTCGGGACGTGGCACCCGATGATAGTCTGCTGTTGCCCATTACACCCGACGAGCTGACATCGGCCTTGGCACGTGGAGCACCGAACAAGTCGCCTGGACCGGACGGTTTACCCCTGGAATTCTACCGCACTTTTTACCACCTTATGGGTGACAAGTGGCTCCAAATGTTTCAAGACCTGATCCGCCCTGATTTCACTGTCCCCACAGAATTCACAGAAGGCATCTTGATCCCAGTTCCGAAACCGAATGGTGGTTGTAGGTGGCAGGATTTTCGCCCACTCACACTCCTCAACAACGACTACAAGATCTTCGCCCGTATCCTCCGCGCGTCTCCACACCGCTATCGGGAAAGCCATCCACACCGATCAGACGTGTTTAGGTGGTGTCAGCAACATTCATACGGCGTTAGGAGCATACCGCGACGTAATTGCTTTGACGGCGGCCTGCAAAATACGAGGTGCCCTTGTCGCCGTAGCTTTTGACCACGCATTCGACCGCGTCGATCACGGCTTCTTACGCGCAGTTTTGCAACACATGGGCCTCTCTCCGGAGTCTGCACAGGTGGTGCATCGACTGGTCCACGGAGCGCGCTCCCGCATGATGGTCAACGGTTATCAGTCTGGTCACATTGTTGTTGGACGGTCAGTGCGACAAGGGTGCCCCCTGTCGGGCATATTATTTGCTGCAGCGCTTGAACCAGCTTTACATGGTCTACGGCAGCGATTAACTGGTATCTCCTTGCGGGACGTGACCTTTTGTTGTGGTGCATTCGCCGATGACGTGGTGTTCCTGGCCAGATCAGAGGATGAAATGCATATGGCGCTACAGTGGCTACGCCAGTACGGGGCGGTCGCTGGGAGCGTCATCAACGTGAAGAAGACAAAATACATGGATGTTGGAGGGGAGATTTCCCACACAACGGCGGTGCCCTTTGACAAGGTGCCCGTCCTCAAGTGTTTAGGTGTGCAATTCTATAGCAAATGTCCGCCGCACGGCGGCGGCTACGTACCGCCGGCTCCTACACCAGACACGTGCTCTGCTGCAGGACAACAAACTGCGTCGCTTGGATATGCTCCTCAGAACACGTTATGTCAACACCTATCTTGTCTCAAAACTGAACTATTTTGCGCATATCCTTCCCTTGACAGCTACGATGGCCGACAGATTTCAAGCAGCATATGGACATTTCGTAAGCACCGGTCAGGTTTTTAAAGTCCGATACGCCACCCTGACACTGCCGCAGCGGGCGGGCGGTATCGGTTTAATTCACGCATATAACCGTGCGCGATCGCTTTATCTCAACACTATGCGTCGCACGTGGACCTCTGCCCACGCCACTCTGACGGGCACCCTGATAGCGGAAGTGGCACCACACTCTCTGCATCCCCCGGTTTCTGTAGGACACATTTCACCGGCACTCACCCACATCAGAGACTTCTTTATTGACTTCAGCTACTTACGGTCAGAACTTCCGACGACACGGAAGCCCATCACAAAAGACTATTATCGCCTCTATCAGCAACGGCAACCTGTAAATACGGTCACCCACAGACATCCTGAAGTTGCCTGGAACACGGTGTGGCGAGCGGTACACACGCCTTTTCTACCTACGACGGTGCGTTCATTGTGGTACGTGGTTGTGAATGGAAAGTTCGCTACTCGTCAGAGGTTACACATTCCATACATCTGGCGCACGACCCCTTGTGTCCGACATGCTCAGTCGCTGACTCGGATGCACACCGTCTGACGTGTGCCGCGACCAGCGAGTGCTGGCTACTGACGCAGCGCATGCTGGCATTACTCTTGCGGCGATTGCCGGAGTCTATCTCCCCTGATGACGTATTGCGCCCCAACGTCGTATAGTTTCCATCAACCAGAACGAACGCTGTTAACTGGCTAAAAGGCATGGCCGTTTACTACATATTTTGCGATGCTCCCAAAGGCACACTCGACTTTCGGTCCCTATTGATGACGACACATGCAGCTTTCAGCCGCCACCCGAAGTACAGAACTCGTTTCGCAAATTATTTAGGTTTATTATTTGCGGATCCTCCTGCTCACTGGGGCGTTCCGGGTATGAGACGCTGAAAATGAAGAAGAATCCTGGAGCATTTTGATCCTCTACGGACGGAATAGGGGGGGGGGGGGGGAACCCCTCCCAACAGACGAGAAGACGACTCGGACGCTCGGCTACGGCAGTTGTAGGAACTTTCTTTGTAATGAAACAAAAATAAATCTATAATACCAAAACATGTTATAAAAATTAAAGAAATAAATAAATAAATAGAACAACATCGACAAACCCACTCCATCCTCTTCCTGATCCTTCGATCCTCGAACTCGAACACGTTGCTTGGGCGTGGCGGCGGGATGGCCAGGCTTCGGGTGTCGACCCCTGCCCTACCCGTCGTCCTGCTCCTGCAGCGGTTCATTAGTAAAAAAAAAAAAGGGTAGCGTCTTTGATTCGTAATCAAAACGTCTTCGGTCCCGGGTTCGATTCCTGCCACTGCCTAAATTTTGATAAATAATCAGCATTGGCGGCCGAAGACTTCCGGTATAAGAAGTCATCCTCATTCTGCCAACGGCCTTGTCAAATAGGGCGGAGGAGCGGATAGAGGTTCAGGGCACTCTCTTGTCATAGGGGTGGGAAATTGCCCCTAAAGGCGGAAGAATCAGCAATGATCAACGACATGAGGTTGCAGAAGTCAATGGAAACCACTGCATTAAAGACACGTAACGAGTATCCACAGGACATGTGGCCTGTATTTGAAGAAGCGTCATGATGATCTCTCCATTGGCAAAAGATTCCGGAATAATCCCACATTCGGATCTCCGGGAGGGGACTGCCAAGGGGGAGGTTACCATGAGAAAAAGATTGAATAATCAACGAAAGGATAACGTTCTACGAGTCAGGGCGTGGAATGTCAGAAGCTTGAACGTGGTAGGGAAACTAGAAAATCTGAAACGGGAAATGCAAAGGCTCAATCTAGATATAGTAGGGGTCAGTGAAGTGAAGTGGAAGGAAGACAAGGATTTCTGGTCACATGAGTATCGGGTAATATCAACAGCAGCAGGAAATGGTATAACAGGTGTAGGATTCGTTATGAATAGGAAGGTAGGGCAGAGGGTGTGTTACTGTGAACAGTTCAGTGACCGGGTTGTTCTAATCAGAATCGACAGGAGACCAACAGCGACAACGATAGTTCAGGTATACATGCCGACGTCGCAAGCTGAAGATGAACAGATAGAGAATGTGTGTGAGGATATTGAAAGGGTAATGCAGTATGTAAAGGGGGACGAAAATAATAGTCATGGGCGACTGGAATGCAGTTATAGGGGAAGGAGTAGAAGAAAAGGTTACAGGAGAATATGGGCTTGGGGCAAGGAATGAAAGAGGAGAAAGACTAATTGAGTTCTGTAACAAGTTTCAGCTAGTAACAGCGAATACCCTGTTTAGGAATCACAAGAGGAGGAGGTATACTTGGAAAAGTCCGGGAGATACGGGAAGATTTCAATTAGATTACATCATGGTCAGACAGAGATTCCGAAATCAGATACTGGATTATAAGGCGTAACCAAGGGGCAGATATAGACTCAGATCACAATATAGTAGTGATGAAGAGTAGGCTGAAGTTCAAGACATTAGTCAGGAAGAATCAATACGCAAAGAAGTGGGATACGGAAGTACTAAGGAATGACGAGATACGTTTGAAGTTCTCTAACGCTATAGATACAGCAATAAGGAATAGCGCAGTAGGCAGTACAGTGGAAGAGGAATGGACATCTCTAAAAAGGGCCATCACAGAGATGGGAAGGAAAACATAGGTACAAAGAAGGTAGCTGCGAAGAAACCATTGGTAACAGAAGAAATACATCAGTTGATTGATGAAAGGAGGAAGTACAAACATGTTCCGGGAAAATCAGGAATACTGAAATACAAGTCGCTGAGGAATGAAATAAATAGGAAGTGCAGGGAAGCTAAGACGAAATCGCCGCAGGAAAAATGTGAAGACATCGAAAAAGATATGATTGTCGGAAGGACAGACTCAGCATACAGGAAACTCGAAACAACCTTTGGTGACATTAAAAGCAACGGTGGCAACATTAAGAGTGCAACGGAAATTCCACTGTTAAATGCAGAGGAGAGAGCAGATAGGTGGAAAGAATACATTGAAAGCCTCTATGAGGCTGAAGATTTGTCTGATGTGATAGAAGAAGAAACAGGAGTCGATTTAGAAGAGATAGGGGATCCAGTATTAGAATCGGAATTTAAAAGAGCTTTGGAGGACTTACGGTCAAATAAGGCAGAAGGGATAGATAACATTCCATCAGAATTTCTAAAATCATTGGGGGAAGTGGCAACAAAACGACTATTCACGTTAATGTGTAGAATATATGAGTCTGGCGACATACCATCTGACTTTCGGAAAAGCATCATCCACACAATTCCGAAGACGGCAAGAGCTGACAAGTGCGAGAATTATCGCACAATCAGCTTAGCAGCTCATGCATCGAAGCTGCTTACAAGAATAATAACAGAAGAATGAAAAAGAAAATTGAGAATGCGCTAGGTGACGATCAGTTTGGCTTTAGGAAAAGTAAAGGGACGAGAGAGGCAATTCTGACATTACGGCTAATAATGGAAGCAAGGCTAAAGAAAAATCAAGACACTTTCATATAATTTGTCGACCTGGAAAAAGCGTTCGACAATATCAAATGGTGCAAGCTGTTCGAGATTCTGAAAAAAGTAGGGGTAAGCTATAGGGAGAGACGGGTCATATACAATATGTACAACAAACAAGTGGGAATAATAAGAGTGGACGATCAAGAACGAAGTGCTCGTATTAAGAAGGGTGTAAGACAAGGCTGTAGCCTTTCGCCACTATCTTCGATCCGTACATCGAGGAAGCAATGATGGAAATAAAAGAAAGGTTCAGGAGTGGAATTAAAATATAAGGTGAAAGGATATCAATGATACGATTCGATGATGACCTTGCTATCCTGAGTGAAAGTAAAGAAGAATTAAATGATCTGCTGAACGGAATGAACAGTCTAATGGGTACACAGTATGGTTTGAGAGTAAATCGGAGAAAGACGAAGGTAATGAGAAGTAGTAGAAATGAGAACAGCGAGAAACTTAACATCAGGATTGATGGTCACGAAGTCAATGAAGTTAAGGAATTCTGCTACCTAGGCAGTAAAATAACCAATGACGGACGGAGCAAGGAGGACATCAAAAGCAGACTCGCTATGGCAAAAAAGGCGTTTCTGGCCAAGAGAAGTCCACTAATATCAAATACCGACCTTAATTTGAGGAAGAAATTTCTGAGGATGTTCGTCTGGATTACAGCATCGTATGGTAGTGAAACATGGACTGTGGGAAAACCAGAACAGAAGAGAATCGAAGCATTTGAAATGTGGTAGAGTAGACGAATGTTGAAAATTATGTGGACTCATAAGGTAAGGAATGAGGAGATTCTACGCAGAATCGGAGAGGAAAGGAATATGTGGAAAACACTGATAAGGAGAAGGGACGGGATGATAGGACATCTGCTAAGACATGAGGGAATGACTTCCATGGTACTAGAGGGAGCTGTAGAGGGCAAAAACTGTAGAGGAAGACAGAGATTGGAATACGTCAAGCAAATTGTGGTGTCACCGCCAGACACCACACTTGCTAGGTGGTAGCCTTTAAATCGGCCGCGGTCTGGTAGTATACGTCGGACCCTCGTGTCGCCACTATCAGTGATTGCAGACCGAGCGCCGCCACACGGCAGGTCTAGAGAGACTTCGTAGCACTCGCCCCAGTTGTACAACCGACTTTGCTAGCGATGGTTCACTGACAAAATACGTTCTCAATTGTCGAGACGATAGTTAGCATAGCCTTCAGTTACGTCATTTGCTACGACCTAGCAAAGCGCCATGTTCAGTTACTATTGATATTGTAAATAATGTACAGACAAGAGCTACGTTCAACTTTAATGGATTAAAGTTATGTATTCTACCATATGCGTCCGTTTTTCTAATTTCCTTGTCCTGTTCCAGACCTCACGCCAGACTGCGTGAGCTTAAACGCGTGCCTTTCGGCTTCCTCTATTCATACGGGTTGGCTCTCCTGCCAATCCACAACATTTTGGCGACGAGGCCAATTCGCATTCGTAACTATACTGCCCTGATTTACTTGTGTAATGGCTTCGCCACAATCTCCAGATGTACTGTCCGAATTTTATCGCTTGCAGAATCAGCAGATGCAGGCCTTATTGGATGCCCTAGGACAGCTCGTCCTGGGTCAACGTGCAATGCAAAACGATGCGGCGGCCGCCGCTCCACCGCTTCCGCAGCCACAACACGCAGTTGCACCACCTTTTCGACCTTTTGATGCTGCACTGGAACGCTGGACAGAGTGGTCACGCCAATTTGGATTCCATCTCGCCGCCTACAGAATTCAAAGTAACGAGCGGCAGCCTTTTTTGTTAGCATCCGTCGGCGTCCACATGTACCGTGTGATACTCAAATTATTTCCCCGACGCGACGTAGCAACTCTGGCCTACGGCGAAATTTTGTCTGCATTAGATGCATATTTCAAAGAATCAGTGAATGTCGTTGCCAAACGGTATACTTTCTTTCGTACAAAACGTACGGCAGGTCAGACTAACAGGCGGTGGGTTGCAAATTTGCAAGGCCTTACTAGGGATTTTGGGTTTCAGTGTCAATGTGGACTCCCTTATTCAGATACTATGGTACGTGATGCAATTGCACAGAACGTTTCTGATGTTCGTATAAGGGAACAGATTTTGAAACTAGTCAATCCCTCCCTTAGACAAGTGATGGACATATTGGATCGACAGGACACACTTGACTTTGCTCAGGAATCATTTGAAACTTCACCAGCCATGTGTCACATTAACCGGCCCGCCGGGCGCGCTGCACGGAACAGTAAACAGCCCTCGCGCCCATCTGCACAGCTGCCACCACGCTCTCAGCCACGTGTGCCGTGCAGGCAAGCAAATGCAGTGCTAAAATCGTGCCCGAGGTGTGCTACTAGACATTTGCGTGAGAACTGCCCGTCACGCGAGGCTATTTGCTTTTTCTGTAATAAAAAAGGACATGTTCAGAGTGTTTGCCAGAAAAAGCGCAGATCGGACACTCACAACCATTCCAGGGCCTTCGCTTCGCGTCGGAATCGGAATCGAACCAAGGATACTCCGGCTCGTGAAACTTCGCCCATGGAAATTCATGTAGTTCATTCCACTCCGCCAGCGCCACTCTCTCTAACAGTGACTGTGTTCGTCCCACAAATAGTGTGCGTCGACATCGACGGAAATCCCGTCATGTCACAAGTGATTTTGTACCAGTGTCAGTTCACGTTGCACGAGACAGTCGCTCTTGTCGTCAGCAGGACAATAAACTTTTTGTGGACTTGGACATTAATGGCAAAGTGATACCATTCCATATACTGGGGCTGCAGTTTCACTGATCAATCAAGACAAGTACAAACAGCTGGGCACACCTCCGTTACGTACCGCAAATGTTAAGCTAACTACATATTCAGGTCACGGGCTCCCTGTGTTAGGACAGTGCAGCCTTCTTGCAACATACAAAGGACAAACAAAACTTGTGTCATTTTATGTACTTCGTTCTTCTTCTGCAGTGAACTTGTTTGGTTTCGATTTATTTCAGTTGTTTAACTTGTCTATAGTAAATCAGGTCCTATCAGTGAACCAGACTGTGCCTTCAGACAGTGTTTCTCGTCTATGTGAAGAGTTTGCAGACATTTTTGCACCAGGCCTTGGTTGCGCTAAGAACTATAAAGCACATTTGGAACTGAAAATAAACGCGCAACCGAAATTTTTCAGAGTGCGCAATGTTCCCCACACATTGCGTGATGAGGTCGCAAAAACATTACACGATTTGGAATCACAAGGTGTGATTGAACGTGTGCAGGCTTCTCTCTGGGCATCACCCTTAGTAATTTTGCCAAAACCTTCTGGAAAATTGAGACTTTGTGTGGACTTCAAGGCATCAGTGAATCCACAACTAGTGATGGCAACTTTTCCTTTACCCCGCCCAGAAGATCTTTTTGACAAACTGTGCCCGGGTAAATATTTTTCGAAGCTGGACCTAGCAGATGCGTACTTGCAAATACCGGTGGACAAAGACTCCCAGCGCGTTTTGGTGGTTAACACGCATCTTGGTTTGTATCGCTTCAAACGACTGCCATTCGGGTGTGCATCCGCCCCTGCATTGTTTCAGCAATATCTACAAACTGTTTGTGCGTCGGTCCCTATTGCAGCAAACTATCTGGACGATATTGTGATCTCCGGACAGACAGAAGAAGAATATTTAGCCAATCTCAGAACATTATTTCCGGTCTTGCGACAAAATGGTCTTCGCTTGCGGAAGGACAAATGTATGTTTTTTGCTCGTGACCTACCCAACCTGGGACATGTTCTCAATGCCCAAGGCGTACATCCCAGTCCCGAGCACCTCCGTGCCATACAAGACTTGCCTTCGCCGCAGAATTTGAAGCAGCTATAGAGTGTGCTGGGAAAAATAAATTACTATAACAAATATGTTCCCCATGCCTCTTCCATTTCAGCTCTGCTACATCGCTTACGCCGTAAAGGTGTTCCGTTCGTCTGGACGACGGAATGCAGACGCGCCTTTCGCCAGTTGAAATCAGCGTCACTTTCCAACACTTGCCTTACGCCATTCAGTCCCCAGAAACCCCTTTTGTTGATGGTGGATGCATCGGATTTCGGGATCGGTGCTGTGCTTGCGCACAAAGATGGATCGAATGATCGCCCTATTGCCTTTGCGTCCAAATTGCTCTCGTCTGCGCAAAGACATTATTCAGAGATCGAGAAAGAAGCATTGACTCTCGTATTTGGTGTTGCTAAGTTTCATGATTTCTTGTATGGTCGTCACTTTACCATCATCACAGACCACAAACCTTTGACATCGCTTTTTAATCCGAACAAGCCTGTACCTCCACGTACAGCGCAGAAATTCATTCGCTGGTCTATTTTCCTCTCGCAGTACCGCTATGATATCTTGTATCAGTCCACTGCTAAGCACAGAAACGCCGATGCGTTGTCCCGTTTGCCTGTTGCTGAGGAAAGAGCATGCGATTCCTCCGAACTTGCTTGCATGTTCATTGATGCGGAAACCGATGACGTGGTCGATTCGTTTCCGATTGATTTTCGTCGTGTAGCTACAGCCACAGCTGCTGACCCTGTCCTTGATACCGTTCTGCGTTTTGTTGCTACGCAATGGCCCTTGTCAAAAACACGGATCGGGTACCCGTTGGTTCGCCGATTTTTTGCTCACAGGGAGAGACTTTTTGTTCTACGTGATGTTTTGCTGTTGCGTCAGGTAATGATCAGTCCAGGGTCGTGGTCCCACGTTCGTTACAGTCCTCTGTCTTACTGCTTCTCCACCAAGGACATTGGGGTATAGTGCGCACGAAACAACTTGCTCGTCAGCACTGTACTTGGTTCGGAATCGATGCTGCGATTACGAATATGTGCTCTTCTTTCATGGCGTGTGCCGAACAACAATCCGCACAACCGCGGAAATTCTTTGCATGGCCGAAAACCACTTCCCCTTGGCAACGCTTACCATCGATTTTGCTGGTCCATTCTGGAATGCTCGATGGTTGGTTCTGGTCGATTCATTCAGTAATTTTCCTTTTGTTGTCCGGATGTCTTCCACGACGTCATCTGCCACCATCAAGGCGTTATCTGCTATATTTTGCATTGAAGGTCTGCCACAGACTATTGTTTCCAACAATGGCCCACAATTCATGTCCGCAGAATTTCAGTTACTTTGTGCAAGGCCAATAGTATTTAACATCTGACAACCGCGCCGTTTTCGCCACAGTCAAACGGTGCCGCTGAACGATTGGTCAGGACTTTCCAGTCACAGATGTTGAAGTTGAAAGAGTCGCATTCTCGGGAGGACGCGTTATTGCTCTTTTTGTCCTCGTATCGCTCTCAGCCCCGAGATGGTCGCTCGCCGGCTGAGTTGCTCCACGGTCGTCATCATCGAACCTTGATGTCTTTGCTATATCCGCCGCATCAGGTTCCTGTGCAGCGGCAGACGCCTGCTTTTGCTCCAGGCGACGTTTTCTACTATCGTCACTATCGAGGTTCACGGCGTTGGCTGGAAGGGCGCATTCTTCGCTGCCTCGGCTGAGCTATGTATCTGGTTTTGGTGGCCTCTGGTGAGGTGCGTCGGCATCTCAATCAGCTGCGCCTCTGTCGTCGCACGGGTTCTGCCGCTCTCCGTCTGCTTTCAGCGACGGTGCCGTCCGGTCAGCACCCTGGGGACCCATCTACTGGCTCGCCTCAGCCCCAGGTGTTACCGACGCTGCCTTCCATTTTGCCCCATGGCGACGCGCCGCCGCCGCTGCCGCCGCCTCCGGACCAAATGTCGTCTTCGCCCGTCGGGTGCCCCAGCCCGATGGAGGTCGACCCTTCGGCCCCTCCTGTCTCTCTACGGGCGCATACACCGCATGTTGACGTGCACACTGGAGCAGGTTTTCAGGCGCTTCCTAGCTCCCCTCGGTCCGAATGGCAGGGTGCGGGTGGCACAGCCTCGCCTGTTGTTAGGCTCCCCACCTCGTCGCATACGTCAACATGGGGTCCTTCCCCCGGCGGGCGGAAGCCTTATGCCACAACCGTCCGCCGATTTGCGGTGGAGGAATGTGGTGTCACCGCCAGACACCACACTTGCTAGGTGGTAGCCTTTAAATCGGCCGCGGTCCGGTAGTATACGTCGGGCCCGCGTGTCGCCACTATCAGTGATTGCAGACCGAGCGCCGCCACACGGCAGGTCTAGAGAGACTTCCTACCACTCGCCCCAGTTGTACAACCGACTTTGCTAGCGATGGTTCACTGACAAAATACGTTCTCAATTGTCGAAACGATAGTTAGCATAGCCTTCAGCTACGTCATT
The DNA here is from genome assembly GCF_021461385.2 of Schistocerca piceifrons. NCBI lineage: Eukaryota > Metazoa > Arthropoda > Insecta > Orthoptera > Acrididae > Schistocerca > Schistocerca piceifrons. The sequence continues at coordinate 357,039,159 of NC_060141.1, read as the reverse complement.
TGCTACGACCTAGGAAGGTGCCATGTTCAGTTACTATTGATATTGTAAATAATGTACAGACAAGAGCTACGTTCAACATTAATGGATTAAAGTTAAGTATTCCACCATCTGCGTCCGTTTTTCTAAGTTCTAATTTCCTTGTCCTGTTCCAGACCTCACGCCAGACTGCGTGAGTTCAAATGGCTCTGAGCACTATGGGACTTAACATCTATGGTCATCAGTCCCCTAGAACTTAGAACTACTTAAACCTAACTAACCTAAGGACAGCACACAACACCCAGCCATCACGAGGCAGAGAAAATCCCTGACCCCGCCGGGAATCGAACCCGGGAACCCGGGCGTGGGAAGCGAGAACGCTACCGCACGACGACGAGATGCGGGCGACTGCGTGAGCTTAAACGCGTGCCTTTCGGCTTCCTCTATTCATATGGGTTACCTCTCCTGCCAATCCACAACACAAATAATTGAGGACGTAGGTTGCAAGTGCTACTCTGAGATGAAGAGGTTAGCACAGGAAAGGAATTCGTGGCGGGCAGCATCAAACCAGTCAGTAGACTGATGACCAAAAAAAAAAAAAAAAAAAAAAAAAATAGACACACTTAAAGAAGAAACTTACAACAAATTACAGGATATCACTGAAATGCATAAGCGTGATATTACTGACTTAGCGACAGAATCAATGCAGTACTTCCACCTGCGTCAATTGTTAAGTTACAACAAACTTCCGCTGCTCATTCTGAGCACATACAGGCCTTAGAATCATCTACTGAATCAATGATATCTGACGTCACTCAACCTAAAACAAAGGTCAGTGAACAGGGTGAGCAATTCCACTCACAATTAGAAAACATAAAGGAAAGAGTACCGACTTTGGAAACTCATGCCGAAAATGAATTAGATCAGACAACCCCAGTTCCCTTTTGACAGACAACTGAATACCAAGCTGTGACTAAATTTAAGAGTAAACAAGTCACTATTAATGAACAACAAAAACTCAACTCAGTTCGTAGTAAACTTTCCGATACTTCAGAAACAATTGCAGGACGACATTGCACCTCGTAATTTTGTCCCAGAACAGCAGGAAAATCCTTTGGCATACCAGCAACAACAGCCCCCATTTTTATCTTCACAGGCTCGATTTGCACATGATAACCCTGTACAAAGTAATACCTTCGCAGGCAATTTTCCTTTGCCCCATGATGCTCCTTCTATTCTTGTGCTAACTGCACAGATCCCCCCACAAAATTCTGGTCCAGTGGACCAGGGAGTTATGAAAGGTATGTGCTAACGTCTGATCAGGTTTGATCCAGATAATAAAGTCTGTAGTTGCCAACCGCAAAGTGAAATCAGTATAATATCTTTCAGTAGGAGGATCTTTGATGGTTAAGAGAGCTGGCCACAAGCAGTAAAAGACTGGGGAGTCACAGCCAGGTCCCCGGAGGAAGCAGAGCTGTGCCGACAGCTTTAAGGTAAGGGCTTGTGCTGTGCAATTACATTGAGCAAACTTAAGCATGTAAATGAGAGGAGATATATAATGATTACAAGATGAATTTTTTTAGATAATGTTGAGAGTTAGGATTTGTATGTCCAAGGTTTGACACAGAAAGCGTTTTGTAAAATTTTTTGTAAGAGTGATTTCTGCTACAAAATCTTGTAAATGCTAATTTTTCTCTATGTCTTGAAATTTTAACATTGTGTTTAAATCGAACAGCCTGAATCATAATCCACATCCTTTGCTTGTACTTATTACGAAAATGAGTAGTAAACTAAAGTTACCCACCAATGAAAGAATGGAAAGAAAATAAGGCCTCTGTGCAATATACAGGGTGTCACAGAAAGGTACGGCCAAACTTTCAGGAAACATCCCTCACACACAAAAAAAGAAAGTATGTTACGTGGACATGTGCCTGGAAATGCTTGCTTTCCATGTTAGAGCTCATTTTATTACTTCTCTCCAAATCACATTAATCATGGAATGGAAACACACAGCAACAGAACGTACCAGCGTGACTTCAAACACTTTGTCACAGGAAATGTTCAAAATGTTCTCCGTTAGCGAGGATACATGCATCCACCCTCCGTCGCATGGAATGCCTGATGCGCTGATGCAGCTCTGGAGAATGGCGTATTGTAAGACAGCCGTCCACAATACGCGCACGAAGAGTCTCTACATTTGGTACCGGGGTTGCGTAGACAAGAGCTTTCAAATGCCCCCATAAACGAAAGTCAAGAGGGTTGAGGTCAGGAGAACGTGGAGGGCATGGAATTGGTCCGCCTCTACCAATCCATCGGTCACCGAATCTTTTGTTGAGAAGCGTACGAACAGTTCGACTGAAATGTGCAGGAGCTCCATCGTGCATGAACCACATGTTGTGTTGTACTTGTAAAGGCATATGTTCTAGCAGCAGAGGTAGAGTATCCCGTATGAAATCATCATAACGTGCTCCATTGAGCATGGGAAGGCCTGCCCAAACGTTCACAGAAAATCTGCGTTGATGACGTGATTGCACAATTGCATGCGGATTCTCGTCATGTTGATTGTGAAAATTTACAATTTGATCACGTTGGAATGAAGCCTCATCCGTAAAGAGAACATTTGCACTGAAATGAGGATTGACACATTTTTGGATCAACCATTCACAGAAGTGTACCCGTGGAGGCCAATGAGCTGCTGATAGTGCCTGCACACGCTGTACATGGTACGGAAACAACTGGTTCACCCGTAGCACTCTCCATACAGTGACGTGGTCAACGTTACCTTGTACAGCTGCAACTTCTCTGACGCTGACATTAGGGTTATCGTCAACTGCACGAAGAATTGCCTCGTCCATTGCAGGTGTCCTCGTCGTTCTAGGTCTTCCCCAGTCGCGAGTCATAGGCTGGAATGTTCCGTGCTCCCTAAGACGCCGATCAATTGCTTCGAACGTCTTCCTGTCGGGACACCTTCGTTCTGGAAATCTGTCTCGATACAAACGTACGGCGCCACGGCTATTGCCCCGTGCTAATCCTTACATCAAATGGGCATATGCCTACTCCGCATTTGTAACCATTGCACTGACTGCAAAACCACGTTCGTGATGAACAGTAACCCTGTTGATGCTACGTACTGCTGTGCTTGATGCTAATACTGTAGAGCAATGAGTCGCATGTCAACACAAGCACCGAAGTCAATATTACCTTCCTTCAAATGGGCCAACTGGCGGTGAATCGAGGAAGTACAGTACATACTGACGAAACTAAAATGAGCTCTAACATGGAAATTAAGCGTTTCTGGACACATGTCCACATAACATCTTTTCTTTATTTGTGTGTGAGGAATGTTTTCTGAAAGTTTGGCCGTGCCTTTTTGTAACACCCTGTATATGTCCAGTTCATGGTTTGAAATCGATTTTGGTATAACTAAAGCTATCAGAGCAAACTTATTTCAAATAACAAATTTTATGCCATTGCACAACTGGCATTATTTAAGGCAAGATATAATTTTATTAATTAAACTTCAGGGCAAAGTTAATTTTTCAGTACCATGATAATGCCATTGCACAAACGACATTACTCTCTTAAACTTGACTGCTGAGTCAAATACATGTTTCATTACTGTCAAAATGGAGGAGTGCAAGAAATAAGTTTGCAGACACAGTCAGATGCAGGTTGGTTGAATAATTACTTTGGAACAATTTTATCATTGATAGTTTCACTAATTAAAAGGAAACAATTTTGGTTAGATACTTTCACTTTTAAAGATGAATTTTATCCATGATACTTTCAATATTCATTGAGTAGTTTTTGCATTTTAACATACTGTTTGCAACCGTGCGTCCTTGGCTTGACGATGCCCACTTCCTTTTTTTTGTCATTCTTTGCTTGGCATAATGAGAGTAAATCATAGCATTAATCGTTGCCCACTCTTTCAGTGTACAGTTGAATATAGCTCAAACGATTGTTGTCCCATATCTTGGAACTCTGATGCCTCGAAGATGAGGCTTTGTCCAGGAACTGTGATAAATGCATCCTCATTGTTAGACTGTGGTATGAGTTATGCGACCTTTAATTAATAATTATTTGTGTATATGTTTCCACCAGGGAAATGTTGTCTGATAAATGTTTTTCTAAGTGTTGTCGGCGGAAGTTCTCTGTTTTGGTCTGAATAAACTGTCACCAGTTACTATAAAACAATTTTGCCATGATTTTACCATCATTCATACCATTTCTCATTCAGCCACAAGCGTCTGTCCTCGAAAGCTCGATGCCGATAGATAATTAGTATGACTTTATAGGAAAATAGAAACCAGAACAAATTATGTGCAATAAGATAACGAATTGCGCTATTTTCGTTGCGTTACCTTCTCTGAGATGCTTCTGTATCCATTGTGCTAAACCGCTAATTGATTCATTTGCTCTGCTATATTCGAGTATATTAATATTTCTGTAGTAAAAGTGTGCTGAAAGGTGAATGTGACATAATCGGAGGCGCTCCTAATGCTTCGATATATGTGCGAAAATCAGTTCCTTCATTTAGCGTCACTGTCAGGAAGTGTAATAACAAACCTTACAACCCCTAAACACATAGAGTTTTTTTGTTATGTATACAATGTGTTATGGTATCTGTGATTGTGTTAACGATTTACAAACATGATGACTTATTGTGACAGGTCCTGAGGGTAAATACTTATTTACAGTAATCTTCATCTGTGCAACAAATGACCTCAGTGGCTCGTTTGATTCACAGTGCCCTTGAAATTTTTTTCGGCATGCATTCCACCTTCACTACCTTCTTTGTGTTCATCACTGTTTTCCTTATAGTTCACTGTGACATTCTCCGGAGGCAGCGGAATCGGTAGTCCTTCCTGTGATACACGGGCTTTAGAGCACTGCACAGTATTCATTGTTTTCGAGGTGGTCCCATCTATTTTTGTTAGACAACAAAAATCCGTTGTGTTGTCCATTGATTCCCACCAAATAGTAGGAACAGCGAAGAACATGTAACTTTATTCTTTTAACCAGCCTTTCATGACTGTAGTGTGTGAAAACAGCATATGTTGGTTTCCCTGTTCTTGCTCCAGTCACAATACTTAGTTCGCAGCGCATCTATAAAAGAGGATTGAGCTTTCGTTTTTGCTGTTTCAGAGATAACTCTTCACTGACAGAACTAACAGAATTTGCGCTATTTACACTAGTATGAGTCATTCTTCCTCTGAATTAACAAAAAGCACAACAAACTTTGACAATTTTAGAACAATAGGCAGTCACTTCCAGCAATTTAAGGAACTCTCAATGGTGACCTTCGAGTGTCAACAAGTGCAACGTAATTCTGAGCGTTCAGGCGTGACTCACTGCCAAAGATGACAAACGATATCCATTCGAGGATCATTTGTGGTAGTTCCTTGTACATATTTCAGTTGTTTTTCTACAGTTAAATCCGCAGAATATTTAAGTTAAACCAACGACAAATAAACTCTCTGCTTACAAGGATTCTGATAGAGAACAACATGTCATGCAAACTGAGGCCGATAGCCGAAAACAGAATTCATATCCGACTACTACTCCCAGGACGTAGTACACAGAACCACTCACATTCTTTGCAACAAAAATGTTTTGTGACTAGTCTAACATTACATAGTCTCTTGAGAAGATTCAGGCGAAAGGAACGTTGTGAATTACGGCTGCCTGTTTCATCGAACGTGACAACCACGTATTATCGTTTGGCTTGAGTGAGACCACATGTCAGTAGGTTGTGTAGGTTTTTATGATGGTAACGCCACGTAGCGCTCTGTATGAAAATCACTGACTGTGCTGTGTGCAGTCTGTGGCTGGTTGGCATTGTTGAAATATTCGATATTGTAGTGATGGGCAGTGCATAGTGTTGCGCAGTTGGAGGTGAGCCGCCAGAAGTGGTGGATGTGGGGAGAGAGATGGCGGAGTTTTGAGAGCGGATGATCTGGACGTGTGTCCATGAGAGAGAGAGTAAATTTGTAAGACTGGATGTCATGAACTGATATATATATATATATATATATATATATATATATATATATATATATATATATATATATATAATGACTTTTCAACACTGTTAAGGTAAATATATTGTTTGTTCTCTATCAAAATCTTTCATTTGCTAAGTATGCCTATCAGTAGTTAGTGCCTTCAGTAGTTAGAATCCTTTATTTATTTGGCAGTATTGGCGTTCACTGTATTGTAGTAGTTCGAGTAACGAAGATTTTTGTGAGGTAAGTGATTCATGAAAGGTATAGGTTATTGTTAGTCAGGGCGATTCTTTTGTAGGGATTATTGAAAGTCAGATTGCGCTGGGCTAAAAATATTGTGCGTCAGTTTACTGATGATCTGAATAAGTAAAGAGAGAAATGTCTGTGCACGTTCAGTTTTGCTCAGCTGTTTGAAAATCAAATAACGCAAGGGGTTTATCAGCACAGTGATTCATTAATTTTTCTAAGGGGACGTTTCATATTTCGACCCTTAGCCGAGGATACCTCACTGGAATCTTCTGATTTTATCTTGTAGTTTGTGTAATTAGTGTAGCTATTGTTTATTGCCAGCGCGTAATTGTAGAGAGAATCTTCTTTGTAGTTGTAGTTTTTCATTGTTGTACAGTAAAACAGATGTGGCATGCATGTAGATTTGCACCAAGTATTTCGCAGCTGTGCTTGCAATTAATTACATACTATTTCCAGTGCTATGTTAATATGTTTTCTTATTTTGCTCTTCAAATTGTGCTTTTCTGTGTTGTTATTGTGGTCTTCAGTCCTGAGACTGGTTTGATGCAGCTCTCCATGCTACTCTATCCTGTGCAAGCTTCTTCATCTCCCAGTACCTACTGCAACCTACATCCTTCTGAATCTGCTTAGTGTATTCATCTCTTGGTCTCCCTCTACGATTTTTACCCTCCACAGTGCCCTCCAATGCTAAATTTGTGATCCCTTGATGCCTCAAAACATGTCCTACCAACCGATCCCTTCTTCTAGTCAAGTTGTGCCACAAACTTCTTTTCTCCCCAATCCTATTCAATACCTCCTCATTAGTTACGTGATCTATCCACCTTATCTTCAGCATTCTTCTGTAGCACCACATTTCGAAAGCTTCTATTCTCTTCTTGTCCAAACTAGTTATCGTCCATGTTTCACTTCCATACATGGCTACACCCCATACAAATACTTTCAGAAACGACTTCCTGGCACTTAAATCTATACTCGATGTTAACAAATTTCTCTTCTTGAGAAACGCTTTTCTTGCCATTGCCAGTCTACATTTTATATCCTCTCTACTTCGACCATCATCGGTTATTTTACTCCCTAAATAGCAAAACTCCTTTACTACTTTAAGTGTCTCATTTCCTAATCTAATTCCCTCAGCATCACCCGACTTAATTTGACTACATTCCATTATCCTCGTTTTGCTTTTGTTGATGTTCATCTTATATCCTCCTTTCCAGACACTGTCCATTCCGTTCAACTGCTCTTCCAAGTCCTTTGCTGTCTGTGACAGAATTACAATGTCATCGGCGAACCTCAAAGTTTTTACTTCTTCTCCATGAATTCTAATACCTACTCCGATTTCTTCTTTTGTTTCCTTTACTGTTTGCTCAATATACAGATTGAATAACATCGGGGAGAGGCTACAACCCTGTCTCACTCCTTTCCCAACCACTGCTTCCCTTTCATGCCCCTCGACTCTTATAACTGCCATCTGGTTTCTGTACAAATTGTAAATAGCCTTTCGCTCCCTGTATTTTACCCGTGCCACCTTCAGAATTTGAAAGAGAGTATTCCAGTCAACATTGTCAAAAGCTTTCTCTAAGTCTACAAATGCTAGAAACGTAGGTTTGCCTTTTCTTAATCTTTCCTCTAAGATAAGTCGTAAGGTCAGTATTGCCTCACGTGTTCCAACATTTCTACAGAATCCAAACTGATCTTCCCCGAGGTCGGCTTCTACCAGTTTTTCCATTCGTCTGTAAAGAATTCGCGTTAGTATTTTGCAGCTGCGACTTATTAAACTGATAGTTCTGTAATTTTCACATCTGTCAACACCTGCTTTCTTTGGGATTGGAATTATTATATTCTTCTTGAAGTCTGAGGATATTTCGCCAGTCTCATACATCGTGCTCACCAGATGGCAGAGTTTTGTCAGGACTGGCTCTCCCGAGGCCATCAGTAGTTCTAATGGAATGTTGTCTACTCCCGGGGCCTTGTTTCGACTCAGGTCTTTCAGTGCTCTGTCAAACTCTTCACGCAGTATCTTATCTCCCATTTCGTCTTCATCTACATTCTCTTCCATTTCCATAATATTGTCCTCAAGTACATCGCCCTTGTATAAACCCTCTATATACTCCTTCCACCTTTCTGCTTTCCCTTCTTTGCTTAGAACTGGGTTGCCATCTGAGCTCTTGATATTCATACAAGTGGTTCTCTTCTTTCCAAATGTCTCTTTAATTTTCCTGTAGGCAGTATCTATCTTACCCCTAGTGAGACAAGCCTCTACATACTTACATTTGTCCTCTAGCCATCCCTGCTTAGCCATTTTGCACTTCCTGTCGATGTCATTTTTGAGACGTTTGTATTCCTTTTTGCCTGCTTCATTTCCTGCATTTTTATATTTTCTCCTTTCATCAATTAAATTCAATATTTCTTCTGTTACCCAAGGATTTCTATTAGCCCTCGTCTTTTTACCTACTTGATCGTCTGCTGCCTTCACTACTTCATCCCTCAGAGCTGCCCATTCTTCTTCTACTGTATTTCTTTCCCCCATTCCTGTCAATTGTTCCCTTATGCTCTCCCTCAAATTCTCTACAACCTCTGATTCTTTCAGTTTATCCAGGTCCCATCTGCTTAACTTCCCACCTTTTTGCAGTTTCTTCAGTTTCAATCTGCAATTCATTGTTGTACAGTAAAACAGATGTGGCATGCATGTAGATTTGCACCAAGTATTTCGCAGCTGTGCTTGCAATTAATTACATACTATTTCCAGTGCTATGTTAATATGTTTTCTTATTTTGCTCTTCAAATTGTGCTCTTCTGTGTTATCGTGTGAATTATTGTGACAATAATGGCGTGTGAAAAACGTAATTCTAGGCTCCAAAGTAAACTGAGAAATGACAGTGAAGACGAGAGTAGTGTGTTAGCACCACCGTGTAATGAGTTAACTAATGTTTAACATTGTAATTTGGTAATTGTGCATAAGGAAATGGAGCGGGCGGCAAATTATGGTGTAGACAGTGAAACAATTAATGAACAGGGAAGCATTATCGATCGATCGGTCGGCAACAGCTCGCCTCAGGATTCCGAAATGACAGGACACAATCTTGTAAATACTGTAGATTCAGGTTTTGCGTCCTCACCGTTTTCTCAAATAAGTCAAGACACATTTTCTGCTTTTCGAAATGCGAATATTGCCGGTTCAAATGTACTGCCGAATAGCACTGCGGAACATGTTTCAGACACCAGTGCATTGTTATTACAATTAATGCTACAAATGGGACAAAAGCTTCAAACGTTAGACACAATGGAACAAAATGTTCAAAAGTTAGCCGCAATGGAACAAAATCTTCAAAAGCTAGACACATCAATGGAACAAAATCAGAGACAAACACAGCAACAGCTTCAAAAGTTAGACTCAATGGAACAAACACTTGAACAAACACGTGAAGGTTTAACTGCTGAGTTACTTAAAATAGAATCTAAATGTCAAAGGGTCTGTAATGACGTAAAATCACAAATGTGTGAGCATTTTCAACCTATGTTTTCGCGTCATGAAAATGCATTGCAGAATCACGAAGCAGCCATAAAAGAACTGCAAACTATTGTTCACGAAAATCACGACACCTTGCAAGCTAAAATTGACTCCGTTGCATCTACCGACTCGGTTACACAACTTGCAAAAACTCAGGAAAACTTAAAGAACACAGTAGATGCGATTTCAACGCAAATGGACACACTGAAACTTGACTCAGAAAAACACACTGAGGAAATACGTTCACCATCAGAGAAAGTAGTCGAGCTTACGGATCAGCTAAATAATTTACACTCCTGGAAATTGAAATAAGAACACCGTGAATTCATTGTCCCAGGAAGGGGAAACTTTATTGACACATTCCTGGGGTCAGATACATCACATGATCACACTGACAGAACTACAGGCACATAGACACAGGCAACAGAGCATGCACAATGTCGGCACTAGTACAGTGTATATCCACCTTTCGCAGCAATGCAGGCTGCTATTCTCCCATGGAGACGATCGTAGAGATGCTCGATGTAGTCCTGTGGAACGGCTTGCCATGCCATTTCCACCTGGCGCCTCAGTTGGACCAGCGTTCGTGCTGGACGTGCAGACCGCGTGAGACGACGCTTCATCCAGTCCCAAACATGCTCAATGGGGGACAGATCCGGAGATCTTGCTGGCCAGGGTAGTTGACTTACACCTTCTAGAGCACGTTGGGTGGCACGGGATACATGCGGATGTGCATTGTCCTGTTGGAACAGCAAGTTCCCTTGCCGGTCTAGGAATGGTAGAACGATGGGTTCGATGACGGTTTGGATGTACCGTGCACTATTCAGTGTCCCCTCGACGATCACCAGTGGTGTACGGCCAGTGTAGGAGATCGCTCCCCACACCATGATGCCGGGTGTTGGCCCTGTGTGCCTCGGTCGTATGCAGTCCTGATTGTGGCGCTCACCTGCACGGCGCCAAACACGCATACGACCATCATTGGCACCAAGGCAGAAGCGACTCTCATCGCTGAAGACGACACGTCTCCATTCGTCCCTCCATTCACGCCTGTCGCGACACCACAGGAGGCGGGCTGCACGATGTTGGGGCGTGAGCGGAAGACGGCCTAACGGTGTGCGGGACCGTAGCCCAGCTTCATGGAGACGGTTGCGAATGGTCCTCGCCGATACCCCAGGAGCAACAGTGTCCCTAATTTGCTGGGAAGTGGCGGTGCGGTCCCCTACGGCACTGCGTAGGATCCTACGGTCTTGGCGTGCATCCGTGCGTCGCTGCGGTCCGGCCCCAGGTCGACGGGCACGTGCACCTTGCGCCGACCACTGGCGACAACATCGATGTACTGTGCAGACCTCACGCCCCACGTGTTGAGCAATTCGGCGGTACGTCCACCCGGCCTCCCGCATGCCCACTATACGCCCTCGCTCAAAGTCCGTCAACTGCACATACGGTTCACGTCCACGCTGTCGCGGCATGCTACCAGTGTTAAAGACTGCGATGGAGCTCCGTATGCCACGGCAAACTGGCTGACATAGACGGGGGCGGTGCACAAATGCTGCGCAGCTAGCGCCATTCGACGGCCAACACCACGGTTCCTGGTGGGTCCGCTGTGCCGTGCGTGTGATCATTGCTTGTACAGCCCTCTCGCAGTGTCCGGAGCAAGTATGGTGGGTCTGACACACCGGTGTCAATGTGTTCTTTTTTCCATTTCCAGGAGTGTATCTACGAAGGTAGATGATAATCTGAATGACACAAGACCGGTAGCCTTTAACGACACAGAAGACTACGAACAAATTAGGAAATTCAAACAAAATCAGAATCAAATTAATACCAACACAAAAGAGAAATCCGGGAAGTACAAGATCAGTTGGCACAAGTAATACAAATATTACTATTTCAGAGGAGACTCGCGCTCCAACACGGGAAGAGGGACTTAGAAATACGGAAAAGCCGCAAAATAATAACACAGGGCATTTCGGAGATTATGAAAGTTGGCAAGGTGTACCGAATTTTGAGCTGGAACCGCCGGCACGACGTAACAATGACTGATATGCGACTCGCCGACACGATGACTTTAAATATAAGCTGTTCATTACTACACGTAAATTCAAAACATTTAAGATCTCTGTCAACGACATTCATCCACAAGCATGGCTTCATCAATTCTCTCATTGTTTTCCTCCCAACTGGTCATTGGAGCACAGGTTAGAATTTATGTGTGGCTACTTAGAGAATGAACCCTCTGCAAGAATGTGATCGGTCAGTCACGATTGTGACAGTGAAGGAGAATTTTATCATGCCTTCCTCTCAGCACATATTGGTCTCAAGCTACCCAAGACCGAGTAAAACATAGCATCTTGATGATGAAACATTTCGAACAATCTGAATTTTCCAGTCTTGTGAAGTATTTTGAAGACATGTTGCATAAGAATCAGTACCTGTCAAACCCATACAGCCCCTCAGAACTCATCCGCATTTGCTTCATCAAATTGCCTGAACATTTACGACATATTATTTTGGCAGGACGTTGCAAAGACGGCACTGAACCTTTTCAGGGACTGTTACAAGAATTGGAAATTGACACTGACAATTGCGGGACGCGAAAACAGGAACACGCAATTACAGGTCACATCCGTCACAATTCCGCGGTGAAAGAAATAATAAATGGACACGACAAGGCTATTCTAACAACGTAAATAGCGACCAAAGCAGACACCACCCGTATGACAACCATTGGCAGAGTAGTAATAATTACAGCGAAAGATCGCATTTCCATAGTAATGAATACGACGGAGACAATTAGGGAAACAGATAATATGGGGACCAAAATAATTATTATCAAGGGAGACAGAATAACTTCAGACGCAACAGTCCACCGCGCAGTTACGATTCCGGGAGAAATTCTCCACCACATGACTGACAAACAAGAAACTATGGAATCTACCGATATGACGACAGATGATATAATTGTAACGACATACCTGAATTACATCAGGACTGGCGGAATTCAAACTGGACAGGGCCCTCTCGACAAGATGAATTTGTAGAAGTTAGATCTCCAAATCCTAATAACGACGAACGCCAACAAAAAGACAGACAATGACTCGCACTGCAGGCAGCCACGTGCGCAGGCCGGCTCAGAGAAAAATAACATAGACGCTAATCTCGTGGCAAATTTTAGCATTCCTTACCGACGTATACAACATGATAATTGCTTTGAAGTTGAAACTCTGCACACTAGAAAGGGTCAAATATTGCACCACATTTCACATGCAAAACCGTTTACTGAGAGATAATCTGCTTTCAACTTAGTCTTTGCTATAAAATTTTTCACTTCACATTACTAGTACGCTTTGTCACACTTAGATACTGTTAACATGCAGCAATGTTTTGAAGTTAACTATCCAGTCTAGAACCTAGGGAACATATTTAGACAGTAATTACGCATGCATTGTTATAGTGAACAGACGCCACAGTGTTATTGTGTGTGTACATTCTTGCTTGTTAGTTGCACGATTTCGTAACGACTATATGGCTCACATACTTAGAACATATATCGGTACTGCTAACGAGATTTTAATGCAACATTTTGGTTTACTTGAAAATATATTCTGGATTTAAAGTAGTTTCTGTGAGTTTAAAGATGACTTAGCATTTGGTTTCTTTGACAGCTACACGATTATATCAAGACGCTACTAATGTGTGACACAGTTTACATTGTTGCTTTTGTGGTGTATCTGTTTTATATGTGCACAGTTTTTATGTATTATTCTGGAAAGTAAAACATGTTTTAGTAGTAGCTTTTGTGGTGTAGCTACAATGAGACAGCCTTTTCCATAGCACAACAATATGTTACATTTTAGTACTTTCTTGATCATGGTAAGGTACGTAATAACTACGATATCTATACGCATACCATTTCACTTTTGTTTATTGCGAGTTAAGGTCATTGACATCTATAGAACTTTGCTTACGGACGACGATAATTACAACACTTGGCACATTTTTTACCCTAAAGTAATAACAGAGATTATCTTACAAGACACACAGTTTAGCGCTACAGTGCACGTATTTGAGTGATTAATTTTGTACTTAAAACATTTATATTTAAAGATTTTTGAATTACAAAGATACAAAGGTTTTCTGTGATACATTTTATTCCATTGCTGTAATCTGTAACACCTGAGGGTATGATTACATTACATAATTACATTATGATTTGTTAACATCGAGTATAGATTTAAGTGTCAGGAAGTCATTTCTGAAAGTATTTGTATGGAGTGTAGCCATGTATGGAAGTGAAACATGGACGATAAATAGTTTGGACAAGAAGAGAATAGAAGCATTCGAAATGTGGTGCTACAGAAGAATGCTGCAGATTAGGTGGGTAGATCACATAACTAATGAGGAAGTTTGTGGCACAACTTGACCAGAAGACGGGATCGGTTGGTAGGACATGTTCTGAGGCATCAAGGGATCACCAATTTAGTATTGGAGGGCACTGTGGAGGGTAAAAATCGTAGAGGGAGACCAAGAGATGAATACACTAAGCAGATTCAGAAGGATGTACATTGCAGTAGGTACTGGGAGATGAAGAGGCTTGCACAGGATAGAGTAGCATGGAGAGCTGCATCAAACCAGTCTCAGGACTGAAGACCACAACAACAACAACAACAATCCTCGGGGGGGTACACGCCTACTTTGTGTACTAAGTGTGTAGCGAGCGCTAGGAGCCCTAGCTAATACGGTATTTGCTTATACAACTTTACAAATCGGTACCATATTTCTCTAACACATAAATTACACAGCTATCTGATCATTTAACTGAGAGAGACAAACATTTTTTTACGTCAGTGACACATATTTTCGTAATTATACAGTTGGATAAATTCACACTTATGAAATCGTATTTTGTCTGTACTTTGTGAACTGTTCATATTTTTTTTGGAACCATTGTTATACTATGAGAGCTTTGAATGACGTATTTGGTAAGGGATCATGATTTTTGAAGTACGTTTGAGGTAGATGATTTTATTGAAGGTTTTGAAATTATTGCAGAAAGCTAACCCGTTTTTGAGATTTGGCTGAGGTTTTATGTTGTTATTATTACGATGACGATGTGTATTATCCTGTTAAGGTATGTTCATGGTCAATAAGATGATGCTTCTGTATATGAGGAATTTGAATATGCTATGTATTTATTATGATTATTGAAGAAGTGTCGACAAATATGTATATGTGTAATAAGGTAAGGAGTAATGAATAGTGGTTATGGTCACTGATATGTGAAAAAGGATGTTGCATACCAAGAATCGTACTTTAAGAGTTATGAAATGTGTGTACATGCCTGAATGTATCACAATGCCAGCGAAAATTTTTTGGACACTGTTATATTTATAGGATTTTGTTTCCACACATTTGTAACCCAAATTTTCGACCTGTGAAATTTTTTATATCAGACTATCACTGTAGTGCAAACTGCTGTCGTAAATATTTCGGTAAGAAAGCTAAGTGAGCTTGACGTTGTGGGCACCTAGCTGTGCCAGTCGCCTGGAGAAAAAGCCATTAGGTGGAGAAAAAAGAGGAAAGAGGCCATTAACTTCGCTATTGACATTCCTTTGTAGAAAGCATCGCAAATACGAGACGCTCATTACTTGGAAACATCTGATTACATTGTGGAGTGCGTACTTTGTGCTACTTACTGAAATGCTTATGGGAAATATTCTTACATCTGCACACCTGATTATGACGAGTGTCTTTCTACAAGAGTTGAGAGAATTTCTACCAACTTATGAAATGCCACATGACTATTGAATGATATTTTTATGCATTGCTTTGTACATAGTTGCTTATTGCATTTGATATCTCTTTTCCAGCTGTGTTGCAGCATTGGTTTTATAAAATAAAATTAAATGCATTTGATAATGTGAACACTTTCTGTCAACAGATCTGTTAAATAATAATTTTATGATCCACATTCTTTATAAAAGGAGCATTTGGAAAGGAAATAACAATAAGAAGGAACTAGTAACAGTAACTGCATACATAATTTTCTTTCAAGTACTTGGTAATTTTTATGGTAGAATAAGTTGTTGTTGTGCACCCCTTTAATGACATAGACATTAAGATGTGAATAGATATTTCCCTTATAAGCATTTTTGTCTTTAGTGTAGTCTACTATTCTTTCTGCTTGAGCTTTGTCATGTTTAGGTATAAGTTATAGCATTTGCTGCTTCTGTTTGCCAGGCATGGTGCTACTGAATTTGACTTTGTATTAATCTGTTAAGCCAGGTTTACTACTGATTTATTTTTCTTGTTTGCTGCGCAGTGCCTTATATTAGTTGTAATATTGCAATTACTTTGCTAATTTAGATATAGTGCTGCTTGCTTTGCTAATTTACATTTTTTCGTCATTGCTGTTTGTGTTAATTGTTATGTGCTGCTGCATTGCCTCGTCCCTTAGTATATATATCTGAGCTCAGTAGATTTAAGTTAGCTTAAGAGGGAAGTTCTATGGAATGAAATGTTTGGTTTGGACTGCAGTACCTGACGTCTCACTGAAAACAAACCCTGTCCTTTCCTTTTGTGTTATTCCACTATGTGTTTATGTACCCTTATGTATTTGTGTTCTTCCTGTCTTTATATGTTCAGCTGACAGGAGATATGTTGTAGCTAGGCTCAATACCGTTTCTTCCAAATCCACCAGAAACAAACGCAAAATAATTTTATTTAAAAAAGCGGATAAAGTGTCACTAGAAGCCTTCCTAAGAGACAATCTCCATTCCTTCCGAACTGACTATGCAAATGTATACGAGATGTGGCTCAAACTCAAAGATATAGTAGCAACAGCAATTGAGAGATTCATACCTCATAAATTGGTAAGAGATGGAACTGATCCCCCATGGTACACAAAACAGGTCCGAACTCTGTTGCAGAGGCAACGGAAAAAGCATGCGAAGTTCAGAAGAACGCGAAATCCCAAAGATTGGCTAAAATTTACTGACGCGCGAAATTTGGCACGGACTTCAATGCGAGATGCCTTTAATGTTTTCCACAACGAAACATTGTCTCGAAATTTGGTAGAAAATCCGAAAAAATTCTGGTCGTATGTAAAGTACACAAGCGGCAAGACGCAGTCAATACCTTCGCTGCGCAGTGCCGATGGTACTGTTACCGACGACTGTGCCGCTAAAGCGGAGTTATTGAACGCAGATTTCCGAAATTCCTTCACCAGGGAAGATGAATGGAATATTCCAGAATATGAAACACGAACAGCTGCTAGCATGAGTTTCTTAGAAGTAGATACCTTAGGGGTTGCGAAGCAACTCAAATCGCTTGATACGGGCAAGTCTTCAGGTCCAGATTGTATACCGATTAGGTTCCTTTCAGATTACGCTGATACAATAGCTCCCCACTCAGCACTCATATACAATCAGTCGCTTACCGATAGATCTGTACCTACAGATTGGAAAATTGCGCAGGTCGCACCAGGGTTTAAGAAGGGTAGTAGGAGTAATCCATCTAACTACAGACCTATATCATTGACGTCGGTTTGCAGTAGGGTTTTGGAGCATATACTGCAATCAAACATTATGAATCACCTCGAAGGGAACGATCTATTGATACGTAATCAGCATGGTTTCAGAAAACATCGTTCTTGTGCAACGCACGAAGTAATGGCCGCTTTCGACAGGGGATCTCAAGTCGATTCCTTATTTCTAGATTTCCGGAAAGCTTTTGACACCGTTCCTCACAAGCGACTTCTAATCAAGCTGCGGGCCTATGGGGTATCGTCTCAGTTGTGCGACTGGATTCGTGATTTCCTGTCAGGAAGGTCGCAGTTCGTAGTAATAGACGGCAAATCATCGAGTAAAGCTGAAGTGATATCAGGTGATCCCCAGGGTAGCGTCCTGGGACCTCTGCTGTTCCTGATCTATATAAATGACCTGGGTGACAATCTGAGCAGTTCTCTTAGGTTGTTCGCAGATGATGCTGTAATTTACCGTCTAGTAAGGTCATCCGAAGACCAGTATCAGTTGCAAAGTGATTTAGAAAAGTTTTCTGCATTGTGTGGCAGGTGGCAATTGACGCTAAGTAATGAAAAGTGTGAGGTGATCCACATGAGTTCCAAAAGAAATCAGTTGGAATTCGATTACTCGATAAATAGTACAATTCTCGAGGCTGTCAATTCAACTAAGTACCTGGGTGTTAAAATTACGAACAACTTCAGTTGGAAAGACCACATAGATAATATTGTGGGGAAGGCGAGCCAAAGGTTGCGTTTCATTGGCAGGACACTTAGAAGATGCAACAAGTCCACTAAAGAGACAGCTTACACTACACTCGTTCGTCCTCTGTTAGAATATTGCCGCGCGGTGTGGGATCCTTACCAGGTGGGATTGACGGAGGACATCGAAAGGGTGCAAAAAAGGGCAGCTCGTTTTGTATTATCACGTAGTAGGGGAGAGAGTGTGGCAGATATGATACGCGAATTGGGATGGAAGTCATTACGGCAAAGACGTTTTTCGTCGCGGCGAGACCTATTTACGAAATTTCAGTCACCAACTTTCTCTTCCGAATGCGAAAATATTTTGTTGAGTCCAACCTACATAGGTAGGAATGATCATCAAAATAAAATAAGAGAAATCAGAGCTCGAACAGAAAGGTTTAGGTGTTCGTTTTTCCCGCGCGCTGTTCGGGAATGGAATGATAGAGAGATAGTATGATTGTTGTTCGACGAACCCTCTGCCAAGCACTTAAATGTGAATTGCAGAGTAGTCATGTAGATGTAGATGTAGATGTAGATGTAGAATTTTTCTAATACTATGTTATTTACTTTGTAAAACTGTTTAGACATTATTAATTCTGTTCTGTTTCAGTGCTCATGTGTGAAATTAATGTTTCGAAAACTGCTCTCATTATTTTATATATTTACTTATGTCATAATTCCTGTAACACTGATGTATATGTTATTTTGATTGTTTTGTAAACCCTGTATTACTACAAATGGTATCTGTATTATTATGTTCTTTAATGATGTATTTTGTACCTTTGTTATTGTATTCTCATGTTATAAAATTGTAATGGACACCAGTTCATCAAATTAAGTAACTTGTAACCATTCATTTCACTACACACATTTCTGTTGGTCATAGTATATGCACAATATGCGAGAAGTTGGGACTGTTAGTGTTTGCACATGTGTTAATAATTCAGCAAGGAATTGGCTAACAGCATTGCTGGTTCTTAGGACATTCCAAAAAAATTTTTTGTGGGTGCACAAGTGGTGGTTCGTGGAATTGCTACATTATCCGCAAGACTCTTCAATGGTGATTGTGCACCCGCACAGTCATAACGGATGGCTGCTAGCCATCTCTACAAGGACTACAGTGGGTCTACATCTTTGATGGCCCACCAATACCATTATTTCTACAAGGACTGCAGTGGGTCTGCACGTCTAGTGGCCCACCAATACCATAATCTCTACCAGGACTACAGTGGGTCTGCTCTGTAATGACCTGCCTACCAATATTCTTCAAAACTTCGACTGACTCTGCTGTGGGTTTGCTCTGTTGTGGCCCATTACCTGTCTGCATGTAAAGAGTCATCATTGTCTTTCCGTTGGAAGGACAACACTACTTCTTCAAGACTGCATGGAAATCCACTACTTCCGTGTGCATTTTCTTTTACTGCTCTGACTTCGAGAAAAAAAAAAACACTGCAATTTTACTGTGATGAATGATAAGGACTGTCTTTATGGCCTGTGATAAAATTTTAGCTTTTGACCAACATTGTATCAATCATTGCGTGCATTTGATTTCTTTTTTATTGTGATTGTAAAAAAAATTTCAAATCTGTATTGGCCACTGCCCAAAATAATTCGTAAAGTTTTTTGTGGGGAGCATGGGGGCTATGTAAGTAGACTGTTAATGTTTTATGTTGGTAACGCCATGTAGCGCTCAGTATGAAAATCACTGACAGTGCAGTCTGTGGCTGGTTGGCATTGTTGAAATATTCGCTATTGTAGTAGTGGGCAGTTGGATGTGAACAGCGCATAGGCGAGCCACCAGCAGTGGGAATGTGGGGAGAGAGATGGCGGAGTTTTGAGAGCGGATGATCTGGACGTGTGTCCATGAGAGAGAGTAAATTTGTAAGACTGAATGTCACAACAATATTTCACCAGGGAACGCCGGCAACAGCTGTTTGTGTATGCGAAATCGGTTGGAAACTTTCCTCATGTCAGCACGTTGTAGGTGTCACCACCGGCGCCAACCTTGTGTGAATGGTCTGAATAGCTAATCATTTGCATATCACAAAATCTTCTTCCTTAATAGTGTTCAAAAGTCATTGTATATATATATATATATATATATATATATATATATATATATATATATATATATATATATATATATCAGTTCATGACATTCGATTAAGGTATTCCAGACGATTTCATCAGAAGAAGACGCTTTCGTATCACCGTTGAACTTTATCTGGTATTGCACAGTATCTTCTTTATCTGGAAAACTTCGACAAGTGCAGAGGTACTCTTGTTACAAGGTAAATACTGAATAATCTAGTGAAGGCGAATTGCGAGTGACTCAACATCTTCAAGTGTTTCTTGTTGCCAAGGCGAATTCTGAGTGACTCAACATCTTCAAGGGTTCTTTTCGCCACAATTTAAGGCCGTTGGTATACACTCAGTTTATGTCTCTGTAGCAAAATGAGCTGCTAGGTTATTTTTCCCTAAATTTTTGAGAAATTTCTTCAGACTAAATACACAACCGTAACTGCCATATTAATTACCACCGCAGTGAGACAGACAGTAAAAAAAATTTAAAAAAGCGTTTTGTTCCACTTCTTGCACGATCTATACAAGTCGTGTGTTGAGTGTATTCGTATGGCTGTGCTTATAGTGTGGTGTTATTTATGAGTTGTGCATGAGAGGAGAGAGGATATGAACTCGGTGCTGGCCCATAGTATAGCAGGGCTTAACGTCACCATCCGACGGACTTATCACCATCAACAGTGTCATGTGCCCTCACTTCATGAGATACTAAGGTGAGTTTTAGAGCTTAATGTAGTTCGTTGGCATGAAGCCCTATTATTAGGAATTTTACGTCAGCACTTCTCCTCCCTGCTGGCCACATGCTGGAGGTGAAATATTTTCCACCATCAGGCTTCGAGCCTCTGAGTCGCGTGCCAACGGACGGCACGCGTTAGCAACCTCCACTAGATAGACAAGTTGTTGAGGAAAACGATCTTTCCTGCAGTAAATCCTTACAACGGTAACGCAGTAAACCTTTATGCTCCATGAATGACCGTATTTACAATTATTTCTGTGTCACAGTGTAGGTATTTCGCCTCCTTCTTCCGAAACGTGGCTATTTGTCAACCCTGTAACCGATAGCTATGGACTAGAGTGATCCATTTGTACTTTTATGAAAGTGTCACCAAAGCAGATTCTCATACATTAAGGCCCTGACCGAAACACCAAGGGGCCGGCCTGAGTGGCCGAGCGGTTCTAGGCGCTAAAGTCTGGAATCGCGCGACCGCTACGGTCGCAGGTTTGGATCCTGCCTCGGGCCTGGATGTGTTCGATGTCCTTAGGTTAGTTAGGTTTAAGTAGTTCTAAGTTCTAGGGGACTGATGACCTTAGCAGTTAAGTCCCATATTGCTCAGAGCCATTTGAAACACCAAGGATTTGTCTACCTTCATGAAATACCGTACAGTATGTTATTAATACACATATCTAAAACAATTTTGCAGCACACCAGTTCCCAGAACTCCTGAAGATAGACTTTGGATATTGTATAACAGACACAGCCCCTTTGACTATTCAGAGAAGTCACTAAACCCGCCCAAAGACGTAAACAACCATGCATGAGCAGCGCCTATTAGACAGCCAATGAGTTCCAGTAATTCCGCCAGGAAGGCGGTACACGGCTCATGTTGTCTGTAGTTCAACCATGCCAAAACGGTCAATACCGCGCTTCGATCGCGTCTGCATTGTTACTTTGTGCCAGGAAGGACTCTCAACAAGGAAATGCCCATACGTCTCGGAGTGAACCAAAGCGATGTTTTTCGGATATGGAGGAGATACAGAGAGACAATAACTGTCGATGACATGCCGTGCTCAGGCCGCCCAAGGGCTACTACTGCAGTGGATGAACGCTGCCTACGGATTATGGCTCGGAGCAATTCTGACAGCAACTCCACCATGTTAAATAATGCTTTTCATGCAGCCACAGGACGTCGTGTTACGACTCAAACCGTGCGCAATAGGCTGCATGATCCGCAACTTCACTCGCGACGTCCATGGCGAGGCCATCTTTGCAACCACGACACCATGCGGCGCGGTTGAGATGAGCCCAACAACAAGCCGAATGGATCGGTCAGGATGGGCTTCACATTCTCTTCACCAATGAATATCGCATATGTCTTCAACCACACAATTGTCGGAGAGTGTTTGGAGGCAACCCAGTCAGGCTGAACGCCTTAGACACACTGTCCAGCGAGTGCAACAAGGTGGGGGTTCGCTGATGTATTGGGGCGGCATTACGTGGTGTCGACGTACGCTGCTGGTGATCATGGAAGGCGGCGTAACGGTTGTACGTTAGGTGAATTCCACCCTCCTACCGACAGTGCAATCATATCGGCAGCATATTGGCGAGTCATTCGTTTTCATGGATGAGAATCCGCACCCCCCATCGTGCACATCTTCTGAATGACTTCCTTCAGCATAACCAAATCCCTCCACTAGAGTGGCCAGCATGTTCTTCAGACATGAACCCTATCCATCATGCCTGGGATAGATTGAAAAGGGTTGTTTATGGACGACGTGACCCACCAACCACTCTGAGATATCTACGCCGAATCGGCCGCTGTGGCCATGTGGTTCTAGGCGCTTCAGACCGGAACCGCGCTGCTGCTACGGTCGCTGGTTCGAATCCTGCCTCGGGCATGGATGTGTGTGATGTCCTTAGGTTAGTTAGGTTTAAGTAGTTCTAAGTTCTAGGGGACTGATGAACTCAGTCCCATAGTGCTCAGAGCCATTTGAACCACTTCAACCATCTACGCCAAATTGCCGTTGAGGAGTTGGACAATCTGGACCGACAGTGCCTTGATGACTTCTGAATAGTATGCCACGACGAATACAGGCATACATCAATGCAAGAGGACGTGCTACTGGGTATTAGAGATACCGGTGTGTATAGCAATCTGGACCACCACCTCTGAAGGTCTCTCTGTATGGTGGTACAGCATACGATGTGTAGTTTTCATGAGCAATTAAAAGGGCGCATATGATGTTTATGTTGATCTCTACCCCAATTTTCAGCATAGGTTCAGGAACTCTCGGAACCGAGGTGATGTAAATCTTTTTTGATGTGTGTGTGTATGTATATATATTATTTTATTTCAATTTTCATTTGTATATGAAAATGAACAAAATTATGCTTCACGTGATTGGCCATCAGAAACAGGGAGCCATCTTAGAGCTCAGAGGAACTTAATCAACAGATTGTCGTTTAAAAACAACAGAAAGGGAACTTGCAAAATGCGCTCGATAACATGGGAACCGAATCGAGGTCCAGTGCGTAGTCTACAGATGCCGGTGAAAGGCACTGGGATCAGGAGTGTTCTCTCCATCATCAAAGTAGTGAACATTGTGATCCAGGAGCCTTCGTTTTCATCTCAGGAAAAACGGTTAGTCCGGACGAATAAGAAATTCATCCGAGGAAGCATCTGCTGGCCCTAGGAAATGAAACGCCAACTGTAGACGAATTCAGGAAGAATGATCCGGTCCATAAGAGGCCAACCTGTGGGATAACGCTTTAGTTTGATGACATTCGTCACACGGATCAGTCGGACGAAGGTAGAAAGGCCTGTCGCCAGTCGCTATCAAACGATGAATGACCCTATACTATGATGAACACTAAGATGAGACCAGACAGATGAGACCAGACAGGGAAGCTATTTCAACAGGAAAGAGGCAAGATGGTTTTCCCCAACGGGATAATAAGTATCCACCAGATGCGTCTTTGAAAGGATATCAACAACTAAGAAACCGACAGTCACAAAATATTTGCGGATATGTCGTAATTTCGGGTTAATATGTCCAACATCAACAAATGACGTCAAACGTATCGCCTGAAGACAGGAAAATAAACGAGATGTAATGGAATATGGCACCTGTGTACCTGTTACGACATAGCACCGCACAAAGAAGGTGGACGCTGTATTATCCCTTCCTTTCTGTGGTTAATAATAATTATTATTATTATTAAGTGAAACACAAGAAAGGGATAATATTCTAGGTGGCCAAAGATAAATATTAATTTATATTTGAAATGAGAGCCAGGCTCCCTACAAATTATTTCAAATGCTTTCGGCGAAATGTAATGCAGGCTAACCTACAATAAATCGTATCTTTGAAATTATGCATTTTTTGACGAAATAAAATTAGTGGGGCTTTGCACTTTAGTTAATTGAATAACTTGAAATGATTCTTTCTGCTCCGGCTGTGGTGATATGTTACAAAAAGAAAAAAATTAAATACGCCGCGTAATGGCGGCCAACTTTTGCCAGTCAAAGGTCACCGTTGCTCGCTTCGCAGAGACCGAAAAAATGCTAAACAACTTCTTGAAATTATTAATTCAGGAAGAATTGTTTGCATCGGTTCTTTAAGTAGCACAGTGCACTCACTTTTTGTAAATATATTTCCCAGAATACGCACTTCAATTATTCGCTAAGTACGAGAACAAATAGAACAAAAGCTACCGCTTTACAATAACAAGCGTAGCTTACATACAGAAGAAGAAATGATCTGACTCGAAGTGATTTTAAATATCTTTTTTCTCTTATATGTAATGACAAAGATAATAATGTTAGTTTCGAGATCGTTATGCACTATGATCTCATCTAACATAAATAATGCCTTTTTATTACATTGCAATCGATATAGTCATTCTTTGAAGCTAATTTAATACAATTTCATAATTAATTTTACGTTTATGCTCATATAACATTATTCAGAATCCTTTTATTATTTACTTCAAATATGTCGGCTTGAATATTTCGAAAGGGACACTGTAGCTCCTTCACTTTAATATCGGGTAATATCGGGAAGAGCTAATCCTCTGAGCTTACGGGGTTGGCTATAACTGCATGCTGAACTCGAAAGATGTCTCGTTGCCACAAGAATCGACTGGACAGGCCATCATAACGGGAAGCGGGAAGATCTGTGCAATGAAGTACACTTCACTGAAAAATCTAAGAGCCGCACTTGGTAAAGGAGGCTATGGGAAGGCGTTTGTGTTCAAGAATAGCTCCCTCAACACGAGTCGTGACCGCTTGCCAGTTAAGTGGTGCCATTTTGGTCGGGTTGAGATCTGCTAAGATCCCAAAAATCTCGTGGCAATCAAGGAATTACCACTTCTTTAAAGCCTCGCAATGGCAGGAACGCATATTTGAGATCATTAATGTGGACACCAGCAAGGCGTCAAAAGGAAACCAGCGTATCCTTCACCCCGGAGAAGCCGGCATTTCGTTCTAAAACCATGACGTCGTCGAAGTAAGCTGGGACAGAGAATCGTTCTCCCAGTAGAGTCCAGCCACATAGTTGCGTGGCGGTACGCCGAAGCAGTGATTCTAAGAACAAAATAAAGGGTTACATGGATAAAGATGCTTATCTGGGGTAGAGCCCGTCGGATCGAAACCTGGGGGTAAGATGACCGTTCACAGCCACTGAACCGTGGATACCAGTGAAAAGATTGGCTAGGAGCAGGTGTGTGTCGTGAGTAAAACCCAAAGCGGTTACCACATTCATTAAAAATTGTGACTTTCACTGTCAAATGCTTTTCGGACGTCGCGAAAAAAGTAAGGCCGCGAGATGTTAATGGCCAGCTCAGCCACCGAAACGACATCTCGACATTGGATAACAGAAATTAGTATCGAGCGTCCGGGCACTCAACTTTAGTGAACGGCAATGATTTTGTCGAGGAACTAAGAGGGAAACAGATGTTTATAGTTCGAATGACAATTTTATAATAGAGGTTTAGGAGAATAGTCGGACGATTTCAGTCAAGATAAAGTCGACCCTTGCCTTACGGGATGAGGACAATTCTATCTTCATTGCAAAGGATCAAAAAGTCAAACACCCTGTATCACTTCACCGACCATTGAAGTTATTGTGATATCCATGAGAATCCAAAAATTAACATAGAACTCCTTAGGAATACCATCCAATGTAGGTGACTTACATGGCTGAGACCCAGTAACATCATCAGATACGAGTGGAAATCACAATAAAAGTCATTTAATTTCGGGGAGACGACACAATCCAGAAAAAGAGGAAAGATCGTCAGAAGAATTTCCTACCGGAAACTGGGCATCATACTGTCCAGTAAAATAGTTAATAACTAAATTGAAAATGTCACGGTGAGACGTTGACACTTGTTCATCGGCATTCATCTACATCTACATCTACATCCATACTCCGCAAGCCACCTGACGGTGTTAGGCGGAGGGTACCTTGAGTGCCGGCCGCGGTGGTCTAACGGTTCTAGGCGCGCAGTCCGGAACCGCGCGACTGCTACGGTCGCAGGTTCGAATCCTGCCTCGGGCATGGATGCGTGTGATGTCCTTAGGTTAGTTAGGTTTAAGTAGTTCTAAGTTCTAGGGGACTGATGACCACAGATGTTAAGTCCCGTAGTGCTCAGAACCATTTGAACCATTTTTTGGTACCTTGAGTACCTCTATCGGTTCTCCCTTCCATTTCAGTCTCGTATTGTTCGTGGGAAGGAAGATTGTCGGTATGCGTCTGTGTGGGCTGTAATCTGTCTGATTTTATCCTCATCGTCTCTTTGCGAGATATACTTAGGAGGGAGCAATATACTGCTTGACTCCTCGGTGAAGGTATGTTCTCGAAACTTCAACCAAAGCCCGTACCGAGCTACTGAGCGTCTCTCTTTCAGAGTCTTCCACTGGAGTTTATCGATCATCTCCGTAAGGCTTTCGCAATTACTAAATGATCCTGTAACGAAGCGCGCTGCTCTCCATTGGATCTTCTCTATCTCTTCTATCAACACTATCTGGTACGGATCCCACACTGGTGAGCAGTATTCAGGCAGTGGGCGAACAAGTGTACTGTAACCTACTTCCTTTGTTTTCGAATTGCATTTCATTAGGATTCTTACAGTGAATCTCCGTCTGGCACCCGCTTTACCGACGATAAATTTTATATGGTCATTCCATTTTAAATCCGTCCTAATGCCTACTCCCGGATAATTTATGGAATTAACTGCTTCCAGTTGCTGACCTGCTATATTGTAGCTAAATGATAAACGATCTTTCTTTCTATGTATTCGTAGCACATTACACTTGTGTACATTGAGATTTAATTGCCATTCCCTACACCATGCGTCAATTCGTTGCAGATACTCCTGCATTTCAATACAATTTTCCATTGTTACAACCTCTCGATATACTACAGCATGATCGGCAAACAGCCTCAGTGAACTGCCGATGTTATCCACAAGATCATTTATATGCGTTGTGAATAACAACAGTCCCACGACACTCCCCTGCGGGCCACCTGAAATCATTCTTACTTCGGAAGATTTCTCTCCATTGAGAATGGCATGCTGCGTTCTGTTATCTAGGAACTCTTCAATGCAATCACACAATTTGTCTGATAGTCCATATGCTTTTACTCTGTTCATTACACGACTGTGGGGAACTATATCAAACGCCTTCTTGCGGAAGTCAAGAAACACGGCATCTACCTGGGAACCCGTGTCTATGGCCCTCTGAGTCTCGTGAACGAATTGCGCGAGCTGGGTTTCACAAGATCGTCTTTTTCGAAACCCATGCTGATTCCTACAGAGTAGATTTCTAGTCCCCAGAAAAGTCATTATACTCGAACATAATACGTGTTCCAAAATTCTACAACTGATCGACGTTAGAGATATGGGTCTATAGTTCTGCACATCTGTTCCACGTCCGTTCTTGAAAACGGGGATGACCTGTGCTGTTTTCCAACCTTTTGGAGCGCTACGCTCTTCTAGAGACCTACGGTACACCGCTGCAAGAAGGGGGGCAAGTTCCTTCGCGTACTTTGTGTAAAATCGAACTGGTATCCCATCAGGTCCAGCGGCATTTCCTTCTTTTGAGGGATTTTAATTGTTTTTCTATCCCTCTGTCATCTGTTTCGGTATCTACCATTTTGTCATCTGTGCGACAATTTATAATTTCGGCCTCTAGTCTGTCACCCTCTGAGTACCGTTTTGGTCACAGAGTGTCTGGACATTTTGTTTAGATCCGCCTATCGCTTTGACATAAGACCAAAATTTCTTAGGATTTTCTGCCAAGTCAGTACATAGAACTTTGCTTTCGAATTCGTTGAACGCCTCTCGCATAGCCCTCCTCACTCTACATTTCTCTTCGTGTAATTTTTGTTTGTCTGTTATGTTTATGTTTGCTGTGAAGTTCCCTTTGCTTCCGCAGCAGTTTTATAACTTGGTTGTTGTACCACGGTTTCCTCTTTTCCATCTCTTACGATCTTGCTTGGCACATACTCACCTAATGCATATTGTATGATGGTTTTGAACTTTGTGCACTGATCCTCAACACTATCTGTACTTGAGATAAAACTTTTGTGTTGAGCCGTCAAGTACTCTGAAATCTGTATTAAGGATGTATGCAATGGAAAATCGTTGCCTGCGCACCCGCATACGGATAAGACGGTATAGTGAAGTCAGTTCATCTCGTAAAATTCACCGTGGCTGAGATTTTGTCCGGAGCCTTTCATCTGAAATTGTTTTAAATGTAGCAATTTAATTCGCTGTGCATCCCGCTCAGAAGGTTGCCTAGCGCTATCGTAATGTTGACGTAATACGACGCAATAACATTATTGTGTCCGATGGACATTTGTAGGCCTTACGGCACCAAAACACATGAGAACCTTACGAATTTGTGGCTTGGCACCCAGTATCTACCATTCCACAATAGACGAATACCGTTCTGTAGCACGAGACCAACGAGCCTATACTTCCTGAATGACAACACCAATCTAATGGTCTCGTAGATAGGCTACATTGAGCAACGAGGGAAGACGATAGAATGTGACAGCTACCGCGTGATGATCAGTAAAACAGACTGGTATCGCGTCAACATCCAAAATCTCCCGCCCAAGAAATCAGAAAGGTAACACCGATCATGTCGACTGCTGCTGGTGGCAGTAAAATAAGTGCGTCGACAAATGTAGGAGACCGACAAACACATGCGTGAAGTAGGTGTAAAGAGACTGATCCACCTGCAGCAGAACACAATTAAAATCTCCACCCAATAGAATCTCTGTAGGTGATTTATGACATAATTAAATGATTTCCTCCGTGTAGAAAGGCGAACGTTACGTGGAACGCCCAGAGCCAGAAGGGGCATATAGAGGAAGTAATGTGAGATCGTAAAAGGGGAATCCTCTATCCCTGTCGTTATCGAAATAGAAATCTCGTAATGGAATTATTTCCATATAAAGGAAGACAGTGCCTGTAGAAAGTACGGAAGCTACATTAAAAATGATCGAGAGCACAGGACTTGAAAACTGGTCAAATAATACTTCCTGTAAAAAATAAAATAAAATAAAAAAATAATCGGCATGCAGCGATTGCAGAGTGTATTCTAAAAATATTTGCAGTTACGTACTAAGAACACAGTTATGGAAGTGCAATTGTTCTCATTGGTCAGGTATTAAAGAAGCGTTTTGCATGTCGTGGATACGAATTGTTTCACGCCACTGCATCTACTGGATTTCAAACCTATTTCCTGTGTACCCTGCCCGAATGAGCCCATCGAAATTATTTACAAAGGTCTCTGTTAGCCCTACTGGTGTCTAAGGCCTAACAAAATGTAATGGACCTGACCGTGGCAAAAACAGTAGTTCGTATTAATCGATGGGACCATTGGGAGAGGTACACACAAAACAAGTTTGGAATCTAGTAGATGTAGTGGATCTAAACAGTTCGCGCCCACGATGTGCAAAACATTTCTTTAAAGGCTGACTGAGCCATGTTGCGGCTCGCGTTGGTGCTGTTTGTAGGTTTCCGCCCTCTGTTGGAGACCAGTCTGTATCGTTTAGTTGGCATGATTGCGGTTGTTGGTTTTCTTCTCGTGTTGACTGGCGCCACTCGGTTTCTTAAGCGTTGCCTGTCCGTTAGCGGCAGCAGCGGCGGTTATCGGTATGTAGTAACTGTTGCCCCATCTTTGGGGCGACGTCGTTGTTTTACTGGGTCGTGTGAGTGGGCCCGTTCGGTTGGGGACTCAGGAGGAGCCAGGTCCGCGCAGTGTCAGAACACGCCAGGACCGCTGGTGGCACCTATGGACTGCCAGATGGAAAGGCTGTGATCACGAGGGTAGACGACCTCGTCGTAAACCGGATCCAGCAAGCTTTAAGATGAGTGCATTTCAATCCAAGTAGAGATACCTCCACCATTGTGATATTTCGCGATTCTCCAGTGACTTGGGTTCGTGTCGCTGCTCGTAGTGTCGCCAAGGCGAAGAGCTGCGAGTGGAGTGCTTGGGGAAGGCGGATCTGACTAGCTTTCCTCGACTTCTTATTACTATTTACTGCGTTCAACATGTTAAAATTTGTTAAGTTCAACCAGCGGTAATTTTTCTTGCCCGGTGGACGCTAACGCCCCAGTTACCTGCGCTGGGGGTTACTCCATGTAACGGCAGTGTACATTTCCTCGCCTTGGTGCCGCTATCCGGTAAGGCTTGTAGTTGTGACAGCTTTCTTTATTGTAGGCCGGTTGGTGATACTTCTACTCTGGTAGTAATGATTCCTCTCTCATTCCGGGCGCTCTAAACACAGTATTCTGGGGACGGAGTGCAGACCGCCGGTTCCGCCTTCGGCGTATTGTTCCATCGTTGCATATGGTTTATCGGAGGTCAAGTAGCTTCAGCAAGATTACCATCAATCATTCGTTAGACTGCCACTAGACTGAGTTACCATCTTGTGAAGTGAATGCAACTCTTGGCTGCCTATCTCATCGCTCGCGAAAGTGTTTGTTGCCAGATCTTCTCAGAGGTCGATTCCTGGAGCCCCGTGTGTGGCCCCTTGGTTCTTGTAAGACATGTGTGTTCTAATAGGAGGTCTGATAGCCAGTAGTTCAGTGTACAGCTCCCTCAGCCCACGCCTTCTGCCGGTATAATCTGCCTCAGTACCCTTTAAGGATCTTATGTACTGGTCCTTGTGTTTTATTATTGTATTATTTATTACAATACCTTGTAATGCCTACATTAAAGGTTATATATGTCTAGTTAATAGTTCTAGTCGCCTTCTGGAATAAATATAGCAGTGTAGTGTTCAGTGGATGTTATGGGTTCTGTTACAAAGTTTACCATCATGTTATTTCACCCGCTTGGTGATCAGTTGCTTGTTCCACTAACTTTTGCTGTTGTATTTGCTGTTTTACAGCAGGGTTCTTAATTTTTTATGTTATTTCCGTTCCTGGTGTAAGGTCTTCAGCCGTGATTGTGGTCCTTTGCCTTAAGAATCTAATTTGGTATTTGTATTTTAGCAGTAAGCCTTCAAACCCTATTTACTGGCATTCCTGGCGTCTGACGCCTTCTGCTGTGTTTGTTGCCACTTGCTTTTAATATTTCAATACCTGTAATTTGTAAGTTGCAGCGAGTTTTAAACAATTCTTAATTTACTGCCATTCCTGGCGTGTAAGGCCTTCTGTCCAGACCACAGTGGCTTGCTTTTAAAACATTATCTGCTGTATCTGTACTTTACGGTGATTTGCTAAATTTTAACTCACTGTAACCACTATTATTTACACTGTTCGTTATTCCTTCATTAATAGCGTGTGGTATTTTTATTTATTGTTGAGTCTGGAATTACTGGTTTAAAGTAAATTGTGTGTAACTATAAAAGGCAACCAATAGTAACTGATTGCGGCCCCGTCCGCAGTCGTACCAGAATCCCGCCTTCCCCTGACTACCAGGTTTCAC
Organism: Schistocerca piceifrons; assembly: GCF_021461385.2. NCBI lineage: Eukaryota > Metazoa > Arthropoda > Insecta > Orthoptera > Acrididae > Schistocerca > Schistocerca piceifrons. The sequence goes on along the minus strand of NC_060141.1, from coordinate 357,007,407 downwards.
TGACCAACGAAAATGATTGTATATAAATCTCTATGGTCTCAGTATGTAACAACAAATGTTTTGTAGAAGACACTCTGTAATCGCTATGTAATGATTAAGACGCCGGATATCGTACCACGCAGACTACTTTTAGCAAATACAAACAAATAAGCCTCGACCCAAAATCGAACCCTCGACCTCCTGCATCCTAACCCAAAAAGCTATTCACTGCACCAACTCCACAGCACTGCTGGAACATCCTGACAGAGGCAGTTGCCGTACACGTGATTACAGTGTTGCCAGACTGCCATTATTCAACGTCCTTTTACTTTACGAAACATGCGCAGGACGAAATTTGTGTAGCTAGTACGTGAGGAATCGCTCTGGGAAGTCCAAGTGCGCAAATTTTTCTTTACCTTGTATACTCAAATGACCTGACAGACAGGACGAGTAGTAATTGTGATCGTTTGCTGATGACACTGTGGTATTCAGGAGGGAGTCGTCGCTGAGTGACTGTAGGAATATAGAAAATGATTAGACAGAATTTCTAGTTGGTGTGACGAATGGCAGCTAGCTCTAAGTGTAGATGAATGTGGGGAAACGGCCTTGTAGCATTAGAATACAAGATTAGGTGGGTGCAACCTGACACAGTAGCTTCGATTATATATCTGAGCGTAAAGCTGGAACGCGATTGAATTGGAATGTGGACGTCAGGTTGGTAGTATGGAAGGCGAAGGCTCTACTTCGTTTTATTGGCAGAACTTCGGGAAGTGCAGTTCATTCCTAAAGGAGACAGCGTACAACACCGTTCGAGTATTTGGTCTTATTAAAGGACAACATCGAAGCAATGCAGCGGCGTGTTGATAGATTTGTTACCGGTTGGTTCAGTCAGTAGGCAAGTATCATGAGATGTTGCCTGAACTCAAATGAGAATCCCTGGGTGGAAGACGATGCTCTTTCCGCAAGGCACTACGTTGCAAATTTTGCCAATCGATATTTGAGGCCCACTGAAGAACGATTCTACTGCCGCCAACGTACATTTCGCGTGAGGCCCTTTAAAGACGAGAGAGATGAGGGTTTGTATGAAGACTTTTAGACGACTGATTTTCCCACGCTCTGTTTACGAGTTGATCAGGAAAGGAAATGTCTACTAGTGGTACAAAGTACTCTCTGTCACGCAATGTCCGGTGGTTTGTGGAGTATGCACAAGAATGTAGACGTGGAAGGAATACGAAAGGAATTCAGTCGGTATTTCAGTGTCAAATTAAAAGACAAGCCACAGAATAGCAACACTGACGGAAATGAAAAAGTGTTACACCATGGAGCACCAGTTCGATATGTATCAAACTTGTCGAGATTTCATCACATACAGATACGGATCAAACATTGGATTTTTGGGGCGGGGATTGGATTGGGGGGCGGGGGGAGAGTGGAGCAGGAATAGTCAACAGTTTCTTACTTTGTTCTCTCTGCCCCATTCCCTATATAACTTGTATCTCGCCACCCCCCTCCTCCCCCCCCCCCGACCGCCACCGCCCCTCCCCATGAGCAATGAGCAATATAATATGCTGTGACTCACATTTATGTTTCTGTACTTACCTAGGATTTAACAAAAATAACATTATCATAGATAAAATATTTTAATGAAATTAGAATGATAGTAACTTGCTTACGCCTATGTTTTCTACACCACTTTAGTAAGAATTCCTAGAATAGCTATGTACAAGATATAAAGTTGAAGTGTGGGCTCACTATTATCAGAATTTAACTACAAATGTGAACACAAATCTTCAAACTACTGTTACGCGAGAGTGCTAGTGAGAGGAATGCTTTTCGTTTTATTCTTTTCCGCCTACGATCACAAAAGGCAATTTTCCTGTTTTCTTCCTTTAGTGCAGCCTTTTTCCCTGTCTGTATTGTTTTACTTACCTTCCTGAGGTTTTCCTGTTCTACTGTGGACTTGCAGACTGTATCTGATGTGTTGTTGATTGCAAGTATGGCACCAACGTCCTCACTGTTATCCATCTACATGCCATGAAGTTTCACGGTTGCTGTTAGAGGCTCAAGCGGTTGTAGCCGGGAGTTAGAGTTTTTACAAGGAACCCATGTCCCGAAATGTACCGTTCGGATGTACAATATAATGAAGATCGGGTGACCTCCAAACATCTCGCTTCACGGTACTCTCACTAGAGACAATGAACTCTGACATGTGTGCTCTACAGATGCTGCTTCACGTGAACACCCTGCTGTTCGTTGCTCTAGGTATATCTACGACGCATGTTTTCATACACACGATCCATAAAGCCTGGCTCGTGTCCATGGAGTACCACAGTCAATCCCCCTACAGCGAATGCACGTCTCTCGCAGCAATTGAAGAAGTGTTCGGGTGAGGCAAAACGGAAAGCTTTCTCGATATATGTGTGGTGCAGGGCTACCATCACTTACCATGCCGTGGAACCGGAAATTTCAAAATGATCCGATCTTCAAACTAATTCTGTATCCAAACGCCATTTTACAAGACCCGGGTTCCTTATTCAAATTGTATTTACTGATTTCTCTCCACAAGTCCTAGAAGCCTGTAACACGAATTATGAAACACCTTGTATGGAGCCGAGCGCCTAGCTACAATATCTGACGGCTGTATGCCATCCTCTATAGCCCGGTTCGTTAGAAGAAAGTGGTGCCCTGATAGCCACGCATCTGTTACCAATACAGGGTCACTTAGACGCCTGTTTGCACTTCACACTCATTTTTACTAACGTACATGAAAGCAACCAATCCTTTTTCCTTCTTCTCTACTTTCGGTATGGTATATGTACTCACACCGAGGCAACAGAAGTCATGAGGTAGCGATATGCACGTATACAACTGGCAGCGGTATCGCGTGCACAAGGTATATAAGAGCAGTGCGTTGGCAGAGCCGTCATACGCATTCAGATGATTCACTGGTAGATTTCCGTAGTGAACATGGCCACACGAAGGGAATTAACAGACTGAGAGCGCGGCATTGTAGTAGCAGCTAGTCGTATGGGATATTCCATTTCTTAAATCAATAAATCATTAGGGAATTGAAAATTCTGGGATCATAGTTTCAAGAGTGTGTCTAGAATACCAAATTACAGGCATTACCTCTCACCGCGAATAACACAGTGGCCGACGGCCTTCAGTTAACGACCAAGAGCAGAGGCGTTTCCATAGATTTGATAGTGCTAACAGACCAGCAACACCACGTGAAATAACGGCAGAAATCAATGTGGGACGATGAACGTACACGTTACGATAGAGCGGCAAAATTTGCTGATAATGGGCTACGCTTTCGCTAGGAGCACGACGTTGCCAGCCATGCCTCTCCCGGGCTCCTGACCATAACGGTTGGACCCTAGATGGCTGGATATCCGTGGCCTGGTCACATGAATCAGTATTTCAGTTGGTAAGAGCCAATGATAGCGTTTGTGTGTGGCGCAGACCTCACGAAGCCATGGAGCCAAATTGTCTACAAGGAACTGTGCAGGTTAGTGGTGGCTCCATAATGGTGTGAGCTGAGTCTCTGTGGAATGGACTGGCTCTTCTTGTCTAAATGAACTATCATAGACTGGTAATTGTTACTTTAGGCAATTTTTGGATCATTTTCAGCAATTCGTCCACCTCATCTTCCCAAACAACGATAGAATTTTTATGGATGACGATGTGCCAAGTCACCAGGCCACAGTTGTTCGCCGTTGGATTGGAGAACATTCTGGACAATACAAGCGAATAATTTGGCCACACACGTCGCCCGACATGAATCCCACCAAACATTTATCATAATCGAGAGCTCACTTGGTGCATACAATTCTGCACCCGTAACACTTCCGCAATTATGGACGGCTATAGAGGCGCATTATTTCTGCAGGAGACTTCCAAGCTGTATCGAGCTGTTGCACTACACCGGGCAAACTGAGGTCCGACACAATACTAGGAGGTATCTGATGATTTCTGTTACCTCAGCGTATTGCTCATTTCCAGTAACTTCCTCGTTTAGCATACACACATCATCATGTGTCTGTGAACCACTCCCCCAAGCCACCATCCCTGCTTCTTCCTTGCTTAAGTTCTAAAAAATTGTTTAAAAAGTAGTATTACATTACAGAACCTATACGTACTATAAAAATGAGTGTATATCTTCATCTATGTTTGTATGTATGTTCCACCGCTCTTCCTAGACCAACTGACCGACATCAACGAAATTTGATACACATATCACTTACTAAGTGGAAAGAGCTGTCGAAGTGGTAAGAAGTATCTACCTTCCAAAGGGGGAGGAGTGGGGATGAAAAATCAGTGCAGTCCACGACGCGCAAATATCCAAATTTTAGTCATGCAGTATTTGAGAATGAGAGCCCTTAGATACTTGCAACGAATCTTGACACATAATTTCAAAACTTTACTAAACTCTTTATCACTCCGACAACCCTTAAAATAATGGAAGAAAGAAAGTTTATCACTTACTTAACTTCCCCTGAGAACTACATGACGCTGCAATTTGTTACTGTACTTTTTTACTGCTGACTGTACAAGTGACATATTTTCACGCATTATTCACATGTATCACTGAATGTATCATGTAAATTATATCATTTTACGGAACATAGTTCAGGAGTTATGTCGTCATAAACACCGACGAACGTGAAAAACTGCAGCGTCATGCAAGACTTTTATATTTATTACTTTGTTTCTGCTACCTCTAATTGCAACACTTTCTGCCGACGGTATTCACATCCACCGCAACAAAGTACGTACAAAAAGATGTCATTTTGCGACACATAGTTCAGGAGATATACTAAATACTGAGAAGCGTGAAAAAACTGCAGAATCATGTACAAAGTTTTAATTTATTTCTTCTTTACTAACGCCACTATTCACAACGCATTTCACAGGCAATGTTCAGATATACCACTGGACGTACATGCAGAATTATATCATTGTACAGAACATAACGCAGAAGATACGACCCACGCGAAAACGAAATTTGGGACGCACGTTACTTACAATTTGGAAAAGAATACTGTGAGGATAGGAATCACAGTCCTACTTTTGGGATGAGTGTGATAACGTGGGGAAAGAGGGGAGAAGGAGGAGAAACACAGAGTGAGGGCAGAGGAGGAGACGTTCAGAGACAGGAAAGAGGAGAAGATGAACAGGGAGAGGAAGAAGGAGGAGATGAACAGATAGTGAGTGGAGGTGGAAATGGTTGGAGAGAGAGAGAGGACGAGGACAAAGAGAAGGTAGGAGTAGATGGAATTAAAGGGATGAAAGAGATGGATTGAGGGCGAAGGAGCAGATGGACAGGGGGGAGGAGGAGCATATTAAAAAAGAGAGGGGGAGGAACAGTTGGACAGAGATAGGGGTACGGAGTGATGATCTAACAGAATTTGGAATATATACATATCCGCGTAAGGACTGGTATTCAGCTTGTGTTACTGTTAAATCGTCACAAATAGACGCACCTTTAGTAAACTTAAAGGCATAGGAATAAAAAAAATATAGAATTTCATACCGCGATTCCTTTTAATCACTACCATAGATAGATACTTCGTAGATTTAGTGGAATCCACATCTACATCTACATCTACATCTACATCCATGCTCCGCAAGCCACCTGACGGTGTGTGGCGGAGGGTACCTTGAGTACCTCTATCGGTTCTCCCTTCTATTCCAGTCTCGTATAGTTAGTGGAAAGAAGGATTGTCGGTATGCCTCTGTGTGGGCTCTAATCTCTCTGATTTTATCCTGATGGTCTCTTCGCGAGATATACATAGGAGGGAGCAATATACTGCTTGACTCTTCGGTGAAGGTATGTTCTCGAAACTTCAACAAAAGCCCGTACCGAGCTACTGAGCGTCTCTCCTGCAGAGTCTTCCACTGGAGTTTATCTATCAACTCCGTAACGCTTTCGCGATTACTAAATGATCCTGTAACGAAGCGCGCTGCTCTCCGTTGGATCTTCTCTATCTCTTCTATCAACCCTATCTGGTACGGATCCCACACTAATGAGCAATATACAAGCAGTGGGCGGACAAGCGTACTGTAACCTACTTCCTTTGTTTTCGGATTGCATTTCCTTAGGATTCTCCCAATGACTCTCAGTCTGGCATCTGCTTTACTGACAATCAACTTTATATGATCATTCCATTTTAAATCACTCCTAATGCATACTCCCAGATTATTTATGGCATTAACTGGTTGCAGTTGCTTACCTGCTATATTGTAGCGAAATGATAAGGGATCTTTCTTCCTATGTATTCGCAGCACATTGCAGTTGTCTACACTGAGATTCAATTGCCATTCCCTGCACCATGCGTCAATTCGCAGCAGCTCCTCCTGCATTTCAGTACCATTTTCCATTGTTACAACCTCCCGATATACCACAGCATCATCCGCAAAAAGCCTCAGTGAACTTCCGATGTCATCCACAAGGTCATTTATGTATATTGTCAATAGCAACGGTCCTAAGACACTCCCCTGCGGCACACCTGAAATCTCTCTTACTTCGGATGACTTCTCTCCATTGAGAATGACATGCTGCGTTCTGTTATCTAGGAACTCTTTAATCCAATCACACAATTGGTCTGATAGTCCATATGCTCTTACTTTGTTCATTAAACGACTGTGGGGAACTGTATCGAACGCCTTGCGGAAGTCAAGAAACACGGCATCTACCTGTGAACCTGTGTCTATGACCCTCTGAGTCTCGTGGACAAGTGGCGCGAGCTGGTTTTCACACGACCGTCTCTTCTGTAACGTTTTCCACATTTTAGCTGTTGGCAGTCAAGATGACCACTGGTTGACTGAAACCAGTTTCGGCTTTGTTGCATATAAAATTCAAACACTAAATGAAAATGTCTACAAAAGGTTGACTAATTAACCGAAGATCATTTGTAATACATCTTTCATTGAGACGCTCATAGTCTTCTACCTGTAGGTTTTCTCTGCCACTTCTGCGACTTCCTACTACTAGAGGCCATAAATTCCATACAGATCACGAAAAATTTCTTAGTGTTGCCTCATTTTGTATGATTAGTTGGTATTACTGCCTTTCATTTACTCAAGGAGATTTGTTCATTTTGACGACGATTTCAATTTGCTTTCTCACAAAGTAAAACAACAACAACATATTTATACTACTCATGTAACGAGTAACTGTGCAACTTTCTTCGCAATCCACGTAAGATAGTTACATTAGTCATGTAAAAAGAAACTGAAAGTTTTTTCGCGACCCAATGCTGACCACTGCAGGTACCCACTTTTAGTAGCGAAGTTCCAGTACTTTAGACAGGGTCTCGTGCGTGTAGACACAAAATAAGTTCACTACTGGACAAATAGCAACATAGAGCTTTAAGGACAACTGCAAAAAGAGCCATGATAATTTATTACCGTCGCTAAAGATCTACACTCTTCCCATGACAGCGTATTCCACACGTTTGAGGAAAGTCTTTTCTTAAAACCATAAAAATTAGACTTCACGGTGTAAGATACAAGTCAGTGGAAACGAGTAAATGTTCGTTACGTACTGACGTTGCAAAATACAACATTTAATAATCGTTTGCAGAGATACACATTTCTTATTTCACGAATGATAACAATGAAACGTAATCTGAATTGTAGTGCCTTTACTGAGTTATGGACGAATAGAAATACGTAACTCATAAGCTCGAAGGTAGGTTCCTATTAAACAGACTTCATTCGTTTGGATACGTGCAAAAATCATGAGATAATGTCACATAGAAACTCTGTGAAGGCTATTTGCTATACTCTTTACCCGTAGCAAACACTTCGGCGAAGACTCTCTGTCTTTAGTATCTTTTCTCCTACCTCTCTTCACCGCGCTGCCTCAGTATAAGTAATTAGCTTAACTCGCTTAGTCACGCGGAGTTTACCAAAGAACTCGCCAGGCATGCCTAAGTGAAGTAATTCAGCAATTACGCATCATCACACATAATGTTCCTTCAGTCTGCCTCGTCTTTTAATCTGCCAGTTACAGCTTAGGAAGAGGGAACTCCTCGGAATGAGTAATTAATTTCCCAGTTTTCTACGATCATGGAAAATTAAATCCATACGACTTCATTTTACGTCCTGTGTAAGCGAACAGGGGCACAGGTTAGGAAGATACTTGTGGGTAAGTGATTCAACATTCTCCGTATTTGCATTTAAATTACTTCGGCTGCGGCTCCCCTCGGAAAAAAGGAAGTAAGTGCTGTGAAACAATATGAAACAGTGTTTCAGAGCGCGGAATTAGTTTTGCGATTGGACGATAATCCATCTACGGCTCTGGGAGCTCGGGTGAGCGGTGGAGCAGCAGCGGTCTGGGAATTCAGAGAAAACTTTTCTCGTCTACTGTATTCATGTGTGCTACTGAAATAGTCGCATATGAGTTATAGTAAGTCGGAAACAACTGTCGAAGCCTATTTAACAGTTATTACTCTGTTGGAGCAGGATATTCACATTTACGGTGGCATAAATTCTGGCATGTTGAACATTTTACATACACTAACAAGAAAAAAAAACTCCGAGCGCCAGGAAATAATTAATGTAGAGTAGTGGAATTTCCGTAGTACATCTGTCTAGGTGACATTTTTTAAGTGATTAACGTTGCAAGGTCGCAGGTTAATGTATGCACGAGATAAGCCAATGCCGGCCGGAGTGTCCGAGCGGTTCTAGGTGCTACAGTCTGGAGCCGTGCGACCGCTACGGTCGCAGGTTCAAATCCTGCCTCGGGCATGGATGTGTGTGATGTCCTTAGGTTAGTTAGGTTTAAGTAGCTCTAAGTTCTAGGGGAACTGATGACCTCAGATGTTAAGTCCCATAGTGCTCAGAGCCATTTGAACCATTTTTTTGATAAACCAATGCAAATGTGAAATGCTGGCACATTAATAATCGGTGTAACTGCCAATAGCAATGCAAGTACGCTGACGTGTATGCATTGTGATGTAGAGGTGGTGGATGCTAGTTTGTGGGATGGACTTCCATGTCTGTTGCACTTAGTCGTTCAATACGTTGACGGTTAATGCTCTTTGTGGATGGCGCTGGATCTGTCGTCCAGTGACTTCCCGTATGTGCTCGACTGAAGGCAGATCTGGTGATCGAGCAGGTCAAGGCAACATATGGATACTTTCTAGAGGTGGGCGAGCGTTATCCTGCTGGAGAACACTCTGTGGAATGCTGTTCATGAATGGAACCACAACAGGTCGAATCACTACACTGATGACAAAAATTTGCTCATAATCGTGCACCAGACCATAGCTCCAGGTGCAGGTCCAAGGTGTCTAGAACGCAGGCTGGTAGGATGCAGCCGCTCACCCGGCCTTGTTCTAAACAACAGACGGCCATCACTGACACCGAGTCAGAACCGCCTTTCATCAGAAAACAAAACAGATCCCCACTCCAGTGAGATCTCGCTTGACACCAGTCAAGTCACAGATGGCAGGGGTTTGGGGTTAGTGAAATGCATGCAATAGGGCATCTGGCTCTGAGCTGCTCTTGAAGAATCCGATTTGACACATTTCGTTGGGTCACTGTGCCACCAATTTCTGGTCGAATTGCTTCTGCAGATGCAGTACGACGCACTACTGCCATGCATCGCGATCATGGCGGTATTCCCTTTCGCCAGCACCACGTGGCCGTCCGGAGTGCGATCTTCTTGCGACGGTACCTCTGCGTGACCACCGCTGCTGCCATAGCATGTACGGAGGCTACATTCCTGCCAAGTCTTTTAGCATTATGGAGGAAGGAACATCCAGCTTCTCGCAGCCCTATTACACGACCTCGTTCAAACTCAGTGAGCTATTGATAGTGGCGTCTTCGTCGTTCTAAAGGAATTCTTGACGAACATCATCTAACTACGTCCAATCTGAACGGTAACTAAGCGCGTGTTTAAAGCAAACCTGAAAACCTGATAACATACTCATAGTGGCGCTGCTAGCGCCGCTGTTATGCGACTGGCGCGAAATCTTAGTAGTCATCATCTTTCAGATGTAGAAAAACCCCTAACAACTTTCGCCTATATCGCACCACTCCGTGTTAGTGCTGGGATTTTTTTTCTCTCAGTGTAATTTATGGACAACTACTTCTATTAGTCACCCTCAAAGTTAACACCATCATTATTATTTAAGAAACAGCTGTTACATGAGAACCTTTGCTCTTTGCTTCTCTTAGAATCATTTTAGGGCTGCATTATACATGGGAAATTACCGTATGTCTCCGAATCCAAGACGACTCCTCATGCAAGACGACCCCCCCGTTGATCAGTAAGCGTTGCGGAAAAATATGTATACACGGGCGTCTCGTATGAAAATGTGGAAGCTGCACAGTATTTCGACGAGACAACTGCTCATTATCTTCAGGATGGTGCCTGCGCTTTCCTAGCGAGCTAGCGTATTTATTGGCGAGCCACTGCAGCATCACGTCAGTAAGCATCTGAAGATGAGGAGCAGCTGTAGCTTTGAATTATCGTGCATCTTCCACAACACTACCCGATGAGACGCTTGTGAACCAGTGTGGCAGTTATTACGTCGGGAAAGTCTCAAACAACGCACATCTATACACATACCAGATTTATTTTCAAAGTCACAATTGGCTACCTTTCTACAGGCTACTAACGGAGACCGTAAAAGTACATGTGCACACAAAATAAAATCAGATAAAGACCGTACTTAGTCGAATATACACACAACAAAAAAAGGTTTTTGCATCAACTCGGTTCAGAGAGTTCCGGAAACTGTACAGAAAATTGGAATACAGGTCAACATAAACATCATCTCCGCCCTTTTTATTGCTCATGAAAACAACACATTGCATGTTGTACCATCAAACAGGGACACCTTCAGAGGTGGTGGTCCAGACTGCTGTACACACCGGTACCTCTAATACACAGTAGCACGTCACATGACAGTACGTGCTATGAATCAATGACAGACCAATTTATTACTCAATGCTATTTAGAAACATACAGTACAATACGATGGAGCAGTACCATTACAGTTACGAAAAACTCACTGACATTCACCTTGTATATAGCGTAGTACGTTGCAATGGGTTCGCTGCTGAAAGGCTGTACAGGGTACGGTTTCCTAACTGCAACACCTCTCACAATGAGTGTTTATTTCTCTCGATCGATGAATGCGTGAGACTAGTTCATTGGAAACAAGAAACGTGGGACCTGGCAACATGAAGACCACTCGTACACCCGATTTTGAAGAGGGAGGTGCTGGAACATGTTGCAGTGGACCTCATTAAGAGTACTCGTCATGCACATGAAATGATCGCTGCATATACTAGTATGTGGCGAGTGCTCCACGAAGAACAATTACAACCATATCACCCAGAAAAAGCCTATGCAATGCTTGTGACGACCAAGGGTCGCATTGTGTCAGTTTTAGCTCCAACAACGAATTGATTGACCTGATTTTCTCCAAATTGTGCTGTTTACTGGTGGGGTCACATTTTGTCTCGATGGTATTTAGAACATCAGGAACAGCCATGTGTAGTATGTAGTAGAGTCACACCATCAAGTACGTTTTCCTGTGATTATTTGGGGCGGCATTTCAGGCAACAATTTCATTGGACCATATCTTCTACCTGGTCATCTGAAGAGCCACCTGTACTTGAGGTTCGTGCAAAGGTTTCTACCTGAGCTGTTGGAGAGCGTACCCTTGGTTGTTGCGGATGTCCTCAACCATATCAATGGTGTATTTCCTAGTCGATGGATTGGAACAGGAGGCCCTATTCCTTGGCTTGTGAGGTCATCTAACCTGAATCCCTGTGATTAATTCCCATGGGGATGTCTAAAGTCACAAGTGTATGAGACACCAGTAGATAAGCAGATGGAGTTAGTTGCCAGAATTGTAGCTGTCTGTGATCGGTTTCGAAACTCACGAAAGGCAAAGGTACCGAGTTCGAGTCTCGGTCCGGCACACAGTTTTAATCTGCCAGGAAGTTTCATATCAGCACACACTCCGCTGCAGAGTGAAAATCTCATTCTGAAAACACCAGGGATATTTGTCAGCATGTATCAGAAACTTCTCTGCTGATGTCAGGCTTCAATTGAGATTGATGGCCATCAGTTTCAGCACATTTTGTAAGATACAGTACCAATGGTATGTTCGTTGTGTCATATTGTGTCAGATCAGTGTCCAATCATCCTACATTGATTGAAATTCAGTTTAATGAGAAGTTCAGGCAGGCAGGTACTAGAGATGTGAAAATATCTCAAGATTCTCATAAAAGTACAGTGAAAAATAATGTTACTATATCAGAAGATTCACATAAAAGCACAGTGAAAAACAATGTTAATATATTGCATCAGAATATCAGAGAATTAAGAAACAAAGTAGATGAGCTTCTTGCTTGCTTAGAAGATTTAGAAACTTAGGCTGAATTAGATGTACTATGCCTGTCCGAACACCATGTAGTCACAGGTATGGAAATGGTAAATGTAGGTGGATATGTGCTTTCAGCACATGTAAGTAAAGACACTACGGCGAATGGAAGAGTTGCCATATATTTTAAAATGTCATACTGTGAAAAATTTGGAAATTAAAAACTTTGCCTAGAGCAACATATAGAAGCATGTGCATGTGAGCTTAAACTAAATAATGGCACTTTTATAATTGTAGCCATCTATAGGTCCCCATTAGGACATTTTCAACTATTTTTAAAAAACTTGGATTCTTTGTTGTGCTATCAGTCAGACAGAGGAGAACAAATCTTTGTTCATAGGGATCTCAATGTAGATTTTGTGAAAGAGTCTGATAGAAGGCTTGAAGTATTACTTGGTTCTTTCAATTTGACATGAGTTATTGATTTTCCTACTGGGGTAGTACAGGAAAGCAGCACATTGATAGATAATGTTTTCATGGACCAAGATAAATCTAATCATCTGATCATGATGCACAGCTAGTTACAGTACATGATATAGCTCCATTCAGTAATTCAAAACAGTACTCCAAAATATTGTGTTCCATTAACGATTTAACAATTCAAAATTTTAGAGAAAGATTGCAAAAGTTAGACTTGGGTGAGGTATACAGGGAACATGATGCTGATTTAAAATTTAACCTATTTCATGATACCTTTGTGAGTACACTATAAAACAGTTTCCCTAAGAAAACAGTGACATATAATTCTATGAAACCATGAAAAAAGCCATTTCTTACTAAAGGGATACAAATATCTTGTAAACAGAAAAGGGAAATGTATCTCATAGCTAGGTGGAGTAATGATTCCAAAACAGTGAAACATTATAAAAACTGCGGCACTGCATTAAGAAAAGTTTTTAAAAAGTCCAGACGTATGTGCATTATGTCTGAGATGAGCACATTTGATAATACAATTAAAACAATTTTGAATATTATGAAAAGGGAAACAGGGCAGATGAGAGCACAGGAAGATTGTATTTCTATCAGACACAATGACAAGTTTGTTAACAAGAAGTCAAAAATGTAAAACATTTTTAATAATCATTTCTTAAGTATTGTAGAGAAAATAAGATCCAGCTATTCATTAGAAAATGTAGGACAGTATATGGAAGAGGCAGTAGCTGTGCAATTTGATAAAATTGAAATTCATCCCACCTTTCCTACTGAAATTAGGAAATTAATAAGTTCACTCAAAAGTTAAATTTCACATAGAGTAGTACTAAAAGCTTGTTCCCAACAAATAGGGCCCCATGTTCTTCCACCTACGCTCAATGGAGCACGTTATCATGATTTCATACGGGATACTCTACCTGTGCTGCTAGAACATATGCCTTTACAAGTACGACACAACTTGTGGTTCATGCACGATGGAGCTCCTGCACATTTCAGTCGCTTCTGAACAACAGATTCGGTGACCGATGGATTGGTAGAGGCGGACCAATTCCATGGCCTCCACGCTCTCCTGACCTCAACCCTCTTGACTTTCATTTATGGGGGCATTTGAAAGCTCTTGTCTACGCAACCTCGGTACCAAATGTAGAGACTCTTCGTGCTCGCATTGTGGACGGCTGTGATACAATACGCCATTCTCCAGGGCTGCATCAGCGCATCAGGGAATCCATGCGACGGAGGGTGGATGCATGTATCCTCGCTAACGGAGGACATTTTGAACATTTCCTGTAACAAAGTGTTTGAAGTCACGCTGGTACGTTCTGTTGCTGTGTGTTTCCATTCCATGATTAATGTGATTTGAAGAGAAGTAATAAAATGAGCTCTAACATGGAAAGCAAGCATTTCCAGGCACATGTACACGTAACATACTTTCTTTCTTTGTGTGTGAGGGATGTTTCCTGAAAGTTTGTCCGTACCTTTTTGTAACACCCTGTGTATTCATTAAGATGCAAAGCTAGATTATTTTTTTTTTTTTTTTTTTTTTTTTTGCTGATGATACAAGTATAGTAATCACACCCAACAAGCAGGAATCAGCTGAGGAAATTGCAAATAATGTCTTTCAGAAAATTATTAAGTGGTTCTCTGCAAATGGACTCTCAGAAAATTTTTAGAAAACACAATTTCTAATATTCTGCGCAGTAAATGGCATAACACTACTGATAAATATAGACTATGGAAGGAAGTATGTTGCTAAGGCAGAATACTCGAAATTTCTGGGTTTGTGCATTGATGAGAATTTGAATTGGAAGAAACACATCGATGATCTGTTGAAATGGTTAGGTTCAGCTACATATGCTAGTAGGGTTATTTTGGTGATAAACATGTCATTAAATTACCCTACTACGCCTATTTTCATGCACTGCTTTCATATGGCATCATAGTTTGGGGAAATTCGTCATTAAGAGAGAAAGTATTCATTGCACAAAAGCGTGTAATATGAATAACAGCTAGAGCCCACCCAAGATCTCCTTGCAGACATTTATTTCAGGAACTCGGGATATTCACAGTACCTTCAGAATACATATATTCACATACGAAATTTTTATTAATAACCCATCCCAATTCAAAAATAACTGCGAAGTGCATAGCTACAACAGTAGAAGAAAGGATGATATTCACTTTTCTGGATTAAATCTCACTTTGGCACAGAAAGGGGTGAATTTGCTAAATAGTATTAAAAGCCTGACAGATAGTCAAACAACAGTTAAAAGCAAATTAAAAGAATTTCTGAATGACAAAGCCCTTTACTCAATAGATGAATTCTTAGATATGAAGTAGTAACTTGAAAAAGGTAATTAATTAATTATTTTCTGTAAAGAAAACTTACGTTAAGGTGACACATTTCATATCATTACGAAATGTCGTATTCATGACGTATGGAACAAGGATTAATGTATGTATGTACATGATGGTATTTACAATTAACTGTAACAAATGTAAATAAAAGTATGTGGTAATATAAGTTTATTCCTCTTATCTCCTTAAGCTGGCTTCTCTAACACCAGGTTCTGTACCTCAAATGTTCAGTGGAGCATCCTCTATACCCTGTTAAATTTTCACACTTTCTTACAGAAACACCCTGTATATCCACTTCATATGTGTGCTGACAAGAACTGTGTAGCATGTATATTTGTAAAATATACCTTATGTGTCGTGTGCTGACGAAATTGTTCACTTGTAAATAGAATGGTACAAAAATTCACCTGTTGTTAGTCACCAAAATCTGATAAGTTTTTAGTATAGCTATATAGTTCCTCTCCTACTCAGTCCATCGAAGCTGGAAAACTTAACCTCAACATCATGCAGCCAGTGCTGCTGTGGGGTGAACTGTAGATTTTTTTGATGTTATTGCGATAGTAATAGTGTAAGAAAATATATCTGCATTTAAAAAACATCACATGAAAATTTTTTAAGATCCAAATTATGTCTGTCGTTTTATATGCCTATTTCTAAAAGAGAAGTGAATTTTTTTAATGAACCAGAAACTGAAATGTATCTATCATTCATATATCATTTATATACATCTGTTTCTAAGAGAACTGAATAAATGAATTCGTTACGATATGTCTTTGTTTTTGGTATTTACAGAAAACCTATCCCCATTGGTTTACACATACAAAGAGTGTATGAGACAAACACATGGCATTAGTTTTGAACATGAACGAAATTAAGGAGATAAAGTTTAAGATGGAGAGTAACAAAATATATGGAATGGTTGCATATGGTTTTGCTTATTGTGCTGCATGTATCGGATTATGGAAGTAGGTTGCGTGTGACTGTGTTCGCTCCCTAAGACATATAGCAAACATGTCTAAAACAATATCTTTCAAAAAACTCACAATACTGAACTGTATTAACTGTATTTCATTAGTTCTACCAGTTTCAGCAAAAGCCATCATCTGGTACGAAAATTACTTAAAACATTTCATTTGTCATGAAGAATGGAACACATAGCATTGAATATTTTTAACCACCTCAACCACATTACTTTTTCTTTGTGATCTCATATGAATAGCACGATTGCTACTCTTGTATATGCTATGAATGAGCTTTTATTATGTGTTTCGTGTGGATTAAAATGTTCAATGTTTTGTCCTTCAATATTCATGAGAAACGAAATGTTTTAAGCGATTCGTACTAGATGATGTCCTACAGCCGAAACTGGTAGTACTAATAAAAACCATATAATGCAGCGCACTGTCATGTGTTTTTGAAACATATGTCTACTGCTGAAAATTGCCCAAGAGCAACCTATGAAATGATATCACTTATTGCTTGAAGAAAACCACACGTGTAATATCTGGACAAAGCTGTCTACTGCATAGCTGTAAATGTGTCGGAGTAGGAGCAGTGTAAAATCCTTAAAAGTATATAATGTCAGAAAAATTAACTTATTTTTCATCCAACTTTAATGCAATTTTACATTTTCACAAATAGACAAAACACTTTTGACGTAGATGACGGTATCATTGTAGTCAAAGAATTAAAGTGATGCCACCTTATCTTTATAGGGTATAACTGGATTGTCCCAGTGAATTCCAAGGAAGGAATGTGTTAACCACATTCCACTCCACCATGTTTTAGCACACTTCACATGCTTGAAAGGCTTGATTGATTCAATACTTGCTGAGAAGGTTCCTATTACATCGGCATCTTCTGTGAATGCTATCAATCCAATGTCCTTAAATATGCAGTGGTGCCGGCCACGGTGGCCGAGCGGTTCTAGGCGCTTCAGTCCGGAACCGCGCGACTGCTACGGTCTCAGGTTCGAATCCTGCCTCGAGCATGGATGTGTGTGATGTCCTTAGGTTAGTTAGGTTTAAGTAGTTCTAAGTTCTAAGGGACTGATGACCATAGATGTTAAGTCCCATAGTGCTCAGAGCCATCTGAACAATTTTTTATGCAGTGGTCAATTGTGGTGGAATCATTTGCTATGTTTCCCCTTCTGATGGTCTGAAACGTAAGTATAATAAATCTGGATGTCTCCATGGATTAGAAATTTTTGACAGCCCACATTTGTCTGGTTGTCGTGGGTAGAACTGGGTATTCAAAACATTTCCCATGAACAGAAAATTAATGGTAGTTATGCACCAGCATTCAGAATTTTTAAAAGCTTCAAACGCTCCTCACCTGCTACAGTGATGTGAAGAATTTTCCAAATCGATCTCGTTCTCCTCTTGGACTTCTTGAATGTATGAGTTGTTGTGTGTCGCACTCTGTACCAGAATAAGGTTCTGTTTAGCATTCATAACGATTTGTTGCATTTCCTCAAAGTGCCCCATAAGGCTTTTTAGAGGTATGCATGCCGTAACTCGCTTTACTCTTCCACTGTTGCATCCACTGACTCGTCTATGAAGCATTCTGCCTTTTCTAAACCTTTCAAATCCGAGACATGTGTTTCAAACGTTTAGATATGCCTACGTTATGTGTATGGTCAATCTCAAACCTGTTAATTTCATAGTGTATGTCCTGAAACAGGAATGTTAAAGTGTTACGTGTAAGTTTCGAACTTCGAATCCACTGGAGGGATACCATCGTTTTTCTTAAGTGTTCCATGGAAATATATCAACTTCCTGTATGCAAAGGTTGAAGTGCCTTGGTGCTGGATAACAACTTTAGTTTCATCGTTCTTGTTAAGGGCGGTTGGAGCATAAGGTTTATCCGACAAATATACCTGGCATATAATTCGCCCACCATATTCTACCGGGACAGCTATACTGAGTGACTTCATTGCAGGGTTTCAGGCCTACTGATTTAAGAAACCTGTAGTTCGCATATGTCACCACCTTGCGGTTCTGCTGTAAAGTACTGTGCTGTGAGTTATGTGGGCTGGTTTCATACTTTACGCCCATCCTGACTTAGATGTAGTCGTATAATTATTTCCTCGAGATGAAAGTCAACAAGTAGAATCTTCTGGTCCACAATACGTAGCTCCAGATAGTCCAATGTTTGAACTGTCACTGGATGTTACATAGCATTGGTGGAAGTCTCATCAGTCTTACACCCTGATCCAAGTGATGGGGACAATCCGTAAATTTTGTGGATCAATCTATCCTTGAGATAGGATTATGTTGCTATGTCACACTCATCGCAGACTGTACTCATGGAGAGTATATCCACAGTCTGATTAGACTTGTAAAATTTACCAGGATCCTTCTTCAAAACGTGTCCATTTGCGAAACTCAGTAGTCGTCCTAATGAACCTTTATAATTAAAATCAGTCGCTATATTCGTCATCCTTATTTCAGATTTGTGTGTACTGATGTTGGCACGTAGCTCAGTCTCTTTTCGAGATTGTTTTAAGACTGTTTAAATCGTCAATGTCGTAAGCTTCATGCGCTATTTTCACAGTTTTTTACTATTAATTTCCAAATCCAGTTTACTGTTAACCTCTCTAACATTAGGGGTGCTGTTGCACGTTTCCAGTGAAATAGTCCATTACCCAATGCATAAATCAACTGGTGCGAAGTAATTCGCACATAATCCTGATGATAGTTCAGAGTTTGCGACACTGCATCTGAAACTCAACTGCTGTGTGGATGCTTAATGCACCTCTTCATACATCCCTTTTCTTAAACTTCAGGAGGATCATGATACATTGGTCACTACAGAAGTGGGTTAAAAGTCTTCTCGCATTGAAAATTGTACAACACATGTCTTCTGCTGGTGAAGTATCGTTGTAATTCTTCTACAGATTGCAGGTTACCGAAATTGTTTGACATATGCTACCCAGTGAATTTGAGATCATCCAACATCTAAATTTATAATTCCACATTCTCGGGACTTCCACACGGTCTTTGGTAAAGTGTCCCACATAAACACACCATGGGATTTTAGAGTGTTGAATTTTTTTCCAACAAACATAAACGGATCTGTATTTGTAAACACCTTATCTGGTAGGATTGCTAAGCAGCTTTTTATATTTAAGAATTCTATTCTTTTTCTTGTATGGTTTCAAGGCCAGACCATTACTGATGGTTGCTGCTTCCATGATGCAGTTATGTCTTCTTGCTTGCTCTAGTTGCTCCTGGGAGTTCTACGCGATCTTGACAGTCCTGGCAATAGTTGCGGCACCGCCAGTCAGGGAACCCATGACAGAGAGACCTGTGAAGGCTGAGATGCGGACGGGAAGAATTCCACCTGAAGTCTTGGGTAGTGACAGACCCGTGGGTGGTTTAATCAGTCTTCTCGCTCCATTCTGCTTCTGGGCGATTTTAGCTGCAAACATAGGTGCCAGGATACAGTTTTTTTTAAACACCACTGCTCCTTCTCCTTCTTTGTTCTCTTCGTCATCAATGACTGCTTCTTCTTTAGTATACATGTGTGGCAATCATAAATTGGCTGAAATTGATCCCCAAATCCTACTTAATTATACCATACATTGTTTTATCAACTCAAAATGCTCCAGTGTATTGACGTACACCAATATCCTTTGTTACACATATTATCTTCACTTTCTCAGCTAAAATTCGATCGGCACAAACCATTTTAGAAACTTCCTTCCAGGTCCACAGTACTTATACTTGAGATTGTGTAATTCGACTGGCAGCTTGTCAAGAATACACCCAAGTCCTCTAACATGTGTCCCATCGCGTATGTTATGTTACTGTGGGGTCGTGGTCTTTATGCAACAGACCGTTGGCGTCACCCAACTGATTTGTGCATCAGGAAAACTAATCCGTTTTACCAGTCCTCTATTCACTCAACGTCAAATGATGCTCTCTATGAGAAACACATATGGTTGTGAGTGCACCTGCACCTCCTCTGTGTAAAAGCATCCTGCAACCTCAGTTCCAATGCTGTCTTTTAAGATGGATGTTCTGAGAATTCTTCTCTGCACTCTGGAAACTGTGAATATCTCACTCAAGCAGTTTGGTAGGTACGACGTCTCAAATGTGTTGTGTTTTGAAATATGTGCTAAATCACCTACATTAAATTTCTGTTGCTAAGAATCCATCATTTCAGGACGATTGTATGCTGTATCTAGGACACTCTATAAAGAATACCAGTTGGTCTCTTTCTTATTGTGTGATGTTTGGTTTGATTATACTACGAAATTATTTGTAGGAGGATATGTATTCATTTGCATAGACCACAAAGATTAAAGTGCATCCACATTTGAGCTTTCAATGTTCTGTTCAGGCATTCCACGATACTTGCTTTCAGAGAGTTGAATGTCGAGTAGTGGTGTATTCCATACTGCTCCCTCACATTCTTCAAATATCGATTGCAAGATCCTCCACAGTGATCAGTATGAAATTGTCCGCCCCTGGTAGCTGAGTGGTCAGCGCGACAGAATGTCAATCCCAAGGGTCCAAGTTAAATTCCCGGCTGGGTCGGAGATTTTCTCCAATTAGGGACTGGGTGTTGTGTTGTCCTAATCATCATCATTTCATCCCCATCGACGCACAAGTCGCCGAAGTGGCGTCAAATCGAAAGACTTGCACCCGGCGAACAGTATACCCGATGGAAGGCCCTGCTCAATCGACATTTACAGCATGAAATTTTTCAGGGCATTGATTCGTCCCTGTCTGTAGCAATTGCCCAAAAACTTACGCAACATCTCTCCACATTTTTTTATTTTACTGGTAATGCTCAGCCAACTTAAAAGTATGTATCAATAGCCATCAAAATATATATGAAACGATTACTCACTTGCGATTGGTCCATAATATCTACAAGGTCCACATGCTGTAAGTTCTCCAAACCTTTAGTTCTAAATTGCTTATGAGGGTATTGGTATGCAGCACCTGCGTCAGCCTGTTTGTGATAGGAAGGACAGGGCTAAACAGAGACTGAACATCGTTTTTGTTACGAAGTTTGTCTTTATCTTAAAAGAACACAATAACCTAGATTCATTAAACATATGCTGAAGAAACACCTCCAGTAGTATTGACTAGTAAGGAACAGAATAATTTTCTGTCGTCAGACTGTACTAGATCGATGAATAGCAAACAGATAAAATATAATAATAAAAACTGTAGCAGTACAATAAAAGACCTAGAAATTCTTGCTCGAAAGAAAGTTTAGGATTTACAATCCTAAATAGGAGTGTGTTCTGCAAATACACTCCGCCATAAAATAGAGATGTTCAAGCCATGAAAGAGAAATAACCAGACAAAATAGATGTTAATTATTCCGTCCTGAATGGTACAAATAGTCAGTAAGAACATTTATGAAAGATCTTAAATCTCCTGATGTTTGGCCGATTAGAAAAAAACAGTACATACAGGGAGTAAGATTAATTACCATTCAGTTGGCCAAGCCACACTTGCAAAAGCACACTGAAGTAAATAAATCTAGTAATTATGAATTGGCAAATTATACAGTTAACACTTCAAAAATTCACAAGAGCCGTAAATCAAAAATCGAACATTATAAGTGAAGCGGCAGGAGGAGCGCAATGATTAAGACACACCAAAAAAAAAAAAAAAGGTGTACTATACAGCGCTGTCTTGGCAAGGCATAGAGCTCGGAAAGATTGTGTGGTGCAAGACCACCTACATCTGTTTGGAGGTCTGGTTGAGTGTGGACTTGGCTCCGCTTTCTGATGCTTGCCTGCACAATCAACCAGGCAGATTTCACCCAGAAACGAAAATGGAAGCCTAATTAATAGAGAAATACAGAATTTAATAAAGAAATTGGGCCAGACGTCTACTACAGATCAAATGCCGCTGCATGACACTCCAAATTACAGCAACAAGAGAGACAAGTAAATAATTTTTCGATGAGTCAGTAGAGCAAATCAAGGAAACCTGTAATGTGGCCAAAATCTAATCACTGTTCCTAATGCAGCTACCAAGCAGGAAGTTCGATTTCGAACCACGAAGTGTGCCAAACTTGCACCACATGGGCGAGTGACAACCAAGTAACCACTACACAGAGTGGAGCACTAAACGCCATTTTAATGTATTCGGTTGCCTAACGAACCCCTGACTAACAGCAGATAGAACAAACTTTTGAATAACATTACAGCCACATATAAGATATTAGTAATGAACGAAAAATAAAGGTATCACTGAGATAGACTTAATAATTCAGACTAGAAGGTTCCATCCTTACAAACAATAGAGGAAAAGAACTACAGTCAAGCATGGTAGCATGAAAACTTAATATGAAAGCGAATGAAACTGTGTGCGGCCAGTAATAGTATATGCAGCATATGGCACATCAAATGCACCCACATAATATATAAAAGCGTGCCGCCACAAATCTGATGGCTTACAGCAGTCAACTACGAAGCTATGACCTCACTTCACAAATAACACTTAGACTGGAGCATTAAATACAGAAACAAATTGAGGAGTTTTATGGGAGTGCTCACACAAGTTTACCGTCTAGAGACAGAAGTAGGATCAATAACCGGAAATCTGATATGAACAAACAACCAGAAACCTACCAAGCCAAACAGTCACAGGACCGGTGCATGAAATGGCAATTATACTATGGTTACTGCTGATGGTTGGCTCACTTGTATCTGATAACCAAAGCAGAAGAGCATCAGACATATCTGTACAACAATCCAGGAAGGACAGCGTGGAGCCGACACACAACTTTAATACAGCAGTCTTCCATTGTCCTCCTCCATGTCCAGTCAGGCACTGATGAACACAACACACTCCCTCCATTGCCCTACATGCCCAAAGGTTTGCATCCAGCTAAAAGTGAGTAATAATGCTTTGCAATTCAGCAACTTGCCTGTGTATCTCTCCCTGGAATCGCTGCTATGCTCAGAGCCAGTGACAGTATCTGCAGAGCATGTACTAGCCATCAACTGCCAGCACACTACTACTGACCTCGCTGCCTCATTCCAACTCGGCTGCCTCACCGTAAGCAAACAGCTTCACCTTCCCGGTCTCACTGTCAGTGCCATCGCCTCTGATCTCAACGCAAACCACTCCCTCCTAAGGCAAAGATGTTCTACTAAACGCAGTGGCACGAACTATGGTCGCGCCATGGATTAGGTATGTTTTGCGTGGTGGCTTGCGTTGTTCTCAAACTACTGTGTCCATGCTTATTTGATGATACCCCTCTCTCTCTAAGCTTATAGATTAGTGAAACAACCTCATTCGAATGAGCTGTGTTACCAACAGCAGCTGATGCCATGAGCATTCGTAACTGATCCATTATCTCACTAGGATCGTCGTAACGTATATGCTGTGGGAATCGATTATTCATTATTTCGTGTTGAATGTCAATAGAATCATTGCTGCCATGTCCTGCATCTAATGTATCTTCTACAATGGATTTTTATTTAGCACTACTTTGGCTTTTTAGTCTCCCATCAGCTTCCTTATGTACATCTGTCACATATGCTAATTCAGCACACATTTCCAGTTCTTTTGCTGAATAATTTACGGTTTTGAGGATCTTAGGAAAATAACGTTAAGCGGACCTTGTGGTCTTTGAAACTCCACGTCATCGATCTGTATTGTGTCACTTGTTAAACTTACGGGCTGTGTGCCCAGCATATATGGTTTCACCCTCCAGGTTCCATATTTCCTCTCTATCCTAGCATCTTTGTAACGGTTAATAAAATTGGCAATGGCATCGTCACCAGTGCGTAATTTTTCCGAGTGTTATTGAGGAACTGACTTACAGGTTTCTCTTAGTGTTTTCTCCTGCTCCAAATGTCCTGATCTTTGCAGCTGTAATTTCTCTCGAACGTCCTTCTGTGCCTCAGTGACTTTCTGATTAGTCGACATCTTTTTATATACTAATCAGAGTTTTGTCCCAGGTACAGTGTCTATACATCTTGTCCACCTTCTTATCAATTACATCAGTCTTTACAGTGAAGTCGTTTACTTTCTTTTCAGTTTCATTAACCCCATCTTTTAATGTGTTGATCACACTCAGAAGAGCCCAGTTATACGTCTTTAGTTTCTCTCTAGCTTCTTGTGTACAACTTTTCATTGGACAGTGTAAATCTTCTCATCCATGTACATGCCAAAGTTCAGTCTTTGTACACACATCTCATCATGCCAAGTACCTGACATGCATGCAAATTTGTGCATGGTGTGTTGTATTCTGATATACTCACTTCTTTTCGTAGTATATGTGTAGAAATTCTTAGAAGCTTAGTCTATACCTACCACCATTCTGTTTCCTTATTTCATCGATAACGAAAAACCCATACTGAGTGCCGCTAATCCGAACCCCGGTAATCCGAACGTTCGGTTAATCAGAACATGAAAAATGTTAGTCTATGTATGGAAAACTGCGGTGAACTGCTGTACATACGTAGTATTTTAATGTGCACAGTACCGTAAACAAGTATTAGAAAAATTGGCAAGAAAACATTAGGTTTAACCAATGCATAACAATGAAAGAAAAGCTGTCAAACTTACTAAAATATAGCGGACATTATCCCTACTTTTTACATGAGAAAAACTCAATCATATTTTTTTCGGCGTAATGAAGACAGTCTGTTATATGACTCATAGTTGCACCATCTCTCATAAACATCAAATCAGCAGGTGTAGCAGTGGACTGTTGCTCCAGATAACGTAGCGCGAGTTCAAGGGCTTCTGGTGCGTCACTGTGTGGCACCAGCTCTCCTTTGTCGCTCTCAGGCTCATTGTCACATGCGTCACAGCAGTCCACTTGTTCCCGGTCTTGAGTCACAGCAGCAACTAAATCAGCGTCAGTAAGGTTCTCCACACGTGCCCCATCAGTTGCCATCCACTCATCTACGTCTCCTTCACTAGCTTCTTCACATCCAGGGATTGTCTGTATCATTTGTAGTAGATATTCCTCTTCATTTTCAACTAGGGTGTCCTGAAATTCAAGATATGTCCACAGTTTTCTCCACGATTTTCTCAGAGTATTTTCTGAAATATCCTGCCATGTCTCAGCTGCCCAATAAACAATATCCTTCACATTGGTCTTTTTTATTTTGTCCACTAAAGGAATGCTATCATCTTAGACCACAATTCTTAAAAATTGTTTTCTGTATGTCAGTTTTAATGTTTGCAGTACGCCCTGGTCCATCGGTTGTAGAAGTGGTGTGACATTCGACGGCAAAAACTTCGCCCCAATTTCTCCATCACATTATTCCTCAGTGCTGGGTTGAGACTGTACGTTCTCAATCTAAAGGACTGCACGGGGATACAAATGATTTTCCTTAGAAAGTCGTCGAACAGAGGGAACAAACAAGCCGTGAAACCATTCATTAAACAGCTTACGATTCTTTCTCCATCACATTATTCCTCAGTGCTGGGTTGAGACTGTACGTTCTCAATCTAAAGGACTGCACGGGGATACAAATGATTTTCCTTAGAAAGTCGTCGAACAGAGGGAACAAACTAGCCGTGAAACCATTCATTAAACAGCTTACGATTCATCCATGCTTTTTTTTTCTGGTTGCGATAATAGATGGGCAGGGACTTCATGTTGCAGTTTTTAAAAGCTCTGGGCGTAGCAGATGTGCCGATCAGCATTAAAGGCAGCTTGTGATTACCAGCATCGTTTCTGCACGCTAATAAAATCGCACGATCTTTAGACATTTTGATACCAGGAGTATGGTCTTCTGCTTTTGATGCCAGGCTTTTTGTTGGCAGTGCCCTAAAATTAAGGACAGTCTCGTCAGCGTTATAAAATTGTTGGGGAGAATACTTTCCCTCTCTTATCATTTTTTCAAACTCATCCAAGTATTTCTTCGCTGCATCACGGTCATAAGAAAGCTTCTCTCCAGTAATTGTTAGCTATCGGACTCCATGACGTTTTTTGAATCTGTCCAACCAACCTGTACTGGCACTAAAAGACTCATCACCATTCATTAACTTGTTCAGGTACACAGCCTTCTCCTGAACCAGCGCTCCACTCAAAGGAGCTCCCTTTTCTCTTTCCTGTGTAAACCAAACGAAAAGAGCTCCATCCACTTTTCGTACTGGGATTATTTCAAAGTCTGCCGAATTTCCAGTGTTTTCCCCAAGACGTTGCACAGGACTGTTCAAGCTTCACTCAGTTCTTCTTCCAATCACAAATGGTTGCTTTACCAACACCCTGTTCCGTTGCCAGTGTAGATACATTCTCACCATTGTCTATCAGCTTGCCGTGTATATCACACTACAATGCAATTTCTTCTTTAAAAGTTCGTATTTGGGCAGAAACAACATTTTTAAAAATACACATACATGCTCAGAGTTGACTTCATCCAGATGTGTTAGAAGCGACATACCTTTGCCGGCAGGCAGCTGGATGGACCCACAATTATCGCTCGTGTATTATCAGTAAGGAGTATCCCACTCTTCTTCTTGTTGTGGTCTTATATTCCGTCACAGGACCAGTCCTTGTGATAAGGATGCATTACCCACCCTGCCATGATTGCAGCTATATCGGGTATTGGTGTTCATTTATATAAAGAATAAAAACGTTTGATAATATGTGTAGCCACTATATCACAATAAGTAACTAGCTCCATACCGACTCAGCATCATCTCTGCTTTATAATGAGAGGGTTATGAAGTAAAAGAACAAAAAATTTACGATGGTATATTATTTCTTTATTCACACGTCAGCAACGGTGCACAGGCTGCAGTATATCAGCAAAATCCACTGGTTCATTTTTCGCAGCAGCACAGTACTTCCCAAACAACTGTTTCTTTCACACTCTAAATTCTGTTCATATTTCCATCAAACTGATAGGAGCATCACAAAATTCGGGTATAGTGTATGAAGATTTAGTGTGGATGGACTTCGGGCCTACTGGAGCAATACTAATTGCCTTTGGCACTACACTGATACATGATGTGAAGCACTGTTCTAAATCATACACACGTACAATATACACACAAAGATAATTAAAAATGTCAATTTATACAGCTTGAATAGATGGTGGGCAGCTTTCCAGTCTCTGTGATGTAAGGTATAATCCAAACAAGTTCGTAACAGTAGAGTGCTGTAAATAAACGGATAGGACCCAGACTTCATCCAGACTGCTCCTTCATCGTACATTGATGTGATAAATAGCCTCAGACCAGCACTATAAATGTCCAGCAGAGAAAGAGATGGGTAGTTATTTTAGCATTGATGTAAGTCATTGCATGACTTTAACACCCTTTATTACACTCTCAATCTCCATCACCACATGCCAATCACTTTCCGCTTATGTACCTTTATTCAGATGCTTTGATCCACTAGCATCTGAATTGTATGCAGTTACGATATACATAGAAGTGAATAGTGATAGCGCACTGGGAGCAATTGTTATCTTCTCGTCCATTAGATCCACACCCTGTCCTTGTAATATCACTAGAACATTCCATGATCCAGTGGATGGTGCATTTGTTGGAATCGAGTACAGCTCTGTGCCATGCTGTTTGAGACCCCTGGTGCAATTCTGCCAGTCATGAGCACGTATATCTATGCTCTGCTATTGTGTGTCTTCATCACACAAACAGGTAAGTGACATAGACAATACAGATCCTTGTCCTACAGCAACATTTGACCCATTCTGTTATAAGATCCCAAGTGATGGAGGCCTCTTTCACTGCTGCAGGTCCCAACAAACTGGGCTGTTTTACTGCTGCAGGTCGTGACAAGCCAAAAGTCACCTCTACAGGTCTCAGCAAATTGGACATCCTCACAACAGGTCTCGCTAAGTTGGAGATATCTATCACTCCTGAATGAAGAAGAACCAATAATAATAGCAACAACTATAGACAGATATATAACATTATTAACCAAAGGGTACTTACTCTTCCACTTTTTCCTATTCTGCTGTGTAGGACTGGATGATCTCGGCTGCTGCTGTTGACACTTTACAGGCCTTGTACTGACTGACTGCATCTGAGTCCAGTGAGCTTCATGTTCCCTGATGTCACAATCATGTGACCTGATGTGGTGCTGCCAGATCAAATTTCTCATGCTATGGTGTTAATATTGTGAACTAGATCAGTCAGTTCCACACACCAAGTGGAACAAGCAAGAAAATCTTAGGAATTATTTTCCAGCAGGATAACACCACCATGCACCAAAAAAGGATGAAATCCCATGCACATGTTACAGGAATCCCATCGCTCTTCGTTGGTGTCTTTCAAGTGTGTAGGTGTTGCTAAAATCCCTTCACCTTTTGTCGGTATTTCGGAGAGCACTGGTGAGGGCATTATGAGCAGCCGATCAACAGCAAGCATCTGACAAAGCCAGCCTTGGGGAAACCTAATTATGGAAGCTCACATGCATGTGGAATGCACAGGTTTGCAGGCAGCTCTTTTTCTATTGTTCACATCAGGCAGGAAGCACTTCGGCGTTTTCCATAATTTCTGGAGCCCAACGATGGAGCAAGTTGCCACCAGCACACATTTCCTTGTGACTACATGACATGCAGCAGTTGTTTGAGGTGGTTCGCATGAGCAATAGGCGACTTGCCTCGGCAGGTATCCAATGCAAGTCCTCACAATTTCTTATAGCACTCATCAGGCTGGTAGGTTAGCCTGTGGTACAATAAGATACACACTACAACACAGGCCCGGCGAGAGATGGCCACGTGGTGCACTAGATGTCCACACATGTCCTGCACGTCCAACCTCCGTCGCATGGAATCCCCGATGCGCTGATGCAGCCATGGAGAATGGCTTATTGTATCACAGCCGTCCACAATACGAGCACGAAGAGTCTCTACATTTGGTACCGGGGTTGCGTAGACAAGAGCTTTCAAATGCCCCCATAAATGAAAGTCAAGAGGGTTGAGGTCAGGAGAGCGTGGAGGCCACGGAATTTGTCCGCCTCTACCAATCCATCGGTCACCGAATCTGTTGTTCAGAAGCGACTGAAATGTGCAGGAGCTCAATTGTGCCTGAGCCACATGTTGTGTCGTACTTGAAAAGGCACATGTTCTAGCAGCACAGGTAGAGTATCCCGCATGAAATCATGATAACGTGCTCCATTGAGCGTAGGTGGAAGAACGTGGGGCCCAATTAAGACATCACCAACAATGCCTGCCCAAACGTTCACAGAACGTTCACACAAGCACCGAAGTCAACATTACCTTCCTTCAATTGGGCCAACTGGCGGTGAATCGAGGAATTACAGTACATACTGACGAAACTAAAATGAGCTGTAACATGGAAATTAAGCGTTAACGGACACATGTCCACATAACATCTTTTCTTTGTGTGTGAGGAATGTCTCCTGAAAGTTTGGCCCTACCTTTTTGTAACACCCTGTATATATAGCTGTGATAGTTTCGTATCACATAAATTCCTTGTAACAGACCTGGTCATATCTTTGACAAACTCTTCTGGTAATGGTTTTCCATAAACATCTTTTCGTAGTCGCCTATATAATAAAGTTTTTCTTTCGCCTATAAATTGCGTTGGCTTTGGCTGAGCCTGACGGAATCATTAAATTAAACTACTAGATTTTGAGGGGAATATCGTGCAAACTGTTTAACCAAATAGTCTAAATGGTGCTTATAGGTCACAGTAAGGCATGCTACAAAATTTGCCACAAATTGGTTCCAATTACTGGGGATACGAAAGCGTGATACACTACCTGTACTACTTGGCATCATTAGCCTAATTAAACTTGAACAAATGTGTGAGTTTTTGATTTACAAGTCCGGTAACTGCAGTTAGCCTAATGTGTTGATTCTAATTCACCAACGATTGCATATGTGATCGAATTACCATTTACGATTTCCTGTTGATGTCATGAGTTTCAATGATATCAGCTTCAAAAACATCAAGCTGAGATCATAGCGTACAAAACGATGTCGTAGTGACGATTATAAAGGTGACACTAGAACACAGAGGTTAATTGTACTACCAACAACTACTGGCATTGTACCACCAGTAATCTTAAGTATCTTGATATCTCATTCCGTTTAACGTATGCAACTCGGAACATCCCCGCCAGCGATCTGGCTTACTTGTTACATGTGGTACCAATTTCAACAACTCTTCCTTCCGGCATAGGCAAAGCAGGAGCAATTCTTTAAACCTTGTGATAGTAAATCAGCTTTCGACTGGTAGCTAGATCTATATGGCCAGCCTGATTCAGGCATCTGGGAGAGCGCCGAATTGCATGAGAAAACTCATCTCTGCGGGTTCCATAACCGGGTGGCGAATCGCGAGGGCAGTCTCTTTCTTAAGTTTCGCTTCACAAAGGGGGGGCTCGTTTAGTTTACATTTACATTGTCTGTGGGGATGGAGGCTTCAAAGAACAGATATTTCTTACGATCCGAAGGGTTTGCAGAGAACGGTCACTGTGTCACGTACCAAAGCAAGACACGTATTCCTCCTGCGTGCTGTGAAACTTGTCGGTTACAAATCTGGGAATTGTTTATGTATGGATTCATCGCGACGGAACGGCGCTGTCTCACAAGTTTCTCCTTTTCTTTGTAGAAACAGTCTTGGTTACGCTTTCAGCAGTATGAAGTGAGGAATGCGATCATGACCCTGCCAAAGCCATTTCTCAGGACAAGGAGGTTGCGTCGACGAAGCGTCATGAAGCGTCGGCTAAGTTCATGGATGAAGCGACTAGACTATGGTTTCTTCAGATGGTTCAAACGGCTCTGAGCACTATGCGACTTAACTTCTGAGGTCATCAGTTCCCTAGAACTTAGAACTACTTAAACCTAACTAACCTAAGGACATCACACACATCCATACCCGAGGCAGGATTCCAACCTACGACAGTAGCGGTCGCTGATGGTTTCTTAATGCAGGTATGTCGCAACGGACTGAAGCCACGCCGACAGTTAAACAGCCGCCCCCCCCCCCCCCCCTCCAGCCGCCTCTTTCTCTTTCTCACTCTTTTCTTTTATGGGAACTTCCAGTTAGAAGTATTCGAAATTTTCCTCGGAGAGGTTTTCGATCCCTCCTCATCTCACTGGCTGCCCTGCAGTTACGTGTTTTGACTGGCTGAGAAGTGCGTTAGGTCGGCGGCGTTTCACTGAACGCTCAGGTGGGTAGAAGCGCAAAGTTTCTGAATGACTTTGACTCTGATATCAGACTCCAAGGGACTCAGACAATTCAACTCTGGTATCAGGACTAATGGAAGCGGATAATTCGACTCTGGAGGCGACGGGCGCTGGTGTTCTGACTCTGGGTTGAGATTCCAACCAGGTCAGAAGCTGCCTGGACAATGGTAACCGAGTGCCTTCAGGATCCGAATACGACTCTGGAATTGGTAAGCACTGCTCCACTTGATAGCGAGTAAGTTTGAGTAGGCGTTAGCAATACTAATTATATTTAATGGAGAAGAGTGATTTATTCAGTTCCGTGACAATCATTCCATTAATCCCCTTGCTCAATTCGTGATTGGATGTCCCGTTAGTGAAGCGTGTGCACACGCTTCCGCAAGCTTTCTCACATGGTGTGAAGAGCATGCCGTTAATTTCTTGCATGTCTGATTAACATCCGATTCAGATAAAGTGATCCACGCAATTGTTTCTGCACCATAGGTGAATACGAACGTGACCGATATACCCACAGCGACTAACTTTAATTCTTGTCTTAATTGTTTCCCTCTGATCTATCCACAACAATTTAATGTATAATCCAACTAGTCACTTCCCATGTTCATTAATGGTTTTGTTTCTCTACCATATGTGAATAGCCCGTAGATTTTTTTTTTTTTTTCATTCATGTGTTCTGATTCTCTGTAGTCCAGACGGAATCAAGCATTAAACCGACCAGTTACGTCTAAGCCCACATCGGCCTCTTGCATAACATGGCAGCCCTACTCAGGATTCACGTATTT
Source organism: Schistocerca piceifrons (assembly GCF_021461385.2). Taxonomy (NCBI): domain Eukaryota; kingdom Metazoa; phylum Arthropoda; class Insecta; order Orthoptera; family Acrididae; genus Schistocerca; species Schistocerca piceifrons. The sequence continues at coordinate 356,975,320 of NC_060141.1, read as the reverse complement.
GAGGCCTTCTGGTATCTAGAAAGAATTAGCAGGACACGTCGAAATATTCTGAAAACTAAGAGCAGTTTGTATTCGGGCAAATAGCGTGAAAATTATCAACCTTTTCTTGCCTCGCACTGCATATATCCATGTGTTTCATTTGTTCCGATTCTTTATGAACTGCTGTTCCCTGTTGAGTCTGTTGTTTCAGGGCGTTGCTAAATCAGTCTTGAAACTTTTATTACGGTATCTGTATAAACGTGGGGTCAATTTATATGGATACGAACTGTTGGGCAAATACAGCATTTTACCAGCTGCAGTATTTCGTACTGTGGCAGTTTTCTTACTTCTTCTGGCACCACGAGTTGTGCTTGTAAATATAAAATGGGGGCCTACTCAGCGGGCGCGTGGTTCTCCAAATTATGGTCTTGGGACGTAATTGCATAAGAAGCGTTGGCAGTTATGAGCAAGAGTGGATGTTGAAGAGCTGTTGGAAACGCATAAATTCGGGTTCGGGACTAGAATAGCACCAGAAAAACTTACCGAACTGAGAAGAGCTGTTGGTAACCAATGGAAGAAGTTTCATGAAAAGTTTAAGGAAAATACCGGTGTAACTTTAGCGGAGAATGAAACTGATGTTGAAGTAGAAACGTACTTGAGGCGGCAACTGTCCCAAAGAACATTCCTGTCAAGCAATCATGAAAATTGTAAGAAAAGGCTTGACAGCAGAGAAACAGTACAAACTGCCAAATGTTGAAAATGCTGGGCGTGTTTGTAATTAACTGGTAAAAATAAATTGAAAATCTATATAGCAGGAAAGTAGTGTGCTGGAAATATAGCAGAAATTAAGGGTGGTGCTAATTTCTCAGGTATGAAGAGTGAGCAGAATAAAATTGACAGAGAGGTACTCCGATCTGAAAGTGTCACAATATCCGAGCACACGAATTCTACTGTTGCTCATTCTAGGTCAAAGTAACCTAGCAGGTTATCTGTGGTTGGAAGTCGCGATATCAATACTCAACGCAGCCGATCGCCTAGTGCTTCGACGACAGAATTTTCTTGTGGCCATGGCAAGCTGGAAGACCTAGTGTAGTGAATGAACAAGAGAATAGATCTGATGTTAACAACGTAACAGGAAGTGCTGCAGAGGGCAGTGTGAGCTAGGATTAAGAGGACATTTGCATTGAGGAAGGAGGGTGGACCTGCTTTCACAAGAATAGGGAAAATGCAAAAAGCATGATGGCCTAAATTGAGCCGTTCAGTCGTTAAGATTATAGATCAGAGGAGAGGATTTCATTTGCTGCTAGTGCAAGCGATATCCAGTAAAACTAGAGAAAAAGTGAAACAAGTGAACTTAAAATCTATTTTTATATCATGGCTGATGCAGAAAAGAACGAATTGATATTCCAGCCGAGACTGCTAGTAGTTGTTTGGAACATTCTGTACATTCTTGCTCTTAAATAATATCCTTGACAGTTGGTAAGGCATACTACGAAATGGTGAAAATTAAACACAGTGTTAGTTACACGGGTATGTTAAACAAGTTTCATCACTCATGAAAAATAATCTTGGAAGACAACAAAAAGTTATGAAAAACTAAGTAAATGACGAGATATTACTGCTGTAATAAAAAAGTATCGTTAGGCTACTGTGACTGCTATAGAGGAACTGCGTCCACAGTAATTTTTGCTCGCACCAGTACGTTCTATGGCAGAGAGCAAGCAAATATAGAGAACGTAACACTTGACAAATCAGAAAGACTGATTTAAATTCTATAGGTACGTAGAGTATTTACGCCCAGTCACAAGTAACCGAAGAAGTACACAAGCTACTTTATGCCACAAGAAACTCAAATCAGTCTACTGTGCCTGTCAAAAAGACGAATCACCCAGTAGGGCGGGAAGAAACGAAATACAACTTCACGGTTTGAGAGGGAATGCCGTATTAGCCCACTGATTCCAAAACTGAGTCAAATTTATAATGGACTTGACAGAATAAGACCACTTATCGGTATTGGGAAAGTTATATCTTCTCCTGAATAAAGCTGGTCCCAATTGTTGTAACTGGTCCTTGATATCCAGGATACTGGCACTTTTGACAGGGTTGATATCCGAACTGGTCTCTCACATGTTCTGTTGGGAACAGATCTGGATGTCTTTCTGACCGTGGGAGTACCTCAACATCGCACAGCTAGTTCATAGAGGCACGTGACACATGTGAATAATGGTACCAAGAGACTGCCGCATGAGAGGTAGCGTATGATGTAAAATTGTGCCGGCAGAATGCCCTCAATCAGAACCAGGCGTCACCTGAGATCCTACTCGACGGCTCCCAAAACCACGTGGCCAAGAGTAGCGCTACTGTGCCTTTTCGAAACATTGGAAGAATGAGGCCTGTCAGCAGATCGCCTCCATGTTCGCCGACGGTGCTCTTCTGCGGTAGTGTAGAACCACGACTTATACCTGCACACAGAGCTATGTTATTCATCAGAAGCCCATGCTTCCCGGTCACGGCACCACTCAAAACGCAGCCGTTTGTGCAGTTTTAACGGCAACGGTCACTAGGGCTGCTGCTGCTCTCCCACCAATAGGGCGTTAAGAACCAGAATTTCGCAGGGATCCATTCCTTGTTCTGTGATGACAGGAGTTGCCATGAGCTTGATACACAATATTACGATTCTCCTTTGTGATGGTCAGACTTTTTCGACTAGAAACTTGACGACGAGTATGGGTGCCGTCACGTTCGCGTGCATTGACGACCGGGGCACTTTTACATTCGGACGTCGGCAAGTGAATTTGATTGTTGTAAGTTATCGACATTCACGTCACAGAGAGAGCAAGTTGTATTACTGTTAAACTATCTTTGGTCTTGTTGCGGCGCAGCCTTTGCCTCCGCGGAGTCTGATGCATATTAGTTGAAATATGGTACCTGATGGACGTATTCAGCATCGCTGTGTTGAGTTGCGATTGTACCCGTTAGATGAAGAAAGATTTATTGTAAAGGACTGCAAGGTTCAATATGATGTATATACTGGAAGGCGAAAAGAATATAAATTTTGAACATTGTTACTATTTTTGAACAGAAGAAGTTTGCGGTAAGCCTGGAGCTCTGCGCAGCTAGTCTGTGTGAATAATTATTGTCAGTTAGTTAACTTGCTCAGAACCGAGAGAAAGACCACCCCACTTCCCTGAGTCATGCGTTAAGATATGAGCTGATTAGGGATGTTTGATTTTTATAGAAATTCTATATTAACATTACAACCTTTTCAAATTATTGCTCACTTTGTTAAGCAAAGTATTATTGAGACCAATATTATTTGCGAGGGTCACGCGACGTTACTGTCTGTCTGAATAGCACTTCATTCTAAAATCGTTGTCTTGGAGTATCACTTTATAGGAATAGTTACTTTCCTCACCCACTGTTAAAGAAAGCTTATCATTACGCATTACCACAATGCACCGTGTAGCATGCAACAGTTTGACTATTGTTTGGAAATTTTATTTTAAAAAATATGGAAATCTGCCATAGCCGCTGGCTGTTTGATGTTTGCTGTTGTGCGTTCGAGAAATCTGCGACAATGTTATCAAGATACAAGGCAAGCGAAAACTTTAATTTACAACAAGTTGTGTTCAGACCAGTTACAGTCTTATTCAAATTAGGTTCTGTTTAGTCCAAGATTAGCAAACGAGTTTATGTTGGATAACAGTTTGTGGATACAAAGTTTTGATAGCACGTGGTTTTTTTTGTAGAGTGGGACATAAATTTGGGATACATTTCATAAAGAAACATATGGCGGGGACCTTACAATACAGCCGTACCGAAGGATTCGACCTGCTGGCCAAATGGAGACCCTTAATGAGGCACATTTCAAGCTCTATCAGTTGTAGATAAAACTGTCTCACAAGAGTCTGCCGCATCTCCGTGTCCTTCACTCAACATCTGACGCTGTTCACACCCTTTACACAATCTACCAGGCCTTGTCACAGAGAATTACAACTCCAATCGTTTGTTTACCCGCCGATAGTGTCGCGTAGTTGTTACATTCACATCCGGACACGTCTTATGGGTGATTCAGTTCTTTTATTAGCCATTGTCTTTCCGAGAGCGCTCTGCATAAAGATACCAGTAATGCCGGCATTTACTGGATTAAAACGAGATTTCGTAACACAAGACAATCTGGCACGTGCTTCACAGCATATCAAGCAATATTTCAAATCGATTTATATTTTATGAATAAGCGGAAATTGCCGTTAACTGTCACCATGAAAGTGACCGAAGTACTTCAAAATAAATTACTGATTATTAAGCACGGCTGTGACCAAGCTGCAACACATAATTCTTGGAAGAGCCTCTGTTCAAGAACACAGCATAGCGTGATAACGTCGATAACTTGTACGTTGCGACAGTCGATTGATACCGTACAGACGAAAGTTTGCTGAAATACGCAAGTGGCTGTGTTACTTATTCTTACATGCAGGTAACTGCATGTTACTAAGACAAAATGGAAAACCAACCGACTTTCTAAGTGACACTAGTCACTGGAATGTGGTCATCTCGAGACAGAGAGTCAAAGTGCCTCAAGTATTCGATAGCAATAGCGCTCAAAGCAGAAACAGCAGACATGAGTTGTGATAAGAGGGCTTCACAGATTACTATTAACAGAGTCAATTAGTTTTCACTTTCCCAAGTGAACAAAACCACCCGACCGCAAATGGGACTGTAACGAGATATGCTAGAGAATATACGACATTAGTAGTATAAAAATGTAGTCATCGCCTCAGTTTTTAAATCCAGACACAATTTTTCAATTGGAACCATGTCTACCCACTATTATGACAAGAGTTGGCGTGAAATAGCGACTTCGCATAGCATTTGACGTTGACGTTCCCATCTTCTGTCCTTCATGATCTCCTCCTCTCCACCAAACTTTTAATTTTACATTCTGTAAGTAGGCTGTTTAGGTTTTTATGTTGGTAACGTCACGTAGCGCTCTGTATGAAAATCACTGAGTGTGCTGTGTGCAGTCTGTGGCTGGTTTGCATTTTTGGAATTGCTATTGTAGTGTTGGGCAGTTGGATGTGAACAGCGCATAGCGTTACGCAGTTGGAGTTGAGCCGCCAGCAGTGGGAGATGTGGGGAATGAGATGGCGGAGTTTTGACAGCGGATGATCTGGTCGTGTGTCCATCAGAGACAGTAAATTTGTAACATTGGATGAACTTATATATATATATATATATATATATATATATATATATATATAGGGTGTTTCAAAAATGACCGGTATATTTGAAACGGCAATAAAAACTAAACGAGCAGCGATAGAAATACACCGTTTGTTGCAATATGCTTGGGACAACAGTACATTTTCAGGCAGACTAACTTCCGAAATTACAGTAGTTACAATTTTCAACAACAGATGGCGCTGCGGTCTGGGAAACTCTATAGTACGATATTTTCCACATATCCACCATGCGTAGCAATAATATGGCGTAGTCTCTGAATGAAATTACCCGAAACCTTTGACAACGTGTCTGGCGGAATGGCTTCACATCCAGATGAGATGTACTGCTTCAGCTGTTCAATTGTTTCTGGATTCTGGCGGTACACCTGGTCTTTCAAGTGTCCCCACAGAAAGAAGTCACAGGGGTTCATGTCTGGCGAATAGGGAGGCCAATCCACGCCGCCTCCTGTATGTTTCGGATAGCCCAAAGCAATCACACGATCATCCAAATATTCATTCAGGAAATTAAAGACGTCGGCCGTGCGATGTGGCCGGGCACCATCTTGCATAAACCACGAGGTGTCCGCAGTGTCGTCTAAGGCAGTTTGTACCGCCACAAATTCACGAAGAATGTCCAGATAGCGTGATGCAGTAATCGTTTCGGATCTGAAAAATGGACCAATGATTCCTTTGGAAGAAATGGCGACCCAGACCAGTACTTTTTGAGGATGCAGGGACGATGGGACTGCAACATGGGGCTTTTCGGTTCCCCAAATGCGCCAGTTCTGTTTATTGACGAAGCCGTCCAGGTAAAAATAAGCTTCGTCAGTAAACCAAACGCTGCCCACATGCATATCGCCGTCATCAATCCTGTGCACTATATCGTTAGCGAATGTCTCTCGTGCAGCAATGGTAGCGGCGCTGAGGGGTTGCCGCGTTTGAATTTTGTATGGATAGAGGTGTAAACTCTGGCGCATGAGACGATACGTGGACGTTGGCGTCATTTGGACCGCAGCTGCAACACGGCGAACGGAAACCCGAGGCCGCTGTTGGATCACCTGCTGCACTAGCTGCGCGTTGCCCTCTGTGGTTGCCGTATGCGGTCGCCCTACCTTTCCAGCACGTTCATCCGTCACGTTCCCAGTCCGTCGAAAATTTTCAAACAGATCCTTTATTGTATCGCTTTTCGGTCCTTTGGTTACATTAAACCTCCGTTGAAAACTTCGTCTTGTTGCAACAACACTGTGTTCTAGGCGGTGGAATTCCAACACCAGAAAAATCCTCTGTTCTAAGGAATAAGCCATGTTGTCTACAGCACACTTGCACGTTGTGAGCAGCACACGCATACAGCAGAAAGACGACATACAGAATGGCGCACCCACAGACTGCGTTGTCTTCTATATCTTTCACATCACTTGCAGCGCCATCTGTTGTTGAAAATTGTAACTACTGTAATTTCGAAAGTTTGTCTGCCTGAAAATGTACTGTTGTCCCAAGCATATTGCAACAAACGGTGTATTTCTATCGCTGCTCGTTTAGTTTTTATTGCCGTTTCAAATATACCGGTCATTTTTGAAACACCCTGTATATATAGATATATATATATATATATATATATATATATATATATATATATATAGATATATATATATATATACACTCCTGGAAATTGAAATAAGAACACCGTGAATTCATTGTCCCAGGAAGGGGAAACTTTATTGACACATTCCTGGGGTCAGATACATCACATGATCACAATGACAGAACCACAGGCACATAGACACAGGCAACAGAGCATGCACAATGTCGGCACTAGTACAGTGTATATCCACCTTTCGCAGCAATGCAGGCTGCTATTCTCCCATGCAGACGATCGTAGAGATGCTGGATGTAGTCCCGTGGAACGGCTTGCCATGCCATTTCCACCTGGCGCCTCAGTTGGACCAGCGTTCGTGCTGGACGTGCAGACCGCGTGAGACGACGCTTCATCCAGTCCCAAACATGCTCAATGGGGGACAGATCCGGAGATCTTGCTGGCCAGGGTAGTTGACTTACACCTTCTAGAGCACGTTGGGTGGCACGGGATACATGCGGACGTGCATTGTCCTGTTGGAACAGCAAGTTCCCTTGCCGGTCTAGGAATGGTAGAGGGATGGGTTCGATGACGGTTTGGATGTACCGTGCACTATTCAGTGTTCCCTCGACGATCACCAGTGGTGTACGGCCAGTGTAGGAGATCGCTCCCCACACCATGATGCCAGGTGTTGGCCCTGTGTGCCTCGGTCGTATGCAGTCCTGATTGTGGCGCTCGCCTGCAAGGCGCCAAGCACGCATACGACCATCATTGGCACCAAGGCAGAAGCGACTCTCATCGCTGAAGACGACACGTCTCCATTCGTCCCTCCATTCACGCCTGTCGCGACACCACTGGAGGCGGGCTGCACGATGTTGGGGCGTGAGCGGAAGACGGCCTAACGGTGTGCGGGACCGTAGCCCAGCTTCATGGAGACGGTCGCGAATGGTCCTCGCCGATACCCCAGGAGCAACAGTGTCCCTAATTTGCTGGGAAGTGGCGGTGCGGTCCCCTACGGCACTGCGTAGGATCCTACGGTCTTGGCGTGCATCCGTGCGTCGCTGCGGTCCGGTCCCAGGTCGACGGGCACGTGCACCTTCCGCCGACCACTGGCGACAACCGATGTACTGTGGAGACCTCACGCCCCACGTGTTGAGCAATTCGGCGGTACGTCCACCCGGCCTCCCGCATGCCCACTATACGCCCTCGCTCAAAGTCCGTCAACTGCACATACGGTTCACGTCCACGCTGTCGCGGCATGCTACCAGTGTTAAAGACTGCGATGGAGCTCCGTATGCCACGGCAAACTGGCTGACACTGACGGCGGCGGTGCACAAATGCTGCGCAGCTAGCGCCATTCGACGGCCAACACCGGGGTTCCTGGTGTGTCCGCTGTGCCGTGCGTGTGATCATTGCTTGTACAGCCCTCTCGCAGTGTCCGGAGCAAGTATGGTGGGTCTGACACACCGGCGTCAATGTGTTCTTTTTTCCATTTCCAGGAGTGTATATATATATACACTCCTGGAAATTGAAATAAGAACACCGTGAATTCATTGTCCCAGGAAGGGGAAACTTTATTGACACATTCCTGGGGTCAGATACATCACATGATCACACTGACAGAACCACAGGCACATAGACACAGGCAACAGAGCATGCACAATGTCGGCACTAGTACAGTGTATATCCACCTTTCGCAGCAATGCAGGCTGCTATTCTCCCATGGAGACGATCGTAGAGATGCTGGATGTAGTCCTGTGGAACGGCTTGCCATGCCATTTCCACCTGGCGCCTCAGTTGGAGCACGTTGGGTGGCACGGGATACATGCGGACGTGCATTGTCCTGTTGGAACAGCAAGTTCCCTTGCCGATCTAGGAATGGTAGAACGATGGGTTCGATGACGGTTTGGATGTACCGTGCACTATTCAGTGTCCCCTCGACGATCACCAGTGGTGTACGGCCAGTGTAGGAGATCGCTCCCCACACCATGATGCCGGGTGTTGGCCCTGTGTGCCTCGGTCGTATGCAGTCTCCATTCGTCCCTCCATTCACGCCTGTCGCGACACCACTGGAGGCGGGCTGCACGATGTTGGGGCGTGAGCGGAAGACGGCCTAACGGTGTGCGGGACCGTAGCCCAGCTTCATGGAGACGGTTGCGAATGGTCCTCGCCGATACCCCAGGAGCAACAGTGTCCCTAATTTGCTGGGAAGTGGCGGTGCGGTCCCCTACGGCACTGCGTAGGATCCTACGGTCTTGGCGTGCATCCGTGCGTCGCTGCGGTCCGGTCCCAGGTCGACGGGCACGTGCACCTTCCGCCGACCACTGGCGACGACATCGATGTACTGTGGAGACCTCACGCCCCACGTGTTGAGCAATTCGGCGGTACGTCCACCCGGCCTCCCGCATGCCCACTATACGCCCTCGCTCAAAGTCCGTCAACTGCACATACGGTTCACGTCCACGCTGTCGCGGCATGGTACCAGTGTTAAAGACTGCGATGGAGCTCCGTATGCCACGGCAAACTGGCTGACACTGACGGCGGTGGTGCACAAATGCTGCGCAGCTAGCGCCATTCGACGGCCAACACCGCGGTTCCTGGTGTGTCCGCTGTGCCGTGCGTGTGATCATTGCTTGTACAGCCCTCTCGCAGTGTCCGAAGCAAGTATGGTGGGTCTGACACACCGGTGTCAATGTGTTCTTTTTTCCATTTCCAGGAGTATATATATATATATATATATATATATATATATATATATATATATATATATACACTGAACGTACTCAGACATTTCCCTCTTTACTTATTCTGATCATCACTAAACTGACACACGATATTTTTTAGCGCAACGTAATCTGACTTTCAATAATCCCTACAAAAGAATGGCTTTGACTAACAATAACCTATAACTTTCATGAACCTTCGTTACTCGAATTACTGCAATACAGCGAGCGCCAATACTGCCAGCCAAATAAAAGATTCTAACTACTGAAGTCACTAACTACTGACAGGCATAGTTAGCAAATGAAAGATTTTGATAAAGAACAAACAATGTATTTACCTTAATAGTGTTCAAAAGTCATCATATGTATATACATATATATATGACCCATCTGTTTATATATATATATATATATATATATATATATATATATATGATGACTTTTGAACACTATTAATGACTTGTCTATGTGGCGGGATGTCTTGCGAAGTTGGACCGTGTGTTTATGGAATGAGCGGCGGTGAACTCCGAAATAAGCCATATTCTGCGAATGTGGGACATGCTTGAAAAACGTGTTAGTTATCGTCTTGTTCCACCACAGGCGATCCAAGAACTGTCATAGACTCTCGCTGAGGAATGTGAGCAGAGATAACAGGTTGACCTCCGCAAACTTATGCGAAATATGTCACGTAGGTGTCAGGCAGTGATAAACACTATCGTAGTGCACAGACATTAATGAGGCCTCAAAGTCCAATGAAAAGCACCCCCGATGACGGGATGAACGAGCGATTCCACTTCGTTTTTCAACACCTGTCTGATATTTAAGTTCTTTTATGCAAACCATCGACGGTATAATGACTTTTTGTTATGTACTTAATATGTAAAACATAAATATATAATTCGTTAACATACTCAGGTCTCAGTTATTTCTCAATGCAATATGGCAGACTCCCAAAGTCGTGTTCCCCTAATTATTCCGAGCATATGCTTTCGACCATTGTGGCCTCTGATGTAACGGCTAAGAGCGGTATTGCGGAGGTTGTTGTTACTGTATTGCTGTTTGCTTGTCACTTTTTATATTGTCTATAAATACTGTCTACTTGGTCCAAATTTTCTAATAAAATATTGATTTTACCCCATCTTTTCCTAAAATATTGTCTCTTATCCTCGATGGGAAGCGGCTCATAAGCACTTCTAACAAATGTTCCTACAATATGGTGGTCGTCTAGGTACTTTGCTTTATTGGTGTTGTTGTTGTTGTTGTGGTCTTCAGTCCTGAGACTGGTTTGATGCAGCTCTCCATGCTACTCTATCCTGTGCAAGCTTCTTCATCTCCCAGTACCTACTGCAACCTACATCCTTCTGAATCTGCTTAGTGTATTCATCTCTTGGTCTCCCTCTACGATTTTTACCATCCACGCTGCCCTCCAATGCTAAATTGGTGATCTCTTGATGCCTCAGAACATGTCCTACCAACCGATCTCTTCTTCTAGCCAAGTTGTGCCACAAACTTCTCTTCTCCCCAATCCTATTCAATACCTCTTCATTAGTTATGTGATCTACCCATCTAATCTTCAGCATTCTTCTGTAGTACCACATTTCGAAAGTTTCTATTCTTTTCTAGCCCAAACTATTTATCGTCCATGTTTCACTCCCATACATGGCTACACTCCATACAAATACTTTCAGAAACGACTTCCTGACTCTTAAATCTATACTGGATGTTAACAAATTTCTCTTCTTCAGAAACGCTTTCCTTGCCATTGCCAGCCTTCATTTTATGTCCTCTCTACTTCGACCACCATCAGTTATTTTGCTCCTCAAATAGTGAAACTCCTTTATAACTTTAAGTGTCTTATTTTCTAATCTAATTCCCTCAGCATCACCCGACGTAATTCGAATACATTCCATTATCCTCCTTTTGCTTTTGTTGATGTTCAACTTATATCCTCCTTTAATGACACTATCCATCCCGTTCAACTGCTCTACCAAGCCCTTTGCTGTCTCTCACAGAATTACAATGTCATCGGCAAACCTCAAAGTTTTTATTTCTTCTCCATGAATTTTAATACCTACTCCAAATTTTTCTTTTGTTTCCTTCACTGCTTGATCAATATACAGGTGGAATAACATCGGGGAAAGGCTACAAACCAGTCTGACTCCCTTCCCAACCACTGCTTCCCTTTCATGTCCCTCGACTCATATAACTGCCATCTGGTTCTTGTGCAAATTGTAAATACCCTTTCGCTCCCTGTATTTTACCCCTGCCACCTTCAGAATTTGAAAGAGAGTATTACAGTCAACATTGTCAAAAGCTTTCTCTAACTCTACAAATGCTAGAAACGTAAGTTTGACTTTCATTTTCTTTCTTCTAAGATAAGTCATAGGGTCAGTATTGCCTCACGTGTTCCAACATATCTACGGAATCCAAACTGATCTTCCCCGAGGTCGGCTTCTATCAGTTTTTCCACTCGTCTGTAAAGAATTCGCGTTAGTATTTTGCAGCTGTGACTAATTAAACTGATAGTTCGGAAATTTTCACATCTGTCAACACCTGCTACCTTTGGGATTGGAATTATTATATTCTTCTTGAAGTCTGAGGGGATTTCGCCTGTCTCATACATCTTGCTCACCAGATGGTAGAGTTTTGTCAGGACTGGCTCTCCCAAGGCTGTCAGTAGTTCCAATGGAATGTTGTCTACTCCCGAGGCCTTGTTTCGACTCAGGGCTTTCAGTGCTCTGTCAAACTCTTCACGCAGTATCATATCTCCCATTTCATCTTCATCTACATCCTCTTCCCTTTCCATACTATTGTCCTCAAGAACATCGCCCTTGTATAGACCCTCTATATACTCCTTCCACCTTTCTCCTTTTCCTTCTTTGCTAAAAACTGGGTTTCCATCTGAGCTCTTCATATTCATGCAAGTGGTTCTCTTCTCTCCAAAGGTCTCTTTAATTTTCCTGTAGCCAATATCTATCTTACCCCTCGTGAGATAATCCTCTACATCCATGCTATTTTGCACTTCCTGTCGATCTCATTTTTGAGACGTTTGTATTCCTTTTTGACTGCTTCATTTACTGCATTTTTATATTTTCTCCTTTCATCAATTAAATTCAATATTTCTTCTGTTACCCAAGGATTTCTACTAGCCCTCGTCTTTTTACCTACTTGATCCTCTGCTGCCTTCACTACTTCATCCCACAAAGCTCCCCATTCTTCTTCTACTGTATTTCTTTCCCCCATTGTCAATTGTTCCCTTATGCTCTCCCTGAAACTCTGTACAACCTCTGGTTTAGTCAGTTTATCCAGGTCCCATCTCCTTAAAATCCCACCTTTTTGCAGTTTCTTCAGTTTTAATCTACAGTTCATAACCAATAGATTGTGGTCAGAGTCCACATATGCCCCTGGAAATGTCTTACAATTTAAAACCTGGTTCCTAAATCTCTGTCTTACCATTATATAATCTATATGAAACCTGTCAGTATCTCCAGGGTTCTTCCATGTATACAACCTTCTTTTATGATTCTTGAACCAAGTGTTAGTTATGATTAAGTTGTGGTCTGTGCAAAATTCTACCAGGCGGCTTCCTCTTTCATTTCTTACGCCCAATCCATATTCACCTACTACGTTTCCTTCTCTCCCTTTTCCTACTACCGAATTCCAGTCACTCATGACTATTAAATTTTCGTCTCCCTTCACTATCTGAATAATTTTCTTTTTTTATATTTCATCATAGATTTCTTCATTTTCTTCGTCATCTGCAGAGCTAGTTGGCATATAAACTTGTACTACTGTAGTAAGCGTGGGCTTCGTGCCTATGTTGGCCACAGTAATGCGTTCGCTATGCTGTTTGTAGTAGCTTACCCGCACTCCTATTTTTTTATTTATCATTAAAACTACTCCTGCACTACCCCTATTTGATTTTGTATTTATAACCCCGTATTCGCCTGACCAAAAGTCTTGTTCCTCCTGACACCGAACTTCACTAGTTCCCACTATATCTAACTTTAACGTATCCATATCCCTTTTTAAATTTTCTAACCTACCTGCCCGATTACGTGATCTGACATTCCACGCTCCGATCCGTAGAACGCCAGTTTCCTTTCTTTATTGGTACCCCACAGTAAAAAGTCTCTACTACCGTTCTAAGAATAATTTTCGTGTGATTTTAAACGTAAAAGTTTTAGACGGAGCTTCTTCTGCGCTTCAGCGCACCAATATTTTTATTTAAAGGTTGTTCCGAAACCGCAAGTTTTAAAAGCATCTAATTCTAATAATCCCCACTGTGCTGAGTCTCCAACCACTTTCCTTCTTACAAATCTTATTTAATTGCCATCGGTCAACGTCACGGGTAACATATCTCTAAAATATTTTAGAAAATAAAACAGAATGTATATCGCATGATGTGAACTCTAGAAATTTATCATTTAACGCAGCAGGAAATTATGCTGATACTTGCTACCTTACTTTCGGCTAATAAATCTTGAACCTATCCCCTTATTTATTGTTTTGAATTATCTTGGTTTATTAGCGTTATGATGTGATGCCTCTTTTGTATTATCTATGTAATTTCCCTTGTTACTGGCTGTTAATCTGTCACTAACGACGGTAGTAACTGGTGACGTATGTTCAGTCGCAGAAGGGTCCTTAGGTTTACTGTGTACTTCGCTGTCTCGTAGTTCACATTCTAATTCAAGTTTCAGAGATTACTGAAATTGCTTTTCTATCCTTGTTTACAAACATGCGTAAAAATGAGCCATTTGCGTTGATGCCGTTCATAGCTTGAAACATTGTAATAGCGACAGTGGCGTCTCGTTCAGTGGACGACGTGCTTTTCTATGTCTACATCTGCATCTACATCCATACTCCGAAAGCCACCTGATTGTGTGTGGTGGAGGGTACCTTGAGTACCTCTATGGGTTCTCCCTTCTATTCCAGTCTCGTATTGTTCGTGGGAAGAAATATTGTCGGTATGCTTCTGTATGGGCTCTATGGGCTCTAACATCTCTGATTTTATCCTCATGGTCTCTTCGCGAGATATACTTAGGAGGGAGAAATATACTGCTTGACTCCTCGGTGAAGGTATGTTCTCGAAACTTCAACAAAAGCCCGTACCGAGCTATTGAGCGTCTCTCTTGCAGAGTCTTCCACTGGAGTTTATCTATCATCTCCGTAACGCTTTCACAATTACTAAATGATCCTATAATGAAGCGCGCTGCTCTCCGTTGGATCTGCACCATGAGTCAATTCCCTGCAGATCCTCCTGCATTTCGGTACAATTTTTCATTGCTACAGCCTCTCGATATACTACAGCATCATCCGCATCTCTTCTATCAACCCTATCTGGCACGGATCCCACACCGGTGAGCAGTATTCAAGCAGTGGGCGAACAAGTGTACTGTAACCTACTTCCTTAGTTTTCGGACTGCATTTCCTTAGGATTCTTCCAATGATTCTCAGTCGGGCATCTGCTTTACCGACGATTAATTTTATATGGTCATTCCATTTTAAATCACTCCTAATGCGTTCTCGCAGATAATTTATCAAATTAACTCCTTCCAGTTGCTGACCTGCTATATTGTAGCTAAATGATAAAGGATCTTTCTTTCTATGTATTCGCAGCACATTAAACTTGTCTACATTGAGATTCAATTGACATTCCCTGCACCATGAGTCAATTCCCTGCAGATCCTCCTGCATTTCAGTACAATTTTTCATTGCTACAACCTCTCGATATACTACAGCATCATCCGCAAAAAGCCACAGTGAACTTCCGATGTTATCCACAAGGTCATTTATGTATAATGTGAACAGCAACGGTCCTACGACACTCCCCTGCGGCACAGCTGAAATCACTCTTACTTCGGAAGTCTTCTCTCCATTGAGAATGACATGGAGCGTTCTGTTATCTAGGAACTCTTCAATCCAATCACACAATTGGTCTGATAGTCCATGTTCTCTTACTTTTTTCATTAAACGACTGTGGAGAACAGTATCAAACGCCTTGCGGGAGTCAAGAAGCATGGCATCTACCTGGGAACCCGTGTCTATGGCCCTCTGAATCTTGTGGACTAATAGCACGAGCTGGGTTTCACACGATTGTCTTTTTCTTAACCCATGCTGATTCCTACAGAGTAGATTTCTAGTCTCCAGAAAAGTCATTATATTCTAACATAATACGTGTTCCAAAATTCTACAACTGATCGACCTTAGAGATATAGGTCTATAGTTCTACACATCTGTTTGACGTCCCTTCTTGAAAACGGGGATGACCTGTGTCCTTTTCCAATCTTTTGAAACGCTACGCTCTTCTAGAGACCTACGGTACACCGCTGCAAGAAGGGGGCAAGTTCCTTCACGTACTCTATGTAAAATCGATGTGCTATCCCATCAGGTCAAGCGGCGTTTCCTTGTGTAATTTTTGTTTGTCTGCAAGGCTTTTCCCTATCCCTCTGTCCTCTATTTCAATACCTACAATTTTGTCATCTGTGCGACAATCTAGAGAAGCAACTACAGTGCAGCCTTCCTCTGTGAAACAGCTTGGGAAAAAGACATTTAGTATTTCGGCGTTTAGTCTGTCATCTTCTGTTTCAGTACCATTTTGTTCACAGAGTGTCTGGACATTTTGTTTTGATCCACCTACCGCTTTCACGTAAGACCAAAATTTCTTAGGATTTTCTGCCAAGTCAGTACATAGTGTTGTGGCATAACAAGCTTGCTACGCCACACTGGGAAGGGAGCCGAAAGAAAGGCACGCGTACACACACGCCGACTGGCGTCAAGTCTGGAACAGGATAACTATTGAAAAGTACGTAGCTGCTTTATACTTAACTTTTAATCTTTGTTGGTGTACAAAGTTCTTCTTCAGACATTTATACGATAACTCTCAAAGTAGGTAAGGCTAATGGCGCCTTGCTAGGTCGTAGCCATGGACTTAGCAGAAGGCTATTCTGTCTCTCGGCAAATGAGAGGAAGGCTTCGTCCGTATTGTCGCTAGCAATGTCGTCGTACAACTGGGGCGAGTGCTCTATCGTATCTCGAGACCTGTCTTGTGGTGGCGCTAGGTCTGCGATCACACAGTGGCGACACGCGGGTCCGACATGTACTAAATGGACCGCGGCCGATTTAAGCTACCACCTAGCAAGTGTGGTGTCTGGCGGTGACACCACATTCCTCCCCCGCAAATCGGCGAACGGTCGTGTGATAAGGCTTCCGCCCGCCGTGGGGAGGACCCCATGTTGACGTATGCGATGAGGTGGGGAGCCTAACAACAGGCGAGGCTGTGCCACCCGCACCCGGCCATTTGGTCCGAGGGGATCTAGGAAACGCCTGAAAACCTAGTCCAGGGTGCACGTCAACATGCGGTGTATGCGCCCGTAATGAGACAGGAGGGGCCAAAGGGTCGACCTCCATTGCGTCGGGGTACCCGACGCGCGATGACGTCATGTGGTCCGGAGTGGGCAAGAGGTCCATGGCGGAGGACGGCTGGTCACGGCAAGCGATCGGCGGCGCGTGACCCAGGGAGGCGCTTGGCGGCTGCAGCGAAGTGGCTTTTGGCCATGCAAAGACTTTCCGCGGCGGTGCGGATTGTTGTTCGGCACACGCCATGCAAGAAGAACACATATTCGTAATCGCAGCATCGATTCCGAACCAAGTACAGTGCTGACGAGCAAGTTGTTTCGTCCGCACGATACCCCAATGTCCTTGGTGAAGAAGCCGTAAAACAGAGGACTGTAACGAACGTGGGACCACGACTCTGGACTGATCATTATCAGAACGCAACAACAAAACACCACGTCGAACAAAAAGTCTCTCCTTGTGAGCAAAAGATCGGCGAACCAACGGATCCTCGATCCGAGACTTTGACAAAGGCCATTGCGTACCAACAAAACGCAAAACAGTAGCAAGGACAGGGTCAGCAGCTGTGGCTGTAGCTACACGACGAAAATCAGTCGGAAACGATTCGACCACTTCATCGGTTTCCGAATCAATGAACATGCAAGCAAGTTCGGAAGAATCGAATGCTTTATCCTCAGCAACAGGCAAACGGGACAACGCATCGGCGTTTCCGTGCTTAGCAGTGGACCGATACAAGATATCGTAGCGGTACTGCGAGAGGAAAATAGACCAGCGAATGAATTTCTGCGCTGTACGCGGAGGTACAGGCTTGTTCGGATGAAAAAGTGACGTCAAAGGTTTGTGGTCTGTGATGATGGTAAAGTGACGACCATACAAAAAATCATGGAACTTAGTAACACCAAACACGAGAGCCAAAGCTTCTTTCTCTATCTGTGAGTAATTTCTTTGCGCAGACGAGAGCAATTTTGACGCAAAGGCAATAGGGCGATCATGCGAGCCAACTTTGGGCGCAAGCACAGCACCGATCCCGAAATCCGATGCATCGACCATCAACAAAAGGGGCTTCTGGGGATCGAAAGGCGTAAGGCAAGTATTAGAAAGCAACGCCGATGTCAACCGGCGAAAAGCGCTCTCGCATTCCGTCGTCCAGACGAACGGAACACCCTTACGGCGTAAGCGATGAAGCGGAGCTGAAATGGAAGAGGCATTGCGCAAAAAGCGATGATAGTAGGTAATTTTACCCAACACACTCTGCAGCTGCTTCACATTTTGAGGGGAAGGCAATTCTTGTATGGCACGGATGTGCTCTGGACTCGGATGTATGCCTTGGGCATTGATGACATGGCCCAGGTATGGTAAGTCACGAGCAAAAAACACACATTTGTCCTTCCGCAAGCGAAGACCATTTTGTCGCAAGACCTGAAATAATGTTCGTAGGTTCGCAAGGTGATCTTCTTCGGTCTGTCCGGAGATCACTATATCGTCCAGATAGTTTGCTGCAGTAGGGACCGACGCACAAATAGTTTGTAAATATTGCTGAATTAATGCAGGGGCGGATGCGCACCCGAATGGCAGTTTTTTGAACCTGTACAATCCGAGATGCGTGTTAACCACCAATACGCGCTGGGATTCGTCGTCCACCGGTATTTGCAAGTACGCATCGGCTAGGTCCAACTTTGAAAAATATTTTCCCGGGCACAGTTTAGCAAAAAGATCTTCCGGGCGGGGCAAAGGAAAAGTAGCAGTCACTAGTTGTGGATTCACTGTGGCCTTGAAGTCCACGCAAAGTCTCAATTTTCCGGAAGGTTTTGGCAAAATGACTAAGGGTGAGGCCCAGAGAGAACCTTGCACACGTTCAATTACACCCTGTGATTCTAGATGGTGTAATGTTCTTGCGACCTCATCACGCAATGTGTGAGGAACATTGCTCGCTCGGAAAAATTTCGGTTGCGCGTTTACTTTCAGTTCCAAATGTGCTTCATAGTTTTTAGCGCAACCTAAGCCCGGTGCAAAAATGTCCGCAAGTTCGTCACACAGACGAGAAACACTGTCTGAAGGCACAGTTTGATTCACTGATAGGACCTGATTTACAATAGACATGTTAAACAACTGAAATAAATGTAAGCCAAACAAGTTCACTCCAGAAGAAGAACGAAGAACGTAAAATGACACAAGCTTTGTTTGTCCCTTATATGTTGCAAGAAGGCTGCACTGTCCTAACACAGGAATTTTCTGTCCTGAATATGTGGTGAGCTTAACATTTGCGGAACGCAACGGAGGTGTGCCCAGTTGTTTGTACGTGTCGTGATTGAGCAATGAAACTGCAGCTCCGGTATCGAGCTGGAACGGTATGACCTTGCCATTAAAGTCCAAATCGACAACAAGTTTATTGTCCTGCTGACGACAAGAGCGACTGTTTTGTGCAATTTGAACAGACACTTGTACAGAATCACTTGCTAATTGACGTGATTTCCGGCGACGTCGACGCACAGTTTTTGTGGGACGAACACAGTCACTGTTAGAGAAAGTGGCACTGGACGAAGCGGAATTAACTACATGAATGTCCATGGGCGAAGGTCCACGATCCTGAGTGTCCTTGGTTCGATTCCGGCGCGAAGCAAAGGGCCTGGAATGATTGTGAGTGTCTGATCGGAGCTTTCTCTGGCAAACACTTTGAACATGTCCTTTCTTATTGCAGAAAAAGCAAATAGCTTGGCGTGACGGGCAATGTTCACGCGAATGTCTAGTAGCACACCACGGGCATGATTTCACTGCATTTGTGTGCTGGCGTGGCACACCTGGTTTAGAGCGCGGCGGCAGCTGCGTTAGTGTGCGCGAGGGCAGTTGACCGGGCCGCGTAGCGCGAGCGCGCCCGGCGGGCCGGTTAATGTTACACACGGCTGGCGAAGTTTCAAAAGATTCCTGAGCACAGTCAAGTGTGTCTTGTCTATCCAATATGTCTATCACTTGTTGAAGGGAGGGATTAACTAGTTTCAAAATTTGCTCCCATATGCGAACATCAGAAACGTTCTGTGCAATTGCATCACGTACCATTGTATCTGAATAAGAAAGGCCACAGTCACAGTCAAAGGCACAGTCCCTAGTAAGTCCTTGCAATGTTGCTACCCACTCCCTATTAGTTTGACCGGCCATACGTTTCGTACGAAAAAACGTATACCGTTTTGCAACCACATTAACTGTTTCTTTGAAATAGGCATCTAAAGCAGACAAAATTTCTTCATAGGACAGAGTTGCTACGTCGCGTTGGGGAAACAATTTCACTATCACACGGCAGGTGGACACACCGACACAAGAAAGCAAAAACGGCTGCCGCTCATTACCTTGAATTCTGTAGGCGGCTAGGTGAAAGCCAAACTGTCGGGACCATTCTGGCCACGACTCTTGCGCTGGGTCGTAGTGCCTAAAAGGCGTCTGCTGATTCTGCAAGCGATAAAATTCGGACAGTACATCTGGAGATTGTGGCGAAGCCATGACACAAGTAAATGTTAGCAATCAGAAAGAACACTTTTCCTTCGTCGCCAATCTGTTGTGGCGTAACAAGCTTGCTACGCCACACTGGGTAGGGAGCCGAAAGAAAGGCACGCGTACACACACGCCGACTGGCGTCAAGTCTCGAACAGGATAACTATTGAATGGTAGCAAGAAAAGTACGTAGCAAGAAAAGTACGTAGCTGCTTTATACTTAACTTTTAATCTTTGTTGGTGTACAAAGTTCTTCTTCAGACATTTGTACGATAACTCTCAAAGTAGGTAAGGCTAATGGCGCCTTGCTAGGTCGTAGCCATGGACTTAGCAGAAGGCTATTCTAACTGTCTCTCGGCAAATGAGAGGAAGGCTTCGTCCGTATTGTCGCTAGCAATGTCGTCGTACAACTGGGGCGAGTGCTCTATCGTATCTCGAGACCTGTCTTGTGGTGGCGCTAGGTCTGCGATCACACAGTGGCGACACGTGGGTCCGACATGTACTAAATGGACCGCGGCCGATTTAAGCTACCACCTAGCAAGTGTGGTGTCTGGCGGTGACACCACACATAGAACTTTACTTTCGAATTCACTGAACGCCTCTCGCATATCCCTCCTCACACTACATTTCGCTTTGTGTAATTTTTGTTTGTCTGCAAGGTTTTTGCTATGTTTGTGTTTGCTGTGAAGTTCCCTTTGCTTCCGTTACAGTTTTTTAACTCGATTGTTTTACCGTGGTGGCTCTTTACCATCTCTTACGATCTTGCTTTTCACATACTCATCTAATGCATATTGTAAGATGGTTTTGAACTTTGTCCACTGATCCTCAACACTATCTGTACTTGAGACAAAACTTTTGTTTTGAGGCGTCTATTACTCTAAAAACTGCCTTTTGTCACTTTTGCTAAACAGAAAAATGTTCCTACCTTTTTTAATATTTGTATTTACGGCTGAAATCATCGACTCAGTAACCGCTTTATGATCGCTGATTCCCTGTTCTGCGTTAACTGCTTCAAATAGTTCGGGTCTGTTTGTCACCAGAAGGTCTAATATGTAATCGCCACCAGTCGGTTCTCTGTTTAACTGCTCATGGTAGTTTTCAGATAATGCACTTAAGATAATTTCACTGGATTCTATGTGCCTGCCACCCGTTATAAACGTTTGAGTCTCCCAGTCTATATCTGGTAAAATCAAATCTCCACCCAGAACTATAACATGGTCGGCAAATCTACTCGAAATATTTTCCAGATTTTCCTTCAGGTGCTCTGACACAACGGCTGCTGAGCCAGTGGGGCTACAGTGACATACAATTACCATGTTTGAGCCTGCTTTAACCGTGACCTTCACTCAAATTATTTCACATTTCGGATCTCTGTCAATTTCCTTCGATACTATTGCACTTTTTAACTCTATAAACATGCCTCCCCCTACACTTTCCAGCCTGTCCCTGCCGACTTACAGTTCATCTGTGTAGTTTCACAGTGACTGGTTTTAGTACTGTTAGTTGTTGGCGGAATGGCTTTCCCGGATCCGTGTTTATCTTGTGGTTTTGAATGAGCAGTCATTTTAATGCTGTCTGCGTACGGGATTTTTTTTTGGTAGGGGGGGGGGGGAGTTGTGAACGGACGTCAGGTTGGGGCGCAGCAGTGAGCAGGTGTGTGCAGCCTGCGGGCAAGCTGGGGACGCTGGCGGCGTACTGCCACGCCGGATCGAGGAGGCGTAGCTGCGAAAGCGACGACTTCGTTGCACACCGAACCCTGGGCGCTTAAGGTGAGTGAAGAGTTAACTGCTAATGCAATCCCGACTATTCTGAGATCTCGCCTTTGGTCAGTGGGTTGTTGCTCCCAAGGCCGCTGAGCCTGGCAGCAAACAGTGAAGTGTTTCGGGGCAGTGAAATATTGCAGCTGTCTTTCTCTACTGATTATTCACCATTGAATTTTGTACTATTCTTATTCAAGGCGCTACAGTCTGGAACCGCGCGACCGCTATGGTCGCAGGTTCGAATCCTGCCTCGGGGATGGATGTGTGTGATGTCCTTAGGTTAGTTAGGTTCAAGTGGTTCTAAGTTCTAGGGGACTGATGACCTCAGAAGTTAAGTCCCATAGTGCTCAGAGGCACTTTTTTTTTTTTTTTTGACTATACGGTTGATTTGTACGAGGGTGTGTGGTAAGCTGTTTTCGTTTGATGTATATAGGTCAAGTAAAATATTAGACTCTTTGTCTTACTAACGAGTGTAGAGTATGACGTCATGGGTCAAAGCACACCGGTGGAATCGGACCTTGTTCTAATCCCGGAAGCTGAACGTAGATATTGTAATCACAACTTGAGATACAGTTAAAGCATATTTTCAGATAATAGCTCCAATTGCTTTACAATTACTATTTTTTAGTTCTTACATTGTACCTTGGTCTGCACTACAGCTGGAGAGCTCTTTCTATGGTACTCGACTCGACTTATTTCCAAGATATCTTTCTCTTATTAATATGTGACTGATAACAATATGTTTAATTCGGACTATTTTTTCCGATGTAGGATAGTCCTTGTAACCAAAATTGTCTTTATCATTTACGTTTCAGAATATCGACAGTTTGGTGACGTCATACACGCCATGTTGTTTATCATCGGTCGCATCAGTAGTCAAAACCGACGACTAGTATCGCATTTTCCTCTTTAACCAAGTCTGGCTTTCTGAGTTTAAGTAGCAGCCAACGAAAGAGAGATACAAAGTTCCAGTCATACGCGTTCCAGACACGTTTCAGACGCTTTTTACGTTTGTCACAGATGACCATAGCAATACACAGTGTGCTAACGACTAAACGTGTGTTACCTGAAGCGGAAAACTTAATATCCCTGCACTGTCGTCAGCATGTTGCGAGATTCATTTTTTCTTGGAATTATTATAATTTTGTGCCAGCTCAAACTAACAACAGCAGACAACAGATGTGCATACGAACAGTTAGTTATGAGCAGGCAGTGTTAATTAATGGACGTTCGGCCGCAGTTTCTCAAAACTATTGCGTCACAAAACGCAGTGGGGCAACATTTCTAAATCAAATGTTCATGACATTCTCAGCACACCTTCACTCCCAAACAAAAACAAAGACACGTGGACGTCTGCCACGACTTGACTGGGATGTTAAACTTGAACATTTCTTACCTGAACAAAATCTTTGTGGATAACGGCACTTGCTGTTATCAATACAACCTACCACAAAACGACAAAGTGCATAAATTCACGTTTTCATGACATAACTGATATTCAACGCAGTCTGACGTGCCGGTAGAACAACATTCCAAACATTCCAAAGAACGACTTTTTGGCACTTTCATATTGTTATATGAACATTTCGTGCGTTTTACTCAAATTGGGAGAGACACATGATACATTAAAACAGCCATCTTAACTTTTCTCTATTCTGTATTAATGCAGTCTTGAAACTTCTTGGACACTTGGGGTAAACAATTATTGCGTGGTGTCTCTTAACGGAAACATCCCACTGATGCACTCTTACCTACTCCAACAAAAGGATCCACAATACTACTACAGACGTCGTGGGGTAACAGCTACTGTTCACCACATTTTAACTCCTCCAGTTTTTCATGGTGACTAGACGAAAAAATTGGTCTGATGTTAGATTTAACCTCAAATTTAGGCGACAATAAGACTAACTTGATAAACTTGCTATATTTTTCTTTAGCCACAGGATCTTCCAGTTCCACTGGTCTAAGATGATTACACATCTGCTATCGCTTATTCTACTGAGCAGCAGCAGCAATAACACCGAAGTAACCGATTTTGTGGCAATTTACGAGTTCCTAAACAGGAACGAATATATGGTTTCATCCGTGTGTTTTGGTAGTTTAGTTTTTGAATTTTTGTGTGTTAATTTAGTATTTACTAGACGTAATTCTCGCGACTTCTTTTGTGTCGGTAAGTAAACTATTTTGTGACGTCTAACAAGTTCATAAGCAGAAGCGAATTATTTAGTCTCACCTGTATGCTTTGGTCGTTTAAGCTGTGAATCTTTGAATGCTAATCTGATTTACTAGACACAGTTCTTGCACTTTCGTTAGTGTCTTCATTAAAATTCCGGTGGGTAGCCTCGCATTGCGGTTGACCCGTCATCCATGGTCGAGTGGGAGGTCGCCTCGGCTCGTGGGAGGCTGCGAAAGACTTCCTGGGTGATCGAACGTAAGGCCCTTCCCCTTAGTATGTCACACGGATTCCAGGTTCTATGTGTGGCTGGGGATGTCCCTCAGCCAGATGCAATTGCTTATCCTAAGTAATCTCTCAGCCTCCAAGATCCACAAAGTCACAGAGAGTAGGATTATTGGTAGTTGGGAGCTGCAATGTTAGGCGAGTTATGGGGCCCCCTAGGTACATTGCTGCCAAGGAGGGGAGGAAAGCCGGGGTTCAATGTGTGTGCATTACGGATGGAGTCATTCCAGACGTGGAACGGGTCTTTTTAGATGTTATGAAGAGTACAGAGTGTAGCCAAATTGTGTCCACCTCGCTACCAATCGTATGTGGCGCTTTGGATCAGAAGAGATTCTCTCTGGTTTTCAGCGGCTACCTAAGGTAGTGAAGAAAGGCAGCCAGTAGACTTGCGAGATGAAAGCAGAGCTCACCATTTACAGGTGAATCGACAGGTCCGATTGCGGACGTCTGGTACAGAGGTGACTGAAGATAGTGAATCAGAAGCTCAGACGGCTCAGCGGCAGTGTAGGATGCAGATTCTTCGACTTGCGCCAAAGGGTGGTGGGGTTTCTGGTTCCTCTAAATAGGTCCGGAGTTCATTACACATAGGAGGCTACACGAGTAGCGGGAGCTGTGTGGCGTGGACTGGGCGATGATTTATGTTAGAGGGTCTCGGGTAAACACAAAAAGGGCTTCAGTCTCAAAGGCTGCAAGTTGAACACAGGAAGATCGTACATCTAGGACCCATCTGAATAACAGTTGTAAATTGTCGTAGCTGTATTGGGAAGGTACCAGTGCACCAAGCATTAATAGAAAGCACTGATTCTCAAATCGTTAGAGGCACCTGAAGCTGGCTAAAGCCGGACATAAGCTCCCACGGAATCTTTGCGAAGGATTTAACGATGTTGAGAAAGAAAAGCTAAATACAATTGGTGGTGGCGTGTTTGTTGCTGTTAGGACTAGTCTATCTTGTAGCGAAGTTGAAGTAGATGCTTCCTCTGTGAGTATGGGTAGAAATCATTCTTAGCAACTGGACTAAAAAAAAATGGATCCTTTTAACGACGTCCAAACTCAGATGATGCAATTGCTAGAAGGTTCAGACAAAACTTGAGTCCAATTTCAAACACGTACCCGACTCATACGACTATAGTTGACGGCGAAAGTACATGTTTAAAAAAAGAGGTACGCACAAACATCATCATATTTTGTTGTAAACGTTTTGTCTGACTATTATTTCGAGCGATTATTTCATGAGCAAACTCGAATACGATTGTGAAAAGCAACAAATAATCCTGAGCTAGTAACGAGCTTCAAAACGGATACACGGATTAGTGGACCCATGCCTATCGTAGCGAGACTGAATACGGCTACACACAAGTCTTCCAAAAAGAAACAAAAAATATATCTATTCGGAGAAGCAGATAAAATTTTGCTTAGCCGGCCGGAGTGGCCATGCGGTTCTAGGCACTACAGTTTGCAACCGTGAGACCGCTACGGTCGCAGGTTCGAATCTTGCCTCGGGCATGGATGTGTGTGATGTCCTTAGGTTAGTTGGGTTTAAGTAGTTCTAAGTTCTAGGGGACTGATGACCTCAGAAGTTGTGTCCCATAGTGCTCAGAGCCACTTGAACCATTTTGAAAACTTTGCTTGGCGCTTTCCTAAGAGGCGTATTTTTTTACTGTAAAGAAGTAGAGGAGAGGGTTTCACGACATGATGAAGTATTTGGGATGGACATCATGAAAACAAAGGATTTTCTTGTTGGGACGGGATCTTCTCACGAAGTTTCAAACACCATCATTGTCCTCCGAATGTGAAAATATTTTGTTGACCCCAGTCTAAATAGGGAGACACTATCATCATAATAAAATGAGGGAAATCAGAGCTCGCACTTAAAGACATAACTGTTTCTTTTCCCCACACGCTGTTCGTGAATGGAATAATGGAGAATTAGTGTCAGGGTGGTTCGATGAACCCCTCTCTGCCAGCCAGTTATGAGTGATCTGCAGAATAGCCGCGTAGACGTAGAAGAGTTAATTCTATAAATTTATGTATTCATATTGAGAGTAGTAAGCACAGAGACACTGGTAAAGGCGTGTATAATTTGCAATTAGTATTACAGCTAATTAGACTCTGTTTTTCTTTCAAGCGTTTGTGGCGGATTGTGACGCTGTTTACCGCCCATAATTAAATTTATCCAGCTCAGTGAAAGACTGATTCGCCCGTTATATTGCAGTGGAGTTCACAGTACTGCGTGCGCGTAGAATGTAGAATATGCATTAACTTCATAGTTACGGTCTTTGAGGGCGACTGAGTTTCAGTGTAGGTCGTCATCGCCTGAAATAGTTGAAGTAACAATATTTTCTGCATTCAACTGCAATTATTTTTTCCGCTATTGCAGTGGGTTGACTATAGCGGGGTCTTCAGGGACTGTCGTGGCGTTTCCTAATCTCATTGGTAAATTTCGACTACTATTCCGTTTGAAAGAGGTATCTCCACAAAGCTGTCCGTAACTACATACAACATTGACAAAAGGAAAAACGAATAAATAAAAAATATGAGAGAATTCCAAGGCGTTCGGTTAAAGCTGTGCAATGAACTGTTAAAAAATTACTGAACCTACATTAGCTCTAGCATGATTTCTATTCTAGCCCAGCTAGGACCATACAGCGAAGAGAGAATCTTCTTCTGTCACTTCCGACTAGAAAAGAATGGTATAATCGATGACCTAATCGGACTCTATGAATGTGTCAGATACAGTTCTTCGAACTGTTTTCCTGGGTTATTCTCGATTTATTTTGTCATGTACAGTGATTTATGTAACCAACTGGTAGGAGGCTTAATGTGACACACACATACACATGGTTTTGGAAAATGTGGTTTTCTGGAGGGGGTACTTGCATCACTGAGTGAGATGGAACTGCTCTGCACCCACATATGGCCAGCCAAATTTATGCTTCTGTGGGTTCTTAAATCGAGTAAGGCGTGTGGCTGGTTAGTACGGTTGCGAAGGACAAAGTGCACTCACTTTCTCGTCGTTACATCACGGAAGCGCTGTGACAAAAGCACTGAAGAGCTACAAAAAAGTGGTAAACTTGCCTAACATTGTATAGAATTGCGCAACACGACGTGGCATGGACTCGACTAATTTCTTAAAAAGTGCTATAGGGAAATGACACCATAAATCCGTCCATATATCCGTAAGAGAACCAGGGGATGGAGATCTTTTCGGAACTACACGTTGCAAGGCATCCAACATATGCTCAATAATGTTCATATCTGGAGAGTTTGGCGGGCAGCGCAAGTGTTTAAACTCACAAGAGTGTTCCTGGAGCTACTCTGTGGCAATTCTGGACGTGTGAGGTGTCGCATTGTCCTGCTGGAATTACCCAAGTCCGTTGGAATGCACAATGAACATGAATGGATGCAGGTGATTTGACAGGATTCTTACGTAAGCGTCACCTGTCAGAGTCGTATCTACACGTATCAGGGGTCCCATTTCAGGCCAACTGCACACGCCCCTCACCATCACACAGCTTCCACCAGCCTGAACAGTCCATTGCTGACATGCAATGTCCATGGATGAGTGAAGTTGTCTACATACCCGTAGGCGTCCATCTGTTCGTTAAACGCGACTCGCCCGACCAGGAACATGTTTCCAGTTACCAACAGGCCAACGTCGATGTTGACGGGCCCAGGCAAGGCGTAAAGCTTTGTGTCGTGCAGCCATCAAGGGACCACGATTGGACCTTCGGTTCCGAAAGACCTTATCGATGATGCTTCATTGAATGGTTCGCACGCTTAGACTTGTTTATGGCCCAGCACTGAAATCTAGCAGTTTGCTGAAGGGTTGCACTTCTGTCATGTTGAACGATTGTCTTCAGTTCTCGTTGATTCCGTTCTTGCAGGATCTTTTTCCGGCCGCAGAGGTGTCGGATATTTTATGTTTTACCGGATTCCTGATATTTACGATACACTCGTGAAATGGTCGTGCGAGAAAATCCTTCATTATCGCTACCACGGATATGCTGTGTCCCATCGTTCGTGCGCCGCCTATAGCACCACGTTCAAACTCACTTACATCTTGAAAACCTACCATTTTAGCAGCAGTAACCGATCTGCACCAGACACTTCTTATCTTATATAGACTTTACCAACCTCAGCACCGCATTCTGTCAGTTTCTTTGGCGCCTCAGTGTACCAAGTCTCTGGTGCAGTTGTTAGATCAATTACTACTGCTACAATGGAAGGTTATCAAGATTTAAGTAAGTCTTTACGTGGTGTTATGGTCGGTGTACGAGCGATGGTAGACAGCATCTCCGAGGTAGCGATGAAGTGGGGATTCTTCCGTACGACTATTTTACGGTATACTGTGTATATTAGCAATCCGTAAAACATCAAATGTTCGACATCGCTGCGGCGGGAAAAGGATCCTGCACGAACGGGCCACTGATGACACGACACTCCACAGAATTCCTACAAAGTGGCTCCAGGAACACTCTTGTGAGTTTAAACCCTTCCACTGGCCACAAACGCCCCAGACATGAACATTATTGAGCATATCTGGGATGCCTTGCAACGTGCTGTTCAAAAGATATCTCAACCCCCTCGTACCCTTACGGATTTATAGACGGATTCATTATGTCAGTTCCCTCCAGAACTATTTCAGACATTAGTCGAGTCCATGCCACGCCATGTTGTGGCACTTCTGCGCGCTCACGGGGGCTCTACACGATAGTGGGCAGGTGTACCAGGTACTAGTTTGGCTCTCCAGTGTATGTCTGACCAGGCCGCGCGAAGAATCGCTGTTTTGTTTTTTTGGGGGAGGGATGGGGGGGATTGAGGGGAGAGAGGTCTTGAGGCTCGGTTCCTATTTGAGGTAGGAAACTGGGGTAAAATGTTTTTGATCAGCGGCATTTGTATAGCCTTCCAACATTTGTCTTACTGTAGCTATGTTAAAGTACATTATGCAAGGCTTCGACGAAGAACCAAAGCAAGCGCCCAGCGAATCGATTAATTCCTTTTGGAAAATATTTTAATTAGGCTGAAATCAATTTCCAGCTACCGGCTCCATTTTTATGTGTACCGATCGGATTTTAAGTGCAGAAGCAGTTACACTCGTTTGGATTGCACATGCAAAAACATTTACCATTAAATAACTCCTGACTAGAGCAAGACTGATGGTTCAAATTTGGTTAACGTGTGTATCGGACTTTGGTCTAAAACAAGATTTAACCGTTTGAAAAAGACTTTCTTCGTTTGCAATTTATGTGACGAGATTATGTTATTCTCGGAGGTTTTTAAGCGTGCCACTTCAATACTTTTAACTTGTACGGTCCATTTCAACTTTCCATGAAGGTAGATAAAGTTGAAACGAACCATTTTTAACCAATAATCTTTATCCGTTGTCAAACTACCATGGTATAAAGTCCAGATACACTCCTGGAAATGGAAAAAAGAACACATTGACACCAGTGTGTCAGACCCACCATACTTGCTCCGGACACTGCGAGAGGGCTGTACAAGCAATGATCACACGCACGGCACAGCGGACACACCAGGAACCGCTGTGTTGGCCGTCGAATGGCGCTAGCTGCGCAGCATTTGTGCACCGCCGCCGTCAGTGTCAGCCAGTTTGCCGTGGCATACGGAGCTCCATCGCAGTCTTTAACACTGGTAGCATGCCGCGACAGCGTGGACGTGAACCGTATGTGCAGTTGACGGACTTTGAGCGAGGGCGTATAGTGGGCATGCGGGAGGCCGGGTGGACGTACCGCCGAATTGCTCAACACGTGGGGCGTGAGGTCTCCACAGTATATCGATGTTGTCGCCAGTGGTCGGCGGAAGGTGCACGTGCCCGTCGACCTGGGACCGGACCGCAGCGACGCACGGATGCACGCCAAGACCGTAGGATCCTACGCAGTGCCGTAGGGGACCGCACCGCCACTTCCTAGCAAATTAGGGACACTGTTGCTCCTGGGGTATCGGCGAGGACCATTCGCAACCGTCTCCATGAAGCTGGGCTGCGGTCCCGCACACCGTTAGGCCGTCTTCCGCTCACGCCCCAACATCGTGCAGCCCGCCTCCAGTGGTGTCGCGACAGGCGTGAATGGAGGGACGAATGGAGACGTGTCGTCTTCAGCGATGAGAGTCGCTTCTCCCTTGGTGCCAATGATGGTCGTATGCGTGTTTGGCGCCGTGCAGGTGAGCGCCACAATCAGGACTGTATACGACCGAGGCACACAGGGCCAACACCCGGCATCATGGTGTGGGGAGCGATCTCCTACACTGGCCGTACACCACTGGTGATCGTCGAGGGGACACTGAATAGTGCACGGTACATCCAAACCGTCATCGAACCCATCGTTCTACCATTCCTAGACCGGCAAGGGAACTTGCTGTTCCAACAGGACAATGCACGTCCGCATGTATCCCGTGCCACCCCACGTGCTCTAGAAGGTGTAAGTCAACTACCCTGGCCAGCAAGATCTCCGGATCTGTCCCCCATTGAGCATGTTTGGGACTGGATGAAGCGTCGTCTCACGCGGTCTGCACGTCCAGCAGGAACTCTGGTCCAACTGACGCGCCAGGTGGAAATGGCATGGAAAGCCGTTCCACAGGACTACATCCAGCATCTCTACGATCGTCTCCATGGGAGAATAGCAGCCTGCATTGCTGCGAAAGGCGGATATACACTGTACTAGTGCCGACATTGTGCATGCTCTGTTGCCTGTGTCTATGTGCCTGTGGTTCTGTCAGTGTGATCATGTGATGTATCTTATCCCAGGAATGTGTCAATAAAGTTTCCCCTTCCTGGGACAATGAATTCACGGTGTTCTTATTTCAATTTCCAGGAGTGTAGATACAGCAAGTAATATGCGTTCTTAAGCAAACAGAATGCGTGGAAACGGCTAAAAGTGAATCAAGCAAATAAATTTAGAACTGCTTTCAAAAATTTAGCTACATTCTATGTTTCAGCCCTGCATGACTCGGTTCAAATTTTCTAAGGAAGTGGACAAATATATGTAACTCATGGTCGTCCTGTGGTTTGATGAAAGCTTTATCCATTGCCACGTTATAAACAAGATGGTTGAAAATGCAATGAAAGGAATCAATACCTGATGAGTCGTCACCCGAGTCAACAGAAATCTGCATCGACTGCCAAGCTATTTCGGTTTAACGTCAAAATTATGGTAGACTAAAGCTGGGACCCAGAAATAAAAATGCTCCTGTAGTAGCACAAAAAAGCGAATACATCCTGGTCATAGTTAGGGATGTAAAAGAAGGGAACTGTCTTTTTGAATTAACAGGCAGCTTCAAAGATGTTTAGATCGAATTATGTTGACGTATTTGCTATTTTTTCACAACGCTGCTTGACCGGCGCAGGAAGCACTCTTAGGCTCAACTCCTCTTACATGTACGGTGAAGGGTGTAAGAACAAATAGACACAAATGACTGTGATTCTAGAGAGTGGTATGGATCTATAATAGAAAATATCCTACTGTCGGGTGCATCTGTGATAGGAGGTATTCCTAAGTGGGGACGTATGCATTCTAATCTTTAATGACACGTTATGTCACACTGTACGACAGGACAAATGCCATTTTGGATGACATGATGCTATGTTATGTACGACATGACATAATGCATCACGTGGCGATATTTGACACGTTGCATTATATTGCATACAAGGGTGTTAATACTAACAAGTAAAAAAGCTCGAAAATTTTAAGATGATTTGATTGAAATGTCGTTGAAGCTGAGTGATAAGTGGAAAAACTAATTCCCTTCATTTAGATGCCTAACTCTACCCAGGTCATAATCGCTTCCTTTTGTGCTACGGTAAGATAATTTCTCATTCTGGTCCATTTATTGTTCGGTCTTGTCTTCTACCTCTCATGCCCCTCTCGTCCGCGAGACGAAAAATGCCAGTCTTCCTTGCCCTTTAGCCCCCTAGCGCTGAGAGGTTTTATAATATTTCCTATGGTCGTTAATGAATACAAAAACTGAAAGCATGAACGCAGATGGTATAGCAGTTTACATTCAGACCAAAGAAAATGAATTTAATCCTTCTCTTAGTTGTCAGTTTGGATTAAGCCGGCAGTCTATATAACCGAATATTGAATGAAAACACAGTTCTGAGTTGTACAGCAGCGGTATTTTCATTTCGAACGCAGAAAAATATTTTGCCTCGATTACGATAACAAATAAAAGAATCGAACAGTAGATACAGAACAAAGTTACAATATCTGTTGTTATTTCTAAACGTAGGGATTTGCAAATAATTTTCCGCTTGTGGATAGAAAAATATTGAGTTTCGCGCATAAAGGAATGTAATAAATAAAGTCCCTCCCTCACTCTTTCTCTCTCTCTTTCTCTCTCTCTCTATTCGTTTAGTTGATTCTGACACTGGGTGAGCCCTAGAACTAAAGCATGGCAGTGTCTCCTACCCAGCACTTTTTCTCACAGAGTTCCCAAATTGGAATCCATTACTTCTTCTATGCCATCGATCCAGCTCATCCTATGTCACCTGCTTCTACTTCAACCCTCGATCTTTCCCAGCATTAGCACGTTTTCCTGCGAATCATGTTTTCTCACGATGTGCCCAAAGTAGCTTAGTTTTCGTTTCTGTATCAGATCTTTAAAGAAGCAGTCTGATTTTATTTGCTGTAATTCCGACCTATTCGTCCCTTTGCGGTCCATGGAATTCTTAAGGAGTTTCACTCGACGTCACAATTAGTAGGTGTTTATTCTATGCTGTTTAGCCCTTCCAATGGGTCTCACATCCGTGCATTACAACTGGAAAGAGCGAAGCCCTTACTACGGATCTTTTTTGTTAAAGGTACCTCTCCACTCCTTAAAACTTTGTAAAGCTTGGACATTCTGCCTAGTAACAAGTCTAGATTTCATGGTTGCAGTCTCGAGCAGCAGAAATCTGGGAGCCGAGATAACTTAACATAGAAGTTGTCTCCAGTGCTTTTCCTCTTGTATGCCGTCAAGTGACAGGTTTAGTTGTCATAATTTTCGTTTTCTTGACATTCAGTGTTAAACTAGTCTTTGCACTTCCTTCTTTCACCTTCAGTAAGAGGATCTTTAACTCCTCTACACTGTATGCCACCAGTATGGTATCATCTACATATCTAAGGTTATTTATATTTATCTCAGTTATTTTAATTCCGATTTCTTCTTCGTTTACTGAATAAATATGCAGCCTTGATATAATCCTTCCTCAATATTGACACAATTGGTTGCTCCAGACATGGTTCTCTACGTGGCTTCTAGGTCAAAATATAAATTCCGTAGTAGGTGAATGAAATGATCTGGTAATCCATTGTTTTTGAATACTTCCCACAATTCTTATAAAACATATGCTAAGGAAGTAAAGACGCCACATAAAGAATTAAAGACAGAATTAAATGAAGTATCACAGTACATAAAGTTCACCAGAAATGCTATCTTAACATAACTAATGGCTTCCAACTTGGGCTTTTGAACGCCACCTTCTGAGAAGAATGGTTTTTTCTTTGTACGTCCTACTTTCTACTTATCTTTCTACTTCCTTCTTTCTACCAAAACATATCCCGATAGCTATGCGTCCTCTTCTCTCGATCTCAGTTTTTGTCTGTAATAATACTGTACAAAGTTGATGATTGTTTTTCTGTTTGAAGTCTAAAAGCTATGCTGCGCACGTTTTATTTTGTTTCCTTGCTAACCTGAAATTACATTGACTCTGAAAATGAATTTGTACAGATTTTCTTGCGTTTAAGTCTTTTTTTATATTTTGACAGCAAGTCATTTGTAATAAGTTTTAACGAAATTTTCCCATTCCATCGGGGCAGGCTGCTACAGAAACCGGTTTAAAAGTGTTTCAGAACAAAAACAGCCTCGATTGGGCAGTTATTTAATGTCAATGACGCCTTTCATCCTTTTAGAGTATCATCAGATTGTATGAAAGTAGCTGGATACTGACTGATGACTGGTGGGTCGCGTATCAATCTACTTTTACACAATCTGATGATGCCCCAAACGGATGAAACGGGTCATTGACATTAAATAATATCGCAACCGAGACTTTTTTGTTCTGAAATACGTTGGAAAAATTTACGTAAAAAGTTATTAACTCTGAAATACTTTTTCTGAAAATAGTACTGGCCTGTGTCCTGTATTGAAGTTTTCCATCCTGCTGTGCATGGTTAGTGTATCTTCTTTTTTGGTAGTCGTTACATGCACAGTCTCTCACACCCTTCACGGTACACTCTCACTTTGCGTAAACGTCAAGAGTGGAGACGATTGGGTGGTAGTTACTTAGGGAGAGTGGAGGGGAATAGCGTTTTGGTGAGATGTTGCCTTGCACAAGCAAGTCGCACTTCTTTTCCCTACTTCATGAAAGGTATGTGTAATATTGTCGACAGCAGATTTCCTGCTTACCGTGTATTGCATCGGATAAGGTGTCTCCTTCCTGCCGCAGTTACTCAAGACAACAAAATATTACATTTATCAGAGAAAAATAAGTAAAGAGCGTTTATTAATGCCTTTAGCAGTGAGAGTGTAGTTGATACTGGCCTACCGGATCAGTGTTCATTATAGAGCACTTTGCACCTTACGGTATGCAACGGTTGCATTACAATTAAAGAGAACAATACACTGGAGCTCTCTCTCTCTCTCTCTCTCTCTCTCTCTCTCTCTCTCTCACACACACACACACACACACACACACACACACACGCACACTTAAACTTACACACACGCACGCACACACACACACACACATACACACACACACACACACACACACACGCACACTTAAACTTACACACACGCACGCACACATACACACACACACACACACACACACACACATACACACAAACACACACATTTGACATAAAATCTTGAGACAGCATATTTCTGTATTACAGCCCCAACATGTACTTTTTAAAAGTCATAACCATAGAGAAAGGATGGAATATGCGTCACGGGAAAGTAATGATGCGACAGGATAACCTAACGGAGAAACTGCTCACATTTTGGCTCAGTGGCGTACAAATTTTTCCATTCAGTAGGTCTCCCACGGCCTGACTCCGGATACCAGCTCAAACGAGGGTGACCTGAAAGGACCATCCTCGTCTTTTACCTTGCCGGTGCCAAGGACAAGCACATAACACTGTGTGCTGTATTTTCGGCGTCAAGCGGTCGGATCTCTTGGTATCCCTCCACATAACGGCAAAAATAGGCGCCCTTTTCAGCGCATTGAGACTTTCAGAACATATTTCCTGTCCTTATTTGCTACATTACTGTTAACTTAAATACATGTACCATCGATTTTGCGCTTAATGTGACAAAATTAGACGTTGGGGATAGTTTAGTTGTTCTGGCAATTTACAATTATTGCATTTAATTGGCCGATTAAAGACTGGTACTCGAAGGATGAGCTATTTACTGCTAATGATTTCTATATACACATCCGTACTCCACAAACCACTGTAAGGTGCATGGCGAAGTGTCGTTTGTACCACTACTAATCTTTACCTTACCTGTTCTACTCGCAAACACAGCGAGGGAAGAAGGACTTCCTATACGCCCCCATACAACCCCTAATCTCTCTTAGCTACGTTGTGGTTACGCGAAATGTACGTTGGCAGCAACAGAATCGTTCTGCAGACAGCTTGAAGTGCCGGTTCTCTAAATTTTCTGACTAGTGTTTCTCGAAAAAAATATCGTCGCCTTCCATCCAGGGATTCTCATTTGAGTTTGTGGAGCATGTCCGCAATATTTGTTCGAACCAACCAGTAACAATTCTAGCAGCCTCTGAAGTGCTGCGATCTCTTCCATCAATGCCAGCTGCTGTGGATCCCAAACACTCGAGCGGTACTCAAGAATGGGTGCACTCATGTCCATTAAGCGGTCTCCCTTACAGATGCAGCACACTTTCCTAAAAACTCTCCCAATAAACCGAAGTCGACCAGTCACCTTCGCTGTTGCAACGTTTTGCCTGTATATTTAACCGTCGTAACTATGTCAAGCATTACACTACTCATGCTGCACTTTAACATTACGGGTTTTTTTTTTCTACTGAAATGCATTAACTTACTTTACTATTACTACCACATTTAGAGCTAGCTGCCGTTCATCACAGGAATTAAAAATTTTGTCTATGTCATCTTATATCATCCGACAGTCACTTAGCGACAACACCTTCCCGTATGCCACAGCACGATCAGCAAACAGCCACAGGTTGCTGCTCACCCTGTCCGCTGGACCGCTGGATAATTAATGAGCCTAGAAAATAACATCCGGTCCTATCAACAACTTTCATTGGGCACTCCTAACGATACCCTTATCTGCGTTGAGATCTCGCCGTCGAGAATAACGTACTGGGTTCTGTTACTTAAGAAGTGTTCAAGCTATTCACATATCTGGGAACCTATTCCGTATGCTCATACCTTCGTTAACAGTGTGGACTGGCGCTGAGGTAGATGGCTTTCCGGGGATCTATTACCCTTCATCCGTCGTTCGCAGGATATCACATCAGAAAAGGGCAAACTGAGTTTCCACGAGCGACGCTTTCTAGAACCCTGCTGATTCGTGGGCAGAAGCTCTTCCGTCTCAAGAAAATTTATTATGTTCAAACTGACAGTATGTTGAAGAGTTCTGCAGGAAACCGACGTTAAGGATATTCGTCTGTAATTTTCTGTAGTTTTTTCCTCCTCGTACACAGGAGTCACCTGCGCTTTTCCCTCAGAAACTTGGGAATTTGCTCTGGGCGAGAGAGTTGCGATAAATGCAAGAAAGGTAAGGGGCCAATGCCGTAGATTACTATCTGTAAAGTATGGTTACTAATGCCTTTAGCAGTGAGAGCATAGTTCATTCTAGCCTACCTTCATTATAGAGGAGTTAGCACCTGTTGGTATGCAAAGGTTACAATTCAATTAAACAGAACAATACACTGGAGTTTACACGCACACACACACTCACTCACACACACACACACACACACACACACACACACACACAATCACACCACACATACACGCATTCGAAGGGAGAATCCATCCGGACCTGGCGACTTATTTGTTTCCAACTCATTCAGGTGCTTCTCCACAGGATTGCATGTTTTTATAAACAAAACGATATTTCACATAAATTTTTATCACCACCCACTTGCTCATATCTTTTTACTGTAGTATGGAAATATTTTGAGTGCCTGGTGCGAAACTTTTTGGCGCGACTGCGAGATAGGTGGAAGAGGTTTGAAGGAAACTTCTTTGTTTAGTGCGTGTACTAAAAATACCTATTACAAAAGTTTTTATATACTTTTGCCATGAGAGTCTCTTTATTTGAACAAGTTCCTTATTGAGCCCCTGCGATTCTTAGCTCCAAGCTACCAACTATGCATGGTTTCCCTTCTGCTTCGCACCACAGTTGCAGCTTACCAATTTTCTCATATGAAGGTGTTGGCGGAAACAACCAACGCTGAATTTCAGTCTTGAAATTCTCTATAGAAGCAGTTCTTGTGAAGTTCTTGGATTATTGGATTCGGTTTTAACTACGACTGTGACTCGGAGTACACCGATAAGACCACCAGCAGAAACGTATTTTTTTACTACCCCACTCCTGATTTTTGCCAATTTACCGGTACTCTCATGGCGAGCGATTCCTGTATCCCCTTGGACCAAGCAGTTGAAACGTTTGAATCATTTCCTCATTGTCGTGATATGATATATGCTGTGTGATAAATGGGAAATATACGTCTTGCATTAACCTACAGATTAAAATTTTAGCAGTTCTACGAGGGAATCTATTATTATTTCCATAAGGGTCTTTTGAATCGCCATTTCTTCCAGGTGCCACACCAATCTCACTGTGTTTTAGAATTTCATTACCATCTTCTTTAATGCTTTTAATGACATCGACCCTCTTCTCAGACTTTTCACTTGGCGATACTTTTTCAATGCAGCACTGTAGTTGCCGCTGCTCACATAAACCAGTTACACTAATAGAGCACGGTGTCTCACCTCGACAGTCATACTGGTCATTCATGTTATGGCGAGACAAACGACAGCGCGGATGTCATGCTCTCATACAAACAGTGTATAGCGAGAGATTTACATCTGGTGGCCGAAATTTGAACTAATTTTTCACCCCACCATAAGTCGGTTGACGCGTTAGCCATACGATCGTCACACCCCACACTGGACCTTTTCGCGAGTTTTTTTTCCTTTATTGATTTTAAATTCCCCCCGAAGGGGGCGGGCTGGCAGCAGCTTAGTACGCTGCTCTACAGCCTACAGACTTTGTTTTTAAAAACGGAAGTAGAAAAGAAACAAGAAAAACAGGCGATAAAACGGTGACTTAAACTGGAAAATGGCGGAAAAATGCGGAAAGTTAAAACAGAAAGTAAAAGGGGTTGGCCATGTTTACAAAAGTCACAGGAATCAGACAAGTAACATAGTACACACACAATTAAAAAACATGTTGACAGTCTGGTTTCTGTTCGCAAGAGATAGAAAGCACACCCAGTGACAGTATGATGGCCGTTTGCAACACTTCCCAAAAAACACAACACAGAACACGCACTGTAAAACACTCACTGTAAAACACTGCACGAAAATGGCGGCACAAAGATGACACTCCCGAGTCAAAGGCAGATTGGGGGGGGGGGGGGGAACTGGAGGAGGGGGAAGAACAAGGAGGGAGGAAGGAAAAAACTAAAAGGGGGGGACCAAGGAGGGAGAGGACTCATAGAGGGG
The DNA here is from genome assembly GCF_021461385.2 of Schistocerca piceifrons. Lineage (NCBI taxonomy): Eukaryota > Metazoa > Arthropoda > Insecta > Orthoptera > Acrididae > Schistocerca > Schistocerca piceifrons. Next base: position 356,936,037 of record NC_060141.1, on the reverse strand, counting down.
GAGAGGGGCAGGGCAGACGCAAGAGGGAATGAGAGGAGGCAGAGGTGGGAAATGCAAAAGGACTCAGGGGAGAGAAGGGGGCAGAGAGAGGGGAGGTGGGGAAAAAAGAGGATGGAAGGGGGGGAGAGGGAGCCCGGGGAAAGGACAGAGGAAAGGAGGGGGAGTGAGGATCAGAGTTGATAGGAGGGATAAATGGAGGGACAGAGGGCATCATCCGGGAGGGGGAGTTGATGGAAGCCACCTTGGGAAAGGAGATGAAGTGTGTATAGATGGAGGGTAGGGGGGACACAACAGTGAAGACGTGGCAGGGGGCGGGGATGGGAGAGGAGAGGAGCAACCAGGGGGTGAGGGGGATCAAGGCGGCGGGAGGTGTAGAGGATGCAGATATGTTCGAGGAATAGAAGCAGATGGGGGAAAGGAATGAGGTCATAGAGTATCCGCATGGGGGACGGGAGGCGTATACGGAAGGCGAGGCGGAGTGCATGACACTCAAGGATCTGAAGGGACTTATTGAATTTGGGGGGGGGGGCAGATATCCAGGCAGGACTGGCATAACAGAGTATGGGACGGATTAAGGATTTGTAGGTGTGGAGGATGGTAGAGGGGTGCAACCCCCATGTCCGGCCAGAGAGGAGTTTGAGGAGTCGGAGGCAGTTGTGGGCTTTGGATTGGATGGAGAGGAGATAAGGGATCCAGGTAAGGTGACGGTCAATGGTGAGGCCAAGGTAGGTGAGGGTGGGGGAGAGGTGGACAGGACAGGCGCAGACAGTAATGGAGAAATCCAGGAGCCGGAAGGAGTGAGTGGTACAACCTACGATGATTGCCTGGGTCTTGGAAGGATTGATTTTCAGGATCCAGGGTCACACCATGCAGCAAGAAGGTCAAGGTGATTCTGGAGAAGGCGTTGGGACTGTTGGAGGGTAGGAGCAAGGGCGAGGAATGCGGTGTCATCAGCATATTGCAAGAGGTATACTGGAGGGGGGGGGGGGGGGGTTGGGGCATATCTGCCATGTACAGGAGGTAGAGGAGAGGGGAGAGGACAGAGCCCTGGGGCACACCTGCAGAGGGGTAGAAGGTGTGAGAATTGGCATTATGGATGGTAACATAGGAGGGGTGGTGGGAGAGGAAGGAGGCCATCAGATGGATGTAGCTGATAGGAAGGGCATAGGTTTGGAGTTTAACTTTTTGTGAGTAGCTGCACTTTAATTATAACCATCCGATATACTCACCAGTCACATATGTGAATAAAATGTATCAATGTATAATACTTATTCAAAAGTCTAAGAACATTTTTAAATGCTTGTAACTTCTTCCAGCATTACCAATCAGCTCCGAATAACAATTTCATATTTGTCTCAATGTTAAAATTCTTTTGGTACCGAGGTCTGTAATATAATTCTACATATACATTTCAGTTTTATTCACTTCACGTGATCTGAGGGAGCAGCATTGCTCCGCGTAAATGTCCTCCAGGCCTCTTCAGATGAAAACAGTAGCTGTCTGCTCGCATTCTCTATCAGAAAAAGTCTTGTATTCCATGATTTTGTCTAATTTTCCTCAATTTTATCATAGGCTCTAGAAACAAAATGTATAATGTGCCCGTATTGGGAACCTTCACACTCATGTGAATCTGTGGGAATGTGTTAACTATTTGTACCAGTGTGAGACGCTTGAACTGCGTTTGTTGGTATGAAAGGCTAACGACACTGACGCAGCCATTGGCCTGTATTTCCAATGTTCTAGCTGTTGAAGAACTGAAACTGATGTGTGATGAAATGCATCATGGTAGCAGAAGGCATGAAGTTACGAGTTAGGTGATTCGTACAACAGTGCAAACTGTTTACACTACTGGTGTTAGTGATGTAGATGTGGAGCTGTTATTAATTTTAATAGGTAATGAATGAACTGAATGCCTAGAGTATTTAGAGGAATCATACACACCAAAGCAGATTAACTATAACAATGAAGCCATGAATTTGCGAAACGGCCAGTAGAAAATGTTTTAGGCACAAATAAAATACACGATAGGAAGATCACAACGTGTAAGGTGTTTCAATATAAGATTCAAACACATTCTTCCTACCTCACCCCACACACAGGCGAAACTATTCAATCCTAGATATCAAATGCCAAAGTGTTTGTAAAAAAGTGCTGCAGTTCGACGTGCACCTTAAGTGCAGTGGATCCCACATAGTACTAAGAATGGAGAGCTCCCTTGAACTTGAAATTAACAGCAGAGGCATTTTTGGAATAAATATAAGTCTATATAAAAAGATTAGGCCAATAACAAATAGTGGTGCCATATTCATAGCACTAGACAAAAAGTCAAAACAACTGAGATAGAATTTACAGCTGCAGGAGAGATCGTTTGGCCAGGACTGAGTTTTAGGAATGGGTTTCACCTGATAACTACATCTTTCTATCGATCGCCAGACTGACACCCGAGTGTAGCCAAAAGAACTTAAGAGAAAACATCGGCTAATTAATACACGGATTGCCTAAACATACTGCCATCGTTAGGGAAGCCTCTAAACTCCCAGCAATCTATAACTACAATTCTCTGAGCGAATGGCGCGACAAGACATCCTGCAAAACACTACTGAATGCTTTTTCTCAAGATTACGTAGAAGGAACAGTTCGGAAACCCATTCATGACGATGTTAAACTAGATACACATTTCGTATCTCAAGGAGAAACTCGAAACATTTATGTCTGTGCAGCAAGATGAAGAGAAATTGGGGCTCTGATTAGAAGAACCGTTAACCAATCACTGAAAAGCCTTGTAAGTATTAGAATAGTTCCTGATGAGAGGCATCCTCCACACTATACAGTCTATACAAACAGCCACTGTTACTCAGTAGGTATGAAAACAAATCTCGGGGCTATAGATAGAGAAATGTTAAGCACAATGCGTTTGCCCGTGACAAGGATACCACCTGAAGACTTCAACGGCTGCCGGATACTGCAAAAGAATGTAACAGGCAGACCTCTCACAATACCATAAGCCTGTCAGTTGTACCAAAGATAATGTCTAGACACACATGGATGTCACAGGAAGTGAAACTGATATTATTAGAGCTAAACTAGAAACGTTCAACTCAGTTTTCAACAGTTGCTTTTAATAGGAGGGTCCTGAAGTATTGCCACAGTACAATTTTCGCAACCATTGGAAAGATGAATAATACAAATGTGAATTCCAGTGCCACTGAGAAAGACCAAAGTTCCACAGGTCAACGGAATCTCTATCAGAGTCTATACAGAATTCGAGGTCTGAGATAGCCCCTTTCTTAACCATAAGATGCCGTAGATTTCTCTAACAGTAAGCGGTGCCCAGTGCTTGGAAGAATGAGCAGGTTACCGTCTTCTAGAAGAGGAGTAGCAGATGCGAATCACAAAACTACACCCCCCCCCCCCCCCAATGTAACTGACATCCATCTGTTGCACACTCTTGTACATACTCTCAGCTCAAATGTAATGAGGTATTTCGAACAGAATGACATCTCCATGCCAACCAGAGTGGGTCCCTAGAACATCGGTCATGTGAAACGAGTGGATGATTAATTTATTGGTGGGAATGACGCAGCATGTTGTCTTGGATGAAGTGTCATAAACAGATATCGAAGCAGCTCCGAGAGTGCTGCCGGGAAATGAGATCGAACCCTTCCTTTTCATGTTGTACATTTACGTTAATATTAGCCCCAGACATCCTGCAAATGAAGCACTAATCTGTAAGAAAGTGCGATGTATAAAAGCTCTAGAAATAATCGTTATTTATTAATAAAAATTTAAAGTGATGCAAAGATTGAAACTTATTTTGAATTTTCAGAAATGTGGAAGCGTGACAAAACCAAAAAAACTGAGTGTTCAATTACTATAATATTAGATAGCCACAACTGTTATCAGTTAACTTGTATTTAAGTGTAACAGTCTTTGGGGATACGATATAATAATATAGGCTCAGTCTTGGGTAACTCAGGTGGACAACCACTGTAATTGCTATGTTATAACAACAACAGCAATATTCCGCAAGCCACCTGGCGGTGTATGGCGGAGAGTACCTCAGGTACCACTATTTGATCCCCCCTTCCCGTTTCAATTCGCGAATGGTGCGTGGAAAGAATAACTGTCAGTAATCTTCTGTGTTAGTTCTAACGTCTCGTATTTTCTCGTTGTGGTCATTTCACGAGACGTATGTGAGAGGAAGTAATATGTTGTCAGACTCTTCCCAGTTTCAGTAGCTATGCAGTCGATGTTTCAGGACGCCACTTTTGTAGCACCTGCTACTGGAGTTTCTTGAACATCTGTATAACGCCCCGGCACCGACTAAATGACTCTATTAGTCCTACCTGGAAATAATCGCAGAATTATGACCAATAGTCAAGAAGCGGTTGAACGAGCGCCCTGCTTCTTTTGAGGATTTTTACATTTCCTTAAAATTCCTCCCATGAACCTCAGTCTAGCATCTCCTTTCTCTTCTGTTTGTTTCATGTGGCCATTCCAGTTACAGTCTCTGCATATGGTTCGTCCTACATATTTTAAGGTAGATACTGTTTTCAGCAGTTTGCCATCAATGCTGTGGCTGTACAGTAGCGAAGATCTCCTATGCATGTGCAGTCTTTTACTTTTACTTATGTTTATGGTCAAATGCAGTTCCTGCACCAACGTCAATGCTATGCAGGTCCTTTTGCAAATAGTTAGCGTTCTGGCGCAGCTACGGTTTCATAGATAATAGTATCATCTGGTGTCTTATGGAGATTCACACATTTTCTGCTAGATCACCATTATTTTTTGGGGGCCTTTGTACCGCTGCAACGCGCGGTCGGCCATGTTTGGCGTTGTTAGTGTCAGTGTATGGCCGGATGCCATTCCTGTCGCCACCCAGTACTGCCCCCCCCCCCCCCCCCCCCCCCCACCATGGACAGAATTAGCTTACCCCAGCTGTCTGCATCTAGTGTAAGCCATTAAATATTGCAAAAGTTTTTCAAATGTCTGTGAGTCGTGTAATTGCGGCGGGACGTGAGGACCAGCCCAGTATTCACGTAGTGGGATGTGGAAAACCGCCTAAAAACTACACACACCAGCCCTCGTCGTTAATGCGCCAGGCGGATTGGATCCGTGGCCGGCGCGCCTACATGAGTTCAGGAAGCAGCACTAACATGGCGGGTCCCATTTTCGACTAATCATTTATACGTATTGTAAACAGTAACGGTCCTCTCACACTCAGTTTTGGTACTCCTAAATTACTTTTACATCCGCAGTTTTGTTCCGTTAGGTGCGACATGTTCAAGGAAGTCTTAAATGACGTCGGTAATTAAGTCCTATATCCGGTAAGGTCGTTATCTTCTATTAAACTGCTGTGAGGGACAGTATTTCGCGCGTTCTCTGTTCGCGGAATCCATGTGATTGTTATGGAGGAGATTCTAATTCCCCAAAAACGTCATACTATGTGAGCATAAAATATGTTCCATAATTCTATAACAGACTGATGTGAACAACATATTCCTATTATTGGGTGTTCTACTACCCTTCTTGAAAGCGGAATGACCTGCGCTTTTTTCCAGTGGCTACCCTGTGCTCTTCCTATAACAAATTGCTGCAAATAGGGGAGCAAGATCATTCGCATAATCCCTGTAGGAGCTTACAGGTACCTCTTCTGGCCTTAATGGCTTTCCATTACTAAGCGATTGTAGCTGCTTTTCTATTTCCGTTCACTTATTTCAATGTTAGTTTGATAATTGAAAGGAAGGACCGTACTACTATCTTACTCGAGGAAACCCTTTGCTAAGATCGAATTCAGTATTTCGGCCTTCTCTCTTTCGCTTTCCGTTTCGGTGTCAGTACAGTCACTGAAAAAATGACATCGATCCTCTTACTGATTGTACATTAGATCAAATTCTCTTGGAGTTTTTTGTGAGACTGGATGTCAAAATCATTGAATGCGTCTCCCACTGATCCCCTAAAGTTTATTTTATCTTCTTACGGCTTTTTTGTCTACTGGGTTTTGATTTTCCTTCTACATCCACATGGATACTCAGTAAACCACGCCCGCATCTCGTGGTCGTGCGGTAGCGTTCTCGCTTCCCACGCCCGGGTTCCCGGGTTCGATTCCCGGCGGGGTCAGGGATTTTCTCTGCCTCGTGATGGCTGGGTGTTGTGTGCTGTCCTTAGGTTAGTTAGGTGTAAGTAGTTCTAAGTTCTAGGGGATTGATGACCATAGATGTTAAGTCCCATAGTGCTCAGAGCCAGCCAATAAACCACACTTAAGTGCCTGGCAGAGTGTTCATCGAGCCACCTTCACAATGACGCTCTATTACTCCCATTCTCGAACAGCGCGCAGAAAAAAGAACACATATCTTTCTGTGCGAGCTCTGATTTTCCTTATTGGAGTGTTATAATCGTTTCTCCTTGTGTAGGCAGGCTTTAAAAATAATTTCGCATCCGGGGGAGAAAGTTGGTGACTGAAATTTCGCCGCAACGAAAAACGCCTTTGTGTTAGTGGTGTCCAGCCCCAAATCCCGAATTACGTCAGTGGCACTCTTTCCCCTGTTTCGCGCTAATACGGAACGTGCTTCTCTTCTTTGAATTTTTTCGATATATTGCGTTAATCGTATCTGGTGTGGATCCCATACTGCACAGCAGTAATCCAGAGCACTTGCCCGCGAAAGGCTAAGGTTCCGAGTTCGAGTCTCGGTCTGGAACACAGTTTTAATCTGTCAGGAAGTTTCATATCAGCGCACACTCCGGTGCAGAGTGAAAATTCTCATTCTGGAAACATCCCCTAGGCTGTGGCTAAGCCATGTCCCCGCAATATCCTTTCTTCCAGGAGTGCTAGTTCTGCAAGGTTCGCAGAACAGCTTCTGTGAAGTGTGGAATGTAGGAGACGAGTTAATGGCAGAATTGAAGCTATGAGGACGGGACGTGAGTCGTGCTTCGGTAGAACAGTTGGTAGAGCACTTGTCCTTGAAAGGCAAAGATCCTAAGTTCGAGTCTCAGTCCGGCACACAGTTTTAATCCGTCAGGAAGTTTCAGCCTTATTCATGACTGCCATTTCGTCCAATGAAAGACAGTAGATGAGCAGTAGAAAAGTCATTTTGTGCAACATTCCATGAGCGTATCTTCTTATTGTGTTATTGATGACGCGGGAGCTGGCGACAAGCATCAAAAAGAAGAACACAGAAAAAGACCTTTTTCTCGTTAAACATAAATTTGTAATTAACTGCCGAGCAGAAAATAAGAATGGCTGCTTGTGCATACTCAAGCAACATCTCAGAAGAAAGTACGTTACATGCTTACAGGAGATTGTATTATGCCCAGCATTAAGCATTTAATATAATGTCCAGGTTCTTGTTCGATTGCTGATACGGTGTTAGCGCTTTTAAAATTAATAGAATGAGGAAGACTATCTTTGAGTTGTTGAACAAGGTCTCGGCTCACTGCCACGCGAGCCTCTCGCCTCGTGGCCGTGACGTCACCGAGCGCTCCGCCCGCGTCGCCAGCCTACGCCTAGCACGCACGCAGCCAATTAAAACTTTGCGCTGCACCTGAGGGAGGAGCCAGCAGCCGTTCAGGGACTTCCCCGCCCTGCGGCCTGCCCGCAGGGCAGCTATCGACTAATTTTTAAGCACAGCTGGCGAAACTATATTTCAGGAATTTTTCCACGTCTCGTGGGCTTTTCCCGGTCCGCCGCCAACTTGCTAGATTTCACGAGTTTGAAAATTCCGCCTGCGGCAGCCGCAACTCGTTCCTGCGAAGCATTTACATTTCCCTTAAGCTCCCCCAGCACTCACTAATTTTCTGTGAGCAAACGACTGCTTCTCACCAATTAGACGCCGTAGTGGGATATATTTCTGTCCCACCGAATTTGTAATGGAGTTACAGGCTGGGTGTACGAGTCTGTGTCATTTCATGAACTTAACGATATTCAAAAGTATCCCCTGGAAAGTTGTGGCTGAATGTACGAGTGGAATCTGCGATACGTCAGCCTTATAGCTTATATTGTGAAGTTCGTTGTCCTCTCATAGAACTGCTACGTTTTGTAGCTCACGTGATTCTGAAGCCTTTCGAAATGTACGAAAATATGAATTTTAGCGCCCACTACTTTATCTAGAGAATACCATGAATAGCACCCTGATTTCTGTTTAACCCTACATTTAGATCTTATGCAGTGCAAGTGCGAACAATGAACTGAACGCAGCGTGAAGTGATAATAAGCAACAGCTAACCAGAGTGTTCTGCACTCATCCTCGAGCCCCATCATCACTATCATGCAACTCTGGTTAATTACCGGACGAAAAGCTATCTCAGTTGATTGCATTCAGTTTTGTCTTACAGGGCGTTTTACTCATATGTACATGTACTTGGTGCTTGTAGCTGGGTGGCTGTGCAACTGAAACCGAAATAGTTTCTGTGGTGTTGCTGTATTTCCAACTGAAATATTCACTCCGTATAAAGCTGTCTTGGAAGAACACGTTAAGTCCATAATTAAGCTTCTGGAAACTATGTGTTTTTTACACTGCAGCGATAGAAGTCATGTGGGACCTCCTAATAGCGTGTCGGAATTCCTTTTGTGGGTCGAAAAGCAGCAACTCGAAGTGGCATGTACTCGGCAAGTCGTAGGAAAACCTCTACCAAAAAAAAAAAAAAAAAAAAAAAAATAGGCATGCTACCACTTTAGTCAACCGTAACTGCGTAAGTATTGCCAAGCCAGAATGTTGTGCACGAACTGATCTCTCGATTATATCCCATAAATCTTCAATGGGATGGACGATATCGGCCGATCTGGGTGGCCAAATCATTCGCTCGAATTGTTGAGACTGTTCTGGCAAAGCACATTGTCATTTTTGAATCCAATCAATTCGTCCTGGGTCTTCTTTACTAGTCATTCTCGGTTCTTGTACTTGTGTTTTACCTATCTTCCCTTATAGCTCATACGTATTTTTGCTAGAATTTGAAACATTACACTATTTCACATTGTGGAAGGCTTTTTCTAAGTAGAAAAAGACATCATAGGTCTTTATTTCTCATAATAAAATCCAGTCGTTAGTTACAAATATTTTTGTTCAGCTTCACCGGTTTCGAAAGATTCAATTATCATCCTCAGATGTAAACCTTTAGACCTTGGCTACATATTTATGTGAAGTATAAGAAGTATGTTGCAGAAGCAAAATGTCATGACCTGTCCAAAATTCTACATATTTTATGTGATTATTACAAACACAGATTAATAATTTACAGTAGCTGAACCAAGTCTAAGTGGATGTGTAGCTATTGTGCCAGCAGCAAGGATCATATACAAAAGCATCTAAGAAATGGTATTCAGGTGTATAAAGGGGTATACGATCTAGGCGTAGCCGTTTGTGCAATAATTATGTATGCTATTTTTGAAGTGAATGACTGAATGCTAAATGTACTTTTAAGGAATGGTTTATATCCCCAGTGTTAACAGATATTTACAATTAAATCGTTTCTATTCTTCGTTATTATTCTTATGTCTCTTTGACCTTCTTGTATAATGATACATGCTGTGCATTATTTTGCAAGACAGGGAGGTGGACCAGATGCGCACTGAAACTGCTGTGCTGGAAAACTTGCTAGCCTAAGTATGGTCTACAGACTCTTTGCCACACTCGCTTAGACAAATGTTGGGTTGGTCCCCACGCTCCACCTCAGATATTGCGATACACTAACAGTTGAAATACAACCACACACAGAACAAAGTTTACATAATTAATAGCAGATGGTGCACAGGGCTTTCCTTCTCTCTCACGTTACCTTCACGAATCTGGAATCAGAAAGGGCACTTGGTTTAAAAATTAAGCATTTAAATAAAATGTGACACATTCTGAAGAAGTACACCCCGTACCAGAGGGACTAAACGCTGTGGAAAATACGATTCTTATGCCTCTTTTCTTATAGTCTGCAAACTAGGTTCATATTTTGGGCGTTGGCACAAGCTAACTAACATTGTCTATCAGAAACACTGTAAGATTTCATATTTTTTCTGCTGTTGTAAATAAAATATAATTCACCTTTACTATAATGGGACATAGATGAATAAGTGTACTGCATGAGTGACGACTCAGATCTTTGTGTTTAGTTTATCTGTGGTTGGCTTCCTAGTCCGTCATTTGTGCAGCGCTGAAGCATTCTTATTTGAGGCATAGTAGCATGCAGTTGAGTTTTTCAAAGATAGACGAGCTATCTAGAATACCTTATTATGGAGATGAGAACTCATTTATAATACTTTGTTGTTCTTTGTATTGATGGGGAAGATTTTGGAGAAATTTTGAAAGGATGTTTGTAGTTTCTTTGTAATGAGAGAATATTGTAATAGTAAGAGTCATCTTATTTTGTGCAGTCTTTTTGTCAATAATCAGAATCTAGTTTGTTAAAAAACAATTTTGGTTAAATTGAAACCAGTCTCCATGAAAGCAAGGCTTTAAAGTATTTTCTTGTGTGCATTGCGCCTTACACCATACAAAGTCACAAATCTACTCTGAGAAAAAATTCAGAGTAGATTATTTATCATTAGCTGGTGCATCTGTTGATTTGTATTTTGTCCAGAGAATTTCAATACGCCAGATACAAAAAACGGCATGCTGAGCAAAATGTAAGTCATTTTTTACGTCAGGACGGATCTCAGTTTGCACTCACCAGCAAACTCTGTGTAGTAGGGATTGTCATTTGTAGTGCTAGCAAGTAAATTACTTTTCAGTGAACATGCTGGTAATTACAAACAGTTACTTTGTTTAGAGTGGTGCACTAATTTATTTTTGTACATATTCCTAGTCAAACGTTGCACTTCCTGCCGCACAACGTTTATAATGTACTTCGTTACTGAGTTTTAACTATGTAGCTATCATTGAGCATGCAGATAATTTCCTTTGGCATTTAATTAGATTTATTTTCTTTATTTCACATTTTACATTTTGTGAAGTTTTAAGCTTTATTTCACTATACCATTTACCTGCGAAACGCAGGGCTGGCCAATATTCACGTTTGCGCATATATAGAATATGATACCTAAGTACCATTACACGTGGGGAAAGCTTTTAAAATCAGTATATTCAGTTTTGTCACATATAACGAGATACTTAATAGAAAGCTTACACATGTCGCCCCTTTTCGCCTAGGCTAGCCCTGTGTTTTCTCTATGATTAGGTTGCAGGTCAAGAAATAATTACAGGTTGGTAAAGGTAAGACGAAAATATCAGTGTTCAAGGTAATATGTATTTTTGAAACTTCCTGGCAGATTCAGCTGCAGAGTGAAAATCTCGTTCTAGAATGTGTATTTTTGTTGAGATTTTCGTTTTATGATCAGTTGTTTAGTAACGAAGGTTTCTTTACTCAATAGTGTTATTTATGAAGAGTGACTGTGGAGTGTTTCTCGTATAAAGATTAATTAATGAAACAGGGTAGTGACTATTTACTAGAAATGAGGATATTATGAGATATGAGCTTATTATGAAAAAAAAAACAGAGTAGAGATAATATGCTTGAGGAATTAGTGATTTTTCATGATGCTGATTATGAGGATAATGATAAGAATATGACATTAAGATAAAATGGTTAGGAATTATGATGTATTATGAGGAGTGAGTGGGTAATGGTTAGAACATGGTTAGAGCATGGTTTTGTAGAAGTTTACTTGTTCATTGCATGGATATATTTCATTGACTTGATTGTTGTTCAAGAAAGGTGGTGAATAGTTATATGGTTAGTAGCACAATTGACATCTGAAATGGCAAGTAACACCAATATAGTAAAAGGAAACATAATTAATTTTATATGAAGGGTTTTGAATCGCCAGGTATGACTGGTATGGCATTCATTTCTGACATATTTGTACTGTATGGTGTATGAGCTCCTTTCTTGCTTGTGATGCATGTGACATTTAAGTTTATTCCCCTGTGGAAGTGTGTACTATTTTCGTAACTAACTGCTCATGTTTTTGTCTTCAGGTCATAATTAGACTGATATAGTTTGGTTACTATGCATATATTGCATATATTCCATGTTTATGAAACATAGTTGCACATAGGGTGCACCATTGAATGACAAGTTTTCATGATGACAATATGCAGAGAGAGAAGACATGAATGATCAAAATATAGATGTATGTTGTTGTAAACTGTGCATTTTAGCGAACAATACGATACTAATCCATAATGCTTTTTTCATTCCTGCATTTTAGCACTTACTAATTAATTATCTTAATCAGCTGGTGTTAGTATTGGAAACGTTTATAATCTTGTTGCATAATCCGAGTACTGCCTTTTGTGAAATCATTCACTACACTATCACTAGTGCTGCCACGACTTTTGACACTGCTACTGATTGGCATTTTCTGATGACACATGTATCTTGCATTTTTGTTATAGCATACTTGCCTTTAGTTGTAGCATTAATTTTATGACGAAACTTTTGTCTATGATTTGTCTTAGCCTAAGAACGTGTATTTCATTCTGTTTACTGGTTTATCATAATGATTTTTTGTTGAATTTGCGTAGGATAAGATATTTTGCTTCATTGGCTTTCTGATGAAACATTCGTCATGTTTATATCGTATGATTATCAGTTTGGCAGCATTGCTTCTCTGGTGAACAATTTTTGTTTTTATCTTACTGTGTTTACTGTCACAGGCTATAAGCAAAAGGTAAATGTCATGGTATAAAGGAATTATGAAAAACATTTTTTAGAAAGACAGTAAATCGAGAATACAACAGGTACACCTATAAATAAGAACGTAATATGTACAGAAAATGGAAATGGTAAAATGTGTGAGTATGCAGATAAAATTAATTTCCATAATGTGGAAATATAAATAAATATAGGCAGGTTGAACAATGATTATATTAAGTTGTTATGATGATTTGATAATGTAATGTAGTCAAATTGACATGAGATTTCGCTGGTAAATTGACATAAAAGGTATTATTACCTGAATATGATGTTGGCAACTAAACTCACATGGAAAATATTATGAGAAAAGTATAAGATTTCAGATAAAGTATAGTATTCATACAATACAGAAATTAGAAAGCTGATCAGTCCGCTAGAGTAGTACATGGCACTAAGATAAAATATCACATGGACTGACTGCGACTTTGACTTTGAAGTGCATTTAATTCCTTTTCCTTTAAATGTACCGTTATACTTTTTTTGTCCTTTATTCCTGATTTGTATACCTCTTTCCTCTTATGGTGGTCATATGTTCATATGTTTTTCATGTACGTATTTTTACTACCACAGTTCCTATGCTTTACATGTTAGCTGTTTGTTCTAGATAACTAAAAATTTTCTGTAATAGAAGCTAATGTTGTGTGTGCACTACATTCTCTTGTACATTTTCACAGACATTTGTAACAATTATAAGATTATCATGTTTTGTCAATTGCTTCTCTTGTTAACTTTACTTTGTATCTGGCACAGAATATTGCGTAATTCTTTCTGTATGTAGATGTTGTAGGATCACACGGACGGTTCTAATCTACAACAGTTCATGTTTTGTACATAAGCTACATCTTACATTTCCATCCAGCACTCTTGTATTATTTCATAGTTCAGATTTTTTGTGAGACATTGTGAAAATATTCACTGAAGTTGCCAGGAATTTAACAAAGTTCTGGCCACACCTAAAGCAAATAATAGTACTGAGTTTATCTACAAGGCTGCAACTGAACATATGAGTTGTAACTGGAAAACTGCTTCCCTGAGCCTGACCATATTTGATTATATTTTACTGTCTTTCTTCAGAGTGTAGTCTGTGATGGATATTTAGTTGGCTTACAGGCTGCTCCTAAGCCTGAAACGTTCTCCATATTTGTCAGCGTTGCTCACCTGTGGGTTCAGTACTATGGAGTCAGCGTACTCATCGGTGGCCGTGTTTCAAGAAATGTGTCGGTATTGGGCTCGTTGCATTCTACTCTTAGCGAAAAGATTAATGACAAGAGGCTTAATAGCATTTTCGTTGATGGTAAGTGATGAAACACTATACCTTATGCTGTACTCACATACTAGCCTCAGGATTAATGGCATGTGATGTTAAAGCAAATCTTCGATGCTTATGAGTGATACGATATTTATACACTACCTAGAAAACATCAAAAATTGTGTGTGCTTCCTCACTGTACAAAAACAATCTTCATATGTAAAGCACCAATCAGAACCTTCTTTTCTACACTTCGTAACCTACATCTTAACACTTGCATCATTATATATCATTGTATTCTATTATAACCACTTCTCTATAATTTTTTAAAAATTTCAGTCTACTAGCCTTACCATAGCTAAGAAAATGCATACGATATTTTTCACGGGTACAGGAGATTATGGAAGGTTCTCATATGTTTTCTGCTACTGTAAATAGTTCACCTTTGTCATACTGGGCCGAAAATGAATCAGCGCACTGCATGAGTAGTGAATAAGTTCCCTGACTCTCTGTTTAGTTTAACTTTGGTTGAATTACTAGTCAGTCAGCTATGCAGCACTGAAGCATTCTTAATTGAGGCAAAACAGCCTGCAATCGATTTTTTAAAAAAATGAAATTTGTTTTTTGTGAATCTGGGGGAAGCTATCTAAAATATGTTATTATGGGGATGAAAACTCATTTATAATTCTTTTTCTTTATACTGATGGCGAATATTCTGGAGAATTTTTGAGGGTATTTTGTAGTTTCTTTGTAATGAGAGAATTTTGTGTTGTCAGAGTTTTCTTACGTTGTGCTGCCTTTTTGTCAACGATCGGAGTTTGATTTCTTGAAAAAACGATTTTCTTTAAAGTAAAACCCACCATCGTGATTCATAGTAAAGCCTTAAATTTTTGTTGTGTGTGCATTGCACCTTATGCCACACTAAGTCACAAATTGTTTCTGACAAAAAATTTAGAGTGGATTATTTATCATTAGCTTCTACATCTGCTGATTTGATTTGCTTTCGAGAATGTCAGTACTCCAGACACAAAACACTGCATGCTGATCAAGAGGCAAGTCATTCTTATTTAAAGAAAAATCTGATTGAAAGATAAGTCTGACATCTCACACATATAAATAGTTGATTACATGGACACACAGAGCAAGATTTACTGCCCTGATATAGGTTTGTTTTGAGAAAACTTAAAGACACCATAATAACAATCCTCACCTGGCAGTTTGTAATGACGAAAACAGCTGCCATCTGTGAACGACATTAGAAAACATTGAGAAACCTGTACCCATTTTATTTTGGTGGGCATCAAATTGCTTAGGCATTAACTTCAAGTATTAATGACGCTCCAAAAAAGCAAACGAAAGAGGAACAAACGTAACGTTTGAAATGCGTGAAATACTAGGTCTTGTGTACAGTGGAGAGCAAATTACAAATATTATATTCGTCTGGTGTTCGACATTGTGAAGACTTAGCGACTTCGAACTAACTTCAAGCACAATTTAAAACATTTCCCAAACATTTTCTCGCTTTCATGCTTAAATTCAAATATTTGTCACATTGACTCATCTCTAAGGTAATCAGATATTTAAAGCTTTTTCATACGTAGGAGTTAGATTCATTAAAGAATCAAGGGTTTACTGGTTGATACAGAACTGAAGAAGAAGATTCTGAAAATATACATTTTTCATAATAATTTTACTTTTTATTGGTACAATCAATCGCTTATATTTATTTTGTCAATCTAACTGACACGATGTTTTGCGGGAGCAAGTTTACTCCTGTAGGCCCCAAGATATTATTATTATATTGCTTGATTTTCTGTTCAACACATTCCATCCACACCTAATGTTTACGTTGGGAATTAGATTAGGTGGTGAATAGGCCGCTCTTAATGGAACAACTCATAGAAATTAACTGACATGATTTTATGAAATATGTGGTCCATAAACTGTACGAAAGTGGTAAAAACTTTAGCGTTATGGGAGTATTTGGTAGTTCCTGACTCTCTGATCGCACAAACAAAAACAAAAACATCACCTCAAAATCTGTAGCGTGAAGTTTACCCTGGAGTAGCTAGAGCTTGTCCAAACTTTTTGGACTTAGCAGAATGCGGAAGTGTTAGATTTTAGTTTTTCTAATACACTATAAAACTCACTTAATGCAGTATTAACGGTAAATATGAAAAATGTTTGGCCACAGAGGACTGTCGAAAGAGCATTGCTCGAAAGAATTAGGAGAACATAACTTTGGGCGTCTGCCATATTCCATTAGCAATAACTGAGTTCTGGATATGTTAGTAAATATACCTTTACCATCAACAAATGAAGTACACAGCAAAAGATCATTACATCCTCGATCCTTTACACAAAAAGAACTGAAATGTCCGACAGATGTCCAGAATAGTTGCCATCTGTGAACCACAATGAAAATCACTGAGAAACCTGTAACCATTTCCGTTTGGTGAGTTAGTTGACACTGTAATGCACAACACAGCGAAAACATAGCTATTCATCTTCAGTGTTGCTTACATTGAAAACGAAGAGCTCAAGACATGCAATAAGACCACAGATACAGCCTGTATCAAAACAGGTTTGACATACCAAACATTGGTAAATGTGTTTTCCTAATTCATTTCAACAGTGTATGTGGATAAATGAAATATAAAATGTTGAAGTGTTAGAATGAATAGGTAAGCAAATATGTCGATGAAACACGAGCTAACTAGGCGCTTAGTGAAGTTCTAAAGGAGACATTATAGGACGAAACAAAGGTTAACTTAAATGAAGAAATCGTCGAAACTTTATCTGGTTGTTTTGCAATCATGGGACGGCTTCTGTGTATCTCATCTGTCTGTGTCTAGATTACATCTGATCTGGAAGTGTGGGAACGTTATCTACATATACATCATCTCTTTCCAATCCCAAATTAACTGGGTCATCGAGCCAATGTTTGCTTATCGTGTATCTGAGATGGGATTTGGGTACCAGTTACTTACCCAAATGGGCGTGGGAAAACGCCTGCAACCACAACCAGCTGGGCAGCTCATCAGTCCCCGATGTCAATCCGCGAGGGGCATTCAATCCGGTGCAGGCTCGCCTCCCCGAACCCTGGAAGTGGCGTGTTAACGCGTTCTGCTGTCTTGGAGGGTCACTGGATCGTGGAAACTTGTAGAAGAATTTTTAAATACAGCTCGAAACACTAGCGTGCTGTAACAAGATTTCAAGACTCGTCGAAGGAGTTATGACACTGATGTCTAGAAAAATAATTCAAAACGCTTGAAAACGTGGCAATTAATTTGTGTTCCCAGTAATCTAGAATGTCAATAGTGTCATTAGCGAACGAAGCACATCATGATGAAAGGAAATGTGGGATCAGAAATGAAGATGTAAGGAACACGAATGTTAAGAGCTAGAATAGTAAGAATGGTGGATGTATCGGACAGGGAAGCAAGAACAAAACGAAGAATATTCTCGGAAGATGAGAAAGCAAGAGTGACTTAGAGAATGAAGCAATACTGGCGAAGGCAAAGTGTACTCAAGGTAATTGTGTACTCGTAGGTCACCGCAAACTGGACTAAAATAAATAAAAGAAAAAATCAGTATATCTTGTTAGTCAGCAAGTATCGGCGAAGAGCTGTTATTTATGGTCTGATTTATTTGAGTTCTAGGGTGTAGAATAATAACCGCTACCAGTCACAATAGAAGGTGATTTTATTTGAGGCATGACCGGTTTCGGGCTTGTGTGTCTCTTCAGATGGTTTTACATTCATTTCTATGTTTCATTGATGAATTTTGGTGATCGCTATTTAAATAATAAAAAACAAATGTCATGATGACTAAATAGACCCAGCTGAAACAACAGGAAGTTGCCAAGTCACATGTGTTGTAAATTATTATAGTACTTACATACAACTGGACCGTGTGGAGTAACCGTGCGGTCTGAGGCGCCTTGTCACGGTCCGCGCGGTTACCCCCGTCGGAGGTTCGAGTCCTCCCTCGGGCGTGGTTGTGTGTGTCGTCCTTAGCGTCAGTTATTTTAAGTTATATTAAGCAGTGTGTAAGCTTATGGACCGATGACCTCAGCAGCTTGGTCCCATAAGACATTACCACAAATTTCACAGTTTCCCACACACAGCTGGAGTATCCATGTCGTTTGCACGTTACTTTCATCACACCTTCTACAAAAACATCTCGAATTTTTTACACTGACTGTCTATTACATCCTGGCGAATATTGCTACTTCCATATTATGCCTTTGTCACAATAATAAAAGTACCAATGTTTACCATGAAGTATAACATACAGTTAATGTGTAAAAAATTGACATATTTTTGTAAAACGTGTGATGGCTGTAATTTGGAAACGACATGGCTGCTTCAATTGTAAGTAAGTGCTATAATATTATACATCACATGCCGCATCGCACCTTCCATTTGTTTCGACTGAGTCTATTTAGTCGTCATCACATTATTTGTTTATTATTGTAACAGCAATCTCCAACATTGAGTAGTGATTCATGTAATTGAATGTAAAACCACCTCAAGATGGAAACAAGCCTGAAATTGGCCATACATTAAATAAAATCACCTTCTACTGTGATTGGTAGCGATTATTATATTACATACTGTGAAGGAACAATCACAGAGTTCAGCTGCATCCATTATGTATAAAATTCAGTTATTTGAGTTCTATTTGTGTCACATTAGTGCATCGTGCCGTCAACACTGTATGCACTGGCCGTTGTACATTGATCTGTGCTCTGGTCGAAAAGGGTAAACAAATAAAATGAGAATCTACTCAAGAAAAATCAACAGTCAAAATATCCTGGCTAAATTCAAGTACGCTGAACGCCAGTATATGAATCTTGATGACAAGTTCCCATAGTATTTCTCCAACCTATGTTTTTATTTTTTGAAATACTCGATTGCTCTGCAGTTAATTGTTATGTACGGAAGCTATAGTTTGTGTATGAAATATAGGAATGGGATTGACAGGAAAAGTAACTCACTGGCACATAAGGCATTTTTGAAGTTCAACTAGAAGAGTTGAAAATTGTGTCATACCAGGATTCGAGTCGGATCTACCGCTTCTAACGAGCGACTGCCTTAACCACTTCGGCCATCCGGACACCGTCCCTGAGTGACCCAAATTTCCTACTTTTCACACGCTGCAATGTAGCGTATTTCTTCCATTAATCCTCTACTCGCAAATTATTGATTTCCCTAGGTGTTTGAGCGATATTAGTGCATCTGCACTCAAATAAATGTATTGAGATGTCACGATATCACACATGTATCTATAGCGTGTCCCAAGAAACACCTGCAACCTTTAGGGAAAGTTCCTTACACCAAAACAGCAAAAATATGCATAGTAAATAAGGGCTCCAAAGCGTATACCTTAAGTGATATGACCAATTGTTCATCTTCATTACTATGAAACACAACATTTCTACTGAAAGCTCTTTACTTTTCATGTTTTGGGAGGAGGTCGTATGGACCGACAAAAGTTAAAAATGTCTAGTAACCATGGGCTCCAAATCCATACCACAAGATCTATGACCAGTTGTTTAGTAGAAGAGAAGTTTTCACATAAGCTATGACGAGCTAGTGATCTTATCTCTTAAAATGGGCAGTTTAGACCCATGTTTACTAGACACTTTTGTCATGTGTTGGCTAGTATATCCTCGCCCAAAACATGAAAAGAGAAAGTATTACTGTAGAAGAGATCTGGTTCGTAGTGTCGAAAATTAACAGGTGCTCATACTTCTTAAGGTATGCATTTTAGAACCCATTTTTATTAGACATTTTTTATTTACATCTGTACAAGGAACCTGTCTCTTAAAGTTTGTTGGTGCTTTTTTGGGACACCCTGCATATACGAGTAGTGTCTATTCTGCCAGACATATGCATGTACGAAGCCATATTTACCAGCTCGTGTGCTGTGCTGGGCGCACTGTGATAGAACAGTCGCGACCTCGGGTGCACAAACATTTGCGCATCGTGTGGACGGAGGATCTCGCTGGCGACGAGAGCTGGCATCTGCGACAGCGACTGACGTCAGAGCGCAGAACAATGCACGCGTTGCTCTTTTGTTCAGAAGCGAGGACCGCCGCCTTGGCGTCTTTGAATGCCGCGGCAAACCTTTGGCGAGTGTTTTGGGATATGCGACACTTCTAGAAATGAGGACAGCAGCATCAGCGCCGCCCGTTTCCTCGTTTGCAGCATCGCACACGCCACTCCACTTTCAGAAACTTCACTCGGCGTAAATTTCAGAACAAGGGGCGAGGACTCTGTCTTTCATGTTATGGTTCTCATGATAGAACCGTGTTCTATAGTAGGAATTGTGGAGCGGCCATTGTGCAAGTGTATCGCTACAGAAAATGTCAATGCTTATACGTATTATTGTGTCATAAAATACAGAAATGGTGTCATCTATGAAAATGAAGGACATTCATTGACATTTTCTCTAAAATATTTCTCAGAGCGATGGAGAACATGGAATGCTTTAATCTTTGCGAACATGGGTTTGGAGAAACACCAGTGCTTTGACTTTCCTCTGCTATGCCTAATTTTCCAAGAGCTGTATATTGTGAGTAGAATTAATTATTTTAGGCTTTTTCTAATTTTTTCATATAGACCACAGAATGCACGAGACTCTTATTTAATAAATCATTTTGGTACTGTGATTCGAGAGAACAAAGTTTTGAGCCAAATGAACAACCTGTCTCATACGAAGCGTGTTTCAGCTGCCTCTACCGATGTCGTTTTATGCAACCTGCAACGTTATACAAAATATCTGACCTCCGAAAACTACGCGTGAGATTTTCATGTTCTCGCGCTCGCTACGTGCGAACTATTAGTCCTACAGAGGAAATGAGCAGGACAATTTTATAAGAGATTTCATGCACTTAAATTTTGTATTGCGATACGTTTTCACTGGAGGCCACGGTTTTCGAGTTATTCAAGAGAAACGTACAAAAGTGACTTACAAACGCACCTCGACCTTCACAGTCATCCCTCCCCAGTCAGGATTCATGGAATTCCCAAAACTAAGACAAAAGTCTGACAAATGAGTGGCCAACAATTCTTAGCTCGAAGGTGATGAGAACTGAAGGTCTCGTACTCTTCTGTGAATCACAGTAAAAAAAAAAGTGCTCCTTTTTTCTGGATTTTGCATTAGAATGTTTTCAGCAAAAAATAAAAGAAATGAAAGATCCGAACATCTGGCTGAATTCTCTAAAAATTTAGAACTCACTCTCACCACAGCTCATTAGTGATCTAATTCTGGACGTATTTTGCCTCAAAAAGTGGAGAGCTGCGCAAGTGAGAGATCTAATTATTAAAGAATAACCAGGTTTATGCTCAAGACCAGATATACGTTGAATTATTGAAGAATGGAAGACTACAAATGAAATTAGTACTACAGTCTTAGACACAGTTTGGAGGACAAAATACATACCTGATTACTGGAAAACTGCGTGTGTTATGTACTTTCTATTTAATAAGAATGAAGCTATTGTGTATGATAATTACAGAGGAATGGCTTTAATGTAAATCACTTATAAAATCCTATCGATTTGGCTATCAAATAGGCTAACTCCAACAACTGAAGAATTGACTAGGTACTACCTATGCTATTTCCGCATAAATTGGTCCGCATTAGATCATTTATTCAATATGACACAAATAACTGAGAAGGTGTGAGAATTCAGAGTACATGTCCATAGATGCTTTGTTGATTTCAAGAAGGTCTATGATAGCATAGCCAGACATACACTTCTAAATATAATGATGACATTTCAAATACCCTCAAATTTAATCAAATTAGTTAACAAATACGTACATTGACCTTTTCGGTGAACAAAGACACTTAGGCCTACAGGAGAAACTGAAAATTTTAAGGTGTACATTGGATTTACAGATGGGAAGCCATTTCACCTATTTCATTTAACCTCTTCATAGAGAAGATGGACAGGCTTGCTTAAGAAGATGATGTAGCGTTAACAAATATTTCCAAACACGATTAATCTGAATGATGAAAAATTATAACGAAATTTCTTGGAAGCAGAATTATTGTTTACTGAAGAAAAGACATAATATATGGTCATAAGTAAGAAAATTCTGAGTGATACACCTTTGACTGTAGATATCTTCACATTCAAGGCAATTTGCTGCTTCAAGTACGTAGGGAGACTTTTTAGCAACAACATTACGAAATAGATATTCGTCTAGCTACAGCAAATAAAACAATTTTTAGCTGTAGCAAAAGCGTAAGGAAAACAGAATTAGTACAAACTTCAAAATCCGCTTATCTCAATCATTTATTATACCGGTAACACTATATGCACGTTAAACATTGATGTTGAGAAAGAAAAACGAAGGAAAACACTAAGGAGAAAATTTGACACGTATGTGATAAAAATAACAACGAATGGAAACAAGAAAAAATAAGGATTAAAGGAACTTAACAAACACCATAATATCGTGGAAGTGCTAAGAGACAGGTCGCATAGCAAGAATGACGGAGAATAGATTACCGAGAATAGGACTCAGCATAACAATAACTGGAACGATAGGGAACGACAAGATAACTCCTAGGACGACACAGCAAGGAAAAAGTCAGCTCCAAATGCTCAACAGAAAGAAAGGGAAAAGGGTACATGGTGGATACCCTTGCCACATGTAAAATAAAGTAAAAGTGATTGTCGACCAGAAAGTAAGACCCATCTCTAATGACCTCAGTGTCAATGGGATATTAAACCTCAATCTTACTTCCTTCCTTCCCAAAGAAAATGAAACAGTCAAAAAGGTAAATACAAAATACTGTGAAAAAATAAACATAAATTTATGATATGACAAGAAAAACGCAACTACCAATAAGGTTCTTTTTTTAAAATAATGTAAATTATTGGTATTATGCACTGTAAAATGGAATAGGAATCTTCTCTCGCTTTGGTGTAGACATAAATTTTGCTTTAAGTATATAACAGAAAAAAGGGTACTTTGAACGTCAATTTCTTATTGATTAGAAAGTCCGCCGCAGTAGATCAGTGGACAGCGCGCTGGTTTGTCATACCAGGGGCCCGGGTTCGATTCCCTGCTATGCTGGAGATTTTCTCCACTCACGGACTGGGTGTTTGTGTCGTCTTCATCGTCAACGTTTCATCCTCATCGACGCGCTAGTAGCCGAAGTGGCGTTACCTCAAAAGACTTGCACCAGGCAATTAGGTCTACCCGCTGGGAGGATCTCGCCGCACGACATTTCGTTTCATTGATTAGAAAAAGACTATTTATGATATTCATAAGTTGTTACATAAATCAAAGATCCCCCCCCCCCCAACCCCGCACTACATTTTAGAAGCACTATTGCGTAACAAGATGATGTTAATAAGGCCTTAAACACAGTATTACTTCACCATTACCTGCTGGTCACATACGCCTTGTTGCAAACAATAAACCTGTTCCCTAGGCAGATTATATAAGGGGTGTTCAATAAGCAAATGCCACTTCGTCTGTTCACAGGCTGCCAGGACAGACCTCACAATGGCATGCGTTTACTACACTATTGTTCTTGTGCATTAGCAGCGTTGCTTTGTGAACAGCTCTATTCGCAGTGAATAAAGAGTACACTATATTCCCTATGCACCGAGGATGAATGCGGGGCAGTGATTAATTTTCTATACTGTCAAGTGACTAAAGTTGTGGAATTATTCTTAGAATGCAGCGGTAATGATGTTGTAGGTACCTAAGTAAATGAAAAATTCAGGATTGGATAAATTACTGTAAAAGTAGAAGTGTATGACTGTTTGACGAACAGAGTTTGTGATGAGATATCTACCTCAAAAATGAACGCGACAGCCGAGGCAGCTGAGAGAATGACTCCTATACAAAAGCCGGGACTGAACTGATGATACTATGTGTGAATTAAGCACGCACCACGGTTAATTATTTGCAGTGGTCCATGAACCTCTACATTATCGCAAAGTTTGTGCTCGTTGGGTTCCATTTAAAATGACAAACACAGGCAGGATCGTTTTGATATGTCGAAATCACACTTAAGAACTACTTAAAACATAAGAGAAGACTTTCTCAGTCGCGTAGTGACCATTGATGAGCTGTGAGTCCGTCACAGAGTGAGCAACAGAGTGTGGCGTGGAAATCTATATCCTCGCCTAAAGCAAAAATTTTCAAAATCGAAACCGTTAGAAAAGTTGTTCAATGTCTTTTGGAAGACGAAAAGTCCACTACCGATTCATTAGGTCATCCGGTAGAGGTCACACTGTGAGTATTTAGAGTTCCAATGAGATACGGGACATCAAAAACCCAAAATTAAAACGAAGAGCAGATGGAACCATTCCAAAATTTGCATTTTGCTGCAAAATAATGCACGCTTTCAGAGTGCTGGAAAACAATCAAGCGCATTCAAAAATCTACATTTTTGGTAGCTGAAACACTTATGGTGCAACGCTGTTATAGTTGCAAGCGGTTTTCACCATAATGACCCGACACATTGATTGAATGTAAATTTTCTTCGTATGACAAGTTTGTGGAGGTATTACGAGAGTGGATGTGTACTATGACTAAAAGCTTCATTCACAACAGAATTAGAAAGCTTGTCAGTAGATGGACCTAGTGCAGAAAGGTCGTCATAGAATAAGTAGGCAAATGACGGTGTTAGCAGAGCTGCTTTTTTTTTTCAAGAAACAGTTCTTATCTAAAATTGCCCTTACTTTTGACGTGCGCTCTTAATAGCACAAAATATTTGTGCTAGGAACATACGGAAAAAATAATGAAGTGAAATCTTTTTATGTGGTCCCATAAAAAAAGGTTTTGAGATTTCATGTCACAGTGCGCACATGTCGAGGCTATTAGAGACGAAACAAAAGTCCAGAGTAAAAAAATGATGACGAAACAGTGATCATTAGATTAGATTAGATTAGTGCTTGTTCCATAGATCATAAATACCACACTTCGTAATGATGTGGAACGTGTCAGGTTAATAATAGTTGTCTATACAAGATATTACGTTACACAAAATATTACATGACACTTAATATTTTTAATTTTTTGTGGGGGTTGGGGAAATTACCCACTTATTATATCCAAAAATTCTTCTAATGAGTAGAAGGAGTTGCCATTAAGAAATTCTTTTAATTTCCTTTTAAGTGCTATATGGCTATCTGTCAGACTTTTGATGCTATTAGGCAAGTGACCAAAGACTTTCGTGGCAGCATAATTTATTGCCTTGTTTGTTTTATATTTTCTAAGTGCCTGAAAAAAAAAACCAGCATTTCCCAGGTATTCATTTCGGCAATTTTATCTTAGAAACATAAGGAAAAAACGAACTGTTTCTGTAGTGATGCATCGAAAAATCCCATCTATTCGTTAAAACACCTTTTAAATATTGGAACAGTCGTACAAAGAAATATGCAAAATGTGCTTATGTATAAGTACAGTCCAAATTAAGGACCATGAAACTGGACACTTTCTGTACGCTGAGAGAAACTCTGGTAAACGTCTCCATGGCAACGCCTCTGCATAGCTCTTTAGACTCATGTTGTTTTCACCTGCAGCCGTTTGCGCTTCGCAGTTGAAAGCTGCCAAAAGCGCTGTCATTTTTCAGGAATTTCCTTTATTTGACACGACTCTACAAGTGTATTAAGACTTCATGCATTATGTGCCATTTTTTCATGTATGTCAGTACTTACGACATTATATTTCTCCAATATGTGTCGTATAATGACACACTGGAGTAGGTACATTCAGCGGCGTGTTTAGATAGTGTCTGCGAAATATGTTGCGAATAGAGTTGATAGCAAAGAAGAAATAAATTTAAACATGAGGCATGATTAGACAGTTTCTCATGCATCTCAATGTTTATGACGTCGTATCTCCCGAAATACGTGTTTTAACGTTTAGGTACATTTAGCTGCATGTGTGGATACTGTGCGAAATTTATTGCGAATACAGTTAGCGGCACAAAAGTGATACATTTAAACTTTATGCATGATGCGGCACTTTTTCACCCATCTCATTGTTTTTGAAGTCATATCTCGTAAGCAATGTCAAGTATTTGGTTCTTATCCCCACACTGATTATTGCCTGACAGTAAAGAATATGTGTACCAACTTTCGTTGAAATCACCCCTGCGGTTTAGTAGTAAAAGTGGAAAACACACATACACTATCTTGTAATGTATATGGATTCCATACAACCGTCTTGCTCTCCTCAAAAAGGCATTTTACTCATTGAAAAATAATTGAATACGCTGCACGAGAGTAATATGAAAACTGCCTCCTAAAACCTCAGTGTCATATTATTAACAATAGGCGAGGAATGTGGGAGCTGATGCTGATGTGTTTCAGAAACGCTTGCTGCATTCGCATGAAATTATTTGAGAAAACTATAAAATTCTCAAATTTCCGGCTGGACTGCGTTAACAAACATCTATACAAAAACAGTGATCAAAGCACCATGTTTATCACGAAATTTATTGTTGGATATGGCATTTATTGAATGTTCCATCTTCACTGTGCATATTCGGGCTAATTATGAAATGAAATTGTTTAATAATGCAACGAATGTTTAACCTACGCGTTCTTCAAGAAAAGAGCCCTTACAATGGTCTTGAAAATTGTGTGCATTGTAATGAAGCGACTCAGCTCCTGTAGAACTGAGTAGAAAGTCTATACTACCGAGCAGCTTACTCGTTTGTTAGATGACGGACTAGAACGTGCTCCTCCCAAAGAGAACATTTCTCTGTTTTATTTGAATTCATGCAACTGTCAATTTTGAACCCACTTTTATTTTCAACAGCAACCCTTTCCAGAGAGCAAATGTTATCTAACGTCAATGTCAGACTCACAAGATAATTAAATAGTGGCCATGATGACGTTCATGATACATATATAGATTGCGGTCAACTTCACTACAAGATCACTGTTGTAAGCCTTCAAGAAGTATCTAATATGTATAGTTAATCCTAGAAACCTCGCTTGTTGCATTTCAGTTAATTATATCACAATTGTATGGGAAGAGAACGCCATCCTGAACTGATGTGCGTGTGATACTGACTGACAAGAATTTCAGACTTCATTTCAGGTGGTTGAAGTAAACTAAACTTGGATTGACGGAAAGGTAGGGGAGTGAGGGGCTTGTTGTAACAGGGGTATGAAGTAACAGGCTCTTTTCACTAGGATCTTAAACTTTATTAGCGTATTTCTTTGACTGGGTTTGACCTATAGACCCTGCCGCATCATGTTGCCGTAGCCAGTGTCCCGCCGGCCGGCTCAGTGTTTGGTTTGCGTTATTATTATCGACTAATTGCAAACTTTCTGTATCTTATTTACATTCAAATTTATCTATCTCTGATAATGTGTAACAGTTTTTCAGATTGCTAAATTGTTTAAATAGTTATCATGATAAATATTAAAAATCGTACCATGGGGTTACTTGTAACAAAATCCCGTGGCTTGTTGTAACGTGATACAACATGCCCCAAGTTATGATGTAGATACCTATTTTTTTTCCTTTCTTCTAGAATGAGGGTGTAAAAAAGAAAGTCAGAGTGGGCAACACAAAGCCAAGAAGTGTGCGAGTTAGCGGCAGTTGAAGTTGTAGAAAAAAATACAATATTCAGAAAGCTAGTCAGAATTTCGGATTATGTCACGTCTCTCTTTGTAGATAAATAAAGAAAAATAAGAATAATTAATGTTTAAAAGTTGGTTATGTTAAGCCTAGACAAGTATTTACTGCAGAAGAAAAGGGTAAGATGGCTTCCTACCTAATCAAGTGCGCCGAAATATATTCTGGACGGCTTCCTATAGAAGTAAGGAAACTAGTTTACCAATGCGGTGTGCAGCTTAATGCTAAAAACATTCCTCCTTCTTGGCATCAAAATAACATGGCTGGTACTGACTGGTTCCAAAATTTCATGCGCAGAAATCCACAGTTATCTTTAAGGACACCAGAAGCGACTTCTATAAGTCGAGCGACGTCGTTCAATAAGGCTAACGTTAATTCATTCTTTGCAATATATCAACGACTTCTCCAAAAATATCAGTTTAATGCTTCTCGAATATGGAACATTGATGAAACAGGGGTCACAACGGTTCAAAAATCTAAGAAAATAGTAGCTGCTCGTGGCCAAAAGCAAATTGGAGCTATCACATCGGCGGAGAGGGGAACTCTTGTAACACTTCCTTGGGTCTCTAACACTGAGGGTAATTTTACTCCACCGATATTCGTTTTTCCCAGGCTCAAATATACTGAAATGTTTATTCGTGGTGGACCTCCAGATTGCATTGGAGCTGGTAATTCCTCTGGATGGATGACCGAAAAAGAATTTATAATTTTTATGGATCATTTTATCAAACACGCCAACCCCACCAATGAAGAGCCAGTTCTGTTACTACTTGATAACCATAGCTCACACGTGAATATTGGAATTGTTGAAAAAGCCAAAGAAAATAATGTCATCATGTTATCGTTTCCCCCACACTGCTCCCACAGTTTGCAACCTTTAGACGTAAGAGTGTACGGCCCTTTTAAAAATTACATAAATAGGGCACAGACAGCATGGATGCACAACAATCCGGGGAAAAGAATGACAATATATGACATCCCAGGTATTGTGAAAGAGTCATTACCGCTTGCCTTAAACCCTGCTAATATTATGATTGGATGGTGTGTGGCCTTTGAATGCTGATATTTTCCAAGACTCCGACTTTGCGCCATCTTATGTTACTGATCGTCCAGATCCTACACAAGAGCAAGATGTCGTAAACGTCACAAAAAATTTGTCATTGAATCTTGAAAATCCAGAACTATTAGATTCTGCCCCTGAATTAGATAGATATCAGCACCACGGAAATTATAAGCCAAAGCGAAACTGCGAACGAACCAACTCCGAGTTGCTCCAGTCTACAAAAACCTTTTTCGCGATCGAAGATTAGACGTCTACCAAAGGCGCCACCAAGGAAAACTAATACAAATAGCAGACGCAAAAGAAAATCTACAGTATTGACGGACACTCCTGAAATAGAAGCTTTACAAAAGGAATATGAGGAAAAGACGAAGAAAGAAAAAAGATGAGAAAATTAAAGGAAAGGGTAAAGGAAAGGGGAAGAGGAAAGGCAAAGGTAAATCAACAAATCATAAAACCGGAGTGGACAGAGCTAAAAAAAAAGATTTTATGTTCATTTTCAGAATTTAAATCAGAAGAGTGGTATTGTCTGGCTTACAGAGATTCAAATAAAGAAGATTGGGTCGAGTGTTGCATTTGTAAGATGTGGGCACATGTAGGATGTGGTACAGGAGACACTATATCTTTTATTTGTATTAATTGTAGTTCAGATGAAGGCTGAATTTAATTATAATGAAACCCACCAAATGTTGATTCCTATATAAGTGTAATACTTTCTTAGATAGATATTAAAAAGAGATAATTACGAAGCATACGTTAGATATAAATAATGTAATTACTTACTGTGATTGAAAAGTGCCACGATGATTATAGGTAGCGTTTAACTAAATAAAACTGTTAATTACTTAATTTTTAGGTGCTGAGTACTTAAAGAGTGTATTTAAGTTGATTTTTGATAAGAATTACGTAATACCAACTTTAGAAAGATGTCAGTTTTGTTAACAATAAGCAAATAATAAATGATTAGAGGTATTATTGTTGTTTTTTTTGTCGTTACTACCTTCCCCCGTAGACGTTACAACTTGCCCCAAGCACGAGGTAAGTTGTAACACCGCACTTCCTGTAGCAAATAATTGATTGTAAAATAATAACCAATAGTTATGGTATTATTTTTACTTGATTTGATAGAGAAAGAGTTACAGCATCCATCCATCTTTATTTAATAGCAATTTCATCAATGGATCTCAAGATATATTAGTTTTCATGAAAACTGTTACAACAAGCCCCTCTCGCTCCCCTACTGAAACGCAGCAGCGTGTGGTTCAGCATAGTGTACAGTACGCTTCAGGTTTGAAAACGTTTCGGGAAATATGTGTAATGTGATTAAAAAACCATCTTTTATTTTATTTCGTTTTATTTTACTTTTCATGTTTTTTCTTGTGTGTTTTTTTTTTTTTTTTTTTTTTTTTTTAAGGAACTTCACTGGTTTCGTTTGTGTGCACTTGACGGAATTCTACGTCTTTGCTGAGCTGGAATACGCTCTTCCCTATGGTAGCAGGACGGCCCCTAGGGGAGTAGACACTATGTGCAGCGAACTGTGCACTGCAATTTTCCAGGTCGCAGGAGAAACAGCGGCTAGCAGGTGGAATGCCCACCTCCCAGAACGGAACGCCGTGTAAATTCTTCTTGTGTTCGTACGTTACGCTTGGGAGCATAGGCCTCTTGTGTTACGTGTGAATACAACGAATTCTTCGAACACTATGTAGTTGACCGCTAGGAAGTATGCGGAGAATGCAGAATAAGTCTGGTATACGTGGCCAAAGTATCTGAGATGGAAACAGTACCACTTTTTCTTTCTCTTCTTCCAGGTATTGAGACATTTCAGTTTGATGTTCGTCTAATGTTTCAATATATATACTGTAGTTCTTAGTTTTTCTGCCTTCTGTATATAACTTTGGAGCGGTTTTACCACCTTAGTGTACATATACTGTTGCAATGCCTAGCGCAATTATAGTTATTCAGAACAGACGACCAATATACACAACGCCCTTGACTAGTTTTCTACTGAATGGTATTTGACGAAACCTGGAAAATGAAAGTGGTGACAGGTAACTATATTGTTACAGTTTGGTAACCTCTTTGAGTCACTGTCAGTCGTTACTGAAACAGTGAAATATCTTTCGTAAAAACAAACGAAGTTGCGCCTAGGTCTTTGATAATACTCAGTGCAGTCGATTCTAATCAACATAATTCAACTTTTCAGAGTCTTCAATAAGGACGTATTTACATGGCATCGAGTTTGCTCCCTCACCTTTATTATGTGGTAAACGACGGGTAAAACTAACACTATACGTGCTGCGCGAAATTTTTACTACAAAAATCCTGCATGAATACGCATTTCCAAACCATTCGCTGTGTGAACTAGATTTGGAAGGTTCCTCGTAATTTTAAATTTGGCCTTTATTGTTTAACATAAGAGAATCTAACTTGTATTATACACTATTGGCCATTAAAATTGCTACACCATGAAGATGACGTGCTACTGATGTGAAATTCAACCGACAGGAAGACGATGCTGTGTTATGCAAATGATTAGCTTTTCAGCGCATTCACACAAGGTTGGCGCCGGTGGCGACACCTACAACGTGCTGACATGAGGAAAGATTTCAACCGATTTCTCAGACACAAACAGCAGCTGACGGCGTTGCCTGGTGAAACGTTGTTGTGATGCCTCGTGTAAGGAGGAGACATTCGTACCATCACGTTTCCGACTTTGACAAAGGTCGGATTGTAGCCTACTGCGATTGCGGTTTATCGTATCGCGACATTGCTGCTCGCGTTGGTCGAGATCCAATGACTGTTAGCAGAATATGGAATCTGTGGCTTCAGGGTGGTAATACGAAACGCGGTGGTGGAAGCCAACGGCCTCGTATCACTAGCAGTCGACATGGCAGGCATCTTATCCGGATGGCTGTAACGGATCATGCAGCCACGTCACGATCCCTCAGTCAACAGATGGGGAGGTCTGCAAGACAAGAACCATCTGCACGAACAGTTCGACGACGTTTCCAGCAGAATGGACTATCAGTAAGGAGCCCATGGCTGCGGTTACCCTTGACGCTGCATCAAAGACACGAGCAGTTGCGATGGTGTACTTAACGACGAACCTGGGTGCACGAATGACAAAACGTCATTTTTTTCGGATGAATACAGGTTCTGTTTACAGCATCATGATGGTCGCATCCGTGTTTGTCGACATCGCGGTGAACGCACATTGGAAGCATGTATTTGTCATCGCCATACTGGCGTTTCACCCGGCGTGATGGTGTGGGGTGATGGGGTGCCATTGGCAACACGTCTCAGTCACCTCTTGTTCGCATTGACGGCACTTTCAACAGTGGACGTTACATTTCAGATGTGTTACGACCCGTGGCTCTACCCTTCATTCGATCCCTGCGAAACCCTACATTTCAGCAGGATAATGCACGACTGCCCTGGCCAGCACATTCTCCAGATCTCTCACCAATTGAAAACGTCTGGTCAATGGTGGCCGAGCTACTGGCTCTTCACAATACGCCAGTCACTATTCTCGATGAACTGTGGTATCGTGTTGAAGCTGCATGGGCAGCTGTACCTGTACACGCCAACCAAGCTCTGTTTGACTCTATGCCCAGGCGTATCAAGGCCGTCATTACGGCCAGAGGTAGTTGTTCTGGGTACTGATTTCTCAGGATCAATGCACCAAACTGCGTGAAAATGTAATCACATGTCAGTTCTAGTATAATATATTTGTCCAATGAACACCCGTTTATCATGTTAATTTCTTCTTGGTGTAGCAATTTTAATGGCTAGTAGTATAAGTTTTTCGTAATAGCTAACAAGTTCTCAAATGAAAGCAAGGAACAACAACTAAATAAGAGACTAATCAATGCTATTGTAACATAGTAAAACGAGCTTCAGAGTGACGTGTGTTGTTCATAGGTTAAATAATGTTAATAGAAATTGCGACGGAAGGTAATAAAATACTGTGTGTCAACGAAGACAACAATGGAAAACTGTAAAGTCAACTAAATACGTAGGGAATACAGTAGCGTGTAACTTAAGTTGGAACTAACAGATACACAATTTTGTGGGCAAAGCGAACCAAAGACTATGATTTCTTGGCAGAATAGTGACAAAATGCAACAGGTCTACTAAAGAGACTACCTACACTATGCTTGTGCGTCCTCATGCGGAGTACTGGTGTGCGGTGTGCGACAGACAGGATCGACGGAGGACATAAAAAAAAGTTTAAAGAAGGCAAGCTCGCACTGTACTATCGTAGGGGAGAGATCTCAGAGCTCGCACAGAGTGCTTTAACTGTTCGTTTTTCCGCGGTCTGTTCCAGGTGGTTGGATGAAGCCTCTGACAGGTACTTAATTGTAAACTGCGGAGTAATCATGTAGATATAGATGCCGAATGGGATTAGACTTCTGCCACTTAATGTTGATAACCGATTATCTTTATGTTTACTGCTTCAGAAGACGAATGGATAGCGATACAACTAGACAGGATTGGAGAAAAACAAAAGCACAATTACCAGTGCTATGGGGAACGGGAAATATTTTCTTGGATATAACTACAGTTATTAATTCACGTTGATGTTGGGGTGGGAACAGTCCGAAACAGCTTTCCAAGCAACTCTATCCCGTGCAAGCTTCCGTATCTCTTCATCTCCACGGCAGCCTGTGTCTACTACAGCCAAGCCTTCGTCTCCCTCTACAATTTTAGCTCTCCGCACTCCACTTCGTCGCCAAATAAATTATGCTTGGTGCCTCAGGATATGTCCTTTCAACTGACTGCCTCATTTAGTCGTCTTCTTCCATAAATTTCTTTTCTTGCAGGTTCTGTTTAGTACCTCTTCATTAGTTACCCGACCTAATCGTCTTATCTTCCTTATTCTTCCTGCTCCACCACTTTTCAAAAGCTTCTGTACTCTTGTAACCTAAGTGTTTATCGTCAACGTTTCACTCCTGTTAAAAACTACATGGCAGGCAAACATCTTCAGAAAATATATCCTAGCTCTCAAACTTATATTCGATTTTGACTTTTTTTTCTTTCTCAGAAAAGCTTTTCTTGCTATTGTCTGAATTTCATATCCTAATCTTTTCAGCTATCATTAATAGTTCCCCTCCCCCCTCCACTACTAGCAAAACTCATTTATAGTTTGTTGTCTCCTATCTCTAATGTATTTCTTAATTCTCTCAACGTCACCTTATTTGTATAGATTACACTCCGTTACCCCCGTTTTGCTTTTGTTTGTGCCCATGTTATAGTAACTTTTCAAGACGAGGACAAGTCATGTGTCAAGTCATACACTGTCTCTAAGAGAATTAGAATGTCAAACGACACAGAAAACTGACTGATCTCCGTTATTTTTACTTCCCTTTCCATATTTCTCCTTTTTATCCTTTAGTGCTTACTCAATGTAGAAATTGAATGGCACTGAAGATAGGCTACTATCTGTCTCAACACTTTCTCAACTGCTGCCTTCCTTTCATATCATTTCACCCTTATAACTGCTGCCTGGTTCTGTAAAAATTGTAGATAAAACTTCGTTCCCTACTTTTTATCCCTTCTATTTTCATACTCACAAGGAGTATATTCCAGTAACACTGTGGAAATCTTTCTCTAAATTTGCAAATGTTGTAATTATAGATTTGCCTTTATCAGTCTATCTACTGATATTAATCTTGGAGACAGTTTTGCCTAGCGCCTTTCAGTATTTCTCCTGAAACCAAGTTGATCTTCTGTGAGACCTGCTGTCATCATTTTTTCCAGCCTCATGTACACAATCGTGTAGGTATTTAGCAACACTTGGTAATTAAACTGAAGATACGGTGATGCTTAGCGGTGTCAGCACCTACCTTCTTGAGAATTGGTATGATTAGATGCATCTGAAGTCTAAATAATACTGTGTACACAGAGAACATAGCGAAACGTGTATCAAGGGGAACAATTTTACCATACTTGATTGCCTAAAGGATGTCAGTAGTGAGAGAAGTCTTATGTTGCAGGTGCCTTTTTTCAGATCACTTCATTCAGTGTTCTGTCAGATTCTTCTTGCGACATCATATCTTCTATCTCATCAACATCAACGTCCTCTTCCTTTCCCATAACGTAGGATTCAAGTTGACAGTCAACGTAAATAAAGACGAAGTGTGAAGTATCTTAAACTCGTGTTTGTAAGTGTCAAGTTGGTATCTGAAACATTGGTAAAACTTATTTTGATATCAAATTATATAAATCTCGGTTCAGGGCAACAGAACACCGTGAAAATTAAAGTGGGAATATGCGGAGGTCACGCTACACGATGCAGAATCCAGACCAGCCGGTAATCAAATAACTCGTCGGAGAGAAAGCAATTCGTTTTCAATAAAATTTACATGTACTGTGTCACTGCAAAAAAAAAAAAAAAATAATGTCTCTGAGTATTGCTAATTTTTATCTTAGTTTTGTGAACAATTACTGTACCAAAGAAGTGGCTAAAATTACGGAGCAAATGAACATAAATATTAATGCAACTGAATTTCTGATAAAATTGCTAGAAAATTCACAAGATAGCACTTTACTAAAATCTTCTACTGTTATTAATCCTCTGAAATGATATGATATTATTTTCACAAATACACTCTGACAATCACTGTGCCTTACAGTGGACATGAATTTTGCGGGCAATTAAATTTATTGGCCTACCTGTGTCCACGGAAAGCTCGTCTGTTGTGCATTGCTTTAGTATTAAGATAATGATCAGACTGTCAAAAATCAAATAAGATTTACATAATTTCGATGTGCAATACAAGACCGTATCGTACCAATTTTCACAAAATGCTTCCCAGTACACAAATCATGATGTGCAGTGCGAGTATACAAACATAGTCATCAAAGTAAAGAATGAAAAATGAGGAACTAAACTTATGGACTGGTAAATGGGAACAGAGACTTCAAGTATAACTATGCTTCATTAACCTATGACTGCACTACACATTTTCATAAAGTTCACCCACCTAGACGAGTTAGTAAAATATTTCTTAATAAATTTCTTGTTTACAGTCCTTTCCTTAACACTTGTTTGAACTAAAAAACAAAACATCACGCTGCATTATAAAATTTCTACCGCAAACTCCAGCCATACGCAGTGCTCTCTCAATAAGAAGTTATACAGTTACAAAAATATAAAAAAAGCTGAGTTACCTTAAAAAGTTGCCGTATTGACATTCTTTTATTGATATAATCTCGTTTTCCTTCCTCAAAATATATTAGCACAAAACTTTTTTTAAGTAATGTCGCCTCCACTACACGACAGGCCAGCTTCCATCCTTATCAAACCAAGTACATAGCCAGACTGCCCAACACACGCTACACACTGTTGCTCTCTGACTTACTCGAACCTCTTTGGTCTCTAAACACAGACTTACAAAGAATATGATTATATCGATATTGCAGATGTCGAGTACATTTATCAAATATACACCTTAATTACATTTATGGCCAAAACTTTCCGAAAATCGGTAGGGAAGTAGTACAGTCCCCTTTCAAGTTTTTCGCATTAATACACGCAGAATGACTATTTGATATCACTGCTGTCTTTACAGAACTGGAAAAAGTATTGAATGAAGGTGGGACCCATAAAATTAATTACATGAAAAGCAGATGCTAGGTGAAATTGTATTGATGTTTTCCATCAACGTGATAAGTGGATTCACCAGGTTGTTGTTCCCTGATGAAGCGAAGGTACAGAGGACAAGGGTGGGCTGACATGTTAACTGATTGCAGTCAGGCAACAGAAAGGGATGGTAGTGATGCACAGTACCAGATGAAAAAAAGATGTGGTTAAGACTTTTATATTTCTTTCTTTTAAGAAGAGTGTAATAAAAACGGTTGTATCTTAACAGAAAGGTGATCAATACATTTAAGTTTCCTTTTCATGAAGAGAGGAACCGATAATGGTGCCAGATATGCCTTGCTCCAGACACTGTAAGGTGCCTTCTGTACCGCAGATGTAGGTATACAGGGTGTTTCACAATTCACGTTGCACAGTTGTTGAGGTTCAAGAGGGCACTTAGTTGATCAAGTTTCACACGGGAACCCATGTCCGGAAACATTATCCAACGACAGTACAGAGCGTCATAATTATAGGCGCCGGCGCCTGTAAATGTGCGTATATAGGGAGAACATTAATATAACCGAAGAACTAGGGGCAGATTCCAGACGAA
Organism: Schistocerca piceifrons; assembly: GCF_021461385.2. Taxonomy (NCBI): domain Eukaryota; kingdom Metazoa; phylum Arthropoda; class Insecta; order Orthoptera; family Acrididae; genus Schistocerca; species Schistocerca piceifrons. The sequence continues at coordinate 356,899,215 of NC_060141.1, read as the reverse complement.
ATGGAGGAAAAAAAGTGCTATGAAGATGTGTTCGTAAATGCACCGTTGCCGTGCTCGATTACGTTGACGAACGACAGTTCCTCTGATCACGTCCCATGTGTTACGCGCCTATTGCAGGCTGTGTGACTGATGAAGCGTACTGTAAGCAGCAGAATGGTCAGGTTTTCATGTCGGAAATAAGTCGAGATGGTGTTTGTGTTCGGCTAAGCAGACTGAGGCGGTCGGTAGGCAACACAGCTATACCTAAACAAGTATACCACATGTCCTTTCAGACAGACGAACGTGCAGGGAGTCGGCGGACTGTGCGTACACCAGATCTGGAGGAACAGGCACTAAGGCTATTGAGATGAACCCTAGCACAAGCTCTAGGCAAGTGGTCCGCCAACATGGTGAAGCCTAAGTACGATTATGTATATATGCATAACAACCGATAATATCCCTATAACCTGGAACCAGTGCAAGTATTATCAGCAGCGGATTTCCCTCTAAGGGAAGGTTTTTTAAGCAGATCATCACATTTGTAGAATTTCTGTCACCAGTCCTCTTTACCGATGCCGATGAAACAACATTTGCATGAACTGGGATCATCAGCCGGTGTAGTTGCCGAGCGGTTCAAGGCGCTTCAGTCTGGAACCGCGCGACCGCTACGGTCGCACGTTCGAATCCTGCCTCGGGCATGGATGTGTGTGATGCCCTTAGGTTAGTTAGGTTTAGGTAGTTATAAGTACTAGGGGACTGATGACCTCAGCTGTTAAATCCCATAGTGCTCTGAGCCATTTGAACCGTTTTTCGGATCATCAACCTCCATAATCGTCATCTGTGGGCTACAGACATGACACGTGGTCAGACAAACTTTCATTCGTCAGTGCCATCTATCGCAGCACCGGTACATTTCCGGACACATATTCATAGGACCCCTTTTCATCCATTTTCATCCAAGAATCTGTCCTTTCTGTGATAAAATAATGTCGTGTGACTAGGGTCTCCCGTCGGGTAGACCGTTCGCCGGGTGCAAGTCTTTCGATTTGAAGCCACTTCGGCGACTTGCGCGTGTGTGGTGATGAAATGATGATGATTAGTACAACACAAGGATTATCAGCAGCGGATTTCCCTCTAAGGGAAGGTTTTTTAAGCAGATCATCACATTTGTAGAATTTCTGTCACCAGTCCTCTTTACCGATGCCGATGAAACAACATTTGCATGAACTGGGATCATCAGCCGGTGTAGTTGCCGAGCGGTTCAAGGCGCTTCAGTCTGGAACCGCGCGACCGCTACGGCCGCACGTTCGAATCCTGCCTCGGGCATGAATGTGTGTGATGCCCTTAGGTTAGTTAGGTCTACTGAGCGGAGAAAATCTCCGACCCAGCCGGGAATCGAACCTGTGCCCTTAGAATTGAAATTCTGTCGCACTGACCACTCAGCTACCGAGGGCGTACCCTTCTATGATGATTGAACGTAATAAAAGTATCAATTTCAGGTAAGGGTCCTTGTACCGAAAATGAACGACTCGAAGGTTAGAAGTGAAAACCGGTCTGATACCTGTGACAGGAATACATGTACTGGTACTGTTGTTGCTAAGATTGTAGGGTAAGCAACTTTCAGAGGTGGTAGTATTGAAAGTCGTTAGCTCTATCTTCTTATCTCGCGTTTTCTACTGAAAATCTCGTGCTTGTACTCTTGTTAACTTTACTATTACAGAGATCGCCTAAACTTTATTTTTTTTTTTTTAATTGGTCCTGGGCGCAACAAATAACTTACTTGGTCTTTCTGCTGCCACTGTTTGATCTGCTGCATTCCATTATTTAACAAAAACATTAAAAAAACCTATTATTCATGCTGAGTGCAATGCATGTTCTGTATGGCGGCTCCTGCTTTTTCTGCGGCTGTTGCTGCTTACTACAACCACATATAATTCAAGAGAAAGGGTTTGGTCAAAACTAAACTCGATAAATGATAACCCAAACACGTAACTCCTTTTTTTTAAAAAAAACTATATTCTCAAAGCAATTCTTTCTCATTCAATTAACAAAACGCTTCGTATGTAAATCTGCCTCCAGTGGCATTAAAGCAATATTACAAATTAATCAAACTCTTGAGACAGACTGAAATACTTCTCAGTTAAATGCATAGTGAAACAATTCCCTGACAATTACAAAAGAAATCAATGACAAAAATCAATACTTAATCTATTCGCCTAACAATGGTTTCCTATGAGAATTCAACTCCTATCATTATCAAAATTACCGTCTGCTGCTACGCACATTCACAAACCCTTTTCTTTAAATTAATAAGCGCGCTGCAAATTATAAAAAAATCAACTCGCTACCAAGTCCTGTGTCGCTACTGGCGGACACAGCAGTACGGCAGCTCGGCGACGACCCCTCGCCCAACACACGTGCGCACCACACCAGGCGGGCTCCTACACTGGCCTCCAAACTGCCACTAGTTAATCCGCGTGCTGCGAAGCGCAACAAAAATATCTTAGATTCCACAGCTTGTTAATGTGCGGTGCAGCCAATCTTTAAATCCTAAGACAGTATTGCCAACTCTCATAACCCCCAATCTCATTTTTGAAAATTTTGCGAGGTGATTCTTGCCTAACATATTGGCAAGGAACAAACACTAAATTTTTTTACAAAATGACGAAAAAATTAAGCAAAAAGAAAAAACGTTACAATTTATATACAAAGACTAAAAGTATATCTTGCTTAGTATCTAAGTAATTTTTTTTTTTTTTTTTACAAAACGACGAAAATTTTCTTCCATGCCACACAGGCAAGAGAAAAAAATGTTAAAATTTTATGCAAAATAAGTCACGAAAATTTCATTGTTTCAGTGAACAATCGCAAGATGTCAACAACTGGTATAATCGTCTCGTCGGAAATGTCCCTTTGCAAAGTTCTCATTCTCTCAAACAATACAAATCATTCATAATCATTCATTCTTAGCCTTTCATACAGGATAGATTGATAGTAAAAGATTAATAGATAAACAGGTTAGTCAAAGATTATGAAACAGTACTGAAAATTAAAATCGGAAGAATATACTGTAACGGCTGTGGCACCTATGCACGACAAACATATGTATAATAAAGATCAGTAAGCCCTCTAGAACCTTATTCCTTGAAAATTTTAATGTGTGGTAAGTGGTGAAGTCCTCGCGATTTGTGTGTTCGTATTGTCTCAAGTTCCACAGCTTTTGTGTGTGCAATGCGTCGTATACGGAAGGGTCCTACATACACCAAGAAAAGCTTCCTACTCAAATATTTTCCCTTATGAGATAGTCGATGTGATCTAAGCAATACTTTTTGACCTACCTGTAAATTCTTGACGTTGACTCATGGATTATGCAGCTTCTTTCTTCTGTCTGCAGCTTTCTTGATGTTCTGTAATGCTATACTTACCACTTCATGGTGTTTTTGCAATAGTTCATCTAGAGTCTGTGGTCTTTTGTTTTCAGGTTGGATTACTGTGTTAATTCGTCTGGAATCAAGAACCAGTCTAATGGAATTATCCCTTTTCTTAACCACGTGTAATGGGCTGTTGTATGAACTCACAGCAGGTTCGATGATTCCCTGCTCTAACTTGTATTGTATTTCCTGTTTGACTTTGTCTCTGTATGTCAATGGGATGACGTATGGTGGTACAAAAAGTGTATTATGTTCCTTGACCTTGTATTCATAAAGAAAGTTACGTATTGTTCCCGTCTTGTGAGAAAAAACTTCACAATTTGTTTGTAATATTTCAAATAACTCATCAGTGCCTGCATTAGGATCTACTTCGTCTCGGTAAACTTTCCTTTTAATTAAGTGTTCTGTACTAATGGGATGTTCTATCTCACAGTAAAACGTAGTGATGTTATCTGTGCAACTATTAGGCAAATTCAGTGATTTTTGTGCCTCAAGCGGAAAGAGAAAACGCAGATAATTCAGTTCCTCATCCTCCTTTGTTAGCCATCCCTGAAATTTTAGCGTGACTAACATTTGATTTACTCGTAACATGACTTCAGCATTACAAAAGTTTAACATTGCTTTATATTCACGTAGGAATTCCACACCCAAAATCATTTCTGTTCATAAAAGAGGGACTACTAAGAAATTTGCAGAAAACTCGTGTCCTTGACAAATGAAAACTAAAGAAGTCTGATTGCGTACGTCTACACTTTTTCCTTGAATGACTCCCTCTAATTTGGTCTTTAAGGAAAGAAATGGTTCAAATGGCTCTGAGCACTATGGAACTTAACTGCTGTGGTCATCAGTCCGCTAGAACTTAGAACTACTTAAACCTAACTAACCTAAGGACATCACACACATCCATGCCCGAGGCAGGATTCGAACCTGCTACCGTAGCGGTCGCGCGGTTCCAGACGGTCTTTAAGAACGGCAAGGTTGGACAAACAGATGCCTGTTCACACTTCTTAAGCATTTTCTCGCTAATTACATTCACAGGGCTGCCAGAATCAGGTACAGCTGAAAGCAGAATATTTCCTACCGAGATTTTTATAATTGGGTGAGTATACATAATTTCGCTGTTGTCATTTTGTTGTAATAATGTGTCCTTCAGTCCAACAAAGTTAACATAATTTATGTGTCGGCTTTCCACTGCTACAAACGGTTCGTTTGTAGTCCTTGTTGCTAGTAATTGTGCCAGCTCGTGTTGCCGCGAATTATTGCTTGGGTTGGGTGGTCTGATTTCTACAATGTCGCCACGCTCTAAATTGGAATTTCTGTGATCCTGCCAATTTTGATTTGTCCCCTCATCATAACTGTTTTGGTTCTCATAAATGTTATGACCATAATCATCACTTGGGCTCGATGATCTGTATTCTGCATGAGCACCGCGTTCCGAATTGTAATTTGCGTGTCCACGCCAATTTCGATTGTTTCTACCGCGACCATTACTTCTAAAATAATTTTAATTTCCATAACGCCTTTGCTCTCGCGGTCCGCGATCTCTGTTACTGTGCTGAGAGTTCCTATGGTCATAAAAATCATTTCTCTGGCGTCTATGATCTGTGTTATACGGTTGATGCCGCATATCGCGCCTATCTTCTTCCGCCCTGTACTCGTGAGGTTCGTCTGAGTTCCATACGCGTTTACGGTCACGCCCCGGATTATTATTTTCCCAATACTGATTACTATTATCTCTTTGCGTGTTTTCATAGTTGTCAAATTCTAATTCTTGCAAAAGAGCTTGGAATGCCTCCAAGTCATCTTTGCCCCTACCTGGCAAAATCATGTGGCGTAATCTGATCGGCAGTTTTGTCAAACAGATACGAATTAATTCCGACTGACAGTACAGATTCGTTAAATATCTGTTCCTACGCATCATGTTTTCAAAATATTGCACTGGAGTTGAAAATTTCGACTGCTCATAACTTTGCATCATAATGATGTAATGTTTTACAGGATCTTGTGTAGTCTCTGACCAGTAAGCAGATAAGAATGCGTGATAAAAATCATCATATGTGTGACATTCACGTACTATTGAGCGCATTCTTGTGCAGCCTCTCCTTCAAGATAACTGCAAATGAATTCCAGTTTGTGACCAATTGGCCATGTTGGTGGTAAAGAATAGTCAAATTGTTGTAACCACTCTCGGGGGTGTATTTCGTGACTAGCACTCCGAACAATTTTAAATTTCCTATCTGTGAGAAAATGCTTATAGTCAAACTCGTCATTTTTCTTAGCGGATGAGTTTTCTTTTGGAGCATTACTCACCTTTCCTTCATTACGCCCCGCAAACGTGTCATATTCACGAGAAAAGTGGTCAGCATTTCCATAATTAACGCGCTCATTGTCGTTACCAATGTGGTAATTATCGGATCTACCAGTGTCAATGCTGCGATCGATCTTCTCTTCGATGCTGGCAAGCTGTTCCTGTATATTTTTTAAGTCATGTTTGTTTTGTTGATTAATTGTCATCTGCCCTTGTTTAAAACGTTGCAGAGACTGAAATTCTTCAGTATCCGCGATCAGTATTGGCTGAGTGTCATCTAATCCGCAACTCAGTTCCGTCACTTTCATGAATAATTCATCTACCTGTTTAGCTACTGTCGTTAATTGAGTTTCTGTCTTCAAAACTTCATTGTTAGTCTGTAATTGCAATGACTCAACATTTTTCGCTAATTCCTCTACTTGCAGTTCTTGTTGTGACGTCTGTCCTTTCACTTCAACAATATCAACATTTTGTACGTGATCAAGTCGGGATACAAGATTGTTAATATCTGATTTGAATTCTTCACGTACCTGACTTTTCAACTGCCTGGTCATTTCTTCAAATTTACGATTTAATTGGTCCTGGGTGCAACAAATAACTTACTCGGTCTTTCTGCTTCCACTGCTTCATCAGCTGCATTCCATTATTTAACAAAAACATAAAAAAACTGTTATTCATGTTGAGTGCAATGCGTGTTCTGTATGGTGGTTCCTGCTGTTGCTGCGGCTGCTGCTGCTTACTACAACTACATATAATTCAAGAGAAAGGGTCTGGTCAAATCTAAACTCGATAAATGATACCCCAAACACGTAATTTTCTTTTTTTAAAAAAAACTATATTCTGAAAGCGATTCTTTCTCATTCAATTAACAAAACACTAGAAGCTCTTTGAACAATCGCTTCGTATGTAAATCTGCCTCCAGTGGCATTAAAGCAATATTACAAATTAATCAAACTCTTGAGACAGACTGAAATACTTCTCAGTTAAATGTATAGTGAAAAATCCCCTGACAATCACAAAAGAAATGAATGACAAAAACCAATACTTAATTTATTCGCCTAGCAATGTTTTCCCTTAAGAATTCAAGTCCTATCATTATCAAAATTACCGTCTGCTGCTACGCACATACACAAACCCTTTTCTTTAAATTAACAAGCGCGCTGCAAATTATAAAAAATATCAACTCACTACCAAATCCTGTGTCGCTGCGGGCGGACACAGCGGTACAGCAGCTCTGCGACGACCCCTCGCCCAATACACGTGCGCACCACAGCAGGCGGGCTCCAACACTGGCCTCCAAACTGCCACTAGTTAATCCGTGCGATGCGAAGCACGACAACCATATCTTAGATTTCAAAATGGCTCTGAGCACTATGGGACTTAACATCTATGGTCATCAGTCCCCTAGAACGTAGAACTACTTAAACCTAACTAACCTAAGGACATCACACAACACCCAGTCATCCCTGACCCCGCCGGGAATCGAACCCGGGAACCCGGGCGTGGGAAGCGTATCTTAGATTTCAGAGCTTGTGTATGCGCGCTGTAGCCAACCTCTAAATCCTAAGAGAGTATTGCCAACTCTCAGTATGGACCAAAAGGAAAAAAGTGTCCAGTAAACGTGGACTCTAAAAATGTTTACCGTAGGAACTATGAGCACTTGTTCAATAGCGGAGATGTGTTTCACAGCAGCGAAGATGAACAAGTGCTCATGGCTTCTCCTGTACTCCACTGTCAGAAGTATCGGAACGATTTTTGCTTCTAACTTCCGACTCGTTCGTTTCCAGTACAGGGACACTTATTTCAAATTGATAGATTTATCACCTTCTATCATCCTAGATAGTTAGTAAAATCGTCACGGACTCACTCTGTACACATACATTTGTAGGCGCCGACTCGTAGCTTCGACGCTCTGTAGCGTCGTTGGATGACGTTTCCGGAGATGGGCTCCTGCATTACCGATCGGATATTATTACAGAGGGAGGATGGTCTGTTGTTTAGCTGCATAACTCTAGATATCAATATAGTTACACATTTTGAAATGTTGTTACCTATGACAAAGCTACAGCTCTATTGTTCCCAAACTGTACAGAGGGCGCTCAAATGTTTGGCTCTGAATTCCTGAAGTTTTGTCGTCACTAGCCTTAGTGTATGGAAAGGCAGTACCACGAATGATTACAGTGCATAGCGACAGTCGGCACGGTCTTAGCGATGTTACTATCCCGCATGAAATACAGCTTCTGAGTTGTGCATTTTCCTAAGCGTGGTGACCAGATGAGAGACATTCATGGACATAAATAAGCAGTGGACAATAACGAATACAATAGGGCAAAACAGCATTCCTTTGAGTAAGATAAGGATCTCCTCACTGTCGAACTTCTTTTACCAGTTTGCTGACGTATGATTTTTGACAAATGGTGTCTACGATTAGCCTGTTCGGTCTCTACTGATTTTATTTGGTAAAAGTAAAATGGCATCAATTACTTCATAGGTCAAAGATTACATCAACAGTCGTGAGTAATAGTAGCAGGAGGGTTTCTCTGGGTGGACTTGACGAGACTAGAGATTGTGGTCTCAATCGCGCAAAGTAAGGTTGTGAGGGGGATGTTCATTATACAAAAAGTCGAATGTAAATGATGTTGTTGAAGAGGTCTGTCCATTAAATTGACAGATCTTTCTGGTACCAATCTGGAACCGGCTCCGGAAGAGGAAGACGCGCGGAGGCAGTATGCATAGTTATTCGTGAGCTGCTTCAACATTTACATAAACTGACCTGAGTAGGAACTGTATTGCAACTGCACCGTCTTGAAGGGTCACAAAATGCTTCAGTACGCTAACATTTTGTAAAATGAACTTCTGTTGTCGTATATTAACGTCCCTTTTGGCCACTGCGTATTCTTGATTGTTGCTGCCTGTAAGCAATGAGGTAATTTACCGTTGAAAAGTAACATCGGTTAATAGTTTTACTGTTTGAAGTATTTCACCTGTGACGGTGAAACAAACACTTGGTTAATAAAATATTCTGGCGTTTCAAGCCGAGTCCATTCGTTATCCGCTCACGGGCTTTCGGCAGAGATCTCCACTGTGAAGTGGTTGACTGTCGTGTGAATGCCACTGCTGTGTTTATACAGCTGCGCCGGCAGTGACGTCATTGGTGCCCAGATCCGCACCATATACGGCACTGAAGACGTCAGGGTATATTTAAATAAATTCGTGGTGGTGTCGTCAAAGAGCCGCAACAGGAAATGTATGATACGCAACTTCACTCTCGACGTCCATGGCGAGGTCCATCTTTGCAACCACGACACCATACAGCCCGGTTCAGATGGGCCCAACAACATGCCGAATGGACCGCTCAGGACGGGCATCACGTTCTCTTCATTGTTGCATATGCCTTCAATCAGACAATCGTCGGATACGTGTTTGGAGGCAACCCGGTCAGGGTGAACGCCTTAGACACAAAGTCCAGGAAGTGCAGCAAGGTGGAGGTTCCCTGCTGTTTCGGGGTTGGCATTATGTGGGTTCGACGCACCCCGCTGGTGGCCATGGAAGGAGCCGTAACGGCTGTCCGATACGTGAATGCCATTCTCCGACCAATAGTGCAACCATACCGGCAGCATTTTGGCGAAGCATTAGTCTTCATGGACGACAATTCGCGCCACCATCGTGCAAATCACGTTAATGACTTCCTTCAGGATAACTACATCGCTCGACTAGAGTGCCCAGCATGTTCTCCAGACATGAACCCTATCGAAGATGCCTGGGATAAATTGAAAAGGGCTATTTATGGACGACATGACCCACCAAACACTCTGAGGGATCCACGCCGAATCGCTGTTGAGGAGCGGGACAATTTGGACCAACTGTGCCTTGATGAACTTGTGTATAGTACGCCGCGACGAATACAGGCATGCATCAATGGAAGAGGACGTACTACTAGAAGTTAGAGGTACCGGTGTGTCCAGCAATCTGGATCGCCACTTCTGAATGTCTCGCTGTATGGTGGTACAAAACGCAATGTGTGGTTTTCATGAGCAGTAAACATGTTGGAAATGATGTTTATGTTGATCTCTATTCCAATTTGGGGTGCAGGTTCCAGAACTCTCGGATCCGAGGTGACGCAAACCTTTTTTTGATGTGTGTAGAATAGACAGCCACGTCACCAATGTATGGTGGAAGTAAGGTAAAAATTTAGTTTGTCACAATTGGAAGCGTCTGGCAGGAGTGTAGCAGCCAGCTTTTAACTCCTACTTAACTACAACTGTTAGGCCCAGGTGACCGCCATGTGGAGCCTCTTACGAGTCACCGAATGAGTCGTTGACAGTGGACATCATGGAGTATCGAGTACGCTGTCGAACGCCAAAGATATACCATATTGTAACTGTCTGAGATCCTTGAACGACTAAATTTGCTAAATTCGATGTTATTAGTGTAGAGTTCTAAGCTACATTTCACTGACGTGTGTGATATCTTTTAGTTACTTTTCGGAAGTAAATGGGATTCTTCGTTTTTCTGTACCAGTGATTTGAAACTGAATGACATTATTGGAGATAACCTATTTACCATGTACACTGTCTGCCTGCCGGCTATATATGTGAATTACTTAAGAGTAATTTTTGAGTACTAAGTGCATGATTTACTACTGGCAATTTGTATGGTAGCATACGACTCCTGTTTATTAGAAAATTTCAACTCTCAAATTCTTTTCACGTACACTGCTCTGTAAAACTTAAAGCTGAGATACATAAAGTACTATAGCAGATAAACTACAAAATGGAAATGAGACAAAATGCGGCAGCTTATTGCTATAGGGCTCCCTGTCCTGCAAGGAATTCTGGACGTCTCACGTCATTTGGTCAAGAACGACTATAGCACCAAATACAGCTGGGCCTGCAATGCGAGGCGGTTTAAGGATCTGGAAGAAAACAGCGAGCAGTTGCGAAGCACTGTGATGGTGGTCTGGATTACCACACGGGCCAGAGGCAGCATTTGGATGACAGCACGCGGGGATGAATATTCGGGAATCTAGAAGAAGGACGAAATGTGACAAATGTAGCCCAGGACTTTGGTATTTCTAACAGCGTTGTTTCACACGCACGAGGAGTACTAACCATTGGAACTACTGTCTCGAGGAGAGGAGGTGGTCGACCTTAGTCAGCTACAGTAGCAGATGACCTCAACACTTTGCAACGGGCAAGAAGAACACACGTGACACTGCGGTTGCAATTGTAACCACATTTCACTTGACTGTAAGACACGCAATATCACGTTCCACAGCGGCAGGCGACTGCATGGAGGTGGTCTCTTTGCCCAACAACCAATAAATTTCGTCCCATTGACACCCGGAAGTCGGCGAAATATTTTCCTATGGTGCCAAGAGCACAAGGAATGGACCAACTAAAAGGGAGGTCGTGTGCGCGGATGAGAGCAGATTCGTTCTGAGTAGTTGACGTATCCTCATATGGAGAGAGGTGGGCGAACTTAATGGACCCAGGAGCATTGTCGGACATGATCGTTTTGGTGGTCCGAGTACTACAAAATGGCTTGGTTCAAATGGCTCTGAGCACTATGCGACTAAACTTCTGAGGTCATCAGTCGCCTAGAACTTAGAACTAATTAAACCTAACTAACCTAAGGACATCACACACACCCATGCCCGAGGCAGGATTCGAACCTGCGACCGTAGCGGTCGCTCGGTTCCAGACTGTAGCGCCCAGAACCGCACGGCCACTCCGGCCGGCTCCGGGTACTACAGTTTGGGGAGGCGTAATGATGCACGGGCTTACTAACGACCAAATCTTTCACCACTGTAAACTCACCGGTCAGCGTTATTGTGACACTGTACTCTTCCCCAATGTGCGTCTCTTCACATACGCATTAGGCCCTGGATTTGTTTTTATCGAAGGAAAGGCGCGACCGCATCGAACTCTCCCGGTGGAAGAGCTCTTGGAACGAGAGGATATTCGGCAAATGTATCCGCCTGCCCCTTTTCCTGACTTAAATCCCACTGTGAATGTTTGGTATGCGTTGGGGGGACGTACTGCTGCACTTCCACGTGCACCAGTGACCATCCAGAAGTGGTCAACCACACTGGTGGAGAAATGGAACGCTTTACCAAAAGGACATAACTTCTGGCCACCATGCGAGCATGTTACGCGGCATGCAATGTTGTCCACGGTGGTCACACACCCTGTTAATAACCATGTTCCACGTTTCCCAATGTCCAGGGAACCATCATAAATCAAGGTGACTTAGTGTAATTGTTGTCTTTAAATAAAAGTGTCATTATATTCCTCCAACAGTGTATTTCTTTTTTACTTTCTGTACTATACTGTAGCAGTTCTTTCAGCTGCCTTTGTTACTTGGCAGTGACACATCAAGCGGAAGGAATTTTTATCTTTACATTTTGCACATACGTCTAGTGAAAGTTCAACAGAATGCACAATTCGTCAATATACGTATCTAGTTTTCTACTTCCATGACATTTCAGATCCGTTGTATAACTGAAACTGTTGTGGCTGCTGCAATGGCTATCGCACTGGACCTTTCTTACTCCAGAATTCAGGGAGGCGGTGGTTCAGACATCCGTTAGGCCAGTTAAATTCAGGGTTTCCGTCAGTTTACTAAAGTTCTTAATTGTGTACACCATGATGAATTCTTTGAACGGTCGAGGCCAACACCCTGCCTCACCGTTCTCCAATCCAAACCCTCTCCCCTGTTCACTTCTTCTTCGACGAGACACCAAACTGTAATCTTTCTTCATTTCTTATTCCACAAAAGCAGGTGACAAGTTAGCGTCCGATCATCCAGGTTTTCGTTATTTTCCCCGCAATTATCTTTGGCAAGTTCTGGGATGGTCCCCTACACAATACTACAACTGATAACCATCTCCCACGCTTCTCCAAGTGAGCTAGTGTTTTGTTTCTAATGAACTCTCTATCGATGTAACATAAAACTCCAAACTGCGCTCTTTGTTTACATTGATGTCACAATCACTGTTCTCACTTCTCTCCATTGCCGCTCTGAAGCACCCAGCAGAAATTGTGAAGTTCATTGTTTTATAAGAATAATGTCGGAAACGCGCTGAAAATGATGTCACTTCGAATGTTAATCAAACAGATTGTACTCATCTCACCTGGTCACAGAATACAAAACCAGTCACAGTAACTGTATAAGTTTCAAACTTGTAAGCTCTAAATATGTGGTCCTCTCCCGTATGCTCTTTACACACTCAAGCAGTAAACTTTCGCTAGACATAGTGTGATTTGTTGGTAAAATAAACAGCAAAAGAAGGATGCATTAGAATGGAATTCAATTGCAGAAAAGAACTGTATCCCTCTCAGTAAGTCCACACTATATTTTCAAGCTACGATTGAAGTAGGACACAACTATGAAACAATTGCAAAGTCTTGTGGAAACGAGGAGGAGCTAATATAATTGGAAAAGGTGATTGCTTTGCAACCGGTTCGTGCAACAAGCTGTTTTCCAAAGTAGTTCGAACGAGTTACATGCTACGCTAGACTAAATGAAGAAGTGCCCTTTTCCTAATCATATAGTTACGGTAAAATATCAACACTACCTTTCTCACTAACACTTCAGAGATTAGCGACGGGCGACTGAATCTGGTAGTCTTCATCGATCTCGTACATTATTCAGCCTTGTCATGAAGGAATCTTACAGCAACATCAGTAAAAGAATTTTCATGAATTTTTAAGGGAGAATAACGACACCCAGTGAAATCGAAAGGTAAAGAATGATGAGTGTAGATTGGTACGAATAAAAAAGATTAAAAACAAAATTATTTTTGGAAATTTAAAATACGTTTTTATTAAGACTCTCCATTACACTAAAGATCGCTAGCCAAAAGTGACAATGCCATTTTTCATGATGCTTAGAAATGTAGTGAAATGATACACAAGGGTGACAAAGTCAAAGGATACAGATATGCACACATACAGATGGCGGAAGTATCGCGTACACATTGTCTAAAACGGCAGTGAAGTGTAGGAGGTGTCATTTATACTCAAGTAACCAGTGTGAGAAGGCATTCCACATGATTAACATTGCACGACGGGAACTAACGGGCTCTGAATGCCGTAGGGTAGTTGGAGCTAGAAGTACGGGACTTTTCGAAAATCATTAGGGAATTCTATATTCCGAGACCCACAGTGTTAAGAGATTGCCGAGAATATCAAATTTCAGGCATTAAGTCTCAGAACAGACAACGTAGTGACCCACAGCCTTCACTTAACGTCCGAGAGCAGAGGCGTTTGCGTAGTGTTATCAGCGCCAACAGACAAGCAACATTCCGTGAAATAACAGCAGAAATCAACATGGGGCGTACGGCGAACGTAGGCGTTAGGTCAGTGCCGCTAAATCTGGAGTTAAAAGTGTATGGCAGCAGACGACATATTTGAGTTCGTTTTCTAATAGCACGAATTCGCCTGCAGCCCTTTCCTGAGCTCGTAACAATACCGGTTGGACCCTAGGCTACTGGAAAACAGTCGCATGGTCAGATGATTGGTAAGAGCTGATGGTAGCTTTCGGGTGTGGCGCAGACTCTACGAAGCCATGAACCGGGTTGTCAACAAGGCACTGTGCGAGCTAGTGGTGTCTCCACAGTGATGTGGGTTGTGTTTTTACATGGAATACACTGATTCCTCTGGGCAAACTGCACCGGTAATTGAGTGGAAATGTTTATTTTTGGCCACTGGGAGACCATTTGAAGCCATTCATGGACTTCATCTTCCCAAACAACGATGGAATTTTTATGGATGGCTTTACCCCATGTCACCCAGGCCATAATTGTTCGCGAATGGTCGGAAGAACATTCTGCACATTACTAGCGAATGATTTGGCCACCCAGGTCGCAGGACATGAATCTCATCGAACATTTATGGGACATAATCGAGAGGTCAGTTCGAGTACAAAGTCCTGCACCAGCAACGTTTTCGCAATTATCGGAGGCTGTAGAGGCAGCATGGCTCATTATTCGTCCAGGAGACTTCCAACGACTTGGTGAGTCCGTGCCACGTCGATTTGCTGCAATACACCGGGAAAATGGAGGAGTGACACGATAGAAAGGTAATCCCAGGCTTTTATCAACTCAGTGTACAGTATGTCCAGAACAAGGCAGTAATAAAGAAAGAATGGAGGCATAAAGGAATAAAATTGAAGTACGGAAAGCTATAGGAGAGCGAATAACGTGTCAGAAACAGTCTTTTCTATCCTTGGACCCTTGGCCTCTATAAAGTTTGTGAGGTACATGCTGTGATACGAAACTGACCTAAAATGATGACAAGATAGCTAGAGCCCTGATCTACAAAGATATGCTGCAGGAATGTTAATGTTCATGCTGCTATGTTCAACGCGGTCAGGCCACAAGTAGTTGAAGAAATCGTCGCAATAACACACACACTAAAGGACTCTTGAAGTCCTACCCAAAATTCATACAGTGTGGATACTTTCAACACATAACCAAAAGGTTGGCTACGTGGATGTTTTCTAGTAACGTTTGTTAATGAAGTACTTCTTCAAACCAACAGTAATATACGTTATTCACAAGTTGTGACTGAAATTAATACTGAAAATGAGAGGTGTCTTAATACCATCTACTCCACAAAATCCCTTTCTGTCGTACGAAGAAGCACACTATGTAGTCTCCCACAGCATTCTGAATTCCAGAACAGCGTCCAAAGTTAACATACGTGCTTTACCGTAGTTCCTATCGTAATTAACAAGTATGACTGACATCACTATACCTTACCCGCTGTATCGAATGCACTGATAACAAGAGTTCAGCGTAATGACACTGACACTAAATACCTTACTGTAATGTAAACATTAGTACACATCATCTTATTGACCAAAATCAATTCGGTGCACCGAACGGGTTTGCAGTGTTACAGGTGAGCTTATAGTGTTCAATAATCGCGCACAATTTTTATTTGTCGATTATCTGACATCAGCTACTCAGAATGATTATTCCGGTGTAATCACGAGTAATTATTATTTGTCACTTGTTTTTATGTAAAACATTCAGCATCGTTATTGGCGAAGTTGTTACGGCCACAAAAATAATGCTGTCTATATGTAAGTCACCTCAAGTTAAGAGACTAGTACGTTAGTTAGTCGACAAGTTTTATCCGTGAAGTTCACACTGATGTTATCTGATTACCATGACTTATTATTTTACACTGACTTCTTAATTTATTGCTTTGGAGGTGAATTGTTGCTTGACAACCTACTCTTTCAGTTGCATATGTTCAGTGTGTGTTCTTGGCTTACAGTAGTTTAGTCGCATTTGCTACTTGGGTTTTACTTGAATCTTTTATAACCAATGTGCGATTCCTAGGCATTACAAACTCCTTCTGAAGAAAATAACATCACTGTTACCGAAACCTAGGTCAAGGGTTCGAATAAACTCTTTCTTACGCAACTGGTTCGCTGAAGTTTTGTCTTCATTCTTTCCAAGTTTTGTTAATATTACAGTGTTTTTGCATTACGACGCGCTAAGACATTCAGAAAACTTTTGTGTCAACTGACTCTGGCCGCTGAAGCCGACGTAGTTAAGTCAAATCACTGTTTGGTTGAGAGCGGAAGATGTAGGATGTGGTTCAAATGGCTCTGAGCACTATGCGACTTAACTTCTGAGGTCATCAGTCGCCTAGAACTTAGAACTAATTAAACCTAACCTAAGGACATCACTCACATCCATGCCCGAGGCAGGATTCGAACCTGCGACCGTAGCGGTCGTTCGGTTCCAGACTGTAGCGCCTAGAACCGCACGGCCACTCTGACCGGCGATGTAGGATGTACAGGATTAAGAATTAGTCCAAGATATTTTAGAGTAAAAGTACAACCCTAACGGTTAGGTGAAATTCATGGATGTTAAAGCTGTTAGTTCATTTCACTATAGTTATTGCCGGGGAGTCTCAAGGATATTTGAGCAAATTGCTGGTTGTACCAGCAGGAAGACTGGTTGAGATGGAGCTGGACAGCCCAATCGTATTTGTAGAGGTTAGGTTAAACTGCTGAGAAAGATGATGTCGCGCTGGAGATGAACTGTAGGAATTGGTGTAATAACAAATCGGCAGTTTTCTTCCACCATTTCGCTTGAAATATGAGACACTGCGGTATCCATGTACTGCTTGGTGTTTTCCTGGTTCTTCCGCATCCACATTATAAATTTTAATTTCCATGAGCAATTTTTCGTTGTCTATATTCTTCAGATTCTCGTCTGTCCTTTCACTGAGGCTATATATTTGCAGTTTGTTTCTTTATCGTTTCGTTTATTCGTCTCGTAGGGAAATAATTTGTTGGTGGACTTGTGCGATGTGAACTGTTTTAGACCACATAGCGGGACGCAGATATTGTAAGAATACTTGACGTGTACAACAAATACCCCACATAAGGAAGCAAGCTTAACGTGTTTGAACGTGACCGAGCTAGATGGCGCTGTGTTTAGCACACAGGACACGCATTCCTGAGCACGACTGTTCGAACCAGTGTCCGGCCATACTGATTTAGGTTTTCCGTGACTTCCCTAAATCACTTCAGGCAAATACCACGACGATTCCTTTGAAAGGACACCACCGATTTCCTTTCCCATTCTTCCCTAATCGGAGCTCCTCTTCCGTCTGTAATGACCTCGTTGTCAACGGGACGCTAAACACTAATCTCCTCTTCCACTAAGCTCCGTGTTCAACGTGTTGTGCAATATTTTCTGTTAATTATAGGTTATATGGCTACATTTAAATTTTAAATTGGTTATTCGTTCACACTGTTTAGAAAGAGTTACATTTATCACACCTGAGATCGATTTATTCAATGTTTTTCTTGTAATTAGTTGAAAACGTAATAAAATTTGAACTATAAGTTGAGATGGGTTGAAAATTCGCTCAGATATTTAGGTTCTACATCTAAGTTACTTTTAAATAAACTTATTACAACTCTTATCAAAGAACTCATTGGAACTGTAAGATTTTGTATCATTACAAGGAAGCCTGATAATTTGAAACAGTACAGTGAACACATACGCTTCACTCAGAAACAGTAACCAATTTAAAGACTATATCTAAAATCTGAAGACTTTAATGTTCTTTGGACGCGCAAATCAGATTAGACAAGTTCAATTTGACCTGTCCACACAAGTACGTATTCTATTTAAAGTGTGGAATCTGGCCTGTAGGTAAATAAAAATGTTTCGATTTGCTAGATTTCCAAATGAAGAAGAAATTTATGATATTGTTTAAGAAATCGACGATATTTATGTATTAGCGAATAGAACTCGTTCAAGTCAAAACATAGACGGGCCTGCGATTGACCGGCTTAAGCCGCAAAACCCGATAGTTGAATAGGCGTGAGATGCGCGGAGCTTAGTGTAGATCGAAAGGAGTCAGTAGCGGGAGTTCGAAACGAACTGACGATTGTGAATCTCAAAAGAAGTTTTTGCTTCTACATTACGTGGTCTAGGCTATATGTGATGAAAAGGGTGTGTAGATCTAGATGAGTCACTTTTTATTCGGGAATAGTTTCACTTTGCGAAATTCGTCAGCAACGTGTTTGAGTGTAGACGAATACAGATCTACGGTTCAGGTAACTTCGCGAGCGCTCGGAGTGGAAAGAACAGTGGCTTGTTTTACGCTGCAACTTAGAATTTAACATTCGTTTAGAGATTTATCCTGCTTCCCAAGAGAAAATTCCACTTGGGAGACACGTATTGTAATTCAACGATTTTATGCTTAGCTTGTCAGCATTGTTATAAGCTACGTTTCATGCACTTACAAAATCATCGAACGCTGGAAAACCTTTCCAACCTGCACATAGATGCCATATAATAATATATGAACGATAATGAGAACTATTGGGCTCGATCTGCTGACGATGCTTACGAAAAAAAAATTGCTCCGAGCACTATGGGACTTAACATCTGTGGTCATCAGTCCCCTAGAACTTAGAACTACTTAAACCAAACAAACCTAAGGACATCACACACATCCATGCCCGAGACAGGATTCGAACCTGCGACCGTAGCGGTCACGCGGTTCCAGACTGAAGCGCCTAGAACCACACGGCCACACCGGCGGGCCGCTTATGAAAAACATAGAATAAAAATTAAACAGTACTAGTGTATTTTCGTTTTTCATTCAAGTACCTAGACCGACGAAATAAATTTTCGGCTTTTCTATATACAGCACAGCTCTACGGGCCTACGGCTCCATGGCTAAGAAAGCTGTAAAGATGGAGCTGATAGGCGAATATAGTAGAGAAAGCTGTTTTGGTGCCTTTTCAGATGACAGAGACAAAAATAATTACGTACTTTGTACTAAATATTACCTTGTGTCACGAAGTACTAGTATAGAGATGTTTGATTAACTGAGCGTGGAAGCACAACGAACATTAAACATCTCGCCCTGGCGCATACTCCCTACACCAATACCGGCCCTCAATTTCACAGGAATGTCTTTCGCTGCGCCTGTAATTACAGATTTTTTAAAATCTCTCCTTCTGTGCATGATTTCTCATGTTTCTACTAACTGTTAGATACATTATACAGAATTTGGCTATATTCGTAAACCGTTTCCTGTCAAGTAATTTGACACTTCTAGTTCTGTTCTTGCATTGATAACTAAAACGGTTGAGGCACTTCTTTTGTTAATGTGAAGGGAATTTCCCTGTTGCATTCTTTGTGTATTTTACTGTATTTACTGGAAGAATGCCTTCATTGTCAATGAATAAACTCCGTCTTGCAGTTGCAGTGTTTAACCCTGACACTTTGCTACTTATGTTACATTTTAGTCCTTCTGTCAACTCAGCCGTGACCATACATTAACTCTTATTTATTTTTTCTTTCGCTTTTGTTTGTTCTGCTTTTGTGTCTCACATGATTTACACCAGTGCGTTTTTTCTCCACTTTTTTGATGTTGCTAATTGTAATTTATCTCTTCACATCCAATTCTAAGATTTCACAATGTTATAAGCTACGTAAGGTGAGGATGTCAGTTCGATTTTTCTAAGAAAGATTTAGTGTAAAGGACAGCAAGGATGAATAAGATTCATTCTGTATATTGATTAAAACTGCAGCAGTTTGTCGGAATGAGTATTTTCAGCTAGTTAACTTTGTTCACGTGCTGAGAGCTGAGAGAAAGACCACCCCACTTCCCTGAATCATGTATTATCGTATCAACTGATTAAGCTATTTGGTTTGTACAGTCATTCTTTATTAACACTATACCCTTTTTTAAATCACTATTCACTTTCTTAAGATTGGTATTATTCAGAGCACTGTTATGTGTGAAGATCACGCGAAGATTCTGCCTTTTTGAAAAGATACTTAATTCTAAAATCGTTGTCTTGCTATATCATTTCGTAGGAATAATTACTCTCCCCAACCCATTGTCTAAAGAAGGTTTATCACTACGCATTACCAAATTGCACCGTGTGGTGTTTCAGTTTCAATAGAGTTCTGAAATTTTATTTAAAAACAAATATCTAGCATCGCATTTCCTGCTTTTGTACTTTCGAGAAACCTGCAACAGTGTTGTCAACACGCAAGTTTTGATTAGGGCCAGATAATTTGGGAAGGACTTACAGCTGTTTCCTATAGATCATAAACATGATCCGTGATGTTGGCAATACGTCTCTTCCATTGTTGCTGGAACTCCCTTTTCGCTGAAAACCTTCGCTTGTGATGGGATTTCCTGCTTTTAACATTCTCTTTTTAGCCTTCTGCTTCTCTTAAGTACTTCGTTCGGTATCATTCAATATTTTCAGTCCTTGGCTGTATACTATTCAGTCTTCATTCCCTCTTTCGTATTTGCTGCTTTTTGGGATTGCACCTCCCAAGTTGTGCAATTTGTCCAAGCTATTTTTGCTTCATTCAGTTACAGGTCTTTGTTCAATCGATTATCGTACATATTTTTCATGTTATCCGCAGTAAGAAGATACATCGATAAAACATGTTCGTTTTGTACGAATATAGATTTGACCATTTTCAAAAAATGCAGGTGACATTGTTTGCCGGTTTACTACCGTAAATGATACACGAAACCAGGATTTCATATCAGTGATGAAAATACTTGATGGAAGCTGATGCCCCTGCAACCCCATAGGCGGAGAACATTATATCTGTTGAAAAGAATAGTTAGTCTTTCCTGGTATCCAAAAGACATTCTTCTTATGTATTATCTCGCAGAAAGTGAAATATAACTATTAAAAAACACGCTAGTCTACGCAGAACCCAAAGAATATATCGTTGTAACTTGTGTGTCTTTTTTACTACGAAACACGGTCACTCGCTACTTTTTACTATTAAAAACGAGTGCACCTGAAATTTGTAAAGAGTGCACATTTTCAACTACTTTCTTCATACTACGCTTCCAAATGACAATTGAGGTCTTTCAATTAATCTTCAACAATTACAGAACACCCTTGTTCCACCAATTAGCCTCTTTAAACATTGAAAGTGACGGTGATGTTACTTCATCAAGTATCGGGACATGGCATCTATTAGTCTGCTGCATCAGTTCGTAGCTTTTTCGCATAAGTTTAATCAGCACAACAGATACACATAACAGAGACCTTACGTATCTATAATACACACATAAAAAAAGTTCTGCATCACCTCGGATCCAAGAGTTCCGGAACCTGACCAAAAAATTAGAGATCAACATAAACATCATTTCCACCCTTCTTATTGTCATGAAAACCACACATTGTTTTCTGTACCACTATACAGTGAGACATTGCGAGATGGTTGTCCAGACTTCTGTGCATATCGGTACCTCTAATACCCAGTAGCACGTCCTCTTGCATTGATGCATGCCTGTATCCACAAGTTCATCAATGCACTGTTGGTCCACATTGACCTACTCCTCAACGGCTATTCGGTGTAGATCCCTCAGAGTGGTTGGTAGGTCACGTCACACACAAACAGCATTTTTCAATCTATCCCAGGCGCGTTCGATAGGGTTCAAGTCTGAAGAATATGCGGGACACTCTAGTCGAGCGATGTCATTATCCTGAAGGAAGTCATTCACATTTGCGACACTCAACGGTGAAGAGAACATGATGTCAATCCTGAGCGGTCCATTCAGCATGTTGTTGGGCCCATCTGTACCGCGCAGCATGGTGTCGTGTTTGCAAAGATGTACCTCGCCATGGACGTCGAGAGTGAAGTTGCGCATCAAGCAGCCTATTGCGCACAGTTTGAGTCGTAACACGACGTCCTGTGGCTACACGAAAAGCATTATTCAGCATGGCGTTGCTGTCAGGGTTCCTCCGACCCATAATCCGTAGATAGCGGTCATCCACTGCAGTAGTAGCCCTTGGGCGGCCTGAGCGAGGCATGTCATCGACACTTCCTGTCTCTGTGTATCTCCTCCATATCCGAACAACATCGCTTTGGTTCACTCCGAGACGCGTGGACACTTCCCTTGTTGATACCCCTTCCTGGCACTAAGTAACAATGCGCATGTGATCGAACCGCAGTATTGACATTTAAGCATGGTAGAGCTATAGACAACACAAGCGGTGTACTCCTTCCTGGTGGAATGACTGGAACTGATCGGCTGTCGAACCCCCTCCGTCTAATAGGCGCTGCTCATGCATGGTTATTTACATCTTTGGGCGGGTTTATTGACATCTTTGAACAGTGAAAGGGACTGTGTCTGTGATACAACATCCACAGTCAACCTCTATCTTCAGGAGTTCTGGAAACCGGGGTTTAAAACATTTTTTTTTTATGTGAGTATATGCTACTGCACTATTTCTGCGACTGTGGAAATCAGTTGGTATTCAGGGCAAGAGCTCGTCGAGCGATTTTCGGCGTGGATTTTCACTCAGAAAGGAAGTTTCTTGAAGGCAGTTCGCCTGAGAGCGGAAATGGTGAAAATCTTAGGGCGAAAGATCAGGTGAATAAGGTTGGGTCGGAATGACATCCCAAACCAACACCTTTATAGTGCTTTTGACAGTCTACCAAACTGGCGGCGGGCGCTGTAGTGGAGTAGCATTACTTAACACAGTCTTTCTTGTCGTTGTTCTTGGATTATGTCTCCAAGACGTCTCAGTTGTTTTCACAAATGCCAGCAGTAATGGTTACACCCCGGGCACGCAATTAGTAGTATACTACAGCATCGCTGCGGATGCGCCCTGGTCTTTATGCGGGGAGTTGCTGCTTTGTTTGGGCTCAATCATTCCTTTATTTTCCTTGTTGTTGTTGTGGTCTACAGTCCTGAGACTGGTTTGATGCAGCTCTCCATGCTACTCTATCCTGTGCAAGCTTTTTCATCTCCCAGTACCTACTGCAGCCTACATCCTTCTGAATCTGCTTAGTGTATTCATCTCTTGGTCTAGCTCTACGATTTTTACCCTCCACGCTGCCCTCCAATACTAAATTGGTGATCCCTTGATGCCTCAGAACATGTCCTACCAACCGATCCCTTCTTCTGGTCAAGTTGTGCCACAAACTTCTCTTCTCCCCAATCCTATTCAATACTTCCTCATTAGTTACGTGATCTACCCATCTAATCTTCAGCATTCTTCTGTAGCACCACATTTCGAAAGCTTCTATTCTCTTCTTGTCCAAACTATTTATCGTCCATGTTTCACTTGCATACATGGCTACACTCCATACGAATACTTTCAGAAATGACTTCCTGACACTTAAATCTATACTCAATGTTAACAAATTTCTCTTCTTCAGAAACGCTTTCCTTGCCATTGCCAGCCTACATTTTATATCCTCTCTACTTCGACCATCATCAGTTATTTTGCTCCCCAAATAGCAAAACTCCTTTACTACTTTAAGTGCCTCATTTCCTAATCTAATTCCCTCAGCATCACCCGACTTAATTAGACTACATTCCATTATCCTTGTTTTGCTTTTGTTGATGTTCATCTTATATCCTCCTTTCAAGACACTGTCCATTCCATTCAACTGCTCTTCCAAGTCCTTTGCTGTCTCTGACAGAATTACAATGTCATCGGCGAACCTCAAAGTTTTTATTTCTTCTCCATGAATTTTAATACCTACTCCGAATTTTTCTTTTGTTTCCTTTACTGCTTGCTCAATATACAGATTGAACAACATCGGGGAGAGGCTACAACCCTGTCTTACTCCCTTCCCAACCACTGCTTCCCTTTCATGTCCCTCGACTCTTATAACTGCCATCTGGTTTCTGTACAAATTGTAAATAGCCTTTCGCTCCCTGTATTTTACCCCTGCCACCTTTAGAATTTGAAAGAGAGTATTCCAGTCAACATTGTCAAAAGCTTTCTCTAAGTCTACAAATGCTAGAAACGTAGGTTTGCCTTTCCTTAATCTTTCTTCTAAGATAAGTCGTAAGGCCAGTATTGCCTCACGTGTTCCAGTGTTTCTACGGAATCCAAACTGATCTTCCCCGAGGTTGGCTTCTACTAGTTTTTCCATTCGTCTGTAAAGAATTCGTGTTAGTATTTTGCAGCTGTGACTTATTAAGCTGATAGTTCGGTAATTTTCACATCTGTCAACACCTGCTTTCTTTGGGATTGGAATTATTATATTCTTCTTGAAGTCTGAGGGTATTTCGCCTGTTTCATACATCTTGCTCACCAGATGGTAGAGTTTTGTCAGGACTGGCTCTCCCACGGCCGTCAGTAGTTCCAATGGAATATTGTCTACTCCGGGGGCCTTGTTTCGACTCAGGTCTTTCAGTGCTCTGTCAAACTCTTCACGCAGTATCGTATCTCCCATTTCATCTTCATCTACATCCTCTTCCATTTCCATAAAATTGTCCTCAAGTACATCGCCCTTGTATAGACCCTCTATATACTCCTTCCACCTTTCTGCTTTCCCTTCTTTGCTTAGAACTGGGTTTCCATCTGAGCTCTTGATATTCATACAAGTCGTTCTCTTATCTCCAAAGGTCTCTTTAATTTTCCTGTAGGCGGTATCTATCTTACCCCTAGTGAGATAGGCCTCTACATTCTTACAATTGTCCTCTAGCCATCCCTGCTTAGCCATTTTGCACTTCCTGTCGATCTCATTTTTGAGACGTTTGTATTCCTTTTTGCCTGTTTCACTTACTGCATTTTTATATTTTCTCCTTTCATCAATTAAATTCAATATTTCTTCTGTTACCCAAGGATTTCTACTAGCCCTCGTCTTTTTACCTACTTGATCCTCTGCTGCCTTCACTACTTCATCCCTCAAAGCTACCCATTCTTCTTCTACTGTATTTATTTCCCCCATTCCTGTCAATTGCTCCCTTATGCTCTCCCTGAAACTCTGTACAACCTCTGGTTCTTTTAGTTTATCCAGGTCCCATCTCCTTAAATTCCCACCATTTTGCAGTTTCTTCAGTTTTAATCTACAGGTCATAACCAATAGATTGTGGTCAGAGTCCACATCTGCCCCTGGAAATGTCTTACAATTTAAAACCTGGTTCCTAAATCTCTGTCTTACCATTATATAATCTATCTGATACCTTTAAGTATCTCCAGGGTTCTTCCATGTATACAACCTTCTTTCATTATTCTTAAACCAAGTGTTAGTTATGATTATGTTGTGCTCTGTGCAAAATTCTACCAGGCGGCTTCCTCTTTCATTTCTGTCCCCCAATCCATATTCACCTACTATGTTTCCTTCTCTCCCTTTTCCTACACTCCAATTCCAGTCACCCATGACTATTAAATTTTCGTCTCCCTTCACAATCTGAATAATTTCTTTTATTTCATCATACATTTCTTCAATTTCTTCGTCATCTGCAGAGCTAGTTGGCATATAAACTTGTACTACTGTAGTAGGTGTGGGCTTCGTATCTATCTTGGCCACAATAATGCGTTCACTATGCTGTTTGTAGTAGCTTACCCGCATTCCTATTTTCCTATTCATTATTAAACCTACTCCTGCACTCCCCCTATTTGATTTTGTGTTTATAACCCTGTAGTCACCTGACCAGAAGTCTTGTTCCTCCTGCCACCGAACTTCACAAATTCCCACTATATCTAACTTCAACCTATCCATTTCCCTTTTTAAATTTTCTAACCTACCTGCCCGATTAAGGGATCTGACATTCCACGCTCCGATCCGTAGAACGCCAGTTTTCTTTCTCCTGATAACGACATCCTCTTGAGTAGTTCCCGCCCGGAGATCCGAATGGGGGACTATTTTACCTCCGGAATATTTTACCCAAGAGGACGCCATCATCATGTAATCATACAGTAAAGCTGCATGCGCTCGGGAAAAATTACGGCTGTAGTTTCCCCTTGCTTTCAGCCGTTCGCAGTACCAGCACAGCAAGGCCGTTTTGGTTATTGTTACAAGGCCAGATCAGTCAATCATCCAGACTGTTGCCCTTGCAACTACTGAAAAGGCTGCTGCCCCTCTTCAGGAACCACACGTTTGTCTGGCCTCTCAACAGATAACCCTCCGTTGTGGTTGCACCTACGGTACGGCTATCTGTATCGCTGAGGCACGCAAGCCTCCCCACCAACGGCAAGGTCCATGGTTCTTTTCCTTATGTTAGCATAAACACACCATTTCTCAACACCAGATAGGTATGGTTCGTGATGATGCCTACTCAGTTCGTGACGGATAAGCAGAGATGCTCATATGGCCACCCGCTGATTTTTGTGAGTCTGGTTTAGACCATGAGGTATCCAAACATCAGATATTTGATCCTTCCTCACTGCATACCAAATGTCGCACGATGGTGAAATAATTATAGTTCACATTTTCCTGTTCTAGAGTACAACGACATGGATCATTGTGGATCAATGCGTTTAAAAGACCTTCATCAAACCCAGAACGTGGAGAGTCACTAATGTCAAAACGAGAGAACCATGTCTTTGCTGTGCGCTGTCCAATGGCAGTATCTCCGTGCACAGCGCAAATGTTTTCTGGCAGCCTCCCCTGCTGTCACCCCTCCACTGAATTCAAACAGAAGATTATGTCGGAAACTTCAGATTTCTCCACCTGGTACTCACACAGTTTGACTCACTATTCAAAATTACGAAATGTAAATTCAAATTGCAACTGGAAACAACAAACAAAAAATGACAATCGATAAATAAATCCACAGCAACCGGAATACCAACATGCAAAAAAGTAATAATAATAATACGTCTTGCTCTTCAGTTACTATGATATGCTGTAAATACATTACTCCGTCAGGGGCGTCAACGTTCAAGGTAAGTCTCCAAATTCCAGTTCTCTTTTATACGTCTGTATTAATGTGAACAACACTTCGCCATTAAGAACTTCTTGAGACACACTATTCTTAGAAATTTACCGTAACAAGACACTGATATCACCATTGATTTATTCATGTGCTGTGACGGACTTCTCCATCTCTTGGTTTGCTGCAATAATCTTTTCATCACTTCAAGCGATTAGCAACAATAACCCAGACAACGTATAAGGAGTGATCAAAAATTTCGGTTTGAGGGCGTTGCTGTAGCGTATAAGCAACCCATCGCGACTCCGATGCGGGTATATAAGCACTGACATGTAGGCAAGGGGTTAGTGTGCCGTTCGAACAGAAATTTATTGATCGGCCCTTGTGTAATACGTTTACTAATTTTCGCTTTACCATAAAAATCTCTCATTTACTCCTCCCCCTACTGTTATTTCGACTACTCCTGAGCGCCTTTGAAAGTATTACGTTAACTTAAGTCTGCTTCCATTTAATATTAACCATAGACAGTGGACTCTTTTCTTCCTCATCGGGAGAGTGCTCAGGATGTAAGCTACATCCAAACTTTTTTCAAATTGATAGCGAGTCGATAGTGCTACGATCGCAATGTTTTTCCTAGGATTGTG
Organism: Schistocerca piceifrons; assembly: GCF_021461385.2. Lineage (NCBI taxonomy): Eukaryota > Metazoa > Arthropoda > Insecta > Orthoptera > Acrididae > Schistocerca > Schistocerca piceifrons. The sequence goes on along the minus strand of NC_060141.1, from coordinate 356,871,695 downwards.
TGAAAGTGAGAGGGAGGGAGAGGCGGTCTCTGCTACTCCTGATCCTAACTAGGTAAGGTATCATCTTTTATTCTTCCAACACATTTTGATTTCTTTGTCTATTTCAATTTTAGCCAACTTCAATAGCACCAATTTCTTCTTTTACGATATTCTCACAGCCTACATTCTCTGGTGTCCAAGACACTTCATTTCTGTGTCAGTAAGTGGCACCAGAAGATTATTATTATTATTATTATTATTATTATTATTATTTCATTTGTGGAAAGCTTCTCGGCCTTTGCAATACGGTTAATTTGAATGACGATCTCAGAATTAAGTGGGCGCGCACAGGAATGTTATTAGTGTATTATTAGAATTAAGGTACGGATTTAGAATTGTTTCGACTGTGTCCACTAAATGTCTCTTTCTGTACCCTCTAAGCATCGGCTTTTACAATAAATTAGAGTAGCATATCCCTCAGGTATGTCCTATCGATGGTGCTCATCCATATGCGAGCGCCGGCGAGGCAGCTTCACCGGACGATAAGTTAACGTTTTCGGTCTGAGCGAACTCACAGCAACGCAGCTCTTTAGCAGCTGTTCGTAAAGCACTCCACGTCCTGGACGGCGCGTGACATGACTGACAATTGGGTGCCAAATTCAGACTGTCAGCCTTCATTGCTCTTCTCCTCGTAAGCTGTACGTGATTGCAGGGATTCCGCATCGAAATTGTTTCACGTCAGACACTACGACGATTTAGCACTGCCCAGCTAAGCGTCCTTCCGAAATTCACCTTGCCATGTTTTATTAACCCTGCGTTATCAGTATTTTCTTGACGCCTGAAATTGTGCCGGATCCTTGTCTTTCTCTCAGAAGCCGGCTCAAAAATGTAATGTGATACTACCTACCTCTTCTGCTTTTCAAGATTCATGGAGTCAAGCATTATCGTAGTACAGTTAAAGTTCAACTTGAGAAAAAGTCCTTTACGTTTTGGCTAGATCGTTTACCAACATATCTTTTATCCCAAGGGTGAGACTTATCACGGAAACTCGGTAAAATCTGAAACATTCTGTTGCAGAATTAAGCCCGTGCACCTGCTGTAAAGGTTGTTTTAACTACGCTGTAGAAGTATCTCGAGGAAGCCCTTAATCATCCCCCATACAGTTCCGATCTCTTCGCATGTGATTTCTATATATTTGGAGCCATGAAGAAAGACGTTTGTTGTTGTCCATTTGCTTCTTACGAATAGGTGCACCCCTTGGTACGATCGCAGATCCGTTGGCAACTGCGGACATTTCCTTATAAAGGCATTGACCGTATAGTCTTACAATCGGACAAATTTATGAACAGTTATGGCGATTACTTTTGATAGAGGAGACACTTAACTTACTCTTTTTCCATCTGCCTCCTTTTCATTTTAATACTTATTATACTGGACGAGGCAGCTAAGACAGACCATCCCAATTACATCCAAATTAACAAATATATCGAGGTGAGCTTTCCGCCAAGCTATGGCGGACAATATGGCGAATTTTCTTACGTTCGCAAGTAATTCTTATGGTTTATAGTCGCCGAATTACGACACTGACTTTTTTTCCAGAGGAACTAAATACTTTCTTCTCTAGCATTTGAAAAAAGCTTCTAACAGAACTTCAACGACGTAACATATATGGGACTTGATCAAATACTATAGTGCCACAACCCACCGTTCCGCCGTCAAAAGAAGAGGTTCCTCAAACGTCTTTCCTGTTATATCAAATAGAAGTTACCACGACTGTCATACCAACTGCTCAAAATATTGACCTTGAGCGCTGCTACACGCTATGAAGTGATTCTGGGTAGATAATACAGAACGATCACTTGCAGTTGACATGGAGTTAACGGCAGAATGGGCCCGTGTTGTACTCTATTTAATGCCACCGGCAATCGTCGGTGTTCCCTAATTGTTTGTTTTAATTTTAGGCATAGATAAAAATATAGGAGTGTTAAATTTTGGGAGTGTGCAGACCATTTTCCGTTTCCTGAAAGACCGTGCGAATGTTCTTGAAATGGTATCTTAAGAGGGTCTGTCAATAAAACAGGCACCAATAATGCGGGTCTTGAATAACACGCACCTAATGGTGATGTATCAAGAGCGTTGTTTCTATCCACGTCTTTGAGTCAGCATGTATTTTCAGCTGAGGATTAGTGCAAACTGCGAAGAGTGGCTTGCCCATGGTTTGTAAATGATGCTTCAGTCTTAAATGAAATTCTGCATACATATGCCGCATCACTTTGCACCCTTCGTCGACAAACTTTGGAAAACTGTAATCAATTTTGGAAGCCATTGTCGTGAAGCTGCAGATGCAGCGAAATGTGAAGAGGATGAAATGCAGACCCCTTAGTTGATTGATCCCTCTCGTACTTCCGAACTGCCTCTTAGTCACATTTGCATTGTGAGCTACTGCTGATAAAATATTATTTTCAGTTCTTTCATCAGTTGCTCTTCTTTTTCCTTGGCTTATTTTATTCTCCGCACCTCCAGTTTCTAGAACTGTTATTTACAATATCTGCAAAGACAGATTGTGAGTGGTTCACACGATACAGATGCTCTTCAGCATACGACCATACAGCGACTCTAATAGTTTGACGACATTTGCTATAAACTGCAATCACTTCTTCGCTTGTCGAAGTGGGGGAGGGGGATGCTTTACGCTCTGAGTGTGTAGTAGGTTTACGGGCATGTTATCTAATTGCTAAAACAGCAGAACACATACTGATGGACTTCAAGGGCACAGATAAACACAAGAGTCATACCTGAGTTACGTGTGTGATAACATCTGGTACAACAGGGCAGATGATTGTGGAACCTGATTCTCCTGACTACGGGACAGTGGTCCGTGGCGCTGTTGTCTTGATATTATATAATCATGTCCAATACATGTTACATCCTTGAAGTTCTCTTAGAAGCTTCTATCAAATACCATAGAAATAAGTTTGTAGTAGCATTAGAAAAAGGTCCATGTCGTAATTCGGCGACTATAAACGATGAAAGTTTCTTGCAAACGTCGGGAAAACACCTCAATATGTTTATTCAGTCTGGACAAACATTATTTGGAGTTGCCTGTCTTAGCTGCCTCACCCAATATATCGTATGTGACTAGTATATGGTCGGATGCTTGACGTGATGATGTAAGGCGCTCCTTTATCTTGACCTCGGCCTTTCCCCGTTGAACACACCGCTTCCCGTCAGTCGCTCAAGTGAAGAAACAACGTGGGCGTGGGCGGTTATTCAGTTGGTAACCGGACGGGGACGCCACTGAATGTTGGCAGATCTCCCTGTGCCCTTCCAGCAAAAGAGAAGAGGTCTGGTGGTGCGATATTTTCATTGCTACACTTCATGCCAATGACCTAGGTTAAATTCTAAACCTTTCTGCTGTGTCTTATGGTGTAAGGACATCTGAAAATCCGTTCGTCGAATGGGGCATTCCGATGTGCGGTCCTCTTGGTGCAATTCGGGAGAAGTAGGCTTTGAACCAGCACTAGGTTTCACCCTCTCACTTCTCATGTCATCATAAAATCCAAACTTGACACTACACCACACACATTCACACTATAGTTCAGAGATTACTGTAAGCCAACATTTATTTCTGATGTGATACTAATTATCCGACATACTTTGGGCACAACCATTTTCTATATCTACTTGTTTGTTAAGAGAATACAAAAGATATATACATTACCCTCCATAAGTTTCGAAACACCTAGTAATTATAGACAATGGAAAGTAAATTCAGTAGAAAAATACATTTTGTTGCTTCCCAAATGTTTATTAAGCTCAAATAATACGCAGCAAGATGCAACAGTTCAATTTTCTATTCCTCAAAATAGCCACCCTTTGCTTTCATCACTGCCTTCCACACTCTCGGCATGCGCTACGTCAGTTTTGCCAAGGTTTCAGTTGGATTTAATCTCCTTCTTGCTGCGATTGTCACCCATTCATGATTTCGCGTTTTCGGATCGTCGGCCGGAGTGGCCGAGTGGTTCTAGGCGCGTCAGTCTGAAACCGAGAGACCGCTACGGTCGCAGGTTCGAATCCTGCCTCGGGCATGGATGTGTGTGATGCCCTTAGGTTAGTTAGGTTTAAGTAGTTCTAAGTTCTAGGGGACTGATAACCTCAGATGTTAAGTCCCATAGTGCTCAGAGCCATTTGAACCATTTGAACCGTTTTCGGATCCTTCTGTCCAATTCATCCCATTGCAGCTCCACTGAGTTACAATCAGGGAACTGGGGCAGCCATTCCATAGTTTTCAATAGTTTACGAACCTCTAGAGACTTTACATAGTTCTGACACAAGCGAGACGTATGTTTCAGGTTGTTGTCTTGCTGCAAGACAAACCGTTTCCCAACCAGACGCAAACCAGATGTCTCAGCACATCGCTGAAGAATGGCATGATAATCCTTTTGGTTCAGTTTTCTACCTATTTTCACCAAATCTGCGACTTTATTCCTTCCAAAGGATCCACATAACATCACAGAACCCCTTCCATGCTTTACAGTAGGAATTACGCACTGAGTATTCAAGCGTTAATGGGGTAAACGGCGTAGAAATTGACGTCGTTTACTTCCAAATATATCGAACTTGGATTCATCAGTGAATAAAACTCTTTCCCAATCCCCCGCCGTCCAATGTTGGTGAGTCTTAGCCCACTGATGCCTTTTCTTCTTAACAGGGCGCAACAATGGTTTCCTTGTTGCTACATAGCTTCGGAGGTTATTGTCTGCCAGGCGTCGTCTCACTGTTGACTCACTCACCGGTGTATCCCTCGTTGCGTTTAGTTCAGCAGTCAATTCACGGGCAGTTTTTAATTTGTTACGTTTACTGGTCACTACCAAATACTTTTCCTGGCGTTCTGATATTCCTGAGCGAGGACGATCTCCATAGGAGCCTGTTTCTAGATGGCGGTGTATGCTTTTGACAACTCCGCTGATGGAAATCACCAGTTCCTTTGCTATTTGTCAGACACTATTGCCTTCTTGGTGCAAAGTTATTATCATTACCCGTGATTCGTAGGGAATCTGGCACTTTGGGGTCATTTTCAATTACTTTCGAGGCGTGTTAGACCTTTATGCAAACGCAACTAAAAGTGAACAGAAATGTAAACATGGTACCTCTACATAGCCATGCGGTCTACCCGCGCCACTAGGCGTGTTTAGTAGGTTTACATAAAACGGAGCACTATTAGTATGTTCCAGTATGTATGCATATGTACAATAATTAAGTGTACAGTATTGTACGTGTAGTTATTAACCGTTATTTGAGCTTGCTATTCCGTATTCTAACCAATAGCTCACGTAGATCACTTCCATCTTCCTTTTTTGTGATACGCAGCATGTTGTTTCCAAACTTATGGAGGGCAGCATATATATCTGAAAAGTGTGAATCTGTGGGTACACGTGCTTAACTCTGCTGGTCATGGAACCAGAGACATGCCTGTGTCTGGTTGGGCTTTGTAGGACCAATGTCAACACCTTTCCCCAAAGACGTGCAGCAAAGTTCTTATTTTTGAGCTAAAGAATTATGCTTTCTCTCCACAACTTTGGCAATGAGAGTCAATATAGTTTCCATAGTAAAAAGACTGCTGGTCACAGCAATACGGCGTTGACTGACTCTTTTTAAGCGGTTAATTACCTTGACTCTGTGTGCGAATCAGGGCGCTTTCTGTTACCTTTTCACGAATTTTGTTAGGAGAGGTCCATCAATTCTACTTTTTTCCTTAAAAAAAAGAAAGAAAGAGAAGACACGGTCTGGAGAGTCAACTATCTCCACTCTCCATTTTAAAGCGACACTGGAGATATTGCCACCATACTGGTAAGACGTAATTTTCCTTGTAACGCGCCTGGTATAGCTTTGTTTCGTTTGGTTCGGCTTTCTTCTTATCCACATTGTGAGAATAATTTCATTAATTTCAAAGAATTTTCGCGAGAGTTTTCGGTTCGTCTTGCTTGACCTTTTTAGTTGTTTCATGAGTAATGCTCCAACTGCAATTTTGGCGTTGTTCATGACATCATCAGTGATGCTTTATTTGATTAATAACGTTTTCTGTATTGCATTGAACTCATAGAAACCACAATTTGACTTAAACCACCCTGTGTCTCTCTCAGTCTCTGCGTAGAACAGTCTCTGGGTAGAACAGTAGATTCTGTGCTGAATGAACTCCATACTGATCAAAATTACTCGAAAGATTAGATGATTGTGCATTTTCTCAGTTTTAGAGGAAAGCTCCTGAATATGTCCCTGTGACCTCCCTGGTTCACCCGCGTATTTTCAAACATTGCAGAATGAACTGTTTATCTTCTCTTACTGAGTTTTGGGGTCATGTAATATGATTAATGCAGAATTATCCTCAGTTTCCAATTCTTCGTGTCCAAGTCCTTGAGTACATTATGCTACTTTTCTTTCTTGAACTTTGTAATTCAGATGTGATCATTGGGGACTGCAATTTCATTTTGCTGTTTCAGTGTCATATCACATATTTTCATTGTTGGGCATTAATCGCCGTAACAACAACATCAGTGAGAACTGTTTTATGAACATGTCAGGGTAGGTATTCAAACCAGCTTCCTCTCAGTTGGGCTCCACCACACAGAAAACAGCGCTGGAATTCTCCATATGTCGGGTTTCGTTTGTAGGTTTCAGTTGCCTACAATTCAGTGTCTTCCTCCACACATCCTGTAACGAATTTTATTTTCTTGATAGAACATCATGGACTGATTTTATGAAAACAACTGAATGCAAATTCTTCTAAAGAGGAACAAATTTACTATACTGTGGATGTCTCCTGATCATACTGTGTTCTATAAAAGTATGCGGGGAAACGTATTGGCATCAAAAGCACTTCATGCAAGGGAACGTTCCAAAGTGTTGATACACGATCTTAATGGAACTTGGCGGATGTGTAAAGGGTGCAAAATAATGCAATAGATGCTTTCTTGTTTGTGCGCAGTTGCACTTTTAAGGGATGAGACACACGCCGAAAAAAAAGGTTTGGAGGGAATATCTTCGAAACGACGGTATATAGGCCTAAATAATGTTTCTGATATAAAGTGTGTTCTTGAAAACAGATAATCGAATTTTGTAGTAATCTGAAATTTTGCAAAATACCCACCAAGATTAATTAATTCTGAGAAATAAAGCTTTTGTTACATCGTGAGTGAAAGAATCTTTCAAGCTACATACATCAATGTGTAATAAAGCTGCTTTCTGAAATACCAAGTTTGGGGAATTAGCTGTACACGGTGTGCTCAATGTGCTTTCAGAGTATTTTCAACATACCGAATTAAAATATCTGAAAATTCATTGTTACTCTAGTTATTTATTTTACTTAGTTTTTTATTTTAAACTGTTGTTTTACGTTTTATGTCCACCTTTGTTTTTTACTTTAGCGTTTCACACATGTATCTTTTGTTAATTGAAAATAATATTAGGTCTACAACTTTGCTTCCCCCGTTTTGCAATAGATGGCAGTAGTGGAAAGTAGTGGTGCAAGTTGCTAGTCGTAAGTTTCATACAGTAACCTTAGGCATTGGAGAACATAACGCCATCAAAATATCAGTCGATTTTTGATTGCATCATAAAGTTATTCTCGACTGTATACGTCAACTTATGAGCACAATTCTCGTCATCTGTGGGAGGTTTTAATTTTCTGCTTTGATATGAAGAAATCTGCTGCTGAGGCTCTAAAAATCTGGGTAAGACCTATGATGAGACGCCTGTTAGTGACAGAACTTTGCAGAAAATGGTTTCCATGCTTCAAGGATGATGATTTTGACGTTGAAGACCGGCATGGTTATGAAAGAGAGAAAGCTTCCGATGCTATTGCAACCGACTGGAACAATTACAGGAGATTTTTATCGAAAGCAACTGATGTTTTTGAGCCTAGCACTGAAAGACAAACGGCCGCACTACAGTGTTAGACGTGAAAAAATGATTTTGCAGCGTGACAGTGCACTATCCCATGTCGAAAATCCTGTTAAAACATACTTTGAAACGTTGAAATTGGAAATTCTACACCACCCGCTGTATTCTCCAGATATTCCTCCCTCTGACTGCCACCTTTCTCGATATATGACATGGTCTAGCTGAATAACACTTGCGGTAATATGAACAAGTGCAAAATTGGATCGATTCATGGCTCCCCTCAAAAGATGACCAGTTTATAGACTGCGAGATTCGTAAGCTGCCCTAAAGCTAGGAGAAAGCAGTGTCCAACGATGGCCAATACTTTGAATCGTAAATTTTTTGTAAGTTTTTCAAAATAAAGTCTCGAACTTCGAGAAAAAATGGCGGAAGCAAAGTTGTAGACCTAGTAAGTAATAACGACACAAAATCGTTATAATAATAATAACCTGTAAATAAATTCTTAAAATATAACGTTTTCTTACACCACGTTTATAAAGTGAACGAAATTTTTTCACGTAATATACACGACGGAGAAGACCACACACAATAAAATTCAGCAGGATATCAAATTGTATCACGGGATCCTCTTAATGTCTCAGTCCTATCGGGCATATCACAGCACATTGTTAAGCCTTGTCAAAGAGAAACGATTATGCATTAGCGACTGCATGTCGATTACATTGGTTGTCAAGTGTTGATTGACATCATACTCATTCAAGAGAACTATATCAGAAAAGCTTCTGATAAAGTTCTTCCAACATCGAAAGCATTATACTTCTCACTACTGTACGTGTGCCGTCGAGCCCTTTGGAATCAGTAGATGAGCAAGTTCCTTGTCCTTGGGCATGAGACTAAAACGATTTTTTCACACTGACCATCCGCATTTCGTAATTTAAAAGTAACAAACGGTAAATTTGGACAGAGAGTCCGAGAATCTCTTGTTGAAGAAGCAAATGTTCTTGTGACAACATCGAAATGTGGTAAACAATGGCCGACCAGACCAAAACATATCTAAAGAAGTTTTCTTCGCCATTTAGGTAGAAAAATCTGTATTATTGTTAGTTTCTTGGGGCTGTCTGCGTGAAACACAGAGCATCATACCTCAGGACAATGAAAGGTGAGAAGATTTTAGTTCTCTTGACTGAGTGTTATGTCAATCGACTTGTCAGAAATAACATAAACAACCTATAGCCACTACTACGTAATCGTTCCTCTTCGTCAAGGTTTACCAATGTAACGAAATATTCCTGATACCAATCATAATATTTAGAGGAACACCCACGAAAATCAAACTCTGCTGAACATTTTTGTATTGTGTTCCCTATCGTGTATATTATGTGGAGAAATTTCACTCATTTCATGAGCATAGTGTAAGAAAACTTTATATTTTAAGCATTTATTTACAGATTATCATTATTGTAATGATTTTGTATTAAAATAATGAGTTACTTATTTTCGGTTCACAAAACGGTAAATCATGAAACAAAAATAAAAACAAATGTAAAACATAGAACAACAGTATAAAACATGAAACAAATAGTAGAAAAATAAATAACTAGACTAATAATGAATGTTCAGATATTTTAATTACGAATGTTGAAAGTATTCTGGCAGCACACTGTGCACAGCTTATTTTCCGAAAATGGTATCATGGAGACCAGCTTTACTACACAAAGACGTATGTAACATTTTTTCTAAATTAATTAATGTTTGCGGGATATTTTTCAAAAATTCAAATTATTACGAAATTCGATTATACATTAATTATGTAGGGCCTATCAACTTTTATACCAAAAAAATTTTTATGTATCTTTGTTTCGAAGATATTCTCCCCAAACCTAATATGCCAAATCACCTTTTAGGGTGTGTTTCAGCCTTAAAAGTGAAATTTGGCATAATAAAAAATATAACTACAGCATTATTTTGCCCCGTCTGCGACCTGCCAAGGTTAATCAAGATCGTTTACTGACAATTGGAAATGTTTCCTTTTTAGCTATACTGTTTTCATACCATTCCATCTGTTGGTAGCACGCCTATTTCTCATGGCAGTCAATTTATTTGACGCAAAAGTCGCAACGGTCTTGCTGACCAATCACGATTTCCGATCATCTAATTGTGTAATAGAAAACACAAATAGTTGCAGGAGTGGGGCAAAATTATACTCGTTGACGTTATGCACTCATTGAGACTGGAAAAGATCATTTCGAACAAATACTATGACCTTAAATTGCCACTATAAACTTAAGTCATCAAATAAATAAAAAAAGACGAATCATCATTTCCCATCAAATGTTCTTGACCATTAAGGACAAATCTGGATTGTGTACCACCATAAAACTTGAATTTAAACGTTTGGCACTCATTATATAGCAGCTTCATGCATTGATTACAACAGGAGATCACATCAGGTGAAGCAGTGTAGACCGAAGAAGTCTTGGGAACCGCAAAGCAGTGTCAGTGTTGGTCGGAAATTCTGCAGTTACTCTTCTGAATGTATAGGACTGGCGTAATGCTACCAGTCTTTTTTCTCGGCCAATTTCGAATGAATAAATTCTGAATTTGTTGTGGGATATCATGGAATATTCTCGCTTCAGCCCATGTTGTTTCATCTAGTTCCGATTGGTCGGTGAACTACACGTAACCTTGCGTCTGTAACGTAGCAGAGAGTTATCATTGTGTTTCTTTCGGAGGAAAACCACGGCACGGCAGATATTCATAGCCGCTTGTAGAATGTCAACGAAGACCTGGCAGTGAACAAAAGCACGGTGAGTCATTGGTTGAGGCATCTGGCGAACTACTACTTCTCCATGACAGCGCAAGGCCTCACAGAAGTCTGTGCGCCAGAGAGGAGCTCACAAAACTTCATTGGACTGTTCTCCCTCATCCACCCTACAGACCGTGTCTCGCACCTCCCGACTTCCGCGGGGAGCATACGTGGATGATGGGGAGGTCAGTGATGGATCAGCACGTCGGTTCCGACTTCGACCAGTAGGGTGGTACCATACGGATACACATGCCCTCCTAGTAAGGTGGCATAAGGCTGTCGCACGGAACGGAGGTTACATTGAACAATAGGGCTTTTTAGACGGAAGAGAGGGGAATAAATGATGTATTGGAATCCAAAATAAAACCAACCTACTTTGAGAAAAAACGTGATTTATTTATGAATGCCTATAGCGTTTGTTACCCTTCCTCGTATTCGTGACAAGTCTCTTGAATTGAATTTGTAAAACATAGTACTGTGTTTTGTAGATTGTGACAGAGCATTCAACGCGAGCTGTGTGCCATGCACCCGAATTCTATAGAGTACTCTTAATGAAATGAAAGTACCCCTTTTCCGAGGTAATCATGAGAGAATTGCTATTTTTATAGCACAGTTTAATACGTGTAAATAAATGCACATCTCTCAATGCAATTTAACCTATCGCATGTAAACCGCCCTCATTTCCTTTGACTGGAAAAGTCGTTTTCCAATCAATTGATTAAAGCTCTGTTTTAACGAAAATTAGAGCACGTTTAATTTAAAAACTGAAATTCGGTCGCTATCCTTTGTTTGTAAATGCGTCGAACAGCCAAAATATGTGCCGCACGACAGACCACAGTCGAATTAGTGTGTAATGTGACAGACTGATAGAACGCCCCCAAACGACCAAATGACGCCAATAATTTGTAATTTCAGTAAAAATAAAATCACTCTCATAGATGATTCAAGATAGCTGAAAATTTTATGAGTCGTTCGGCAACCGTAGAGGGGCTATTTCTTTTGTTTAGTTCGGCTGGCTAAGAGTTATCTCAATTTCTTTGGATTACTAAATATTGAGGTATCTGTAGATTTTACCCGGGGTAGGTTTAAAAGTAATGTGTAGTAAAGATGCAGATATGTGAAACATATACTTTGTTCCATAATCAACACAGGACGAATACACGTCTAAGTTCACGGCAGGCACATAGCACACTGAATTCTATTTCCACACATAGTGTGCACCAGGCCGGTCTCTTGTCAGAGCGTTTCTTCTCCGCTCCACCTGCTATCGCTGGCGAAATCGCGACGTATCAGTGAACCTGCTGGACGCAAAATGACTGAAAGAAGACAGTTTTTCAGTACTTTTCATTTCTTTTTGTAAATGTGGAGCGGACTGTTCAAGTAATAACCCAGTAAGCTTTCAGCCATACACCAGACGAGCTGGTAGTGGAGAGAGTAAATGGAAGATCACAATAAGGCTGACAATTGGTTAAGGAAATAGCCTGCGTTGTGTACGCAATGGTCGCTCCTGTTAGTTTAAGCGCTAACCCTCATTCCTTACTTCTTGTACAATTAACTAAATAGAAATTAATATAGTGCAGTAACGTAAATGACACAAAGAGCCTTTCTATGGCAGGCATGGACTCCCGCATTAAGCTTGTAACGTCGATATTTGACATTCTCACAGACCGTGCAGTGTTTTGAGTGTTAAATTAGATCATTTGGTATCGTTCTGAAACACTAGAACAACTGGAACAAAGAAGTGAATTTCACGGAGGGGACACTGACTACCTAAAGAAGGTTAGAAACACCTATCAAACAAATTACAAAATCTTGAAGATACACATAACCTGGATAAAATGTTGGCGCTGGTGTTTGAGGTCTGTTACGCAAGATGATAACTACAGTATTATACAAATTCACACATAGACCATTCCGTGAAGTGAGCACTCATTGCAGGTTACATGACGACTTCAGTAGAAGCTAAGGCAAATGATAGACTAGAGTCTTCGTTAAGATCACCAGGAACAATGTTCTGGAATCTGCTCATAAAACTTCATCTCATAACTTCTTATGGTGCTACGGTGCACCTATTCTGTAAAGAATGACTTATTGGAGGTGTGGAATGATGAGAGGAGAGTCACCCTTAGTATTAGCCTGTCTCAGATCAGTAAAGACAATTAGTATCTCGAAGTCGACTAGAGGAGAGTGGGGTACAGGGATTAATTTCAGGAGAGCCGCACATAATTATCTCTGGATTGCATAGTGCTTGAAGCCATGGGCTATGCACTCTCATGGGACAACGCCCGTCCTCTCTCTTCTCCCGTTAAGCAACTCAGGAACTCGCTCTCTAAGGTATTGATCAACTCCTCAAGCTAGTACTGCCAGCAGGGCTCATCCCAACGATCACTTTTAGTATTACTAGGAACGGCAGTAAGAAGGTTAGGTTCCCGTATTGCGACAAGTGCCAATTACTCGTCTAGGTAACACGGTTAATTAACTGTCAAGAGCAATATCAGCTGTTGGGTTGCACAAGGAAACAGCTGGCATTCATTACTACAACATGGAGGCGTGCACTGCGTGGGAGACTTAAAGAATAGACTTTTGAAGATAAAAACCATCTTTAAAAGCGGGATAACCAAAAGAACTATTGTACTGTAATTTCTGTGTAACTTAAAGTGATATACTCCGTCCATAGGCCGTGGAGGAACGTCGCTACCGACTGACCGCCGTGTCATCCTACATCGCTGGCGTCATTGGATGTGGTATGGAGTGGGGTGGGTCAACACACCGCTCTCTCGGTCGTCGTCAGTTTCCGTGTCCTGGAGCCGCTATTAATCTGTCAAGTAGCTCCTGAACAGTTCCAGTACCATTTCTCCCACTAGGGCCGAAAAATCTCTCGCAATACCAGGAATTGTACCCGGGTGTTCTGCATGGCGATCATCCACACTGACCACTTTTTTGTGTTCCGCTAAACAGTTACAAAAATGGCTAGCTTATAATTAAATGACGTAAATAAGGTGATAAATAATTACTATCACCAATTACAGCAATCACAGAATGAGGAATGATATTCAGTTTTCTACAGTAGCACATGGAAACAAATTTTAACACTGTCCTTCACTCTAGACACATCTTCACTTTCACTTTCAACTGATGGCAGTGAAGCATCTACATTTTCTTCATCAGAGCTCAGACCCAATCTAATCATTCATTACATCCTTTGTATTTGCTCCTTACTCTCCTTCTCAGTACATTATAGGGACAGAAGCGCTCTCGAACAGCAGACGCAAAGTCCTTCGCTATCTGTCATTCTTGTCAGTTTCAACCTTCTAACAGTATTCTTACATAATTCAACAGCTTCCTTTGTAGCGGGCACTAGTTGTTTGCCAACGTTAGTTGCAACTGCCAACCGACGGCGTGGTAAAGAGATGCCAGGGCTGTACTTCAACTAAGTAGTTTTATTGGACATGGTACCACGGTACTATAGGTTTTAATTTTAGTGTTGACTATGCCTTGCTCTGGCAAGTTCTAGTAATTTTATGCTTCTGAAGAAGGCTAGATTAATTTAGCCGAAACCTGGTAAAGACCAGAAAATTTGTGCAAATGAGGCTGATTCCTCAAAAAATTGGTCTATCAAAGTAGCTCACGGGGTTGCAATATGCTAAAAATTCTTAAATTCGATGGTTCCTTGTTTCATACTTTTACCAACACTGGTACGCTGGTACCTCATGTAGTCGGTTACCCGAAAAACCCGTTATCAAACAACCTCCCCCCCCCCCTCCTCACTTCCTGTTACCCCGTATTCAATTGTTTCCGATAATCGATGCTGTACTACTGCAGAATTTCTAAAGTTCTTGCCGGTCATGGTAACTGTCACCGTGGCTATGCCAGTACGATGAATATTTACTGGGGCTCCGAGGACTGGTTAGGTCAGGAAGCAAACGTCAACTAAGCGCACCTCCCTAACGATCGAACGCCGCTGAGGGCGACCGACAGGGTGGTCGAAACGTGGCGCCGTCGCCCTGCCTAATTACAGCTGCGAAATAAACCCCGCAATTTCACGGCTGGCGTCGCCGCTAACAGCATTTGAGTAATCGCGTCAGCGGCGCCCGCAGCGGTAATCACGGGCGACGCCCCCCTCCGCCGCCCCTGCCCACACCCCGTGCACCCCACAACCTCCACCCCCCCTCCCCCGCCCCCACCCCTCTACCACCGGTCCGACGACTCCCAGCATGGCCCGCCTGCCAGTGTCTGCCGCGGCGCATCGACTGACTACCGGCGCACAACCCGATATTACGCGGCGCCGCTTCCTGACGCGCAAATAATCCCGTGCGCGCCGGCCACACTGACAGGAATTAATTTATGTGCGCGTTCGCAAACATTCGAGGCTCGATTCATCCAATAAGCGGCGGGACGTGTGCGCGCCCGGTGCGATGTACATCCCGGGACAAACTGAGGCCAGGGATAACGTGCCAATTGGGAGGCGGCTGTTCGCGAGACACAAGATAAATATCACACAAGGGTAGTAATACCGGGCAGGTACTAGTTCTGTAGGGCACCAGATCTGAATTCAATTTAAAATTACAATATTCTATGAGGGAGAAAAGATTTTTTGGTCACAACTGAAGGTCGGAAGCTGCAGCGGTACTTCAAACAGAACTATAAAAATGTTAAAAAGAGAAGAAATGCAGAACGTCGCGAGATGTTATACACTGATGAAAAGAAAATCACAACACCAACATGGAATTGTGCTACATTAACGAGAGATGGGATGCATGTCTCTACATCTGAAAGGTAATGTCTATTCGAATTTCGCACCGGTCTTATAAGAGAGGAGACAATTGTGCCACTATGAGGTTGCAAATCATATTTGTTTTAAATACATGTTGTAACGATCTTGTGTGTTACTTACCTTTGAGGATGGACGTGGTGAATTGACGTTAGTCAAGAATTCCTTCAAGGCGATGAAGACACCATTATCGACACCTCATTGAGTTTGAACAAGGTCGTGAAACAGGGTTGCGAGAAGCAGAACATTCTACTGTGATACCACAGCAAGACTTGGGAGGAATGTAGCAGCTGTGCATGCCTGGCGGCGGTGGTGGTCACTAGCATGTACAGTTGCAAGAAGACCTAACCAAATCGCACTACCGAGAGCATCATGATGACTCTGGTGCATCATACTGCATCTGCAGCAGTAATTTGACCAGCTGTTGACACCACAGTGACACAACGAACTAATACCAATCGGTTACTTCAAGCAGACGCCCTGTAGCATGCATTCCACTGATCTCAAACTATCGCCATATGCGACTTCAGTGCTGTCAAACTAGAGCTCGCTGTAGGGTGGAGTGGAGGTCTGATGTATTTCTTGATGAAAGCTGGTTCTTCCTCGGTGGTAGTAATGGTCGTGTGTTTCATATGAGGAGGCCAGTTGAGGGCCTGCAACCAACCTGTCTGCATGTAAGACATCCTAGACCTTCAGCTGGAATTTTGTACTGGGGTGCGATTTTCTATGACAGCAGGAGCACTGTTGCGGTTATCCAATGCACCTTGTCTGCAAAATTATACATCAGTCTGGTGACTGACCTGTTCTGGTGCGATTCATAAACATCATTCCAGGGGGTGCTTTGCAACAGGTTAACGCTCTCCCACATACCGCTGTTGCAATCCAACATGCCCTATAAAGTATCGATGTGTTGCCTTGTCCTGTTCGATCACCAGATCTGTCTCCAGTCGAGCACGTATGCAACATCATCATACGTCAACTCTAGTATCATCCAGAAATTCCTGTGACCATGATAACAGCTTGACAGGTGTCAACGGTTGTGACCATGACGACAGTGCGGCAGGGCAGCTGATGACACCGACCACATGGATGGCCGTGACCTGACTCCGGTGAGTGGGCCGCTCTGCTTATGCAGCAGCTATTCTCGTGATTCAGGCCATGCTGCCCATCCCGTGGTCGAGCAGTGGACCCCATACTGCATGTTGCTTTGGCTGTCATAGGCTGATGGTGGAGGCTCTGATGCTGAGATGACAATGTCTTAGTACACGAATGACTGAGTACTTATTCGCTCCAGACTGTGTTCATTTAGGGCTTCAGGCATATACTCTGAACAGTTCCATGGTGGCAAGTGAGGAAAGGCTTCCTTCCTTCTGCTAGTGTTGCAACACTGCGTCCAGCTGTCTCAGCCTGTTGGCCGTTTTGCTTCGCAATCCGAAAGCCTTGCTTGCTTCCGGCTGGCTCGGTTACAACTCACCTCCATGGCATATTTTTCGACTGAATACAATCGACACATAACATTTATAAGGTGTCCGTATTTTTCGGAACTTCCATAAGCGTCATACGTAAAATACTGAATAAAATCCCCAGAAAATAACTATATATTGTCAACAGGAAGTAATTATAGCTATCTCATGTACCAAATAACAAAATAATGTCTACCCGTATAACGACAGCGGCATGCGTAAATGAGATAAAGTGAATCCAGCTTGTAGACCAGCGCACGTGGCTAATAGCATTGGGAAACCACAATTAACATTAACAAAAGAAGGGCAAGCTGCAGCGCAGAAAGAAGTTAGCTGAGTACAATATAATACCTTTTAGAATAAATACAGCCGAGACTGTGGGTAAATGGCGATACTACATTAACGACGTTAGCGGCGACCCAGGCAAGAAAAATAACAGTTCACCTATAACGAGGAAGCAGTTGGCTGAAGCCATACTATGTGACATAGTAGAATCACGGTCGGGAGAGTAACGTCGTGTAAAAGCATTTTGAGGATTAAATTAACCCACAGAGCTCTCGTCTCGCGTTGGGGCCACACACACATGCATGTGGTAAAATTAGCAAACACGTTGAGACTCAAACTTTCCGTTTGCGTAGTGAAGACGGTACGCTTCACGTATCGTGGCAACGAACGTAAAGCGGTAGTTCATATTCCTGCGGGAATTTTTGTGAGCTGAGATTTGTGGAAGTCATTCCATCCCATAGCGAGTGTGCAGTTGCCATTAATTTCGACTAGGTAACATTTAAAGTTCTACAGAACGCAGGAAAGTTAAGACTGATTGAATTCAGCCAAGGCCAGAGTAGGGAATTAGCATTTCAGATCCGGCACGTGGACAATGCAGCCGCAGTTCCTGATTGATAATGTACCAACGCCCTTTAGGCGAGATTAAATGTTGAGTCGAGATTTTGCTCACTCCATCCTGCATACGCTTTGAATATAGAAATTCAAGAGTTAACTACTAACATAGCCTCCATTGAGTATATGAGAGTTTTAATTAGTTCAAAAGATAAAGTTCATTCTCCACCAACTTAGCCCATTGCTCAGCTACAACACCGTCGATGTAAATATCATTGATAAACGTTAAATTGTTTCATTTGTCATAATATTTTCATATAGAGAGATAAAGTTTTAATAGTCACATATTCAATGTCTAAATGTTAACTGATTTGTTGAGAGTTGAAAGTAATTAAACCTTTTTGTTCATGACCTGAAAGTTGAAAGCTTTGATAAAATTAACAATGTAAAAATGAGAAAAGGAGTGGATGTGTTATCATTTTAGGATAAATCCCAAACTTGTCATTCATATTAATTTATGTATTCTTGTATTGTCACAGTGGCATTTTAATTAATTTAAGACAGGCCCAAAATTTATAGCTATGTAGAATGCCTGTTTACCACCCTGGGCTTGAGATGACAGTTAAGATACATTATCCATTGGCACGTAAGATACGGTATCCACTTCCATAAAGACTGTAAGACAAGTCTGCCACCTTACAAATGGCTTGCCCTGCCACGATACTGAATAAACATCATTCCGCTAAGATAGAAAATAGAGCATTTTGAAAGAACAGCGTTCTGATAGTTTATTGAGTGTAAACAAAACGCTGACGCAAGTTGGAGAAAAATATTTTCGTTTTAATCTGACTCAACTGTGTAGTAGTAAATAAGTTAAGTAAATAAGTAAAGTGTAGATAGAAATGTATTTGTGTACGTTTTAATTGTTAGCGCAATACATTGTTATATTCGGTTGTGTTGAGTTCTGTCTCAACTCCAGCAACAAAACAGGCTAAAGTAAAAACGAGGGAACGGATTGAATATAGAACTGTGCGAATGATATTTTGGGGTAGAATCAAGTTTTATAATCTGATTTTAACGCGTAGTCAGGTTCAAAAGATTCATGAACAGCAACGCACAGAGGAACGATCAAAAACGACAGAAAACAAGAGGTCAAGGCAGAGAGAAGTCATGGCAAATCTTGATAGGATCGAGTTGGACACGCAACAGCCAGATCAGCACGAACAACACGAAACAGAGGACGTATAAATACCGAATGAGACCGAAAATGTAATATGGTGTTCAATATGGTCAAAGAAATGGACATGAGAACAGCATTGCACATGATTCAGATGTAGAATCCGAAGACAATTTACAGTATGTAGAACCGAACGTGAACATATTGAATCAGACAGGTTTGCAATCACATGAAAGAACGAGTGTTAGTGCACGTACACTGTTCAGAAGAGAAGAAAACGGTTCACGAAAAACGAGAGGGAACGGTTACATGAAATGGCAAAAGGCGGAAAGGATGTAGGAGTAGGAAACGCCAACATATTTGAGATGTTTCAGGGGTTATTACAACAATCTCAGGAATCAGACATACGTTTATTACAACAATCTCAAGAATCGGAAAAGTGTTTAGAAGGGTGCATGACTCAGGGACAAAAAGAATTAGCAGGGCGTTTAGAAGGGCGCATAACGCAAGGGCAAAAAGTGTTAGAAGGGCGCGTAGAACTGGGTCTGAGAGAAACACGTGATAATATACAAGGTCAATTAGATCAAATCCGAACAAAGGCTCAACAAGCTCAAATTACGCATCAAACGCTTTTTACAAGGCACGGACAAATGAGAACAGACACTGACACTGTTCAAGCAGACATGAATACGTTACGTGAAGATATGCAACAAAGTGTTAAAAAAGTTAAACAACAGGTCGAAGCTTTTGCCGTCAAAGCGGTGACGAAAGCGAGACATGTCATTGCTGAAACGATGTGTCACAAAAGAACAACGAAAGCTGCTTTAAAGAAATTCGATGTTCGTATTTTAACGGATACAAAAGAAAAACGAACATCAATTTCAACGGCTCAGAAAGAAAGTTTTGCGTTCAGTAGAAAGTCGAGGAGCTGCAAACGACGACAGATTCCACTTTAATGTCGGTAGATAATACTGTGAAGACGGCAAATTCAACAGCCGCCGATGATACGACAGAACGAGAACGCGAAAGTACAGGTGAAGTGAGACGGAAACGCATATGTGAATGTCAATCCGAAAACGCAAACAGAGTTCAGGAAATTAGTCCAAAACAGCATATCCCAGAACAATATGGTAACAGTAGGAAACAATGTGGTTTGCGACAACCTGTTCACGAGAGAATGACAGGTCAGTCGGGAATACACAATGTGGGATGCAACAAAGTTATGTATGTCAAGCACAGAGGGTGACATGCAGACCAAGCGATAGCGACACGACGGCCGGTGTGGCCGACCGGTTCTAGGCGCATCAGTCTGGAGCCGCGCCACCGCTACGGTTGCAGGTTCGAATCCTGCCTTGGGCATGGCTGTGTGTTATGTCCTTAGGTTAGTTAGGTTTAAGTAGTTCTAAGTTCTAGGGGACTGATGCCCTCAGATGTTATGTCCCTTAGTGCTCTGAGCCATTTGAACCATTTTGTTGATAGTGACACATTACGCAACACCACAATATGTAGGACGAATACCGACGGGTTACAGTTGTAGGACGAATACCGACAGGTTAGAGTACAGTATCTCACGAGCCAGAATCGCTCACAAGACAAAGATACAGAGCCGATAGCGGGTGTTATGCACGCATATTGCGCAATGAAACCTGCAAGTGATTCTGAGGCACAAATCTCTTAGAATGAGCCCAATTACACACGTTTGCGTAGATTTGATGCAAACCTAGGACAGAATTCCAGTTTTCAAAACGCAGAAGTTATGTCACAGAGCGAAGCACGAAATTTTGATGGTAACCACTTTCTTACAGTACGCAAATACCAGCGCTATAAGGAAGATACAAATAGTCTACATCCTCTCACAATTATTGATCAGTTCAAAGTAGGAATACCAACACATTGGCTTGTGAAACACAATCTAGTTTTCATTTGTGCACACATGGAAGGAAGCATAGCCGAAACCACGCAGAAACTAGCGGAAACTTGCGATTTATATGATTTGTTTCGAACAGCCTTTATAGCTAGATATTGGTCACCTGAGGTGCAAATGAGAATAAAGTATGGCCTATTGAAAAATGTCTCATCTGAAAACTCGCGAGAGAAAACTGCGGTCAAATTCTCTAAGAATATGGCGAAAAGTAATCAATGTTGAGACAGCCCATATAGTGATGGAGAATTGATACAGATATGCAAAACTAAACTACCAATGAAATATCAACAAGCACTGATAGGACGTAGAGGCGATAATGTTGAAACTTTCAAAGGTGTTTTGCAAGAGGTTGAGTTCTTGTATGAAAATGGCGCTCAAAGACGTCGTGAGTCAGGACAGAATAATTTTGAAAGGACAAGCAATAAAGAGACTAGTAATGGTAGCAAGGGTAGACTGGTAACGGGATTGAATTCCGGGCGAAATGGGAATTACTCAAATGGCTCTAAGCACTATGGGACTTAACAGCTGAGGTCATCAGTCCCCTAGAATACATAACTTCTTAAACCTAACTAACCTAAGGACATCACACACACCTATGCCCGAGGCAGGATTTGAACCTGCGACCGTAGCAGTAGCGAAGTTCCGAACTGAAGCGCCTAGAACCGCTCGGTCACCGCGGCCGGCGAAATGGGAATACTTACGTAAGTAGGAATAGTGGAAATACGGGACCACAACGTAATGGGTATGGATTTAATAATAATAATTGGAACAGTACTAATAGAGATGAGAATAGGAATGGCAATTGGAGACTCCGGGAAAACCGACAAACTGATTGTAATCAGCGATCGCCAGGTCAATGGAGAGAAAGTAGATATGGAGGTGGTGCAAGAAAGCAACCACAGCCAAATACGTCAGGTAATTACAGAATACATGAGCCACAGAGGGAGGTTGAATTACAACCACCAAATCCAGGGAAGCATGTGGAATGACAGGCGCCAGGTACTGCAGGGGTTCAAGTAGATAATACACTTTTTGCGGAAAAGAGTAACGAAGTAACAGCAGCGATAAACTGGTTAAAATGTGATGGACGGGTATCGAAATTGGAAAGAGGACCGGGAGAAGGATCGTCAAAAGTATCAGGATCGATACTTTCGATAGGAAGGAAGTCACAACTGAGATAGATTGGACAGATATGGACGATGAGAAAGAACTCCTAGCCTTACCTAACCATGAACCAAGCAATAATGAGGGAGCATTGATGTAGATGGCGCAGATGTTTGATTCTGCTCAGACGATAGACGATTCTCAACAGGATAATATACATCGTAATGTAATTAGTCACAGTACAATAGATCAAAAAGATAAGAGTAACCCACAAAATACAGCTAGTGTAGGTCAGAAAGAAAAAATGAAAATACGAACAAATACACCTAATCAAAAATTTGATACTCTTAAAGGTTTGTTAAAATCCTTCCACAACACTTTGGAAGAAAAACAGAAAGAGTCGGAAGCGCTATGGATACAGGGAATCGAACAGAATAGGGAAGAACAGGTAGATCATAGACAGGCCAATGATAGGGCAAATAATTCTAGGCCGTAAAACGAACGAAACAATAAAGTATCTGAACAGTCTGATAAATCAGTCAGGGGTAAATAATTGTGGCACATATGAGGACATAGTACGGCAATATTACCGAGACTATGTAAACACCAAGCCAGATGCAGAAAACAGCGTCGCAATAAATAACTACATAGCCGAAAATATGAATTTGCAACTTTCAGTGGCAGATAAAGATGAAAACTAATTTTTGAATAAGGGTGCGAATGCCGACACGCCTAATGTAGAATCTAACGAATCCCCAAAATCTATACGTGAGGTATTAAAACATTTAAAAAATAATTGTCATGTTTTAAAGTCCAAATTAAAAACTATCACACGATGTGTGACGAGGAGACAAAGTTAAAGAGAGAGCAAAGCGTCAAAATGATGTTTTAAAATCTGTATTGGCTAGAAGTAGAAGCTGATCTAAAAGCAGCGAGAATACAGTTACACAATTTGCAAAAGGGAAATACTTCTCCCCAGACTACTGAAAAAACACAAATACGTCGATTAAACAATGAAGTAATTGAGGACGTATTAATGGAGGAAGTCAAAGACGAGAGCATTTCGGACATAAGTCCAACACTGCACGTAAAAATAAAGGGTATTGGCGTTAACGCAATTTTAGATAGTGGAAGTGAGTTATGACAATATCAGAGCAGTTATTTAATAGTGACAATAATGACTATAATGTATAGGAAAAGAATGAAGAACCGGAAGTGGTATAGGTCAAACTTAAATGGAAAGAAAAAAATTGGTTGACATTCAGCTAAATGCTGAAGAATGGTGTGCTAATCTACAGGCACATTGGAAAATAATTTTACAGTAATCATAAGGCAATTAGACGTGCGAATACAAACAAATAGATCACAAATAATATAGAACAAACACAGATATGTTACAGGTTGCAGTAGAAATCCAGATGCCGCCAAGAAGAGCTACAAACAAGTAATGATTCAAAATTAAGCCTCATAATACTAATCAATTAAACTGGTAAAGTAAATCAGAAAAGATTAATAAAAGGAAACTAATAGCATGACGAACTAACGATCTAATACACATATCACCAATTCATACTCATACATGAAGTGAAGAAACCGTCATGCCCGAGTTCCCGGGTTCGGTTCCCGGCGGGGTCAGGGATTTTCTCTGCCTCGTGATGACTGGGTGTTGTGTGATGTGCTTAGGTTAGTTAGGTTTAAGTAGTTCTAAGTTCTAGGGGACTGATGACCATAGATGTTAAGTCCCATAGTGCTCAGAGCCATTTGAACCATTTTTGAAGAAACCGTAAAACCAATATAAAGTAATGTAGAGACATAAATGAAAAATTTATGTAAAGTAACTAAGAAAATCTTACTTTAACATCCAACATTTAAATATTTGTTGTGTTATCATGTACATGATCCTTTATGCAAATCTATGGAAAAGTCTATATAATTATCCGATGTAAAACGATTGCGCAGCATGGCGTTAGCAACAAACCAGCGACCGAAGGGAAGAATTCACTGACTCACGCCTTACGTTAAGGTCGATAACGAGCCTAAATGGCCGCGCACCAATGAATCATGAAAATAACGAAAGACCGGACGCACCAAGGTAGCAGGCAAACAGATCTTAGGCTGCTTAGCATTGCCCACCTTCCTGCAAAGAATCCCCCTCTTAATCTCATATTCTTCCGATAGCTCTCTGGCCAACACGTTGCTTAACACCAGCCCACACAGTGTCCTACTCCTGATGGTGCGCAATGTCTTGAAACAAAAGGGGAATTTCACCTAACACATACAATTAAGATTGTCGCAGTCTACCTGCTTGCTTCCCTGACTAGACACGTCTTCAGTAAACATCCGGCTGAGAACATCCGCCAAGACATTTTCAGAAACTTTAACATTTTTAACTTCGAACTGAAATGCCGAAATACATACTGCTCATCTGGCGATACGTCCAGTCTTACGCAGCCTCGCCAGTACCCAGCTCAACGCTTGATTGTTGGTTTCTAATTGAAAAACCCGATGCTCAAGGCAGAACCGATACTGCTCTGATGCAAACAGAACGGCCAAGGCCACGCACTCATAGACAGAGTACTTAAGCTCGTCATCTGCTAACCGCCGAGACGCGTAAGCTAATGGTTGTCTCTGCCACTCAAATTCTTGGAGAACAGCTGAAATACCGGCATTAAAAGCATCAGTCGCACGATAAACCTCTTGCTAAAATCGGGTACCCCAAGAACTGGCGGGTTGGCTATCGCAGTCTTAATATACTCAAAGGCGGCCTCCTGGGCAGGTCCCCATTCAAAACGCACGCCCTTACAGCGTAACTGATTTAAGGGAGCCGCCAACTGAGCAAAATTGGGCACAAAACGTCTAAAGTAATTTGCCATGCCTATAAATTTAGCGATTCCCCGCTTATCAACAGGAGGAGGCAATGCCCGCAGGGCTTTCATCCGCTCTTGGTCAATCCGAATACTCTGACCCGAGACAATATGACCTAAGAAAGATACCTCCGGCCTAGCTAGCGTAACTTTACTAGGTTTAACAGTTAGACCAGCACGCTGTAACCTCAGAAGAACTTGCCGGATATGCTCCAAATGATCCTCAAAAGAACGACTATAGATACCCAAGTCGTCCAAATCATTATAGACACACACAAACTTCAAATCCCCCAGAATATTATCCAATAAACGAGTAAGCACTGCCGCTCCGGTAGCTAACCCAAATGGGACTGTTAAACTGGAACAAGTTCCAATCGGCACAAAAGGCAGTGACATGTTTACATTCCTCAGCCAACGGAATTTGATAATAGGCCGGATTCAAATCAAGAACAGTGAACGAATTAGCGCCGGAAAACCAAGTAAGGAATTATGCAAATCCGGCAAGGGTACTGATTCGAGTACAACCTTGGCGTTCGAACGCCGGTAGTCAACGAAAGGTCTAAAATTCCACCCCCGATCCCTAGGTACAAGAATTGGAGAAACATAAGCAGAAGTAGAGGGTCTGATGACTCCTTGCTCCAGCATCTGAGATCTTAGTCTTGAGTATCTTAACATTCGGGGTTGAAAGCGGTATGGAAATTGCCTAACGGGGGTGTCTTCGGACAAATGGATATGATATTCAAGAACACTGGTGACACCCAGGTTATAGCTAAGCAGTTGAGAAAAACTGTGCGACAAATCACGTAGCTGAGATACCTGATTAGCCAAGAGATGGGCCAGACAAAATTCATTAGCTGCCACCTCTACGCCAAAGGTTCTGGCAGTTCGCCATGCACCAGGTTTAGCGCACTCGCAAAGGCCAAACTTCTCGCCAGGAGAGAACGTAAAGGAAAAGGTGCGTCCGGAATAATCCAAAATGAGCCTGGTTTTATGAATGAAATCTCACCTCAATATTAAATTAGCAGGCAGTCCCTTAACCAACGCTAAACATACAGGCCAGGAAAAATCGGCAACCAGTCCACTCCCCCAGACCCAACCCTGCGAAGGTAACACCTGGCCTTTGGCCACCCAACATCTATGCACCTGGGATGAGACCGAACGAAGTCTAGTAAGATGCCCAAATTCCCAAAACCTTTCAAAAATCAATAATGACACGGAACTACCGGAATCCAAGAGAGCGCAGACAGGCTCGCCACCTACCCGAAAACAACATAAGGCAAAGGGGATGATTCGGGAGACACAAGTACAGCAAGGCCTAAATGTTTGAACCTGGGTTGTCGTACCAACCCAGTGTCATCTACTAGCTCTAAGACCACGAGGATGATCACAAGAGCGTACCAAATGAGCAGTACTGCCGCATCTGAAACAACACATGAGTTTCGTTCTGCTAACTTACACAGATGTGGATAATCCGGAATCGGCCCCTATGTAACGCCTTACAACCTCCCGACGCCCTTGGCTCTGAAGGGGTAATGCGGATGCTGCTACAACCACATCACGGAGTTCTCCCCAGGTCTCAGGCTGCTTAGGGAAAACAAAATGACTTTTATCCGACGCACACATTGCCTTGACAATGATAGAAACTAATTCGCATTCAGGTAATTCAACCAGCAAGGCCAAGGAGGCTGTGTGGACTATATCCACATACTGAAGTTACTGCTCGTCACCCCACTGCATTTCCCAAATGTGGCGGCACTCAAGTTGTTTCCGAACCCCGGTGGTTAATCTTTGACTAATTACTCTAACTCGCCTCTGCCTAGCGAATATAGCAACAACAGGATCACGTGCTGCGGAACGCAAAAGGCGGCCGCATGCTGTTCGAGACGAACCAACAACCACAATAGATTTTCTACTTGATCAATCTGCTCTACAATCAATTCGGTCAGACCCTGAAAGATATAAGCCAGAGGGTTAGGCAACTTAGCAAACACGGTATCTAACTTAACAGCCGCTGGAACAATGCCATCCCCGTCCTGTCCCCCATGTTCCCCCTGATAGCGCAAGTCACTATCTTTGAACTTCCTCCCATCTAACTCGAAGCATGTAAGTAAACTGCAACGCACTCACCAGAGTTCCCAACTCAGCGGCCGATTTTTTGTGATGCTCTCCCAACTCTAACATACTCAAATCAGACACCTGATTAGTTAAACTGTAAGTAGGCTGTTTAAGTTTTCTTATTGGTAACGCCATGTAGCGCTCTGTATGAAAATCACTGGCTGTGCTGTGTGCAGTCTGTGGCTAGT
The DNA here is from genome assembly GCF_021461385.2 of Schistocerca piceifrons. NCBI lineage: Eukaryota > Metazoa > Arthropoda > Insecta > Orthoptera > Acrididae > Schistocerca > Schistocerca piceifrons. The sequence goes on along the minus strand of NC_060141.1, from coordinate 356,844,568 downwards.
TTGCATTGTTGTCTGCCATTGTAGTGTTGGGCAGCTGGATGTAAACAGCTCGTAGCGTTGCGCAGTTGGAGGTGAGCCGCCAGCAGTGGTGGATGTGGCGAGAGAAATGGCGGAGTTCTGAAATTTGGATGTCATGAACTGCTATGTATATTATGATTTTTCAACACTATTAAGATAAATACATTGTTTGTTCTCTATTAAAATCTTTCATTTGCTAACTATGCCTATCAGTAGTCAGTGCCTTCCGTAGTTTGAATCTTTTATTTAGCTGGCAGTAGTGGCGCTCGCTGTATTGCAGAAGTTCGAGTAACGAAGATTTTTGTGAGGTAAGTGATTTGTGAAACGTATAGGTTAATGTTAGTCAGGGCCATTCTTTTGTAGGGATTTTTGAAAGTCAGATTGCGTTGCGCTAAAAATATTGTGTGTCAGTTTAAGCACAGTCATGTATAATTGTTCTAAGTAAGGGGACGTTTCATATGTCGACCCTTAGCCGAGGATACCTCACTGGAATCTTCTGACTTTTTCTTGTAGTTTGGGTAATTAGTGTAGCTATTGTTTATTGCTAGCGCGTAATTGTAGAGAAAATCTGCTTTGTAGTTGCAGTCTCTCATTGTTGTACAGTAAAACAGTTGTGGCATGCATGTAGATTTGCACCAAGTATTTCACAGCTGCGCTTGCGATTAACTAGATATTATTTTCAGTGCTACGTTAATGTGTTCTCTTATTTTTGCTCTTCAAATTGTGTTTTTCTGTGTTATAGTGTGAAATATTGTGACAATAATGGCGTGTGAAAAACGTAATACTAGGCTCCAAAGTAAACTGAGACATGACAGTGAAGACGAAAGCAGTGTGTTAGCGCCACCGTGTAATGAATTAACTGATGTTCAAAGTAGTAATTTGGTAATTGTGCATAGGGAAATGGAGCGGGTTGCAAACAATGGTGTAGGCAGTGAAACAATTAGTGAACAGGGAAGCATTATCGATCGATCGGTCGGCAACAGATCGCCTCAGGAATCCGAAATGACAGAACACAATATTGCAAATACTGTAGACTCAGGTTTTGGGTCCTCACCGTTTTCTCAAATGAGTCAAGACACATTTTCTGCTTGTCAAAACGTGAATGTTGCCAGTGAAAATGCACTGCCAAAAAGCATAGAGAAACACATTCCAGACACTAATACATTATTATTGCAATTAATGCAACAAATGGAACAAAATCAGAGACAAACACAGCAAAAGCTTCAAAAGTTAGACACAATGGAACAACACCAGAGACAAACACAGCAACAGTTAGAGACAATGGAACAAAATCTTCAAAAGTTAGACACAATGGAACAAAATCTTCAGAAGTTAGACACCACACTTGAACAAACACGTGACGATTTAACTACTGAGTTACATAACATTGAATCGAAATGCCTAAAAGTCTGTAATGACGTAAAAACACAAATCTGTGAGCATTTCCAACCTATTTTTTCGCGTCATGAAAATGCTTTACAGAATCACGAAGCAGCCATAAAAGAACTGCAAATTATTTATCATGAAAATCATGAGACCTTGCAAGCCAAAATTGACTCAGTTGCATCTTGCAAAAACTCAGGAAAACTTAAAGGACACAGTAGATACGATTTCAACACAAATGGACACTCTGAAACTTGGTTCAGAAAAACACACAGAGGAAATAATTTCACTACCGGATAAAGTAGCCAAACTTTCAGATCAGTTCACTAACTTATCTACAAAGGTAGATGATGATCTGAATGACACAAGACCTGTAGCTTTCACTGACACTGAAGAATATGAACAAATTAGAAAATTCAAACAAAATCAAAATCAAATCAATACACAGTACAAAAGAGAAATCCAGGATGTACAAGATCAGGTGGCACAAGTAATACAAGAATTACATATTTCGGAGGACACTCGCGCTTCAGTACGAGAAGAGGGACTTAGAAATACGGAAAAGTCACAAAATAATAACATAGAGCATTTTGGAAATTATGAAAGAAATTGGCAAGGTGCACTGAATTTTGAGATGGAACCGCCGACACCACGTAACAATGACCGACATGTGACTCGTCGACATGATCATTTTGACTTTAAGCTGTTCATTACTACACGTAAATTCAAAACATGCTGGCCGCAGTGGCCGTGCGGTTCTGGCGCTGCAGTCCGGAACTGCGGGACTGCTACGGTCGCAGGTTCGACTCCTGCCTCGGGCATGGGTGTGTGTGATGTCCTTAGGTTAGTTAGGTTTAAGTAGTTCTAAGTTCTAGGGGACTTATGACCTAAGATGTTGAGTCCCATAGTGCTCAGAGCCATTTGAACCATTTTTCAAAACATTTAAGAATTCTGGCAACGACATTCATCCACAAGCGTGGCTTCATCAATTCTCTCCTTGTTTTCCTCCCAACTGGTCATTAGTACATAGATTAGAATTTATGTGTGGCTACTTAGAGAATGAACCAGCTGTAAGAATGCGATCGGTCATTCACGATTGCCACAGTGAAGGAGAATTTGACCATGCCTTCCTCTCAGCATATTGGTCTCAAGCCACACAAGACCGAGTAAAACATGGCATCGTAATGGTGAAACATTTCAAACAATCTGAATTTTCCAGTCTTGTGAAATATTTTGAAGACATGTTGCACAAGAATCAGTACTTGTCAAACCCATACAGCCCCTCAGAACTCATCCGCATTTGCTTAATCAAATTGCCTGAACATTTACGACATATTATTTTGGCAGGACGTTGCAAAGACGACATTGAAGCTTTTCAGGAACTCCTACAAGAATTAGAAATTGACACAGACAGTCGCGGGATGTGAAAACAGGAAAACAATCACTACAGGTCCCATCCATCACAATTTCGTGACGACAGAAACAATAACTGGACACGACAAGTATATTCTTACAACGCAAATCGTGTCCAAAACAGACACCACCCATATGACAACCACTGGCAGAGTAATAATAGTTACAGAGAAAGTTCACATTTCCTTAGTAATGAATATGACAGAGACTATCATAGAAACAGACAATATGGTAACCAGAACTGTTATTATCAAGGGAGACAGAATAATTTCAGACGCAACAGTTCAGCGCGCAGTTACGATTCAGGGAGAAATTCTCCACCACGTGACCAACAAGAAAGAAACTGTGGCATCTACCGACATGACGACAGACGGTATAATCATAACGACAGACCTGAATTTTATCAGAACTGGCGGGATTCAAACAGAGCAGGGCACTCTCGACAAGGTGAATTTGTAGAAGTTACGTCTCCTAATCCTAATAACGACGCGCGCCAACAAAGAAACAGACAATGACTCGCACTGGCAGGCAGCCACGTGCGCCAGCTGGCTCAGAGAAAAATAACATAGATGCTAACCTTGAGAAAAATTCCAGTATTCTTTACCGACATATACCACACGATGATTCCGTTGAAGCTGGAGCTCTGCATAGCAGTAAGAGTAAAGGCTTGCACCACATTGCACATGTATAACCGTTTATTGAAAGATAATCTGCTTTTTAGCTTTGTCTTTGCCATATAACTTTTCACTTTACATTACCAGTATGCTTTGTCACACTGAGAAACTGTTAACATGCTACAATGTTTTGAAGTTAACTATCCAGTCTAGAACCTAGGGAACATTTTTAAACAGAAATTACGAATGCATTGTTATAGTGATCAGACGACAGTGTTGTTATTTGTACATTCTTGCTTGTTAGTTGCACGATCACGTAACGCCTATAAGGCTTACATACTTAGAACATATACTGGTACTGCTAATGAGATTTTAATGCAACATTTTGGTTTACTTGAAAATACATTCTGGATTTAAAGTACTTTCTGTGAGATACCAGATGACACAGTGGTTAGTTTATGTGACAGCTACACGATTTTATCACGACGCTACTAATGAGTGACAATTTACAATGTTGCTTTTTCAGTGTTTCTGTTTTGTATCTGCACAGTTTTTCTGTATTATTCTGGAAAGTAAAACATGTTTTAGTAGTAAATTTTGTGGTATAGCTACAATGAGACAGTCTTTTCCGTAGCACAACAATACGTTACATTATAGTACTTTCTTGATCATGGTAAGGTACGTAATAACTACGATATCTATACGCAAAGAATTTCACTTTCGTTTATGATGAGGTAAGTACATTGACTTTTGCGGAACTTAGCTTTCGGAGGACGATAACTATGACACTTCCACAGAGATTATCTTACAACAAGACGCACAGTTTAGCGCTACAGTACACGTATTTGAGTGATTAATTTTGTACTTAAAACATTTATTTTTAAAGATATTAGAAGTACAATGATACAAAGGTTTTCCGTGATACATTTCATTCCATTGCTGTAATCTGTAACACCTGAGGGTATAATTACATTAATCCTCAGGGTCTACACGCTTACTTTGTGTACCATGTGTTTGGCAAGCACAAGGAGCACTAGCTAATATGGTATTTGCTTATACAACTTTACACATCGGTACCATATTTCTCTAACACACATATTACACAGCTATATGAAAGATAAACATTTTTTTTACTACATCAGTGACACATGTTTACGCAATTACACAGTTGGGTAACTTCACACTTATGAACTTGTATTTTGTCTGTACTTTGTCAACTGTTCATATTTTTTCAGAACCATTGTGATACTATGAGAGCTTTGAATGATGTCTTAGGTAAGGGAGCATGATTTTAAAGTATGTTTGAGGTAGATGACACTATTGAAATGAGCAGAGTATTTTTTTTTTAGGTTTTGGCATTATTGCAGAAAGCTACGACGTTTTTGATTTTTGACTGAGGTGTTTTGATGTTATTTTTACGATGACGATGTGTGTTATGCTGTTGAGGTATGTTTATGATCAATAAGCTGATGTTACATCAAGAATTTGATTATGCTATGTATTTGTTAAGATGAAATATTGAAGAAGTGTCGACGAATATGTATATGTGTAATAAGATAAGGAGTAATGAATAGTGGTTAGGGACTCTGACTTGTGAAAAAGGATGTTGGAAACCAAGAATCGTACTTTAAGAGTTATGAAATGTGTGTAAATGCGTGAATGTATCACAATGCTGGGGAAAATTTTTTGGACACTGTTATATTCATAAGATTTTGTTTCTACACATTTGCAACACAAATTCTCGACCCGTGAAATTTTGTATATGAGACTGCCACTGTAGTGCAAACTGGTGTTGTAAATATTTTGGTATGAAAGTTAAGTGACCTTCACATAATGCGTCGTGGGCACGACGCATTACGTGGGGAGCTACACGACAGTCGGCTGGACAAAAGCCATTAGTGTGTGCCTTTCAGAGGCACAGGTGGAGAAAAAAGGAGGCCATTAGCCTCGCTATTGACATTCTATTGTAGAAAGCATCGCAAATACGACACGCTCATTATTTGGAAACATATCGTACTTTGTGCTACTTACTGAAATGCTTATGAATTGATGGGAAATATTCTTACATCTGCAAACCTGATTATGACAAGTGTCTTTCTACGAGAGTTGCGAGCTACTGACTTACGAAACGCCACATAGCTATTAAATGACGTTTTTATGCTTTAGTTTGTGTAGTTGCTTATTTCATTTGATATCTGCTGTCTTGCAGCATTGGTTTCATAAAATAAAATTAAATGCATTTGCTAATGTGAACACTTTCTGTCAACAGATCTATTAAATAATTATTTTCTGATCCACATTCTTCGAAAAAGGAGCTCTTGGAATGGAAAGAACAATAAGAAGGGACTAATAACAGTAACTGCACATATAATTTTCTTTTCAAGTACTTGGTAATTTTTTGTAGAATTAGTTTTTGTGGTGCACCACTTTAATTACGTAGACATTACAATATGAATATACATTTCCCTTATCTGCATTGTTGTCTTTAGTGTAATATTTTTTTTCTGCTTGAGCTATGTCATGTTTAGATATAAGTTATTTCATTTGATACTGCTGTTTGCCAGGCATAGTGTTACTGAATTTGACTTTGTGTTACTCTGCTAAGCCAGTTTACTACTGATTTATTTTTCTTGTTTGCTGCTCATTGCCTTATATTAATTGTAATATCGTTGCTTACTTTGCCAATTTGCATTTTTTTGTCCTTGCTGTTTGTGTTAATTTGTTATGTGCTGCTGCATTGCCTCGTCCCTTGGTATATATATCTGAGCTCAGTAGATTTAAGTTAGCTTAAGAGGGGGTAACTATATAAGAAACTAACTATGATGAATTGAAATAAATGCATTGAGAAGCTATAAGAAAATGGTTTGGCCAAAAAAGTAGTGCACAGTGGAGAAAAACTATTTTTGTGAGAAATATGTTGAAAGGTCTCTGTTGGATTCCTTTCATGTTCAATTTCTTAAATCTGTTGTCATTTACGGCATAAATTCCTCTTCTAAATTTACTGTGGCGTTTCTGACTATCTGGGAGGAGACTGAGCAGTGAAACATGTTACTTTTACACATATACAAGAACGATCTGTCAAACTACTACACTTTAAAACACAGTTTATATGTAATTCATGTCACACAGTCTCATACGGAACTTACATCCGCTTTCTTTTATACACTGTATATGATAAGATACTGTCATCCCCCTTCCCTTCTGTGTGAGAGCATGAACGAGCAAATGTATTTCTAGTTGCATGCTTGAGGGTAGCAGACAAGCCTGTCTGCTAGAGAACAGTAGGACAAACGTCGGAACAGGTAGCTACGTTTTCTAAAAGCAGAGAGGTTTCCATTCTTAGCATGGTCCTGGCCGTCCCTTGTCATGTTGGTATAGGAAGCTGCCCGTCTGGCCACTTCCGTTGGTATTTGTGAGCCACCCTCAGGACGCACACTCGGTAGAAGCGCAGGTCAGTCGATCAGTGGTGAGCATCTGAAGTGGTAAGATCTCCGGCTAAGCGCGTGTCTGCTAAGTCCGTTGGACAATGGATTTCTTAAGTTCAGCCTAACTGAAAATTTAATCACCTTTATTTCAGGTTTAGCTCTAAAATATCTAATGTTATCTTAAATTGCAGCGCAGTATAATTCTCGTGTGAAGTTCAGATTATTTTCCGGTAGTTGCTTTGTCACTACTTTATGAGTAAAGTGGAACCAGGTGTTAATCAGTAACTCTAACTAAGATCAATCTTAAATGCGAATGCTTGTGTGATTATAACGTCTCATCTTGAAAATATTTTTCAACATAGCAACTTTTCTTTATGTTTAACCCACGTGGGGTGTACTTTGCGAGACCAGTACCACGTGCTTATATAACTGTTTGACCCGTCAGGTTAACAGTAAGACGTTAGTAACCAGTTCGAGGTTTTTCTTTTGTAAATTGCTTTTCGATCAAATTTATTTTAATCATCAAAATTATTGTGGAGTTACACTCTTTGTGTAAACGAAATTGACCACGGGAAGCATGTGGTGTAATCATCAAAGTACCCGTCAGCTATTCTTTTCGCGAAGATTTCACAAAGAGTTAATATGAATTTAGTATACCAGTGTGTGGTAATTACATGACGGACAGGATTGTGCTACGAACGTAATTTCTTTGGGTGAAAATTTGAATCTGTTGGTAGTGGTTAATTTTCTGTTGCATATGTTTCAATGTTCTTTGTATGTTGTTTTATGAATGCAGTGTTGTATGCAGTCTCCCGATCTTGCCTCCATATTTGATGTGTTCCGTAAGATTGGAATCTCACATTTTCACAATCCTAAATAAGGCACCAGTTTATTTATGAATCAAATTTAATATGCTGAAATTTCAATGATCAATCTTAAAATAAATTTCCAAATATAAACTGATTTATTTCTTTTTATTTAAATTCTCTTTTATATATATATATATATATCACCAGTTGTCGTATGATTATTAAAAGATTATAATTAATTTAGTCTGGTTGGGAATTCGGTAAGCTAGACTGGATCCCTGGTGAAACAGTTGCTCAGTAATGCAAGGTTAACTTCCCCAGACAGCTCACAGCTTTTAACCCGCTTTTATTGTCCATCAGTACCGCTTTCATCATAGCAAATTAAAGTATCAATCTTACAATGTGAACATATAAATACAGAAAGCATGCTTGGATAGGATTGTTTTTGGTGGAAACAAATGTTGAAATAAGACATAAGATCTATGGAATGAAGTTTTGGGTTGGACTGCAGTACCAAATGTCACCCTGAAAACGAACCCTGTCTTTCCTTTCGTATTATTCCGCTATGTGTTTATGTATCCTTGTGTATTTGTCTTTTTCCTGTCTTTATGTGTTTAGCTAATAAGATTTATGTTGTATAATTTTTCTGATAATACGTTATTTTCTTTGTAAAGACGTTTAGACATTATTTATTCTGTTCTGTTTTAATGCTCATGTGTGAAATTAATGTTTCGAAAACTATTCTCATTATTTTATATATTCACTTATGTCATAATTCCTGTAACACTGATGTATATGTTATTTCGATTCTTTTGTAAAGCCTGTACTACATATGTTATCTGTATTGTTATGTTCTTTAACGATGTATTTTGTACCTTTGTAATTGTATTCTTATGTTATAAAATTGTAATTGACACCAGTTCATCATATTATTAACTTGTAAGTTCCATTTCACTGCACACGTTTCTGTTGGTCATAGTATATGGACAATATGTGAGAAGTAAGGACTGTTAGTGTTTGCACGTGTGTTAATCATTCAGCAAGGGACTGGACAACAGCATTGCTGATTCTAAGGACATTTCAAACAAATTTTTTGTGAGTGGACAAGTGGTGGTTTATGGACTTGCTATATTCTCCGCAAGACTCTTCGATGGTGATTGTGCACCTGCACAGTCGCAACAGATGGCTGCTGGCCATCTCTACAAGGACTACAGTGGGTCTGCATCTTTGATGACCCACCAATACTATTATTTCTACAAGAATTACAGTGGGTCTACACCTCTGATGACCACCAATACCATTATTTCTACAAGGACTGCAGTGGGTCTGCACTTCTGGTGGCGCACCAATATCATACTCTCTACCAGGACTACAGTGGCTCTACTCTGTGATGACCTACCTACCAGTACTCTTCAAAACTTCGACTGACTCTGCGGTGGGTTTGCTCTGTTGTGGCCCATTACCTGTCTGCATGCCAAGAGTAAGCACTGTCTTTCCGTTGGAAAGACAACACTACTTCTTCAAGACTGCATGGAAACCCACTACTTCTGTGTGCATTGTCTTTTACTGCTCAGACTTTGAGAAAAGAAACGGCAGTTTTACTGTGACGAATGATCAGGACTGTCTTTATGCACTGTGAGAAAATTTTAGCTTTTGACCAACATTGTATCAATAAGTGTGTGCATTTGATTTCTTTGTTATTGTAATTAGGAAATTTTTTTCAAATCTCTATTGGCCACTGCCCAAAACGATTTGTAAAATTTTTTGTCAGGAGCATGAGGGCTATGTAAGTAGGCTGTTTAGGTTTTCTTATTGGTAACGCCATGTAGCGCTCTGTATGAAAATCACTGGCTGTGCTGTGTGCAGTCTGTGGCTAGTTTGCATTGTTGTCTGCCATTGTAGTGTTGGGCAGCTGGATGTAAACAGCGCGTAGCGTTGCGCAGTTGGAGGTGAGCCACCAGCAGTGGTGGATGTGGGGAGAGAAATGGCGGAGTTTTGAAATTTGGATGTCATGAACTGCTATGTATATTATGATTTTTCAACACTATTAAGGTAAATACATTGTTTGTTCTGTATTAAAATCTTTCATTTGCTAACTATGCCTATCAGTAGTTAGTGCCTTCCGTAGTTTGAATCTTTTATTTAGCTGGCAGTAGTGGCGCTCGCTGTATTGCAGTAGTTCGAGTAATGAAGATTTTTGTGAGGTAAGTGATTTGTGAAATGTATAGGTTAATGTTAGTCAGGGCCAATCTTTTGTAGGGATTTTTGAAAGTCAGATTGCGTTGCGCTAAAAATATTGTGTGTCAGTTTAAGCACAGTCATGTAGAATTGTTCTAAGTAAGGGGACGTTTCAAAACGCACCAACTGTGCCCGCACCCGACCCAACTGACTGTCACTAGGTTGGGTTCCTTCTAGAAGACCAATAGTATCCTCAAGACCGGCAAGGGCTTCACCAAGAAATCGGATGGCCGCTCCTGTCTCAATGATCACTGCCGAGGTGACGTCAACCGGCTGCAGCACGCCAATCGCAAACGTGCTGCCAATTCTGGAACACTGCCCTCCATCGGTCGACGCCTTACTGCCAACTTGAAAATGAGATGGTCTCTTCTCAGCAGGCCGAACATTAGACACTGACTGCCATGATCTTAACACCTGAAACAATAACAAGCCAAACAATACGATGCCACAAACACAATCGAAAGAAGAGTCAAACTGACCGAAGTCGGTAAGCACAAGCATAACCACGCTCTGCTACCAGTGAGACGCCCGCTAAACCCGCAGGGCAGAACAGGTGATTAGGATTGTGGAAAGGGCCAAATAAGGTATCGGTCAGGTTCACTCAAAATTGTAATTTATTGTAATTTAATAACACCTTTAAACCAAAACTGCAGATAGCCAGACCTTTAGAACTATGAGTTTCAAAAACGCAATTATTTCATGGCTGAGGGCCCCCAAACAAGAAATCTTTAAAGTCAACAAAATTAAAAAGCAGTTAAAATAGCAAATAAAATAATTAAAATACATATGGTATCACAACTAGGCTGGAAAGCCTCAAGGCAAAAGTAGATAGAACAAACATATGCAAGGTGAATACAAGTGGCAGAGGGCCACAACTAAATCTGAAAATTTAAAACTAGATTACCATAATCTTTTAAGACAGAAGGCTGCAATGTTTTGCTTGAAGGGTATTTTCAAGAATAATGTTTTAAGCGGCTTAAGGCCTACAATTGATTTTTCAAAATTCAAAAATACATAAAATCCACTAAAAATAAAAATCTTTAAGTCATTAGCTATGATAGATTATCAACAGACAATTAAACATCGGTGAGAAGGACAATAAGGAAAATGGCACTCAGAAGCCTCCAGGGAGGTCGGTCTGTCCTCGTTCACTTAGATGAGACAGGTGGCGAGAGCAACTACACTTACACTTGATCCGTCGGAACCCAACCAGCGGACAGCCAAGGACCGACTGACACGACGACTTGCTTCCCACTAATCACTACATGAGAACTCAAACACAAAAGGTTACGAACGTGATTATCCACAATGAAATATGTATTAGCTGTCAAAACTACATACCATGCTGGACAGTGACAACAGGCGAGAAAAGGACGCTGCCTGAAATTACGTTAGTGGCTCTGAGCACTATGGGACTTAACATCTGAGGTCATCAGTCCCCTAGAACTTAGAACTACTTAAATCTAACTAACCTAAGGACATCACACACATCCATGCCCGAGGCAGGATTCAAACCTACGGCCGTAGCGGTCTCTCGGTTCCAGACTGAAGCGCCTAGAACCGCACGGCCAAAACCGGCCGGCTAATTACGTTAGTGACCAGGGCGGGTAACCAGAACACTAACGGCCTCAAGGTAGAAAATTCCGCTGGTGTTCTCAGACTTGTAGTCAACCAATATAGTTAACAGTACTGCATGGCGGGTAAATTTCAGCAATAAAACACTCTGTGTCGCTCACAGGAAAACCTTCCCAACAGCGAACCACCGAAACGAACCACCACAACATGAATGGACGTGGCTTGGGTAGTTGAAACCACTACTCACCTTTGACTTTCTAGGTCGGTGCACCACGAAGCTCATAGTGACTGGACAGCTCCACACACACTCCGACACTGCACTGTGCAGATATAACTTTCCTGGTCTGCAGCAACCTACCGACTACACGCAGACCCCCTAGCCAGAAACTATATGCACAAAACCAAAGACGGTATACGGTGCAAATATCGACATACATCACTGCTGCCACACATGGAAGGAAAAAGAACCACGACGTGACCGCAACAAGGGCGGGAAACCAAACACAGATAGACAGCGAAGTTCACGAAAACGCATAGTTGGGAGTGAGCACGGCTCACTGGGGTCGATGTTGCCTTATTCTATTAATTCCTATTACCTTATTCACATCACCTGAGGCTGTCGACACTGCCTCCAAACATGCCTGTTCCGCCACACCTGGAACATTTTATCTTAGCTGCAAGCACTGTCCGTTTACCCTGCGTCTGAGTCAACAAATTGGTCTCCTCACACTCAACAGTTAACAGCACTGCTTTGCACCAATCTGTCGGACCGCCTGTCCGCACACATCTTGACATTTCCGCGTGCAATTCTCTTAAAAACATTGACTACCCTCTGTTCAGCTTCTTGCAAAATGATTTCATTTACTACATCATCATGTCTTAATTCACAGGTACTTCCACTAATTTTCTTTATCCTATCCACAAACTGTTCCACTGTTTCCGTATTTCTCTCAATTATTTCCCCTATTTGTTTCCTATTGTGTCCTGCACTATTTATTTCCACATATCTCTGATTTAACTCCTTTTTAAGTTTCTCGAATATTGTGGCTCCCCTAAGAGCTCTTGTACACCCTATATAAGTTTTAGTTTCCCATGTTAGTCGCAGTTGTGAAGCACACAATAATTCCTTATCGGACCAGCCTTCCATCTCAGCCAGACTTCCAAGGTCTTCCACAAAGGCCTGCGCAATCTCGGTTGCCTTACCAGAAAAAAAAGTAATTAAACTTGCGACTGACAAATCTGCAACCCGTTGTGACGATTGTGATTCTAACAACCCATGCAGTTCTACATTACCTGCTGTTAATTGTGTTACCTTTTCTAACTTTGTGTGTGCTGTTTCCAGCTCTGACACACCTTGCGCCTCTGGTTCCGTTGAAGCTTTGTCCTTCACAACTCTCATTTTGAGAACTAACACTCACAAGACAAGAAAACAAAATACATTAACCTAATTCCTACTCAAGATTTCACTGGACTTGGTATATGTTTTAGAAGGCTACAGCCTCTATGAGTTTATGCCCTGATCGCAATAAATTTAACTAGCAAGCCTTTCACATGACTACATGGCCCATGGATCTGCTAAATTTACTTTAACCTTTGACTGCGTTTGTTGTTGTTAACCTGCATTTGAGTCTATCACATTTGTGAGAATCTATGTGAGGTTGAGTGCTGAAATAATATTAATGAAATGGTAACCTGTCATACTTTCAGCTAATTGTCGATGGATTATCTTTCATGAAGATATGGTACAAGTATATTGATTAAAATAAAGGGACAAAAATACATGTTAGTGTGTTGAGAAACGAGACATGTCCATTGGCAACCCGAACAGATGCCACAAACAGATAACACTCCACTGGGTGGCGACTTGTTTGCAAATAAAAAGATGTGGCTGATTGAACTATTTACTCTGCCCCAAAATATGGATAACGTAATGTGAAATAATCTAACAATCAATAGACTTTGATGAATTTATTCTATACAAAAGTCATACTGTGACGATGCATCCAAGAACAGGTAGCAAGAGTGTGATTCTGTTTGCCCTAAAAAGCCAGAGAAACAATACTATAACCATTTCTCGATGTGTAGAGCTGTCTCAGGTGATTGTCAAGCGTTTGCAGAGCAGCAATGTGCGGCTCCTCTAATTCGCTACTGCGGGCACAAAATGTACAAAGTCGCGGCTGCAATCGGTTAGCAGGATCGCAATTACTCGTTAATGAAGCCCTGAAATCTCGGTAGATTCCAGCGTGTGACACTCCCGTTCACCGATAACACCAAGGACCAATCTGACTCACATATGCCGCAGTGCACATCAAGAGGTCACACATCAGGGCGGCAGACTTGTCACGAGTAACCAGAATACTCTCCAGAATGGAGTCTCAATAAAAGACCCTCTCCAGGTTGGAGTATGAATCAGGAGACTAAGTTAAGCCTCTCCACACCTGCCATCAAACCTTGGTAAACCCTCTAAACCACTCTCTCAGTCACTCCAACAAGTGATCTGTGCCAATCACAAGACTCCATGAGCTCCATGTCTCCCCTTTAACTCTTATTCTCTACCCATCTGTCAATCCTAATCAAAGGTAGCAGTAGTTTTCACGGTTCTAAAGTATCAGCCAGACACTGAATCACAAATTCCCGTGCAGAGAGGAGAAGGTCACGACCATCTTAGGCAGCTTGTTTTGAGTTTCTGTACAGTTCTACAGAGAACATCACATTTATCATGGAGATCATTGCCTACACGCCTGAAAGTTGTAGCACGTTCGACCAGGGGATAAACTAAGAGAAGTGCTTTTGCGTCCCAACATAGACTATTTCAGAACCGCCATAAATGTTTTGTTCCTTCCAAAATTGTTTTGAAAGCTTGAGGCCTCCCAAAAAACTGCACAAACAGATGGATGGTACTACCTTGCAGCCCCATCGATAGTCTCCATTCCACGGTGAACATGAAAACTCGCGAATTTTTATGGCCACCATCCCTGTCACAAGGGACGTTAAGATGTTTTCAAAACGGGTTGACCAGGCGATCTAGATTTGTCTCTTGCCCCTGCTGTAGTTAAAGGAGCCTAACACGTAGGTCCTGGTAGGCAATTTTTCCACCTGTTCGGATGAGCGCATGTCTGCACACCAATACAAGAAATTCTTGGGACCAGAATTCTATCCCCAGTAAGCGCTTTGAGGTGTTCCTTTCCCTAATAGCTCCATGTGGCTTTCAAGCCCCAGATGTCCTTACTATTAAGTGATAAAACTACCTGTTTGTTCTCATCTCCAGAAAGTACTATTTGAAGCAGAGCCATCATGAAGATCCCACATGCGATAAGAACATACATGTTCGCATCAGTGCCCCCTCAGGGCTGATAACTTCCTGTCATCTCACAAAAATGACGTCTTGGGTGTCAAATCAACTTTAAAGTGTAGCGTGGAATATGGAGAATAGTGATGAGTTACTCGTTCTCTCTCACTGCCCCGCACCACAGTTGATTTCTGCATGTGTAGAGTCTCACTTCAAAATATCATAGTGTGGCATGAAACAGAGGAAATCATCAAATAGTGTTGAGGTCTCATAATAATGACATGAGTCTTGGGGAGAACTTTGCCAACTAAGACCCCACATAAAGAAGATATCCTAGATTGATCTCATTAACGTCAGGGATCACTCAGTCACAAAAAGCCGTGTGCATGCAAGACATTCAGACGAGCATTGCTCAGTGTAGTATGATTCATGTAGACGCAAGGGTTGTTGATGCGCCACAGCCTTCAGAAAGTCAATTATTATGCGGTGAAAAAGGCTTTGCAGCTCTACATTTTACTCATTCGTACAATTTCTGGGGTCAGATGTGGCTAATGTCCCTAATAATGCTTCAGTTCCATGTATTTTACACCGTTCTCTGCCTGAGTGATTTACCCCTGCTCAGTCATATACGAGGTTTCCGTCTTCCATAATACACAAACGCGATAATGGTACACTCATTCTCAAAATCTAAACAAGAAAGTAACATGCGTCATCTGTTGTATTTATTTTCTAGGACAGTGTAATATTGTTGTTGTACCTACAAGACATATGAAAATCACTATCTTCAAACGAAATTAACATAAATGTTTGACAAACTATCTACCATAGGTCAGTTGTATAGAAAAAAAATATGCAGTTTCATAATAAAATGTACAGGATTACATGGAAATCGGAATGACGAATCATCCTATCGCTCTATCCAGAAGAGTCCCTGGCGAGACACTTTGAATTTAAAAAGTCACACAGACAGAACATGGCACTAAACAGACACACACACACAAATGGTCTCTGGACTGGCTGAAGCGTTAAGGTGATTCCAGATTGTACCAGAGTCAGGGTCGCCCTTCACTCTCAGTGCTTGGTCTAGGACCAGCAGCAGAGGTCTCTGCCCCCCCCCCCCCCCCCTCGTCTACTGCAGTATCAGTAAGGCAGCTGGGCTGTTGGTATCATCTCAGTCTGGTAGCAACTGGCAGTCTGGCGTGCTGTGAAGCAAAATAGGTATGACATCAGCACAATAGACATGACATCTGGTGGGAGGGAAAAAGACACAATTGTGGTTGCATGGTGCCCGACTTCTCAGATAGTGATATCTCTACCCCTGTCTTGTCTCTCGATCCAGTAGCTGAAAGAATGCAGCCTTCCCTTGGATTAGGTGGTGAGACAGTATTGCATTTTGTGTGCAGCCCATCTCTTAGTGGGAATTTCCTCTCTCACACTGTGCCAGAGTGTAACTTCTGACGTCTCAACGATCATCAGTGCCCCTTGAGTCTTAGTATACAACTGCAAGAGCAACTCGTCTGGATCGCGGCCACCTGCTCCTGCACGCCGTCTTTGTAGAGGGGGAGTGTCCGTATGGTGAATCCCTCTGGGCCTTACTGTGGCGCCAGCTCGTCTGCAGGTCCTTCGAAGTCATGGCGTGATACCAGGGATAAGCCTCCAGTCCGGGAGTCCACAACTGCTCAGTGGGTGGCTGCTGTCGGCTGGTATTTACTCATCGCCGGGCCCATTTGCCTGGCTGACAAGTAATTGATGTGGCATCAGTGGCAGTCCACCCCTGTCCAGTGGGCCGCCTCCATTCACAGCCACCCGGGGCAGGCTGGTTTGTGGTAGCCCAGGTGCGTGGTGCCAGCCGGTGTGGCCGTGCGGTTAAAGGCGCTTCAGTCTGGAACCGCGTGACCGCTCCGGTCGCAGGTTCGAATCCTGCCTCGGGCATGGATGTGTGTGATGCCCTTAGGTTAGTTAGGTTTAAGTAGTTCTAAGTTCTAGGGGACTGATGACCACAGCAGTTCAGTCCCATAGTACTCAGAGCCAGGTGCGTGGTGCAGCTCCCCCTCCACTTTCGCTGCGCTGTAAGGGCATTCATTCAGCGCTGACAACTCGCCTCCACTCGGAAAGGTCTATGGGCCGCCTGCTGCAGGCATACTCCTTGAAGGTCGTTGTTACTGGCCACAGGGTGTTGACTGACGATGCCCTATAGGATGCATCGATTGTGAGTTTAACAGTTCCTAAAATCTGCACAGTCCTTGTCGTATGTTTCCGTGCCGAGGTTTTTCAACGACCTACATACATAGTTTCTTTTCCATTAAACAACAAACCAAAAATAAACTCTTTGAATAAATACATTATAAGCGCAGGTATAATTACTTGGGTGATCATAATACGAATGAAGAGAAGAAATATGAGTTATATTATTGATTAAATGGCACTGTAATGTTTATGCTTGTCTTAAATATGAGGTATGAAGTGTCTGTGGTCTGTGTGTGAGAGCTGTGTTAGTTCCATTTCTCATCATGCATTACCCCTATGATAGGTCAGCACTGAATCCAGTCTTCACCCAACACGCGGTTTGCACACAACACTTAGTATTAAACTTATTTTCTTTACGCATTACCTGCCGACCTTACCTCTACGTCCTCTCCACACTTAGATTATGGCAACACTCTATATACTCCTGCAATTCTTGGTACTTACAGCAGCATTGTCACCCAACGCCAAAGTGGTCTGAAACCATGTTCCCATTTACCTGCATAGATGCTCTGTCTCATGACACCTATTCCTGGATTCGCATATCTGAAATTTACAAATGTCTCTAGTACCCACTTACTTGTTGCTTCGCATGTTACACAAACGCCTCCAATTGCCTCTTGTTAGATCACAAAAAACGATAGTTCTCCGATGTAGACGGGTCCTCATCCTCACCAAAGGTCCCCTTCTTACTGCTGCTTTCCTTTTCCTGAACCTGAGGTACGCCACTCCACTGAGATTCGCACTGCACGTGTTCATGCCTCATAGTGTAATTTTCTTACGGCGCTCTCATGGCACCTGCAAAATACAAAGACCACGAAGAAGGCTTCGTTTCATGACTGGCGATGGTCCAGAATCCCAGAAGACTTACCGTCTCCACGCATGTAATGTGTGGGAAGCCAATACGACTCATAACACACATGAAAAACGCGACAGACATGCGCACTGGCATGGCTGAAATCTCGTCGTCTCTAAACGGAAGAAAGCAACGTACAATCTCCTCCTAGGCAGCGCATAAGATACCGTGGAAAAGGGACAGAAATACTGACACGGGCCATAGTGACATTATGGGAGATACTACTACGAGAACTAGGGGTGAATTTTATGTTCATAATGCGGTCGTTTCTTGACTAAAGTTCTTGCAATCCCTGGAACGTGACAGTGGGCAACAACAGACATAATGGCCATTTGTCACAAAGGTAAATGTATGTTGGACCCTGAGATCAGTTCAGTCAACACGGAAAATTTATCATGCCACAGGAAAGTGTTGGTTAATACGAAGAGTTTTCACTTATAACGAATTTCTATTCAATACTGTCCTTAATTTTCAAACAGGCAGTGAACGCGTTGATACGAACGTGTAACAACAACGCTATGCATTTGACCACCTTCCTCAAGAAGTCTACCTGAAGCTAATAAATGGAAATTACAAATTCATCAATTTCAGGATTTCTATCACACCTAGAATGTTCTAATCCCTTGAAGAGCTATGTACAAATTGATTCTAACCTAGCTAAACTATTATAAACACCTATCCTACAAATCTTGCATCTTCATATTCCAAGATGTTGATGTTGCTCTTCCGATAGTTTCTTCGGACTTACTTTAACTGTGTCTGCAGCAGCCGAGCGCCAGTTTCTATTTAGACTTCTGCTACGTTTCCCTGTGACGGGTTGGGTGGCCTTATCTAGATATTACGATCTTGTTGGTTTTCTTGCTTCCATCGGGTGTGTACTCTCAGTTGTTTCTTTGCTGCTCTGGTTCTCCAGTATAGCGCTGGAACTAATTTGGATTCCGTTGTTCTCTTCCGTTTCCGTTTTGCTGTTCGTTGTAATTATTGTTGTAATTTTCTCGTCTACCTCTGTTTTTCCGCATGGCTGGTTACTCCCTCTATAATTCGAGTAGCTGTTTTCCTGTGCTCGAAAATATCCCCCATTTCGCTTGTTGTTGTTCCTTTCAGACGTGCCTTGCGAACTGCGATCATTGTGTTTGTTCGTGTCTCCTTCGTTTTGTACCTCATTGACGTAGTCTAATTCCCGTAGCGCATTCCTGGATGATTCAGTGGAATCGTTGAACCTTCCGATGAGGAGTTGTTGGTAGTGCAGAGGTAATTTGACGTAACACTGCCTCGTAATATTAATGGTACTGTGCGGCTGCTCCAAAAACTTATTCTTCTTAATTAACGACTCAAAGAACCACTGGACTCTCGAATCTTGATCCTTCTCGATCTTTCCCCAGCACACTCTCTTGCTTCATTCTTTCCTGCGTGTCTGGCGACCAGCACATATTAAGAAACTTGTCTCTGAACTCTTTGTATGAGCGACAGCTCCTAGTAACACTGCGCATATGTTCCGCAATCGATCCCTCTAAAATTCCGCAGATAAATTCCAGCTTGTATTTCAGCGGTCACGATTCTGGTAGTACTCGGTCGTACTGGGCTATCCAACTTGTTGGATTATATGTATTGTTATTCTCTTTATACACTTAGAAATTTTGAATGGATAAGAAATGTGTGTGATCGAATGGTTCCACATTTCCTGCGGGCGAATTCTTCCTCGTTCCTGCAGCACGCGTCTCCATAAATCGGTGTCCAAACGGTCCTTGTGCACTTTTAGGCCTTCCCTTGTGTCGTCAGATTCAAGGAGTATTGTTTTCATTCGCTGAAGACGTACACAAATGTATTGTGATTTGGCTTCTGTCATACTTCGTGTCACCGACGGCGCGCTATCTGTCATGCACCCTATGGCGGCTTGTGCGTTCTCCTACGTCGTTCCCCTATGTAGCCGGCCGGTGTGGCCGAGTCGTTCTAGGCGCTAGAGTCTGGAATCGCGTGACCGCCACGGTCGCAGGTTCGAATCTTGCCTCGGCCCTGGATGTGTGTGATGCCCTTAGGGTGGTTAGGTTTAAGTAGTTCTAAGTTCTAGGGTACTGATGACCTCAGATGTTAAGTCCCATAATTTGTGCTTGTGATGTACCCTCCGTTGACGTGCTTGCTGGATCTCTTTTGCTAGCACTTTTTGCTGTGAGGTGATTCGAGTCTGCTCTTCTTTAACCTCTGATATGCCTGGTTGTTCTCGATCTGTTCGATGCACTTAACGTTCTCTCCTATTTTTTTCTTGCGTTTCCTGTGCGATCCCTCTTCGCAGTTTTTGGAGCGTTGCACGAACCCTTTTGGTTTAGAAAATTTCGATTTTGGCCCGTTTCACTTATTCTTCGGCTAACAAAGCGTCCTTTCGTGCATCTGGAGCTACTTTTCTCGCCGCCCTGGCATCGAGTTTTGCTTCGTTCTCGACAACTTGCATCTGTGTTGATGTCTTCATGACGGTTTCTACCATTTCTTTAACACCCGCGACCTCCTTCTTAACCTGTTCTGTACTTACAGCAAGCTGTTCAGCTACCATCCGCATCTCCTTCGTCTCCTTAGTAGGTAATTACTTCATTTCCTTCGTCTCCTTTGACGTTATCTTCTCTCTCTCCTGCCTCTTCTCCACCGCTTCCTGACACTTCCGCTCCGCTTCCTGCATGAATTGTATGAGGGCCTCAGACTGAGATCCTCCGCTAATACTCCCATGGCTAGACGAAAGCGATCCCATAGCTCTCAAGCCTTTTGTTCGTGAGTCTGCTCCGCTACTCTCACTAACAGTACGTCATGCCATGCTCTCAGATTCTACATGGTGCTCTGCTGTGGTTTCACCTTAGCGCTCGTGGTCTGAATTACCTCGTCATAATCAGAAAATTCTGCGTTCGACACATCCACAAAGTCAGCTAATACATTTAACTGAAGATTCTTCACAAGTTACTTTTGTTGACTGCTACTGGTCTGACATTGTTCGAATTGTCACGAGATCCGAATACTCTCACTACTTTGGAGCAAACGTACCTTGCTTCTAGTGAGCATACCTTCAGGTTTCTGTTCCCGAGATATTTCTGTTCCACCTAGTCCCAATGCCACACAATTCTACCCTGAAATTTGCTCTGGCGATTGACTAACTCTAAATCTCTGACAATGCATATCAAATAGAAACAACCCTAATCTAAGGTAAAATGCGAGAACCACAGATAATCTACCATCCCACACATCAGAATACCGTTCTGAGTCAGGAACAATCAAAAAGTGACCACATACCACAACATCAAATGAATGAAAATACAAAAAAATACAACACCTTACACAAATTTACAAATCATCAATGTATTTAGTGACAGCATTTCTTGTGGTAATGCGAAACTAATTTACCTCAGTGCACCAACTGGATTTCAACAAGGGAAAACAGAAACCTCGAAGCGGAGACAGCATCTGACGTCACAGAAGGTGCTGTAATTCAGGATCCTGGCAGTGGTCACCAAATTGCAAAACTACACTGGACGTGTGGCACGTTTCGAAAGACTACAGGCAACTATGACTTAACGTCCTGACGGCAATCACATTAACTAGTAACCCATCCACTTGACTACCTGGCCCATGCATCTGCTAAATTAACTTTAACCTTTAACTATGTTTTTTTGTTGTTAGCCTGCATTTGGGGTTATCACATTTGTTAGAATCTATGTGACCTTAATGAAACCTGGTCCTATCATTATTTTAATCAACTGTTGATGGGTGATTAACATACCAGCAGAGGAGTGATCTTTTATGAAGTTATGGCACAAGTTTATTTATTAAACTAATGGGACAAACAATGCATGTTAGCGTGATGACAAATAAAACATGACTGTTGACAACACAAATAGACGCAACAAATAGATATCACTCCACTGGGTGGTGACTGGTTGGCAAAGGCTAAGGTTTATCTGACTGACCTATTTACTCCGGCTCAAAACACGCATAACGCAATATCACCGAGTGAGGTAGCACAGTGGTGAGCACACTGGACTCGGATTCGTGAGGACGACGGTTCAAACACGTGTACGGACATCCTGAGATAGGGTTTCCGTGATGTCCCTAAATCGCATCAGGCAAATACGGGGATAGTTCCTTTCAAACGGCACGGCCGACTTGTTCCCACATCCTTATCTAATCTGATGGTACCGATGACCTCGCTGTTTGGTCTCCTCCCGCCAAATCAATCAAACAACTAGCTGTCTGGAATCATGTAACAATTATATTATGATAAATTTATTCTAAACCGAATGTAGCAATTATGTTATGATAAATTTATTCTAAACCGAAGTTATACTGGGTTGGTGCAGCTGGGAACAAGTGGCGAGACTGTTATTCTGTTTGCTCGCAAAATATGCCAAGTCGCGGCTGGCGATCTGCTAGACGGATCGCAGTTTCTCTCTAATGGAGCCCTGAAACTTGTGGAGGTTCCAGGGTGTGACCCTCCCGTTCACCGGTGATACCATGAACGAATCTGACTCACTTATGAGGCAGTGCGCATCAGAAGATCAAACGTCAGGGTGGCAGACCGGCAACGAGTAAGTTTGCCCTCGGCACAGCGAGTTCTTCGATATGACTGACGGCGGTACAGCTAAATCCTCATCACAGGCTCCCCTGTCAAGACAAGTGCTAGCGCAAAGTCACGCTCAAGACAAGTGTCCTATGTGAAACCTGCTCATAATAAAAGTCAAGACCGGAATTCTCTCCAGACTGGAGTCAGAATCAAAAGATACTCCTCAGTCCGGAGTATGAATCGAAAGACCAGGTTACTCGTCTCCTCACTCCCCATCAAAACTACCCCAAAGCACTCACTTAACCGCCTGCATAAGTGTTTCGTGCCAGTCACAAGATATCACAAGCTCAATGTCTCCCCTCTAACTCGTCTGCTCTACCCATCGGCCAATCCTAAAAAAGTTGCAATATTCATCTCTTTTCTGGAGTAGCAGCCAATCACTGATTCGCAAAATCCCGTTCAGGGAGTAGAGTACATTGTGCTCGCGGCTTGTTTTCTCCCCCCAGCCGCTTTAGGCTGCATGTTTTAAGTTTCCATCTAGCTCTAAAGTCAACAACACATTTATTATGGAGATCATTATCTGGATGCCTGAACGATATAGCTTGTCCGTCCAGTGGGCTTGATTAAACTAAGAAAAGTGCTTTTGTTTCCCAATGTAGACCACTTCAGAACCACCATAAATGTTGTATTCCTTCTAAAATTGTTTGGAAGACCTGAGGGTTCTAAAAAACCTCTGCAGGAAGAGGGATGACACCACCTGAGGGCTCCCTCAATAGTGTCCGGTCCACGTTGGACATGGAAAAGTGCTAATTTTTATTGTCGTCATCCCTATGACAAAGGGCCTTTATGACACTGTCGAAACGCATTGGCTGGGCGACCTAGATTTCTCGCGTGCCTCTGCCTCTGCTGTGGCTAGAGGCACCTAACAAGTAGGTCCGGGGAATCAGTTTTTCAACCTCTTCAGCTGGACGCGTTGTCTGCACGCCAGTACGATAAACTCTTGGGACAGCATTCTGTCCCTGGTAAGTGCTTTCAGATGTTCCTTTCCCTAGTAGCTGCACGTGGCTTCCAAACCCAAGACTTCCACTGCAAGATTTACTGTTAAGTGAGCAAACAGCAGGCTTCTTCTCAACTCCAGAAAATACTATTCGAAGAAGAGCCACCATAAAGATTTCGCATGTATGAACAATGTACAGTCATACACAAAAGTATCCGAACGACCTGAATTGCTTTTCGCCTGATTCGCATGCAACCGGCATAACGCAGCTGTCTAGAAGGTCATCTAATCGCTCCTTGGTACAGTCCTCTGACTATTGAAAATGGTTCCAACCAATCACCACTAGAAAACACTACTCTGTATCGCAGTAACTCATGATGTAAAGTAATACCACGATTCTACACATATTAGGGAACACCTTATCACAGATAAGACTATCCTTAAGGCTTGTAAGCTCACATTTATTACAATAAATGGCATACCTGAAATGTTACCACTCTCATTATTACGTCATATGGGTAATGCACGTAGTAAGTTCGTCGTATTCATGATTTCCTCTCCAAAGTAACATACAGTACTTATTATTTAACACAAAATGATATTAAAAATTTAAGTTATCCACGAGCAGCTAATTGAGAATATGTATGAACTTCAAATGACACGACGAACCGTCTCGTTCTGCATATGGATTCAAAGCCAGGTCAGGCAGACTAAGCAAAGATTTCGTGATTGACGCAAACTAAAAGTCATTCCTGATTAGGCATACAGAGTGTGATATACCTCGATTTTAGACAGTATCAGTTAGCAAATATCAACTTTAAATTACACAACACAAATATTTTTAACGGACAAGAATTCCTCCCCAGCATCTCCTGTCCCTGAAAGCGAACTACGAGAGATGTTAAATATTGCTTCTTCACAAGTAACTTACTTGAAATGCTGTCACGTAAAGCTTTGTGTTGGACAGGGATTCGAACCCAGAACCTAATCGGGTTGATATCGAAGCACTACCAACTGTGACATATCGAATTTTCTCGGCAGTAGCTAGCGGTTTTAACTGAAATGACGAGACGAAACATTAATTTTTTCCTTCCCAGGACTCCAACCCGGCACCTATCGCTGTTATATTCTAGAGAAAACGAACGTTAAATATGGGTTTGTTGCACCAGCAGCGACCGAATTTTTCTCCACCGGCAGCTCGGAATGACATCTTGAACTTTCAGTGATCTCGCAAACTGATCTGTGTCCCACTGGGAGTCAAAAACGTCAGATATCGTTAGTGTTGACAACGAATCAAAAAACATTAAAAATCAAAATTATTATCCACCAGCAGATAGGTGTTCTCACGCTAGAGCTTGAAAACACGTAATTAAATCTTTAGTGCCGTGCCAGGATTCGAACCCATTCACACGTAATATGTGGAGATGTTGAGGAACCTGCAGTTTTGAACAAACAACAAATTGTAGCCGAGCTGTATTGCCACGAAGGGATCAAATTCCGCGTTAAGGGCGGTCTGAATCGCATTCTCAGTTCAGAACCAATTTTATCGAGATACAGAAGCTCGGATAAAACATGAGTGACTCTACATAGCGTTTGTTTCGTCACTAGAAATAAATAACTAGTATAAGAAAGGTTACTGGTGATAGAGTTTCTACATGTCGCCACTCCAGACCTTATTGTGGCTCAACATAACGTCTACTTGGCAGAGAAGGAATATCGTCTTTAATGTGAATTTCAGACCACACTGCCTTTATACCTTCTTCACTTGGTGTAGTCAGAAGAGAATGGAATCTTTTTCTCTCTATCTAAATTCATTGACAGAAGTTGGAATCGAACCCAGACCATAGGTATAGAAACCTACCATCAGTCCAACAGACCACCAAACCCCCCTTTCAGTGACTCATTTTTCTATTGTAACGCCATTGCGCCACAGTGGATGAGAATTCTGACACGTAGGCTCCCTGTAGTAAATTGCAGCATGTTCAGTAAATTCATTTACTTGGTTGACCGAATCACCATGAACTAGCTGCCTCGGCTACCCAGTGCATACATTCGACTCTATTTTGTAATCACCGAAATAAAATCACGTAACTGCCACCTACACAGAACTGCCAACAGTGTAGGATGCAGAAATTTAAATAGAAAGTGTTCTTTTCCACTTGAGCTATTCTATTGCGCTATCTGTTTGTAAAAAACGTCGTGCAGCCCAAAAGAAAAGCTGTAACTGTTTCTCTCATTGTCAGAAGTCTAGACCCGGCCATTTGCGTTATCTCGCAGTGATGTGATATGCAGGAGTTCTGGAGGAATTGTTCTTCAGCTCTGATGCCGTTGGAGCTATGTGTCAGCTGGTAACGTGATGTTAAGTGTCGTACAATCATAGCTAAGATGTCGCGAGTTCGAATACATTTACTACCAAATTTTTTTTTAAAACGCAGGTCTGCTGTCTACTGAAGTTACCAATCTAATGGAACTTTGAACATAATTCCCTTCATTTATCAACCCAAAATAGTTGCATATGGAAAAAGGGCTCACTTCGACGAGACTTTGTTCTTTTCAGGTTTAATAGACAGCCAGGCAGCAGATGCATCTCGAAGCTTTTGTATTATGTATGGGGAGAGCGCATCGTACCCAAATACTTCAGAAAAGTATTTTCTACATTAGCTGTCGTGTGGTAGTGGCATTATATTCTTCTTCAAACATTGTTTGACAGCTTTAACTCAGAACAAGTTTTCTACATGCATATAATCAATAAACTGCATGTGCATCGTCAGACAGTTATAGATAACATCAGAGAATTCGCATATATCGTTGATGATTAATTTCGCTCTCATGTTTAATATTGTTTCAACAACACTAAAGGAAACCTTACGAAAACAGTGCACTGTATTATAAGAAATGAAATAAAACTACCCACGATAACCTTACGACGAAAGTCTGTTTTAATAAAACTGATTATGTGTACACAAGTATGCCTCTATCGACACGAATTAGTAAAATGCTACTCACTTAGATTTTGATTGGCTCTGTGTTTAATTGGTATGCTGTGTCATACTCAAGAGGTATGCAAATGTGGCATTTCATAAATATAGTTATGTATTTCTATAAACCCAAAATTTGCTTGTCAGCAGCGGAAAGAGACATTACCTGTTGTGCAGCATTGTAGGTTTTTCACCATTGCGTTATGAGCCGAAAGTATTTTCTTGCGATTTCCTTACTGAAGTTCGATCTGACCGCTTGTAGCTCTTTCACAGAAGGGGTAAAAACGTTGTAGTCAGTGTGACTGGAACTGTGAACCATAACAGACTCTTTTTCACAGGTCAGCTCGTTACCACAGAGCTGTCGAACAGGTATGTGTGTAAGCTTCCTCTTACGAGGCCAATAGTGGCCACAACTCACAAACCGCTGTTTAAAGGACGAAATTAGTTGCGATTTCCACATGCAACGACTTTCCTGAGCTGAAAACCGTAAGTTCACAATCTTTTGTTACACCTCAAGTGATAATAACTGAGATTATTCAATGGGAATGAGAGGTAAAATCAAGTGAACATTGAGGCTTAATTCCGCGCACACAAGGAAGTAACTCGTCGATCACAGAGTTGCCAAACATATGTTGCGTTGTTGCCAAATCTCAGTTACAGTAGCAGCAGGAAGAAGACGAACCAATGTGATCCTACAGCGGGCTGGGAAGTGACCATAGCTGGTGTCTCCAAGTCGCAGCTGCTACGGCCTGGAATACGTAATGCGACTGATTTGCATTTCTGTAACTAGGTTTAGGGAGTGGAGCGTAGTTACTAAAAATACTCAGAATTGACTGCAAATTGAGCATCATAAATCAGTAACTCTCATAGTTGTTTTTATATTTCTTTCGCAAGTGTACTCAAAATTAAGAAACTCATTTACAGGCATTCTTGTACCTCGCCAATAGTCGAGCACAACAAACAAATAGAAATAATGTGTGTGTGTGTGTGTGTTTTAAGGAACCATTTGCACTCGAGCACAGACAATATTTAATTTAGTTAACTTAGATGACATGTATCGATTTTTTAAGACAAGAGAAAGAAAAAATAAAGGAATTAATACCGCTCTCTTGTCACAGCCAGTAGGCATCAACTCACTCTTATGTCATTCGTTGTCCTAGAAGGTCGTAATATTTTTTGTGTGGCTCCACAGTTAGCCATATTGATATTTATTTGCAGAAAAGAGGCGCAGAATTAATAAGTCGCTCTCATTTGCGAATTATCTGCAATTATCTACTTAGAATTTTACATAAGTGTCACTTATATCGTAATGTATATGTTAAAATGAATATATGTTTTATTTAATCGTATGCTTTTCTTTGTTTTGGTAGTTTTAGTCACTCCATTGTCATGACTGAAGCTGAGGTCAGATATCAGACTTTGTCAACAAAAAATATGTAATGAGCCCTGGCTACGTTCCGTACATCTTCAGACGTGCGAAGCTCGATAAATTCACGGCGTAAATTTTAATCTCTCAATTACTTACTCATCCAAACAAACAAACAATAATTATTATTATTACAAAATTTTTATTATTACAAATTATTATTAGTACTTTATATTTTTATTTCTTAAACTGGCGACTATGTGCCAGGACTCATTATTGTATCTGTACTACAACTAATTGTTCTTTTTCATGTACATCCTGGCTGGCAACAACATTGTGACGAGAATATTGAAGAAAACGAATAAAATCTGAAGACAATTTGGACTGGAAACGCAATCTTCGCATCAAGACTACATGGACGGTAAGATGCAGCACTCGTGCATTAGTCCAGTCAAATAGTAGATATACCTTGCAAAAGGTGGGGTAGAAGAGTTTATTTTTTCAATTCGTTCATATGGTTGGAAAGATTAGAAAACCGAGTTTGCCAACGAAATTTCGCTTGGGAAAACTTTCTGCAGTCAAAAAACTTCGAAAATTTCGGACTTTCTTCAGTTTTTTCAAAATATATATCTCAGTTTCATTTGCTCCTATCGCTTTAACGTCTATTTTCTTTTTTAAAGAGCACAACATTCTTTACAAATTTGATTCTTGCCATTTTTTTCTACTCTCAATATCTAAGGCGCTACAGCGCCTCAAAAAATACCAATTTTTCAAATTTTGAGCATAGTGGCAATATACCTTATTTTTTAACACTGTTTTTTCAGTTTCTGTTTGTGTAGTATAAATACATTATACATCATGTTATAAGTTGGAATTTACCACGTCACTTTCAGGTATTCAATTTCTCTGTATGCAACATTAGGATTGCAGGGCACCCAACTCTTGTGATTCTTACATCACTACCTGAAGTTCACTATGGGCTACCTCAGCCCTGGTATTTGTAAAACTATAAATATAAAAATACATCATTAAGAGACATAAACACACACACACACACACACACACACACACACACACACACATGCACACAAAATAAATTGTCTCAGGAAACTGAACTATTATTAGCTACAATAGGCAACCTAATTATGTAGGTAATTATTCTTGTGTATAAAAGCCACACAGCTGACATTAAAAATAAGTAGCTTTATTACAATTAAAATGCATTGTCAGTTACTAAAAAATGTTGACAGTTATGGGTGTGTAATACTTGTAATGTCGCACTTAAGTGCCCTTGTGACAGATATGAGCATCACTTCCAACGTTTTGATGGGCCAGGTTCCTCAGTGTCACCAGAAATACCTTGAGTTATGGATTCAGGGTCTGTACCTAGAGTTGATCCCAGATTGACCTCTTCTTTAAACAGCGAGTCAGTCTCAGCAAGTTCGTTGGTTTCGTCAGCGGTTTCCTCAACATCCTCCATAACATCTTCTTCACTGTCTTCATTTAAAAATGTTGGCACGTTTTCACAGTTGACCCCAATACATTTCTTGCAAATTGAAGAACATTTCAAACCCGCTTTTCTGCAGGAGCACTCTCCGCCACAGTTCAGCTTGCATGATCATGAAACAATGTGAAGAAGTGCTTCAGGTGCTGGATCTTGGCTCATTATAACGGGTATTGGACCGTGGTCACTGTGATTCCAGCCCCATTTCTCAGGAGGTTCCCAGTTCCCGATACAACTTTGGACTTGTTGGTAAGTCCGCAACGAATGATGCTGTGCAGCATCTTCTGTAGGTGGCAACCGTGCAAGATTCAGTTTGCTTTTTGTGGCAGACTTGGCGTATAGCTGATACCGCAAATGGTTTAGTGCGTGGGAACTGCTGACACCTCTACTATACAATGCGATAGTAACCTGTTCTCGTGCAGTTATTATTTCCTCATGGGTAGCATGTGGTTTATTGAAGGTGCAAAGTGCTGAGGTTAGGTGTTCAGTTTTTGCAACAATATTGCAGCATAACAATAAATGAATAGCACCAGTTTGCTTTTGTTCTACAAACTAACTGGTGCTTTTTATTTATTATTACAATGTTGTTCTACCAAGAACCGATGGAAGATTCTGTTAATATAATATTGCAGCACTTAATTTTCCCTTGACCAAAAAAAGCAGATGTTGTATCACATCCGCTAAAGGCGTGAGTAAACAGAATATATTGACTGTCAAACTTGTAAGATGCAGTGGGAAACCACTTCGCTTCTGCATTTCCTCTTTCTGGCTTAAAGAAAAATAAGTTTTCAATGCCTTGCCCCAAACCGGTCATGAGCACAAGCAGGTCAACATCTTCTCCTACAATGACAACACTTCCAAAATCTTTGGTTCTTGAAATGGCAGATGTCACAATTATAACGTCAGCATCTTCTTGTGCCTGGTGCACTTCAATGCTACACTCCAGAAATTCCATTTTAAGAAGTGTGATCAAACGCATCTTGTTTCGTTCGTTGTACAAGAACTTGTCCTGAGGGACTTGGTTCACCATCTCTGATTCAACCACAACGTCAACCGATGAATGTTGTTTGGACCTACGAATCCTCTCAGCACTCTTTGTGCTACATTTGTCTCCCTCACATGGATACCCATCAAATAAAATAGCAAATTGAGATCCAAAATGACGTTGCAGGTAAGAAATATAGCTTTGGACTATTGACCTGAAGCAAACATTTCGAGTCCAAGTCACTTTGTGGATAAGGTACCCTCCATCAATGACAAAAAATTAACTCGGTCCACCTGACTTCACATCTTCCACTGGAACGAAGGCATTGTGGAATGAAGATTTTGTTCCTTTTCTCTTGCCTTTTTCTGAGAATAGGGACATTGGGTAAGGAGCAAGTTCATATTTCAGAAAGGCTTTTAACTCTTCTTCATTTTGTTTCATTAAACAAATCCTTTGGAAAAGAGTTAAAGGATAACAGGAGTAATTTTAGTTCTCCCAGCTTTTACAGAATTGAACGCAGAAAGGAGAGTCACAACTTTATCTTTTCTACGGAACTTTACATCGTGGAAATTGTCACCAACTATTCTTTGCTCGAAATTTGAAAAATTGGTATTTTCTGACGCGCTGTAGCCCCTTAGATCCTGGGAGTAGAAAAAAATGGTAAGAATCAAATGCGTAGAGAATTTTGTGCTCTTTAAAAAAGAAAATAGACGTCAAAGCTATAGGAGCAAATGAAACTGAGATATTTTGAAATAACTGAAAAAAGTCTGAAATTTTCGAAGTTTTTTGACTGCAGAAAGTTTTCCCAAGAGAAATTATGTTGGCGAAACTTAGTTTTCTAACCTTTCCAACAATATGAACGAGTTAAAAAAATAAAATCTTCTACCCCACCTTTTGCAAGGTACAGGCTTTTTTTCTGATAGTTTGTAAGACGTATGCATTGCCGGCGATGGGCGAGGCATGATAGAATCTCTGACCGGAAACAGTATGTAGTTAGTTGTTGCTCGTCGCGAGTCCGCGCCAGTCGGAGTTAGTCTTGAGTAGTCGGCATCAGTCGGCAGTGGTAGTCAGTAAGTAGTAGTCTTCAGTCCGTGCTAGTAAGCTGTAGTCTGCAGTAGTCGGCGCGTGCCTGCGCGTGTCGGCAGTGTGCTCTGGTTGGGACTCTGCAGGATGAGTATTGTTGTAGAAGGTAAAGAAGCAGCCTTACGCATATCTAATAATGTATGTTAATTGTCATTTAATTTGTTCCAAAAAAATGCTCCCAATAACAATTTTTATAATATAAAGTAACTTTTTAAGGCAAAGCATTCATTCCAATTTAAAGAATATTTCCAATGCATAATCGTTCCTTCCAACAACCAAAAAAAAAAAAAAAAAAAAAAATATACGCCAGCATTGCACGAAGCTGTGTCAAAAAAAATTTCTGCATAAGAGCAGATATATTTGCAGTTTTTATTGAGGTAAGAATTTTTGCTTTTTTTATTCAGAATACAGGGCCGAAGGGCAGCGCTGCTGTCCTCATAAAATTTACCAGGTTACTAATTTTTTTTATTATTTTGGTGTTTAGGAATTTTTCTGTTTCGAACTTAGCATTAAATGAGAAAAGAATTTTGTGGTAACATTAAATGTGAATGCATTTCTGAACGGAGACTATAAATGGGAAGCAATTTTGTTCAGAGGTTACATTAAAATTAATTTTTTTCAGAGGTTGTAATATTTTAAAAATTCATTTAATTATTATTTTTGTAGGGAGGTTACACTTGGTTCGTGGTTCATCATTTTCATTCTTGTACGTGTGGGGAGGTTACACTTGGCGACATCCGGCCAGGATCGTATTTCTTTGTGAATCTTCTAAGAAGTAGACATATATATCTGCTATTATTTACTTAAATGTAGTTTGCATCTGGCGCAACGCATTTACTAATTTGTCACTCTTTCTTTCACAGATCATCGGCAATTTGTTGATCTTTCTTGTAATTGTTTGTTGCATTTTTGCGTTGTCCTTGTTTCGTTTGTGCTTAATTTTGATTTATGAAAAATGCCGCGAAAAACCGTTAACAGTACATCGCGATGTACAATGAGTGAAATAGCCGACTCGAATAATTTGACCGATAATATTAGCGACACTCAGTGTGATGATGACAATCCCCTAATTGTAGACAACCAGTGTGTGCGGATTATTAGTAATGATTTTAATCCTAATGATCAGCAAACAAATTCAATTGTGTCCACTGTTAATATAACGACAATGGATGACGTGTCACGTTCTGTTACAATGAACGCTGCCCAGTTTGACACACCCGGTTTGCAAAATTTACGTAATGAGCAGACAATTATTTCTAACGAAAATGAACAATGTACTCAAAGCGCGACAGATTTATTTGATTCCGATTTAGTGACCAACAGTGCACATTCGACTGGCAGACCTTTTCAGGAATCACAGAATATCCAAATGAATACACAAAACGTGACAATTGCAGGTACGCCATTAAACAGCACAAAGAATACAGTAGCTAATTTTGACATGGATCGAGTCTTAGCATTAATGATACAACTTAACGAGAATCTCAGACAGGAATTTAATGAAAATTTCAAACAGCGGAATGAAATGCTAGATAACCATTTCAAACAACTTAATGAATCGTGCAGACAACTCAATGAAAAATATGACAGGTCGATCAAACAATTTAATGAAAGTTTCAAACTGTCGAACGAAAAACATGACAACCTTAACGAACAGAACAAACAAGTTAGGGAACAGATTACAGCTGTTACCATGCAACGTCACGACATGAAAGAACAATTATGTGAGGAAATTAAGGCTTGTGCTAGGAACAGTAGTGGAGAAGTTACATCTGTTGCACAAGAATTAAGTAATACAGATGCAGCGACCACAGAATCACTTAGAGATGAAATTAATGCAGTCGCAGAACAATGTTCTGAAAATGCGACACAGTTACACGACGAGTTTAATTCAAAGTCACCAGAACTTTCACACACTGTGGATACGGAAATCGGTAAGAAATGTGAACAACATAACAGCCAAATTGACGAACGTTTTAAAACGACAGAAATGAAAATTGTTTCAGTCAATAACACGTCACAGCATACGGCACATTCCGAACATTTGTCACACTCACACAGCCAGTATAACTTAAGTAATTTACAGAGACTACGTGACTTAAAATCCGAAAAGACACAGACAAACAGATTCTTATGTTATCGTGAACCTGTTCACAAATTCAGAGACGAGAATGTTAATTATAAGCAATTTTTATCCGTAAGAAAATCTAAGGAATTTACAAATGACAGAGCACAGGTATACGCTTTGAACTGGATACGTCGTTTTATTTTTGTACTTTCACCAGCTTGGCCTGTAACGCAGAAACTAGCTTTGAACTGGATACGACAGTTTGCTCTTGAATTTTTACCAACATTTCGTGTAATGCAGAAACTAGAATTAGCATGGATACAGCAATTTGCTTCTGAATTTTTAACGGCATTGCCTGTAACGCAGAAGCTAAAATTTATTTGCAGCGCGTAACGACCTCAGGGGATTCATTACGCTTTAATGAATATGTGCCGTAGCGTGCACAGGGCCCCGAGCCGTAGTAGTGCTGTTTCATCTTTAGATTTCTGCACTGCTGCCTTCTCTTCTACTATTCTTTATATCTATCAAAACAGATCTTGAACTATCGCCCCGTCTATGTGTAAGAATGTGTAAAGAAAACCCGATAAGACAAGTTTTACCGAAAATGACAATTTTATTATTATACGTTCCCGAAATGACAAGAACTACCAGCGTAATGTTAATATCAGACAAAAATTTAATCATCAGTATGTGTAAAACTTTCAGTAGTCGCAAACATATTTTTTGGTAACAATAGAGGTTTTTCACTGCAATAGCAACAAAACCAGCTGGTTAGCATACCTAACCAACAATGCAGTCTGCAAGGTCAACCAAGCTTTGAAGTTTCGCCGCCTACATGTATAGCGTCAGCTCCAACAAATAGTAACGCACAGCAACAAGGAAATCAGTACGTACAGAAAACACATCATTTTAATTCTTATCGCAATGCACCATATAGAAATGACTATCATGACAGACGTAAAAGTAATGAGCACAATTTTCAGCGTACGTTTAATAACAGTCGGTCTTATCAGTAGCAAAATCATCCGCAACAACATATTATCATGAATGAACCAGACAAGAGGTATTATCCCGAACGTAATACGTCAGGAAGAAATAACAGAACCGTACAAATAGTTGAAATCCCACAGCATCCTCCTGAAAATAATAGTGCGTCAGATAGAATTTGACTAGATACAGTACAGGTTGCATCTTCCAGCAACGCAAGCAATACTTTTGACAGAGAATGTTCTTCACGAAAATGTTATTACTTTTGACGACATCTGAGACACACTTTTACACGAAAAACCAATAGTCTGAATTTGTCTATCAGAAACAAGCTTTGTTGAATGCACAAATTTTTGAGGAAATTGAAGAAGATGGCACTACAGTAATTAAAAACATAGCCTTCGCGAGTAGCATTCTGTCACCTGCTGAACGCAATTATTCTGTTACAGAACTTGAAACATTATGTGTTGTATGGGCATTTACGAGATTTCGGCATTTTCTTTGTGGAAGACATACCACCGTTTACACAGACCATAGAGCTATACAGTTTTTACTTTCGGATAAATTTACACACGACAGATTAAGTAGATGGAAACTTTATTTGCAGGAACTTAATTTTACAATAGTTCACATTCCCGGTACACAAAATGTTGTAGCAGACCCATTATCCCGTTCTATCAGCAACAATCAGCCAGACATCGCAACCAACTTCTGCAAAGCAAATTTCAGCGTCATGTACATTCAACAAGTTGCATTTGAAAATTTCATTTCGTCGTCACTACAAGACATAGCACAAGAGCAGAGTAAAGACAACGTTCGGAAAGAAATTAAACACCTTTGGCAAGATAGAAATGATGTTACCATTAGAAACCATTACACTGTACGCAATGACATTCTGTTTCGCCGCTCTCACCCTGACAGCAACAATTGGTTACTATGCATTCCAGACGAACTTGCTAACAAATTAATCTGGTATACTCAATTAAGTTACACACATTACGGAGCCAGAAATGTTTTCTTATACTGAGACAGAACTGTTATTTTACCAACATGGAGAAACGTATTCGACGAGTTTTAGTGTCATGTAAAATCTGCCAGAAGGCTAAGTTAGTTACGA
The DNA here is from genome assembly GCF_021461385.2 of Schistocerca piceifrons. Taxonomy (NCBI): domain Eukaryota; kingdom Metazoa; phylum Arthropoda; class Insecta; order Orthoptera; family Acrididae; genus Schistocerca; species Schistocerca piceifrons. Next base: position 356,809,082 of record NC_060141.1, on the reverse strand, counting down.
CTTCACATATTCCACCATTACATCCCATTGTACCTGTTAAATTGAGACACATGGCCGCTGTAGATATTTTTGGTCCGATTCCCAGAACTAATAGAGGTTTTTGCTACATCTTTGTCGCTGTTGAACTCACTTCAAAATTTGTTACCTTCACTCCGTTACGCAAAGCTACTGCTAAGACTGTTTCGAAAGCATTTGTAAAACATTTTCTATTTCATGTAGGGCATGTATTGAAAGTAATTTCCGACAATGGACCACAATTTCGATCTGCTATATGGACACGTATGTTACGAGCTAGAAACATTTCTCCCATCTATATATCCAGGTACCATGCTTCTTCGGACCCTTGTGAACGATTAATGAAAGAAATTGGTAAACTGTGTAGAATATACTGCCATAAAAAACATATTGATTGGGACACACTCATACTCTCATTCCAGGATGTAATTAATTCCACACCAAATGAATATACTATGCTATCTCCGTCTGTTATACAGAAAAATGCTGAACCACCTAACAAAATTAAAGAATTAGTAACCTTTCCTACATCTCGTCGACTACGACACCATGAAATAATTGACATTGCGCTGAACAACATCAAACGTGCCGCAGAGCGCCGGAGAAGACAGCAAAAACAGGTTTGTATACGCCGTGACTTTCACATTGGACAGAAGATATTAGTACGCACACATTATTTATCCAACAGAGGAAAAAGTACATGTAGTAAATTTGAGCTTCTATACGCAGGTCCATATCGAAATCGCAGCATTCCTCACCCCAATGTAGTACACGTCGAAACTTTGAGATGCAGAAAAACCAAAGGGAATCACCACGTCTCCAACGTCAAACCTTTTACTGAATGAATATACTTTACGATTTATCACACTGTAATGCCATTTCCTAATTTTTTTATGACCACTTATGCAATTATATTCACATGAACACTTACTGATGATTATCGTATTTTTTCTTGGCAAGTGCCGGCAAGGTAAGATTAGCAGGTCGCTCTTCTTGTCGTTACACATCAGACCGCGCACATTTTCCATTTTTTATGTATGTATGATTTTTCCTGTCTTGTTTGTATGCACTATGAAATATTTAAGATGTAACAAACACCAGTTGACTTTGACATTTTGCCTTATGATATCTCAACATCGTGACTATTTTTACATTTTTTTTGCTGCTACATTGTGATACTCTGTGTACATTTTTGCATCTGAACACTGTCTATGTTTTTGATATATTTCGTTTTCTATCATGCTATGCTGTATGCTCAATTATGTTACTATAAACCAGTTTTTATTTAGTGGGATATGATTTAAATGCAAGACATTAATCTTTGTTCATCATTTTCAGAAAGAAATAACGTGTAAAAGAAATAAATTAAACAGAAATGGGAATTTCACCTTCGCAATGAACGAAAGAAGATGCAATCGTCACGAAGAGTAAATGGATCAGAATTAACAAGCATTAACAAGAATATACTATACACATCGTATGATAGCAGTCTTAACTAATTTTTTCTTTCAGAATACGAGGCGATTGATGCAGACTCTCAGACAGAACTACACATCTTAGTTTTAGAGATGAAATATGCTAGAAATAAGGAATAGTTGTATAATGAATAATGAAGTGACATTTTTGCAGATGATAATGAATGATGATGAATGATGATGAAGAGTATGCTACTATGGAAAACGAAGTTTTTCTTTACAGGTGATGATAATAATGGAGTTATTGTGATATGAATTATGAAGTTTTTCTTTGCAGGTGATGAAGTTTTTCTTTGCAGATGAGGATAATGTTGAAGCTTATGTATTTATGCTATGTAGTTATTTAAGTATTTGTTGCAGTTCGTTTTGACAGTATGTCTTATGTCGCATGGTATGATGACTGAAGGTTTTGGAAAGGACAGCTAGAGAACATATATATTTAATACACATTTCATTACCTGTTAATTCGAAGTCCACTACTTTTCAGCATAATATGCGTTTCTTCTTTCAGTTTAATAATCCATTTTGTATTTTTTTCGCAGGAGAAATTATTCATGAAATTAATGTGCTATAAGCAGTTGGTCATTAAACCTGTGTCATTCATAAATGTGATCACATATACTCTATTGGTTTCATAACCTTGCTACAGCTGACTCATGCCGAATGACGTTACACATCTTCATTTGCAGCAATAACTCAAAAGCAAATATTGTTATGCCCCAGTAATTAATTATCGATCCCAATGCAATGCATTGCTAGCACAAAAAAAAATTAAATAATAGTTACAGTATGTTACATTTTCATTATGTCCTATGTCACTCGAATGATCAGTTCTGAGTAATATGTCACTTGAATGATGAGTTCTGAGTAATGTTTTGTAGTCACAGACCTTGAATAATAGTTACAGTATGTTACATTTTCATTATGTTCTATGTCACTGGAATGATCAGTTCTGAGTAATATGTCATTTGAATGATGAATTCTGAGTAATACTGAATAATGTTTTCTAGTCACAGACCTTGAATAATAGTTACAGTATGTTACATTTTCATTATGTCCTATGTCACTGGAATGATCAGTTCTGAGTAATACTGAATGATGACACATGCATTAATGCTATTCCAATAATTAACTAATGTTTTGAATGATGATTTCTGAATAATACTGAACAAGGTTTTATAAAAATAGAGGAATACTCTGTAACTGGCCAACGAGTGCCAATAATTATTTTTAAATATGTCGTATGTCACTTGAATGATGAAAAATGTTTTGTACTATTCAGTACTTGCTATATGTTTTGTAACTGGCCAATGAGTGCCAATGATTACTATAACTAAGTGAATTATGTTAATACTATGCCATTCATTAGCTCCTGTTTTGAATTATGACTTCTGATGGTTTGTAACTGGCCAATGAGTGCCAATCTTCTCTGTAAACATATTACTTATGAACATTATTCTGTAATACTTCTTACATGGTACAGAAATGTTCAGTAACTGGGCGATGAGTGCCGCCAATTACTCATATCAGCTGTTAGACTAGTGTAATTCCCAATGAAGACTAGTATCTGACTTAATGTCCTTCACCTTCTGACCTAATTACCAGAAATACTGCAATATCCGCTTGTCCTGTCTATCCTCATGATCATGGAGCACTATATTTCGTTTTTGTTCTAATTCTACGTTGGTGTACCTTACAAGAACGTGGTGTTGACACGATATGCTGTCCACAACCTTGAGCGATGGAGATGTTATTATGGTCCCACTGTTTGGTGTACCTAATGTACTACCAAAATCATAACATGGAATATTATTACGACATTTCAGTGTCTTCGCTACACTGATTAATACTTCAAGGAAAAGAACTTCAGATTGTCTCACTTGGTGTTGTGCTTCTGTAGAAAGATATGGACTTTCAGTGCAGCTGCGTGCAACCTAATGTGCTACAACCATGATGCAATCTTTCCCTTTCCTATCCTGGTTGTCGTAAAATAGTATAAAAAGTATATACTGTGTGTGTGCACTTTTGTCATTTTGTTAACATATTTTGTATTCATTGCATATACATTTTGTGATTTGCTAATATGTTATGAACTACAGTGCGTGTGCACTTTATGTCGTTTGTTAATATGATTTTTACTCATTCCATATACATTTTGTCTTTGCTTGATATGTTCTGTACTCAGTGCATGTGCACTATATATTATTTCATGTTCTGCACTTACATATATGTATATATTCTGTGATTGTAAACTTTGTTAATTAAGAAAAATTTGTTGCTCATGGCAAGTCCAATTGACTCATCATCACTGCCAAATTTTTGCCCCCCCAGTGGAGGGTTATGTAAGACGTATGCATTGCAGGCGATGGGCGAGGCATGGCAGAATCTCTGACCAGAGAGCAGTATGTAGTTAGTTGTTGCTTGTCCCGAGTCCGCGCCAGTCGGAGTTAGTCTTGAGTAGTCGGCATCAGTCGGCAGGAGTAGTCAGTAAGTAACAGTCTTCAGTCCGTGCTAGTAAGCTGTAGTCTGCAGTAGTCGGCGCGTGCCTGCGCGTGTCGGCAGTCTGCTCTGGTCGGGACTCTGCAGGATGAGTATTGTTGTAGAAGGTAAAGAAGCAGCCTTGCGCATATCTAATAATGTATGTTAATTGTCATTTAATTTGTTCCAAAAAAAATGCCCCCAATAATAATTTTTATATTATAAAGTGACATTTTAAAGAAAAGCATTCTTTTCAATTTAAAGAATATTTCCAATGCATGATCATTCCTTCCAACAATAAAAAAATATATATATACGCCAGCATTGCAAGAAGCTGTGTCAAAAAAAATTTCTACGTAAGAGCAGATACATTTGCAGTTTTTATTGAGGTAAGAATTTTTGCTTTTTTTATTCAGAATACAGGGCCAAAGGGCAGCGCTGCTGTCCTCATAAAATTTACCAGTTTACTAATTTTTTTTATTATTTTGGTGTTTAGGAATTTTTCTGTTTCGAACTTAACATTAAATGAGAAAAGAATTTTGTGGGAACATTAAATGTGAACGCATTTCTGAACGGAGACTATAAATGGGAAGCAATTTTGTTCAGAGGTTACATTAAAATTAATTTTGTTCAGAGGTTGCAATATTTTAAAAATTCATTTAATTAATATTTTTGTAGGGAGCTTACACTTGGTTCGTGATTCATCATTTTCATTCTTGTACGTGTGAGTAGGTTACAAGTTTCACTGGACTACATCCACAATTGATTCCAAGCACATTTTTCATGCAAAATTATTTTCTCAGCATTAAATTCAATATTCAGCTTCCATTCAGTAATTTTTTCCAAATTCCGCGAAATCTCATTATTCAGACGATTACATTCCGATCCAACAATACGCAGTTACAGTGCACAATATGGCCGACATTGTACAAGATTCAAGCAACATGGCTAGTCACCATTAACACGTATGCTACTTTCGATCTTTAAAGTCATCTCTCAATCATTCTCAGTCATTTAAACTAACACACAGGCGGTATATTTTCACATTACGCGTTTAAACAATTTTTTTTCTTGCACACAATTTAGTGACGATATGGTAAAAACTCGAGACCAGTACACAATGGGAACAACAATCAAGTAATGCAAACGTGGATACACAGACACATTCAGACACAGAAATTAATGCAGACACGCAAACACATCAAAATAACCCGATACACACACACACACAAACGCCGAAAGGAGCAATTCAGAACCAAACCTGAGAGACCACGTCACGTCTAATGACGCGGCGGGGGCAAGCTCATTTTGCAATCAAAATTTTGCCGCTATACTGAATTCAATTTCGGAAGGCATATCCAATATTAAGCAAGATAATGACGAAAAATTCACACAATTAATGACAGACAATGCAGCCTTCAGAAATGAGATAAAATCAGTTTTCGCCACACTGACTCAAAAGGTAGATGAAATTAATACACGTCTTTCCAAATAGGTCGACGATCTTACGGAAAAATTTGACAATTTAGAGTTATGACAAAGCGACAATGCCAATCGCATCCATGAATTGACAAAAACCTGTGAAACTACTAATTGCAAATTAGAATCAAACACGCACGCATGTGACGAAATCAATTTAAAGGTGAACACTATAGAAACAAATGTAGCTGACATTCACAAACAGATTCACAAAACAATACAGATAGAGGCTGAACCCCATTTGTCTCGCATTAATTCGCAATTTAAAGAATGGACAGCACACAAAGACCAAATTTTTGAAGAATGTATACAAAACAAATTGCCACATATTGTGCACGATTCTGTAGTGGAATACATGAACAACAATAGACAAGTAATCGATGACGATATCCAAACAAAGACAACTCAGTGTCAAGCACAACAAAATAGTACACTTACTAAACATTTTAACGCACACAGAAGAAAATCTCGATTCGGAAATGAACATATGTACACACTCGAATTTCAACACTCAAATACACAATACACTGACGCGCATAGCAACAAATACCCATCACCCGAAATACAATACAATTATCATTTTGATGAAGAACCATGTACACACAGGGAAGAATTCTATGATTACACGGAAAGAAACAGGCGAACACATAACAAAGAAGAAGAAAGTCTATTCAAGCACCGTAAATTCCAACCTTTTATACCAGGCAAAAACACTGTACACCCTATCATCTTCTTAAAAGCTTTTAGGAACGCATTCCCACGTTCGTGGAGCGACCACAAACGCATTGCACACGCTGTGTATTACATTCAAGGGGACGCTGCTGTCTGGGCTTACCATGAAAGCGACAGATGTGTAACATACGAGCAGTTTGAACGCGCCTTCTTGAATAAGTTTTGGTCACCCACTGTGCAGGAACTTATCCGCAAACAAGTCACTGAACCCGAACACTTCAATCCTAAAAACGGCAATTTGCGCCGATATTTCGAGAAGTACCTAAACATGATACACTTCCTTAATGAACCAGTGAAACCAAAAGATGTGATCCGATCACTGAAAGCAAGACTTCCTGTTAATATTAAAGAGAACTTACTGTCCTTACCGGACGACGATCCTGAATAGTTTTTGGAAAAGTTAGATACTCTTGATTTACTGTATGAAGAGCGAGAACCAACACACAACTCACGCACTAGGAATCGACATGTCTACATTGCTAATTACCAAACGCGCAGCAAAATTCGCAACGCACAGTAAACATGCAAAACAATCACCAAAACTCACAGATGCATAGAAACAACAACTGTAACTACACACAGGGAGAACGAAGAAACGACAATTTTAATTCAAGAAGGAATAACGGAAACAACAACGGACACAAAGCCAAACGGAAACACTGGCAAAGAAACAACACAGATTACACAAGAAATGGACCACCTGCACCGCACTTTAACCAGAACAACAACCAGTATTATATGAGACAGTGGCAAACACAGCAACCGCCACCACAAAATCATATTCCGATGTCACAAGGGAATTTTGCATAAACAAGCAACACAAACCAACAAATGACATCAGCCAACCGAAAACAGACAGGCGATTGGCAAAGACAGTATGCTAATGTTATTGAGGTAGCTAATGAAACTACAACTACACTTACCAATGACCAGACAAACCAGGTAAACTAGAATCAGTCATTACTGAGCCCCAGGTTGTGACTGAGGAACATTTGGGGGGCAACTTCAATTTAGAACCTATGTTTGAATATGCACTTCCTAGTAAAACTGTGAAACAAGAAAAATTAACATTTACACAACAAGAATTGCCTACACTATTCTTAAGATATAATGAAAGTGGAAACTTAGCTGATGATCTGATAAATGACAACACACAATCTCACAATGCAAAGAAGAGATTTGTACTGTCTTCCACCTCAGGCAGTGTAGGATGTATACCTACTAACATATTTATTGATACAGGGGCTGCTGTCAGTGTGATTTCTCACAATTTTTATACTATGATGAAGAAAACTTCTAAGGTACCAGAGTTCCCACTTCAAAACTGTTTAATATTAACTGCATTAGGTAATAAGTCAAGTAAAGTTAATAAGCAGGTATTTGTGACTGTTAATATGGGAAATGGAATCGTACAATGGTCTCTCCTAGTTGTCCAAAACCTTGCTGCCAATTGAATAGTGGGCATTGACTTTCTTTGCGAGAAGAACTGCACTATAGACTTCTCCAAAGGCATTTGTTACTTTAAGTATGAAGGCAGAGACATAGTTTTGAACTTGGACACTCGACTAGTAGACGGTAACAAGCACTGTTCTGGCTACAAGATACAGATTATACGTGAGACTGACGTAGATTCCACACAACAATCTGTATCACACAGTGAGGTAGTGAATGATGTACTTACACAAATTAATTCTAAGTTATCAGAATGTGATGCTATTAATGAAGAGGAGAGATCCCAGCTTAAACGTATTTTACTTAAGAATAAGGATGTTTTCACTAGTAAGCCAGGAAGGATCAACACATATACGTATACAATTGAAGACAAGGCTCACCAAATCTATTACCACAAGTCATACAATGTACCTGTAGCTCTGCGACCTGCGGTTTGGGACGAACTAAAGAAAATGATTACATGGAATATCATAGAACCATCAACATCTCCGTATTGTAGCCCTTTGCATGTAGTGAAAAGACACAATGGAAGTATCAGGTTTGGGACGAACTAAAGAAAATGATTACATGGAATATTATAGAACCATCAACATCTCCATATTGTAGCCCTTTGCATGTAGTGAAAAGACACAATGGAAGTATCAGGTTAGTATTAGATGCAAGAGCTATCAACCAAATTATCTTACCTGTGAGAACACAACCAGAGAATCTTGATGAACAACTTCAGAAATTCTTGCATGTAAAATATTTCTCTACAATAGACCTTAAAAATTCGTTTTGGCAGGTACCAATAAGCAAAGAATCCAGAAAATATACAGCCTTTATGTTTGGTGGCAGAACTTATCAATTTTGTGTATTACCATTTGCCCTAAATGTAAGCTCAGGAGTATTCATTACTGCACTAAACTCTGTACTCGGTGGTGACTTACTAGAAACTGTTACACACTATGTAGATGACATACTGATTGCCTCACAAACATGGAAGGAACACACTGATACCCAGAACACTTTACTTTGCAGATTCACACAAGCTGGAATCACTGCCAATCTTTGTAAATCTAGATTTGCTTGTTCTGAGATCAAATACCTAGGACACATCATCAACACACAAGGCATTAAACCTGACCCTTCAAAATTAGATGCTATCAGACATTTCCCCAGTCCCACTACAAAGAAACAGTTAAAATCATTTCTCGGTCTATGCTAATTTTTCAGACGATTCATACCTAAACAGTTACTCAATAGCAGATACTTATTAAACTTATTAAAGAAGAACCAGATATGGATTTGGAACGAAGACTGTGAAAATGACTTTACTAAAATCAAAGAAGCCTTAGTAATTTCTAACATGCTGGAACATCCAGACTTCAATTTGAACTTTTGTATTGCTTGTGATGCATCAAACATTGGTTTGGGATGTTGTTTATTTCAACTTGTTAAAACAGAAACTTCAGAACATATTAAGATCATTGGTTTTGCCAGTCGGACTTTAATGGAATGTGAAAGATCTTACTCCACCACAGAATTGGAAACATTATCTATTGTATAGGCATTTAAAAGGTTTAACTATTATCTGTATGGAAGACACACCATTATATACACTGATCATCAAGCACTTACCTTCATTTTGACATGTAAACTCATTCATCCTAGACTTACGATGGGCACTTGCATTACAAAATTACTCTTTTGAAATCAAGCACATCAAGGGAAGTACTCATTGCAATTACTGAACAAGCTGACATTAGAAATAAGAACTATGGTGCTAATCTTAAGAGACGGCAAAACTTTACGATAGGCATGCAAGTTCTACTTAAGACCCACTAAAAATCGTCATCACCTCTAAAACGTAATGTTAAGTGGCGTCCATTATATGAAGGTCCTTACACAATTATTGATATACCACACCCTGGAGCATATCTTCTACAAAACCCCAAGAATAAGAGAATTTTAGGTTTGTACCCTCACAAAGATTTGAAAACTTTTAGCCCTGAGCAGAGTATCCTGTTACAACAACAAGGTAAGTCACATCTGGTACTTCAAACTGGAAGAAGAAGATATAAGCTATAATCTTGAGTATCTACATTTTACAGCACCAGCAATAACAGCAGCAGCAAGAAGATAAGACACAGGAAGAACTAACAATTTTCATGCAAACACAGCTACTGATTATATTTATTAATACCCTGCAGAGAAGCCGACAGACTAAATGACCGGAGACAATTTCTGCCCTGAACCTGACATATTAATTGGCATGACAGACACTTGATATGCTATTCACACTCACACTCACACCACAATCCACATAAACACAACATGCACAAAAAGCACTCTGCAGGAAGTGACAAATGAGATTAATTGAGCAAGGCTATATACTTTATTTTATTTGTAAATGATACTTTGTGCATGTGCTAATTTGGAATTGATTGTGGATGTGACGTGTTGTGTCTTATTGTAATCATGACTTTTCAGGACAGATCATCTCCAAGATGTTTTCTAACCTACTATGAGAGTTTATGTTGCAGGCAACATTTAATGAGGAAGAACACTTCTTGTGTAGTACTGATGTAAAGGAAAATATACTTAAAATGAAAACTTTATTAAAAAATTAAAAAAAAAAACAAAAAAAACACAGAACCTATAAGATAATTTTTTCTATATCTGACCCAAATGTATTTGTAAATATCTAGTTTAATGCAATTGAAAATGTAAAATATGTATAGCCTATGTATTACCAAATATAAATGTATAGGTACATGTTTCACAGAAAATTTTTTATATCTATGTAAACATGTAATAGAAAACTGTACTCAAAGTGAAGTGATATTTGTTATGTTTTGTGCTCTCTGTTGTGAACGAACATTTTGTTTTGCAACAAACAATGTATGAACAAGTTGTGTGCAAATTTAAAAAAAGAAAAAAAAAACGGTTCACTGCGCTCATGATGGGACACTATAGGTGACGTGACTCTGAGCTAGAACTTATGGTCAGCGACTAAGTGTAAGGTCAATGAGTTGGATGTGAGTTTTGCAACTGTGAAATACTTTCCTGCATTATAGAACCGAATATTAAATATGAACTAATACTGCGAAAATTTTGTACTTGGATAGCTTAGAATTAAAATCTTTCTGTTTATTTCATACAAAATAATTGATTTTCTAAAACATTGACTGTCATACGCAACTAAAAACAGGTCATGCCGATCAAATCGTATGGAAGAACTGACAGCGACGTACACCGGAAGGCAGTAACATCTCTTGCCTTTTGGTTTGGCAGTACTCGACAGCCATTTCTAGGCGCAAGTAAATGAAGAAAGGCAGCACGTTTTTGTTATCAAGTAACATCTTCACCAATTACTTTAGTTTTAATGTAATCTACGACTAATTGCTGATGTTTGATATTAACATGAAAAGGATTCCGTAGACAGGGAAAGAACCTGTTCTTGGGAAACTACTTCTATTGTGACCAAAAGGCATTAAATGATCTTCAAGCACGTGTGTTCCAGCAGCGGTATGAATAAAATGATAGTAATAATGACGGTAATAATCGAATTATCCGGTAACTTCACATTTCACATTGGATTTTCTCGAACTAAGAAATTTGCTCGATTTGTGAAAATTCAAAATGGCTTAACTTCCAGCCTATGATGCCTAGAAGAGTCTTTACATTTTGCTGACATGAGAGTAGCATAATCTCCGCGTCAGAAGCTTACTTCTACTTAACCATTTAATACACTCGCATCTTCTCCACCGCGACTAATGATGTAAGCCAAGCACATCATTCGTTTCAGCACACTCTTGAGGCTGGGAAATGGGACCACAATGGTCTGATGGAATGAATTATCACAGGTGCACTGCGTGGGTTCAGGAATTTTCTTTTACAAGGCAGAAACAGATTTATTTTACCTCTGGCAACCTCAAGAGAAAGACGTTATAATCCATAATCCCCATTAAATATCACATTCCTTTATTACCAATTGGGCAGAGCCGGTTTACGTTGGGAAATGACATAGTGGAAGTCATAGCAAACAGAAATACAGTCGCCAGTAAGCTCACTTACATTAGAAAATTTTATTTTATTTGATGAACCGATAGCCATTTAAAGGAACAGGTCTCTTTTTTTACTTGTACTTGATTGAACTAGAGACGTTGAAAAATTTGGTGCTGGACTGTGATTCGAATTTATATCTCCTCTTTCGAGGATCTGAATCTCTCAGAACAGTATAGTTCAATCATTTCGTTCCTTTTCCCAAGACTGCAATCTTCTCTAGGTCTCCTCCAAAGGATCCAGTACAAAAATATTCATAATTTCATTTCAAGCCCTTTCAACCTTTGTATCCTTATTTAAGATTCAAACACCTAACAGCTCGTAAGAAAAACCGATACGCAACATTTGATTTTTCTTGGTTAACAATCCGATTAGGTGTTGGGTTCATGTCTCCGTCACAGAACTTCACGTCTTTCACTTCATCTCTAAATGCATGCACACTTTGTTACTTCAGAATGGAGGTATATCAGACATCTTTCGTGGTTAGCTAACAGGGACGAAAGGGTCATGATTGGGGTCCCGGTTTATTACAAAAATTGTTGTCTTTTATTTTCAAGTTTAGATTTGGTTACTGGTATTGGCAAAAATTTCGGTACTTCATGACTCTCCATGGATAGTCATCAATATGATGTGATTAGATTAGATTAGATTAATTCTTGTTCCATAGATCATGAATACAATATTTCGTAATGATGTGGAACGTGTCATTTTAAATGAAAGATTTCTTCACATATCATGATTCAATTTCTTTATAACAATTTTTTACACACACACACTCTCTCTCTCTCTCATTCATTTTTATTTCGCTCTCTCTCACTCTCTCTCTCTCTCTCTCTCTCTCTCTCTGTCTCACACACACGCACACACACACACACACACACACACACACACACACACACACATTATTTTTATTTATTTGTTGTGCTCGACTATCGGCGAGGTACGAAAACGCCTGTGAATGAGTTTCTTAATTTTGAGTACACCTGCGAAAGAAATATAAAAACAACTATGAGAGTTACTGATTTATGATGCTCAATTTGCAGTCAATTCTGAGTATTTTTAGTAACTACGCTCCACTCCCTAAACCTAGTTACAGAAATGCGAATCAGTCGCATTACGTATTCCAGGCCGTAGCAGCTGCGACTTGGAGACACCAGCTATGGTCACTTCCCAGCCCGCTGTAGGATCACATTGGTTCGTCTTCTTCCTGCTGCTACTGTAACTGAGATCTGGCAACAAGGCAACGTATGTTTGGCAACTCTGTGATCGCCGAGTTACTTCCTTGTGTGCGCGGAATTAAGCCTCAATGTTCACTTGATTTTACCTCTCATTTCCATTGAATAATCTCAGTTATTATCACTTGAGGTGTAACAAAAGATTGTGAACTTACGGTTTTCAGCCCAGGAAAGTCGTTGCATGTGGAAATCGCAACTAATTTCGACCTTTAAACAGCGGTTTGTGAGTTGTAGCCACTATTGGCCTCGTAAGAGGAAGCTTACACACATACCTGATCGACAGCTCTGTGGTAACGTGCTGACCTGTGAAAAAGAGTCTGTTATGGTTCACAGTTCCAGTCACACTGACTACAACGTTTTTACCCCTTCTGTGAAAGAGCTACAAGCGGTCAGATCGAACTTCAGTAAAGAAATCGCAAGAAAATACTTTCGGCTCATAACGCAGTGGTGAAAAACCTACAATGCTGCACAACGGGTAATGTCTCTTTCCGCTGCTGACAAGCAAATTTTGGGTTTATAGAAATACATAACTATATTTATGAAATGCCACATTTGCATACCTCTTGAGTATGACACAGCATACCAATTAAACACAGACCCAATCAAAATCTAAGTGAGTAGTATTTTACTAATTCGTGTCGATAGAGGCATGCTTGTGTACAGATACTCAGTTTTATTAAAACAGACTTTCGTCGTAAGGTTATCGTGGGTGGTTTTATTTCATTTCTTGCAATATAGTGCACAGTTTTCGTAAGATTTACTTTAGTGTTGTTGAAACAACATTAAACATGAGAGCGAAATTAATCATCAACGATATACGCGAATTCTCTGATGTTATCTATAACTGTCTGACGATGCACATGCAGTTTATTGATTATATGCATGTAGAAAACTTGTTCTGAGTTAAAGCTGTCAAACAATGTTTGAAGAAGAATAAAATGTCACTACCACACGACAGCTAATGTAGAAAATAATTTTCTGAAGTATTTGGATACGATGCGCTCTCCCCATTGATAATACAAAAGCTTCGAGATGCATCCTCTGCCTGGCTGTCTATTAAACCTGAAAAGAACAAAATGTCACAGAAGTTAGCACTTTTTTCACATGCGACTATTTTGGGTTGAGAGGTGAAGGGAATTATGTTGAAAGTTCCATTACATTGGTAACTTCAGCAGACAGCAGAACTGCGTTTTAAAAAAATTTAGTAGTAAATGTATTCGAACGCGCGACATCATATCTATGGTCACGACACTTAGCATTACGCTACTAGCTGACACATAGCTCCAACAGTCCAGAGCTGAAGAACAATTCCTCCAGAACTCCTACATACCACAGCGCTGCGAGATAATGCAAATGGCCTGGTCTAGACTTCTGACAATGAGAGAAACAGTTACAGCTTTTCTTTTGCGCTGCACGACGTTTTTTACAAACAGATAGAGCAATAGAATAGCTCAAGTGGATAGGAACACTTTCTATTTAAATTTCGGCATCCTACACTGTTGGCAGTTCTGTGTAGGTGGCAGTTACGTGATTTTATTTCGGTGATTACAAAATAGAGTCGAATGTATGCACTGGGTAGCCGAGGCAGCTAGTTCATGGTGATTCGGTCAACCAAGTAAATGAATTTACTGAACATGCTGCAATTTACTACAGGGAGCCTGTGTGTCAGAATTCTCATCCACTGTGGCGCAATGGCGTTACAGTAGAAAAATGAGTCAGTGAAAGGGGGGTTTGGTGGTCTGTTGGACTGATGGTAGGTTTCTATACCTATGGTCTGGGTTCGATTCCAACTTCTGTCAATGAATTTAGATAGAGAGAAAAAGATTCCATTCTCTTCTGACTACACCAAGTGAAGAAGATATAAAGGCAGTGTGGTCTGAAATTCACATTAAAGACGATATTCCTTCTCTGCCAAGTAGACGTTAGGTTGAAACACAATCAAGTCTGGAGTGGCGACATGTAGAAACTCTATCACCAGTAACCTTTCTTATACTAGTTATTTATTTCTAGTGACGAAACAAACGCTATGTAGGGTCACAGGACACTTATTCCATCTTTTCCTGAGCTTCTGTATGTTGATAAAATTGGTTCTGAACTGAGAATGCAACTCAGACCGCCCTTAAAGCGGAATTTGATCCCTTCGTGGCAATACAGCTCGGCTACAATTTGTTGTTTGTTCAGAACTGCAGATTCCTCAACATCTCCACATATTATGTGTGAATGGGTTCGAATCCTGGCCCGACACTAAAGATTTCATTATGTATTTTCAAGCTCTAGCGTGAGAACACCTATCTGCTGGTGGATAATAATTTTGATTTTTAATGTTTTTTCATTCTTTGTCAACACTACCGATATCTGACGTTTTTGACTCCCAGTGGGACTCAGAACTATTTGCGAGATCACTGTAAGTTCAAGATGTTATTCCGAGCTGCTGGTGGAGAAAAATTCAGTAGGTGACGTCTCTTTGTGTGTAGTCATCAACGATATGTGTGGGGCTCTATTCCCAGTGAGCACTAAACTCTTCGCCATGTTATTTCTAGTTCAAGCATGCTCACATGTCGCTGCTGGTGCAACAAACCCATATTTAACGTTCGTTTTCTCTAGAATATAACAGCGATAGGTGCCGGGTTGGAGTCCTGGGAAGGAAAAATTAATGTTTCGTCTCGTCATTTCAGTTAAAACATCTAGCTACTACCGAGAAAATCCGATATGTCGCAGTTGGTAGTGCTTCGATATCAATCCGATTAGGTTCTGGGTTCGAATCCCTGTCCAACACAAAGCTTTACCTCACAGCATTTCAAGTAAGTTACTTGTGAAGAAGCAATACTTAACATCTCTCGTAGTTCGTTAACAGGGAAAAGAGATGCTGGGGAGGAATTCGCGTCTGTTAAAAATGTTTGCGTTATGTAATTTAAAGTTCATATTTGCTAACTGATACTGTCTAAAATCGAGGTATATCACTCTCTGTATGCCTAATCAGGAATGACTGTTAGTTTGCGTCAGTTACGAAATCTTTGCTTAGTTTGCATGACCTAGGTTTGACTCCATATGCAGAACGAGACGGTTCGTCGTGTCATTTGAAGTTCATACATATTCTCAACTAGCAGCTCGTGAATAACTTAATAAGTACTGTATGTTACTTTGCAGAGGAAATCATGAATACGACGAACTTACGTCGTGCATTAAATATCTGACGTAATAATGAGAGTGGTAACATTTCAGGTATGTCGTTTATTGTAATAAATGTGAGCTTACAAGCCTTAATGACAGTCTTATCTGTGTTAACATGTTCCCTGATATTTGCAGTATCGTGGTATTACTTTACATCATGTGTTATTGCGAGACAGAGCAGTATTTTCTAGTGGTGACATGTTGGAACCATTTTCAATAGTCAAACGACCGTACCAAGGAGCGATTATAGGACCTGCAAGACAGCCGTGTTGTGCCGGTTGCATGCGAATCAGGCGAAATGCAGTTCAGGTCGTTCGGATTCTTTTGAGCATGACTGTACATGCTCCCATAAGTGCTTATTCATTCTGTTAACTCCCTGTCGTCTCACAAAAACGATGACTTGGCTGTAAAATCAAGATTTAAGAGTGGCCTTGAATATGGAAAATAGTGAGAGAGTGACTCGTCCTTTCTATTACGTATAGTCATGAGCTATCTCAACTCTCGACATCGCCTAGCCATATGCCCCTAATGATTACACGTAGAAAATTTTACTGTTACTGATTCTATACATGTTGATGAGTGGCCCTCAAGGTTCTACCATGCACATCTAACGGGCAGTATCCAGTCGTGGTTTTCATTATCTCTAAAACTAGACAAATGCGCGGGTTGTCTACTCACAATAAAATCTACTTCTTAATGTGCATGAGTGTCAAACCCTCTTTCCATATCCAAAACACAGTCAAAATTTTAGGATTCATCGTAGTGTAGGTGGCAGGTTCAGGTGTTATTCTAAGGCTATGTAAATGATCTGACACAAGTGTTAGGTGACCCATGGTTTGTTTCTCATGGAGAGTGAAGTCAGACGTAAGGATGGCAGTAGATTTGTTTAGTTAATTTCTTATTCCAATTCTCGGCGACAGTACTTCAGGAACAGCTTGGTGAAGGCGCCCAGTTGCCTCACTTGTGGAAAAATAGATTTCCGGTACTGCCGGGCGTGATGTCGCTCGAATACTGCCGTCAGCAACGTCTCTGGCTGTGACTCTGATAACAGTGTGGCAGTGCAATTGTCGATCCTCTGGAGGCAGGTATGACCTCCCTACAGCGAGTGGGCGGCTTTCTGATCGTGTGGTGGCTACTCTCATGAGGCTACCCCATCCGGTGGTTGAACAGCAAACCACGTACTGCTCTGTGTGTCACAGTTAGGTGGTGTAGGCTGCGATAGTCATACAAAAATAACTTAGTACGCGAATGGCTGAGTAATTATATACTCCAGACTATGTTAGTTTGGGTCTTAAGGCATGTATTCTCAGCGCTTCCATGGTGGCAAGTGAGGAAAGCCTTTCGTCTTTCCATTAGCGTATTTCAGGGTCGGCTGTTGCTATTTCACACCCATGTAACGTGCTTCGCAAAGCCTGTCAGCCGTGTTTTGCTTCGCAACTCATAACATTCTTGTCTGCCTGCAGCTAGCTCTGTTGCAATTCACTTCCGCTCTGGCATAGTTTTTGACTGAGTACGGTCGATATGCTACACAGGGAATTGCAGGGGAACTGGAATTCTAAAACCACACATCAATTAAGCAAGTGCCCATAACAGGAAAACGTGGTGCCAAAACCATAAAACTTAGACTGTGGATCAATGGAAGAAAGTCATCTGGTAGGATAAGTCTTGCTTCACTCTGATACCAACTTCTCGTCACGTTTTCGTCCCAAGAGTGAAATATACCAGGATTTCGGTGATGATTTGGGCAGTCGTATGCCGGTATTCCGTGGTCCCTATAGTTGTTCTCATAGTAACATTACTGCCAAGAACTATGTGCCCATTTTGGCTGATTGGGATCATCCGGTGGTGTAAAGGTTGTTCCTCATTGGTGATACTATGTTCCAAAACGGTAGGGCACTTGTTTATACAGCTCGCATCACCCACGACTGGTTTTGTGAACACGAGAATGAATTGCCGCGTCTCCATGGCCACCACATTCACCAAATGTCCATATATTGAACATTTTTAATCTACTTTCAAGAGATGAGTGAGTGATGGCTATACATCTCCATCATCGTTATCTCTAAACCCCCAGAGCCAAGTATTTATATATTGCGAGACGATTCGAAGCTGTTTTGAATGCGAACGGGTTTCCTGCATTGCGTTAGGTATGGTAATGTTGTGGGTTTTTCGTATTTCCATATTTTTGTCCGCTTCCTGTAGGTCAGTAACTATAATGAAAAAGAAAATTAACTGTGCTTTCTTTTTGTGTTGCTAGGTCACCTTCGTCGCTCCAGAGAGAGTAACTTCTTTCGCATAACCTGCCATATTCTGCCTAGAATACCACAGGTATCTTATCAGAGATCACGTACCTCAATATCTGGTACTTCGATGTTCTTGCGATGACTAAAAGATGGGTCCAAATTAATATCTTGCGTGGTGTAATAGTTCCGGTGTATCGAATTCAGTAATTGGGCCTTCTTTCTGCCATATTCTATTTCTGTGTCACTATGGTCCCTGAGCGACTCATCAGAATAAATCCATCCGCTGACTGATATAGCGTAAGTCCAAAAGCTCTTTGCGTTTTTGAGGAAGATCAGTTGACAAAACTTCTATCAGACCCATTGAATGCTTCTCGCATTTCTCTCTTTACTCTCATATGCGCTCCGTTCAGTTAGGCTTTAACTTCTCTTAAACTGTGATCAAGTTCTCTTCGTTTCCATAGCAGCTTTGTAACACAGTTACTGATTTTTATTTTTCCTTAAAAACTTGCTCAGTACACACTGATCTAAGGTTTATTGAACAGTGCCTTTGTATTTTATCAGTTTATGCTCCACGGATTCGTTCTCAGAGCTGAATATATAATGTTGGCTAGTCATATTTTCTGCATTTTCTATCCTGTTAATCCTCCTTAGCGAAAATACACTGATAAGCCAAAACTTGGTGTTGCTAGGTAACCTTCGTCGCTTCAGGGAGAGGAACTGCTTTCGTATAACCTTCCATAACACCACGTCGGTGGACGCATCGTGGTGGCGTTGTGGGCACTTGACGCGGTAACAAAAGTACGTAAGCAGACCAGTCACACTATCGAAAATATGCACTTTAAATGAGGAAATTCATAGAGATAGGCGTCTTTGACAAAGGACAGATTATTAGTATTACACAGAGTCTGTGAACGAGGGTCTCGAAATTGGCGAAGCTGGTCGAATTTTAACGTACTACTGTCGTGACCATCGGTGAAGGAGGTAGGAGGCCAGATCAGTTACCATTAGGCGCTAAATGATTGGATGTCAACGACTCTTCACAAGTTGAGGGGTTCAGAAGCTTGTCTCCTCTTTAATGAAGGGTAGGTGGTAATCTGTAGCATCTATGCCGAAGGAGCACAATTCTGGGGCACGAAAAAATGTTTCAGAGCACACCGTTCATCGTACATTGTAGAACATACAGTTCCGCAGCAGACGATCCTGACGTGTTTGCATTTTGACCCAACGACATCGTCAGTTTTGATTACAGTGGGCACGGGACCATCGGGATTCGACCAATCAATGGATACATGTCGGCTCTTCTGGTGAAACATTTTTTCTACACCTGGTCGGTGCTCGTTTCCACAAACACCGTCATTGAGGTGAACCGCGGTTCGGAAAGTACAACGCGCCACGGACGCAGGCTGGTGGGAGGAATATTATGCTGTGGGAGACATTTCCCTGCACTTGCATGGGTCCTGTGTCAGGAATCGAAGACACGCTGCTAACCACCTGCATCACTTCATGCATTATGTCTTTCCCGACAGCGATTTCATTTTTCAGCAGAATATTTGTCCTTGTCTCGGAGCTATAACCATGCTACAGTGACTTGACGAGCATTATCGGGAACTGGCGTTGATATCTCAGCGGCCAAATTCTCCTGATGTAAATCCTATGGAACTAGTCTGTATCGCTATAGGGAGCCAGCACAGGGCACGCAAATCAGCGGCCATTTATTTGCGCAAATTACATGACCTGAGTGTAGATATCTAATGTCACAAACCGAAAACCGACCAACAAACTGACAGATCCCTGATACGCAGAATCAGTGATTTATTTCGTTCCAAAGACAGACAAACAAGCTATTAAGCAAGTGGAGATAATATTTTGACTCATCAGTGTGTCTTCGTAACTTTCTTGACATTTTTTGTAACCCCCCTGGTCGTTGATGGCATCACAGCCTCTCACAACTGATACCCTTACTCTGCATTAACTGATTCCAAAATTTCGCGACTGTTCGTTTCTAGGGTACTCAGTCGAGCGTCGGTTTCTGCTAATATTATTTTTCGTACAAGATATTGTGAACAATCTCCCACAAATCTCTGGTACCGGTACTGATGGCATGACTTTCACATTCCATAGTTTGGAAATAGAAGTCTCATCCCCCTGCAATAGCGTGTCAAGAATCTTATTCGTGATATTCTGCAAGCTTTGCCTGAAGCGCTCTTCAAATGACTCTGAGCACTATGGGACTTAACATATGAGGTCATCAGTCCCTTAGAACTTAGAATTACTTAGACCAAACTAACCTAAAGACATCACACACATCAATGCTCTAGGCAGGATTCAAACTTGCGACGTAGCGGTCGCGCGATTCCAGACTGAAGCGCCTAGAACAGCTCCGCCACAGTGGCCGGCTATCTAGTTTCAAGTAACTGGTATGTGGTATAAAGTTCACCTTGTAAAGTAGACATCTTGTTCATGCGGACTTTTTTTTCTTTTTCAAATATTTTCTTCATATAAAAAATTTATTCTCCAGTGAACACATCGTGCGTAGTGGGGCGATCGCTCATTTGTAGAAATAATTCAAAAGACAAGATCGCTTAAGTACTGTTTACTGGATAACCGGTTTCAACACGCTAGATCGTCGGATCTGTAACGATATAACATGTCAGGTTTGAGGGAGGGCTTACATGAGTTACTCTGTATACATTACTATTAGTACAATACCACAAACCTAAATGTAGATTAACATTTATAAACCATTTGGGTATAATGATACATGAGGTAGACGGCTGATATAAAATCATTGTCACAAGAAAATGAAAAATAAAAAACAACTGCTCTAATGGTCATTCGTTTCCATAAAATATGTAAAACCGAAGTCACAATATAAAACCATTTGGTACATGACTGCTGCTCGTCTAACAACGTTCGGCATCACACTGCCCTATTCCGCGCAGATAAATGTGCTGCGATTCTAGTGGTTCACAACCGGTCACTAGATAGCGCTGTCCAAGCAGTGCACACAGTCCCACAGGATAACCACTCATTACTACTACAATACAACTTTATTATTGCTGCTAATCAAATACCCATGCAAAGAACACTTTCGCATACACTTACTGTACATACTATACATACTATCCATACTATACATCCTGTACATACTACAAAGTACGTCAATTACAGAGTAAAACATCTGAAGCACAGGCATTACCCATATTAGCGCCATACAAAACTACATATTGTAATTTACCCTTAATGCAGTCAGCTTGTGATCTGGACGTTGTATTTTTGTGGACAAGCGAACTTAGAATAATTTTAGTGTTCGACAAACACATGTGGATTTAAATTTTTTCTGCAGTTGCACCCAGCTATTAAGTTGAAATTCGCATATTTTTCGCGGTAAGACAGTGCGAGGTTTGTATTCGGTCTTGGCGCTGGTTGAACGTGAACATTTCTAGACAAAGTTTTTCGGGGTTTATCGTGACTTGATGATAGCCTCCATTTCATATAAACCTTCGGCAGGGCATTAATTTCATTTGCGAACTGTGAACTTTAATTTCATTTGTGGTGTCTAAAATTAATAAACCAAGCTTTCTGTAAAATCTAAACTGCTGTGAGTGGTTACATGATTTTAGACAGTCAATCCTTGCCTGCATTTATTTGGACGACAATGAAATTAAAATAATGGGAACAGGTGTGTATGTCGGTCTTCCTAGACGTAGCGTAGCCAGCATATCTAAGCCCAATCACACTCTAGGGTGGCTCATTGTTCTGCATTTCGGTGATAACTGTTCTTTTTGAATAATATTTCATGCATTAGCGGGTGGGAGCACTCAGCTATACTGGAAACAATCAGACTTTATTTCTACGATTTATTTTTTTTAAATTCTTTACTCTCAACAACACCAACGATCAAGTAAGCCACAGTAGACAAAATTTAAACCCAGGTACCGTCGCGTGTTATTGGTCTCATATGAGGCCAAGCAAGCGAGTACAGTCGCAAGGTGTATGACATGACACCGAAATCCAACTAGGTTTTGGGTTACTTCACTTTTGTGGTCAGTCAGATTGTGTTGGCATTAATGTTACGCTCTATGTTTTGTGCTGTACGTTTTGGTTATTTCATTTCAGAGTTTCTTTCACATAAGTGAAGGTATTTTCACTCAAACAAAAATAATTGTAGTAACAAACTGAATATCTCGTAATTACATCTACATCTACATGATTACTCTGCAGTTCACATTTAAGGGCTTGGCAGAGGGTTCATCGAACCACAAACATACTATCTCCCCACCATTCCACTCCCGAACAATGCGCGGGAAAAACGAACACCTAAACCTTTCTGTTCGAGCTCTGATTTCTCTTGTTTTATTTTGATGATCATTCCTACCTATGTAGGTTTTGCTCAAAAAAATATTTTCGCATTCGGAAGAGAAAGTTGGTGACTGAAATTTCGTAAATAGATCTCGCCGCGACGAAAAACGTCTTTGCTTTAATGAGTTCCATCCCAACTCGCGTATCTGCCACACTCTCTCCGCTATTACGCGATAATACAAAATGAGCTGCCCTTTTTTGCACCATTTCGATGTCCTCGGTCAATCCCACCTGGTAAGGATCCCACACCGCGCAGCAATATTCTAACAGAGAACGACGAGTGTAGTGTAAGCTGTCTCTTTAGTGGACTTGTTGCCCGACCGAGACTCGAATTCGGGTCCTTTGCCTTTCGCGGGCAAGTGCTCTACCATCTGAGCTACCGAAGCACGACTCACGACCGGTACTCACAGCTTTACTTCTGCCAGTATCTCGTTTCCTACCTTCCAAATTTTACAGAAGCTCTCCTGCGAAACATGCAGGAATAGCACTCCTGAAAGAAAGGATACTGCGAAGACATGGTTTAGCCACAGCCTGGGGGATGTTTCCGGAATGAGATTTTCACTCTGCAGCGGAGTGTGCGCTGATATGAAACTTCCTGGCAGATTAAAACTGTGTGTCCGACCGAGACCCGAACTCGGGACCTTTACCTTTCGCGGGCAAGTGCTCTACCATCTGAGCTACCGAAGCACGACTCACGACCGGTACTCACAGCTTTACTTCTGCCAGTATCTCGTCTCCTACCTTCCAAACTTTACAGAAGCTCTCCTGCGAACCATGCAGGACTAGCACCCCTGAAAGAAAGGATACTGTGGAGACATGGCTTAGCCACAGCCTGGTGGATGGTTCCAGAATGAGATTTTCACTCTGCAGCGGAGTGTGCGCTTTCAGGAGTGCTAGTCCTGCATGGTTCGCAGGAGAGCTTCTGTAAATTTTGGAAGATAGGAGACGAGATACTGGCAGAAGTAAAGCTGAGAGTACCGGGCGTGAGTCGTGCTTCGGTAGCTCAGATGGTAGAGCACTTGCCCGCATAAGGCAAAGGTCCCGAGTTCGAGTCTCGGTTGGGAACACAGTTGTAATCTGCCAGGAAGTTTCATATCAGCGCACACTCCGTTGCAGAGTGAAAATCTCATTCTGGAATCAACTAATGACATTATAATATTTTTACAGGAAATGTACAAATATTGTAGTTAAAAATAAGTACGCAAATAAATTTAAATCATAAGCCTCTAAATCGATTTAAGTCTTTAGAGATTATTTTTCATAAACAACAAAAAGCATTTAGTTATTTTACTGAACCCAGTATTGCACTAAATTATTGTATGATAAAATACGTGCAAGTAATTTACATGACAATGCCAATAAAAACATGAATTTGTAACCCTTTTATGCTCAAATATTGTTAAAAAAGCAGGAC
Source organism: Schistocerca piceifrons (assembly GCF_021461385.2). Taxonomy (NCBI): domain Eukaryota; kingdom Metazoa; phylum Arthropoda; class Insecta; order Orthoptera; family Acrididae; genus Schistocerca; species Schistocerca piceifrons. The sequence goes on along the minus strand of NC_060141.1, from coordinate 356,784,979 downwards.
TTTAGACATTTCTGAAATTAACTTGAGCAGTTCTTCTTATGCAATAAAATTTTGATATATAAAAACACAATTTGCATTTTCTTTATTGAAAAGCACATTCAGACTCAATAGAGCAGTAAATCATCAAGGGAAATAAACACACACAAAAAATTTCCAAATTGCAACTGCAATGTTACTCATTTATCTTTGTGCAGTTTTTTCATAAAATGCTTTGGATTCATGAATGTCGGGATTATACTTGAACATCTTGCGTATATCTGTAATTTCGTTTTCATTGACTGGATACACACCATTTGGATAGGAGTACCTGATTGGTGATTCTGAGATGTGTGGAAAATATTCGACCAAGAATGAAAGAATATCGAAATATTCCTGCTAATAATGGTTTTGGAACAAGTATTTCGTTCTGTTCTGCAGAAAAGCATAATTCATTAGAAGATGAAACTTTGAGCGAGACCTTTTTGTTTCTAGGAATGTCTTTAACAGAAGTCTATATAGAATTGGCATTTCTTTTGTCGTAATGGGGCCATTAGTTGTTGTAATCATGGTAACTATTAAATTTCCGCTGGCACTAGAGCCAACTGTATCCAGCTATATGTTCACACATGACCTTCATTGGACAGAGTTTACCCGCAGCCTTCAGGTTTTCTTTCAACACTTTGAAGTTCCTATCTGATGGCAGAAAGGAGTGTCCTCTCTTGGGGAAAAGGAGTTGTTGGACGTCAAAAAAAGGTCATTATCCACAGTGCTGAGAATGGCTGTGATGTAGGGTCTGAATGGAATACGGTAGAATTGGTGGGGTGCCCCAGCGATCAGTGCTAGGGCCACTCGTGCGCCTTATTCATACAAGTGATATTCCCTCATTATTACAGGTGATTCTAAAATATTTGTTTGCTGATGACACTAGCTTGGTAGTAAAGGATGATGTCTGCAACACTGGAACTGTTTCAAATAGTCCAGTCAAAAATTTCTGTTTTTACAAACATACACTTCAACAAAACCCGACGTTTTAATTTCACAGAATGGGCATGTGATTAGTGAAACTGAACAGTTCAAGTTTCTAGGTGTTCAGATAGGTAGTGAACAGTCGTGGAATGCCCATTTTACGGATCTTGTACAAAGACTTAATGCTGCCATTTTTACTATTCGAACGGTATCTGAAGATAATGATAGTTCGACATGCGAAAGTAGTCTATTTTGTTTATTGTCATTCGCTTATGACGTATGGTACTATATTTTAGAGTAACTCTTCCCATTCCAAAATGCTATTTTTCGCTCAGAAACGAACACCAGTGTTCACTATATTGCTTTCTCTATACTGTCGTTTCTTGTTCACAATATCAGCTTATTCTCAAGAATTAGCAGCTTTCACTCAGTTAATATTAGGCATAAATCCAATCTGCATTTGAATTGTACTTCCTGCGGTAATCCACGAGCTTTCAAATTTAAACTGAAGAATTTCGTCATGGGACACTCCTTCTATTCTTTCGAGGAGTTCCTTGAAAAATTAAACCGATTCCTGGGTTATATTGCTGATAGCATCTCATAAACTTATGGCTCGTCATTTTTTGGGTTAACAGACATTTTATTTTGTCTCTTATTTCTTTTATCTGTAATTTTATGTACTGACACGTTCCATGACCTTGGAGATCTGCTCCTCAATTTGGTCCTATGGAACTAGACGTGTGAAACAAAAATAAATGAATAAATAAACATAAATAAAAATAAAATAAAATAATGCAGTGCTAAAAATTGCTCTAGACTACTTTCAGAAATATGTTGGTAACTTCCAGAAAACAGAAAATTACCTAAGTACCAGTATAAGAAATTAGCGACCCACCTAATGTGAACAAGAAATAGCTCAAGTTAGGTGGGGAAGGACTTTCCAAAACGTAAAACACAAACTTATAATACATGACTGGCTTGTATGCAAATTCAGTCGTGTGTCTCTCTACTCCAAAGAATGTTTTAATTCCCAGCGTAACTGATAATTTGAAAACTGACGCGAAGGGAATGGAGGTCATGTCACGTAGTTAGGTATTTAAAATACCTCCGCTGGCCCACAAGGTTAATTTTCCCGACGTGTTTACGGGCTTGTAACAGTCCTTTACGCTTCCCCCCTCTGCCTCGTCCGACATAATAGGGTGTGTCCTGCTTCGTTGTTTGCATACCAAAAGCATTCCGGAGCGCCACGAGCATGTCAGTATGGCGGTTATTGAGAGATAAAGTGCCTGTGGAATGCAAGGCTCGCATATCCACAAACAATTGACGGAGTACGTTATGGAATGCCCATCCAGCCGACACACATTCCGCACCAACAATATCGGTGTATATTCTGAACTTCCTGCTACCCGAATTTTGAATGAAGCCTTTTGAATCCTGATGTAGCAACCACACTTCTCTTGCACAGACTTCTGAGTAATTAATTCTTCAGTACTTATCCCCTTGCCAGTGAGTAGATGAAAATTTACGTAAAGTGCTCATTCGTTACTAGGTGGCTTCCTTCACAAATGATTTTCATGGAGACTGGACACTTACGAATAAACACAGTAGCTGTACATGTCATCCAGCATTTGTTTATCATCTTGAGTAGCTTTTGGCTTTCAAAAAAATCAGAGACTAGCTGCCTTCCATAAAAAAAAGTAAAACACGAACCTGTAACATTTAGGAAGATTTTTTGAATGACAATATTCTGCTACACTGGTGTCGTGGCTTGGATTAGGATATTGTTTTATTTTTGTATTTTTCACTGCACAGTTTCAGCAGTTTAGCCACTTTCAAGCGTGTACTATTCACCAGGCTGACATGTTTTCGTTAGCGTTGAAACATACGTTTTTTACACATTGCTACAATGTATTTGTGTGGCCGGATTTTAAACTCAACAAAATGACTCAAAGTGTTTCTCCGATAGCTGTGACGTAGCGTAACACTTGCAGGTACACTGGTGTGCAAAATTTAAGGAAGAAAGTATCGCTCGCATGATGTGACACTGTCAAATACCACAGTGCGATGAAACATGGACCCCACATACAAAAATCTGCTGCAGCACAGTACTAACGATAACTGAAAGAAATACGCAACCAGCCGAACAGAAATGACGCTATTATTAAAAGACAATAATTATGGTAGTTCTCCTGGCCATTTGAAAAAGCAGAACATGGATCTTAGTATGTTATGCTTTTTCTAATGGCCACGGGGACCACCAAAAATTGTCGTGACTTCTGTGCAATTACGGTCTCGTTCTTAGCACCATGTGGAGTTGCTAGTTTCCCATCAGGTGCCTCCCTAGGTGGCGCACAGGATATCCTTACTAGGCATAGTGGGTACTGGGGAAATAAAATACCAGGGTGGGCCAAAAATAGCAGCTGCTGCCTTGTAGTTATATATTGGCTTATCAAATGCTGTAGGAAGAAAATGTTGAAAAAGAAATACCTGGTCCTCTTGGATGGGGGTTGATGCAATGGGCCAACTCCCCATTCATTGGAAAAAAATATATTGTTAAAAGATCCAAGACAATACAGCCTGACGGGTTAAATGGTAAACGTATGAAGCTACAGAAACGAACTGTGAAAATTGGAACATGGAACATTAGAGGACTAAGGAATAAAGAAGGGGAAATAATTAGAGAGCAAACAGGGTAGAGGACATTATTGTGTTATCAGAACCAAAAAAGAAGGGAAGCGGTATGGAAAATAAAGGATCATTTATGTACATATACAGCAGGGTCAAAAAACATCAAAGGGCAGGGCGAGGAGTGTCACTATTGATATAGAAAAAATTACAGAAACATATTACAAGTTGGGAAACTATTTATGAAAATCTGATTAAAGTAAAAATAAGCTTATATGGACTCAGTACCACCATAATAGGAGTCTATGCACTGAAGATGAACCAGATCATACCAAAGAAACATTCTTCAATAATTTAAATGACTTATTAGAAGGGATAGGAAATAGAAGACGAATAAGAGTTGCTTTGGATTTCAATAATAGAAGATGGCGACAAATTGGAAACGATAATGAGCTAAGATTAATTAATATATGTGAACAAAATTCACTATAAGTGTTGAATGGTTTCTATAAACATAAAGAAATTCGTAAATACACACAGCATCAGGAAACACTGCAATTAAGATCAATAATTGATTACTTAGTAATTTGAAAGAAAAAACAGTTTTAAAATCACGAGATGTCAGAGCATACTGATGAGTAACTCAGAGTGACCATCAACTGGTTTACTGTAAAACTGCATTTCCATATGTAGAGATAAAAAGTAAAGAGGAAGATTTTAATACTGAAATAAAAATCCCAAAGTATAACTTATCTAGCCTAGAAAACGAAGGTACACTGTATCTATTCAAAAAAGTTTGTTAAAAAGTTAAATGAAACAGAATTTCACAATACAGATATACAATTTAAATATATCGTTAATGCTCGACAAGAGGCAGCCGAAGAAGTTCTGGGCGAAGAAATTAAGTATGATAAAAAATATCTTTATACTATTTTGATGCAGAAAGAAAAGTATTTAAAAGGGCTAAATACACAAAGTATCCAAGACAATATATAGTTAAGAGTACAGCAAGCAAAAAGTAGGAACATAGCGACAGAAGAAAAAATAAGTATTGGAGAAAGACCTGTAATGAAGTGGATAACCTAACTGGAGGTAAGAGAATTCCAGAGCGGTGGAAGATATTGAAATCACTGAGAAACAATATTAGTATCCCGACTTTGGAAAAATGGTCGAAAGAATTATTGACTGAAAATTGGGGAAAATGTTGGGATACAACTAATAACGATACAGAAGAAACCGAAAATTATGGCAACGTTTCACTGGACAAAGAAGTAGTAATAATAATGTATTAAAACTTCAATAAAAGGAAGTGCTACTTGAACTGGAGGAATACCATCTCAACTGGTGAAATATGGTACAGATAAATTACACGAACGTTTGAGAATCCTTTTCATAAAATGCTTAAGTGTTGAGATCATACCAGAAGACTGGAAAGTAGGACTTATCTCAAGAACCTACAAGTATGGAAGAAAAGATGAGTGTGAACACTAGAGAGGAGTAATTGTGAGCAATGTATTTAACAGACTTTATGGAAGGATTATCAAACATTTTTTGCTAACAGAATTTAATGAAATGAAGACCGAGGAACAGGCTGGATTCCGAGCAGGGACATCAACTATAGATCATATATTTTGCTTGCAACAAATAATTGAAAAGGAAAATTTAGAAATCAGCCCCTTCATTTAGTATTAGTGGACAAAGATAAAGCGTATGAAAATATGCCCATATGTACGATAATATGTCGAAAGCTTTGAAAGCTTAATATTAGTTCCATCATAAATGAAGCAATTCGGAACCCTTACGAAAACTCTATACCAAGAATAAAAGTACACAACTTTCTCTCACCTAGATTTAAAGTCGCAAAAGGATTAGGTCAAGGATGCAGTGTGTCACCAACACTTTACAAAATCTATACAAAATAGCATTGCAAAACTGGAAACGAAAATGTAAAAGTATGGGGATGCCAGCAAATAATATTGCGATATAATCATTATAGTTTGCTGATGACCAACTAATTTTGGCACAATATAAAGAAGACATAGAGTACATTATAAGGAAATTAAAAGAGGAGTACAAAAATGTGGACATCAGGTCAATAGTAATAGAACAAAATACACCGGAATAGGAGACACAAATGAACTTTTGACACTGAAAGAAGGAATGGGAACTATTAAACACGCTGAAGAGTACAAATATCTAGGAGTCAATATCACAAAAAATCGAAAAGAAGATCAGGAAATTAATTGAAGAGTATATGCCGGGAAATTTACTATTGGAACACTAAATGGTATTTTATGGGACCAACAGATTATAAAGGAAACAAAAATAAAAATCTTCTACATAATTATCAGAAGCATTATGCCATATGTATCAGAAGTACGGGCAGTTAAACCGCAAATAGTAGAAAGGTTGATGGCGACGGAGATGGACCTTCGGAAGCGGTCCGCAAGAATATATAGGCGAGAATGAATCTGAAATGAAGTCATCAGGAAGAAAATGGACGTTACAAATTTAATAGTAGATTATAAAGAAGAAATCCAACTGTTACGGTATAGACATATAAAAGGATGTCAAAGGAAAGATTAACACAGAGAATTATTGAATGGGAGCCATGAGGAAGAAAGAAATTGGAAATTGGTGGAAAGATTTTATGGGAACAGACTGCTGAGGTCATCGGTCCCTAAGCTTACACACTACTCAATCTAACTTCAACTAACTTATGCTAAGGACAACACACACACCCATGCCCGAGGAAGGAGTCGAACCTCCGACTGGGGGAGCCGCGCAGACTGCGACGAGGCGCCCTAGACAGCACGGCTATCCCGCGCGGTAAAGAAAGAAAATAGGGACACCGCCGAGTACATGGATTCAAGGCACTCAGACCTCTCTCAGAAAAAGAAATATTGAAGAAATTTATGGACAGGTAGGCAAAAATGGAGGATTAAAATCAAATTTGATGTATGATAATGGGGTACAGGAAAACGTAAAATGTTACATTGTGAAACTGGATGATAATAACAATGGTGCTTTATGAGAGTGTGAGTTTCCTGGGCGGAAGCGCATGGTCTGCAACGCGTTCCCTTGCTGGCTAAAAGGTTTGTGAGGCGTCCTTGTGATAGGGCGTTATATTCCTCCTCCAGTGCGGTTGACGACTGCAGGATGCTCGGTGGTATATGTGGACGTGCTTCAGTACGCCTCCCCAATGCATCTGACACCATCTCGATGGGATTTAAGTCGGGGGAACGGACATGCTACTTCGTTAGACAAATATCCTCTCGTTCCAAGAGCTCTTGCACCTCCAGTGTTCGATGCGGTCTCGTATTGCCATTCACAGAAATCAAGTCAGAGCTGAATGCACCCCTGAAAGAAGCATATGGGGTGTACAGTGTCACAGTACCATGAACCGATGAGTGTACAGCGTTCAAAGATTTAGAAGTCAGCAGCCCCGTGCAAATGTTATGCCTCGGCACTCAATAACATCTGAACCAGCAAAACAATCATGTCGACAATGTTGCTTGGTGCACTTTGTAGCGCTATATGGCTAGAGGCGGAATCACGTAATCAGATGATACAATTACTGAAAGGTTACAACAAAAATTAAGTCTAATTTCAAACGCGTACCAGACTCATACAAGTATAGTTAGTGGGGACTTCAATTTAACCTCAATACATTGGCGAAAATACATGTTTAAATCCGGAAGTATGCATAAAATATCATCAAAATTATGCTAAACCCATTCTCTGAAAATTATTTCGAGCAGTTAGTTCATAAGACTCTCGAACGTAAACGGTTTCGAAAACACACTTGACCTCTTACCAACAAATAATCTTGAACTAATAACGAGTATCAAAACGGATACAGGGTTTAGTGAACACAGGGATTTCGTAGCGAGACTGGATACTGTAACTACAAAATCTTCCAAAAGTAAACGAAAAATATACCTAACCAAAAAAGCAGATAAAAATATACTTGGTGCCTTCCTGAGAGACAGTCTCCACTTTTACCAAATTAACAATGTGACAGTAGACTAGATGTGGCTTTAACTCAAAGAAATAGTATCCGCAGAAATTGAGAGATTTATACCAAACAAAACCAGCCGGTGTCGCCGTGCGGTTCTAGGCGCTCCAATCTGGAACCGCGTGACCGTTATGGTCGCAGGCTCGAATCCTGCCTCGGGTATGGATGTGTGTGATGTCCTTAGGTTAGTTAGGTTTAAGTAGTTCTAAGTTCTAGGGGACTGATGACAACAGATGTTAAGTCCCACAGTGCTCAGAGCCATTTGAACCATTTGTACCAAATAAATTAAAAACCGGCAGATCTGTTCCTCCTTGGTGCCCAACACGGCTCAAAACACTTGCAGAAACAACGAAAAAAGCATACCAAATTAAAAGAAAGCAAAATCTCCAAGATTGGCGTTCTTTTACGAAACACGAAGTTTAGAGGGGACTTCAATAGGAAATGCTTATAATAGTGTCTACAACGGAACTTTGTCTGAAAATCTGGCAGAAAATCCAAAGGGATTCTGGCTAGCGGCTAGATACAGACAACACCATTACCGCCGATAGGAAGAGAAATACTGTTAATGACAGTGCTGCCAAAGCCGGATTACTAAACGCAGCCTTCCGAAAATCTCTCACCAAAGAAGACGAAGTAAATATTCCAAAATTAGAATCAAAAACAGATGCCAGCATGAGAAACGTAGGACTAGATACCCTCGGAGTTGTGAAGCAGCTTAAGGGGGGTAGGACGTCAAACGGGCCGACTTGGAACAGGAGAGGCACCACAGGACATTTCAATTTCCACTGTCTATACTTTTACAAATAAATTTATAAAACTTTGTCAGCATGACCAGGAAGGATTCAGAATTCGCACACTTAGCATTGGAAGTTGTAAAACATAACGAAATAATTTTCTTTACATGTGAAATTTCGTAATTTTTTTCACTTACTAATGGCAGCATTTGTTGCTATAGGTACACTTTCCTTCATAATTAAGAGAGATTCTTCGATGAATTTTGCACAGTATACAAACCATACATACAGGTGTATGGAACTCTAGAATTTTCCAAATCTATTAAAAACTATGGTAAAAATTGAGGTAATTAACTACAAAATTTGTGTTTTTTCTAAACATGAAGTTTAAAATACAACAGCTCATTCATCTTTTCAGAAATTAAATAAATTCTAGAGTTTCATACACCTGTAAGTATGGTATGTATGCTGTGCAAAATAAATCGAAGAATCTCTGAAGAAAAGTGTACCTATTGCAACAAATGCAGCCATTAGTAAGTGAAAAAATGATGAAATTTCACACGTAGAAAAAATTTATTTTGTTATGTTTTCGAACTTCCACTGCAATGAGTGTGAATCCTAAATCCTTCCTGGTGATGCTGACAAAGGTTTATGAATTTATTTGTAAAAGTATAAACACTGGAAACTAAAATGTCCTGTGATGCCTCTACTGTTCCAAGTCAGCCCGTTTGACGTCCTACCCCCCCCCCCCCCCCCTTTAAATCACTTAACAAAAGCAAGTCTTCCGATCGTTTGTACACCAATACGGTTTCTTTCAGAGTAAGCCGTTGTAATGGCCCCATACTTAACAACCATATTCAACCGCTCGTCCGACGAAAAATCCGCACCCAAAGACTGGAAAATGACACAGGTCACATCAATATTTAAGAAGGATAGTAGCAGTCTTCCATTAAACCACAGGCACATTCATTAACGTCGATATGGAGCAGGATTTTAGAACATATATTGTGTTGGAACATTATGAATTACTTCAAAGAGAACAGTCTATTGACACACAGTCAACACGGATTTAGAAAATATCGATCTAGTGAAACACAACTAGCTCTTTACACAATCGAAGTGTTGAGTGCTGTCCACAAGGGATTTCAAATTGATTCCGTTTCTCTAGATTTCCAAAAGGCTTTTGACTCTGTACCTTACAAACAGCTTGTAGTCAAATTTCGTGCTTATACAATACCATATCAGTTATGTAATTGGGTTCGTGATTTCCTGTCAGAGAAGTCACAGATCGTAATAACTGACGGAAATTCTTCGAGTTCACAGAACTGCTTACCAACTTTTTGGCAATCAAGGGAGCACGTTGCAGAGCTAGTGCTAATAAAACGTCTCACTGAGAACCATGTTCCACCTTTTCTCATGTCCAGAGAACCATCATAAATCGCGGCGACTTCAATGTATTTTATTGTCTCTGAAGAACAGCGTCATTTCTTTTCGGCTCATTGCGCTAGCAGTCTTTTCTAAGTTTCATCGAGCTGTGTTACTCGACAGTTATACATAAAGCGAAAGTCACTTTCGTCCTTGAATTTTGCACACAGTTGCTTAATATAGTACTCTTATAAGTACGAAATGGCTTCCAGAAGTAAGTCACGCTAAGACCATTGCATATCAACAGCAACGCATTCTTATATGAGAGTCTATTTTCGTGGTTTCCAGCAGACAGTTCGACTGTGGTTCGCATAACAGGTGTATCACAGTGTGCGATTGAAATGTCTGCGCAACTCGAAACGTACTCTGAAGTTGAAGTGTATGGGATGGTGCAATACTTGTGGGAGAAATTTGCACACAAATTCACCGTGAAATTGTGGCAGTATATGGGCCAAATGTAATGTCGTCTCCAGTCATAGCGAAATAATACCAACCATTTGATTAAAGCCGCACAGTCTTGGGTGATGTAGATCGGGAGGACAGCCATCAGTATTGAACAGAGAAGACGACGTCTCCCAGCCTGCCGGCCGGATTGGCCGAGCGGTTCTGGACGCTGCAGTCTGGAGCCGCGCGACCTTTACGGTCGCAGGTTCGAATCCTGCCTCGGGCATGGATGTGTCTGATGTTCTTAGGTAAATTATGTTTAAGTAGTTCTAAGTTCTAGGGGACTGATGACCTCAGAAGTTAATTCCCATAGTGCTCAGAGCCTTTGAACCATTTTTTCCCAGCCTATCGTAGAAATGATACGCAGCAATCGCAAATTTTCCAAAGATGATTACTTTGGCACTGCGGTTTTCGAATGTCTCTGTGAGCGAGCAACGGATTTCAGTGGATAGGGAACTGAACGACTCGTGGAACATCCCGACCTTTTTTTTCAGAGACGTTGTGACTATGTTGAGAAACAGTGACATACGTCTACATCACTTTTAAGTGTAGCACAGCACTCAATAAAAGCCGCTGTCACAGTAAAGTGTTAGCTACCTGTTGAAGTCCCCGTGTATAATAATGAAACCTGTGTCCAGCTAGTCAAATATAAAACCAAAACAGCTAATACCCATCTTACTGCATTCAAAAATTCACGTTGTGTGCTTACCCCGTTGCAACAGAATTAGGGTACTGTCCATAGATCAGCCCCTTTTCGTAGAACATTGGTGGAAATACACTGAGGTGTCAAAAGTCATGGAAAACTTTCTAATATCGTGTCATATCTCCTTTCACACGGCGTAGTGCATCAGCTCGACGTGGCATGGACTCAACAAGTCGTTCACAGTCCGCTGCAGAAATATTGATCCATGCTGTTTCTAAGCCGTCCATAATTGCGAAAATGTTGCCGGTGCAGGATTTTGTGCACGAACTAACCTCTCGATTATGTGCCGTAAATGACCGATGTGATTCATGCCGAGCAATCCGGGTAGCCACATAATTCGCTGTAAATGGTCAGGAATGTTCTTGAAACCAGTCGCGAACGACTGTGGCCTGCTTACATGGCGGATTGCCGTCCATAGAAATTTCCAGCGTTGTTTGGGAAGATGAAGTCTATGAATGGCTGCAAGTGGTCTCCAAGTAGCCGAATATAACAATTTCCAGTTAATGGTCGGTACTGCTGGACTAGGGACCAGTCCATTTCATTTAAAAACAGCCCACTCCATTAAGGAACCACCACCAACTTGCACGAATACCTCGTTGACAACTCTGGTCCATGGCTTCGCGGGGTCTGTGCCACACTCTAAGACTACCATGAGCTCTTGCCTACTGAAATCTGGAGTCATTTGATTAGGTCAAGCTTTTCCAGTCGTCTAATGAACAACCGACATGTTCACGAGCCCAGGAGAGGCGCTGCAGGAGATACCGTGCTGCTAGCAAAGACACTCGCGTCGCTTGCCTGCTGCCATATCCAATCAACATCACATTTTTGTTACCACTGACAACTCTACGCAAACGTCGCTGCCATCGAGTAAAAGCAACTGCGTTCTCCGTAGCGAGAAGTAATGCTTGTAGGTTAGTATTCTCAGAATGCTCTTGACACGGTGAATCTCGAATACTGAATTCCCTAACGATTTCCGGAATGGAAAGTCCCGTGCGTCCAGCTCCAAACACTGTTCGCGTTCAGAGTCTATTGACTCCCGTCGTGCGACCAGTCACGTTGGAAACTTTTCCCAAGACTCACCTGGGTACAAACGATAATTTTACCAATGCAGTCCGCTTTTATAAGTTGTGAATGCAATACTGCCGCCATCTGTATATGTGCATATCGCTATATCATGACTTTCGTTACCTCCTTGTATTTTGATGCACTGTTAAACTTGATTTACAACAATTCACAGTTCCGAAGACTTTGTACCAGGTCATTAACCTCTCGTTTCGGTTGCCTGTAGTAGTCCTCAGAGCAAGGAGAAATGCCTCGTTCACTGATAGCACCGAGTACTACAGCAGGATTATGGCACGTACTCTGTCCTGAACTTTCCACCAAAGCGGGAAGAATTTTACCAGCGATCGACACTGGCGGACATCGACAAAATCATGTTCTCCGCTGACGAGCAAGAGAATTATGGCCACTGATCAGTCTGAGACTCAGAGTAGCCTGATGACGTTCGGGTGAGTCGCGATCAGAAAAGTGTTTAAGAGGAGCAGATATGAATGGGCAATCATTCAAGTGAGGATGCGGGACGCAAACTGAGAAATCCACTGACGTTAGCGACTTTGACAAAGTTAACGTTGTTATGGCCCGGCGTCTCGGAACGAGCTTCTCAGAGACAGCGAATTGTTCGCGTACTGCTGTTGCGAGCTTATATGGAAAGTGGATGAAGAATGGTGCAACCACGAGGAAGCTACAAAGTGTAGGACTCCCACGCTACGTCAAGGCACATACATACCAGGCCAAGAGGGCCAACGAACGACAGAGACTGGATTCTGCTCAACGTTGGTTGCCTATGCATTAGCGTTCGGTCTCTCATCCACACTAAACCGAGGGCTAGGACCCAAGCGATTCGGAAATGCGGAATCGCAGTTGGCTCTGGTAACTTTGACGGCGTTGCTCGCGTCTTGTTGTTGTTATGAAGTAGCATTTTTATTACAAAGTCACCGGCCGATATTGTTAGGGAAGACGTGAATTTAGCAGTCGTCGCCTGTGCAGCATTTATTTTATTGCAAGAAGCTGATCATCAGGAAAATAATAAAGAGAAACGACGCTGGTGGACAAAATTTCTTTTAAAAAGTAGAGAGCTCTGTGGTGGGACAAAATTAATGTCTGCCTTAAAGCTGAATTTGCCTCATGAAAGCTACATATTTCGAAATGTTGTTGAGTTATACAGGCCATAAAATTTCCAAAGATAACATCTCTTTTAGCAGAGCCGAACCTGCAGCAGTAAATTAATAGTCATCCCTAGTTTCATTTGTTTATATTTTGTCGTTCCCGGGGTAAAGTTAACAATAAATATACCATTTTTTCACATTGTGAATATCATGTTCTAATTGCTGGAATATTTCCCTCCAAGCACCCAGTCTTTTCAGTTTGTTTTTACCATCGCAGTTCTTAGGAGCCCATAAAAGTTCCCGTCGACGATGAAACTCTGTCAGCTTTAATGCTCTCTCCATATTCAGTTCTACAGTCCAGTATTTTTAAACACAATAAATAAATAAATACGATTACACACTATTAGCGAGAGCAGGCATTACTTGCAGAGGAAACAACGACTGTTTGCAGGACAGCCACAATTCTAACTCAGTATGTTTTACTGACTGCTTCGCTGCTCACTCTTTAACATCCAACTACTGTACTTTAAACCGTAAATTCCAGGGTTTCTGATGATGCTCTTATTAAACTAAAAATTGAAATCCGCCAATAAAACACTGTAAGTGCGACTTATGACTGTTCTGAAAAACTTAGAATTCCGTTGCCGGCCGATGTGGCCGTGCGGCTAAAGGCGCTTCAGTCTGGAACCGCGTGACCGTTACGGTCGCAGGTTCGAATCCTGCCTCGGGCATGGATGTGTGTGATGTCCTTAGGTTAGTTAGGTTTAATTAGTTCTAAGTTCTAGGCGACTGATGACCTCAGAAGTTAAGTCGCATCGTGCTCAGAGCCATTTGAACCATTTTAGAATTCCGTTCTAGAGACAACAAATCGCTACTGAACCACCGAACATTCGACCGGGCGTCCACACTAGGAGAGGCAAGACCAACCAACCGCCAACGCTTTAATGCTGCCTCCTGGAGACCGAATAACAACCAAGGCTAACCGCTTCGTTGACTCCGATTATAGTTCTGTACACACCAAGCAAAATTCGGTCAAGGAAGCGGCATTGGCCTAGTGTGTAAACGCTTTCACAGAACATGGATGACGGATATTTGCTCACTTTGTAAAGCAGCATAGGCAGCGATTTGTGTCACACATGCTGTTGCAGGCATAAGTATTTCGAAGTACACAGTTCAGCGGACAGTGCTCGTCAGCGGATGACGCATACACGTTTCCATATTGACCCAACAACGTCGTCTGTTGTGAATGTACTAGGCACAAGATCATCGAAATTGGACCGTTAATCAATGGAAGAAAGACGCGTGGTTGGATGAATCTAGTTTCTTGTTACACCAGTCTGTACACGCAGTCGTCTGGGTGGATGGCTGCGCGAAACATGCACCGAACCACAGACGAAGGCAGGGGCACTATTGTTCTATGGGGGAAACACACCTTGGGCTTCAATGAAACCTGCGGTAGTAACGAAGGCACCATCACTGCTGCAGACTATAGGAATGTTATTAACACCTAACCTCGTCGTCTGGAGAGCGATCAAACAATTCAACATAAAGAAAAGCTCCTGATATGAAGTTTTTCGTTTTCTTTTTTTTTCCTTTGATCACGTGTGTGTACATTGGATTACAACTTTTGACAGGACTAAGCTGCCATCTTCAGATCTGCAAATTTACAATAATTATAAAAATAACCACATTGTAGCAGCTGTAATCGTAAAAGAAGGATTTCACGTAAGTTATTTTTGGTGTACCTACAGAACACAGGTGATGAAATCATGCTCTGCGATAAGCCACACATTTATTTTCGTACCATAAAAACACAGCGTGAATTTGAAATAAAACAAACTAATGGGCCTATTTTCTTTTCACAGATGGGTCCCGATTTGACCTGGAGAGTGATTCTCGACGAATTTGTATCTGAGGGGATCGCAGAACACGATTTCCGGCCCCAAACATTGAGGAAAGAGACCGATATCGAGGTGGATCCCTAATGGTGTGGGCACGGATTATGTTGACCACCCGAACACCTGTTCATAAAATGATATGCGTCAATCGGCAAGGTTTAACTGCTGCCAGGTATCGTAACGAGATCTTGGGACACCGTGTACAGTTGTTGCGAGATGCTGTGGGCCCAGACTCCGTACTGATGGACGATAATGCTCTACTTCATACAGCTCGGGACGTTGATGTTTCCTTGGAAAAGGAAGATACTGCACGTATAGAGTGGCCTGCTGGCTCTCTCGATTTGAATTCCGTAGAGTATGTCTCGGATGCACTAAGAAGACGGATTGCATCAAGTAAGCATCCAGCGACCATTCGCCCAGATACGTGGCAGCTCTGCAGTAAAAATGGACGTTATTGCCTTAACATAGACTGATAACATCATTCACAGCATGCCCCGTCGTTTTCAGGCCTGTACTGCTGCCAGAGGTCGTCACACCCCATCCTGAGCACATTAACCAGTTGTCGGAATGTGTGTTCAAATCCGTTAAGTTGAAAAAACGAACAACATTTTTGTCTATCGTTATGCGCGTAACAGTCGTTGCCTTCTGTATTCTTTACATTGTTTCTACTTTAGTATCACTTGTTTATGCTATTTTGTGGCAAAATAAAAGCAGCTTTGCAAAATTTCCGTCCGTTGCTTTAATTTTGGACACCAGTGTATATACCTTATTATTACACATTGGTGTTCACAAGTGTGTTTGGTATTTGCAGCACACTGTAGCTGCGCTGAAAATATCAGACTTGTGAACACCAGGCTTCATGTTAATATTTCTGTCGATACTCACAATAATATGAATATTATAATCTCAAAAACCTGGTAAATATCATAATGCACAAACTCTTTGTATATTCTTTAATAGATAATAAATAAAACCCACTGGACATGGAGAAACTTCTCCGAAACACACATGGGTAGTAAAACATGAAAACTTGTATTTGCTCAAGGCAGAACAAAATTTTTTTATTGTATGTTAGGAAACAAATGCTGTCAAGGAAGGAGCTTAGACCACAAAATTATTATATAAAAATAAATGTTTGACAGTACAAGTGGAGAAAGTTAGAACTTAGTGGTAAGGAAATGAAAATGGTGAGGGCGAGCAGTGGGGTAAGAGAAACACACGGACGAAATAAACAAGATAGTAGAAAGAGTTATAACGGGATGGTTAGACTTCAATGTTCCACTAACGGTGTGGTTATTAACTGGCCTAGTCATGGATGGGCAAAACAATTAGCCAAGGCTGTTCAGAGGAATAATTTGTGATTTTTTTCAACCTTATATATAGAACCTCGGAATCCGAATAAGATTGGTGAGGCAAGTATTTAAACTTTGCTCCTCTGTAATGAAACCAGCTGCCTTAACCACTGTTACCTGATGCTCGATAATTCAATCAAAATTGATAGCTAATAAAGTACCTAACTGCTATTACTAGTTAGGAGTAGAGTGAAAAGTAATTATTAAGAGAAACAGGACAGAATATACGCATATTCAAGAACAGCAGTCTATTTAACTACTTAAATCATATTCTAAAACAGAGTCGTATTCTATTAATAATAACGAAAACTTTCATATACTAATTCTGTCATGTTATTCGCTTTTCCAAAATAGCAATGACTTACTTTAAAAAAGATTGCTATGAGTATTTATCGGTAAACATTCTAAGCGGTGCACATATCTGATTCTCCTTAAATTAACCTTTCCTGTGACTTTCTGGAATGTTACCGTTTTCTTCCTGCTCAGTCCAGATAGAATAAAGTGCTTTCACTCGTTCTATGGGTGGTAGTACTACACAACGATGATTTGTACTACGGAATACTGTAAATTAATTCTTTTATTTAGGAATTTAATGATAGCGGCTATGTTGTACAGCTCAAATCACGCGCTTCGCAAGATGATTTGGTCCCATCTTGCTGCAGCTTGTTACACCACGTCACATTATTCTTCTTACATGAATCCTGCGAAGTGGGAGATTTTGGGGTCTGGAAAGAAGTCAGAGATGTACATTTTATTTATGTGAAATAAATGTAAGGTATAGTGCTCTATTTTGGCACAACTACTCACACCAAAAAAGTTAAGCATCACCTCGGTTCCGAGAGTCCCAGAACCTGTACAGAAAATTGGAATACAGATCAACATAAGCATCATTTCCGCCCTTTTTATTGCTCATGAAAACGACACATTGTATGTTGTATCACCATACAGCGAAACCTTCAGGGGTTTTGGTAGAGATTGCTGTACACGCCGGTACCTCTAATACCCAGTAGCACGTACTCTTGCATTGATCCATGCCTGTATTCGTCGTGACATACTTTCCACACGTTTATCAAGACACTATTGGTCCAGATTGTTCCACTCCTCAACGGCGATCCTTCAGAGTGCTTCGTGGATCACGTCGTCCATAAACAGCCATTTTAAGTCTATCCCAGCCTTGTTCGATAGGGTTAAAAACTGGAGAACATGATGGCCACTCTAGTCGAGCGGTGTCGTTATCCTGAAGGAAGTCATTCACAAAATGTGCACGATGGGGCCGTGAATTGTCCTCCACGAAGACGAATGCCTAGCCAATATGCTCCTGATGTGGTTGCACTATTGTTCGAGGAGGCATTAACATATCGTACAGCCGTTACGGCGCCTTCCATGACTACCAGCGGCATACGTCGGCCCCACATAATGCCATCCCAAAACAGCAGAGATGCTACACCTTGCTTCACTCGCTGGACAGTTTGTCTAAGGCGTTCAGCCTGACAGGGTTGTCTCCAAACACGTCTCCGAGGATTCTGTAGTTGAAGGCATATGCGACACACATCGGTGAAGAGAACGTGATGCCAGTCCTGAGCGGTCCATTCGGCATGTTGTTGGGCCCATTTGTATCGCCCTGCGTGGTGTCGTGGTTGCAAAGATGGACCTCGCCATGGACGTCGGGAGTGAATTTGCGCGTCATGCAGCATATTGAGCACAGTTTGAGTCGCAACACGACGTTATTTTGCTGCATGAAAAGCATTAGTCAACATGGTGGCGTTGCTGTCAGGGTTCCTCCGAGCCATAATCCGTAGGTAGCGGTCACCAACTGCAGTAGTAGCCCTTGGGCGTCCTGAGTGAGCCATGTCACCAACAGTTCCTTCCTCTCTATACCTCCTCCATGTCCGAACAACATCGCTTTGGTTTACTCTGAAACGCGTGGACATTTCCCTTGTTGAGAAGCCTTCCTGGCACAAAGTAACAATGCGGACGCGATCGAACCCGATATTGAGTGTCTAGGCATGGTGGAACTACAGACCTGTACCTCCTTCCTGGCGGAATGACTGGAACTGATCGGCTGTCGGACCCCCTCTGTCTAATATACGCTGCTCATGCATGGTTGTTTACATCTTTGGGCGGGTTTGGTGATATCTCTGAACAGTCAAAGGGACTTTGTCCGTGATAGAACATCCACAGTCAACGTCTGTCTTCAGGAGTTCTGGGAACTGGGGTGATCTTTCTTTGAAGTGTGTAAAAAAATGATTCAAAATGGCTCTGAGCACTATGGGACTTAACATCTGAGGTCATCAGTCCCCTAGAACTTAGAATTACTTAAACCTAACTAACCTAAGGACATCACACACATACATGCCCGAGGCAGGATTCGAACCAGCGACCCTAGCGGTCGCGTGTTTCCAGACTGACTCACCTAGAACCGCTCGGCCAAACCGACGAACTGATGTGTGTATTAACTACTAAATAATCTAACACTTTCGTTGAAGATAATCTTCAATGGAGTAGCAGGAACTGCCCAGCAGATACTTCTGTAATTCTGTCCTAAATTCCACCACATTACCCATATCACTCATTTAATACGCTCTGGCATAAAATTAAATTCATGTATGTTTATATATGTCTTTCTTTTCTGTATTGATGTTAGAAATTTGGAGACTCCATATAATTTGTTTTTAGTCTTATTATTATACTCATAAATTGGACTTTTTTTGGGAAAACAGACGTATTGCATGGGGCTATGCTCCAGACTGAACGCTGAAAGGAATAATCAGTCATAAATGATGATGATGATTAGAAGTATTGTTAACGACAAAGAACATCAAGAAGCATGTTTTGGAAGCGTTGTCTGCAGTACAATGTAGAATTTTCAGAAGGTAATATTCATATAATGCGCTTGCATTCTGAAGAACAATTTGTCCCTCTTTAATGAGTTTCTCCAAAATTCACTCTTAATTCCTTAGTGCATGGAAACGTGG
Source organism: Schistocerca piceifrons (assembly GCF_021461385.2). Classification (NCBI taxonomy): domain Eukaryota; kingdom Metazoa; phylum Arthropoda; class Insecta; order Orthoptera; family Acrididae; genus Schistocerca; species Schistocerca piceifrons. The sequence continues at coordinate 356,765,695 of NC_060141.1, read as the reverse complement.
GGGATAAACTAGTGTCTACATTGTTAACTCATTCGCATCAGTAATTACACACACTGTACTTTAGATGAACAAGGGCACATCTATAATTATAGCGTGCAAATCTTCCATTTGACGTTAGGAACCATCTGTAGTTCTGAAGACTTATCACCATCAACCTTATGTTTTCCATTGTTGAGTAAATTATTTTCGTAGTTTCTATAACTGTGTGATAAGTACTGAGTTATACATAATGGTCCATTGATAGCGACCGGGCCAAATATCTTTCAAAATAAGCATCAAACAAAAAAACTACAAAGAACGAAACTCGTCTAGCTTGAAGGGGAAAACCAGATGGCGCTATGGTTGGCCCGCTAGATGGCGCTGCCATAGGTCAAACGGATATCAACTGCGTTTTTTAAATAGGAACCCCCATTTTTATTACATATACTTGTAGTACGTAAAGGAATATGAATTTTTTAGTTGGACCACTTTTTTCGCTTTGTGATAGATGGCGCTGTAATAGTCACAAACATATAAGTACGTGGTATCACGTAACATTCCGCCACTGCGGACGGTATTTGCTTCGCGATACGTTACCCGTGTTAAAATGGACCGTCTACCAACTGCGGAAAAGGTCGATATCGTGTTGATGTATGGCTATTTGATCAAAATGCCCAACGGCCGTGTGCTATGTATGCTGATCGGTATCCTGGACGACATCATCCATGTGTCCGGACCGTTGGCAGGATAGTTACCTTATTTAAGGAAACAGAAAGTGTTCAGCCACATGTGAAACGTCAACCACGACCTGCAACAAATCATGATTCCCAAGTAGGTGTTTTAGCTGCTGTCGCGGCTAATTCGCACATCAGTAGCAGGCAAATTGCGTGAGAATCGGGAATCTCAAAAACGTCGGTGTTGAGAATGCTACATCAACATCAATTGCACCTGTACCATACTTCTATGCACCAGGAATTGCATGGCGTCGACTTTAAACGTCGTGTACAGTTCTGCCACTGGGCACAAGAGAAATTACGGGACGATGACAGATTTTTTGCACGCGTTCTATTTAGCGACGAAGCGTCCTTCACCAACATCGGTAACGTAAACCGGCATAATATGCACTATTGGGCAACGGAAAATCCACGATAGCTGCGACAAGTGGAACATCAGGAACCTTGGCAGCTTAATGTATGGTGCGGCATTACGGGAGGAAGGATAATTGGCACCCATTTTATCGATGGCAATCTAAATGGTGCAATGTATGCTGATTTCCTACGTAATATACTACTGATGTTACTGCAAGATGTTTCACTGCATGACAGAATGGCGATGTACTTCCAACATGATGGATGTCCTGCACAAAACCCGCGTGCGGTTGAAGCGGTATTGAGTAGCGTATTTTATGACAGGTGGATTGGCCGTCGAAGCACCATACCATGACCCGCACTTTCACCGGATCTGACGTCCCCGGATTTTTTTCTGTGGGAAAAGTTGAAGGATATTTGTTATTGTGATCCACCAACAACGCCTGACAACATGCGTCAGCGCATTGTCAGTGCATGTGCGAACATTACGGAAGGCGAACTCGCTGTTGAGAGGAATATCGTTACACGTATTTCCAAATGCATTGAGGTTGTCAGACATCATTTTGAGCATTTATTGCATTAATATGGTATTTACATGTAATCACACTGTAACAGCATGCGTACTCAGAAATGATAAGTTCACAAAGGTACATGTATCACATTGGAACAACCGAAATAAAATGTTCAAACGTACCTACGTTCAGTACTTTAATTTAAAAAATCTACCTGTTACTAACTGTGCGTCTAAAGTTGAGCCATATGTCTGTGACTATTATAGCGCCATCTACCACAAAGCGAAAAAAGTGGTCCAACTAAAACATTCATATTTCTTTACGTACTACACTAATACGTAATAAAATATGTGGATTCGTATTAAAAAAAAAGGTTTGTATCCGTTTCACCTATGGCAGCGCCATCTAGCTGGCCAACCATAGCGCCATCTGGTTTCCTCCTTCAAGTTAGACAAGTTTCGTTCTTTGTAGTTTTTTCGTTTGACGCTTATTTTGTGAGATATTTGGCCGGGTCGCGATCAATGACCCACCCTGTATATTGCACTAGTGAATTCTGCAAGGATTCACAGTTGCTAATGTGTATGGGAGTTGGAATTACATACAAATTCGTTCCTCTCTTCTCTCTGCCCATCTTCTCCTCCCTCCTCTGTTTGTCCACCTCATCCTCCTCTCTCTCTCTCTCTCTCTCTCTCTGGGCATCTGCTTTCTCTTCCCTTTCTCATTCCTTTCTGCTCTCTTATCCTTCTGTATGATCTTGAGTCTTGTTTGTTGTTAATGCCAATGAAACATTGATTGAGAACCTAAGTCGCTTAAAATGAGTGGGTAAATCATTTGTGATAATTGGTATAAAAGGTATGAGAGTCACCTCTTCAGCTGCTGTATCTGTGAGAATAGTTGCTTCAATGAAGTATTTTGCATAGCTTTAATGTGTGTATCCATCCAAGGCGGCAAAGGGAAAAGACACCCAAGTAGAATGCGTTTAAAACGTTTATAAAGCTCAAACGATCAGCTGTGACATGAGGACATGTTGAAGAGGTACACTTCAATAAGGTTAAGTTGATATTTATCGAACACAAAAACTATGACATTGAATGTTTGAAGATTTGAATATTCAACGAAAAACCTGACTTCAACAAATTAATTTTACTATCTGAAGAAAAGAATATAAGACCTCACATAAGTTTGTGGCGAAACACGTATCAAACCAAAAAGACTTCCTGTATAATTAAAGAACACAAATAAGGTTATTGCGATCGATATTATCTCAGTATACTGGATCGTTGAAACTCTGTATGCAAGAACTTGAGTAAGAATATCACAGTAACAGACTCAGTAAGAAACGTATAGTTTTCTCGAGACCGGAGAGGAGGAGCCACGATTAATGTTCCGAAAGAATGGCCAAAATCCAATTCCATCGTGGTGCTAGCAGTTAGCAAGAGGAAATATTACAGAGTATGATGGATGATCACGACGTTGGTATTCACGTCATCTTCTGGAAAGACCACACTCGAGGTTCCGGGTTGCGGAGAATGACGCGGACAGTGGTGACGGCGTAGAGCTGGCTCCGTGTGAGTTCCTGTTAGATGAAATGAGCGGTAGTTCAGTGCCTGGCTCAGGAAGCGCACTGGAAGTGAACTGTACTCCCAGGGCCCGTGCGCCGGCCTAATTACAATCCCAGGTGCCAGAACCGTGGCCGGTGTACGAAGGCGAGCTCTGCTGGCGCTTACCTTACCGTCTGCTGGCTGTGTGTAGTGTGGTAGCCCCTAAGTGTCATCTGATAGGATGCCGGCTGCCCGTGTAGCTTAAATGTAATGTGTGTTGCTAGCAGATTAGGGGTAATCACGTAATACAGCAGGTAGCGTTACAAAGTTTTAGACGATTCTGGTTTTGTAGCAGCATTCTAATCGTACGCCGATAAGACATAAGTACAACTTTGAGAAAAAAAGTAAAACAGCACAATGTTGTGAATATAATTATTGTTTGAATATACATATAAGGAAGACATATGTATGTGCGAGAAACGATTTTTCAAATGGCTTACATGTCATCCTATCGTAGTTGAAATTGTGAGAAACTGTGGGAAAGAAATCTAAATCGCACATTTTCTAAGGACACACAGCATTTTCTTTCTCGCAGTACGTTGTAACAGAGGACCTGTACACGTCGATTAAAAATATGTATTCCCAAGTCCGTTCAAATATACTTTACAATATCATGAAAAAATGAAGTAAATCAGTCAAACAATTTTCGAGATCTTCGGTAACAACGTTCGTCCTTTATGTCTTACATAAGTATTTATATGTTACATAAACTGAAAACATATGTAGCCTATATATGCTCGAATATTCGTTAAAAATCACGTAAAAATTTGAAGAAAACTCCTCAAAAACTATTCGAGGTTTCTGGTAACAAGTTTTCCCTTTAATATATCACATATATATTTAAAAAGATATATATTAAAAATAGCCTATGTTCGTAAGACTGTTCATTGAACATCATGCAAAAATTTTAAGTAAATCGCTCAAGTACTTTTCGAAATTTTTGGTAACAGCGTTAAATGATGATTGTCTTTATATATATATTAAAGATGTAGATACTGAGTTTTGTGAAATTTCAAAGATAATTTCTCTGCCTCGATCGATGTGTTGACGTTTTCAAGTATTTTGGTTCAAATGGCTCTGAGCACTATGGGGCTTAACCTCTGAGGTCATCAGTCCCCTAGAACTTAGAACTACTTAAACCTAACTAACCTAAGGACATCACACACATCCATGCCCGAGGCAGGATTCGAACCTGCGACCGTAGCGGTCGCGCGGTTCCAGATTGTAGCGCCTAGAACCACTCGGCCACTCTGGCCGGCTCAAGTATTTCATCAGCTCCGTCTACAGTAACAAGACTAGCACTACTTCTTACTTCTATAATTGTAACTTCGGCAGAAGTGACCAAACATGAATTGTTTAATAGTGCAGAACCAACAACACTCCCAAAAAAAAGACCTGTCACATATCACTTATGGCTGCTTCTAAATCTGCGTGTTTATATTCGATATAAACAAATTCTCTTTTTCAGAAATGCTCTTCGTGCTGTATCCACTCTTTAATTAGATTTCAATCATTTATTTTGTTGCCCAAATAGCAAACCTCATCAACTACTTTTCGTGACTCTTTCCCTAATCCAGTCTCTTCAGCATTACCCAGTTCTAATTTAATTTGACTACAGTCCAATATCCTTGTTTTGTTTTGCTTGATAATCATCTTATAACCTTTTTTCAAGACATTATTCATTCCATTCAAATTACTGAATTAAAGGTCATCATAAACCTTTAAGTTTTTATTTCTTCTCCTTCGACTTCAATTACCTGTTCTAACTTCGTCTTGGTTGGCTTTAATGCTGTAATATAGTAATTGAATGACATTTGGGATAGCTTACAAATCTGGCGCACTGTCTTCTTAGTCACTGCATCCATTTCATATGCTTTGACTCTAAAAATTGCAGTCTGGGTTCTGTACAAGTTGTAAATAACGTTTCGCTTCCTGTATTTTATCACTCTACGTTCATAATTTCAAAGAATGTATTGCAGTTGACATTGTTAAAAGCTATATTTAACTCTACAAATGCTATAATACTGGATTTGCACTTATCTGACCTATGTTCTCAGTAAATCACAGAGTCAATACAGTCTAGAATGCTCTTACATTTCTCTGGGAGCTAAACTGATGTTTCCTAATGTTAGCTTCTACTAGTTTATTTTTATTTTTCCATAAATAATTAGTATCAGTATTTTGCAAGCATGACTTATGTAACTGGTGGTTCGGTAATATTCAAACGTATTAGCACCTGTCTTCTTTGGAAACGGAACTGTTACATTATTCTTGAGGTCTGAGGTTACGCAGCTATCTTACACATTTTACACACCAAATGGAATACTTTTATCTTGGCTGGCCTTTCCAAAGATTTCAATAACTCAAGTGTATGTGGTCTACACCAGGTTTGGACTTACAGGTCTGTCAGTAATGTGTCGAATTCTTCTCGCACTGTCATTTCTTCCAACGCATCTTCGTCTACGTCCTCTTTCCTTTGTATAATATTACCTTCAAGTTCATTTCCTTCGTACAGTCCTTCCACATACACAATCTAATCAAAAGTATACGGACACCAGTGTGTAATGCACAATTGACCACTAGATACCACGAGAGACGGACCCTCCAGTATAACAGAAAGCGGGGAATACACTTTAGTCAGCAGTGAAGCAGTAACAGCATAACAGGTCGGTCAGGAGTGCCCACTAACTTCCAATATTGACTACCTATTGGATGTCATCTGAGTAACAAACCGCTTAGGGATATTTCCATACTTTGAAGTTGCGCAGGTCGTTTGGCGATGACGCCATTGTGAAGTGGAATAGCGAAGGAACAACCACAATCTAAACCAAGACCCCGCAGATCTCTTGTACAGGTGGACAGGGACCATCGGGTATAGCGGAGAGTGGTTGTAAGAAATCGTGTTGGACCAGCGGAAGGAAGCACTCGTGAGTTTCAAAGCGCTACCAGCAACCCAGTAAGCACAACGATAGCGCGTAGTGAGTTAAAAAATGGGGTGAAATGGTCGGAAAGTTACTCATGAGGGACTCATTTCTGTAGTCAGTATGAAACGACGTATGAGCTGGTGTAAAGAGCCACAACACTGGAAAGTGGAAAAACGGAAACAAGTGACTCCGAGTCAAGAAACGTGCTTTAGCCTGTGGCGAAGAGATGGGAGGTTTGGGTTTCACGAATGCCTGGTGAACGTTACTTGTGTAGTGCCAACAGTGAAATACTATGTAGGTGATGTATTTCGTGATTGTGATTTGGTGCGGTTTCTGTACTGAGAGGACGTGGACATGTTTTACGGTATTGTGAGGTGTGTACAGTAGAGGAATAGTTCGGAGACGATGAGTTTTTGTAACAGCATGACAGAGCAGCCTGTCGCAAACCAACATCTGTGAGCCTATGGCTTGCGACCATATAATTTCTGAAATGCACTGGCCTGAACAGAGTCCTGACCTGAAACCAATGGGACGTCTATGGGATAGGTCAGAACCTCAACTTCCCTCTTTACCTCAGCCTACAACATTACTACCTTTTCTGGTTTCGGTTCTTGATCAATAATGGACAGCTGCTCATCCATGCATCTTCAAACAACACATTGAGAGTGCCCACCGCTGAGTTCAAGCAGTCATAAAGAGGAAGGATGGTCACAATGCATATTAATGTCCTGTACTATGTGTCGAATACCTTTGATTATACAGGATGTTCCGAAAATATTCATTGGCATTAATACAAGAGACAGAAAGCATCAAAAGAAATATGTTTAGCTACAATACATTTGGTGCCTGATATCAATTCCGAATTTAGGGGCGATTTACGTAAAGGGTAGCTTAGCATGCTAATTTCATCATTACCATTCACAGGAACTGCTCGAATGCTTGACCGTCGTGTCCATTGGAAGAGTCCTGGCATGTCCGCAGAGGTACAAGTAGCGACGGCAATTCTAGCGACAAGGACTTCTTCTTTCTCGTTTTCTATAGAGCTGTTGCTTCAAATATACCCACAGGAAAAAACTCAGACATGTGATGTCAGATGACTTGTGCGGCCAGGACACAGAGCCATCACGGCTGATACACCGATTCCCAAAGGTGTCTCTCAGATGATTCCTTATAATGATGCTGAAATGGGCTGGCACCCCGTCGCGCTTGGAACATATGCTTTCTCTAACATTCAGTCGTAAATCTTCCAGCAAGTCTGGCAATACATGTTCCATGTAGATGCAATGTTTCCATCATCGAGGTTGAACTGAAGAATATATGGGCCAATAAACCTATCGCCAATAAGATCAAACATTAACAACGAATCGCTGTTGAGCACGAGATGAAGAACCTCGCGGTTTCATACGTGCCCAAACACGTCCATTGTGGATATTCAAAGAGTCTCGACGGTGTGCAGCACGTCGGCAAGAAATACGGGTTGCAGGGCACCGTGTCCTAAAAACCTTTGTGCGAATTGCATGCATTGGGGGAAATCTTCATGTGCTAGTGCTGCCATGCGCTGAAAATGGAAGCACGAGACTGCTGATCGCGTAACACAATCCACACAGTGCTATTTCCGATCGCAAAGATGTGTGAAATACCTTATGTATATGTAAATGGAGTGACTTCAATATGTCGTAGAAAATCGTCTTCCATTTCGGGAGTTCACATTGTTCGATTCCAATCTCTATCAGGTATCTTTGCACGCAAGGCGACAGTTCTACGTAGCTGGCTATGCAGACCTCCAAATGTTTGGTGTTGTGGTACCCGTAGGTTGGGAAATCGCTGTCAATATCGTCTCATTACAGCACGTCAATTTCCACTCACATACCCGTAAACCAAGTGCGTGTCAGTCATTCCAGCATATGTAAACCGCCCCATGTTCACTCTTGTTGGCACAAGGTGGTAATGATTGCTACTGAATCGGTGTGTTTACAAGGACAGCACCGTTGTTGTCACAAGGCAGTGATGGTTTCGAATGAATTGGTATGTTTCCAAATCGACCTGACAACAACCATCCGTGCACAGAGCAGTTTTTAGTGGCGTACACATTTCCAGTCAGTGACACTAACACAACAGCTTGTGTCTGTACCACTAACAAAATGTTCCCTAACATAATAAGCTGACTTCAGACCATTCAATGAGTTGACAAAAATTATGGAATATTTCCTAATACTGTGTCGGACCTCTTTTTCCCGGCACAGTGCAGCGACTCAATGTGGCACGGACACAACAAGTTGTTGGAATCCCCGTGCAGGAATATTTAGATATGCTGGCACTTAAGCGAGTCTGTAATTTTGAGAGTGTTTCCGGTGCTGGATTTGAGCATGATTATGTCCGATTCATGTCTGGCGGTCTGGATGGCCAAACTATGGGCCAGAACTGACCAGAATGTTCTTCAAACATGTCGCGAACAGTTGTGGCCCGGTGATATTCTGCATTGTCATCCATCGTTGTTTGGGAATATGAAGTCCACGCTTAGCTGTAATTGGTCTCCAAGTAGACGAAAATAGCTATTTCCGGTCAATGATCGGTACAGATAGGCCAGAGGACCCAACTCATCCCATGAAAACACAGCCCATACCACTATTCAGCCACTATCAGCTTTCACAGTCACTTCTTGAAAACTCAGGGTCCACACTCGAACCCTACTATCAGCTCTTAGCAACAGAAATCGAGGCTCATCCGACCAGGTCATGGTTTCCAGAAGTTTATGGTCCAAACGATACGGCCGCGATCGCAGGACCGGCGCTGAAGACGGTGTCGTGCTCTTAGCAAATGCGCTCAAGGCGGTCGTCTGCTGCCATAGCCCATTAGCGCCAAATTTCGCCTCACTGTACGTCTGTCATGGATTTTTGCTGTTATTTCACACAGTGTTGTTTGTTAGCACTGAAAACTTTTCGCATTCGCCGCTGCTTTCTGTCGTTAAGTGAAAGCCGCTGACCACTGCGTTGTCCGTGGTGATGATATGTGGTATTCTCGGCACACACCTGACACTGTGCATCTCGGAATACTGAATTCCCTAACGATTTCCGAAATGGAATGTGTCATGCATGTAGCTCCAACTACCATTCCGCGTTCAGTGTCTGTTAATTCCCGTCGTGCGGCCATATTCATGTCGAATGCCTTTCACATGAATCACCTGAGTACAAGTGACAGTTCTGCAATGCACTGTCCTTTTATACCTTGTGTACGCGATACTACCGCCCTGAGTATAGGTCCCTATCACTATCCCATGACTGCCGGCTCAGTTTATGTTCTCTGTCAAAAATATATGTTTTTATGTTCTCTGCGTCCTGTATTTATGTAAACGAATAATTTCAGACCACTCTGGATAGTGTTTTCTTCCCACTTTTCAACTTTCCCTGTTTTCTTTGTACTGGTTTGCCGTCTGAGCTTCTGATATACAATGGCTTCTCTTTTCTCCAAATATAAGTTTAATTTACCAGCAAGCTTTATCTGTTTTTGCCCTTTGACATTCATGCTTCATGATTACACAGCCTTACTTTTTCCTAAAGCAATTCCTGCTTGCCGGCCGGTGTGGCCGAGCGGTTCTAGGCGCTTCAGTCTGGAACCGAGGGACTGCTACGGTCGCAGGTTCGAATCCTGCCTCGGGCATGGATGTGTGTGATGTACTTAGGTTAGTTACGTTTAAGTAGTTCTAAGTTCTAGGGGACTGATGTTAAGTCCCATAGTTCTCAGAGCATTTTGAACCAATTCCTGCATTTCGATTTTGTACTTTCCTTCAATCACTTTTTCTGCCAGGTGGACCCATAAGCTCTTAGAGTTTTTGTTTAGCATATTGGTGTTCCAGATGATATGGGTTATTTATCGATTGTCAGTTTTCATCTGCAATTCACTGTTGCTATCAGAGTTTACATATTGTACTTTTTTCATTTGGAGTCCGTGAGCGGAGCTGTAGACGCTACAAAATGGAGTGCCAAGTGAAGAAATCGGAACACTTCCGACGTAATGTTCTGTTTGAGATCAATAGAGGGATGGAGAGCAGTGGAGGCACTCAAAAACATTTGCGTCGTCTTTGAGGTTTGTGCCATTGAACAGAGGGGGATCGTTTTTACATTAGTGACTCTGCAAGTTCAGGAAGACCTTCAGGGTTTAATGAAGATCGTTTAAACACATTCATCCGCAGTGAACCACGTCAGTGTACCCAAGAACTGGGAAATATGATGAACTGTGACAATGTCACCATCGTGCGATATTTGGATGCAATGGGGAAGCTTCAAAAATCTGTTGTATGGGTACCGCACCCTCCAAGCCAAAATCATAGAAATCTGCGAGTGGCCTTATGTGCATCTGTGTTTGCTCGTCATTAATTGGCTCGTGAACAACACCGACCACTCCATATCTTGTATCGTTAATGGTAGAAACAAATGGCTTCTTTTATGCTAAAGTAAGGAAAAAGAAAGGAATGGTTGAACCTAAAGAAAGCAGCAACTCCCCGTACAAAGACCTACTTGCACCCATAAAAGATAATGTCGTGCATCTGGTGGAACAGCTACGGTGTGGCTTACTACGAATTACTTCCCCGAGGTTTAACCATGACTGCTGATACTTACTGTCAACAAATGAGGTGTCTTGCAGACGAAATCCCAGAACAACGACCAGAAAGACTTCCTGAAGTGACGCTACAGCATGATAACGCCCTCCTACATTCTGCTAGACTGACAAAAACGCCGTACAGGAGTTGGTTTAGGACGTGATTCCGCACCCACTTTATTCATCTGATCTTGTACCCTCTGGTATTTAGCTTTTCCACACTCTATTGAACAACCTTCAAGGAATGAGATTTTTCACTCTGCAGTGGAGTGTGGGCTGATATGAAACTTCCTGGCAGATTAAAACTGTGTGCCGGACCGAAACTCGAACTCTGGACCTTCTCCTTTCGCGGCGGGCAAGTACTAGGACTCCTGATAGAATCTACCGGGAAGTTTCATATCAGCGCACACTCCGCTGCAGAGTGAAAATGTCATTCTGGGAATATCCCCCAGGCTGTGGCTAAGCCATGTGTCCGCAATATCCTTTCTCTCAGGAGTGATAGCCCTGCAAGGTTCGCGGGAGAGCTTCTGTAAAGTTTGGAAGATAGGAGGCGAGGTACTGACGGAAGTAAAGCTGTGAGGACAGAGCGTGAGTATTGCTTGGAGAGTTCAGATAGTAGAGCACTTGCCCTGGAAAGGCAAAGGTCCTCAGTTCGAGTCTCGGTCCAGCACACAGTTTTAATCTGCCAGGAAGTTTCAACGTTCAAGGAACTTCCTCGCCGTATGAAAATCCGCTCCGAAGATGGCTCGAAGAATTTTTCGCCTCAAAACAATGCAATTTCTATAGTAGCGGAATCGAATAGTTACCCCAGCCTTGGGAGACTGTTGTTAACAGTGAAGGAGAACACATTATTGATGGGAAAGTCTCTGTTATGTCTATCTGTCGTGCTTATTAAACTTCGGAAAAACGCTACGAACCCAACATATGTCTGTGTTCTCTTTCGCCTGCTTCATTTGCTATATAAATATAAATTTCAGACCACACAGGATTTACAGTATTAACGGTAATAAATGTTAACAAATAGTTGTCGCCGCCTCGCAATCTCCATATAGTTGGGACATTTTAGAGTACGACTTCTGCGTGGCGTTCGGACTGAGCTCTCTCCCGGAATGGAGTTGGCACAGGTGCGTTAGGGGCGGGTGCAGCCCGCGGTGCGCCTCAGTGATTGCCGTGGTGCGGCGGGCCGCTGGCACCGTTTCAGCCGGCGCTGTCGCCGCTGCGTTAGGCGCAGTTACGACCGCCGCAGACGCGCCGGGGGCGGCGCCGCGCCTGTAATGAAGCGGACGGTAGGCTCCGGTCGGGGAGGCGGGAGTGGGGTAGGGGTGTGGCGGGGGCGGCTGGCAGCGCGCCAGGTGCGGCCTCCAGCTGCCGGCGCCGTGTCGCGATGTTACCACAGCGACCCTCCAGAGGGCTGTCCGAATCCGCTATGTGCATATGTCACTCGGAACAGCCAACAGATCGCCCAGAAGCATATTTCTAATTCAAACAAAACAAAAACCTTTTTTTTCATCGCACACGTCTCTGTTCAGTATAGACTGGCGCAAAAAAATTTTACACCAGGAAGACAACACCTATTTTGAAGTGATGACGGCATAAGGAACCTGGGCGTAGTAAATGTACTGATACCAGTTTCAACGTCGTCCGTCAATACACAGCATAGTCGCACAGCTACCAGAGAGACATCTGTGTCTCTCCTTCAATAAGGAAAGATAACAGCCAGAATTCTCAGTGTCGTGCAAACGTGTGAAGCTCGCAGGCAACCAACTGTGCTTTCCGAATGATGGAATGGTCGTTTAGCAGAACTGCCACACAGCTTGGACGTGCTGCGTCAGTTCTCAACGATGATGATATCGGTGGTCACATGAACATTCTCACACCTGTAGACAAGATTCTGGACGTCACGCAGCACAGACGCTCGCCACGATCGTCATATTGTAAGGGCAGTAGCGGCAGATCGTACGGCTACCACAGAGCAGGTAAGAGCCCAGACGTGTCTGCACGAACAGCTGCTGACCGTTAATTAGAAGTGAGACTGCAGGCACGCACACCTCTAGACCGTCTTCCACTCACGCTACAGCACTAAGGTGCACAGCTCGGCTGGTCCTGTCAAAGGATCTCTTACACGAAGGAATGGTCCACCCTGATCTTCAGCGATGAAAGTAGATTCTCCCTGCACGCAAATGATGGTTGTCTGTGCATACAATGTAGCGCTGGTAGCGCTGTCTCGTAGAGTGGATTCGTTCCAGACACTCTGGCCCCATTTCTGGCCTTATGCCCTGTGGTGTGATAAGTTCCGACTCTTGTTCACCTCTGGCATTTCTGGGGGGTATGCTAACCAGAGCTCGGTACGTGCAGAATGTTGTTGCATCTCTTCTTTTGGCACTCTTGCAACAGAAAGGTGAGCCAGCCGCGGTGGCCGCGCGGTTCTAGGCGCTTCAGTCCGGAACCATGTGACTGGTACAGTAGCAGGTTCGAATCCTGTCTCGGGCATGGATGTGTGTGATGTCCTTAGGTTACTTAGGTTTAAGTAGTTCTAAGTTCTAGCGGACTGATGACCTCAGATGTTGTCCCATAGTGCTCATAGCCGTTTTTGAACAGAAAGGTGATGTGTTATTCCAACAGTATAATGCTCGCCCACACACCGCCTATGAAACTCAACATGCTCTGCAAGATACGTAGCAACTTTCCTGACAAGCTCTATATCTGAACGTGTCTCCAACGGAGAACGTGTGGCTTAAGAAGGGACAAGAAGTATGTCATGCGACTCGTCAACGAACAACTCTTACAGCAGGCATGTATAACGTATCCTAGAACAGAATTCGCCACTTTTACGATCGATTGAATGCCAAAGTCAACGCCTCAGTTGACACCGTGGATGCTACACCACATACTAATGTGTTGTTTCAGCAGGTGTCGATTCCTGGTACCTCAGAACCGCTTGCGCTATTGTTCTGTAAATATAATTATTTCAAGTACTCGGTATGCACTGTTTGGACAATAAATCTTTAATGCACTGGAATCCTCTAAAAGGGTCTACTAATTTTTTGCTTCTGCAGTGTGTAAGGGTCGTCGAGCAGATGCGCAAAACTATAGACCTATATCTCTGACGTCGATCTGTTGTAGAATTTTAGAACTTGTTTTTTGCTCGAGTATCATGTCGTTTTTAGAAACCCAGAATCTACTCTATAGGAATCAACATGGATTCCGGAAACAGCGATCGTGTGAGACCCAACTCGCTTTATTTGTTCATGAGACCCAGAAAATATTAGATACAAGCTCCCAGGTAGATGCCATTTTCCTTTACTTCCGGAAGGCGTTCGATACAGTTCCGAACTGTCGCCTGATAAACAAAGTAAGAGCCTACGGAATATCAGACCAGCTGTGTGGCTGGATTGAAGAGTTTTTAACAAACAGAACACAGCATGTTGCTACCAATGGAGAGACGTCTACAGACGTTAAAGTAACCTCTGCCGTGCCACTGGGGAGTGTTATGGGACCATTGCTTTTCACAATATATATAAATGACCTAGTAGATAGTGTCGGAAGTTCCATGCGGCTTTTCCCGGATGATGCTGTAGTATACAGAGAAGTTGCAGCATTAGAAAATTGTAGCGAAATGCAGGAAGATCTGCAGCGGATAGGCACTTGTGAGACCTGAGTTTCTCCTGGCGTATACAACTTTCAAATAACTTCCGGGAATTCAGCCAAGTAACACCTTCAGCGACCGCCGATATTTCGGTGGGAGAACACCCCGCCATTTTCAAAGCAAACTGCAACGGACAGGCGGCGTACATGCAAATTTAATACCTCAGTTCTCCGACAGAAGCAGGAAAGATAACACACACGCTGAACACTAGTGCCACCAAAGATGACCAAAGTCAGAGCTATCGATAGTGAGACTATGAATTCGCAGGTGAGGCAGCATTAACTCTGTTCCTCTGTTTTCTGACAAGGGAGAGAGCCGGATTCCAAACAGAGTTTAAACAGAAACCTCCATCCCTGTTAACGAGGTTGCTCGCTAATTTAATCTCAACTGCCTCCCTAATGACACTGTCCCAATAGCTGGACGTGCATGCCAATATCTCGGTGTTATTGTATAACATGGGGTGACCAGTATCCAAGCAATGTTCGACAATAGCAGATCTATTTGGCTGCTGTAATCGTGTGTGCCGTTTATGCTCAGTACATCTGTCCTCCACGGTCCTGATAGTTTGACCAATATATGCCATGCCGCAGCTACAAGGAATACGATATACACCCGCCTTATGCAGTCCAAGATCATCCTTAACGGAACTCAAAAGTGCTCTAATTTTAGATGCAGGTCGGAAAACACATTTCACATCGTATTTCCGTAAAATACGACCGATCTTATTGGACGTGTTTCCTACGTAAGGCAAAAAGGCAGTAGACTTAGGTGTTGACTCAGAATTATCATCAATCACCCGATGTACAGTTGGTCGATAGCGCAACGCACATTCAATCTATCACTATAACCATTTTGACGAAATGTAACTTCAAGATGGGACAGCTCAGCTGGCAAAGTCTCAGCGTCAGAAACGACATGTGCCCTGTGTACCAAGGTGCGAAGTACCCCTTCACGCTGAGCCGAATGGTGACAACTATTAGCCTGCAAGTACAAGTCGGTGTGAGTACGTTTCCTGTAGACTGCATGTCCCAATGATCCATCATCCTTCCTCCTAACCAACACGTCGAGAAAGGGAAGGCAACCATCCTCTTCCACCTCCATCGTAAAACGAATGTTCTGGTGGATCGAGTTCAGATGTTCTAGAAAGACATTTAAATTCTCCCTACCGTGAGGCCAAACAACGAAGGTATCGTCAACGTATCTAAAGAAACAGGCGGGTTTTAAAGGCGCCGACTCCAATGCACGTTCCTCGAAGTCTTCCATAAATAAATTTGCGATCACAGGAGACAACGGACTACCCATCGCAACTCCATCTGTCTGCTCGTAATACTGGTCATTAAATAAAAAGTAAGTGGATGTCAACACATGCCTAAAGAGATTAGTTAAATCAGCACCAACCTGGCTTCAATTAACCGCAACGAATCAGACAGAGGAACACGAGTGAAGAGAAAGACCACACCGAAACTCACTAAAATATCAGAGTCATTCAGCCTCAGTCCCTCCAAATGACGTAAAAAATCAGCTGAGTTCCTGATATGATGTTCACAGCGTCCTACTTGTGGACTCAACAGAGAAGCAAGATGCTTGGATACACGATATGTCGGAGCGCCGATGTTACCCACTATAGGACAGAAAGGAACCCCTTACTTATGAACCTTTGGAAGGCCATATAACCTAGGGGGAACGGCACTATAGGTGTTAAGCCTCTTGATTGTGTCCTGCGACAAACAACTTTTCTTCTGCAGGCTGTTGGTCTTTCCCTCAACACTTTTCGTGGGGTCAGCATCGATTCTGCGATACGCTGAATCAGATAGTAAACGTTGCATCTTTTGTACATAATCATGTCTATTTAAAACAACGGTGGCATTGCCCTTGTCAGCAGGTAAAATAACAATACTGGGATCAACTTTGAGAGAGCGTAAAGCAGCCCTCTCTGCTGCTGTTACATTACTCTTGGGTGGACGAGCCCTAGTCAAAACACGGCATGGCTCCCGCCTAACTTCCTCTGCAGCGTCAGGAGGTAGTTTTCAAACTGCCTGTTCAATTGAACTAATAAAATCAACTACCGGCAAATTCTTCGGAGTGGATGCAAAATTTAAACCCTTCCCTAGCACGGATAAGGTTGCGTCGTCAAAAGATTTCTCTGTGAGATTTATCACAGAACGTCGAGATATAACATCCGACTCCGCGCGATGAAAACGTTCAAACTTTGCCAAATGCCGGGCAGTAACGGAGTTGTACTCCCAGTCAGCTTGGGTCCATGAGGCACCGTCCAACCAATCTCAAGTGAAATCAGACATTTCAGATGCAACCATTAAATGATAACGATACAATTCTTTGGAAATAGAATCCAAACGTCGACGAGTAAAACGAATCCTTTCGCGAACAAGAGCCAAGCCAGCACGTTGCTTGATACGATTGGCGGCAGGAGAATTAATATGGTGCACAACCTTAGCAAATGTTGGGACATGATTTTCATCACGACACCTCAATAAAAACGACAAAGCACATTGCAGTCTAACTCGACAGCTACGAAGTTTATCCAACTTACGTAAACACCGATACATTCCCTCCCCGTAGAGGTAAACAATGTGAGACCTGAGTTTCTCCTGGCGTATACAACTTTCAAATAACTTCCGGGAATTCAGCCAGGTAACACTTTCAGCGACCGCCCATATTTCGGCGGGTGAACACCCCGCCATTTTCAAGGCAAACTGCAACGGACAGGCGGCGTACATGCAAATTTAATACCTCGGTTCTCCGACAGAAGCAGGAAAGATAACACGCACACACACACACACACACGCTGAACACTAGTGCCACCAAAGATGACCAAAGTCAGAGCTATCGATAGTGAGACTATGTATTCGCAGGTGAGGCAGCATCGACTCTGTTCCTCTGTTTTTTGACAAGGAAGAGAGCCGGATTCCAAACAGAGTTTAAGTCCACAAGTAGGACGTTGTGAACATCATATCAGGAACTCAGCTGATATTTTATGTCGTTTGGAGGGACTGAGGCTAAATGACTCTGATATTTTAGTGAGTTTCGATGTGGTCTCTCTCTTCACTCGTGTTCCTCTGTCTGATTCGTTGCGGTTAATTGAAGCCAGGTTTGGTGCTGATTTAACTAATCTCTTTAGGCATGTGTTGACATCCACTTACTTTTTATTTAATGACCAGTATTACGAGCAGACAGATGGAGTTGCGATGGGTAGTCCGTTGTCTCCTGTGATCGCAAATTTATTTATGGAAAACTTCGAGGAACGTGCATTGGAGTCGGCGCCTTTAAAACCCGCCTGTTTCTTTAGATACGTTGACGATACCTTCGTTGTTTGGCCTCACGGTAGGGAGAATTTGAATGTCTTTCTAGAACATCTGAACTCGATCCACCCGAACATTCGTTTTACGATGGAGGTGGAAGAGGATGGTTGCCTTCCCTTTCTCGACGTGTTGGTTAGGAGGAAGGATGATGGATCATTGGGACATGCAGTCTACAGGAAACGTACTCACACCGACTTGTACTTACAAGCTAATAGTTGTCACCATTCGGATCAGCGTGAAGGGGTACTTCGCACCTTGGTACACAGGGCACATGTCGTTTCTGACGCTAAGACTTTGCCAGCCGAGCTGTCCCATCTTGAAGTTACATTTCGTCAAAATGGTTATAGTGATAGACAGATTGAACGTGCGTTGCGCTATCGACCAACTGTACATCGGGTGATTGATGATAATTCTGAGTCAACACCTAAGTCTACTGCCTTTTTGCCTTACGTAGGAAACATGTCCAATAAGATCGGTCGTATTTTACGGAAATACGATGTGAAATGTGTTTTCCGACCTGCATCTAAAATTAGAGCACTTTTGAGTTCCGTTAAGGATGATCTTGGACTGCATAAGGCGGGTGTATATCGTATTCCTTGTAGCTGCGGCATGGCATATATTGGTCAAACTATCAGGACCGTGGAGGACAGATGTACTGAGCATAAACGGCACACACGATTACAGCAGCCAAATAGATCTGCTATTGTCGAACATTGCTTGGATACTGGTCACCCCATGTTATACTATAACACCGAGATATTGGCATGCACGTCCAGCTATTGGGACAGTGTCATTAGGGAGGCAGTTGAGATTAAATTAGCGAGCAACCTCGTTAACAGGGATGGAGGTTCCTGTTTAAACTCTGTTTGGAATCCGGCTCTCTCCCTTGTCAAAAAACAGAGGAACAGAGTCAATGCTGCCTCACCCGCGAATTCATAGTCTCACTATCGATAGCTCTGACTTTGGTCATCTTTGGTGGCACTAGTGTTCAGCGTGTGTGTTATCTTTCCTGCTTCTGTCGGAGAACCGAGGTATTAAATTTGCATGTACGCCGCCTGACCGTTGCAGTTTGCCTTGAAAATGGCGGGGTGTTCTCCCGCCGAAATATCGGCGGTCGCTGAAAGTGTTACTTGGCTGAATTCCCGGAAGTTATTTGAAGGATAGGCACTTGGTGCAGGGAGTGGTAACTGACCCTTAACATAGACAAATGTAATGTATTGCGAATACATAGAAAGAAGGATCCTTTATTGTATGATTATATGATAGCGGAAGAAACACTGGTAGCAGTTACTTCAGTAAAATATCTGGGAGTATGCGTGCGGACGATTTGAAGTGGAATGATCATATAAAATTAATTGTTAGTATGGCGGGTACCAAGATGAGATTCATTGGGAGAGTCCTTAGAGAATGCAGTCCATCAACAAAGGAGGTGGCTTACAAAACACTCGTTCGACCTATACTTGAGTATTGCTCATCAGTGTGGGATCCGTACCAGATCGGGTTGACGGAGGAGGTAGAGAAGATCCAAAGAAGAGCGGCGCGTTTCGTTACAGGGTTATTTGGTAACCGTGATAGCGTTACGGAGATGTTTAGCAAACTGAAGTGGCACACTCTGCAAGAGAGGCGCTCTGCATCGCGGTGTAGCTTGCTCGCCAGGTTTCGAGAGGGTGCGTTTCTGGATGAGGTATCAAATATAATGTTTCCCCCTACTTATACCTCCCGAGGAGATCACGAATGTAAAATTAGAGAGATTCGTGCGCGCACGGAGGCTTTCAGACTGTCGTTCTTCCCGCGAACCATACACGACTGGAACAGAAAAGGAAGGTAATGACAGTGGCACGTAAAGTGCCCTCCGCCACACACCGTTGGGTGGCTTGCGGAGTATAAATGTAGATTTAGATGTAGATGTATGCGAAGAATTTGCTTGTCCTTCGTTAGAATATTGAAAAATTGGTTGAAATTTTTCGTTTGTTCTAACATCTCGGGAGTAGGAGAAAAGTTGAACAATGGTTCATTTCTCAGGCCGTTGTGGCCGAGCGGTTCTAGGCGCTACAGTCTGGAACCGCGCGACAGCTACGGTCGCAGGTTCGAATCCTGCCTCCGGCATGGTTGTGTGTGATGTCCTTAGGTTAGTTAGGTTTAAGTAGTTCTAAGTTCTAGGGAATTGATGACCTCAGAAGTTAATCCCATACTGCTCAGAGCCATTTGAACCAATGATCTATGTCAATCTTTCAATTCATACATTTTGGAGAGGAGGATGTTCCAGCGTAACGAGAAGTGCAGCCTCGAAGATGATGAACCCAAGAGCAGAAAAGGCCGTGAGACGACGTCAGCCAGTAGCACGCTGACTAGGAACGCAGCACGACAGGGACGTCCCCTATCCGAGGAGAATATAAACGCCGCTCCTGACAGCCTCGCCCGGACAGTAGAAGACGCGCACTAGCAGACCGGGTCTAGAAATGAGGCGCTAGAACAGCCGTAACTTGCGATCCATATGAACTTGTGTGAATTACTTGCATGGACATCGTATATAGCGAAGGACATTGATTATATGCATGTCGTCAACTTCTTGCGACCCAAAGTTAAGTGTTGTCAATCTACTTTACTGTAATAAAAACCATTAATGTGATTTGCTTGAATTGTTGTATAGTTATCCAAGAAATCAGAATCCTTTAGGCACCATATGTGAGTCCAGTGGGGAGGACACCACATAGGAAACGCCTGATTCTTAATCCGCTAGGACCCAGTGACGGGTGGAGGTACTGACTTTGACCGACGTTGGTAAACGGCTCAGACAACATTGTTTCGGTCACTATGGAGCGTTGGAGCGTATAGCGTCATGTGTTCGTGGTCGAACAGTTCTGTATAAACGATGATTCTGTGGTCATGGTTCAATGTCTTATCCATTGAGTGTTTAATGTCAGACGTCGAGGTGCAATCCTAGATCAAAAACTATACTCCAAAATTGTTGCAGCGTTTACAAGTTCTGGATATTTGTTCAGAAAGCAACAACCTTGTCTTCCCCGTTCAGTTCCAACACGAGAAAACGTAGACAGAGTGAGAATGCCAATTTCTGCTAATCTGAAATGATCCGCTAGGCGACAGGCTGAAACTCTGGATATGTCAAGTTGTTTTATTTACATCATTTTACCTCCAATTTCACCTGGACAAAATGATGGTTATCTATCAGATAAGTGAAGCGCAATTTGTGCAGTCTAAAGAATTTTGTGGCATAGTGGACGCTATGAATACGGAAGATGCAGATTTCCCAATGTTCGTGAGATTCTGGATTATTAAGTTAATGTACAGAACTGTCGGTACTGGTCGATAGAGAACCTAGACAAAGTATAAGAAAAACCGCTCCACAGATCGAAAGTAAATGGATGGTGTGGTATCTCCAGGACACGAGACAATTGGGTATTACTTTTTGAAGACGGAGGAAACACAGTTAGTGTGAAATCAACGTACCACATTGAAATGTTAAACAACTTTCTTCTTCCAGACGGTAAAAGGCTTTGAGTGAACACGACAGAAATGTGGTTTCAACAGGATGGTGCCACAGCTCGCAAGGTGAGTGCATCTATGGACATGGCTCGACGGATGTTACCAGGACAGGTCATATCACAATATGATGATGTCACTTGACCCCCATGCGCACCCAGTCCATCAATCTTGACTTCTTATTGTGGAAAAACTTTAAACCAAGGATGTATATGAACAAGCCCCACACAATCGACGACCTAAACACCTCCATTCATCAAGAAATTAAAACTGTGTCGAATGAAATGTTGGGGAGACCCATTTGTAACTTTCAGGAGATGATAAAGATTTGTGTCCGACAGGGACATCATATCAACGACATTTTTTCCAAATGTAATTGAGGAATGTAGATTTTAAAAATTCAATGATAGTACCATTACTGCATCAAGAATTTCTTTACAAAACTACTTTTCAGTTATTCAGCAATGGAAAAACATGTGTATCCTCTGCTCTTCCCTTATTCAGTAGTGGAAAAATATGTGTTTCCTCTGCTCTTCCCTTTCTATATGTTGTGTGGAAGGCTAAGGCTCAAGAGGTACTCAGCAAATACCATGAGAGGCCACCACCACACCGGAACGCCACTCGCCTGGCGCTTCCTGAGCGCTGAGCAGCCGCTTCCAGATGGCAGTCACTCATTGAGACTAAACTCTGTTTCTGTGCCACGTCCGTCAGCACATTATCATCACATGATAAGGTGTTGCTAGCTACCAGAGAGAGCACTGTTAACAGCTGACTGTTTCGCTTCGACCAAGTACTGGCGCAGATAGAGATCCTTCAGGAACAAAACACAATGTGCTGCCAACACTCAGTCAGTTCCTAGAATTCAGTCATTCCTACAGTGCCGGTATTTCCTGCAATTATGCTACAGAGCACAGTTCTGCAAGTGCTATTCAGAAAACTAGTACCCACTTAGTAGGCCCTGTATATGGAGTAATCAGCACAGTCAGCTAGGAGTGTCTGCATTGTACTTTCAGTAGTAGTGCCAATGCCATAGACTGCCAATAGACAGAAACATTATTTAGAGTTTCATCGTAGTAGGCATAGGACACTATGTGCATGCACCAAGGTGTTACAAAAATTAGGTAAACTGTGTATTATCAGTAGTAATAAATATTGTTGATTGTTATTTACTGTATTTCCACACTTCTGTTCTAGTACTGCCCGTTCAAGAAAGTCGATTTTGGGTACTGCCACCTTTACACTGAACTATAGCAAACATCCATCCATTTTATGGTATTCTAGAC
Source organism: Schistocerca piceifrons (assembly GCF_021461385.2). Lineage (NCBI taxonomy): Eukaryota > Metazoa > Arthropoda > Insecta > Orthoptera > Acrididae > Schistocerca > Schistocerca piceifrons. The sequence goes on along the minus strand of NC_060141.1, from coordinate 356,743,245 downwards.
GCTTGGGTTCAAGTGATAGCAATTTTCAGTCACAATGCACCAACAACATTTATATGAAAAACACTGATATGATGAAACACTCAAACTGATTCTAAGGGAGTGTTGAGTCATGCTGAGTCAGCAGATTCCGCAAGAACGTCAGTGAATGATGTTTTGTGGACTATTTGTTTACTATTACACTGTCTGAGGAAGGCGTAAATTAATAGCCAGTCACTGGGAATTCTGCAGAATTCACTGACACAGCATCTATCGGCACTTTATTATCAGGATTAACAGTCTCTTATCTTCAAGATCATGACATCATCACATCCAGTTATTAGGCAAGAGTGCTCGTTGTATTTTGCTGGCATCATCACTGCAACTTTCTCATCATTAAGACGACTTCCCCCCCCCCCCCCCCACCACCTCTGGCCCCACCTCTCACCACTCACGTCCTCACATTCCTGCCCCTACCCCATCCACCCCCACACTTCCAACCAGTTGCATGCAAGTTCATCTCCCCTTGTTGAGTATCTATTTTCTAATTGATTGTACATGACGATTTCTTGTTCAACATTACTAGCAATAACAGCAGTGATTAGCTGGGAAGAAGGAGGCTATTGGTGTGTTTTATCTTAATGAATTTTTATTATTATTATGTATACTGTGTTATTATGTACACTCTTTGACATAAAACTTGACCGGCGGCCGGCCGCTTCAGAGGCTAAGTCCGCGCCGATCGCGACATGGGACAAAAAAACTGGCCAACTCGCTAATTCTCTAAGTCCGGTTATCTGCACAATCTGGCAACACTGTAGACTGCGGCACTTCCTGGAGGAAAACTTGTCTCATGATAGAGAAACTCTAGGCTGATTACGCCTGTGGTCTAGCGGTAGCGTGCGTTGTTTCAGTTCATAATGTCAGTGGATCGAGAGCAGCTGGCATAAAATATTTTTATAGCCTCTTCTGTCTGAATGCTGAAGACGTGAATGTAATGGTAGCGCAGATTCAATCTATTTCGCTTTGTGACACACCGATATCAAAATTTTATCCAGTAACGATTTTGCGGCAGATTTCCTGCAGACTGTCCTCCTCTGGACGCCGTATGCGGCAAAGCTCCGGGATCCATTTGCTGGCTACTGGCAGCGGCCGTGGCGACAGCAGCGGCGCTGCACACCCCCGTTCTTTATCGAAAGCGCCTGCTACCGCTCATCGCTTTTGACGATTTAAAACGCTTTATTATTAAATGTTGCTCCACAGAAAATTTCTACAATTTCCATTCACGCTCAAAAGCAACGGAGACAGACGCCCTGATTAGTAGGGGGTATTATATTACATTAATCGGCAAGAGCTGAGTATGGCCCGAAATTAATTTTATAGACTGGGACGAAATGAAACCACCTCACTACATTCGATGAATTTATAAATGCTTCATACCTCGTTTCTTTTCCTTTCAAACTCAATTATTTGTGCAACTTTTGGTCAATGTTTGGATGTTTTCGTCAAGCCAGAGTGAGCGTCTGTGGTGTAAAGTGTATTACAGTTCTTGTTTCATTCCTTATGGTAAGTCTATGCGATAAACTGTGTGAATACCTTGCAATGCATGCTCTGTAGCAGTGCAGGAACACTGCACATTTGGAGTTCATGAAGTATTTATTGTTGATCGGAAGTGATAGTTAAGGTCATCAGATTTAAACCAGAAAAATTTGTCGTTTTGAAGGTTTCAGAGAACGGAAAGGAATTGCTAACGCCGGTGTTAGAAAACGTCTACAGTTAAATGCTATTGCAAAAATTTAGAAGAAGGGAACTATATTAATGAACATGTGCACTTCATAAACAACCTTCTGACATGTTAGACCTATATGACGAACAAAGCTCAAATTTATATCGTTGACAGTCGGTTTGAATCTTTTCAGGGTCTATTTTACAGTGAAGCACCTTGGAATTTGCAAAGCAGAAATCCATGATATTAACTTAATTTACTAAGTCGAAATCGGACGAAGATTGATGTTTAAAGGCATTCTTCAGATTTCGCATAAGAAATTTTTAGTAGCAGTTTGCAACTCCATTAATTAAAATGGAAAATAAAAGGTTGTAGTCAGCGGCTTCTACCGTGATTCGAACTGCTATGTCTTATAGTACAAGCACTGCAACGCACAAGGGAACCTCTGAGCTAACGACACACTGGCTGCCAGAGGCGGAATATAGTCACTGCGATGTTGCGTGAGCCTCAAAACGCAACCTTAAACACACGAACAGAGGAGGTGGAGATTACTGTTTTAACGTCCCATCGACAACGATGTCATTAGAGACGGAGCACAAGCTCGGATTAGGGAAGGATGGGGAAGGAAATCGGCCGTGCCCTTCCTAAGGAACCATCCCGGCATTTGCCTGAAGCAATTTAGGGAAATCATTGAAAACCTAAATCAGGATGGCCGGGCGCGGGATTGCACCCGTCCTCCTCCCGAATGCACACACAAACAGATGTTACTTATGTGAAGAACGCCGTTCTTGGAGTCCAGAAATTAAATATACTTTCTAATTGTGTCATCTTGCAGTGGATTATATCGTACGAGTCTTCGATGTGGAAAACGAATGTCAAGTGAATTTAGCGAGGTAACGCCGGCCTACACCCGGAAGTAAATGCACTATCAGAGTGTTGACAAATACTTGCTACGACGCTGCCATTTCTAGGCTCTCTGACGAGGCAGCTCTTCAGCGAAATGCTGGCCGTGATTCTCCGATACGGTTCTTCAGAGTGGAGACGCGCGCGCACGTTTGGATTTTATGCGGCGTCCTCCCCTGATGGTTTCTGACGTCGCCTTGTGGGCTATGTATACGTATGAGACATTCAATTATCATTAATCCTGAATCATACAAGTTTCAGCTTCCGGCGTGGAAGAAGGCTGTTGACGCCGACATTATATCATTTCAACGTAGGGAAAGCAAAACGGATCATTCAATGTTTCTCATTCAACATAAAGCATGTGAAATAATTTTCCGTAACGTTCATAATCATCTAAAAATACAAACGAAGTAAAAATACACCGGAAGCTTATTCGAATTGAATATAACGCTTTGCACCTCGATGTCGAATTTGTCCACTTGCAATCTTTTGCAGCATACACATAGAATGTCATGATTACCACGAGAATGAAGAAATATGTTGGTAAGGATGGAAGCAAGAAGAGACGCAGTCAACAAATATTCTATTCCTCATGGCATTCATTTCATTTGACACGTAAGAAGAGGTAAAGCGGGAATTTACTTTCGTTAACACGAAAGATATGCTGCACATATTGATAACGAGGAAGTCTGCGTCTTCATACGTTTCCTCCTTGAAATCTGTATGCTCTATTATATACTAAGTAACCCGATCATTGTTTCAGTAATGTTACCCTCTTGTTTGACCCCGTAACGATGAACAGATTCCAAATGCATGTCTCCCTTCCTGGGTTGTTTTTTGTGTTTTATTGCTTGGAATTCCTGAAGCAGACCACTGTGCCTTCCCCCCTCGTGGGTTAGGTCTCAAAACTAAACTGCTTTGTATCCAATGGCATAATTTATTCAGACAGCATCAGCATAAGACTATCAAACAAAGCCTTCCATTTACAGTTGCAGCACTCTAACCAGCACTGACCAAAGTGTAATCCACGGTCATGGTCCTAAATTACCAGCTGTCTGCTACTGTGGCAAAGTCCGTACTACATTTTCGATTCCGCAGCACCATTTTATCTAGTAACACTGTGTAGTTGCACAGTTGTGCTACCAGGTCTGTCCTCACACTGTCAACTTTATGTATCTCACTTCTCCTGTAGCGTAGATCACGAGGAGCCGAAGTAAATGAGTGTATTCTGCATGACGTAACATTCAGTATTCCCTTCTTTCATAGCCACTCTTCACGTGCATCGATACCAAATAGGAATGCGAAAACTCTTGCGGGTGAGAGAATGACAATAACAATCGTAACAAGAACAAGCAAATAATGAATGATGTTTATTCCAACGCAGAACGAGAATGGCTTTAAATATAAAAATCTGTATCTATATCTATTGATTTTTGAGTTGGCACAATGCAAATATATTCTTAGCATTTAGTTACTGAATTTAGTTCTGGATGTTTGCAGAGAAAAGGAAAAGTCGGTACTTCTCGCTAGTGTAATATAATGTGGACCAGCAACTACCCTTTCCTTAGAACACGACTCAAGCAGGTCCTCAAGTAGGTAGCAAGGCACTGCTGCATTCTGTTCCCTGACATTGCTCTGATGACGGTTAATGCAGATAGTTCCGATTATGAAATACAAAACGTATTGCAGGTTAGTTCCTAGGATAGTAACATTAAATTTGCGGTGTAGACGACACATGAACGTGACGACTATCCATATTACTCATCAATATAAAAAGATAATATTTTGGGAATTTAGCAGGATTACTCAAAATGAATTCTGAAATTGGGTGACTGACTGCACAGGTGCTAAACGTCGTCAAGAGTATACGATGTCCTAATCGCATTAGGAATATGAAGATCGTCTTCGACAGCTCGCAACTTTCACATTGCTATCTCCACCCTACTCCAGACAGCCCTCGGTGGAGTTGCACTACGTTGCCGATGTTATGGAAGGCCTTCAAACCGACAACAGACCACATATTGAAAAATACAAGCGAATTCTCTTGCAGCGTAAGCTTATTGTAACTAATCTAAAAATTATTGGAGAGGAACATTGTCCTATTCAAAAAAAAAGTAAAATGTTACACACTGTTGACGTCAAACGGACATTATCTATGTCCTGTCTTGTGTCCTACTCATCTATAATATCAAGTGTACTATGAAAATGATTATATATAATGGATGATAAGGTAATGCATTGATACCAGATGGTGGTGGCCGGCCGGTGTGGCCGTGCGGTTCTAGGCGCTTCAGTCTGGAACCGCGTGACCGCTACGGTCGCAGGTTCGAATCCTGCCTCGGGCATGGATGTGAGTGATGTCCTTAGGTTAGTTAGGTTTAAGTAGTTCTAAGTTCTAGGGGACTGATGACCTTAGAAGTTAAGTCCCATAGTGCTCAGAGCCATTTGAACTATTTAACACAAAATGACATTAAAAATTAAAGTTATTCACGAGCAGCTAGTTGAGAATATGTATGAACATTAAATGACACGACGAACTGAAATAATATGACGAAGAGTTCAGCGCTCACTGGGAATAGAGCCCCACACATATCGTTGTTGACTACACACAAAGAGACGTCAGCTACCGAATGTTTCTCCACCAGCTGCTCAGAATAGCATCTTGAACTTACAGTCATCTCGCAAATAGTTCTGTGTCTCACTGGGAGTTAAAAACGTCAGATATCGTTAGTGTTGACAACGAATGAAAATACATTAAAAATCAAAATTATTATCCACCAGCAGATAGGTGTTCTCCTGATAGAGCTTGATAATACATAATTAAATCTTTAGTGCCGGGCCAGGATTCGATCCCATTCACGCGTAATATGTGAAGGTGTTGAGGAATCTGCAGTTTTGAACAAACAACAAATTGTAGCCGAGCTGTATTGCCACGAAGGGATCAAATTCCGCGTTAAGGGCGGTCTGAGTTGCATTCCCAGTTTAGAACCAATTTTATCGACATACAGAATCTCAAATAAAAGATGGAATAAGTGTCCTGTGACCATACATAGCGTTTGTGTCGTCACTTGAAATAAATAACTAGTATAAGAAAGGTTACTGGTGATAGAGTTTCTACATGTCGCCACTCCAGACTTTATTGTGGTTCAACCTACCGTCTACGTGGTAAAGAAGGAATATCATCTTTAATGTGAATTTTCAGACCACGCAGCCATTATATCTCCTTCACTTGGTGTAGCCAGGAGAGAATGGAATCTGTCTCTCCCTATCTAAAATCATTGACGGAAGTGGGAATCGAACCCAGACCATAGGTATAACAACCGACCATCCGTCCAACAGACCACGAAATCCTCTTCTCTGCGCGTCATTTTTCTATCGTAACGCAGTTGCGCCACACTGGATGAGAATTCTGACACACAGGCTCCCTGTAGTAATTTGCAGCATGTTCAGTAAATTCATTTACTTGGTTGACCGAATCACCATGAACTAGCTGCCTCGGCTACCCAGTGCATACATTCGACTATTTTGTAATCACAGAAATAAAATCACGTAACTGCCACCTACACACAACTGCCAACAGTGTAGGATGCAGAAGTTTGAATAGGAAGTGTTCCTTTCCACTTGAGCTATTCTATTGCGCTATCTGTTACTAGAAAACGTCGTTCAGTCCAAAAGAAAAGCTGTAACTGTTTGTCTCTCAGAAGTCAAGACCTGGCCATATGCATAATCTCACAGTGCTGTGGAATCCAAAAGTTCTGGAGGAATAGTTGCCGAGCTCTGGAGCTTATGTAGCTACGTGTCAGCTTGTAGCATAGATAAGATGTCGCGAGTTCGAATACATTCAGTGCTACATTTTTTAAAACGCAATTCTGCTCTCTGCTGAAGGTATCAATCTAATGGAACTTTGAACATAATTCCCTTCACTTCTCAACCCAAAGTAGTCGCATGTGGAAAAAGGGCTAACTACTGTGACATTTTGTTCTATTCAGGTTTAATAGACAGCAGGCAGCAGATGCATCTCGAAGATGTGCAGGGAGAGCGCATCGTGCGATAATATGTCAGAAAAGTATTTTCTACATTAGCCGTCGTGTGGTAGTGATATTTTATTCTTCTTCAAACTTTGTTTGACAGCTTCAACTCAGAACAAGTTTTCTACATGCATGTAATCAATAAACTGCATGTGCATTGTCAGACTGTCATAGGTAACATCAGAGAATTCGCATATATCGTTGATGATTAATTTCTCTCTCATGTTTACTATTGTTTTAACAACACTAAAGGAAACCTTACGAAAAATGTCCACTGTATTATAAGAAATGAAATAAAACTAACCATGATAACCTTACGACGAAAGTATCTGTACACAAGCATGCCTCTATCGACATGAATTAGTAAAATACTACTCACTTAGATTTTGATTGGGTCTGTGTTTAATTGGTATGCTGTGTCATACTCAAGAGGTATGCAAATGTGGCAATTCATAAATATAGTTACGTATTCCTAGAAACCCAAAACTCGCTTGGCAGCAGCGGAAAGAGGCCTTACCTGTTGTGCAGCATTGTAAGTTTTTCAACATTGCACTATGAGCTGAAAGCATTTTCTTGCGATTTCCTTATTGATGTTTGATCTGACTGCTTGTAGCTCTTTCACAGAAGGGATAAAAACGTTACAGTCAGTGGGACTGGAACTGCGAACCGTAACAGACGCTTTTTCACAGGTCAACACGATACCACAGAGCTGGCGAGGAGGTATGGGTCTGAGCTTCCTATTACGAGGGCAATAGGAACTCGAACTCGTAAACCGCTATTTGAAGGTCGAGATTAGTTGCGTTTCCACCTGCAACGACTTTCCTGGGCTGGAAACCGTAAATTTTCAATCTTTTGTTACCCTTCAAGCGATAATAACTCAGATTATTCAATGGAAATGACAGATAAAATCAAGTGAACTTTGAGGCTTAATTCCGTGCACACCAGGAAGTAACTCGTCGATCACAGAGTTGCCAAACATACGTTGCCTTGTTGCCAAATCTCAGTTACAGTACCAGCAGGAAGAAGACGAACCGATGTGATCCTACAGCGGTCTGGGAAGTGACCATAGCTGGTGTCTCCAAGTCGCGGCTGCTACGGCCTGGAATACGTAATGCGTCTGATTCGCTTTCTGTAACTAGGTTTCGGGACTGGAGCGTAGTTACTAACAATACTCAGAACTGACTGCAAACTAAGCATCATAAATCAGTAACTCTCATTGTTGTTTTTATATTTCTTTCGTAAGTGTACTCAAAACTAAGAAAGTCATTCACACGCGTTTTCGTGCCTCGCCGATAGTCGAGCACAACATACAAATAAAAATAAAAAAGAATGTGTGTGTGTGTGTTTGTGTGTGTGTGAGAGAGTGAGAGAGATAAATAAAAAGCAATGAGAGAGAGTGTAAAAAATTGTTGTAAAGAAATTGAATCATGGTATTTAAAGAAATCTTTCATTAAAATGACACGTTCCACATCATTACGAAATGTCGTATTCATGATCTATGGAACAAGAGTTAATCTAATGAAATCTAATCTAATCTAATCACATCATATTGATGATTAGCCATGAAGAGTCATGAATTACCGAAATTTTGGCCCATACCAGTAACCAAATCTAAACTTCAAAATAAAAGACGACAATTTTTGTAATAAACCGTGACTCCTATCAAGACCCTTTCGTCCCTGTTATCTAACCACGAAAGATGTCTGATGTGCCTCCATTCTGAGGTTACAAAGTGTGCATGCATTTAAAGATGAAGTGCATGATGTGAAGCTCTGTGACGGAGATACGAACCCAACACGTAATCCGATTGTTAACTAAGAAAAATCAAATGTTACGTATCGGTTTTTCTTACGAGCCGCTAGGTGTCTGAATCTAAAATAAGGATACAAACTTTTGTGCCTAAGCGACAATCGAACTGCACACCTACCGTGCATCCACGAATATAGCTTAAGTATCAGTTGCTTACTCATGAACAGTAAGATGTGTGCGTGTTTGACCAGAAATAACGACACCTGTTGCGATTGTTGGAAACACATGAACAGACATTGAAACTGCGCGTTAATTTTCACTAGCAGGTGGGTGTGCACTTGATAAAGCTAGAAATGAAATTATGAATATTTTTGTACTGGATCAGGTTTCAGACCCACATACTTACCTTTGGAGGAGACCTAGAGAAGATTGCAGTCTTGGGAAAAGGAACGAAATGACTGGACTATACTGTTCCGAGAGATTCAGATCCTCGAAAGAGGAGATACGAATTCGAATCACAGTCCAGCACCAAATTTTTAAACGTCTCTAGTTCAATCAAGTACAAGTAAAATAAGAGCCCTGTCCCTTTAAATGGCTATCGGTTCATCAAATAAAATAAAATTTTCTAATGTAAGTAAGCTTACCGGTGACTGTATTTCTGTTTACCATGACTTCCGCTGTGTCATTTCCCAACGTAAACCGGCTCTGCCCAGTTGGTAATGAAGGAACATGATGTTTAATGCGGATTCTGGATTATAACGTCTTTCTCTTGAGGTTACCACAGGTAAATTCAATCTGTTTGTGCCTCTTAAAAGTAAATGCCTGAACCCACGCATTGCACCTGTGATAGCTCGTTCCACCATACCATTGTGGCCACATTACCCAGCCCCAAGAGTGTGCTGTAACGGATGATGTGCTTAGCTTTCAAAATTAGTCACGGTGGAAAAAATGCGAGTCTATTAAATGGTCAAGTAGAAGCAAGCTTCTGACGCAGAGATTATGCTATTCTCATGTCAGCAGGATGTAAAGACTCTTCTAGGCATCATAGGCTGGATGTGAAGCCATTATGATTTTTCACAAATTCAGCAAATTTCTTAGTTCGAGAAAATCCACTGTGAAGTGTGAAGTTGCCGGATAATTCGATTATTACTGTTATTATTACTATCATTTTATTCATACCGCTGCTGTAACACAAGTGCTTGAACATCATTTAATGCCTTTTGGTCACTATAGATGTAGTTTCCCAAGAACAGGTTCTTTCCCTGTCTACGGAATCTTTTTCATGTTAATATCAAACACCAGCAATTACTCGTAGATTACTTTAAAACTAAAGTAATTGACGAAGACGGTACTTGGTAACAAAAATGCACTGCCTTTCTTCATTTACTTTCGGCTAGAAATGGCTATCGAGTACTGACAAACCAAAAGGCAAGAGATCTTACTGCCTTTCGATATACGTTGCTGTTAGTTCTTCCACATGATTTGGTCGACATGACCTGTTTCAAGTTGTGTATGACAGACAGTGTTTTAGAAAATCTATTGTTTCCCTTTGAAATAAACAGAAGTATTTTCATTCTAAGCTGTCCAAGTACAAAATTTTCGCAATATTAGTTCAAATTTAATATTCGCTTCTATAATGTAGGAAAGTATTTCACAGTCGCAAAACTCGCATCCGAAACGTTGACCTTACACTTAGTCGCTGACCATAAATTCTAGCTCAGAGTGACACCAGTTTAAATAACCTAATGTAGCGAAGACTGTTTGCCAGTGCTCTTTCTCACCGGAAAATACGCAATTCACTCATTTGGCTCCATAAGTACACTGTAACAGTAATGTCTGTGTGAAATTTGTCAGTAAGCTTTTGCCTTCCAACCGGCAAAATACGGCAGAGTACGGCCGGTAAACAATTCACAAACCACGATTTAGTGCCAATAAGACGATTTCTTTAAACATTGTCGAAGCTGAGGGAATTTAGTTTCTGCTTAAATAGTCTTAAGCAGCAACGTTCACAGATACCTCAAATAGGAAAAAGCTGAATATCCAGGTACGAAGGTTGTAAAACAAACTTCCCACAGTTTGTGTCAGGTTGATCTTTTCGTCTGATAACACTGCTTAAGAATTTTGTCTAAGAGGTATCACAAGTAGTATCCCTGTAGCTGTTGGAATCATTGGTTGAAAACGAGTTTAACACCAATGGGTACAGTGCTGCTAAATTTTCACAATTATTATCAACCTAAGTCTGAGTTCATCCACAAACTGAGGCGTATTTTTAATATTGGAGCTAGACTGTGTACCCTTGCCTTTCTTGAGTGGTCATTGGAAGGCGTTACACACACGTATACAATACTATGAATACTTCGAACGCTATGGTTAACGTTGCTCTCATAAACTACTTTTTTAAAATTCTTCTGGGACTTCAGCGTGCAATATGTGTTGTAGATACAGTCTCAGACCAAAAAATTGACCGCCGAGTCGTTCACGTAAGGTGGACAATACAGTCGTGTTCCTCTCATAATTCTATGTCTGGCAATATGCTCGATCTAGCAACATGTAGAGTGCCGCGCACTTCCCAGAGGAAGTCTTGACTCCAGTCTTAGTACATTACTCTTGACTACGACCGTAGTCTTGAGGTAAAACGCGAGACCAGCTAATATGATATTGTAGATTCGCTTGAATTACACTCATAGCTTCAGCACCGAGAGGAAAGGGGCGATAAAAATTTTGTCGATATGTGCTTTCGGTCGGCAGACGTCATATTAGCTGGTCTCGCGTTTTACCTGAAGACTACGGTCGTGTTCCAGCAGCGGTATGAATAAAATGATAGTAATAATAACAGTAATAATCGAATTATCCGGCAACTTCACACTTCACAGTGGATTTTCTCGAACTAAGAAATTTGCTGAATTTGTGAAAAATCAAAATGGCTTCACATCCAGCCTATGATGCCTAGAAGAGTCTTTACATCCTGCTGACATGAGAATAGCATAATCTCTGCGTCAGAAGCTTGCTTCTACTTGACCATTTTTTCCACCGTGACTAATTTTGAAAGCTAAGCACATCATCCGTTACAGCACACTCTTGGGGCTGGGTAATGTGGCCACAATGGTATGGTGGAACGAGCTATCACAGGTGCAATGCGTGGGTTCAGGCATTTACTTTTAAGAGGCACAAACAGATTGAATTTACCTGTGGTAACCTCAAGAGAAAGACGTTATAATCCAGAATCCGCATTAAACATCATGTTCCTTCATTACCAACTGGGCAGAGCCGGTTTACGTTGGGAAATGACACAGCGGAAGTCATGGTAAACAGAAATACAGTCGCCGGTAAGCTTACTTACATTAGAAAATTTTATTTTATTTGATGAACCGATAGCCATTTAAAGGGACAGGGCTCTTATTTTACTTGTACTTGATTGAACTAGAGACGTTTAAAAATTTGGTGCTGGACTGTGATTCGAATTCGTATCTCCTCTTTCGAGGATCTGAATCTCTCGGAACAGTATAGTCCAGTCATTTCGTTCCTTTTCCCAAGACTGCAATCTTCTCTAGGTCTCCTCCAAAGGTAAGTATGTGGGTCTGAAACCTGATCCAGTACAAAAATATTCATAATTTCATTTCTAGCTTTATCAAGTGCACACCCACCTGCTAGTGAAAATTAACGCGCAGTTTCAATGTCTGTTCATGTGTTTCCAACAATCGCAACAGGTGTCGTTATTTCTGGTCAAACACGCACACATCTTACTGTTCATGAGTAAGCAACTGATACTTAAGCTATATTCGTGGATGCACGGTAGGTGTGCAGTTCGATTGTCGCTTAGGCACAAAAGTTTGTATCCTTATTTTAGATTCAGACACCTAGCGGCTCGTAAGAAAAACCGATACGTAACATTTGATTTTTCTTAGTTAACAATCGGATTACGTGTTGGGTTCGTATCTCCGTCACAGAGCTTCACATCATGCACTTCATCTTTAAATGCATGCACACTTTGTAACCTCAGAATGGAGGCACATCAGACATCTTTCGTGGTTAGATAACAGGGACGAAAGGGTCTTGATAGGAGTCACGGTTTATTACAAAAATTGTCGTCTTTTATTTTGAAGTTTAGATTTGGTTACTGGTATGGGCCAAAATTTCGGTAATTCATGACTCTTCATGGCTAATCATCAATATGATGTGATTAGATTAGATTAGATTTCATTAGATTAACTCTTGTTCCATAGATCATGAATACGACATTTCGTAATGATGTGGAACGTGTCATTTTAATGAAAGATTTCTTTAAATACAATGATTCAATTTCTTTACAACAATTTTTTACACTCTCTCTCATTGCTTTTTATTTATCTCTCTCACTCTCTCACACACACACAAACACACACACACACATTCTTTTTTATTTTTATTTGTATGTTGTGCTCGACTATCGGCGAGGCACGAAAACGCGTGTGAATGACTTTCTTAGTTTTGAGTACACTTACGAAAGAAATATAAAAACAACAATGAGAGTTACTGATTTATGATGCTTAGTTTGCAGCCAGTTCTGAGTATTGTTAGTAACTACGCTCCAGTCCCGAAACCTAGTTACAGAAAGCGAATCAGACGCATTACGTATTCCAGGCCGTAGCAGCCGCGACTTGGAGACACCAGCTATGGTCACTTCCCAGACCGCTGTAGGATCACATCGGTTCGTCTTCTTCCTGCTGGTACTGTAACTGAGATTTGGCAACAAGGCAACGTATGTTTGGCAACTCTGTGATCGACGAGTTACTTCCTGGTGTGCACGGAATTAAGCCTCAAAGTTCACTTGATTTTATCTGTCATTTCCATTGAATAATCTGAGTTATTATCGCTTGAAGGGTAACAAAAGATTGAAAATTTACGGTTTCCAGCCCAGGAAAGTCGTTGCAGGTGGAAACGCAACTAATCTCGACCTTCAAATAGCGGTTTACGAGTTCGAGTTCCTATTGCCCTCGTAATAGGAAGCTCAGACCCATACCTCCTCGCCAGCTCTGTGGTATCGTGTTGACCTGTGAAAAAGCGTCTGTTACGGTTCGCAGTTCCAGTCCCACTGACTGTAACGTTTTTATCCCTTCTGTGAAAGAGCTACAAGCAGTCAGATCAAACATCAATAAGGAAATCGCAAGAAAATGCTTTCAGCTCATAGTGCAACGTTGAAAAACTTACAATGCTGCACAACAGGTAAGGCCTCTTTCCGCTGCTGCCAAGCGAATTTTGGGTTTCTAGGAATACGTAACTATATTTATGAATTGCCACATTTGCATACCTCTTGAGTATGACACAGCATACCAATTAAACACAGACCCAATCAAAATCTAAGTGAGTAGTATTTTACTAATTCATGTCGATAGAGGCATGCTTGTGTACAGATACTTTCGTCGTAAGGTTATCATGGTTAGTTTTATTTCATTTCTTATAATACAGTGGACATTTTTCGTAAGGTTTCCTTTAGTGTTGTTAAAACAATAGTAAACATGAGAGAGAAATTAATCATCAACGATATATGCGAATTCTCTGATGTTACCTATGACTGTCTGACAATGCACATGCAGTTTATTGATTACATGCATGTAGAAAACTTGTTCTGAGTTGAAGCTGTCAAACAAAGTTTGAAGAAGAATAAAATATCACTACCACACGACGGCTAATGTAGAAAATACTTTTCTGACATATTATCGCACGATGCGCTCTCCCTGCACATCTTCGAGATGCATCTGCTGCCTGCTGTCTATTAAACCTGAATAGAACAAAATGTCACAGTAGTTAGCCCTTTTTCCACATGCGACTACTTTGGGTTGAGAAGTGAAGGGAATTATGTTCAAAGTTCCATTAGATTGATACCTTCAGCAGAGAGCAGAATTGCGTTTTAAAAAATGTAGCACTGAATGTATTCGAACTCGCGACATCTTATCTATGCTACAAGCTGACACGTAGCTACATAAGCTCCAGAGCTCGGCAACTATTCCTCCAGAACTTTTGGATTCCACAGCACTGTGAGATTATGCATATGGCCAGGTCTTGACTTCTGAGAGACAAACAGTTACAGCTTTTCTTTTGGACTGAACGACGTTTTCTAGTAACAGATAGCGCAATAGAATAGCTCAAGTGGAAAGGAACACTTCCTATTCAAACTTCTGCATCCTACACTGTTGGCAGTTGTGTGTAGGTGGCAGTTACGTGATTTTATTTCTGTGATTACAAAATAGTCGAATGTATGCACTGGGTAGCCGAGGCAGCTAGTTCATGGTGATTCGGTCAAACAAGTAAATGAATTTACTGAACACGCTGCAAATTACTACAGGGAGCCTGTGTGTCAGAATTCTCATCCAGTGTGGCGCAACTGCGTTACGATAGAAAAATGACGCGCAGAGAAGAGGATTTCGTGGTCTGTTGGACGGATGGTCGGTTGTTATACCTATGGTCTGGGTTCGATTCCCACTTCCGTCAATGATTTTAGATAGGGAGAGACAGATTCCATTCTCTCCTGGCTACACCAAGTGAAGGAGATATAATGGCTGCGTGGTCTGAAAATTCACATTAAAGATGATATTCCTTCTTTACCACGTAGACGGTAGGTTGAACCACAATAAAGTCTGGAGTGGCGACATGTAGAAACTCTATCACCAGTAACCTTTCTTATACTAGTTATTTATTTCAAGTGACGACACAAACGCTATGTATGGTCACAGGACACTTATTCCATCTTTTATTTGAGATTCTGTATGTCAATAAAATTGGTTCTAAACTGGGAATGCAACTCAGACCGCCCTTAACGCGGAATTTGATCCCTTCGTGGCAATACAGCTCGGCTACAATTTGTTGTTTGTTCAAAACTGCAGATTCCTCAACACCTTCACACATTACGCGTGAATGGGATCGAATCCTGGCCCGGCACTAAAGATTTAATTATGTATTATCAAGCTCTATCAGGAGAACACCTATCTGCTGGTGGATAATAATTTTGATTTTTAATGTATTTTCATTCGTTGTCAACACTAACAATATCTGACGTTTTTAACTCCCAGTGAGACACAGAACTATTTGCGAGATGACTGTAAGTTCAAGATGCTATTCTGAGCAGCTGGTGGAGAAACATTCGGTAGCTGACGTCTCTTTGTGTGTAGTCAACAACGATATGTGTGGGGCTCTATTCCCAGTGAGCGCTGAACTCTTCGTCATATTATTTCAGTTCGTCGTGTCATTTAATGTTCATACATATTCTCAACTAGCTGCTCGTGAATAACTTTAATTTTTAATGTCATTTTGTGTTAAATAGTTCAAATGGCTCTGAGCACTATGGGACTTAACTTCTAAGGTCATCAGTCCCCTAGAACTTAGAACTACTTAAACCTAACTAACCTAAGGACATCACTCACATCCATGCCCGAGGCAGGATTCGAACCTGCGACCGTAGCGGTCACGCGGTTCCAGACTGAAGCGCCTAGAACCGCACGGCCACACCGGCCGGCCACCACCATCTGGTATCAATGCATTACCTTATCATCCATTATATATAATCATTCTCATAGTACACTTGATATTATAGATGAGTAGGACACAAGACAGGACATAGATAATGTCCGTTTGACGTCAACAGTGTGTAACATTTTACTTTTTTTTGAATAGGACAATGTTCCTCTCCAATAATTTTTAGATTAGTTACAATAAGCTTACGCTGCAAGAGAATTCGCTTGTATTTTTCAATATGTGGTCTGTTGTCGGTTTGAAGGCCTTCCATAACATCGGCAACGTAGTGCAACTCCACCGAGGGCTGTCTGGAGTAGGGTGGAGATAGCAATGTGAAAGTTGCGAGCTGTCGAAGACGATCTTCATATCCCTAATGCGATTAGGACATCGTATACTCTTGACGACGTTTAGCACCTGTGCAGTCAGTCACCCAATTTCAGAATTCATTTTGAGTAATCCTGCTAAATTCCCAAAATATTATCTTTTTATATTGATGAGTAATATGGATAGTCGTCACGTTCATGTGTCGTCTACACCGCAAATTTAATGTTACTATCCTAGGAACTAACCTGCAATACGTTTTGTATTTCATAATCGGAACTATCTGCATTAACCGTCATCAGAGCAATGTCAGGGAACAGAATGCAGCAGTGCCTTGCTACCTACTTGAGGACCTGCTTGAGTCGTGTTCTAAGGAAAGGGTAGTTGCTGGTTCACATTATATTACACTAGCGAGAAGTACCGACTTTTCCTTTTCTCTGCAAACATCCAGAACTAAATTCAGTAACTAAATGCTAAGAATATATTTGCATTGTGCCAACTCAAAAATCAATAGATATGGATATAGATATAGATACAGATTTTTATATTTAAAGCCATTCTCGTTCTGCGTTGGAATAAACATCATTCATTATTTGCTTGTTCTTGTTACGATTGTTATTGTCATTCTCTCACCCGCAAGAGTTTTCGCATTCCTATTTGGTATCGATGCACGTGAAGAGTGGCTATGAAAGAAGGGAATACTGAATGTTACGTCATGCAGAATACACTCATTTACTTCGGCTCCTCGTGATCTACGCTACAGGAGAAGTGAGATACATAAAGTTGACAGTGTGAGGACAGACCTGGTAGCACAACTGTGCAACTACACAGTGTTACCAGATAAAATGGTGCTGCGGAATCGAAAATGTAGTACGGACTTTGCCACAGTAGCAGACAGCTGGTAATTTAGGACCATGACCGTGGATTACACTTTGGTCAGTGCTGGTTAGAGTGCTGCAACTGTAAATGGAAGGCTTTGTTTGATAGTCTTATGCTGATGCTGTCTGAATAAATTATGCCATTGGATACAAAGCAGTTTAGTTTTGAGACCTAACCCACGAGGGGGGAAGGCACAGTGGTCTGCTTCAGGAATTCCAAGCAATAAAACACAAAAAACAACCCAGGAAGGGAGACATGCATTTGGAATCTGTTCATCGTTACGGGGTCAAACAAGAGGGTAACATTACTGAAACAATGATCGGGTTACTTAGTATATAATAGAGCATACAGATTTCAAGGAGGAAACGTATGAAGACGCAGACTTCCTCGTTATCAATATGTGCAGCATATCTTTCGTGTTAACGAAAGTAAATTCCCGCTTTACCTCTTCTTACGTGTCAAATGAAATGAATGCCATGAGGAATAGAATATTTGTTGACTGCGTCTCTTCTTGCTTCCATCCTTACCAACATATTTCTTCATTCTCGTGGTAATCATGACATTCTATGTGTATGCTGCAAAAGATTGCAAGTGGACAAATTCGACATCGAGGTGCAAAGCGTTATATTCAATTCGAATAAGCTTCCGGTGTATTTTTACTTCGTTTGTATTTTTAGATGATTATGAACGTTACGGAAAATTATTTCACATGCTTTATGTTGAATGAGAAACATTGAATGATCCGTTTTGCTTTCCCTACGTTGAAATGATATAATGTCGGCGTCAACAGCCTTCTTCCACGCCGGAAGCTGAAACTTGTATGATTCAGGATTAATGATAATTGAATGTCTCATACGTATACATAGCCCACAAGGCGACGTCAGAAACCATCAGGGGAGGACGCCGCATAAAATCCAAACGTGCGCGCGCGTCTCCACTCTGAAGAACCGTATCGGAGAATCACGGCCAGCATTTCGCTGAAGAGCTGCCTCGTCAGAGAGCCTAGAAATGGCAGCGTCGTAGCAAGTATTTGTCAACACTCTGATAGTGCATTTACTTCCGGGTGTAGGCCGGCGTTACCTCGCTAAATTCACTTGACATTCGTTTTCCACATCGAAGACTCGTACGATATAATCCACTGCAAGATGACACAATTAGAAAGTATATTTAATTTCTGGACTCCAAGAACGGTGTTCTTCACATAAGTAACATCTGTTTGTGTGTGCATTCGGGAGGAGGACGGTGCAATCCCGCGCCCGGCCATCCTGATTTAGGTTTTCAATGATTTCCCTAAATTGCTTCAGGCAAATGCCGGGATGGTTCCTTAGGAAGGGCACGGCCGATTTCCTTCCCCATCCTTCCCTAATCCGAGCTTGTTCTCCGTCTCTAATGACATCGTTGTCGATGGGACGTTAAAACAGTAATCTCCACCTCCTCTGTTCGTGTGTTTAAGGTTGCGTTTTGAGGCTCACGCAACATCGCAGTGACTATATTCCGCCTCTGGCAGCCAGTGTGTCGTTAGCTCAGAGGTTCCCTTGTGCGTTGCAGTGCTTGTACTATAAGACATAGCAGTTCGAATCACGGTAGAAGCCGCTGACTACAACCTTTTATTTTCCATTTTAATTAATGGAGTTGCAAACTGCTACTAAAAATTTCTTATGCGAAATCTGAAGAATGCCTTTAAACATCAATCTTCGTCCGATTTCGACTTAGTAAATTAAGTTAATATCATGGATTTCTGCTTTGCAAATTCCAAGGTGCTTCACTGTAAAATAGACCCTGAAAAGATTCAAACCGACTGTCAACGATATAAATTTGAGCTTTGTTCGTCATATAGGTCTAACATGTCAGAAGGTTGTTTATGAAGTGCACATGTTCATTAATATAGTTCCCTTCTTCTAAATTTTTGCAATAGCATTTAACTGTAGACGTTTTCTAACACCGGCGTTAGCAATTCCTTTCCGTTCTCTGAAACCTTCAAAACGACAAATTTTTCTGGTTTAAATCTGATGACCTTAACTATCACTTCCGATCAACAATAAATACTTCATGAACTCCAAATGTGCAGTGTTCCTGCACTGCTACAGAGCATGCATTGCAAGGTATTCACACAGTTTATCGCATAGACTTACCATAAGGAATGAAACAAGAACTGTAATACACTTTACACCACAGACGCTCACTCTGGCTTGACGAAAACATCCAAACATTGACCAAAAGTTGCACAAATAATTGAGTTTGAAAGGAAAAGAAACGAGGTATGAAGCATTTATAAATTCATCGAATGTAGTGAGGTGGTTTCATTTCGTCCCAGTCTATAAAATTAATTTCGGGCCATACTCAGCTCTTGCCGATTAATGTAATATAATACCCCCTACTAATCAGGGCGTCTGTCTCCGTTGCTTTTGAGCGTGAATGGAAATTGTAGAAATTTTCTGTGGAGCAACATTTAATAATAAAGCGTTTTAAATCGTCAAAAGCGATGAGCGGTAGCAGGCGCTTTCGATAAAGAACGGGGGTGTGCAGCGCCGCTGCTGTCGCCACGGCCGCTGCCAGTAGCCAGCAAATGGATCCCGGAGCTTTGCCGCATACGGCGTCCAGAGGAGGACAGTCTGCAGGAAATCTGCCGCAAAATCGTTACTGGATAAAATTTTGATATCGGTGTGTCACAAAGCGAAATAGATTGAATCTGCGCTACCATTACATTCACGTCTTCAGCATTCAGACAGAAGAGGCTATAAAAATATTTTATGCCAGCTGCTCTCGATCCACTGACATTATGAACAGAAACAACGCACGCTACCGCTAGACCACAGACGTAATCAGCCTAGAGTGTCTCTATCATGAGACAAGTTTTCCTCCAGGAAGTGCCGCAGTCTACAGTGTTGCCAGATTGTGCAGATAACCGGACTTAGAGAATTAGCGAGTTGGCCAGTTTCTTTGTCCCATGTCGCGATCGGCGCGGACTTAGCCTCTGAAGCGGCCGGCCGCCGGTCAAGTTTTATGTCAAAGAGTGTACATAGTAGTGACGTGTGTGAATACTGAGCCCGTAATTATAAAATCTGTGTAGGCTGTACTTACTGAAGGAATACCCATATTCACCTATAGGTTCGATTGGGATTCAGTCTGAAGTCGAGAAATTTAAAAATCAAACTATAAAACTGTAAAACGGAGTGACCATTGATAGTGACTGGGCCAAATATCTCACGAAATACGCAACAAACGAAAAAACTACAAAGAACGGAACTTGTCTAGCTTGAACGAGGAAACCAGATGGCGTTATGGTTGGCCCGCTAGATGGCACTGCCATAGGTCAAACAGATATCAACTGCGTTCTTTTTAAATAGGACCCCCATTTTTATTACGTATTCGTGTAGTACGTAAAGAAATATGAATGTTTTAGTTGGACCACTTTTTTCGCTTTGTAGTAGATGGCGCTGTAATAGTCACAAACTTATAATTACGTGGTATCACGTAACATTCCGCCAGTGCGTGTTGATGTATGGCTATTGTGATCAAAATTCCCGACGGGCGTGTGCTATGTATGCTTCTAGGTATCCTGGATGACATCATCCAAGTGTCCGGACCGTTCACCGGATAGTTACGTTATTTAAGGAAAAAGGAAGTGTTCAGCCACATGTGAAACGTCAACCACGACCTGCGACGCATTCGAGGGTTGGATTCCCTCACTTCCTGATCGAGGACTTACACTGCCTGGGCTACACTCAGGGTGTATCTTCGACGTGGAAGAGCTCCAACCGTTTCCTATCGTGTTGTCGCCCGTCTGCACGCCGTCACTGCTGCCCGCCGTCCGTTCGTCGTCGCCGCCGCCGTCGCCGCCGCCACAGCCCGGAGCTCACCGCAGCCGTCGCCGCCGCCGCCATCGCCGCCGCCGCAGCCCGGAGCTCACCGCCGCCGTCGCCGCCGCTCGGAGCCTCCGGTGCTCGCCGCTGCTGCCGCCGCCGCCGCCGTCGCCTGGTCGCCGCCTCCCGGAGCTCGCTGCCGCCGCCGCCTGGTCGCCGTTTCTCGGTGCTCGCTACTGCTGCCGCTGCCGCCGCCGCCAACGTCGTCTGGCGGTGCTTGCCGCCGCCGCCCCGTGCTCGTCGCTGTCTCCCCCCCCCCCCCCCGTTTTAGTTCGTTTTGTACTTCGGCGACTCCTGTCCTCCTGTCGCACGTGGGCACTGCCTGCAAACATGGACACCCCCACTGCCACCACCATCTACACCTCTCCTTCACCTGCCCCCACTGTAACATCATGGAGTGCTTCCTCTGGGATTAACCCGTCTCATCCACCTCCCCTACTCCCGGTCTCCTCCCCTTCTATCTGCTCCTCGTCCATGTATCCCCACCTATATGTCACTCCCTCCCCTGCTCCTGCCCATGTTCCTGCTCCTGCCCCTGTTCCTGCCCCCTCCCACTCCTGTTACCTGCCGAGACGACCTTCCAGCCCTCCTCATCCCTTCCCCCTGCAACTATCCCTGCTTCCCCCCACCAGAGATGCACCACAGTCGCCATCACAGAGCGCCCTAACCTCTTACCTGGTGCCACTGCCTCACAGAAGGGCCCTGCCTCCCACCACCTCCCCATCCATCAAGTCCCTCATCCCTCCTCCCAGGCAACACCCGCCAAAAAATCTTCCAAACGCCCCTGTGGTGACCTCTCCTCTACTCCCTCCACCAAAAAACCACTGCCTGCGCCACTTCCCTCTGACCCAACCATGGATACTACCCCACCTCCCTCCTCTCCAGCCCCCTTCCTGTATACCTTCGTGCTAGCCAACCCCAATCCAAAATTCCTGGATGCCTGGACCATCACCCTTGAAATCTTGAAGTACATCCCCAATGTACCCATCACCCAACTTATCCCTCGCGGAGACTCTGTTCTCATCAAGTCCCCCTCTCCCTGTTTCCATACTGATCTCCTCCCATGCCTTCCCCACATCACCTTTGGCCCCCATGCATACCTCACCCCTTTCCTTACATCCTCCTCTCCTTGTCAGCCCAAACACCCTTGTTGTCTGCCAACCCTCACCGCCATTGTTACAAAACTCAGCCCTCTGGTCACAGAGGTTGAGGTGTTGGCAGAACTGAACGCGCACCCCGCCTTGGAAATCCGCTCAGCCTTATACATATATTTACATAGTCTGCCTCCTCCATCGACCACCTCCTCATGCAGGGAGCCCTTATTTTCAACCGCCGCCACCCTGTTCACCCGTCCCATTCCCCTCCTCAATCCTACCACTGCCAGCGCTGTCTCCTGTACAATGACCACCTCACCCAAAACTGCAAACCCCCCCCCACCTGCCACCATTGTAAAGCCTCCCACTTCCTTAAACAGTGTCCCAACCTCGCCTTCCCCCCTTCCTGCAACACCTGCAATGAACCCCACTCCACCTATTCCTCCAAATGCAAAGCCAAACCCCCTCTCACCAACCCTGAGCTCACTGTCCCCGTTCACCCCATTGACCCGCCCATCCACCCTAACAATTCCCTCTACCCTCCCCCTACAGCAGAAGATGTCTTCCAGTTCCTCACCATCATCCTACAGGACATCCACCCCTTCCAGCGCTCCCTCACACACCAGCAGGTTTCCCTTGCCACCCACTCCATTTTCCACTTAAACACCTATGCCACCTACTCCCACAACCAGGCCCACTTCACCTGCCTCGACACCCTCATTGAAGCCCCTTCTCTTTTCTTCCCACATCCTTCCCACCTCCAACCTCCTGGCGTGCCAACAGTATCTTCTCCTCTACCTCAACATTCGCTCCGTCCCTGAACAAATACCTCTTCATGCATACCCTATCCCAGCACCAGGTTGACTCCTTCATCTTTAATGAAACTTTCTTCCGACCCCACCATGTTGTCCGCACCTTCCCCTATCTCCTTCATGGCACTGGCAATTCCCTTCCCCTAGCCCGAGGTAGGATCGCTATAGGCCACCTCAAGCATTTCCCTGGCTGTCCACAACCCCTCCTCAATGACCTGACTGAACACCTTCTTATCAGCCTTTTTTTTCCCTCTCTCACCATCACCTGTCCCACTATCTATATCCGCCCCTCAGCTCCTCTCCCCTTCATTTCCGATGTTGACCATACCTTCTCCACCTATGTGATCGCCGCTGACCTCAACATCCACAGTTGTGACCCTACCACACTTCAGCAGTGGCATCAGTTCCTTGCCACCCTCCATGATGACCTTGTTCCTCTCCCACAGCACACCCATTATGAAAGTAACTCCACCCCCGATGTTATCCTTGCTTCCCCCAACCTCCTTGATCGCATAGCCATTGACGTCCTCGATCCCGTTGGTAGTGACCATCTCCCTGTCCTCACCATCTCCTCTGACTGTCCCACCCCTGCAGCCACCTGCACATCTGCCCCTCCAAAGTCTGTCCATGACTACCGCTGTGCTGATTGGGATGCCTACTGGGACTCCATTGCCATACATGGCGAAAGCCACCCTCTCACCTTTCACCACCCTGCTGACATCACCCATGCCTCTTCCTTCCTTCAGAAGACCATCACTGACGCTGTGGGGGCTCATGTCCCTACTAAACTCACCCACCCTCACCGCCCTATGCTTCCTCCACAGGCTGTCCTTCTTCTGCGTGAATCCCGCAGGCTCTACCGCTCCTTCCTCCACACCCGTGACCGGGATACACTGGCCATTACAGCGACACATCCGGAACCTCCTTACAGCACAGAAACGCCGGGACTGGCGCCAGACAGGCACACGCCACAACTCCACCCTCCCTGTCAACTCCTTCCACCGCCTTACTGGTAGCAATCCCACCCCGCATTACTAAATGCATGACGATCGACCCTCGTTGAAACATTTTGTAATGGTTAGCCTTACTGACAACCTCAGTAATTTGCTTCCCACCTCTCCGAGATCTTCTCTGTTCCTGGCAGTACCCATTTTGATTACTCCCACTTCCCCACCGTCCTTGACCGCACTGACACCTCTGTCCCCCTGCTCGCCTCTAGCTTAGCTTCCAGTACTTGCATTGGCTACCCCTTCTGACATCAACACTCCCATCACCGCACAAGACATCACACTCGTCCTCCGCTCCAAACGCAACACCGCCCCCGGTGTCTAGATGATTTACATCAAGATATCTGGCAGGCCAAGTAACTGTTCCTCCTCGACTAATCCCTCTGGCAGGGTGCCTTCGGTTCTGAACACGACTCGTGCACAAGGCATTATCTGCTGGACATCCATAATATTGGTATCACATAATCATTCTGGTTCTTAGCAGCACTTCATCCAGAAGAGGAGAAAGAATTCGTCTGAGGAAGTTGGCATACGCTGTGGCGTTTAGACCTCCATTGATGAAATAGCGGCCAATATTTTTAGTACCAAGCATCCCACACCAGACGTTAACTCTCCATTGACACTGATGTTCCACCTGTGTAAGCCATCGTGGGGTGTCACTGGACTAATTATGCATGTTCCTTGTATTTACCTGTCCTTTGTTTGAGAAGGGTCATTCATCGGTAAATAGAACATTGGAGAAGATATTCAGGTTGGCGGGGATTCGCTGTTGTGCCCACTGACAGAACTGTACACGATTCTGGAAATCATTCTTATGCAATTCTTGATGGAGGTGTACATTGGTAAGTATGGAACCGCTGACGTGTAAGAATTTAGGAATGCCAACCCCGTGTTCAAGCTATCGTGTGCTCATATGTTGATCATACCAACGGAAGCGAGAACAGTAACTTCGCCAGCTTTGTCTGTGCGAGTGCAACGACGATTGCGCTGTCGTGTGTTAAAACGTCCCATTTCCTGAAGAGTCGAACAAGACGAGAAATCATCCGTCGGTAAGGTGGGTTCTTGTCAGGATATCGCTCTCTTTACAATTCCGCTGCCTGCGTAGCATTTCAACTACCTTCAACAACAACAGTAATAAAAGAAACGTTATTTCGATGCAGTTTGTAGGGAGGACAGCCTATACTGTATGTGTACTCAACACAACAGTATTTAAAGGGACTAAACTACTGTACTAAATGTACCTGTACATAAGAAATCAGTATTCTGCTAACTTACATTCCCCATACATGAGTAGCATTTCTGCCTTCTCTTCGTTGGTGCACATTCTACTCACACAACACTTCAACTGACGATGGCTGACGAAATGACGGGTGTGCATTCTTATTATATTTACATTTTACCTCTGTGTTCCACTATCCCGTGTACCTGCATTAAGCGCTGGGAGCGTCAACGTCAGTGTTGTATTATGTAATTAATAACGTTGTGTTTCAGTAAATGGTACACTGTTATACATTTTTGAATAAGACTTTAGATGAAGAAATGAAGAACCGAATAAAAAATACAGGATGCTATTTAAAAAGGCATGTGTTGTTCATATCTTAGTAAAAAGCAAAGCTGCAACGAAGGCAATCATGCTGATTGTTGCCCCCTGAAGGCTAAAGAACATTTGGTTGAAAAATTTTGTAATTTGCATCTGGACAAACAGGTATTTACAGTGGTCAAGATAAATGGGACACCCTAGGAGTATACAGGGTGATCCATTGATAATGACCGGGCAAAATATCTCACGAAATAAGCATCAAACGAAAATACTACAAAGAACGAAACTTGTCTAGCTTGAAGGGGGAAACCAGATGGCGCTATGGTTGCCCCACTTGATGGCGCTGCCATAAGTCAAACGGATATCAACTGCGGTTTTTTTTATGTAGGAACCACAATTTCTCATTACATATTCGTGTAGTACGTCAAGAAATATGGACCACTTCTTTCGCTTTGTGATAGATGGCGCTGTAATAGTTACAAACGTATAAAATACGTGGTATCACGTACCATCCCGCCAATGCGGACAGTGTTTGCTTCGTGATACATTACCTGTGTTAAAATGGACCGTTTACCAATTGCGGAAAAGGTTGATATGGTGTTGGTGTTGATGTATGGCTCTTGTGATCAATATGCCCAACGGGTGTGTGCTATCTATGCTTCTCCGTATCCTGAACGACATCATCCCAGTGTCCGGACCGTCCGCCGCATAGTTACGTTATTTTAGGAAACATGTGAAACGTCAACCACGACCTGCAACAAATGATGATGCCCAAGTAGGTGTTTAGCTGCGGT
This sequence comes from Schistocerca piceifrons, assembly GCF_021461385.2. NCBI lineage: Eukaryota > Metazoa > Arthropoda > Insecta > Orthoptera > Acrididae > Schistocerca > Schistocerca piceifrons. The sequence goes on along the minus strand of NC_060141.1, from coordinate 356,717,065 downwards.
CGCGGCTAATCCACATATCAGTAGCAGACAAATTGCGCGAGAATCGGGAATCTCAAAAACGTCGGTGTTGAGAATGCTACATCAACATCGATTGCACCTGTATCATATTTCTATACACCAGGATTGAATGGCGTCGACTTTGAACGACGTGTACTGTTCTGCCATTGAGCACAAGAGAAATTACGGGACGATGACAGATTTTTTGCGCGTGTTCCATTTAGCGACGAAGCGTCATTTACCAACAGCTTTAACGTTTAACGTAAACCGGCTAATTTGGACTATTTGGCACGATCGCTGCGACAAGTGGAACGTCAGCGACCTTGGCGCGTTAATGTATGGTGCGACATTATGGGAGGAAGGATAATTGGCCCCCATTTTATCGATGGCAATCCAAATGGTGCAATGTATGCTGATTTCCTACGTAATGTTCTACCGATGTTACTACAAGATGTTTACTGCATGACAGAATGGAGATGTACTTCCAACACGATGGATGTCCGGCACATATCTCGCGTGCGGTTGAAGCGGTACTGAATAGCATATTTCATGACAGGTGGATTGGTCGTCGAAGCACTATACCGTGGCCCGCACGTTCGCCGTATCTGAGGTCCCCGGATTTCTTTCTATGGGGAAAGTTGAATGATATTTACTACCGTAATCCACCGACAACGCCTGATAACATGCGTCAGCGCATTGTCAATGCATGTGCGAACATTACGTAAGGCGAACTACTCGCTGTTGAGAGGAATTTCGTTGCACGTATTGCCAAATGCATTGAGGTTGACGGACATGATTTTCAGTATTTATTGCATTATTGTGGATTTAGAGGTAATCACGCTGTATCAGCATGCGTTCTCAGAAATGATAAGTTGACAAAGGTACATGTATCACATTGGAACAACCGAAATAAAATGTTCAAACGTACCAACGTTCTGTATTCTAATTTAATTATATATATATATATATATATATATATATATATATATATATATATATATATATATATATAGAGAGAGAGAGAGAGAGAGAGAGAGAGAGAGAGAGAGAGAGAGAGAAAGAAAGAGATGGACAGAGAGAGAATGTGTTCTATAAAAGTTGTTCTACCAGTCTACAATAACTTAATAACTTTAGTGACGTAATGGCGAAATGATTAAACAATAACACAGTTACGCTGTCTCTGGATGGCACCTGCATCTATACAGTATGCATACATCTTCCATCTCCTCGTGCCATTCGTCTCATCCTTCAGCAGGCCGTCAACCTTTTCCTCCTGAGATGTTATGCTCTCATGATCATGAGCCACATTGCCAGAAGGGTTGAATTCCTTGTGATTGCACCTAATTTTTGCTGAGATCCAGAACACATATACCGACACAGACATGCTTTGTGAACCCCACTGAAACCTTACCCATGTCCACAGTGAAGATTGTGGTCCATTCGAAATTTGTCCTGGTGATATAATCTCATAGATCTCAACATCAATCCCAGTAACAAACTGAATTAATTTGACAAACATTTCTAACATTCTCCACGTTTTGGTTGAAAACTGAATTATTCATTAATTTATAAAAATAGTTTTCAGAACTACACAATGTGAGACCAATGTTTGGGCATTAACATCAACGTTGTTCTTCAACCAGTAATTCTAGTCGAAGGGGATGTTTTGCGTGATTCTAAGAAGTTGCATTTCCAACATGAGACACTGTTGGTGGTATCTATAGAGTAGAATGTCTGTCTCCTTGACCCCAGCGTTGTCATCATCTTGGGGACAGAACGATTTGGCAGGAATAGATGCTACGGACATAGCAGCAAGTTGCCGTGCTCGTCTTGGAAATTAGTGGGATTTTCCAATTCTGCCTCCTGGATAAATGGCCTACCAACATCAGCCACATCTTGGATACCACACTTCAATCCAATGATTTAATCTTTGGACATCCATCAGGACGCTACAAATGGTAGAGTCTGTTGCATGGAATGCAAGCAGAATTTGCTTAAATGTAAAGTATGTAACTCAAATCGTCAAAAGGCCTGTACTCCACCTCACTCAGTTATAGTTTAGTCGCATCTGTTTACCTGTGGAAGCACTAGCAGAGTCCTCTGTGAACGCGTGTAACGGCAACATGTCAACATCGGTCAACAGTTTAATGTTGACACAGACCTTTCTTTACATGGTGACTCTTGAAAGCCCTGGCAGGATCCAGAGCGTATGTGCCCAGCATACACTCAGGAATCGACCATGTGCGTCTGCAAGCAAGTACACACCTATATCGGTGTTCAGTTAAGCATATGCCTCTAAATCAGAGATGTTGCACTCCTGCCAAACATTCACCATGTGCCTATACTCCTCTTCCATTATGGACGTGTCATCGAGTTTGAATGTTATTGTACCATACTGTGTGGTTTCTTCGTCAAATTCATATATTTGTGTCGAATAATCCCCTTCATCTTTACAAGCTGAAATTTTGCTTCTAGGAAAATGCAGCTTGAGTGAAATGCATATCCTACAGATACATTATCCCATCAAGTTTCTGAAGAGGTTCCTGCATAAATTGTAACCAATCCAGGAAACTGAACACTCTATCTGGTGTTTCCGCTTTTCTCTTCAAAGGCAACCCACAAATATTACATTATCTGCTTGCTTGTATAAGGCATCATTCTCCTGCGAATTGTTCATTGCAACGTTTTTGCTATAAAGAACATCAGCATCCCATGTAAGTTTTTTGAGCTCCGAGAGATACCATCTTGCAGCGTTATCCCCAACACGTAAATCAAATTTTTTATGTCAGGAATCATATGTGCATGCAACTTGTTACGCTGTTGTATATGGTACATGTCGTTTAGTGAAGGCTGTGGGATCATCTTCACAACGCATCACAAGAAGTAGTAAACACTCAAAGTCAGCACATACAACAAAGGAACAGCCTTCTTCATGTTGGGCATTCATGATCTTTAAGAACTTTTTATCTCTAGTGGTCGTTTCCACACACACCAGTTCGTGCCTTGCGCTATCAATCAGATGTCCTAAATACTTCCGTGTAGTAAGAGAGTTGAGGCGTCTATGGAAAAATTGCCTCGTGCACTGATATTTCAATAACTGGGCAGTAAGTATGTAGGATGTGACCTTGATCCAGATGTAGGATTGCTTACCATATTTAAAGAAAAGCAGCAAATCTACATGTTTAGGATGTTGACCAAATAAACTGGTAAAGAAAAGAAGTCCTACTATTTTATACACTTCACATCTTAGGTTTTCTTCTTTCCTCATCTACATCCTGACCATAAATATGAATTTAATAATTTTGGTTCTGCCTCTTGAATTTTGGCAGGTCTGGGATTGTGAAAGTGAATGAGGTGCCTTTGAAGTTGTAATGCATGCAGATGTTAGTTGTTTCATATGCATCCATACAAGATGCTTTACTTGAGTAATTTCTATTGCATGCCAGAAGCAAACAGGCAAAGCAATAATCATGTCTTCGTTTAGTATTCTGGACATTAACAAATGCCTTTTTAGTTACAACAACATGTGGAAGAGGAATGAAACTACACCCGCAAATGAGTGGGTTTAAGTGGATCAAAAACACATGTGTACACATCAAAATGGAGTATAAAGCTGGGCACATTATAAGACCATTTTTCAAATCATATAGGAAAAACCCTTCAGTTTGACGCTCTCCACATAAATTCCACACCCCTCTGCAGTTGACATCACACCATCCTTCACCCAGAGTTTGACTATGCTTTTCCTTTCATCATCCTTACTGGATTCTTCAGGACATTGCTTCAGCTTACAGCAGGGAATAGCTTTGCTCCTGATGACGGAACGCCACTGAGTGTTGATGATTTCAGGGAGTTTCATTTTCTTCTCGCATTAAGGAAGGTAGCTCGATCTTGATACTGTGCATTGGCGTTATTAATGCTGCACTGTAAGATCCTATCCTTGAAAGACCCAGCAACGACAGGGTAGTATAACACTGCTGCGGATTTAACCTGTTGTTCATTAATAAGACTGGAAGCAAGGCTGCTGCTGGTACGTTAGGGACAGTAGCCAGACAGGACTGGGCAGTGTGACATACACATCGACGGTCCTTCCAAACTACTGGCAGATTGGGGGCAACAGCCATATGGGCTCAGACATAGCGTCTTAGACATCAACAATCACGCCCTATTACTGCTAGGTCAAGCACGGTAGCCAGATGCCTCCAAATGAGGTCACACAGACACTGATGGCTGCATCAATGACAGGTCTGGTTGCAGTGTTATTGCTTGTGGAAATCGAGATGTATGCCTGCTTCTGGACACATCTCGCAAAGACTGCAGTACCAGTTGTCGTGGAAATCTGAGATGTACACTCTATCATTATTGGTAGATATGTTGGATGGCGTGGCTAACGTACCAATACAAGCACCTATATCCACACGCCAATACTCTGACCCCGCGATTGGTGATGGTGGATTAGGAGAGTGGGATTCTGAAATATAAAAAGAAAACACTGGTTAAGCAGGGAAAAAATAAATACAGACAGTCACATAGTTACATACCAGGATCAATTAGATGTACAGCCTAACTCGTCGAAATATTTTCAACAAAACCTAAAAAACGAAGTAACACTCAATAATTATTTTAAAAATGTTGACACATACACAGAGAATAAACACCAATTACACGCAGTATCTTCGTCTTGCATTAAATCAGCACATGAAGCATCAGTGAAAGGGGAATTCCCATCATTCTCAAAGTGGGGGTGCTTGCTAGCACTAGTACTATCACCATCAGCTTAAGCAGATTGTTTCGTGGCTGACACTGATCAGTCTGAAATGAGCACAAGCTGTTCATTATTGGTTATACACAGGCAGTGGACAGGATGTACATGCATTCATTTGTGGGTACACGTTTACTGAGAAAAATCAACAGGAAAGCTACTCTTTACGTGTAAATAGAGTCTCAGTATGGTGCCTCTTTCTGACACTAATCACTGTTCCTGACGTGACCAGGAGCTGTCACACATTCTCTTGATAAAACAAAGTTGTTACACATATTTTCCCTATCCTGGTGTGCCCAGAAGCTGACACTAATTCACCTGACCATGTGGAAAGTGGCTCTGGTAGAACATGTGTGTAGATAGCAGGTGAGCATGCAGTAGAACGTGAGAACAGAAGTACTTCCAGTCAGCAGTGGGACTCCCAAGAACGTGTTAACAGAGCTAGAACCACATTAACGTTCCAACAGTTCAAACTATGACAAGGAAAGCAGATATGTTATTGGAAAGTAATGATGCATCCATCTTCTTTTGAATTCCCGCATCATCATTGTTGGACCACTCACTTAATAGAATGCCAAGCCATACTGGTGAGGTTGTTTCATCCGATCGTTCTCGGTGGTAACTGTTTGTTTACCTTAGGATGCTGTGAGTTTTAGTGGGAAATAGATAACACACATATGACTCTTTAGAATTTATTTTCATTTACGAACACTTACATACAGCTGAGTATAAAAACAAATTTATATAAGACTGCTGTCAATATGTACACTATTCTCGACGTCTACTGCTAGTTCATCATGGTTATTATTATCTTTGATATGATATTCACAGTGATGGCACCCGTTGTCAAATTGTAACTATTGAAATACAGTTACCCATGTCTATTCGAGAGTGGTTAAAAGATTTAGGAAAGAAATCTAGGTGGATTGTGTGTGCTGCATCCGCAGCTGCAGCTCTTGTCATGATGTATTCTGAGTACCAAACACTAAGCTGCGTCCCCGACAGGCACCTCAAAAAGGTGGTACGTTGACACAGTGTGCTGTGCTTGATGCTGTACATTTGAAGTCATTGTCTCACCATCACAAGCATGGCCTCTCAGTGAACAGACCCTCCATATAAACTGCATGTGGTGAGTGATTGGGTTGAAAACCAAACTTTTTTGTATAATAATTTTATTTAAAATTACGGAATATTTCTCCTGATTGAAAAGTGTTGCTGCTGCTGTAAACGCCTTCATTTTTTACTGTAGCAGTAGCGGTGCTAGCGCTGCAAGAGTAACGAAAACCCTCAGTATATCGTTATACAAATATATTAATAACAACAAAAAGTTGATAAATACTTACTGAGACTGGTGGAACTGCATGTGCGATGGGAGACTGGTCAGACATTTTAAAAATGGTATACAATTCCATGATATGCACCACATTGTGTTGTTGGATCCAATCAGGTAATGCATCTTCTTGCCATCCTACTCCAATGGCATTATTTGCTGAACAGTACTCCTCCTGCCTACAGTGACACGCTGATTTGCAATCAATGATTCCCATTCTGGATGCAGAAAGCTGAAGTTAAGTTTCTCTGGAAGATAATTACAACAAACAGTCTTGTCAAATTTTTCTTTACTAATTGCAAGTATTTTATCAATTCGAAATTGCTTTGCGTGCAGCTGGCTGAGCAGGAGCACGAGGGTTAATAGGAAGTCAGGATTCTGGGAGTCTGCAGTTATGGAGATCAGAGCATACTTTTGTCCAGCATGGCGGCAGACTGCTGTGCCTGTGCACATGTTGACAAAGAACGTGTAACGCACAGTAAACGAACGAAAAACGAATCAGGAAAATGAGACGAAAACGAGTGAGGCAGAGAGCTATACATCCTGCAGCTTTGTAGCATTGATAGACTGATTTGAAGCCTAGAAAAAAAGTCCGTTTGCCCAACCCTGCAGGTTAGCTTCATTGAAATACACTCCTGGAAATGGGAAAAAGAACACATTGACACCGGTGTGTCAGACCCACCATACTTGCTCCGGACACTGCGAGAGGGCTGTACAAGCAATGATCACACGCACGGCACGGCGGACACACCAGGAACCGCGGTGTTGGCCGTCGAATGGCGCTAGCTGCGCAGCATTTGTGCACCGCCGCCGTCAGTGTCAGCCAGTTTGCCGTGGCATACGGAGCTCCATCGCAGTCTTTAACACTGGTAGCATGCCGCGACAGCGTGGACGTGAACCGTATGTGCAGTTGACGGACTTTGAGCGAGGGCGTATAGTGGGCATGCGGGAGGCCGGGTGGACGTACCGCCGAATTGCTCAACACGTGGGGCGTGAGGTCTCCACAGTACATCGATGTTGTCGCCAGTGGTCGGCGGAAGGTGCACGTGCCCGTCGACCTGGGACCGGACCGCAGCGACGCACGGATGCACGCCAAGACCGTAGGATCCTACGCAGTGCCATAGGGGACCGCACCGCCACTTCCCAGCAAATTAGGGACACTGTTGCTCCTGGGGTATCGGCGAGGACCATTCGCAACCGTCTCCATGAAGCTGGGCTACGGTCCCGCACACCGTTAGGCCGTCTTCCGCTCACGCCCCAACATCGTGCAGCCCGCCTCCAGTGGTGTCGCGACAGGCGTGAATGGAGGGACGAATGGAGACGTGTCGTCTTCAGCGATGAGAGTCGCTTCTGCCTTGGTGCCAATGATGGTCGTATGCGTGTTTGGCGCCGTGCAGGTGAGCGCCACAATCAGGACTGCATACGACCGAGGCACACAGGGCCAACACCCGGCATCATGGTGTGGGGAGCGATCTCCTACACTGGCCGTACACCACTGGTGATAGTCGAGGGGACACTGAATAGTGCACGGTACATCCAAGCCGTCATCGAACCCATCGTTCTACCATTCCTAGACCTGCAAGGGAACTTGCTGTTCCAACAGGACAATGCACGTCCGCATGTGTCCCGTGCCACCCAACGTGCTCTAGAAGGTGTAAGTCAACTACCCTGGCCAGCAAGATCTCCGGATCTGTCCCCCATTGAGCATGTTTGGGACTGGATGAAGCGTCGTCTCACGCGGTCTGCACGTCCAGCACGAACGCTGGTCCAACTGAGGCGCCAGGTGGAAATGGCATGGCAAGCCGTTCCACAGGACTACATCCAGCATCTCTACGATCGTCTCCATGGGAGAATAGCAGCCTGCATTGCTGCGAAAGGTGGATATACACTGTACTAGTGCCGACATTGTGCATGTTCTGTTGCCTGTGTCTATGTGCCTGTGGTTCTGTCAGTGTGATCATGTGATGTATCTGACCCCAGGAATGTGTCAATAAAGTTTCCCCTTCCTGGGACAATGAATTCACGGTGTTCTTATTTCAATTTCCAGGAGTGTACTTCCCCCATTATATCTTTATGGATGGGGTGATGACATTTTTTACCTCTAGGGTTGCCCTCTCCATGTGGCTTCAGTCGAATGACATGGAGACAAATGACTCCCTCTGCGCACATATGAGTCATGATCAATACGTCAATGGGTATACCTTTTTCTAAGGGTCACCACTATACTGCGATTTTTAATACAAGTGGTTCGTGTGCATCACGTAATTATTCTGACATCACTGTCTGATAGTCCAATTCTTCCACAACACAATGGGATGCCCAGATTTTCCAATACATTTACTAGGACAGATATGCATCTTAATTTTATATACTTCCCAAATATACACGTAATTGACCCGTGATTGCAGTCATACAGTTTGTAGTTTGACTAACTAAGGAATCTAAGGCATGAACTGGACTGTCTGGACTTATTACCCGCACTTTCTTTGTATAGACTGGATGTAAATGTTGTCTTGAGGCTCGATCACCTCATGGAAGTTTGTGATCTGCATTTGGAGTCTATAGACAATCAACAGATCTGAATCTTGCCAGGTTGCACAGTATTCTGTTAAGGCCTCCTCTATTTCTCGGCATACGGGCTGAATCTCCGATGCGTACAGAAATGTCACATGCATAAAGTATAGAAAATTTAAAACTCGTGTTTCTTTTCAATAGTGTGGTCCATGATGAATATTATGCACAAATGGGGAAATGTTACACTATCGCCGTTTGGAGACGGTCATTACCTTGCCGAATTGTAAGCCCAAGATGGCTTGCCATGAAGGCCAACAAAACTAGCCGTAGAATACCGTCGAAGTACCGCTGAGCTGTAAGAATGGTGTAGATGGCATCCAAAGGCGTCCTGCTATGAAATGAAATGGCACTTCTGGTTGTCGCGCCATCTATCGCTCTATAGTCAGGTTGGTTTCCAACCACCGTCCGTGGCCTCTCCAGACACGTCTTCGTTGGTCGCCGGGACTCAGTTCCATGCGGGACTGAAGCCTATTCTAATTCAGTCACTGAGATTCTTGGCCGAATAGTGTAAAATGAAAAATACTGTGTAGTCTAGTCACCCACATGTAGATTACATAGTTGTACTGTAACAATGGTATACGAAAAGCTGGAAGGGTTTTCCTATGTGTTTAGGGGGAGAAGTGGTGCTAGTGGAATAGGCAGCGAATGCGTGGAGAGCGTGCCAACGGGGACAAAATACCAGTCGGTCGTTATCCATCAGACCGTACACATCCCAGTGTGGTTGTGAGGCTAAGGTACCTCCGTTAGAAGGAATTATGGCTTCGGGTGGATGGTCGGTTGCTTGTAATGCGGTGCAATGTTAACTGTTTACTCCGTGGCAATTGGTAACTGAAGAAAAGCCATTTGTCAACTTAATATTCGCATCGTCACCCGCAGGTGAAATACTCTTCTCATTAATATTGTAAAAAGGAATGGAGGAGTTTTTATTGTCTGTTCAGTTGTGAAAATGTTGATACAATTTAATTTACATATATTTTCTATTACTGATTCAAGTATGTTACCTCTGACAGGATCCTGGACCGAATCGTTCACCATCATAATTTTTATGAAATAACTGTATCAAATTCGTCCTAACAAACACCTTCAGAAATAACTAACTGTTGAAAAATACACTACAGTCATATGTTTATGTGGCATTTTATGCCGTACGACCAATTTATTTAAAAAACATGACCTCACTGTGCCCTTTATTGCAAACAGTGCCACCAAGTTATTCTATATGCATAATGAGTACCTTCCAAATGATCAATTTCTCAAATTGGGGTACATATACATGGTGGCCCATTGATCGTGACCGGGCCAAATATCTCACGGAATAAACATCAAACGAAAAATCTACAAACAAAGAAACTTATCTAGCTTGAAGGGGGAAACCAGATAGCGATATGGCTGGCCCGATAGATGGCGCTGCCATAGATCAAACGGATATCAACTTTTTTAAATAGTAACCCCCCTTTTCTTATTATACTGTATATCCGTGTAGTAAGTAAAGAAATATAAATGTTTTAGTTGCAACACTTTTTGTACTTTGTAGTAGATGGAGCCATAATAGTCACAAACATATGGCACACAATTTTAGACGAACAGTTGGTAACAGGTAGGTTTTTTAAATTAAAATACAGAACGTAGGTACGTTTGAACATTTTATTTCGGTTGCTCCAATGTGATACATGTACCTTTGTCAACTTATCACTTCTGAGAACGCATGCTGTTACAGCGTGATTACCTGTAAATGCCACATTAATGCAATATATGCTCAAAATGTTGTCCGTCAACCTCAATGTATTTGGCAATACGTGTAACGACATTCCTCTCAACAGCGAGTAGTTCGCCTTCCGTAATATTCACACATGCATTCACAATGCGCTGACGCATATTGTCAGGTGTTGTCGGTAGATCACGATAGCAAATATTCTTCAACTTTCCCCACACAAAGAAATCCGGGGACGTCAGATCCGGTGAACATGCGTGCCTGGTATTGTGATTCGACGACCAATCCACCTGCCATGAAATATGCTATTCAATACCGCTTCAACCACACGCGAGCTATGTGCCGGACATCCATCACGTTGGAAGTACATCACCATTCTGTCATGCAGTGAAACATCTTGTAGTAACATCGGTAGAACATTACGTAGGAAATCAGCGTACATTGCACCATTTAGATTGCCATCGATAAAATGGGGCATATTATGCCAGTTTACATTACCGCTGTTGGTAAATGACGCTTCGTCACTAAATAGAACACGTGCAAAAAATCTGTTATCGTCCAGTAATTTCTCTTCTGCCCAGTGGCAGAACTGTACACGTCGTTCAAAGTCGTCGCCATTCAATTCCTGGTGCATAGAAATATGATACGGGTGCAATCGATGTTGATGTAGCATTCTCAAGACCTACTCGGGCATAATCATTTGTTGTAGTTCATGGTTGACGTTTCACATGTGGCTGAACACTTGCTGTTTCCTTAAATAACGTAACTATCCGGCGGACGGTCCGGATACTGGGATAATGTATCACGAAGCAAATAACGTCCGCACTGGCGGAATATTACGTGATACCACGTACCTATAGGTTTGTGACGATTACAGCGCCATCTATCACAAAGCGAAAAAGGTAGTCCAACTAAAACACTCATATTTCTTTACGTACTACACGAATATGTAATAAACAATGGGAGTTCCTATTTTAAAAAACGCAGTTGATATCCGTTTGACCTATGGCAGCGCCATCTAGCGGCCCAACCATAGCGCCATCTGGTTTCCCCCTTCAAGCTAGATGAGTTTCTTTGTTTGTAGATTTTTCGTTTGATGTTTATTCCGTGAGATGTTTGGCCCGGTCACTATCAATGGACCACCCTCAATATAGCAGGGACTGACAGCATTAAAGGCCCACTTTTGTGATAAATCATATAAGGTAACTTTTGCAGGTCATTCTAAAAATTAAAAATCAAGAAACACACTTTTCTTTCCCATTCTTAATTAACATGGAAGTTTGGCAAATTCTTAACAAGGCTATGAAATGATCCTTTTAGATAAATTTGAAATATATAAACATTCCCAACTCAATTCAAAAGATTTGTTGAATGATCAGCTGAAAGATTGCAGGGCGCTCTCACTTTTGATACAGTGCCATGCTGCTAAATTTTCTTAGGGAAGATGACCTTTATTACTTGGTTGCCATATCTGATACGATCTGACTTCATTCAAATAAAGAAATGGTTCGAAGCGGTTAACGCTCTTTCTTGTGTTTTCTAGTGAAGGCATAGCTGTAGGCTTTACCTGCATTCGAAGGAAGAGGGTGGTGAGTTAATTGACTGCAGTAAAAGCGTACGACGGCTGAGAGCCGAGGGGAGTGAATACAGAAAAGCGTGGGCAGGACTGCGGATCTATGCATCATGCTACTGAAGTGGCTATACAATAAGTACATAATGCAACAAAGAGTGTGGAACTATACATTAAACACAATGAAGATTGCATAAGCATTGTATTCATTATTTTGAATCGTGTCGCATAGCAAGTATCAACCAATAGAAGAATTTTCATAAATATGATAAGTATCAAAACTCGAAGAGTGTATAACTTTTACAAAGAGTAAATAGTTTTCCCTAATTCCCATAATATTCTTCAAATCACTAAGTCTTGTACTACACATGTTCTTTCTCTGGGTTCCAGATATCTCGATACCTAATTTAATCGAAATCGGTTAAGCGGGTTAGTCTTGGACATGTAAGAGGCAGAGATACTTCCGCATTATAATATTAGTATGGATAAAACTTTCAGTTGTGATATCTTTTTGTCCTTGATACTATTTATATGAAATGAAGCCTATGCGATGACCCAAGTTTTGCTCAGTTTATCTGCGAAAACCTCATGATGATTCGTGTAGTAGTTTTTTGGTAATCTACATCATTTAGTAAGCTGTGAGGTTCCAATAGGCTAGCTGTAGCGGGAACGCGGTAAGTTGGCAGCCGTCTTCTAAGTACTTACCTTCAAAAGAACCATTCAGAACACTTCGCGTCCATTATTCTGTTTGAAATTGTTGCCGCCCTCAACGACTGCAAAGTTGTGATTCCCTTATTGCCTGACGGATTGTGTTACGTGAGTGAGCGGATGACAGACTGATAACAGTAACTGTACTTATATTTAAACGCAAAATGTAATATGAGACAGGATCACAAACGTTTATTAAATTATTTGAATATCGTTTTTCTCCTGATAACTGCCTTGTATTGCAACAGCTTTAATTTAGTTTATTATTTCTTGCTACAAGTAAGTACCACATTTGAAAATGGCCGTCTCTGAAACGTATAATAACGAATCCATGTTTCTGCTGTTTCATAATTTATCCCATACCAGCTGATCGGTACAAGTCGCGCACGCCCAAGAGTAGTTAGTACTGGAAGACACAATGAAACATTTATCTAACTTGGATTATGGGACAATAAACCCCAATCTTCCTTCCTTTCTTCTAACCCCATAGTGGCCGCGTTCCTTACCTCTTTGTCCCTGAGATAAGCGCCAACTTAATTAAGTTCATGGCCGACATCACTAACATCAATTAAAATTAATCACAACTAAAAATATTTCTGTTACTGTACGGATATTTGTTTGTTACTGAGCAGGAAATCTACACTCTTAGTGCTCTGTTAACGTTATTTGTCATTTTTGAATGCCGCTGGTAGTATATTACAAAATACAGCCGAGAAGCTTGGGCCGGACGAACGTTTGACCCGCAAGCAGTAGCTAGAGACCGCTGCTCTGAACAATAGTCTTACGAAGAAACAAAACTTTTCAGTAAATACCCAAGGAGATTAAAGAGATTACTAAACTCAACATACTTCAAAAAGGTAGTAAAAAGTACCTGCTAAGCAATACATTCTGCCGGCCGGGGTGGCCGAGCGGTTCTAGGCGCTACAGTCGGGAACCGCGCGACCGCTACGGTCGCAGGTTCGAATCCTGCCTCGGGCATGGATGTGTATGATGTTCGTAGGTTAGTTGGGTTTAAGTAGTTCTAAGTTCTAGGGGACTGATGACCTCAGAACTTAAGTCCCATAGTGGTCAGAGCCACTTGAACCAATACATTCTATATGATGAAAAATTACTTACGTAATACAGAATGGAGGTTTGGTTGGAATGTAACACAAGTAAATAACTCTGACTATACTAAAACATCCTCCATTTCACATAATTCTTTCACACTATGTTTTCTATTTCCTATTTTTCGTGCCTTCTTTTTCCTTCGTTTTCCTTTTCTGGAAGCCCAGCTGTGCAACTAATAATACTAACACGTTATCCCTTTTCTGAGTTCAACTTCTTATTGCTAATAGGGGGTCAATGACTGTTTTCTAGGCTGGCAAACAGAGAGCTGTGGTACACTAAACAGTAACCAGGGATATCGTCGCCATGATGCTGATGTCAGCTGAAATTGTGAGTAGTGATGCGTTGGGGAATAAAGTGTGTAGTGTAACATTGGGAAATAACATGTGTAGTGTGTGGTGTGTGTACTGTTTTAACTGTGTGCAGTGACTGGGAGTGATAAATGAAGGGAATCTAACAACTAGCCTTTGATATTGTTCAGTAACTTCTTTGCAAACCAGTATTGCGCACCACGGATAAACTACATGAGGAGGAGCTGTTTTAAACAGACTGAGATTGTATTTGGATGGATGAAAGTTCCTGTCTTCATCCCGGTTTAGGTTTCCCGTGGTTTCCCTGAATTACATGAGGCAATTACCGGTATGGTTCCCCCGTGAGGCCAGGATGGACAACCTGTCCTATCCTCGTCCAACTAGAACTTCAATTATTTAAATTCCTGTTTTCTCTTACTTTGTTGTTTGTAAACTGTAATACCTTAACATGCCTACTACCTACAGTTTTATAAAACTGCTGCCACTACTATTACTGTTGTTGTTGTTGTTGTTGTTGTGGTCTTCAGCCCGAATCCCGGTTTGATGCAGCTCTGCACGCTACTCCACCCTGAGCAAACCTCCTCACATCTGAATAAAAACTGCGACATACACTGATAGGCAGAACGTTATGACCACCGCCCTGCTGTCGCCATTGGCCCATCCAGGTGATAGGAGCGTCACTGGCGAGAAATGATTGCTCGTTATAAACACGCACCGTGCACATAGTATCACTAAGCGTGCTGTCCGTCTGTATGATGATGAAGGCGCGCGATGTATCTCAGTTTGACCGAAGCCAGATTGTGATGGCCAGTAAGCCCAGCTGGATCACTTCGGAAACTGCTCAGCTTGTCGGGTTCGAGGAGTGATGCGGTGAGTGTTTTCAACATGTGGTGAAACCAAGATGGAACCACATCCAGACGTCATGGTGTTGGTGTCGGTCGTCTTAGGCTGGGCAGACTGGAAAAACAGGACAGGCGGTGAACTGAGGCGGAACAAACACAATACGATAATGCTGGGGAGGGTACAAGTGTGTCTGAACACTCAGTGCACCGAACACACCTAACGACGACCCTCTGCAACCGACGATCAATTCATATGCCAATATTGACACTACGACACAAGCAGCTGCCACTGAAATATGCACGTGAAACAGGGGCAGAGCGTTGCGTGGCCTAAATCTTGATGCTCTTCATTATGACGATAGGTGGTCGTGTATCCATCGTCTTTCAGAGAACAGCTCCTTGACATCTTCTTTGGGGCCGTGACTAGATGGCGGCGGCTCCACAATGCTCTGGACAGCATTCAAGTGGGCATCTATGGGTCCAGAAGAGCTCGTCCAAGGCACCATGACGGCCAAGGAGTATCATACACTAGTTTTCAGACCACGTACACCACTTCATGACGATCACGTTTCCCGACACCAGTGACTTTTTTCAATAAGATAAGGTGCCATGTCACAAGGCCAGAAGTGTGATGGAGTGGTTCAAGTCACACAGGGGCGAGTTCCACTTGATGTGCTGGCCCTCCAACTCGCCAGATCCGAACCCGATTGAACACATCTGGGTTGTCACTAAATGTGGCGTCAGAGCTCATCGACCCCTCCCGGAAGTTACGGGATAAGGTGAGTTGTGCGTGCAAATGTGGTGCCAACTACCTCCAGCGACACACCAGGGCCAAGCAGCTTCCATGCCACGACACGCAGCCGATATTATCCCTGCCAGAGGTGGACTTACCGGCTATTAAGTAGGTGGTCATAATGTTCTGGCTGATCAGTGTACATCCATTGCAGCCTGCTCACTGTATTCATATCTTAGTCTCCCTCTACAGTTTTTAACCTCCACACTTTCCTTCAGAACTAAATTGATGTTCCCTCGATGTCTGAGAATGTGTCCGATCAACCGATTCCTTCTTTTAGTCAAGTGGTGTCATAAATTTCTTTTCTCCCCAGTTCGATTAAGTACCTTCTCAATAGTTGCACCATCTACAAATTTCATCTTTAGCATTCTTCTACTGCATTTAATTTCAGAAGTTATTATCTTCTTGCCTGAACTGCATATCGTCTATGTTTTTCTTCCGAACAAGGCTACATTCCAGAGAAATAGCTTCAGAAATGAATTTATAACGCTAAAAATTTATATTCGATGTTAACAAATTCCACATTTTTAGAAACGCTTTCCTTGCCATAGCCAATCTGCACTTTATTTCCTCTCTACTTCGGCCATCATCAGTTATTCTGCTGCCTAACT
Organism: Schistocerca piceifrons; assembly: GCF_021461385.2. Classification (NCBI taxonomy): domain Eukaryota; kingdom Metazoa; phylum Arthropoda; class Insecta; order Orthoptera; family Acrididae; genus Schistocerca; species Schistocerca piceifrons. Next base: position 356,700,749 of record NC_060141.1, on the reverse strand, counting down.
AACGAAAGTCATCTACTAATTTTAGTGTCATTTTCTAATCTAATTCCCTCAGCATCTCTTGATTTGATTCGACTACATTCCATCAGCCTTGTTTCAGTCCTGTTGATGCTCATCTCATAACCTCTTTTCCAGGCTCTACTCAATATGTTCAAAAATTCTTCCAAGTCCTTCGCTTACTTCGGAACAAGGTGTTAGCCTGTTAGACGGTGACAACAAACCAGAGGTGCATGCTTGCCAAGGAGTGTGCGATCTCACCACAATAGATAATGTCTTGTGTCTGGAAACACATTTGGGTAATGCGGAATTAAGTAAATCAGTTAACCAGTCCGAATAACTGTAGGTGACGGGAGTCAGACGTTATGAACGGAAAAAATACGTGTTTGACATAAATATTTTATTCTCAGACGCATACGTGACAGGCATAAAAATGTCAAAGGAAAGCACAGTGTGTCGCTGCTAATGTAGTACGCGTGTACTGAATTCCTTCTCTACTACGTTAACTGGTGTAGAGAAGCGCAAGATACGTTGTAAGTCGCTTTCCGTAGTAATTGTGTTGTTCGGCCCTCCGCACCTCCGGTGCTACGTGAGTTGTGGCATAAGCTTGGCAGAGAACCAGATGCCGTTTCGCTTGCTACTGGAGTACAGCCATAAGGCGCCGAAACACTTTCCAGCACCCATTCCCGCGACTCGTATACCACTAGTGGTCCAACTTCAGTAGGGTGTGATATCGCACACTCCAGCTGAGTCAAAGGTGGACCATATATCGTGAGCTTAATATGTTCCAGTGGCCACTCTCCCTAGTCGGATACAGCGAAAGCTCTGATTTCGACTCCCGCCATTATACATTCTGGACTTAGAATCTGCCAACAGTGTGTCTGTTTCCTGCACAGATGCAGAATATGTAAAAAAGGACATCAGCAATGATTACTAAAACATGAACTTACATTTCATGGTGAAAGAATTCAGGGAAAACTACACTGAGGCGCCAAAGAAACTGGTATAGCATGCATATTTAAATACAGGGATATGTAAAGAGGCAAAATACGGCGCTGCAGTCGGCAACGCCTATATAAGACAACAAGTGTGCTGCATTTGTTAACTCCATTACTGCTGCTTCAGTGGCAGGCTAACAAGATTTAAGTGAGATTGAACGTGGTGTTCAGTCGGCGCAGGAGCGATTGGACACAGCATCTCCGAGGTAGCGATGATGTGAGGATTTTCCCGAACGACCATTTCAAGAGTTCAAAAATGGTTCAAATGGCTCTGAGCACTATGGGACTTAACATCTTAGGTCATCAGTCCCCCGAACTTAGAACTACTTAAACCTAACTAACCTAAGGACATCACACACATCCATGCCCGAGGCAGGATTCGAACCTGCGACCGTAGCAGTCCCGCGGTTCCGGACTGCAGCGCTAGAACCGCACGACTACCGCGGCCGGCCATTTCACGAGTGTATCGTGTATATCAGGAATCCGGAAAAACATAAAATCGCCGATATCGCTGTGGCCGGAGGAAGAACCTGCAAGAACGAGGCCAACGACAACTGAAGAGAATCGTCCAACGCTACAGAAGTTCAGACCTTCCACAAATTGCTGCAGGTTTCAATGGTGGGCCATCAACAAGCGTTAGCATGCGAACCATTCAACGATACATCATCGATAAAGGCTTTCGGAGCGAAAGGATCAGTTGTGTGACTGCACGACACGGAGCTTTACGCCTCGCCTGACCCCGTCGACACCAAAAATGGACTGGTAATGACTGGAAAAATGTTGTCTGGTCAGTCGTTTCAAATTGTACCGAACGGATGGACTTGTACGAGTGTGGAGACAACGTCAAGAATCCATGTATCCTGCACGTCAGCAGGGGACTTTTCATGTTGGTGAAGGCTCCGTAATAGTGGGGGACGTGTATTGTTAGAGTGATATGGGTCTCCTGATATGCCTAGATACGACTCTGACAGGTGACACGTAAGCATCTCACCTGACCACCTGCATCCATTGATCACTCCGACGGACTTGTGCAATTCGGGCGTGACAGTGCGACACCTCACACGTCCAGAAGTGCTACAGAGTAACTCCAGGAACACTCTCCTGAGTTTCAGCACTACCGCTGGCTCCAAACTCCCCAGACATGAACCTTATTGAGCATACACTATGTGATCAAAAGTATCCGGACACCCCCAAATACCTACGTTTTTCATTTTAAATGTACTGTACTGCCACATACTGCCAGGTAATCCACATCAGCGACTTCAGTAGTCGTTAGACATAGTGAGAGAGCAGAATGGGGCGCTTCGCGGAACTCACGGACTTCGAACGTGGTCAGGTGATTGAGTGTCACTTGGGTCATACGTCTGTACTCGTGATTTCCGCACTCCCATACATCCCTAGGCCCATTCTTTCAGATGCGATAGTGAAGTGGAGACGTGAAGGGACACGTACACCACAAAAGTGTACAGGCCGACCTCGTCTGTTGACTGACAGACCGCCGACTGTTGAAGAGGGTCGTAATGTCTAATAGAAGACATCTATTCAGACTATCACACAGGAATTTCAAACTGCAGCAGGATCCACCGCAAATACTATGAAAGTTAGGCAGGAGGTGACAAAACTTGGATTTCATTGTAGAGTCACTGCTCATAAGCCACACATCACGCCGGTAAATGTCAAACGACGCCTCGCTTGCTGTAAGGAGCGTAAACATTGGACGATTGAACAGTGGAAACTCGTTGTGTGGATGTAGAATCACGGTTCACTATGTGGCGATCCGATGGAAGGGTGTGGGTATGGCCAATGCTCGGTGGACGTCGTCTGCCAGCGTGTGTAGTGCCAACATTTAAACTCGGACTCAGTGGTGTTATGATGTGGTCGGGTTTATCATGGTGGGGGAGGGGCTGTGGAGGCTTGCGTCTTCTGTTACTTTGCGTGGCACTATCACACCACAGGCCTACATTGATGTTTTAGGCACCTTCTTCCTTCCCACTGTTGAAGAGCGATTCGGGGATGGCGATTGCATCTTTCAACACTACCGAGCACCTGTTCATAATGCACGGCCTGTGACGGAGTGGTTACACGACAATAACCTCCCTGTAACGGACTGGCCTGCACAGAGTCCTGACCTGAATCCTATAGAACACCTTTTTGATGTTTTGGAACGCCTACTCCGTGCCAGGCCTCACCGACCGACATCGATATCTCCTCAGTTGAGCACTCCGTAAAGAATGGGCTGCCATTCCCCAAGAAATCTTCCAGCACCTGATAGAACGTATGCCTGCGAGAGTGGAAGCTGTCATCAGGGTTGAGGGTGGGCCAACACCGTATTTTATTCCAGCATTACCGATGAGGGGCGCCACGAACTTTTAAGTCATTTTCAGCCAAGTGTCCGGTAACTTTTGATCACATAGAGTATCTGTGATGCCATGCAACATGCTGTTCAGAAGAGATCTCCACCCCCTCGTACTCTTACGGATTTATAGGCAGCACTGCAGGAGTCATGGTGTCAGTTTTCTCCAGCACTGCTTCAGACATTAGTCTTGTGTTGCTGCACTTCTGCGTTCGGGGCGGGGGGGGGGGGGGGGGCTTACACGGTATAAGATACGTGTACCGGTTTCTTTAGCTCTTCAGTGTGTATAGGTTTGTTTGTTGAGGCTTTAGGGCGCAAAACATCTGTCATGACTTAACACTGGCTCTTTTCTACGGAAAGCACTCCTTGGTTCTTGGACTGAATCGACACGTAAAAGCCTAAATGTATTTATTTTACGGATAAAATCTATATTGAATAATGAAGTCAAATTGGAACGCGAGTTAAAAATCAGCGAACCAAAATGAAAGGTAAACAAACAATTATAACTATTCCATTTTTAGGAGAGTTTCTAGGATAACCGGTGTCTATAGTCGAAAATTACATCACTTTCACTTAGTTGTTATGACGAGTAAAGAACAGAACGTGTTCTACGGCCTGTGCTGTATGTGCTCAATCTTCAGATAGCTCACATTAAGGCGCAAAAGATTACATACTGACACTCGGCTAGAAACTAAAGCACCATTAGTGGTTCTTTACAGTGAGAGCAAAGTGGTGTGGTGTCGCCACTTAACAGCTGACGATAGCTTACGAGATAGTGTCCTGCACATAATCTGGTTATAATTATTTCCTAGCGATGAAATTTATCAGAGGAATTCACCCAGGTCGTAGGGAGGGGTTTAATCTCCATGAGCTTGTTGGCACGGAGAGACCACTAGTTTTCGTGCCTGGGTGGAAGAATGGTTCTACTTACAGCAACGCTGACATCTTCCAACACGTCCACATGTGATGCTATACAGCTTAAGGAGCAACAGTCTAAAAATTATGCACTGCAGAAAAATGTTGGTAGACAAGTAATCTGAAGCCTTTCGGCCATGAAACGTATTATAGTCGAGAGGAGCTCAGTAAGAAATGCAATACGTTTTTCTCTCGACCATTTACGGTTGAAAAAGTGTGGAATTTGTTGTGTGACATCGCGGAATATTCCCGCTTCAATCCCAATAGCTCCTTGAAGTTCCGTTAGGTGGTGGCGCTATACATACTGAGGTATGTACCAAACACAGAGCTGTCATTGAGTTTATTGTGGTGGAAAATTAGAGCATCGCAGACATTCATAGGCGCTTGCAGAATATCTACGGAGACGTGACAGTGAACAAAAGCACAATGAGTCGTAGGTGAGGAGTGTCATCATCGCCGCACACATCTGTGACTCCTACAATGTTAGAACGTGCGGACACTCTCATTCAAGGTGATCGATGAATGCAAACGATTTTCTCCTTCTCCACGAAAACGCAAGGCCTCACACAAGTCTGCACGCTCAAAAAGAGCTCATAAAATTTCATGTGACTGTTCTTCCTCATCCACGCTACAGCCCAGATCTCGCAGCTTTCGACCCACATTTGCTAGGCCCAATGCAGGATGCAATCCGCGGGAAGTAAGACGTTGGCCCCGAAGTCGACTACTGAAATAGTACCGTGCGGGCATGCAGACCCTCCCAATAAGGCAGCGTAAGGCCATCGCACTGAACGGATACTATGTTGAAAAATAGGGTTTTGTAGCCAAAGAATGGGGAATAATATGGTGTCTTCGAACCTTGAATAAAACAAAATTGCTTTCTGAAATAAGTTACTTATTGAACGCTCCTCTTCGGTGCATATCAATATAAAATTAACGGTCCTGTCTCATCAGTCTAATAATTTCTAAGTCACAAAAGTTAAAAGTTACTAAAACAGGAAAGGAGAAGCGTAGTTTGTACTCTTACAGAAAATCTGTGCATTGAAAGACGTCGTTTTTCCTTTTTTCTTCTACACACACTGTATACGCTAGCGTCATCAGCGTGTGTGTGTGTGTGTGTGTGTGTGTGTGTGTGTGTGTGATATTTCCGGAGTTCTCTGCAAACCGAGGTTTTAAATTGCCTTGAACAGCGCTTACATGCTGCAGTTTTGCCTTCAAAATGGCAGTGTGTTTCTGCCGAATTATCGGCGTTTGTCGACGACATTACCCGGCTGGGTTCCCGTGAGTTATAGTAACATTGTAGACACCAGGAAAACTCAGACCTCATCTTCCAAGTCATTTGTAATCTCCGACGGAATTATAGTGTCATCAGCTATCCTTATAGTTTTTATATCTTCTTCTGGAAATGTAATTACCTTTCCAAATTTATCCTTCTTTGAGAGAATAAAACGAGTGAATATTTGTGCTAAGGTCAGGACCCGAAACTGGATCTCCTCCTCACAAGGTAAATGCGCTAACCACTACAACGTCTTGGCACAGAGGCCTCCAGCAACTGCACAGATATTCTGTCACGCCTACCTCCGCAATCCAAATTCACATTCACACTTAACCCCACTTGGTATTCCCCCTAAACTCAAACACCATTGCAGAGCCTCTCCAACTATCTTGAAATAGCACCTCGGCATCGAAGGAAACTGCAGATCCTGCATGGAATGCAACAAAGGTGCTTCTAGGAAATTAAACTATATGGTTCCAGAGACCTTCTCCTGTTTCAAACATCACAGGGCAGGTAGTGGTTAGCTCATGTGACTCGTGAGTAGGATACCCGGGATTGAATCGCAGCCTTGGTCCAAATTTTCATTTGTCGCTTCGGTCTGCATATATATTTCTAGTAAATATTGTAACGGTGAACCCAGTTCCTTCCCACTACAGTTAGGATCCTTTTACGACTATTGTACTTAAGTACTCATTCCCTGTGAGTGGTCCACCATTCCTTGTAGGAGCATTTTACAGTCCTCTTGGTTCATCAACGTCTTAGAAAACTTGAATCACCGTGTTATGGGGGACAATTGCAAGATATCATTCTGTCAAGACTCCACGTCGAGCCATCTTATTGAGCTGGTGGTTTATAACAAACTGTGACACTACGACAATGCCATGGCTTAATGTCAGCGATGTAAGATCGCATGGCCGTATGGTATTATACTACAACGTGTTCAGCGCTCGAAAGCGACCAGCGTGTTCTTTTTAAGAATGAAAAATATGTCGTAATGTCAGCTTTTCTCTCTTGTAGTTCCATTCACTACTCTGTGGCTCACAATTAAATGTGTTGTCCAAAATGTGACGGAGATTTCACATATGTTTGCCTAAGTACCGCTCAGTTCCTGTGCAGTGGGTTGCTTGCATATACAATTTAAATGGAGGAAAAGAAGTCCACAGTCATATTTTCGTAAAATTAACAGAAGGAGAAGCATTCAGAAGACGGCAAATATAATTAAAATATATACAGTGATGGACACAGAAAAAGAAACGACGCAAGGTAAAGAGAATGAACAATAGCACAATTTCGCACACGCAGAACGTTTCATAATAATACGCTGTACTAATGTTCTCTCTTCATTGTAAGTGAAAGGACAATTATCAATTATTCCTTTAATTTTTTGTTTTAGTCATATTTTTTATTATTATAATACAGTATGCAAGGAACCGAAGTGTTTGGTGTTTCAGGAGGCATCATCTTGAAGATTTATACCGTAGACAGGGAAAGCTGAAAAATATCGTCCGCTACGTCACAATGCGGACGAAAGTATACGTTGAGTGATTCGGATAAATGGTGACTGAAGAAGATTGAAATGAAATGTAAGATGACGACAGCTGCAAAAGTCACTGTATAGCTGTATGTCGTACTCGCGAACTCTTTCAGTACCAAAACAACAGGAAGGGAGCTTCATAAGCAGGGAGTTGTTGTGTGAGCTCGAGCTCCAAACGCTGTAATCAATTATGGAAATTCCCGTAACAGGACAGCACGTTGCCGAAGAGATAAAACCTGCACTATGGTGAAATGGAAGACTGTCACTTGGTCGGAGGAGCTATGTTTCACACTGTTTCCAACTTTTGTCCGAGTTTACCTCTCGGGGATTCGATGACGATTTGAGCAGCAATATAGTGGTATTACACGAGTCCTATGGGTACTCTTCAAGGTCACATTACGGTCATGAATAAAAAAAAGTTTTTGACTGATAATGTCTACTAACGCTACAGTGTTTGGTCCCCAGTTTCGTTTTTGTGCTTCAAGACCATTATTATAATACACCTGGCGACCTAAATGTTCACGACCTCAGGACACCGGTTGTAAGTAGGGTTTGTTAAATATTGTAATAATAAGAAATTTCTATGACGTTGTTATTACCCATAAAAACTAATTGTATTTTCTGACTGCATGAATCACAACGTGGTGCAAGTAAAGCAAAAAGGCAAAAATTGAGTAGAATTTTTTCGAAGAAATAAGAGTTGTTCCCAGGTTTCATAAAATTTTCCATAGTAAACTGTTTTGTTCGGCACAGCAAAGGTAGGACGACTACGCAAGTTGCTTGCATGGTTACGCCTGGTAGCGCCTCTTTTGATGTAGCTAGAAACATTTACCTCATTATTCCCTTCCCTGAATTGTATTGTGGAAAATTTACGATAATTTTTTAGTTTGACACGCATTGTCAGTAAAACATAAATAATAGCAACACAATAGTCTGCGTGTCATAGTAGACGTAAAACAGGCTTTGACATTACGTAAATTACAATTACCAGTCGTAATAATCAGCGTACGAAATTTTTCCATTTCTTGTGAAATTTTTATTTTTGCATATTCATACAACATGGCAGAGAAATGTATGTCCGTTGCTGATAGCAATAGCGAAAACGCCATCAGCAAAAATGGCGTAGAATTGTGCGATCGAACAACTGAAGTTCAAGCGCCAGTCATGCCTGCCGCAGAAAGCTTAAGCAGGTCAGAGATGAGTGTCGCAAGTGTGACAAATGATAGCGACGCTCCACAGCAGAATAACCTTAACGACACGTTTACAATTGACGAGATAATGTCACGCATCTCCCAGAGCTATATACTGCTCGTGAATGAAACATTGGAAAGCGATACAAATATGAATCTTGGCAACACGTTACAAACATCACTTGTTCACAACACAAACATTAACTTGGAAAGTACAGCTGACAGCAACAACAGTAGTACAACTGACGCACTGCTATGGCAGTTATTATCTAATGTAAACATGAAATTAGATAATATGAACACCAATTTCAGAGATACGAAACAACATAGAAATACCTAAATTGATAATCAGACACAGAATCTGAACACTGTCACACAAGATATAAATACAATGAAACAAGAACCAAAAACAAGTATTCAAGGATTTGCAAGACACGGTCTCACAGAAGCTCAATGACTAAGTCAAAAAATTTCGGACTGAAATCGGCAAAAAATTAAATGACATGAAAAAACAAGTAAAGCATGAAGTACTTTCTGAAGTTAACATTAACATTACGAAGTTAAAACAGAAGGTAGCTTCCTTTAACAACCGTCACACTCTAGTAGAGCAACAGATACAAAAAATCACAGATGCGAACACAAACACTGAAGCCACACAGAACGAGTTGTGTTCGACGGTAAAAAAGGTAACCACTGTTATTAACAAACTAAACAAAGGCTATAAAGATGGACCTCTAGCTGTGGAAGAGCTTACTTTAAGGGTAGCAACATTAGAAGTTAACTCAGCATGTGCTAAGAAGGAGAGAGAGAGATCAATGAAAATCTAAGTGATATTATTAGTCAAGCTGAACAGGTACGTTGGATAAGAGTAACATCATTGCAGATAAGTTAGTGGTCGATTGTACGTTATACACAGATGTAGTAGAAAAAGCTATTCAGAAAAATGAAAATGAAATAGTGTACAGGGTAAACATTAACCTACAGGCCGCGGAAAGTACGATCCACAATTATTAGAAGAACATATTACCGGATCTCGAAATATGCACGTAAATAATATACAGGTTACAGTGAACAAACCACAACCTGTCGGTATTTATCCACAAATTGTCACGTGTCCTACAGCAGGTACCAGTGACGGTTGCAGAGTGCAAAATGTAAACATACTCACAACCCCAACACCTCAGCAGTTACCAACCGGAGTTACAGGTAACAACAATAACAACATAAATACGACAGAATATACCACGTCTCTATCAACTATTTTTTCAGACGAGGGTTTGTTGAAACATTGACAGTTCCCTATATCCGCTACCGAAGGTAAAAGAATGAACCCAGTAGTATTTCTCAGTGCTTTTCGTCATGTATTTCCATGCAACTGGACGGAAGCACAGAATATCAGGTTTGTCGTGGGATGTATAGAAGGAGATGTTCTTTTATGGGCAACTGAAGTGGCCGAACGTTGCAACTGAAACGTCCCCTTAGAAAACTTACTGTACTGGAAAACCTCTTACGTTATTTTCTTTTCAAACAGCTGAGCAAAACTGAACGTACTCAGACATGTTGCTCTTTACTTATTCTGATCAACACTAAACTGACACACAATATTTTTAGCGCAACGCAATCTGACATTCAACAATCACTACAAAAGAATGTCCCTGAGTAACTTTGCCCTATACCTTTCACAAATCACTTACCTCACAAACATCTTCGTTACTCGAACTACTACAACACAGCGAGCGCCACTACTGCCAGCTAAATAAAAGATTCAAACTACTAAACGCACTAACTACTGATAGGCATAGTTAGCAAATGAAAGATTTTGATAGAGAACAAACAATGTATTTACCTTAATAGTGTTCAAAAGTCATAATATCTATAGCAGTTCATGACATCCAGTCTTACAAATTTACTGTCTCTGATGGTCACACGCCCAGATCATCCGCTCTCAAAACTCCGCCATTTCTCTCCCCACATCCACCACTGCTGGCGGCTCGCCTCCAACTGCGCAGCGCTACGCGCTGTTAACAGCCAACTGCCCAACACTACAATAGTAAATTCCAACAATGCAAACCAGCCACAGACTGCACACAGCACAGTCAGCGATTTTCGTATAGAGCGCTACATGGCGTTACCAACATAAAAACCTAAACAGTCTACATACACAACACTTATATACCATTTGAACGATCTTTCCTCGACAAATACTGGTCTGAGGCAGTATAAGAAAGACTCTATGCGAAGTTTTTAACCCCGCACCATTCAATGGCAAATACGGTAGTCTACGCGGATACGTTAAAAAATTCCTGAACAAGGCCTACTGGACGGATCCAATATCACAGCCAGACGTATTAAAAATTTTGGAAAGTCAGTTACCATCGCACATTAGAGAAAATTGGTTCAAATGGCTCTGAGCACTATGGGACTTAACATCTTAAGTCATCAGTCCCCTAGAACTTAGAACTACTTAAACCTAACTAACCTAAGGACATCACACACATTCATGCCCGAGGCAGGATTCGAACCTGCGACCGTAGCAGTCTCGCGGTTCCGGACTTAAGCGCCCATTAGAGAAAAATTAGTCACAGCACCAGAGCACGACACTGAACACTTTCTGCCAGTTCTTGATTCTATCGATTTAATGTATGAGGAAAGACCTGTACCGAATAGAACAACAAAAAATCTGGCACAACAACAACACAGTTATGTAAACTAGTCAGTGAAACGTGATCTAAACGCACAGCAGGGGTCGCACACACAACAGCAAAGTTATGTATCCAGAGGTGACGAGTGTGGTAACGGGAACGGAATAAAAGAAATGATTTAAAACAAATTTTCCAAACAAAAGGAGCAACTTCACTGCACGAGCGAATTATAATTCACCATCACAAGGTCATATGCCGAACATAAACAGAAACAGTAAGCCGCAGAAGTGGCTGACGCGTGGCTACAATGCCATGCCTGACACTGTATCACAGCCAATCTTTGGGCAGCAAAATAACGGCACGGCAGTTTTTATTAATAGCAAAACGAGCACTCGCGAAGGCATGTTGCAGGCAGCCAACGACACAAATTGGCGAAGTACTCACACTGTGCTAATAACTGAAATCATTCCAAGTAAGACTGACTACAAGCTTCGGCAAAGTCATTAGTTATGAATACGCAGAAAAGCGTAGACAAATGACCGTAAAACATTATTCACTTTTTTGTACATGATTTGTTTCACTCTCTCGTATGTAGAAATTTGGTTAAGATGTATTGCTTGGTGTATGACGGGCTACGAGTGTTTTTTGTCATATGTGTTTCTGAATAAGAGAAGACTTAATAGCAGTATTAAGTATTTTTATTAAAGTGAAATAGAACCAAGTTAAGAAGAATTCCTTCATATTTTATATCATATTGAGAAGCACTGGTGTTCCTTGGAGTCGGCTGCCTGCATCTGTAGTTGAAATGATGGAAAATAAGTCCACGATCGTATTTCCGTAAAATTAATAGAAGGAGAAGCTTTCAGAAGACGACAAATATAATTAAAAAATATATAGTGATGACATGTAAAAAGAAACGACGCAAGGTAAAATGAATTAACAATAGCACAATTTCGTATACGCAGAACATTTCACAATAATACGCTGTATTGATGTTCTCTTTTCATTGCAAACGAAAGGACAATTACCCATCAAGTCCTTTAATTTTTCTTTTAGTTTCATTTTTACTTTAATTATTTATTTTAATTATTTTTATTTATATCTTTTTATTATTACAATACAGTAAGCAAGGAACCGAAGTGTTTGGTGTTAAAAGAGGCATCATCTCGAAGATTTATACTGCATACAGCGAAAGCGGAAAAATATCGTCCGCTACGTCACAATGCGAACGAAAATATACGTTGAGTGATCGTGATAAATGGTGATTGAAGAAGATTGAGACGAAAAGTAAGATGACGACAGCTGCAAAAGTCACTGTATAGCTGCATGACGTACTCGCGAGCCCTTTCAGTACCAAAACAACAGGAAGGGAGCTTCAAAGGCAGGGAATTATAGGGTGAGCTGGATCTCCAAACCCACTTATCAGTTACGGAAATTCCCGTAACTGGAATAATTGTTGCCGAAGTGATAAAAGTTGCAGTATGGAGAAATGGGAGACTGTCATTTGGTCGGAGGAGCCATGTTTCATACTGTTTTCGACTTCTGGGCGAGTTTACCTCCCGGGGATTCGATGACGATTTGAGCAGCAATATCGTGGTATTACACGAGTCCCATGGTTACTGTTCAATGTCGCATTACTGCCATGAATTATATGATATTTTTGGCTGATAAGGTCCTACTTCCGCTACAATGTTTGGTCCCCAATATGGATATTGTGCTTCAAGACCACAGGGCCATTTGCACATAGTTCGCATGATCCACTACGGGTGTAATTAACACAATAATGAATTGTTGGATCACCCACCTCCCTTCCCCAGTCACCAGATCTAAATATTACTGAGCCTTTTCTGTCTACTTTGGAAGTAACGTAGCGCGATCACTATCCACCATCACCATCATTACACGAACTTGCCACTATTTCTCAGGAATAATGGTATAAGATTCCGTGGAAAACCATACAGGAGTTGTGTTTATCCATTCGGAGGCGAATGGAAGCTGTTTTGAATTCCAACGATATTCTTGCATCGTATTATGGATGGTAATGTGCTTTTGGTGTTTCCTGACTTTTTTCCACCCACCATCTCTAGGCAGAAAAAGAAATGATACCTGTCTATAAGGTAACTAACGAGAAAGTCACCTATCACATTAGTAACTGCAGTAATTATGGATATGACACTAATATATTTCGTTTTCGATACTTGGATGAAGTGTCACAAATAGATCCAAATTTATCTGAGCATAAAACTTTCAATTTCATCCGTCTTACATCTGAATCCTGGTTTGAAAACATCCATTTCAGGTACAGTTAAAGTTATCTGTTCCTTATTGAATCAATGTGTGGGTCTTGTGACCACACTAACTTCATTCCTTGTTTGTGTAGATATTTTACATTGTATGTTGTACCCGAATCACTGCCTGAACCACAACTGCCTGCAGTTTGAGAAATGTACGATTGACATTTGTTTTCCTTAGTTTTAGGCACTTTAGCAGCTACAAATGAGCCTTCCTCTCTATAGCGGCGTTTAATGTACGTATTCCTTAGTTCCATATTGTCATTAGTACCAACACTGTTTAGTAAATCGTGTATCTGTAATCTTGAGTTAACAAAGACCAGTGGCCAAAGTAATCCCGAAACAAAGAAACCATGCACATGACCTCATAAATCATAATTTAGTGCCAGATTTATACATGTGAACAGAAAACTAATAAGTGGTCTGTTCTGAGAAATAATCGATTATGTTGTAGCTGAAAACACCGATCGCTTTGCAGTTTTATTTTGCACAACTAGATTTTTTCACACGTTTTCGTAAACAGTTACGAGTACCAAAAGGTTCGCATCTGTTGCGCAAGTAAATCGGCACTGCATGGCTCAATTTAGCCTATATTGATGGAACTTTACCCCCCCCCCCCCCCCACACACACACACTCCAAACAGTGTATATTAAACACCCTCCTGGGAGCCATTAGAGAGCTGTGGAACGTCTGTAAGTAGACTGTGTAGGTTTTTATGTTGGTAACGCCACGTAGCGCTATGTATGAAAATCACTGACTGTCCTGTCTGCAGTCTGTGGCTGGTTGGACTCATTGTCGGAATATTCGCTGTTGTAGTGTTGGGCAGTTGGATATGAATAGCGTGTAGCGTTGTACAGTTGGAGGTGAGCCGCCAGCAGTGGTCGATGTGGGGAGAGAGATGGCAGTGTTTTGAGAGCGGACGATCTGGACATCTGTCTGTCAGAAAAAGCAAATTTGTAAGACTGGATGTCATGAACTGATATATAAATGTATTATGACTTTTGAACACTATTAAGGTAAATACATTGTTTCTTCTCTATCAAAATCTTTCCTTTACTAAATATGCCTATCAGTAGTTAGTGCATTCAGTAGTTAGAATCTTTCATTTAGCTGGCAGTATTGGCCCTCGCTGTGTTGCAGTAGTTCGAGTAACGAAGATTTTTGTGAGGTAAGTAATTCATGAAAGGTATAGGTTATTGTCAGTCAGGGCCATTCTTTTGTACGGATTATTGAAAGTCAGATTGCGTTGCGCTAAAAATATTGTGTGTCAGTTTAGTGTCGATCAGAGTAAGTAATGAGAGTAATGTCTGAGTACGTTCAGTTTTGCTCAGCTGTTTGAAAAGCAAATAACTTAAGAGGTTTTCCAGCACAGTCATTTATAATTTTTCTAAGGGGACGTTACACGTCTTACGGTAGTTATAATATTCTCCTTTGTTATTCTCTTACACAAAGGGGATATAAAAATTGGTGGAATATTGCACAATTGATGGTCAGTCAGTGGGAACACAAAAATCTGTTAAGCAACTCAAGAGTATTTGTCCAGAATGACATCAGGTGGAACGATCACATGAAATCATTTATATGAAAACCGGTTCCCGAACTTAATTTTATTGAGATAAAGTAGAGAAAACTGTAATGCACCCACGAGTGAGATAGCTTAAAAAATACTCGCTCCACTCGAGTATTGGTTCCTAGTCGGAACCTGTTATTAGATAGGTAATAATGACGACAGAGATCGAAATAGGAGGAGCACGTTTCGGCGTGGGAAAGACGACAGTGCCACGAAGCTTCTTGTCGAACTCCTGTGTCAGACGCCACAAGACAGACATTGTTCTCGTGGACGCCCTCTCCAACAAGAGACAAACCATCTTACACCGTTCGCCACACGCCGAGAGTTACCTTGTGCAGAGTAAATATGAATTTTGCTGTAAATGAGACTGTGTTGTATGACTGTTGATGATGTTTTGTTGGTTGATGTCAATTTTCTTGTCCTTTTGTAGGTCCACTACAGCTTTATTAGCATTTCGTATCAGTCTTGCTTTCTGTTAGACCCAAAGAAATTCGGCGAATGGCGCCCAAATCTCTATAAACACTTGCATTAGCACAGTCGTTAGAGACGCCAATATTATGTCAATACCAGCCCCACTTCCTAGATATCGGTTATCGCAGTGTTTGTTAACGGTAAATCTCAGTGCTCACAGACTTTAACAATACCTGGAAATTATCTACAGATTCATAAGTATAATGTACATCGCCAAAAATGCGATATGAGGCGTGTGCCACTACCGTACACTTTTAGTTGGGGCCTGATCGCAGGTTTTGGGAGCTGAAGCTTGCGATCGGCTCGTAGCTGAGAAAATCCCCGCCTCCTTGTACCAGAGCAATTATAGCTCATAAACAGAAACGACTGTGTAATATATTAATTCGTCGCGGAAGTGACAGAAAAGTTAATGGCGAATCGCTGGAAGGATCAGGTATGGCATCTTCACCCATTTCTGTAAATTATATTGACAATCGCTAAGAGCATATCACACACAAATCAACACTGTATTGCTTAACGACTACTTATAGGTACGGTCCACAATACAGTTACATAGCTAAGGGTGGCAAAGAGAGTAAACATTCGAGAGGGGCACGTAGTCAGGCGATTTTCAACGATTACAGACTGGGCAAGTAAACGTGTGAGGCCAGTAGTATATACATATTTTCTTTCACGGTTTCTGTTCTGAGGACTACGATCAACACAGCCCGTTCCTCCAGAACTTTCTTTTGCAGTTACTACCAAGACACCTCCCCAGTTTAATATGATACAAATTTTCCAATTCACTGCGTTCGGTGCACCTCAGCTGATAAATCTGCTTCCGCTTGGTGTGCTCGATTTTCATCGGTGGGTCTTAATTTGTCCTTCCATGTTCATATGCAGGATCATGAGCATTAATGAATCATTAATAAACATTTTTATCCATTAACAAATATCTTGAAAAAACTTCTTGCATTTTGTTCATGATTTTTCAGGATTATCACGTCATTCATTATTAGCCCAACGTAGACATAACCCTTCCAAGACAGCCACGAATTTTATGTCCACTAACTGGATCAGCATTCCCCAACTGATAACTCCTCATTCCCACAGCAATATGGATTCAAGAAGAGTCACTGGATCTGCTGCATTCGCAAGACTATTTTTAGTGTGATTACAGTTTAAGTCTGTGCGTGTGTGTGAGGATGGGGAGGGGTGGAGGGGAAGAGGGGAGATGCATGAATAAACCGGTGAACAATAAAAGTTTAGACCACTAATTTGTAAGCTATGTATCTTCTGTAGTGTAATTTTGCCTAAGAAGATGATGGCTGCAGCCTATAGTTCGTTCGAGGAGGTATATGACTCATGCGGACCGATTTTTTGCAGTGAGCCTAGAATGTATTTTTAGGCATACAGATGAAATATGACGGCCTGTGAGAGTGGGAAAGAATCCCCAATAGATTTTAAGGAACCCAAAAATTCGAATTCCCAGAAAGAGCTCCACTACTCCAGAAGAACCTGTTATACCTGACCAATGGCACAAAACCGGTAAACGCTGATGTCTTAGAAGACAGAGGGAACACTGCTCTTTTAAAAAGGAGTGTACGCGTGAAAATAAGGTTTTATATCGATTATCACCGATGTCTCTGTTTTTCTACCACCACGTTGCGCTCCAAAATAACATGCCAAGTGGGTGTTAAAAATCTTACAATTTGCCATAGCCAGCGCCAGATCTAAATACAAGGCAGGATAGTACACAATATCTAGTGGAATGTCAACAAAGAAGGGCAGCCAATACTACAGGTAGCATTGGCACATGACAGAGTTAATTACCAACACCACCTGAGCTTGATGATCAAATTGCAAATGGTTCAAATGGCTCTGAGCACTATGGGACTTAACATCTGTGGTCATCAGTCCCCTAGAACTTAGAACTACTTAAACCTAACTAACCTAAGGACAACACACACATCCATGCCCGAGGCAGGATTCGAACCTGCGACCGTAGCGGTCCCGCGGTTCCGGACTGAGCGCCTGAACCGCTAGACCACCGCGGCCGGCGATCAAATTGCAGATGTGGCATAGTGACCTCATGGGGAATAAAGCATGTCATTTTGCTGACCATGCACAGTGATGTAACAAAGTGTAAATCGTTCACAAGAGTGGCTTTCAGAACACAGACGCTGTGGCTCTAACCAAACTGAAAGCCCAAAGAGAAGAGGTGGGGCACTGTGTGGCATTGGAGAGCACGGCTGGATGGAAAAAACTAGGCCACATTTGGTTATTCTTGCCATACGATGACGTTAATAGCATAGAACAACTGTTACAAATACTCCGACTTCCAAAGACCCAGTTCTCAGTCCGCAGCTAACGAGTCCCAAGCTGGGACCTGTGATGCTCCGTCTGTGGTCCTTGTAGATGACTGCAGTCTATGATACAACAGCCAATTCAGTCCGAACGACTTGGCTGCCACGGGCCTCTGCTACTTCATCGTTGCCTTCATCGATGAGAAGACTTCGGCACCTCCTGCCGTTAGGCCTTTGGAGGCCTAACTGATATTACCTGATAAGATAACAAAGTACCACCGTCCGAGTGAGGGGAGAAAAGTAGCTGCCGCCTTCCCCACCCCCTCCCGGCCCCTCCCCCATTCCTCATTCCACCGACCTGCAAACATATACCAATATTCAATGTTACTGGCCATTCTCTCTCTGAGTGGCAGTGACGTAACTCATCATGATCGTAGCCACCTTGCACAATGCTGTTGGATGCCTCTCTGGGGTGCCGCCTGTGATGTAAACGAAACTAATATGCTAACCATTCCGCCAGCCATCGGGACACACAGAGCAACATTTATAGTGCGTTGGACCAGCAACCTCTTGTGACGTAGCTGCCCACTGCGTTTGCAGCGCCATCACAGGAGCGACTGAGACGACGAGACATGCAGATGTCAGCACATACCGGCATGCATAGTGCCCTTCCACTTACCCAGCTACTGGTAACCGTGAAAGAATACAACTGTATATGCATGAATAATGAATGTGTGTTTTATTAACAACGTCTTTCTAGCGTCTCCGGGCATTTGATAGATCATCACAACTGTAATCCATTCCATGTCATCTTGGCAATTGTAAACATCACGTCTCTGTCCCTCTGTAATCCAGTCGTCAGAGATGTCTTTGACCAAGGACGACTTTCGTCGGCTGATTAACTTCAGTCATCAGGCAATAATCTCAAAAAGACACCGATGGTGGTCAGCCTGTTCCCGATACATTTACAGCGTGGTGGTCATTCCTCGGTAGACCTCACTCCATCCGCTAACACTGCTACCTGCTCACTCGATGAATACCGTCCAGCTTCACCTGTATGAACGAGAACTATTGATTTCAAGTTCGAGGATCACATGTAATGTTTAGAATGGAAACAAATTATAGTTGCTGATCCAGATGACGTACTAGGGTAAGCTATACCTCACATGACGATGTTGACGAGTATATGCATAATCTGAAGACAAATTTCCAAAATGCTGAAAAGTATCACAAGGCATAATAATAAGAATGAAAGAAGACATACAGGAAAAAAAATTGAGCAACAGATTAAAAAGCCGTGAAAGTTGACAGTAATAAGCGATGGCCAAATTGCGTTCATGAAAGGAAATAAACAGCAAAACAAATTTTGAGACACATGCAAAACGTACACTCCAAAGGTGTATTTCTAGACCGTTTAACAACTTACTGTAGCTTCCGTATTGTAGAAAACTGTACGAATCAATGGATATTCACGAATTTTGTACAACTCGTATAAAGTCTGGTACGGAATCTGACAACAGTCACCAAATACCTGTCCCCAGAAGTCTGTCTGCTGTCCCGATTGTGGGATGCCATCTTAAAATTTACGGTTTTTGGAGTCGAGGAAAACGAGAGCGACTTGTTAATTCTAGTATGGGCAAAGTAGGGATATGATAGAAAATTACTGCTGTAAACCTCTTGAAACATTGCGTGTATATTTGACGGAGGTGCAAGTAATGGTAGAGCCACAGAAGTAACAGTAAATGTTACTTAAATGAAGACTGACACATTTTACGAAGAAAATACTTATCAGTTTAATGACTTTCAGGAGGTGCGTATTCAGCTCGCTCAACAGTAGAAAGTGAACTACGACGATAACAACGTGAGGAGAACACAACACCCTATCCCCCAAAGAAGAAAATCTCTGACACGATCAGAAATCGAACCACGTCTCTTTACTTGGTAAGCCACCGCGCTGATTGTACAGCTACCGAGTCTAATATGAACATGTACAAGGCTATTACAAATGATTGAAGCGATTTCATAAATTCACTGTAGCTCCATTCATTGACATATGGTCACGACACACTAGAGATACGTAGAAAAACTCATAAAGTTTTGTTCGGCTGAAGCCGCACTTCAGATTTCTGCCGCCAGAGCGCTCGAGAGCGCAGTGAGACAAAATGGCGACAGGAGCCGAGAAAGCGTATGTCGTGCTTGAAATGCACTCACATCAGTCAGTCATAGCAGTGCAACGACACTTCAGGACGAAGTTCAACAAAGATCCACCAACTGCTAACTCCATTCGGCGATGGTATGCGCAGTTTAAAGCTTCTGGATGCCTCTGTAAGGGGAAATCAAGGGGTCGGCCCGCAGTGAGCGAAGAAACGGTTGAACGCGTGCGGGCAAGTTTCACGCATAGTGATGTGAAAGATTCAGTGTTTAAACCTCCTCTACCAAGAAACGTGCCAGAACTGCGAGCTCGCATCAACAATGCTTCCGAACTCATTGATGGGGACATGCTGCGCCGAGTGTGGGAGGAACTTGATTATCGGCTTGATGTCTGCCGAATCACTAAAGGGGCACATATCGAACATTTGTGAATGCCTAAAAAAACTTTTTGAGTTTTTGTATGTGTGTGCAAAGAATTGTGAAAATATCTCAAATAATAAAGTTATTGTAGAGCTGTGAAAACGCTTCAATCATTTGTAATAACCCTGTATTTATATGTATAACTGTTTGGGTACTGAAGAATCCAAGGTCACATAGCATTTTTCGTCAGATAAGGCAGATGCATCGGAAACAGTAGTATAAATACAAGACAAAAACCCTTTCATTTGCTGATAAAGACAATTAGACACTACGATGTGTTTCTATGAACTGCAGTTGTGAGATATGGAAATAATGTTTTGGCGCACGAATCAGAGCTCCATAAACTCGTTGCGGTGGAGTTACGCTGTTGTGGAGCTTTCATAGGCACACAGTCACTGCGCCCACAAATAAGGAAGAGGTCTCATCTATTTGTTACAGAAAAAACAAACGGTACGCAGAAATTACAAGAAATTCTCGGAGAATTGGCAATGAATAAAATAGAAATAAAATATTTCGTATTTTAGAAAAGGGAGCAGAAGTGGAATTGCTCAGACATAAGGAGGAGAACGGTTCTCTTTCTTCCAAATGTAAACGACGCACATCACTCAACAAATTTCGAGTGACATATGGCCTGTATTCTGCATATATGAACACACTAGATAGGAGGGCAATTGCGGTGAAATGAGCACGAAAGTTTATGTACAGGGTTAATTTTTCTTAAGTGAAGACATTACAAAGACGACGAGGCACGTTTTAAGAGGTAATGCGCAAAATGGCTACAATATAATTTGATAAAAGCACAAATCAGATTCTCTGAATCAACTACTGTACGTTTTCTGTCAAACATTAAGTAAACATGGGAAATGACAGTAACTGAGCCCTGGGAATGAGAGAGAAATGCAAAAATTTTACTGTGGTAAAATCTAGTAACGGAATGACGGAAGACAGGCTGACACAAGAGGGCAGACAGGAATGAGTGGGTCGTGGTGGAAAGTGAAGCAATTCTTTCTGATCCGTGGCTATTCGATCTTTAGCCAGCAAATTTTTGCTGGAATCGAAGTGGTAGGCGATCCGGAACACCCAATATGGAGATAGTAGACACACTCCTAAACAGTAAATAATGTGCAGGACATTTAGACGCAAGTTAAAATGAGCGTAGAGAGAGAAGGCAATGCGATTCTCAGCTGTACTCTCACTGTTAGTGATGCAAGTAAAATAAAATTCGAACCAAGTTATTTCAGAGTAACAGAGGATTTAATAGAAGCATAGTATGGTTTTAGTTATTATTGCAGTAAATATAAGCAGTTGGTGATAACAGGGTGTTCTGTGATAACTGACGTGTGTGGTATTTGTAGCAGGAAATAGTTGTAGTAGCAATACAATGAATAGCTGAACTTCCTATTCCCGTACAAGCACCGATAGTAGCAGATGACAATATTAAATACAAAAAAAGAAGTCAGAACAGATAGAACTTAGAGATAGTTTATGGTTATTTTATACAACAGGAAAAGAGCATCCGACTAGACACAGAAAATTATTTAGTAGAGAACTGCAATTATATTAACATGGAGGTTGTAAAAAAATGTTAGACCGATAGTTGTTGGCGTAAGGAAATATGCCACATTAAACATGAAAAAAATTGCAAATTTAGCTTGAGAGCCTGAATACGTAAACTGAAATCGTTCTAGACAGGGATGGAAATTTGCAAGTCATAATCCTGACAGCAAAAAACCTGTCGAATGAAATGTTCAACTGAGTTGTCGAATACACTTCGATTTTTCAGTAATGAGGGATTTATCTTAATAGCAATTACTCTTACGACATAACAGGACAAGACACGATTAACAACGTACTGCAGTTTGGCGATATTTACTTTATCTATTTTTTTCTGGAAATTATCTTCCATGCCTTTTCGTCTCTATCTTTTTATTTGTTCCTTTTCATTCACAGTTGCACGTTGTATTTCAAATTCGAAATGTCACGTTTATTTGAAATGAGATAAAAGGTAGTTAGGGTTTTCTACTATTCCTTTATTATTGTCCATCGGTCCTTCTTTATTTCTTCGTCTTAAGAGTGACATAAAAAGACTATTACTTTAAACTATAGGGAATTGAAAAGCTGAAGTTCTCATTTACAGGAACTGACATTTTCTTAATTTTTATCCTCAGCACAACAATTTGATTCGAATTTCATCTTATTTTATCAATGCAACCTGCTACAATGATAGCCACATGTTGCTTAAGGCTGTTGTTTCTATTGCAGTATGTAAGTTATTGGCAAAAAAAAGCGTTGCACAGAAGCAAGAAATAGAGATAAATACGAAATTTTCTGCCACATCTGTTGGCTGCAGCAACAAGAAACACAGTATGGAAACACGGACCCAGTGTGGTCAGCTAATACAGAACAGAACCAGATTTGAAACCCCCTGAGCACTGTAAAATACAAAATTTAGTCCTGGCGTAGCATTGTCGGGAATCTGATTTCACTCCATTTAAAAGTCACATATTTTTTACCTGAAAACTGCGTGGCCCATGCCCGGCGTCATAACACCCAGTCCAGTGCAATCAACGCGCACCGTACACGGGCATCGGCGTGACCTGCAGAGATACAGCGGTGACGTTGCAGTACAAAGCCGGAATGAAAACACCACAAACGGAAATAGTTGCGACAAATTTAGGAAATGCACGCCGGGAATAATGTTTTATGGCTTCGAAATTCAGCTCTCAGCAGTCGCTGTATGGCTGCAACAAAATTTGGTGCCGTTCCACATTTACATTTGCACAGTGACTGAAGACAATACAGTTAGGGGCGAGACAAAAACAGCAACGTATGCATGCACTCTTTGTTTAGTTTTATGTGTCCTTCATTCTGTTTTCTCGCTCTCTCTCTCTCTCTCTCTCTCTCTCTGTCTGTCTCTCTCTATCTCGTTCTTCCCATACCGCTGTGAATAATAGATGCAGAAACACGCAAACAGGTACACACATACATACGCGCACACACACACCCACTCACACGCACGCACACACACACACACACACACACACGCGCACACACACACACACACACACACACACACACACACACACACAGTCTCATACAGAAAGAATGCTTTTAAAACCTTTTCCATCTACTAAATCTAGCACTAAGCTTTGCAAATCACTATAAATTGCATGAATGTCGGTACGTTTCACCGTAACATAACTTTACATTAAGGAAATTGAGAAGGAATGGAAGGTTAGAGTAATTTATTTTAGGTTGTGCTCCACAGTTATGATAAATGACAGTGTTACATATGCCACAAAAACCGGTGAAAAACTTTATTGTGCTGAAGGAACACCAAAAATGTACGTCCCTTTCTGGACGATCGACACTGAAAAGAACTATATCGATAACCTTGAGGATTGATTTCGTTGAACTACGCATAATCTAAACGAAATTAGCACAGGTGCCGTATCCCTGTATCGTTCACATTCCATACAATGATGGACCGTATAGATAATAGCTAGCAAAACCCCGATTCTTTACGGATTGGAACTCTCATGTATAAAGCAGCTTCAGATGTCTGATTACTTTAAAAATTAGTTAAATTATTAAATATATTAGAACAAATAAGCCATCGGTCACAAATATTAAGTCAAAATTGACCAGGTTTCGACGCTACTATGAGCGTCGTCTTCAGAATTAAACTATCTGTTCTAAAACATATTAGGTGTATAATACATTAATAAAATTAAAGTTTGTACTGACTGGAAAGAGATGCAGTACTTACAAGTCACATTTCAAAAAATCTAAGCCGGAAAGGCAACGTCATGAATAGTTGTAAATAAGATGGCGAGCCGCTAAGGGCTTCTCGTATTTGAGTGAAACAAGGGTTGCAACAAGACTCAGTCTTGTTTCTCGAACTAAAAGGAGTGTTACGTCTTTCGTAACTCACCCTTCATTTGTCTGCTAATATGTGTCTATGAGTTACTACTGCTATTAACTTTACTGTCTCCATACGAAGGATGCGTCGGAAAGTAAAGATTACTTTTATATTACACTCCAAGAAATAGCTTCGTAGACTTTTCTAACAACGTTTGGGCAAAATATTAGCCTTATCTCAATAGACGTCTGCCAGACCAAACATTTGATTTTTTTTCTGTAAAAATCTGCCTCCATGCAAACGAACCTGACGCAGTACTTCGTACCCTCTGTATACGTTAGAAGTGCATGCGTAGCTTCATATGATTTGGAGTCCACATTTTTCAGTATCCCAGAATGAGTCACGTGTTTTATAATGAATCCTTCTGTAAATAACCTGTAGTCTCCTAGACTCGTACAAAATTAATCGAAACCGATGATCCTGTCCGATTATTCCACTTTCTCCGTGGTGTAATGACTATGGTCGTCATACGAAAATACGCTGAACAACTAAAAATCATGGCTACCCGTTTAATAGTAGTTTTCCTTTTTATGGATTCTGCAAGTACTTGATACTTTTCTGGAAGTTTGCGACACCACTTGCCTATGCACAGGGCAAGTAAGTCCGCAAACTACGAACCGGTTGATCGTGTACGAGGAGCTGACTCTCCATAGCGACCAAGATGTGTTCCATAAGATTCAGAACAGCCGAATCTGGTGGCCCATATGAGAGCCTAAGTTCACTATAAATCTCGTCAAACCACTGGAGCACTATTCTGACTTAGTGACACGGACTGTTACCCTGCTGGAGGATGACGTTGCTGTGAGGGAAAACATCAACCCTGGTTGCAAATGGCCCGCATTATATACTGCTTGACAGTTGCTAAGGAACAACTCCCACTTGCTAAGGAACAACTGCTAGTTGCTACGGAAAAACCAGTAACTGCTGCGGAATACCCTACCAGTGATAGTAAAAGGAAATGTAAGGGGCGAGACTGTTCCAGCTGCATCGAATCGTTTGCACGAACGCTCAGTACGCATTAGACAGTTTATGCAATACTGTGTTCGACGAAGGTTGTTATGGAACAAATTTTCGCGCATTCCATGTGGTACGGCAACAGGACATCGTTTGATTGTACACAAACGTGGACGAGCAGCTAGGGGGCTCGAAGCCAGTAAAAGTGTCATTACTGGTAGCCACAGTAATGGGTGTGATCAAAAGCGTCATCTCTCGATTAAAAAAAGGCTACTGAAGGTGAAAATGCTATGGGTGCTCGTAGACTGCCCACTACACTGCAAGGGAATAGAGAAAAAGCCCAAGTGGCGAAAATGAACAGATATCACATTCCTAGGTAGATCGGTGTAGACCTTGCAACCGTTATCGGTACACTTATCTGTGCCAGAAGCATTCACAGTGATTAAATCAGGCTGATCTGTATTCTTGTTAGCTTCATATATGTATCCCACTTCCACAATGCTATCGTCGAGAACCAGTTCTTTGGTGTAGGTAGCATGTTGGTTCGGCCAGTAACAGTGGTCGAGAGTGGTGATCTCCGACGAATCCCGTTTCACTGAGGTAAGTGATTCTGGCTACCAGCTAGTGTGCAAGGAGAGAGTGTGGCCTATACGTTGTGGTGTGGGCAGTATTATGCACAATACCCGAACACGGCTGCATATCTTTGCGCGAGGTACCGCTGCAGCCCAGCGGTATTGCATGGAGATTATTCTGGATCATGTCCACCTGTTTAGGGCTGTGGTAGGTCCCAACTTTCTGTTTATACACCACAATGCCCGCCCACACATGACCGCTGAGGTGTCGGACGCACTGGAAAGTGAAGATACTGAATGTATGGTATGTCCTGCGTACTCCCCGGAACCGAAACATATAAATCATGCCTGATATGCTCTTAGCAGACGTGTTTCTCAACGAGCAACGCCTCCACGAACTGTGAAAGGACTGAAAATCATTTTGAGAAAGGAATGGGCAATATCCAACGATGATTCCTCAACAGTTTGTAGCTAGAATTAATAACAGCCGCAAAATGTGCATTAGTGCTCCAGGTATGCGTATTCCTTACTGAGAGTCCAATATCGACATTTGTGTTGGAACTCTGATCTGTGTTATCCTGCTGTCCCTTTAGGTGAAACCTATGCAGAGAAACTCTGTAAAGATAACACACACACACTGTTAACACTAGGACCATGATGAACCAAAGATGATCGACGTTAGAAGTTATCGATAATGAAATTAACAATCAACGGGTGTGGTCACACAAACTGAATCCCGCAGCATCTATTTTTTACTATTTTTATTGGCAAATAGAGAGCGGGATTCCATGCAGAGTGGAGATAAAAAGCACCATCTCCATTTATAATGTTACTTTCTAATTTAATTTCAACACATTCTCTAATAACACAATCCGAATACCTGGATGAGCATTCGAGAAGCTTCGTGTTGTTACATCACATAGGCTGACCGGTGCCAAAAGAATTTTGTGCAACGGCGGATTTGCTCAGATGTTGTAAGCGTGTGTGTCTCTTAATCTCACTACACTGGCCCCTCCACAGTGTTGATACTCTGACCAAAATATGACATGCCACAACTGCAAGAAATACGGTAGACACCTTCCGTACGCAAGCAAAGATCATCCCTTACGGAACAAAAGCGGACCCTGATTTTAGATGGTGATCGTAAACCACACTTCACATCATACTTCCGCAAAATACGGCCAGTCCTCTTCGAAATGCCCCCTGCATAAGGCAGAAAGGTCGTAGATTTTGGTGCCACATCCGTATTACCACCATTCACGCGGTGCACAGTTGGTCGATAGCGCAACGCACTTCTAATCCGTCTTTCACTATAACCATGCAGACAAAAGGTGACTCTAGACGATCTAACTCAGTTGACAAAAGCACAGTGTCCGAGTTGACATACGCACTGTGAACCAATGTACAGAGGACCGCTTCATGTTGAGCTGGATGGTAACAACTGTCAGCCTGCAGATACAAGTCAGTGTGAGTAGTCTTCCTGTAAACGGCACGTCCCAACGTAACGTCCACCTTCCTCCTGACTAACACATCAAGGAAGCCATCCTATGACACCTCCATCGTGAAACGAAATTCGCGTGGATGGCATTCAGGTGTTCTAAAAAGTCGTTTAAATTATCACCACCATCAAGACAAACAACAGAAGTATCGTCTACATAAGTGAAAAAACACGCAGTTTTCAAAGCCGTCGACTCCGACGAACGTTCCTCTAAATATTCCATAAAGAAATTGGCAATGGTCAGTAGGTGTCAATGGGCTTCCCATCGCAACTCCATCTCTCTGCTCGAAGTCCTGGTCACTGAATGAAAAATAAGTAGAGCTCAACACATATCGAAATTTTTTCGCTACTTCAGCGCTAAACCCGTCTTCAATCAGTCGAAACGAGTCACACACAGGAGCACGAGTGAAGAGAGAGACCACATCAAAGTTACTACAATATCGGAGTCATTCAAACGCATTCTCTCTGACGTATAAAGTCCGCCGAGTTCTTCCTGTGGTACTCACATCGAACTACTGTAAGGTTCAATAGAATAGCAAGGTGATCCGGTACACGATATGTCAGAGTATCAATGTTACTCACAATTGAAAGAAGAGGAACCCCTTCCTCGCGAACCTTAGGGAGGCCATATAACTAGGGGAAACAGCACAATAGGAACTGAGACTCCTGGTAGTCTCCTGCGATAAAAATCGCTGCTGTGCCCCTAAAAAGTGTAGAGAGATGGAGCTGCGGCTTCGTAAGGAAAAGTTCTTTGTCGCAGGAGACTGTCGAGCGTCTCAACTGTTGTTGTGCTGCTCCCACTAGGTTATATGGTCTCTGTAAGTTTTCCAAGGAAGGGGTTCTTCTTTGTCTGATTGCGAGTAAGATTGGTGCTCAAACATATCGTGTAGCATAACACCTTTCCACTGTTTTGAGCCTTATAGGAGGTCGGTGTGAGTACCACATTAAGAACTCAGCGGATTTCGTAAGACGGTAAGAAAGAATTACGAAAGATAAGGCATCAGAGAGGCAGTTCTGACTTCCCAGATGATAATGGAAGCAATACTAAAGAAATATCAAGACGCGTTTACAGGATTTGTCGACCTGATAAAATCGTTGACAGTGTCAATTGGTGTAAGATGTTTGAAATTCTGAGGAAAATAGGGGTAAGCAATAGGGAGAGACGGCTAATACACACCATTTATAAGAGTCAAAAGGGAAAAATAAGAGTGCAAGTCACAGAACGAAGGGCTCGAACTGAAAAGGGTATAAGATGGGGATGTAGTCTTCCGCCCTTACTACGAGTATTTAGTCTATAAATCTAAGGAGCCATGAAAAAATAAAATAAAGGTTCCGGACCGGAAGTTTAATTCAAGAGGAAAAAATATCAATGGTATCCTTCGCTGATGACATTGTTATCCTCAGTGAAAGTGAAGAAGAATCACAGGATCTGTTGAATGGAATGTACAGTCTCATGAGTACAGAACATGGACAGAGTAGATACAAGAAAGACGAAAGTAATGAGAAGTGACAGAAATGAGAACAATTAGAAACTTAACATCAGAGTTAGTATCGCTTAACAGACGGAGTTAAGGGATTCTGCTACCTACGCAGCGCAATAGCCCACTATGTACGGAGCAAGGAGGGTTTAAAAAGCGGACTAGCACTGGATAAAAGTACATTCCTGGGAAAGAGTAGTCTACTAGTATCGAATATAGGCCTTAATTTGCGGAAGAAGTTTCTGAGAATGTACGTCTCGAGCACAGCACACCACTACACGATAGTGAAGCATGGACTGTAAGAAAACCGGAACAGAAGAGAATCTAAACGTTTGAAATGTGATGCTACAAAATAATTTTGGAAATTAAGTGGATGATAAGGTAAGGAATGAGGAGGCTCCCCACCAAATCGGTGAGGAAAAATATATATGGGAAGCACTGACAAGAAGAAGGGACAGAATGATTGGACATCCGTTAAGACATTAGGAGATAATTTCCTTGGTACTAAAGGGAGCTGTACAGGGTAAAAACTGCAGGGGAAGACAGTGATTCGAATACATTCAGAAAATAATTGAGGATGTAGGTTGCGAGTATTAGTCTGAGAGAAAGAGATTGACAAAGGAGATGAGTTCTTGTCGGACACAGGAGAGGAATTCGCAATTTGTGGCGGGCTGCATCAAACCACCACAAAAACGTTCACTCTCAATGGGACCATAAAACATAACTTCTACATTTTCTATCACACTGTCCCCATCTAAGCTTCCCTATGAAACTTTGGTAATGTGCATAAGTTTTTAATTACGTGGTGTTCATATCGCACATATAGTTGCAGTTAGGATTGTTTAACCATAGCGCCCAGCAGACACTGTGGTTATTAGTTATGGTTCACGTGCTTAATTGTGCAATGAGGAGGAAGGAAATTGCCCAGGAGATAGTCTAGGGAACCTCTTGTATCGCGGCCTGATGATGACATCGATTCACCCAGAAAAGGTATCGATGTTATCGAGTCAAAGAAGTGGCGGGGCACGAAAAATCAGGACAGGCTGTGCTCCCGTTCGACTCATCTGGTCACGTCACCTAGATGCCTGAGTGCCTTCATGAACAGCGGTCTGTGGCCACACTGACGAGCGAAGGTTGTTGACATCATTCCAGCGGTGTCCTACTGGTACCTGCCTGCTACTGGATTGGAGTACGGATTGCTACACAGACTATTAATTTCTGGGCTGTTAATGACCTTGGGAGGAAGTATGGTCTGTCTGGTAATGTACTCCCAACATCAAGCTTTCTTACTCACTGGACCCAGCCCTTCGTGTTCTGCTGCCCTTAACTTTGTTCTGTGGTTGTTTACTTGTGAACTAATAAAATATGAGCACTCTCGAGGCTCAAAATCAACATCTGTATGCGCAGGAATAATCCCATTACTCAACTGCAGTGATTTAAAAGCGTCATCGAAAGTCTCATTCAGGGTTTTCATACGGGAATTTTACATTGCTTCTTTACGATACGAATCAATATCTTAACCCCCTCCCCATCATAAAGCCAAACGCCATGCTCATATTGGGAAGTAATCCCTTACAGTGACGTAGCTGTTTGATAGAAATTATCCAAATAGAATAATTTAGTGAACAGTCGCTAATAATCTGAATTTATTGGAGATCTATTTCGGCTATAGAGTAGCCATCGCATGTGCTAGAGAGCACACAAGCAAATAAGACACAGACGTATACAAGACAGTATAACGAAGTAGAAATCCAAATGAGAAAAATATGTACAATTCGTAGACCTTTCAAATTTGAAGCCATAGTCACACTTATAAACAATTTGAGAAAAAGGAGCAGCATCACACAGAATGCGAAAGTGAACTGAAGCTATTGTTTACAGATTACCGCAGCACCAACTGTTTGGCCACCATGACCTAGAGCCCCGTCTACGTGGGCAAATAGTCAAGCTAAAGTATACTTTTGTAAAAATATGTCATTGCATAGGAGTTGGTACATACAGACGCAACATTTACTGTTTATATTGCCAGCTACCAAATAATTAGTAAAAATTAAATTAACATTGTTAATTCAGATATAGACTTACATATGTCAATATGTCAAAAAACCAGTTACAAAATATCCGAAGTGCCGTCTATGAGTGGTGAGAGGATGCATTTGCTTATAAAAGCATAAAATTTAATGAACGATAGGCACAATCTTGTTTTAATATGAGGTCATATGACATTTAAGACAAGAACAATTTTATTTAAAATGTAAAACAATGACACAGAAAAGAAAAAGGATGTGGAAGACTTAGCGAAATGACTATATGCGAATACGAAGCATCCACGAATAGTGACAGATAGCGCTGATAGACAAGCCACTGTGAAAAGTGCCACAAATGTACTCGCCCTGTAAGCCTTCCTAAACCGTACCTTAAATCCTACCATACTCAGTTCTCTGGACGAGCTTGCAGATGTGTAGGAGGGGTTCACTGGCGAAGAACAAACGTTCCAACACATTCAGCAGTATCGCAGTAGGTACTGACACCCAATCATCATCTTCATGGTGGTTCCTGATCGTGCAACCTATATCTGTCTACAGCGGATAGTCGCCGACCCCCTCGAACTTCCAAGTCACCATATACCTAGAAATTGTTGCATCTCTAGAGTTTAAGTAGACATGAGTGCACCAGTCTCTGTGCACCATAAAGTGCATTGGACTACAAGGAGAAGCATATTGTGCCAAAAGTGTAAATAAGTATATAAAAAGCAGATGTAAATCACTACGTTATCTTCAACCTGAATCGCTGATTTAGCAGCTGACAGAGAGCTGGCCGACCAAATCTTCTGAAGAGGTAAGAACTGTGGTGCCAACATCTCTCCGTCCAGGCTTTAGCGCCTGTGGCATTGCCGGCCAGATAACTGCACGCAGTATCATGCTGCCAGGGACGGGATATTCTTGAGACATCAAGGTGCAAAGGCCGAGCTGCTACAGTGGGGACTGGATTATCCACGCTGGGGCTCGGCGCTCCATCGCCATGGTCGAATATATGACGGAAAGTGGAGCCCTCTTATAATAAACAGGGCCGCTTGACTTCAAGTACCGGTTGCTCGAGCCTAGCAGAGACATCTGCTGTCTACGCTGAGGCCTACTCATGCCACCTGAGAGTCCCACGTGGACCACTCAGCTTCATCTATGTTTAGCTCCTTCATCTGCTAGCTGCTGCTCCATGGGCCATTGTTAGACTTGATGCTTCCGGAGCTGCAATGACGGTCACCAAAGGAGGGGCCACATACATCTAAACTGGCGTCTGGGCGTCTTCAAGAAATCGATGGTTCGAAATCAGTGTGCTAGCCACTTACCTAGCACAACAGTGTTACGGAATGGCTCTTCAACATATGCACCTACTACCACAGCCTTCCTGATGTCTGCAGGCCTGACGCCAGAGAGGGTAATCTGCCGTCACTGCTTGTTGTGCCAGCATTCTGCCTTTCTTGCGTCCTCATAAGTTATGAGCCAAGCATGAGGCCGGATACTTATTGAGGCATTCACCACTACCCGTCGAGTTATCATTTTCAGATACTGTACTAGCATCTCGCAAAATGATCTTGTTTATGGAGCATTTCTGATTCCACGACCGCCAAGAAGCTGTTAATAAGCACCCAGCGTCCTACATACCATCCTGACACGACCCTACAGGCATATAATGATGTGTGCATTCCCGCCTCCCTTTTCGTCTGCACTAGTAGTGACTGTGTCAGATCTGTTTCTAAGAGGCTTCGTGGGTTTGAGCATTACTGACTTCTGCCTTTCAATAAATGGCGGTCGGCCCCGATATCTAAATCGTCAGCGTGACGGAATGCCGTGCAAAGGGCCCGAATACGATTCCCGGATGGGTCCGAGATTTTCTCCGCTCGGTGTTGTGTTGTGTTGTGTTGTCATCACTATCATCTCATCTCCATCGACAAGCAAGTCGCCGAAGGGCGTCAGCAAGGAAGACTTGCACCAGGCGACTTGTCTACACGACGGGAGGCTCTAGCCACACGACATTTCAATATACGAGGGTTGACCAGAAAGTAACGCACCGCATTTTATTTTTCTCAGCCGAAAACAATGCTACGAATGTGAAATGTTACCTATGTGTTATTTGAAGTCTCCTCAGTGAGCACGCCACGCTTCCGTCACTTCTGACTGATAGCGTAGCTACAGGACAGCTTCAAAATGGCATCTGTAGGTGATATACGTTACAAGCAACGTGCCGTCATTGAATTTTACGCTGCAGAGAAATACACTGTGAACAGTATTCAAAAACACTTGTGCAAAGTCTATGGAGAATCTGCTGTCGACAGAAGTACAGTTAGTCACTGGGCACGGAGGGTGAGATCATCGAAAGCGGTTGGCCGGAATGAATGGCTCTGAGCACTATGGGACTCAACATCTTAGGTCACAAGTCCCCTAGAACTTAGAACTACTTAAACCTAACTAACCTAAGGACATCACACACACCCATGCCCGAGGCAGGATTCGAACCTGCGACCGTAGCAGTCCCGCGGTTCCGGACTGCAGCGCCAGAACCGCTAGACCACCGCGGGTTGGCCGGAGCTCCACGATTTGCAGCGGTCCGGGACAACAACCACGGCTGTCAAACCTGACATACTGCAGCGAGCCAACTCGAACTTCCATTTGTTTGAGCCATTAAAGGATTCTATTCGTGGAACACATTTTGACGATGATGAGGAGGTGATTCACACACTGAAGTAATGGCTCAGCCACCAGGAGAAGGATTGGTTCCGACAGGGGATACACACTGGAGGAAGGCCATAGAACAGGATGGAGATTACGTGGAAACATAGGGTGTGTATATAAAACACCATCATTCGTGTATGTAATTCTCATTCTGTTCAATAAAGAATTTTTTTTAAAAAATAGGTGCATTAATTTCTGGGCAACACTCGTACTTACCATTCTACAGCGGTTTGTACTCCGTTATCCTTTTATTCCAGAGTCAGTGTACCTACGTGAACGTTTTTAAGTCGTATTCTTCTACGATCGATCCTGTCAGATTTTCGGAATATTAAACCTATTGGCATGCGAGCAACCCCCTACATACACTATGTGATCAAAAGTATCCGGACACCTGGCTGTAAATCACCTACAAGTTTGTGGCGCCCTCCATCGGCAATGCTGGAATTCAGTATGGTGTTGGCCCACCGTCAACCTTGATGACAGCTTCCACTCTCGCAGGCACAGGTTCAATCACGTGCTGGAAGGTTTCTTGGGGAATGGCAGCCCATTATTCACGGAGCGCTGCACTGAGGAGAGATATGGATGTCGGTCGGAGAGGCCTGGCACGAAGTCGGCGTTCCAAAACATCCCAAAGGTGTCCTATACGATTCAAGTCAGGACTCTGTGCAGGGCAGTCCGTTACAGGGATGTTATTGTCGTGTGATCACTCCGCCACAGGTCGAGCGTTATGAAAAACATCAATGTAGGCCTGTGCTGTGATAGTGCCACCCAAAGCAACAAAGGATGCAACCCCCCATGAAAAACATGACCACACTATAACACCACCGCCTCCGAATTTTACTGTTGGCACTACACACGCTGACAGATGACATTCACCGGGCATTCGCCATATCCACAAACTGCCATCGGATCGTCACATTGTGTACCGTGATTCTTCACTCCACATAACGTTTTCCCATTGTTCAATCGTCCAATGTTTACGCTCCTTACACCAAGCGATGCGTCGTTTGGCATTTACCTGCGTGATGTGTGGCTTACGAGCAGCCGCTCGACCATGAAATCGAACTTTTCTAACTTCCCGCCTAACTGTCATAGTACTTGCAGTGGATCCTGATGCAGTTTGGAATTCCTGTGTGATTGTCTGGATAGATGTCTGCCTATTACACATTACTACCGTCTTCAACTGTCGGCGGTCTCTGTCAGTCAACAGATAAGGTCGGCCGTAGGCTTTTGTGCTGTACGTGTCCCTTCACGTTTGCACTTCACTACCACATCGGAAACAAGGAACCTAGGAACTGTGTAAGTGTGAGCAGTCGTATTCAGCGCACTATCCTTATCACTGTACGAATACATATCGTTTATTTTGAACCTGACATTCCGACATCCGGAGATTTTCATGAGATTCACATGTGTATTCTTGATGCGACACAATATATAGCACAGATGGACGAGATTATGTGAATTTGTCGAGCATAAGGTACGATACTCTTTCAAGTTCATGGACATTTAATTTCGTACGTTGTTATACTTGGCGTGTAAACCTATTACCCTGTCAACATGATTATTTCCACTGGGGACCCAAATAAGGTAACATAGTTTTAACGAACTAAATTCCTTACTAGCGATCTTGGTTTTTTGAAATTTTATAATATAAATTTTAAATAGTAGCAGCCGTATAACACTTCAGTAGGTATTCCCTAAATAACTTTACATTTTTGTCGCCTTCTGTCCACAAGAAATCCTGTATCGAAAAACAAATGTGTTCTGATTCTAAGTTAGCTGGTATTTTGTTCAGTTAATTGAAGAAAATGGGGGAAGAGATTTACTGCTGTGTGTTTACATGCTTTGAAAATAAATTTAAGTAATTACTGGCGAGCTGGTCAGGCTTCTTACGGGTAGCACTTATTATCTGTAGCGGGACGACCTGTCTGGCAGCGCGGCAGCGAATTATATACACAACATTTTCTCATAAATCAGTCTATCTGTTTGTGAAAACCGTACCAGATTATGAATGAACTTGTAAATTTCGATTCTGTTTCCTCATCGGCTGTAGAATGTTTCAAAGCCAAGATCCCGATATTCCCGCTTATCGCAAGCGATCACCTTTACCAGTTCCGCTACCTGACCACGCCTCCAGGTGCGGCCCAAATCTCCACTTGTCCTGACGTCTTCACTCTCTTGTGCTGTCACTATGTTACCGTTTTCCTCGTACAGGGTGAGACGCAGTTTTCTCTCGTCGTTGGCTTTGAAGACACCAGGACAAATGGAAATTTTGGCTGCTCCTGGAGGCGTGTTCCAGAGCCAAAGCGGTTACGATGATCGCTTGTGACTAGCGAGAAATTTCGGTGCAAGTCCCGGTCCGGCATAAAATTCCATTTCTTCTGAAACATTCCACAGCTGAATCGGAACCATAGCCGCTATTTGTGAGTTCATTCATAACTGAATATGGCTGCTGATTTCTGTGTGTCACACTACACTGCGTCCTGTCACGATCCCTATACTTATTACTGAGATTAGGCTTCACATATTGATAGAAAAACGCGGTAGGCGATTTTCATTTGTAGCTCTTACGTACGTTTTAAGAATTTGGACCATACTTGCTCTGAGATACCTACACCACGGACGTTGATGATGCTGTTGCCACAAAGCTGAAAATACAGCAGCTCTCATCCTTTTTCCTCGTCTTTTTTTTTTTCCTTTCCCTTCCTTCGACGTTCTGGAATACAACTAACGTGCGCTAAGCTCGTTTGCGCCGTATCTCCATGAAGGACTGCAACGCAACTAAGAAGCAGCAGCCTGGGATTTAGCGAAAGTTGGTGGCCGTTTCCTTTATGGGCGGCGTGCGTGCCGGAGGGCGACTAACGCTGTTTCCCGTTGTTTTTGCGCGCACTGCTCGCTACTTCGGCTATTACTCTCTCAGGAGATAGCAGAGCTAAAAACGCGGAACACGGCAGAGGGCAGGTAATTTGCCACGCTCTGGAACCGTGGCCAGTCCCCACGGCGAGCACAAAGCCCTGCGCTGCCATTACGCAGTACGGCTTACATACAAATACGCAACAAATACTTTGCACTGACGTCAAACGGGCTCAACTCTCCGCGTCCGGTTCCGCAGTGACCCTCCGACTGCCCGGCGCTTACTCTGTGGACACGCCCACATGTCCCTCCCATTTCACTACGTTACTAAAATATAATGGATGTTTAGCGAAATAACTTTTAACGCAATCCCATATTGCAATGTTTAGCACTGATAACCGATTGTGTTAAGGAGGAGGAGAAGGAGGGGGAAGTGTTTAGTGTTTAACGTCCCGTCTACAACGAGGTCATTAGAGACGGAGCACAAGCTGGGATTAGGGAAGAATAAGGGAGGAAATCGGCAGCGGAATTTCATAGGAACCTTCCTGGCATCTGCTGAAGCGATTTACAGGAATCACGGAAAACCTAAATCATGACAGCAGGACGCGGTTTAATGCTTGGATCAGTTTGTTCAATGATATGGGTAAGTCAATTAATAGAGGTACAAGGTGATACCCTGATGATGTTACGAATTTCCAGGGGTGAAGGAGAAGGACAACGTATCAATATGAGATCAGGGACCCTGGTCCAGACAAGACCGAGTCGAATGTTAAAAGTGAAAAATGTTCTGATACTGCCGGCCGGGATGGCCGAGCGGTTCTAGGCGCTACAGGCTGGAACCGCCCGACCGCTACGGTCGCAGGTTCGAATCCTGCCTCGGGCATGGGCATGTGTGATGTCCTTAGGTTAGTTAGGTTTAAGTAGTTCTAAGTTCTAGGGGACTGATGACCTCAGAAGTTAAGTACCATAGTGCTCAGAGCCATTTGAACGTTCTGATACTTCTCACAGTGGAATACCTGCAGCGGTCTT
The DNA here is from genome assembly GCF_021461385.2 of Schistocerca piceifrons. Lineage (NCBI taxonomy): Eukaryota > Metazoa > Arthropoda > Insecta > Orthoptera > Acrididae > Schistocerca > Schistocerca piceifrons. The sequence goes on along the minus strand of NC_060141.1, from coordinate 356,663,625 downwards.
GTTACTGATAAGATTGCAGGTTAGGTAACATTCAGAGATGGCACTGCCGACCAAAAGAAAAAGAAAATGTCCAACAAATATGGGCTTCAAAATGCATACTTAGGGCACTTCTTCAGTGGGAAGATGTATTTCACAATAGGAAACATGAACATATGCTCATAGCTCTCAAGGTATGCATTTTAAAGCCCAAATTTACTGTAGCTTTTTTACTTGTTTGGTCCATACTATCACCTCTTGGAGTTATCTACCGTCTAATATTAGCAAAAACAAACCGTACATGTACTCCATTGTCAGAGGTATCACAACGATTTTCCCTTATGACTTTCGACCTGGTCGATTCCGGACCATGGTCCATTACCTTAAATTGATACACTTACCCCTCTCCTTCACCCCTGAAAGTTTGGAATATCGCCACGGAACCACACTGTATGCAATACAAGGAACATATTTAATGTGACGTGGAAAGAAATGGTTCTTTATTATGTACAAAATCAATCAAAATATTTTTCATACGTAAAATACACTCCTGGAAATTGAAATAAGAACACCGTGAATTCATTGTCCCAGGAAGGGGAAACTTTATTGACACATTCCTGGGGTCAGATACATCACATGATCACACTGACAGAACCACAGGCACATAGACACAGGCAACAGAGCATGCACAATGTCGGCACTAGTACAGTGTATATCCACCTTTCGCAGCAATGCAGGCTGCTATTCACCCATGGAGACGGTCGTAGAGATGCTGGATGTAGTCCTGTGGAACGGCTTGCCATGCCATTTCCACCTGGCGCCTCAGTTGGACCAGCGTTCGTGCTGGACGTGCAGACCGCGTGAGACGACGCTTCATCCAGTCCCAAACATGCTCAATGGGGGACAGATCCGGAGATATTGCTGGCCAGGGTAGTTGACTTACACCTTCTAGAGCACGTTGGGTGGCACGGGATACATGCGGACGTGCATTGTCCTGTTGGAACAGCAAGTTCCCTTGCCGGTCTAGGAATGGTAGAACGATGGGTTCGATGACGGTTTGGATGTACCGTGCACTATTCAGTGTCCCCTCGACGATCACCAGTGGTGTACGGCCAGTGTAGGAGATCGCTCCCCACACCATGATGCCGGGTGTTGGCCCTGTGTGCCTCGGTCGTATGCAGTCCTGATTGTGGCGCTCACCTGCACGGCGCCAAACACGCATACGACCATCATTGGCACCAAGACAGAAGCGACTCTCATCGCTGAAGACGACACGTCTCCATTCGTCCCTCCATTCACGCCTGTCGCGACACCACTGGAGGCGGGCTGCACGATGTTGGGGCGTGAGCGGAAGACGGCCTAACGGTGTGCGGGACCGTAGCCCAGCTTCATGGAGACGGTTGCGAATGGTCCTCGCCCATACCCCAGGAGCAACAGTGTCCCTAATTTGCTGGGAAGTGGCGGTGCGGTCCCCTACGGCACTGCGTATTATCCTACGGTCTTGGCGTGCATCCGTGCGTCGCTGCGGTCCGGTCCCAGGTCGACGGGCACGTGCACCTTCCGCCGACCACTGGCGACAACATCGATGTACTGTGGAGACCTCACGCCCCACGTGTTGAGCAATTCGGCGGTACGTCCACGCGGCCTCCCGCATGCCCACTATACGCCCTCGCTCAAAGTCCGTCAACTGCACATACGGTTCACGTCCACGCTGTCGCGGCATGCTACCAGTGTTAAAGACTGCGATGGAGCTCCGTATGCCACGGCAAACTGGCTGACACTGACGGCGGCGGTGCACAAATGCTGCGCAGCTAGCGCCATTCGACGGCCAACACCGCGGTTCCTGGTGTGTCCGCTGTGCCGTGCGTGTGATCATTGCTTGTACAGCCCTCTCGCAGTGTCCGGAGCAAGTATGGTGGGTCTGACACACCGGTATCAATGTGTTCTTTTTTCCATTTCCAGGAGTGTATATTCACAATTGTGAATAGGAACAACCGTGAAAATATGCGTCGGACTGGGACTCTAACCCGGATTTTACGCGAGCGGTCACCTTAGTCGTTTTGGCTATTCGCGCACAACTCACGTCCAGACCCAATCGGTATTGGTACACACATTATGTGATTCCTGCAAAGGGGAGGGCATTTTAATTGTAAGTCGCTGTCCGGTATTGGCGTATAAATACGATATTTCAGTGCCTGTGTTGTTAAGAAGAACGATGTTTATTCCTTCCAACATGCATCCATGCCCTAAGGAACATTACTTCGTTCTTCTTAACCAGACTGACACGGCAATATAGTAAGAACTGTTGTTGTAATTCATATTTCATCACATCTCACAGCAGTGGTACACAAATTACCCTCCGATACGAGCCGTAAAGTAGCTTGTGGTGCATGTATGGATGTAGATCTGGATTCTAGAGTCATTCATACACACTGAGGGACGATTCAAGAAAAAATTTTTACACAAGACATGTATCATTTGGGCTACCAGCGCCCACCTCGCGAACGTTAGTTGCCTAACCTTGGACTTTAATTAATACCTTTACAAGTAAATCTAAATGTATGGAACTTGGGCTGTTTTTTCCACGTAAGTTATGTACATTTCTGACAATCCCCTGTAACGGAAATAAAATTTTAAATATTATTGTCTCCAATGATTCAAATGGCTCTGAGCACTATGCGACTTAACTTCTGAGGTCATCGGTCGCCTAATTAAACCTAACTAACCCAAGGACATCACATACATCCATGCCCGAGGCAGGATTCGAACCTGCGACCGTAGCAGTCGCTCGGCTCTTGACTGTAGCGCCTATAACCGCTCGGACACTCCGGCCGGCTTTAAATGTTATTCTAGTGAAAAAATTTAAAGTAAGAAAAAACGTGTATTAAACTAATTGACAGGTTTTCAAAGGTTTTCAGTGGAAGTGGAAAGAACCAGATCCACTTTCTTCTTGCGGCTTCAGTAAAAATGTGCTGCCTATTAAACAGAGTAGTATAATCCCAATATAAAATTGCTATTACTTTTTTGGTTCAAGAATGGAGTTTTATAATCCTGTATTGTACTAATTACTTCCCTTTCCCTCGGGGAAAAGTGGGCAGTTTACGAATAGGAGATGCACAATGAGGGTTCCGTACACACTTAATTATGTATGTAGGTAGTTTGTTCATTCTGAAAATCGAGAATGTTGACTATTTTTGCCTCTTATGGACACTGATACTGGCAAGATCTCGGCCCCAGGGACTCCAAGACTTCCGAGAATATTTTAATTTCTAGTTTGAAGTCAACTTAAGAATGGCAAAAGAAAAAAGTTTTTCATGAAATATAATTTTAAATTAACAATTTCAGGTTTTTTACATTTACTTGTACTGTGAGACTGTGCTTCCTGCCAAAATTTCATGATTCTAGATCAACGTAAAGTTCACTGTAGGTCTCGATGAGTGAGTTTTTGAGTATAGAAATATGTGACGTAAATGGCCGTACATTTTGACTAAATTGACTTAGAAGCTTAAAAGTGTTACGTCGGCAAGGGACCGCAAACCTTAATATGTGACATAAATTTGAACATGATACGTGTACTCATTCCGGAGAAAAAGATCTTAACAGTCAAACAGAGAGACAGGCAGACAAAAAAAGTACAACAAAGCGATCCTATAAGATTTCCGTTTTCATAGACTAAGGCACGCTACAGTAAAAAAAAGGTACAGTAATGCAGAAACAGCATTTTATTTTACAGTGAAATGTTAAACAAAAGACTTTTTCAGCTGTGTCAGTATTATGCTCTATAAGGTGTTTGGGGAGGAAAGGAAAATATTTTAAACAGTGGTAGTACAAGTAATTCTGAACAAAAAATGTTATATGAACATAAGTCAGCAAAAGCTTCGTTTGGAAGGTATGGGTATTGAAAGAAACTTTAATTCTGCAAAGTTGATGCGCACAACGTGAACGTACACGCAATACAACTGGACTCCGTTTTTATAAAGCGGCGTTACTAGTGAGTACTTTAATCGTTCAGGAAACTGAACGTTCCTAAAGGAAAAAATTACAAATATGGCTAAATACAAGGCTAACATGTGCACTCCATCATAAACATGAGAGTCCTTAGCCTTCCGTGATTTAATTGTTGACTCACACATGTTTCAGGAATAACAGTTTGCTCAAAAGGAGCATGGTTTTCATACATAAATCAGGAATCAAGCATAAGAGACTATTTTGATCAGCTATTGGCCAAAAGCAGAGCTCATACCGTAACTGTAATTCTCTTAAGGTCATTTTGCCACTTTTGCTTGCTATGACACAAATATTCTCTACCTCTGTTGCAAGTTCACGCACATGAGAAAGCATCGTAAGGGGCACAGCGACTTCAAGTTCTCGCAGCACAATCAATAACTTAACAATCAATTTACCATGCGCATTAACAGTCAGCACAATCGTATACCAGTGCGTTACAGCGTTGATGTCAGTTGGCCTTGATAAAACTCTCTTGGTACCTCTAACTTCCAGTGTTCATTTCACTTAATCAAATCCCGACTGATCTGAGCTGAAAATAAAATCCTTACTGAACAATGGGATAAGTTTTAATTTCATTTACAAATTTTCGGTCCGATTACGCACTTTTCTGTGCATCGGCAGGTGTTGTCTTGTTTCAGATTTCGTTATCTCACCTCTCCCAATCTGTAGAACTGTCTGAAGTAATGCACCCACCACTGCTTCTCTCAAAATCAGTGTAATCTACGTGGCGCGCAGTTAGATGTTCATAACGTAGTACGTCACTATTATACACATCCTGTAAAATGTATCGAGCATCCTTGAAACGCACAAGCACCAGTTTTGTAACAAGTGCACCTGTCCTCCCTTGAATACCCGTAGTCTTTCTTATGCACTACACCGTCATACTGCTGCGGACTTATTCGAAATTAGTTCATAATTATTTCTTTACTATGCTTGGGATGCTCTTACGTGTATGTAATAGGGTATTTCACTGTTTCCTGAAAGTTGTCTTTAACAATTAATCTTGTCATTTTATGCTTGTAACATGCTTTTTTCCTTCTTGAACTTCAGTACTCTTCTATAAAAACGGAAATAAACTTGATATACTTCGAAAGCCCGCTAAGACCCTCCATTCTAGTCACATGATGCCTGTGACTAGGTCGCTGCTTCTATGGTCATAATTATAATTCACAGTGATGGCTTGTTTTGGAATTTGCGTTTCGAAAAATATGTTAAAAATGATGTGTAGAACCATACTGTACAAATACATCAATAAAATCTCGTGAAAAATGGTTTTGGGGTGTTCTAGGGAATGAGAAGATGTGTAAAACGTCGCTGCACTGCACCGATCAATTTCCACTGTGTCGACGCACAAGTTCCCTAACTTAAGTAAAAACATGTGGCACTGTGGAGTTAGTATTAACTTACGTCCGCGATATGCTCTCTCATTTCTATAACGAAGGATAGCGTCATTCAACGAAATTAAACTCCTGATGAAAACTGTCGTTCTACCAACTACACCTGAATTATTCGGTACCTCATTATTAGAGCGATAAACGTCGGGTAATATAAGATGATATTCGTAGATCGCTAGTTCGAATCTAGTCCAAGAGAACATTTTAGCTTACTCTAAAATGACTCGACAGTTATCTCATATGAAAACCTCATCACAATTACAAAACTTCGACACACCGGCCAGAAACTGAATAGTATTGTTTTTCCTTGTTGGCCGGCTGGGGTGGCCAAGCGGTTCAAGGCGCTACAGTCTGGAACTGCGCGACCACTACGGTCGCAGTTTCGAATCCTGCCTCGAGCATGGATGTGTGTGATGTCCTTAGATTAGTTAGGTTTAAGTAGTTCTAAGTTCTAGGCGACTGATGATCTCAGAAGGTAAGTCCCATGGTGCTCAGAGTCATTTCCTTGTTGTTTACATGCGCTTACATTTGCAATCACTGTTCGCACACGTCCCGTTAAGAAAGATATTTTCTAGTTAATGCAACCGCACACTTTCTATTTTATTAGAAACAATGTTTCCATCTTCGTTCTGTCATGCTAGGAATCCTATTGTTTAAACTTTCGCACTTTCATCAGCTTATATAAAGATGAAGCTATAAAGATGAAGTAAGTCTGGTTCAGACAGTTACGTTAGTTTACTCTCACAAACATCACAGCCTTTACGTTTTCGTCCTCTGCATGTTGTACGTACTTGATCTCTCTCCGTATAACCTCATCGTCCTACACTTCGTTAAACTGTGGGCGTAGGATAATATCTTCACTACAAGCAATGCTTTCCTAAAAAGTGAATTGTTTGCTCCCAACGTAAATGCATTTATCCTCTGTTGTCCATTTCTCAGACTAATACTAGTGTGAAGCTATATATAATACGTCCCACAGTCGAAACAACTGCTACAACCAGTTTTTGCTAACGCTATTTCCGTATTTGCTGCAAAACTTTTGGAAATCTATCGATGGTTTCAGGATTCGAACATTCGACCACATTAATTGAAGTCACATGGGCTATCCGCTGCGCTACCGAAGGCCAGTTGAATGCAATATCTCTGCTGAGGGTTTTCTAGAAAGGAAATCAGCACTAAGTTTTGCCAAGAATAATTTTTTCCTGAATTGGTCGGAGCTCATGAATGATTGTCGGCAGTCTAGTTGTAATATATGGACCTATTTTTCAAAGTTCTGCACTTCCTTAGTTTTGAAAGAGTTTAATGATGTTGCAGGGAGCAGGGAAAATAATGTATGTCGTTGCACATATAGCCGCTCTAATTGGGTGGAGCATAAACGCATAAACTTTCACAGGGTTCAGACTATCACCGTTCACAAAATTCCTTTCTATTGTTACTTAAAAGTTGTAATTGCGTTTTCCATCACTAAATAGCTAATCTATTTGCAGAGAAAGCACGTAAAAACCTCATAACTTTTGCTAACGCTCCTGTAAGAAACATACAGCTTCCTCTTACTTCTAGTCTGTGGCCGGCCGAGTGGCGGAGCGGTTCTAGCCGCTACAGTCTGGAATCGCGCGACCGCTACGGTCGCAGGTTCGAATCCTGCCTCGGGCATGGGTGTGTGTGATGTCCTTAGGTTAGTTAGGTTTAAGTAGTTCTAAGTTCTATTGGACTGATGACCTCAGAAGTTAAGTCCCATAGTGCTCATGGGGGTTTTAACCATTTTGAACCTAGTCTGTGACGTCACCAGAGCATCAGCTAGTAACAGAGCGTTTTCGATCACGTGATCAGATCTTGATATTTAATTCTTTTTAAGCTTTAATTTCTTAAAGCTAACAGATATTTTGTTATAATATTGGCCGTAAACCCGACGTAAATGTTATAATCAATTAGAATAACTACAATCGGGATCATATTTTTAACATAGGCAAATAGCCTGTTACGTTTATTACTCGCTCCTTGGACGACGATTGTCCTTTACTACGCCTCAGGTGGAGATGGCATCTGTGGCTCTCTGTCCGACAAACATAATGAACTGCATGACTCGACACTTGTTTCAATATTACTTTCACTTGTTAAGCACGTATCGCCCTCATTATACTCCCCATGTACATTGCCCGCACAGTCGAGTGTATCCGACACCACACATTCTACTGACTCGTCTCGAAGAAACCCTAATATTACATCTGCCACTTCTTTCCCACTCTGCGAAATTCCGTGAGTTCCTTTCTGACAAAATGTCAACTTTGGCATCTGTTGTTGTAGATTTAATGCAATGTTAGCTTTGTTTACCATTTCCTTTAGTTTGATTTATATCAACACAACTAGCACTACAGCACTGTTGCGAATTAGTCGTCGACTACGCATTTCAACTACGCTCTATACTCTCATGCTGTGCTCACCACTGGATACCTCCAGCCCCGCCTCTGTTGCCATTAGCAGCCAATATTGTGGTTGCATGTCAGACAATATATTGGGCGTCGAATGACGTAAACATCATTGGCCTTCTGCGAACTCGCACTCAAGGGCTTCCTTGTAAGCTTACCGCTCATCTTAGCGTCTCTTTGAATTGCAGCACGGCTAGTGCGGACAATAGATACCGTGGCTAGTGTGGACAATAGGCATTGTTTCGTGTGGTCACAGTGGGGAGCCTGTCGGGACTGTCGCCGCAGTGTGAGCGACAGCCGTGTGATCGCGCTGAAACCGTGAAAGCGGATACAATAGCGTTAGTTGAAATCGAAGAGAACAAACAATATCCCATTTCGCTCCTTTCCGTCATATACCTTTTCTTTCTCATCTTAGCTTATCTGTTTCTTAACTTTTCGGTAATCTTCCTCCTGTTGAGAAGGTGTTCCCCATCTCTTCCTTCATCGGGTTAAATCGCATAAGCCTGCTAAACCTAATTATCAATCTACTATACATGTTCTGATCTTTGTCTTCTTCTACAGTTTTTCTCCTTTACTGTTACCTCCAGCAAAAATTACCAATACCTTCCTGCCTTGTAGTACATTACATTAGCGTTCCCCTCTGCTAAGAGATTAACACAGATTTTACACAGCTCTTGTTTACACCATTTCTCACACCTCATCGGAGCACCGCAAGAAAAATCCAGATCCGTCTCCCAAGTGTTATTAAGATTCATGCTTCCACGCCAAGTATTGCTGCGTTCCAGACCTACAGTTTGAAAAATGTGCTGTCTCAACAATATCCCAACAGTTGAAAACAGCAGCGCTTTTTCTTGAAGAGCCGGCCGGTGTGACCGAGCGGTTCTAGGCGCTACAGTCTGGAACCGCGCGACCGCTACAGTCGCAGGTTCGAATCCTGCCTCGGGCATGGATGTGTATGATGTCCTTCGGTTAGTTAGGTTTGATTAGTTCTAAGTTCTAGGGAACTGATGACCTTAGAAGTTAAGTCCCATAGTGCTCAGAGCCATTTGAACCATTTTCTTGAAGAGATCTTTCTTCCCCTGCAGCAATACCAGACTCCTATTCGTTGATCATCTTGTGGTTCTTGCTTCCTAAACAGTGGAACCTTTCCACTTATTTATTGTGTTTACTTCCACGACTACACACATATACCGCAACCAACTGTACGGTGTATGGTGGAGGGTACCATGTATCACTACTGTTTCACTCCCAAATGGAGAGACGGAGAAAAGGCTGCCTATATCCCTAATTCCAGGGATTCCTATTTGAGTTCTCCAAGCACCTCCGTAACATTTGGGTGTTGACTAAACCTACCGTTAACAAATACTGCTACACGCTTCTGAATTGTATCGATGTCTTCCTTTAATCCAACCTTGTGGGGATCCCAAATGCTCGAGAAGTATTCAAGAATGGATTGCGTAAGTGTTCTATACGAGGTGTCCTTTGTAGATGAGCAACGCATTCCTAAAACTCTCTCAGTATACCGAAATCGAAATTATCCTTCCGTACTACCTTCCTTACGTGATCGTCCCATTTCATGTCGCTTTGCAATGTTACCCTAAGTATGTTATCGACGTGACTACGCCAAGCAACACACCACTAATACTGTGTTCAAATATTGCAGGATTGGTTTTCGTAATCTCTGCATTAACTTTTTTTTTCATTTAGAGTTAGTTGTCATTCATCACAGCTAACAGAAATTCTGTCTAAGTCATCCTGTAGTCTTCTGCAATCACTCAACATTTCCTTACGCTACACCATGGCAGGTTGCTACTGACCCTACCCGACAGACCATTTGTGTACAGAGAAGAAAAGCTGTCATGTCACACTTCTCCGGGTCACTCCTGACACTCCCATTGTATCCGTCAACAGCGAGTCGAATTCTACTACATAAGAAGTCTTCGAACCACTCACGTATCTGGCAATCTTTCAGCATGCTTCAACCTTCGTTAACAAGCAGCAGTGGGACATCGTATACATTTTTTCCGGAAGTCTGAGTACAGGGAAGTTGCCTATTGCCCATCATCCATCGTTTTCAGTCCGGGCCTGCCTCGGGCCTGGATGTGTGTGATGTCCTTAGGTTAGTTAAGTTTAAGTAGTTTTAAGTCTAGGGGACTGATGACCACAGATGTTAAGTCCTATAGTTCTTGGAGCCGTTTGAACCATTTTAGCCATCCATCGTTCGCAGGACATCGTGTGGAAAAAGGCAAAGCTGTGTTTCACAGGAGCGATGCTTTCTAAACACGTCCTTTTCGGTCTCAAGGTAATTTATTGTATTCAAACAAAAGATATGTTCAGTTCTGCAGCATACCAGCGTGAAGGATACCGGTTTGTAATTTTGCGGGTCCGCTCTCTTACGGTATTATATGCAGGAGTCACCTGTGTTTTTATCCAGTCGCTAGGGACTTTGTACTGGGCGAGAGATTCGCGATAAATGCAAGCTAAGTAAAGGGTCAATGCAATAGAGTACTCTCTGTAAATACCGAATTGGGATTCCGTCCGGACCTGACGACTTAATTGTTTCCAACGCTCTCATTTGCTTCTCAACGACAGAAATGCAAATTCTTTGTCTGTGCTTCTTCTTCCCCAGTTTTAGTGTTTCATTAGTCGTTTTGCTACTTTCCTCTATGCTTCTTCACTTTCGTCGTTGCCAGTGGCAAGCCATTTCTTTGTTATGTTGCTTCCTCCTTCGATTCAACAGTTTTCTCCTGTCTTCCCTAGTTTATGATGAAACCTTAACGTTAGAGTTTGTTCTCTTTATGCAGCCTTCCCTGTTGTCGAAGTTTCATGTCCTCTTCATTACCGTTAAATTAAATTGAAAGTAATATGAAACACTGTCTTACATCGTTTATATCACGGGATTATTTTTTATTGTGCACACCCACGTTTTGTAGAAAATCTAGTTTACATATCCATTTTGTATTTAGTTTCTAATTTTGTTCGAATTCTTTCGCTTCTTCATTACAGGATACCTTCGTCAGTCATAATTTCTTCTTCTCTCATTAACATTTTTGCATAAGCCGACTACAGTGTAATTCACTGATATACTACGTAGAGCAGTAAAAGGATAGTACTAGCGATAAACAAAAGTTTAGAGATTCCGCTGACATACTCGTAAAACTTCTTTAATAGTTCGTCTGCCACTCTGGCATTTACGAAACGCAGAAAGGATACGAAGCATATAAATCTGAGCAAAAAAAGAGAACAGTGCACTTGCATTTCGTTTCTGTGAGTACGTAAAATAATAATATCTTAAAACTGGCGCAGATAAAAGACGAGAATTTCGAAGACCTGACACCCGTGCAGGAACGGCACACTGTGCGGTACTTGTCGGCCAACTTCTTTGGCGTTAACAGCAGAAGTTCTGAGCACAGAACAATGGAGAACAGAAAAGTTCTGTCCATGGCTCTTTAAAGAAAGAACTCCTGGAGGCTGTACTTGCCTCCGCCGCTGTACGGCTGTTTTACTTCCACGTCTAATTAATGTCCCGCGGACTGACGAACGTTGTAACCCCGTTATTCAAAAATGAAAACTGCGCTCACTGTAGGAAATATCCGTTTTGCAGTAACTGTCTGGGTTAATTGCTATAGCGATGTTATCCGCTCCCTGCTCAATTAGGACACCATAAAAGGTTTTCTACCTTCAGTTTGACAGGCACCGTCAAAGTGACTGTTCGATATTCGAACTTTTATATGCCCGTTGGAAATGAAATTTCGCACCGCTGGCCTGGCCTTTTGAAGGGCTTCTGTAGCCACAAACGAACTTTTATCGTAGTACAGATCGCTGAATAGATGGTCCACGGGGAACAATCTAACAGGAGAGCGGTCGTTTGAATGGCACATACGTATACTCCATGTATCGTTTAATACACGCAACATAGTGACACGAATTCTGAATGAAAACAAAAGTAATATACTCTGCGATATGCGTATATTACACATTTTGAAAGCGTAGATTTGCCTGGGAAGCTGCATTTATTCGTATGATTATACACGGTGGCCCTAAATTATCTTTACAACTTAAGACTTTAATACCTTTGAAACTGTATTAACAAATGATTTTCAACACATGTTAAGATAACTCACAAAGTTTTGTTTCCTCATTCATACACATAAATTTGTGCCGACTTCGTGGCACGGATAATGTCAAGTCGGAATTACATTTCTCCGCGTACGATTCAAGATCTCCTAGATCTCCACGGTGTCAAGTTCAGTCACATTGCGAATGTGTACCTCCAAGTCTTCTAGGTGTTCAACCTTCGTTCGCTACAACAGATCCTTCACAAAATCTCAGCGGAAGAAGTTAGTGGTGAAACTTCCTGGCAGATTAAAACTGTGTGCCGGACCGAGACTCGAACTCGGGACCTTTGATTTCCACGGGCAACTGCTCTACCAACTGAGCTACCCTAGCACGACTCACGCCCCGTCCTCACAACTTTACTTCTGCCAGTACCTCGTCTCCTACCTTCCAAACTTTACAGAAGCTTTCCTGCGAACCTATCAGAACTAGCACTCCTGAAGTCTAGTGGTGTATGAACCAGGTCACACATTATACTTCCTCCTGTGACGTCCACATATTATCAGCTTTTACAAGTTCAATTTTGCGTGAAAACTGCGTCATCAGGAAGGTGAAAAAAATTTTATGATTTATCTTATCAAATATTGAAAGTCATTTTTTAACATCTGGTGTAGTTTTAAAGTTATTAAAGTTTTAAGTTGAAAAGATAATTCATGGACATCCTGTAGGCGATATAATATCTGAAGTCAGCATCCTTTTCCCTCAACAGATACTAATCGAACAGCCATCGATGAGGTGTCATTACAAAGGCTTTTTAACCAGCTTCTGTCATTGCATTCATATTTTGCGCTATTACCTACTATTTCTGAAAAATTTTAACATAAAAGAGACTTTTAACTATTGTAGACCAAGTGGCATCATAGATGCCCACCTTCATATCTGTATTTTACGAAGCTGATTTTAATCACCAATAAGAGATTCTCTTCCATATTATCTTATTACAAATATCATTTTATCCGTTTTACAGTACTTATAAACTGTATAATTTGTATACAGCATTCTCATAGATAATAACTGAGACCACTGCAGTATCCATTATCTTTGCCCATCTCTCCACACGACGCACGCGTCTTTGAAGTAACTGCAATGCAGTTCTCAGCCGGAAAAAGCCACAGAAAAAAGAAACAGCTGTATACTTCGTAACCACAAGCCGCACTAAAAATTGTTCTTGCCGGTGGAAGGAATAGCTAAACGTATTTATGTACGTAAAATTTCACTCTATTACGGAAAGTATGCATAGTTAAATGAAAGTATTTATGCGCGTAAAATTTCTCTTTATTATGGTAAGCTTTCATCCACCAGTCAGTATCAAGCCTTACTCTAAACTGTACAAATTTTGAAAAGTCCACACGCACACATAATTCACAACCATAGCCAGTTTATGGTAATCATTAATTCCCCTTCACCAAAAGTCTGCAAACGGGTTGTTTCTTTCAAAATATTTCGCTCAAATGTTGCTATAATCAATCTCACGTAACAAAAAGTTCACGTTCGCGAGTAAGCAACAAGTAACGCGAAATTCAGTTATTTGGGGTTTGGTTGTTTGGGGGTAGGAGGTCAGGCAGCGAGGTCATCGCTCTCATCGAATTAGGAAGGATGGGGAAGGAAATCGGCCGTGCCCTTTCAACGGAACCATGCCGGCATTTGCCTGCAGCGATTTAGGTAAATCACGGAAAACCAAAATCAGGATGGCCGGACGCGGGTTTGAACCGTCGTCCTCCCGAATGTGAGTCCAGTGCGCTGACCACTGCGGCACCTCACTCCGTTTTAGTTATTTAAGCCGTTTCCAAAAGTTCTGAATTTTACACCGTTACATACACTATGTGATCAAAAATATTCGGACACCAACAAAAACATACGTTTTTCATGTTAGGTGCATTGTGCTGCCACCTAGTGTCAGGTACTTCACATGTCATCAGACATCGTGAAAGAGCAGAATGGAGCGCTCTGCGGAAATCACGGATTTCGAACGTCTTCAAATGATTAGGTGTCACTTGTGTCTTATGACTGCACGCTAGATTTCCACACTCCTAAACGTCCCTACGTTCGCTGTTTCCGATGTAATAGTGAAGTGGAAGCGTGAAGAAACACATACAGCACAAAATCGTACAGGCCGACCTCGTCTGTAGACTGACAGAGACTGCCGACAGTTGGTCGTAACGTGTAATAGACAGACATCAGGTCGAAACCATCACACCGGAATTCCAAACTGCATCATCTGCATCACGATCCACTGCAAGTACTATAACTGTTAGGCGGGAGGAGAGAAAAGTTGGATTTCAGGGTCGAGCCACACATCACGCCGGTAAATGCCAAACGACGCGTCGCTTGGTGTAAGGAGCGTAAATATTTGACGATTGAACAGAGGAAAAACGTTGTGTGGAGTGACGAATCACGGTACACAGTGTGGTGATTGGATGGCAGGGTGTGGGTGTGGCTATTGGCCGGTGAACGCCTTCTGACAGAGCGTGCAGCGCCAACAGTATATTCGGAGGCAGTGGTGTTATGGTGCGGTCGTGTTATTCATGGAGGGGGCATGCACGTCTTGTTGTTTTGCGTGGCACTATCACAGCACAGGCCTACATTGATGTTTTGATGACCTTTTTGCTTCCCCCTGTTGAAGAGCAATTCTGGGATGGCGATTGCATCTTGGAACACGATCGAGCACCTGTTCGTAATGCACGGCCTGTGGCGGAGTGGTTACACGGCAATAACATCTCCATAAAGGACTGGCCTGCACAGAGTCCTGACTTGAATCCTACAGAAAACTTTCGGACGTTTTGGAACGCCGACTTCGTGCCAGGCCTCACCAACCGACATCGATACCTCTCCTCAGTCCAGCACTCCGTGAAGAATGGGATGCCATTCGCCAAGAAACCTTGCAGCCCCTGATTGAACTTATGCCTGCGAGAGATGAACCTGTCATGAAGGCTAAGGATGGGCCAACACCATGTTGAATTACAGCATTACCGATGGAGCGTGCCACGAACTTCTAAGTCCTTTTCCGCCAGATCTCTGGATACTTTTGATCATATAGTGTAAATAGAACTCTCGTCCACACTTTACGACACTTCACAAACATTTTGGTATCGAAATGTCACTATTTTAATAATTTCCGTTGGAGCCGCATATCAATAGCCTTGGTCACCACGGGATCGAAGCCCCGACTCTACTCATCTTTCTACACAAAAGAAGTTTTTAGTCCCCAAAAATGTACCAATACGCTACTATCTTTTTGGGAGAGAAACATCACAGCCACTCGGAAACCCGCTCAATCCCGCGCGTATATACAGAACCAATCAAAATTTGTCACTGAATCAGGACAGTAAATTAAGATGAAAATTTTGAAAACCCACAAATATGGAATTACTTCCCTCGTGACGAAACTGCTTTACCGAAATCATAATCGCTTTCCAAGTGCCATAAACCGAAAAAGCAATTTATAACAAATCCCCCGGAACGAATGACTGATATACACGTCATTCTCGAACATTCCTCAAGGGACCAGTTACTTCAATGTATTGTAAAAAAACTTTACAGACAACATTACTACACATTTATATTTTCATTCCCTCTCATAACTAAACACAGTTTTAGCAGTAATTAATAAACAATTATGAAAGTGAACAAGCAGAAATGCAAATAAAAATTACGTTATTTTGATTGCACCGTGTCCGTCAGCTAGTGATCACGTAGAACTATATACACACCGGTATCTGACGCTAGCTGTCTTTCACGTGACATGCTGCCCGTCTGTTCACTGCTGCTGAAATCTCAAATAGGCACGATGTAAGGCGCTCCGCCCCAGAAATGACAAACATATTTCTCATTGTCACCTTGAAATGTCATTTATCTATTGTTACTGTTGTGTTGGCAGAAGAGCCAACACCGTGTTAAGAAAGGAGGCCGAAATGCACGCGTTTTAGTTCACGCAGGCTGGCGTGAGGAGGGAAGGACTATACTGACGTGAGGTCTGGAACATCACAAGTAATTAGAATTCAGAAAGCGGCCGTAGTTAGTTTGATACTTAACTTTAATCCATTAATGATGAGCGCCGCTCTTGACGGTACATAATTCACAATATTATCTGTTCAGGATACATAGTAACTGAATATGGCGCCTTGTTAGGTCGTAACAAATAACGTAGCTGAAGGCTATGCAAAACTGTCGTCTCGGCATGTGAGAGCGTATGTAGATAGTGAACCATCGCTAGCAAAGTCGGCTGTCCAACTGGGCGAATGCTAGGGAGTCTCTCTAGACTAGACCTGCCGTGTTGCGGCGCTCGGTCTGCGATCACTGATAGTGGCGACACGCGGGTCCGACGTATACTAAAGGACCGCGGCCGATTTAAAGGCTACCACCTAGCAAGTGTGGTGTCTGGCGGTAACACCACAGTTACTACAGACTAACGTGCTTATTGTAACTGAAAATGTTTGTCGATTTAAAGTTATAGGTTATGTGGCGCTACTGACAGTCCCTGATCTCTACTCATCGTACAAGCTGGGACTAACATTCCTATTACAAAACACGTATTTGTACGCATGGAAGTGTATATAAAAGGATGTATCATATTTTCATGGTTATTATTTCAAGTCGTTCGGTTCATTTTTAAAGATGTTTCTCTTCAGCCCCACAACTACCCTTATCGAAACGACTACACTTATTCCAAATACTGTCGTGATTTAAAACTGTAAAGGTGAGAAAGCTTTCGGGTCCTCTGCTTTCCGTAGTTTGTGGGAAGTACGATTCAAAACCTAGTCTAGCGATTATCAGTCACGCTTTACTAAATATCTTCCTAAATAAATTCATGTGCGATTTCTCTCCACATCCATGTCAAATCAGAGCTTGTGATCCGTTGCTAATGACATCACCGTCAGCGGGATACTAAACGCCAACTCTTTTTCCTTCGGTTATTCACCTGTTAGATTTGATATCTGTTTCTGTTAAATCGGTAACGCCCCATATCTGATTCTATAAGAAAACCGACAGGTGGTCTGACAGGCACCGTCGAACACTTGCGCTGCGTTCTAAGAAACATTAGTTTTACACGTATGCCAATGCATACGACCACATACACTGACGAACTGCAACATTACGACCACTGTTCACCGTGACGTTGGATGCCGCCTGGTGATGCTGTAAGCACATGACGCGGTAACAAAAGTGTGTAAGCGGAAGAGAGACGGATGGGGGATCCCCTTAGCGAAGATATGGGCTGCAAATGTGGAAATCCATTGAGATAAGTGACTTTGACAAAGAGCAGATTATTGTTACGCGGAGGCTGTGAACGAGTACCTCGAGGACGGCGAATCTCGTAGAACATTCACGTGCTAGTGTCGTGAATGTCTACGGAAAGCGATAGGACAATGAAACAAGCACTAGACACGAAATTGTTGGACGTCCACGATTCTTCACAGAACGTGGAGTTCGGAGGCTTGTTTGCTCTGTAATGTAGAATACATAGTGATTTGTGGCATCTATGCCGCAAGGGCACATTTCAGGTGCACTCACAAGTGTTTCAGAGCACATGTTCATCGCACATTGATCAACATGGAACTTCACAGCAGACAACCCACACGTGTTGACATGTTGATCCAACGACATCGTCATTTACAATTGCACTGGGCACGGAACCTTTGGGATTTCACGGTCGATCAATGGGTGAATCTCATTTTTGCTACACTAACGCCGTCACCTAGGTGAATGGCGGCTCGAAACGTGCAGCACGCCACGGACGCTGGCTGGTAGGAGCAGTATTGTACTGCGGGAGACACTCTCCTAAGCTTGTATGGGACCTGGAGCAGTAATCAAAGACACGCTGACAGCTGCGAAACATCTGTATCCATTTATGCTTGATGTCTTCCCCGACGGTGATATCATCTTTCTGCAGTATGTATCAGAGGCACAACCGCGCTGCAGTGGTTTGAGGAGAACTATAGTGAACTCACATTGATGTCCCGGCCAACAAATTCGCCTGATGTAAATCCAATGGAACCCGACTTGGTCGCTATCGGGCGCCATCACCGCGTACGCAAGACTGTGGTCGGTTATTTAAGAAAATTACATGCCTCTTGTGTAGACATTTAATGCCACATACCTCCACAAACCTTACAAACTGTCTCATCCCTCATATGCAGAATGAGTGAGCATTTCGTTCCAAAGATGGACAAACAAGTTATTAAGCAAATGGTCATAATGTTTTGGCTCATCAGTGTATCTCCCGAACTGGGTGCTGTATAATGACACAATTTTGTAGATGCATTCAGTGGTGTGTGCTGATATTGTCTACACAACATTTTGGATTAGAGTTAATAGCAATGAACTATTAAATTGAAACGTCATGTCTGATGCGGAGTTTTACTAGATGAACAGTAAGCGATAAGCTATTTCCCTGTAACTATTTCGTGCGGAATCTCGGAGAGAAAAAGTATTTAAAAGCTTTGAAAGTCTACTTAAGATTTGTTGGGAGTCACTGAAGGTCGTACTTCTCAAATACTGGACGAATAAAGTCTGGATGACTTGCGAGCCGTCATTCACGCTACATCAAGGTGCATATACTGCTGCTATCATTAATGATTGACGAACTGTGTTAAATCTTTAACGTAAGATTATGCCTCTTAATGAGTAGATGACTACACTATTTTAACCTTTTAGATTCATTCAATAACTATATAAACATTTAAAATTAAGGTTTTGTTGCGCTGTAAGTCGTCAGATATTCAACCTTTCGCTGGAATAGTGCATGGAGCATCGCGTTAGCCGTTTGGTTAATACAGACGATTTAATGGACATCGAAACATATGCAACAGTATACTGTTCACACTGTATTTCATTGTAATGGCGTACCCAGCGAAGGCAGAGAAGCCGGCCGCAGTGGTCTAGCGGTTCTAGGCGCTCAGTCCGGAACCGCGCGACTGCTACGGTCGCAGGTTCGAATCCTGCCTCGGGCATGGATGTGTGTGATGTTCTTAGGTTGGTTAGGTTTAAGTAGTTTTAAGTTCTAGGGGACTGATGACCGCAGGTGTTAAGTCCCATAGTGCTCAGAGCCATTTTGAAGGCAGGGGAGGATAACTGCCCACCAACCCATTTATGAAAAAGTCCTTCGGAAACAAGCATCGTGCCGCGCAACACAGAGAGGTATAGGAATTCAGAATCACTCTGAAGAATGTCTGTACACGTAAGGGACACTGACCACTAACAAGTGCTTCAACAGCTGTTTCAGTGAAACTTCGAAATTATATCCCTGTTGTCTACTTCTCTCCTTGCTATCAAAAATACCAACTATATCAACGTTCTAAAAGCTTACAGAAGCGTCGTGGCATCAATTCGCGACCTTTTCTCTGTCGTGTTACCAACTAATGTCAGTATCTGCTAAACATTGAAAGCATGAAATACTCGCATGCACCTAAACGTTATCTAATCGTTCGGGTGTAACATTAAATGTGTCAGCATTCACAATCACACTGTTGACTATATGCCCACCATCAGCGATGAACGTCAGAACCTTTGTATATGAATGTGTGGTGTCTGTTCTTTCTGACACGCCCAAAAGAGCTCGGAGTCGGCAACTGTGAAACATATTGTGTACATTGAAAGTGGATGGGAGAGAAACGAAATGGAGAGAACAATTGATGTCAGGTGCACGGGACTTTTTACGGAATCAGCGGGGACGAGCGAAAATGTGGGCCACACCGGGATTTGAACCCAGTACTACCTGTCCGCAGCCTCCATCCATGCTCGCTACTGTGAGGTTCCCGCAGGAGGCCGGACATAACTCCGCATCCGCACCGAAGGTGGTGGATTCGTTGTCCACGGAGGCGATTCAATGAATACATGATGTCTGATCTTTGAGACATGTCTGAAGAGACAGATATAACGCGGAATCTGCAGCTGTGATACGTATAATGTAAACTGAAAGTGGGGGAGGGACGAAGGTAAGGAACGCGAAGAAACTTCTGATAAGTGGTACTGGGTGGGATTGTGAGTCGGCCGGGAGGCGTGCCGAGATAGGCGGCGCAACTAAGATAAACTCCAGGTCCGTATGGCCCAGTAGCTAACGCAACTGCCTAGTAAGTAGCAGTTTCAGGGATCGAATCGCGGTCTGGCACACACTTTCGTTCTCGCCGCTGATTCCGTATAAGGCCTTGATGCAGCTGACATCAACAGTTCCTTCCCTTTCCTTTTTCCTCCCCTCCAATTTCGGTTGACATATGTGTATAAAAACGTGAATTCTTGTCAGATTATACATTCGCTTCGATCCCTAATATTGGCACAGTTCCTCTTCCAAGGTCGGCTGTCATTACCCACGTGGCAAATTTAGAAATTGGGGTGGAGGCTACCGTAAATATAGTGTAATAAACATGCACATATCTCCAGGAGAGAGCATCGGCATCCAAAAAGATTCTGCAGCTGATGGCAGATGTCTGAATACATTTGTGTGAACAAATGGTGTAATAATGACTGCTTGATGGTAAATACGTTTACCCCGCTGCAGTCTGTCATGCGTGTCATTCCAGTAACCTCGTTCAACTATCCACCTTGTCACCTTCTTCCTGCTCCTCGAGTTGCCCTATCACGGCACCAGGAGCCGCCTTAACAGCATAGAAAAGGACAGGGATGTCACATGCAAGTCATCCCTATGGAAATCGGGGGATCGCACATAGCCTCGAATGTGAGTGTGGCGCAATGGAGGAAGCAGTGGGCCATATCAATCGCGATAGTCAATAAGATTTAGAGGAGACTAGAAAGACTTCATAAAAGCCTCTCGCAAAGCTATGGTACGGTTAAGATTCCTGAACATAGAGCTGTGATGGAACCATCAAATTAGTTCTAAATCAGAGCGAAAGTCAGAATATTTGTATCAAACTCTGAATTTTTGTCACATCATAATTTCTCACTGATCCCTAACCTTAACATAGTTCCTCTTAATAAACAAATTCAGAGACACCAGCGACTGTTTGTCAACAATCATGTAGCTTCTTTAGATGTCTATCAATAGTTCTGACGTCAAATTAGTAAATTTTTACCTGCTATAATTTTATATTTAGTTTTGTTTACGCAGTGAGATCCAGAAGACCACGTGCACTGTAAGACTCGTCTTTCACTGGATACTGTTTCCTACTTTATGCTGCCGATCCCTCTCTATGCCGATCTGCCGCAAGTGGTCATCTATTCTATCCCTCCACCTTTTCTTTTGTTGTACTTACTGGTCATTGTTTATACATCCGAGTGACTTCCCATGCCCATTCAAGCCCTTTGATCTCCCTCCCTACAATATTTGGTCTGTTGTAGATCACATTCAGCTCACATTTAGCCGGAACCACCATACCCGACTCATTGCATCTTGTACCGCACCATACATCCTAATTAAGATTTCCGCTCTAAAATGTGAAAATTCATTAAGTTTCTTTTTGCGGACATTCGAAGTTACGCAACCATATAGCAGTACGGGCTGGATCAGAGTTATCTGCAGCTGTAATCTGAAATCCCTTGAGAGACTGCACGATTTAAAGAGTTTACGGTTTGGATTGTTGCTTTCATTTCTGAGTTACACTGTAAGGATTAACCCTTTTGCAGGACCGGGTTCCGACTGCATGAGGCTGGAGTAGGTCTTTTGAATAGGCAGTGTCCTGCTTATCACCGGATACTCGATCTTCGATTTATTCATAAAGAGACATGTTAGTCGCTGTTGCCTCCACGCTGTTGCTCATCTACTTCAGCTCTTCTTTAGATATGGATTACATGTCCACGTTGTCGGCAAATGCGAGATGCGCGATTTTTTTTCTTTTAGTGCGATATCTTCTAAATTCCTAAGCCTGCAATAGGCGCATCAATTTCTGTTACATCATTGGTGCTGCGGGTGACAGCGGTCACCTATAATTTTTTCAGTGTTGTTTTAACAACATTTAAACAAAATAGGATATATACATTCACAATGATGTCGCATTCAGTAATTATTCAGCTATATGTATTATAATACCTATACACAACCTATTTTAATGTAAACAAACAGAAATCAACTGATATTGCAGTAAAAATGAATAATAAGTCTAGTTTGTGAGCCATGAACTGCAATACCTTTATATGAGCCTTAATAATACGACAGTTAAATCAATGTATCGAGAATTACTTTTTGACACGTGTATTATCTTAGTGGGCAATATCCAAACAGTGGACACAAACATCCTTCAAATAATCAGGGCGAGCTCACTTATCACATCTAACACACTACTTCCTGGTTGATTTGACCCGTGGTCTACCAGTAGCACCGTCTTCCTTTCCCTTTTCTTTCCTCTTGTGGCCTGTTTACTGTCTCCTCCAGCCCACGCCTACTGATCTCCTTAGTTACCTATGCAGTATTGGTTATGAAAGTAGTTCTCTTCATTTTTATTGCATTAAATTCTGAAAACCAAATAACTTACCTATCAAAATGGAAACGGAAACGGCACCACCAGTGGTCGCATGGGTGACATCTGTCGACCATAACACACAATGTCGATAAACTTATTTTTATACTTCATAACATTATCCATTCTCAAACAGCAGTAGTGAAATACTGAACTTTAAAGCGCAGCTCGAAGCTGCACAAATTTACGTCTGTGGACAACCCGTACGCACCTCAACATAACAAAAAGAAAATCTGTTGGCGAAACACGTCACCCACGTTATTATTCAACGGTTTACGGAAGCTTCCCCCTTTATGTTTTCGAGCGGCATTTTGAACAATATCGGTGATACACGAGCTCCTTGCTTCATCCCAGTGTTTATGTTGAAGCTCTCTGTGATTTGGTTCCCGAGCACCCTAAAAGCCTCTTCCTTTGCGGATGAGTTGCGTTTCATTTACGGTAGATTCTGTTTCCAGCAGTTTGTCATAAATAGTACAGTTGCATAGTAGTGGCTTTATTTCCCTGTGTATGGGCAATGTGTTACATTTATTTACGTTGCCTTTTGAACCAGTAAGACAAAAAACTACAAATAAGTTAAGGAGGTTCTTCGATATTCCAAACTCGGTTAGACAATTCATCAGCCTCTCCCTCTGCATGCAGTCGTATGTATTCGTAAAATTTATGCAGAGTACAGGAAGGTCTTCGTGATATTCCCACATCTTCACGGTGAGCTGTTGCTGTACATAGATGTCCACAGTTCATGGCCCTTTCTGAAACCACCTTGATATTCATCAATCACTTCTTCGGCAAACGGTTGGATTCTATCCAGCATACAGGTAGAAAGATCTCACAACAGTCGCTCAAAAGGGCGATTCCTCTGCAGTTTCTGCAGTCCATTTTGTCGCCTTACTTGTGCACGGGGCAGATGATCGTTATCTTCCCTTCTTCTGGGATCACCGCACTCCATAAACTCTCGTAGTTGAATTCTGTTGTGGAGTATCTCACCTCCAGCTTGAATGACTTCTGCCTGTATACTAAGTTCTCCTGGACGTTTGTTCTTCTTCAGCTTCATTGTCTGATTTTTTTTCTCCAGTGCAAGGGGCAGATAATCTAAATCTACAGTGTCGGGAAACTGGAAACGGAACAGATATTTAGGTTCATCATAGTTGAGGAATTCCCTAAATTCCTTTTTCTTTTTTCACCTCTCAGAAATTTTGAACTCTTGACTGCTGTAGAATTCCTTCTTAGAGAAGATAACACTACAGCACAACTTTCGAGCCTCTTTGTGCAAAAAACGTTATTGAGCTTCCTCTGTCATTCTGCTGAAGTTCATTCTCTCTGCTCTTCCGAGGAGTACGTCGGGAGTTTTCCATACTTCTTCGAACTGTGCCTTGTCTTATGCAAAATCTGTTCCTCGTAGCCTCCTCTCTATGGCTTCTCCTCTTTCGGCTGGTGCCTTAAGGCATTTATCTCCCAACGAAATCGTTTTGTCCCTGATCTGCTTCTTGATGATTGCATTTTCCATCTTGTTAACAGCATCCATGATTTCTTTCCATACTTCATCTGTGTTCTTTTCTGCATCCTCTTCCTGCAGAATTTCAAAGCAGTTGCTGAACTGGAAACGAAATTCGTCTTTCTTTGTACTGTCTTTGACCCTGTCGACGCAATAGTGAGCTACTATCTTAGAGGATTACGTATGGTTAAATTAGTCAAAAAGTGACATTTTTTAATTATTATCTCTTAATAATATTTGATCTGTCCTGAATAATTTGATGTGTCATTTGTCGATTAATTCCATTTGGAAGCGTACTTTTTATCATTTAAAAGTTAATAGTGCAAGTGAAAAAAAAAATCCGGTCTTTCTGAATTGACTTGCTATCTTTGGAACTATTCAATCTACAAAGCTGTGGTTTCCAGCTATTTACTCCTTGAATTCAAGTTAAGAGGTCGGATACACTGTGTAAACTGAAATGGCTGTATTGCACATGCGTCTTGTGGATTTACTTCGTGAGTGTAGTGTTTCATAGGTGTTGAACTGTAAACATAGTGGTTTGGTGTACTATTACACGTTCTTATACCTCTTTTCAACATGACGGAAAGAAAGACTTCTTTTAAGAAGCAACGTTTTCATGGAAATCAGCATACGACTGGATCTGAATCCAGGGCTGATCCTGAAACAGATTTTTCAGACACACGAAAAGGACACGCCTACTAGTGCTTCGAGGAGGAAACTTGGAAACCATGAGGATTTATTTATTGACAAAGGAGATCATGTAAATAGTTTAGGTTATGTTTTATTTGATTTGAGTGTGTTAGGACATTAATAGATGTTTTATCACGTAAAGTTTGTGGTGGGCAAATTAGCGTCTTTGAGGGCACGTCTGCAAGGGCTGTACTAGCTAACAAACTTGTTGTTCAGTGCAAAGTTTGCAGGTTCTCTGCCTCATTTAGGACTTCTCAGAAGTGCAAGAATGACTTGTTTGAGAGCAGTGCTAGATTCTTGTATGAAATGAGGTGCGTGGCTAAAGGATTGACTGCAGCTCATGTATTACGTGCGACGCTGAACTTGTCAAACCCACCAACCAGATCAAGTAAGTACACAGAAGTAATTGGTGAATGTGTCAAACTTGTTGCTTCTATGAAAGCCGCTCCTACAGAAGAGTAGAATTAAATAACACGACAGATTTATCTGTAGCAGTTGATGGTACATGGTAGAACAGAGGCCACACATTTAAAAATGCAGTTGCAACTGTCAAGTTTTAGACATTGAAGTGCTAAATAAATACTGCCATCAGTGTAAATTAGTTGACAATGAAACAAGTGAAAGTCACGAAACAAATTGTTCAAAGAATTATGAGGGAACTAGTGGGGGTATGGAGGCCGCTGCAGTTCAGAAGCTCACAGCAGAAAGAAGTGTGTGTTACACTGAGTACTTGGTGGAAAGCATATTTTGAAGACTGAATGTGTGGGCCATGTTCAAAAACCGATGGGAACACGTCTCCGAAAATTGAAGAAGAGAAAAGGAAAAGAGAAGTTATCGGATGGAAAGACCTTAAATGGTAAAGGAAGACTTACAGACAAAAACATTGATGAACTCCAGCAATATTATGCAATGGCAGTAAGGAACAACACACATGACCCACAAGGAGTGAAAAGAGCTGTGTGGGATACATTCTTCCACAAATCATCCACTGGTGATACACTCATACATGGTCATTGCCCACCTGGTGTTTTTCATGGTGCAAGTACCGCAAAGCTCAGGGAGCGGGTACAAAGGAACAATTTAGGAACAAAAACAGCATGCTATCTGCAATGATGGATGTAATTAAGCTAATATATAGAATGAGGCTCACCTGATCTTCTTTAAAAATGTCTCCATGGTCAAAAGGAAAACCCGAATGAGTCAATAATGTCATTTGGACTCGCATACAAAAAAATGTCTTTGTAGGCATGAAAACTGTATGCTTGGGTGTTTTTGATGCTGAGCCAACGTTTAATGATGGGAATAGGGGAAGAATTAGCGTACTAGATCATCTTGGTATCATCTTGGTATCACAAACCGCAAGCCTTCAGCGAATTGATTGACTAAGGATCGTGAAAACGCAGCGTGCAGCAGAGGAAATGTCTAAAGAAGCAAGAGGCAGGAAAGAAGGAAGCTTTTAGGTAGACAATTCAGGTAATGCTGACTTTTCTAGGAGCTGATATGCCACATATGTGAGTTAATATCAAATAAAATGTTTAAACTTGATATCCCAGAAATTTCGCTTTTAAAAATATTTGACTATTACAGATACATATGTCTTATTTTACACTATGTTATCTCTACACTGCACCCGATGAACCATCAAAACATCTCTACTTGTAACGGTTTTTTCGTAGAGTAGGAACATGGAGTGGAAGGCTATATAGAACTTCTACCGGAACCAGACGGCAGTAATAGGAGTCGAGGGGCATGGAAGGGAAACAGTTATTGAGGAGGGCGTGAGACAAGATAATAGCATTGACCCGATGTTATTCAATCTGCACACTGAACAAGCTTATGGCATTGTACTTCTGTCGGTGTCGGAAAAGGACTTGACAGAACAGCTGAATGGAATGAACAGTGTCGTGCGAAGAGGTTCTAAGATGAAGATCAACGAAGGTACAATGGAATGTAGGCAGGTAGTCCCAGCTAAGAGTAGCGGAAGAGTTGCCTGCCTTCAGGCGTTAGACCAGCCGAAATGCACCATTGAGCTGAATGGGTGTCGAAGTCTCAGATAGCTACATTTTTAGCGTGTTCAAAAAATGTGTGTTGGTGGATGAAACGCACGCTAAATCACGCAGGACTAACAGGTATTTAGGATTGTGGGAAGAGCCAAGGGAGTTGAGGTCGGATTCATTTCACAATAGTAACTTATTATAACTTAGTTCACAACTACACTTTTGAAAGGATTAAATTTGCTTCACGGCTGAAGGCCTCCAAACAGATGCTTTAGAATAAGTTTAATTTTGAAATACATGACACACAGTTAAATTTAAGAATAAGATAAATCGTATACATATATGAGATCAGCATGCGGAGCGGCTGAAGGCTGCCGAATTAAATCTTCAAAATTCCAAATATAGTATGATGATTACAGAGGCAGAAGGCCACAATGTTGTAAGATGCTAACAGGGCTGATGGCCCACAAGATGCACAGGAAGAGATAAACAAACGCCATAACATGCCTGAAGACCACAAAGTTAAAATCTGTAAATTAAGGAACTATATACTGCAACAATCGGTAAAACAATACATTAAGTTTAAAAATTTTCTTTTTGCAACACCAACGGCGTAAGGCCCACAATAACTTGTGAAATCTTTCCGAGAAAATTACAATAACCTTTCAAGAGCAGAATGTTTCCAGGGCTGAAGGCTCACAGCTAACCTTCTCAAATTTAAAATATAAAATACAGTTAAATTACAACAACATTAACACTGCCAAAAGGATAATTAAGAGAACGGCCCTCAGTAATCTGCAGTGGATCGGTCCGCCCTCGTTCACTTAGGCGAGACAGGTGGTGAGTCCAAGTACACTTAATTCGTGCGAACCCAACCAAGGGAAAGTTACGGACCGACCTACCAACCGCTTGTTTGCCACGACAGAGTACACGAGAATTAAAAGGCAAAAAAAAAAAAAAAAAAATTACAAATATCACTATGCTCAAACAAACGAGTATGTGAACTGAGCTGCCAAAAGTATACACCCGGTTGGACAGCAACAACAGCTGAGGAAAACACACTGCCTAAAATCTACGTTAGCGGCCCGGGCAGGTAACCAGAACACTAACGGCCACAAGGCAGAAAACTGGTTCACTTAACTACGAAACAAGATAATACGGTTAACTTCACCCAAAATGAACACTGTCTGAATTTACGTTAGCGGTCAGGGCAGGTAACCAGAACACTAACGGTCACAAGGCAGACAATTCCGCTGGTGCACTTGACTATGGATAAATTTGATCAGTTCCACCTGACGGCGGCTATTTCGAACACTTCACTCGTTGTTGCTCACAGGAAAACCTCCACGACAGCAATGGCGGAACTAACAACGTAGCGCTGAAAACCACTCAACCTTCACGTTTTCAGCCGGCGAGCGACGATGCTCGTACCGATCGGACACCTCCAGACTCCAACACTGCGCAGAGACCGCCAGCGGCCCAGTCGACTACGCCGCACGGAGATGTCCTCGGACCTACCGACAGACCAACAATCCACTATAAGTCAGGCCTGGCTTAAGTGGTGCGTGACGGCAACGGTCGGGCGGGCGATGTCCTCTACTGCTGCAAGCCGGCGACTGGCTGGCCCGGGCTGCGCTTCAGACGCGTTGCAACTGACTGCCAGGGCAGGCAACTTTATGCCAAATTTCAAACTTACACGTGGAAATAGGAGACAATTACGGGGTTTATAGAAAGTAATACGGTTTTTTTCCGCAGTGTGTGTTTGCACCTGTAACTTAAGATCTTTGGAGAACTGCAGATATGGACTAGGTACAAAGTGCTGCTCCTGCCACTTTAATGGTTACATTGTAAGACGAGGATATACCACACTCTAGCAGAAATTTTAAGAAGGAGTAACCGTTGCAGTTGTGGAATACGTAGTTAAATAGATTTTGTAGGTATATTTTGACATTATTATTTGACAGTCTGGGCGTAGTACGTGTATAACAAATGTATGAATAATGTTTTATGTGGAATTAGCGACAGTCACTACGTATATTGTACGTATAATTTGTTTTCTTTTGATACAGTTAACTGATGGATGGCGTCAAATTGACCTAAGCTGTTAGTAAAAAATAAAATAGTTATAAAAACTAAGTATTGGGTAACTCAGTTCTTAACAATTTTACCCTAGGCAGTTAAAGAGTTTGGTACGTCATGTTTTTCTCTATTTTTACCATTCGTGATATAAATAACAGAAAGAGGTGACGCAGTTGAGAATTTGACTTCGCTTTCTATCTTCCGAACTTGAGGTTCTTCTCTGGGACTTCATATTACTGAGGATATTAAATACTAATCTACTTTTTTAATTTCAAGTTGTGTCCCACCTTTAATTCCTCTGCATCTAAATATTAGATATTTTCATACCTATAGTCAATATTCTGATGAACAGAGGATTCGGACATGATTATTCCTACCAGTTTTTCATCCTTGGTTCCTAATTTATAGCACTGTGTTTCTAAATGCGTGTTCACTTCCGGAGATTTGAAGAGCATTTGGCATTTACAAAAGATGAAGTGTTAAGTAATATACTTGTGGTGTGCTTCTTATTGAAGTGGAAGAAGTTTACAGAATTCTTGCTGTTCACAGGAATTTTACCATTGGAGAAATTAGACACGATACGTAGTGTATTTTCATCACCTTTTAACCACTCTCAGTTGACGGTAGTGGGTGACAATAGTTTTCCTTTTTCGTTCTGATACGTAGAGTCGAGCAGATCGCCTTTTCAGTAACAATGCATGATCCTCCTGTGCAGCACCTAGATATTTTATAATACTAAATGCATGTTAATGTTATATATCAAATTATATAAAAGTTTTCATCCAGGTTTTTAAATATGAGGGTGGCCATTTGAGACGTTTAACACATGTCATCTCAAAACTATAATTGTGATAATATCAGAAAACAAAAATCATTTAATAATTGTAGCAATTACGGTCGTTTCCAAATGAGGTGAATGTTTCACTTCAAAATATTTAAATGATTGTCACATACACCAGCTCTATTGACGGACACCGCTTTTCAAACCTGAGCTGTAGGTTTTGTGGAAACTGTGCTGTCAAATGTGTACGGAGAGAATAATATGAGTTGAGGTAACGACTTGATTTGAAAACCTGAAATATGCTAATATAATAATTATTATTATACATTTTTGCTCTTAAGTGCATGAACTTGAATGTTACATGATTACTCAATTTTACCCTTTCTCCGTGTTTTCTTCTTCTTCTTTTCTTCCCAAAACCTCTTCATTCTTTGCCTGTGTTCGTGTTTGCCTTTGTTCTGTCCATATTTGCCCTGGTCTCTTCCTCTCTTTTACTTCAGATTTAGTGTTCATAGTTTTGTTTCTGAATTTCGTTCATCTATCATTTCTCTATTGATTCCTGAGTGTTTTAGGTTTGTTTCTGTTTCATGAAACCAGTTGGATTTTCTGATTCAGCTGTTGACCATATCAAAAATCCTCTTTGTGAGTTTGTTGTTGTTCATTCTGTATATGTGCCCAAAGAATGTTAATCAACGTTTGCTGTTTGTGTCTGTGAGTCTATGATCGTATAGTGTAACAGTTGTGTTACTAAATGTGACACTTCTGTCACTCAATGTAACTGGGTTTTCTCTTTTGATGCTGTCAATTGTCAGGATGAGCATTCTAAAGCATTCTGTCAGGGTGAAAATATTAAATAAATTAACTTTTCTCTCTTAACAACATGTGGGCAGGGTGGGTTCTTCCTTGGCTCGGGTATGAGGTCGAATGAAACACCATTTTTACATAAGATAACTTTTATTGAAGATTTGTACAACTGTATCTTACGGGATGTTCTGGTTCGGAGAGCGGCAGCTGTGTCGTTTGTGAAGTCTTCTGCTGCGGCAGCGGCAGTGGCGGCGGCGGCGGCGGCGGCGGCGGCGTCTGATTACGCGTAGCGGTGTGTATCTCGTGTCGCCGTCTCGCCCAGTTGACTGGAGACGCGCAGCGCGAGGTGGCCCGTTTAATTATTGCGAGCGAAGTCGTGCATCGGATGGTGATACCTTGGATGTGGCGTCCCAGTATTTCTCTTCTCTAAGCGGCCGCGTGTGTTGTGCGTCGACCAGCGGAGCGGCGCGGCGGGGCAAGGCCAGTGTCCCGAACTCGAACCATGGACCTCCGCTTGCCAGTCTTCGGCTGTCAGGTCTTCATCCCAGCTCACGGGTGACTGCTGAGGTGAGGCCGTCTCCTTCCCGTCCTCACGAGTCACCCGGGTACGTAAAAATCAGACTTCAAATACATTTTAACTTCTGTCTTCTGGCGCCGCGGCTGCTGCTTGCTTATTCCATTACAGCGGCGGACTTGGTGCGTCTGTGCATGATGCAGTCTCTTCTTGCATGACGGTCTTCAGCACCAAAACTGACTGAAAACTACTGCTACTCTTCTTTTCTTCCTTCATCTCTCATCTTCGTCTCCGTCCTCGTCTCCGTCTTCGTCTTCGTCCCCATCTTCATCTGTCGGGCCCACCGCGTCTCGCGTATTTATTCACTTCAGTTCACTGGAGGTGAACGACTTCACGGCCATTGCCTCTTCTGTCACGTTGAAAAGCTTCTCGAAGAATCTTCTTGACCTCGGTCATTGGCTCTTGGAATGTAGGCGGGGGCCTTTGCTCACATGCGACAACTGAGAAACACGTGAGCCGGTCGGGCGATGCCCTGACGGCTGAATCGACAGCGCCCGCTTATGTGGAACTTGCTGACTTCACGGTCATTGTCTCTTCTGCTCTGCTGTTGTGCCCGCTGTGTGCCAGTATGTAACTCTCCAAACTAAACCAAGTTTTCCATTTATATTCTAATTTCTAGTTCACTTTGATTTCACTAATTTATTTACTTAAGTACCACTCAACAATAGTTGTTTGGTTGGTCTCTTCATCCATATGCCATCTGTACCTATTGCTCCAAAAAATTTTCGAAGGGCTTTATGTTATATCTTTTCTGTCTCTGTGATGCCTGATGCCCCGATTGTGGTCGTTTCTGATGACTAGAGGGCTTCTGGAAGTACAACTGTATTGTAGTGACAAGAGTTTCACCTCTCTTGAGATACTTCTTTTTTGTAGTGCGCCCATGTGAGTTTGTATGATATCTGAAGTTTCTTTTGTTCATTCTGCATTGGATGCCTTGTTTGATCCTGCTATTTGTATGCATTCTCCAAGATGCTTGAATTTTTCCACCCTGTTAGACAAAACGTATTTTATGTGCATGACTTCAGCATTGCCGCTCTTTCTTTCCATGTATTGCGTTTTATCGTATGATATCTGTAACTCCGTTTTAGCAGAGACTTCACGTAAACATTCCACAGCTTCTTGTGCTTCTTCTCTGTTGTTGCTGACTATTGCCAATTCATCTGCAAATGCTAGGTTTTTTATGATTTTCTTGTTTAGCACGTGTTCTCCCTACCTTACTTCCGTTTACTTTTTTTCCCACAGCTTTATTATTTTGTCCAGAACTATGTTGAATAAAAGTGGTGAGAAACCACCTGCTTGTCTGAGCCCAGTATGTATTTCAGATGGCTCTGAGATTTGTCCCAACAATTTTATTTTGGACATGGTGTCTGTGAGCGTGTTTTCTATCACTGCCCTTGTTTTTCTGTTTATTCCATACTCTTATAGCATGTCAACGAGAGTCTGCCTGTCAGTGGAGTCATAGGCATTCTTAACTGCAAAGTTGTTCGCCTGTCTGACCTTCAAGAGTGTTAGCACGTTAAAAATTTGATCAATACAGGATCTTTCTTTCTGAACCCTGGCTCGTATTCATCTATCTTTGTATCCACTTGTGGTTCCAATCTGTTCAGTAACACCTTGGACAGAATTTAGTAAGTGACTGGTAATAATGAGATCCCTCTGTGATTATTAGTGTCTGTTCTGTCTCCCTTTTTATGAAATGGGTGAATCAGTGCGCATTTCCATTCCCGTGGAATTTTCTCTGTACTCTGTACTTCCGAGAGAACTTTATGAATTTGATTTGTAATATTTTGGTCTGTGAGTTTCCAGATCTCGGCGATAACGTCATCTTCCCCTGGGGCTCTGTTGTTCTTTTGTCGTTTTATAACCTCCTCTGCCTTTGTGATTGTATGGGACTTTGAGTCTGAGTTTCGTAGTGTTTTCGTTAAGTCTGATTTTTCTTTGGGCTTCTCGCACTTGAGGAGTTTATCAAATTAACCTTTAAGAATAATGCAATTTTCTTTAGTGTTTGTATCTAGAACCCACTTGTTCTTCAGAAGCAGATATTTGGACGCTGATAATCCATTATATTTTCCCTGAATATTCTGGAGACGTTTCTCCTATTATTTTTCTTGAAGTGTTCCTCGATTTCGTTTAGTATATTTTTGTCGCATGCCCTTTTCACTGATCTAATTTCTTTCGAGGATTGTGTTTGGGTGGAAATCCTGCCATGTTTCTGTTGTTCTGATACTGCTAAACTTCTTCCATACATTAACTCTTCGTTCAACTGCCTGCTCACTAGTTGCATTCCACCATCTACAGGGTGTTTCAAAAATGACCGGTATATTTGAAACAGCAATAAAAACTAAACGAGCAGCGATAGAAATACACCGTTTGTTGCAATATGCTTGAGACAACAGTACATTTTCAGGCGGACAAACTTTCGAAATTACA
This sequence comes from Schistocerca piceifrons, assembly GCF_021461385.2. Taxonomy (NCBI): domain Eukaryota; kingdom Metazoa; phylum Arthropoda; class Insecta; order Orthoptera; family Acrididae; genus Schistocerca; species Schistocerca piceifrons. The sequence goes on along the minus strand of NC_060141.1, from coordinate 356,630,452 downwards.
GTAGTTACAATTTTCAACAACAGATGGCGCTGCAAGTGATGTGAAAGATATAGAAGACAACGCAGTCTGTGGGTGCGTCATTCTGTACGTTGTCTTTCTGCTGTAAGCGTGTGCTGTTCACAACGTGCAAGTGTGCTGTAGACAACATGGTTTATTCCTTAGAACAGAGGATTTTTCTGGTGTTGGAATTCCACCGCCTAGAACACAGTGTTGTTGCAACAAGACGAAGTTTTCAACGGAGGTTTAATGTAACCAAAGGACCGAAAAGCGATACAATAAAGGATCTGTTTGAAAAATTTCAACGGACTGGGAACGTGACGGATGAACGTGCTGGAAAGGTAGGGCGACCGCGTACGGCAACCACAGAGGGCAACGCGCAGCTAGTGCAGCAGGTGATCCAACAGCGGCCTCGGGTTTCCGTTTGCCGTGTTGCAGCTGCGGCCAAATGACGCCAACGTCCACGTATCGTCTCATGCGCCAGAGTTTACACCTCTATCCATACAAAATTCAAACGCGGCAACCCCTCAGCGCCGCTACCATTGCTGCACGAGAGTCATTCGCTAACGATATAGTGAACAGGATTGATGACGGCGATATGCATGTGGGCAGCATTTGGTTTACTGACGAAGCTTATTTTTACCTGGACGGCTTCGTCAATAAATAGAACTGGCGCATATGGGGAACCGAAAAGCCCCATGTTGCAGTCCCATCGTCCCTGCATCCTCAAAAGGTACTGGTCTGGGCCGCCATTTCTTCCAAAGGAATCATTGGCCCATTTTTCAGATCCGAAACGATTACTGCATCACGCTATCTGGACATTCTTCGTGAATTTGTGGCGGTACAAACTGCCTTAGACGACACTGTGAACACCTCGTGGTTTATGCAAGATGGTGCCCGGCCACATCGCACGGCCGACGTCTTTAATTTCCTGAATGAATATTTCGATGATCGTGTGATTGCTTTGGGCTATCCGAAACATACAGGAGGCGGCGTGGATTGGCATCCCTATTCGCCAGACATGAACCCTTGTGACTTCTTTCTGTGGGGACACTTGAAAGACCAGATGTACTGCCAGAATCCAGAAACAATTGAACAGCTGAAGCAGTACATCTCATCTGCATGTGAAGCCATTCCGCCAGACACGTTGTCAAAGGTTTCGGGTAATTTCATTCAGAGACTACGCCATATTATTGCTACGCATGGTGGATATGTGGAAAATATCGTACTATAGAGTTTCCCAGACCGCAGCGCCATCTGTTGTTGAAAATTGTAACTACTGTAATTTCGAAAGTTTGTCTGCCTGAAAATGTACTGTTGTCCCAAGCATATTGCAACAAACGGTGTATTTCTATCGCTGCTCGTTTAGTTTTTATTGCCGTTTCAAATATACTGGTCATTTTTGAAACACCCTGTATGTTTGCGTTTCCTAGGAGGCTGACCCCAACGCATTACATTCTGGATTGTCTTCGCCAGGTCTGTCCAATTCGCTGTTGTATTCTGATTAATTTGTTCAATAATTTTGTCTTTGTTTACCTTTATGTATTCTGGATCTGATCTTATAATTTTGTTCTGTGTTGTCTTTCTATTCCTTGAAACTGGCAAGTGATGGTCGGACTCTAAGAATTCTCTGCGAGTTCTCACGTTTAGAATTTCACTTGTATTTTTAATTGTTATTGTTACGTGGTGTATTTGGAATTCTCTCCATATGTTTTTGGGCGTTGTGAGTTTTCGTCTTGCTTTCTGAAATTACGTCGACATAACTTTTAAGTTATTCTTGTTTTTGCGTTTGTTTGCTGTATGTGAGCCTGTGGCTGCTGTTAAATTTTGACCTGTCTTTCTGGTATTTTGTTTTTCATTTCGTCCTTGTCTTCCCTAAAGTCTTCGATTTCTTGTGTCTCTTCCTGTTGTGATCATTTGTTGGTGCAGGTGCGTTGATGATTGTGTATCTTTTGTTTCCTGATTTACAGGTTATTGTGGAGATTCTTTCTGATACTAAACTGAAATCTATGATGCTGTCTATGACATATTTGTGTACTGAAAATCCTGTGCCAAATATAGTTGGTGTTCCCCGCCTTACTGCAGGTCTTTCTTTGTATATCCTGTAGTTTTCCATGTTGAAATGGTTCTCGTCAGTAATACGTGTCTCTTGTATTGTGAGGATTTTGATGTGAAATATTTCTAGTACATCAGTAAGCTGTTTAAGTTTGCCTATCTTAACCAGTGTATTGGTATTGAGTGTGCCAATAAAATGTTTTCGTAGAGGTTTAGAGAAGCTCCGACTTTTCCCTATTTCATGATGTTCCTGACCTCCCAGAATCCGATGACCAGTAAAATCCAGTAAATTCACTGGAGTCTTGGTTGTCTTCCCTGTTGTTCCATCATGATTTTTTCAAGTTGAAGGCGGTTGTGGTGACCTCTGTTGGAGGCTAAAATTTTTAAAAACTTGATTGTTGTGATCAAGACGTATTTGTAGCAGCCACACCAACTTGATGAACAGACGCTGACCACTAACCGCTGGACACCAGAACAGACACTAATGAGTTTAGGCCTGTGTTAGTATTTGGTCCGCCCTATGAATCCCCAGTACCACCAATATCTGGGAGGCTTTCCCCTATCCGCCACCTGGGGTGACGTCCGATTGGGGCTCTAACAAACCCACGCGGGCTTCTAATATAATGATATAATTTAAAATGTTTTGAAACATTGTTCATAAAAACAGCAAAAGTTAAAAAGCACTATTAAAATTTTTTAAGTAGGTGATCTTCACGCCTTCTCAGCGTGGTTCCTGCTACGAGTCACCGTCTCCAACTGTAATCATGGAGCAACTGGTCAGGGGATGATCTAACAGAAATCGAAACCGCTCACTTTTTCAAATTAAAATAAATTATTTTATGCGCTTATGACTGTCTTAATTAAATCATTTCCAGAGAAAGGATGTGTAGGTTCGTCTTACAGCCAGGATTTTTCTACAGGAAATTAAGAAGAATGTTTAAGTAGTGGAACAATTCGAATTACTAATTAGGAATAAAGTATGTAAAGTAAGAAAAACAACTTCTGGTAGTTATCGTGGTAGGGTATATACACTCCTGGAAATTGAAATAAGAACACCGTGAATTCATTGTCCCAGGAAGGGGAAACTTTATTGACACATTCCTGGGGTCAGATACATCACATGATCACACTGACAGAACCACAGGCACATAGACACAGGCAACAGAGCATGCACAATGTCGGCACTAGTACAGTGTATATCCACCTTTCGCAGCAATGCAGGCTGCTATTCTCCCATGGAGACGATCGTAGAGATGCTGGATGTAGTCCTGTGGAACGGCTTGCCATGCCATTTCCACCTGGCGCCTCTGTTGGACCAGCATTCGTGCTGGACGTGCAGACCGCGTGAGACGACGCTTCATCCAGTCCCAAACATGCTCAATGGGGGACAGATCCGGAGATCTTGCTGGCCAGGGGAGTTGACTTAGACCTTCTAGAGCACGTTGGGTGGCACGGGATACATGCGGACGTGCATTGTCCTGTTGGAACAGCAAGTTCCCTTGCCGGTCTAGGAATGGTAGAACGATGGGTTCGATGACGGTTTGGATGTACCGTGCACTATTCAGTGTCCCCTCGACGATCACCAGTGGTGTACGGCCAGTGTAGGAGATCGCTCCCCACACCATGATGCCGGGTGTTGGCCCTGTGTGCCTCGGTCGTATGCAGTCCTGATTGTGGCGCTCACCTGCACGGCGCCAAACACGCATACGACCATCATTGGCACCAAGGCAGAAGCGACTCTCATCGCTGAAGACGACACGTCTCCATTCGTCCCTCCATTCACGCCTGTCGCGACACCACTGAAGGCGGGCTGCACGATGTTGGGGCGTGAGCGGAAGACGGCCTAACGGTGTGCGGGACCGTAGCCCAGCTTCATGGAGACGGTTGCGAATGGTCCTCGCCGATACCCCAGGAGCAACAGTGTCCCTAATTTGCTGGGAAGTGGCGGTGCGGTCCCCTACGGCACTGCGTAGGATCCTACGGTCTTGGCGTGCATCCGTGCGTCGCTGCGGTCCGGTCCCAGGTCGACGGGCACGTGCACCTTCCACCAACCACTGGCGACAACATCGATGTACTGTGGAGACCTCACGCCCCACGTGTTGAGCAATTCGGCGGTACGTCCACCCGGCCTCCCGCATGCCCACTATACGCCCTCGCTCAAAGTCCGTCAACTGCACATACGGTTCACGTCCACGCTGTCACGGCATGCTGCCAGTGTTAAAGACTGCGATGGAGCTCCGTATGCCACGGCAAACTGGCTGACACTGACGGCGGCGGTGCACAAATGCTGCGCAGCTAGCGCCATTCGACGGCCAACACCGCGGTTCCTGGTGTGTCCGCTGTGCCGTGCGTGTGATCATTGCTTGTACAGCCCTCTCGCAGTGTCCGGAGCAAGTATGGTGGGTCTGACACACCGGTGTCAATGTGTTCTTTTTTCCATTTACAGGAGTGTAAGTTAGCAGATAAATAGCTGCTGTTGTGCTGATTCCTTATTATGACAACAAGTAGGGGTCGATATCGGAGCACGAATATGAAATTAAAATCTCTATAACATTGTCTCGGAAGAGTACTACATATCAAACATGTGATAGGTGCACCGAATGCTGTAAGATGGCGTCACGTGTCTATGGTAAACGAACCTGCAGGGATCTCTCGTTTGGAATCAGAAATCGGCCATATGTGTACCCTGAAGCAACAAACCTACAACGTAACGGGAAAGGAAGCCCTACACAAACCTCTAATTTCGCAATACACTGCCTGCAACGAATTTTATTGCCGTCATACTGTTTTTTCATGTTCGGTGTACAGTAAGTAATTACATTAAGTTTTGTAAACAGGAAACTAGTACAGTTTGTTTTCTTTCTGGTAGAAGTGGAATTTAAACGGACTCTATGCATATGCATCGCTGGAAGTTATTTGATGGTAACAAAAAGCGTTAGCACAGGACACTTAATTACTTCCGCAGCGCACACGATATATCAGCGACATCTACACTGCTATGTAGTTCTGCAGTTTAAAATGTTTAAGTATTCAGTCACACAACGTTAAAATTCCAGTTAACTGACCAGTCACATTTCGTTATTGCTACAACCGTAAAAATTAAACTGAACGAAATATAGAGTGCCTCAATCGCAAGACGATGTATTATCAGCACGTTAATACAAAGCTACGTCTTTCCATTGGTTCATACGCTGCAGTGATTCAGACTTTGGGCACCTATTCGGATGAACAGGGATTCTCATCCCAGCGTTTAGCCATTTCTAGCTTTAAGATTTCTGTCTAATTTCCTTAATCACTTCAGACGAATATGAAAATGGCTACTGTGAATGTCTCAAAGTTTATTTCCCTCCTGAAGTCCAAACAGCGGAGCTCGTGTTATATCTCTAATTAACACGTCGTCTACAGGACGCTACACTTTTAACATCCTCCCTTCGTTGACAAGCTTTACTAGTTGACTTTGAGAAACAGTTCTCCCGATATGTTGTGTTTAAGATAGTAAAGACAAACGATAAGTTATTCGCCACGTAAAGTACCACTAACGAAATTCATGTACGGAATGTGTTGCACGGTTGCAGTAACACTTCCAGCATGGAAGTAACACAGTGACTAACAGAACTGTACAAAGGGTAATAAAAGTTAACGTTTTAACTGCAATGTCTATATTCGTCACGTACTTGCATACGCTCTGTGTTACTAGTTACCACATTCATATTGCTCGTAAATGGCAGAAGCAGCCTTATTAGTTGTATTTCGTTCCATTCGGCAGAATTTCAGTGTAGGGGCACGTTGCCGGCCGGAGTGGCAGTGCGGTTCTAGGCGCTACAGTCTGGCACCGCGTAACCGTTACGGTCGCAGGTTCGAATCCTGCCTCGGGCATGAATGTGTGTGATGTCCTTAGGTTAGTTAGGCTTAAGTAGTTCTAAGTTCTAGGGGACTGATGACCACAGCAGTTAAGTCCCATAGTGCTCAGAGCCAATTTAGAGGCACGTTACGAAAGGGTCTAAGTTCAAATGCAGTTTTTGAAACAAGACAGGAGAAATATTACATATAAATAGTAACAGTGGGAATGAATTTCATTTTCCTTCATTGTCGGGTAATACTCTAGCTGTTGTCGATCCAGGACTTACAGCATCTCAGGACTGAGAAAATAAGTTTTCATGTTTCAGGTTTCCGCCATATAGGAGTGAAACTGATGACGAAGAGGATGATGATAATGACGACAGACAGAGTCCTGCTCCGGACTGTGGTCTGTTTCCTGTGGCAGGGAACCAACAGAGGTGGCCAGCACGGCACAGCCTGGATTGACGAGAAGCGTGACTTACCGGATGCAAGCTCCCTGCTGGCACCAATTCAGCTGCAAAAGAGTTACTAACACACTGGAAATGCATCAAAAGTATACCTTGTCAGCTCATGATTCCAAGCAAATGGCATTAATGCACTGTCCAGTCATATCAATGTGATCACCTGCCAAATGCCTGAATTACCACCTTTTTCGGCGCGGACCGCCCTGAGACTGCAGGAAAAGTCAGTGAGGTCCTGCAACGAACCGACAGAGATGTAGAGCCATACAGGCTCTAGTGGCGTAGCCAGCTGCGCTAGATTTCTTGACTGGGGATCCATTGCGCGAACAGGTCAATTGGAGAGGTCCCGTGCGAGATGTTCGACACGTTGCATTGTCCTGCTGGTAGATGCCAGCGTGCCGAGGAAAGACAATCTGCATGTCGGGGTGGATATGGTTCCTCAGAATAGGTTAATACATATGTTGATCAACCGTGCTTTCCAGAATGACGAGATGACCCAGAGAATGCCACTGAAACATTCCCCAGACCATAACACTCTCTCCTTCGATCTGGACACTTTCGATGACTGTTGTAGGGTGTTTGCTTCCAGACGTTTAAATCCGATGGAGCATAAAACGGGATTCATCTGAAAAGGCCACCTGTTGTCAATCAGTGGATGTCCATTTGCGGTATTGGCGTCCAAATACCAGCATTCGTCGCCGATGAACAGCAGCCAGAATCGGTGCATGAACGAGGTGCCTGTTGTGAAAGCTCATCTGTAGCAACGTTCTCTGATCGGACGTTAAGACGTTGGTTCATCTCGACGGCCAGTTGTTCAAGAGCTGAAAGTCCAACCACACTTAAACGTCTCCGCAGCCGTCGGTCACCCCTGTCATCTACGTCTTGTGGTGCGCCACAGTTGCCTCGACGCTGTTTTTGTATAGCGCCATTTTACAATTTACATCTTATGCTTTAACCAAGACGGGACGAGAAACTTACCTTTCGCAAATGCTCCAACCATTGGCCCAAAAACCAATGATCATACCTTTTCGGATGTCAGGTAAATCGTTACGTTACTGCATTAAGACAACGCCTGCACTGTTTTTTGCGTCCCCCTGGCAAGCCTTCACTGCTTGTGCTGTCACTTGCTGCCTGTGAGCGTTTATTCCGCATTGACATCGAATTAGGCGGTGGTTCCATTAATGTGACTCGACCACGTAGTACAGAAATCATGAGAGACCACTCTGCCATTCGCAAGTTTCGCTTTAAGAGAAGCTAACTTGCTTTTGAATCTGAAGAATGTATATCTCATTATAATTAGGGAAAACCACTTTCCTTTTATTTTTACCAAAACTAGAACGTAGCCTATTTGTTTACCGGCTAATTAATAGTCACACAAAACTTAATTGTTCAAAAGACAATATAAAGCTTTGCCACAATACCTTCTTAATTCAGAATAGTAATCCAACAGCTAAGACTTTACCCTTGACTACCACTGGGACCAATGTGTCCCACAATAGACTTCCAGAGAACCAGTGGTAATTTTCTGTTTGTTATTGCTACGTATCAGTGATCCACTGGTAAAAGGAAGTCTGCTAATGGTTTGCAGAGTTCTTATAATTATAGCTTGCACTAGAAGGTTGTGCTGTTTCTAACATTCATTGTTAATTATCTGTTTGACATTTCCGAATAGAAACAGTATGCATCTGTAGACAGTCAACTCAATGAACAGGCTTGTAAAGTAGGCTTCAGATACAACTTACGTGACAATTTCTCGTCAGTGAATTCCACGAAATACTAACGTCTGTTGCGTCGTAGACGCTGCCATATTGAAAACCTGTAATATATAGAAACCTAGAGAGACTCTCTGTCCACTAATGTGTGTCTGTTTCCCATATGTTTTGTGGGTTTTGCGCAGTCATCTTGTGAAATCTGAGGTACCTATGAATAACCCTTTAGCTGGAGTCAGAAGACAAAAAGATGGGAATTTTTTTCATATTATTATTTTTGACTACAGTAATAAATTAAGTAATAATACATTAATGCCGATCTCTGAAAAAAAAAATAGAACCGTACTAGTTTCTTGCTTACAAAGCTTAATGTAATTGCTGACTGTACACCGAACATGAAAACACAATGTGACGCCAATAAAATTCGTTGCAGTGGATTGCGAAATTAGAGGTTTGTATAAGGCTTGCTTTCCAGTTACGTTAATGTCGATCTCTGTAAAAAAAGGTAACCCGTGGGTTAAATCGGTAACTCTACTTGTCACGAATCCGAGCACATCCCATACCGGGAATTAGCAGTCACTTCCATGTGACAAGTGTATATACTATCTACAGCATGCCTGAGCGTAGACGTCCTTATCGATAAAACACTCCCGTGAAGGAAGCCGAGCTTATGTATTGCACACAGCAGACATGTTGGGGACCATGTTTTTGCTCGCCCCTGATATGAAACCACCATGCTAACAGCACGACTTCACGGGTTGTCGCCCAGGTACTTAGGGACCACCGTTCCCAAAAGACCACTGTCTCGCCTACGCCGTGCGTGCCACTACCTGTATGAGGCTCCAGTTCCATGCAGCTTCCCCGTGTTCTCCGGCGACGAAAGAGTGTCGCTTGAAAGAGAGAGAGAGAGAGAGAATCTGACCCAAAACAACGAATGCTGAAGCAGCGTCGAAGCACAGGCAAGAACTAAACTTCTTTTTCTAGTTATTGACGTTTGTTTATACCAAGTATGAAACTTTATTGAGTGTGAAAAATAGATTAGTTACAGTGACAGTGATTTGGCAGGTCATACAGGTCTTTGCGTGGCCATTCTGCTTGGCGATGCGGCACACAATTACGCCTATTGGTGGATAAACTTCATTCACGGGAGGTAAACCGCAATTGGAAAATTTTCAGCAGGCTTAGCTATGCTGCAATGTGGTTTCATCCCATTCACGTTTATTTGACGCAAGCATAGCTTTTTCTGACTCGTAATCGATTAGGCGTGTGCAAATGCCCCTAAGTGTCTCCCAGCAAGCAGGACCTTGCTATTTTATCTTTTTTAAGAGGACTCCTTATTACTGTTCCTGCAGTCACGAAGTTAATATTTCCTGTTTACATATGCAGCATGGAGTACATTATTTGAGATTTGTTTTCAACACGATCCGCTGTGATTACTCCCATTTCGAACAAAATTTGAATCAAATTTATAATTTAACTTACTACAAATCGTATCGGGGAATAACGGGATGAGATACTTCTGGGAGTCTAAATACATTACACAACAGAGCTTGTTCCCCTTCATTCAGCACTATAATATATAATGGTGAAACACCAAACGGTGCCAAGTGATCGACCGAATTTGCAGGGAGTTCAACAGATGCGCATAATTATAGACCCGAATCGATGAAGGCAGTCTCTTTTACAATTAATTTTTGTGCTCACACATCATGACGTTTCTGCAGAACGAAAATCACTTCTATCACAATCAACATATATTCTAGCGAAACTTATCGCGCACTAATCGTTCTTCAAATCCAGTGCGCCATAGACAAAGGTGCCCAGGTTAATGCCGTGTTTATTGACTTTCGAAGAGCATTCGAAAAAGTTAAGGACAGTATCCAGCCAGAGTTCAACGCATAGTTCCTAGAGGGACCAAGCAAATGAATGCAAAGCTGTTGGAACCTTGCCCGTTGCATCACCATAAGACTAGTATAACGCTGAAATGTGATCAACGACCGTTGCATGATGCGGCCGTTGACTTTGAGCGTAAATGGTTCAAATGGTTCTGAGCCCTATGGGACTTAACATCTGAGGTCATCAGTCCCCTAGACTTAGAACTACTTAAACCTAAGGCCATCATACACATCCATGCCCGAGGCACGATTCGAACCTGCGACAGTAGCAGTCGCGCGGTTCCGAACTGAAGTGCTTAGAACCGCTCGGCCACCGCGGCCGGCTGTGAGCGTAAATAAACGAAACGTCCTGCATTAGGTTAGATTACGCCGTAGGCGATAAATCACTGTAAGATACTTAGAAACGACCTAACGTGAGATGACAACGTGAAATTGGTTGTACAAAATGAAGAAGCAATGTTGAGAGCCATTCGAAATACTTGGGGAAATAGAACTGATTTACGAAGTAAGTGGCTTACAAGACGGTCCATTAAACTCAGAGACTGCAGCACCATAAACTCTATTTCTTTCAATATTTCGGCCGTATACCTTACAGTCATCTTAAGAGTGAACACTACACACTGAAGCTACACTAGTTGGTCCGTCCTTTTAAACACACGGACCGAACACTTTAATGTGTGAGCAACGACACAAAAGCGCCGAGTCTGTGGCTACGTGGGTGGATTTATGAGAGTTGTTCGTACTGTAAGGTCTGATCGGTCTCGAATATGGAAACAACAGTGAAAATTCGATACAGCTTGTCACAGATGTGTTGGACAGTGTCTGTAGTATTCCCGTTGATCGTGTCATGTCGCTCATTTCAGTTCTGAGAGCAGGATGAGCACGTAAAAATGCCTAGAAAATAGTGTCTCCAGTCAAGTATGAGGGCCGGATGCGAGATTTCGCCTGAAATCATGCAGCCCACAAAACATAAATGCCTTGAGTTTCCTTGAAGATGCTCCTGTAGCGTTTTCAATGGGAAGTGTTTGATCACCCACAATACAGCTCCTAACTGGGTCCCCCTGAGTTTGACGGCCGGTGTGGCAGAGCGGTTCTAGGCGCCTCAGTCTGGAACCGCGCGAATGCTACGGTCACAGGTTCGAATCCTGCCTCTGGCATGGATGTGTGTGATGTCCTTAGGTTAGTTAGGTTTAAGTAGTTCTAAGTTCTAGGGGACTGATGTTAAGTCCCATAGTGCTCAGAGCCATTTGAACCATCCCCCTGAGCTTCATTTCTGCTCGCACGAACAGCTCGCTATGAAGACAAGATTATAGCACAGAAACGATCTACAGACCGGCATAGATTATTGGCGGAAAGCATAGACGGCTGTCTTCTATGACGAGGGTATTTGGAAAGTTGGTACAATGCTACAATAGTTGTCGAAGTCGGAGCGACAACTATATAGAGTAATAGCTGAAAGGTGTAGCTAATTATTGTTAAGAAAAATCTCTTTGATTTTCACGATTGTTTCCATTTCGCGACCGATTAGACCATACATTTCGAAGAGCCCTGGTATGCTGGGATGTCGATGTAACACTACGAGCTGCACTCCCGAAATCTAGTTAATGTATTATTGGGCCGCGATATCATGTCGTTTGACTAATTTTTGAGTCTGGCTCATCAGCCTGGGATCCTCACCTTGTTTGATTAATAGAAGAGGTAGGAAGGTCCAAGAATAGAGGGATTATTTATTAAGCATGATAGCTTAATGGAGGCTCTGAACAGAGGTAGTGACTGGCCCTGCAAGTCTGGGTATTGTGCATCACGAAGTGGTTTGCTGTTCAAATTCCAAGAATGCTCAGACAACATATTTTTCCACTCGGGAAATGACCACAATGAGTAAATAGGAGAAACCAGAGCCCACATGGAAGCTAACCGACAGTCGTTCCACATACCATTCATGAACACCTTCAGCTATAAACCTTACGATTGCTTGCGGAGTGTGACTGTACATAGTTATTCGTAACTATCTCTTAAAGTTTTAGAAGAGCATTGGACGAAAACACCAAGACATACAGAAATATGATTCGTACTAGTAGATATAACGTCTGTCAAAGATTCCGTTCGTCATATGCGCCGTGATGTAATTGCGCAAGGAGGAAGGAGTGTCAAAACAACACGCAGACATATCATCCACTCCGCGTTCTCACATCGAACTAGTTCGCGCCTGCGCATGGGAAACCCAGTTCTAAGGTTTTCGTATGTTTTCTGCTATTGTAAATAATTATATTTTACTGTACTGGAGCAAATATGCATGAGCGCTCTCCACAAGTAGTGGATAAGATCCTTGACTCTGTGTTCAATGTAATCTGTGGTGCGCTTGTTTCCCAGTCAGTTGTGCAGCACTGGGTCTTTCTTATCAGAGGTGTTGTAGCGAGCAGTTGAGTGTTCAGAGGAAGAGATATGATATTTGTGAATCTGGTATAAATTATCTGGAATACTTTACTGTGGAAATTACAACTTGTTTGTAAAGCTGTTTCATTGATTGTATTGATGGAGATGACTTTTGGAGGAATATTTCGAGGTAACCCATGCACGCGCAAGAATGATATGTTTGTTTGTCGGAACTATTAATTAAACGAAATCTTTGTCCCTTAGATAACTAATAATATTTATCATTTGTGTTTTTGTTTTATTATATCACAGCGTAGATAACTGGCGGAAAGCATAGGCGGCTTTCTATGACGAGGGTATTTGGAAAGTTGGTACATCGCTACAACAGTTGTCTAAGTCGGAGCGCAGTTGGTTGAAATGTCTGCAGTTTTTTTAATGAGAGAATTTCGTAATTGTTAGTCTTCTTATGTTGTTCAGACTTTTTGACAATAATCAGGGTTCAGATTTTCAAGAACAATTTCCTTTAAAGTAAAACCGTCCTCCATCTTTCTTAATTAAGTTTTGAATGATTTGTCCAGTGTCCATTGCATCATATGCTACGTGCAGACACAGACTGTTTCTGACAAGCAAAGAAAACTTTAGAGTAAATCATTTTATTTTCCTGATTTCAGTTTGTTTGTGACAACGTCACTGCACCACATACAAAAACGTGTGCTGAGCGTGAGGTAAGTTACTTTTATTTCAGGGCAGATCCTAATTTGCATTCTTCCGAGTAAACAGTACGCAGTCAGAATTTATAGGTGTTGTTCTAAGCAAGCAGATTAGTTTACAGTGAAGAAAGTAGACTGTCTCAAACTGTTATTTTCTACCATGTTGTGCAGTTTTTTTATTTTGTGGATAATTCAAGCCAGAATCTGCATTTCGTGTTAGGTAACAATCATAACGTATTTCAGTATTGAGTTTCACTTACGTCGTTTTCATTGATTAGGCAATTAGTTCCTTTTGCGATTTAATTAGCTTCATCTTCTTTATTATGTAAAATTCGTCATTTCGCTAAGATTAAAGTTACGTTTCACGACACTGTTCACATGCGTAACACATGGCCAACCAACAATCAGTTTTGCTCAGCAGATGAATACGGTATCTAAAGCACGCGTTACACGAGAAGACATTTTTTTTAATAATTCTCAGTATTTTACAAATAAAAAATTTACATAGAAAGCTTACACAGTGAACAAATTTCCAAAGCGGATTGCTGTCGCACCTTCTCGGGCAATTCGCGGCAGTGACTTCAATGAATCGCACATTGTCTCGAAGTTTGGCACATCATAAATGGTGACGGCATTGAGCACCTGCAATGTGAGTTAAAAAGTACATCTACCAAAAAGTGTTTATTTTTTGCACATTTGCAGTATTCATGCGGTCGTCTCTTGATAGTAGGTCTACTTCTGATTAACACAGTAGATTTAGTGCATCGAATGTCTGGCAGCGAAGCGCCTGCTTACAGACGACCAGCTTAACGGATGTGTTTAGCAGGCAGCCTGCGCTCCGGGCGGCGGAAGAGGCGGCAGCAGATTAGTTGCATTCAGCGCAACCATTGATTCCCGGAGTAAATTACCTCAGAATGGATTTTGCGGCGCGGGAGGAGGAAGATGGCGAAGGAGGACGGCACAGTACGGAGGACAATGTCTCCAGCCGAGTGAATGCAATAATCAACGTGATTCAGGAGCCTGATGAGCGGCAATAGCCTCCCGCCCGTACTCCTGTCCGTCATTTCTGGAACCCATTGTCCCTCCACTTCATACCTTCATAGCCACTGCTATGTGGGGGCGTTATCTGATCGTATATTGTCGTCCTTGTTGGCCATAGAAATCCGGCAGGTACAGGGTGGCAATAAAGTCTCGACCCAATTCTAAGAAATTATCGATCCGTTTCCATAATACACGCTTATGATCGACTACCTGACAAACCTGGCATTGCCCAGGTGTTCATTTTGCCAATTTTCTAATAGAAACGAAACAAAAAAATGAACTGTGTTTGTGGTGTAATATTGAAAAAATAATCATTTTCAAGTATCCGAGAGACCACTTCTGAAATTACGAAACAGTCGTACAAAGAAATATACATAATATACGACTGTTTAAGTACAGCATCCAAATTAAGAAACTAATGTGAAAGATAAAAATCCTCTGTCACATTTATTTAAATCAGAATTTGATTATTAACAATACTTCTAGTTATTTTTCGAGGAGCTACGATGAATAAATTGTTGGGTGAGCCCACCCTTGAGCAAGCAATATAAAGCTGTCCATAAGTACAACTTACAGATGTCAAATCCACTCAGCGTATTTGATACGCTGGTAATGGACTTGTTAATTGTAATAGCAAATCCAAGACTATAAAGCGACTTTGAAAACGCCTCTATAGCAACATCTCTTCATAACTCCAAAAATTGCTATTGCCATGGCCTACAGCCGTTTGCGCTTCGCAGTTGAAAACTCTCGAAAGCGCTACCAGGTGTCAGCGATTTCCTTAGTTGACTCGACGATAGGAAGTGTCTTAGCTTTGAGTAAAAAAAGCGTTAAAATTTCGTGCATGAAAGCATCTCAGTATTTATGAAGTCAAATCTCGTTAACTATAGGTCGTGCAAGGATATATTTATGTAGGTGTATTCAGTCGCATATGTGAATACTATCTATGAAATAAGTTGCGAGTAGAACTGGCAGCAAAGGAGTAGTCAACTTAAACGTCATGAATGATGAGGCTGTTTTTCAAGCATCTCATTGTTTATGAACTATGATAGGTAGGTGGTTCTCACCCCACTGCGACTGTTACGATATATGTTTGAAGTTTGGTTGAAATCGGTCCAGTGGCTTAGGGGACGTGTACAACATACATACATACGTACATTAATTTATATACCATGTATAGATTTCCGTGAAAAAGGGGGCCATATTTTTTAAGGATAATTATGAAGATTTCTTACAATAGAAGATTATGTAGCTTTCATTAGTGCGCAATTGCTCTGCATACCCTGATCAGCCAGAACTTTATGGCCCCCTACCATACAGCCGGTATGTCCACCTTTGGCACGGATAAATCATCGACACTTCGTGGCATGGAAACAACGATGTCTGGTAGGTCGCTGGAGGAAGTTGGCATTACATCTGCTCACACACACACAAGTCACCTAATTCCAGCAAATTCCGGGTAGAGGGACGGCGAGATCTGGCGCCCCGTTGAATCACATCCCAGATGAGTTCGATCGGGTTCAGATCTCGGATATCAGCACATCAATTTGAACTCACCACTGTGTTCCTCGAACCACTGCATCACTCTCGGCCTTGTGACATGGTGCACTGTCTTGCTGAAAAATGCCACTGCCGTCGGGAAACTTGGTCGTCATGAAGGCGTCCACTGCGTGATACTTCTTGGCCGTCATGGTGCCTTGCACGAGCTCGGGGATGCCCACACGAGTGTTCCCCACAACATAATGGAGCCGCCGCCAGGTTGTCCCCGTCCGCAGTGGAGGTGTGAGCTGTTTGTCTGGAAGACGACGGATTCGGCCCTCCCATCGGCATAATGAAGAAGGTATCAGGATACCTCGGACCATTGCGCCAACGTCCGTTATCGATGGCCAAGTGCCCATTTCAGTTATAGTTGCCCGATGTCGTGGTATTAATATTGACACCTAGATGGGTCGTCGGTTGCGGAGTCCTATCATTAGGAGTGTTTGGTGCACTGTGTTCAGACACACTTGTACTCTGCCTAGCATTAAAGACTGGTGTTAGTTCTGCCACAGTTCAACGCCTGTCCTGTTTTACTTGTCTGGCCAGACTACGACATCCGATGTTTGTAATCAGCAATGGCAGCCCAACACCACATCTGGACGTGATTTCCCCTTGATATCACCACGTTTTGAAGACACCCACCACAGAACTCCTCGAACAACCGAGAAGTCGTACAGTTTTCGAAAAACTCGCTCTGAGTCTCCCGGCCATTACAATCGGCCCTCTGTCAAATTCAGATAGATCGTGCACATTCTTATTCTACACACGAACAGTAAGCTCACTGATACTAAATGCACCGTGTGGTTCAAAATGGCTCTGAGCACTATGGGACTTAGCTTCTGAGGTCATCAATCCCCTATAACTTAGAACTGCTTAAACCTAACTAACCTAAGGACATCACACACATCCATGCCCGAGGCAGGATTCGAACCTACGACCGTCGCGGTCGCGCGGTTCCAAACTATAGCGCCTAGAACCGCTCGGCCAGTCAGGTGCACCGTGTGTGTGTCTGATTAGCAGTCATTCCTCGACAGGTGAAGCTGCTATCGCCTGGACGGGTTTATATCGATAGTAGTTCGGTGATCATAATGTTCTGGCTAATAAATGTATTTTATGACCTGGTGCAAAACAAGTTCACTCGGTAGTTTTACAAACCAGCGTCAACAAAAGCAAAGATATTGTTAATTGGTACTGAGTTCCAGAGAACTGGAAGCGTTGGATGAATCGCGCTCCCAGAGACCTCGACATAAACGTACCAGAATCAATGATATTTAAAAATTTACACTTACACTAAAGGAGAAAAACTTACCACGTTCAGGAGCTTCACAAATTAGACCATGCTCGCCAAGCTGCACATTACTGTTTGCTAGAAGCTGCACGTGAGGAACATCTCATGGACTGTTTAACAAGCTGAACTACTGCGAAATGCAGGAAGATCTACAGCGGATAGGCACTTGGTGCACGGAGTGGCAACTGACCCTTAACATAGAAAAATGTAATGTATTGCGAATACAAAGAAAGAAGGATCCTTTATTGTATGATTATATGATAGCGGAACAAACACTGGTAGCAGTTACTTCTGTAAACTATCTGAGAGTATGCGTACGGAAGGATTTTAAGTGGAATGATATAAAATTAATTGTTGGTAAGGCGGGTGCCAGGTTGAGATTCATTGGGAATCCTTAGAAAATGTAGTCTATCAACAAAAGAGGTGGCTTACAAAACACTCGTTGTACCTGTACTCGAGTATTGCTCATCAGTGTGGGATCCGTTCCAGGTCGGGTCGACAGAGGAGATAGAGAAGATCCAAAGAAGAGCGGCGCATTTCGTCACAGGGTTATTTCGTAAGCGTGATAGCGTTACGGAGATGTTTAGCAAACTCAAGTGGCAGACTCTGCAAGAGAGGCGCTCTCCATCGCGGTGTAGCTTGCTGTCCAGGTTTCGAGAGGGTGCGTTTCTGGATGAGGTATCGAATATATTGTTTCCCCCTACTTATACCTCCCGAAGAGATCACGAATGCAAAATTAGGGAGATTCGAGCGCGCACGGAGGATTTCCGGCAGTCGTTCTTCCCGCGAACCATACGCGACTGGAACAGGAAAGGGAGGTAATGACAGTGGCACGTAAAGTGCCCTCCGCCGCACACCGTTGGGTGGCTTGCGGAGTATAAATGTAGATGTTGATGTACTGCATGTGAGGTAAAAAGCAACCTCATGCTTGCACGGAATAGCAAAGAGATACACAAAACGTGAAAATATGCCTTGACTCACAAAGACTACAGTTTATGGGCCCTTCATATTTTCGGAAGAGACAATTAAAGGAAACGTTTACCTTGATACGCTGCAACAATTTTTGCAAGCGCAGCGTCAGCAAGTAGACATTGCTGACATTTTTGTTCATTTTGCTCTCATACTGAGAGATACGAGTATATAGGCAGACGTTTAGAAAGGCTGTGGCCATCACGTTAACCTCGTAGAAATGGATCGAGAATTAATAACCATCATGTGTTAGAACACACACCGAACTCATTATTCGCGGTAATTTACCGTCGCGAAAATACTAACAAATGACATACAACAATTCCGGAGACCTCACTGCATTCATACGGATATGATTTTATGTATATAGACTGAAGAGGCGACTGAAAATCTGTACCAAGACTGGGAATCGAACTTAGGTCTCCTGCTTACTAGGCAGGTGCATTAGCCACTAAACCACCTTGACACTGCGGTGCAGACGACTCTACGGATTACTCTGGCACGTCTCCCTCCTCGATCCAAATTCTCACTGCCGCCCTTGTCTACTTTAAATTACCCATTACAGTCTGCGCCCGTTAGCTGAGTGGTCATTGCGGCGAAATGTCACGCGAAGGGCCGTGGTTCGATTCTCGGCTGGGGCAGGAGACTTTCTCCGCTCAGGAACTGGGTTTTGTGTTGTCCTCATCTACATCTACATCTACATTCATACTCCGCAAGCCACCTGACGGTGTGTGGCGGAGTGTACCCTGAGTACCTCTATCGGTTCTCCCTTCTATTCCAGTCTCGTATTGTTCGTGGATAGAAGGATTGTCGGTATGCTTCTGTGTGGGCTCTAATCTCTCTGATTTTATCCTTATGGTCTCTTCGCGAGATATACGTAGGAGGGAGCAATATACTGCTTGACTCTTCGGTGAAGGTATGTTCTCGAAACTTCAACAAAAGCCCGTACCGAGCTACTGAGCGTCTCTCCTGCAGAGTCTTCCACTGGAGTTTATCTGTCATCTCCGTAACGCTTTCGAGATTACTAAATGGTCCTTCTCTCCATTGAGAATGACATGTTGCGTTCTGTTAACTGCTTCCAGTTGCTGACCTGCTATTTTGTAGCTAAATGATAAGGGATCTATATTTCTATGTATTCGCAGCACATTACACTAGTCTACATTGAGATTCAATTGACATTCCCTGCACCATGCGTCAATTCGCTGCAGATCCTCCTGCATTTCAGTACAATTTTCCATTGTTACGACCTCTCGATACACCACAGCATCATCTGCAAAAAGCCTCAGTGAACTTCCGATGTCATCCACCAGGTCATTTACGTATATTGTGAATAGCAACGGTCCTATGACACTCCCCTGCGGCACACCTGAAATCACTCTTACTTCGGAAGACTTCTCTCCATTGAGAATGATATGCTGCGTTCTGTTATCTAGGAACTCTCCAATCCAATCACACTATTGGTCTGATAGTCCATATGCTCTTACTTTGTTCATTAAACGACTGTGGGGAACTGTATCGAACGCCTTGCGGAAGTCAAGAAACACGGCATCTACCTGTGGACCCGTGTCTATGGCCCTCTGAGTCTCTTGGACGAATAGCGCGAGCTGGGTTTCACACGACCGTCTTTTTCGAAACCCTTGCTGATTCCTACAGAGTAGATTTCTAGTCTCCAGAAAATTCATTATACTCGAACATAATACGTGTTCCAAAATTCTACAACTGATCGACGTTAGAGATATAGGTATATAGTTCTGCACATCTATTCGACGTCCCTTCTTGAAAACGGGGATGACCTGTGCCCTTTCCCCATCCTTTGGAACGCTACGCTCTTCTAGAGACCTACGGTACACCATCATTTCATCCCCATCTCCGACGCGCAAGTCGCCCAATGTGGCGTCGAATGCAATAAGTACACTACTGGCCATTAAAATTGCTACACCACGAAGATGACGTGCTACAGACGTGAATTTTAACCGAAAGGAATTAGATGCTGTGAAATTAAAATGATTAACTTTTCAGAGCATTCACACAAGGGTGGCGCCCGTGGCGACACCTACAACGTGCTGACATGAGGAAAGTTACCAACCGATTTCTCATACACAAACAGCAGTTGACCGGCGTTGCCTGGTGAAACGTTTTTGCGATGCCTCGTGTAAGGAGGAGAAATGAGCACCATCACGTTTCTGACTTTGATAAAGCTCAGTTTGTAGCCTATCGCGATTGCGGTTTATCGTATCGCGACATTGCTGCTCGCGTTGGTCGAGATCCAGTGACTGTTAGCAGAATATGGAATTGGTCGGTTCAGGAGGGTAATACGGAACGCAGTGCTGGATCCCAACGGCCTCGTATCACTAGCAGTCGAGATGACACTCATCTTATCCGCATGGCTGTAACGGATCGTGCAGCCACGTCTCGATTCCTGAGTAACAGATTGGCACCTTTGCAAGACAACAACCATCTGCACGAACAGTTCGACGACGTTTGCAGCAGCATGCACTATTAGCTCGGAGACCGTGTCTGCGGTTACCCTTGACGCTGCATCACAGACAGGAGCGCCTGCGACTGTGTACTCAACGACGAACCTAGGTGCACGAATGGCAAAACGTCATGAATGCAGGTTCTGTTTACAGCATCATGATGGTCGCATCCGAGTTTGGCGACATCGCGGTGAACGCACATTGGAAGCGTGTATTCGTCATCGCCATACTGTCGTATCACTCGGCGTGATGGTACGGAGTGCCATTGGTTACACGCCTCGGTTACGTCTTGTTCGCATTGACGACACTTTGAACAGTGGACGTTACATTTCAGATGTGTTACGACCCGTGGCTCTACCCTTCATTCGGTCCCCGTGAAACACTACATTTCAGCAGAATAATGCACGACCGCATGTAGCATGTCCAGTACAGGTGACCGGGCAACGGGGTCATCACAATATGCCAGTCACTACTCTTGATGAACTGTGGAATCGTGTTGAAGCTGCATGAACAGCAGTACCTGTACGCTCCATCCAAGCTCTGTTTGACTCAATGTCCAGGCGTATCAAGGTCGTTATTACGGCCAGAGGTGGTTGTTCTGGGTACTGATTTCTCAGGATCTATGTACCCAAATTGCTTGAAAATGTAATCACATGTCAGTTGTAGTATATTTGTCCATTGAATACCCGTTTATCATCTGCATTCCTTCTTGGTGTAGCAATTCTAATGGTCAGTAGTGTATTTGCCCTCGGCGGTCAAACTACCCCGAATGAGGGACTCCCGGCCCACAATGCCATACGGTCATTTCATTTTCCCCCCATACACGCGAACACAATTGCCGAGGCTATCCGTGTTCTGGAATAGCACCTCAGCATCGAACCTAAATGGTGTATCCAGCCTGAAACTCAATTGCAGGTACTTACACAAATGAAATGTCGCAATTTAAGATATTTTACTGGTCTCAAACAGATTTGATTTTGTGAATATATCTACCATGTCATTTCATTTGTATAAGTACTCGCAACTGCGTTTCAGGCTGGAGCCCTTATTTACGTTGGATGCTGAGGCGCTATTCCAGAACATGGTTCAAATGGCTCTGAGCACTATGGGACTTAACATCTATGGTCATCAGTCCCCTAGAACTTAGAACTACTTAAACCTAACTAACCTAAGGACATCACACACATCCATGCCCGAGGCAGGATTCGAACCTGCGAACGTAGCAGTCGCGCGGCTCCGGACTGAGCGCCTAGAACCGCTAGACCACCGCGGCCGGCATTCCAGATCATGGGGAGACTCAGCAATTCCGTTCGTGTGTAAAGGAAAATTTATAGTAGACTCGCGCGGCAATGATAATTTGGATCGAGGAGGGCGACGTGCCAGGGACTCGTGCAGTTGTGCGAACTGCCTAATAAGCAGAAGACCCAGGTTCTATTCCCGGGCTTGATACAGATTTTCATCGACCACTTCAACCCGCGTACATAAAAAATATATTAACTCTATGCCTGGCAATTTTAGGTACTGTTGGCACTCTGTAAATAAGCTCAAAACTGAGCATGGTGGATTTAGAATCATAATCACGACACCACAAGTACGGAAATTAACGAAGTCTACCTAGCTACATCCGGAGAAGGTGCATACACCCTAGGGATCTTCAATAACAACTTGAAAAACCGCCATTATACTATGTTACTAAGTGGTTATACCAGATTATGGTTCATTAGTTCACATAGAGGTTGAAGGGTATTTAAAGACCTCCAGGGACAACAAAATTTTGATTTTCAATATTTGAAATGCAATCGCAGTCTACTTATTAAAAGTTGTAATGTTGTGTTACGGATTTAACACAGTAAGATAAGTGTTAGTTAGAAACTGTGTATGTATCTTGAGGCAGCATTCACTTACCACCAAAGTAGCCAGATTATATTCTTGCAGTATTTGAAAACGAGAGCACGTAGTGAGTTGCAGCAGACCTTAACCTTACACATAATTTCATTCTTTTAAGAGACTTTTTGTCGCTAATAACATCCACAAAAAGATGAAACAAAAATGTGTATCGCCTACTACATTTTTGATGTTCGTCCAGTAAAACTGCCGCGTGATCCATGACGTTTTATTTTTTTTCTTCTTTACTATAAACTGCATGGGTGCCATATTTTGTAGACATTATTCACATATATCACCGAATGTACATGCACAATTATATCATTGTACGACACAAAGTTCAGCAGATATGACGTCCTAAACAGTGATATGGAAGAAAAACTGACGGATCATCTGTGGTGTATTAGTTTATTTCTTCATTACTATTAAAACTGTTCGCAAAAAAAAAATCATGTGATATTCACATACACCACTGGATGCACCTGCCAAATTATATCACTGCATAAGAGGAAATCAAATGAAAACCGAACACTCGCCACAATGGGATCATGCAATTGTTCCATTCAAAACTAATTATTGTTATTATTATTTACATTTTATGGCCTTATGTGGACCACTCTAGTCAACACAAAAAATTTTTCCGTTTACTGTCAGCCCAGTATTTCTTCATTCTCTTGGATCTCATCCTTCTTTCTTCACCGGAAAACACTCTTCCTATTGTCTGTTTGTTGGTTCTTTTTTGCAGTCTGGTTTGCTTGTCTGTGAGTTTCCTGATTTTATCAGTTTTGTTTCTTAGGTCATCCAATGTAATCTGTAGCTCATCAATATCTTCTTTGATTTCTGTAATCCACTTAATGTTGCACTTACTATTACACAATTTTTCTATTATTCTCCTGATGATCCTGTTCACTGGTGTTCCGATTAGATGTCCGAAAAATCAAATGCGTTTCTTCCTGATTTACTCATTACCGGTTCCATTTCCTTGTAGACTCTTTCATTTGTAGCTACTCTCCAGCGTCCGTTTTCCTGGTACGCTTTGTTCATGCACATTCTAATGATTCTTCTCTCTATTTTGAGTATTTTGTCTATTTGTGCAGTGTTAGTTGTTTTGAAGATGGTTTGACTTGCGTATGTCACTTCTGGTTGAGTGACTGTTTTGTAATGACAGGCTCTTTTTGTTGCAGGTGTTCTTGGTCATATATTGTGCTCTAGTCAATTTGTTTATTCTGTTATGCCATGTTGGCTTTTCATTGAGGTTATATGTTATGATTTCTCCCAGATATTTAAATTCACCTACAACTTTGATTTCTTGGTTTCCTATGGCAATTTTGTTTATGAGTAGTGGGTCAGTTAACATGATGACTGTTTTTTCAAAAAATATTCCAAGACCAATTTTCTGTGCTATTTCCTGTAGTGAGATAACTTGTTGTTCGGTTTCCTGAAAACTGTTGGGCAAGGGAGCAAGATCATCAGCATATCCTAGAGAATTTAAACTTCAGACTTTGGTCAAAACTAATTACCACACGCTTTAAGACATTTATCCCACTGGGAAATGAAAGATCAATTTCTGCTTCTTAAAGGCGGTCAGACACTATCGGATCCACAACTCCACCCACTCCTGCACTTCCTCATCCCACTGAAACCTACGTGCACGCGTGTCTTTCTTCAGTTCACCAAAGATGTCAAAATCAAAGGGTGAAAGTTCCGGCATTTTCGAAGGAGGTTGCAGACTTTCCCATCCAAATAGCTGAAGCGTAGCCTTCGTGCGATTGGCAGTGTGGAGGCGGGAGTTATCAATGAAACCGAATGCTTGTGTCTGGCAACATTCCGACAACCCGAGGGGAAACGAAAAAGCCAGCAGTCAAACACCTCACATCTGCTCCACCAAAGAAATCCAAAACTCATCATACAAGTCTTCGACTGCACGGGCCTCTGCTAATCGACTTCCTCCACTATAATCAGTGGGCAGAGCTGAGAAAACACTTCGCGGTAACTGCGACGCGTTATAAATTCCAAAAGCCCAGGAATGCTGCCAGCCGGTGTGGCCGAGCGGTTCTAGGCGCTATAGTCTGGAGCCGCGCGACCGCTACGGTTCGAATCCTGCCTCGGACATGGATGTGTGTGATGTCCTTAGGTTAGTTAGGTTCAAGTAGTTCTAAGTTCTAGGGGACTGATGACTTCAGAAGTTAGGGCCCATAGTGCTCAGAGGCATTTGAACCATTTGAAGCCAGGAATGCTGTGGGACGGAATCATCCTTTTGAACGGTAAAGCGGCCCCCCCGCCCCCCCCCCCCCCCGCACCCACCCCACACTGTCACTCGGACTAATGGTACCCTTCACCAATTTGGTTGGGAAACACTGCAACATGCTCCGTACCTCCGTACAGTGGGGAACTTTCAACAGGACATTTTCACGTCGTTGACGACCTAAAGAAAGATATGCTGGGATGTCGTTTTCTATCAGACCAGGAATTGCAGGAATGTATGCAATGTTGGGTCCGTCAGCGGCCGACCTCGTTCTTCGAAACAGGAACTGATCGTCTCGTCTCCCAGTGGGATAAATGTCTTAAAACGTATGGTGATTACTTTCTAATGGAACCATTCCACACTCCCGTTGTGGCCGGTGTTCGGTTTTCGTATGACTGCCCCTTGTACGACATAGTTCAGAAGTTATGACGTCATAAATATGGAGATGCGTGTAAAACTAGCTTTTGCTTGAACTTGAAGACAGTAGAAACGCAGCTTCAGACATGACGTTTTACCCTATTAATTCCCTACTATTAACTCTATTCGCAACTTACTTTGTAGTCAGTATAGACATATGCCATTTACTTCACCTGCAAAATTATATCAGCGTACGATACAAATTTCAGGAATCAAGTAAGGACAAACATATCACGAATTTTCATCGACATAATAACGATGAAAGAAGCTGAGCGTTAAGAATAAAAAAAATTGCCGTGTGTCGCTCTCCAGGAGTCAGTCACCTACGGAAATTGAAGATTGTGTTTCGTACAACATACATTTATCACCAATGCTGTTAAAGAAATACAGGAAAGAGGGCTGTCGTAACACGCTAACGCGCAGATTTTCGTTACATGGTTAATCGTGTCAGATGTCCGCCCCGATAGTTGAGTGGTCAGCGTGACGGATCACCGTCCTACGGACCCTGGTTCGATTCCCGGCTGGGTCGAGGATTTCCTCCGCTCAGGGACTGGGTGTCACGCTATCTTCAACATAATTTCGCCCCCATCCGGCGCTCAGGTCGCCCAATGTGGCGTCGAATGCAATAAGACCTTCACGAAGGCGGTCGGACATGCCCCGCAAGGGGCCTCCCGGCCAATGACGCCAAACGCTCATTTCCATTTCCATCGTCTCAGATATAATGAAGGGCCGTACACAGTGATTTTAATTCTTTCTTTATTGTCTGATGATTTACAAATGATCCATAGTGTAACCATAGTGTTTCTAAATTTCAACACCGTGTTGCGTCAT
Organism: Schistocerca piceifrons; assembly: GCF_021461385.2. Lineage (NCBI taxonomy): Eukaryota > Metazoa > Arthropoda > Insecta > Orthoptera > Acrididae > Schistocerca > Schistocerca piceifrons. The sequence continues at coordinate 356,604,721 of NC_060141.1, read as the reverse complement.
CATACAGACTCATTCTGTCAATGACATAATACAACAGTTTTTGAAATCGTAACTGAAACGATCGTATAAATTTTTCTTAATTACAGCTTGATCTGAGTGTTTCAAATAAATATCCTTTTACGATAACATAAAAACTGCTGCAGCAATGCTTTATATATACTGTCCATTTACACTTATGTGACCACCTGTCAAAAGACTGATCAACCAAGTTTTGCAGCGTGCACCGCCGTGAGACGTGCAGAAAGAGAGTGAATGAGGTTCTGAAAGGCGCCGACAGGGATTTGGAGCCGTGCCGACACGAATGCAGTGTCCAGCTGCGCTATGTTTCTCGACTGAGGATCCATGACGCTAACAGCTCGATCGAGGTAATTTCACAGATTCTCGATTGGGTTTAAATGCGGGGAGTTGGTAGCCATCGGAATACCATAAATTCAGTCTGGTGCTCTTCGAAAAACGCATGTAAACTGCGAGCTATGTGACACATTGCATTCTCCTGCTGGCGATGCGATCATACAGTGGAAAAACCAGCTGCATGTGAGTTGGACATGGTCCCCAAGGACACATGTGTGTTGATCCATTGTGCCTTCCGGAATGGCGAGACCACCTAAAGAACGCCACGAATACATTCCCCAGACCATAATGCTCCGGCCGGAGTGTTTCCAACAGTTGTTGCAGGATGTGTCATTTCAGGTGTATGAAGACCAATGGAGCATCAAGTTTGGTTCATATGAGAAGGTCACCTGTCGCTACTCAGTGGGCCTCCAATTGCGATACTGGAATGAAAATTCAGCCTTCGTCGCCGATAAACAGCAGTATGAACGCGGCCCTTCCTGCAGAGACTCATACGCAGCAACATTCACTGAACGGCCGTTAAGGAAACACTGCTGGCAGCGTTGGCTTATCTGGGCCGTCAGTTGCTCACCAGTTGCAGCCGTCGTTCAGCCCTGTCATCTATGGGTCGTCGTGCACCACAGTTACCTCGGCGCCGATTTTGGATGGTGGCATTTTGTCATATACGATGTACTTGAACCACGCTGGCATGCGAAAAGCTTACAAACTTAGCCGTTTCGCAAGTACTTCCACCTTTGGCCAGAAAGCCAATGATCATGCCCTTTTGGACGTCAGATAAATCTCTCCGTTTCTATATTACGACAACGACTGCACTGAATTCGCGTTCCCAGAGCGCGTTTTACATATCCTCCACTGCTTGTGCTGCTACCTGCCGTCTTTGAGTGGTTACTGCACGTTGAGCATGGACGGTGGTCACTTATCTGAGACTGGACCATGTGCACTCATGCTCATAAATTAAGGGTAATTGCAGAATGTGGTGCCACAACACGTGGCACTACACAAAACTGGAGCTAATAGCCTAGGCACATAGGGAACACACATGACACAGATCTGTAAGTCCACGGTATTGATGATAAGTTGAGAAAACCGTCCCGAAACACATCTGCTACAAAACGCCACTGTTTCCTGCACGTGTACCCCAGCATCAATATGGGATATAATCACCACGCGCACATACACAGGCCGCACAACTGGTTGGCATACTCTGGATCAGGTGGTCGAGCAGCTGCTGGGGTATAGCCTCCCATTCTTGCACCAGTGCCTGTCGCAGCTCCTGAAGTGTCGTAGGGGTTTGAAGACGTGGATCGATAAGTCGACCGAGAGCATATTCGATGGGGTTTAGGAATGGAGAACAGAATAGGCCAATCCATTCGCCTGATATCTTCTGTTTCAAGGTACTCCTCCACGATGGTAGCTCGTAGGGGCCGTGGATTGTCATCCATGAGGAAGAAGGTGGGACCCACTGCACCCCTTGAAAAGACGGACATACTGGCGCAAAATGACGTCCCGATACACCTGACCTGTTACAGTTCCTCTGTCAAAGACATGCTGGGGTGTACGTGCACCAATCATAATCCCACCCCACACCATCAAACCACGACCTCCATTCAGGTCCCTTTCAGGACATTAAAGGATTGGTATCTGGTTCCTGGTTCATGCCAGATGAAACCCCGGTGAGAATCACTGTTCAGACTATACTTGGCCTCGCCTGTGAATATAACCTGGGACGACTGTTCCAATAGCCATGTGCTGTGTTCTTGACACCAGGCTTTACGGGCTCTCCTGTGACTATGGTCAGTGGAATGCACCTTGCAGCTCCCCGGGGGAGGAAACCATGTCTGTTCAGTCGTCTGTAGACTGGAGACAACTGTTCCAGTTGCTGCGGTAAGGTCTCCAGCAAGGCTACCTGCAGTACTCCTTGGCCGCCTGAGGGCACTGATGGTGAGAAATCGGTCTTCTTGTGGTGTTGTACACTGTGGACATTCCGTACTTTAGCGCCTGGACACGTTTCCTGTCTGCTGGTATCGTTGCCATAATCGCGAGAAAACACTTTGCGGCACACGGAGGGCCCATGCTATGACCTGCTGTGTTTGACCAGCCTCCAGTCGCCCTAGTATTCTACCCCTCATAACGTCATCAATATGTGTTCTTTGATCCGTTTTCAACACACAGTCACCATTAGCACGTCTGAAAATGTCTGCACACTAACTCGCTGCACCGTACTCTGACATGCACCAACACACCTCTGCGTATGTGGACTGCTGCCAGCGCCACCGTGCGAAGACCGCAGGTCAGATGCACCCCAAGGTCATACCCCGAGGTGATTTAAAACCGCAAACTACCCACCAGAGCGTTATTTCACCATGTATCAGCATTATCCTTAATTTATAAGCATGGGTGTATAATGCAAATGCGTAATATCAGATGATGAGGAAAGACTTTTGAAGTAAGAGCTTAAAGCAATGCAGGCGGGGTCGTGTACTGTTAGGAAGTCTCAACGGAGATACTTCTGAGAATGATCATTTCCATGTCACCTTTTAGTGTCCTTGATATTTTCAACAGAAGTGATACCTGATCAGTGCTGGAAGTGAAAACTTATTAGCTGGCTAACTGTAATTATGGGGAGGCAGATTTTGATGCAAATAGTGTGAGCATCTCTATTCAAATGAAATTACCTGTGAGTATCCGTATTACAATAACACAGCACAGCACCCGTAGTCTGCAGTTCTGCCCTACGTTGGAAAGTCATAGGACAACCTTGTAATTGCATATAATAGGCATAACGAGTCAAAACTGTGAATTTCTGTTACCAATCTTACAATTTTATGTAGAATCTAAAATACAATTAAACTGGTTTCATACTCTGCCTGCTAATTACGTCATTCCTCCACAGATTAATTACTTTCCCGTTATTAATATTTACAGTAACAAGCTTATTTGTAGTGTTTATCGTGCATTTTCTAGAAAACCTTAATACTAGGAATAGCTGTGACACCCCCAAACCCTGGTCATAGAATGATCGCGTGATCGTAAGCCTAACAGATCGGAAACAAGCTGTCCTTTCCGAAAACAAACTGAAACCAGATGAGTAATTGTACTTCTACTACTAAAAATAACTATCTCCACTCCTGCTCAACTTCAAGTACGATAATACGCATCAATTTTGATGAAATGGTTTTCCAGTCATTGTAACGCTGAAGCTGTTAATGTGGCCACTGTTCGCCAAATTCCGAAAGAACACCAAGATGTAATACAAAATAACACAGTCACTAGTCCCATGTTTCACTGGATAACTAATTAGTTACGTCAACAATGGGAACCGTTGCTAAGCAACGTCCATACTAATTACAGACTCAGGGCGGACCTTCGATTGCTGATGTGCATCGCGTAGCGCCTTTGGAGGCTAACAAGGGCTATGAGCCAGTGCGGCAGAAAAAAAAGAGCCTCTCGCTTTCTCGCTGGTGAGCAACGGTTGTGGAAAGTTGGCGAGCAGTACCGGCGCTGGCGGTTACGCGGAGTTCAAGACAACGCGATCGGCGAGTGTGATGCCTCGTGTCTCTGCTGGAGCCGGAGAACCCTTGCGGTAATGAGAGTCACGTAATCCGTGCCCTAGCCAAGTCTGCTCAGGAGATTTGAGGTGCCTTGAGAACGATGTTACAACATCAAGACAATGCTGAAAACGTACCGGCGTTTCTTAGGTATGTTGAATATAACTAAACTTCTCTTAAAGATGTTTTAGCACCGTTAATCTCTCAACGACTTGGTGGTGTCAGTGGCCTTACAATTTGGTCCTAGTCATTGACTGTCGTTTAGTTCAAGTTTCAGAAATTCTCCTTTAAAACTGTAATTTATATCTGTGTTTCTTAAAACATACGTGTTTCCTAAACTTATGTCTCAAAAGAGGGTAAGCCAAGAATGATTTCATATCGAAGTAGCGGGGTACAAACTATATATATCAAGCGTGCGATACTAAATCGATCATGCGACTTTGCTGGCGGGCGTTATGTGTATGTTTAGGGTGGTCACTATAGCAACGACAAAGGAAGAGCGTTACAAAAATACTCGTCGTCGGTGTTGTCGTCATGTGAAAGTCCACGGGATTTGTACGCTACAGGAACAACTCCCTTTTTTCCATAGCCTGGGTAAACTCTGCCAATATCAGCAAGAATATGGGCAGCGTGTCACATGATTTAACGTTTCCCTGCAAACGCAAGTTGTAAAATAGAGGTACTGAAACGAGTATAGTTCGTCTTTCTATCCTAGACGCTGTTCTCTTTTAATGGAAGACTTCGCAGATTTTCATAGCCGCTCGATGTTCTGCGTGTACACACTGGGTTCATCCGAAGACACGAACTCTACAGAGTGGTTGACGAACTCGTGGTCGAATCCTTCTGCGGCCGCAGTGGCCGAGCGGTTCTAGGCGCTTCAGTCTGGAACTGCGCGACCGGTACGGTCGCAGGTTCGAATCATGCCTCGGGCATGGATGTGTGTGATGTCCTTAAGTTAGTAAGGTTTAAGTAGTTCTAAGTTCTAGGGGACTGATGACCTCAGATGTTAAGTCCCATAGTGCTCAAAGCCATTTGAAACGTATTTTGATTTGAGTCCTTCCGCTTTGAGTGTCCTGCAGGACTGAAAACCGTTTGCAATGACTTTACTAACAGGCAGTATGAAGTGCTTTATCAAACACACTGATTTTGTCTGTGGACAATACTCTGACAGCCGGCCGCTGTGGCCGATCGGTTCTAGGCGCTTCAGCCCGGAACCGCGCTGCTGCTACGGCCTTAGGTTCGAATCCTGCCTCGGGCATAGATGTGTGTGTTGTCCTTAGGTTAGTTAGGTTTAAGTAGTTCTACTTCTAGGGGACTGATGTTCCCAGATGTTAAGTCCCATAGTGGTCAGAACGGTTTGAACCAATCTGAATACTCTGACAACGAAACTCTTCCGAGACCCTCGTTCAAATCCACCAAATACCCTAATATTATCGATTTCGCTCTTTGAAGGTCGTCCTCTCTGGTTCTTCCTTCTTTCTATGTGAGATTCGTCCACTTCCACAATTCTACGAGGTCCACCAATCGATACACTGTCGTTCGTCACTACCACATAACACACTTCTCTGCAAAACCCGAAACAGTCGCACACGGTATTAACAGATAAGTCTGTTTTCAATCCTGTTGCTTGAAAGGTGTAGTCTCGAATCCAGCAAAATAGAAGAATTACGCTGGTCTGTATGCATAATTTGGAAGAGTCGAACCATGTTTTCTTTCTGATACTCGCTCGTTTTCCGCATTGAAATTGTAACTGTATGTCAGTATCGAAACTCTTCTTACGAAGTTTTACAGACTTCACACCACCACAGTCTACACCTCGTCCGGCAGTACTCCATATTTGCGACAAAAAGTCGAACAGTTTTCTACGCTGGATAAGCATGGAAACAGATTTCAACATGTGAGAAAATCCGCCGCATAAACGTCAAGAACACCAGACATCCCACTCACTACCGACAGAAATCATCTGGGTTTCCTTTGCAACTCACAAATAATTCGCGAAAGTATAAAATTTAGAGCAACTGAGGGAACGACGGAAAACAAAAATGACGATCACAAATAATTGATCATAACGCCCGCCACCAGAGTCGAATGATCGATTTAGGATAGCACTTTCGATATGTATCGTTTGGACCCCGCGATTCGACAGGCAATCATTCTTGTAAATCATGCAAAAAAATCTTGATTTGCATTGATTTTAAAGTTTTACCTTTGCAGATTTTTTGTTTTCGCTAAAGGCAAATTGTTAATGATAGTGTAGTATCAGGACGTTCAGCTGCTTCTAGTTATTGTTAATTTTCTTTTTGGTCTGCAGTGGGAACATTGAAGTAAAAACCGTTACAGCCAGTGCCCGATACCGTTTCAAATGGTTCATATAATTTAAAAATCAGGTAAGCTTACAATCACATGAAAGTGTCACCTGCACAAGTTTCCTTTTTCTTCTCAAAGGTAAGCTATTTCTACTTTACCATTTAAATATTGAAAAAGGCTTGTCTATAATTTTTTTCTGTCATTGATGTGACTCAGATGACACATACACAACAATGCGAAAGCGCTGCGACACAATAACGCTTGTTGTTGTTGTACTTGCACAATTTTCGTACCGCATAGTTTTGACTAGGGCTATTAACATGACTTTTCAGCACAGCGCAAGAAATAATGTCACTAAGAACTATACTGAAGGATAGAATACTTTATGTCAAGCTATAACAAGAACAATTTAGTACAAGCACGGATACGTTTAAAAGCGTTTGCATATGTAAAGAAATTAGTGTCAGACTTATTATTAGCAAAGAAGATAATTTAAAATTTGTTTAACGACAGTCGGTACTTTCTGCTTTTAAGACTAATAGTCTTTAGTAAGCGCTTTAATTACTGAGCCATGTTAATGAACAACTTTTTAAATTAATAACGATGTAAACATTTTAACATATAAATTTTTTAGCTCAGTGTAATTACTGATACACAGGTTATTTCATTAACTAAATGACAGTCGGTTATTATTAGAAATAGGTATAAAATCTTTTCCAGACAATAATTACACGAGAAAATGACGGGTTTTGTTAAAAGGAATTGTTTTTTTATTTCCTTATCTGTTTAGTTTTTATTTTCTTACATCTTTTTACTCCCTTCCTTGAGGGGGACAGGATGGGCCACTTGGAGATTCCTTATGTTCCATCCATCCTCAGGGCTTTTACATTTGTTTATTTACATGCACACTATTTCTGTTACCTTTTGTAATCAGATATCTTTGTATTTCATTGATAATATATAGAATAATGAGGAGTTTAATTTCATAATTTTACTTTGTTATTGAGACTTATACTTACTTTTTACTCACTGCTGTATGCAGCGACTTGTTACCGCAGTATTTGATATTTTGTTGAGAATTGGTAGCACAATGAGAATTTAATTTGAGTAGTTTGACTTTGTTTTTGAGACATTTACTATTTTCAAATACCACTCTGTGTGCAGCACGTGGCTACTGCAGTTGTTTGTGTTTTATATCACAGTATTTTATTGTCCTACGCTTTTTGCTCAGATATTATGTTGTTACACGGTAGCTTAATGGAAAGAGAGTTATGAACCACATTAAACTGAAGCCTCTTGTCTTTCATCTAGGTGAGATGGCGTTCCTTCATTTTCTGTTAGACTCAGCATTGTGAGAGTTAATTTGAAGAAAATTTTTGTTGTGTTTTGTGCGATTGTTCTGATGGATGTATGTATTTGTGTAAGGGTTTTCTTTTTATTATTCTGGTTGTAATAAGATCTTTTAGGTATGGGAAGTTATGGAATATTCATCAACGCATCTGCCAGGTAGGTTGACAAGTCGTGTTTGCATAGGTGTTATTGGTGCTGTTTCGTAAACTTCGTTGTTCGGCGATCTGTTGCCCATTCTCACGAAGTGGCCTAGCAGTGTTATTTCGGAGGAATACTTTTTTTTTCGACTGCAGCCAACATTCCTGCTAGGCCTGGGGCGTCGTATTCCGACAATGGTCTAGCATATGCCTTATACAGGGTGGGACAAATAAAAGTAGCCCGAACGACTGGCTACAATTGGACATGAAATTGTGGCAACATTTACGGAAGAGGGAAAAAAACCCGCAGTTACTTCCAACAGGATGGAACAACTGCCCGTACAATCTGCCGAAACTTGAAGCTCATTTACACAACCTTCACGCCTGGCAGAGTTGTTAGGAGAGCTACGTCTGGTCGCTCGCCATCCAGACCACCTGATCAGTCAGCTGCAGAACATTTCAGATGAGACTGGACAATTCCAGTAGGCCATCTTCAGCAACTTACTGACTATGGCCCAAACGTACTAGGAGACGAATGGTCGTCACATTCAACATCTTCTATGGTCAGGTTAGTGCTCTATTTCCTTTCTTCTGCTGCGCTTCTTTCTACACTGGAATTTTGTTCTGCGGGCCACTTTTATTTTCCCCTCCCTGTATACAGGGTGTTACAAAAGGGTACGGCCAAACTTTCACGAAACATTCCTCACACACAAATAAAGAAAAGATGTTATGTGGACATGTGTCCGGAAATGCTTAATTTCCATGGTTCAAATGGCTCTGAGCACTATGGGACTTAACATCTGAGGTCATCAGTCCCCTAGAACTTAGAACTACTCAAACCTAACTAACCTAAGGACATCGCACACATCCATGCCCGAAGCAGGATTCGAACCTGCGACCGTATCGGTCGCGCGGTTCCGGATTGAAGCGCCTAGAACCCCTCGGCCACTCCGGCCGGCTTAATTTCCATGTTAGAGCTCATTTTAGTTTCGTCAGTATGTACTGTACTTCCTCGATTCACCGCCAGTTGGCCCAATTGAAGGAAGGTAATGTTGACTTCGGTGGTTGTGTTGACATGCGACTCATTGCTCTACAGTGCTAGCATCAAGCACATCAATACGTAGCATCAACAGGTTAGTGTTCATCTCGAACGTGGTTTTGCAGTCAGTGCAATGTTTACAAATGCTGAGTTGGCAAATGCCCATTTGATGTATGGATTAGCCGTGGCGCGGTACGTTTGTATCGAGACAGATTTCCAGAACGAAGGTGTCCCGACAGGAAGACGTTCGAAGCAATTGATCGGCGTCTTAGGGAGCAAGGAACATTCCAGCCTATGACTCGCGACTGGGGAAGACGTAGAACGACGAAGACACCTGCAATTGACGAGGCAATTCTTCGTGCAGTTGACGATAATCCTAATGTCAGCGTCAGAGAAGTTGCTGCTGTACAAGGTAACGTTGACCACGTCAATGTATGGAGAGTGCTACGGGAGAACCAGTTGTTTCCGTACCATGTACAGCGTGTGCAGGCACTATCAGCAGCTGATTGGCCTCGACGGGTACACTTCTGCGAATGGTTCATCCAATAATGTGTCAATCCTCATTTCAGTGCAGATGTTCTCTTTACGGATGAGGCTTCATTCCAACGTGATAAAATTTTAAATTTTCACAATCAACATGTGTGGGCTGACGAGAATCCGCACGCAATTGCGCAATCACGTCATCAACACAGATTTTCTGTGAACGTTTGGGCAGGCATTGTTGGTGATGTCTTGATTGGGCGCCATGTTCTTCCACCTACGCTCAATGGAGCACGTTATCATGATTTCATACGGGATAATCTACCTGTGCTGCTAGAACATGTGCCTTTACAAGTACGACACAACATGCGGTTCATGCACGATGGAACTCCTGCACATTTCAGTCGAAGTGTTCGTACGCTTCTCAACAACAGATTCGGTGACCGATGGATTGGTAGAGGCGGACCAATTCCATGGCCTCCACGCTCTCCTGACCTCAAACCTCTTGACTTTCATTTATGGGGGCATTTGAAAGCTCTTGTCTACGCATCCCCAGTACCAAATGTAGAGAGTCTTCGTGCTCGTATTGTGGAAGGCTGTGATGCAATACGCCATTCTCCAGGGCTGCATCAGCGCATCAGGGATTCCATGCGACGGAGGGTTGATGCATGTATCCTCGCTAATGGAGGACATTTCGAACATTTCCTGTAACAAAGTGTTTGAAGTCACGCTGGTACGTTCTGTTGCTGTGTGTTTCCATTCCATGATTAATATGATTTGAAGATAAGTATAAAATGAGCTCTAACATGGAAAGTAAGCGTTTCCGGACACATGTCCACATAACATATTTTCTTTCTTTGTGCGTGAGGAATGTTTCCTGAAAGTTTGGCCGTACCTTTTTGTAACACCCTGTATGTGTACAGCTGTCTGAGATCTGCATGCTCCAAGTTTGTCCTATACTTGTCGTACTAGTCCTTGTGTTTTTCATTCTCTGTTTAGGATTTCTTTTTGGTGAGAGTGCCACTTTAGGTATTTGTCGCTGAGTCGCTTAGTTATAGCTGCGTACAGTCGTATATCTTTTTCGTCTCCGTTCTTCTTTTTTGTTGAGGTCGAATGACGGAAGAGTACCACTTGTGTTTTATTTGGATTGGGCTTGATTCTGTTGGTGGCCATCAATGTTCCTAGTTTGACGAGATAAGTGTTTGCTTTCGTTTGTATAGATTTTCTGTCATCTGTATATAGTGATACCGCTTCCTTGTCATTACTGTAGTTGGTAGATCTGTTGAATTTAGTACGTAACACAGTTGGAACAGAATGCTTCGCTCGTACGCCGGCTTGCGGTGAGAAGTAGCCTGAAATTTATTTCCCTATACATATGTACTTCACAATGCCTTTCACTGATTTGTCCGTTAATGATAAATATCATTTTGATGGATAGTTCTATGTTATGTGGTTTCATCGGCAGCCCGTTGTGCCGTATCTTATTGAACGCTCGTTCGATATCTAGGAATATGGCGACCGTATACTAGCTGTGGTTGAATGCTTCTGTGATTTCAGTGGGTTGTTTTCGTAGCATATCATTTGTGGCAAGCTTTTTCTGAATCCCGCTTGTATGTTGGGGGCTATGTGTTTATATCCGCTATATTTCGTTAACCGATCAGTTGCGCGTTCGTAAGTTTTACCGACCACTGTTAGCAATATTGTTGGCCTGTATGAATTTGAATTTGCTTCTGGTTTGTTTGGATTTGCCAGCATTATTACTTTTCATTTTTTCTTTGATTCTGATGTTGTGTCGTAGGTCACGTAATAATTAATAAATTTGGAAATTTGTGGTAAGGTCTTATGGGACCAAACTGCTGAGGTCATCGGTCTCTAAGCTTACGCACTACTTAATCCAACTTAAACTAACTTACTCTAAGGACAACACACACATCTATGCCAATATTTAAATACCATCAGAAGTAGTAGTATCATTGCTTCTCGTGGGGCTTTACGGAATTGGTTCCCTATAAATTCATTTTTCTTCCACTCGTTATGGCATTTGTTATCTCTTCCCCAGGTATCAGGGTTGTCAATTCCTGTTGTTCTTTATTGTCTGTTGTTGATGTGTTGATTGTATCTCGTATGTTTGTACTCGGAAGTCTTCGTCAAATCTCGGGTCTTGCGTATAGGAGTGACTGTCCTGTAGGGTATTTCTGAACACCGGCGCTCTTATCCTTACGCCAGTAGTGGACTCGTTGCCGATTAATAGTTACGGTTCAGTTGCATTTTTTTGTCCTGTGAGTGTTTTGAACTAGGGTCAGGACTTCCCTCCATCTTTGTAGTCTAATAACAACGTGTTTCAGATCAATTGCTCTGTCTGTATTCTGAAGTATTTCGTTTGAATCCCTGGTTTTAGTGTGGGATAGTTCAACCTTCTTATTTCTGCCCCGATTTGTTTTTTCCCATTGTTATTCATAGTGCTGCTTGCAGTATTGTCGGTTTCCAGCTTTTCATTTCTTTTGTGGGTATGCTTTCTTCGATGGATTTCTCTAGTGATGTTTCTTGTTTGTCGCTGACTGTTTCTAGTTCATGAACGTCTGTGATGGTTACTAGTGTCACTAAGTCTTCACAGATTATGCATTGATGTTTTTCCCAATCCGCTGTTGTGTAGTTTCTGATGGTTCCTTTTTCTGGTCTGGGTGGACGAATAGGGGCTGCTTATGCCATGAAAGTTAGTGGTGAGTGATCGTTTGTTACTGTTTCAGCTTTTTCTTGCTGTGTTACAGTGCCCTGTAGGATTTCTGCAAAGTACATGATCGTTAGTAGACAACGCCAGTGGTCCAACTTGCACTGCAGGCAGCCAATGTACAGAGAGGGTCAGTCAACAAATGGTTCAAATGGCTCTGAGCACTATGGGACTTAAGTTCTGAGGTCATGAGTCCCCTAGAACTTAGAACTACTTAAGCCTAACTAACCTAAGGACATGACACACATGCATGCCCGAGGCAGGACTCGAACCTGCGACCGTAGCGGTCACGCGGTTCCAGACTGTAGCGCCTAGAACCACTCGGCCACTTCGGCTGGCGTCAGTCAACAGCTGGAGACTAGCCACACACAGAATTTATAAGCTGCAGCTACCATGTATTAACAAGTCGTTCTAGTAGAGGCATTAATTCGGCGAGTCAACCGTTTTTCATTAAAACAAACAGGGTTAAAGGATTATACTGTAATTCCTGTCGCCTGACTTTTTAACCTTTTTCCTTTGCGGGAAGCTTTGTCATGAGTTCTGAGTAGCAGTAAAACTTCTCGTCTTACCATGTAAAAAACTGCTTTTATTGGCGAAACTCAGCGGGGATAACACAACTTCATATTGCTAACATGCTAATGCAGTTGTAATTGCAACAGAATACTGAAATCGATTATTACTAAACAAGCAGTTGTTATCAGGTAAAGCCAATAGCTTATGAAAAGCTCATTCTCAGAATAAGATTCAGCTTTTAATCGCTTATTACGTTGTTGCAAACCCAAACGAATTCTCATTTCGCCAGCTCTCTATGGCTGTTAAAAATTACACTAATTTGTTGAAAAGCCGTATAGTTATTTATATATCGTAATAAACAAGAAATTTTCTCATATTTACGATATAGTAAAAATGCTTTCTCACTTGCATGCTTTCATTAACCAAAATTTTGTTTCAGTATCTCGAACCATTTTTGAAATATAAGGGATAATATGAAGATTTCAGTATTACAGTATCGTTTCCATGTGTGAGAGGAACTGCAAGTACTACACACAGTCCATATACTCAGGACTAAAAAAAAATGGTTCAAATGGCTCTGAGCACTATGGGACTCAACTGCTGAGGTCATTAGTCCCCTAGAACTTAGAACTAGTTACACCTATCTAACCTAAGGACATCACAAACATCCATGCCCGAGGCAGGGTTCGAACCTGCGACCGTAGCGGTCTTGCGGTTCCAGACTGCAGCGCCTTTAACCGCACGGCCACTTCGGCGACTCTCAGGACTAAAGACAGATACAGATATACCCTCAAGTTTAAAGACAAATTTAATATGCTAGCTACATTTCATAATAAGCAATTTATGACGTAACAAGCACCAAACACAAAGTCATAATGACTCTTACTTTCCATTGCAGTTTGCTCTACTTTCTTATGGCAGATTACTTACATTCGATATACCACAGTTACTATGAAAATTAACGAAACGATAGATGGTTTACCATTAATCTGACGAATAAAGCCATAAGTTGCGAAAAAATCAGTTTTTCACCGACTAGTTTCTTTAAGATTGAGCGAGAAAGATTTCAGAGAAGCTGCCATGGACGCACCTCTGTTCACGTAGCGTAGCAACCTGGCCACCAGCGACGCAAATATGGGTAAAAAATGTTTCGTTCATAACACACGAGGCCAGCAACACAGCGTGAGACAGCAAACTAGGATTGCCGCCCCTTCTGAAGAAAGGAGTTAACTCGCCCAGTGCTGTGAACGACAACGCGTTTCTGCGTTGGGCCAAGTTATTTTGTGCAAACTCTACAATAACACATTCATACTACCGTCATCTAACCGATATATGCACCGGAACTGCTTTTTGTATTCCGGACAGTCCAAATGACGTTCCCAACACATTTTTCATGTCTTGATTATGGCACTACCCGATACACATATGCACTGGACTCCATTATATATATATCTGTCGTTCGTTGGAAATGGCATTCGGTATTTCTGCCTGGAACATTTTCTCAGACAGTACCTGCATCACTGCTGCACTTGGAGATGCTTTATAACACGAATACCGAGTAATTCGTAATTACTCCATTTCGTCTCACACCCAAAGAAGAGTGCTACGTGTTTTCAGTCTACTTTTGAATCAAGTATGAAAGCCTTTTTATTCTGTTTCCAATGAATTTAGGAAGATCATTTACTCCTAACATAATTACTTTACCATTCTCTGCCCTGACCAGACCACTGTATGCACATGTACTGGTTGTTAGGTGTATAGGTGCAGATATTGTGATAATTGCCACCTTAATACTGCTTGTTTATAATTAAATTACAGCTATTCACAGATATATAGAGTGGGTTGTAATAATTATCGTATGGCAGCGAAACTTGATAGATATTGTGATGTGTTGTTGCTCAACCGATTTACGCTGAAAAGAAATTAGTGCCAATTTTGGTCAACCGTGCAAACCTGGCGATCAACACCATCTCGTTGACTTTTCTAGCGCTCATGTTGAACACATTGTGCAAGTAGTGGTGAATAATACATTCAACATTGTTCATTTAGCACCTGTTTGAACTTTTTTGTCCATGTACCGTTGTTAATCCTTTACATATGGAAAAATTTAAATACATCTTTCTTGCATTCACAGCGCCAGATTTTCACCTCGTAGGTAAAATTGGAACTAACTTCTTTCCAGTGTAAATTTATCCCGCATTAACGCATTACAATATCTAGCAACTTTTGCTGCCATACGATAATTACGTGTTTTAGTTTCTTAATTGTTGTCTCTCTGTGTCTAACGGTCTTCTCAAAAGCACATAATCTAATTTACTACCTGATGTTTTCTGCATGATCGTAACTTTGGCGTGAAGGGGACTGTGCCTGACAGTATAGACTGTCTATGTGGTGCCCACGTGTTCTCATTTCAATTCCTGATCTGTTGCCCAGCGGAAAATGAACATTAATGGCTTGCTTATACCTTGCGTACTTCGAGGTACCAAGCAACCAAAAACGTACTACTCGTAATAACTATACTTATTAGTCTGCAAATAAAGTAAATACTGGTGTAACGTTTTCCAGGCCACTGCGCTCAGTCATCAATAGGAATATCGGTACCTACACCTCTGATACCCCGAATACACATTATAAATATTCTGAACACAGAATAAATGTGATTTGATCATAGCTTTCGGGGTATGGGTATGTAAAAGTTATTTACATACAGTACATGTTTTAAGAACTATGACAGTAAAAATTTAAGGAATTTTCTCATAACGTAATTGGCTTTCACTACACATAAACAATTTTAATTCTGTACAATGACGGCATTGTAACAATGATCGTATCTGCTTTATGGTTTTACTGACTGCCATTATTGTCCAATTTTTTTTACATATATTGATACAAACATGTACGAGGTAATTCTTCTTTCAATCATATTGGCCGAAAGCAAGTAGTGTTTGTCTGAAACATTGTATCAAGTAGTATGTCTCAGTATGTGTTAGAGACTGTCTAATACAAATGTTATTTTGAGATCAGAGGTCGGTCTAGAGTAAATAAAGTTTTTCTGTCTTGACTCTAGAAACCTATCCTAGACATATGTAGCTGGTAGTTGGATTATATTGTAGATTTTAACTAAATTTTTGGACAATTTTTCTATAGTAACTGAATAATCGCTATGCATACGCATCTCCATACGGGCTGCTCTCAAAAGTCAGTCGTAACGTCCCCTCTGCCTCAAAGCCAGATGATAGGGCCTAAAACTGTTCCTTGGAGGAAATACAACCGCTTGAAAAAAAAACACTTTCCATAATATCTACGGCCCTCTGAATGTTAAAATAATTAGGACGTGTCTCGATGAATGAAAATTTCGCACCTATTACAGTACTCTCAGTAATGAAGCGAGCCTTGTCGTCACATTACTGTAATATTGAAATACCATCTTCAGCCCACGTTACAAACCAAAAAATTTTTAGCCTTTACCATTCTCCTAAATGTTAATTTGAGACTAGGGATTTGTGCTTTTTTTTTTTTATTGAACAACGTTCAGTAGATATGAGCGTCACAGCAGAAGCCGTGTTCTTGGGGATGACATTTTCGTACATCCGAATGCCGTCAGCACAAAAGAGATTGTTACGAGAGTATAATGCAAATTACATATCTGCGATAAAGGGAGAAAAGCAATGGATCGAAGGCTGAATCCTGAGGGCCCACTACATGCACATATTTTTATGTAATAGCTTACTTATTCTACAGGCGAGTCAGCAGTACTGTACTGTCTGAAGAATATGGCTATTTCCTTTTCGAAAGAATGATAGGAATTCTACCGTATCAAACGTTTTTCCGAAGTGAAAATGCCTCGCACTTCTTCTGCCGATACCTGTTCTCACATCGTCGATCACTTTAACGAATTTATTGTGATATTTTCAGAATAACGATCGATAATCACTGTTGGCCTTACAAGCGTTGAGCTAGTCCGTTCACTGAACATGAGCAATGTGCTGCAAAGCCTTTAATAATGTGGTAATGTGCAGATTTACCTACACTATCACAGTGATTTTGAGTCCTTGTGCTTGAGTATGGGACTAATTAACAATGTTTTTAGTCAACAGGATTTGTACCATTAACAAGATAGAAATAAAAAAGTGAATAAGGACCGAAATGATACGTCCTTGGTGATATTTGTTTTATGGGTATTAGGCCGTGGTCCAGGACATATTTCTCAACCTTCCAATTTGAATTCGGCGATGAGCATTAGCAGCAATTACCCATTAATATCGAAGAACTGCCCCTGAAAGTTAAAGACGAAAATGGCGATTCAGTTATGGACCACGGAAGGTTGGACAATATGATTAACCAAGTAATAAATGTGATGTCGTATTCTGATTTTATTCAGCGCCTGAGAAGTGGCTCCTCTGGTACCTTTCCGTCCTGCGCTAGCACAAATGTATTTTAAGGAAAACTTATCTGTCCGTGAAATGTTACTTTGTGTTTGGAGGATAATTTGTCCCAGCTTGAAAGCAGACTTGTAGGGGGAAAAAGCCGTTTTAATCGTCTGCGAAGGCTCGAAAAGCAGCATTTAATTCCGCCTTTCCTCTTCCGAGACAATGTTTTTCCCAGAGGGCTGCAGGACTTTCTGCATTCAGCAGACCGGTCGCGTCTCCTTTTGACATTCGGCACATTTCCACTCGGCTTTCTGCATTGTGTAGTACATGAGGCGTAGATGTTGGATTTTCTCGAATCTTCTATGTGCTCAGTCTCGTATATTCAGTATTTGGCTATCGTCTGTAATTACACGTGGGTTATGGAACTTCCTTTATTCTGAGTGAATACTGCGGAACATACTTCTCACGAATATTAGCAAGGCTGCGCACTGTACCATAAGCTGTCAGCCCATTGTTAATGTCTTGTCACTGACTGTGCAAACAGATCTTTGTTAGAGTATATTGTTTGTCGAGTTGAAGATTTCTTCGAGATATTACGCACTACTTTCCTATGATAGGCTGTACGGAGTAAGAATATTATATAATTAATAATATTTCCAAGAGAAAGACTCGAACCAGCTCGAATAAGTTTATCAAACGTCTTCGTTGTTGTTAGCGTAGCTTTAGGGGTGTAATGGTATTGTTATTAAAAAGAAACAGTCTTTTTAAAATCTCTACATAGCTAACGAGAAAGCAGAAATGAATACATATTAATCTGAAATTAAGTAGTTAAATTAGTTACAAGATGCAGTGCAAGACGAAGAAGAGAAATGGCGAGGAAATGGAAATATGTAGTTAGAAGGGCAGGCTGAGGACACTGTAAGTAGAAAACAGGTGAACACTAACGATGCTGACGCATATATACACACCAAAACAGTTATAAAAATAATTAATATAACAGTACAGTGTAACAAGCGATTGATGAAGTCGGCTACCTTAACGAACTATAATTGGATATTGTGTAATTTTTCCATACAGCACATAGCACCGTGGTGTAGTGGTTATGATACTAAACAATTGCATGGAGAGTCGTGAGTTAAAAACTCACCTGGACTGTACAGTTTTAAATTCTATATTCGGTTTGAGTTCATTCTGGAAGTATCCACAGATGTCAAGAATCATTGTACTGGAATGTTCTGTATGTTCTGGCCGGAGGCAGTTCGCTCCGCGCTCTTGTACGTGCAAGTCCTGAATAAACCTTCATTAAGTGAAGTTAGTGTTCGTCATTCATCGAATTACACCTTCTTCTAGGTGGTATTATTCTGTTGGAGACGCTGGGTATTGGAACTTGTGATAGCGCATCTTATCGACGACACAGTGGCTCCCATCAGGTCACGACAGAGCCGCCGTTAACGTAGCGAGAAACCTGTGTTCGAGCCATATTCAACAGATCGCAATCTATCGGAGACAGAAACAGAAGAGGACGTTACGATGACAGCAACTGTATGCCACCGGGTTCTCTGGTGACGATGACCAAGATCCAAACCATTTGCTGAAGATATATGAGCGTATAGTAAAATTTAACAAATGGGAAGACACCGTGTGTTTGGCTAACGTATTTTTCTGCTTGAAGGGCACTGCCAAGCAATGGTACGAGAAAAACGAGAAGTTCACAAGCTGGGAAGTATTCCAGGCGAAACTGTGCAAGAATTTCGGCGACAAATAACGACAGAACTGCAAGCCTGAAGATAAATTAAAGTTCAGTGCACAGCGTCCAGGAGAAACTGCAGCATCCTACATTCAAGACGTCTTGGAGCTGTGTAAAACAGTGGATCCTAGAATGAAGGAGAAAGATAAGGTTGCACATCTCATGAAGGGTGTTGCTGAGGACATGTATCAAGACCTACTCTTGAAGGAGGTTTCCAAACGTCGTATCGCTGTCTTTGGTGGAGGAAGCAACTGATTTCACAAGTGTTCTTCGTCAGATAGAGAGGAAGCTCAGAAGGCACTGGGATCGCACGGCGAGCAAAAAACCGAGACGCTTCAAGAGGTCATAAGGGAGGAAGTGGAACAGTCATTGAACCCAACCTCTCGTCCTTCATTTCCCTTTGAAACGGTGAAAAAGTCAAGAGCCAGGCGGAGTTGCGTTCCTTCAATGGCGCATGAGGAACCTGTTTGGGCACCAAGGATGACTGACGTCTGAAGGACCCAGGATATCCAACCAGTATGTCTCCACTGCGGACGTACGGGACATGTGGTGCGCTATTGTCAAGAAAGGCGGCGGATTTGATGACGCCCGCGCCGGAAGACAGCAGACTGATCTTAGCCGACGCCAATTCCGGGATGACGAAGATGAACTAGAAGATGTGGATGCAGGACGACGTAGGTCACCATCGCCGCAAGCTAGCCGCTGGAGACGACGATCCCCAACACGCCGATCAAGGTCTCCATCGCCGTTTAGAAGCTCCAGCCGATCATCTAGCAACCGCAACCTGGAAAACTAAAGGGTGCGACATTCCTTGGAGGTGAAGCCGATGAAGGGAAAATCCCCCGCCGCCGATCACTACAAAAATGATAGGAAACTACGTCGATATCCTCATGGATGGCCGACAGGCCCAAGCTCTTGTGGGCTCTGCAGCATCATATTCTGTAATTTCGGAGAAGTACCGTCGCCAGTTGCAGAAAACACTATTCGTCGACAGCAAAACATCTCTGCTGCAGGTGGCTAATGGGAAATATGTAAAACCTACAGGAAGATGTACCATTCGTGTGGGTATAAGTGGCCATACACATCCCTTAGAATTCATCGACTTACAAGAGTGTAGTCATGACGTCATTCTCGGATGGGAGTTTTTGAAAGCTTCTCAAGCAATTATAGATTGGGGACGCTCGATGATCATGCTAGACGGGATGAGATACTGTGGACAGGAAGATTCACATCTGAGTGCGTGGAGACTTTGTGTGCTGGATGAAGTGATCATTCGTGCAGTCAGCGCTAGATAGGAAACTGTCACGTGTCACGCCACGCATCAATCCATGGATCTTGTAGTGGAATGTAAGAGAAGCATACCACTGAAGAATAACTTGATCATCCCAGCCTCTGTCGTCTCGTTTAAGAACGGATTCGGTGAATTGTGTATAGTCAACTATCGCCGAGAACCGCAGATCCTTCCAAGACGCACGTGCGTAGCAAACGCTGAGCCGTTGAATGAAGAACAGCTGAGCGTCATAGAAACCTCCCATGCCGAGTCTGTGAGCGAAAATAGCGCTACTACTACGAGACAAGATCTTGTAGCTCGACTATCACCAGATCTCACTAAGGAACAACAGAAGAAGCTACTTGCCATATTTCAAGAGTTCTGTGACTGCTTCAACCCACAGGTGAAGAGCAAATTAGACAAATCGACGGTGAAGCATCCGATTAGCACTTGAGACAATCAACCAATAAGCCAGAGAGCATATCGTGTGTCAGCAACGGAACGTCGAATAATTCGCGACAAGGTAGAGAAAATGACGAAGAAGGACATCATTCAGCCTTCGCAGAGCCCATGGTCGTCACCAGTGGTCCTCGTCAGGAAGAAGGATGGCAGTTGGCGCTTTTGTGTTGATTATAGGAAACTTAATAAGATAAGGACGTTTACCCTCTTCCACGAATTGACGATACACAAGGTTGTCGGTAGGGGGCTACGTTTTTCTCACCCATGGACATGTACTCGGGATACCGGCAAATCGAAGTAGATGAGGCTGATCGTGAGAAAATTGCAGTCATCACCCCTGAGGAACTGTATGAGTTTAAGGTAATGCCGTTTGGTTTATGTAATGCACCAGCAACTTTTGAACCGATGCTGGATAATCTTCTACGCCCCCTTCAGTGGACGATGTGTCTTTGTTATTTAGAAGACATTATAGTGTTCTCAGAGACATTTGATGAACATATAAAAAGACTGACGGCCGTTCTTAACTCTGTCCAACTAGGCGGACTGAAACAATCCAAGAAAGTGTCTCTTTGGAGCAAAATCAAAATGCTTGGATACCTTATCTCAAACGAAGGTGTGAGGCCAGACGCAGAAAAGGTGAGTCCTATAACGGATTTCCTATTCCTAAAAGTATTAGAGATGTGAGAAGCTTCCTCGGATTATGATCTTATTAATGTCGTTTTATCAAAGACTTTTGTATCATAGTCAGGCCACTCTAAGAGTTGTTGAAACCTGATGCTAAATTTATCTGGGTTGGTTCTCAACAAGATTCTTTCGATGTGCGGCGAAAATCTATGACGATTGACGCTGTACTTAGTCTGTATGATGAGAGAGCACATACAGAACTACACACAGATCCCAGTAGGTATGAGATCGACGCTGCTCTGATGCAAATTTCGAATGGAAAAGAGAAGGTTATAGCCTATGCTTCTAGGACACTTACAAAAGCCGAGAGAAACTACTCAACTACAGAAAGAGAATGCCTTGCTGTGATCTGGGGTATGTGCAAATTTAGACAGTATCTCTATGATGGAAGGATATTCACAGTTGTTACAGACCATCATTCACTTTGTCGGCTGACAGGTCTTAAGGATCCAACAGGTCGTCTCGCCAGGTGAGAACTACGTTTTCGAGAGTATAACATTACCATAGAGTACAAAAGTGGAAGAAAACACCAACATGCCGACTGTCTCTGAAGAAACCCTGTGCAAGACCATCAAGACTTTGATGAGGATAGTGACTGTCTCGCTGCACTCAAGGACGAGAAGATATCTCAAATTATGCTTGCCTTAAATCGGTCAGAGGATGTGAAAGGACAATTTAAGGTAGTTAACGGATTACTTTGCAAGAAACACTCTGATCCGTTTGGAAAGAGGTGACTACCAGTGATTCCTAAACACATGAGCTTAGATGTTCTACAGTGGTGTTCTGGTGACCTGGTCTGGATCTTCACTCCTGTTCGGAAGGTTGGTCTCTCTCAGAAGCTCCTCAGGTGCTACTTTGGACCTTATAAGGTTGTAAGACAGTTGTCTGATGTTGCTTATGAAGTTGAAGATTCCGACCCCGACACAAGACGACGAAAGATCAGAGATACGGCCCACGTCCTGCAAATGAAGCCCTACAAGGATCCTGAAACCCGGAGTAAATTTGAAGCTCCACCGACGGGCAACAAGCGGAAAGGTGACGAAGAGCGTAATTAAAAAATAAGTTCTCAGAAGATCACCGCCAGGGTGAGCATCAGTCATCGGGAGTCGGAGTATGCAGGACTTGGAGGAAGTAACACCGAGACACTGTTCTCTTATGGAGGGAGCAATGCTGTGCAGGAAGCTGAGTAGCACCGGGGTATAGTGGTTGTGATCCTAAACTATTGCATCGAGAGTCGTGAGTTCGAATCCCACCTGCACTATACGATTTTAATTTCTATAATCGGTTTCAGTACATTCTAGAAATCTCCACAAATGTAAAAAATCATTGTACTGAAATGTTCTGCAACTGTATATTTACCGTATGTGTTCTGGCCGGAGGCAGTTCGCTCCGCGGTCTTGTATATGCAAGTGCTAAATAAACCTTTTTTAAGTAATTTTAGTGTTCGTCATTCATCTAATTACACCTTCTACGTGACAATATGAAGTCCTTATACTCTTCGTTCAATTCCATCAAAAACTGTTGCAACTGATAGTGGAATAATGAATGCGACTATAGAAAATTTACTATGCATACCACCAATATTTTCACGTGCTGCATGCATGCAAATTTAGCGCAAAGTGCTTCTTGATCTACTTAAAAATTAATCCCATCTATCGATAGTTGTAACAGTTTGTTATTTCACTGTCAACTAAATCTTAAATTCTCTCTGCATGATACTGTAGCAACTTTGCAGTTCCTGTTGCTTTTGCCGTCATTCTCATCCATTGCTAAAGCTTATGACGGTAGATCGCTAGATATCCACCGGACCTGTGAACACCTTTCATACCGCGACCAAACAACAAAGGGTAAAAAGCTCTGACACAACGATTCGGACGAACTGAAAACAGGTGTGCCGACGGAAAAATGCCACACCACCACACTAAATGGAATATATGGTTTCTATTCTTTCAGATCTGTTCGAAAGAACAGGTAACATTTCTGTGTTTGATCCTGCGGCCGGACGTACAGTACGTTTATAAAGGAGATATTCCGATCCCTGCCGCATTCGGGCAGTGAAAGAATTCAGTGGCGACAAAAGTAAATTTGTAACAACACCGGGATTCGAAACCGAGTCTCCACCTTCGCAGGCCGATGTGATTACCCTCACTGCCACCTTGGCACAGTGCTTAGACACAACTGCACGGACTACCCAACCACGCCCCTGTCCTCAATCCAAATTTCCATGTGCCACGCACTACTAAAGTAGCGTACCCAACCCCTTGTTCCTCTTCATGCTCGTTGCATCACGCGAAGTCCCACACTAGGTCGCACGAAGAGTGCTCTGCACTGAATGATCATATTAGTCTTCACGGTGCATATACAGAGTGTATCGCGTAAAACTTGCACTGCAATTATTTGGAAATGGAAAGTGCTGTTGCTTGACTGTTTCCACAGAATGGATTGGTAGTCAGGGGTTCGTATGGTTAGCCAATAAACAGTTTGTAACAATACTTTAAAAATGCAGTTTTTGTGCAAACACACACTTTTTAAAAGTAACAGGGCCTATTGATACTAACAGTCTATAAGTAGGGTAAATTAAATTGTCAGTGCTGTCTGTTGCAGGTTTCTATTGCGAGTCATTTACGAAATATCGTATTTTTAAAAGTTCCCACGCCGACACTTGTTTGTGCCATTCAACACGGTGTTCTTGTGCGTTCCTTGAGTGTACTGCGGCTTCCTAGTCAGTTGTTGTGTGGCAGTGCAAGCAGTAGCTCATGAGTGCACGATGAGGTTAACCAACGCAAAAAAAAGAGATGGTCGTTGTCTATGGATAACGTAGGAAGAATGCTGTTCGTTCTTGTACCTTGTATGCCTCCAGATATGTCAGTAGCCGTCAAGTGGTGGCGTAGCATCTAGACAGCGTAATAGAAGGAAGCTAATAACGGCGAAAGAGGGGGAAATTAATATTCTTGCTCCTGTTGCAGTTGATCCACACATAGCTCCCGATCAATCGCACGAGGGGGTGACATGAGACAGGGAAGTATCCAGCGAATTCTCCATCGACATAGGTTCCATCCCTATCACATCCGTCTCCATCAAGAGCTGCATGGAAATGATTATGAGAATCGCGTTAACTCTCCTTCATACATCTTGTTTAGTGTATATGTCTTGTTTAGCGATGAAGCCACATTTACCAATCACGGCCAGGGAAGCCGCCGAAATATGCACTAATGGTCTGCTGGCAATCGCCGTTGGCTTCAGCGTCCATGAAGTATAAACGTGTGGTGTAGGATCAGCTCACAGGCCCGTTTTTCATGGACTGGAACACTGAACACGCACAAGTACCGCAGCCTCTTAACAGAGTATCTTCCACTGATGCTGGAAGACGTTCCTCCACAGATTAGGAGAAACCTGTGGTACCATCATGATTGTTGTCCATCCCACTGTGCACGAAGTACTAGAGAATACCTTCACAAATTTCTTCCAAATCGTTAGAGTGGACGCAGAGGACCTGTACCTTAGCCGGCCCTTTTGCCGGTTTTGACGGCTATAGACTTTTTTCTGTGGAGAAAGCTGAAAGAAGCAATTTACAAAGACATACCAACTACTCCCGATGATATGCAACGACTATTACCTAAGCATGCTCGGACATCCCCTCTGAAATGCAAGCACGTGTGCCGCAGTCGTAGTACAGCAGACTGGAAACGTTTTCTGCCTCTGCCGGTGGTCATTTTGAACACAGCGTGTGATGGCCATTTGTCTCGTTATGTGTCCACACAACTAGTGAATGCTGCTTTGTTGTTCTTTAGTGTGTTCTACCACAGGTATTGTACAAGTGTCGGTGTGGGAACTTTTCGAAATACCATGTCTCGTAAACGACTCGCACTAGAATCCTGCAACAAATAGCACTGACCTTCCATTTTACACTCTCTTTAGTTTGATAATGTCAACATCCATTCTTCAATTTTAAAAAATTTATGTTTACACAAAAATACACTTTCTTCGTATTATATAAATCTGAGCACCGACTACCAATTATTTTTGTAAAAAAAAAAAAAAAGGAAAGAAAGTTCAAATGGCTCTGAGCACTATGTGACTTAACTTCTGAGGTCATCAGTCCCACAGAACTTAGAACTACTTAAACCTAACTAACCTAAGGACATCACACACATCCATGCCCGAGGCAGGATTCGAACCTGCGAACGTAGCGGTCGCGCGGTTCTAGATTGTAGGGCCTAGAACCGCTCGGCCACTCCGACCGGCTCGTTCTGTCAAACCAGACAGCAGTAGCACTTTCCATTTCCGCAGTATTTGCGTTACAAGTTTTAGGTGTTTCACCCTGTATATCTATATGAATGGTGTCTGTTCTTTCCGAAATGTCCGTAAGAAATGACATCACTCATTCACATACATCTACACCTTGAAGACTACTATGATCATTCAGTAAAGGGCACTCTTCCCCCATCTCGTGCGGGGCTTTCCGCGACATAACGATCAAAAAGGCGAAAAAGGAGTAAGGGACGATACTTTGTTAGTGTGCGGCCAATGGAAATTTGGGCAGAGGGGGGGGGGGGGGGGGAGGCGTGCTTGGGTAGTCTGTGTGTAGCCGTTGTCCGAAGGTGGCGTAGAGGGTTAGCGCATCTGTCTACTAAGCAGGGCACCTAGGTACTAGTCTTGGTTTTGGTACAAATTTTCATTGGTCGCCAATGAATGCTTTCATTGTCCGAATACGGCAGAGATCAGAATTTCTTCTTTATGAGCTAACTGTAATGTCACACTGCACCGAGTACTTCCGGGAAGCCAGGACACGTAGAGCCTTAACCAGCACGCTGCCCTCAATCCCGGCCCACATAGAGTTTGGCACGCCGTGGTCAGCCCTACCTTATCTTCGCAGCCTAACGGGGCAGAGAGATCAGTGCAAAAATGCATGTTCCGAAAAGTGAACGGCAGCCGTCTTTTGGCTGAAGTAAAGCATGGCTTCTTCCATCGAGTTTAAACACGTTGCTGTTCTTGAACAGAACAGTCAACGTTTTCATCCACATCATTAATGTAATGAGCAGGATGAAGTTTTTTCCTAGACTGCTTTAAAGATATCAAAAAATTTGTCTCCGCTGACTTTATTAAAACTTGTCCACTAACCATCGAGGTAGGCTTCGTAATACTAACATTATGTGGTCTATTTACCTGTCCTCCTCGACTCATTGTTAAAACTATGCCGCATTTTCTCACGCTCTGACAGCTGAAATATTTATCTACCTAGACCGTTCGCTGCAAGTCCATAAAATCGTTAGTCCATTTCAAAAACATAATCAAGGATTTTTTGTCCTCCATCTTCGCTAAACACATTTCATAAGCTTCCCATAATATTTTTGCCTCTTACTGCATCTCTTATTCATTTCTTCCAAATTTTCTGTAATTCATCGATTCAAAATGATGACAAAGGGATAAAAACGACAAATGATAGCCCTATGTATAAAACGATGTAGATAAAAGTCCGCAGTTTTGTCTGTTATATGTGGAGCATACTAACTCTTATGTAAGCAGCAAGCCCACTTTTCCCGACCATCTGTTTGGCCTCTTTCAAGATCGTACGACATTTCGGCATTAATGGTTCACGTATGAAACTATCAATCCGTAAGAACAACAAGAAACTATACTTGTAGTCTAAAAGACATTGTCTGAACACTGTTATTGTAAAAAAAAAAGTGTTTCTCTGCATTTAAATGAGGTAACAAGAATAATATAAATGACTTACAATACGACTAAAATCATAAAAGTTTTTGCTGAAAAATCACGGAAATAGCTTACTCTGGGTAACTGACTGACAGCTATGATGGTGTATATCACAACTAATTTAATTACTTCTTAGCAGGGCGTAGCACTGCTGAGGGAAAAAAATTTGTAATTATCACTTTCCCGCCCCCGTTACTTTACCCCACCTTCACCTTCCTATGTGGCAAATCTGTTACAATATTCTGGAATTGTTAGCTTCCCATCGGACAGGTTGGTGCAAGGAAAACACGTAATGTCAAACAAAAATGAAGATAATTATGTAAAGCAAGTGAGGGATGGTACTGGAAGTAGTAGGCAGATAGTTATAATGATAAGAGTAACAGACAAGTAGAGGCTTCAGCACCATTCGAGTGTCTCATACAAGATGTAAGTAGGCTGTTTAGGTTTTTATGTTGGTAACGCCACGTAGCGCTCTGTATGAAAATCACAGACTGTCCTGTGTACAGTCTGTGGCTGGTTTGCATTGTTCAAATACTTGCTATTATAGTGTTGGGCAGTTGTATGTGAACAGCACGTAACGTTGCGCAGTTGGAGGTGAGCAGCCAGCAGTGGTGGATGTGGCGAGAGAGATGGCAGAGTTTTGAGAACGGACAATCTGGACCTGTGTCCACCAGAAAAAGGAAATTTGTAAAGATGTATGTTATACATATATACGACTTTTGAACACTATTAAGGTAAATACATTGTTTGTTCTCTATCAAAATCTTTCATTTGCTAACTATGCCCATCAGTAGTTAGTGCCTTCAGTAGTTAGAAACTTTTATTTAGCTGGCAGTATTGGCGCTCACTGTATTGCAGTAGTTCGAGTAACGAAAATTTTTGTGAGGTAAGTGATTCATGAAAGGTATAGATTATTGTTAGTGCCATTCTTTTGTAGAGATTATTGAAAGTCAGACTGCATTGCACTAAAAAAATATTGCGTGTCTGTTTACTTTTGATCAGAATAAGTTCAAAAATGGTTCAAATGGCTCTGAGCACTATGGAACTTAACTGTTGAAGTCATCAGTCCCCTAGAACTACTTAAACCTAACTAACCTAAGGACATCACACACATCCATGTCTGAGGCAGGAGTCGAACCTGCGACCATAGCGGTCGCGCGGTTCCAGTCTATAGAGCCTAGAACCGCTCGGCCACCCCGGCTGGCTCAGAATAAGTATAGAGATAAATGTCTGAGTACGTTCAGTTTTGCTCAGCTGTTTGAAAATCAAATAACGTCGGAGATTGACCAGCACAGTTATTCTTAATTTTTCTAAGGGGATGTTTCAAAGAAAGACATTATAAAGACAACGGATGAGGCGTACGTAGTATTCCTGAGTAATGTGGTTAACTTGCTGCCGTGCACTTTCAGAGGTTAAATGCATCATCATCCAAATACAATCGAGGCGAATTGCGAAGCTGGCTAAAATTTCCAATACATCGAATAAAGCTCTCATCAGCTATGCCAGGAATATTCATGGCTGCATTGCAGCTGTTTTCAAATCGTGCATCGAATTCCGATGATATGGGAGGTCTGAGTTAAAAAGAAGGCTTAATACCAAGCCTTCAATATAATAGCGCCAGCATCTCCATTTTATTAAACCAGGCATTTATTTTTCTGCGCACCCCCTAAAACTAAAATTGCCTGCCTGAATAATATGAACAAAATTCGAACCAGAAATAAACGTAGAAAACCACGTAACTTTTGTAACACAAAAGCAACTTAACGGTATCTTCAGTAAATTAATGCAGGTTCTCCGCTAAGAATCTACGATTGGAATAATACACTATTAATGTGTGCCGTGGTATTGTGGATAAAGTGTAAAAATGACAAAGTTATGTAGTGGGATTGAAGAGTTATTTTGCTTCATGGTGACGATGAAATCATTAAAATGCAGTAAAGTCGCGGTGTATAATTAAGATTACTGAAAATGCAATACAAGACGATGAAACTAGAAAGTTTACTAGGACTCCGATAACCAAAAGAAATCAGTTTTGACAAGTTATGTCTAACAGAGAAAAACTTTATTTTATTTATTCTTTTTTTTTAGATAGAGAAGATGGCGTAATACCAGATTTCGCTATTTTATACAGATCACCGCAGCACGGAAAATTACGGAGAAAGCTAGAAGTGATACGGTCAAAGAGAGGATTTGCTGTCCGAGACAAGGAGTAAATATCATTTTAGAATAATTGTGTTTCAGAATAATAATACCATGTAGAGCTAGAGTTTGCAGCATATTTCAATCCTCTTTCACGGGATTAGGTTGATGGAGTAACTTCGGCCAGGCATCCCAGACTGCTGCACAAAGTGCACTCCTACTCACAGTCAGCCGACAACGTCTGCCTTACAGCATTCTTTCTCCACCACCGTCCTGCAAATGGCACAATCAACCATGCCTGCTCCTGCTTGTTCTGCCCAACTGCGGGTGTGCCTTACGCTTCCGTCCTGCCTCCCCTCACTTAGATACAGTACCTGCAGACTTTCCTAAGCCATCACGTACTACAATATGTCTATTGATTTTCCCGGTCGGTAGTGTAATACGTGGAAACTTCAATCAAAACCAAAGGAAATTAAAGCCATCATCTTTGGTCACACGACTCGCCGTTTCCGTCATCCCTGTTTTCACCTCTTCAATTAGAACTAATTCATCCCTCTAACACAAATTTTGCACTAACCCTAGACAGGAACCGAATGTGGAATGTAATAAAAATACAAAGACGCCTCCCCTGGGGTCTGCATCCTTCAACCATTATCCTGTCTGCCTCGATAGCTGAGTAGCATTCCGGCACGGTAGCTCAGCGTGTTCCTCAGAGGATTAGCTGTCCTCTGTGATAAAAAAAACCTGAACGAACGGATCAAGGGTGAACTTTAACGTCTACCTCGAACATATCCAAGGAACAATTACGAATGAAATGAGACCAGAAGATAAGGTGCTCAGCGCGGTCAGATTCTGTGCAAAGGGGCCCGGATTCGATTCCCAGCTTGGTCAGGGACCCGGTTTTGTGTTGTCTTCATCATCATATCATCCCTATCGACACACAAGACGCCGAAGTGGTGTCAACTCAAAAGACTTGTACCAGGTGACCGATCTACCTGACGGAAGGCCCTAGCCACACATTTCATTTTCAACCATTATCCTCACCTAGAAATTCTTCATCCACGCCATCCAACTTACGCCAACATTGCCTGGATCTCCGCTTCTCTTAAGTTCTACAAATCCCATGAAATCCTAGAAAGACTTCACTCCACCTTACATTCCGCATCTGCCTATCTTCTTCGTATCGTATCCTATAATTCTCACGTCTTCCTCTCTTCTTCAAATACTTTCACGTCCAGTACATTAACTGTAAAACCCAGTGCTAGCACACAGAATACTACCCACTAATCACTAATCCCTGTACACGGCGGCAACGTTACAGCCCAACTTCCATGCACCTTCATGCCTAATCAGCCCTCTCCCGCAGGAACTTCAACCAACACACTACACTACGAGGTAATCTGTCACGAGATACACCATTGTTTCGGGCCCTAGTCACGGTGCTCCACCACGCACCATACTTCCGTTTTCCCCCTCCCCCTTCCAGCCAATCAATGGTTTTAGTCGCTACTTGCATTTCCATAAGATCTCACAGTCATATCCATTATTAAAACTCACCAATCAACATGATCACTTTCAAAATGTTCAGATGTGTGTGAAATCTTATGGGAGTTAACTGCTAAGGTCATCAGTCCCTAAGCTTACACACTACTTAACCTAAATTATCCTAAGGACAAATACACACACCCATGCCCCAGGAAGTATTCGAACCTCCGCCGGCACCAGCCGCACAGTCCATGACTGCAGCGTTTGAGACCGCTCGGCTAATCCCGCGCGGCATGATCACTTTCCTACACCGTCACTGTGATGGCATAGTAGCATCACATTGTAAGACAAAAAAGACGATGTACCACAAAAGAATTATCTGAATGAGATAGAAACAGATAGTTGTGATGTAGATGTGCAGAGAAACAGAAGATTGCAATTTCAGAAAAATTAGGTGATTAATACAAGAGAAAGAGCTTCACAAACTGAGCAAGTCCATAGCCCGTTGCTCCACCTCTGGCTCGTACGAAAGTAGTTATTCTATGTGGCATTGATTGACAGAGTTGTTGGATGTCCTCCTGAGGGATATCGTACCAGATTCTGCCAGACCGGCACAGTAGATCGTCAAAATCCCGAACTGGCTGGAGTGCCCTGCCCATAATACTACAAACGTTCTCACTTGGAGAGAGATCCGGCGACTTCGTTGGCTAAGTTAGGTTTGGCAATCACAGACACAAGCACTAGAAACTTTCGCCGCGTAAGGGCAGGCATTATTTTGCGGAATTGTAAGCCAAGGATGACATAGCATGAAGAAAAAACAACGGGGCATACGTCTACGTACACCCTCCGCAAGCTACCGCACAGTGTGTTGCGGAATGTACGCTGTACCACTACTAGTCCTTTCCTTTACTGTTTAACTCACAGATCGACCGAGAGAAAAACGGCTACCTATATGTTTCCGCATGAGCCCTAATTTTTCGTACCTTATCTTCGTGGTACCTACGCGAAATGTATGTTGGCGCAGTGGGGTCGTTCTGCAGTTTGTTACAAGCGCCGGTTCTCTAAACTTTCTCATTACATCTACATGTACATCTACTACAGCTACATACACTCTTCAAATCATTTAAATGCCTGGAGGAAGGTTTATCGAACCACCTTTGCAATAATTCTGTATTATTCCAATCTCGTACAGCACGTGGAAGAAACGAACACATACGTCTTTCCGTGCGAGCTCTGTTTTCCCTTATTTTATTAAGATGATCGTTTCTCCCTATGTAGATCGGAGTCAACAAAATATTTTCGCATTCGGAGGAGAATGTTGGTGATTGAAATTTCGTGAGAATATTCCGCCGCAGCGAAAAACGACTTGGCAAGACAGCCACGCCACTATGAGACAGCCGAAAGGCACGCGTTTAAGCTCACGCAGGCTGGCGTGAGGTCTTGAACAGTTAAAGGAGTTGAGTCTAGTAAAAAAAGTACGTAGCTTCTGGAATACTTAACTTTAATCCATTATTGGTGAACATCGGTCTGACGGTACATGCATCACAAGATAAATAGCAAATGATAATGGCGCCTTGCTAGGTCGTAGCAAATGACGTAGCTGAAGGCTATGCTAACTATCGTCTCGGCAAATGAGAGCATAATTTGTCAGTGAACCATCGCTAGCAAAGTCGGCTGTACAACTGGGGCGAGTGCTAGGAAGTCTCTCTAGACCTGCCGTGTGGCGGCGCTCGGTCTGCAATCACTGATACATACCATATTGATACATACTATTATTTCTTTTCTAACACATCAAACAGTGCTCATAACTTAAAATAAATATTTCGGTTTCATAGTTTGTCTAACAGTTGTTTACACGTTTCCCTGTCGAAGATTCGTGTTGTCTTCAGCTGAAGTTAATCACGTCAAATTAAAAGTTACAAAGCAGACTTCCCTTTCAGATTTTCACTTAATTTTTTTCTGATCTGCATAGCAAAAATATCTCTGAGCAGCACAAACCTACACATGCCTTCACACTTTAATTCTTGATTTCTATTAGTGAGCTCAGAACAAAGCGTAGCCGGCTAGTGTGGCCGAGCGGTTGTAGGCGCTTCAGTCTCGATCCGCGCGACAGCTACGGTCGCAGGTTAGAATCCTACCTCGGGCATGGATGTGCGTGATGTCCTTAGCTTGGTTAGGTTTAAGTAGTTCCAAATTCTAGGGGACTGATGACCTCAGATGTTAAGTCCCATAGTGCTCAGAGCCATATAAACCATTTGAACGAAGTGTACCAGGAATTCATGTACGACTTTGACCTTTCCATAGTTTTCACCTGACACATCCAAGATACCTTTCGATATTAGTATTTAAATAATTTTGGATGTACAATTATCTTATCGAAACAAATTTTTTGACAGAAGTATTTTTTTATTGAGTTTTCTCAAATCTTTCAGCAAGACAATTTTTGTGTCATCCAAAACATATTGTACTTATCCCCTAACAGATATGTTTAGGGTGTTGGTGTCAAAAAAATCCGTCCGATTTCACAACACCAATGACGATAGAAGCCCAGCGATGAATAAAGATATCAGTGACAACATTATCGATTTTATGAGTTGTGTCAGATATGCATCTACGAGAAACTCTTATGTCTTCATTGGCTAATGAACATGGAACTACCAGACTGGAAGTTGCAGAATGGATGGTTGTATTTGACCCTGTGGAAGACTATCAGTTAGTATTAAATACAAACAAACCTTACGTGCTACACTGTACTCTGTGCCAATCACATTTTTATGGTGTTGACTATCAGATAACCTACCGAATCGTTGCTGCGTTGTGTTTACCAGTTTTTTAATATTTGTCGAGGGGCGTACTTCCCAGATAATCAAGCCAGACAAAAGATTAAACCTATGTTCCGTTTGCCTGCAGCTTTAATTATTTGTCTTTAAACTATGTGGAAATTGTTAACAGAATCTCCCACAAAAAGGACATCCGTATTCTACACAAGAGTTATAGTAAAGCTCTAGAAATGCATTTTTCTCGGCCTAGAACATCGTTCTCTATAACACAGAGATTGTTAAGGATTGGTTCCTGCAGATAATGTTACTCTGCAGCACTTAAGAAAAAGAAGCAGTTTCACGAACAGACAATCTATTTTCTATCACGGAAATTACTCCCTACATCGGTGAAAATATTCGGGTTGAATGCAAATTCTGGCTACTTTCCACGTCTAAAATTGATGTAGAACAGTATAAAAGTGAGCCTGCAGTGATAAAAGTTTCCAGTACTGCTAGAGGACTTGATAACCACTTGTTTGTTTGAAGGGCAATAAATCAGAATTAATTGACTATAAATCTTTTTTATGTAAATAGATAGAACGCTCGATTTTTCTTCGTATTCGCAGATTCTGTCACCGAGCTGGAGTTAACAGCCTCTGCTGCGTAGGTTGTTCATCAATGACTTAGGTATAGCAGAATCGAAGAAATGATCCCGGCCCACAGCAACTAATCATAAATTAACCTGCTACTGGCTATTTTAAATAAACAAATGCTTGCCACTCATAGCGTTATTGTGCTGGGAAATGAAGATGTGGAATGTGAGGTTGTGTCACTCACCTCCCTGTTTCATTTGGCAGTGTGCAAGGAGCTAGCGATTGAACTGGACACTCCTATCGCATCTTTTGCCAGTTATGACGTACGTCGTGTCATTCGATGCCGGTGAGATACATCGTCGATTATGTAGAGGTGGGGTTGTGCAGAAAACTGAAGGCTAGTTTCACATATAAAGATGACGAAAGTAGCCGGAGAAGACACTCAGACACTCACCCTACCGCCCCCCCCCCCCAACCCTCTTTAACACTGTCACATATAGGTTAGATCATAATAATTTTGGGTATCAAAATATCTAATTGATGTTCACAGGACTTCAAGAGTGGCTTGTCTTTGACATTACTTCAGCACTACCATGAGGAGCGGGAGAAATTTCGAAACAGCGTCGCAACTGCGAAGGAGAAATTGGTGTAGTACCCGAACTCTGAAACTAAGGAACATTCCAAAGAGTGCTACACACTCTGTTACCAGAAAGTTCAAAACGTTCAATCTGACACTGTCAAACCACAAAATGATGGTTACGGTTGCTACGCATTGCAAAGTAATTAGTGTTAGAAATTTCATGACAGCAATGTTTGCGACGGTAACTAACGATTAGTGCTAGTGTACTTGCTCTTCCAAACATCAGTCCATACAAGCAGACAAGTTTGTGTTAACCTGTGGTTACTCGCACTTCAGGTACTTGGGCTGTGCACGGCCCTGTTTAAACAGAATAGCTCGATGTAATCATAGGATCGATCCTCATGCATCTGCTTTCATACCCCGAAGCTAATTCGCTACAAATAATAACCGGTAGCTGCGATCCTGCAGTCAAATAGTCTGTGCATTGGCGAGTTCAGAAATTACATGGAAATACAAAATAAAAGTTAAAAGAATAATGTAATAACAAGCGTTTTATTGTAACGACTGTAACTGATATAGACGATAGAGAATTATTTTGTATGACGTTTTTTCAAGGAAGGACATCTCAATAAAGGGTTAGTGGTTATATGATATTCAGTTACAATACATACAGGAAATACCCTCATTAAATGCAGTAAAGATACGTTGATAGCGTCACGAGAACGGTAGCTAAGTGCCCAAAATAGATAGACATCAAAGATACGCGAGAATTAAGTCCATTTAGTGACCAAAATTCACGAAATATTAATCAGTTAAAACAGTTCGGAGTTCAACATTATGCTTAACAAATTAACGGACACAATACAAAGAATAGTAACTCATACTATGTCTGTCTTCAGTTCAGTAATACAACCGGAAAAAGTTAGAGTTCTATACTGGAACATATTGAGACCTCTCGTAAATTAGAGTCGCTTCAAAAGTTAGAGTGCTGTAGCAACCGTTCGCCACCCAGAATCGGACACCTATACGACTGCATCACGCTTGTTACCACAAGAATGGCTGCCTTCTTCCAGCACTCAACACAAAGCGTTCAGAATCGCCCCCTTGAGCTCTTCATTCGGAAAGTCACTGTCTCTACTTGACTGTCATAGTGTTCTGCTACTGTATGATTTTCCGTTTGTTAAAGGCCATCCGTATCAAAAGGCATCGCTCTTAAGCTCTGCAGAGATGATTTGTCCCAACATGACCATCTCCCAGACTAAACTAATATATTAGAACAATTTTTAATTACAGAAATTTCATAAGTGTTTGGTTACTCTCAGATCATTTACAATAAACATAAATAAATAATCCAGCATTCTCGTACAAATGTGCTCATGATAAATGCCAAGAGACTGTCGTTAAATATTGCTTAAAGATTATTTATGCCTTCTTGACATTTTTGACAGAAACGTCTTTTGGTTCTCTTTCGATTGCTGTGTCCGCTAACAGATGCGATTGACTACTTTTAAATTATCATAGTTTTTTAATAGCACTTGCAGTGAACATTTAAATACAGTTAATGGCGAAATAGTAAACTGTTCGTTAAATAAAAACATAACCATGACAAAATATGAGGTACTGATGATGTGTTCATTTGTTGTGTAAATTGCAGTGTTACGTGGTTTTATGCTTAATTACAGACTTACTATTTTACCAGTTGATTTGTTTTCACCACGTAACGCCCGCTGTTTACGTCCTTCTTCGTTGCTGAGCGATGTATCACTCACTCTTCGTTCTGACGCCGCAACTCTTCCTTTCCTATATCTTTACTACTTTTATCTATATAAATGATAAACTATTGGTTTTGCCGTTTAACAACTTTTTAATAACTGTGGAAGTATTACAGGCATTGGGTCCCACCTAATGTGTCACCCGCCTATAAGCTTTACATGAACCTTTCAAGCCTCGCTCGATCTGTTTAGAAAGAGAAAGCAGAATATCTCTTCCTTTGACGTTGTCCAACAACGACCTAGCGAGCTCGACGCCCTCGCGGCCCAGGCTCTTGCATGGCTCGAGGTAGTTTGCAGCATTCGTTTTATTCCTTGTCCACTTGCCGCTACGTCGAACTTTCGTGGTGATCGTTGGGCAACGTCTTCCACGTTATCTGCAACATAAATAAACTTTCTTCCTACAGTATTTCTGAAAACCCAAAAACAAACTTAAAGAACATAATAATAATAACTGTTCTTACAATTATTCGTATAAGCTTTGGTCGATTTAATGAGGGGTGGGACAGGCCTAAGCCTTGTGACACCACGAAATGTAGAGAATACCACGTTCTGACAAACATTTGCAGATTAAAAAAGATATAAAAGACATAATAAATCATGAAATATCACTGATACGGGTACGCAGCTTCCAGAGATGTGCAAAGCTATCATTTGAGATATTTTATTTTGAAATCACTTGAAGTGTCTAAGAGTTGTTAATTCAGAGGTTCATTGTGAAAATGTTTATTCACTGTGAAATATTAACTTCTATAGCTTTAAGGATATTGAAATATTGTTGTGTCATTGCCTGCGTCTCATTTTTCTTAGCTTGTAGATGTATTCGGATTTGGAATCATATTAGACTGTAAATTATTATAGAATGTCAAAGCGTTGTAAGAAATCATCTTTCAGCTCGTCTTACACTCCACCATTTCTTGGAGCGTCGTCTGTCTTCTTAAGAGTCAAAACTCCCCATAAAAGGACTTTCCCAATTTCTGGACAAATCTTTGTGCCCGAACTTGGGCTCACCAGCAACAGTTACTGCCTCTGGGCCGGCCGCGGGGATTTGAGGGCCTGGGATTGTCCGGCAGCGCTCAGCCTCACAAAAATTCATTTTATCTCGTACCAGCAGTGGGCAGCCAACTAGCTCGCCTAAATACGTGTAACATTACACATCTGAAAATACAATGACCTCATAGGTTTATTGTGAGCCTGTTATGAAACCCTTAAGATCAAGCCAAAACAAGTAGTGCACTGTGATTGCCGAAGGAGCCATGCACAACAGGGAAACTTAGACGGTTGTGCTGGGAGGTTTTCCAGCATCTTCCGTATAGTCCGGCCCTGGCACATATCGACATTCACCTCTTCCCCAAGGTGAAGTCCTGGCCGACTACCCACCATTTCACGACCGCTGTAAACTACTGGCTGAAGGACCAGGTGGCACATATATTGGATGAAGAGATAATGAAACTGCTGTCGTGGAACGGCAAATATTTCAGTTTGGTTGAGATTATGTGGAGAGGTAACGTCAACATAAGAGTATGGATTTTCCATAAAAATTACTTTTCTTTCTTTTTTAATAGTCAATTAGAGGTTAATTTATGAATAACTCACGTATTAATGTACCTTACGCGTTTTGTCGTTAGTTCAAGTGGCGTTCAGTAAGTAATGTAACAGTTTTTTTTTCTAAAAGTAGATAGGCTTTATTCAGGATTCCAGTACACCATATTATTCCCCACTCTTTTGGCTATAAAAACTCTATTTTTCCACGCAATCTCGTTTCAGTGCGATGGCCGGATGGCACCTTGCTGGAAGGACCTGTATGCCCATATGGTACCTCTCTAGTAGTCGACGTCGGACCCAACGTTTCGCTGTTTCAGTAAGCTCTCATACAGCGCGTACCGCTTCCCGTGCATTCTTCACTGGGCCATACAGATGGAAGTCAGAAGGTGCGAGTTTCGGGCTGTAGGGTGGATGCGGAAGAACAGTCCAATGAAGTCCTGTGTGCTCTTCTTGGGTGTACAGAATTGGGTGAAGCCTTACGTTGTCGTAGAAAAGTTCGTTTGCATTCTCGTGGTGATGAACACGCTGAATCCAGAATGAGATTTTCACTCTGCAGTGGAGTGTACGCTGATGTGAAACTTCCTGGTAGATTAAAACTGTCTGCCCGACCGAGACTCGAACTCGGGACCTTTGCCTTTCGCGGGCAGCGGGCAGCCCCCAGGCTGTGGCTAAGCCATGTCTCCGCATTATCCTTTCTTTCAGGAGTGCTAGTTCTGCAAGGTTCGCAGGAGACCTTCTGTAAAGTTTGGAAGGTAGGAGACGAGGTACTGGCAGAAGTAAAGCTGTGAGCACCGGGCATGAGTCGTGCTTCGGTAGCTCAGATGGTAGAGCACTTGCCCGCGAAAGGCAGAGGTCCCGAGTTCGAGTCTCACTCGGGCACACAGTTTTAATCTGCCAGGAAGTTTCACGCTAAATCCGTTTCTTCAGTTTCCTTAGGGTAGCACAAAACACTTCTGAGGATATCGTGCCACCATGAGGGAGAACATCAAACAGACTACCCCCTCCAGAGTCCGAGAAGGTGGCCGCAATGATTTTATAGGCTAAGAACACAGATTTGAAATTTTTATTCGGAGGAGAGGTGGTGCGCAGCTACTCCATAGATTGGTTCGAACTGATGAACCAATATTTCACCACCTGTGACGATGTTCAACAATAATTATCACGGTCAGCCTTGTAGCGCAAACAATTACGTACAGATGGTCTTTGGTTGCTCTTTACGATCTTCTGTCAGGCGGCGAGGGACCCAGAGGACACATAGTTTTGAGTACCCAAATAGTGAACGAGCTGTTTGATTGTGTTCCGCCGATCACCTCGAATAAGTGTGTCCCCCACGTTACAACATTGCAGGAGTCACAGCTTTGTGCGGCTGGCCGGCACGCTGGAGATCGGACAGGTTTGCACAACCTTGCTGCGTTGATGACAGACCCCTCGTCCAACAACTCCTTGTACTTTTATTCACTGCTATTTCTCCGTATACAATTTGCAAGCGCCTATGAATATTTACTATCCTCTGGTTTTACGACAAACGAAACTCAATGACAGCTCTCTGCATGGAAAGCACTTCCGTTACAGACTCCATTTTGAAGGCGACGTACAGTAGAGTTGTGGCGATTCGTGAATGAGTCGTTCATTTGAACGACTCTAAATAAAGAATAGTAAGAATCGAATCGTGATACGGACGAATCGTCGTTCAAAAGAATCGTAAGAACGATTGCGTGTTTCCGAGTCGTGACGATTCGAAGTTCCAACGATTCATCAATTCTTAGTACGCTATGCTTCGAAGGCAACTTCAGAATCATGCCGAATCGTGCCGAATAATTACGACTTCCAGATGGCAGTCAAGTGGAGGATGCGTGTGAACAAAGGAAGCTCGGTACGAACAAACGAAGTTCGTGGTGCGCAATATTACTCGTGAAAACCAAGCTGATACTTGGCAGTGGCTGACGGGAAAGAGCGTAAAGGTATCTCCCATTTATTATCGCTACCATCAGCCACCGCGCCGACGTCAGCTTAGTTTGCGCGAGTAATGCACGAACTAGTGATGACAGAAACGATATACAGCGAATACAGCGCTCCCAATACACACGATTAAAATCAAGAAATCCAAGTATATGAATAAATACGTACCTCTTATGTGTTGCAGATGCAATGCACAACACACACACCTTCTTTACACACAAGAAGTAGCACTTGGATTATGTATTATATTTCGCGTATGCCTGAATTAAGACGATTAATGCTTGTTTGATCCATTCTATTTCTAGAATACGAAGCAATCAAAGTGCAAAGAATCTCGTAATAGCTTGCGTAAAGAAAGCCTGCTGGAAAAAAAATTGTTTGGTTGCTGTATTTATGAAAATTTGAAGAATGGAAAAAATCTTCAATATAAAAACTTGAAGCTGGGATCTGGTCACAGAGGTTAATGGCAACAGTAAACCATAAACAAACAAGCAGAAAGCTGACTGTAGTACCCCCTTGTGCGCATGCGCGAGTTATCCCTATATAGTGCACATACGCGGATTCGTATCATCCTACGTTTTTCTGTGCTCTTTCCAATTCCACAGCACCTTATGTTTCACAATAA
Organism: Schistocerca piceifrons; assembly: GCF_021461385.2. NCBI lineage: Eukaryota > Metazoa > Arthropoda > Insecta > Orthoptera > Acrididae > Schistocerca > Schistocerca piceifrons. Next base: position 356,564,569 of record NC_060141.1, on the reverse strand, counting down.
AGCAGCTGTCAGCCCTCACACACTGCGAATTTAGCTTAACTTTTGTTTCGTCGAAATACAAAGCTTTTAATTTGTCTGAGAACTTGCTTCTGCCACTACTATTTATGTGAGAAGACGACATACTTCTAAAGTGTAGGATACAATCGTATACAGCGAAATTACTTCACTGCTAATTTGCTAATTCTGTTAGTTCCACCAGTGCTACCACTAAATGGCTGTCGCACTAGACCAACATTACAGAGCCTATATAGAGAGAATGTAGGCTCTCTAACCAATACCTTTCTTGGCGAATCGCCGTGTAATACCGTCTTTAAACAAAAGCTTTTTAATTAATAATTTCAAGTTCGAGTTCAGATTCATATTAAATTTTAGTGAAGTAATGTCGCTGTATACGATTGAATCCTACTGTTTAGAAGTATGTCGTCTTCTAACGTAAATAGTAGTGACAGCGGCAAATTCTCAGACAAATTAAAAGCAAAATACCTATGCTTTGTATTTAGAAGAAATGAAATTTAAGCTAAATTTGCTGTGTGGGAGGCTGTCAGCTGCGTTATGAATTACAAGGATGATGTGGATTTGGAAAGACATCTTAGCACAGAAAAACATAGGATGATGTGAGCCAAACCACGTCTGCCTCACTGCTAGATTTTGTTACTATAAAACAGACGTCTGTAGTTAGGTAAGTTCAAGCCACACAACCAAACTGGCATACCACGTAATTTTGCAGCACGTTTCGCACAAATAGACTCCTCCTTCCTGGCATACTGAAATAAAACAATAGATGCAATCAAATGAAACGTGACCTTTCATCAATTAAGGCATTACACGTATAAATCGAGAATCACACTTGTAACGTCATATGCATTTTTACTCATAAATAAACTATTTCTGGCATATCTTATCATGACACAGTTCGATTCTAACCCCATTGACAATTTGAGACATGTCCTGCCATCTGTGAGTACGATGTAGAACTTTTTGCATTCCGTAAGACTCGTGCCATCGCAGACTAAAATGAATCGTGAAATCGTGAACGAATCGTAGAAATCGATTCGCAATGTGAGATTGAATCGTAGGAATCGAATCGGGAAAAAGAATCGTGTTGCCCAGCACCGCCACCTATCAGAATTTCTTGAAACCATAGGAGCTGAAGCGGGAATATTCCACGACGTCCCACAACAAATTCCGCATTGGTTCAACTGAAATTGTTCGAGAAAGAAATGTGTTGTATTACTTGTTGAGCACCCCTCGTATTATTGAAAACCTAGCCATCTGTGGCATACTGAAATGACAGTAATCGTCAAATTAAATTCTTTGAGAAGGGGGAGACAGTGACAAATCATGAACTCTCAGAACCAGATAGTAGATCCGTGAGTTGTAGCAAGACCCACACTTTCCAATGAAGACAAATAACTATTTGAAATACAGGTAGAAACTACTCTGATGTATAGAGTCCCCGAGCAAAATCTGTAATTTTTTTATGTGCCGGAAACGACATCCGGTTGGACGATAAAAATTTCATGCGGGTGGCCATGCGGGTGATGAGGACAAAAAAAGTGCCTCTGTCCAGTGAAATTAATCCGCGAGTTGTCGATATTGGGAGTGGGGAGGGGGGGGGCGTGCGGTCGTGTGATGGTGGCGACCCCAGCTCTCAGCAGCGTGGGATGCGGCCGCAAGCGCAAGAGAAATGGAGGGAGGGGCAGAGAGAGAGAGGGAGAGAGAGGGGGAGGGATGAGTTGTGGGGAGGGCAGTGGGGGGGGGGGGGGGGAGGGTGATAATTAAGCGGTGTGGTGGCCGCGGTGCGGTTGTAGGCGGCCCCACGCCACGGGGGAGCGGCGGCCGGTCGTACGGTTCCGGCTCTCACGCCAGCCCTAGCTTCACCGTGAGTGCTCCACAGCTGCTCGCGAATCGACAACGATCCGGTCTATCGTGCAGCACGAGTGCTACTTTCACCGTGTGTACAGCATCATGGCTGACATATTCACCAACTGCGTAACTGAGAGGTTTAAATGAGAGTAGTGAACTTGGAGAAGTATGAAACTTCAAGGTTAATAAACCGAACGCACTTCACACTTGTCGGGATACTATAGCACTAGGTATCTTTACGTGCTCACTGTTAATCATTGTAAATCACTTATAGGGTTATGCATTCAACATCCTGGTTTTCATCGAATTATATTTTGGTCTCCATAGTTACACAGATGCATGAAACTTCAGGGTTAACAAACCGAACGCACTTGACACTTGTCGGGAGACTATAGCACTAGGCATCTTTTCGTGCTCACTGTTAGCTGAAAACTGTAAAATGCGACGTGATGCATTCGATGGGCATACTAGAGATATTGCGAAACGTAGCTGCACAGAACTTCATGAGATTTTCGCTGTGGTTTTATTACGTGACCTACCGGACCTTGAAAACAAAACATCCCTCGTATATAGCAATGAGATGGCAGAAGCGAATTTTCGTTGCGGTCTGTCCTCTATTTTAGTTGACGACGAGATGAACGTAGTCGACGTCTTAAGGTTCTCTGAAGTGTCTGGATTGCAGCCTAATCTTCTAGGCAGGATATAAAGTGCTTTCCAGAGTGCCTGGTTTATCCTTTTTGTTTCAGCAGTTAGCGAGCCACAGGTATCTGCTGTATTCTTCTACTTCTTTCCCTTGCTTTTTCCATTTTAATGTACAGTTTCAATCTGACAACGTACGTGATGCTTGTCCTTCTCTCTCTCTCTCTCTCTCTCTCTCTCTCTCTCTTCCTTTGTATGAGTGTGTGTGTGTTTTTTCTTAGGTCGTTATTTCTTTTCTCCTCGTTATGACAGTCTTAATCCTTTTGCACCGTTTACACACTTATCTCTTGAAAATTTAGTACGGGCGCTAAAGACCATGTCATTGTGTACGCACACCAACATCTCATCATCATCATCACAGGTTAGCTGCTGATAGGATTTCAAAAGGATTATCGGGTAGATACAACAGAGTATTCGCTAGGTTCAGAGCTGCAGTCCGTGTTATTGTCACAGGAAGCAAAAAAGTCAGTGCCTTGACGTCGCACTGAGTATCATTTAAAATAATCTCGCTGTTCCTTAATTCCAGTAGCTCTGTTACCCTTGAGCGTCCTTGTTCTCATCATGTTGTGATAAGTACACATGCATAATTCATTTACACTCACTAACGTCCTACTTTGTCACAATGAGAATGAGTTGTAAGGACGTCCCATTGACAAGCGCTTGCGACTGTTCTACAGAGGATCATCGAGGAGTGTGAGAACAATAATGACGCCGACAACAGAGTGGGTGATCTGGGAACATAGTGTCTTTATACTTGTATATATTTGTGTGTTTATCCCTGACAGACGCTCAGTCCGAGTTTCAGCTCCATACAGCCATCACGTGATTCTCTAGAGCGCTATCAGTAAACTTGTTTCTGCCGTGCGCTACGAAACTTGAACGGCGGAATTTAGGGCAACAATGTGCCATCAAGTTCCGTGTTAAACTTTGAGAAACTACGAGTGTGACCTTTGAAAAGTTGAAGCAGTTCTATGGGGTACATTCCTTGTTGGGAGAACAAGTGTTTTTCTGTCGCAAATCATTTTCGGAGACCGATAACACGTTGAAGATGAATCTCGCTCAAGGAGACTTTTAACTTCAAAAACTGACGAAAACGTCGAAAGTTTGCGTTCCTCCACAAGAAACTGTCAGGCACGTGTCTTACAAAGATGTCCTTGATAGGCTCAGGAAAAGGACAATCGAGTGAGGTTGGAAACTTCAGACAAGTGGATGCTGCATCATGAGAACGCCCAGTAATATACGACCACTTCCATCACGGAATTTGTGATGTCAAGAGGCATTCCTGTTGGTCCACGGCTCCCTATTTACCTGATTTGAGTCCTTGTGATTTTTTTCTTTTCCCGAAATTGAAATATATCTTAAAAGAACGTCAGTTTGGAACTCTGGAGATTATTCAAAAGAATGTGACTGACGTGTTAAAGGCCCTACCATTTGATACCTTTCAGCACTGCTATCAAGACTGGGAACAACGACTCTGCCGATGTTTACCTACCGAAAGGAATTACTTTGAAGGGGACAATATTTTTGTTTGGAAATAAATCCTTCAGCAGATAAAAAATCAGTCTCATCGCTTTTCTCACACGCCTCGTACTTGTTTTGCATGTCCCCTCAGAATTTTGGTCCACCATGAAGGGGCATATTGTAGCCTGCTCCCTCTGGCACTGGCGCGTTATGCTGTCATCAGTGCGTGAGTCGTGCTACCTTTAATAACTTACAAAATCCCCTTTGATCGAACATGCACAAATTTCCCTAAAGTCCCCTATTTTACCGGATACCGGTGAGTCGCAGAACATTCGTGTCAGCTATTAGAGTCTGGTTCTCCAACACAGTTCTCCCTTCTCTACGTCGACCTAACTCTTGATCTTAGTGCGCGTATAGAGACATGAGCCTACTACATGGGAGCTGTTTGCTGACTTGCGGGTGCCAATCTTCCATTCCTACCCCCCCCCCCCTCCCCTCCCCCCCACCCTCACCACACTTTTGTGGCAAACGCCAGCAATGGCAGAACTATGTTCGGCGCGTCCTGTAAGGGTCGAATAGGCCAATCGCAATGTTGTGTGTTTAGGGAGCTGTAGCTACACATTTACTGGTGAAGTCATCTCGACCATTTATTAGACCATGGCAATGACGATTTATTTTAGTTGTTTACAACTTCGGGATTTGAGGGCTCGTAAACATTAAGCGCAGTATGTAGCCAAGTGGCACTCCGATTTCCAGATCACCACTGCCGCCAGCGGTTTTCATATTCGCATTTTTACAGCTGGTGCTATTCTGTCTGCACGGTTTTTGAAATATTCCACACTGAATCATCGTTTTCCCCACTCTGGGTTTCACTAACTCATTTGTAGATTGCACGTTCCATCCGTGTAAGGTGATAGTCTAGTATTCTCGGGCCGGCCGAAGTGGCCGAGTGGTTCTAGGCGCTACAGTCTGGAACCACGCGACCGCTAGGGTCGCAGGTTGGAATCCTGCCTCGGGCATGGATGTGTGTGACGTCCTTAGGCTGGTTAGGTTTAAGTAGTTCTAAGCTCTATGGGACTGATGACCTCAGAAGTTAAGTCGCATAGTGCTCAGAGCCATTAGAGAACTACGATACACCCCATCGTGCGGTCATAATCTCGCAGCAAACAGTTTCACATGACTCAACTGAGTACAAAGGACAGTCCTGTCAGTGCACTGCTCAGTTGTGCCTTGTACAGACGATACTACCGCCATCTCTTGACGTGTATATCGCCATTCCATGATTTTCGTCACTTCAGTGTAAGCACTAGGTGAAAATCTAAAGAAATGTTACATAACCATTTAATCAAGCAGTTTTCCCCAAATTTATTGTAGCCACCGCCATGATTAACTTCCTGTACATCCAATTCGTTGCGAGTCAGAAATAACTCTTCAGCTTTCCTGTGAAATAGAAATCGTAGTGAAAACTAGAGGAACATAATACAGATCTAATAGTGCTCAGAGCCATTTGAACCATTTTGATTAGTATTCTCGTGAACTTTTGAAATGTACGCTGCCACTATGTAAAGTAACAGTATATCTCAGTTTCTATGATTACTCTTGCCGTAATGATTTAACTTCTTCCTCAGCTTCCCGTGAACCAGTTCTGTTCTGTCATTTCCTTGCGGAGGTTCTCATTCAAATGAGCAAATAATAGGCAAAGTTTGGAAATTTTTTTAGGACAATGAGAAAACATGCAAAGGATCTGCAACTCTTCAGGCTTTCCCGGCGATCTAATGACATCTTGGGTTGTAGGGTGTTCTGCCGGATATCAGCGTCGTACCGTAAAAACGGAGCGGCAACGCTCCAACAGGTCGTGGTGAGCGGGCGCGGACCGCAGGGGGAACGCTTGGTACCCCAGGAGCGGGGTTGGTGGGCGCGGACCGCAGAGGGAACACCTAGAACCGCAGCGGACGGAAAACGGAGCAGCAACGCTCCAGCAGGTCGCAGGGAATGGGCGCGGACCACAGAGGAAGCGCCTGCAGCCGTTGGTGGAGGGGGACGGCCATAGGCATAAATACTGGACCAGGTCCACTCGAGGAGCAGTACCAGGTCGCACCTGATGAAGGCTACGAGTTACGTAACCGAAATATCGTGCAAGTACGACGCTGATATCCGACAGAACACCCGACAACCCAAGATGTCATTAGATCGCCGGGAAAGCCTGAAGAGTTACATCAAAAGTCTCTACGGGGAGGAGATGTATCAGAATATCAAGAAGCTGGACAAGCTTCGGCAGAAGAAAGGGAAGTTGCTGATTTCTCTCAGTTTTTTGCTGAGGTGTCGAGATGGAGAAGTGGAACCAGTATTTGCCAGAATTAAACATCACATCAACTCCAGAGCGGCGAACAAGATAAAACGCAGAGCCAGCATGGCACTGGTGAGAGAGACGATTCGAGATATGCGCCACAGGTTAGATGTTGTGGCCAGGGAGCTGTTACACATTCATCTGTACATGGCAGCGTCCTTAACAAGAGAAGATTGGGATTGGGTAGACCGTGCCTTCTGGTCTTTAGCTGAGTATGCTAGAAGGAATGCCTCATCTTGCCAATCTGCAAAGTTTGACCGCATGAGTAAGAAAGCACAGCAGATGGAAGAGACACGCACTGTGACGAATCTGAGTGGCATACAGTTTGATGATACAACCTTAAAGGTACTCTGCAAGGGTTTCAACTTTGCTACGACCCCTAGAAATGTACCCATGTCAGGTTTCGTCAGTGCAGTAGAGCAAGTTGCAGCCACACTTCCACCTAATGTGGCAGAGGAAGTCCGTCGAGAGACCTGCAGGGCCCTCACCAAGGCCAGGCCGCCGAAATCGAACATCACAACCGAGGAGAGGCTTGCACTCAAGAAACTCCGGGAAGATAACAGCATTGTGGTACCGCCAGCAGACAAAGGGAACTCCACTGTCATCTTGCAGTGGGTGGATTATGATGAGAAAGTACGCCAACTTCTGGAGGACCCTGCACGCAGAATTCTGGAGTGTGACCCCACGGACAAGGTGGCCAAGAAGACTAGTGCTCTCTTGAAGGAAACAGGGATGCCTGATAAGATCATCAGACAACTACGGGAAAAAGCGACAGTGCCACCTAGACTGTATGGTCTGCCTAAAATACACAAGGAGGGCGTGCCCCTACGTCCAATTGTCAGTAATATTGGGGCACCTACGTACACAACAGCCAAGTACTTGAAAGGTCTCCTGTCTCCATATGTGGGCAAATGTATTCACCACATCCGCAACTCAGAAGATTTCCTGCAACGCCTCAAGCAACTGCACATCACAGATTCGGACATCATGGTCAGTTTTGATGTGGTATCGCTGTTCACCAGGGTCCCACTGAAGGACTCACTAGAACTGATTGCAGAGAAATTTGACGGTGCTCTGTTGGACCTGTTCAGTCATACACTGACATCCACGTATTTCCTGTACAGAAAGCAATATTACGAGCAAACTGAAGGTGTAGCTATGGGCAGCCCACTGTCCCCTGTGGTTGCCAACATGTTTATGGAGAGTTTTGAGGAGAGGGCATTGGAGACAGCCTCATTTAAACCCACATGCTTCTTTAGGTATGTGGATGACACCTTCGTGATCTGGCCACATGGGATGGACAGGTTCAATGAGTTTCTTGAACATCTTAACTCATGCCACCCTAATATCAAGTTCACCATGGAACTGGAGAAGAATGGCCAGCTGCCATTTCTGGATGTACTAGTCCAGAGGAAAGCAGATGGATCAATTGGCCACAGTGTGTACCGAAAACCAACACACACTGATTTATATCTGCAGGCCAGCAGCTGTCACCACCCTGCACAGAAGAATGGGGTTCTGAAGACTTTGGTCCACAGAGCACATGCCCTGTCAGACCAGAGAATCTACCTATAGAGATAGAACGTATCAAAACAGTTTTCTCCAAGAATGGATACACGGACAGACAAATTGAGAGGGCACTCCAACCAGCCACCATACCACAGGTTCCTGAAGAAGACCAAGATGAAACAAAGAAGGTGGCATATCTGCCCTATGCTGGCTCTATTTCTGCCAGAATCAGTAGGATCCTCCGTAAACACAATATCAAGTGTGTTTTCTGTCCATCCAACAAGATTGGGGGACTGCTGGGGAGTGTCAAAGACGACCTGGGGTTACGAAAACCAGGGATTTACAATATACTTTGTCAATGTGGCAGGTCCTACATTGGCCAGACGACAAGAACTGTGGAGATCAGGTGCAAAGAACATCAGAGGCACACTAGATTAAGACAGGTGACTAAGTCAGCCATTGCTGAACACTGTCTAGAACTAGATCATGCCATGAAGTATGAGGATACCAGGATTCTAGCACAAACACCCAGATTTTGGGACAGTGTTATAAGAGAATCGATAGAAATTAAAATGGCTGACGATCTTATGAACCGTGACACAGGGTACCAGCTAAGCAGAGTCTGGGATCCGGCTCTGGAATTGTTAAAGGAGCAACGGGTCCAGCTGCAACACTGCACAAACAGAAGAACCAGAGACATGGAGATGGAAAACGAGCCCCTGACGGACTGCCAGGAGCACCAGACCGAAGATGGAACACCCAGAAGTGGGACTGGCGGGCGCGGACCGCAGAGGGAACATCCAGAGCCGCAGCGGACGGAAAACGAAGCAGCAACGCTCTAGCAGGTCGCAGGGAATGGGCGCGGACCACAGAGGAAGCGCCTGCAGCCGTTGGTGGAGGGGGAAGGCCATAGGCATAAATACTGGACCAGGTCCACTCGAGGAGCAGTCTCAGGTCGCACCTGATGAAGGTTACGAGCTACGTGACCGAAATATCGTGCAAGTACGACGCTGATATCCGGCAGAACACCCGACAACCCAAGATGTCATGCAAAGGATCTGTTTGCTGCTTATGACTGGTCATACTTTGAACCTTATTTCACATATTCAGTGGAAAAAAATGGCGCCCGTAATTATGGTTTGATCAAGGGCTAGTGAGTCTGAAATACGTACACAGACTGCGTGCATTGTAGCCCTTCAGGAATTATCTGAAATCAAAAAGGGGTAACATCAGTCGATACTACATTAAATTTATGGACGCTTTTACCTAACCAAAATGAAATAACCTTAACTTTAACTATATGATGCTAGCTGGAGTCTAATTTTTTCGGGTTTGTTTCACTCTTTATTTCTTTATAAGAATAGTTAACGTTAACAAATTTAATACATTATATAGATACGTATAAGCTCCCAAGAAAAGTGTTTACCTTTCTGAGATCAAGGGTAGATGTTAATAGATTGAATCGTTTTTACTTTACGCTGCACGCAATTTTGAAAAACCGTTTCTCCAGAAAAACTTGTTTAAAATTTAGGAAAAACTTGTATATGTATTATTAGTTCAATTTGCGTAGAATCTACATGTTATCGTTTATTTTTGGTGTTGCAGAGCACAAATCCGAAATTAGATTTTGAAAATTCAAAGTGTCTAATCCAATAAGGCGAACAAAAAATTATTTTTGACCAGTTTTCACCAAAATTTGACCAAAGAAAAAAAGAGTGTTCTTGTTACGTTTGCTCCGCAGTTCCAGGACCGTATATCAACCCTTCCTCTAACACGTATTGTTCCTGGAGAGCAATTCCTTCGTTCTTCTTGGCGAGAATAGCCGATCTGGCTGAGATGTATTTGTTGCGTTCGACAGCCTGTGTACGTTCTTTGTCAGCTTTTTCGGCGAATGTGTTTGCATGCATACTCCAATATAAAGCATTTAGTGTACGTGCGTCACGGTAAGACAAGTTTTCTTATGAGCCGGCCTTCGCTGGCTCAGAGCGTCCTGCGGCAGTCGTGACACTGCTTCGAACAATGGGCTGCAGAAACTTTGGTAACTAACCGATTAAAAAACCTTTTCGTCCCAACATTCTAGACACATAACCTTTCGAAAGGTGCAATAAAACAAAAATCCAATTTTCGACCATTTTGACTGTGAACTTGGCCTTATTTTATGAATTTATAGCTAATGACAATGTAATTCATCGTATCCGACATCGAGTTAGGACTTTGGCCCGGAATTAATGTTTCTGGAGTACAAAATCTTAACAACCAATTATTTGTCTTTGAATGCGTCAGTGCGTTCGGTTTTTGCTGTGGAATAAATATAATTTGTATGAAGTGATCTGTTATTTAACACACAACAATTCCTTGCCATTGTCTGCGAAAAAGGACCTAAGATGTTCAGATTGATCATCTTTCTGGCCTGCAATACTCCCCGCAGCACAATACACTGACGACTTAGTTCAGCTCATTGTGCACGGGGTGCAACATTTTTATGTACCCCTTACGTATTCAGCACCCACATCGTTCAGCTGAACATCATTCTGTCGTTCTAATACTTCTGATCCCTGTTAGTACATATTCGAGTGCCTGTTTTCATACCTATTTCCGTAACGTAGCTGAAACCACAAAATGATTTCCGAAAAAAATGTTTCAAATGTCTCTGAGCACTATGGGACTTAATTTCTGATGTCATCAGTTCCCTAGAACTTAGAACTACTTAAACCTAACTAACCTAAGGACATCACACACATCCATGCCCGAGGCAGGATTCGAACCTGCGACCGTAGCGGTCGCCCGGTTCCAGACTGTAGCGCCTAGAGCCGCTCGGTGATTTCCGAGTTTTGTTGTTTACATAACACCCCCTCATGCACAGTGAAATATGAATTGTGTGCAAACAGCTTGCAGTCTGCGTTAGCTGTTTATGCGTGTTGCCATTCTGCACATGTTGAACCTACTCATTGTGCTGCACAATTTTTCTGACTTTGGTCATCGGAATTTTCATGTTATTTGCTAGATCGATGAAAACGCTCAAAATCAATTTATTGACTTTTTAGTGCCCAGTGAATTAACGTCTTAAGGGGACATTGAAACATAATACCCGTTTCAAAGCAGCACTATCCGTTATATCGTATATTTTTTAATGTAAAAATATTCTTGATATTGTGTTATGCCATATATGAGGCTTCGTCTCCATTTTGGAGTATTTCTTTTCCGCTCTGTTCGGCTATCATGATCTATAGACAGTTGAATGTCAGGCCTCGTCCAATTCCTGCCTTAATATACAGTTGAGTGTATTACTGCTTGCATCGCATGACAGCACAAATTACTTTCTATAAATTAGGGAAAACTAAAACTGGCACATTTGATAACAGTTTTTTCTGCCGACTGATCACATACCTCCATTCTGCTGACCTTTGGCACTTCTATATCTACATCTACATCTGCATCTACATATCAACTCTGTAAACCACACTTATGTGCCTGGCAGAGGGTTAATCGAACAACCTTCACAATAATTCACTATTATTGCGATCTCGAACAGCTAGCGGGAAAAACGAACACCTATATCTTTCCTTGCAAGCTTTGATATCCCTATATAGGCCGGGATCCACAAAATATTTTCGAATTCAGAGGAGAATGTTGGTGATTGAAATTTCGTGAGAAGATTGTGCCGCAACGAAAAAAGCCTTTTTTTTAATATTGTCCACCACAAATCTTGTATCACGTCAGTAATACTCTCGTATTTCGGCATAATACAAACCTTTCTACTCTCCTTTGAACTTTCTCAATGTACCCCATTAATCCTATCTAATAACGATCCCAGACCGCGCAGCAGTAATGCAAAAGAGAATGGACAAGCGTGGTGTAGGCAGTCTCTCTTCTTCAATATCAAAATCAGGACCTGCATTATATCCGAAAACTTTGGCACAAAGATCTGGTGATACTTTGCCAGACCCCATAAAGTCAGCAAGTCTTTTATAGGAAATTATTCTGGGAAATTCTCTATGGCTTTTATTATACTGGTGTTCAGGTGAACTACCTCATGACTAGTTAAATGCCCCAAATGTTTTACTCCTTCCTGCTCGATGTGAGAATTTCCTAGAAGGTGAGTTAGGTATATTATGCACAACCATTTAAAACACTTCACTTAGCCGCAACACATACTGCTCTATGTTCTCCTCAAAGACAGTATACTATTAATCGTTTACGTTTCAGTTTCCATAATACCCTGTCTAAGAGTCACTGGGAATGTGGCCACCGTATTTTTGAATCCAAACGATATATGTTATACTGATAATCTTCTGACATGATTGTAAATGCTTTCTTTGAGCAGTACTTTGGTACTACCCAAGGACGTAGCCAGTATTTTGTCAAAGAGTGGCGGTCCGATTTGTTAAAGAGGCCCTTAAAATGGTTCATATTTTTCAATTATTCAGTAAATACATCTGTTTATTTTTAAATTTTATGAACAGTATTTGTTTTTGGAGGCCTTCAAACAAATAGCATTTGGCCTATAAAATTGAGCAAGAAAAGTTTTTCTTAAAAAATATTTTTAACATATACCAAATTCACAATTAAATATTCCTTTATTTGGCAATATGATAACATCAATGTATCGCCAAACAAATTAAAATTCTAACATAATCTGTCTCCTGATATAAGGTTCACTATCGCAGAGTAGAAGAATCTTAACGTTGGGCTAAATAACTTATATAGTTAAATTTGCTCAGCTGTCTTCTGACAACAGCTGTCTTTATCTTATTATAATCTTGTACGGTAAAGCCCCGGTTAACCGAACTCGGGTCATCCGAAACACGAGTTATCCGAAACGCCTCCGAATATCGCAAATCCAAAACTTAATTCGAGGACGAAAGAGTTCTGAGGCATAGCTCTTGAGGAGAGGAGGCGCTCGACCTTGAGTTGCTTCCCCAGCCACCGACCCATCACTCTAAATACAGCTACACTGCCAACAGTAGTGCATTCAAGTGGTTGTTTAGTTCCGTTGCGGGTGTATTTTTATGCTGTGGCGTCTAAGCGCAAGTGCGTTGCAATAAATTACTTTCTATCAAAGAAGTTTGAAAAGACAGTACGTTGAAAATTGTTGAGTCTTATTGCAGAATTGGTGTTTCTAGTGCTTCAGAATGGGTTACGTCTAAATAGCAAGTACTGACTCGTCTTAGCAGAAAAACACCGACAACATCTGACTTTGAAAAAAAAAAAAAGAAACAAGCGAAGCTCTGTCTCTCGTTCACCCAACAACGAAAAATGGCATGCCTTTAACAGGCCCAAAAATGAAAAAAAAGCGCAAATGTTAACTAAGTTGTTAGCTGAGGACCGAGAAGACTACTTTTTTTCAATCTCTGGGAGGTCAGACAAGTTTAGAAACAAATATTGCATTTGACAGTTTAATGTATGTGGCGAAAAGTTTCCTTCAGGCTCAGACGCAATTGATGTTTTGAAAAAAAAGTGATTCAAGATTGCAGTCGAAACACACGAGGGAACCAAATTGCAGTGCCGATAAAACTCGTGTTAATTTTCTGATGTTGCCTGTAAGATCTTAAGCTTCCTTGAAGGAAACATTTGTCTCAGGACACAAAATAAAAAAAGAAAGGAAAACGGTTCTTTAGGTATCAAACGCATCTGGCACATATTGACTGCCCCCCAATACCAGTATGTATCAGGGAGTTGAAAAGCCTCGAACGTTAAAGAATGTTTCCGAAACACACTATTAGGTTTTCATAGAGCGCAAAATTCTTTTTTGATTCTTGTGAACTCATTACGAAATGTTTTAGTGATAAATAGTAACTAAAGTTGGAAGCTTTTTAATTAAAAAAGGTCTCCCTAAAAAGTGAACCTCTTAAATGACAGTGTACTTACAGATCGTTGCGGGCTAAAAAGTGTCGATTCAATTTTCTTTTTCTTATGTTCTTTTCTTAAACATATCTTCATATTCTAACAGTAAGTGCTCCATTGCTATCTTCTCTTCTCCTTTCCAGTGCGTTACCTTCTCCCATAATGCAACCAAACCGACAGCTTGCTTAAGTTTAGGGTCTGACTGTGCTGTATACAAACTGTCTTCCTGCATAATCTCGAAAAGCCGACCATCAATTCCTTGGAGAACTCTGTCTCTGACAACTCGGAATAATCTACCACAAAGGCACAAAGGGCACTTCTTGGTCACTGCGGGGGACAGACAAAATAATGTGAACACCTGTACTTACTTAGGAATAGTTTATTAACAAGTGGTTGGACCCCCATTTCCAGTAATACAGCTGCGACTGTTTCTCGTATACTGGCATACGGTGATTGTATAAACTCTAGTGGAATTTTATGCCACTCTGCGACCAGAACCTCTTCTAACTCTTCTAACTCCTGTAGTGACGAGAGAGGCGGAAATCTGCTCCAGAGTCTGTGCTCCGATACCGCCCACAAGGTTCCATAATTTTCAATTCCGGGAACTGTACTGGCCAGTGAAGACGCTGCAATTCAGTTGCATGCTCTTACCATGAGTGTACTGCGCTGGTTGTATGACTGGGCGCATTAGCGTCCTGAAATATGGCATCATTATTGGGGAACAACACAACATTTGAATCATGGATTGTGCCTGATCACCTAAAATGTTCACTTAATAGTTGGCTGTAGCTCGGCCTTTGATGATGGAACCAGCAGAATATTATGATATGGCTACCCACATCATCTCACTTGCACCTCCACCCTTAACCGTTGGAATCAAACAATCACAATTATAGGTTTCTTTTGGCGTTCTCCATACGTAAATCTGGCCCGATGTTGGAAATAGCGAAGACGTTGATTCGTCACACGATATGACGTGTTTCCACTGATTATCCGTCCAGGATTCATGCTACTGACACCATATTTTATGCTGCTTTCCGTTGGTTGTCGTCACTAATGGTTTAGGTATAGCAGCTCGTCCATGAATATTCGCTTTATGGAGTTGTCGGTGAACAGTTTCGGTAGATACGGGATCTCGAAGAGGGCTATTGAGCTCTGCAGTCACTTTAGCCGTCGTAGTTTTGTATTGTTTTGACACTATTCGTGTTATCGTACGACGATCTGTGTCTAATTTTGATTTGCGCCCATTACTACGTTTACACGATGATGTCTTTCCATGTTGTGTGTTGGCTGTAACGACTGTTGAAATAGTGCTCTTGAAACTTTCAATAAGTTGACTGTCTTGGTTACTGATGCTCGAGCTAATCGGGCCCCCACAATCTGCCCGGTTTAGAATTCTGTTACGTCTAAGTGCACGTCGACCTCGGCCTCTGAATGCAAATACGAAGTGTGCACTACTCGTAAACAACCTGCACTGATGCCTAGTCCGTACTGAACACGTACTGTCCAGCGCGAAACGTGCCTTTCCTGCGTTGTTGACCGTCAATCATAACCATTAAATTACTACCACTGCTCGCATTATTTTGCCTATCCCCTGTACGTAACTCCAGTATGCCAACAACACTTCTGAATGTTTTTATCTAACACTTTGGATTCCTTACATACAATATGTTTACGGACAAATTAGTTCCTATTCTCCCCTATAGTAATTTTCCCAAATCTTACAGAACATTTTCGCGGAAATGAATTTTTAGTGTTGTGCAAATAGTCTAAGCACAGTCTAAGTGGTTCTCCGCGCACCAGCGACGAATCTTACAGCGGTGTGGTACTGTTGGTGATTTTATTCAGACAGGAATATGTCCCATCGGGATCTACCATGGTCCAAATAAGATATGTTCAGGTTAGGAATGTCACCCTTAGATTGTGCAGTAATCATTGCATATGAGGCGATACTTCGATATTAACCAAGAAATTTTTTTTCCGTCTACATGGAAACTCAGCTCTGCTGAAACCAGCGAATACACGTCATTTCCAATGACTCCACTTAAACTACGTCATTGTGGGTCTTATTTCCTAAGTCCTGTAAGGTCAGAGCTTGCTACGAACACCTGCGGATCTGTCCAATAACAATTTATGATTCCTTCTTTCTACTAAGCTATGTAAGCAAAAGTGTGTCTTCGCACTTCCTTTGAATGTTGATCATATTTACTGGGAGCGCTCTGTGGCGGCCCCAGAGCCCAAATTGTCGTTTCACAGTGAGTTACTGTTCACACCTGGTGTCCAATTTTCATGGCCCTTGTGGAACTTTCATCTTCAATCCAGCTGTTGATGCCACATTCACCCGCATTTCTTATATTGCGGTTAACGCCGTTGTCACTGTATGTAGCCCGTTGGACCTCATCTGTAACATCAGACTCTCGCAGTGAAAATTCCCTGTCTATCCAGCACTCAGATCACTGTGTCTATCTCGTCTAATACTCGTATATCATATGTCGCTATGACTTCAGCTATGTTCTTCGGGAATTCCGCCTGTACTTTTTTTGCCATATTGGCCAGCAGGCCCAGAAAAATGTATCTAACGCTCTCTGTCACGCCTCTTCTTGAAGGACTGTGTTGTTCGTCAGCTCGTATGTGTTTATATTCAGCTTTAGGAACTTCTCCACAAAGCTTTCAATGGACTACCACTGTTAATGGTTCAAATGGCTCTGAGCACTGTGAGACTTAACTACTGCGGTCATCAGTCCCCTAGAACTTAGAACTACTTAAACCTAACTAACCTAAGGACATCACACACATCCATGCCCGAGGCAGGATTCGAACCTGCGACCGTAGCAGTCGCGCGGTTCCGGACTGCGCGCCTAGAACCGCTAGACCACCGCGGCCGGCACTGTTAATGAGACACATTGTCCAAACTGTTCTCTGCACTACTTACAATAACATTTCTTGCTGTATCGCTGCACCAAACCCGCTTCCAGAATTTCAGATGTTTGTGAATTCTCTAGCTCCTTGTGATACACTACATACGCCTTAGTGTCACCGATGAAACTAATGTGGTCATCTGTAAATGCTGTTCCTGTGACCAACATCCCAGTTTTTCGGCAGTTAACAGGTTGTCATTGGCACTGCACTAGCTGGTGTAGCTGGTGGTGTCACCATAATGGTGTGGGCTGTGTTTGTATGGAATGGTCCAAATCTATCATTGACTGGAAATGGTTCTGTTCGGCTGCTTGGAGACCGTTTGTAGCCATTCATTGACTTCATGTTCCCAAACAATGAAGTCATGTCACCGGGCACAATTGTTCACGATTTGTTTGAAGAACATACTCGACAATTAGAGCGAACGCCTAAAATTCATCCCATCTAACATTCATGGGACATAATCGAGAGGTTAGTTTGTTCACAAAACTGTGCACTGGCGACACTATCGACATTAAGGAGAATATAGAAGCTGCAAGGCTCAATATTTCTGCAGGAGACTTCCAACGACTTGTTGCGTTCACGCCACGACGAACTGCTGCACTATGCGGGGCGGAAGAAAGTCCGACGTGATATGAGGATGTATTTCATGACTTTTGTCACCTCAGTGTGTGAAATGAAATGAAGATGTGCAACTAATAAAGGAGGTATACCAGCAAAACGCCTTGCTACCTTGCTGAGGCCATGGGTGGGCAAATGCGTGAAATCCTATCTTCTCCACGAAATGCTTAAACAAAGACGACAGAGTGTGCCGCCGCCGGCACCGAGTGGCAACGACGAAGGCACTTAAATTTCGCAGTTCCACCAGTGAGGGCGCTGCTATCGGCTGCTGTGGCACTCTGTTAACTTAATCTGATGCATCCACGGAGTACGCACAGCGCGCTATATGTTGTGGAACGGAGGACGTCTTAGTCAGCCTTCGGCGGATCACCTGAGATGTCCTGTCAAAATGTTGACCAGTGTAGTTGATGACGACTGGCTGAAAGCCTGAAACTTCTTCGGACAGTCAGTTTCGCGCGTTAAATTTTAAAATTCTTAGTTAAGTAATATACACTCCTGGAAAATGGAAAAAAGAACACATTGACACCGGTGTGTCAGACCCACCATACTTGCCCCGGACACTGCGAGAGGGCTGTACAAGCAATGATCACACGCACGGCACAGAGGACACACCAGGAACCGCGGTGTTGGCCGTCGAATGGCGCTAGCTGCGCAGCATTTGTGCACCGCCGCCGTCAGTGTCAGCCAGTTTGCCGTGGCATACGGAGCTCCATCGCAGTCTTTAACACTGGTAGCATGCCGCGACAGCGTGGACGTTAACCGTATGTGCAGTTGACGGACTTTGGGCGAGGGTGTATAGTGGGCATGCGGGAGGCCGGGTGGACGTACCGCCGAATTGCTCAACACGTGGGGCGTGAGGTCTCCACACTACATCGATGTTGTGGCCAGTGGTCGGCGGAAGGTGCACGTGCCCGTCGACCTGGGACCGGACCGCAGCGACGCACGGATGCACGCAAGACCGTAGGATCCTACGCAGTGCCGTAGGGGACCGCACCCCCACTTCCCAGCAAATTAGGGACACTTTTGCTCCTGGGGTATCGGCGAGGACCATTCGCAATCGTCTCCATGAAGCTGGGCTATGGTCCCGCACACCGTTAGGCCGTCTTCCGCTCACGCCCCAACATCGTGCAGCCCGCCTCCAGTGGTGAATTGAAGGACGAATGGAGACGTGTCGTCTTCAGCGATGAGAGTCGCTTCTGCCTTGGTGCCAATGATGGTCGTATGCATGTTTGGCGCCGTGCAGATGAGCGCCACAATCAGGATTGCATACGACCGAGGCACACAGGGCCAACACCCGGCATCATGATGTGGGGAGCGATCTCCTACACTGGCCGTACACCACTGGTGATCGTCGAGGGGACACTGAATAGTGCACGGTACATCCAAACCGTCATCGAACCCATCGTTCTACCATTCCTAGACCGGCAAGGGAACTTGCTGTTCCAACAGGACAATGCACGTCCGCATGTATCCCGTGCCACCCAACGTGCTCTAGAAGGTGTAAGTCAACTATCCTGGCCAGCAAGATCTCCGGATCTGTCCCCCATTGAGCATGTTTGGGACTGGATGAAGCGTCGTCTCACGCGGTCTGCACGTCCAGCACGAACGCTGGTCCAACTGAGGCGCCAGGTGGAAATGGCATGGTAAGCCGTTCCACAGGACTACATCCAGCATCTCTACGATCGTCTCCATGGGAGAATAGCAGCCTGCATTGCTGCGAAAGGTGGATATACACTGTACTAGTGCCGACATTGTGCATGCTCTGTTGCCTGTGTCTATGTGCCTGTGGTTCTGTCAGTGTGATCATGTGATGTATCTGACCCCAGGAATGTGTCAATAAAGTTTCCCCTTCCTGGGACAATGAATTCACGGTGTTCTTATTTCAATTTCCAGGAGTGTATTTCAACCTTTTTACCCCAAGTGCGTTTACTAGTTGTATAAAGTTTCCATACTTACAGTTTGGAGAGAGGAGCTGGGATGACTCGAGTGGCAGGTTTTATTCCTGGTGGGCAAGTGCATTAAGGTAATGAGACGGCCCGGGGGGAGGGTCGTACGTCTGTCTGGTCCGGTGGGTAGCGCCCCGCAGCGAGACAAGCCGCCGGGGCGCACTCGCGCTCCCTGAGAGCATTATTACGCTCGTTAGCCTCACCGTACTTTCGCTGTGGCTGGCATCTATATGCGATGCCCTACCACGCCGCCGGAAGTAGATCCTCTGCGAGACAGCAGAGAAAGTTTCGCTACCACCAGCGAATCCAACTTTAGGCCCGGAGAAACGCATGGGTTACCATGAAATAAATCCAACTTGCGTTACACACATGCCGTAACCTGAAAAAAGAAAGTCTGTAAAAAAAATGTCAGACAGAGGCTCGAACAGCTACGGGAACTTCATTTGCTTTTATAGGCAATATGTCAAATATTTCTCCGAACATAACGGAAGACGACAGGGGGTTAATGTGAGTTCCATCAACACTAACGGTAGTATCTATTAAAATTTCTACTAGCAGTCATTTTGCTGCATGAAAAGTTCATACATTTACAAAAAAATTGTTCAAATGGCTCTGAGCACTATGGGACTTAACATCTATGGTCATCAGTCTCCTAGAACTTAGAACTACTTAAACCTGACTAACCTAAGGACATCACACAACACCCAGTCATCACGAGGCAGAGAAAATCCCTGACCCCGCCGAGAATCGAACCCGGGAACCCGGGTGTGGGAAGCGAGAACGCTACCGCATGACCACGAGCCGCGGACTATACATTTATATTATCCAACAAACAAGCACGCTGGAAAAATTATTTTTTCTGATGTAGATTAATTTGTAATACTCGTTGGCAGTACGGGAGACGTCATTGCAACTCCCTGCAGTATTCCGTTAGATAGTAGTTAGATATCTGGAGGAAGCAGAGTGTTATTGCTACTCAGAACTGGAGTATCGCTTCTTTATAGTAGACAGTTTGACACCAGTGGCATGTGCGTCCCGTTATTATTATACCTCGCTCTCTCTTGGGCGCAACTGCTTTCAAATTCTTAAAACTTGTTGTAAGGAAACTTCTGTTTCTCACCAATCTTGGCACCGTTTTTTAGGCATTTTCGTTCTCTAGTATGTCTGATTTCCTGCCTTATGGAGTCTCGACCCTTCAGCGAAATAATAGACGCGTTGGTAATGGGGTACAGGAATTTACGATTGGAAATAAATGCATTTATCGTACAACCTCGAGAGATCTTCCATAAATCTTGATTGCAACCGGAGCATTCTGTCTATTTTTGACTGATTCTTGCCATAATTTTGCACATTTTCTCGGGCAGAAGCAAATTTTTGCTTCTAAGGATTTAAAGTAATTTTAATTTGTTGCAGTTGTCATAGACATACATTGATATTTCTTGTGTGTTTGTATGTGGGTGATGTGACTATGTCTGATGTACTCGTATATGTGGTCTCTTCCTTCATCCGTTACGCCAGACATTTGGGTCGACTGTTGTATATCAACCTTTGTTTTGTTCAATGAAATATTCTAGGCGGCTAGAAGCGGGGAACTGGAGCTTACACTGTGAATGTGCAGGGTGTCGTAGAAATGTTACTACAAACTTCAATGTGTTGTAGTGGGTGTCTTGAGGGAAAAATCAAGGTAGAATACCGTGTCCGCAAACGTCATTCAGCGACGCTACAGAGCGTCGAAGTTACTGGCGCAGGCCGGCTGTTCTGACCGAGCGGTTCTAGGCGCTTCAGTCCGAAACCGCGCTGCTGCTACGGTCGCAGGCTCGAATCCTGCCTCGGGAATGGGTGTGTGTGATGTCCTTAGGTTAGTTAGGTTTAAGTAGTTCTAAGTCTAGGGGACTGATGACCTCAGATGTTAAGTCCCTGTCTGGAACCGCGTGACCGCTACGGTCGCAGGTTCGAATCCTGCCTCGGGTATGGGTGTGTGTGATGTCCTTAGGTTAGTTAGGTTTAAGTAGTTCTAAGTTCTAGGGAACTGATGACCACAGCAGTTAAGTCCCATAGTGCTCAGAGCCATTTGAACCATTTGTTACTGGCGCTGGCGCTTGTCGCTAAGCCATCCCTCGGCAGCATCGGACGGAAGGCGAAATGTCTCGCAATGTAGTTTCTCATTCAGTGTTCGCGACTGTTTGCCACTATCGCCAGCGTAAAAGAGAGGAGGAGAGGAGGAGGAGAGTATTGTTTAACGTCCCGTCGACAACGAGGTCATTAGAGACGGAGCGCAAGCTCGGGTGAGGGGAGGATGGGGAAGGAAATCGGCCGTGCCCTTTCAAAGGAACCATCCCGGCATTTGCCTGAAGCGATTTAGGTAAATCACCGAAAACCTAAATCAGGATGGTTGGAGACGGGATTGAACCGTCGTCCTCCCGAATGCGCGTAAAAGAGAGCTAGCCGCAGTGTAGACAGGTCTTGTCTCCTATGCATGCTATTCCTCGTTGCCTTGGTGCATGACGTTTCAGGACGCAGGTCCTTATCATCGATTTGTTCCTCAAGACAGTCTCTACAACCCTTCAAAATTTGTCGCAATATTTATGGCATACCCCGCAGAGAAATGGATTTCCAGCTCTGAGATTCCCCTGATAACACGAAAACATTTGTCGAAGCCAGTGTTAACTAACTATTTTAATTTACTTATGCCTTCGCAGGCTGTAAGGTATTGCTAGGAGATTTAAACTCGAAAGTACATTAAGTGGAAGAAAATCGCACCACCAAAAGGTAATTAATGTAGAGTAATAAAATTTTGGGAATTCATTTGTCTAGGTAACATATTTAATGGTTAACACTGCAAGAGCCCAGGTTGATTGTAACCGCAAGATAAGCCATTTAAAATTTGAAATATTGGCACATTAATAACTGGTGTAACCACCAGAATTGCTCAGTCTAAGCATACAAACGTGCATGCAGTGTGATCCACAGGTGCCGGATGTCAGCTTGTGGGATAGAGTTCCATGCATGTTGAACTTCGACGGTCAGTATACGGAAGGTTAATGCTGTTTGTGGAAGACACTAGAGTTGTCCGACGAGGCCCCATATGTGCTCGATTGCAGACAGATCTGGTTATATAGCAGGCCAAGGCAACATGTTGACACCCTGTAGAGCATGTTAGGTTACAAGAGCTGTGGATGGTCCAGCGTTTATAAAGGCACATTTGCACGCCGAGCGTGAGTTTCCTCGGAAACGCGAGATATTAATTAAATAAATAATCAGTGACAAATAAATAAAGCCTATGGCACACAACTGCAGCGCTGTGTCGCTGATAAAACAAAAGCACAATTACGTTACTCGTATGTTTGATTAAGAAAAGAGAGCTCTGGTTGAAGTGGTGCGAGAAGCACGTATTTTAGTTTATTGTCTGGCACACCGCCATATTTCATGTTATAGAAAATTACTGCGAGTTGCAACCATACTAGGCACTCGATTCTGAAAAGAATTTATATTTATAAAAGTAAGTAGGATTATGAACTGTAGGCTTATTCATTGAATATATCTGATTTAACTAACTGTGTAATTTTTTTGTTTAGTAGACAATCACCTCTGTACGACGTTTTGGCATGGCTGGCAAATTATTGTAATATTGAGATTTAGATTATGAGTCCGCACCTACCGCAGCAGTCTTTGGAAACGATTTAATTACGAAGTCCGATTATTTCAGTTTTATTTCACGGTCAACTACGAGTAACATTGCCTTTACGAAAAAGCCATTGTCAAGCGTCTGATACCGAATAATTAAAACCTGACAACTCATAGGAGAGACAATCATACAGATAAAATAATTAATATTTTTATTTTATTTTATTTTATTTTATTTATTTTATATTGGCGACTGCGTGTCGGACTTGTTATTTTGTCATTTGTTACATTGTTCTCTTTGTTTCATGTGAAAAATCAACTGTCTGGACCTGGACTTGACTATATGAGAAATAACAAAAATCAGAAGATATTTGCCAATTATAAAATTTTGCGGGAAGACGCAAAGAAGCTTCCAGCAAAATAAGGTAAGACGCAGCATCTTTGCATTAGCAGGCTTGACCAGACGTATAATTCAGTGTATTAGCTTTTCAGTAAAATTCTGTAGTGTTTCTTTTCCACATAACAGTTTCAGTGATAAATTTCATTTTCAGTACTTTTCCCTAAACAATAACGTATGCAACAATACCAATACACGAGTGTACAATATGGCCGACTTCTGTACGATATCATGTAACATGGCCAGCAGCCATTACCAATAATCTCAAATTCAGTTTATATTTTTTAAATTAACAGACAGCCATTGTTGCTACGAGCGATTCAGGCTCAAATGCATTTTATTTTAAAATCAGTGTCAAATATTTTCTTGAAACATATATCACGTGTGGCATGGTAATAACTAGAAAACAATACGCAAAAATGGAACAGCAAAGACGTACTATTCAGACGCAATCCGACTCGGACGAGAGACAAATGTTAAAAAATGACTTTACGACAGCAACCGGTAGTGACGATTCATCAAACATTGACGCAAGTGTTGACGAAAATTTTGACAATAGGCTTTCCACCACAAAAATTTCAAAGTCTCAATCAGAGCCCATGTTAATGCATGACGTCACGTCTAATGTCGCGGCGGGGGCAGAGACCTTGCAAACGGCAAACATTGCCGACATGTTACAAATGCTAATGAAACAGAACGCCGAAAACATGGCAACCTTAAAGACACAAAATGAACAGTTAAAGACACAAAATGACGGAATCAAATCTGATCTCATAGCACTCAAGACAGGTAATGACACTTTATGTAAGCGTGTGGAACTTATAGACGCCACACTGACCAAACAGATGACTGAACTCAGTACTAAATTTTCCCAGCTTAATACGAGACAAGAAAAGACTACAACTGACGTAGCACTTTTACAGACACAAGTAAAAAACCTTAATGTCACGTGTGAAGTTCTTACTGAACAAATTCAAACATATCCTTCAGTACATGACAACCTTGAAAAACGAATTACGGACGTACAGAATAAATTTGACAATGTTGAACAACACCTGACTGACATCTTACAATCTGATGCCACAGCTCATTTTCAAAATATTAATAAAGAATTTCATGATTGGGTAGTCAACAAAGACAAACATTTTGATAGATGCTTACGTGAAAATTTACCAACAATTGTGCACGACTCCGTAGCGCAATACATTGCTAATAACAAACAGCTGATCAGTGACGCAGTACAATCCGTCACTGCACCCATGGGACAATTCACCGATCGACCACAGTCTGAATGTAACGAAAATATCAGTCAAAATGCACAGTTCAGGAACCAATATACATTCGAGTATGACACACACATACCGCACACGACAAACACACAAGAACAAAACACACCACGACTACAACACATACCACGATGTGCAAACACAAACACAAGCTATTATCATGGTAAACCACAGCAACATTATCGTAATTACTCGCCAGCTGGACATAGCAGTAATTACAGTGGGACAAATCCATATCATAATGCAAAGGAAGACGAAAGCTTAATGAAACACAGGCAATTTCAGATTTTTATCCCAGAAAAACGAACCATTCATCCGGTGATTTTTCTCAAATCTTTTAGTAACGCATTTCCACGCACTTGGAGTGACCGGAAAAAGATTTCATATATTGTCGGTTACATCCAAGGCGATGCAGCTGTCTGGGCATACAGTCAAGCTGACGTATGTACCACGTACAGTGAGTTTGAGCGTGCTTTTCTGAACAAATTCTGGTCGCAATCCGTTCAGGAGCGACTCAGAAGACAAATTTTAGAACCTGAAACTTTTAACAGTAAAAATGGTAACTTACGCAGATATTTTGAAAAATACTTAAACATGGGACACTTTTTAGACGAGCCAGTCGCAACGCGAGATATACTCCGTGCGTTGAAGGCCAAATTGCCTTTCAACATTAAAGAAAAACTCCTACATATCCCGGATGACGATTCAGATTATTTTTTAACAGCTTTAGATTCGGTTGACATGTTACTTGAAGATCAGCGCTTCGCGCGGCAAAACAGCAGCCACAATGTTTACACTAGTGGTATGCAAAACATGCAGGCTTGCCAACACAATTCTGGCGCGCCCACAGTTGGATACGCGGTACAACAAAAACAGCAAACTCACATGCCGTCTCAGTACGGAAATCAAAATCAACACGCGTATTCCAATACAAACAATAATTACTACAGTAATAACATTTCATGCGGCAATCCATACAAAAGGCACCGCGGTAATAACTACAACGGTAACAACGGATACAAAGGTAATAACAAAAACACAAACAGAAATAGAAATAATAATAACTACGAGCCAAGACAGCATCAGGGTTGGACTCGTAACGATCAGTACTTTCATTCAAACTCTGCTTTACCACAGCAGCCACCAGGTCAAAATTGGAGCATACCTTACGACCGACAGGTAAGTTATTATGCGCAACAGCAACAACAACCGCAAAAGTTTGGAGATCATAATAGGCAATATCCGAATGTGAATATAATAGAAATGACACCTGATGCACAACCTCAGTCTGTGTCAGTACCTAGTACAAATGCTAATCCAACAAACTAGAAACAGTCACTACTTTGCCCCAGGTCGTGGCTGAAGAATCCTTGGGGGGCGGCTTCAATGTTAATCAGTTATTTGACACCACACTTGAACAACAGAATAATGATATGCCGAGTAATTCTAAACAAAAACTACCTGTTTTATTTATAAGATACAACCAAAATAACAATATATCAGATGAACTTTTACAAGACAGTACACAATGTCGTTTAAACACAAATGAAATTGTTTTAGCATCTACTACTGGTGTAGTAGGTGGGATTCCAACTACTATTATCCTAGATACAGGTGCAGCTGTGAGCGTTTTATCTTTTTAATTTCTATAAAAAGATGTGTGAATTGGAACCTGTGCCTGAGTTTCCTGCCCAAAACTGTAAAATAACTACTGCACTAGGTAATAAGTCATGTAGGGTTACGAAGCAAGTTTTTGTAAATGTTAAAATAGGTAATGGAACCGTACAATGGCCATTCCTGGTTGTACAAAACCTTGTGACTAATTGCATATTAGGAATAGATATTATGAGCGAGAAGGACTGCATTATAGACTTCTCCAAAGGTAAATGTATTTTAAATGATAAAAGCAGGGTAATTATTATTGATTTGGACAGGAGAACTCTAAAGCATGACAAACACTGTACAGGGTACAAGGTTCAGTTAGTACTTGACAAAGACATTCAAGACATGCAAACACACTCATCTGACGCAGAGCTAATGGACTTGAAAACATTGCTTGATCATAAGATAAGTGAAGCTACAGCTCTCAGTGTACATGAACGTATAAAACTACAGGAAGTGTTATCCAAATATTTACAAGTTTTTACCAAACGATTAGGTGTCATCAACACGTATGTGTACAAGATTGAAGTTAAGCCTCACAAGATCTTCTACCATAAGACATATAACGTACCGTTATCTCAACGACCTGCTGTGTGGCAAGAATTAAAACAAATGTTAGACTGGAAGGTCATTGAACCATCCACCTCACCTTATTGTAGTCCTCTACTTGTTGTCAAAAAATCAAATGGAAGCATTAGGTTAGTGTTAGACGCACGAGCTATTAATGAAATAATTTTACCGGTTCACACAAAACCTGAAAATTTAGAAGAGCAATTACAGAAATTTCTAGATGCAAAATATTTTTCCACAATAGATCTCGCTAATTCGTTTTGGCAGGTGGGTATCACTCCTGATTCTCGGAAATATACTGCATTTATGTTCGGGGGGCGAACCTATCAGTTTTGTGTTCTACCCTTCGGACTGAATGTCAGCTCTGGGGTATTCATTACAGCCCTGGATACCGTGCTTGGCGACGATTTAGTTGAGACAGTCACACACTATGTAGATGATATACTGATAGCTACACAATCCTGGAATGAACACGTTGACACACTTCAAGGAATTTTAGAAAAATTTGCACAAGCTGGAGTCACAGCCAATCTTAGAAAATCAAAGTTTGGTTGCAGTGAGATAAAGTATTTAGGACATATCATTAATTCACAGGGCATACGTCCGGATCCCAGTAAATTAGATGCTATCAGAAACTTCCCTAGCCCTCGAACTAAAAAGCAGTTAAAATCATTCCTTGGGCAATGTTCATTTTTCAGACGTTTTTTGCCACAACCACTTTTGAACAGTAAACATCTGCTAAATCTACTCAGAAAGAATCAAGTTTGGATCTGGTCGGAACAGTGCCAGAATGACTTTAATACAATTAAACATGCTTTAGTGAATGCTAACATATTGAGCCATCCAGATTTCAATTTAGATTTTTGTATGACTTGTGACGCTTCACGTACTGGCTTGGGCTGTTGCTTATTTCAAGTTGTAAAGAATAAAGAGGAGGAACAGATAAGAATTATTGGGTTTGCGAGTCGCACTCTAACTGAATGTGAGCGTACATACTCCACTACTGAGTTAGAAACACTTTCCATAGTATGGGCATTCAAGAAATTCAATTATTATTTATTTGGAAAACATACAGTAATTTACACCGATCACCAGGCCCTGACATTTTTGTTAACTTGTAAACTTGTACATCCTAGACTATCACGATGGGCAGTTACACTTCAGAACTACTCTTTTGAAATTAAGTACATAAGAGGTAAGGACAACACCATTGCAGACACTTTGTCTAGACTTCCACAAGGTATGAATGATACCAACAGTGACTTAGAAAATATAAATGACTACAGGATTCTCTTAATGCAAGACAAGCAGTATCACCAATATTATATTGATATGTGCAGAAACATGGCTGAATTACAAAAATCTGATCCACACTGGTATAAGATAATAACATTACTGGTAGAAAAACACAATCATCCTTCGACTAAGTATTACAAGTTACACAATGATGTGCTATTTTACCGCCGACATCCAAATGCTACTAACTGGTGTGTATGCATTCCCAAAGAGTCTGAACGTAATTTAATTTGGCACACACACTTAGTTTGGGGTCATTATGGGACAAAAAAGTGTTTAGCGAAGCTCAGTACATACTGTTATTTTAGCAATATGAGAAGAAAAATTTACAGGGAACTAAAAACATGTGTCATATGTCAAAAATCAAAACCTCAGAATTTATCAACAAAAACAGATTTACATTCTATTTTACCTAGTAAACCCCTGGAAATTCTGTGTACTGACATCAGTGGACCGCATCCAGCAAGCT
The DNA here is from genome assembly GCF_021461385.2 of Schistocerca piceifrons. Lineage (NCBI taxonomy): Eukaryota > Metazoa > Arthropoda > Insecta > Orthoptera > Acrididae > Schistocerca > Schistocerca piceifrons. The sequence goes on along the minus strand of NC_060141.1, from coordinate 356,536,056 downwards.
CTGGAGGCGTCAAATATATCTTGGCTTTTTACGATATATTTTCTAAACATGTTAAACTTTATGCTTTAAAATCCGCCACTGCAAGTGCTATAATACGAAGATTCTCAAGTGATTACCTGACGCACGTGGGAAAACCTAAAGCAATTCTATCAGATAATGCAGCATACTACTCTGGGTACAAATGGAGAAATTTCTTGAAGGACAATAACATTAAAAGTATATTTATTTCGAGGTTTAGTCCACAATGTAACGCGACCGAGAGACTTTTCCGAGAATTAAATCGTTTCATGAGGACCTATATTTCATCAAAACATACTAATTGGGTGTCCTACCTAAGTCTTTTCGAAGACGTACACAATAACTTAAATATTTACGATACAAATTACACACCTAACGAGATCATGTTCAATTGCAAACAGAACGATCAGTGGATAGAACCATTACCTAAGTTGTCAGACAAGGAAAACACACCTGAACAGAAAATAAAAGAAGTATTGACTACATTGACACATCACGCACAAATACGAAACAAACATCACAGAAACATAATAAAAAGAAAACAAAAATTCGAGGTAGGAATGCTTGTACTACTTCGTACTCATCATAAATCTGTTGCACTCAAACGACGCAACGCTAAGTGGCGTCTGCTATATGAAGGACCTTATATAATTGTTAACATACCGCACCCTGGTGCGTATCTGTTACAACATCGTAGAACTAACAAAATTATTGGGCTATACGCACACCGAGATCTTAGAGCATTTCATGCTGAATAATGTCAAAGTCATACCCATCAAAATATTGCTAAGCAACTCGAAAAACTCTGTTGCTACAACACAGATAATAAGTAGTATAGAAATTTTCATTTCAGCGTTCCAGAGTCGCAGTTGAAGACAGAAGAACTTTTCTTTCAACGCCGCGGCTCCACCGAGAAGACTGAATGTTAAAGTAAAATTTATGATTACGTAGCAGTGAATGACATATTAATTTTTCACGGAACGTTTGTTATTGTAGGTACCACTGACTTGGTATGACACCTGACGAACTGACAGACGTCATCTGTGAAGCGATCTTTTACTTTGAGAAATAGATTAGACGCACATCGCTCAACACGAAAAGCATCTATCAGTAGTCAAGGCCACACAGACACTCTACACACACGCACAAAACGCGAGGAATCGAACATTTTCTCTCTCTTACTATTTTGAATATTTATTGAGTAGTGAAAACGCCTGGTCTTGCCTACTGATGTAATGAATGTTGTGTCTAACCTATCTTAATTTCAGATGACATCACAAAAAACATCGATAATATCCCAGCAAAACCGCTAAAGAGGATGTAAATATCTGCAATTCATGTAATCAAATGTGACACAATGTAATAACCTATAGCGATGTAATGATGATGTAAACATGTTTATGTGCAACTGTATTATGTTTATACTAAGAAAATATGTGACGTGAGTATGTATAATTACTTTTTTTTTAACTGATGTATCATGTAACTGTTACTATGTGCCAAAAAGACATTGCATAGTGAACCTCTGTTCACGGACATTAACGAACATTACTAACTCTGCAACTACGCAGAAACCTATGTGAAGGAAACGGTTAATGCTATTCATTATGCATCGTACCTATGTAAACGCGATGAACGATTTCCTTGATTAATAACTATGAACATTTAGGTGAACTATATTCAGCAAAAAACTGAAAATGTGAAGTGCATAATTCGTGCATCGTCTAGTGACATTACTACAGTACCTAACTTCAAGATGTTAACTGGATTAAATGGACACAAAGTGCCTGTCCAGAAAACAACACGATGGGTGGAAGAATTTTGGTTGGAACTTCAGGGAATGAAATGTTCTCGAAATGTGACGGACACTCTTACCTGGACTGTCCAAGGATCGACGCCAGCTATGTGCCGTCCGAGGTTCTGCAACCAAGCTTCCACGGAATGTAAAAAACGAACTGCACGTGGACCAATTACTCGACGGGTCACGTCTGATCTGTAATAAGCAATGCTTTTACTCACAACGAACTGCATCACAACGACTATAATGGAAATAGGAAATGGACACGCTTATGTATTAATCACGTTGTTATACAACGATGTTACTCTGATCAAAAAAACTTTACCACAACGATACTAACCTGTAAAAAATTATTGTGCAGCAGATGAATATGAACTGTGATAACGACACGATGTGTATAGGTCAACGCACCTGAAACATACGGACATTTTTCTTTGAAGTATTTCAAAACAATACTATGTAACTAAGAACATTCAACAATCTAAGTTGTATTGTGTTATAACGAATATTGTAAATTTAAAACTAAGTTACCTGTCATAGAATGTAGTCTTCATATGTAATCTGGGTTGAATATTTTCTTTGTGCAACGACTGAGAAACGCGCGCACACAAACAATATGAGCTGTAATACTGTGCCGCGTGATCTAACTGTATGACATAACGGCAGTCACACAGACGCTTCTGCGCATGCGCGCACTCTATCTGCCAACATAAGAACTTTTACGGCGCACCCGCGTCATTCAAAGTTTGTATATAATGTGTATAATGTGTATAATGTAGGTCATGTAAATAGTTGTAGATAACTTAGATTTTCTTGTGCCTTTAGGTGAATTGCTCGCCTGCAGGTGTGTCCTTTCGCCTCGCAATTCAGGGGGCAATATAAAGGCACATTTGCATGCCGAGCGTGAGTTTCCTCGGAAACGCGAGATATTAATTAAATAAATAATCAGTGACAAATAAATAAAGCCTATGGCACACAACTGCAGCGCTGTGTCGCTGATAAAACAAAAGCACAATTACGTTACTCGTATGTTTGATTAAGAAAAGAGAGCTCTGGTTGAAGTGGTGCGAGAAGCACGTATTTTAGTTTATTGTCTGGCACACCGCCATATTTCATGTTATAGAAAATTACTGCGAGTTGCAACCATACTAGGCACTCGATTCTGAAAAGAATTTATATTTATAAAAGTAAGTAGGATTATGAACTGTAGGCTTATTCATTGAATATATCTGATTTAACTAACTGTGTAATTTTTTTGTTTAGTAGACAATCACCTCTGTACGACGTTTTGGCATGGCTGGCAAATTATTGTAATATTGAGATTTAGATTATGAGTCCGCACCTACCGCAGCAGTCTTTGGAAACGATTTAATTACGAAGTCCGATTATTTCAGTTTTATTTCACGGTCAACTACGAGTAACATTGCCTTTACGAAAAAGCCATTGTCAAGCGTCTGATACCGAATAATTAAAACCTGACGACTCATAGGAGAGACAATCATACAGATAAAATAATTAATATTTTTATTTTATTTTATTTTATTTTATTTATTTTATACGTTGTCCTGTTGGGAAACACTGCCTGGAATGCTGTTCATGTTTGGCAGCACAACAGATCGAATCAACAGATCGACGTACAGATTTCCAGTCAGAGTGGGTGGAATAACCATGTTGCTGCTGCCAAGCGAAATCGTACCCCAGACCATAACCCCCGCGTTGATACAGTGTGTCTAGCACCAGACAGGTTGGTTGCAGAACCTCAAATGGCATCTTTCTAACCAATACACGGCCATGACAGGCCCAGAGGCAGAACCACCTTTCATGGTAGAACACAACACGCCTCCATCCTGCCGTCCAATACGCTCTCGCTTGACACCACTGAAATCACAAATTGCAGCGAGTTGCACGTTGTGTCACCGTGGTGCCAACTGCTATTCACATTGCTGCTGTAGATGCAGTACGATACTCCGGAGCCATACATTGAACATGACGGTCTTCCCTCTCAAAGCCGGCCGGTGTGGCCGTGCGGTTCTAAGCGCTTCAGTTTGGAACCGCGTGACCGCTACGGTCGCAGGTTCGAATCCTGCCTCGGGCATGGATGTGTGTGATGTCCTTAGGTTAGTTAGATTTAAGTAGTTCTAAGTTCTAGGGGACTAATGACCTCAGAAGTTAAGTCCCATAGTGCTCAGAGCCATTACTTCCCTCTCAGTACTGCTACGTGGTGGTCCGGAGCCCGCTCTTTTTGCGGCTGTGTATTCTCGTAACCACTGCTGCTGGAAATCAGGTACAGTGGCTGTCTTCCTGCAAAACATTTCTGCAATATCGCAGTATGAACAACGCAGAATGAATGACTTCGTTCAAGCTGAGCGATGTGCTGATAATGGCGCCTTGGTTGCTTTAAAGGCATTCGTGACTAACATCATCTGACCACTTCCAATCTCAAGGGAAACTCACGCTCATAACCGTTACAGTGTGTATTTAAAGCAGACCTGATCTACGTATTTCTGATGTAGAATCACTCCTACCAACTTTCGTGTATGTCGCACAACCCCTTCTTGGTGTCTTTGTGCTGCGATTATATTTACGTCATTGTAAGTTAAATATCAGGATACTTTTTCCTTATGGTCTCAACATGTATGATACACACCACGCATAATAATTAGTAACGAAACGTTGAAGGACCAATATGCATCTTACAGAGGATTGAATGTAACTGAGTTAAAGGTTTTTAACTATTGTGTGTGTTAGGACTTAAGAAAATTTTGTGCCATTATTCCTATCTGTTATTACCGTTAGCTATTCATTCCGTGTTACTGTGTGTCATGATTTTTTTGTCATTTTAGTTCTGCCGTAATTTGACAGTCATATAATTAACCGTGTTAATTTTAACTGTTTACTGCAACCCTCCTTACATATGAGGAAAGTATGTCCCTATTGACGGAAATCTGGTTCCATTTCGAGGATGATAAGGCATACATTACAAAAGCAGTATACAGAGCATTAAAATTAACTTGGATATGCAACACACAAATTTGTGTTTTTTATGTGTATTCAGTGAATAAGTAACGTAACCATGCACTGTCAGCTCTCACAACTGCTTTCTTGAAACTTAATGCCGCTATCCACTGTCATCAATAAGGATACTGTGGCTGACAGACATTGTAATAGTGTGAAGAGTTGAAAGAAAATAGCTTGATAGTATTTGATGCGTTCAAAATCAGCAGTCCTACGTTATCACTAGAATGTAAGATTCACTGTAAAGCTTTCGTAAGTACATACCTTTGGTCATAATGAGATCCTGTAGTAAACGGGATGTTCGTTTTAATATCCTCAACACACTAAAATAAAGAAATGAGCAAATTGTGAAGTCCTGTTGTATGTGGTGCACGCTACTATTGAATATATCTACCCAGATAGGCAAACACAATGGAAATTTACTAACGAAAGCATTTTAACAAGTTCAGAACAAAGGCACTTAAGAAATAACGGGTATGAAAGATCATGCTGATCTGATACGGGTGATACTACTACCATTAACGGTAGCAAGTGAGCCCAGTCGTTTATGCTACCGTAATCACTGAGTTAATTATACTGGCCTGTCCTAATAAGATACGGAAATGTTCGTACATGGACGTAATGCAGGTTTGATGAACTCACGATAAACTGGCGGCTGGGACGCGGTATACGAGGCCACGGGCTCCGACTGGTAGCCAACAGGCGTGGCTGGTGTAAAGCCTGCAGCGTTCTGTGTGCTCGTAGAGTGCCACGCAGCGCTCTTTGTTAATACTTGTGAACTGCGAACTGTGGACTCCCAATATTGACTGTCTGGAGAGCAGCCGGGTGGCGTACTACAAATCAGTCTGGTGAAAGAATACCACGAAAGCGTGCTGAGGGCATGTAAGTCATGGATGCGAGATAGTACCAGCGACAGCACTGCTGAATATGCCGAACGCAGTGCCACATCGTACGGTGGCCGCAGTGGTTTGCACACTGGACTCGCCATTCGGGAGGACGACTGTTCAACACCGCGTCCGGCCATCCTGATGTAGGTTTTCCTTGATTTTCCTAAATCGCTCCAGACACATGCTAGGATGGTTCCTTTGAAAGGGCACAACCGACTTACTTCCCCGTTTTTCCATTACCGATGAGACCGATGGCCTCGCTGTATGGTCCCCTCACCCAAACAATCCAAACCCATCCGTACTGTGGCGGCTGTTGAGGAGTGATCTTCCTTGGTTGAGTTGCTGGAGTCTTGCGAGGGCAGCAACTCGCGGTACGCCACTGTTTGGCTGGTAGCTTAGTCGTAGGCGCCAGCCGAAGTGACGGGATTGGAACACCTGCACGGAGTGACATTTTCAGGGAGTGACACTTGCAGCTGGAGCTCCTGCCGGGCTAACTGACTTTTCGTAGGTACAGGCACACTAAGAAATCTCGCAGTTCGACACAGCTGATCGTAGGAGCTGGCTCACGCTCACACCACAGCAGTGAGCAACCATGTATTGCTTCAGAGTGGCTCATTAAAGCGTTTCAGAAAATTTATTTTTAAGACTGTTATATTAATCAGAACTAACAATAAAATTCATCGTATCTTTTAATATTTTGATGATGCAAGGAGGTAAGTAAGAAACATGGTATTTCTTACGACTGTTGCATCCTTATGGTGACAACCATTTTAGGGCGAAATTTAAACTGACAAATTTATATTTCGTCACCATTCATTTAAACGTTAAGCATAAAAACACAGAATGTCGATAAATATCGTTTATTTTGCTTTTCCCTAAAGAACCAATGTCTGGTACCACTTTTCGGGTAATGCTAATTCGAAGATAAATTCTTAAGTTGAAGTCTGCCAATGAGCTTTGGTGGGTGAATTTTGTTCTCTTCACTGCGTAAAAATGGAGCATATACATGTAAGTCCAAATATCGACATAAACGTAGCTGCAGACTTGTAAAGTTGTGAAAACTTACCTTGAGGAAATAGAAGTCCACGAGACTAATTTTCCAACACTTTCAGATGAAGTTGCTTTAGAGCACAACACATTCTTATGTAACAGAGTATTTCCTCGTCTTCCTTATAGGCTGGAATGAGGCAGCAACACCGAACTTGTTTCCAAAAACTTTGACTAAAATGATATTTGCAACCAGTAATCTCAGTTCTAGGAAGCAAACTATTAGCTGCTTGGAAGATGGCAATTGCGAAGTTGATCATCAGATACGCAGCGTTCCATAGACGTACGTTAGTTTTAATAGCTTTTAAGAAACCTTCTTATGTTTCTCGCTTTTTATTTTGCAGCAAAGCGTAAACAACTGGAATTGTGTTTGTTTCCTCCCAGTAACTATTTATGTCGGCATGTAGTATAAACAACTGTCCAAACTGCTTGCTCGAACGCTTGACCGTTCCGTTCACAAAGAATCATTCGCAGTTTGATAAACATGCTTTCCTCTTTTGTGAATCTGCATGTAAAAAATTACTACCATCACTTATCAAAGAATTTTTTCTTGGAACAATATTCCTCCAGAATCGGTGGGATCTTGTGTAGTTCCCATATATTTTTTCCTAATGAGATGTAACAATTGTTTTACACTTCCTTGTGATTGTAACGATGTTATTGTCGTAGCCTCGACTGAAGAGCTACCCTACGTCTTCACCGTAAACTAATGAATCTGCAGCGTCTGTTTCTTTTGCTGGCTTCTTTCGCTGACAAAATGCTTTCACACTTCATTTAACGCTTCATCTGGATTACAAACATGCAAATTTCTCCCAGAACTGTTCGTTGATAGTTTTCGTTTGCATTTATTCTTTTTAAAGTTTACACAATGGCAGTAAGTCACGTCTTCATTGTTTGTATAGTCCACTATTAACTGATGACCGTTGTAAATCAATAACTGTTTCTCGTTGGTGACCCTGATGGCCCATACTTGCCAGTCAGATGTGGACTGCAATACTGAACTCTGGGAGATAGCCATGCACACTCTGAAATAAAGCCGCGCGGGGTAGGCGTGCGGTCTAGGGCGCCTTGTCACGGTCCTTGCGGCTGCCCCCGTCTGAGGTTCGAGTCCTCCCTCGGGCATGGATGTGTGATTCGTCCATAGCGTAAATTAGTTTAAGTTAGATTAAGTAGTGTGTAGGTTTAGGGACCGATGACCTCAGCAGTGTAGTCCCATAAGACCTTACCACAAATTTCCAAATTTCCTTTGAAATAATTCGGGGACAGAGAACTTTGTGCAGAAATGCACTTTGGTCTTCCCCAGAATACGTCGCAGGTAGCGGAGGACATGCCATTGCCTCTGTGTATCCTACTGCTGGCACACCCTGTCCGGTACCGACAGTGTCCTGGACTCCATGCAAATGTCAACACATTTCCAAAAAAATGTTCAAATGTGTGTGAGATCCTATGGGACTTAACTGCTAAGGTCATCAGTCCCTAAGCTTATACACTACTTAACCTAAATTATCCTAAGGACAAACACATAGACCCATGCCCGAGGGAGGACTCGAACCTCCACCGGGACCAGCCCAACACATTCCCCCTCTGTACAAGTGTCACTCCGTGCAATTGTCCCAAACTCGAAGTAACAGTAAAAATGAAACGAAAATACAACTATAAAAGACCACAACATGGAGAAAGTGAGGATTTACAATTTGGATAAGTTCTGCTCCAATTAATCAGTATCGAGACGAACATACTGAACATAGCAGTCTGAATTTTGTGAAGAGTCTACAAAATTCGAGCAAAAGTAAAGCGACATGGGAGAAATGTAACTTGCAGACATATAGAATGCGGAGAACTGAAGCGGGACATGGAAGGAAATCTTTGTATATTCTTAGGCATAAGTACATCTCAATACAACGTCAATCAGCAACCACATAGAAAATGCACGGTGTCAGGTGTACCACTTTTATTTCCTATTCCGTGCGTCCGAAAGGGCCCACTAGCACTTCTGTGTAATTTCAAAACGTCACCACAGTTAACAGATACACGGATCAGCCAGAACATTATGACCACCTACCTAATATCCCGTATGTCCACCTTTGACATGGATAACAGCAGCGAAGCGTCCTAGAATGGAAGCAATGAGGTCTTGCTAGAACGACGGACGGAATTGGCACCACATCTGCACATACAAGTCAGTTGATTCGGATAAATTCCGTGAAGGGAGCGAAGGGCTCTGACATCACATTAGACCACCTACCAGTAGCCGGTATGTCTATCTTTGACACAAATAATAGCGGCTATACGTCGTAGAACGAAAGCAATGAGGTGTTGATAGGTCGCTGGAGGCAAATGGCACCACATCTGCACACACAAATCACCTGATTCCGATAAATTCCGGAGAGGGGGTGAAGAGCTCTGACGCCACGTTCAATCATGTACTACATGTGTCCGATAGCATTCAGATCTGGCAAGTTGGGGGGCTAGCACATTAACTGCAACTCGCCACTATGTTCCTCGAATCACTCCATCACTCTCTTGGCCTTATCTTGCTGAAAAATTGCAATGTCGTCGGGAAACATGATCGTCATGAAGGGGTATACGTGGTCTGGAACCAGTGTACCTCCTTGGCCGCCGTTGTACTTCTCACGAGCTCCATTGGATCCATGAATGCCGAAGTGAATGTTCCACAGAGCGTAATGGAGACGCCGCCAGCTTATCTCCGTCCCGCAGTACAGGTGTCAAGGAGCTGATCCCCAGGAAGCGATTAGCGCCATCTCATCAGCATGATGAAGAAGATGTCGGGGTTCATCAGACCATGCTACGCTCTGCCACTGCGCCAACGTCCATTGCCGATGTTCACGTGCCACTTTCAGTCGTAGTTGCCGATGTTGTGGTGTTAACACTGGCGCATGCATGAGTCATCGGCTGCGGAGGCAATCGTTAGGAGTGTTCGGTGCACTGTGTGTTCAGACTCACTTTTACTCTGCCCAGCATTAAAGTCTGATGCTAGTTTCACCACAGTTCGCCGCCTGTCCTGTTTTACCCGACTACCAAGCTCACGACTGCCACCCAACACCACGACGTCTGGATGTTGTTTCACGTTGGTTCCGCCATAGCACTCCCCGAACACCCGATAAGTCGTGCAGTTTCCGAAATGCTCTTGCAGACCATCCGAGCGATCACAGTCTGCCCTCGGTCAAACACGCCTTCTCCATTCTAAACACGGACATAACGCTCGCTGACACTACATGCGTCGTTCGTGTGTCTGAATAGCAGTAATTCTTCGCCAGGTGACGCTGCTGACCCCTGGACGGCTTTATATTGATAGTAGGTCGGTGGTGATAATGTTCCGGCTGATCACTGTTACGCCTACAGGTAAAAGAAATAGGGTTTCCTTCACAATCTCCCGTCTGTTTCAGCGACGTGAGAGCAGTGAGCCTGTAGCTGAAACGTATCTTCAAGACTATTATGGTGAATCCAGTAATGCTAGCATCCTCGCTGTCACAAGACATAGTAGCGCTTCGGCATCAAACGATAATATTTACAGGGTGTACATGCTAGTCCTCCTCAAAACCTTTCTGAAACAATACTCTGAATGGACGGCACCGCACAGCATTTAGAGCAGAGCACTTCGAATTTGTTCCATCGTACACTAGCCACATCACTAGTCAGCAGTACCGGATTAAGAGAGACTGATGATGTTATCTACGGGACTGAAAATAAGGAGGCACAAGAATCACGTTTTAGCATGTGCGTTACTGAAGCACTGCGTTCTGTTCATCGACTACACGCTAAGCGCGTACTTAAGTGAGGGAGGTTTCATTAAATTTGATTAAATCTGTCTCATGGTCGATCAATTATTAATTATTTCTGTTGTAGGAAACAAGGGACCACAAGCTTAAGTTTTAATTATGTCGTAATAGGGCCCTGAGGGTGTGACGATGAATACCTTGAATAAAAACCGTTTCAACTTGCTGTCAGAAGTGCCAGAAGCCGGGTGTACTGTAAACACGACCTCTTGCTCATCTGATGTTGCGTGGATATGCAGATTAACTGATGCTGAATCACGCATATCCGTACACGTTATTTGATATGTTCCTGAACCCATCAGGGACCTCGGCTATTTCTTATGGCTGGAAGAGACGGGCATTTCATTTTAATAATTTACGTGCATGACTGCTGGATAACTGAGTTTGACCTGGTAAAATAGTATTAATTCAAAGAGTGCGCAAAATTTACGCATGACACATAAACATCTAGGTTATAAAAAATTTGAGAATTAATTTACAAAATTAAAATGATCAATGATAAGAAACTGAATGGCTGTTGGGGTAGCCACCAGAATTATGCAGCGAAATTACAGATTAGTTGGTGACCAGACACATAAAGAACACTAATTAAGCCTTAAATCGTGATGTAAAAACTTTAAAATTGTACAAAAAAGGTATGAATTTGAATAGAGCATACTACATATCCATGAATGAAGGATGAATGGAAAAGAAACATCACTAGGTGGGTGAGCTCCAATGATTTAAGTCGATAGCGAAACAAACACGAGTGGTTACGAGAAAAATTTCCTTTGAATCAAGAATTAGATTGCAGAAAAACTTGCATACCAGTGCGTGTAGCGCGTAGATCAAGTTAGCAAGACTCAAAAATAGAAACTAGATAAACTCCTCTTCCCTCAATATATCGTGATTTCTGAAGTCGGGAGTGTGCATTGCAAATGCAGTCTTATGTGACTGCCAATGATGTGGTAGCCGGGAAGTCTGGATGCGCCGAACTGCACTGGACTGAGCCGATGTGATGAGACTGCGAATCGCAGATCATATCATTCTCGTGATTACTCGACGCAGTTGCGTGTAAGTTCAAAGTGAAACTTCGAAGACTTGGCAGAGAGTCGAAGTCAAGAAAAACACGTACGAGCGTGAAGTCCAGAGCAGTATCGCCAAGTAGAAGTTCGAAAATCAGAATACCCAAATGAATCCCAATACGACTCCGAAAAGCCTCTCAAATTTTTTGCCATCCTTCCTTCACACCTTGGAAAGGCACACCGCGCATCTTTTCTAGTCAGCCCCAGGAAGTGCCTAAGAGCTCTTTCAATCAGGGATTTGGATATTCTTTCTCTAGCTCCCTCCATAAAGATGAAATATATCCGCCAATGAGATACATTTATATGGAAATGGGAGAAGAGTGTCGCCTCGCTCCTACGTTCAGACTTGCTTTTCGGACAATAACACACCACTTTCACGAAAGAGCAAAGTTTGTAAATTTGCAGACACATGAGTGGTTTCCGTCCTGCTATTGAGAACATCAGTTTTCCGTTCTCCCACTCATTGCTCGTGGAATCTTAGCCAGTAGGATAATCCCTGCAAAGTTTCGTCGAATGTCCATGCACCCGTTTAGCGCGAGACCTTGCACTCGAAATGTCCGGCAGCTTTTCCACAAAATGCGAGTTTCTTCCTGATATGCCCCACCGAAAAAGAGTTCGCCTGGTCAATACTAGATGCATTTAATGGGGAAAACTACTACACGAATGAAATGTTAGAGGTGTGGGTTACCTATATTGCTACACGATATCCTCTAGCCACTCACATAAACAACACGCAATACACGTAGAAAGTCGACAAATAAAACTGAATTGGCAAGCAAATGAAGCAAGGGTGTCTCATATGCAAATAGGACAATACATGTGAAGAAAGGCCTGAATTAAACAGCCGCCTGACAGAAGGAAAAGTTTTGCCGTTCTATCTTTATCTTAACAGGGGGCAACAAATTGTAAGGCTTGTTTACGAAAACTTAATTTCTCACGTCTATCGAGTTAAATTATTGCTACTTCTCTTGGGGTTCGTGAGCAATTATCACCTATGAGTCCACGTCAGCTCACAAATCTGACAATACCGATGCCAAACGGAAAAAGAAATAGGCGTCTGAGATGATGTAGGCGCAGTCGGTATTGCAGTCTCTATCAATTAGTAGCAGCTACAGTTCATGACACAGTCAGCTACTGCTGCTATTAACGCTTGTGAAGATATGAAGGACTTTTAGAACAAACGTAAGTATTCTTTTTATGGTGAACTTGCTGACTTGAAAATATTTTATCGCCCACATGCAAAGGCTTGTATATATGTGGTGTCTGTTAGTTCGAACATGATAGATACAGGTGAGGATGGCCAATGATCTCTTCAGTGTGCACGCGAATCAGACACGAACACGTACGGGAATCGTCGAAATGCGGCAAGTAGAGGATAATGGGCAAGATGCACAGTATTAGTAGTGTGTGGATAAGTTGAGAATTTGGGTCTGACGGGAGGCGTGCTAGGACAGTCCGTGCAGTGCCATGACCACTGTGTACGGATGCCTTAGTGCACAGAGCATCTGCCTAGAAAGCAGGAGACGTGACATGGAATCCCGCTCCGGGATAAATTTTCAACTTCCTCCTTGATTTAAATCAATGCCCACTCGCGACCAATGCCTGTAATTCCTTTGTGTCAGTCATATGTGCTTGACATATAGACAGCAATGACGGTACCTGGAGAAGTTGCCGTTTACATGGCGAAATGCACAGCTTGACTCAATAAAATTTTTCAGCTGCTGTCCCTTGACTGTGTGTTTCATCAACATTAGTACAGGCTAACGAAGGTCATTGATGCTACTATAAAATGTGGTAGAATTTTGATGTAAATGACAGTAAATGTGACATTCTAGATACTATATTCGATACTTGCCAGTTTTATTCACTTATTTGCACTGTTTGCCAAGTTAATTTCTTTTTAAAGTAGCAGTTTTAAAGATGCTGATAAGCATTTGAAAAATATTAGGAGACATTGAAATTAGGAAAGTTAGGATATACGATATGTTATGCTATCTAACTGGCCTCAACGTTTAGCATTTTCTCTTGAAAATGTATAGGTGAAAAAGATGTTGTCCATAGATTGGTGCTCCTGGTAAGGTATCTGTCCTTAAAACGTTCACGGATTAGCATGGAATTTCCGATCAGAAAATGGCATTTCAATCTTCATGACCAGTTTTCAAAACTGGTCCCAAATACCATATTTACATTCATGAATTGTGCAGAAATTATTATGGGATGAGGTTAAGACCAAATGCTGTCTTGTTTTAGTATTTGTGTACGATGTACTTCGATCTGATGAAAAAGGAGTATGACATGTTTTAATGGAGTAAATTTCTTCCTAGTTGTTTAAATTGTTCTGAACACTTTAGAGTGCCTTGCTATGTTAAAATTTTAATTACACTTGTGTTCGTATATTTTCTGTTATATATGTAGTTTTACCTATTTATATAATTACACTTGAACACTTGAGTTCGAATATTTTGTCTCATATGTAACATTACATGTGTTTTTTTAAAGATAACGCAGACTTCCGCGAAGGCCCGTATGAACGTTGACACAATGCAGAATGACGCCTGAGAGTTTACTACACGGCAAACACGACATGTAGGAGTGTAGCATAATCTGTGGAGCCTAGCAACTGTCTTGAGCGATTCGTTAGAAGGAAAGCAGACGAAGTTAGAGAATCCTAATACAGGGTTCGACATCCCTTTGACTATGAGGTCATCGAAATCTGTTCACAAGCTTGGAGTGGATACGCATACAGAAAGAAATCTGCCGTGTCCTTTCCAAACGATCTATACCACTCATTCTCTCAAACGATTAACGGAAAAATACTTAAATCTGTATGGTCGAGGGTTTTAATTATTATTCTGGTCCTTACTAATAGGAAAACAACGTCATACCACTATGTGGTATGTTCAAAGACTTACACATTACAAGCGACCAAATGAATTTTGTAAAATTAATTTATTAAATGTGAATCTGGCTTCACGAGCCTTTATTTAAGTCATCAATCTCCCGAACGGATATCATGTGACCCACCACGAATTCCTCTCCTGTGCCAACCTCTTCATATCAGATTAGATCCTGCACCCGAATTTCTCAATTATTTGTTGAATGCATTCCAGTTCCCGTGTTCCCTACAGATTTCACCTTCTACAGTTTCCTGAAGTACCACGGATGTTATACCTTGATGTTTTAACACATGACCTATCATCCTGTAACATCTTATCAATTTCACCGGAAAAACACATTTCTTATTAGTCAGCCAAGTTTTCAACATCGTTCTACTGCAACACATCTCAAACTTTTCGATTCATTCCTCTTCTAGTTCTCTAAGAACTCATGATCCACTTCCACACAATGCTCTACTCCGAACGGATATCCTCAAAAATTTGTTCCTCAAATTAAGGCTGGTATTCATTATGTCGACTGTGTTTCCAAAATTATTAATTTCATTATTTTCTCATTTTTATTCTATACCTCATGTGAATCCGAAGATAATGTACATCATGAATCATTTTATATAGCATATATAGGACTTAAGCAGTAACAGCATATTTTAAGGTGCACTTGGGTTCCGACTGCAGGATTTGAAGCAATGACTTCCATTTCAGACAGCAGTGACTTTACCTCGAGGCAAAAAACAAACAGGATTAGGTAACATCTGGTCTATCAAGATCCATATTTCTCCTTTTCCTAATTTTTGCGTCTTAGACTATGTCATACAGTGTAATATCTTAACCACGCCATCAGTTCCCAACAACAAAACGAAAATAATGTTGGCACAACTGCATATTTGTAGTCAGCTGTTGTGTTCTTACCATCTTTGCGTTTCTGCGCCTATGTGTCTGAGCTTACAGGGCGTTTATAAATTAACTGTACAAAAGCAATTTTTAGTTGTAAAAAGCTAGAACTTACAGAAATGTTGGTTACAAAACTAAATACAGTATATCTTCAAGTTTCATTTACAAATGTTCATTGTGGCTAACTTCTGTAATACGATACATGGCCCATCTGTAATCAATTTCCTGCCATATCCTATGAAGCAAGTCTTCATGTATGGTGACAACTGTTTGTGTTATCCGTTGTCTCAGCTCGTCGACGTTTCCCAGAAGCGGAGGAACACACACTCTGTACATAATGTAATCCCATAGACAGAAGTTTATTGGGGTTAAATCATGTGATCGTTGTAGTCAAGATATTATTCCACCACGTCCAATCCAAGTCGGCGCATTCCTACAGAGATACGCAACAGTTTCCAATGATAATGTCGTGGCGCACGATCTTACTGGAAAATAAATTCTATACCCATATCCTGTTGTAACTGAGGCATTATATAATGTTCAAGCACATCCAGGTACGATATGCCAGTTACAGTTGACTCGCAACAAACAGAAAGGACCGTAAATTTTTACACAGTAAAAAATCTTAGGCAGTTTCCGTACATGTTGGCTTGTGTAACGTGGTTTCTCTTCACCGCATATCCGAACATTAGAGCGATTCACTTTACCGCAGTTATGGAAAGTGGCTTCGACACTGAATACAATTTTATTAAGAAATTCATCTTGAGTCTGCATTTTGTTAAACATTTCTAGACAAGATTGAGCTCGTTTTCATTCGTCACTCCTTCTTAAAGCTTGCAACAGTTCTGATTTGTAGGCTTTTCCGCAATACCTTCCACACTGTAGCAGTAGGTACATTCAATTCTAAGCTGGCACGTCTTGTTGATATACCCGGAGTACGAATGTAAAAATGCCGAACTTGTTCAATTGCAGCATGGCAGATTGCTGGCCGACCCTGACCTGGCGTCCTATGTGATACAGGGTCAGTGTTTGTGAAACGATTGTACCATTTAATAACAGTGTCTTCAAAGTTGTGGTTTG
Organism: Schistocerca piceifrons; assembly: GCF_021461385.2. NCBI lineage: Eukaryota > Metazoa > Arthropoda > Insecta > Orthoptera > Acrididae > Schistocerca > Schistocerca piceifrons. The sequence goes on along the minus strand of NC_060141.1, from coordinate 356,519,562 downwards.
TGATACGAAGTCCTGAACTTTCTCTGAACTTTAGAAGCGAATTTCGATTCATGAAACGATAAACAACATTGTACACGCTTTACACTGTTATACGACCACTTGATGACTTTTGCAATACCACTTCCGGCCGTGCCACTCAACGGGAACGTTGGGAACTAACAGTGCTAGGCGGGAATAAAACTTGAAGATATACAACATGCATTACTGTATCAAACATTTCAGTAAATTATTTACTCTTTTCACAATTAAATGTTACTTTTCACAACTAATTTATAAACATCGTACATAACACAAAGTACACAGTAAAATGAAAGCGACGTGTATGTAAGATTTACGTATGCACCATGCAGCTGTACGGAAGTAAGAAGGATAAAACAGGGTGCTGGTAATGTCGATAGAGTGAACACTGCAGTAAGATTAGGGTACCACGTGGGTGTTTAATACGAGTCCTTCCCCTTGCCTTCTGCATTCTATACCGTTGGTCTTGTCAGGCTCATTCGCCTTTAGGAGTGGTTTCCCACTCCAAGTGCAAGAGATACTCGAAGGAAGCTGTTGGCCCTTTCCACAAGGTTTCTCCTTATCCCAAGAGACAAGCGTTGCCCCTCCTCTACCTCGTGGAAGCGACATCAGGCTTTTTCTTTCATCGGGTCTAAGACCAAATGATTTCTCCTAGACTCTCCAGTACTTCCAGAGGCTGGGAGAAGGCTTTCGATAGAGAAATGAAAATAGAAGGTTAATGAAGGGATTTATACAAAGCAATAAGTGACAATAAAGTAGGAAATTGGGAGACGGAAGAGATAAGGGTGGGAAGGGATGCAAGGCAAAGTTGCTCCCTGCAACCGAAGCTGTTCAACATTTATAGAGAATAACCGACAGGTACGGCCAGAGAGCATGCAAGAATCATTGTAATTGGGGGAGAAGATACGTGGACTAACAAACATTGGTGGCGGAATCAGAATAGGAATTACAGAAGACGTCTAATACTGTAATAAGGGCGAGACTTATGGAATGAAGATAATCAGCATATGGAAGACAAAAGTGCTAAGAATAAGCCAGACGGCAGCTCCCATTTAACACATTCTTAGACGTGAAAAGATAGAACAAGGAAAATCCTTTCTTTATGCGGGATGTTTAACGGCACGGGATGGAAGCTGTACAGAAGAAACAAGGAGGAGGAGATCTATGGGAGAGGAGCATTTAAAAAGATAAAGCAGTTACTAACACTAGAAGAATTCCAATGGAGCTGACGAAAAAATTTGTCTCGAGTGTTGTGTTTACAGTAGTGAATTATGGACCGTTAAGTAAAAAGACGAAAGCTGTTTAGAAAATTGTGAAACGTGGCTGTGGATAAGGACGCTTGAGCTGAAGTGGCATGATAGACTTACAAATTAAAAAGATAAAGCAGTTACTAACACTAGAAGAATTCCAATGGAGCTGACGAAAAAATTTGTCTCGAGTGTTGTGTTTACAGTAGTGAATAATGGACCGTTAAGTAAAAAGACGAAAGCTGTTTAGAAAATTGTGAAACGTGGCTGTGGATAAGGACGCTTGAGCTGAAGTGGCATGATAGACTTACAAATTAAAAAGTAATGAAGAAACTAGGGAAAAAAAGATTATTCGGATTGATCAGAAATAGGAAAGATCTTAGCTGGGACATATAATGCGTGGAAACTGTCAACAACAAAGAATTATAGAGGGAAAAGTAGACGGAATAAGAGGAACAGATAGGAGGAGGATTAAAATGCTGGATGACTTTAGAAGAGGGTGAATATTGAAACAGACGAAGGTAGATGCTCAGAGAAGGACACGACAGAGGCATCCAGTTGAAACATGTTATAAAACAGACACCCTAAAGAAGAAGAAGAAATTTCGGTAGTCATATCTGGATCTATTCTCTAACCCAGGACTAAGTCAGTGGCTTCTGGATAGCTTGCCCCAGCGTTCGTCTTCGAAGAATGTAACCTCTACCTTCATTCATTCACAAAATCCTCATGAAGATTTAGCAAATACTTTCCTGGAATTCTAGGCAGTCCTGGTTGTTGAAAGCGCACGTCATAAAATCATCAGGTGTTGAGCCATACTTTTCAAAGTTTAATTGATATACATTCAAATAAAATGTCAAATTTTCTCTTAGTATTGTACTATTTCGACGAATTCCTCGAAACACACGATGACGGTTACCTTAACTAGGCACGAAAATGCGGCAACATTTGTAACTAACATTCGGGGTGAGAGAACAAATAGCCATATCCAAATTAATTCCGTTTTTATACCAGAATACCATTCAAACAGATTTAACGCCTTCTTAATATTCAGAAACAATACCTTGACATTTGAACATTGATTTCGTCGACAGGGAGACGTGACGAGACGGTGTTCGGACTTCAGAACCTTGACAGCACATTCTGTTCTAGGATTATTTTCGCCGTTTTTCTCACTGATTATTAGACAGATTTGGAAATGCTCAACAAAAAGTGTAGCAAGACGATCGCGTGCACTTAAAATCAAGATTAACATACACACGACATTAATCCCTGCTTCAGAGTTCACTAAATTTTATATCAAATAGCAACTGACAGCGTATTACAAGCAGGTGAAAACATTGGCATGAGTTTGTGACTGTTCAGCGAGAAGAGTACTGTCAACAGAGGCAGTAAAACCTCGTGGTATCCAAGGTCGCCTGACTTCCCTTCCGACGCACTGGAGGAGACACTGCAGAACATCCAAAACCGTATTGCTACTAGACGCGCTTCACACCTTGACAAATCCCAAACAACGCTGCGCAGATCTCAAAGGTTGCTGTTTCCAGAATCCTCTGCAAAGAACAATTCGCTTTCCATTAATTATGGTAAATTATCTATCGTTGGACTCATAAACAGTTCATGTTGACGCCTGGCTTATAACTGCATCAGTTGTCATTCAAAAGACGATTTCATGTTCAAACACTGTTTTATATTCAAACAAAACTCATGATTTTGTATGATTTTAAAGGTTCTATAGCTGTCTACAGCCAACAGAAAAAGCAGTCCATTACAGTACATCCACGCATAATCACAGTGCTACTGCAGCAATACTTAAAATAACTAACAATGACTAGCTTACCCTTTAAGTACCATTGAAACGTGTGTGTCCCTCCCTTGATAGGTTCACAAGACGACTCCTCCAAATGTAGGACACACAGACGAAATACATACCATTAGACAGAGCATCTCCTCTAGTATCGACTCGTAATAACCGTAATGGCGAAATTGCAATAACGGTCACGCAAGTCAAAACAATGAGTCATATCATCTGCTAAATACCTTGAGGTTGCGAAAGTCATCGAAAAGCGATATGCTCATATACAGAAGGCGGTATGATCGCGTAAACAGGAAATAAAAGGGCAGTGCTTTGGCGGAGCTGTCATTTGTACTCAGGTGGTTCACGTGAAAAGGTTTGCGACGTGATTATGGCCGCACGACGGGAATTAACAGACTTTGAATGCGGAATGATAGTTGGAATTACACGGATGGGAGATTCCATTTCTTAAATCGTTAGGGGATTCAATATTCCGAGATAGTGTCAAGAGGGTGCTGAGAATACCAAATTTCAGGCATTACCTCTCACCACGATCATAGCAGTGGTCGAAGGTCTTCACTTAACGACCTAGATCAGTGGCGTTTGCGTAGAGATGTCAGTGCTAACAGACAAGCAAAACTGCGTGAAGTAGCCACAGAACTCAAGGAGGGACGTGCCACGAACACATCCGGCGAAATTTGGCGTTAATGGGCTATGGCAGCAGACGACTGACGCGAGTGCCTTTGCTAACAGCACGACATCGCCGGCAGCGCCTATCCTAGGCTTGTGATCACATCAGTTGGAACCCTGATACGGGAAAACCGTGGCCTTGTCCCGATTTCAGTTGGTAAGAGCTGATGATAGGATTCGAGTGTGGCATTGTGCGAACTGTTGGTGTCCCCAGAATGGGGAATTTATTGGGTCCTCTTGTTTTTTCGGCTAGTTGGAGTCCATTTTCAGCCATTCGTGAATAATGGACTTCATGTTCCCAAACAACAAGGGAATTTTTATGGATGACAATGCGGCATGTCATCGGACAACAGTTGTTCACAGTTGGTTAGAAGAACATTTTGGACAGTTCGAGCAAATGATTTGGCCGTCCAGATCGCCCTACATGACTCCGTCGAACATTTATGGGATGAAATGGAGAGATCAGCTGGTTCACAAAATCGTGCACCTGCAACACTTTCGCCATTGTGGATGGCTGTAGACAGCATGGTTCAATATTTCATCAGGGAGCTTCCAACGACTAGCTGAGTCCATGGCACGTCGATTTGCTGCACTACACCGGGGAAAAGGAGGTTCGACACGATATTGGAAGATATCCCATGACTTTTTTCATCTCTGTGTATCATCATAACATATTAGTTCGCACGTGTAGATAGGTAACCCAGAGAAAAAGTTTGTAAAGTGGACTGCTGTAGCTTCTTCCCACACAGTTCGTATCAATGAACTGCACAAACGTATTGACGTCTGCCGCGTCGCAGACGGGACCCGTATTGAACACCTCCAGTGTGAGTTAAGAGATGCTGTACCCACTGATATGTGTTGATTTTCTGTACGTCTTGTACTTTTTTCACAGCTGTCCGCTGAAGCCCTGAAGGTACTTATGCATACCACTGGACGTTCCACCCCTCCCCACCATGGGAAACGTAAAGGTGAAATTCCTTTTTCATACTGTTACTTCTGAGACACTAGTTAATATGACCTCATTAATGTATTTCACTTCAAAAGAATGTGGTATTGAAGGGGTTAAATAAAGCCTCTATCCTTGTTCATTTTAAGTTAGTGATGCGTCTTCAATAGCCTCGAAGTTGGCGAGGATCTTAAGCCTTTCTTCCTTCCAGTGAGATGTACTCCACGATAGTAACCTTGTTGACTTCTCACCCTGAGCTCACTTAAAAATTTTGCGCTATAAATGATGTTAATATTAAAGACACGTAGAATGAAAAGTGGGAATTCAGGGTTTAACGTCCCACCGCCGACGAAGTCATTGGAAAATAAGCTCCGATTGAAGAAGAGCCGGAATGGAAACCGGTCGCATCCATTGCAAGGAATAGTCACGGTGAAGGAAAACTACTGAAAATTTAAACAAGAAAAGGAGCTTCTAACCAAAGGAATCCAGGGGCAAAAGAACCTAAAAACTCACTGTCACTTATTAAATGAGGAAAACGAAGCGATGATCGGTGATTGTGCAGGCAGCCATAATTTTTTAAGTATTAGTCATGAGAACAGCTGTAGGAAACATCCCCGAAGTTTCATTACATTAAGTATCATTTTAAACACGGCGTTTCTTATAACATTCCCAAATGAACAGCAGTTTCTGAGTTATAGCCAGGAGTGGGAAGAATAACAAGTCTCGGTCGTTTTGAATAGCTTTCAGAATTGTATTTTTAACATTTCGCCTCCAAAGAGAGTTTTTGTTGAAAACCTCTTCTTCTGGAAAATATTTTCCCTTCGAGACACTTTATCATTGGAGTGTGTTACTTTCTTTTTATTCGTTATTTCCTCTCTGCTTCACACATGTAAACGAGTCAACTATTTTTCTGATACTATGAACTTTTTCTCGCTTCGGCGATAAAGTATAGGCTCTAGGAGTAGTGCAGATTTTTATGTACGTGTAGGACACATGATGAGATATTGGGCATTGGAAGTTGTCATGTGCTTACTTGCTTGATCTCCTTGCTTGGAAAATGAGCAGCAATCACATTGTACCAATAATGGTGACTTTAAGCGATAAGCGTTAGTGTCATTACATTGATTGACTTATTATTAAAGGCGTGCTTGGGTAGCCCAGATGGTAGAGCACTTGCCCGCGAAAGGCAAAGGTCTCGAGTTCGAGTCTTGGTCAGGCACACAGTTTCAGTCTGCCAGGAAATGTTCATAAATAAACCGACGTAAATTGTGCTGAGTAATTCTCATAGTGCGAAGATGCTACAACCATCATTATGTGTCTCTACTGAGGATTCTATTTCCATCATGCTCGAGAAAGTCTGTTAATTAGACAATAGAGTTTCTGAACACTGATGTCCTCTTTTATGTTCACCGTAGACAGTCAGAAATTTTTATAGAGATGACCTTCATTGCATCATGTATAACAATGCTGGCCAGTTTCGGCCTGTGGCCACTTTCCAACGCAATTGCGTTGGTGAATTGTGTGTCTTTACATTTGAAAACTACTTAGTGCTAGGTGGGAATAGAGATGTGTTCTCACACACACCTGGAAGGTACGCGTAATCGTCTTGAACGTCACGTGCCTATACAGGTAAACATTGTGTAACACGTAACACGGGGTGTTCAAAAAGTCTCTCCGCAGGGCCGTATGATTGTTAGCCGCGCGTGCCGTAAGCCGCTGTGAATATATCGAAATGAAACTCAGCGAAATATAAATTATTAATTTATTGAAATTTCATTTTTACTTACAAATTTTCACATTAAATGATGAAAGTGTCCCCCCTGTTGTTGAATACACAGTTCAAATCGTTTAATCTTGTTGCCAATCACAAGCTGAAACATTTCTTCTGTAAGAGAAGCAGTGAAAGTGGATATTGCAGTTTCCAATTAATCAATGGATTTTGGACGGTTTTTATACACAGTTGCTTTCGCTGCACCCCAGAAAAGAAAGTCAAGTGGTGTTAGGTCAGGCGATCGCGGAGGCCAAAGTCCCTGTGAAATTATGCGATCACCAAAACCATCAGCAAGCAGTAACATTGAAACGCGAGCTGTAGACGTGGTTGCACCATCTTGTTGAAAATAACCCTTCAGTATTTCACTTAACACAAGTTCTCCTATGAATGGGTACAGAATATCACTGCAGTATCGTTGTGAGTTTATTGTTTCGTTGAAAAATATGGGACCCACAATATGACGTCTAGAAATTGCAATCAAAACTCCTATTTTCACAGAATACACAATGGATTTGCAGTACTCTACATCCGAGAATTTTGCGAGTTCATGTACCCGGATAAACGAAACCACGCCTCATCAGTGAAAAACGTTTCATTAAGAATATCCATTCCATTTTGTTGAACGAAATTTTTGAACCATTGACAATAATGCAGTCTCTTGCCGTGATCAGTATTTTTCAGTTCTTGCACGACTGTCACTTTGTATAGGAAAAGTTCTAATTTTTTCCTTACAGCTGTGTGGGCCGTTCCGACACTAACATCGATTTCTTGGGTGAGTTTTCTTACTGACTTGTTCGGACTCATGGACATTTTATCGGAAATATCGAATAGTTTATCCTCAGACAAAACGCTAGGACGACCACTTCTCGGTGCATCTGTCACTGAACCCGTACTTCGAAATTTGTTAATCAAACCTCGCACAGTATCGCGACGTGGGAGTGTTCTCTCTGGGAAAACTGAATTAAATGTTTGACGAACTGAAACTGTGTACTTACCGCCAGCGTTGAACATTTGTTCGACTAAAAACGCACGTTGTTGAATGGTTAGCATTTTAACAGTGCCAAAAAGGGAACAAATGAACTACACTTAAACGCTCACGTCAACACGTAACGACACACACCAACGATAATACTGACGCTGGCTGAGATAAACGAAACATTGGAATTTGGGAGAGTCCACTTGAAGGGAATTAACCCAGGTAGGCGAACAATCATACGGCACACGCGCCTTACAATCATACGGCACTGCGGAGACACTTCTTGAACACCTCGTATAATGATTCGCCATTGACAAAAAACATTCCAGGCACAGAGAAGTCGAGTTACATCGAAATTTGTTAGCTGTTCTTTAGAATTATCTTCTTAAGCAGTCCGTACGATAACATAAAAAATAAAAAATGTGTTCTGTACATTCGTGTTGTTGGTGTGCTAAAATGCTAAAGACTAATACAAACTGAGGTCAGTGAACAACCAACGGCAGCATAAGATTCAAATCCATTCTTAACTGTTTCTATTTAAACGTGGAGAATATTATGAAAGCGTCATGTAATGTTATTTTTGAAAATAACTGGAAGGTTTTCTTGTTATAAAAGGTATTCAGTCTTCTCGACTGGCTTCGCACGATAAATACCTGGAAATTTAGATGTTGCAAAGTGATGATACGTTTCTTTAAAAGAATTTACCTCCAGGCACTTTTACACAATGAGATCAAAACACGTTAACCGAACGGAGGTATACGAACATCACAATGTTTACATTTTGAGTATATGATATAGCAAAATAATGTAGTGTGCATTTTATTTCATTAATTTCGTGGTTCTTGATCTAAACTGTTATCTTCTTTCAGTATGTGAATGATAAGCTGACGTCTTTGGCCAACGCCTCGTTACCGGTAATGTGCCTGACAGGCGTGTAAGGAAGGAAGAAGATTGTAAAATGCAATTCAATTCAGTTCTGTGGATGAAGAAATGTATCTCTGTAATCACGAGTTCTGAGAATGTATGTGAACGGTTCTAAAGCTTAGAGAATCGAAGGCGGTTATTCATAGCTTAGGGAATGCTTCACGCTGGCAAATATGGCTCACTACCATAAATGCTTATTCTAGAATTGTTCTAGCGTTGGCCAGCAAGTCGTCCCACTCACCGTTTTCCATCATGATAAGCATCCATCTTGGTGACATCCATATTGCGTCTAAAACACGACTGCATTAAAAAAAACTGGTCGAATTAGTATCAAACAAAACAAAACATCCCTCTCCCCACATTTTGGATATGATGTGTTACAGATCAACAGAATTCATTCTAAAACGGCAGAAACTGACCTAGTTATATGGTAAATGCATAGTACAGTACTGCTAGGCAGTAACATGATCGTCAACGAAATTAAAACAGGGGTAATTAAATAATGCGAGGTTGTGGGACCTATGTTAGGAAATAAGGCAATAAAGTAATAAATGGTTTTTGCTACCTGAGCTGCAAATTAAGTGATATGACAGAAGCAGGGAGGATGAAAAAGGCAGACTGGTAGAAGAAGAAGAAATTCTAAACGAGAGAAATGTGCTAAAATCGAATGTAAATTTTCAATGTTAGGAAGTCTTTTCTGAAGGTATTTGTCTGGAGTTCAGGTTTAGACTAAAGTGCAAAGTGGGCAATAAAAAGTAGAAACAAAAAGAGAAATCAAGCTTCTGAAATGTGGTGCTGCAGAAGAATGTGAAAGATTGGATTGATGGTTCGAATAACTAACGAGAAATACGAAAAGAAAAAGAAGGGATCAGTCAATGGGACACCTCCTAACGCCTCAACTAATCATCTGTTTGGTTGAAGATAGAAGTGTTGGGGAATAAAAACTGTTGAGGAGGAGTAGTAAGCGAGTTCATCTGGATGTAGTTTTCAGCAGATACGCAAAGATGAATGAAGACTTTTACAGCATAGACTAACTCAGAGAGCTGTATAAAACAAGTTGTTTGACTGCAGAGCACAGCAACAACAACAACAACAACGCCAACGACGACGATGTCGATGACATACTGTTCTAGAAAATTTTCTTTGGACAGATCCCTGATCAACATAAAATTTACTATATATATATATATATATATATATATATATATATATATATATATATGTTTCAGAAGCAAAAAAAGGAAATACTGAAAATGCCTTAACTGTGGTGAAACATATCTGTGGAATAAAACAAAATTTTGTTCTCGCAAGGATACGAACCCTTTTAATGCATTATTATTTTCTGCAAGGACAGGAACAGAGACAAAATTTTAATACGACAAGGTTAGGACTTGTTGAATTTTGCTGTAAACCATCAGAAATCAAGTCCATACATTCCCACACACCATGTTTCACTCAGTTACTTCTATTGTTACCAAGTACACAGTCACAAGTTTCAATATTATCTACGACTAAATTCCTACTTGTTTTAACTGTTTCATCATCGGATGTCACCAACATATTTCTGCGTATAGAATTGGCAATAAAATCACCAGACAGAAAACGTATAGAGATATTCATTGATAACCTATTTATGACCATTGCTCAGTACCACATTCAATGCCATTTGGGTGCTTTATTGTCAACTCCCCCCCTCCCCCCCCCCCTCTTAAAAAAAAGTGAAATAGAAGTAACCATCCTAGATACGACACGGGACACAACAGGGAAACACAATGACATGGTGACCTTGTCAAACGACATATTGTTATGCCTCGGTGTCTTGGAACGAGCATATAGCGCAAAGGCAACGTTGGTCGGCTTATCACGTGCTACTATCGTGAGCATCTACGAAAAGTGTCTGAACGACAAGCAACGAGTAGGCGACATGGCGTTGGACATTCAAGTATCACCATAGAACGTGCAAGTCGGGGGCTTCCCCTTCCCGCAATACAGGATAGGCGGCGATCTTGATGATCTAATGATAGTGTGCATGTTTTGTGCAGCTGGAGCACGTCACGTCAGTGCACATCGTTGAACATGTGAGTCCGCAGCAGACGTTCCCTACTTTCATTGTTCTTGAGCCAACGGCATAGTAAATTACGACTCCAGTAGGCACAGTACCATCGAGACTGGCCGTGGAAAAATGGAAACCTGTCGCCTGGACGGATGAATCGCTTTTCTTGTTACACCAAGTTGATGGTTGTACCTGGATACACCGTCATACAGGCGAACAGCTTCTCAATCCATGCACCACGCCACGGCTACGGGCTGGAGGGAGCATTATTACCTCATAAGGGGCACGAACCTGGGCTTCTACGGGTCTTGAGCTAGTAACAGAAAGCACCATAAAAGCTGCGAACAATGTGAATATTGTCGTGGACCACCAACATCCCTTAATCCGTGATGTCTTTCCTGGCAGTGACATCTTCAAACTGGATGAATGTCCATGTCAAAAGACCAGAACCGTGCTATTCTGTTTTGAGGAGCTTGGAAGGGAATTCAAGTTGACCTGTTGTCCACGAAATTCGTCTGATTTCAACCGGATGGAAAATATTTGTAATGCTATCGGGCTCGAACTCTGCACATACAAAGCGCCGGTCCGTAACTTACTGGAACTGCGAGAGCAGCGTGCAGACATCTGGCGGAACAAACCTGCAGAAATCCACCAAAGACTTCTCGAATCCAAGCAACACATAATCGCTACCGTATTGTGTTTGAAAGGTGGACCAACACGCTACTGAGCAGCCAGTCATAATACAGGGTGTCCCAAAAAGAATGACCTGATTTTAAGTTGTAATAATATTGAAACAAATGTCACTAAGTAACTGGAACAGCGCTAGATATAATCGGCATGGTCTAGAGTTTCAGAAAAAATCCGCTAGATGTCCCTACGAGCGCAGTTTCTTCAATGCCAACGTGCCTCAACGTTGGATAGGTCGTTCAGGACAGTGAGACCAGGCTTTACACTCTTGGCCTCGTAGATCCCCTGACTTAACGCCTTGTGATTTCTTCCTGTGGGGATATGTTAAACAATGTTTTTGCGTTCCTCCCTTACCTCGTGACACTGATGAACTAAAAACCAGAATATCAGCTGCTGTAGCTTCAACGACATAAGACACCTTACGCTCAATTTGGGATGAATTCGACTATCGGTTAGATGCAGCCAATGGAGGACACATTGAACATTTATGATGAATTTTTATAAATTTCTGTCTTTTCTGAGTAATTTAGTATGCAATTTGTTGGTGTTAAGCCCTTCTTCCTAATAAATAATTCAACTTAAAATCGGGTCATTATTTTTGGGACACCCTGTATTTTGACTCATCAGTGTATAGCACAAAATCTAGAGCAAAACTGACCACAGGTATCCAGTCGCCTATGACGAAACAGCCGCCTGCGGGCACCGGTATACCCACTCTGCGGTGAGTCCACGCCTCGTGTGTAAATGTGTGCGCACGTGGCACGCACGTTAATAGGACGGAGTGGGCTCTGGCAGCGGGCACTGGCGCGCGGCCGCCGCTACGAGTATTTCTGCGAGTGACGCGTGAGGGTGACCAGCCGCGCTTGGACCCCGTCGCGGAGCCGATTTAACATGCAGATTTGCCCGCTGGTGGCACTGCCCTCTGCGGCGACCTCCGAGAGAAGGCCGGCGATCCGGCAAGAGCAAGTTGGTCGAGAGGCTGCTGTAGCAACACGTAACTGTGCAAAGCTCAACAGACGAAAAGGCACTAGGCGTGAGGGGTGTGACGTCCACTATTGCTTGCTACTGCCACTTCCGTAATCAGAAAAACTATAATGCCCTTTTTATATGCCCAGCCAGTGTTCTTCACCTCTTCGAGATACGTGAAAGTGAGGCGACACAACACTATTTGTTATTATAGTCGATTAATAAGTTTAGATTCAAATTATTACCATCGGCTAGCTGCGTTGTTTATCGTTTGCCGCCAAAGATGCTCATTAACAGATACTAGGCGGCCGATTCACTTTGAAAATGAATTGATATCTTTAAATTGCGTGGCATATGTACACCAAATTAATTTCTTCAGAAGTCACAGGATTCATTTAACACAGCACTATGTTTTGTCCGTTGAAAATTAATCCCTTTAATATTAATATGGAATAAACTAGTAGTACTATTACTGTTACTGTCCAGAGAAAACCCAATACATGATTCACTTTTCGTGATACTCTGTTCGAAATCGTAGGACACTATAGTTTTTCCTTAACTCGGTTTTTATTAACACAGTTTCTTTGATATGATTCACTACTATGAATTGTCACACTTAATCAAAATGTTCAAATGTGTGTGAAATCTTGTGGGACTTAACTGCTAAGGTCATCAGTCCCTAAGCTTACACACTACTTAATCTAAATTAACCTAAGGACAAACACACACACCCATGCCCGAGGGAGGACTCGAACCTCCGCTGGGACCAGCCGCACAGTCCATGACTGCAGCGCCACACTTAATCCAGATAATAAATATCCAAACAGGGATCATAATCTAAAGTCAAGTTCGACGCGCTGTTACAGTACTAACTTGAACAACAACTGAAGCTTAGAAATTGGAATTAATAATATCTATCTTTTATCGATTGAGATGTTCGCTGGATGTTAGCGTTATCTCAGTTCTGTCAGTTTTCGTATTTGTGACACTAAATTAAACAAACCGAAACTTACTTTTAATTATCTCGGCTTCCAATGAAGTTAACTATTTCACGCAGTGGGGCATAAACTTACTAGGCGCAAATATTCAGTACTCAGACGCTAAATCCTCAGACACTAAAATCTCAAACGCTAGACCCTCCCAGACGGCAAAGACTCACAGACGCTAAAGACTCACAGACGCTAAGGATGTTAACTGTATGTGCGTTGGGTTTATATAGTAGTTGTGAAAGAGAAGGCACATTCGTTAGAAACTCTTATAAAGCCCTTGCTACTTTGCATATAATACTCTATTCCATTGGTTCTTATTTTCTTTTATTTAATTTCCTCTGCTTTAAAACGGGAATTCGTGATTTCATATGAAATATGGGAATTTTAATATAAAAAAGACCAGTTATGTAACGAGAGATTACACGCGATAACAGTTCCATTCCTCGTACAGTATGAGACAGAATTTCATCCTCTTCTAGCAGCAGTGTATCGTATGTCTCTGGAGCAGCGAAGCGTTCCTAATGATTAGAAAAATCACAACTCTTTCTCGCTTTCAAGGAGGGTCGTCGAACAAACACACAAAAGTAGAGACCTTTATCACTGGTTTCGATCATGCTGTAGAATTTTGGAGCACGTTTTATGTTCGCTTATTCCGACATTTCTCGAGACCGAAAATCTCCTCTGCAGGAATCAAATTGGTTTCCGAATACAACGATTGTGTGCAAACCAGCTATCTCTGTTCATCCACGAAGCACAGGAAGCAGCTAATACAAGCACGCAGATATTTTCCGTGTTACATAACTTCCGGAACAAACTTGTGCAATGTCACCTAATGAATAAATTACGAGCGTTCGGGATATCAGACCAACTGTATGACTGGACTGAAGAATTTCTATCAAGCAGTACCATTCTCGACGAAGCTAAGTCTTCAGCGTAAAAAGTAGCTTCGGCCATTCCCCAAAGGCCGAGCGGTTCTAGGCGCTACAGCCTGGAGCCGCGCGACCGCAACGGTCTCAGGTTCGAATCCTGCCTCGGGTATGGATGTGTGTGATGTCTTTAGGTTTAAGTAGTTCTAAGTTCTAGGGGACTGATGACCTCAGAAGTTACGTCCCATAGTGCTCGGAGCCATCCCCCAAAGGACTGTTATAGAACCATTACTTTTCATTATGTATGTGCAAATGGCCTAATAGATACCGTTGGAAGTTCCCTTAGACTTCTCTCACATGACGCTGTCGTTTACGGATAAGTCGCAAAGCTGTAAAATTGTAACGATATGCATGAATACGTGCAAGGATCGACTTTTGGTGCAGGAACTGGCAGGTAAATCTCAACACAATAAAATGTAACGTATTACGTTTACATAGAGAGAGACAATCTTTACTGTATGATTGCAAGATTGCGGAGCAATCACTGGAAGCAGTTACTTCCATAAAGTATCTAAAAGAATGCGCAAGGAGAGATTTAAAGCACAATGACCATAAAAAATTAATAGTGGGTAAGGAAGACTCCAGACAGATTCATTTGTAGAATCCTCGGGATATGTAGTTCACCAACAGTGGAAGTAGCTCACGAAACACTCCCTGGACCAACATTTGAATACCGCTCATCGGCCTGGGATCCATACCCTATAGAATTGGTGGAGTAAATACAGAATATCCAAAGAAGAGCAGCACCTTTCGTTGCAGGTTCATTTTGTAACCGTGAGAGCGGCACGGAGATGCCCAGCCAATTCCAGTGGTAGACACGGCAAAATGGTTCAAATGGCTCTGAGCACTATGGGACTTAACATCTATGGTCATCAGTCCCCCAGAACTTAGAACTACTTAAACCTAACTAACCTAAGGACATCATACAACACCCAGTCATCAAGAGCCAGAGAAAATCCCTGACCCCGCCGGGAATCGAACCCGGGAACCCGGGCGCGGGAAGCGAGAACGCTACCGCACGACCACGAGCTGCGGACTAGACACGGCAAAAGAGGCGTTTTACATCACGGTGTGTTCTATTCTTAAAGTTTCAAGGGAGTGCCAATGTATTGCTTCCTCCTCTGCGTATCTCGCGAAACGACAATGAAGATAAAATTAGAGAGATTCGAGCCTACACAGGGGATCACCAGTAATCGATGTTCCCGCGGACCATTCCCTTAGAACAATTTCGCATGCGTTACGTGTTCGGTTGACAGAATGTTTACCATACGTGCCCGGCTATAAGAGATGAAGACAACTCTTGATGGTTATACATGGTATTTATGATATTGCTGGTATTTGTTTTGTTGGCATTAGGCCATGATCCAAGGTATAATTCTCTGCCTAATGTCTCGTCTTACAATGCTGGACACTTTACCAGAGGCTTTAACTAGTCAGAAGAGCTCCAAGGTTAGGCGCGTAATGGGGCACCTTTAGAACATGGCTGCCAAGGAGGGGAAGGAAGCCAGTGTGCACTCCGTGTGCATACCGGGAGGAGTCAGTCCGGATGTGGAAAGGATGCTTCCGGATGCCATGAAGAGGAGAGTGTCCAGCCAGCTGCAGGTGGTGGCTCATGTCGGTATCAATGACGTGTGTCGCTTTGGATCAGAGGAGAATCTCACTGGTTCAGAGCGGCTAGAGGAAATGGTAAAGACTGCCAGTCTTGCTTGCGAGATTAAGGAGGAGCTCACCATCTGCAGCATCGTCGATAGAACCGATTGTGGTCCTTTGGTGCAGGGCCGAGTGAAGGGTCTGAATCAGAGGCTCAGGCGGTTCTATTCAAAAATGGTTCAAATGGCTCTGAGCACTATGGGACTAAACATCTACGGTCAACAGTCCCCTAGAACTTAGAACTACTTAAACCTAACTAACCTAAGGACATCACACAACACCCAGTCACCACGAGGCAGAGAAAATCCCTGACCCCGCCGGGAATCGAACCCGGAAACCCGGGCGTGGGAAGCGAGAACGCTGCCGCACGACAACGAACTGCGGACAGGCGGTTCTGTGACCGTGTAGGCTGCAGATCCTGTGACTTCTGCCATCGGGTGGTGGGTTTCCGTGTTCCGCTTAATAGGTCATGAGTCCACTACACACAAGAAGCGGCTACATACGTAGCGATGCCTGTGTGGAAGGCACTGGGCGGTTTTTAGGTTAGTCGGTCTCACAAAACCCCAGAAAGGTCGTCCGTCTGAAAGCGGACAGGTAAAACCCAGTACGGTAGTCGTAGTGACAATCGGTATTGTAGTCGTAAATTGTTGTAGCGGTGTTGGGAAAGAAACAGAGCTCCAAGCTTTAATAGAAAGCACTGAAGCTCAAATGTACGTACGGAAAGCTGACTACAGCCGGAAATAAGTTCAGCTGAAATTTTTTCAAACGACCTAAGTGTTCAGAAAGGACAGATTAAATAAAGGTGGTGGTCGAGTATTTATTGCTGTCAGAAGTACTTTACCTTCTAGTGAATTTGAAGTATATAGTTCCTGCGAAATAGTATGGGTAGAGGTTATGCTTGACGATCGGACTAAACTATTAATTGGATCGTTTTACCGACGCCCTGACGCTAAAGCTATAGGTGTGGAACAGTTCACAGAAAACTGGAGTCTCAATTCAAACAGGTATCCCACTCATACAACTATACTCGGTGATGACTTCAATTTACCCTCGATATGCTGGAAAAATTATACGTTTAAAGCTGGCAGCGGGTATAAAACCTTCATTCGAAATTGTACTGAATGCTTTCTCAGAAAGTTATTTTGAACAATTAGTTCATGAGCCCATTCGAAGTGTAGATGGTTGCGAAAGCATACTTGACCTCTTAGCAGCAAATAATAATGGAAAAATAGGGAGTGATTGGCGACCACAAAGGAGTTGCTACTAGGCTGAATACCGTAACATCCACAACCATCAAAAATAAACGCAAAGTACATCTATTTAAAAAAGCTAATAAAATGTTCTTAGCACCTTTTTAAGAAACAGTCACCACTCCTTGCGATCTGATGATGTAAACGTAGAAAAGATGTGGAATGGTTCCAAAGAGATAGTATCGACGGCAGTTGAGAGATATATACCACATAAATTAATAAGTAATGGTACTGATCCCCCATGATACAGAAAAAGAGTCAGATCGCTGTTGCAGAAGCAACGAAAAAAGCATTCAAAATTTAAAAGAACGCAAAATTCCCAAGAGTGGCAAAGTTCTGCAGAAGTTCGGAATACAGTGCGTGCTTCAATGCGAGATACTTTTAATAATTTTCAAAAGAAAACTCTGTATCCGAATGTAGCAGAAAACTAAAAGAGATTCTGGTCATACATAAAGCACACCAGTGGCAAGATGCAATCAATGCCTTCACTACGCGATAGCAACGTTGAAGTCACTGATGACAAAGCCAGTAAAGCAAGGTTATTAAACACGGTTTTCCGAAACTCCTTCACCAAAGAAGGCGAAGCAAATATTCCTGAATTGCAATCGAGAACAACTTCAAAGATGAGAAATGCAGAAGTAGACTTCCTCGGTGTAGCAAAGCAGCTTAAATAACTTAATAAAGGCAAGGCCTCCAGTCCAGATTGTATACCAGTCAGGTTCCTTTCAGAGTATGCTGATACAATAGCTCCATATTTAGCAATTATATACAACCGCTCGCTCATAGAAAGATCCGTACCTAAAGACTAGAAAATTGCTCAAGTCACACCAATACCCAATTAGGAAAATAGGAGTAATCCGCTGAATTACACACCCATGTCACTAACGTCGATTTGCAGTAGGGTTTTGGAACATATACGACGTTCGAACATTATGAATTACCTCGAAGAAAGCACAGATTCACAAACTACCGTTCTTGTGAAATACAACTAGCTGTTTGATTCCATATTTTTAGATTTGCAGAAGGATTTCGACACTGCTCCTCACAAGCGTCCTCTAACCAAACTGCGTGCCTATGGAATATAGTCTCAATTGTGTGACTGGGTTCGTGATTTCCAGTCAGAAAGGTCACAGTTCATAGTAACAGACGGAAAGTCATCGAGTGAAACAGAAGTAATATCCGGCGTTCCCATGGAAGTGTTATAGGCCCTCTACTTTTCCTGATCTATATTAACTACATAGGAGGAAATCTGAATATCCCTCTTAGATTGTTTGCAGATGATGCTCTCATTTATCCTCTTGTAGACGAGTGACCAAAACGAATTGCAAAAGATGTATGTAAGATACATGTATGGTGCGAAAAGTGGCAGTTGACTCTGAATAAAGAAAAGTGTGAAGTTATTCACATGACACTAAAAGAAATGCGCTAAGTTTCGATGAAGCCATAAGCCACACAAATCTGAAGGCTGTAAATCAACTAAATACTTAGGTATAACAATTACAAATAACCTAAAATGGTTCAAATGGCTCTGAGCACTATGGGACTCAACATCTGAGGTCATCAGTCTCCTAGAACGTGGAACTACTTAAACCTAACTAACCTAAGGACATCACACACATCCATGCCCGAGGCAGGATTCGAACCTGCGACCGTAGTGGTCGCTCGGTTCCAGACTGTAGCGCCTAGAACCGCTCGGCCACACTGGCCGGCACAAATAACCTAAATTGGAACGGTTACATAGATAATGTTGTGGCTAGAGCAAACCAAAGACTGCGATTCATTGTCAGAACACTTGGAAGGTGCAACAGGTCTACTAAAGAGACTGCTTACACCACGCTTGTCCGCCCTATTCTGAAGTGTTGCTGTCTGGTGTGGGATCCGCATCAGGTGGGACTGACGGATGACATCAAAAAAGTTCAAAGAAGGGCAACTCGTTTTGTATTATACCGAAATAAGGCAGGTAATGCTCAGACATAATACGTGAATTGCAGTGGCAATCATTAAAATAAAGGCGATTTTCGTTGCGACGGGACCTTCTCATGAAATTTCAATCACCAGTTTTCTCCTCCGATTGCGAAAACATTCTGTTGGCACCCACCATTATAGGGAGAAATGAACACCACTATAAAATAAAATAAATCAGGACTCGCGCAGAAAAATTTAAGTGCTCGTTTTTCCCGCACGCCTTTAGAAAGTGGAACTGTTGAGAGACAGCTTGAAGGTGGTTCATTGAATCTTCTGCCAGGCACTTTATTGTGAGTAACAGAGTAATCACGTAGATGTATACGTGAAAGCTGTTACAGACTCACACAAACTCAGCAAGTCGAACTTTTTGTGTGTTTCCACGCAACGGTCGGTTCGTGACTACTTCAGACTGCTGCCTAAGATCGCAGAGCTGCGTCGAATTATACTATGACTTTTTTGTTATTTTTTTTAAAATTCGAATCTGCCTGCGATGTTAGAATTCCTTGTGATTGCCTAAACACGCATCTCGTGGTCGTGCGGTAGCGTTCTCGCTTCCCACGCCCGGGTTCCCGGGTTCGATTCCCGGCGGGGTCAGGGATTTTCTCTGCCTCGTGATGGCTGGGTGTTGTGTGCTGTCCTTAGGTTAGTTAGGTTTAAGTAGTTCTAAGTTCTAGGGGACTTATGACCACAGCAGTTGAGTCCCATAGTGCTCAGAGCCATTTGCCTAAACCATCATTGTGATAACTTCTCCAGACATATACAAACATTCAATGCTTGCATAAACTTAGAACAGTATCTCAGAGACTCCACTGTTGCGGAGACTTTTTCCTTGCCGAGCATGAGGCATAAGACAGTCTGGTGTAGTTCACAGCCAACATGGACACGGAGTTCGAGGTTTGTCCGAGGCACCTCTGTGCACTTGGATTGCGTTGGTGGTGGGACACTCATTAACTTCCACTACTATCGTTTCCTTTACTTTATTCTTAAATTTAGTCATCGTTATTAATATAGTAGCTAGCTAACTATTTATTCTTTAGTATAAGTTTCATTCATGAAACGTCGCAAAAAAGTACAGATTTATGACATGAAGAATCCAGAATCTCCGAGCTGATAGTCCATGCTGCTGCAAACGTCGTCGAACTGTTCTTGCAGAAGGTTGTTGTCTTGCAAACGTCCCCGTCTGTCGACTCAGGGATCGAGACGTGGCTGCACGATCCGTTATAGCCATGCGGATAAGATGCCCGTCATCTCGACTGCTAGTGATACGAGGCCGTTGGCATCCGGCACGGCGTTCCGTATTACCCTCCTGAACCCACCGATTCCATATTCTGCTAACAGTCATATGATCTCGATCAACGCGAGGAGCAATGTCGCGATACGATAAACCGCAATCGCGATAGACTACAATCCGACTTTTATCAAAATCGTAAACGTCATGGTACACACTTCTGCTCCTTACACAAGGTATCACAACAACGTTTCACCAGGCAACGCCGGTCAACTGCTGTTTGTGTATGAGAAATCCGTTAGAAACTTTCCTCATGTCAGCACGTTGTAGGTGTCGCCACCGGTGCCAACCTTGTGTGAATGCTCTGAAAACCTAATCATCTGCGTATCACAGCATATTCTACTTTTAATGGCCAGTAGTGTACTTCCCCTGAATGTTTTGTGTGTAGAACTAATCTTCAATAACATATTCATTAAGTAATGCAATCTATCAAAATTGACTCATTGACAACAAATCAGTTTCCTACGTTCGCTTAGTTGATTAGCATTAATCTACAACTATTGTCATTTATCTGCACGAACAAGTTGTAAAACATAAACCCGTACAGTCCCGTATAAGTAGAAAACCTCAGGTATTATTAGTACCCAATATGTCGATATAATTTACCATCTTTACATGTTTAAGAATAAAGAAACCGGTACTTTTAAGAGCATTACCGTCACAATATTCCATTGTCAATGTAACAATAACGGAAAATGCTACTAAATTTAAAATAAAAACGATTATGACCACTAATTTTTCCCACATAATGTGAAAACGTTGTCTTCATCTTTCAAACGGTAATGTAGGACGCCCTCATTTTCCAGATGACGAATTTGTGGAAAAATCTTGATCTGATAAATACGTACCATGTGCTAATCGTAATGGAAAAACAATCTTACGGTCATCGAAACACGCGAGAACTCGTTTACCCCATAGCGTGATTCCAGAAGATCAGTGGAATTACTTACTAATCCTGATAAATACAATAATTTATGCACACATATCTGACACAATATCAGCAGAAGAAGCCTAAACATTCTGCTCAACAGTGAAGATAATATTCCATCTTCAGAACAGAGTGGAATTTATAGGATTTTCCAATCATTTGTGTGGGAAAGTATATGTAGGTCGGACAGGTAGGGTTAATAGACTGCACTTGATAGCAGTTGGAGACTGAAAAAGTAGCATTCCACTTTCGATGAAAATTCTCTGAAACGTCAGTCTCATGTTAAACATGATGTTCGCCGCAGAGGGAGCAAAGCCATAAAGCTAACGTTACTCGAAATTCTAGGCATGAATAAACACCAGTCGAAGGATCCTGACTTCATCTTAATGATCATATACAGTTCCACTATTCAACCTCACTAAAGTATCAGCAGGTAATATGCTTGTTGTAAATAGTATAATTGTTCCCCACCACCATTCCATTGACGCCATTTTCCCCGATGCCTCTCCTTTTTTTGACTTGTTCATCACATTCACCAGTTATTTGGCCCATACAACATAGCAGTCTGTGCCAGTACTCACTTCTGTACCGTTTCTAGCCTGTACCTTCTTATACTTTAAATCTTTGAGTATAAAGTGACGTAAGATTCGATTGTTCATAGCTTCTTTGTAAATTTCATTGTTGTTGTTGTTGTGGTCTTCAGTCCTGAGACTGGTTTGATGCAGCTCTCCATGCTACCCTATCCTGTGCAAGCTTCTTCATGTCCCAGTACTTACTGCAACCCACATCCATCTGAATCCGCTTAGTGTATTCATCTCTTGGTCTCCCTCTACGATTTTTACCCTCCACGCTGCCCTCCAATGCTAAATTTGTGATCCCTTGATGCCTCAGAACATGTACTACTAACCGGTCCCTCCTTTTTGTCAAGTTGTGCCACATACTCCTCTTCTCCCCAATTCTATTCATTACTTCATCATCAGTTATGTGATCTGCCCATCTAATCTTCAGCATTCTCCTGTAGCACCACATTTCGAAAGCTTCTTTTCTCTTCTTGTCCATACTATTTATCGTCCATGTTTTACTTCCATACATGGCTACACTTCATACAAATACTTTCAGAAACGACTTCCTGACACTTAAATCTAACCTCGATGTTAACAAATTTCTCTTCTTCAGAAACGCTTTCCTTGTCTTTGCCAGTCTACATTTTATTTCATTAAATTTCATTATGCTTCCATTTTTGTATAGATATTGTGGTGTCACCGCCAGACACCACACTTGCTAGGTGGTAGCTTAAATCGGCCGCGGTCCATTTAGTACATGTCGGACCCGCGTGACGCCACTGGGTGATCGCAGACCGAGCGCCACCACAAGGCAGGTCTCGAGATACGGACGAGCACTCACCCCAGTTGTACGGACGACATTGCTAGCGACAATACGGACGAAGCCTTCCTCTCATTTGCCGAGAGACAGTTAGAATAGCCTTCTGCTAAGTCCATGGCTACGACCTAGCAAGGCGCCATTAGCCTTACCTAGTTTGAGAGTTATCTTATAAATGTCTCTAGAAGAACGTTGTAAACCAACAAAGATTAAAAGTTAAGTATATTCCAAAGCTACGTATTTTCTTGATAGCAGTCATAACGTATCCTGTTCCAGACTTAACGCCAGTCGGTGTGCGTGTACGCATGCCTTTCGGCTCCCTTCTCAGTGTGGCGTAACTAGCTTGTTACGCCACAACAGATTGGCGACGAGAGAAGTGTTCTTTCTGATTGCTTACATTTACTTGTGTCATGGCTTCGCCAGATGTACTGTCCGAATTTTATCGCTTGCAGAATCAGCAGACGCAGGCGTTATTGGATGCCCTTGGACAGCTCGTCCAGGGTCAACGTGCCATTCAAACCGATGCGGCAGCCGCCGCTTCACTGCTACCGCAGCCACAACTTGCAGTTGCACTGCCTTTTAGGCACTACGATCCATCGCAAGAATCGTGGCCGGAATGGTCCCGACAGTTTGGCTTTCATCTAGCCGCCTACAGAATTCAAGGTAATGAGCGGCAGCCGTTTTTGCTTTCTTGTGTCAGTGTGTCCACCTACCGTGTGATAGTGAAATTGTTTCCCCGACGCGACGTAGCAACTCTGTCCTACGAAGAAATTTTGTCTGCTTTAGATGCCTATTTCAAAGAAACAGTTAATGTAGTTGCAAAATGGTATACTTTCTTTCGTACAAAACGTACGGCCGGTCAAACTAATAGGGAGTGGGTTGCAACATTGCAAGGACTTACTAGGGACTGTGCCTTTGACTGTGACTGTGGCCTTTCTTATTCAGATACAATGGTACGTGATGCAGTTGCACAGAACGTTTCTGATGTTCGCATACAGGAGCAAATTTTGAAACTAGTTAATCCCTCCCTTCAACAAGTGATAGACATATTGGATAGACAAGACACATTTGACTGTGCTCGGGAGTCTTTTGAAACTTCGCCAGCCGTGTGTAACATTAACCGGCCCGCTGGACGCGCTGCGCGGCCCGGTAGCCTGCCCTCACGCACTTCGACGCAGCTGCCGCCACGCTCTA
The DNA here is from genome assembly GCF_021461385.2 of Schistocerca piceifrons. Classification (NCBI taxonomy): domain Eukaryota; kingdom Metazoa; phylum Arthropoda; class Insecta; order Orthoptera; family Acrididae; genus Schistocerca; species Schistocerca piceifrons. The sequence continues at coordinate 356,495,922 of NC_060141.1, read as the reverse complement.
AACCAGGTGTGCCGCACCAGCCCACAAATGCAGTGAAATCATGCCCGCGGTGTGCTACTAGACATTCACGCGAACATTGCCCGTCACGCCAAGCTATTTGCTTTTTCTGCAATAGGAAAGGGCATGTTCAAAGTGTTTGCTGGAAAAAGCTCCGATCAGACAATCACAATCATTCCAGGCCTTTTGCTTCGCGCTGGAATTGAACCAAGGACATTCAGGCTCGTGGACCTTCGCCCATGGACATTCATGTCGTTAATTCCGCTTCGTCCAGTGCCACTTTCTCTAACAGTGACTGTGTTCGTCCCACAAAAACTGTGCGTCGACGTCGCCGGAAATCATGTCAATTAGCAAGTGATTCTGTACAAGTGTCTGTTCAAATTGCACAAAACAGTCGCTGTTGTCGTCAGCAGGACAATAAACTTTTTGTAGATTTGGACTTTAATGGCAAGGTCATCCCATTCCAGCTCGATACCGGAGCTGCCATTTCATTGCTCAATCACGACACGTACAAACAACTGGGCGCACCTCCGTTGCGTGCCGCAAATGTTAAGTTACATAGTTATTCAGGACAGAATATACCTGTGATAGGACAGTGCACTCTTCTTGCAACATACAAGGGACAAACAAAACTTGTGTCATTTTACGTTCTTCGTTCTTCTACTGCAGTGAACTTGTTTCGATTAGATTTATTTCAGTTGTTTAACATGTCTATTGTAAATCAGGTCCTAACAGTGAATCAGACTGTGCCTTCGGAAAGTGTTTCTCGCTTATGTGACGAATTTGCAGACATTTTTGCACCGGGCTTAGGTTGCGCTAAAAACTATGAAGCACATTTGGAACTGAAATTCAACGCGCAACCGAAATTTCTCAGAGCGCGCAATGTTCCCCACGCATTGCGTGATGAGGTCGCAAGTACATTAAACGATTTGGGATCACAAGGTGTGATTGACTCTGCGCAATGCCTCTTTCATTTCAGCTCCGCTTCATCGCTTACGCCGTACAGGTGTTCCGTTCGTCTGGACGACGGAATGCGAACGCGCCTTTCGCCAGTTGAAATCGGCGTTGCTTTCTCATACTTGCCTCACGCCTTTCGATCCCCAGAAACCCCTTTTGTTGATGGTAGATGCATCGGATTTCGGGATCGGTGCTGTGCTTGCGCACAAAGTTGGCTCGCATGATCGCCCTATTGCTTTTGCGTCAAAATTGCTCTCGTCTGCGCAAAGAAATTATTCACAGATAGAGAAAGAAGCTTTGGCTCTCGTGTTTGGTGTTACTAAGTTCCATGATTTCTTGTATGGTCGTCACTTTACCATCATCACAGACCACAAACCTTTGACGTCACTTTTTCATCCGAACAAGCCTTTACCTCCACGTACGGCGCAGAAATTCATTCGCTGGTCTATTTTCCTCTCGCAGTACCGCTACGATATCTTGTATCGGTCCACTGCTAAGCACGGAAACGCCGATGCGTTGTCCCGTTTGTCTGTTGCTGAGGATAAAGCATTCGATTCTTCCGAACTTGCTTGCATGTTCATTGATTCGGAAACCGATGAAGTGGTCGAATCGTTTCCGATTGATTTTCGTCGTGTCGCTACAGCCACCGCTGCTGACACTGTCCTTGCTACCGTTTTGCGTTTTGTTGCTACGCAATGGCCTTTGTCAAAGTCTCGGATTGAGGATCCGTTGGTTCGCCGTTTTTTTGCTCACAAGGAGAGACTTTTTGCTCTATGTGGTGTTTTATTGTTGCGATCTGATAATGATCAGTCCAGAGTCGTGGTCCCACGTTCGTTACAGTCCTCTGTTTTACGGCTTCTTCACCAAGGACATTTGGGTATAGTGCGAACGAAACAACTTGCTTGTCAGCACTGTACTTGGTTCTGAATCGATGCTGCAATTACGAATATGTGTTCTTCTTGCTTGGCGTGTGCCGAACAACAATCCGCACCGCCGCGGAAAGTCTTTGCATGGCCAAAACCCACTTCCCCTTGGCAACCCTTGCACATCGATTTTGCTGGTCCGTTCTGGAATGCTCGATGGTTGGTTCTCGTAGATGCCTTCAGTAATTTTCATTTTGTTGTCCGGATGTCTTCCACGACGTCCTCCGCCACCATCCAAGCGTTGTCTGCTATATTTTGCATTGAAGGTCTTCCGCAGACTATTGTTTCCGACATTGGCCCACAATTCATGTCCGCAGAATTTCAGTCATTCTGCCACGCCAATGGTATTCAACATCTGACATCCGCGCCGTTTTCGCCTCTGTCAAACGGTGCCGCTGAACGACTGGTCCGGACTTTCAAGTCCCAGATGTTGAAGTTGAAAGAGTCGCATTCTCGGGAGGACGCGTTGTTGCTCTTTTTGTCTTCGTATCGCTCTCAGCCCCGAGATGGTCGCTCGCCGGCTGAGTTGCTCCACGGTCGTCCTCATCGAACCTTGATGTCTTTGCTGCATCCGCCGCTTCAGGTTCCTGTGCAGCGGCAGACTCCTTTTTTTGCTCCAGGCGACGTTGTATTTTATCGTAACTATCGAGGTTCATGGCGTTGGCTCGCAGGGCGCATTCTTCGCTGCCTCGGCCGCGCGATGTATTTGGTTTTGGGGGCCTCTGGTGAGGTGCGTCGGCATCTCAATCAGCTGCGCCTCTGTCGTCGCACGGGTTCTGCCGCTCCCCGTCTGCTTTCAGCGACGGTGCCGTCCGGTCAGCGCCCTGGGGACCCATCTACTGGCTCGCCTCATCCCCAGGTGTTACCGACGATGCCTTCCATTTTGCCCCATGGCGACGCGCCGCAGCAGTCGCCGCCACCGCCGCCGCCGCCGCCTGTTCTCCCGCAGGCGCCGCCCGCATTCGATGCTTCGCTGCAGCCACCAAGCGCCTCCCTGGGTCACGCGCCGCCGATCGCTTCCCGTGACCAGCCGTCCTCCGCCATGGAACTCTTGCCCGCTCCGGACCACATGCCGTCATCGCGCGTCGGGTACCCCGACGAAATGGTGGTCGACCCTTCGGCCCCTCCTGTCTCTTTACGGGCGCATACACCGCATGTTGACGTGCACCCTGGACTAGGTTTTCAGGCGTTTCCTAGCTCCCCTCGGACCGAATGGCCGGGTGCGGGTGGCACAGCCTCGCCTGTTGTTAGGCTCCCCACCTCATCGCATACGTCAACATGGGGTCCTCCCCACGGCGGGCGGAAGCCTTATAACACGACCGTTCACCGATTTGCGGGGGAGGAATGTGGTGTCACCGCCAGACACCACACTTGCTAGGTGGTAGCTTAAATTGGCCGCGGTCCATTTAGTACATGTCGGACCCGCGTGTCGCCACTGGGTGATCGCAGACCGAGCGCCACCACAAGGCAGGTCTCGAGATACGGACGAGCACTCGCCCCAGTTGTACGGACGACATTGCTAGCGACAATACGGACGAAGCCTTCCTCTCATTTGCCGAGAGACAGTTAGAATAGCCTTCTGCTAAGTCCATGGCTACGACCTAGCAAGGCGCCATTAGCCTTGCCTAGTTTGAGAGTTATCTTATAAATGTCTCAAGAAGAACGTTGTAAACCAACAAAGATTAAAAGTTAAGTATATTCCAAAGCTACGTATTTTCTTGATAGCAGTCATAACGTATCCTGTTCCAGACTTGACGCCAGTCGGTGTGTGTGTACGCGTGCCTTTCGGCTCCCTTCTCAGTGTGGCATAACTAGCTTGTTACGCCACAACAGATGTATAAGTTGTGAAAGGTCATACTGAAAGGAGCCTGCTTCAACCTTCTTTCATTTAATTATCACCTGTAATACTAAACTTACTTTCAGTTTGTCTAGCACGCTACTTTTTTGCCATTTGATTTGTAGATTTCATACTTGGGATAAAACACCTGCTGTGTCCCACGAGTAATAATAGAGTGGAGGGCTCATGTTTGTCCCTTTCGCGGTACTTATTCGACATCTAATTACAACATCAGAATCAGGGACAAGTACCAACAAATATCCAGGTACACTAAGCCACAGAAGAATTACCACTCTGCAAGGTTTAAGGTTTCACGAGTTTCACAAAGTACTTATAAATGTGACCCCGGTCAACTTCTTATACGCCGAAGTATAACCTAATATAAACTGTGTCGTCCGAGCAAGACACAGCCAGGGCAAAAGCACTACAAAGTTGCAAGCTGGTGCCAGTGCCATAGACTCGCCACTTGCGCGATCTCCACCAGCGCCACGGGCGGCGCTTAGCATGAATATATTTACTTCGCCTCGGCCAATTGCCGGCTGTGTACAAACTGCCAATGACCGGACGACAACGAACAGAAACCTACTCAGAAGATAGAAGAGCAGCTCTCGCCCATTTGGCTATAGATCATCGTCCCGGGCTGATTTAGACAGGGCACGTCGTTTAGTGAACTCTTAGAAGTAAACAAACAGTTGTAAAATTACATTTGCTATGTACTGTGATGTTTACCTATGATTATTTGCACTTAGCCATTGAGGCCTTTGTTGTGTTATATTACATTCAGTGTTGTAGACTTCATGTTTCAACAAGTCACAAGATTAACTCATTTCTGTATCTTTGTTACTAATTTGTTGGAGTGTCGTAGAACCTTCGTCCTCCTGCCCTGGGTCATAGCTGTGTAATAGTGGCAGGGAGAAATTGTCTTATATAAAGGTTTTTTAAATTACCGTTACCAGTCACAAACTTTGTTGACGACTGTATTATCTATTTAGCGACATCTTTTGAGGAAATACCTCATCTTCAGGCTGAATGTCATTACAAAAACAATTTTACAATAAGGTCATACTGATGCTACATAGTCTTTTCGTAAATGCTGTGGTTATCCTGTATAAGAAGAGAAAACTTAGTAAGAGGCGATGTCACTTCGGAAGCTGGACTGATGTTTGCATGAAAATGTTTTGTAAAGGTCACTCACTTTGTTCTTCTGGTGTGGCAGTCTCGTTGTGACGCGCTGATGTGTTTCCATTTCCGTGGCCCTCTTGGCTTTCTTGGTCATTGAACACAAGCTTTCACTAACGTAACTTGGAAACACAATCACAAAAACAAATCTGTAGTGCAGTCGACAAGATGGCGGTCGAAATACAGCTGTTTTCGATTTTACTATCGATTTGTCGATCTGTGTGGTGTCAGATGTATACATGTCTTCTGCACGTCTTGTTATTGTATTACAGATAGAGGCCAAAAAGGAAGAAATTTTAAAACCAGCTTTAAGGAACACATTAACTATTTCAGACTTGGCAAACCGAATATATCAGCTGTAACGAAACATATAAATGAAACAGAACACAGTTTTACAATAGACAACAATCTCAAAGTACTACATAATTTAGAAAAGAGCTGGAAAATGGACCTCTTGGATGAAATCGAAATATTCATCGAGGGCCACATGGGGAATAACGAGATCCTGAATGAAATGACAGACTTCAAAAATTCACTTTTCTTTTCCGATTTCAGTACAGTTCCCCTAGAATAAAAGATACATAACTTGACAGTCGTTTGACTCTAGCCCCAGCAATAGCTAGAAATATATAAAACAAATAGTTTATATCACAATGTGTACAATAATATTGTAACATGTGCTCAATTTGTAATTTATTTCGACAACCTACATCTGTAATACGATAACAATACGTGCAGAAGACATGTAAACACCTGACACCACATAGACAGACAAATCGATAGTCAAATTGAAAACAGCTGTATTTCGACCGCCATCTGGTCCACTACACTACAGATCTATTTTTGTGATCGTGTTTACAAGTTACTGTTACGTTAGTGAAAATTTGTGAACAGTGGCCAATAAAACCAAGTGCGCCACGGAAATGGAAACACATCATCGCATCACAACGAGACTGCCACGCCAGAAGAACAAAACGAGTGACCTTTACAACATTTTCATGCAAACATCAGTCCAGCTTCCAAAGTGACATCGCCTCTTACTAAGTTTTCTCTTCTTCCACAGGATAACCACAGCATTTACGAAAATACTATGTAATATTAGTATGACCTTGTTGTACAATTGTTTTTGTAACGCTATTTAGCCTGAAGATGAGGTTTCCCTCGAAACATGTTGCTAAATAAATAAGTAATACAGTAGTCAACAAAGTTTGTGACTGGTAGCGGTAATTTAAAAAACCTTTACATATTTCTTGAGGCAGTCACGGTCGAAAAATAGTCAAAAAGAAATTGTCTTAGAGGTGTAGCGCACCAGAAGCCGTTTCACGAGCTCTCAAACTAGGCCTACTGTAACAAAAGAAGAAACTCGGCCTCCACAGCAGTAACGACAAGGCGTTTAAAAAAACAGGCGACGAGGGTTTACAAAAAAATGGAGACTAACAACTAAATACAGCCAGTGAGCCGCTTTACCGACATAAGATATATGGGGTATTAGCTCCATCACAGTTCAGAATTGTCTTAAGACTCCTAAACATAAACTGGAAATAACGACTGCCAAGAGAAAGAAAATCATAAAACTAATAGCAAACCAGATCATTTCTAGCTGCATACCCCACGGCCTACCCCATAACAGTTTCAAGAAGCAGGGACCCCCAGATAAACCTAACCTAAAAGCACAAAAAATTACTCATACTTGAAGATAAAACAAATATAAGCACAAACGCCTAGCGACATTTTAGAAAAATCTGGTGATCTAAGTCCACTCCATTACTCATTTTCTGTCATATAACCACGAGCAACGTCACCCTATTAGCATTTACCAACTCCGATTTAAGGAAATACTTGCAACCAAAGGCAAGACCCTTTAATGGATATGCTTAAACGGACATCTAACCCCCTTCTTATGAAAGTTACTGTCACCGACAGACGTCTACACGGTAAAATAACAACGATATATCATTAGCACGTCGTACTCAATGGGGTCAAGCAAATCTGTGCAACACTTAAAACCACATAAATATATTAAGAACAGCTAAAGTACGTTAATCACAGCTTTAAAAAAAATCAAACGTATTCCTCTCAAGGAAAAGTTCACAAGCACAACAACATATCACCAATTCCTAGTTCCTACTCGTGTTCCCTTAACAACAGCTAACACCAACAGAGAAACACAACACCATTTAACTTCCAAACATCGACGGCCGCAAAACTAATAGAGGTAATCAGTGATCTCTAACTAAGAACTTCTTCAGTGGATATCGAAAAAAGTAATAATCAAAGAACAAAACCTAACCCAGCAATTTTCAAAAACTGCCATGTCTCGATGGATGAGCAAAAGCTCCGTTCGAATCACAACTCGCTCGCCGGTCCGACACTGGCCCTCTCTGCCGACAGGGCACTGACAGCTTACCCAGTGCACAACTGTTCTTGTCTTTTTTGCTTTATGGTCATTTCATTTCCGTACCCCGTCGGGGCATGGATGGGGTGGCAGCGGCACAGTTCCCTGCTCTTCAGCCTCAAGGTACAGAAAATACCATAGGAGAACAGTACTTATATAAAACACAGGGATGAAAGACGAAATTATACATGAGAAGGGAAATCAATTGGAGTTAAAATAAACAAAAAAGGAGTAGTTTGATGAGGCACGTTTACATAAAATCCACATAGTGTTAAAATGGCACACAAACATTGACAGCACGAATAGCGTTCACAGTTTGGGATGACAACACTTAAAACATACTGCACTTGTGTTACAGACACGGCGAGCACCAAAACATGACAAAGTAACTGGATTAAAATTAGGAGGGCCTGACAAGGGCGGGGGCGGTGGCGGGGGCGGGGGCGGGAGGGGGGGGTATCAAAGAGGAGGGAAAGAGGAAAGAGACATGGGTGTTGATGGAGCAGGGGGTGGCAGTAAGGGGTGGAGCGAGCAGCACATCAAGGTGCAGGAGATGGGGAGGGAGCACAAAGACTGGGAAAGGAGAAGGACAGGGGGGAAAGAGCAGTGGGGGAGAGGGAGGAGAGGAGCCCAAGGAACGAGTGAAGGGGAAGAGGAGGGTCAGAAATGGAAGGAAGGATAAACATCGGGTGAAGCACATTATAGGGGACAGGAGGACGTTGAAAATTCTTTTCGGAGAGGAAGTGGTGGGAGTGGAGATATAGAGAGGGTGGGACACATCAGTAAAGGAGTGGAAGCAGGCGGGGAGGTGAGAGGAAACAAGATACCAGGGGGCGAGAGGTATCTAGGCGGCGGTTGGTGTAGACTGTAGAGCATACGGATGTGTTCAAGGAAAAGGAGGAGATGTGGGAAGGGGATGAGGTCACAGAGGATGCTCGTGGAGGACAGGAGACTGATACGAAAAGTGAGGCAGAGCACATGGCGTTCAAGTATTTGGAGGGCTTTATAAAATTTAGGAAGGGCAGAGATCCAGGCAACACTGACATAACAAAGGATGGGACAGTCAAGGTTTTGTAGGTATGAAGAACGATGGAAGGGTGCACAACTGACCGAAGCAGCACGTCTTTTAAATTGACACAGCAGCTCACAACGGCCAAAGGAGAAATAAATACGGCCCCTAAACGTACACCAACTGACCGACCGACCGACAGACCAGCAAATTGAACACGTTTTGGCCAGCGGACAGCCGACAGATTTTTCTTTTTGGGCTGTCAGTTTTCTATCACAACCAGCCAGCTGGCCTCCCCACTCCAACCTCCCCCCCCCCCCACCCCCACCCCGCACCCAACTTCACCGGATAAATTGTACCGTGTGTAGTGTTGTCGCACCAAACACCCAACAAAAATTCCTCTTGTCACTCTTCGCGGGATTATATGCTGTTCAAATACACATGACAGGGTGGGAGGCGGACAAAACTTTAAGTGACAGTTTCCGGAGATATTTTAAGGGTGCAGATGTTTGTGGGACACATCGTGCAAGGAGTATGCCAACAGAGATTCAAGATATGAACCACTTGTTTCTTTTTTTAACAAATCCATAACGTAATTACATTTTCCTGAAGACGTACTGAGTATCAGCTTTAGCTTCCATAATGATAGAAGCTGAAGTAATTAATTAAAATTTTTGTCAAGCCAGGACTTGAACCTGTCTCATGTTTACTAGGGAGATGGGCTATCCACTACAACACCCTCGTATTGGTACTGACACTGCTCCACGCAATATCCTAGTCAATGCCCCCCCCCCCCCCCCCCCCCGCACACACACACACACTCAACGAATCAAATCTCAACCCATTTTGATTTTTCTCCTTAAATCGTCATAACTGCTGAGGCTCTCTGAAGATGAAATAGCATCAAAGCTCTGTGTGTAATGGCAGGTACAGGTAGGATCTCCCCATCACATACAAAGCTGAGGTGCTATTCAAACACTGGTGAGCATCGACAATACTGACGATTTAAGAAAGGGAAAATTCAAGGTGGGGTGAGGCGTGAATTTAAGTTTGTGGTAGGTAGAACATTGGAATAGGGTATTCCATGCAGTTTCGTTAGTATCAGGGATGGTGGAGTGGATAGCACATCTGCCTAATAAGGAGACCCAGGTTTGGTAGATTTTAATTCATTACATCAGCTTCCATCGTTACAGTATCTACAATGACTTCATGTGAATCCATAACGGCTTCATGTGACACATACACTGATGAGCGAAAACATTATGACCACTGCTCACCGCCAGGTTCTACGCTGCCCAGTGGCGTTGAGGACGCGTGACGCTATAAGAGAAGTACCGCGTTAGTGTAATCAAACTTTTCCTATTTAAGAGGTTATAACACAGAAACTAATTACCATACGAGTACCAAACTTGGTAGCATTAATGTCAAGGACATGAGGAAGAGAAATAATGCAGAATCAGTTCAGTTGAAACCTTTTAATGTTCTGCTACGGTTCATCATACCATTAAATGGAGTACCATAAATGCTACGAAAGAGGCTCAGTAGGGCGCCCGTACGTGTCCAGAAGGGTCTGAAAGTGCAGGATTGCATTCTGCACAGCAGAACGAAGCATGTCCACAGGTATGCTGGCTGCCTCTCTTGATATGCTGCGCTTCAGGTCAGCACATGTGTGAATGCTCCCCTCGTAAAGCCTGTCATTCAGGTAGCCTCACAAGCAGAAATCACAGGGAACAATACAAGAGAAGGAAAGTTGCTACTCACCATACAGCGGAGATGCTGAGCCGTGATAGGCTCAATAAAAAGATACAAAATCATAGCTTTCGGCCATTAAGGCCTTTGTCAGCAGTAGACACACATACACACTCGCACACACAGGAACGTTTAAGAATGAAGCACTTTCAACCTAGTAAGGGACTGCTGCACTTCCTCACGGGGCATTGTCCGTATCCGGCATATCTTTGTCGTTTCGGGAAAAGGGCGACTCCCTCGTGTGACTGTGGTGCCGGGATAGGTACACCGGACCACGTGGTCTACGAGTGTCCCATTTTCGATGATGTTGCCACGGATTTAAGGAACTCACTGCCAAACACAGACACCTTTCATCTGATCAGGAATCCGGTTACCTTTAATATCTTGGACAGACTAGCCAGCGAGGTATCTGCCAAAGTCCTGCAAGAATACGGTAGGGAGATAGAGTGATCGATGAGCAATAGAGTGACATCACACAACTATCCCATCCCGCCAGGGCGCGTACTGGCCTACCACCGTGACGATCGGGATCCGTCGCGCCCAAGATCATGCGGAGGGTGTGAACGTACCGATCATAGACGCCGCACACTAATTATGACTCGGTAGTCAGAATTTACTAGTAGAAAATAGATTTTAGGATACTGTTGAAAGACCTGCAGCGATTTTAAATTAAGCCCAGCCTGGTGCCAGGGGCACGCCTACTGGGATTAGCTCGGTGGGCACGGCCAAGAGACAGTAGGTTTGTATTCTGCTGGCACACTTGTAACACTGCAGGATGTAGCTTAGTAGAGTAGAGTAGAGTAGATAGTGTAGTAGGTCAAATAGTAGTTCAAATAGTAGGCATGCCCATAGAGTAGCTAACCTTCCATCCTGTAGTTAATACTAACAATAAGTAGCTAAAGGTTTGGTAAATGCTGCTTGATAATTAAGAAGTTTTGTATGTTACTTCGACCCACTAATGCTTTAGGTGGTGGGTTACTATGTATAATATTGCTTTTGATGAATAAATATTTTTTTTTAAAAAGTCACAGGGAGTGTGATCAGGTGATCGTGCTGGCCAAGCATTTGGAAACGATCGGCTGATAATTCGATCGTTTGCAAAAGTATTTCGGAGAAGTAGGTAAACTCCACGAGTGAGGTGCGGTGGTACCCATCTTTCTTCCACGAAAACTATTGAGTTCAATGCGTCTCTCTCCTGTAGGGCGGGTATGACATGCTGGTGAAGCATATGGCAGTAGCGCTGGCCAGTTTCACTGCACGTCTTTGGTCCTTGAGTGCCAACCTGTTCAAATAGGAGTTGACCACTGATAAACGTACACGTGGAGCCACAGCCAACAGTGACACGTTCACCATTCATAGGAATTTCATGTGTAGTGACTGGAGGTGAAGATCCCCATGCCCGGCAATTCTGTGTGTTCACCTTACCCGTCGGAGAAAAATGAGTTTCGTCTGTCCGTAGGATGATCCAGGGCCTGCCCTAGTCAACTTCAGTCCTTTCGAGAAAGTGGAGTACGAGGTCAACATTGTGCGTCCTGTGGTGAAAGCTGCTGTACGATATGGATCTTGTACGGATACCATTTGAGAATGGTTCGTAGCACATTCCCTACAGTGGACCACGGTGTGTTCAACTGTCGTGACACAGCACGCGCACTGTGTGACTTCTGGGAAATGCGCGCAGCGTTGTCTGCCATAGCAGCAGCGATTTCATCAACCACCTGTGGTGCAACTGATCGTAAGCCCCTTCGCGGAGCGATGCCCAGTTCTAGAGTTGATTCGAACTTCTTCATCATGCTCCACACAGCAGGTGGAGAAAGAAGACCCTCCCGTACTCCTTTGAGCCGGCGATATTCTCGAAGTGCAGCTGCAGCATTGCTGTTGTTTTGATTACAGAACTTCACCAATAACTCCCTGCCCCTTTTGTCCAAGCTACTGTCGACACGTCAACAAGTGCACTGTGACTGGTCAGGTATGTGAGACTATGAATCACGACGAATGATCACAGCACCTGGTGGCCATAGTTGGAACTGGGCGGAGGCGCTGTAACGCATGGAAATCGCGCAACACATACTCTGAACATTAATTCTACCAATTTTGGTACTCTTACAGTAATTAGCTTCCGTGTGATAATGTGTTTAATAGGGAAAGTGTGGTGTCACCGCCAGACACCACACTTGCTAGGTGGTAGCCTTTTAAATCGGCCGGGGTCCGCTAGTATACGACGGACCCGCGTGTCGCCACTGTCAGTAATGGCAGACCGAGCGCCGCCACACGGCAGGTCTAGAGAGACGTACTGGCACTCGCCCCAGTTGTACGGACGACTTGCTAGCGACTACACTGACGAAGCCTTTCTCATTTGCAGAGAATATAGTTAGAATAGCCTTCAGCTGAGTCAATGGCTACGACCTAGCAAGGCGCCATTAACAGTTTATAGTATTGAACGTACCGTCCAGAACGATGTATTCAAATGATGGATTAAAGTTAAGTATTCCAGCAGCTACGTACTTTTCTTTATAGCATTCATTACGTATCCTGTCTCAGACCTCACGCCATCCTGCGTGAGCTTATAGCGTGCATTTCGGCTTCCTCAAACAAAACGGTGTTGGCACTTCTGTCGACACTTCAGAAAGATTAATTATAACCAACCGGTGTATAAGCGGAGCAGAGACGAATGGGGAATTATTTTAGCAACGAAAACTGGCGCTAATTCGGAAATCCGCCCACTGAAGCCAGGTCGTTGTGGCCCAGTGTTTGGCACCGATCATCTCAGAAGCGCTGAAGCTGGTCGGCTGTTCACGTGCTACTGTTGTGAGCATCTGTGGAAAGTGGTTGAAGAATGATGTAATCATGAGTAGGCGACAAGTAGTTGGACGTCCATTCGTCATCCCAGAACGCAGCAGTCGGAGGCTTGCCCGCGGTCTTAAGGAGGATAGCGGCAATCTGTGGCAGTTACGACGGCTGAGTACAGTGCTGGCGCAGTCATATGTTTTTTGGAGCACACCGTTCAGCGCCCAGTGTTTAAGACGTTGTTTCGCAGCAGGGAACCCCTACATCTTCCCATGTTGACTCAACAACATCGTCAGTTACGATTACAGAAGGCACATGATCATAGAAATTGGACAACGAACCAATGGAATCGTTCGGCCTGGCTGGATGGATCCCGTTTTTTGTGAAACCCGTTGTATCCAGATATGCCGTCACCCAGGCGAACGGCTGGACGAAACATGCAACGCACCACGGATTCAGATCGGTGGGAGCAGTGTTATGTTATATGGGCCATTTACCTGGGTTTCCATAGGACCTGCGGTAGTAAACAAGGGCACCATTTCAGCTCTGGACTTAGTGAACGTTATTAGAGATCACCTGCAGCCCCATTATGCTTGATGTCGTCCCCAGCAGCGATGGCATCTTCCAACAGGATGACTCTCCGTGCCATAAGGCCAAAATCGTGCTGCAGTAGTTTGAGGAGCATGACAGCGAACTCACGTTGAAGTCATAGCCATCAGAGTGGGCTTATCTGAATCCGATGAAACCTAACCGGCACGCTACTAGGAGCCAGCTCCGCGTCCACAAACCAACAGCGCGAAATTTGCCTGTGCGTAGGCATCTGGTGTCACAAACTTCTAGAAACTTATCAAGTACTTGTCGAATCTATAATACGCAGAAACACTGCTGAATTGGAACAACAAGCTTTTAAGTATATGGTCATAATTTTTATCTCATCAGTTTAGAGACAGTAAACTGTACATATTTTATGAATAAAAGTACGTCGAAGTTCTATATTTCGGTTTTCGCGTTTTATTTCCTATATTTAGCGGAAATTTAATTTAAAACCCTAAATACATCTACATTAGACCTTAGATTTTATTTCCAATACCAAAATACAGACAGTAGATGGACTGTTGTCAGTGATATACAGGCTTCATTGCACAAGTATTAAAAAAATACATCCTACATCTCAGCCTTCTTCTCTGAAGAGTGAAGTGTAGGGCTCCTATTACAATTCAAAGAGTTGTTAAATGCTTCATTTCTCATGTAAGTGTTGGTGTCTGTATTAGATTATGTACGTCACCAACATCTGTAGTCTTCTTCCTATTCGAAATGAATTTGTTATATTTGCAGGGAGCATCTTTTATTCTACATACACAAATCAATTAATAATCTTTACATGAACTTTTTTTATTTTGTTTTGTTTTACCAGGATGTATTCCCTCAGGCAACTATAAATCATATACATGAAGATGGTATCTGTTCTTTCGGACATGTCCGAATATCCAAGGCCAATCCCAATCCGAAAGATCAAATACCACACATATATATATATATATATATATATATATATATATATATATATATATATATATATATATATAAGGCTCACCGGCCATTTGACCAACTTCTTCTTTGCAGATGCACAAACAGTGCTCGAACTCTAACGGGAAACGGCAGTAGCCGCGAGTAATGAGCATAATGGGCAGGGGCACTATGGATATAGTGCGGGACAATAAGTTGCGAATGTGAGTCTCACGGGAGGCGTGCCAGAGATAAGTCCCTGCAGTCGCACTACCCTTTGTGTCCTCGGTTGCTCAGATGAATAGAGCATGTAAACAGGAGATCCCGGTCGGGGCACACATTTTCCGTTGTCTTCGTTGACTTATATCAACGCCTGTATGTAGCTAGGGGGTATTCATTTCATCGTAACTATAAATCATGTTGGAGGACTCAGCTATCATTTTAGATAATAATTGTGGGTATACAGCAACACTGAATTTGAAATCCTCATAACTTCTGCTATCAACCATAAAGAACCTAACAGCCCCTCCCTGAAGCTTACTGCCTCTCTCATGAATGCACCGTATTCTCATTAAGAATGCTTTAAAGATGTTCAGCAGCTCCTAAAAGGATGTTTAATCGATTCTTACATAATTGTGAAAATCATCGCTTCCCACCTCCTTTAGTAACAGAGCGACGATGAATTTCTTTCTTTGTATTAGCCACTTCTTTGCCCACAGCTTTGTTTCGACATTTTTTGGCCTTGCTATGTCTAAAATATCCAAGGCCAATCCCAATTTTTGTTTGTGTAAAACCAGAAGGCAGCATCTCGTCGGACTTAAAAATTTACTTCCAGTGATAGGAAAAGGGTAAAGATGTAGTCGCTGACCGCCCTCGGTCGTGACGTGTGTAGGCTGCCACGTAATTGGTCGGTCGATCAGTCGGCCGACAAATTTATGTGTGTGTAAGCCGATCTACTCGTGGGAAGTGCCATATGGCACAGGGAGAAGTGTTTCGTAGGGAACCACCACCTTATTGAATTTAATTTTTGTGTTTCATATCTGACTTAACGTCCTTGCCACAGCCGCAACTCCAGTTTCCGTCAGATCACTGAAGTTCAGCTCTGTCGGCCGTGGCTAACACTTAGATGGGCTACTATTCAGGTCTGCTGAGCGCTGTTGGCCAGCGGGGTTCACTCAGCTCTTGTGAGGCCACTTAAGGAGTTACTTAACTCCAGTCACGGATACTGACAGCGGCCAGGAGAGCAGTCTGCCGTCCACGTGACCCTCCATATGCACATATAGTGACACCTATCTGCTGACGATGACATGGCGGTCGATCGACACCTTCGGACCTTCCGAGGCCTGTTCGAACATAGTTTAGAAGTTCACCTTTTTTTAGTTTCATATCACTGTCTGTCTTTTTCTTTGTTTTTTCAATAATCCACAGTGAATAGGCTCTACGGTGTGTGGACATGTGGGTATTTCTCGTTTCAGAGGTTGGTAATTTGTTTTCAAACCTGGCCAGTGAGGCCAATAGCTACAGATTTCCTGGACTTTTTGAAAGCAAACCTTTCAGTTGCTAAAACAAACCGACATGTGAAGTTGTAAAAATTTCCTATCAACACCGTCCAGAAACTTGTCTGGTAGACAGGTATGAGTCCAGAACAACGATCGCCCACACCACAATGACATTTTCACCCTGCAGCGGAGTGTGCGCTGATATTAAACTTCCTGGCAGGTTAAAACTGTGTACCGGAGCGAGACTCGAACTCAGGACTTTTGTCCTCCGCAGGCAAGTTCTCCAGCGTCTGAGCACCCAAGCACCACTCACAACCCGCCCTCACAGCTGTAGTTCTGCCAGTACCTTGGCTCCTACCTTCCAAACTACGAGGAAGCTCTCCTGCAGACCTTGCGGGACTAGCACTCGTAGAAGAAAAGATATGATGGGTAGCTCAGTTGGTAGAGCATTTGCCCGCGGAAGGCAAAAGTTCCGAGTTCGAGTCTCTGTCCAGTACACAGTTTTACTGCTCCAGGAGGTTTAATTTTTTCCATACCTTTAGCATACAGCCTGACTGGGCTAGTATCCGGCGACTCTTTGCGGTTTCTTGGCGACTTACCGCCCATCGCCCCCACTCTGAAATGTCACACCGGACAACAGCGTCTGAAGAGGATTTCTAAACCTCTCCTGAGGAGACAGTCTTTCGATGTCAGCGTAGTGACTAGCACGTGCTCTTAAAAGGACACCTTGTATAAATTCATGTTTGAATGGGATCCGTTAGTCACTGCGTTTTTCTATATAAGTCATCACTGAATTGCTTAAATCGATCACCCAAGAGAACTGATTATTTACTTACATCTGTTGTTTTTCTGTCTGAGGATCATGAGCATTATTTTCGGACCACGTTCTCACCCTAATAATGAATAAATGCTCTTAACACAGAGTACAACAGATACCTGAAACTATATCCGGATTGCGCGTGCCGATGTTATTTATATTACCACTATTTTTGGCCGACAGACTTCGAATTTGTCCTCCTCCCCCTCCTCCTCCCCCCCCCCTCCCAAGTAAAGGTCAATATCATTGTACCCTGATCACTCTCCTAATCTCCTAACCAGGACCAATAGCTGCAAGTCACGGAAGGCGGTGATAACTTGAAGTTTGTTGGGATTATTAGAAATTTAACCACCATGGTGAACCTAGTTTCTGGTTTACTCTTAATCCATCTGAAACGATATTGCTTTCTCCTGCGCGAACCCTATATATCTTCATCCTGCAGCAACTTTTTAGTACAAATGTTTAAGTGTTACGAGTGACAGACCTTGCGCTCCGAAGAGCATTCACGTCCTATGGGATCTGCGTAAGGATCCCTTGATTAATGGAAAAATTGTAAGGGTGTTTATTAGACATCCATCCTTCCTTAAGGAACCATATTAGTTTGTTTAGTTTTGGGTGAATGATAAGTAGATTGAGAAAGGAAGCCTTGCAAGCTAATCATTGTTTACTGTTGTATGCAGTTTGCTTTTCCTTTTTCCTCCTCATGCACACTCTACGGCTTCCCTATAAACCCTCTATGATCACTGATAGGTACGAAATAAAATCATGGTTAGTAATATATTTTGGGTATCGATGAGTTCACTTATGGCTGTGTAATAAAATGCTAATGATAAAATAAAAAATAAAAAATGAAGCTCCCGTTGGTGCAGTTAACAGGTTAGAAATATGTTTCTTGGCAATATTTTATTTCCTTGATTCAGTACAACCCGTTTAGGGCCTACAGCCCCATTCTCAAGAATTACATTGACATTCTTCGGGCATTACGTCTGCTTCATCTTATCGCATTAATTTGGCAACGACGTGTTCGTCCTTTGCTTCGATGAAAACTCCCCATTTGTACTTACACTTCAAATCATGCAACATGTTTACACATGTAGTACAATCTGCTAAGTCTTCTAATAAAGCTCTTCCATGTATCGTTACTGTCGGCTGTTAATTCTAGTTTTGCCTCAGTTCGTACTTCATCTGTTCATTTCATTCATTAATATGATACTATCCTCTTTAACGGGACAGTATGCACATATGTTGCTGAATGCCACCATAAATATAAACCACTGTACGACACAAAAAAGTTCAGGAGATATGACATCATAATGAGATACGTGAAAAACTGCCGTATTATGTACGACGCTTTAACTGATTACTTCTTTATTGCTAACTCTATTGACAAAGTGTCTCGTAGACAGTAGTTACATGTGCCACTGGATCTACCTGAAAAATTATATCGTCGTATGAGACACAGGTGAGGAGTTACGACGTCATAAACACTGAGCTGCGTGAAAAAGAAACTGCACTGCGAAATTCGCACAAGAGGAGATGTGCTAATAAAAGACTGGAAAATACATACCGAGGCAACGCCGAATATTCAGTTAGTGTATATACCACTCTACTGCTCTAGAAAGCACACAGATCGCCAAATGAAAGAAAGTTGTTTGTATGGAAATTTTTCACTAATGCATATCCTCTCTCTCCGCGCCATAGCGCCCCCGCACGGAGGCCGATATACAGCCGATCAGAGGAAAAATCAACCCAGTTCGGGACATCCGATCAAGCAGACAGCATCGCCTAGCTAATGGCTCATATCTTAGATGGGGATCCACTTTCTAACTTTGTGACCCGTATGTTTCGAGCGAAGATTTTAGTGCACGTGTGCATCATGTGATGTTTTAATATTCAAATACAATTGTAAATATTCGGCGCATTACTGTGGCTATGGGTTGTATATAGATAAGTAAATCTTTCTGTCATGCTTGTAATAAAATTAAGTAATATTTCGTATATTATAGCTCCAATCTGCCACAGAAATCAAAGAACCCGCAGTTATGACTGGACGATTGCAGTTTCGTCAAGTCATAACAATCAGTACTTTTTAATACTAACTCCCAAAGGGAACGGGATGGCCTGTGATTTGGGTTCCCCACGAAAGAGAAGAGAGCAATATACGAGGGCTATCCACAAAGTACATTACGTTTTCGTTTGTGTCCGTTAGGGGCGGGGCTAGCGCGGCCATCTTGGTGTCATGGGATTCCGCCGCTTAGTCGGCATCCTGCCGTGCTAGTGAGAGGTTCGTGCTGTACTCCGTTGAGTTACTGTGACAGTTTGAAATGTCAGCCTTAATTGAAAATGCCGCGAAGTGTGAAGTGCGTGCTGTAATAAGATTTCTGACAGCAAAAAACTGTACACCGATAGAAATCTATCGGCAGCTTTGTGCAGTGTATGGAGACAACATAATCACTGGAGGTGGAGTGCGTCAATGGGTCATAAAATTTAAAAATGGCCGAACTAAGGTTCACGACGAAGAGCGAAGTGGAAGACCCAGCATTGTGACTGCCGAACTTGTCGAAAAAGTCGATGCCGCGGTCCGTGAAAACCGTAATTTCACAATAACGGAACTCTCTATGAGTTCTCCACAAATTTCACAAAATTTGTTGCACAAAATCATTACCGAAAAGCTTGGTTACCACAAGTTTTGTGCAAGATGGATACCAAAAATCTTGACAGAGATTCACAAAAATCAGCGAATGGCTGCAGCGTTAACGTTTTTGGATGCTTACGAGAAAGATGGCGACTCATTACTCAATCGCATCGTTACTGGTGACGAAACATGGGTTAAGCATGTGAACTGCGAGACAAAATTGCAGTCAATGCAGTGGGGGCACACGGATTCCCCCCAAAAACCCAAGAAATGCATGCAGACAATGTCGGCAGGGAAGGTGATGGCGACTGTCTTTTGGGACAGAAAAGGTGTGATTTTTGTGGATTTCCTGGAAAGAGGCACTACAATAAACTCTCAAAGGTATTGCCAAACTCTGCACAACCTCAGAAGAGCGATACAAAACAAGCGCAGGGGAACGTTGGGCTCAAAGATCTTGCTGATTGACAACAAAGCCCGAGCTCACACGGCAAATGCCAGTCGTGAAGTTCTCGAATCTTTTAAGTGGGAGTTGTTTCCTCATCCACCGTACAGTCCCGACCTAGCACCCAGCGACTTCCACTTATTCCCAGCAATGAAGAAGTGGTTGGCTATGCAGCGTTTTAATGACGACGCACAGCTTCAAGAAGAGGTAACCACGTGGTTGAAGGCGCAGGCGGCCGAATTTTACGACGAAGGAATTTCCAAGCTCGTCCATCGCTACGATAAGTGCCTTAATTTAAATGGCAACTATGTAGAAAAGTAGTATTTAAATGTGGCTTTCATCTGTATATAATAAAAAATTTCCAATGCTTTATTTATTTTTAATTCCAAAACGTAATGTACTTTGTGGATAGCCCTCGTATATTTATATCAATTTTATTTTATAAGTCGAGGCCCACTGCATGCATTGTCACCTGCTGAGTAATGGAACCAGTCAGATGAAGGCATACTGAACGTATATAGCGGGCGCTGCTGACAGGGTTCTCAATACTAGTGGATGAGAGATATGTAAAAACTGTATAAAAAGTAGAAAGCAATTTGGCACATGATAAAAAGAGGAGGAGGCAGCGTGACCAGCAGAACCTATCCTCAGTGTATTTCAGGATGGCAGACCGTACCATGATGCAAACATGATCCAGACGGGACTGCAAGAGAGAGACAGTGATAATATGGAAAAGGAAATCGAGAAATAATAGCATTGCACGAATGTAATAAAGAACCTCGAAAGAGAAATAATTCGGCCAGGGTTTATAATATAATTACTGGCAATACCCGCCATACATGCAGAACCACCCATTTACTGAAGCTACAACCTTACCACACCGTCTATAATAACAAGTTTTCAAGCAGAAGAAAAGGAGGGAGAAACGTGATGCTACTTCAAGTATGATTCCTATCTATGAAAACACACGGCTAATTTCAATTTGGAAGCGCGCATGGCTGGTAACTAGCACTTTTCAGTAGCAAATATCCACATACAGAAAGGAAGGAAATAATTAAAATCATGAGTAAGAATCATTTAGTTTCACATTTGAAGCAGTAACTGCATTTTCCATTCTCTGAATAGAAATCCAGATACAGTGCTGTCCACTGCAAGGAATACATCTGTATCCATTTAGCCACTAAAAGCATGCGTGCGTCCAGACACGTGTTGAGAGAACACGTTTTCTCACTTAGCGGCTCCCCCAAAGTACTCTATTTAGCTACGAATTTCACGGTTTGAATGGTCAGACCTTGTTACATAAGACACGGTTCACAGCAGATAAAAGAAACTTTATCTGCGCAAACCAAATGAACGACATAATCTAGCATATGCTACACAGTAGAGGTGCAGACACGCACATATAACCAAACCCCAGAAGAAGGTATCTCACTTCAGTTTAATAATAATTTCACAGATACAATGAAACATACAACGACGCTACAGGTCAGGAAGAGCACCAGGGGATATTTTACAAGACCTTCAATTCACTACACCGTCGCTGGAGGTGTTACTTTAACTTGTTATCTGTGTGGTTAATACAGTGACGTAGATGACAGTGTAACGTGCCTTGCATCCTTGCAACCTCTAGTATGTAATAAATTGAGTCTTCGAAGGTGAGATGTGAAAGGAGATCTGGATTCATTGCCTTCTGTGCACACACCTGCACACACCATCTGTTTTCAATGACCGCTCAGAAATACTATATTGTAGTGTCATTGGGAAGTTCATAGGGACAGTCAGCAGATGTTCTCCTGTGCATGTACATATTTACGAGAATACGTAGCATGAGGAGGATTCCAGAAACGTTGCCGAGTTTGGCGGAGGTCCTTCATGTTGAAATCATATACTTCTGTGGTCCAGCAGTGACACGTGTAGCAGTAACGCTGTGAACCCATCTTGAGGAAACTATAACTAACGTTTTCCTGACAGACGGCGATCAGAGACGTGGGGACTAATGAGACGTTCACGATTTCACACAGCCGTTTGCACATCACTGTCTCTGGGAAATTGACTCACGTACACAAATGGGATTCTCCACCTTCCAGTAGTGTATGATGAGACTAATAATGCCCCACTTACTGTAGAACTGCGAAAGGACTGAAAACAGAAGACATACCGACAAATCAGAGTGTTTGCCCATACTGTGCAAGATTCTCGGCAGAATTCTACCTGTGCATCGAACTGACGCCCGTGGAGCTTTAAGTGTAAATGTAGCTTGCACGGATGTAACCGATGCGTGTACTCTGCTAATCTTTGTCACCCAGACAAGGTGTTTTGTAGAGTCCCGATGGGGACAATAAAACACTGGATAATCTCTAGAATTCTCTGCCGTAACAGTGGCATGCTTTTATACAAACGTTGATCCATACCTCCGAACGTAACGTATGTCGGTTTGTCACCCATCTGCACGCGTGCGTCATACTTGTATTACGCCTCTAAGGTGTTGTGTCTGTGTTTCTCATGGACGAGCATTACGATCACATACTCAGAATGAGATACATCGCTTTATCCTTCCGTCCACGCAGTAGCTCCCGACTGGATCTGTTATAATAATGTGCTCAATTCGATCAAACTGACAGAGGCTTTAAAATATTTGGTCCTGATAAGCGTGTAACTTAATAGTTCTGTTACCAGTGATAGATTTAGGCTTCATACGGGAATCGAGGATGTAACTAGGAGAGACACTAACGATACACGCTTTCTACAAGCCCGAGAAACTAAAACTCTAATTTTACGAGAGTGGTTCACTAACGATTTCAGCAAGAGTTTCATAGGTGAATAAATACTGATTCCAAATTTAATTCCATGTCTAGATAGAAGAGATGATTAAAAGTTTCAAACACCCTCGGTGGATGGAAGTAACTTTGCCGTTGCGCTTCGGAATACAGTTTCAGGATGGAAGTGTTGACGAATATATTGCCAGCGACTGAAGTGCGAGGTGTAATATGGCTTTTACTGTTAAAGAATACGTGTTCAGCTTCAATCCATCGTCACGGCGAATCTAATGACATGATAACTGGCGTGGTTTTGATAACAGGAATTTGAGGAAGGCATAACAAGCGTTCGAGACGAGCTAAGATCAGGACGGACAAGCTCATCTACGTCAGAAGAAAACGTGTGACGAATCGAAAGGTTGATTTAAGCTGTTTTTTGCATTAATGTAAGGAAAACTACACATTCTGAACAGCTCAGTTTGCAGTATAATAGATATAGACTACCTGAAGAAGTGCTCTCACTGAGCACCGTGGCAACTCTCAGACGAGAATAAAGCCAAACGAATTAGTTTTCTCTTCAAAACTTAATGTCTTGTCAGACGCAGGATGTTTTGTTGCTGTAGACGTTCTCTGGCACGAAACGTAAGTGCATCGTGTGTCACATGAGAGGAGGAAGACATTAATCTCATCCTGACACCCTCTACCATTAAAAATTCAATCCAACGATATTCGAGAAAAAAGTTATGGTGATATTTGTTGTGACTGCAGTCACTGAATGTGATATAGCACACGCAATGCCCTGCTATTCTCAAGGTCGCTACAGACAAACAAACACATTTATTAAGCTCTGACTGCGTACAGTTTTAGAGCTCAGTGCATACAGTTATAACTCTCAGTGCATACAATGCTTAGAGCTATAATCAAGTTCAACAGTCAAGGTCGCATGCAAAGTCCAAATAACAAAATCAGATGATCACTTAAATTAGGATCTCTGAGTGTTCTTAAGATAAGTCCACGAATGGAGTCAAGTTAATATCTTGGAGGAAAAACTGTAACAGCAGGTTAACCATTTACTTGAGGGTTAAGTACAAATAATGTAAGTCAGTTTATCATCTGGAGGCTAAATTGAAGTAGAAAATTAACTGTTTACTGGGTGACCAAGTACAATGAGGTGGTGCTTACTGGTGAAAGTGATGGCTACTTGTTGACTGTTCGTTTTGTGGCGATGTCTCATAAGGCAGTGTTCGATGACGAGAACCACAGTTTCAGACTAGTGACAACTTGCCTGATCACTGACTTGCTGGAGTAGGGTGTATCTGTGACTGTCTCAACAACTGGAATAGGCTGGGTACGTGTCAGGTGCCTTATTAAGTATCTGTAATATAAGGTTATACATCGTGTGGGGGAGGAGATACGTGACCAGAATAGAGAAACACTCTGATGACTGTACCACATTGTGACAATGTTGATGCCACAGGATCACGTGTAGTCTTCCGCAAGCCCACTGGTAAACACGGTTTCCTTTACTGGCTGGTGTCGCCTCCTAGTGTGACATCCCACCACTCTCTGGCGTAGCTGAAGTCCTATGATCCGAATCCCTATCGCCTCCCCCCCCCCCTCCACCCAGCACCCTCCAGCGGAGAAGTGGTGGAGCAGTCTCAATATCATGTGCGAAATTGAAGTCTTCAATGACAGCATCCCTCCCACTCCTAGGGGAGAGGTGGTAGAGCCATTAAATGTCATGTGACATCCATTGGAGCAGACACTGACTTGATGGTTCTGAGATCAGGGAGAGGCTGGCTCCAGATGTTGTGACTGCAGACGTTATGTTGACCTGGAAGGTCATGGATACTATGGCTGGTCCAAATGTAAATCCAATAAGAAAAAGAACAATTGGCAGACTTGTCATCATCGGAGACCAGTCATGGGCTGAACCATTTTAAGTGCATCTGGCTCAGGACAAAGTTTGTGTTTCAACTTCCAAGATGGAGTAACCAAAGAACTGGGTAAGTAGTGCCTGCATCCATCTTTACCAACCCCAGTGAATAATGAAAGCAACACTTGGTCTTCGAGCTCGAAGTGATGGGTAGATCTGACCGATGATAGATTCCTATGGTCAGCTGGGTTGATACTAGGCAGAGGTAACCTGTGGGGTCGTCTGTGTAGGTGCGTCGCAGAGAATAGACCATCAAACGGAGTTCTTGCAATGAGTATTGGCTTGTGCCTGTAAACACGGAAATTCCAAAATCACTTAACCGTCACAGTACAGGGAACAGTTGAAAGGCAAAAGTGTAACCTCGCCTCAGAGCCTTTCATATCAGAGTTTTTGCCGTCAAAGATAGTTGTGAAATTTGGACTGGGTCCGCCCACAGCAAAGAGGCAGAGTCGGGATTTGGAAGTCCCATCTGGACACTAGGAGAAGACTACCTACTGACTGCTAAGTCTTTATTACAGTCAGTGGTCATTGCTAACTACTGTGGCAAGTACAGCCGTCGGTAGCGTTGTCAATGGAGAACCATGGAAACAGACCGTGTATCAACATGAGAAAAAGATATTGATGGGACGTTCATCGTTAAAGGTTCACAAGACGAAAGTGCATGAACTTGTAGATCAGCGTGTAATGAACTGGACAATATCTACTTGCCACCAGCCTCAAAAAAAGTTTGTTTCCCTGTATGTTTGTCATACTGGTCATGGTAGCCATCTTGTTCATGAGAGTCTTACATACACTTTCCAGTTAATTGTCTCCTATCCGCAGTATGACCTACCATATGTGTACCAGGCTGTGCTAACGCAGCAGCATAGCCAAATGCATCTGATTATAGTTCGAGGGTCTGATGGTGAAATATTTTATGTCATTTGCCCAAATGAATCATCATAAAGTTTAATGAACACCAAGATTTTATCGCTATTCTTCATAAATCTGTCCAACGTTTGGTGTATATTAAACACTACCTTACTGCACGTTCCATGTTTAACGTTACATTTCACCATAATGATTACATCTTTGATATCCTAAATATTGATACAGGTCCCTAAAGTTTTTTACAATTATTAGAAGATTTTTTGTTAGCTGCCGTGGGCATCGTTTGTGGTACACCTCAACCAGGGTAAAAGGTATGTTGCAATCATTTATTAAACACCTTCAGCATGAACTTCTCTATCTTAACTTTCCACTGCAATATTTAAAGCGTTCTGAAATATTCATTTACCTATACAGTTCATTCCTTTCTCGTCGGCAGCCCAAATACAATTTTGTCACTTTATTACAGCATTCCCAAAGCCCCCAATATTAGCCTCGGGGAATTCCATTCTGAAGTTGTGGTCGTGTTTAGAGTAGTGCACAGCAGCGACTAACTAACATAGAGACTTGTGTGAAACATACACTGAGGTATTCCATTGCAAAGTCATGGGATACCTCCTAGTATTCGTCTCAGACCTCCTTTTTATCCGGCGTAGTGCAGGAACTTGATGTGCACTCAACAAGCCGTTGGAAGACTCCTGCAGAAATATTGTGCCATACTGCCTCTATGGCCATACGCAACTGTGAAAGAATTGTCATTGCAAGGTTGGTGCTCGAATTATTCAAAATGTTCTTCAAACCAGTCTCAACCAATTGTGCTCCAGTAACATGGCGCATTGACAGCCATAAATTTCCATCCTTGTTTGGGAACATAAACGGTTGCAAATGGTCTCCAAGTAACCGAACGTAACCATTTCCAGTTAATGATCAGATGAGTTGGACTAGTGGACCGAGTCCATTGCATATAAACACAGCCCACACCATTAAAGAGCCACTACCAGATTGCGCAGTGGCTTGTTGACAACTTTGGTCAAAGGTTTCGTGGGATTTTCGGCGCACTCGAAACCTAACACTAGCTTTTACCGAGTTAAATCAGGACTCGTCTGGCCAGTACACGGTTTTCCAGTCATTTATATCTAACTGACATCGTTATTGCCCAAGGGGAAGCACTCAGATGATGTCGTGCTGTTAGCAAAGGCACACTTGTCGGTCATTTGCTGCTGCCATAGCCAATTAACTCCAAATTTCGCTGCAGTATCCTGAGAGATACGTTTTCCGTACTTCCCACATTTATTTATACGTTTATTTCACGCAGTGTTGCCTGTCTGTTAGCACTGACGACTCATTGCAAACGCCGCTGCTCTACATCTACATTTACATCTACATCTATATCCATATACCTTGAGTACCTCTATCGGTTCTCCCTTCTATTTCAGTCTCGTATTGTTCGTGGAAAGAAAGATTGTCGGTATGCCTCTGTGTGGGCTCTAATCTCTCTGATTTTATCCTCATGGTCTCTTCGCGAGATATACGTAGGAGGGAGCAATATACTGCTTGACTCCTCGGTGAAGGTATGTTCTCGAAACTTCAACAAAAGCCCGTGCCGAGCTACTGAGCGTCTCTCCTGCAGAGTCTTCCACTGGAGTTTATCTATCATCTCCGTAACGCTTTCGCGATTACTAAATGATCCTGTAACGAAGCGCACTGCTCTCCATTGGATCTTCTCTATCTCTTCTATCAACCCTATCTGGTACGGATCCCACACTGCTGAGCAGTATTCAAGCAGTGGACGAACAAGTGTACTGTAACCTACTTCCTTTGTTTTCGGATTGCATTGCCTTAAGATTCTTCCAATGAATCTCAGTCTGGCATCTGCTTTACCGACGATCAACTTTATATGATTATTCCATTTTAAATCACTCCTAATGCCTACTCCCAGATAATTTAAGGAATTAACTGCTTCCAGTTGCTGACCTGCTATATTGTATCTAAATGTGCATTCGCAGCACATTACACTTGTCTACATTAAGATTCAATTGCCATACCCTGCACCATGCGTCATTTCGCTGCAGATCCTCCTGCATTTCAGTACAATTTTCTATTGTTACAAACTCTCGATAGACCACAACATCATCCGCAAAAAGGCTCAGTGAACTTCCGATGCTATCCACAAGATCATTTATGTATATTGTGAATAGCAACGGTCCTACGACACTCCCCTGCGGTACACCTGAAATCACTCTTACTTCGGAAGACTTTTCTCCATTGAGAATGATATGCTGCGTTCTGTTATCTAGGAACTCTCCAATCCAATCACACAATTCGTCTGATAGTCCATATGCTCTTACTTTGTTCATTAAACGACTGTGAGGAACTGTATCGAACGCCTTGCTTAAGTCAAGAAACACGGCATATCCCTGGGAAGCCGTGTTTATGGCCCTCTGAGTCTCGTGGACGAATAGCGCGAGCTGGGTTTCACACGATCGTCTGTTCCGAAACCCATGCTGATTCCTACAGAGTAGATTTCTAGTCTCCAGAAAAGTCATTACAGTCGAACATAATACGTGTTTCAAAATTCTACAACTGATCGAAGTTAGAGATATAGGTCTATAGTTCTGCACATCTGTTCGACGTCCCTTCTTGAAAACGGGAAAATCCTTTGGAACGCTACGCTCTTCTAGAGACCTACGGCCGGAATGGCAAGCGGTTCTAGGCGCTACAGTCTGGAACCGAGCGACCGCTACGGTTGCAGGTTCGAATCCTGCCTCGGGCATGGATGTGTGTGATGTCCTTAGGTTACTTAGGTTTAATTAGTTCTAAGTTCTAGGTGACTCATGACCCCAGAAGTTAAGTCGCATAGTGCTCAGAGCCATTAGAGACCTACGATACACCGCTGCAAGAAGGGGGGCAAGTTCCTTCGCGTACTCTGTGTAAAATCGAACTGGTATCCCATCAGGTCCAGCGGCCTTTCCTCTTTTGAGCGATTTTAATTGTTTCTCTCTCCGTCTGTCGTCTATTTCGATATCTACCATTTTGTCATCTGTGCGACAATTTAAAGAAGGAACTACAGTGCATTCTTCCTCTCTGAGAAAGCTTTGGAAAAAGACATTTTGTATTTCGGCCTTTAGTCTGTCATCCTCTGCTTCAGTACCATTTTGGTCACAGAGTGTCTGGACATTTTGTTTTGATCCACCTACATCTTTGACATAAGATCAAATTTCTTAGGATTTTCTGCCAAGTCAGTACACAGAGCTTTACTTTCGAATTCATTGAACGCCTCTCGCATAGCCCTCCTCACACTACATTTCGCTTCGCGTAATTTTTGTTTGTCCGCAACGCTTTGGCTATATTTATGTTTGCTGTGAAGTTCCCTCTGCTTCCGCAGCAGTTTTCTAACTCGGTAATTGTACCACGGTGGCTATTTTCTATCTCCTACCATCTTGCTTACCACATACTCATCTAATGCATATTGTACGATGGTTTTGAACTTTGTCCACTGATCCTCAACACTACCTGCACTTGAGACAAAACTTTTGTGTTGAGCCGTCAAGTACTCTGCAATCTGCTTTGTGTCACTTTTGCTAAATAGAAAAATTTTCCTGCCTTTTTTAATACTTCTATTTACGGCTGAAATCATCCATGCTGTCACCGCTTTATGATCGCTGATTCCTTGTTCTGCATTAACTGTTTGAAATAGTTCGGGTCTGTTTGTCACCAGAAGGTCTAATGTATTATCGCCACGAGTCGGTTCTCTGTTTAACTCCTCAAGGTAGTTTTCAGATAAAGTACTTAAAAAAAATTCACTGGGTTCTTTGTCCCTGTCACCCGTTATAAACGTTTGAATCTCCCAGTCTATATCCGTCAAATGAAAATCTCCACCCAGAACTATAACATGGTGAGGAAATCTACTCGAAATATTTTCCAGAATTTCCTTCAGGTGCTCTGCCACAACAGCTGATGAGCCAGGGGGCCTATAGAGACATCCAATTACCATGTTTGAGCCTGCTTTAACCGTGACCGTCACCCAAATTATTTCACATTTCGGATCTCCGTCAATTTTCTTCGATACTATTGCACTTTTTATCGCTATAAACACGCCTCCCCCTTCACTGTCCAGCCTGTCTCTGCGGTATACATTTCAATCTGAGTTTAGGTCGCTAAGTGTAACGCCCTCGACCACTGATTTATCTGCGGTGAGATGTAACGCCTGAAATTTTGTATTCTAGGCACGCTCTTGACGCTGTGGATCTTGAAATATTGAATTACTCAACGATTTCCGAAATGGAATATCCCAACTGCCATTCGGCATTCAAAGTATGTTAATTCCCATCGTGCGGTCATAATCTCGCAGCAAACAGTTTCACATGACTCAACTGAGTACAAAGGACAGTCCTGTCAGTGCACTGCTCAGTTGTGCCTTGTACAGACGATACTACCGCCATCTCTAGACGTGTATATCGCCAGCCCATGATTTTTGTCACTTCAGTGTAAGCACTAGGTGAAAATCTAAAGAAATGTTACATAACCATTTAATCAAGCCGTTTTCCCCAAATTTACTGTAGCCACCGCCATGATTAACTTCCTGTACATCCAATTCGTTGCGAGTCAGAAATAACTCTTCAGCTTTCCTGTGAAATAGAAATCGTAGTGAAAACTAGAGGAACATAATACAGATCTAATAGTGAAACCTAGGAAAAATTTTTCACGAGGATAAAATGCGCCTATCGGAGCAGAATAAAGGTTAATATGGAATCTGATAGAAAGGTAGGAAATCAGCTGCCTCAGTCCTGTTTCCCACTTCATTACCGAAAATATTGACATGTGAACATATTCGCGCCTTTCAACGCACAACAACATACATCTTTTTACACTGTCTCTCTTTGTACTTGAGCCTTCATACTTAGCATCTCCCTTCAACTACCGCTGTCTGTACATGTCTCTGTCGTACTGCTCTCTTTTTCTCCCGTTTATCTACAGTATATTCCACTGCCACTGTCTCATTTTTCACTTACTCTGTCTCCTTTCATCCATCTTTACCACTGCGATTGTCTCCACCATATCTCAGCAGGTAAATATTCTGAAGGTTCGAACATGCTTACCCCTGTACCTACGTCTCCAAAATGTCGCTCATAAATGCGCCCTTCCCTAAGTACAGATGCAATTTTGAAATCAAATTGATATGGAAATTAATTAAATTGATCAACTAATTATTCCTTCATCTCCCCACTCCTATCCCTGGACGACTCATGTGTTTTCCTCAGTTGGCCCATGGGACCCCATACCCTCTCTCTCCCTATCTTTCCCCCTCCCCTACCCCCTTAGCCCATTTGGCAGGAATTTCGAATTTTGGCAGGAATTTCATTTTTCTCAGGACTGTGCTGGCGTCCCACCTCACCCACCCCCCCACACAGAATTGGCTGGAAATTAAAAATTGCGGTGCCCTTTCTGGGACGTGAACCCCAGTCCTGGATGGAAAGCCCAAGTGCACCTCCAAAAGACATCGAAACTGTCCAGATGCAGGAGAGGAAAGATATGTTAGTGTAAATTGTTTATTATGTTTGGGAAACTGAATTAAAAATCGGTCAGTGGCAGACATACTCAGATTCCACCCTTCACCTACAAACTGGAGGAAAAACGGCTAAAGTGGAAGGCACTATCTTTATTTTATGGCGGGAAAAATGTTCAACTGATGAGATGGTAGTGTTGGACAGAGAGGAGTTTAATAAGCGTATTATCTGTAAGAGCTGAGAACTGTATCTATCACAGTTTGACGCCAGAGTTCGCTACAAACGCCTCTCGCTGCATTGCTCGAAAATCACCCTGCAGCTCAGGTAATCGAAATTCACCAAAGGCAATACCACAACTGATGGAGAATGCTTCACTGTTCTGATTATACTCGAAATTATCGTGAAAAGAACCAGCACTGGTATTTAATGGATCATAATGATACACATTTACTGGGGACTAAGGAAAATAATCGTCGCAAAAGATTGCATCAGAAGAGAGGGGTAGCAGCATCAGAAGAGAGGGGTAGCAGCTGTACATGTATTCTCCTCAATGTACAGTCACCAACTACCAAATTTAAAGCCACTCTTACCTCCCTTCATTGCTCCCTCTCCATTCCTCTCCCCACCATACGTGGGGATACAGGCTTTAACCGAGCGAGGTGGCGCAGTGGCTAGCACACTGGACTCGCATTCGGGAGGACGACGGTTCAATCCCCCTGATTTAGGTTTTCCGTGATTTCCCTAAATCACTCCAGGCAAATGCCGGGATGGTTCCTTTGAAAGGGCACGGCCGACTTCCTTCTCCGTCCTTCCCTAACCCGATGAGGCCGATGACCTCGCTGTTTGGTCTCTTCCCCCAAACCAACCAACCAACCAACAGGCTTCAAAATGGCCAGTTGTTGCTGCTTGCACACCCTTCACCCTGGTTTGTGGAATATTGGCCTTCCACTGGCATACGAGTGGACACTCGCCACACACATACGACTGGCCACCATGGCCTACATCTGGGGGAATGGCAGCTACATGGAACAGATCCCGGTTCTACATTAACGATGGCTGCATACACAAAAAGGCCGTAATGCCCGATGAAAAAATGGAGTTAAATGACATCCACTCCGAGTGCAACTTGTTCATCTATAATGTAGCCGCACTAAACTGGCCCCACACACTGCTACCTGGTTGGCGAACAGCTGCAACAGGTGACCACACACACAGGGCTCATCCCCACCCAGAATTGCATACCATTCTGCGACAGAGAACACTTTTCTTTAATGTCAATGCACCACCTACTAGCCAGCAACTGTTAAAATAAATCACAATTTCGAAGATAATACGAGTAAATGTCCACTTTCCCCAAAAATAGCCACAGTCCATTTTCTTTTAGTTGTATGTTTGATTTCAGGATACAATTCGCATCTCTCTCCCCCAGCTCCTGTTATTTTGCGACATCTAATGAATTGAAAAAAAAGCTACAGCACTGCCGCCGATGGAGGTAGGAGTGATTTCTTTCAGGACGAAATTACATGGCTTGAGAGCGTCCCTCACGTTCAAATCAGTTTTTGTAGGGAAACTGTCGTGCTCATCTGTATTACAAACATTTCAGACATGTGAAATAACATTACAGAATACAGCAATTTGATCACATGTCGTGAAAAATAGTCATTTTACATTCGAATACAACAAGCTGTAATTCAAGAGGATACTGCTATATACACTATGGGAGGTACTGTTTTACTAGTGATGCTGTATCGCACTGGCATTTACGAAATAAGTCGTGAGAGCATGTCTTGAAAAGAACCTCCTGTCATCATCTAACAGAGAACGTGCGCATGTTCAAATTACAAATTGTCTTGCATAATGGCATTAAATTCATTCGAGACATATGGTATACCAATACTGATCACCATCCGTACAGTCAATTAGTGAATTGAAGAGCACGAATCATCCTTATTTTGCAACATCCAGAGCAGGTTAAAAACTACAGACTATCTGCATCCAAACTTTAACCAATCGTAACACTCATTATAATAGAACCTCGTATAAGGTTTTAGCACATCTCTCTCTTCCGATATGTTGAAGAACAAATACCGTCTGCATTACCTACATCTACATCTACATGGTTACTCTGCAATTCACACGTAAGTACGTGGCAGAGGGTTCATAGAACCAATTTCATACTACTTCTGTACCATTCCACACTCGAATGGCGCGTGGAAAAAGGAACATCTAAATCTTTTCGTTCGAGCTCTGATTTCTCTTATTTTATTATGGTGATCATTTCTCCCGACGTAGGTGGGTGTCAACAAAATATTTTCGAATTCGGAACAAAAAGCTGGTGATTGAAATTTTGTAAATAGATTTCACCGCAAAGAAAACAGGCTTTGTTTCAGTGACTGCCACCCCAACTCGCGTATCATATCAGTGATGCTCTCACCCCTATTGCGCGTTAATACGAAACGAGTTGCCCTTCTTTGCACTCCGTCAATCCTACTTGGTAAGGATCCCATACCGTGCAGCAATATTCCAGCAGAGGACGGACAAGAATAATGTAGGCTGTCTCTTTAGAGGGTTTGTCGCATCTTCTAAGTGTTCTGCAGTCTTTGTTTCGCCTTCCCCACAACATTATCTACGTGGTCTTTCCAATTTAAGTTGCTCGTAATTGTAATTCCTAGGTATTTAGTAGAATTGACAGCCTTTAGATTTGTGCAATTTATGTAATTTATCGGATTTCTTTTAGTACCCACATGGATGACCTCGCTTTTTTCTTTGTTTAGGGCTAAATGCCACTTATCGCACCATACAGAAATTCTCTCTAGATCATTTTGTAAATGGAACTGATCGTCTGATGATTTCACTAGACAGTAAATTACAGCGTCATCTGCAAAGAATCTAAGGGGGCTGCTCAGATTATCACCTAGATCATTTATGTAAATCAGGAACAGCAGAGGGCCTATGACACTACCATGCGGAAAGCCAGATATCACTTCTGTTCTACTCGATGATTTACCGTCTATCACTACGAACTGCGACCTCTCTGAGAGGAAATCACGAATCCAGTCACACAACCGAGAAGATACTCTATATGCACGCAATTTGATTAATAGTCGCTTGTGAGGAACGGTATCAAAAGTCTTCTGTAAATCTAGGAATTTGGAATTGATCTGAGATCCCTTGTCGACAGCACTCATTACTTCATGGGAAAAAAGAGCTAGCTGCGTTGCACAAGAACGATATATTCTGAATCCATGTTGGTTATGTATCAATAAGTCATTTTCTTCAAGGTGATTCATGTGTTCGAGTACAGTATATGCTCCAAATCCTAGTGCAAATTGAGGTCAGTAATACGGGTCTGTAATTCAATGGGTTACTCCTATTTCCCTCCTTTAATATTGGTGTGACCTGTGCTATTTTCCAGTCTTTAGGAACAGAACCTTCATCAAGTGAGCGGTTGATTGCTAAGAAATGCGATATTGTGTCTGCGTACTCTGAAAGGAACCTGATTGGTATACCATCTGGACCGGAAGACTTGCCTTTCTTAAGTGATTTGAGTTGTTTCGCAACATCTAAGATATATACTTTTACGTCACTCATGCTAACAGCTGTTCTGGTTTCGAATTATGGAATGTTTACTTCGTCTCCTTTCGTGAAGGAATTACGGAAAACTGTATTTAGTAACTCCGCTTTAGTGGCGCCATCATAGGTAACATTTCCATCGCTATCGCGCAGTGGCGATATTGACTGTTTTTTGCCACTGGTGTACTTAACAAGCCAACAGAATCTCTTTCGGTTTTCTACCATATTTTGAGATAATGTTTCGTTGTGGAAACTATTAAATGCATCTCGCACTAAATTTCGAGCTTCCGTGAAACTTAGCCAGTCTTGGGGATTTTGCGTTCTTCTGAATTTGGCATGCTTTTTTCGTTGCTTCTGCGACAGTGTCCTGACGTGTTTTGTGTACCGTGGTGGATCAGTCCCGTCTCTTATTAACTTATGCGGAATGAATCCATCTATTGCTGTCGATACTGTTTCTTTGAATTTGAGCCATATCTGGCCTACACTTACATAATTAGCTTGAAGGAATAGAGACTCTCTCTTAGGAAGGCATCAAACGAATTTTTATCTGGTGTTTTAAATAAATATATTTTGCATTTATTTTTCGTGGTTTTGGTTGATATTGTTTTGAGCCTCGCTACAATGACCTTGTGTTCACTAATCCATGCATCCGTTATGACGCTCTCTATTAGATCGGGATTATTTGTGGCTAAGAGGTCGAGTGTGTTTTTGTAACCATTTACAATTCGTGTGGGCTCATTAACTAATTGTTCAAGGTAATTCTCAGAGAAAGCATTTACTTGAATTTCGGAAGATGTTTTCTGTCTACCACGGGCTTTGAACATGTATTTTTGCCAACAAGTCGAGGGCAAATTGAAGTCTCCATGAATTACAGCTGTATGAGTGGGGTACTTGTTTGTAATAAGATTCAATTTTTCTTTGAAGCGTTGCCCTTCAGCTATTTATATCATCTGAGTCGGGGGGTCGGTAGAAGGAGCGAATTATTATTTTGGTACGGCTGTTGAGTATAGCCTCTACCCATAGTAGTGCGCAGGAACTATCTATTTCAGCTTCACTACAAGATAAACTACTACCAACAGACAAAAACTCACCACCAGCTACTTAATTTAATGTATCCTTTCTGAACACGGTTTGCACCTCTGTAAAACTTTCAGAAGAATTTATCTCCAGCGTTAGCCAGCTTTCTATTCCTATAACGATTTCAGCT
This sequence comes from Schistocerca piceifrons, assembly GCF_021461385.2. Lineage (NCBI taxonomy): Eukaryota > Metazoa > Arthropoda > Insecta > Orthoptera > Acrididae > Schistocerca > Schistocerca piceifrons. The sequence goes on along the minus strand of NC_060141.1, from coordinate 356,460,347 downwards.
TCAGTGCTTTCTATCAGCGCTTGAAGCTCTGGTACTTTTCCAACACAGCTATGACAATTTACAACTACAATACCGACTGTTGGTTGGTCGATTCTCGTCGTTTCTTTGCCCTGCACCCTTTAAGACTGGAGCCCTTTTTGATCTTTCCCAAGACTGTCTAACCTAAAATACCGCCCAGTCTCCGCCACACAGCCTTGCTACCCGTGTAGCCGCCTTCTGTGTGTAGTGGACACCTGACCTATCCAGCGGAACGTGAAACCTCACCACCTTATGGCGCAAGTCGAGGAATCTGCAGCCTACATGGTTGCAGAACCGTCGAGCCTCTGATTCAGACCCTCCACTCGGTTCTGTACCAAAGGTCCGCAATCGGTCCCGTCGACGATGCTGCTGATAGTGAGCTCTGGCTTCATCTCGCTAGCAAGACTGTCAGTCTTCACCAACTCAGATAGCCGCCGGAAAACAGAGAGAATCTCCTCCGATCCATAGCGACACACGTCATTAGTGCCGACATGAGCCACCATCTGCAGTTGGCTGCACCCTGTACCTTTCATGGCATCCGAAAGGACCCTTTCCACATTTTAAATGACTCCCCCCAGTATGCGCACGGAGTGCACACTGGCTTTCTTTCCGTCCTTAGATCATCCACCCGCCTAATGTTGGAGCTCCCAATGACAAGCAATCCCACCCTCTGCACCTGTCCGGACCTCTCAGGAAGACCGGCCAATGCCGCAACGGGAAAGGCTGCCCTTGCAGGCTCAGAAGTACTTCCAGCTATGGGCAGCACCTCAAACCTGTTACGGAGGCATAAGGGTACAGCCTTGCGGCCAGCACCAACTTACGCCTTCCACCCAGGGATTCGCGAGCCAGCCACGGTACGCCAATCACCGTCAGGCACGTGCCGACCGGCAGGGACGTCCGAATCCGACGGTTTCCATATACACATCCGAGGATTTCTATATACACATCACATCACTGAAGCAGATGACCAGTGGTCCAAGTCGTTTGTACGGATGAATGTAATGTTTTGTCACCTGAACTGGAGGAAGACCATATCTAACAGACCATCAATCACTAGAAACCGTTCCTATGATGTTCTTTCAAAAGCAGTTCAATGCATTTTTCAACTATAACACATCCAAGCAGTGAATGACTACACCTTTGTACAACTACATACACTCCGTTTTTCTACAATTACTTTCTGATTTGTCAGGTTTTAACTGACATTAACACATTTCAATCCATTGGCTCTCACAGAAAGCTGAATATCTTGTGGTGTCTGAAGGTGATGACGGCTTCATTCAATCCCGCACTCCACAGTGACAAATAGCACATGTCCAGTGTTCCGACAAGGCGCTCTCCATCTCAACCAAGTGATGTCAGTCATTCATTCTTTGGTAAGCAACAGCATGGAGATGAAAAACATACAGTCTTCATGGGACACTATACTATAATAAGCACCACAGTTCATAGTGTGATTAGTTTCAGCAGTTTTACCAGCTGTCCTGTAATTTCAGTGCCAGTCAATGACACAGCAGAATGCTTCCCAATTTCTGTATCACTACTTAATCATCCCTCCACTACTTTGCAAGTACCATATACTAGATTGCGAATGTAGATAGATGACTGTGCAGTACATCCATTCAGGTCATATACTTCAAAGTGTACCAGACAGCGTCTTATACTGGTGCAGTTAGGTTATCAACATATTTCTAGCACATCGATCATAGTGCAGAATTTCCGATTACGACTGGCCATCTTTCCCTGTGTGGATGAGAGTCGCAGAATATTCTCACATTCATCGGACAAATTCAGAGCCGGTCGCTGTGGTCGAGCGGTTCTAGGCGCTTCAGTCTGGAACCACGCGGCTGCTACGGTCGCAGGTTCTAATCCTGCCTCGGGCATCGATGTGTGTGATGGCCTTAGGTTAGTTAGGTTTAAGTAGTTCTAAGTCTAGGGGACTGATGACCTCAGGTGTTAAAGTCCCATAGTGCTCAGAGCCACTTGAACCATTTTGAGAACAAATTCAGAAATCGACAGATCCCCCTGCATTCACCTTGACCAACACTCGCTGCAACATGGTCCCCTATTGGTCAACTGACCAATTTTGTCCTTACGCCATGAAACATGTACGTTTTTAATGTGATTGTAATGAAGTAACTGACGGTTACCAGAAACACATCTGTTAGAATAGGAATGGCATGTGGACATGTATTTTATCCCGATTCTTATGCATTTTGCACTGTGTTGAACTTTTCTGACTGTGAAGATGTTAACTGTCAATAACTTTAAACCAAACCAAAACTGCGTGAATTTACGTAACGCAAAAACTGAATCTGATGCAACACTATTTTCTCAGATTAGTCCTGGTAATAAAATAAAACTTTATCAGTTTGAAAATAATGGTCCCTGTGCTTAATGAATGCTATCCCTGAAGTAACAACACTTTTTATCTTTATCTATGCAGTGGTTACGCTCTTTGCATATATTTTCTTTAACTTCAAAACTTGTATTTCTACTGTTTGAAAATTAATAATGCTCACAATTAATAAACAATAAACTGATTATACACTAACAATTAGTTTTACAAAATCATTGTACGTGAGTGCTATACATTGTCTGAATTATCACTTATGAATACGTGCATTGCATTGGTAACAAAACAACTTTCTTTGCCTTAACTATACAATTTAAAGTACGAACAGCACAGAGTAAAGAGCATGAGCGTCGAAATAAAATACATGTTCGCATGCTATTCACATTCTAACAGATGTGTTGCAGGCTACTGTCAGTTACGTTACGACAAACGTACATGTTTCAACCACATCTCCAGAGTACACCCTCCACACACTCTTAAAGCTGATATATGTGGCAACAGTCCACTCTCCTACGGAACCCTCTAGGGAATGGCTTAATTCTGATAAACACATTGATTCTTCTCCTTAATGCTTATGGAACAACATTGCTTGCGAGAAGCAACCATAATTCGCCTCTCTCCTTCTCTACCACTGACACTGTCTCCTCCCTCTTCCAACGTCACTATCCCTCTGCTACGCTCTTTCAAACAAAAAAGTTGGAATATGTTCATATGGCAACATTTTTGATGAGGAAAACGGAATGAGGATTGCAGGAGTTGGTTCCCCACTTTTCGCTCAGAGTGTTTTAAAAAGGAAGATATTCGATTTTTTTGGTCTTCCAACGGCATTTTTCTGCCGTTTCTCTTCTTTTGCTTGCTACTGCAGAATGTGCTGCTTATACAGAATAAATTCTATAGGTCAATGTAGTTTTAACAGTTTATTTATATGTACTGAAATATTTATACGCTTTGACGCATATAAAGAAGATACAAGGGCGCATAATGTATGGTTAACACAAAATCGTTTGCTTTAAATTTTTTCTGAAATCTTTGCTCATCGATCTCAGTTAGTCGAAAACGCTTGGCTCATAATTTGTATCTTTAAAGGTTAAAAATGTTTTTAGAAATATGTTACGGAATTCGTAGTCTTTCCAGTTTTATGTAATTTTCTTTAGTCATTTTACTTCATTTCAGGCATGTTAAGACCCCTTTTAGCCTATTTTTGTCACTACACTACCACTCTGAGCATAGTGCAAAGCGACAATCATAAAGAGACAGTGCCACAAAGTTTCATTGGTGAAGAAAGGCTCACTAAAAGCAGTTTGGTGATCTCAGAGCTGTTTAGATTATCCTAGTGACCTTCCCGTGTGTTCACTATACCAGTTAAAACCACATTTAGGCGCCAGACGGAATATTATGTTTATATTTTAGATGTGTTTGTACGATTGAACCCCTTGATCTCGGTAGCGGATAATGATATCGAAAGATGTTTCGAAATTCTGCGAGAATATGATCTTAAGAAAATATGGTACAAATTCTGACGATCCGACAAAAACAGAAATTATATATGTGACCATCCCCTCAATTAGTACTTTTCGTATCCATTAAACATTGTTTTTCTTGATTTTCTTAGGAACAACTCATGAAAAAAAACCGACTTGCTCAACTTTTCTGGGCTGGTGGGCTGAAGGAGGAGCGTAATGTAAAAAATTTGACCCTGTACTTAGGATAGCTACGTTATGGGTCAAGAGCTATCCAAGACACTTGACACCCTATCTCTGTGATCAATAGAACCCAAGATATTAGCCCCAAAAAATAGCATTTTAGCCCATGGGTTTTTGGGACGTACTGGTACCGTGCTATGTCATGCATGGACGGGTTAATAGATTTCCGATTTTCTGTAGTACATGAATGTTACCTTTATAACGCGAATACAAGTAAGGAAACAAGAATTACGTTATGATATGTGATTTTAATTATCATGATTTGGTTAGCCTTTAGAGCGTCAGATTGTGATCAAGTGACCATTAAGAATATGGTTAGATATGAAACAATAGTTGCTAAGAAATAGTTTGAGTACGTAAAGGACCTCAGTCACTGGCGCATCCCATTGGCATCCTCAGTCTCGTTGATAGTTACAATTATTTCATGCTTGAGATGTCTAATACCTTTTCCAAATGATCGCAAGACGATGAACTCGGGTTCGAAACACACAGCGACACACCGTTAGGTAACACTTGTTTTTTGACTAACATCGGCGTTGTTAAAAGCAAAATCTCACTGCACTGTCACATGCTCCCTATTCCCTAACATGGCGTTAGACATTCTTTCGTCCACTTTTAATTAAAATTGGTTTGAAATCCTTGTCAATCTTATGTGATAACTAACCCGAGCCTATCTTAAAACTCTTTAGCGAACTTAATTTCTGCCGTGAATTTTCTTCACGTTAAGTCTCGGTAAGGATGAGGGCTGTGGGATGGTACGTCATCAGGCCAGCCGGACGTTACGTAATCGAGTCACGTGAGAAGGCTGAGTCCCCGTAACCAGCGTCGCAGACGTTTCGCTGTGATGGGATGGCTCTGCAGGACGTCAGAGGATAACGCGCTACCTGCTGAGAGTACGGAGGGTCTGGACAGGACTTGCGAATGAGTTACTATCGTTCACTGCCATGAGGGCCTAAAAAAATTTTCTCTACCCTAAGTCGTAAAAGTCAAAGAAAATGACAGAGCTGAGCAAGCTCTTATAACATTTTCAGCATATACATTCATCGTTATAGAGGACACATCAGTTTCACTCAATGCGATTCAGGTTTGTCACAGATGAATGTTGAAAAGCAGCAGTTCCTTGCTTTGTTTCATGTTAACATATAAAAGAATCCGATGCACCCAATTATAACAATTTCTTTTATAATAATGACAAAATAGCATAAGTATATTATTATACAGGATGTTACAAAAAGGTACGGCCAAACGTTCAGGAAACATTCCTCACACACAAATAAAGAAAAGATGTTATGTGGACATGTGTCCAGAAACGCTTAGTTTCCATGTTAGAGCTTATTTTAGTTTCGTCAGTATGTACTGTACTTCCTCGATTCACCGCCAGTTGGCCCAATTAAAGGAAGGTAATATTGACTTCGGTGCTTGTGTTGACATGCGACTCATTGCTCTACAGTACTAGCATCAAGCACATCAGTACGTAGCATCAACATGTTAGTGTTCATCACGAACGTGGTTTTGCAGTCAGTGCAATGTTTACAAATGCGGAGTTGGCAGATGCCCATTTGATGTATGAATTAGCACGGGGCAATAGCCGTGGCGCGGTACGTTTGTATCGAAACAGATTTCCAGAACGAAGGGTCCCGACAGGAAGACGTTCGAAGCAATTGATCAGCGTCTTAGGGAGCACGGAACATTCCAGCCCATTACTCGCGACTGGTGAACACCTAGAACGACGAGGACACCTGCAATGGACGAGGCAATTCTTCGTGCAGTTGACGATAACCCTAATGTCAGCGTCAGAGAAGTTGCTACTGTACAAGGTAACGTTGACCACGTCACTGTATGGAGAGTGTTACGGGAGAACCAGTTGTTTCCGTACCATGTACAGCGTGTGCAGGCACTATCAGCAGCTGATTCACCTCCACGGGTACACTTCTGCGAATGGTTCATCCAACAATGTGTAAATCCTCATTTCAGTGCAAATGTTCTCTTTACGGATGAGGCTTCATTCCAACGTGATCAAATTGTAAATTTTCACAATCAACATGTGTGGGCTGACGAGAATCCGCACGCAATTGTGCAATCACGTCATCAACACAGATTTTCTGTGAACGTTTGGGCAGGCATTGTTGGTGATGTCTTGATTGGGCCCCATGTTCTTCCACCTACGCTCAATGGAGCACGTTATCATGATTTCATACGGGATACTCTACCTGTACTGCTAGAACATATGCCTTTACAAGTACAGCACAACATGTGGTTCATGCACGATGGAGCTCCTGCACATTTCAGTCGAAGTGTTCGTACGCTTCTCAACAACAGATTCGGTGAGCGGTGGTTTGGTAGAGGCGGACCAATTCCATGGCCTCCACGCTCTCCTGACCTCAACCCTCTTGACTTTCATTTATGGGGGCATTTGAAAGCTCTTGTCTACGCAACCCCGGTACCAAATGTAGAGACTCTTCGTGCTCGTATTGTGGACGGCTGTGATACAATGCGCCATTCTCCAGGGCTGCATCAGCGCATCAGGGATTCCATGCGACGGAGGGTGGATGCATGTATCCTCGCTAACGGAGGACATTTTGAACATTTCCTGTAGCAAAGTGTTTGAAGTCACGTGGTACGTTCTGTTGCTGTGTGTTTCCATTCCATGATTAATGTGATTTGAAGAGAAGTAATAAAATGAGCTCTAACATGGAAAGTAAGCGCTTCCGGACACATGTCCACGTAATATATTTTCTTTCTTTGTGTGTGAGGAATGTTTCCTGAAAGTTTGGCCGTACCTTTTTGTAACACCCTGTGTATAGGAGAACTAAGGAAGAACATCTTGCACAGTGGCTGCTCTGAAACTTTCATATGCCTTGAAAATGATAAGTTGTTAGTACACTGTAAGCCTCATTAATGATTATACTTTACGTGTCTAATCGCTTTCCAGCAATGCTCATCTTTCATGCTATATAGGAATTAACGTCTACATTACTGATATGTAAGTGTCACATTTGAAATATTTGGAGAGGCTTTATTATCACATGGCTTGTTAGTCATCCATATGATAATGATAGATCTCCCAACAGTTTGAAGCTGACTATTGACTGATACCGATAAAAACATTATTGCTTGCGTACCACTGAAGATTAACCATACGTCACGGGTTTGGTATAAAAATATATATAATCAGTAAAGTGCCTTAATGAGTACCAACAAGACATCTTTTATATTATCATTAGAGAGCGGAAGCGCTGTAGCTAATACGAATGACAAGGTCGAGCACAAATCGTGTTCTTTTTGGGGTGGAGGTCGAGGTGCTCGGTTCCTATTTGAGCTACGAACATGGGGTGAAAAGTTGTTCGTTTTACACTGACCAGCGGCCATTTCTGCAGCCATTCGAACATCTATTTCATTGAAGCATTTTACAGTATATTAAGCAAAGTCTGAAAGACGAACCGGAGCTGGTGACCAGGCAAATTGTGCGAGTCGATTAATTCCATTTGCAAAACATTTTAATTGGGCTGAAACTAATGCTCAGCTAATGCATCATTTCTTTGTGCACAGATTGGATTTTACGTGCAAAAACAGACACTTTTGAATAACTCCGACCTGGAGTGAGAGTGATGGTTCAAATCTGATCCATCGGTGTATTGGACATAGGTCTCAGATAAATGTTTGAAAACTTTGGCCCGTCGGATTTTACGTCCAAAAAAAAAAAAAAAAAAAAAAAAAACAACTTTTTCCTGGAGGTTTCTGAAGCGGGTCACTTCTATACTTTTAGTTTGTACGAATCTGTTCAAAATTTACTTGACGGTAGGTAAATGAATAAAGTCAAAACTTTTTTTTATCCAGTTATCGAGATACGATGGTCTGAATTCGAGCTAAATGTAGCACACAAAATTCGTTTTTATGTGAACTGAATACACGGATACGATTTAAAGTGAATGAAATAAAAAAAAATGCTTTCTTACGATAACATTGAAAACTCGTTTTCTAAAATATTGCTTCATTCGGGTTTTAAGCGCAAAAAAAGAACAAAAAACACGTTTTCTGTGTTTGTTTTTCATTCGGGGCGCCTTCGATGTCTCATATTTGTATGAACTGGTTCAAATTTTGAAATAAGGAAGACAAATAAATGTAATTCGTGGTCGTTCTGTTGTATTATGAGAGCTTTATCCGTTGCCTCGATGGTTTAAGAGACAACAAAAAAAACATGTGTCGGATCAGTCGTCGCTTGAGTCAACAGAACTCTACATCAGTGGCCAAGCTCTTGCGGTCTAATGTTAAAATTACGGTACTGTGAAATTTGGAAACCAGAATGAAAAATACTCCTAGCGTAACACAAAGAAGGCGAATATGGATGTAAAACAAATGAACTAGCTTAAATCAAAACATTTTAACATATTCGATCTTTTTTACGATTTAACCCTCCTTCCCCCGCGCAGTGGGCTCTCTTAGACCCACCCCCTGTTACACGTGTGGTGAGGCGTGAGAGAACAAATAGACACGAATTTATGTGCTTCTACAGAGTGGGATCTATCTAGAATAGGATGCATCCGGGAGTGGGGCGCATCCATAATAGGAGGATTCTCGAGTGTTGACGAATGCGTGCTAAACTGTAATGACAGGTTGTGTCACACTGCGCGACATGACAAATGGCACGTTGGATTTTACAACTGCATGTGTCATGTTATAGGACATTTCATTGTGTATGTTGTTACTTTACTGCAACACTGCGTTGTACTCAGGTGACTAATGTATGGGATAGCGATATGCACATATAAAGATGGTGGTAGTATCGTGTACACATGATATAAAAGGGCACTGCATTGGCGGAGCTGCCATAATTACTCTGGTCATTCATATGAAAAAGTTTCCGACGTGATTATGGCGCACGACACGGAAATAAACAATTTTTGAATGTGGAATGGTAGTTGGAGCCAGACTCACGGGGACATTCCATTTCGGAAATAGTTAATGAATTCAATATTCCGAGATCCGCAGTGTCAAGAGGGTACCGAGAATAACAAATTTCACGCATTACCTCTCACCACGGAAAACGCAGTAACCGAAAGCCTTCCTTTAACAACCGAGAGAAGCGGCGTTTGATTAGAGCTATCGTTGCCAACAGACAAGAAACGTAGCGTAGATTAACTGCAGAACCGAACGGGTGTCGTAAGACGAATGTATCCTACAGGACAGTGCAGCGTAGTCTGGCGTTAATTGGCTATGGTAGCTGACGACGGACACGGGTGCCTTTGTTAACATTACGACGTCGCCTATAGCATCTCTGCTTGTCTCCTGACCACACCGGTCGGACCATACACAAGATACCGTGGCCTCGCCAGATGAGTCCCGATTTCAGTTGGTAAGAACTCATAGAAGGGTTCGAGTATGGTGCAGACCCCACGAAGTCGTGGATCCACGTTCTTGGTTCAAATGGCTCTGAGCACCATGGGACTTAACTTCAAAGGTCATCAGTCCCCTAGAACTTAGAACTACTTAAACCTAACTAACCGAAGGACATCACACACATCCATGCCCGAGGCAGGATTCGAACCTGCGACCGTGGCGGTCGTGCTGTTCCGGACCATAGCGCCTTAAACCGCTCGGCTACCACGACCGGCGGACCCACGTTCTCAACAAGGGTGGTGTAGGTTGTGTTTACGTGGAATGGACTGGGTCCTCTGGTCTATACGAGCCGATGATTGGCTGTAAATGGTTATGTTCGGCTGCATGGAGACCGTTTGGAGCCGTTCGTAGACTTCATGTCCCCCAACAATGATGGGATTTATATGGATGCGCAATGTCACTGGGCCACGACTGTTCGCGATTGGTTTGAAGAACATTCTCGAGAATTTGAACGAATGATATGGCCACCCGTATAGCCCGACGTGAGTCCCATCGAATATTTATGGGACGTATTCGAGAGGTCGGTTCGTATTCAAAATCCTCACCGGCAACGCGTTGGCAATTATGGACAGATATAGAGGCAGCGTGGCTCAATTTTTCTGCGGGCTATTCCCAACGACTTGTTGAGTCCATTTCACGCCAAGTTGCTGCACTATGCCAGGCAAAAGAAGGACCGACACGATATTAGGAGGCATCCCATGACTTCTGTCACCACCTTAGTGTATTGCCCAGGACACAGTCGCCTGTTTTGCACTAAAACAGGAGCATTTTAATTAGGATGAAGTAGTCTACAGGTTTAGCTCTGTATCCGCAACAGTGACTACAAATATAAATAATTCCTCTGTTTACCGTCCCATAGCAATATTTCAATCTGTTGACGCAGTGAGGAGATTCGGCAACACCACCGTCCACAGTTGTTGCATGCGTCCCGCGATCCACCACCGTTTCCTTTTGAGAGCAAAGATTCGCCATTTTCTGCAGTCTGAAGCTCACCTGAAAAAATATTAGTCATCACATTAACACAACTCAGTTGTCTCTTAGGAACGCTTCAAAGAAGTGGTACGAGACAGTCATGTTACTCTCCCCACTTACGTGAGTCACGGCAGTGAAGTGATGTGTATGTGCCGGTCGGTTATAGGAAACGACACTGGAAGATTAGTCGATATGAAGGCGCGATAAAACGGGAGAGAGGGGCTATCGTGTTTGGACGAGCCCATGCAGCATGTGAATTTAGTTGCATAAAGTGTCTGTTTGAAAACGCAGTCCGTCCAACGTGTCTACTAGGAATTGCATAAAACTCGCAGACGTGCAAACAAGCCATAAGCACAGTTGAAGAAAAGTACCTAACTGACAGGGATCGGAGCGATAGCGAGGGTAATGTTACTGGTGACAAAGCCATTAAAGCAGAGGTACGAAACACGGTTTTCCGAAATTCGTTCATAAAAGAAGGATCAAAAACAACTGCCGATATGAGTGACTTAGAAGAAGATACCCTCGGTGTAGAAAAGCAGCTTAAATCGCTTAATAAAGACACGGCTTCCGTAGGCTGATACCATAGCTCCATAGTTAGCAATCATCTACAACCGTTCATTCGTGGAACGATTCGTATCTAAAGACTGAAAAGTTACATAGGTCACACCAATATTAAAGAAAGGAAATAGTAGTAATCCGATGAATTACCGACCCGTATCACTAACGTCGAATTTTGGTAGTTTTTGGAACATATGCACATACTGTGTTCGAACATTACGAATTACTTCGAAGTAAACTATTTATTCAGAAACAGTCAACACGAATTAACAAGATATCGTTCTTGAGAAACACAACTAGCTCTTTTTGTGCTCAGGAAGTAATGAACGCTATCGCCAATGGATCTCAAATTCATTCCATATTTTTAAATTTCGAGAAGGCCTTTGGCAGGTTCTTCACAAGTGACTTCTAGTCAAATTGCTTGCCTACGGATTATCGTTTCGATTGTCGAGTGGATTCATGATTTTCTGTAAGGAAGGTCACAGTTCGTAGTAAAAGATGGAAGCTCATCGAGTGAAACAGAAGTAATATTCGGCGTTCCACAAGGAAGTGATATAAGCCGTTTGCTCTTCCTGATCTACATAAACGATTTAGGAGACAATCTGAGCAGCCCCTCTTATATTGTTTGCTGACGATGCTGTCATTTACCGTCTTGTAAAGTCGTCTGATGAAAACCAATTGCACAATGATTTAACGAGGTATCTCTATGGTGAGACAGGTGACCATTTTCTTCATAAAATGAGAAATGTGGAGGTCATCCATATTAAAGGAATCACCGAGCGGGATGGTGCCCTGGTAAGTTCACTGGACTCGTATTCAGGAGGACGACAATCAAACCAGCGTCCGGCCATCCAGATTTAGGTTATCCGTGATTTTCCTAAATCGCTCCAGGAAAATGTCGGGATGATTCCTTTGAAAAGGCACGGACGATTTCCTGCCCCATTCCTGACAAAATCCGGGATTGTGCTTCGTCTCTAATGACCTCGATGTTGGCGGGATGTTAAACACAATCTTCCTTCCTTCCTTTAAAAGAAATCCGCTAAATTTGAGTTACTTGATAAATCACACAAATCTAAAGGCTGTAAATTCAACTAAGGACTCAGGGATTACAATTACGAATAACTTAAATTGGAATAGTCACATGGATAATGCCGCTGGGAAATTCAACATGTCAACTAAAGACATTCCTAACACTAAGCTTATCTGTCCTCTTCTGGAGCACAGCTGCGTGGTGTGGGATCCGTAATAGATAGGAATGACGGAGGACATCGGAAAAGTTCAGAGAAGAGCAGTTCGTTTTCTGTTATGGCGAAATAGGCTAGAGAATGTCACGGATATGACACATGAATTGGTATCTCAATCAAAACAAATGCGTATTTCTTTGCGGTAGGATCTTCTCATGACATTTCAATCACCATATTTCGCCCCCGAATGCGAAAATATTTTGCTGGCGCCCGCCTATGCAGGCAGAAACGGTCATCACAATAAAATAAGAGAAATTAGAGCTTGCACGGAAAGATTTAAGCGTTCGTCTCTCTAGCGCGCTGTTCGAGATTGGAACGGCAGGGAAATAGCTTGAAACTCGTTCTATGATCCTTCTGCAACACAAATGACTGGAATAGGAGGGTAACCATATAGATGTACATGAAGCTGTGTTGTCAATGACAGTCAATTTCAAGCCAGACAGGACTTTCAGTTGTCAGTGAATGCAGGTACAGCAAAACAAGTTTATGAGCATATACACGGGAGGAAGCTGCATGTAACAGACATTTGGGGTCAGGTACCGTGCAAAAGGTTACTGTTCAGATTAGCAAATAAACTGCACGTCTTCTTGGTGGCAAACAACGCAGAAACTTGACAGGGGCTGGTTGGAGCCGTGTAGCGTGGTTCGACGATTCCGGATCTTCCTTCTCTTCAAACGATGCTAAAAGTCGTGTACACTGGGGGTCCAATGATGCGTTTACGTCCGCCTATGTTGAGTCTGTGGTACAGACTGGTATGGTTCTGTAATGTTTTGAATGTATTTTTCGATCCGTGATTTGAGAACACTCATTCACGTTACTATGAAACTGGACGAAGGTGATTATTTTGAGTACTCTCGGTGACTATATGTTGCTCTTTTGTCCGCAGCTCGTGGTCGTGCGGTAGCGTTCTCGCTTCCCGCACCCGGGTTCCCGGGTTCGATTCCCGGCGGGGTCAGGGATTTTCTCTGCCTCGTGATGACTGGGTGTTGTGTGATGTCCTTAGGATAGTTAGGTTTAAGCAGTTCTAAGTTCTAGGGACTGGTGACAATATATGTTAAGTCCCATAGTGCTCAGAGCCCTTTGAGCCCATTTTTTGTTGCTCTTTCTTCTACATCTTCCTCACGTATATTCTGTGGAGATTCTCCTCCGCCGGCCGGTGTGGCCGTGCGGCTCTAAGCGCTGCAGTCTGGAACCGCGCAACCGCTACGGTCGCAGGTTCGAATCCTGCCTCGGGCATGGATTTGTGTGATGTCCTTAGGTTAATTAGGTTTACTCACGATAAAGGATGACAGCCAAAAACAGTTGCAGGATAAAAATTTATTAAAATTCTTGACCAAGGTTTCGGTACATATAAATATACCTTCATCAGAAGTAGAAAGTGTACAATTACATCATGCAATGGAGATTAATAAAACAATTGTGTCAAAGGCGTCGTCAATGTAATGGTGCTAAACTCTTCGCTTTGACCCTGTGCCCATAGTCATGTTGTACAAATGGAGAAGATGTCTTAATTATTGACGACGCCTTTGGCACAATTGTTTTATTAATCTCCATTGCATGATGTAATTGTAGATTTTTTACTTCTGATGAAGGTATATTTATATGTACCGAAACCTTGGTCAAGAATTTTAATAAATTTTTATCCTGCAACTGTTTTTGGCTGTCATCCTTTATCGTGAAGAATTTCAACAGTTGCTGTTGCAGCCATGTTTAAAATCTTAGTTAGGTTTAAGTAGTTCTAAGTTCTAGGGGACTGATGACCTCAAAAGTTAAGTCCCATAGTGCTTAGAGCCATTTGAACCATTTGATTCTCCTCCTTCGTTCTAACAACAACTGTGTACACAGGACTGGACGTATATGTTTCTGGTCTGCCGAATACTTAGGCGTCCTACCTTAACTCCATGTAACACCATATAAAAACCACAACAGACGGCGCGGTAAGCAAAATGAGCGTCGGCTGAGAGGAGTCAGCCACGCCACGTCTTCGCTAACCACCGTCCCGGCCCTTCCCCCTCTAGATGCGGCGAGCACAGCTAACCTCGAGAACTTGTGGAGTACAAGCTTCTTTACTAGTGGGGTAGAACATCTTTTTGTTTCAGCTTTGTTTTTCAGTAACTGTTATGCGATACCTGTTCAAAAAATTCCGGAACATTCGTAGTTACGCGCGAATAGTGTGTTGGAGCGAAATGCGGTTAACATCCCTGCACACGCCCGTGTTTAATATGCAACTGCTGGAAGTTTCATTGTTGCATGTTTGTTCGTTATTGTTCAGTGCCGTATTGAACAGAACATTGTGTCACACAGTTTGTGTATTTCGAGATGGCGCAGAGGAGCAACGCGTCTACATTAAATTTTGCTCAAAACTCAAGAAAACCTTTACATAGACACACCAAATGATGCAGGAAGCCTACGGAGATGAGTGCTTAAGCCACACTCGATGTTACGAATGGTTCACACAGTTTAAAAATGGCCGGAGAAAAGTTCCTCCAACGTATTTCAAAACGACTGCCGACGTCTACTGACGGATCTCATGCCGGAACATCAACGGAACTGTGCGTGCCAAACGAAGACTGACTGTCTGAGAGACTGCAAAAAAGTGTTCAAATGTGTGTCAAATCTTATGGGACTTAACTGCTAAGGTCATCAGTCCCTAAGCTTACACACTACTTAAACTAAATTATCCTAAGGACAAACACACACACCCATGCCCGAGGGAGGACTCGAACCTCCGCCGGGACCAGCTGCACAGTCCACGACTGCAGCGCCTCAGACCGCTCGGCTAATCCCGTGCGGCCTGAGACACTGCAGAACAATGTAACATTTCTGTTGGACCGTATTAAAATTCTGACACTGAATCTGGGCATGCATCGTGTTGCCGCCAAGTTCGTCTCAGAACTCGTGAGTCAAGACCAGGACCTTCTCCTTGCAATCTCAGATCGCGCAAATGAGAACGAGATGTACCTTAAGAGAATCATAACTCGTGATGAGTCGTGGGTATGTGGTTATGATATTGAGACCAAGGTTCACTCTTCACAATGAGTCGGGAAAGGTTCTCGAAGACCAAAAATAGCTCGTCAGGTTAGGTCAAACGTCAAGACATCGAAGCAATTCAGAGGAGCTGCTAGATTTGTTACCGGTAGGTTTGACCAACAAGCAAGTGTTACGGAGATGTTTCGGCAACTCAGATGGGAAAAACTATTGAGAAAATTTAGAGAGCCGGTATCTGAAGCCGATTGCCGAAAGATTCTACAGCCCCCAACATATAATGCGCCTAAGAACCACGAAGATAATATACGAGAAATTAAGACTCATACGGAGGCGTACAGACAGTCGTTTCTCCCTCGCTCGATTTGCGAGTGGAACAGGAGGGGAAATGACAATTAGCGCTACAAGGTACCCTCCGCCACGCACAGTACGGTGGTTTTCGGAGAATCTATGTAGACCTACATGCAGATGCAGACTGCCTCCGGAAGGGGAAATGGCGTTGGTTGCGGTGTATGAATTGTAAAAGAGAGTATTTCGAAGAAGAGTATATATAATAAGTAAAAGATAAGCGTAGAAAAATTTTGTGGAGAAGATTCCGGAATTTTTTTGAACAGACCTGGTATTTTCCGAAAATTCTTGATAATACCCGCAAATAGCTCAGAATAGAGCATGTAAGAGGATACACTCTAGGCAAGCCTGCATTTCCAATGTCTTATAGTCCGTGATGAAATTAACTAAATGCGCGTGGTATGACCAATAAAGAGTAATTCTCTTTTTTCTAACCATTTTGGTGTAAGTTTCTATTTCGGTAATCTTTGCACAGGTACTGAATTTTATACAGCAATCGACTGAGGAACACTATTGTTAGAGAGAACCAAGGCTTACAAGAACACGGTAAGTGCGTGAGTAGGTCACACGCTTCAGGGTCTACAGGTTCCTAAATGTAGCGCTACACATGTAGATCCAAGCAGCGTGGAGCAAACGAAACACTACATGACACCCCAGACGCTGATGCGAGGGGTTCGTCTAGTAGGAGTCTGGTTAAAGCACTCTGGGAGGTGATGTACACATGGTGACGGCACACCTAACCTGCGAACCAGTTCTTCTACCAGCCAAAAGAAACAAATTCCATTCCGTGTAAACTCGAACGTACTCAAATGTATACTGTTGGGCCAA
The DNA here is from genome assembly GCF_021461385.2 of Schistocerca piceifrons. Taxonomy (NCBI): domain Eukaryota; kingdom Metazoa; phylum Arthropoda; class Insecta; order Orthoptera; family Acrididae; genus Schistocerca; species Schistocerca piceifrons. Next base: position 356,443,938 of record NC_060141.1, on the reverse strand, counting down.
AACCTTATGATCCTTTGCTTAATATCGTAATGGTCCACGATCGTAAATACAGGGTACTGTGTGGCATGGATAATCTTCGATAATGTGCGCCGAGTGGTTTTCTCCGAAACATTAAGTGCCGCAACAATATACTGTGTGGCCCCTGGTAGCTCCCCGAAAGTATGTGACAGCAGATATTCAGACACAGACCACGCAATTCCCCGTAAATTGTGGGGGTGAATTTGCGTGTGATAGCATCACAGGTGTATTCCATTGGGTTAAGATTGGGAGAACTTGGTGGCCAAGACATCAACGCGAGTTAAATATGAAATTCCACAAACAACTGTAGCACTACACTCAACTTGTGTGGAAGATGTCATCACCGGTGGGAAAGAAATTAAGTATGAAGAGACGCAGGCGGTCTGCAGTAATATTCTCGTTCTACACAGCTGATGTGGTTCGTTTAGTTACTAACACAGGTCCCAAGAAAGCCCAGGCGAATGTTCCAGCTAACATAATTCTGCCCTCACGTGCCTGCGTCGGTGGTGCAGTGCAAGTTTTGACTAGCCATTGGTCTGGAGTACAACGTATCTGGCCATGACCATCAACGTGATGAAAAGAAAACCTCAGTTATCCGACTAGGTGATACGTTTCCTTTGAGCCACGGTCCATTGCAATAGCAGTTGGCGATGTCGTTGCGTCAACATGGAAACAACTGGGACTTGTCTGCTGCGGAGCCGTATCTTCGACAATGTGCGCCGAGTGGTCTTTTCCGAAACAATAAGTGCCGCACCAGTATTTACTACGTCGTTAGATCTGCCACATACTGACGCTTATGCTGCTGCACAGAGCGGGAAAGCCTCCGACCTCCGTCCAACACTTTGTCGCTTAATAGTGCTTTCATCGTCCATCAACCGCTTTCCATTCATGCTCACGACAGTAGCATGAGAACAGCCGACTAGCTTCACCGTTTCCGAAATGCTGATTCTCAGGTACCGTGGCATAACAATTTGCCCTTTCCCACAGTCGCCTCTGTTAGGGGATTTCCTCATTTACGTATACTGATTGCCTATTCGTTTCTGCTTCGCTTATGTACTTTCCTGGAAGTGGCATTATTCTCGCTGTAGGTTGTGGTCAAACGCTTTTGCTCATCAGTGTATTAACAGGCGCAAATCTAGTAGTGGAATTATGTAACGGTTAATCATGATCAATGGTAGATATGTGGGAGAACAGGAAGGAAGGTATATTGTTTATCAAAATTTGCCATTTGTTTAAATATACAATTATTTTACAGTATAAATTAGGGAAAGACTGTGTTAGTGTGAGGCGATTATGTTGGACCCTTACCAAAGACACAAATCTCAAAAAAGATTACCAAATGAATACCTACCGGTGATTAGAAAACGGATATGGCCTTGAGATGAGGAAAACAGAACATTTCGAGAAATTGGAAGTGAGAAATTTTCTTCCATTACTGAATCAGTAAACAGCCAAAAGTATCTACGTCTTTCTCAAGGCAAAATAATGATACTTGACTGAAACTGGACAATATTCGCAAATTCTTGATGAGACTAAATTTCGTTAGTGTACCAAAAGGAAGACCTGGTGTAGACAGAAATGGGTGACAGCGGTTAACGTGACAGCGGAATGTTGGCTAAAATAAGAAACTAAGGATAGTTTGTGTTTTGGTTAATTGACTGAACGATCTGCTCAGAACTGAGGAAGATGGGCAATAACCGTCTGTCACTATAACGGCCTCCGCGGCTTAGCTGCAAGCACGGCCTACAGAGGGACCTTCGACCGACTTGAGTGTGATTGACCAGCATAGCGCACTGACCTAGTAAATCACGAAGGAGCTATCACTGTCGGCCGAGGAATTTGTCGCCTGTGATATAAAATCTTGCAGAGGTGCTTCACCATTCTCGAGGTTAAATAAGAAGGCGTAGCTACCCAACACGGTCTGCATTGACCAAGGCTTCAATTCATGTCTGTTTAACAGTAACCCATTTTCTGTATTTGCAGAGCAACGGACAAGCGCGCCGTTTCTGGGAAGAGAGGTTTTAGTTGAGCGTCTAGGCTATATATGTCATGACTAAAGAAGAGTTTCTGTCATTCAGCATTTAGGACGCATCCTTTTATGATGCTTTATTCTCTATCTCTCTCTCTCTCTCTCTCTCTCTCTCGGTATCTATCTATCTCTTGGGAATAAGTAGCTAAATACAAAGACTGTTCTGAAGCTTTTTGCAGCTTGGTCGTCCTCTTTACTTTGAGAATCGTAATAGCTTTCTAATATCTTTTCTGGGCCAGACAAATCGAAATATTTTATTTCCAATATTTGGAAAAGTAATTGTATCATATCCTGAGCCTGTTGTAATCATGTAGTTACATTTTACTCCAAATGTACCTCGCCTACTACACTTAAGACTTTATGTTGACAAAGTAACAGATGGCATATGAAAAATGTTACTTGGCTTCAAAATAATTAATCACCTTTCAAAAACATTTAAGGACAGTATGTTCAGCAAGTGAAAAATCAATGTTATTCCACTAATTAAAACGAAGCGCCCAGTGCAGAGCAGGAATCTAGCACGGTTTTTGGCGTGATTATGTTAGATGCAGTTCTCCATTACGTTACTTTCCTCAAAGACGGCATGAAACAGAGGTGAGCGTTCACGTGCGCGTGCGCGCGCGCGCACGCGGGTGTGTGTGTGTGTGTGTGTGTGTGTGTGTGTGTGTGTGTGTGTGTGTGTGTGTGTGTGTGTTTCTGTCCTGTGGATAACTATGCAACATGCATATTGTATAGCTCAAACAAACATACTTACTATGCGCCTGAAAAGATAGCGGTGCATTTTTGGTACTGCTTGAAAAGTAGTCTTAAAAATAGCTCATGATTATTTTTCGCTTGCAGTGAATAAAGGAATAGTTCTGTCCACTGTCTTCCAAAGCACAGCGTGCCACCGGACTATCTTCATGGCGAATTAAAAAGTTCAGTTGCTCAAGCTGTAGTGTTACGTGTTCCTTGTTTTGTGTACCATTGCAGGACTAGAAGAAGGATTACGTTGAAAGCACCTGCCGATATATGTCATAAAAAGTATCATTGCTTTTAATTAATTATTTATTCTCGTCCAATTTCTGGAAGCAGAATTGATCTTTGCAGCTCAAATATACTTTTATCTAAAACTTTGTGGCAATAATGTTTAGTGTGATTTTCCCCACGAAATTAAGTAAACAATATGTATCATATTCCATTTTCCTTATTTATATTTGTTACTAATACTAACACTCTACAATTTACTGCTCAAATCAGCATCTGGCCACCCTGATGCAGGTTTTCAGTGATTTCCCTAAATCGGTCCTGGCAAATGCAGGCATGGTGTCCCTGAAAGTGAGGGCGATTTCCTTCCCTACCCTTGAAGCATTCCGAACTTACGCACCGATTCTAATGACCTCGACGCCAACGGGACGTTAAATCCCAACCTTCCTAACATTTCAGTGGCTACTGGACATGCAGTTTTCCCATTCTCATTCTAATCTTCTTACCATAACCATAGGTTTTAGTTATAATAATCTGTTTCAACTACTTTATTATTATCTTTGCCCCTACTTCTATAAATACCACAGTCTATCACATACAGTTCAGACACTCACTGCAGTGAAAATTGTTACCATCTGACAGCTGGTGCGACACTAGCACCCCAAGCGGCGAGAAAGCAGCCGTAAAATAAAAATTTGTTTTTAATCATATTTCTAATAAATTAGCGAAATAGGTATTAAATCTTTGCGTTCCAAGTATTATTAAATTTTCAAGACATGATTGATCAAGAAATACACGTAAAAGCAACCAAATCACCTTGATTAGTGATATAAGCTACAACTTAATGATGAAGAATCCTTTCGAATGTGTGTATAATTGCACCCTACTCCACTGAAAACAATAGAATGTAAATACATATTCCATGCACGAGAAGAATATATTTATTTTGTTGTCTGTTATTATGGCGGCGTTTCCTTGACATGTCACAACTTTTTAGGCAACCTAATTTTCGCCGTCTTACACTTACACTCCACTTTCTAACAAATAAATATTTTTGTAAATGTAATTGCTTTTGTTTCAAAAGCGAATGTGTTTGTGGCTCAGACGAAGAATCAACTGTAGAACTGGTTTCTTCTGTGTTGGTAAACAGTTTTATTGCTTTTGTTCTCTTATTATCACGTCTTTCTGGTTTTTTCTTCAGTTACAGTTGTGGTAGCTTGTCTACTACATTAAATAATGTAGGTATTGAATTCCATTCAAGTTACTTACGCTCCACACTCACAGAATTGACTGAAAGTGTGGCGAAGAAAACTTCACGGTTTTTAGTAGAAAAAAGACGCGTTTCTGAAAAGGGTCAGGTATTATGCTGTTTACTATCAATTTTTTTGTTCCTGAAGAACACGACATTGTCCAGTAAATATCTGTAGGTGGCAAGAAAATCGTAAATAAACTATTGTGCAATGTAAGTGTTCGCACTTCCTAGGGTTGTTAGGGAACCTAAAAAAAGGCAAATGTGGTGTCTTCTTCTTTTTTTTTTTGCTGCAATTTATTGCGCTACAGACATTCGCTTTCGTTTTCACAACATCTCGCTCAACTCAATAGCGTAACTTCCTGGCCGCTTGGCGCGCTGCAATCACTGTGGGTAACAAGAGTGAAGGAGTGTCACGACAGCTAGGTTAAGACTGTGTAAATAACAACTATGGGAAGAATTACAACAACAAAGACTGCAACTACGAATATTAGTAAGACTGTGTAAATACTATGACAACAATTATGGCTACAATTATAACGACAAAAACTACAGCTACAAATATTACTAGGTCCTATTACTACTACCATTTGACTGTATTGCAGCAACAACCACTACTAAAATTTATACTATTAACATTTATAATAAAGCTATATTGCAACTATGATTACGTTTGGTAATGTTTCTTTGCCACTGGCCATCAGAACTGACTTCAATAGTGTATTGTATCGTATCACTATACTCGTTTTTTCTTCACTATTGTCTGGGAATGTCAGACAAGCTTTACTGCTCAGTTGTACCTAGTTTCTCTGATATACCTGTACAATCTGTACCAGATCAGTTATGCTGTCTGATCCAGCAGTCTCTTACTGCAGCAAGACAGCTTGGCGGCAGATCAGAATGGATCACTTATCTTTAACTAGAGAGCTACTATTTTTCTCGGGGCTTTTGCACCCACCTACTTTCACTGATTCGTTACTCTGCCAAGCGACAGTATATCTATAGGACTTCTTTCTCGTCCCCTGTACTCTTCTACAGACTTTTCTCATATTTGTTATGGTGTCTGTTGACTGTAGTTACGCCTTTTATTTCGGCTGGAAAATTTAGAATATGGAAATCCTCTTTTCTGAAATTACGTTGTGAACCTTTTTGCCGCGTAAGACATGACAAGCGGTCCTCACTATGGCTTCAGCTGTAGAATATCTCCATGACACATCTTTTGCGCCCATTAAGCCATATTTAACAATGCGTTTTGCTCTCTACCAGCTCCATACGGATATGTAGGATACGGCTCACAATCCTTAAAAGTAGTTGATCAGTTCTCTTCTGGGCTCAACATGTGTTAGACGACGCCTTTAATTACGCAATGAAGAAATGGAAAACTCTCCGTCCTTTGCGGAATTCCTCCTGTACTGCCATTCTGTAAAGATTCATTTTCTTGACTTCTAACGAATTTGTTGCTAGATCTCCAAGTATTTCATGTATTTTTTTACACGCTGGTTTTCCTTCGTCCAATAGACGACAGTCATCTTTCCAGATTGAATTTCGGTCTCCAGCTTAGCATGCACTGATTTGGAACGTACTGACAAATTAAAACTGTGTACCGGGCCGAGTTTCGAAACTAGAACCTTTGTCTTTGGTGACCAATAGCTCTACCAACTGAGCCATCCTTTTTTTTTAACCTTAACCACTTTTCTACGGCTTAAACACTTTTTACGTTTTTTTGTGTCTGTCCGGGATTTGAACCCGGGAACTCCTTCACCTGAAGCAGGAATCATACCCCTTTTTAATTTTTCTCTTCTTCTGTTTTTTTCGCCTTATCAACTTTCTTTTTTTGCAATGTCCTAATTACTTTTTTCCGATACCGTATCACCTTATCCAATTTTTTCACGTTGTAACCATTTTCTTTCTGAAACTTCCTGGCAGATTAAAACTGTGTGCCAGACCGAGACTCGAACTCGGGAATTTTGCCTTTCGCGGGCAGGTGCTCTACCAACTGAGTTACCCAAGCACGACTCACGCCCCGTCCTCACAGCTTTGTTTCTGCCAGTACCTCGTCTCCTATCTTTCAAACTTTACAGAAGCTCTCCTGCGAACCTTGCAGAACTAGCACTCCTGAGAGAAAGGAAATTGCGGAGACATGGCTTAGCCACAGCCTGGGGGATGTTTCCAGAATGAGATATTCACTCTGCAGTGGAGTGTGCGCTGATATGAAACTCCCTGGCAGATTAAAACTGTGTGCCTGACCGAGAATCGAACTCGGGACCATTGCCTTTCGCGGGCAAGTGCTCCGGCACACAGTTTTAATCTGCCAGGAAGTTTCATATCAGCGCACAATCCGCTGCAGAGTGAATATCTCATTCTGGAAACATCCCCCAGGCTGTGGCTAAGCCATGTCTCCGCAATATCCTTTCTTTCAGGAGTGCTAGTTCTGCAAGGTTCGCAGGAGAGCTTCTGTAAAGTTTGGAAGGTAGGAGACGAGGTACTGGCAGAAGTAAAGCTGTGAGGACGGGGCGTGAGTCGTGCTTGGGTAGCTCAGTTGGTAGAGCACTTGCCCGCGAAAGGCAAAGGTCCCGAGCTCGAGTCTCGGTCAGGCACACAGTTTTAATCTGCCAGGAAGTTTCATATCAGCACACACTCCGCTGCAGAGTGAATACCTCATTCTGGATTTCATTCTGGTTTTTTATATATATATATATATATATATATATATATATATATATATATATATATATATATATATATATATATATGTGCGAAGGAAATATGAAACGATGTCTCATGGAACTTGTGGCATTGTGTTTTGTTTAGATTTTAATTGTTTTTTAATTTGTGTTTTTTTTGTAAATTTTTTATTATATTTCATTTAGCGATGGGTTCAAACACTGAAGGAAGCATTCGAGCCCCGCTGCTAGAGAAAAAATACCAAAATAAATATGTCTTCTGAAACAACTCCTCCTGGATAGTAAAAAATCATTTTGAAACACAAATTTTTTCTTTTTCATAATTTTTTACAGTTGACCACGTCACTCTTTTCCTATGGCATCTGAAAGACAACGCAAAGAAAATTTTGGAGTGTTGTCTGATATCGCTTTCCAAATTGGTGTGTAGTGCCCCAGTGCTGGTTTAACAGATAGACATGGAAATCTAAGACATCAGGGTCACTGGTGGAGCTATGCAACCATTACACACGAGGCGCCCCCAAAATTTCTCTTCCACTAGTAAATCATCTCTTTCCTTTCAAACTTCACAGAAATTATCCTGCTTACCTTTCGGAATTAGCAATGTTGGAAGTACGGATACTGAGGAGAAATGACAGACAGCTGCAGCGTTGCGGATTATTTCAAGACTGATTATCACTGTGCATCGAAGTTTGCACTCATTTGAAAGTTTAGCTGTTTTCACTGTTTGTAAGTCCAAGGGACATACGCCCACCAGTATGGTTAGGACAGCTGTGTAGGCAGCGATAAAAGCTCCACAACTGCATGTTAGTATACTTCCTGTACGTTCATCACCAGCTATCATTTACACGTTCTGACACCGGCTCCCCACTCTACATTGCAGTTTATTTGTTTAGTGGTATAGTCTATTAGATTCAAATGCGATATAATTCTATTCAAATCGATACTTTTCATCAATCTGAGTTCGATTGCAACACGTCCATTATTTCTGATGAATGCTTTTTTTTCGTCACAACTTAAATTACAAGTAATGAAAGTTGGTTCTAATGAAATATAAAAGACACTTTCGGCCACTACACAAAACTTCTTGTAATTATACGTCACTTTCTTTACTTACCATTTATTATTTTTTCTACATTCTTCGTGTGCTTCACATTTTCGTTTATGATTTGTCTTATCCCCAACTAAAATTAGCTCCAGTTTACTAACATGTCTTTGTGGTCAGAAGAACTTGTTGTTCACGGTAACAAAATAGCTTTTTGATATTTCCATCAACTAATTACTCATATGAAAACACTGCTCCTCTTAACTTTGACACTTTTTTTTGGAAAAGCCATCTGAAACAAATAATATATTTGAATCGAAGCAAGAGATCGAAACAGCTCGATTATAATAACTAGTTACAATTGAACGACGATGTTTCAATTACTATCAATTAATTAAACCACTCATAACTTTTGTAATACTTCACCTAGACAAAAGATATATTCACTTCCATAATTCCCGCATGTCACGTCGTCGTTTCATATTACGATAACATTCCGCTTTATCTCTATTTTGTCATTTTTGTAGTGATTTTTGCTCTTTTTATGTATTTAAACCTTCCACGATCTTCAAGATTGTTTCAAGCACTATATTATAAACATAAATTATACGAGATTGGAAATGGAAATTTTGTGACTCCCAACGTCGTTTGGCCATCAGACTAGCACAAAATTACATCACACTTAAACTGAATCATAACACACGTACATTTCACGAAAGGCTTGTCTGACATCACGGGAACGACGTCACCATCCATTAGAATAAAAGCAGCAAACTCACCTGAAAGGAGGCACTTGGTATTTGAGCAGCTGTCTTGAAAATCTTTGACATGGTATCGACGGTTACCCAGCCACATATACGTTTATTTTTACAAAATGGCGCTACTTTGTTTTTGTCTAGGATTCGCTGAGACAGTGAGATAATTCAGTATATCGATGTAGTATAATTGTTTCTTTATAGAACGAATAAAAAAGATTATTCGAAGTTTCTGCTCCTTAGTTATAAAGTAAACTAACACCTCCGCCAACATGGGAAGTCGTGGATCTACAATCCTGGTAACAAACGACTGGAAATATATTCACTGAAATTGTAGATTTGGGAACCTACGTTATTTGTAGGGGCTCGAAGGAATGCAGTTTACAATAAGCTATAGATAGACTTAAAGTGCGGAACGAAGTCTTTTTTGTCCCACATAAATAATTTTATTCGGGATGTTATTACTTTTAATACGTATTGTATGAGGTACTTGAATGTCCAGTGTTCACCCTGATATATACAAAATTACTTGCTGGCCATATGCTTTCGCAGCATCACTTGACTTGTTCTAACTAATAGGTCAGTAATAAGTCTCACGTGCATCTTCAATTCAAAATTTTAGCGAATTTGAAACATTTATTTTCTAGGGAATCTATTTTCTCGGAAGTATACGTCGTGGGTGTACACTAAACCATTAACAACTCCCACATGTTTTGTAGTCTGTCCAGAAGTTCTTCTACCATAGCATCCCTGAATTCGAGACTACATGCAGAACTGCGGGCATACTTTGGTAAAACGTTTGGTAACTGTTAATTTAGGAATTGAAAGCGTCAAGTGCCGATCACAGTGTCGATGGCTTTCACATAGCCATTTGATTTCATGACATGGTACAAGACAACCATAACACCGACTTGAATGCAACATAAAATTAAAATCCAATTAACAAGATTATTGTATGCATATATTTGCGGTTGTAACATTAACAGTTTTTTCTTTTACTGTGAATTTAATTCTAATGTCTGGTACGTATTGTAAGAGGTCCGAGCAGATGTAATTTCGATGTATTGCTCACGCGCTGCCTGCGATATGTAAGGTATAAGAGAATCTCAGACCAGAGAGCAGTGTTGACTGCAGTAGGAACTGTGTAGCTGTAGCAGTAAGTTGTTGCTAGCGAGCAGTCTGGTCTGGTGTATCGTGTTGGCTGGGCCGGTCGTGGTGCAGCGATGCCGGAGCCTGAGCATTATTCTATAAGGTAAAAAGCAGCTTCGCGCATATGTAGTATTGTTATCTCAAGTCCCATGTAAATGTTTAAAAAAATCCTAATAATAATCTTTCTCATAAAAAGTAACTTTTAACAACCATTCATTTCAATTTAAAGAATTTACTAATTTGTCCAATCCATCATCATCCCGATTATTGCAAAAGAAAAATCAGTCGTTTTCTTTCATAAATGAGAAATCTATCGACCAGCATTGCACACGGCTGTGCCAGAAAAATTTGTTGTAAGAGCAGATATATATGTGTTATCCGGCGACTAGACTGAGGTAAGAATTTTCAATTTATTCAGGAAGATCTTTCAGGGCCATGACGCAGCACTGCTGACCGGGTTAAACTGACAGTCAATTATTGAAAGGTTATAAGTGAGTCACATTTTTATTATTGAGAGATTAGTCACATTTTATTATTGATAGGTTACGCAATTTTCTGTTGGTACGTTACGCTAAATGTCAATGTTATGGTTATATATTTTACTGTTGGGAGGTTACGGAACTTTTCTGTGGGTAGGTTACAGTATCATTGATGATTGGGGTACGAAGGTAAGAAATTTCACGATCTTCGAATTGCTTGATGGATTACCTCTCTGTGCAGAGACAGTATCCATTAGCTCCAACTTCCATTCGGTATTTCTTTCCTTCATTGACAGCCTGTCAAGAAATTATTCTATGGACAGCTGAAATCTAGTAAACTATACATTTGCTAAAGATACAATACACAAGAAGTGCAAAATGGCTAAGCAGGGATGGCTAGAGGACAAATGTAAAGATGTAGAGGCGCATGTCACTAGGGGTAAGATAGATACTGCCTACAGGAAAATTAAAGAGACCTTTGGAGAAAAGAGAACCACTTGCATGAATATCAAGAGCTCGGATGGAAAACCAGTTCTAAGCAAAGAAGGGAAAGCAGAAAGGTACAAGGAGTATATAGAGGTTCTATACAAGGGCGATGTTCTTATGGACAATATTATAGAAATGGAAGAGAATGTAGATGAAGATAAAATAGGAGATTTGATACAGCGTGAAGAGTTTGACAGAGCACTGAAAGACCTAAGTCGAAACAAGGCCCCGGGAGTAGACAACATTCCATTAGAACTACTGACAGCCTTGGGAGAGCCAGGCCTAATAAAACTCTACCATCTAGTGAGCAAGATGTATGAGACAGGCGAAATACCCTCAGATTTCAAGAAGAATATAATAATTCCAATCCCAAAGAAAGCAGGTGTTGACAGATGTGGAAATTACCGAACTGTCAGTTTAATAAGCCACGGCTGCAAAATACTAACACGAATTCTTTACAGACGAATGGAAAAACTGATAGTAGCCGACCTCGGGGAAAATCAGTTTGGATTCTGTAGAAATGTTGGAACACGTGAGGCAATACTGATTCTACGACTTATCTTAGAAAATAGATTAAGAAAAGGCAAAACTACGTTTCTAGCATTTGTAGACTTAGAGAAAGCTTTTGACAATGTTGACTGGAATACTATCTTTCAAATTCTGAAGGTGGCAGGGGTAAAATACAGGGAGCGAAAGGCAATTTACAATTTGTACAGAAACCAGATGGCAGTTATAAGAGTCGAGGGACGTGAAAGGGAAGCAGTGGTTGGGAAGGGAGCGAGACAAGGTTGTAGCCTATCCCCGACGTTATTCAATCTGTATATTGAGCAAGCAGCAAAGGAAACTAAAGAAAAATTCGGAGTATGAATTAAAATCGACGGAGAAGAAATAAAAACTTTGAGGTTCGCCAATGACATTGTAATTCTGTCAGAGACTGCAAAGGACCTGGAAGAGGAGCTGAACGGAATGGAGTGTGTCTTGAAAGGAGGATATAAGATGAACATCAACAAAAGCAAAACGAGGATAATGGAATGTAGTCGAATTAAATTGGGTGATGCTGCGGGAATTATATTACGAAATGAGAGGCTGAGAGTAGTAAATGAGTTTTGCTATTTGGGGGCAAAATAATTGATGATGGTCGAAGTAGAGAGGATATAAAATGTAGACTGGCAATGGCAAGGAAAGCGTTTTTGAAGAAGAGAAAATTGTTAACATCGAGTATAGATTTAAGTGTCAGGAATCCGTTCCTGAAAGTATTTGTATGGAGTGTAGGCATGTATGGAAGTGAAACGTGGACGATCAATAGTTTAGAAAGAAGAATGCTGAAGATTGGATGGGTAGATCACATAACTAACACGGAGGTATTGAATAGAATTGGAGAGAAAAATTTGTGGCACAACTTGACTATGAGAAGGGATCGGTTGGTGGGGCATATTCTGAGGCATCACGGGATCACCAATTTGGTATTGGAGGGCAGCGTGGAGGGTAAAAATCGTAGAGGGAGACCAAGAGATGAATACACTAAACAGATTCAGAAGGACGTAGGTTGCAGTAGATACCGGGAGATGAAGAAGCTAGCACAGGATAGAGTAGATGAAGAACTGCATCAACCAGTCTCAGGACTAGTTGGTGACGGACAGCATGTGCCTATTGTAGGATAACTTCTGAACGGTTAGCGATAGGACGTTCAAACTGGAGGGGTGGCCGCGAGTCTTGATGGGAATTAGTACGCGGTATGTGGCTTGGCTTAACGACGAAGCCCACTTTCATTTTGACGGGTTCGTCAATAAGCAAAACTGGCGTGATTGGGGGATTGAGAAGCCGCATTTCGCGATCCTGCAGTCTCTTCTCTGTCAGCGGCTGACTGTGTGGTGTGCAAAGTCAGCTACGGAATAATGGGTGCGATATTCCTTGATGGCGCGGTGACTACAGAACGGCATGTGAAGGTTTTGGAAGATGATTGTATCCCCATTAACCAAACTGACCCTGATTTCCACAAGATTCGGTTAATGAAAACGGAGCTCGACTCCATGAAAGCAGGAGAGTGTTTAATGTCCTGGTGGAGCGCTTTGGGGACCGCATTCTGGCTCTGGTGTACCCAGAGGCAACTGGCATGAGCCTCTATTGGCCGCCGTATTCTGCTGATCTGAACACATGCGACTCCTTTTTGTGGGACTATATTAAGGACAAGGTGTACAGCAGTAATCCCAAAACTATTGCTGAGCTAAAAACCGGCATTCAGAAGGTAATCGACAGCATCGATTTTCCGACATTTCAGCGGGTCATGCAGAATTTCGCTATTCGTCTGTGCCACATCATCGCCAAGGATGTCAGGGATATCGACGATGTCATAACCTAAATCCGAATATCTGTAGTGACGTGTACATGTTGAATAAGGTGTGTGCATGCCCTAGTTTGTAATATTTTTTTCATACTGTTCAGCAACTGTCACCCTATAGTAGCGCGACTATGTGCTATGTGCGATAAAAAGCCATGCGAAGCTTTTCAGTTCTAGGAGACGTGCCGGAGTCAGCTGTTTCCGAGTTCATCTCAAAGAGGGCAGACGCAACGAAGTGGTGTCCGCATTCCATTCAAATAACTCCATCCTGCGTAAGTTTTTATTTCTGTTGGAAGCAACGGCCACAAACTTAAACGTTGCTCATTAGTGCTTCAGTAAATTTATATTTGTTTATGTTTACATGCTTTCTGTGTATGGCTTGGAAAGAATAATTTCTTATAGCTTCTTTACCCTATTGCCAACGGCTTTGCCCCTGTGCTAGCACCGGCTCCAGTCAAATCACCGAAGTTAAGCGTTGTTGGGCTTCGCTGTCACTTGGATGGGTCACCGTCCGTGTCTGTCGAGTGCTATTGGCATGTGGGTTCCTCTCAGCCTTTTTGAGGCCAATTGAGGAGCTACTTGCCTGAAAAGTAGTGGCACGGGTCACGAAAACTGACAACGGCCGGGAGAGCGATGTGCTGCCCACATGACTCTCTGTATGCGCATTCGGTGACATCGAAGGGCTGAGGTTGACACGGCGGCCGGTCTGTACAGTTAGGTCTTCAAAGTCTGTTCGGACCTTGGTTGCTTCTTTATTTACATTGTTGCGTGAGCGTTGCAATGACAACACCGGTCACGCCCAGTCCTACTAACAATTAACTGTGAAAAACTTCTAGTTTCACAAAGGGAAATAGAATCAATAATATGTAGCTGAAACTTCCTGGCAGATTAAAACTGTGCGCCGCACCGAGACTCCAACTCGAGACCTTTGCCTTTCGCGGGCAAGTGCTCTACCAACTTTTTTTTTTTAATTCTTTGTTGATCTCATTTTGTTCTATTTTGTTCTTTCTATACGTTCGGGACGGACGTCACAAGACATCCATTCAAGTTGATCGTTGATTCTTTGACTCATTTTGTTTTATTACAGAGAGCACGCCTCCCTCTGACCGAACACGCTGAGCTACCGTGCCGGCACCAACTGACGTACCCAAGCACGACTCACACCCTCTCCTCACAGTTGGTAGAGCACTTGCCCGCGAAAGGCAAAGGTCTCGAATTCGAGTCTCGGTCCGGCACACAGTTTTAATCTGCCAGGAAGTTTCATATCAGCGCACACTCCGCTGCAGAGTGAAAATCTCATTCTGGAATATGTCGCTGTCCTGCAGCATACTAAGTTTTCGACACAAAGGCCGTGGTAACAGCGCATGAAATTTCTGTTTGGCTGGTTAGCAAGATTTTGACACTTTCGTTACGCTAATATCAAATTAAAGCCATGTCCGGACAAACCTTCTCGATAAAGTTGCGTATAACTTCACGTTATTTAAAGAAGCTGTTCCGTTACACAAGGAAGATCCACATCTGTCATTAAAACAAGCAGAATTTTTTCCTAGTGTTGTTACCTTTTTAATTACGATTGCCCAATGTCGACGCACCTAAACAACTGCACTGTCGCCGAGTAGCCTTGTAACGTCGCCGACCCTACCTAATAAATCGTCGCCGTGTACCGCAGGTGAGTACCGCAGCAGCATGCAAGTGCAGTGCAGCCGCGCGGCGGAAGACGCGGTGCTATCACGGAGTTGCACAGGTTGTTTACCCAGACAACAAGAGTCAGGCCAGGCGCCAGCGGGCCGGCGTCGTCGCCAGTGGTGGCGCGATGCGACGCGCCTAAGCGGCGGCGGCAATCGTTGTACGACAAGACGAGGCCGAGCCTGCAGTCTCAGAGGAAGTTCTGGCGTTCCGACCAGTCACCACCCGTGTCCGCTTTTGCATCTACATCTGTATCTGGCATGTTCCCTTATGACGTGTGGCGGAGGGTACCACTGTCACACACACTTTTCCTGTTCCAGCCCCGAGTGGCGTGCATTAAGAACGATACTTTGTAAGCTTCCGTGTGAGTCCGAATGTCTCTAATTTTTCCTGTATAATCTTCTAGGATATGCGTAGAAAGAAGCTAATTGAATCATAAAGGAAGACTGTAAGCCTGCAATTTGTTTAGAAGCTCTGCCTGAGTATTATACGAGGGACTTTCGATAAGTAATGCACCACTTTTTCTTTCTCGGCCAATATAGGTTGAAAAAACGCGGAATTTCTTCTGAAACATGATGAAATATTCCCACTTGTGATATTCGCTAATTTTTGGCTTCATTAAAACAGCAAATAGTTAACATTTTCAGCCAGAAGGCAAATACTTGTTTATAAAGAATGATTAATGTATAATAAAGCGTCGCATAGCGACGGTGGAATTTCCTAAATAATGTAAATCGTCGTCTTTGGGCGGCAATATAACCAGAAGTATACGGATCGATATGCGATCCTTCACTATTTTGTTCGCTGGAGAACAATTAAAGCCCTGAGCGCTAAACACTTGTACTGCTTTTCTTAAGTAAGACGGACGCAGATTTGTGGCTGTCTGATCTAATTTTTACTAAATGTATAAAAACGTGTTCCGTATAAGTTTGAGTGAAGTGTAAAAAGAAGAACTGTTATAACTTATCGTGACGACGCACGGGCGACTCAAGAGGACAATGGCTATATAAAAGAGCGCTCAATGGACATGAAACGGACATAAAAATCTACCGTAATTATTGTACTAAGCATAAGGTACGATATATATATCTCTCAGTTATAATAAATATTTGTTCTGGAAATATTGAATGTGCTCATTCCAATCATCTCCTCAGTATTATTTTCATTTTAATTATGCATTTTGCTAAGATTACAGACAGCAAGATCAGCAGTCCAATGCGCGTGTTACATTAAAAAAACTGTTTTATCGTCTCCTTGCATCAACTTCAATATTGAATTCCCCTTTTTGTGATGTTACAGTTGTTTTTGCGCCCTTAAGAACTTTCTGGTCCCTTAGGAAATTGTTTCGTCATAACAATAACTTCACAACTGGTTACGATCGCATCTACGATCATGAAGTAATTAGAAAAGCGATAATGCAATTTCTTAATCAATAGTACGCTAGCTGTGACTGCTTCAAGCCACGCGAAACTGCAAGTAAAGTCTATTCACATTTCATAATGCAATATCTTATGACAATGGTCAATCCATGATTCTTACGCCAGTTGTGATTGATAAAACAGTAAATGAAATCTCAAATTCCAACTTTTCCATTTAATATCATCACTTTAATTATATTACATCATACACTGAGCCCACATAGTTTCATGAGGTTCCGATAGATGGCGGCGCTATACATAGCCTTCAAAACGACGTCTGTAACGGCGGTGCGTTCCATGTAAAGAGCTGCCATTCAGTTTATGTTGGCAGAAAACCAGAGCATCGCAGACATTCAAAGGCGCTTGCAGAATGTCGATGGAGACCCGGCAGTGAACAAAAACATAGTGAGTCGTTGGGAGAGGTTCTTGTCATCATCACAATGAGGTCGCACAAATCTGTCCGTTCACCCGCCTGCCTTCCGACAGCCTGAAATGTTGGAACGTGAGGACACTCTCATTCGAAGTGATCGTACGTTTCTGTTGGTAGTGCTGACATACTCGCCCGTCGTTTGGAGTCCTGAAAGATGTGCGCCGACTGGGTTCCTCGCCACCGAACATAAGACCATAAAGAACAACGAAGGACTATCTGTGCGGTACTGGTTGCGCGTTGAGAGCCTGATTGTTATTACTTTTTTGTCGAACAACTTCACAGGCCATGTTACGTGGTTTCATAATTTCCAACTGGAAATAAAACTGCAATCCACGAAGTGACGACAGACCACGTCTCCCCCGAAAGAAACATTCAAAGCCGCACCATCAGCCGGTAAAGTCATAACGACGCCCTAATCGCTTGAATCTGCTAGTCTATTCAGATAAGAATATTGCAGAGTATTTTCTTTTTCTGTATTTCTTGATTTTACTGGAGTCAGAAAAGAATCAAAAAGTAACTGCACCGTTCGTCCATCACTGTTTCTTTGGGTGAGCATGAGAGTTTCACGGAATTTCTCAACGAACTGCAGTGCGCTACGGCGAGCCACTGTCATGTTTTTATATGCGACCGCTAGATAACGCTACTAAGATACGACAGTACCGTTGTTTTAAAATTCGACACTTGCTGTAAGAACAACACAAAGCTCGAAGTTTCCAGACTAGTTTGTTTATGGCGAGCATTTGAATATTGTACAGAAAACAACATATTTACTAGATGGTTTTCGTCGGATGATGTTTTCATAAGGGCCCAACTCAGCAACGATGCCACGAACCGCATCATTGAACTTTTGGCTGTCAATTAAACAATCTTCATGAGAAGAATGTTTGCAGCTGGTCGAAAGAATTTTGTCATATTACTGCTTCTGTCAGCAATGAAATTGCCAAGGTCGATCAAAGTCCGTTGTTGTTCCAAAGAAGAATATGTACTAAAGGAAACAATCGCAACACCAAAAATTAATTATTGTGGACAATGACATTTTTGGAATATGTTCGTCTAGGTGATGTATTTAAGTGATTAATATTGTAAGGTCACAGGTTAATGCAAGCGCTAGATAAGCCATTACAATTCTGGAATCCTGGTACATTAATAATCTGTGTACCGTGACAATTAACTTAGCTAGGGAACAACTAGGAGTCTCGGCTTCACCGAAGACTTAGGAAATGTATCAGACTGGTGTTCAACAGTCGAGAGAGATTTAGAGTAGATTCTTAGATTCACAGCTCGCGCCGACAGCCGCCACTGCCGCCGCCAACTAAAGGTAAACACGCGCGCTCGTGCTACGCCAGCAAGTGATATTCAATTGACACTCAGCACTGCGGTCGTCTCCGTCTCTCTTACTCTTTTTGTACATTCAGCCATGACCTGTAGGTAAATATATTCACTATTGTCGGACTAAACTGGGGCAGAAACGCGAGATATCCGATTTAACGAACAGAATTCATCAGCTAGTGTAGAGTGCTTTATACTCTGAAATTATTGAATTGTTTTTCTTGTGTACTTATTTCTGATTGCTCTTTACCAACCCCCATCCTTTCATTGGTTATTTTAAAGTGCATTTTAGCTTAATTTGTATCTCTGGCCCCAGTTGTATTTAATATACTTGAATTTTATAGAACATCAGACATGGTCATCAACCATCTTACTATTAACGAACCTTAGAATAATCAGGAATTTTGCTTCACAGCTGGAAAAACCCAATATCAATATTTTACCATCCTGTACATACTGTAAGTATGATATTATGAAGTCAGATAAAGGTTCAAATGGCTCTGAGCACTATGGGACTTAACATCTGAGGTCATCAGTCCCCTAGAACTTAGAACTACTTAAACCTAACTAACCTAAGGACATCACACACATCCATGCCCGAGGCAGGATTCGAACCTGCGACCGTAGCAGTTGCGCGGTTCCGGACTGCGCGCCTAGAACCGCTAGACCACCGCGGCCGGCTCAGATAAAGTAAACCTGTATAACGCAACTATAACGTTTGCTGTGCAGGGAGTGTAGTGGAACCGATATTGAGATCATTGCATCAATGTCTATACTGCTACACCCTTCTGCACTCTGCATGCATGAGATGGTATCGTCATAACTTGCAGGCCGCAGGTTCAACACCAAATTCCTAAAACATTCACAGATCGTCCTTGGGCAACTGTGGTAAGAATTTATATCACAACCAGCCTCACACACATTAGACAGAATTAAGAAATAATACAGTAAGCAGCTTCATGGTAAAATATTTGATTAGTGCAAAAAAAAGAGTTTACTGGAGAAAGAAATAGAATGAAAAACAGAATTTATACATACTTACTTCATTCATTACTTGGTATCTAGGAGTATATTAACATTTTATGAGAACAACAAGTTGAATGTGGAAATATCGTTGTTCCAATATTACTCCCAGCAACTTTGATCCTAGATTTTGTTCAGAGGTGTTTATCATTCAGGATATTTAGTGTCACTCAACACCGTTACAACTTAACTTTTTCTAATTGTCACACAATCGAACTTAACAGACATTTGCAATAGTCGGAATTTTGTTACTATGTTCGAGCTGAACATTTCACAGATAACCGAATAGTTAATACGTGTCAGCAGAGTATATCTATCCACTTGCTCCCTGCATACTTGCTCCAACAAACTGATACACTTAACCAAGTAGTCGGCTTTAGTAACAAACCTATAACTTCAAATTTATTGTCGATATTTGTATAAGAGTATGTGAATGCGTGAGTGTGTCTCCTTGCTGATCCCAGTCAGTCGCTTGAGGAAAGCTAGCCAAAAGACGATTTCATAGGCATTTTAATTTAGGTTTGAAGTATCATGTGTTAAGTTGAATCGGTCAAAAATGAAGGTGGTATTCGGCATTAATGTCGATCAGAAAGGTTTTCTTGACGACGCTTTGTGCATTAAAGTGCTACGTTCTGGTGACAATGTAGTGATTGTTTACTATCGGTGCGTTATAGACAGCGTGGGCAGAATACTGGATTCGACAGTCTTAATAATTTACAACGGGACGCTTAATGACTAACATCGACGATTTTTGAACATAATTAACAGTTGTATAACAACCTGAATTAATTCAGATGCAGCCATGACAACCAGGAAAAGGCAGTAGTTAGGACCGTTTTATTACCTGTAAAGTCGTTATACAGGGTGTTTGTAAATTCCCGTTACAGATTTCTAGGACGTGTAGAGTGGAGTAAGTAAATATTATTTTTAATAGCTGTCCAGAAACGTACCGTTTCCGTGCTACAGCCGTTTGAAAACTTGTTTGCTAGGTAGGTTTGCAACAGGATAGTCATAATGGGGCGTGCTTACGGCGGACTGACTGATATCGTTTGACGTCTGTCTTACCTCTGTGACCTAGTTCGAGCCTTATTCACATGTGTGTGCGCGTTAGCGGTGGATGGAGTGTTGAAGGTGGTATGGATTTAGTTGTTGGTCATCCACAACGCTGGGAGCGACATCGACTTCACGCGCAATTACTCGTATACTCGTTGAGCGGTTCTCTCCAACATGATGTTGTAAGGCGTCTTCCAATTCTGGTGTGCGGCTTCTCCGTGGAGCACCAAAGTCACGCCCGCACACGCCGAATACCCCTGTCTCGAAACCGTTGTATAATTGCAGCGAAAAGTACATGCGATGGAGTAGGACGTTGTGCATAGCAATCTTGATAATGGCGACGAGCAGCTCTTCCATTACCGTAAGCTTCGCCGTACGGAAGGATCGTGTCGGTATGTTATGCAAACGTGTATTCAGCCATGTTGGTCTAACACCGATTGATTGATATCTTAGTTCCTTATAGGAACTCCTCCAGATCCGTAGCAAACGATCGATTTGGACACGCATGTATGAAGTACTGAACAATTTGTCGTTCTACACCACTGTCACAGCTTGGTCATGTTATTAATCCACATTTGTACATTGAGTCAATACATCTCAAGCTGTTTATCTTTATTCTATTGAGTCCAGAGCAGATCTTGCGATACTCCTCAAACCCTAGAGTCCTAGACACGTAGTCGAGATGCAGGGCGTCTTCAGCTGTTATGGAGTAGTGTTGTTCTGCCAGATTTCTGTCCGTCGGCTTGTTGTTAGTGCGCCTTGTAAGACGGATGATGAGAACGAAATCTGTTTTTACTGAGTACAGGAATATCCTCACGTATAGAGAAGTAAATATTACCAGCTATTTTGATAAACTCCCGCTTGAGAGAAGTTTCACGGTGCAAAAACGGGGGTGCAATATGGTTGAGGACAGGCAGTCAGAATGCTGGGCTATTTCTGATTGTTCCTGTACTATCTATCGCTTGAGCCTTGAACCGCAATTACGCAGGGTCAGACATCGTTAATCGGATTTGGCATGTTAACGTTTAAGGGGTGGCCGGATGCTGTTCCTGCCGCCACCCCGTACCCCCCGGGACGGAATTAATGTACCCCAACTGTCTGCGTTGAGTGTAATCCATGGAATAGTGCGAAAGTTTTCAGATGTCTGCGAGCCGTGTAACTAAGGCGGAACATGGGGACCAGCCGGGTATTCACCTAGCGGGATGTGGAAAACCGCCTAAAAACCACATACAGGCTGGCCAGCACCTCAGCCCTCGTCGTTCATCCACCAGGCGGATTCGATCCGGGGCCGGCACGCCTACCCGAGTCCAGGAGCAGCGCGCTAGCGTTCTCGGCTACCCTGGCAGGTTGACTGTTCCTATGCGAATAAACTGGTTGAGCAGCGTATCGACGAGTGTAGTGTACGGACTGTTGATCCAAATTCCAGTGCAGTATTCTACCACAGGGTACACCAAGAGCAGATGTCCTTAGTGTTGGAGCTGATGATCCCCATGTTCTCCCACTGAGTTTCAGCAAGGTGCTGTTTCTTGACTTCATCTTAGCGGCAGTTTTCAGCAAGTGCTCTTTGAAGCTGAGCGTCCCGTCAAGAGTGACTCTCAGATAACGTGGATTTTTGTCACGGTATATCTGTTTCCGTTCAATACATTTTTACTACTTTGTTTGCGAGTTTGTTGTTGAGGTGGAAGCCTGTGATTTCTGTCTTGGCAGCACTTGGCTGTAACCTCGAGTTACAGATGTATTCGCCAATAATTTGTAGGTCTTCAGTGAAGACAGACTCAGTAATGCCTACGTCTTTGTGAGTCGCAGAAAAAGCACAGTCGGCTGCAAATCCAAGTGTCTTTGAAGTCTTAGACATCTCTGCTATATAAAGTGAAAACAGAAGAGTGACAAGCACTGATCCCGGAATGCCGTTATTAAGTTTCCTTAGAGGGCTCGTCTTATTACCTATTAGAACCTGGAAGCTACTATCACTTAACATATCATTGATGAGGTTTCCTATTTTAAGACATGGTATGACTCTTAAAAGTTTGAATAACCCTCCTCCCACACGGTATCACGCGCTGTTATTAGATCCGTGAACACAGTTGAAGTCTTGTGAATGTATTGGAATACTGCTTCAATAAAAGTTATCAGAGAGAGAATCTGGCCGGTGCGGTTGCGGTTTGCGCGAAATCCTGCCTGTTCTGGAGAAAGATTCTGGAATATTTTATGTCTGATTCTGTTATAAGACGTTATTTTCAGAAATTTGTATACAGTGTCAAGTAGAGCAACGGGTCAGTAGGTTATCTGTTACTCATTTGGTTTACCTGGCTTTAGGATAGCTATGGTTTTTGTGCTCTTTTCAAATCATTGGGTATGTTACCAATTTGGAGGATATCAGTACAGAACGCTGCTAGCCAAATTTTTACATGGTTCGCACTGTGGATGAGGAATTCTGAATGGATGCCGTCATAACCAGGTGTCTTCCCCGTTTCGATTTCTTTGAGAACTGTTGTTATTTCCTCACTGCTGAATTGTGTGGAGTAGTCTGACTCAGGGTTGCAGGCCATTTCGAGAGCCATCAATTCCTTTTTCACCTTAATTATATGTGACTGAATGTTAGGAGCTCTAGAGGTAGTCACAATGTTATATGCAACTTGCTTCCTTAGTGCGGTCTGGTGGATTGGCACCTCAGAGTTTTCTCAGCAGAGACCAGTCTTTTCTGCTTCAGGTGCAGAAGTCTAAGGCCTCAATTATTTTAGTCCACTGGATATGGCCAGCTGCGTCGCCACTGTGCAGAAGCTTTTTGTACCAAGTTTCGCACTTTTCGTCCATTCAGATACATATTCCTTTCAGAGGCGCCTTGGGGTACACTTATTTGCTGTGGATAATGTAGTTCCAATACATCTCTTATAGTTTGTGCTTATTGTTGGGATCCATCTTACATATTTGTCCAGATTTTCAGAAAAAGCAGACCAGTCGGCTCTTTTAAAGTTCCCTCGGGGTCTGGGAAATGATATTGTGGCAGGTATGCTGGTACATAATTCGAGAACCGATGGACGATGTTGGTTGAGCAGGGTGTCATCCAGGACTTTCCCTGACACTGGTAACGGCAGGCCATTGTTGTCAGAGGACACAAAAGATAAATCAGGATTGTGATCCGCTCTCCAGGCGCCGGAACGAAATGTGTGCCGCTCTTTAGCATCAAAAGCAAGATGGAGGTTATTTCTTCAGATCTTTCAACCATGATTTTTCCCATTTACATCGTTACGTTTGTATTTCCATTGTCCATGATGGCAGTTGAAGTCTCCCAAGTATGCCGTAGGGTGATCGTGAGGGTTTACTACATACTCTGGCCACATAGTTCCTGGTAGTTTATAGATATTCATAACAGTTTCTGCACGAATTATGACACTAACTTCGTGGATATTATTCGTGGTGCTGGGTAGAGATAGTGTGGGTCTTTACTATATCTTTTCTAATGTACGTTGCTGCACCATAAACCATGTCACATGTGGCACCAAGAAAATAAAAACCAGGCATTTTACCTCTTTAAAGCGAGCTGCTCTTCAATTTCTACGCGAATTTCGTGGATGGTTACCAAATCAATTTCATTCTCATTTAGTATCTTCTGTGGATTTTGACATTTTGCTCTACTCATGCCTTCAGTGTTCAGTAGGCACATTCTGTCACTGGGAATAAATTTTCTGTACAGATGGTCCTTAAAAGGATCGTTGCACTGCCTTGTCATATCGACTTTGTATGGCAGGCACCGTTTGTATGCCAGGAAATTACTGTGACTGTCTGGCGCCGATTGGGCACCAATGTCTAATAACTCTTCTGCATTACCGAAACTTCTGTACGCTAAAATTCGTAATGTGAACCGCTTCTGCGAAATTTCTATGCATAAAAACTGCTTCCAACAATGACGATGTTTCAGTACAAGCCCTCATGCAGTCACTTTCGTCCTCCATAAGTTGGCAGCGAAGGCGCGCGGTCTCTGTCTGGCCGCAGCTGGCAGACATAAAGCTGCGCTGCAGCGAGCCGGAACGATGGCTGGCTGTGGGGCAGGCGGCGTCTGGCAGAGCCGCGACCCCGTGAAGACGAATGCTTCTGCGGCTGGCTGCACTGGCACGTTACTCCTTAGAGAGAAGGGCAGTATTGAGGAGTGCTACCGTCACGACTCCTCCGAGGGCACTCGCGGGAAGGTCTGCAGAAAGCTCGTGTGCAAACCTTACGGACGAAAGTAACTTTTTCATGATGTGTCTTTGCCAAGTAACGTATCTCGATGCCCGCCCAGTTAGCCGTGCGATCTAACGCACGGCTTTCCGGGTTGATAAGGAGCGTCTGGTCCACGGCACGAATCCATCCGGTGGACTTGTTTCGAAGTCATGGGCTGTGCGGCTGGTCCCGGCGGAGGTTCGAGTCCTCCCTCGAGCATGGGTGTTTGTGTTTGTCGTCAGGATAATTTAGAGTAAGTAGTTTGTAAGCTTAGGGCTGATGACCTTAACAGTTAAGTCCCATAAGATATCACACACATTGCCGGCCGGAGTGGTCGAGCGGTTCTAGGCACTGCAGTCTGGAACCGCGCGACCGCTAGTGCTCATAGCCATTTGAACCATTTGAACTTGTTTCGAAATCCGGTAAGCCGGCCAGTCTGTGGATGGTTTTCCGGCGGTTATCCACATGCCTCGGCGAATGCGGTCTGGTTCCCCTAACTCCGCCTCAGCTAAACTATGTCAGCGATTGCTGCGCAAACAGGTTCTCCACGCAAGCGTACACCACCATTACTCTACCACGCAAACATAGGGGTTACACTCGTTTGGTGTGAGACATTCCCTGGGATGGTCCACCGGGGGCCGTACCGCACAATAACCCTGAAAGAGCGGTTCGGTGTGGGGCGGCGGAGGGGTAAAGTGGACTGCGGTAGTCGTCGTGGGGTTGTGGACCACTGCGGCTACGACGGGGACGGAGCCTCTCTGTCGTTTCTAGGCCCCCGGTTAACACACAATACAATACAACATATCTCGATAAAACTTGCACCAAACATAGAAAGAAAACTTACAGTATAGTACAGAAGTAACTGAATGAAATGCGCGATGAGACGAACAGAAAGTACGCTTTCATTCAAGATAATAATTACACTTATGGTGGCGCAGTTTATGATGGTTTCCTAGTCATCACAAAAGGTGGGATTTGGCTGTTGAAATGAAATGAAATGTCGTGCGGCTAGGGCCTCCCGTCGGGTAGACGCCACTTCGGCAACTTGCGCGTCGATGGGGATGAAATGATGATGATCAGGACAACTCAACACCCAGTCCCTGAGCGGAGAAAATCTCCGACCAAGCCGGGGTTCGGGGGCGGATATTTGGCTGTTAATAGGGCGCGAGATCACCACTGACAGCAAAGCATGTTCAGCAACGTGCTCCCATGCTGGCCACAAGGCTGGTAACAGATCTTGTGTAAGGGCTTTCCGTTACTCCTCAGCCGGCCGTTGTGGCCGAGCGGTTCCAGGCGCTTCAGTCCGGAACCGCGCGACCATTACGATCGCAGGTTCGAAACCTGCCTCGGACATGGATGTGTGTGATGTCCTTAGGTTACTTAGGTTTAAGCAGTTCTAAGTTCTAGGGGACTGATGACCATAGATGTTAAGTCTCATAGTGCTCAGAGCCATTTTTTTGTCGGAAGTTCCATGCGGTTTTTCGCGGATGATGCTGCAGTATACAAAGAAGTTGCAGCATTAGAAAACTGCAGCGAAATGCAGGAAGATCTGCAGCAGATAGGTACTTGGTGTAGGGAGTGGCAACTGACCCTTAACGTAGACAAATGTAATGTATTGCGAATACATAGAAAGAAGGATGCTTTATTGCATGATTATATGATAGTGGAACAAACACTGGTAGCAGCTACTTCTGGAAAATATCTGGGAGCATGCGTGCGGAACGATTTGAAGTGGAATGATCATATAAAATTAATTGTTGGTAAGGCGGGTACCAGGTTGAGATTCATGGGAGAGTCCTCAGAAAATGTAGTCCATCAACAAAGGAAGTGGCTTACAAAACACTCGTTAGACCTATACTTGAGTATTGCTCATCAGTGTGGAATCCGCACCAGGTCGGGTTGACGGAGGACGTAGAGAAGATCCAAAGAAGAGCGATGCGTTTCGTCACAGGGTTATTTGGTAGAGGCGCTCTGCATCGCGGTGTAGATTGCTGTCCAGGTTTCGATAGGGTCCATTTCCGGATGAGGTATCGAATATATTGTTTCCCCCTACTTATATCTCCCGAGGAGATCACGAATGTAAAATTAGAGAGATTCGAGCGCGCATGGATGCTTTCCTGTAGTCGTTCTTCCCGCGAACCATACGCGACTGGAACAGGAAAGGGAGGTAATGACAGAGGCACGTAAAGTGCCCTCCGCCACTCACCGTTGGGTGGCTTGCGGAGTATAAATGTAGATGTAGATGTAGATGGTCCCCTCCCCCAAATGAACCTACCAACCAACCTTCTGAACTACACTGTACCAGTTCCTTCTATGTATAGTTAAAACTTCATCGAGCTGTGTGACTTGGCAGTGACACATCATGCCAACGGTACTTTCGTCGTTATGTCTAGCGCAGTAGTGTATTTGTGCTTTGTTTCCGTCGATAGGGTACATAACTAGAAATCAGAAACTTGTGGTCTTCCTCAATGAAGATCATTCTCCAATCTATTCACTGAGATCAGGAACCATAACACTGACTGGCGGTCATGAAGGGGTTGGAATTTGCCATCGCAAAGACATCACAAACCGTGCCAAATGTGTGCTTTCGTGAAGTACTCTTAGCCAGGAAAGAGGTGTCACTGCAATAAGCGATATCATTTCGTGAACGTTGCACGGCTGTCCCAGAACACACAGCACTCCATGAATCTCGTGTAACATATATTTATTTAAAAGAAACTGTATCATTCACAGAGGGAACACGCGACACGAAAACCATTTACATTTAAATAATAGGGCCTCAATCCAACAGCCTCAAAATAATTAATATGTATAACAGAATACAGTGTGAGATTCATTGAGAGAATCTTAACCCACGAAAGAAGTCACTTAAACACTCGTCCCACCGATTCTCTTGATGTTCAGCAGTCTGGCGTCTTTAACAAATAGGATCGAGAGAAGAGGTAAAGAGGACCCAACGAAGAACGGTGCGTTTCGTCACGGGATCGTTTATCAAGTGCTATGGCGTGACAGGAATGCTCAACTTACTCCAGTGGCAGACGCTGCAAGAGAGGTGATGTGCATCACGAGCCGGTTTAAAGTTTAAATTCTGAGAAAGTAAAGATTTGGACAACATATTACTTCCTCCTATTTATGTTTCGCGAAACGAACACAAAATTAGACTTCATACGGACACTTTCGCCGTCAACAAACTCTTCCTATGCGCCATTTGCGAATGGCTTGGGGAAGGGCGAAGAGATTGTGGTTGCAGAAGTACCCTCCTCCACACACCATATCGTGGATTACTGTATGGAGATGTAGACATAGATACAGCAGATTCTATTTTCAGTAGCCTTCAGTCTGAAACAAAAAAAAAACGAGAAAAAAAATAAACACTGTCCGAATAGGCGTTGAAGGCTCAACGGTGACTACCGGCCCTTGGGCATCAACGCATGAGGATATGGAGGGGCATGCGGTCAGCACACCACTCTCCCAGCCGTAGTCAGTTTTCGTGAACAGTGCCGCTACTTCTCAATCAAGTAGCTCCTCAAATGGCCTCACAAGGGCTGAGTGCACCCCGCTTGCCAACAGCACTTGGCAGACCCGGACGGTGACCTATCCAAGTGCTAGCCAAGCCAGACAGCTCTTAACTTCAGTATCTGACAGGAACTGATATTACCACTGCGGCAAGGCCGTTGACAAAAAACGAGATCACCAAGCCATATATCTTCTACTTTAAACGTATGTACATTTTCCTGTATTGTTTTGTTTTCTATTGGAGTGTGCCATACTATTTATACCGCAGAACTGGGCAGCAACAGTATCATGTGTATGTGAAAGCTAGTCTTCCTCCTGAAAAGGAGAGTCCGATAGACAGGCAGTTAAATTAAAAAACTAAAATTGCAATTCAACAGACAACTGCATTTCGTGCCTTCGTCGTAGCAAGATTCATATCGATACGTTGGAGTTTATTTTACTGACTGTGTGTTCGTTCGTTTCTCTCTTATCGAATACGGAGATCATACCAGAGATCATCATTACGAGCAGACTCACGCTCTTCTGTAACTAGTTTTGCCATTAACTGATATCGGCCGTTACATATGACTTAGAATATCATGGAAAAATGAACCATCGGAAAATAAGATAACTTAACCATACATTTCGTGTCTTTTGTACGTTGTTAACCGAGAAGATTCTTTATGGTTCCAGAATACAAGGTATACAGGACCGACTTAAATATTTGTTATATTCCTTGTCCCATAAACTAGACGACACTGTTGTTAATCATTAAGAGAAAATTTCTTGTATGCGACTAAAACCAAAGACATTCACCCCTGGAATTAAAAAATTTTAATAAACAAATGGTTCAAATGGCTCTGAGCACTATGGGATTCAACTGCTGTGGTCATCAGTCCCCTTGAACTTAGAACTACTTAAACCTAACTAACCTAAGGACATCACACACACCCATGCCCGAGGCAAGATTCGAACCTGCGACCGTAGCAGCAGCGCGGCTCCGGACTGGAGCGCCTAGAACCGCACGGCCACCGCGGCCGGCTTTAATAAACAGTTAAATGAAATAAACGAAGAGAGGTACGAGAGATTACAACAGATCAAGGAGTCAAAAGATAAGAGATGTGTGGCGTACCATTGTCATCACCCATTTCTAACGTAAAGACTCTTCGTCAAGTGTCCGCAGCTCGTGGTCGTGCGGTAGCGTTCTCGCTTCCCACGCCCGGGTTCCCGGGTTCGATTCCCGGCGGGGTCAGGGATTTTCTCTGACTCGTGATGACTGGGTGTTGTGTGATGTCCTTAGGTTAGTTAGGTTTAAGTAGTTCTAAGTTTTAGGGGACTGATGACCATAGATGTTAAGTCCCATAGTGCTCAGAGCCATCTTCAAGTGACACCTAAACCACGCACTGAATGTTGTCGTTCCATCGGTCGTAACGTCCACATGTTGTTGCCGTTGTCTTCAGTCCAAGGACTGGTTTGTTAGGGCTCTCCATGCTAGTCTATTCTGTGCAGTCCCCTTGATCTCTCCGTAACTGCTGCAACCTACACACACTTGAACCTACTTAAGCCGTCGGCGCACGAATTGTGCCTTCGAACATCAACGTTGAGCATGCGGAGTTTCTGACGTCATGGCGTGGAAAAAGCACGTTGGGGACCCTTTCCGAACGTGTACAGTTATATCAAGCATGCTAGATATTTTGAACGTAAGATTAAACGTAAACCAACTAGATGAAAGAACCCCATCTACGTCCATCTCTTTCCAGTGCAGAGTCTGGAGTACCTATTAGTTTAAGTTAAAACATACGTCCTATGAATATACGCTATATCAAAGCACCAGAAAAATAACCTCTTAAAAACCCGTCGTTTATTTGCACGATTTGTTGTGATATAATGACTGGCGATGTCACAGAGGCAGTTATATACTTTTCGTATTCTATCCTGCTTGCTGTGAAAGTATGCCGTTTCAGGGCAAAAGCACAAGGAAGACTCACCAAAAGCACGTTTTTCCTGGTAGAATTTCTTATAATTAAATGTCATTTAATAACATATCTGCAATAAAAGACTCTGAACATATTGGGACTGGGGTCATCAGTCCCCTAGAACTTAGAGCTACTTAAACCTAACTAACCTAAGGACATCATACACATTCATGCCCGAGGCAGGGTTCGAACCTGCGACCGTAGCGGTCTCGCGGTTCCAGACTGAAGCGCCTCGAACCGCTCGGCCACCCTGGCCGGCTATCTGCAATAAAAGCCTTCAGATGATAACATACAAAAGAAAGAAATATGTTATGCAAGTTCAGTGAAGCATAATGAAAGGAAATGCAGAGCTACAAACTGATGCATGATACTTAGCAGGTTCGCTTATTACGATTTCCAATTTTTTTACTCACCTTTGCGTTTTCTAGGAGGTTCTGAAACTTTCCTATTAATTTAATGTAAGTATATTCCACAATATTCGATGTTACGTAAATATAAGTTATAACACTCGTTCAGCTCTTTATTTACGTTCTGAAACTATTTTGTTAAGCAGTTGTGGTATATAGAAGCAGTACAATGTTACCCTCTGAAAGAATGTTTGCTGTTTTGACCGTGAAATGCCTAAAGGAGGTTGCCTATCAGACATGAAATTTAGAATTACGTAAATACACAACTACACTCATGCTCATAAATTAAGGATAACGCTGATACATGGTGAAACAACGCTCTGGTGGGCCATTTGCGGGTTTAAATCACCTCGGGCTATGACCATGCGGTGTATTTGACCTGCGGTCGTCGCACGGTGGCGCTGGCAGCGGTCCACATACGCAGAGGTGTGTTGGTGCATGTCAGAGTACGGTGCAACGAGTTAGTGTGCAGACGTTTTCAGACGTGCTAATGGTGACTGTGTGTTGAAAATGGCTCAAATAACATATATTGATGACGTTATGAGGGGTAGAATACTAGGGTGCTGGTCAAACACAGAAGGTTATGGCTCGATCACTCCCTGTGTCACAAAGTGTGATCTCAAGATTGTGGCAACGATTCCAGCAATCAGGAAACGTGTCCAGGTGCTACAGTACGGGACGTCCACAATGTTAAATACCACAAGAAGACCGATATCTCACCATCAGTGCCCGCAGACGGCCGCTGAGTACTGCAGGTAGCTTTGCTCGGGACCTTACCGTAGCCACTGGAACAGTTGTCTCCAGACACACAGTATACGGACGACTGAACAGACATTGTTTATTCGCCCAGAGATCTGCAAGGTGCATTTCACTGACAAGAGAGCCCGTAAAGCCTGGTGTCAAGAACACAGTACATGGTCATTGGAACAGTGATCCCAGGTTATGTTCATGGACGAGTCCAGGTATAGTCTGAACAGTTATTCTCGCCGGGTTTACATCTGGCGTGAACCAGGAACCAGATACCAATCCCTTAATGTCCTTGAAAGGGACCTGTATGGAGGTCGTGGTTTGATGGTGTGGGGTGGGATTATGATTGGTGCACATACACCTATGCATGTCTTTGACAGAGGAACTGTAACAGGTCAGGTGTATCCGGACGTCCTTTTGCACGAGTATTTCCGCCTTTTTAGGTGTGCAGTGGTTCACACCTTCTTCCTGATGAGTGACAACACACGGGACCACCGAGCTGCCATCGTGAAGGAGTACCTTGAAACAGAAGATATTGGGCGAATGGAGAGGCCTGTCTGTTCTCCAGACCTAAACCCCATCGAGCACTTCTGGGACGCTCTCGGTCGACGTGTCGGTGCACGTCTCCAAACCCAAAGGACACTTCAGGCACTGGTGCAATCTGCCGTGGCACTAGTGGAAGAATGGGAGGCTCTACCCCAGCAGCTGCTCGACCACCTGATCCAGAGTATGCCAACCCGTTGTGTGGCCTGTGTACGTGTGCATGGTGATCATACCCTAGATTGATGTCGGAGTACATGCACAGGAAACAGAGGTGTTTTGTAGCTGATGTGTTTCGGGGCGGTTTTCTCAACCTATCACCAATACTGTGGACTTAGAGATCTGTGGCGTGTGTGTTCCCTATGTGCCTATGCTATTAGCGCCAGTTTTGTGTAGTGCCACGTTGTGTGGCACCACATTCTGCAATTGTCTTTAATTTATGAGCATGAGTATAGAAAAAGATACTATTTCTAAACAAAAAAATTTATAGCGAGTAAAAGTAATAGCAGAAATAAATTCAAGTACTCACAAACACAAAGGACACTGTTAAAATCATCACCATTAAACACTTTGTCAAAACTGAAATACTTGATCAACACTCCAAATGCAAGTCACTGTTAAACTGGAAATTTGGCCTGGGCCTGGTCTTACTTCATGAGATATTTTCTGCACAGTACAAATTTAAATAAAATTAACTTTTATATATATATATATATATATATATATATATATATATATATTCATGGAAAACGTTATTCATACTAACTTTAACTTCAGTGAAGATAAAACAGTAAGTGTGTGCTTATAAACTGTTATTATATCTCTTAACACACATAAGAAGCATAAATTTCAGCATAAATCTCAATACCGGTTAGCATTTTCTTTTATATAGCAACTTTGAGTGTACTGATTAACTTTCAACAGCGGGGGCCTTTAAACATTACCACAGTGAGAAATCAAACTGACACATTTTTGGAAACACTGACTCACCTCTTGCACTATTTCAGTAGACTGTACAATAATTGTTTGCTAAAAAGAACATTTCAAGCCAGACTTAAGTAATATTTACTTTTGGAACTAACCTCAAGATGGGTTATTACCTATCTTTATTACCACAGTCTTTTTAGTTTAGTCAATGATTAAATAGGTAACTTTGAAAGTCCACAACACTTTAAATTGAACTATTTCAATCACTGGGAGTCTTTCACAAAGCTACATTTACTACCTCTCACAATTTTACCAAATCCACAGTAAATATGAATACTCCCCTCCTACCAAATATCAAGCAACATTACTTAACTAACTGTTTGACTTTGAAGCTTTAATTCTTTTTACAACAAGGACGCTCGGTAAGCATAGTCAAAATGGAGGTAAGGAAAAAATCAAAGTAGGTACATAAATTCAGGTATGAGTTACCTTATATTTGAACACAGTAAAACATCCAATGAGCTGAACCTTCACTTTACATATCTACAACTCCTCCGTTCCGTTACAGTGATTGCGCTATGTGGTGGCTAGTACATCTTGGCAGGTGGATCAGCAGCTGATAATGATAAACCTCAGTCATTTGTTGGTGGCGATGATAGATACCATTTCCAAAACAGAGCTAGATTATTAATCGATCCATCCGAGACTTTGGCGCATTGGAAAACGGCACAAAAAGCCTCTCTCGGCACCAGCACAATACACGACTTTTACATAAGCTATTGGCAGTTTGTTAGCTCGTCCTCGACTGACTCGTTGTCTACCTCTTCCTTCATGCCAACCACATTTTGCGCGCGCTGCATGATTTCGTTCCCGAGGAAACCACAACACCTTTTATATGTATAAAGAACTAAGAACCCTAAGTGAGGATCAGTATATACAGAGTAACAAGCAAACATTTTGAACAAAACAGATCAATTACTCATTTTGACATTTCTACAAAAAATTATTCACACGAAATTTACAATTATATACAGTAAGTTTTGTCTCCCTCCAAATGAGGAAAAGACCTTAACTGATAGAGAGACTACCTTACATAGGATCAAACCATGACATCAAAGTGATTACAAAGGAAAAAAACAAACCCTCTTATGGTATCGATACAGTCGAATAATATTTACAACAGTTTAACTACAGAATGTTAAATAAAACAAAAAGGCAGAATAAATTAATAGAGCCTTAGAGCTCGGGTGCTACAAAGTGCGCGCTCTATCTCTTGACTGTGTATATTCTATTGGCTTTATCTCCAAGAGAGCTTGCAGTACTTGCAGTAATAGATTTTGCACTTTCTTGTTTATTCTTGTATTTCACAGGTTCTACTGGTTCTGCTACTTAATAGACACTGCTATCAAATAATAACTACCTTAGGGTTTTACTAAAAACTGAGAATGATGAAATAAATTTTATCTTATGTAACAGATTGTTGTAAATTTGCATCGCACTATTTGCAATACAATTTTTGCAAGCTGATGATCTTTTAATATTGAACTTTCTTTTTACGGGTATTGCAGTTTTATTTACGTATACTAAAGACAGAATAACGTGACTAGCGTGTGGATAAGAGAGTTAATGTGTGTTTCAATAGAGCTGACGTAGGAATTTTACACCGGGCATTTCGTAAACAAACTATGTGATTTGCAAGCCAGATACAGCCGGCAACTGCCGCTGGAACGCGCTGCGATCGCATATATCACATTGAGACACGCTACCGTATGCAGAAGCCTCATCGTACCTGAGCATTCAGCAACACATTAAACTCGGCAAGGTCAACATTGGCGTCCGCATGCACGGTCCGTGTGCCGACGGCTTTACTATAGTCCCGATTTTTGTCTCCAGCTACAATTTCTGCCCCCTACTCCACCCTCCTGCCCCACGTTTCCTCCATTACTGACAAATGACAGCTTGTTGATGCTTCAGGATCCCTCCTGTCAACTGAGCGTTGAATCAGGTTGTGACATGAATTTCTGTTTCCCTATTTTCATTCAGTACCCCCTCCTGCTCGTCTAATCTTCAGTATTCACCTGCAGCACGACGTCTAAAACGCTTCCATGCTCCTCTTGTCTGTACTGCTCATCATACACATTTCACTTCCAGCGGAGGTTGAACTCTGTATCATTTTTCGGCTTTTAGTGATCACCCTCTCCTCCAGAAGGCAGTTTATAAGGAGCCCCCGTCTACAGTGGAGTCTAAATTAATGTGCCGACGTAATTTAAGTTCACATCTTGCTCAGTCAGAACCGTGGAAAGCATCGGCTTGGTACCTGCTTACAGGAGATCGCTGATTAATTATGAGACTGAGGTAGGTGGATGAGGACTGCAATTCGATTCTAAAGAAACCGAGGTTAAAGATTAAGCCGAGATACACTGTTTGATCAAAAGTATCCGAACATCCCCAAAAACATATGTTCTTCGTATTAGGTGCATTATGCTTCCGGCTACTGCCAGATACTCCATATCAGCGACCTCGGTACTCGTTAGACATTGTGAGAGAACGCGGGCCGCTCCAGAACTCACGGACTTCGAACGTGGTCAGGTGATTGGGTGTCACTTGTTTCATACGTCTGTACGCGAGATTTTCACACTCCTAAACATCCCCTTTCCGATGTGATAGTTAAGTGGAAACGTGAAAGGACACGTACAGCACAAAAGCGTACAGGCAAACCTCGTCTGTTGACTGACAGAGATCGGCGACAGTTGAAAAGGGTCGTAATGTGTAATAGGCAGACATCTATCCAGACAATCACACAGGAATTCCAAGCTGCATCAGGATCCACTGCAAGTACTATGACACATAGGTGGTAGGTGAGAAAACTTGGATTTCATGGTCGAGCGGCTGCACATAAGCCGCACATCACGCCGATGAATGCCAAATGAGGCCGCATTTCGTCTAAGGAGCATAAACATTGGACGATTAAACGGTAGAAAAACGTTTTGTGGAGTAGCGAATCACAGTACACAATGTGGCCATCCGATTGCAGGGTGTGGGTATGGCGAATTCCCAGTGAACATCATCTGTCAGCGTGTATAGTGCCAACAGTAAAATTCGGATGCGGTGGAGTTATGGTGTGGTCGTGTTATTCATGGAGGGGGCTTGCACTCCTTGTTGTTCTGCGAAGCACTAACGCAGCACAGGCCTACATCGATGTTTTTAGCACCTTCTTGCTTCCCTATGTTAAACAGAAATTCGGGTATGGCGGTTGCATCTTTCAACACGATTGAGCACCTGTTGACAATTCACGGTCTGTGGCGGAGTGGTTACACAACAATAGCATCCCTCTAATGAACTGGCCTGCACACAGTCCTGACCTGAATCCTACAGGATACCTTTGGGATGTTTTGGAACGCCGACTTCGTGTCACGCCTCACCAACCGACATCGATATCTCTCCCCAGTGCAGCACTCCGTGAAGAATGGGCTGCCATTCCCCAAGAACCGTTCCATCACCATACAGAACGTATGCCTGCGAGAGTTGAAGCTGTCATCAAGGATAAGGGTGGGCCAACACCATATTGAATTCGAGCATTACCGATGGAGGGCACCACGAACTTGTAAGTCATTTTCAGCCAGGTGTCTGGATACTTTTGATAACATGGTGTACATTAGAAAGTCAGTCATAAGTTGGGTGGAACCTTTGCTGACGTTTTGCCAACAGCGGCGCGTTTCGTCACAGGGTTATTTGGTAACCGTGATAGCGTTACGGAGATGTTTAAATAACTCAAGTGGCAGACTCTGCAAGAGAGGCGCTCTGCATCGCGGTGTAGCTTGCTCGCCAGGTTTCGAGAGGGTGCGTTTCTGGATGAGGTATCGAATATATTGCTTCCCCGTACTTATACCTCCCGAGGAGATCACGAATGTAAAATTAGAGAGATTAGAGCGCGCACGGAGGCTCTCAGACAGTCGTTCTTCCCGCGAACCATACGCGACTGGAACAGGAAAGGGAGGTAATGACAGTGGCACGTAAAGTGCCCTCCGCCACACACCGTTGGGTGGCTTGCGGAGTATAAATGTAGATGTAGATGTAGATGTAGATGTAGATGTAGATGTAGACAGAGGAGTACAAGGTACGTGAATACTAGAACGACGGAGTTTCTGACATTCCTAAAGCAGCGGAAGGGGTAATTTTGACCCACATAAGACATTTTCATATTTGACTTAAACAAGTAATATGTTTTATTGTTTGTTAATTCATTGGAATCTACTGGATGTACTTTTTTCTAGTAATTACAGTAATTATTTAACACGATAATTATTAACTAATTATTTATTTCAACAACAAAAATCCACTGCGGGCCGAACGGCATGATAACCCTGAAAGAGTGGTTCGGTGTGGGTCAGCGGAGGGGTGAAGTGGACTGCGGTAGTCGTCGTGGCATTGTGGACCACTGCGGCTGCAGCGGGGACAGAGCCTCCCCGTCGTTTCCAGGCCCCCGGTTAACATACAGTACAATACAATACAATAATTTCGGATTCAACTTCGGAATTCTCTAAGAGATGTAACATTTTATCATTAGAACGTGCACGCTGACGATACCTGTTCGAATATGTGTTTCAGAGACGAAGACTATTGCCTTAATGACACGATATAAACTGTGGTAGATTGGATTCTACTCGTGCCAAGTTGCAACAATGAGCAGCAACTGCTCTGGATGACTGCTGACTGTTGCCGCTTCATTGATGGATAATTTACATAAATTCAGAAGAGAAATTAGAGTGGGATCAAACAGACCCCTTCTCCCATTTCGAATGAAATGTCGAAGATAATATAAATATTTTGTAAATCCTAATACATCATAGCTAAGAGGAGAAAAAAGGAGAAGTCATATGAGTTCATTGAAGAAGTAAATAAACTGGAAATAACAATGAATGAAAGAAAAAAGTATGACAGGAGTAATTTTGACCACTTCCGCCTTTCTAGCGTTAATAGAGACCGTAACCACAATTACATAAAAAAATTAAAATATGTCTACACCACACAAACGGTAGTACTGTGCTTAGGGGAGATTGCATGAATAGATCCTTTCATGCTACAGTTAATACGTGTAACCTACAAGGTAGCAGTCAAAGTTAGGGGTTGCTGCGTTGATATCTTACCGCATGAAAGGTGCTGCAGCCGTTTACCCAAGCCGTGACTTAGGGGCGCACTTAGAATAACTGTGATGTTTGTGCACGAGCGACATTACGATTTTCTCCTCAAAGTTATGAACAAGCAAACTGTTACTAGCTGCAAGCCGGTATGTGCCAAGAGTTAATCGCGTTCCCGTCAGCGACTTCTGTAGGCGGTCGTCCGTCAGATTGTATGTATTGTATTGTATGGAACTGGGGACCTAGAAACGACGGAGAGACCTCGTCCCCGTCGTAGCCCTCAATGGTTCACAACCCCAAAATAGGCCACAGCAGTCCACTCACACCACCACCGCCCCACACCGAACCCAGGGTTATTGTGCGGGTCGGCCTCCAGTGGACCTCCCGGGAACGTCTCACACCAGACGAGTGTAACCCCAATGTTTCCCTGGTAGAGTAATTATGGTGTACGCGTACGTAGAGAAAGTGTTCGCACAGTAATCGCCGACATACTGTAACTGAAGCGGAATGATGGTAACCAGCCCACATTCGCTGAGGCAGATGGAAACCACCTAAAAATCATCCAAAGACTGGCCGGCACACCGGACCTCGACACTAATCCGCCGGGCGGATTCGTGCCCGGGACCGTCACGCCATCCCGTCCGAAAGCATTGCGTTAGACCACACGGCTAACCGGCCGGGCGTCCGTCAGGATGGAAGCAAACAGAACGGGCAGGGACAGCGGTGATCTACAGTTTTATATCGTCAGTCATAACTCTCCACTGAGCTTCCCATCTCAAAACACTAGGGCCGTAGCGAACTATGGGGAGGATCTGCCTGTTCTGACATGGTGAACTGACCATGTCTTTTGCTGGCAGGTTTTACATTTTGCCTTAGTTCCAACAATGGAAAAACGGCCCTCGCTGCATCCCATGAAGACGAAGAATACGCTGTTTGAAACTTTAAAGTATTTTTTTAGCGGTTGCCAATATTTTGAGTAAGTTATCAACTTCTCTCTGAATGACTGCAACCGAAATCCGTTTCTGGAGTTGAGCACTTCAGGAATCTGTTTATTATGGTCTCATTCCTCACGGAAGTTCAATTAAATGATCAATTTATAAATGAAATTTAAGGAAGCTAAATATAAACTCTAAAACGAATTATCTGAGGATTGGTCATTAGGAGAGAGTCCATAATCTGTAATTAAGTGCATGGATTATTAATTATGGTCTGTTCTGTGGTAGAAGACTTACACTTGAACTCACGTACACGTCCCAGCGTATGGTGAGTCTGGGAAGGGTCGTTGTGTCATGCCTCCAGACAAGTACCTACAGAAAATACTTCCTAACATTTAAATTTGTATTTGATTTTACATTCTTTTTTTTCTGAAATGCTTCTCTTCTTGCTGTCAGTCTGTATTTTACATCCTCTCTACTTCGGAAATCGTTACTTATTTTGATACTGAAATAATAAAACTCATGCATTACGTTTAGTGCCCCATTTCCTCGTCTGATTCATCAGTATCAGCTAATTAAAATTCACCGCATTCCATTAAAAATCCTTTACTCTTTTTTACTTAGATTTTCTGTTCGTTGAACTCCATTGTAGCTCCAGGACCGTATATCGGTCATCCTTGACAGTCCACAGGGATTCTGGTGGAGCTGCATGTTGTGAGATATCACTGACCTTATTAACAGATAGTACGTCACTCGTCTCCATTCTGTTCACTTTTCTATTCCTATCATCCACCTTCTCTGGAACATTTTGTGCTGTTATGAGCTTTTGTTTTGTGCATATATTTCATGTTCACGATTAGGCGGCACAGATTAGAAACGGTAGAAGGCGACGGTCATAAACCAGTTTCTTCAGATTTGCTTTCATATTTAGTCTGAGAACGCCTGAATGATTCCCAAACGTTTGTCACTCCAGTTTAACCCCCACAATACCATGTCATTTTCAGTAACGCGTATTACCGAGAGGAGGAGGGGGTATTTTGTGCCCACCATAAAGAAACCTAAAAAATTAATAAAATTCATTAATTGTTCTTAAATTACATTACTAACATACTTTTGAAAGAACTGTTGATGCATAATCAGGATCCAGAATCTGGATATTTCTTTTAAAACTGTTTTCAAAAATGCATTTTATATCTTTCATATACTTCGTTATTTAAGATTACTAAGTCTAATTATCTTGAGAAAAATTACTGGTAAAAGCCGTTATAGTACTACTGAAGTTCATTTTACTATAATTAAAAAATATTACAAAAACTTGAGGTAATGTACAAATAGCTTAGGTACACAATATACTTTTGTGAGAAGAATTACTCACCATTTTCTTCGGAATCTACTTCACAATTGGAGCATACAAGAGTTTTTTTTTTTTTTTTTGCTGTTTTTAGCACATGTGTATCTCTTACAATTGTTGCAGGCTATTGCTGTTTTGTTCACTTTGTTGTACACTTCTGCTTTTGAACGGCTTTCACTAACACACAAATGACATGTACCTTTACCTCCATGAGCTTCCTTTCCAACGAAGTTTTGCTTGATTTTCCGTCCGAGAATGCCCTGCATACTTGAAACGACAGTCTTTAGCAGTCTTGCAATATTTGTACCCTTTCTTGTGTATGGTTTCGTGAGCTTTAGTCCAAGTTCTTGAAGAAAAAGCCGTCACTTATTACATTCTCTCTTATTCCAGTCCGGGAAGTTCAACAAATATAGTGTATAACTATTTACCGCTGCTATGTCCACAAGAGTATAGAAATCAGATAGCGGCCATCCTCTTGTAGCTCTCTTAGTTGAATATTTCCTCACCATTTGATCTATCGTGTCAACGCCACCTTTAGTCTCATTATAATTTAAATTTATAACTGTTTTCTTCTTAGTCTCAGTAGGTGAACCAATTACAGCGTCATAATGTTGAGATGATAGAAGCAGCAGATTTCTTTTGGGTGGTTCACGGGGGATATAAGAAACAATTGCGAATGGAATATTTCCAGTATTAGCATCACTGAAAGCAAATTTACTAGAATATAATTCTTGTCTTGAGATATCTTTCAGTTCTTGAGGTATATGTTTCGTATTAGTGTGTAGTGTTCCCGCGAGAGTTAGCTTGTGATTCCTCCATAGATCTTCCGCCAATCAATGTAAGTGTAATATCGGTCTGTGGTGACATTTCGCCCTGAATTATGTATAGGAAACACCATGCATTTTACCACTGATGCAGCAGAAATTGATCGTTGTGTACCATCATTTCTTATCCTAGCATAAGGCTCCATGCTGATAACTTATTTGGTTTTAGCGTCTGTGACTATGTGTATAAGTACACTGTATTCACCAGGTTTTACCTTCATGAAGACCTAGAAGGGAGACCTGCCACGGACACTTCATCAATAACAGTGTGAGTCCCAACAGAATAATATTTTGGCAGTAATTCATTCATTTTATCAAAAACTTTTCGTATTGCAGTAAACTTATCACGTTTCCTACAATCGCTTCATGACTCTCTGTCATCAAATCTTACTATTTTAGTAATCTGCTGGAACCTGGTGCGGATTATGGTAGCAGTATAAACAAACCTTCCTGAACTGCAGGACCCTAAATCTGTAACAGATGACTTACTGTCATTTTCCTTAACGATCATAATAAGTAGCCCTATACATGCTTTGAATTCAGTTCTGTCTCACTTGGGTATTTCCTGCCTCAATGCCTCTTCATTGGTATGCTTTATTATGATGTTGACAATTTCTGGAGACAAAAACGTTTCGAATGATTCTCTTATTGTTCCTACTTTACCTTCGTATCTTATGCCTTCACTTTCTGTCACTGCGTTTTGTGCTACTCGGCTTCTGAAGTTAGGAGGTTTGAAGCTATAAATTTTTCCAGTGCTTGTAATATACCTGTCACTAACATCGCAAGTTTCGTCATCAGTTTCAGGTGCCCACAGTTCGTCTTCAGTGTCTGTATGTACTCTATTACTGTCCACATCCTAGCGCCCAACAAATTCCTCTTCAAGTTCACTCAATACATCGTCAGTTTCATCAAATACAATTTGAGAATCTGTAGATTCTTCCAAAATCTGTGATATTTCTCTGTTAATAATTGACTATCGATACAATTTCAATCACAGCTGTATCTAACAATGGGTTATGTGCCACTGAAGAGGACACAATAAAGAACAAAAGGGAAATTAGTTATTGTTGAGACCTTTGTTGCTGTCAACCCAGAGAATTATAATGTCCATGTGTTCTAAGGTCACGTAATGCTATTATTTGTGGGGTAAGACGAACGTTCTGGGAAGTCGCACCAACTACCAAACCGGGAGGGGGCGGTCTTTACGGCCACCTCCCTTAAACTTAATTTTTCCGATTAAACTTAAACAAATAATGTAAAACAATCATAGAATCTGGAATAAGACTTCATTAAAGGCAATAAATATTTTTACAAAATTTTAAAAAATAAAGTATCTGAGTAGATTTCAATATTTTCAAAAGGTGGGCATAAAGGATCCCTGCCCCCCTCCCTTGGTATTGCGAGGTTTAATGAGACAAAGGATTTCCGGTCCTATCCATATTTACGAATTGACCTATACTGACTGATGTACTCTTCAACATTTTACAGAAGCACAAAGTCAATGCAAT
The DNA here is from genome assembly GCF_021461385.2 of Schistocerca piceifrons. Classification (NCBI taxonomy): domain Eukaryota; kingdom Metazoa; phylum Arthropoda; class Insecta; order Orthoptera; family Acrididae; genus Schistocerca; species Schistocerca piceifrons. The sequence continues at coordinate 356,401,756 of NC_060141.1, read as the reverse complement.
GACCCTGTTGTTGGACATGGTTCTATACATGGACATCCGCAACTTTAACGCATGACGGACGCAACATGGAGGATGTAAAAAAGAAGACTATCGCAGGCGCATATAGCAGTCCTAGGTAAATTAAATATGCAATTATCAAGTATCGGCCTTAATTTGAGAAACCAATACCTAAGAATGTGCCTTTGTTAAGGAAACGAATCGTTGACCGTGGGTATACCGGAAATGAAGATAACTGAAGTGTTTCATATGTGGTACTGAAGAACGAAGTTGAAAAGTAGGTAAACTAATTATACAATAAACGAGGAGATTTCTGTGCTAGATCGACAACATATGGAGGACATTTACAAGAAAAAGGGACAGGATGATAGGAAATTTGTTAAGTCATCAGGGAATAACTTTCAAGATGCTAGAGGGAGCGTTAGAGGCAAAAACTGTACCCCAAGACAAAGACTGGTAAATGTTCGACAAAATAAAGAGACGACTTGGGTGCAGATAGTATTCTGAAATAAAACAAGATTGGAATGGGAGAGGAGTCATATCAAACCAGTCAAAGGACTGGTGAGCACCTTGCGTGGTGAACTGCAACATAACTGACTGGGCTTACAAAGTAACCTTTTTATTGAGTACTTTAGAAGTGTTGAATGAAAGAAATAAATGTGCGAAGAAACAAACGACTTTAAGCCATTTCCCCAAACATGGTTTGGTGCATAATAGGCAACTGTTAGCTACACAGTACATATTGTAAGGGGTAATTTCTCCTAGTACTGACATAAACAAAGTTTACAGAGAAAAATTAGAAAGAAAACACTTTATGGAATAATCCCTCACGCTCTTAAACTAATCGAACGAGGGAATACGTAGTTTGTCTCACAATGAAGGTGAAATTCTTTGATCGACTGAAATAATGTAAAAAAGTTTCCAGAATGAGATTTTCACTCTGCAGCGGAGTGTGCGCTGATATGAAACTTCCTGGCAGATTAAAACTATGTGCCGGACCGAGACTCGAACTCGGGTCCCGAGTTCGAGTCTTGGTCCGACACACAGTTTTAATCTGCCAGGAAGTTTAACATAAAAAAGTTGTTATGATGCAGGGTATGAAATCAAAATGATGTCGCAAACGTGGTCGCTATAAGACATGTATACAAATTTCTGGTATGGTTCGTTAAAAAGATTAAGGCAGATGCTTCCTCTTTCCCCCTCTAAGTGAACTTGTGCTCAGTATCTATTTACTTAGACGTTGATAAAACATAAAAAGCTCATATCAATCCTCACAGATAAGGCCAAACGCATTCAATGATTCGTGCCACTTAGACAAGTCATGCTTACTTTCTCTGATCATTCAATCCCTATTTCCTTTTTTCCGTTTTTTTTTTTTCAAGGAAATTGCCGTTCTGCGAAATTTGCGTTACATTCTTTTAGGTGCAGTGATACTGGATTAAAATGTTCATCTACTGTAGAGCACTTGCAATTCAGCAAATTACACCACCTCCAGTTCAAGGCACTTTTTATTGGCCATTTGTCACCCAGCGTAGAACGCAACGTCGGGAATCGTGTCACCGAGGAATTAGGCAGTAGTTACTCGGTGGATGGTGCCAAGGGCGTTTGTCACAAGAGTAGACTTCTCCGGGGCTGGGAGCCGGTCTCAGAGCCAAGAACTGTTGCCAGCTACGAGCGTATTGTCAAATTAAGCTTGATTTGATAATGCAACCTTCTGGCTCTGAGACGATGTTGTTATAGACGAAGCAGCAGTGCTGGAGGTGCACTTAGGGCAAACTACAGAAATTATGAAGTTTCCGTGATAAGTCGAAATCTAAGTAAAAAAAAAAATCGAAACGCAATATTCAGAAATTCACGGATTCAAATTTCTGTGCACAGATAGCTGCTTATGCAATGAATACGTGTTCCTGCTTAGTACTGAAGCAAATTAAATATTGTTATACTCTCCAGGCAATTCATATTTTTCTCCTACTTCATTCTTGAACATACTTGGTGATTATAATTAAAGTGTAGCTACTTACAGAGGTCCATCGTGGGTTGTAATGATCGTATGGCCACGAAACTTGATAGATATTGTAACGCGTTGATGCGGAATCGATTTACATTCGAAAAAATTAGTTCCAGTATCGGCCACCAGGTGCAAATCTCCCGGTGTGAATCCAAGAAAGACGTGTAGAAATGATTCCATATGTCATGGATTAGGAACGACACGCGGGCAGAAAAGTTTAAACAAGTGAGAAAGGTGTTATGTTGATATTATTAACTGACTCTTACACAATTTGTTCAATATGAGCACCGTACAGCGCGAATTTTGCACGTGGTGCTAAAAATTGGAACTTTTTTTTTAAGATCTGAAATAATTCGTGCATTAACGTATCAGAATATGTGCCACGTTTCACTGTGATAAATTTATTACCGCCCACACTGGGCATCTGTGAGTAGCTGCACTTTAATTAAAACGAGCCGGTAGTACTATCGTGAGTAGCTTTGCGGTAAATTTAATAAACCAGAACTCGAGATAGTTTGGAAAGCGGATCTACTACTTCCATCCCACGTCTCTGAAAAGAACCAAAACACTAAGATAAGAGATATTATTGTATTCGTGGAAACATATGAATAGTCGTTTAACCATAGCCTGATTCTCGACATGAACACGGAAGTTAGTAGTAAACAGTAGGCAAGAAGTAGCCTCTAGTATGCATAGCGTAGTGGCTTGTTGAGTATTTCAATTAGTAATCACCTTCTTCTATAATACCACAGTCAGATTACTTCCGATATCCTTCTCAAAGTGAGAAAGTAATTTGTATTTAATATTGTTGCCATCGGTTAGATGTTAATCTTACATTACATTTTCTTGAAGTTTCTTTTCAGATGAAGAGTCCTCTTGCTTTTGACTGATATTTGAATCAGGACCTTTCCTTTTCACGAGAACATTCCTATATTGAGCCGTCAGAGAACGTCTAATAATGATACTGAGCGTTTAAATTTGCCGTAAGTTTACCTTATTCTTCCAGGTCACATTGTGTATTTGATTTCCTCGCTGTAAACCGATAAGTTGGTCACTGTTTCCACGTCAGAGTTAGTGACCTCAGTCACATCCTTTTTGTTAACGTTTCAGCATCTTCGATCCAGAAAACTTCTCAACGTGGCATTCCTAAATGAAGGCGAAATTAATCGAAAGTAGTGCCGACACTGTAGACGTCACATTCATTGTAAGTACGTCTCAAGACTTGAATTTGTTGTAGCATTGACTCAATTGTTTCGACTTCCGGTTGCTTCTCCGACTCGGAGATAGCGAGTGTCGTCTGTTTCTGGTATTGCAGATCCGGCTGAGCCCAGCTAAGGCTTTTGGAGACGACGGCCTCCATAGTACGAGATAAGAGAGTTTGTCACGGCAGGTCACGTTGTCGGCTGATGTGAATCACATTGCATCACACCTCCCCACCGCCCGTTCACCAGATACTCACACTGTTTGCACCTCATGACGCAGAGCCTGTGTAAAATAGAGTACGTGTAACTGCTCGTACGACGCCTCCAGATTACGACATAATGCTGAGAATCCTTAAGCTCCGTGCAGTGAAAGAAACAAGCTCACGCGAATTCAATTTCTCTTCACTGAATGATTAACTCTCATACACATTCTGACAGTTTCTACTGGAAATGCAACCATTAACACCTCTTATATTTCAGTGGCAGAATTAGTCTTCTGTAAAAATAGGAGCCACTGCATGCTTCACTATATTCTCTACAATAAGGTTTAATTAATTAATCAATTACTGGAGTGTAATAGACGCTATACATTTACATCAACTGAATAATTGTTGGATATAACACGCCATCGCTAAAAAGAGTCAGCTCTTATGAAACATATGTCTCGTTCAGACGCAGAAATTTCGGAAAATGTACTTCTGGAATACAGTAGTGTTAATAATGGCCTGTGGAAAACATGTACAAAAGAGAGTAGAAGCGTCTGAAATGTAATGTAAAGGAACGCTGAAATTAAGTGGGTTGTTATAATAAAAAATGAGGAGGTACTCCAGAATTGGCGAGAAGGAGAATATGTTCAGTGTTAATTGGGGGATCGTATAGGATGACAGGCCATGTGTTAAAACATCAAGTAATAACTTACATGGTACCAGAGGGAGCCACCGAGGATAGAAGATGTGGGGAAGGAATGATCTCTACAGCGCAGAATTCCTATAACAAATATGTTCAAATATGTTTGAGAAGGCCGTGCTTAGAGTCGCTGTTTGGTGTGTGTGTGAGGAAGGTGGGGGGTGGGGGGAGGAGGGAGGGACGGGTCTTTGTTCTCGATTACTGTTTCAGCTAGGACTATGAGGTGAAAAGTAATTCGTTTTGCTCGTATCAGCGGACATTTGCATAGGAAGTCGAACATCGGTCTTATATACCTATGTTACAGTATATTAAGCAAGGTTTGACCGATGACCCGGATCTGGCGTCCAGACAAATTGCGCGAACGGATCAGTTCGTTTTGCAAAAGATTTCAGTTGAAATGAAATTAATGTTCAGTAAATGGCGTCATTTGTATTTGCACCGCTGGGATTTTACGTGCAAACACTTGCAAAGAACGCGTTTTTTAAGGAGGTTTTTGAAGAGCGCCACTTCTGTACTTTAAACTTGTACGAATCGGTTAACATTTTGTACGAAATCAGATAAACGGATAAAGTCAAAACGATTTTTTTTTTCAATAACCTTTATCCTTTCTTGAGATACGACTATTGAAAGTAGAGCTAAATGCAGCACATGAAGTTCACTCTCACTTGAATCAAATTCGCAGAAACGGTTTAAAGTAATTTAAAAGAGAAACAAGCACCGCCCGAACAGTCTTTGAAAGCACAAAGCTACCGACCGGCTGCCGTGTCATCCTCGGCCCTTAAGCGTCACAGGATGCGGATACCTAGGCGCACAACGCTCTCCCGGCTGTTGTCAGTTTTCGTGACCAGTGTCGCTACTTCTCAGTCAAACAAATTCGCTTTCAAAAATCTAGGCTTCATTCGGTTTTTTCGTGCAAAAAAACTCATTCTCTGTGCATTTTCAGGCGCCGATTCTAAGTTTCAATCTAGTGAGAATCGGTTCAAATTTTGTAAGACGGTGGATATATACATATATTAATGGTCATCCAGTTGTTTTGTGAAAGCTTTATCCGTTGTCACGATATAAGCACTTGGTTTGAAAGACAATAAGAAACCTATACCGGATCAATCTTCGTCCTAATCAACAAAAAAGTACATCGGTTGCCAAAGCTATGGTGGGCTCACGTCAAAATTATGGTAGAGCAAAATTTGGTAACCAGAATGAGAAATACTTGTATCATCGCACAAAAAGCTGAATATGTCCTGGGCACATTTAGGGATGTAAAAGAAGGGAACTAGCTTTTCAGCTAATTTGGCAGCTTCAAAGAATTTAAATCAAAATATCTCGACATATTCGCGCTTTTTTACGAGTTAACCCAACTTCCCCAGCGCAGTGCCCTCTCTTGGCTGCAAGCTGTGCCAAGAATCCGGAAGATTTTCCAGCCATAGTGAGCAGTATACAATATCATATGGCTGAAGAATACACACAGAATAGCTAAAACAGATGTTCTGGAGAGATAAAATTTTTGGTGATGGATTTGTTCCTGGGCACATATCATGTATCATGTTACTTTACCTGATTCGATGCATTATACAGGGTGATTCAAAAAGAATACCACAACTTTAGGAATTTAAAACTCTGCAACGACAAAAGGCAGAGCTAAGCACTATCTGTCGGCGAATTAAGGGAGCTATAAAGTTTCATTTAGTTGTACATTTGTTCGCCATTTCAGCCAATAAAGTTTTTGGTCCCTTTTTCTTCGAAGGTGCTACTGTAACTGGACTACAGTATCTGGAGATGTTAGAGAATTGGCTGTTCCCTCAGCTCGAACAAGAAGCATAACAATTCATATTTCAGCAGGATGGAGCGCCACCACATTGGCACTTATCTGTCCGTAACTACCTGAACGTCAATTACCCGAGGCGATGGATCGGCCGCCAGGCAGCCCGTGACAGAGCACTTCATCACTGGCCTCCAAGAAGCCCTGATCTTACCCCCTGCGATTTTATCTTATGGGGGTATGTTAAGGATATGGTGTTTCGACCACCTCTCCCAGCCACCATTGATGATTTGAAACGAGAAATAACAGCAGCTATCCAAACTGTTACGCCTGATATGCTACAGAAAGTGTGGAACGAGTTGGAGTATCGGGTTGATATTGCTCGTGTGTCTGGAGGGGGCCATACGAACATCTCTGAACTTGTTTTTGAGTGAAAAAAACCTTTTTAAATACTCTTTGTAATGATGTATAACAGAAGGTTATATTATGTTTCTTTCATTAAATACACATTTTTAAAGTTGTGGTATTCTTTTTGAATCACCTTGTATTATGCAACAACATTAATACTAATGCAAACAAGTAGAAAAGCACGAATGTGTAGAGATGTTTTGATTTAAGTGTCTTTGAAGCTACCAGATAAATCGAAAAGCTACCTCCCTTCTTTTACATCCCTTACACTACCCAGGACATATTCGTCTTTTCTGCGCTACAGTGCGATCATTTTTCATTCTGGTTGTAAAGAACCGAACAATTACTTCAGGTCGTTTGGAGTTTGCAAGCAAGAGAAAGTTGTGAACGCTGTATCAAACCAATGAGAATACTGAAGGAAAGAAATAGTTGAGTAAGTGCATTGCAGTGTTCATGTTAGGATAAATATATATAATCAAGGTATCAGATCAATATTAGGATCTAGTGAGGTACAGTGAAAAATTTGACAGTAAGTACTTAATAATACTCTATGTGTCTGACTTCTAATGTACAGTATGTCATCAAAAGTATCCGGACACCTGGCTGAAAATGACTTACAAGTTCTTGGCGCCCTCCATCGGTAATGCTGGAATTCAATATGGTGTTGGCCCACACATAGCCTTGATGACAACTTCAACTCTCGGAGACATACGTTCAGTCAGTTGCTGGAAGGTTTCTTGGGGAATGGCAGCCCATTCTTCACGGAGTGCTGCACTGAAGAGAGGTATCGATGTCGGTCGGTAACACCTGGCACGAAGTCGGAATTCCAAAACATCCCCGAGGTGTTCCATAGGATTCAGGTCAGGACTCAGTGCAGGCCAAACCATTACAGGGATGTTATTGTCGTGTAGCCACTCCGCCACAGGCCGTGCATTATGAACAGGTACTCGATCGTGTTGAAACACGCAATCGCCATCCCTGAATTGCTCTTAAACAGTGGGAAGCAAGAAGTTGCTTAAAACACCAATGTAGGCCTGTACTGAGATAGTGCCACGCAAAACAACAAATGGAGCAAGTCTCCTCCATGAAAAACACGACCACACCATAACAACAACACCTCTGAATTTTACTAGTGGCAGTACACACGCTCGCAGATGACGTTCATCGGGCATTCGCCATACTCACACCCTGCTATCGGATCGTCACATTGTATACCATGATTCGTCACTCTACACAAGGTTTTTCGGCTGTTTAATCGTCCAATGTTTACGCTACTCACACCAAGCGAGGCGTCGTTTGGTACTGACAGGCGTGAAGAGTGTCTCAGACATGAAATCCAAGTTTTCTCACATCCCGCCTAAGTGTCATAGTACTTGCAGTGGATCCTGATTCTATTCTGAATTCCTGTGTAATAGTCTGTTACACATTACGACCATCTTCAACTGTCGGCGGTCTCTGTCAGTTCAAAATGTGGTGGTCACGCGGTTCCAGACTGAAGCGCCTAGAACCGCACGGCCACACCGGCCGGCTCTCTGTCAGTCAAAAGACGAGGTCAGTCTGTACGCTTTTGTGCTGTACGTGTCTCTTCACGTTTCCACTTCAGTATCACATCGAAAACAGTGGATCTAGGGATGTTTAGGAGCGTGGAAATCTCGCGTACAGACGTATGAAACAAGTGACACTCATCACCTGACCACGTTCGAAGTCCGTGATTTCCGCGAAGCGCCTGATTCTGCTCTCTCATGATGTCTAATGACTACTAAGGTCGCTGATACGGAGTACCTGGCAGCAGGTGGCAGCACAATGCACCTAATACGAAAAACGTATTTTTTAGGGTATCCGGATACTTTTGATTACACAGTGTAGCTGAAATCAGCCAAATTAACCTGCAACGTAACATTGCGCCCAAAAGAGTGAACAAATAATCAGTATGGAACAAGACAGGGGACAGGACACAGCCGGCCGCGGTGGTAGAGCGGTTGTAGGCGCTTCAGTCCGGAAACACGCGCCTGCACCGGTCGCAGGTTCGAATCCTGCCTGGACATGGATGTATATGATGTCCTTAGGGGACACATGACATCAGATATTAAGTCCCGTAGTGCTTAGAGCCATTTGAACCATTTGAATAGGACAAATGTCAGACCACAATGTAGACAGACGAGAAATAAAATTAACGAAAACATTAGACAAGGCACCTAGACTAGATAAAACAAGTCTCAACTATATGCAGGTTGTATCGGGTAAACGTGCAAACATTTCTTTTGACTGAGGGAGGTGTAATGAACAACACTACATCAGTATGTACGTCATTTGCCAACTAATAATTACAGATTTAAAATTCGTTGATTAGTATCTCCAAGTATGTGTGACAAGAGCAAGTTCAAAAACGGCTCTGAGCACTATGGGACTTAACATCTGAGGTCATCAGTCCCCTAGAACTTAGAACTACTTAAATCTAACTAACCTAAGGACACCACACGCATCCATGCCCGAGGCAGGATTCGAACCTGCGACGCAGCGGTCGCGCGGTTCCAGACCGAAGCGCCTAGAACCGCTCGGCCACAGCGCCAGGCCGACAAGAGCAAACCATTATCCTTATTTTCCTTAGGCAGCAGGTCAAGTGCCTAAGTGTGGACACATGGATGCAAAACAGTTAGTCTACTCTGGCAGTTGTAGTCCTCTCAGTGGTGGGGTTACGACCATGCACAAACATCAGATAGTAATGCTTGTGACGTGTTGGTGGGAGGCAAAGAAAAACCAACCAACACAATGATGTGTGTACATAGTACGGCATCACACATAAAAATATCTGCACTTATATCCACTACACCCAGAATTGACGTATATTTTATTTTATATATTTTTTTCTTAATGAGAGTCCACTCGATTTTACCTGCGATCGGTCGAGTGAAATGGCCGGCTTTTACATAAGTTGTAATAGGATCAGAAATAAGCTCTGTAAAGTCGCTCTGAACTCGCCGGCAGGTTCTATAACGTTCATCTCCGAACTCGCCGCCTCCTTTTGTTCGGAGATTCGACTGGTCAGTACCCGCACTGACCGCTTGAAACAGTAAAGACGTCGCTTGAGTCTTGTCGGGTGCAAGTGGGCTCTACCATCATAGTCAAGCATAGAAAGGAGAGCGAGTCACACGAGAACGAGAGCATAACCGGGAACTCGCGGCATTGCCACTACGCACACAACGGCTAGGCATGACGATTATCTATGCGTGTTATAAACTGAAGTCCCTCGTTTTTCTGTCTGTATGTCAGGGATGATCTCATGAGCTTTTGCAACTATTTTGAAACTGTTTTCGCAAGTAGACAGACTGATTTACGAGGTAGATTTGCGTTTCTAATTTACTTCCACTGAGCGAGAATAGTCGCCCGGCTGTGGATACTTTGTGTCACCCGTGCGAATCCGGGACGGATTACTAGCTATTTAGTAATACTGATCAGATAGTAATACATATTATTTTATTTACACTTACATATGTAGATGTATACGAGCGGATTCAGTTGCCCTGAAATCAGCGACCTGCACTGTGAAATATGGCTTTCAAAAAACACTCGGAATATTTATGTATTCTCTCTCTCTACGCGCGAATTATTAGTCCTACAGAAAAAACGAACTGTACATTTTTTGTAGGAAATTTAATGCGGTTAAATTTTGTTCAGGGATGCGGTTTTCGAGTTATTCGAAATAAACGTACAAATGTGCACTTCAAATGTAGCTTCGTCTCCAGACTCACCCGTCACAAGTTACTCGTGGCACTCCCTCCCACTACCGTTCAAAAATTTCCCCGGCTACAAGAATCATTCCCGATATTCGATCTTCCTTGGCCTCTGTGGATTGGGCTGTTAAGTCATAACTGCAGTCAGTTTTTTCGTTAACATTATTAATTTAAACTTTTCCGGTAGTGTAATGAAGAAAAACAACTTTTGTCAACGTTACGATGAAACTAATTATTTGACAGTTCTATCCAAACTTTACCATTACAAGTACTGTATTTTCGTAGTGACGAATGCAGCGATGCAATTATTTGTTTTATCCTGTTAAAATTCACAAAATTGATAGCCAAAATTCACGCAAACATAAATTTTAAAATTTGTAAGTGTTTGACTAAGCCGGTGGAGTAATAACGTCAGTTATGAAGACCAAAACAATTCGACTGCGGTAACTCCACTGACCGAAAAAAACCGCGGCATCAAAAAATAATTAATGTAAAGTAATGTAATTTCTGGAATACATTTGTCCAGATAATATATTTAAGCGATTAACATTGTAAGATCAGGGTTAATGTAGGTGCGAGATAAGGCATTGCAAATGTGAATTGCTGGTTCGTTAATAACCGTTGTAATCGACAGAATGTTGACTGAAAGCATGCAAACAGTCATGGATTGTGTTGTCCAGGTGCCGGATGTTAGCTTGAGGGATGGAGTCTCATGCATGTTGCACTTGGACGCTCAATACAGGTACGGTTGATGCTGTTTGTGGATATCGCTAAAGTTGATGTCCGATGAAGTCCGCTACGTTCTCAGTCGGAAATAGATCCGGTGATCGACTAAGCCAAGGCAACATGTCGAAATCCTTAGAACATGTTGGGTTCCATCAGCGGTATATGGGCGAGCGTTATCCTGTTGGAAAACACACTCAGCAGTGGTGTTCACATATAGCAGCACAACAAGTCGAATCACCAGACTGAGGTACAAATTTGCAGTCAGGGTGCAGGTTCGATGTGTCTCACAAGCAGACAGGTTGGTTACACAGCCGCAACTGGCCTTCTTCTATCCAACACACGTCCATCACTGGCACCGAGGCAGAACCAGCTTTCATCAGAAAACACAACAAACCTCCACCATGCCAAGCAATGAGCTCTCGCTTGACACAATTGAAGTCGCAAATGGCGGTTGTTTGGCGTCAGTGGAAAGCATGCTACAGTGCATCTGGTCGGAGCTGTCATTGAAGTAACCGATTGTAATATTTCGTTGTGTCACTGGGGAGCCAACTGCTGCTCAAATTGCTACTGCAGATGCAGTACTATACAGGACAGCGACCTGCTGAATACTATGGTCTTCTCTTTCGACAGAGCCACGTGGCCGTCGTGACAATCACTGTCAGCAGTCATATATAGTGGCTACATTCCTGCCAAGTCTTTCTACATTATCCCAGAAGGAACATCCAGCTTATCGTAGCCCTATTATACGAACTCGTTCGAACTTAGTGAGGTGTTGATAACGGCCTCTTTGTCGCCGTAAAGGCATTCTTGACTAACGTCAACTCACCACGTCCAGTTTAGAAGGTAACCAACACTCACGACTGCTACAGAAGCAAACCTGATTTGCAATCTCATGGTAGCGCTATTAGCGCCACGTTATCCGATGGGCAAGAAATTTGAATTGACATCATCTTTCAGATGTAAAAACACGCCTACCATCTTTCGTCGCACATCTCCTTTTTCCGTACTTGTAAATTGTGCCGTCAAAAATCTTTGTGCAGCTTTAGAAGAGTGTGCCATGAACAACAGTCTAAGAATGCTGGCCAGTGGGGCCTGAGTGTGGGAGTGCGTTTGAAACTCACTTTTTCCTGAATAACTCGAAAACTACGGCCTCTAACGAAATCATACTCCGGTACGAAATTTAACTTCATCAAATTTCCCACAAAAAAGGTCCTGCTTTTTTTCTGTACGACTAATGGACTCGTGTAACGAGCGAGAGAATGTGATAATTCCGTTCGTGTTTCTTGAAAGCTAGATAAAATATTGCTGGCTGCATAAACCGATAGCGGAAGCAGGTTTATGCAACGATCACTCATAATCGTGACCGTTGAATATTAAGCTGATACAGTTGTTCACTCACATGAAATTGTTAAACACAGAGCACTATCCGCTTTAAAAACATTGTCTCCGTCTTCACTGCTCAGCATCAAAAAATCACAACATAGGGGAGAAAAAAAGATTTGCGGTTTGTGCTAGATGTGGAGTTTATTCTTATCATTCCTCCTATATTCTTATCACTCTTACGGTATCCGCCCTGATAGCTGAATGGTCAGCGTGACGGACTGCCGTCCTAAAGGGCTCGGGTTCGATTCTCCGCTCAGGGACTGGGTGTTGTGTTGTCTTCATCATCATTTCATCCCAATCCGGCGCGCATGTCGCCCAATGTGGCGTCGAATGTAATAAGACCTGTCCCGTAAGGGGCCTCCCGGCCAATGACGCCAAACGCTCATTTCCATTTCACTCCTTGGGTGCCACTATCTCATTCTTTAGAACTCAAGTGATCATTCAGAAGTTTAAAGCGCCAGCGAAGTACGAAATGGAATGTTGAATACTTCTGGAATATTACCAGCTTCTTTGAAAAACTTAAGGAGTAAGATAAGCTAGATTAGGGTCTGCTCATCTGTATTATGAAGTCGATTCAACTCATTTTGCGGGACCAGCTACTTAACCTCGATCAGAGTACCACATATTGAAACTAGCATGCCAGACAAAATGTTTCGTGCGACACTGACCTCTTGTTTGAGCGTTTTTGTGAATCTCTTTGAAAGATCAATGTGCGAAAGTATGCCCCTAGTGATCTGCACGATTTTATTATCTCTCCTTCAAGAGTTAGTTCTGACTGTGATACTAAAATCTCCAACTTCAATGTATATTTGAGCAAAGTGATAAGACAATCACAGGCCCAAGGAAGTCTAGTGAAGTCTCTCAAAGCTGCCGCTATATTGCAAATTTGATCTGCTCCGACAAAATATTAACTGCTGCGTTTGGAAGGAGTCTACTTCTGCACACTTGTATGTGGCACCAGAATAAGATAAGAATATTAATAAATTAAAATGAAACTAGTATACTATAAACTATGAATGTCTCTGATAGGCTCGATAATGCGGATCGCTGACTGTGTGCGACCGTAGAGTACTGCTTATGGTCTGAGACTTAGCGTTGGAGTAAGAGAGATGTAGGTGGCTGCCTGTGGGAGAAAGTCGATGGAATAGGCAGTTTTTGTGGTCTGCTGTGTGAAGCCACCAAGTGTTAGGTTAATTTAGGAATGTAAGTATTGTTGAACTTGGAAGCAGAAGTATTTAGGTAATCAAGGTAAAGGTGTTAAATAATTATGACTTCTGTTTTTGCCAGCACGTTAGTATAGATGAGTTGGCTGATAATTTGTAATTGTTGAGTAAATCCAGAATGCACGCAAACCATTTTGATAAAAAGGCTAGTCAGATATTTCATTTATGTTGCGTTAATGAAGACAAATAATAATTGCTGTTTGAATCTAATTGTCTGTGAATCAATTGTGAGTACTTTATGTGTGTGTATTAAACAGGGGACCTAGAAACGACGGAGAGTCTTCGTCCTGCCGTAGCCCTCACTGGTTCACAAGCTCACAACAAGCCACAGCAGTCCACCCACCCCACCGCGGCTCCACACCGAACTCATATTTATTGTGTGGTTCGCCTCCACTGATGACACACATTTGCGTGGTTTATGAAGGAAACGAGTCTAGGAGTAGGAAGTGACCGGAGCGCAACAGCTCTCAGACTCATCATACACGTGGAACTATAGCAGGAAGGGGAGAGGCCAGCGTAATGGTCCTGACGCAACAGTGGCCCCTTCATTTAGAAAGTATGCGACCCCCAGCATTGGACTCATACTGGCTCAATTTCTATCTCCATAACGCGGGAGAAGCAACAGAATTTAACTGTGTGCATAAACCAATCTGCCCTCTGCTTCCTATTTCAGGATCTATGGTTATTGCCCACACTACAGTGATGAAAACCACTCAATTTTAACACAGTTTATTTATTCTTGAAACAAGTATGATTTTGGTTCCTAGTCAGTCTCACATCTCTAATGCTGCCTAGCCACAATCAAAAGCTTCAAATTTTAATGTACAGGGCGATTATAATTGAAGTTAAACTTTCAAAACGCTGTAGAAATAACACCACTGGTCAGAATGATGTCAAATTACAACGGAATATTAGCGGAGAAGGGGGGAAACGTATGCCAGACGAAAAAAATAGTGTGAAAATTGATCAATAGATGGTGCTGTATGTGTTATAATATGTAAATCAAAATACCTGTCATGCGCACGACCCATTGAAGTTGGTATAAGCACGCCAGGTACACGGCTTTTCCTCCTTTTGCGTCTGCGACATTCACCATGACTGTCTCAATGCAGGATCGCGCTCTGCTTGTAAAGTTGTATTACAAGAATGATGACTGTGCACACTTCACTGTGCAGAAGGTCCAGACACTGAAGGGTTTGAAAAGGCGTTGGTCCGATGACTCCCGTGGGTCTGGAGAAAATGATTCGGAACTTCGAAAAGATGGGTTCTTTTGGTGTGCAACCTGGTAAAGGGAGGAAACGAATTGATTCGACGTCGGTGTAAGCAGTGGCCACAGCAGTACAGGAGGAGACGAATGGTGGTGTGCAAACGTGTAGTGCACGGACAGTTGCTCGAACATTGGAAATACCCGTAAGCACGATGCGTAAAATCTTACGAAACATTCTTCTTTGCTATCCTATCAAAATTATCGATGTGCACGAGTTGCTTCCTCTTGACCTGCCAGCAAGAGAGACTTTCGCTTTAGAATTTCTTGCTCGCATGGAAGTGGCCAACGATTTGCTGTGGAAGATATTGTGGGCAAACGAAGCCCACTTCCATATGACAGGAATATGTTAATACACAGAACTGTCCAATATGGGTAACGGAAAATCCATATCCAAATCAAGCAGTACCACTTCATACTGAAAAGGTGACTGAGTGGTGCGGGTTTACGGCATCATTCATCATAATGCCATAGTTTTTCGAAGAGCCAGGTGCTTTCGGCCCTGTTACCTGAACCGTCACTGGTAACCGGTATGAATCTCTTTTGCACAACCGCGTCATTCCAGCTCTCTAACAGCGTGTATATGTGGATAGGATCATTTTTATGCCAGATGACGCACCTCCGCACATTCCAAATCCAGTTAAGCAGCTGTTGAAACGCCATTCCGAAAATGCTAGAATTATCAGCCGCTATTTTCCTACAGCCTGGCCGTCCCGATCACCTAATCTTAGTCCTTGTAACTTCTGGCTGTGGAGCTATCTGAAAGATGTTGTGTTCAGTGTTCCGATTGCAAATGCAGCTGCATGGAAGGCACGCAATGCGCAACACGTTCTGAACGTGACCCTGGAAACACTTCGATCAATTGTGGCACATGCTGTTTCTCGATTTCAACTTGTTGCAGAAAACGGTGGACAACATATTGAACATGTTTTGCGCCAATCACACAGAAATTAATAATCCGATTTTATTTTGATTCATGCTTTTATGCGGTTTTTGGCCTCTGGACAGTTAACAACCGATATGATTGACGCTTTTTATGCGGTTTTTGCCCTCAGGGCAATTGACAACAGATTTTTCCCATCCGATAAGATATGACGTTGCCGTGGTGGATGGGCTTATGTAACTAACAGTATCATATCTGTACATACATGCACACTGAGTAATAAACTATGTTTAATTTCAGAAGTACACCTTAGACATTGTTGTATGATTCATTTGTCATTGTAGTCGACCACTATTATATAATGATGCTTACAGCGCCATCTATTGCTACCTTTTGAAACTATTTATTTTTCTTCTGTTATGCGTTTTCCCCCTTCTCCTATAATATTCCGTTGTAATTTGACGTCATTCTGACCAGTGGTGTTATTTCTACAGAGGTTTGAAAGTTAAATTATTATAACCCGATCCATTCAGAAAGATTTTACTGTCTCTGTAGCTCCATGGATAAATTATAAGATTTCTAGCGGTATACGGTTACGGTGACAGCCACCTTTACGGTATTCAGACTGCCATGCGATATCTATAGCTGCCACTCATGCCCTACTACACTACGCTCTTTAATTGCTTGTAACTTCCCATGTTTCTCTTATAAATTCACAAAAAACCTTCCATTTGTACATAAACATATCATCTATTCGTGATATTTCTTGTAATTTCAGTCCAGCTAATATTTTTGAAACTATAATAAGTTATTCCGAAACCTGACCATTCGATTTGGCCAGTTGTAACCCACTGGTTCCTCTCCAACATCTCCCAAGTGCGCACATTCTGACAGGCCTCTTACTGATCCTTAGCACGAAACAGCCCCATATGGAACCTATTTGACGGCCAACGATATAGTAATTAGCGGAAGTAGGTGGCTGTTATCAGTTATTAGTAAAGGTGTCTATAATGGCGTCCTTACAAACTCCACACGGGTTGTCCACCAGGGATGTATCCCTTGAGGTGTAAAACGAATGCCAGGGTTAAGAAAGAAGTAGAAACTTAAGAACACTGTCGTCGCAGCCAAAAAAATAGCTAGACAAATTAGTTTATGTATAAAAGCACAGAATTCAACTGAAAAATAAAATGTCAACAACATACCAAAACGTAACTGGCTATAAAGGGAATAATTTTCCTTTTTTAAAAACAGTACGAACGAATAACATTCTAACCGTCATATTAAGTAATTGAAAACTTCGACCACACTGTTATGAATTGTGCAGACAAATTATGAAATACTACTTAAGAAAACGAGTTATTGTTGTTGACGTTGCGTTCGGCAGTCTGACGACTGGTTTGATGCAGCTCTCCATGCTAGTCTATCTTGGGCAAGCCTCTTCACCTCTATGTAACTTGCACAACCTACATCCATTTGGACCTGTCTATTGTATTGAAGCTGTGGTCTCTCTTTACAGTTCTTACTCCCCACACTTCCTTTCATTACCTTACTGACAATTGCTTGAAACATCGGGACGTACCCTATCAACCTCCCGTAGTCAAGTTCTGCTGCAAATTTGTTTTTTTTTTTCTCCAGTTTGATTCAGCACCTCCTCGTCTCTTTATTCGATTACCCTTCTAACCTTCGACGCTCTTCTACAACACCACATTTCAAAAGCTGTTCTTCTCTTTCTGTCTGAACTGCCATATGTCCACGTTTTACTTTAGTGCAGATAAATACTTCCAGGAAAGACTTCATTACATTTAAACTGATATTAAATTTATTAAAGTTATTCTTCTTCAGAAACGCTTTTCTCGCTATACACAGTCAGAATTTTATATATGCAGCACGTCGACCAACATAAGTTGTTTTGCTGCTCAAATAGAAAATTTCATATACTACTTTTAGTGCTATATCTCCTAATCTAATGTTCTAAGCATCACCTATTTAGTTCGACTACGTTCTGTTACCCTTATTTCCACTTTGTTGATGTCCAGTTTATAATCTCTTTTAGAAACACTATCCGTTTCGAGTAGTAGACTAATTACCTTTGCATGCTGTGCTGTATGCATTGGAAAGCCAAACTCGATAAAACACTCATGGTTACAATGAAAACAAAAATGCAATCTTATCGCCTCCCATTTATAACCTAACAGCAACAGTTAAAATTAAAATGTTCATTACGTAAGTGCTCGACTCCCTCATGACGTTTATATTGCCACTCCACTGGAGAATAAGGAAAACTGGTCAGCATTTAAAAAGGATGTATTCTTTGCAATCCCTTTACACACTGACCGAAGAATTCAACCGCCAGCGAATTAAGCGACCCTCTTCAATAAGCCTTTTCCCGCTCACGCCCTGGAAGTTCGCGTCGACATTAATGATTCTATATAAGAGGCTTAAGTATATTCTCCTACAAAAACTTTTTAGATTTCATAGGAATTTAGATGTAATGGGGTAATAAAAAAAAAAATTCGAAGGGTGATGTGGGAACCTTGGTTCCTTGCCGCTGCGTACCACACACCGACGTAAATTGTTTTGTACAAGCTACTGAACATTGTCACTCGTTCCCGTGTAGCACTTAATATTACAAGCAAGACATAATTTTACAATATTTTCTTCAAAAACTAAGTGTTCCTCCAGAGCAACCAATTCAATTAGCAAAGTAAAGGAAAAGAAACACTGTACCGTTTTCAAAGAAAGACGCAAACATCAGATTAATGAGAAAAAAGGGTACGCACATGTTTCAAACGTCGGGGCAAATAATTCAGTTAATCAAATCATTCAGTCTAACAACTACAAAACCACTGCACATACGTGTTAAATTCTAACGTAAGCTTTTTCTTAAATTACAAGATAAAAATTGTTTTTATAATTTCCCCGATGGCAGCTCTCTCTCTTTCCTGCTTCTTCTTTAATGAAGCCGGCTTTGTCTTCAGCATCCCGTTACATAATTAACCCTGTTTAAGCACTTGCATGCACCGGCGCTTGGTCGTCCACGACCGTTAAAGCACAAACAGAAACGCTTTCAACCAATGGTCAGACACCACCAGAACATTTCCCACCAGTACACTGCGTATTTATTGCTATCCTCTTCATGCAGCACTTTTTTTCGTCGTCAATATGTAGTTTGTACAAAGTGACGTAATAACAATCGCTTTACCGTTACGCAAAACCATACTCACACCAATAATGACAGTTTATATCTGTTGTCATCAAGTCACATATACCACATACAGATTTCAATAACTAAACCTTATTTATTGGTTGAAATAACAGTGCAGCTGTATAATTATCAGAATTATCAGATATTAAAGAAAGGAAAGGACCGAGGCGTCGACTACAGCTCTTTTTGAAAAGATATCGAATTGTATATGTACTGCATCGGGGATACTAAACCTTCTATGTTTTACTGTGGATAGGCCGGCCGGGGTGGCAGAGCGGTTGTAGGCGCTACAGTCTGGAACCGCGCGACCACTACGGTCGCTGGTTCAAATCCTGCCTCGGGCATGGGTGTGTGTGATGTCCTTGGGTTAGTTAGGTTTAAGTAGTTCTAAGTTCTAGGGGACTGATGACCTCAGAAGTTAAGTCCCATAGTGCTCAGAGCCATTTGAACCATTTTTACTGTGGATAGAAAAATGTTAGACCGTTTAATATGGATCAGGTGGAAACAACCCAAAAGCCATGATGAAGAAACCGAAAAATATGAGACACGTTATCCATGGAGTTAAAGTAACTGACTGGTTATGCTCTTTTATTTTTATATTTTTTTTTAGTTTTTGTATTCTTAAAGAACGTAGAAAAAATTACAATAAAATGATAACGATTTGATAGAAATATGTCACAAAAAAATTATTTTTCACATGATTAGAAAATCGAAAACCAAAACACATATGTAAAATATTAAAAATTACAATGAAAACGTCTAAATATAACATCCTAACGAGCTTCAGATTTATAAGCGTCCGTATATTAACAAACAAAGCTATTTTTCTCGAAAAATTACCATAAAATATCGTGAATAAATAATTAGAATTTGTCGTTTACAGTAATTGTGTCTCACGTGATCAGTGAGCGAGAGCATGTCTCGTAGCTTAGAACGGCTGACTGTGATTTAGAGAAACAGAAGGAAAACGAAAACGCAAGAGCCAGCAGGTGAAAATTTTTGTCTTCTCTGATAGTATAAAGAAAACCAGGAACTAATTTGAATGGATGAAGGAAAGCCGAATATCATCAACACATTGGTGGACTACTAAACATGCAGCAAGTATCCTGAATTCGGAGGTTAATAGGGCAGTGTATGAAAACAGACGAGTAGTTTTACGATAACCAAATCAGAATAATGTGGGAAATCAGCAGAAGCAAATACGAGTCAAAGAATCAAAAAGGGCATAAAGCATGTTCTTAAACGGACATTGAAAGAAACCCTAAACATAACAAAAACTAGAATGGGACAGCATAGTAACATTTAATTTGAGAATGATATTAACAGCTTTGAAGTGAAACTAGATAAAGGTTAGCACATGAGCAGAATGATGAAACAATACAAGAAAGATGAAAGTATTTGGTAGTAGAAGGAAAGTAAACAACAAGCAGCTGAAAATGAGAAAAAGGAAAGCTAAAGAGGTCCGGGAAACATGGAAACGATTGCATGAGAGTAAGGTGAAAGTATTCGAAGCAGAATTTCTTCAGTAACAGCCAATACCACGCTATTGCAGAAACGAAAAAGGCGAAGGACTGAAAATAGACACAAGAATTTCAACGATGACAGTAAAACGTTAGAAATAACACCTGAAACTTTTTAATAAAAATCAGTTCGGTTGAACACGTACGAAAAAAGGAAAATTTCGAAAACAATAGAGGAGGGAGAGTCGAGAAAACTGAACGGCAGTTGAGGAGGCGAAGATTATGGATAAATACTATACACCTGCGTCTGTCTACATCTACATAAATTTTCTGCAAATCTGTGCGAAGTCCAAGACAGAGGGTACTTAACATGATACAACAAGTTCAGAATTTCTTCCCGTAATAGTCACGTATGGAGTGTCTAAAGAATGACTGCCCTAACACCTCTGTGCTAACTTTAATTACGATAATCTTGTGCTACCGATACGTATGGGGATGAAACATACTTCACTTAATACTGCGTCTCAGAACTTAGTTAAGTAGGCTGTTGCGGAATAAGGGGGCTATTACACTATCAGATTTATTGGACAAAGAAATTTGAGCAAATATTGGACAAAGATGTTTGACGTGGCACAAAAATGTGGTATTGCACTGTCATCCAAAATTTCGTCAAAGATTCAGAATGGTGGACAAGATCTTTTTACTTTGATCTGTTGCGTGTACTACAATTGCAGTGTGTTTGCATTCGGAAGAGGAGCAGAAAAAAGGGAAAAAGAAGGTACTTGGGTGAAGTAGTGGGTTTCCAAGAGAGACAATAAAAGTATTCTACAGAATTTGTTAGGGCAGCTGCAAGTATAGGACGTAAAGTCGTATGAAAATTACTTGCAAATGAACGACAATACCTTTCAGTACGTGGTCAGGAAAGTGGCTCCCCATACTACGAAGCAGAACACTCATGTCAGAAATACTATAGCCGCAACATGTAGACTTACCATAACACTGCGACTTCTTGAAACAGGAGAAAGCTACTCTATTAAACAGTATAGCACACGAATACCGCAGTGCACATTGACGAAAATAATACCAGAAACGTGTGAAGCTATTTATAAGGCACCGAAGCAAGAATATCTGAAGGCAAAGTAACTATTCAGTAAATGCTATAGCCATAAGGCAATATCTTTGTTTCTGCAAGAGTTGTAGTTTTTTATATCCTCGGGGGTTCATCCTGGCCGTACTTCACGGCTAATGGCATCCGCAATTTTTTTATGGCTCTCGTTTCTTCTTATTCTATTTTTGTATTCGAGATGTCGCAAGCTATACAGAATTTCACCTGCCTCGAAAAATTCTATCAATTTCGTTGTAGATGCGACGGACCATGTTAATTTCGAAGTCATGTTACACATTAGATGTCAGACAGTGCGTAGCGGCTACATTTCTCACTGCAGGAAACAGAAGACGAATGATTTCTTTGATCAAATACAAGACGAGGGGATAGATTTGATCAAATACATTGGATGAAAGGCGAAATTTGACAGAAGTTCGCTACTACACGACATCCAATACATTAGACAAATAAACTTTGTCCAATAAATATGATAGTGTAATATCAACCTAACCCACAAAAATCGACAGTCGTCTGAGAATTCAGGATTTCATATTCACGACCCATCCCCGTGAGTTAAATAAACCCTCTTAATCCTCTTTGATATGGATTCTACACACGTTAACAATGGGGTGCACAAGTAGTTTGTAAGCAGTCTCCTTTTCAGACTGTATGCGTTTTCCCAGTGTCACGTCAATGAAGCAAAGTCGACCACATGCCTTATCTATGACTCAGCCTACGTTATCATTACGTTTCATAGTCCTACGAATTTTTATATCCAGTTATTTGTATAAGATGACTGATTCCAGCAGTGCCTCATTAATGTTGTAGTCATGGTATAATACTTTCCTGTGTTTTGCGAAGTGCAGTACTTCCATTTCTGTACAATTAACACCAGTGACCCATATTAGTACCATTTTTAATTCTGGCCAAGATATGAGTGGTTATTTGTGCAGCGTTTTTTAATATTACTTCATTGTAGAGAACTGATATAATCTGAGGTGACTATTAATATTGTTTGCCAAGTCATCGCCGCGCGGGGTGGACGTTCGGTCTAGGCGCCTTGCCACGTTTCGCTCGGTTACCCACGTCGGAGGTTCGAGTCCTCCTGGCATGGGTGTGTGTGTCGTCCTTAGCGTAAATTAGTTTAAGTTAGATTAAGCAGTGTGTAAGCCTAGGGACCGATGAACTTAGCAGTTTGGTCCCATAGGAACTTACCACAAATTTCCAAAAAATTTCCGAGTCATTAATACACATAATGAAAAACAATGGTCCTGACATATATCCCCGAGGCACGCCTGAAGCTACTCTGTAGATGTCTCTCCATCCAAGATAACATGCCGCGTCCTTCCTGTCAAGAAATCCTCAAGCCAGTGACAAATTTTGTTTGACACTCCACCTAGTCGTATGCTTTTTAATAATCGATGATATAAAACCGAGTGAAATAATTTTCTCAAGTCAATAAATACTGTAGCCACCAGATTATCTTGAATTATAGCTTTCAAGATACCATATGAGCAAAGTGCATGTTGGATTGCGCATAATTGATGATTTCAGAATCCACGTAAGTTGACATAGAGGAGCACATAATCTTCTAGATACGTCATTGCGTTGGGGCTGCTTTTATTATATTCTAGTATACTACGAAAGATGGACGTAAGTGAGACAGGATGGTGGTTTTGTGAATCTCCCCTGCTACCCTTCTTATAGGCGGGTATGTCCTGTACTTTATTCGAATCACTGGGCGATTTTTGTTCATCAAGGAATCTACGAACTTTTTTTTTTTTTTTTAACAGGAGCTAATTCAGTTGAAAATTATGTATAGAACCTGTCACGCTCCCCATCTAGCCTTGCTTGGAGCCTTGGTCCGTTTTAGATATTTTAGCTTTTCCTCAACGCCACATCTTTGCAGTGATGCGAGAAACAAACTGGAACAGTACTTCTGTATCTTCCTTAGTAAAGAAACATTTGAAAACAGAATTATACATTTCTGATCAAGTTCCCACATCGTCCATAACTGTCTCGACACTAGCTTTACTGTCAGTGACTGCCTTTACATATGACTGGCATTCCGTTGGGTTCTGTGAGAGATCTTTATGAAAGATTATACTACGGTAGTCCTTGAAGCCTTTACGCAATGAAATCTTGACAGACTACTATGCTTCATTAAGCATCTTTCAATCTATAGCCTTACGCTTTGTTTTACAGTTGTTATGCAGTAGTCGCTGACCCTTTGGAAGTTTCTTCACAGCGCCTGTACAGGGTGGACAAAATAAAAGAGGCCCTATGTCTTATAAGTAACGTGCAGGCAAATCACTCGTTTATTGTAAATGCGGAACACAGAGTAGTAAATTATTATTACGGAAAACAACGTACTGAATATACAATATGTCAGTAGTTCACATGAGGTGCTCAAAACGTTCAACATAAACTTCGATACGCAAATCAGCATAACTCAACATGTTGGTGTGATTTCCGCAGCCGCATTGAAAATGTTTGTATTCAATCCTCCAATTGTATGAGGGTTCTTACAGTAGATTTTACTCTTTAAATTTTACAGTCAGTAAACGTATTGCGGGGCATTCGCAGATATTGGAAAATGCGTAATACATCACGATACACAGGACAGTAAAATATTATAATCTAGAATTTCGAATCTAATCTGATCGGCACATATGGTCTTATATAAAGAAACAGTCAGAAGGTAGCTTAAATGTGAAACTGAAGTGTAGAAAGCGCTGATTTTTTTACTCAGATGAATTTGTAACTCTTCTGCATTAACATGCCAAAAAATTTTTTCTTATGAAAACTATATAACACCGTGCTACTCTTACAAATACTACAGTTTTCAGTTAGTACTGCAAGGTCCACAGAAGACGGTCTCTTAAAGAGTGCAGACATGTTCTTTTACAGCGCGGTGTGCAACTAAAGTTTGTCCATAACGAAGCGGAAAAGCTCTGAAAGGAATTTGTGTCAGTTCTGCGGCTTATTTCCGATGAAACCGAGAGTATAGCTATTAGAAAATGTGCGTTTCGTTTCTGTTTGCGTTTCATTTCGAAAAACAGACTGTAACCGGAACAGCATCATCGATGAGTGCTTTTTTCAAAGTGGTATCGAGAAATGCTTTCAAATTGCTTTCAAATAAGAATTGACGATCGGTGGATCCAGTGCGTTCGTATTTGGAATGAACCTTATCCAGTGTTGTCTGCGTTATACTGACAGCAATAAACTAACACTTACCCAATGAATGCTGGGTGCTTGAAACGAACGGTATCGCTAGATGTTTGCGTCACAGGCTGGTAGCAGTCCACCAAATACAATACAGTCTGAGCAGCAGCTGATATTAACAGAATCCTTCTATATCTACATCCACACCCACACTCCGTAAGCCACTTTACGATGTGTGGCGGAGGGTTTTTTGTATATTTTTGTTACTCCCCTCTTTTCCTGTTCCAGTCGCGAATGGCCGCGGGAAGAGCAATTGTCGGTAAGCATACGTGTTAGTTCCTTCTCGTCTATATTTTGTGATAGTAGTATGAAGATAAAATTAGAGAGATTACAGCTCTCTAATTTTATCTTCATACTGTTTTCACAAAATATACACGAGAAGAAGAAATATATTAGTTGACTCTCCTAGGAAGAAGACGAATTAAATAGTCCAGAATTCTAAACCAGAAGAACTGTTAGCAAGAGTGACATAAAAGTAGATATCTTAGGTGTTGCGAAACAACTCAAATCACATAAGAAAGGCAAATCTACCGATCCAGATGGTATACCAATCAGGTCCCTCTAAGAGTATGCAGACACAATAGCACGTTTCTTAGCAATCATATACAACCGCTCACTTGACGAAAGGTCTGTTCCTAAAAACTGGAAAGTAGCACAGGTCACACCAATATTCAAGAAAGGAAATAGGAGTAACCCATTGAATTACAGATCCATATCACTGACATCAATTTGTAGTAGCAATTTGGAGCATTTACTGTAGTCGAACATTATGAATCGCCTTGAAGAAAATGACTTATTGATACATAACCAACACGGATTCAGAAAAACATCGTTCTTGTGCAACACAGCTAGCTCTTTATTCCCATGAAGTAATGAGTGCTATCGACATGGGATCTCAGATCTATTCCATATTCCTAGATTTCCAGAAGCCTTTTGATACCGTTCCTCACAAGTGACTATTAATCAAATTGCATGAATATGGAGTATCCTCTCAGTTGTGTGACTGGATTCATGATGTCCTCTCAGAGAGGTCACAGTACGTAGTGATAGACGGAAAATCATCGAGTAGAACAGAAGTGGTATCTGGCGTTCAGCAATGTACTGTCATAGGCCCTCTGCTGTTCCTGATTTACATAAATGACCTAGGTGATAATCTGAGCAGTCCACTTAGATTGTTTGCAGATGACGCTGTAATTTACCGTCTAGTAAAATCATCAGACGATCAATCCCAATTACAAAATGATCTAGAGAGAATTTCTGTATGGTGCGAAAAGTGGCAATCGGTACTAAACAAAGGAAAGTGCGAGGACATCCACATGGGTACTAAAAGAAATCCGATAAATTTTGGGTATACGATAAATCGCACAAATCTACGGGATGTCAATTCGACAAAATACCTAGGAATTACAATTACGAGCAACTTAAATCGGAAAGACCACATAGATAATATTGTGGGGAAGGCGAAACAAAGACTGCGCTTTGTCGGCAGAACACTTAGAAGATGCGACAAACTCACTAAATAGACACCCTACATTACACTTGTCCGTCCTCTTCTGGAATACTGCTGCGCGATATGGGATCCTTACCAGGTGGGATTGACGGAGGACATCGAAAAAGTGCAAAGAAGGGCAGCTCGTTTCGTGGTATCGCGCAATAGGGGTGAGAGTGTCACTGATATGATACATGAGTTGGGGTGGCAGTCACTGAAACAAAGGCGGTTTTCTTTGGGGCGAGATCTATTTACGAAATTTCAATCACCAACTTCCTCTTCCGAATTCAAAAATATTTTGTTGACACCCACCTACGTAGGAAGAAATGATCATCATAATAAAATAAGAGAAATCAGAGCTCGAACGGAAAGATTTAGGTGTTCCTTTTTCCCAAGCGCCGTTCGAGAGTGGAATGGTAGAGAAGTAGTATGAAAATGGTTCGATGAAACCTCTGCCAGACACGTAAGTGTGAATTGTAGAGTAACCATGTAGATGAAGATGTAGGAACGTACACTCTCTCAATTTTGACGGTAAGTCACAACATGATTACGTTATCTTTTTTTGTAACGTCTACCAGTAGAGTTACGTGACGTTTTCGCGCTTACTAAATGAGCCTGTGACGAAACACACTGCTCTTCTTTGGACCTTCTCTATTTCTCCAACAAACCTAATACTAGTTCCAGAATGACGAGCAATGTTTAGTTATTGGTCCAACGAGGTTTCTGTAAGCTACTTCCCTCTTGGATTCTTGCCGATGATTCTTCCAATAACCCTCAGACTGGCATCTGCGACTAGTTTTATGTTGTCGTTTCACTTTAACTCGGTCCGTTGGCATGTTCCCAGATATTTAATGTATGTGATTGTTTCCAATGAATGTTTTGCCATTGTATAGTCGTGTGACTTTTTGGCTATTTATACCCAATACGTTGCATTTGTTTATGTTGTGCGTAAACTTCCACTCCTGCATCAAGTATCGAACTTCATCAGGTCTTCACGCATTTCGTTACAATTTTCCGGCGTTGTGTCTTTTCTGTATAAAACAGCGTCAACGTTCGTCACAAGTTCATTTATATATACTGTGAAAAGTAACGGCCCTACAACACTCCCTTGGCGTGCACTGAAGTTACTTTTTAGTCTTAAGATTGACATCCGTTAAGAATCACACCTGAGAGTTTTGTTTATTCTCAACTATCCAGTCCCAACACAGAACTGGCCTAATATTCCGTAGGTCCGTATTTTGCGCACTAGGCTACAGTTCAGAACTGTGTCGAACGCCTTCAGGAAATCAAGAAACACGGCATCAACATGGGCACCAGTGTCTCGCTGCCTTCTGTCTGTCGTGGAAGAACAGAGAGAGTTGAGTTTCACGCGATCATTGCTTTCGAAATCCTGTTTTATTTCTACAAAAAAAAACTACAGAAATATCATAACACCTCCGTAACATTTCTAATATATAATGCACACGCATAACAGCCGAAGTGACAGGCGACCCGTCGATGATAGGAGACGCTGTAAGTGTTAATTATCCGGTATTTGTACTATAATAAATAGAGTTACGAGTGAAATATTACCGATGGAGTAAAAAGAATAGAAATAAGCACCGATTTTTTACTGAGATACAGTCTTAAATGTCAGATTTCTGATTCTTTCAACATAAACAACACTAATTTCCCCGTCGTAAAAAGAACTTTAACTCTGAAGGCATTGACACCACTTTATGAACGTAAAGCACGACAAGGCATGCCAGGAACGCTGTAAGAAGTGAAGCCACTGAGAAGCGAAACTCCTTCGGTGTAAATCGTTACATTTTAATTCAGTTAAAGACAAGTCGCTTACGGATATCCTATGATATATGATCTGCACAACACCCTAAACGTTGTAATGTAAGAGCACTGTTACACTAATACAGATTACACGTGTCTCTAACAATTCATGAGGGTTATTTAGACCTCTGTTCTTGTGCAACGTTTTGAATGAATGTATTTATGAATCTGTGCAGTTGTTAAAGTATTTTCTTTGACTTTTCACTTTGTAACTGTTGAGGTTTGTAAGGAATAATTAAGTACGTGAAAAAGACGTAACTCTGTGACGTCATCCTGAATGCTATACTACTTTGTGAAATTAGAACATGGTCTTAGGGAACTACTTGTTAGAAAGCGGAGGCGTGCCGGCCGGAGTGGCCGAGTGGTTTTAGGCGCTACAGTCTGGAACCACACGACCGCTGCGGTCACAGGTTCGAATCCTGCTTCGGGCATGGATGTGTGTGACGTCCTTAAGTTAGTTAGGTTTAAGTAGTTCTACGTTTTAGGGGACTGATGACCTCAGAAGTTAAGTCCCATAGTGCTCAGAGCCATTTGAACCATTTTTTGAAGCGGTGGTGTACACATTCCGCTTTTAACTTGCCCCTGCTTGCCGGTTATCCAGGCAGGCAAGCTGCCGTACGTTATCAGCAGAACGAACAGGCTGCTTTACTCTCATCCAAGGCAAGCTGTGTCCAACTCAAGAAGGCTAAATGAGTCTTGCTTACCTTCACGTTTTCTCACTGTCCTACGCTATGTAGCTGTTTATTCTGTATACTTTCACTGTAGTGTTTTGAGTAGGGTTCATAAGTTGATGAAATACCCGAGTGTCACAAGACGCCGGGCGTGGTGGCCGACCGGTTCTAGGCGCTTCAGTCCGGAACCGCGCGACTGCTACGGTCGCAGGTTCGAATCCTGCCTCGGGCATGTATGTGTGTAATGTCCTTAGGTTATTTAGGTTTAAGTAGTTCTAAGTTCTAGGGGACTTATGACCTAAGATGTTAAGTCCCATATTGCTCAGAGCCATTTGAACCATTTTGTTACAAGACGAGGCTCAATAAAATATATATTTTTGGGTCACTGTAGTTCAGAAAATGGTGGATTTTATATGTACCTTCTTCTTTTATGAGTATTTCGGGCTCACTTATTTATTTCGATATGAAACGTTTTCTCTGCAATTTCACCCACTTTCGACTATCACCGGCAATTCTCATATCTATCCATCATCATTTCATCTCTAATATGTTTTCTGTAGCAATGATAGCCATCTCTGAAAGTCGAGATCCTTTGAACCTAAGAATCTGAAGATGTCTATGATACTGCAACACCAACCAAAGTAAGGTTTTGGCAGTCTAGTTTCTGTAAACGTAATGTGTTCCAGCCAAACTTGACCCTAGTTATACCAGTTTCAGTTACTTTTTCCAGGATGTGTTGTGGTTCGCTGGATTGATTCTAATTGGTCAACATAGTTCACTCCAAATTTCCCAAATGCATTTCAACAAAAACAAAGTTCGTTTTCCGTATTATGTGAATCTAAAAAGACCTTTTCCTTTCATACTAAGCTTCATTCGTACTGCGTTGCGTACCATCAAAGTGTGGTTTTTAATGCAAAAAAAAATGGTTCAAATGGCTCTGAGCACTCTGGGACTTAACATCTGTGGTCATCAGTACCCTAGAACTTAGAACTACTTAAACCTAACTAACCTAAGGACATCACACACATCCATGCCCGAAGCAGGATTCGAACCTGCGACCGTAGCGGTCGCACGGTTCCGGACTGAGCGCCTAGAACCGCTAGACCACCGCGGCCGTCGTTTTTAATGCAGTGAGCCGTATTTTTTCTTATTCTAGTCTGTGTCTGCCCTAAATTTATAAAACCTATACAGTGCTAAATGGCCTCAAGTACTTAGCACACATTTCCATACACCCATCAGCCTCTAAGACTTTGACCTCTTTCAAAACATTTGTGGAGTGAGGAAATTGCTGGCCAAATTTACAAACACATTGTAAGATACTCGAGCTCACAGGATGAGTGTTTAGTAACTTGTTACACAATTTGCATTGCGAGAAACCTACCGATTTACTTGAAGCATCCTCGTAAACTCACGACGAATTTGTCACTGCGGATCTTGCGCACTGCACAGTGACTGGTATACAGGGTGGTCTATTGATCGTGACTGGGCCACATACCTCACGAAATAAGCGTCAAACGGAAAAACTACAAACAACGAAACTTCTCTTGTTTGAAGGGGAAAACCAGGTGGCGCTATGGTCGGCCCGATAGATGGCGATGCCATAGGCCAAACGGATATCAATTGCGTTTTTTTAAATAGGAACCCGCATTTTTATTACATATTCGTGTAGTACGTAAAGAAATATGAATATTTTAGTTGCACCACATTTTTCGCTTTATGGTAGATGGCGCTGTAATAGTCACAAACATATGGCTCACAATTTTAGACGAACGGTTGGTAACAGGTAGCTTTTTTAAATTAAAATACAGAACGTAGGTACGTTTGAACATTTTATTTCGGTTGTTCCAATGTGATACATGTACCTCTGTGAACCTATCATTTCTGAGAATGCATGCTGTTACAGCGTGATTAACTGTAAATACCGCATTAATGCAATAAATGCTCAAAATGATGTCTGTCAACCTCAGTGCATTTGGCAATACTTGTAACGACATTTCTCTCAACAGTGAGTAGTTCGCCTTCCGTAATGTTCACACATGCACTGACAATGCGCTGACGCATGTTGTCAGGCATTGTCGGTGGATCACGATACCAAATATCCTTCAACTTTCCCCACAGAAAGAAATCTGGGGACATCAGATCCGGTGAACATGCGGGCCATGGTATGGTGCTTCGACGACCAATCCACCTGTCATGAAATATACTATTCCATAGCGCTTCAACCGCACTCGAGCTATGTGCCAGAGATCCATCATGTTGGAAGTACATCTCCATCCTGCAAGATGATATTCATTTGGCTTTTATTATGTGTCTGAAGATCTTCTTCTCTAGGTTGTTCACGATTATGTTGCTTAACAGGCCACTAATTAGTGATCACATTGGCAATCCTTTGTGTTGGGAATAAAATTCTTTGTTGCACACAAAACAATTTTATGCTGTTATAGATGTGAGTGTGGCTCCTATTTTATCAATGCGTATCTTTGGTGGGTGTTTTCGTTGTTGGTGGTCTTGTGCGACGATGTTGATTGTTTTGTATTTCGGAGTGCATTTGTACATTGATGTGACTGAAATGTCTATGACTTTGACCCTGTCATATAATCCCTTTTAGTTTATGAGGTCCCCATTGTTTTCAGAAGTGTACATTTTCGTTGCTAATGTACGTGTGATGGGCTAGGTTATAGGAAGGTGAATTTCTGAAGTTAACGAATGGTCTTACGAGAATATTTCGTTTGAGTACATTTGGTAAGGAATGTAGACTGTATGTGTTTCGATTTTTCTGTGAAATTTTATTTATTTACTTTTTTACGAATATATCTCAATTTTTTCACTGTTGGTTGAATGTTTTTCTGGTACCTTGTACTTACGTCACTGATATTGGTGATATTGTCGTCCTTCAGAAAATCTGCTGTTTTGTCTGTGTACTCATTTTCAATCATGAGCACTGTTATATTACCTATGTCTGTTTTTGCTAGGATGGTATTGGGTTGGTTTGGTCTTTGTTATAGCTGCTTGGATGTCTGTACTTTAGGTGTTCCGCTATTGCAAATTATAGAGTGTTATTGTGTTTTGTTTATTGGTTTTACTTATAAAGTTCCTTTGTAATGTGTTCAGATTCTTTTAAATGGTTTGCCATTGTTTTGTGATATATGTGTATATTAATGTTGTGGTTTGATCACTTATTACGTAGACGTTTTACCTGTTCATTGAGATTTATGTTAGATCTGTTGATGATTCTGTCGTGGAAGATACCTGTTGGACTCTAATAATCGTTTTCGACAGCTATTATTGGGCTGTTTGTGGTCCTGTTGTGTTTTTAGCTTTGTTTCTCCTGTGTTATCCGTATAAACTCTCATTTTTGTGACTTTACTCCCTTTGCTATTCCTCAAGGCTGGCTGACATTTCAATTTTAATGGCCAGTTCTGAAAGTATTTTGTACAATTCAGTTTTTAGCAAATGTTATTTAGCATATAGTTTCCTGTTTTCTCTTTTTGAACATATTAGTTCCACCTTCATATTAATTTTCTTCCTACCATTGCACAGTAACGTAGAGAGGGCTGTACATAACGTTACAATATAGAAAATAATTAAGGCAATGACAATTCGGACAAAAATATGTTTGGCCTAATTTCGTTACAAGCGTTATTAATCAAAAGATGTTCACATTTTACGGAACTGACAACGACATGAAGATGGTGGAACATGTTTAGGTTTATTTGAGAAACATCTGTTCGCATCCAGTAATTTAGTGTGCAAACGCCACTACTAAAAGGGTTTCAGTACAAATGATGAATAAAGTGCCCTTTGTTAAAGTCGGTTATGTCAGTGGATTTACTCAGCTGCCGCCTTATCATCGGCGGTGGGGAGATGTTATGTTTTGGTTCATCAGTGTGTATCTAAAATATGGAGCGAGAATTTCATAAATCTACCGAAGTAAGGTTTCGTCCATCGGAGGCCATTTGACACTTTATTCAAGCAGAATTACTTCCAATAGCTACTACTTTACCTTTGCCATGCCACTCGTCCGTCTCGCACACGCTTCTACTCACTGATAGACCCTTTTTTTTGCACTCGTTCGCTGCCTGTTACAGATTGACTCTGAGCGAACAAATGGCAACCCCTTCGCGCCTTCCTAACAGAGGTATACAAATTCTCCACCCAGATTACCTGACTCTTTCTCCGCCACTACCATTAAAGCAGCTCACCGAACACAAGAGTACATGTGTACTGAAGCACAGTGGTTAAAGCAGGCCAACTTGGGTTTCATCTAGACTGGCCAACTTCACGGGACCTGTTAGCACTGACGCACTTGACAACAGGTTGCGCTGTCAGTCCAATGTAACTAGTCAGGTATATGTTTACGTAGGAAGTCTCACTGCAGCTCGTTTTACTATAACGAAGGGAGCAGCAAACTGACCAGACCAAACTTAAAGGAGAGTGAGGAGAAATTAAGAACTGGATAGTATACAGGGTGGTGGACCATTGATAGTGACCGGGCCAAATATATAGTACTTTAAAATCTGTTTCTACTGTATTTGGGTGATGGTTATGGATCGTTAAGTAGTCAGCAAATGTACTAGGAGAAGATCAATTTTTAGAACTGTGAGGTGTCCTGATTACATTATTTTAAAGTTGCTGCATGTTGGCACAACGCATACCAACTGAAAAAAACTTGCATCTATGTTCGTGACTACGCCATCTGTTGAACTGATACGTGGTTGTTTCCTGTGTCCTGAGTATTTACTGTGTTGAGTTGTCCGTTCTGTATCCTACTTAAAGTTCTTGATCCGATAAAATGTTGCCTGTTCTGTTAATTATTTTTTATTGAACGTAAGTACAGGGTGTTTCAAAAACGACCGGTATATTTGAAACGGCTATAAAAACTAAACGAGCAGCAATAGAAATACACCGTTTGTTGCAATATGCTTGGGACAACAGTACATTTTCAGGCAGACAAACTTTCGAAATTACAGTAGTTACAATTTTCAACAACAGATGGCGCTGCGGTCTGGGAAACTCTATAGTACGATATTTTCCACATATCCACCATGCGTAGCAATAATATGGCGTAGTCTCTGAATGAAATTACCCGAAACCTTTGACAACGTGTCTGGCGAAATGGCTTCACATGCAGATGAGATGTACTGCTTCAGCTGTTCAATTGTTTCTGGATTCTGGTGGTACACCTGGTCTTTCAAGTGTCCCCACAGAAAGAAGTCACAGGGGTTCATGTCTGGCGAATAGGGTGGCCAATCCACGCCGCCTCCTGTATGTTTCGGATAGCCCAAAGCAATCACACGATCATCGAAATATTCATTCAGGAAATTAAAGACGTCGGCCGTGCGATGTGGCCGGGCACCATCTTGCATAAACCACGAGGTGTTCGCAGTGTCGTCTAAGGCAGTTTGTACCGCCACAAATTCACGAAGAATGTCCAGATAGCGTGATGCAGTAATCGTTTCGGATCTGAAAAATGGGCCAATGATTCCTTTGGAAGAAGTGGCAGCCCAGACCAGTACTTTTTGAGGATGCAGGGACGATGGGACTGCAACATGGGGCTTTTCGGTTCCCCATATGCGCCAGTTCTGTTTATTGACGAAGCCGTCCAGGTAAAAATAAGCTTCGTCAGTAAACCAAATGCTGCCCACATGCATATCGCCGTCATCAATCCTGTGCACTATATCGTTAGCGAATGTCTCTCGTGCAGCAATGGTAGCGGCGCTGAGGGGTTGCCGCGTTTGAATTTTGTATGGATAGAGGTGTAAACTCTGGCGCATGAGACGATACGTGGACGTTGGCGTCATTTGGACCGCAGCTGCAACACGGCGAACGGAAACCCGAGGCCGCTGTTGGATCACCTGCTGCACTAGCTGCGGGTTGCCCTCTGTGGTTGCCGTACGCGGTCGCCCTACCTTTCCAGCACGTTCATCCGTCACGTTGCCAGTCCGTTGAAATTTTTCAAACAGATCCTTTATTGTATCGCTTTTCGGTCCTTTGGTTACATTAAACCTCCGTTGAAAACTTCGTCTTGTTGCAACAACACTGTGTTCTAGGCGGTGGAATTCCAACACCAGAAAAATCCTCTGTTCTAAGGAATAAACCATGTTGTCTGCAGCACACTTGCACGTTGTGAACAGCACACGCTTGCAGCAGAAAGACGATGTACAGAATGGCGCACCCACAGACTGCGTTGTCTTCTATATCTTTCACATCACTTGCAGCGCCATCTGTTGTTGAAAATTGTAACTACTGTAATTTCGAAAGTTTGTCCGCCTGAAAATGTACTGTTGTCCCAAGCATATTGCAACAAACGGTGTATTTCTAATGCTGCTCGTTTAGTTTTTATTGCCGTTTCAAATATACCGGTCATTTTTGAAACACCCTGTATGTGCCGTTTTGTTTTGTGTTTCGTGCTTTCTTTTGTCTTGCTTGTGGTCATTGTCTGTGTGTTGAGTTCTTTTGGTTTGTTGTGCAAGGTCTTGTAGGCACGTGGTCTATTCATCCTTTGTCCATATACAAATGTTTGGTTTAGTTTCTCTATTATGCTGATATCATAACTATTAGAGAATAACTGATATGATATCAGTATAATGATATCATATCAGTCAAAGAGACTGGTACACCTGCCTAATATTTTGTAGGGCCCCCGCGAACAAGCAGAAATGCCGCAACACGACGTGGCCTCGACTCGACTAATGCCTGAAGTAGTGCTGGAGGGAACTGACACCACGAGTCCTGCAGGGCTGACCATAAACCCGTAAGAGTACGAGGGGGTGGAGATCTCTTCTGAACAGCACGGTGCAAGACATCCCAGATATGCTCAATAATGTTCATGTCTCCGGAGTTTGGTGACCAGGGGAAGAGTTAAAACTCAGAAGAGTGTCACCTGTTAGAATCGTATCTAGAGGTATCACGGGTCCCATATCACTCCAACTGCACACGCCCCCCACCATTACAGAGCCTCCACCAGCATGAACAGTCCTCTGCTCACATACCGGGTCCATGGATTCATGAGGCTGTCTCCATACCTGTACACGTCCATCCGTTCGATACAATTTGAAACGAGACTCGCCCACCAGCAAAAGTTTCGAGTCATCAACAGTGTAATGCCGGTGTTGACGGGCCCAGGCGAGGCGTAAAGCTTTGTGTCGTGTAGTCATCAACGGTACGCTAGAGGGCCTTCGGCTCCGAAAGCCCATATCGATGATGTTTCGTTGAATGGTTCGCACGCTGACATTTGTTGATGGTCCAGTATTGAATTCTGCAGCAATTTGCTGACGCGTTGCTCTTCTGTCACGCTAAACGATTCTCTTCAGTCGTCGTTGGTCCCGTTCTTGCAGGATCTTTTTCCGGCTGCAACGATGTCGGAGATTTGATGTTTTGCCGGATTCCTGATATTCATGGTACGCTCGTGAAATGGTAGTACGGGAAAACCCCACTTCATCACTACCTTGGAGATGCTTTGTACCATCGCTCGTGCGCCGACTGTAATACCACGTTCGAACTCACTTAAATCTTGATTACTTGCTATTGTAGCAGCAGTAACCGACCTAACAACTGCGCCAGGCACTTGTTTTCGTATGTAGGCGTTGCTGACAGCAGCACCGTTTTCTGCCTGTTTTTGAATACGCTTGGCTATACCAGTTTCTTTGGCGCTTCAGTGTATAAACTTACGTCAGAAGAAGAGCCCTGGTCTCTGCTATGTTGCGTAATATGTGTACCTACTAACGAACAGAAGCTGTATGTTCCATCCAGCTTCACACGATTGTAAGAAAATTTCATTAGTTTGATAAGCCTTGTGACATGGTGATAACCGGATTTATTTGTGTGATAGAACTTCATAATAATAACAATCGCACTGTAACTCTGAGTATGTGTGTATAATATAGACCTAATGCCATTTTCGTACTGTTTCGTTTTTACCTAATTCAGATGAGATCTTTCCGGTATTTTTTAAGACTGTATCAGCTAAAATGAGCGTTGACTGCTCCACAGCCAAAAAGTTTAATAATGAGCATGATTCTAGCTATTACAAGCATAACTGGATCAGTATAGCTACAATAACCCCTTCTGCCAGACCGTAGTCTATTGTATTACGTTGTATATACAACATTCGTGAAAATTATGGAAGCACAGCAAGAAATGCATGCTTGAACATAAATGTAATTGCTTGGAAAGCCTTCAGGTTCGCCTTTGTATCTGATCACGACCGGCGTCTGTGCAAATGTCCTCAATACGTTCAAGCGTCAGTGGTCGTCAAAGTGTTCTGCGTAGTTGTGAGTGCATTACGTCGGACGTAAGCGAATTCAAACGTTGAAAATTTTTGGTACTCTCGTGACGTGTGCTTCGTATTTCAGGATGAAGGGTATCGACGATTTGTAGCGGCTACAGGGAAAGCGGAGAATCATCACCCGCTAAATCACATCTCGGACGGAAAGTGTGTGTTGAATGACTGTGACAGACGAAGAGGGTTGTGACGAGAAATAAGACGGCAGCTTCAAAAGTCCCTGTAAAACTGGATTTTGTACTCGTGAATCCTGTCGGCATCAAAACAACATGAAAATAGCTGCATAAGCAGGGAACTGCAGCTGGAACTGTAAATCGAAGACCACCCACCAGTGATCAAATGCCCGTAACTGGAGAAGGTTGTAACGAACCAGGACTTTAGAACAAAGAAAGCAAGACATCTGGCAGGAAGAGTCCTGTTGCACTCTGCTTCCAACTTATGTCAGAGTTTACGATACGAGAGTGAAATATGGCAGAGGTGCCCCATGGGCACTCGGCGGTGTCACATTACTGCCAAGGATTAAGTGAGCATTTTGGCTGACGAGATACGTCCCATGGTACAATGATTGTTCCTCAATAGTGATGCTGTATTCCAACACGACAGGTCCCATGTCCGCACAGCTCGTGTTGTCCAGGACTGGTTTTGTGAACAAGAATATGAACTGTCGGATCTCTCCTGACCGTCATAGTCACCAGCTCTCAATATTATTGAGTCTTAGTGATATACTTTGGAGAGAAGGGTGTGTGATCCACCCAACTCCGTCATAGTTAACCTGAACGTGCCACGAATTTGCTAGAAGAATGGTACAACATTCCCTTGAAAACCGTGCAGGACCTGTATTTACCCTTTCCGAAACGACTGAAGACGTTTTGAATGCCAACGGTTTTCCAACTCCGTACTGGGCATGGTAATGTGTATTTTTTGTTTTGGTTTTTCCTTTGTTTTAGCCCTTTCGCATGTAATTCTAAGTATTAAAGAGCAACCATACTCCATTAGAGTACATCTGTGCTTCTTTTGGCTGCATGATCTACCTTTACGATAAGAGGTAATCAGGGCAGCATTAGGTATTTCTTTCTAAAAGCAGTATGGATTTCAAATTGTAAAAATTGCATTAGTATGCAGACAGAACAGAATTCTCTGGTGGGGTGTCTAATTTTAAGTGTACTGGCATGTGTCCTAGAACTTGTATCCTTCAGTCAGGTTAAACAAACTAAAATTCAATGGGAAATACCTTACATTTAAACAGAGACAAAATTTTCGTGAAAGAACCATAATATTCAGTGCATTTCAAAGCTTTGGAATTGTAATAGCCTTATTTTGAGAGAGAAATAGAGTTTATAGACCTTCGTTAGTTCATATTGAAACATTGTAATAAGAAACACGTTCATTGTACTGAATACATTTATGGGTGCTTGTTAATTATTCCCTTAATAATTGTGTGGGGATTTATGTACCTTTGAAAGTAGCGTAAGAATTGGGTATGTCCTCAATATAAGTGTAAGCAAACGAGATGTAAAGTGATATATTACAATGTTGCTCTACTAAATGCGCCTTATAAACGCTAAAAAGTTCCATTTATCTGAGTATTTAATAATCATTAGCTGGGGTGGTAAATATCAAAAACTGCATATGTTTTTATTGTTGGTGTGGTCTTTACTTCGAAGACTTCTTTACGCAATTTTCTACTCTGGCGTATCCTGTGCAGCCCTCCATCATCTCTGCATAACTGCTGCAGTGTATGTCAGTTTGAACCTTCTTCCTATATTCAGGCCTTGGTTTACCTCTACGATTTTTACCCGTCACCTTCCCGTCCATTACTAAATGACAATTTCCTGATGCCTCAGGACATCTACCGTCAACCGATCCCTTATTTTCGTCACGTTGTGCCACAAAATTATTTTCCCACGGCTCTATTTGACAGCTCCCAAGAACTGGATGAGACATGGCAAGATGAATGCTTCAGAGGTGTGAGGAAGTTCATTAAGAGGATTAATAGTGAACTAAAAAGACCGATCTTCACCTGTTTTACCAGAACACGTAAAACCGTTATTCTAGCTAATGCTATCTAATGTTTTCGATTCATGCGCTACTTATAGAGTTAGCAGTTAGAACTGTGCAGTTTGGACATATCGCAATGTCTTGTAATGACCAGGCCATTAGCAGTGTGGAAAAGAAGCACACCAGAATAGGAATGGTGTCAGTCCGATCTGGAAAATATGTTGCTCGGATGGTAGAATGCTGTGCATTTCCTGAAAAATTCGTCGGTCACAAATGGCTCTAACATATGTGTCATCGGGGAAATTAAAAATATCTTCTGAACATAGAAAATTTTTGTGTGGACTCCCGTGACTGTAGCTGAAGCGAACACCTATATTATCAAACGTAATTATCAAACTGAGGTAGCAGAAAAATCGATGGGCTCCTGTAAGAAGACAAGAAAAGCTGTTACGGGTAACATCTAAAGGTCACATCCCCACAGGCAGAAAAGAAACAGCCATGTCATGCTTCCCGTATAACAAAGGTGCAGACGTCCTCTTTGAAAGAGAAAACTGTTGAAGAGGCAAGAAAAGAAGACACAAAAATCGATACAAAGGCGCCTGACGGCGATTTTCTGGCACTCGTGCAAGTATAAGTCGGACATCAAGCTACTCTAATTATGTTACGCGTCTTCATGTCTCATAAATAATTACGGAGGATACTAAACGTGAATTCTTTGGGTCTCGTAGGATCAACAGACAGCGAAGTATCGATATCAGGACACGTTGCTTCTGATGTCTTGAAAATACCATCATAACGGAAGATTAAGTCCGTAACACGGAATAACGTACAGCACGATAACTGCGGCAAAGTTCGATATCTATCATCGGTGGTGAAGTGTGGTATCTAGCATGTTCATACGTTTAGTGTATAACTCCTGTCAAAAACCATATGCATCTAAACAACGCATGTATGTGTGTGTGTGTGTGTGTGTGTGTGTGTGTGTGTGTGTGTGTGTGAGCTGACAAATATACTTCATCGGAATAAATTTGTCGTGGATATCGTAAGACAGTGTAAAGCACGTGTCCTAGAACATAACGATCTTTTCGTTTAGAAAAAATTACGTTAACTATTGTGATTTCCGCCAGCGTCACGGCCCTAGCGTCTATAGCGTCTAGATGCACTTGGTCCAATATTCGGCGAATGGATAGAAATATGGAAATAGCGCTAGAAATGCATATTTGAAGGTAAATGCAGGTTGTTATGACCTAAATACGTTGTAGAGTCAGTTTTATCTATTATTTATTTACGCGTGAAGTACCGTAGGACCAAATTGAGGAGCAATCTCCACGGTCATGGAACGTATCAGTATATAAAATTACAACATAAAAGTAATAACATATAAAAATAACATGTTAATGACCGAAAAAAGTCAATCCATAAGATTAAGTAAATGCAATTAACAATACAGCAAGAATCCGATAATTTTTTAAGGAACTCCTCGACAGAATAGAAGCAGTGACCGATTTGAAAGCGCCTGGATTACTGCTAAGATTTTTTTCAATTCTTGTGGTAGCTTATTGAAAATGGATGCAGCAGTATACTGCTTTCTGCACAAGAGATAAGGAAGTGCTGTCCAAATACTGGTTTGATTTCTGCCGAGTATTAATTGAGTGAAAGCTGCTTATTCTTGGGAATAAGCTAGTATTGTTTACAAGAAATGACAGTAAGGAATATATATATATTGAGAGGCCAATGTCAAAATACCCAGACTCGTGAACAGGGGTCGACAAGAGGTTTGTGAACCTGCACAACTTATTGCCCGAACCGCTAGTTTCTGAGCCAAAAATATCCTTTTAGAAGGGGAAAAGTTACCCCACAATATAATACCATACTATATAAGCGAATGAAAATAAACAAAGTAAACTAATATTCGCGTCGAACAATCAGTTACTTCAGATACTGTTCGAATAGTAAAAATGATAGCATTAAGTCTTCGAACAAGAATCTGAATGTGGGCTTTCTACGACAGTTCACTATCTACCTAGAAATTGGAACTATTCAGTTTTACTAATCTTATGCCCATTCTGTGAAATTAAAACGTCACGTTTGGTTGAATTGTGTGTTAGGATCCGTAAAAACTGAGTCTTACTGTGATTTAGCGTTAGTTTATTTTCTACAAGCCATAAACTTATCTCATGAAATGCACTATTTGAAACAGAGCCAATGCTGCACACAACATCCTTTACTATCAAGCTAGTGTCATCAACAAACAGAAATATTCTAGAGTTAGTTACTAGAGGGCATATCATTTATATAAATAAGGAACAGTTGTGGCCCCATAACTGATCCCTGGGGCACCCCCCACTTGACAGTACCCCATTCAGACCCCACATCACAGCCATTCTCAACACTGTGAGTAATGACCTTTTGCTATCTGTTGCTACAGTAAGGGGCGAACCAATTGTGAGCTACTTTCCGTATTCTGTGATGGTCCTACTTCTGGAGCAATATTTTGTGGTCAACACAATCAAACGCCTTAGTTAAGTCAAAAAATATGTTTAGCCTTCAAAACCTTTTGTTTAACCCATCCAGTACCTCACAGGAAAAAGGGAATATAGCATTTGCAGTTGTTAAAGGACTTCTAAAGCTGTCGTGGTCAGAACAGTACTCTGTCTAGCTGTGAGTGCATCTTTGCTTTACGCTGGAGCTAAGTGATTTGGAACGTGGACAGGTTTCATGCGGTCGTATGGCGGGTGCTTCCCTAACAAAGGAAGCCGAAGTGCTGTTTCAAGAGGCATCCTACTCAATATTTATAGCGCATGCAGATAAAGCAAAATGGCTCTGAGCACTATGGGTCTTAACTGCTTAGGTCATCAGTCCCCTAGAACTTAGAACTAGTTAAACCTAACTAACCTAAGGACATCACACACATCCATGCCCGAGGTAGGATTCGAACCTGCGACCGTAGCGGTCGCGCGGCTCCAGACTGTAGCGCCCAGAATCGCTCGGCCACTCCGGCCGGCTGCAGATAAAGCAAAAAAACATCATCCGTTAACTCATAACGCGGACTAAAGGGTTGTTGAGTGATTGTGGTGGACGCTT
Organism: Schistocerca piceifrons; assembly: GCF_021461385.2. Classification (NCBI taxonomy): domain Eukaryota; kingdom Metazoa; phylum Arthropoda; class Insecta; order Orthoptera; family Acrididae; genus Schistocerca; species Schistocerca piceifrons. Next base: position 356,359,921 of record NC_060141.1, on the reverse strand, counting down.
AGTGAAGAGGACTGTTACAACAAATAAAAGGACGACAACTGCAAAAGTCGATGCAGAACTTAATGTCGTACACGTGAATCGGTTCTGCACCAAAAAACGCGAAGGGATCTCCATAAGCAGGGAATTACAGGGCGGATTAGAATTCCAGAACTATTCATCGGAGATGCATATGCCGGTAATAGAGAAACGCGGTGCCGAATCCATAAAATCTGGACCATGGAGCAATAGGAGCAGTCATTTGGCTGGGTGAGTCTTGTTAAAAACTGCTTCCAACTTCTGTTCGAGTTTACGTCACAAGAGTGAAGCATGGCTGGAGTTCGATGATGATTTGGACAGTCATATCGTGGTATTCTGTGGGTCCCATGGCTACTCTGCGAGGTCGCATTACTGCCGAAGATTTTGTGATCACTTTGGCTGGTCAGACCCATCCTATGCTACAATGTTTGTTCCCCGGTAGTAATGTTGTGTTCCCAAACGACTGGTCTTCTTTTCACGTAGCTCGCATGGTGCAGGACAGACCTTGTGAGCAGGAAGATCAGTTGTCTCATCTTCGCTGGCCACCATAGTCACTAGATCTCAATATTGTTGAGCCTTACGGTCAACTCCAGTGAGAAGACTGCGCGAAGGCTATCCACCTTCACACTGTCAACTGAACTTGCCACTATTTTGCAGTAAGAATGGTATAAGATTCCCTGGAAAACCTTACGAGACCTGTATTTGTGCATTCCGGGACGACTGGAAGTTGTTTCGTAAGCCAACGGTTTTCTTACACCATATTAAACTTGGTTATGTGTGGTATTGTTGGACGTTTCCGTAATTTGTCCACTCCTTGTTTAATGGTCCTGTAACACCTACATCTGGTGTTGTTCCTGCATCGGCTCGAACACTAGTTAATGGTACAACAACAAATGGTATCAACTTCAAAAACCGTCTGGTTGCATATAATACGTACATAAACCGCAAACACTTACAAAGCGATAGTGTTTCTATAGATTATCTAATTACACAGTTTCCATTAAAACTGCAACACCAGTGAGGGTGGCAAATAACAAAATTTTACTTCTCCTACGTATACGACATACAGTGTGGGGCAAAGAGAAGGGGCACGGGCGAGTGGATACGACTGGATGTGAATGGTTGCATATAACCACACCCCGTGTACGTCCGCCACATGATCCTCACCAGTTCAGAGCGTAGTGCAGGCTGTAACAGAGTGAGTGGAGCAGTGCAAAGGAGACGATGGTACTCACAGGGGAGCATCTGGCGTTCGTTGTGGAAAGTTACGTGACGCCAAAGTCGTGGAAACGGTCAGTTGTTTGCTGAGAAGTTTAATGGTGTCAAAGTGCCATGCAATGCTTAGTGCGAAAATGTCATCAGACGGTATCTGTTTCCCACACACCAGAAAATGTGGCTTCTTTTCACCTGGAAATGCTTCAGAGTCCTACCAAATTAACCTGACGCCTGTCACAAGAGGCCGGCATATCACGTCGATCATGCAGAGAAATACTCCACCTGAACATGCACATGCATTCACAACGAGTGTCTGTTGTTCATGCACGAAAACCAACAAATGCTTCTGAGCGCCTCCAATTTTGTGAGCGACTGTTCACTGAGATAGCAGTGGACGGCTTGGATATGGATTTCTTCTCTATGTCTGATTAAGTCTAGTTTCAATTGAGTGGTTATGTCATCCCACAGAATCAAATGTTCTGGGCAACAGAGAATCCGCATTTCTTCCACGAAAAACCATTGCAAAATCAGAAGGCTGGGGTTTGGTGTGCAGTGTCTGGATGCCGCATTATTGGTCAATTCTTCTTTCATCAGACAATGACATCGGGACGTTACATTGCCAAAATTTTGAGACCACTTGTGGCAACCTTAACAGAGAAGGAAAAGACCTGGCGTTACTTCCAAAAGGATGGAGCAACTGCCCACACGACCAGCCGAAACTTGGAGCACTTTTCACAATATTCATGCCTGACAGAGTTGTTACCAGAGGTCAGTCTCGTCGAGGCCCTGTGTGGCCATCCAGGTCACCTGATCTGTCAGTGTGAGATTACTTTGTGTGGGCAGCCCTCAAGTCCAAGGTGAATCACAACAACCTGCATAGCCTTTAAGAACTGCTGCAGAACATTTCGGATGCTACTGCAACAATTCCTGCAGTCCAGTTTTGATCTGCATTCAGCAATTTGCTGACCAGGGCCTAAAAGTTCCAAGAGATGAATCGTGGTCACTTTCAACTTCTGCTATCGTCAGGTTGGTGCTGTATTTCCTTTCCTCTGCTGTGATTCATTGTACGCTGGAACTCTGTTCTCCGGGCCACACTGTAGTAGGAAGAAGACATGTTGAACTTAGCAGTTGATTTTTAGCGATACAGCTAGCGAAATGTGGTACACAGAACTGCCCAAAGTGACAACGGTTCTAATGAAGTTGAACATCGAGTCAAACGGAACTCGTATGACAGATGCACCATGCTCCTTCAACTACATGTCAGAGTTGTCAGACGTAAAGCGAGCGACTGGTGGCACAGAGTCTCTCGACTACCCATGACCATCTGCATAGATGTAGATGAGGACAGCACTGATAACAAGACTGTTGAAACGTAACACCACGAAGGCTTCAAAGACAAAGCACAGCCACCATCCTTAACATCTCAGAAACGTGGTGGCCGTTGCCCTTATTACCGGATATGCAAACGAGAGCTAGCTAAGCTCCCACATTCCAACCTTGGATTGTCGATGTACAATTTCATATTAGAAGTAAAAGCAGCGAGAAAGAGATATCCATGCCTGTGGATGTTCACTGCTACCACACAATACTTATAAACGTTTGAAATAACGTAAAAGTAACAAAACACACGGTGATCTAAACATTTCATTTGCAACGTCTGACAATAAATTTCATGTAGCACTAACAACATCCTTACTTCTGCGAATAGCGACGCAGCTTAGCGACGAGTGGCACAAAAACTTTTTGTAGCTGCGTTTGTTCTTATCACCTTTACGCGGTATTCGTCCGATATTATACGTTAAGTTGGGCCCAACTGAAAACTAACAGTTTCATTTATTTAATTATTGAACCTGTTCCTTCTTCTTCAACTCTCTATGTAACATCGCCAAAAGTTGAACATTATCACGATAAAAATCGAATAAATCTAAGTGACAATCCGTGCTCTGCTAATGAGTGCGAAGTGCGTGGCAGAGAGAACTTCCCACTGTAACGTGTCATAGGTTTCTTTCCCCTTCCATACGGGTATGAACGACGGGCAGAATGTCTGTGTAAAAAACTGCATATGCACATTACTTAGTCAATCTTGATTGACGTCTTGCTTCAGGCTCCTGCCAGTTCAGGTTTTTTCAGCATTTCCGTAACCCGTTCTCGTGGGTGGAAAACGCGAGTCAGCATTTGTGCTGCCCTCTTTCACATACACACATCAAAAAAAGTTTTGCATCACCTCAGTTCTGAGAGTTCCGAAACCTTGCAGATAATTGGAACAGAGATTAACATAAACATCATTTCCGCCGATTTTACTGCTCATGAAAACCACACATTGCGTGCTGTACCACCATACACCGAGACCTTCAGAGGTGGTAGTCCAGATTGCTGTAACACCAGTATCTCTAATACCCAGTAGCACGTCCTCTTGCATTGATGCATGCCTGTATTCGACGTGGCATACTATCCACAAGTTCATCAAGGCACTGTTGGTCCAGATTGTCCCACTCCTCAACGGCGATTCCGCGTAGATCCCTCAGAGTGGTTGGTGGGTCACGTAGTCTATAAAATGCCCTTTTCAGTCTATCCAAGGCAAGTTCTACAGGGTTCATGACTGGAGAACATGCTGGCTACTCTAGTCGAGCGATGTTATCTTGGAGGAAGTCATTCACAAGAAGTGCACGATGGGGCCGCGAGTTGTCGTCCATGAAGACGAATGTCTCCCCAATATGCTGCCGATACGGTTGCACTATCGAGCGGAGGATGGCATTCACGCATACTACAGCAATTACGGCACCTTCCACGACCACCAGCGGCGTATCTGGGCTCCACATAATGCCACCTCATAACAGCAGGGAACTTCCACCTTCCTACACTCGCTGGACAGTGTGTCTAAGGCGTTCAGCCTGATCAGGTTGTCTCCAAACACGTCTCCGACGATTCTCTAGTTGAGGGCATGTGCGACCGTCATCGGTGAAGAGAACGTGGTGCCAATCCTGAGCGGCCCATTCGGCATGTTGTTGGGCCCATCTGTACCGCCCTGCATGGTGTCATTGTTGCAAGGATGGACCTCGCCTTGGACGTCGGGAGTGAAGTTGCGCATCATGCAGCCTATTGTGCACAGTTAGAGCTGTAACATGACGTCCTATGGCTGCACGAAAAGCATTATTCATCATGGTGGCTTTGGTGTCAGGGATCCTCCGAGCCATTATCTGTAGGTAGCGATCATCCACGGAAGTAGTAACCTTTGGGTGGCATGAGCGAGGCATGTCATCTACCGCTTTGATTCACTCCGAGACACCAGGACACTTCCCTTGTTGGGAGCCCTTCTTGGCGCAAAGTAACAATGCAGATGCGATCGAACCGCAGTATTGACCGTCTAGGGCATGTTTGAGCTACAGACAACACGAGCCATGTACCTCCTTCTTGATGGAATGACTGTAACTGATAGGTAGTCGGACCACCTCCGTGTAATAGGCGCTGCTCATGCATGGCTGTTTACATCTTTGGACGGGTTTAGTGACATCTCTGAACAGTCAAAGGGACTGTGTATGATACAATATCCACAGTCAACGTCTGCCTCCAGGAGTTTTGGGAACCAGGGTGATGCAAAACTTTTTTTGATGTGTGTATGTTCAATATCCGCTGTTAAACCTACTCGTTATAGGCCGCACCCACTTGAACAATATTCTAGGATAGGTCACACTAGTGTACCGTAAGTAGTATCGTGCGAAGACTAATTACATTTTCCCATCATCCTACCAGTGAAGTCAAGGCTGCCACCTGCTCCACCTTCACCTGAGCCTATTTATTCATTCAATTTCATATCCCCATAAGTTGTTACGCACAGGTGTTTGTATGGATTGAATAATGCCAGTTCTCATTCATTGATGTTGTTGTCATATGGTGCTACAGGTGTAAAGCTTCTAGCTAGTTTTTGGTATTCGATGAATGTGATATAAGTTCTGTTTCCATTCGAAGAGTCCATATTTCATATACTTGCACGATGAATATTTTTCAGACAGAAGTCTTCAATAGTCGATACGTTACGCCTCAGAGGTTTTGAGCGAAACCAATGTGATGTTTGGTTGTTAGTGGTATTGTCGTTTCGTTGCCTGAGTAGCATTCGAGAATATTAGTTGGGAGAGTCTGGTGTTGGTCATGCTGCAGAGTGATCTGGGAACAACTAGCAGAACACAGACATGTAAACACAGAGAACGTTAATTTTTGGAAATATGGTTCTCTAAAGATTGATTAGAGAAGTGTGGAGATATTCAGGTATGTCATTGCATTGCTTGCTAGAACGTAAGTTCTTATGAGTTTTAGAAGGGTAAATTTTCTGTGTGATTTTTCTTTATTGATTCCGGTCGATTAGTTTGATTGTCGAGACGATATTAAACAAAATTATCTGCTCACATGACTTGCTCTCAGAGTTACAGCCTCACCGCACCTTTACTATTTCATTACCGAATTACATTTTTATAAGAAATGAATTTTGAAAAATTGTTATATTAAATCGAAGTAAGCATCATAATGTAATTTTTAAATGTTAGTCTGTTCTATATCATTCAGCGAGTTCAGTTTCTTCTACGGCCCCTTACTGAAGTTTTACTTTGTAATCGTGTGACACTGCTCTGAACTTATTGGAACACAGTTACTCAACGCTTAAAAGTGAGATGTGCTTAGCTAAGCTGTTTTTCCATGCACTGTGCTTGGCGAGTTTTTTTAGCTTGTTTGTTCCTGTGTTGCGTTTTAACATTCACGAATTTCGAAAAGTACTGAGTTTGTGTTGCCACTAGGTAGGTCACAAAAGGTTGTTAGTGCCACGCATTGTAACACTGTTCACTGCATTGCACAATACAGAGTTCCATTTGATAACTTCTTCAGTGTTGTTTTGTAAAGACTTTTAGTCAAAGTTAGTTGGAATGCAGTTACACAAATTCAGATGGGTTTGGAGATTCTTTACAGCAGATACCGTTTACGTGAGGAAACCAATTTCACTGTTCAGTTGAAGGAACGTTTGCATTATAATACATATGCATTCAAATATTAAGAATAAGAGACGTGTAGAGAAAAGCAAACCAAACAAAACAGTTATTCGTGTCTGCATTTTGCTAAGACAAAAATTAATATGCCGAACGAATATTCTCCAAAAGGAACAATATCGCTAAAAGCAGACACTAAAAGACGTCTAATCTAGGCCTATATTACGCATCTAAAACTTACACTGCGCAGTGACTGTATGAAGGCATGAATCGTGTGCAGCTATGGACAGAGAGACATCACGTATTTATTTTACAAGTACATATTCTTTCGCTGTTGTTGGTATAAACTGCGCTGTTATATCGACCTACACTCAAAGGACAAAATGAACAGTTAAATTGCTCTTGTGAAGTAATAACTTTTGTGCATAATAGCTTTTTGATCCCTTTCGCGTGTGAATGAAAACCCCATTCTTTTCGATATTATGTGTCCTTTGTAATTGTTTCATATAAATTATTTGATTGACGCTTTGTTACGATGTGTTTCAAAAAACAAATGGTCTGACGTGTGATTCAAAGGGAGACGGTTTAACAGTTCACCTATCTCCGATTTGAGCCAGATATTTTATATCTGTTTTAACATCCATTATCTTCCCTAATTTCAGAGGTAATGTTGGTGGATGAATACAAATTATATCTACAGGAATGTAGAAATCTCTGGATAGTGCGAGTCAAAGTGAGAATCAGCAAAGAATCTGAGGTGAATTTACATTTTGTGTAAGATATTCCTGCCTGAGAAGGAAAATTGGTAAAAACGTTAATAAATTTAATGTTACTCTCGCAGATGAACTGAAATGGAAGATGTAACTCGAACCAGATGGTAGACGAAAGTAAATCTTTGGTACGAAATAGACTAGGAAGTCAACTGAAGCTACCTGATAACTAGCTCATCCCGCTGTTTAATTTCTGGTAAACACTGGAATAAATAAATGAATTACAAATTAATAGCTAAAATGCAACTTCCCCTATACTATGGTCACAAATTATACTAGATGGGGTGTTACTATTTGGGCAATTTCTGAAAACTTTGTTTGGTTGCAAATATATCACTATTTGCTACAGTTTTTGCAATCAAATTGGCACGTGGAATTAATAGTAAATGTCGGCTACACAGTAGTTACATATGGGACATGCAACCTTATAGCACAAACAAGGAGACAACGAGATTTCAAACTGTCTAGAAAACAAGGTAAAAAATGACAAAGTCATCTTCTGAAGCTATGACTGGCTGTTTCTCTTGTTTATATTTGTTGCGCTATTACATCTCTGTCGTCTCCCGTTCAGCATTGCTCTCCAGCTTTTTTCAAGTTCTTTCATCATGCGTTTTCTCCGACATAATTAATGTTACTCGTCCTTTTGATTATAAAGTTTATTTTCTTAATTTAAGCGTTTGTAAGTGTTACCTTTCAGTAACGGCGATGATGCAATTTCCCCATCGAATTGTCTTCTTCTTTATGGGAAACGAGCCGGCCGAAGTGGCCGTGCGGTTCTAGGCACTGCAGTCTGGGACCGCGAGACCGCTACGGTCGCAGGTTCGAATCCTGCCTTGGGTATGGATGTGTGTGATGTCCTTAGGTTAGTTAGGTTTAACTAGTTCTAAGTTATAGGGGACTAATGACCTCAGAAGTTGAGCCCCATAGTGCTCAGAGCCATTTTTTTATGGGAAACGAACCTAACTTCACAGCCTCTGTTATGGGTCAGAGGTTAGCAGGTACGGAAAGGACGTTAGTGAATTTGTGTCCACATTCTTTGATTTCTCGCGCGTAATGTGACACCATAAGAAAATTCCTGCGCCTGGGATCAATTTTAGCTCTCTGTGTATTAAATACAATATACCCTGCGTACATTATTGGTTTCATTGTGGCTACTGAGAATGCATATAGTCAAATATTGTAATAATATGACAAGGAATTTTTTGTGGTGATGTTCTTGCACAGATGCTTCAAGGAGTTCTAGGCGCCTAACACTTATACTCTGTATCACGCTTTCAACGAGTTTCTCCGTTGCGATCGTAAGGGGATATTTCAATAAGTCGTGTGGTAGTACTTAACTCACCGAGGTATACCATGGAGACATCAAGAAGTCACAGAACTTCTATTTCCTACCACAGATGATGTCTATGTCTGTGACTGAGAAACATTGGTAACGAGTCTGATTTCGTTACATGTTGTGTGACACAACAAATGCAACAGCAAATATAAATTTTAAGCTTACAATAGCTGATATGAAATTACTGTTCAAGGAAATAAATATTTTAATCTCGTAACCAATTGTTGTTTTCTAATTTTACAAATAAAATGTCACAAAGCTCTTCATATCATCTCCGGCGGTAATCCGGAAGGATACCGCCCTTCGATTGGCCTTTCGGTTCTAATCGAAGCGTTAGGTGTATTGCAGGTTCCAGCCACACTGCAGCGGTCCAGCCAGCAGCCAGCAGCGGTCCCAGCCAGCAGCGGTCCCAGCCAGCGGCCAGCAGCGGCTCCTGCCAACAGCCAGCAGCGGTCCCAGCCAGCGTCCAGCAGCCAGCAGCGTCCAGCAGCCAGCAGCAGTCCCAGCCAGCAGCTGTCCCAGCCAGCAGCGGTCCCAGCCAGCAGCGGTCCCAGCCAGCAGCGGTCCCAGCCAGCAGCAGTCCCAGCCAGCAGCAGTCCCAGCCAGCAGCAGTCCCAGCCAGCAGCGGTCCCAGCCAGCAGCGGTCCCAGCCAGCAGCGGTCCCAGCCAGCAGCGGTCCCAGCCAGCGCCCAGCAGCGGTTCCTGCCAACAGCCAGCAGCGGTTCTAGCCAGCATCCAGCAGCTGGCAGCGTCCAGCAGCCAGCAGTGTCCAGCAGCCAGCAGCGTCCAGCAGCCAGCAGCAGTCCCAGCCAGCAGCGGTCCCAGCCAGCAGCGGTCCCAGCCAGCGGCCAGCAGCGGTTCCTGCCAACAGCCAGCAGTGGTCCCAGCCAGCGTCCAGCAGCCGGCAGCATGCAGCAGCCAGCAGCGTCCAGCAGCCAGCAGCATCCAGCAGCCAGCAGCAGTCCCAGCCAGCAGCGGTCCCACCCAGCAGCAGTCCCAGCCAGCAGCAGTCCCAGCCAGCAGCAGTCCCAGCCAGCAGCAGTCCCAGCCAGCAGCAGTCCCAGCCAGCAGTGGTCCCAGCCAGCAGCAGTCCCAGCCAGCAGCAGTCCCAGCCAGCAGCGGTCCCAGCCAGCAGCAGTCCCAGCCAGCAGCGTTCCCAGCCAGCAGCAGTCCCAGCCAGCAGCGGTCCCAGCCAGCAGCGGTCCCAGCCAGCATCAGTAGCAGCAGCAGCAGCAGCAGCAGCGTCCCCCCCGGCCGGCCAGCCAGGTCGCCTCCCCCACCAGCAGCAGCAGAGTGGGGCTTCAGCCCCAGTCTCCTTCATCGTTTCTCCATTTCTTTTACTCTGTGTTTCTCGTCACCTTGTCCATCCCTCGTTTGCTTCTTTGTCCTGTCCTGTGCTTTTCCCCTTGTCACCATGTCAACCCCCACCACCACCACTACAGCCACCACCACTGCTATAGTATACACATCTCCCTCTGCCGCCGCCACCACCATCACATGGTGTGGCCAATCCCCCCCCTCTATCCATCCCTCCACTACTCACTCTCCCATCTCCCTCACTTTTTGTTGCTCCATCCCCGGCTCCTCCCTGCCTCACCTCCTCTGATCCCTTCCCTCCACTCCCCCCCTCTGCTCCTTCCGTTTCCATGGCCTCCGCTCGGGCGGTGGCCTGGAGGGCCACGGCCCACGCTCAACTTTCCCCTTTGCTCTCTTCATCGTCTTCATCATCACCATCGCCATCGCCCTCACCATCTCCGGCGCCGACTCCAGCACTGGGACCTGCCCGTCCACGCCATCTTCTTGTTGCTCCCGTCCCCCACACCTCCTCCGCCGCCGTCAAACGCCCTAGCTCCACCCCTACCTCTTCTGCATCCAAAAAGGCTCCACCTCGTCCCCCTTCACCTGTCCAAGATGCCATGGAAGTCTCGCCATCTGTCGCTGCCCCCTCCTCCTCCTCCTCCTCCTCCTCCCCCTCCTCCTACCGCTACATCCTCTCCTGTCCTGATCCCTTCCTTCTTGAGGCCCGGAACCTCACCCTCTTCCTTCGCCAGACTTTTCCTGGTGCCCCCATCTCCCTCCTCACTCCTCGCCGTGATTTGGTGCTCATCTCCTCCCCAAGCCATACCCTCCACACAGATCTACTTTCCCGCATCCCTGTCATCCACTTTGGCCCTAATGCCTCCCTCACCCCTGCTCCTTCCCCGCCTCCCTCCCGCCAACCCCAACCCCTGCATCGCCCGCCAACCCTCACTGCTGTGATCACGGAGGAGGAGGTGTTCGTGGAGCTCAAGGCACATCCCCATCTGGAGGTGCATGTGGTTCGCCACACCCATAACTCCACCGGCCCCACCTGCGTCATGCGGGTCTTTTCCAAACACACCCCGTCCATCGACCGTCTCCTGAAGGAGGGTGCCCTTCTCTTTCACCAACGCTACCAAGTTGACCCTTCCCGTTCCCCTCCTCAATCCCTCCGCTGCCAAAGGTGCTTGCGGTATAATGCACACCCGACATCTGAGTGCCGTGAGGCCCCCACCTACCTGCACTGTAGGCAAGCCCACTTTTTATGGCAGTGCCCCAATCTCCAGTCCTCCCCCCCCTCCTGTAATACCTGTAACCTCCCTCATCCTACTTACTCCTGTTCGCCCTCTGACGCCCCCACCCCTCCTGGCAATTCCCTTCGCCCACCCCCTACTGCTGAGGACATCATCAGATTCCTCACCATCGCCATTCAGAATGTTCTTCCTTTTCAGCGCCCCCCACACCCTCCAACAGATATCCCTCGCCGCCCGTTCCGTTTTCCACCTAAAAATGTACACCACCTACTCCAACAACCAGGCCCATTTCACCTCGTCCCGTCTTGACACCCTCGTCTAAATCCCTGTCATGGTGCGACAGCACTGTATCCTTTTCAACAACATCCGCTCCCTTCTCGCCAACAAGAACCTCTTCCTGCACAACCTTGCCACCCACTGCGTGGATGCCTCCCTCCTCAATGAAACCTTCCTCCAACCCCACCACACCGTCTACACTTCGCCCTACCTCCTTCACCGCTCCGATAATCCCCTCCCGATTGCGCGTGATGGAGTTGCCATTGGTCACCACCGGCAGATCCCCGTTCGGCTCCAAGCTCTCCTTCCTGACCCCACCGAACACCTGATCCTTAGTCTCTTCTCCCCCGACCTTACCGTCACCTGCGCCACCATCTATGTCCGCCCTAACGCCTCTATTCCCCTCGACATCCTCTCCCACATTGACCATATCTTCTCCTCCTATGTGATCGCCGCCGACCTCAACATCCATAGTCGTTTTCCATTCCTGATGATCCCCAGTTCGATTACTTCCTCTTCCCGGATGTCCGCGATCAAACTGACACCTCTGTCCCTCCCCTCGCACCTGGTTTCCAGTACTTGGACAACATTGCACACACGGAACTCAATGCCCCTATCGCTACACAGGATCTCATTGCTACACTCCGCACAAAACACAACACTGCTCCTGGTCACGATCGTGTCACCTACCGTCACCTTAGTGAAGCTCCTGTCTCTTTCCTCTCCACCCTGACCAGGCTCTACAATGTAGTCCTGTCCACTGGTTACTACCCCGACCTGTGGAAAACCTCCCGTAACCTGATGTTCCTTAAACCTGGCAAACCGCCGTCCGCTATCTCCTCCTACTGTCCCATCAGCCTTACCTCGGTCTTCAGCAAGGTCCTGGAATCTATCCTCACCCGACGCATCCACCAGCATCTCCGCCAGCACCGCCTCCTTCCCATTACCCAGTGTGGCTTTCGGCCGTCCTTCTCTTCTGACGACCTTCCCCATCACCTCACTCATCTCCTTTCCGAACAGCTTAATTCCTGTCGCTCCGCGATCTTCCTCTCCCTGGACCTCGAACGTGCTTATGACTGCGTATGGCATTCCGGTCTCCTCTTCAAGTTCCAAACCTTCGCCCTTCCCATTAACTACATCAGTCGGATCGGCTCCTTTCTCTCCCACTGTCCTTCCTACGTCACCATCCATAACACGGATTCCTACACCTTTTTTCCCCCGCGGTGTACCCCAAGGCTCCGTCCTCTCCCCCCTTCTGTACCTTTTGTATACGGCGGACATGCCGACGCCGTCACCTCTCGTCCACCTTCTCCAGTTTGCCGATGACACTGCCTTCCCTGACCTTGCCCCCACCATGCGGCGCTCCCAACACATTTTCCAATCCCATCTTCACCCGGTTCATCGCTTGGTGCAACCAGTGGTGGTTCAAGGTCAATCCTTCCAAAACCTAGGCGATCATTGTAGGCAAAACCACCCCTTCCATCCGCCTCCTTGATTTCTATCTCACCATCTATGACCGTCCTATCGCCCTCACCCCCACCCTCAAGTACCTTGGTGTCACCCCCGACCGTCGCCTCTCCTGGACCCCCCATCTCTGGACAATCCAAGCTAAGACACACTCCTGACTCCATCTCTTCAAGCTCCTTTCCGGCTGTACGTGGGGTCTGGACCCCTCCACCATCCTCCACACCTATAAATCCCTCATCCGCCCTATCCTTTGTTACGCCCATCTGGCCTGGATCTCCGCCCCCCCCCCTACCTTTTATAAATCCCCTCAAATCCTTGAACGCCATGCTCTCTGCCTCACCTATCGCATCCATCTCCCCTCCCCCACGCGGATCCTGTACGATCTCATTCCGTTCCCCCACCTCCTCCTTTTCCTTGAAAGGATACGCATCCTGTACACCTCCCACGAACTCGATCCTCCTCACCTGCTTGTCTCGCCCATCCTCTCCCACCTCCGCCCGCTGATGCGCCTGTATTCCCACGTCCCACCCGGTCTCCATCTCTCCACCCTCCTTACCCTCTCCCAAGGTGGCTTCCGCCAGCTCCCCCTCCCTGATGATGTCCTCCTCCCCTCCATCTACCCCTCCATCAACTTTGGTCCTCCACCCCCTCCCCTTCCTGTCTCCTTTCCTTCAGGCACCCTCCCTTCCTTCTCTTTCCTTTTCCCCCCGTCCCCTTCCTCCATCCCTCTTCACCCGGGCTTCCCCTCCCCCTTCCTCCCTTCCCCCTCTCTCCCCTGCCCATGGCATCTCTGCTCTCCCCTCTTCCTCTCCCACCCCCACCACCCCATCCTCCTCTCTTGGCAGGTCCCCGGACTCGCACATGCTCAGTGAACATTCGCGCGCCGGAGATCATCGCCATCAGTGTCTCGTGTGTGTGCCTTCGTTTTGTGTTTAGTGTTCTTTCGCCGTCACGCCACCACTGTTCACGTGTGCCATCGCCGTCATCCATGTTATGTGCGCCGTGTCAACTAGTGTTAGTGATTTTTCTCGTCCAGCGTGAACGGCTCCATGTTTTTTGTTTTTCGTATCTACAGTTTTTGCCCGCCGTTTTTATTGTTTTATCTGTGCCACCAATATGTCACACATATTGTACCACTCAAGGCTGAAGAGCGGCGTAAAATGCTGCTGACAGCCCGCCTTTGTATAAGGTGATCAAAGTGACAATAAAGAAAAAAAAAAGCTCTTCATATCGGACTTGCTCTTTCTTAGTGCTACGATTTATTTACCCTTTTCGTCTAATGAGACATTTTTGATATTTTACCCAGAAATTTACTATAATATTACGTATTTCAAAGGTCATTTCTTGAATATGCGAAGTGTACCAGAAATGTTGCGAAACACTTATAGGGGTTGTAGAGGGTGTCCCAAGGAACAAATCGAGGATACGAACCCTTGTCCAGAAACATCTAACGACGCTTCAGAGCGTCGAAGTTGTAGGCACCGCCTCCTACAACTAAGCTACCCGTTAGGCAGTAAAAGTGACTTTGTACGCTTACTGACTGTAGACATAATGTCTCCCACAACTGTTTGTTATTCAGTGGTAGCAACTGATTGCCACAATCGCCAGTGGAGAAGATGGAGGTAGCTGCTGTGTAAAAAGGCCTTGCTTCCCTATGAATGCGACAGTTTCTTGCGTCGGTGGATGACTCTCGCGCACATAAGTTTTAATCTTCAGTTTATTTTTCTCCTGTATACCGAAAAATACTGGAGGCCTTAGAGAGTACCAGGAGAAAAATAACTGCAAACGGAAACGAATGTCCAAAATGGTTGTCCAGCGAGGCAACAGTGTGTCGCATTCATAGGAGACAATGCATTTCTACGCAGCTGTTAGTTCTATCTTTTTCACTGTCGATCGTGGCAATCAGTTGCGATCACTGAATGAAAAACAGCGTTGCGAGACGTTCCTCCTCGTCCGTCAACGTACAAAGTCATGTTTGCTGCCGAAGGTGTGGGCTAGTGGTTGGCGCCAGCACCTGTAACTTCGGCACTCTGTAGCGTAGTTGGATAACGTTTCCGGACGCGGGCCGTATCTTCAATTTGTTCCTCATGTCACCTTTTACAACCAGTCGAATACTGTACCAATATTTCTGGGACACCCTGTAGAATCTAAAATGTAGAAAATGTTGCAATTATAGAACAACACACAGTTTATATTCAGTTCTGAAGAGGAGGATAATTTAGATTGTATACAGGAAGACAGATTTATATTGACGTGCATGAAGCGTTATTAAGAACGGCAATAAACTGCTCGAAGGTATAATACATTTAAAACTTAAGTTTAAGTAGATTTCAAGCAGATATAATTACTAGCTGTTATGTTTCGATAAACCATGCATGATCTTGATACGATCTGAAATGCACATTTAATGACTCTGAAAAAGTACTCTGTTATACTTTGGAGGTAAGCACCGACGCAAACGAGGTGACGCAAAGGAGAGGAGTTGCGATGGCCGCTGGCAGGAGTCGAAAATGATGTGTACAAAACACTTTCAACTTAATAGAGCACTTTATTTCTTAAAAGGAAAGAAGCATAACTTAACTTCTCGTTATGAGGTGGTTTTCTGTGCATCCTGTACCTCCTACGGCAATTGCTGTTATCCGCTACTACTACTCGCAGAACGCAGGCTAAGTATCATCTTCCCGTAACTCAATACAGATGATCTCGAAGTCTGCGACCGAACTGGGGCCGGCCAGCGATGGGCGGCTGGTTAAATCAGCGTTGACAGGAGGTGCTGAACTCTGTCTTCCTGGAGATGTGGCGTTGCCACTGCTTCCACTTGCGCGCAGGTCAACGCCTTCTTTATGCCGTTTTTCGGCGCTGCGCTGGTCGGTGTGCAGTCAATACTTTAGGACTGCACCCACTCACTTATCATATTGTGCTATTAGAATTTAATGAAGTTTCTGGTGTCAAAAGCTCTCTCTCATTTCACGTATTTATGGCCTCAAAAATCAAGCCAAGGATATTCCAAAGAGCGTCATCTTTGATCTAGAACATACATTTCTGTAAGTTTTCTGACTAACGTAATACGGCAGTTGACGCCTCTTTTAGCAGGCAGGTGAGGCCGAGCGGTTCTAGGTGCTACAGTCTGGTCGCAGGTTAGAATCCTACCTCGGGCATGGATGTGTGTGATGTCCTTAGGTTAGTTAGGTTTAAGTAGTTCTAAGTTCTAGGGGACTGATGACCTCAGAAATTAAGTCCCATAGTGCTCAGAGCCATTTGAACCATTTTTTGACGCCTCTTTTAGGCACAGGTTTAATAATAACTGATACTGAACTTCGTCTTGCAAGCTTTAAGTTTCAGTGCGCGAACTTTGGTTATGTATATGCAACACCACTAATTCTTATGTAACTCTGATCTTCACTGCAGATCTGATTATGGTATAAGCCAAAACATAGTTATATACGAAAATACACTATGCAATAGAATTAAAGAGAGACTATTTTCTTCGCGTGTGTCGATACATTGTTGTTCGGGCGTCGCCGATCCCGAGGCTGACGTCACAGAGCGTCACGCGGTTGCTCTGTTACAGAGGGAGGTTGTAGACACCTTTGAGCCTAATTTCAAACTTCTGCGTACCAATGCGGGGGGCAATGACGGGTTCCAAAACAGCGACCTTTTCATTATTTTGCGCTGTGTAAATTGAGCCATCCAGCCCGCATTATTCATAAAAATATGGAGGAAGATATTAGAGCAATAGAGTAACGAGTAGAAAGGGTGGAATACTTGCAGAAAGAAGAAAGCAGGATGAGGTGAATGGTAGATAAATGAAGGGTGACAAGGAGACGCTGAGTGTTTGGCAGAAAATATTGGCATTTGATTCACTTTCGTTAAGTGTACAATGACGTAAAAATTAGATCATAATGTTCCCCAAATTCTAATGTTTTGAATGATTGCTACTGGCAATCATGGTTCGAGATTGACTTGCAGATGAGAGTATTTAAAGTAAATCTCAAGTAAAATTAAACATAACACTGCCGAATCAGAAGCCCCGACGGTTGTTTAGAATCAAAGCAATATAACTGAAAAATCATGTACGATTACATGACCCACATTTTGCCAAGGTTGCCTAGATCGTTTCGACCACACTGCAGAAGTTTTGCTGCCAAGCCCTCCCACATCCTCCATACAGTCCCAATCTCTCCCCATGCGGTTCCCATGTTTTTCGAGACCTAAAGAAAGACGTTCTTGATCGTCGATTTGTTTCGGATGAAGAGGTGCACGCCTGGTCACAATCATTGTTCCATAGGCAACCGCAAACATTTTTCCACGAAGGCACTGACCGTCTTATCTCACACTGGGATAAATGTATTAACATCTATGCCGATTACTTTTGAAATAATAGTTTATTTACGCTTTTCCAGCTGTTTAGTTTTCATGTGACTGCCTCTTATACTAAGTACGATCTCATGGTGACTGAGATGCAGGATCATATTAAGAAGAAACGGGGTAAGTGGGTTCAGGCTATTCCAAAGACCACACCTACGTTTTCTCATTAAATCACTTCAAAGAAACTGTAGAACGGTTCCTTCAAAGAGACCGCTGACAGTTTCCTAATCTTTTTATCGTAAACTGAGTTAATGAACACACTCCAGTGTCACTGAAGTTCCGGAGTCGTAAAATTCTAGATTGCTTTCCTTATAAGTAGATTTTGTATCTAGACGGATTAAGCACTAAAGCAAAACTAGTTATTTATTTAATGCGTTTTTCCTCTGGAAGTAATAACAGTTTTACGACTCTTTCTTAATCTTTACTGATTCTGCTAACTAGCGGAAGGACTATAAAACAGCAGTATATTTTAACAGACGGTCTGCGTAAAAGAGACGTACAACAATATACTTGAGATGTGGGTTAATTTCACAGAAAAACTTTCTGTGTTTCATGATGCATATCGTAATTTTCGGAATGGCTATACTGGAAAGAATATTACAATGCGAAACCAGTTCGCTACGGAACACTTCTGTGTGTTCTTTGTTTTTAGAATCTACACTATGTGATCAAAAGTATCCGCACACCTGGCTGAAAATGACTTACAAGTTCGTGGTGTCCTCCATCCGTAATGCAGGAATTCAGTACGGCGCTGGCCCACTCTTGCCCTTGATAACAGCTTCAACTTTCGCAGGCATCGTTCAATCAGGTGCTGCAAGATTTCTTGCGGAATGGCAGCCCACACCTCACAAAGTGCTGCGCTGAAGAGAGGTCTCGATGTCGGTCGGTGAGGCCTGTCACGAAGTTGGCGTTCCAAAACATCACAAAGGTGTTGCATAGGATTCAGGTCAGCACTCTGTGCAGGCCAGTTCACTACGGGAATGTTATTGTGTTACACTCCACCACATATCGTGCATTATTAACAGGTGCTCGATCGTGTTTAAAGATTCAATCGCCATCCCCGAATTGCTCTTCAACAGTGGGAAGCAAGAAGGTGCTTACAACATCAATGTAGGCCTGTGCTGTGATACTGACACGCAAAACAATAAGGGGTGCAAGCCCCTCCATGAGAAACACGACCACACCATAACACCACCGCCCCCAAGTTTTACTGTTGGCACTACACACGCTGAGAGATGACGTTCACCGTGGAATCGCCATACCCACACCCTGCTGTCGGATCGTCACATTGTGTACCGTGTTTCGTCACTCCACGCAACATTTTTACACTGTTCAATCGTCCAATGTTGATAATAAGCGAGGCGTCGTCTGGCATTTACCGGCGTGATGTGTGGTTTACGAGTAGCCGCTCAGTTTGGAATTCCTGTGTGATGGTCTGGACATATGTCTGCTTGTTGCACATTACGACCCTCTTCAATGGTCGGCTGTCTCTGTCAGCCAACAGATGATGTCGGCCTGTACGATTTTGTGCCGTACGTGTCCCCTCATGTTTCCACTTCACTATCACATTGCAAACAGTGGACGTAGGGATGTTTAGGAGTATGGAAATCTCGCTTACAGACGTATGATACAAGTGACACCCAATCACCTGACCACGTTCGAAGTCCGTTAGTTCCGCGGAGCGCCTCATTCTGTTCTCTCACGATGTCTAACGACTGGGGACGTCACTGATATGGAGTACCTGGCAGTAGGTGGCAGCAAAATGCACGTATTATGCAACACGTATGATTTTGGTGTTGCCCGGATACTGCGTAATTCTTGTGATTAATTTTTGCGGAAGGTGTTTGGAGATTGCTTCATAGTTCAGCTAAGGCTGCGAACAATCGAGAAATTTAATTTATTCCGTAAGTACTACAAGAAGTGGAAACAATAGTTCGGCGCATCTAAAGAAGAAAAACCTTTGGGAGTAATGAGATTAGAGTAAAAACGATAAAAGCAAATGAAGAGTGTTTAAAGCAAAAAATTATAAACTTGTTCATAACGACAATAGATTGCTACTCCCCATATACACGAAGGTGATAGAGGGCACGGGCTAGCGATATGCACATGGACAGATGGCGGCAGTTCAGTGAAAGAAAGGTTTAAAGGGTAGTGAATTTGAGGAGCTGTCATTTGTAGTCTGCTGATTCACTTGAAAAAGGGAATTAACAGGCTATGAATGCGGAATGGTAGATGAAGCTAGAAGCATGGGACATTCCTTTTTGGAAGTCTTTAGTGAATTTAATATTCCGAGATCCACAGTGTCAAGAACGGGCCGAGAATACCAAATTTCACGCATTACCTCTCATCTCGGGCAACGCAGTGACCGACAGTCCCGATTTCAGTTAGTAAGAGCTATGGGATGGTTCGAATGTGGCGCAGACCCCACGAATCCATGGAGTCAAGTTGTTAATAAGCCACTGTGCAAGCTCGTAGTGGCTCCATAATGGTGTGGGCTGTGCTTACATGGAATAGACTGGGTTCTCTGGTCTAACTGAACCGATCATTGACAGAATGCCGATGTTCGGCAATTTGGAAACCATTTGCAGTCATTCATGGCCTGCATGATCCCAAACAGCTATTGTATTTTTATAGATGACAATGCGCCATGTCACAGGACCACAGTTGTTCGCGATTTGGTTGAAGAACATTCTGGACAATTCGAGCGAATGGCGTGGTCACCCAGAACGCCCGACGTAAGATCCATAGATTTATGGGACGTAATCGGAAGTCAGTCCGTGTACAAAATTCTGCACGAAAAACACCTCCGCAATTATGAACGACTATAGAGGCCGCATGGCTCAATATTTCTGCAGGTGACTTCAGACTACTTACTGAGCCCATACCACGTCGAGCTGCTGTACTACGCCGAGCAAAAGGACGTCCGACAGGGTATTACCTCACCTCAGTGTAGAGGAGAAGCTGAGTTGCAGACAGGAGCGACCAAAAGTCTGCTATACATTAGAGCTATCGGCCACAAGGTCTTCTTCTAAAGTAGAAAATACGCAGACATTTACAGGAGCACAACTCACACACTCATGCCCATTGTCTTTGACCACTGAGGCCGGACTATGTACAGCGATTGGTATACGCCGTCCGGCAACAGCGACCCGACACAGTGGCCACGTGTGTGTGAGTTGTGTTTGTATGCATCTGTGCGTGTTTTCTACTTTAGAAGAAGGCCTTGCGATCGAAAGCTCTAAAGTATACCAGTCTTTTTGTTGTGCCTGTGATAGTATGTTTACGTACGAGTGCGACATCCGATAGTTGGAACGACACTAATTCCCTTAATCTAATAGAAACTGACCATGGGAGACGGTAGCAACCATTTTAGTTCTACTCTTATTCCTTATACAGAGTGATCAGAAACGATCTTGAAAGCTTGTAAGGGTGTTTCAGGGTAGGCTGTGATGCGAAATAACTCTTACGAAAAAAATCGATCGTTTCGCCATTTCCGAGTTAATTAGCATCGAAATGGCCAATCAAACCGTTGCACGCGCTAATTCAAGCTGTCCGCAGGAGACCGTGTCGCCGTACGCGTCCTTCCTTCGGTTTCCTAAAAGCGACCAAGGGAGCGGTACGAAAAATGGGCATCGGATGGTTGTAAGGATTGAACTTATGCAAGAGGTTAAGCAGTCTCGTTCACTATCATCTACATTGTGAGAACAACTGACGGTAACTGTGTCCGGCGGGCCGCTTTAATTTGCGCGCGGAACTACCTGATTGACCAATTTTAATGCTAATCAGCTCGGAAACGACGCAACGTGTCGAATTTTTATCTCGAGAATTTTTTTCTCAGCGTAACCTACCCTGCCACAAACTTGCAAGGTTTGAAGGTTTTCATAATGTTTCTGACCACCCTGTGTATTTGAATGACCTTCCACTTAACATTCAGTGAGCAGAATCGACTCCATTGCAGACGATACAGGAGAGATAGCCACAGAAGCGATTGTTGCTGATGTTTTTCAGAGAATTATTAAGTGGTTCTCTGAAAATAGACTCGCCCCAAATTTTGGAAAAACACACCATATTCCGTTCCGTATCACAAATAGAGTCATTCTAACAATGGATGTAGCACATGAACAGCAGTCAGTAAATAGATTACAATGCTCCAAATGTTTGTATCTACATACTGATGTAAACTTGTATAGGAAGAATCGTATTACTGACCTTTTCAAACATTTAAATTCAACTACTTTTGTTCTTCATATAATTGCTAAATAGCATTGTACTATTGTTTATTTATTACGACTTAGGTTTCGGCCTTTTATGCCCTTTTCAATTGATTGAATCCATGTCATTAACATATCATCACTATCATTATGACTGAAGAACATATGTTCATCTTTTATATGCCAAAGTAAATTTGTTTTTACCAAATATGACATGTTCCCACTACAATCACTGATCTTTTTACAAGATGGCGATTTAACATCTGACATTTAAAGGGAACCAACACGTTTCTTAATTTGTGGCCAGTATTGAGCTCTATGTCCTTCAATATATGTTAATTCAGTCACTAGAAAATGGTGTAAAAAGTCAGAACCTAGGTTGTAATTAAATAAACAACAATACAGTCAAGTGGCGGTGTGTTTATTTAAAAATAATAATTTATGGTTAACTCATCACTTAAAAAGAAGGTTTCATTGCACAAAAATGAGCAGTGAGAGTAACATATGGTGTACGCCGTTGATTATCATTTAGGTATCTCTTTGAGGAGGTCGACATTGTAACTGCAGCCTCGCGGTACATAAATTCGCTAATGAAATTCGTAATAAACAATCCATTGCCATTCGACAAGAACAGTGACATCCATACCCACAACACTTGGGGAATAACTGGCCCATATTACGTATTATTAAATCTGTCTGTGGCTCAAACAGGAGTCCAATATACAGCAACAAAAAGTTTTGATCATTTGTCCAATAACACAAAATATCTGACAATTATCAAAGCAAGTCTTAAAACTAACCTAAAACAGTTTATCCAAGACAACTCCTTCTAATCCATGAACAAATTTATATTTAATAATTGGCAGCCTGAATAAGAAGACTTCATTTGGAGTGTAGCTGCATAAGAAGGACTAAAAAATTGTTTGTTCACTAATGTTAAACTGTAAACTGAATCATTCCACATCCTTTTGACTAAAGAACGTTTCAAAACATTTTTGGAGAGCGTAACTAACTGAGAAAGACTTCAGGCTCGTTAGTCTGTTGTCTGTGACGAACAAGACTTATACAAAAATCCATACAAACAGTCTAGACACAGCTTTAGACTTCAAGCCCGGAAAGAACAACCAGGATGCGAAATGGTAATAACGCAAAGGACCATCTACAGATTATGAAAGGATCTGTAGAAGAGTACAACGATTATCAATTGCCACTTTGCAATGGGTTTAAAGATTATGAGAAAGCGTTTAATTGTATAACACTAATAGCCACTAATGATGAAACGAATTGCCAATGCCCATCACCAGGGAAATATATAAGCGCAGCAGAGACGAATGGGAAATCATTCCAGCGACGATACGGACCGTAAAAAGGTAATTCCACTGAAATAAGTTAAACTCATGTTCAGAAAGAGCAGAACATCTTGATCGGCTAGAGATAGTACGATCAAATTCACAGGACATGTACATTTCTATGTTATGCAGAAACGATTAGCAATTGAACCATGTAGGCCCACGGGTTCAGGAACAACATCGACATCCCGGCGCAACAGCACCTGTCGGTAAACTGTGCCTGCAGCCCCCGTTGTCGCTATAAAAATGTTCAAATGTATGTGAAATCTTACGGGACTTAACTGCTAAGGTCATCAGTCCCTAAGCTTACACACTACTTAACCTAAATTATCCTAAGGACAAATACACATACCCATGCCCGAGGAAGGACTCGAACCTCCGCCGGGACCAGCCGCACAGTCCATGACTGCAGCGTTTGAGACCGCTAGGCTAGTCCCTGGCGGCGTTGTCGCTATAAACAGAAGGTAATGGATCAGTGTGACTTGAGTAGACGTGTAGAATACCTCACAGACATATACGTGAGCCGTACCGTCAAACCAGTGAGTTTTAAAGAGGGCACATTATTGGCATGAGAGATTGTGATGCATCCATTCGAGAAACTGCTGCTGGTGTGGGATGAAGTGTTTCGATAGTGCAACTAGCGTGTTGAATGGTTCACGGAAGGCCGTGGAACACGACGAGATGGGTCGGATCGCATCACCCAAACCACCCCCCGAGAAGATCGACACCTCATCCGATTGGCATTCCGGAACAGATTTTAGTCCTCCTCGGCTCTGGCGCAGCAGTGGAGCAGTGGAACACATTGTGCATTATCAGGGGTAACAGATCGACGCCATTTATTACGGCATGGATTGCGTGCACGTCGCCCACTTGTCCCGCTACATTTGACGAATATGCAGAAACTGATAGACGGCAATGGTGTGTGGAACGAAGTCACTGGGGACAGAAATAGCATTAGATGGTGTTTACGGTTGGATCCAGGTTCTGTTTGTTTGTAAATGATACACTCCTGGAAATTGAAATAGGAACACCGTGAATTCATTGTCCCAGGAAGGGGAAACTTTATTGACACATTCCTGGGGTCAGATACATCACATGATCACACTGACAGAACCACAGGCACATAGACACAGGCAACAGAGCATGCACAATGTCGGCACTAGTATAGTGTATATCCACCTTTCGCAGCAATGCAGGCTGCTATTCTCCCATGGAGACGATCGTAGAGATGCTGGATGTAGTCCTGTGGAACGGCTTGCCATGCCATTTCCACCTGGCGCCTCAGTTGGACCAGCGTTCGTGCTGGACGTGCAGACCGCGTGAGACGACGCTTCATCCAGTCCCAAACATGCTCAATGGGGGACAGATCCGGAGATCTTGCTGGCCAGGGTAGTTGACTTACACCTTCTAGAGCACGTTGGGTGGCACGGGATACATGCGGACGTGCATTGTCCTGTCGGAACAGCAAGTTCCCTTGCCGGTCTAGGAATGGTAGAACGATGGGTTCGATGACGGTTTGGATGTACCGTGCACTATTCAGTGTCCCCTCGACGATCACCAGTGGTGTACGGCCAGTGTAGGAGATCGCTCCCCACACCATGACGCCGGGTGTTGGCCCTGTGTGCCTCGGTCGTATGCAGTCCTGATTGTGGCGCTCACCTGCACGGCGCCAAACACGCATACGACCATCATTGGCACCAAGGCAGAAGCGACTCTCATCGCTGAAGACGACACGTCTCCATTCGTCCCTCCATTCACGCCTGTCAGGACACCACTGGAGGCGGGCTGCACGATGTTGGGGTGTGAGCGGAAGACGGCCTAACGGTGTGCGGGACCGTAGCCCAGCTTCATGGAGACGGTTGCGAATGGTCCTCGCCGATACCACAGGAGCAACAGTGTCCCTAATTTGCTGGGAAGTGGCGGTGCGGTCCCCTGCGGCACTGCGTAGGATCCTACGGTCTTTGCGTGCATCCGTGCGTCGCTGCGGTCCGGTCCCAGGTCGACGGGCACGTGCACCTTCCGCCGACCACTGGCGACAACATCGATGTACTGTGGAGACCTCACGCCCCACGTGTTGAGCAATTCGGCGGTACGTCCACCCGGCCTCCCGCATGCCCACTATACGCCCTCGCTCAAAGTCCGTCAACTGCACATACGGTTCACGTCCACGCTGTCGCGGCATGCTACCAGTGTTAAAGACTGCGATGGAGCTCCGTATGCCACGGCAAACTGGCTGACACTGACGGCGGCGGTGCACAAATGCTGCGCAGCTAGCGCCATTCGACGGCCAACACCGCGGTTCCTGGTGTGTCCGCTGTGCCGTGCGTGTGATCATTGCTTGTACAGCCGTCTCGCAGTGTCCGGAGCAAGTATGGTGGGTCTGACACACCGGTGTCAATGTGTTCTTTTTTCCATTTCCAGGAGTGTAGTTGCATTTTGGTTCGCCGCAGACAGGGGAAGCGGCATCACAGTGACAGGTTTCGCGTAGCACATACAGCGCCAACTCAAGACCCTATGGTGTGGGGTGCTATTCGGTACAACCACAAATGACAGTTGGTATGCATCCAGAGTGACCTATGTGAATGACATCGTGCGAGCCGTAGCCATCCCCTTTCTGTACAGCACCCAGGACTCCATTTTTCAGCAAGACGGTGCACCACATGTTGCTGCATGAACACGCACCTTCTTGGTATCACAGGATTAGCCTTTTGCTCTAACCCGCCACATCACCAGACTTGTCGTCAATCTAAAATGTGTGGGATATGGTGAAATGACGAGTTCAGTGCTGTGACCCGATGCCAACCACCACAGACGAACTTTGAAAGCAGATGAATGCAGTGTGGACGGCTCTACCTCAGGACGTCATTCGCGCCTTATACGTGTCTATACCATCACGCGTGCAATAAGTTATCAGGGGCCGTGACGGACCCTGTGCCTACTAGGCAACAGGACACAAGGTGAACCGAGGTTACTGAAATGCTAATCATTTCTGCCGAACTTACTAACGTACATGTCCTGTGAATGTGAACAACCTCTCTCTGGTCATTCTGTTTTTTTTTCTGAACGTGAGTGTTCATTGATGAAGGGGAGTTATTTGTGGCCCCGTGCCTCGCAACGAGCGTCTAGCAAACGGCGACGCTGGTCGTGAGCATCTATGGAAAGTGATGAAGGATTGTGAAATCACTAGTAGACAGCAAGACGCTGGTCGTAGAAGTCTCACCATGGAACGTGGAGCTCAGAGGCTCACCCATTCTGTAAACAAGGGTAGGCGGCACTCCATGACAAATCTGAAGACAGAGTACAATACTGGTGCAACCACAAGAGTTTCAAAGCACGACGTACGGCGCCTAGTGTTGAACGTAATGTTCCTCAGCATATGCCCCTATGTGTTCTCATGTTGACCCAACGAAATAGTGAGTTACGGGTGCAGTGGGTCCACGTTCATAGAGCTTAGACCGTGAATCAAAGGGAGCGTGCAGTGCGCTCGGGTGAATCACGTTTCTAATTATACCAGCTCGATGGTCGTGTCCAGATGCCCTCTCATGCAGGTGAACGAATGCTCGAAATATGTACGGTAGCATGCCGGTGGGAACAGTAGTAAACGATGGGGACATTCACATGCGCTGTCGTGAGACCTGTGATAGTAATCGAAGGTACCATGACAACTTAAATAAAAATATAACTGAAACAACAAGAAATTTTATGTTTCATATTTTAGCACTGCTTCTTAATTTCCAGGAGACCACCTGTTTCAGCGGACACGGCAATTTTCTTATAATTCTTCTCTCCAGTGTTTCTAGTTCCTCCAAATTGTAATTTAATATCAGACATTCATTGGCGTATAGACATTCTGGTTTCACCACTATATTCTAGTGCTTTATTTTAAATTTCTTAGATGCGTTTTTTGTTGTAAGCTTTCTTCCTGGTACCGTAATCTCCTTCCATATTGTGGATCGTTTCCTCTGCACTAGCGACGATACATAACATCTACACTGTGCTACTGGAGATAAAATTGAATATAAGGACGATCAGAGTACACCATCATCCTCTATTCCAAACTCTTTCTTCGAATATGTGAGAACTAAACACAGTGTCCTTATATTTCGAATTCATTGGAAAATTTTATGTTTTAACTGCAGACGAGTTAATAATGACTTCACACTGCTACAGGTGTACTCATGTCTAAGACAAGGTGGTAACAGAGTGTGTATAACTATTTGGAAGCAATCGGTCGCTAATGACATCGATCTCAACAATATTAATCTGTCATACTCCCTTTTTTGCTCTACGTATAGCGAGGATCCTGTTGAAATGATTCTCAGTCAGTTTCTAAACTAATAAACTAAATAACTTAAGTACAATAGCACCGTACATTCTTCATGATGTTTTAAAGGCAGAAATAAGAATTTCACCTCGGTGTTTGTATCGTGAACAAATAAGTAAAAAGACTTGTGCAGCTGTAGCCTATAACGGATTTTTTAAATCTACAAAAAGGCTCTGCGAACAATGTACATACTGACATATTTAATGCCACAAGCAACTACATTCACGTCAAGGTTATTACGGTTTTTTTCTTGTGTCTCTTTTAATAGCAGCATTAATATTTATGTTGTTTGCATATCGTATTCAGTTTTAGGGACTGTATTTCTAGCTACTGGAATGGACGAACATAAACTGTACAGAAAACAAAAAGCAACGCTGTACCTAGAAAGTTACCATGAGCCGTAATTTCCGCAGTTCCATTTCATGAAGAGTATGTAAATTTAGCGTTTATGACGTTGGAACTATCTAGGGTATAATGAAACATTAAGTATAAAACGCGTGAAACTTTTATTCTGCGAGAACGTGTGACTTTTTATTTTTCATGCAAGTGAAATATAATTATAAAAACGTCAAATATAAAAGTAAGCTGCTGCAGTCGGAAATTTTAAAGCGTGTGTAATTATTTGTTAAAGGCAATACACAGAGCATTGCAACAATTCAGTAGAATCTTTTCGCAAATTAAAGGAAAATGTCTTTGTTGTTTGGAATTTATCTGTTTCATTTTGTCCTGCAACTAGGTAAGTTTGTATTAGAAAGTTAATAAGGGTACCTCAGTATTTACTGTCAGAGTTACTACTGTGAAGATAAGAGGACAAAATGCCTTCCGTTACAAACACCTGCATTGAGAAATGCCGCGCAGGATTAGCCGAGCGGTCTAGGCGCTGCAGTCATGGACTGTGCGGCTGATCCCGGCGGAGGTTCGAGTCCTCCCTCGGGCATGGGTGTGTGTGTGTTTGTCCTTAGGATAATTTAGGTTAAGTAGTGTGTAAGCTTAGGGACTGATGACCTTAGCAGTTAAGTCCCATAAGATTTCACACACATTTGAACATTTTTGAACATTGAGAAATGTGACAGCTCCTGTAAACGAAGTAAGCAAATTGTTACACCCACTCTCCCTATGTTTCAGATGTTCACTGGGTGCTAGTATCGGTACAGGCAGAGAGTAAAAATGGCCGCCTTTTCAGCAGTTTACTTACGGACGACTAGCGTCTAATTATTGAGCTTCTGCGTCTTGACTCCATTTCTGCCTCTGGATTGTCGCTGGACAAAACTGCAGTAACAATGAATAGCAGTCATGATTAAAGACGCAATTCACAACTCTGCACATGTAGTGTTTCAGTTTAAATGAATGTTTCATCCCCTTCTAAAAAATCTTCACGACCCTTCATCACACTCAAAAATTATAGTTTCGTAGTTTCCTTGCCTGGCTCTGGACTAGGGCATTCCGAACGCAAGCACACTAAGACCTTTGTATCGACAGAGCCATGCTTTAGGGAAGGTCGTCTGTGGTCGAGCCATTACGTGTGTGCTTATTCTACACGCCGCTGGTAGGACGTTCTGGTCTGTTTCCTCATTCCGGCAACACTGTGTGGTGAGCAAGTCACGAAATTCACCGAGTTGGTAAGTACTGTGCACATAGCTAGCACGTGTTCGAGTCTTTGTTCTCAATGGTTTTACTCGAGTCCCAGAAAGTATTCACTCGAAGGATCAGAAATTATACCTTGCAAACATTGTAACTATATAATACACTGTGTAAGAGAGAGAGAGAGAGAGAGAGAGAGAGAGAGAGAGAGGAGGAGGAGGGAGGGTGAGAGGGAGACAGCAAGAGGCCGAGAAATTCTGTCTTCATGGCCAAATCCTAGATCTGCAATCCCTCATCCTGTATACAATGAAATACAAATACGAGGGTGTCTTGAAAAGTATAACCCTCGAATTTTTATTTGAAAGCTCTAACAGAGTTTGGAATAAACCGACATTATTAATATTCTACATCTTTATTCTTCATGTATACATATTTATGCGCTTATCTTAACATAATCACGTTAGCGACAAACATGTTTCTCCCAACGAGAGACCAGATTGTTGATATCTTCACTGTAGAATGTTTGACTTTGTTGACGGAGGCGCAGCCTGATACTGCTTGCACAGCTTCATCGCTATGAAAGTGAGGACATCGGGGTGTTCTTTAAGGCCTGTAAACACAGGAAAATCGGGTGGGGCCAAGTCCCGAGTGTATCGAGGATGACCGAAGGCAGTGAGCACAAGGCATCGGGTTGTTACAGATGTCGCAGAGCCCGTGTGTAACCTGGCATTTACATGCTGAAGGAGAGGGTGCTTCACGCGTGAACGACCTTTTGGAATTCAAAACTCGATTACAGCAAGCTGTTTCTCACTCACCGACGTAATTAAGCTACACACCGCTATGTTACACGCTATAATTCGTAGCCTTCTAGTGGCAGAGGGCTGCAGATGAGTAGACATGAAAAATAAAAATGTATAATGTTAACGAAAATTGTTTTATATAAAATGCTTTAAGAGTTATCACATACATAATTCGGAGGCATTACTTTTCAGCTCGCCCGTCTGCATACACTGATGAACCATAACATAACGACCACGTGCTCAATAGCGTGTTGCTCCATATTTGGAATGCAATGCAGCCACGACTCTGTGTGGCATCGGTTCCACACGAGCACCGTTGTTGGCCGGAGGTATGTGGAACCACTTGTGTGCTTACAGGTCATGCGCTTTCTGTGAGTTATATGGGCTGGTGGTTTGTGGGCGTGGAGCTTGGGCTCGGTTGCATCCCATACATGTTCCTTCGGGATGGGAACAGCAGAGTTCTGGGGCCAAGATATCAACGTGAGTTCATTATTATGCTTCTAAAACCACTATAACATTATTCTGACATTGTGGCACGGGCACTTATCCTTGTGGAAGATGCCATCGTTGCCATGGAAGACATTCGACATGAATGGATGCAGATGGTCCGCAATAATGTCCACTAGCCCACAGCTTTGATGGTACCTTCCATTACTACCAAAGGCGAATAGAAGTCAGATGAATGTCCCCCATACCATAATTCTTCCCCTACCGGCGTGGGTCCGTGGCGCGATACATGTTTCGTGTAACCGTTCACCTAGGTGACGGAGTATTGGAATATGATACTCGACCTGGTGTAACAGGAAACGTGATCCATCTGACCAGGTAACACGTTTCCATTAACCCACAGTCCAGTCTCGATTACCTCGTGGCCACTGCAGTTGTAAGTGGTAAAGCTGTTGGGTCAACACGGAGACATGGGAGGTTTCGTCTGCTGCCAAGCTCCATGTCTTACAATGTGTGCTGAACGCTATTCTCTGAATCGCTTCTGCTTCTACCGGCTTTGTACTTTGTCCTCACAAATTTCAGATCTGTCACACATTGACCCATATTCTGCTTTACAGAGCGAATAAGTCTTCGACTTCCATGAGCTGCGTGAAGGAATGGACGTCCAATACCTTGTCGCCTATTCCTAGTTTCAGTGTGCTTCAATCACGACGGTAGCACGCAGACAGCTGTGCAGTTTCGCTGTTTGCAAGACTTTCGTTTTCAGGCGCCCAGTTATTTCAGCATACCCTTTGTCAAACTCGCCTATGTCCGTGGGTTTCCTCAGTTGCGGCGAGTATCGTCACTGAAGTAATTGCCGTTAGCCTGTGCTCCATTTCCATACACCGGTGTGTAAAAAGTAAGGAAGAAAGTAGCTTTCGCATGATCTGTCACTGTCAAATAATATAGCCCTATGAAACTTGGTCCACATAGAACATATTACAATATAGAACGGAAGGTAATGGAAAGAAATACACAATGAGAGAACAAAAATGACACTTTTATTCATAGACAATAACTGCAATGAATAACGCAAGTTATGATCGCCCCCTAGCTATAACAAAAGGCGCAACATGGTTCTTAATAGGACGTGTGATGACCACAGACGGCAGTTTATGCTCTGCAACATGATCGTATGGTGGCCCCAAGGTTGGTAAAGGTTTCTTGAGGTAGAGCGTTCCATTTCTAGAACAGCGCGATTGGCAGCTGCTGGATGGTCATTAGTGCATGCAGTCGTGTTGCAGTGTGTTTCCCCAACGCGTCTCACACATACTCTACGGTATTTAAGTCGGGGGGGGGGGGGGGGGGGGGCAGGCAGATCAGTTCATTCACCGAGTATCATTTCGTTCCAAGAGCACCTCCACTTGTGTAGTTCGATGCAGTTGTGCATTTACATCCAAGAATGTGAAGTCACGGTCTAAAGTACCATTGAAAAGATGCGCATGGGGAGGGAATAGTGTGCCACACTAACTTTAACTGGTGAGTACACGGTGTTCAAGGATTTGTAGGTGAGCACGCCAATGAAACGTTATGCTTGCAGCGCGGTGTATCCGTGCCGCCTATCGGGCGCCTTGTCACGGTTCGCGCGGTTGCCCCTGTCGGAGGTTCGCGTCCTCCCTGGGGCATGGGTGTGTGTGTGTGTGTTGTCTTTAGCGTAAGTTAAGTTAAGTTAGATTAAGTAGTGTCTAAGATCAGAGGCCGATGAGCTCAGCAGTTTGGTCCCGTAGGACTTACCCACAAATTTCCAAAATTTCGTTGTGCCTACCTACAAAATAACACCTGAACCATCAAAACGATTATGTTCGACAGTGCCGAACGTATCTTCATATGGCCAGAGCTGGGAATACATATTGCACCTAGTAACATTGCCGACCATGGTGGTTTTGTTGGTACAGGTTTTATGCTGTGGACAGGCATAATGTTGCATGGACATACCGATCTCCAAACCTTTGAACATGGTCAGCCACCGTAAACGTTTTCGTGGCACTGTACTTCTTCCCAGCGTGCGTCTCTTTAGGAGTGCACAGGGCTCTGGCTTCATTTTTATGGATGACAATTCGCGACCGCACCGAACAGTGCACGTGGAAGACCCCTTGGAATGGGTGGATTTTCAGCGAACTCACTGGCCTGCCCTTTTGCCTCTACTTAAATTCCATTGTACTCTTTTGGGATGTGTTGTAGAGACGTATTTCATCGCGTCACATATCGCGGAATACTGATATACGAAGCCTTGACGGATTACCTCGTTGTGACTCGTCAACAACATCAAGATACTGAGCAAATACAGTCACTGTGGGCGGGAGACCTGCCCTACAAGAGAGTCCGCGAATTTAAATACGCGGGAGAACGTATTACAAAGAACTCGTCATACAAAATGGGGATCAACGCGAGGATCCAGGTGGAAAACCGATCCTTCTACAACCTAACACAGCTGCTTTAGTCCAGGTGCCTCTAGAGCCGGTTCAAGATTTTGTTCTGTAAAATTTTGATCCTACCCATGGTACTATAGAGATGTGAGACCTGGTGTGTCCGAAAGCAGACCCTTCATGAACGTCTTCTATTTGAGAGGAAATTACTACGGGAGATTTTTGTTCCAGTGTTGGAGGCAAAGACAAGTGATGATGCCAAGATAGCAGGAATGATCAGATGGAAGCCACTGCAGTGCGCTGGGTATGTGGCTCGAATGATATTGGATGACGATGATGATGTTTGGTTTGTGGAGTGTTCAACTGCGAGATCATCAGCGCCCGTACAAAGTCCCAATCTTTACACAGTCCAATTTAGCCACGTTCATGAGTAATGATGATGAAAATGATGAAGAACAGATGAGGGCAACACAGACACTCAGTCCCCGGGCAGAGAAAATCCGCAACCCGACCGTGAATCGAACCCGAGACCCCGTGAACCAGAGACAGCAACTCTAGCCACTAGACCACGAGCTGCGGACTCGGATGGAAGAAGACAGGTGGCTACGGAAGCTCCTTAATTTCATTCTCACTGGTAGGAGACCCCAGGAAGAGCAAGGAAGGGGTGCGGGAGTGGACTCCATGAAGATATGCAACAGTCAACGACAGACGTAGACGGATCGCGGATGGGAGACGTGGATAGAAGACAATGGAGAAGAAAACTTGTAGCAGCCACTATTGATTGGACATGATAGTATACAAATAAAATGAAGTAAGTATCACTCACGCTGCTTCTCACAATGGAAGTTTACAGTCTGCCGAATGATGCCTCCAGAATTCTACGAGGTTCTTATCAGAAAGTGGGTCACTGTCTCTTATAGGGCCTGTCCATTCACTATGCATCTGGCTTGTGAGTCTGCATTTCAGCGAGGAACAATTCTACTATACGCTTGCAGCTTTACCCCCGGAGTAATCACTCTCCAGTAGTCAGCTAGCGGACCCAGCTTACAGAAAAAGCTACACATACCTTTCACCATACATAAAATATATTGAGAAGTACTTACCAGATTCGCAATCTTTGGTGTTTGTTCGAATTACATCCACACTTTCATGCGTCACTAGAAAATTGGATTGATTTGGTAATCTAATTTGAATAGTTGGTTATTCGTTAGGCTACTCAGCAGTTTTGAGAAAAACTGTCCCGTAACAACTGCAAAAGCCTTATCATTGCTAGATAAACGACACTGCAGAATACCAACCCCTGAAATGTTCACCTCGTTCAAAATCAGTCAAACAGCTTCTGCCTAGCCCTTGTACACACTTAGTTTTCTCAGGATATAACTGCTCACTAACTCTTGTCCAAATGAAAAAAAAATTGGGATCGCACAAATGCAATAAAACCAGAACGAGAAACAGGCGTTAAGACTAGCGATATAACAAATGAGAGCGGTGGAAAAATCTGCGAAGTCATTAAGAACCCTAAAAACGGTAAACAAAACGCATTGCTTCCTTAAGTTCCCTTATGTTAATTTGCCCGTAGATGAAGAAATTACCTCTAGTACGGGTAACTGTCGTCCTCCTTGAGACTTACTGTAACAGCTCAAGTTCACGATGCCATATGGCATGAGGCCTCACTACATGACGCAAAGATGGGCCATGGTGCAAATGGGCGGTTTGTGCTGCAGTGTGGGGAGACTAAATAGACGCTGTTCATTTGCAATGACAAATTACCTCAATATCTAACCATGCTGCATACTGACAGGTATTTGTTGCAGTTTCGCTTGAAATAAATAATCAATATCATTTATACTACTCGATTATTCGTTCGTAAGAATTTTCCGATGCCAAATCTTCACAATTTTTTAAATGGTGGCAGCAGAAGGAGAATACCCGATGAAAACAGCTGATACGGGGAGCTAGTATTGCTACAAATCTACAATAATTTCGCATTATGACAGCAGTTCACTTTAGGGCATGTTGCCCAACTACAGAATGCGTAGTACACGCTACCAGAAAACCATGAATCTGTGGTCATAAATAGTATTGAATGATTTATGCAGACTGTTCTTGTAATTACTCATAGATGAATCTCCTACAAATATTGTGATGGCCTAAAGGCGTTGTTTATCTAAAACCAACAAGGAATAAATTGAAAAAATTGTCCAAATGGCTCTGAGCACTATGGGACTTGACATCTGTGGTCATCAGTCCCCTAGAACTTAGAACTACTTAAACCTAACTAACCTAAGGACACTACACACATCCATGCCCGAGGCAGGATTCGAACCTGCGACCGTAGCGGTCACGCGGTTCCAGACTGAAGCGCCTAGAAAGAAGCGCCTAGAAACGCACGGCTAACCCGGCCGGCAATAAATTGAAACCAAACTGCTTTGGCTGTTAGGCATTATATTGAATATGTGCCCTAAGTTCAACTTGGTGAACTTTTCATTGTTTTTCGGTTTCTCTCTCTCATAAACGTCTTTCAAATTGATAATCGATTTGCTTAAAAATAACATATTAAAGACTTTACTGGCAGCGTATTGTGCTCCCTTTTACAATCCCTGCGTTCGGGTATTCGCGTTTTGCAATAATTGCTATGTTGTTGTCTTCTCATTTGTGTTCCTCGGTATTAGGAGTAGTGCCAAAGACAGTTCTCTTAAGAAAATGTTTTTCAGTATGTAAGGAACAGAAGATTTGCTACATACTCATAATGCTTGCACCATAACCTTCACAGATCCTCCAAAATAATGCATCGCTTCTGGTGAGTGAGCTTTTCAGTTTGCAGTATCCTTAAGAAAGAAAATTAGTAATAATTATAGAAGCTATTGACCTGTGATGTTCAGCTTAGAGTTTGTGCATCTAAGTGTTATTAGTAGCTATGCTCTAGCCCCTAAACCTAGTTACAAAAATGAGAGCAAATGTGTTTGGCTTCTGTTTTTAGTATTTTGACCATAGATGAAAGTGACGGCCACGTCTTTTAGACGCAAGCTGCTTACTACAAGGGGCAATTATGTTACTATGCCAAAAACTTATCGGCACACCCACTCAGGAAATACATTGCCTGTGGAACGGTTTTCTTCTTATGGCTAGTATAATTGGCAACATTGCAAAATATGTTTGAAAAATCAGAGATCGTCACTTACTTCCTGAAGTGGGACAAAATTATTTTGCTAAGTTCACCTCATATTTTCATGTGATTTACATTATGTAATCTGAGTAATTTTCATGCAAGGCGTGACACTGAGTTACCAAATTTATGATTTGAAGTCCAAAAAGTGCGTGCCATACAGATAACACAACTAATCTCATCTTTTATTACGTCGCGAATCTATGTCTTAGCCTTCATTAAGGCAATGATAGAGCAGAGATCATAGCAGTAGCTCGTTGGCTCAGTGGTAATGTGGGCATTGTCTGAAATGAGTCTTGTTTGAGCTGCTCATTTGAACCTAGCTGGAGGCCTAGTCTCCTGCACCTGAATTTCTCCTCTTCTTTAAACAAAATGCAACAATTCAGTTCCTTCTGAAGCAGAATGAGACTAGGCAACAAATTTTAGTTGCAGACGACCTCCCGCCTTTACCCTGAACGTGAGTATGTCACGTAAATGTTCTTCCTGGACGTAATCTAATGTTGTGTCATGTGAATACCGTTCTCTGTTTCAGGTAACTCCCCTTACAAGAAATCTAGTAGGAATCCTTAACGGTAGATAAACTAAATCATTTGATTTCAAACCATAAAGTCCGAAACCAAGCAAAAAGCTTGGAGCCTATTATAAAGGTAGAATAATGTATTTGTGATAGGTACTCGTAACGTCCGGAATATCAACATTTCTCTTGATACTATCGCTCGTCATATCTTGCGTTTGTTAGTTTTCCAGTGTTCATATGTCCCTAAACGACTAATATGCTTCTAATACATGTCATAGATATATTCTTATTTCTGCGGTGCGTGTTCATGACGGCTAGTGTGAATGCAGTGCCGATGGGATGAGGTGGGCAGTCTCACTACAAGAGAGGGGAAAATTTATAGGCAGTCCCAGATCAGATCCTAACACTTGACTATTATCAAAGTAGTTTAGATATGGGTCAGCAGTCTTCCCTTGACCTGCGAGACGAGTACAAAATAACGTCCATGTGGACACTTTGACCTATCTTATATACACACACACACTCACGCACACACGCACACACACACACACACACATATATATATATATATATATATATATATATCCTACCGTGTCTCTGTGTGTGTGTGTGTGTGTGTGTGTGTGTGTGTGTGTGTGTGTGTGTATGTGTGTGTGTTTCGGTGAGAGGGATACGGGAGGAAAGAAGGGAGAAAAATAAGGAAAGCAGACACAAAAGAAAAGTGGATCACAATTCCATTTATGATATGGGAGAGAGAAATTTATACAAAAAAATGGTTCAAATGGCTCTGAGCACTATGGGACTCAACATCTTAGGTCATAAGTCCCCTAGAACTTAGAACTACTTAAACCTAACTAACCTAAGGACATCACACACACCCATGCCCGAGGCAGGATTCGAACCTGCGACCGTAGCAGTCCCGCGGTTCCGGACTGCAGCGCGAAATGGATACAAGACATGAATGTTTTGAGAACGGAGAATTATGAAATAGAAGATTTAAAACTGAACAATTTCATTGTTATTTTTTAACTAATGGTACAGGACGAAAGGAAAACAGCGGTGAGAGTGAAAGACAATTACCTGCAGTAGAAAAATGTTCCACGTGCATTAAAGTGGCAGAGTATTTAAATGAGCGTCTTCTCTCGTTTTGTTTCGTACGTGTCCTGTCTTATTGGCCTTTTTAATAAATACGCCGTCTTATCGGTTTGACAGCTCGACACTTTATGAAGGTGTCAAATTTACAAAGTAATAAAAATAAGATTTAAAAAATACTGAAATACAGACTATGTTTCAAATTTAATTTACTGTATCGGTATATCTAGTAGGTCATTATCAGAATGTGACTTAAGTTACCGAAAAACTCCTGCAAATCTGTTTCTTCATTAGTAAGTGTACCTGGGTGACTTTTTTAATGACTGAAAATTTGAATTTCTTCTAAGATATTATCTTCTTGTATTGTTCTTCATATATTGTTACCGTCAGATTTTATGTGTTCCTTAAAAGGCATCTACCAGTTTGCTCAATGTACACTTTGTCACATCGAGGAAACCAGTAGAAACTTTCCGATACGCTCTAGAAATTTTAATTTATGGTTTAGTTTTACCTCACCATACATTCTTACACTAAAGAATTAATTATTATTTGTCACGTAATTTTTACTTTTTAAAGCTTTTTATCTTTCCTCAAATACACACTTGAACATAGTCATATTTTCTTTTTAAGTTATTAGCCCGTGGCTAGGTTTTTTCTTTGATCAACATAACATCTCTCTAATTCCGCTAGTTATTAAAATGTCAAGCTGCCAAAGCAACAAGACGGGATTTGTCTGAATCAAAACAAAGAGAACACGTAATTTTAAGGATGCTGTCATTTCAATACGTATGCCACATTTTCCTACTGCAGATAACTATCTTTCTAATAAGTTATATTCATATCATCACGTTTCTATGCTTGAAGGAAACGCAGTGCTCTCACTTTTATACAGAAAAACACTTGCAAATGGCCTAAAAGGCAGAAAATTTACTTGTACCAGTATAATAAATACAGCATAGAAGGAAAAAATTTTAGTGAATGAATGTACAGAGATGACAAGAGTCATCGGATACCTCCTAATATCGTTCGGACCTCATTTTGCCTGGTGCAGTGCCAAAACTCGACATCATATGGAATCAACAAGTCGTTGGACGTCCCCTGTAGAAGTATTGAGCAATGTGTGCCGGTGCACTATTTTGTGCACGAACTAACCTATCGTTTACGTTCAAAAATGGTTCAAATGCCTCTAAGCACTAAGGGACTTAACATCTGAGGTCCTCAGTCCCCCTAGACATAGTACTACTTAAACATAACTAATTTAAGGACATCACACACATCCATGCCTGAGGCAGGACTCAAACCTGCGACCGTAGCTGCTTCGTGGTTCCGGACTGAAACGCCTAGAACCGCCCCGCCACAGCGGCCGGCCCGGAGACATAGTGGGAATATGAAGTCCATGAATGGCCGTAGATGCTCTCGAAGTAGCTGAAAACAATCACTTCTAGTATATGATCGGTTTAGTTGGACCAAATAAACCAATGCATTA
The DNA here is from genome assembly GCF_021461385.2 of Schistocerca piceifrons. Lineage (NCBI taxonomy): Eukaryota > Metazoa > Arthropoda > Insecta > Orthoptera > Acrididae > Schistocerca > Schistocerca piceifrons. Next base: position 356,321,574 of record NC_060141.1, on the reverse strand, counting down.
GACGTAAACACAGCCTACAGCGTTATGGACCCACCAGTAGTTTACACGGAGCCTTGTTGACTGCTTAGGTCCATGGCTTTGTGACGATGACTCATTCGAACCTTTTCTGCGGTTATTTTATTTCTGCGGTTATTTCACGTAGTGATGACTGTCTGTCTGCAATTGTCAGTTAAGTGTACTAAGTTCAAAATACGTAAAAGAGAGCAATAAATGCTGTATTAACGTGTACGCCTTAATCATTAGCAAAACCGTTTTTAACTCTGTAAGAATATAGAGGAATAAGCACGTTATGTATGCAGTTCTGTACAGGTTCAACGCCTCGTGATGCTTCGCCAATAACAGCAAAACGCAGTCGTTTTCCACTTTCTTAAATGACAATACGCGTAAGACAGAAAAAAGTAATTCTTTCTGTGCAGTCGTAATTAGTTTACGTGTGTGGGTGAGGTCACGACTGCCTGCGACAAATAGCGCCACTCTGAGGTGTTACTTTCAGAGCACGTGGTGAAAGGAGCGCCGTAGTTCTTTTTTCGGCAGCCCGGCTGGAATTTACGGCGCGCAGTCGTGATTAATCTCGCGTGGCGTGGCGGCTGGGGCTCTCAACAGCCAACAGCGCTCCCGGCCGGCCGGTAAAGCGCCACGCGACGCCTTCTAAATTGTGGATGAGGACCTTCTCGCTCTAAGGTTATTGCCGGTCCGGTGCCGCCCCAACTTTACGGTCGATCCGAGGGGCAAGGGGTAGCGCCTGCATCCGGGAGCGCTGTAAAGACGTCACTCTACGCTGCTGGGGCTGGGCGGGAGCCATTCACAAGGTGTTTAAAAAAGAAGCAAGTGCAGGCTGACCCACAGTTAACTGACAAGTTCTAGGAAGCACATTGTGTTGCCTAGAACGAACGGTAAACGTCTCACAATCAAACTGAGGGAATAGCATTGCTAATGACTTAATTCTGTTGTTCGGTCGTGGTTGAAGTTTTTACTTGTCATACACTGGTGTGAAAAAATTATGGACGAAAGTAGCTTTCGCATGATGTGTCACTGCCAAGTTACCTTCATGAAACTTGGACCTTACATAGAAAGATCTGCTACACTATATTACACATAGTAAGTGAAAGAAATAGGCAGTGCAACGAATGTAAATGAACTTTTCTCAAAAACAATAAATAGACTGAAGTCACCGCAATTTAGCCGGCCGCTGTGGCCGAGTGGATCTAGGCGCTTCAATCTGGAACCGCGCGCTTGCTACGGTCGCAGGTTCGAATCCTGCCTCGAGCATGGATGCGTGTGATGCCATTAGGTTCGTCAGATTTAAGTCGGTCTAAGTCTAGGAGACTGATGACCTCAGATGTTAAGTCCCATAGTGCTTAGAGCAATCTGAACCACCGCAGTTTATGATGCTTCCCTGGACTTTAAAAAGGCGGGATATGGTTCTTAATAGCATGTGTAATCATCATGACCGGCATGCACGCTCTGAAACGTGCTCCCATGTCGGCCACAAGGGTGGTAAGGTGTTCTTGTGGCAGAAAAATATTTTTATAGCAAAGATTGCATTAATTAATACAGTGTTAAGACACAAAAATCGACGCACAACCTAAGGAATTATCCGAATAGGACGGAAATCGGTAGATGTAATCTACCTGTAGAGACAGAAAAGTAATTAAAATTTCTGAGAAACTGAATGAGTTTGAGCTAGTCAACAGCGCGTTGGTCCACCCCTGGACCTTGTACAAGCAGTTACTCGGCTTGCCATTGGTGGATGGAGTTGTTCGACGTCCTCCTGAGGGATATTGTACCAAATTCTGTGGAATTGGTGCGTTAAGTCGTCTAAATCACGAGATGATTGGAGGTCTGAACCTATAATGCTCCAAACGTTCTCAATTGGAAAAGAGATCGGTGACCTTGTTGGCCAAGGCAGGGATTGTAAAGCATGAAGACAAGCAGTAGAAACTCGAGTTGTGTGAGGGCGGCCATTATCTGGCTCAAGTGGAAGCCCAAGAGGGACAACTGTGAAAGGCAACAAAACAGGGCGTGGAGTATCGTCGACCTACCGCTGTGCTGTGAGGGTACGGTGAATGAGAACCAAAGGGATCGTGCTATGAAATGAAATGGCACGCCGGGCCATCACTCTTGGATGTCGGGCCCAATGGAAGGCGACAGTCAGGTTGGTATCCCAAGGTGTCCAGAGTGTGTCCAAAGTGTTTTCGCTAGTCAGCAGGGCTCAATGAGAAGTGGGGATTTTCACTGAGTCCCTTATGAGTTTATCCCTCAAATTTTTTGAAGATTGGAAAATGAAAGTTTCAACTGTCAAAGCTAGCAGTGAATAACAGGTAGCCGGCCGGGTGGCCGAGCTGTTCGGGGCACTACAGTCTGGAACCGCGCGACTGCTACGGTCGCACGTTCGAATCCTGCCTCGGGCATGGATGTGTGTGATGTCCTTAGGTTAGTTAGGTCTAAGTGGTTCTAAGTTCTAGGGGACTGATGACCTCAGAAGTTAAGTCCCATAGTGCTCAGAGTCGTTTTTTTTAATAACAGGTAAATGTATATCGTTTTTTCCACTTTCTCAATATGAGAGATCTCATTCTTTATCTGGTAGATCGTTCTATTCCTCCAACAGCGCCGTTGACAGCTCCTGGATGGTCGTTGGTGCACGTGGACGTGCTGAAATACCTCTGCCAAACGCTTCAAACAAATTTCTGATGGGATTTACGTCGGCGGAAAGGGCAGGATAGCCCATTTACAGAACATCATCTCGTTCCAAGAGCTCCTCCAACTGCGCAGTTCGATAAGGTTCCGCATCGTCAACGATAAAAATCTGTCTGGGCCGAATGTACCCCCAAAATGATGAACACTTGGAAGGATTACAGTGTCGTAATAACGTTGACCGGTGAGTGTACCATCTTCAAACATTTGGAGGTCAGTAGGCTCAAGCAACATTATTCCTCCCCAGACCATAACACCTGGACCACCTAAACATCATATTCGCCAATGTTTCTGGGTGCATGACGATTCCCAACATTGGGCATATGAGGATATGTCCAGGATTCCGAACCTCTGGTCGAGGTCTCATGGTGTGCGGAGGTATAATGTTGATGGGCGTACTGACCTCCAAATCTTCGAACACCGTAAGCTCACAGATCAATGTTACTATAGCATTGTACTACTTTCCCAAGTGCATCTTTCGATGGATGCCTTAATGTAATGGTTGACAATGCGCGAAAGCACCAAGCAGCACAGGTGGAGGTGCTCCTTGATCCAGAGGATTTTCGGTGAGTGGACTGGCCTGCCCGTTCCATCGACTAAAATGCCATCTAGCGCTTGTCTGATGCGTTGGGAAAACGTAATACAGCATGTCCACACGCAACAGTTGTTAATCGCGCTGGAGGAGTAATGGAACGCCCAAACACAAGAAATCCTTACCAACCGTGTGGCCAACGTGGGAGAAACAAAAGACCGCAGTAAGATAATAGGTTACATGGTGCATGTGTACGTGCTGCAGTACGTAGCAGTATCTACTTGTACATTATACTCCGCAAGCCACCTAATAGTGTGTGGCAGAGGATACTTTTGGTATCACTATCTCATCACTCCAACCCTGTTCCATTCGCAAGTAGTGCGTGGGAAGAATGATTGTCGGTAAAGCTCCTTATTGGTTCTAATTTCGCCAATTTTCTCCTCGTGGTCAATGCGCATGATGTATATGGGCGGAAGTAGTATGTTATTCTCCTGTCCAAAATTTCAATAGTAAATCTCCCCATGATGCACAAAGCCTCTCTTGTAACGTCTGCCAGTGGAGTTTGTTTAGCATCTCCGTAACTCTCTCTCGCCAGCTAAACGATCCCATGGCGAAACGCGCCGATCTTCGTTGGATCTTCACTATCTCCTCTATCTGTCCTGTCTGATAGGGATACCAGATAGATGAGCAACACTCAAGAAACGGGCGAACAAGTGTCTCACATGACATTTCTTTCGTGGATAAGTTACATCTCCTTAAGATTCTTCCGATGACCCTGGGTCCGGTGTCTGCTTTTCCCACTGTTTGTTTCATATGGTCATTCCTGAGTCGAAACAAGGCCCCGGGAGTAGACAACATTTCATTACAACTACTGACAGCCTTGGGAGAGCCCGTCCTGACAAAACTCTACCATCTGGTGAGCAAGATGTATGAGACAGACGAAATACCCTCAGACTTCAAGAATAATATAATAATTCCAATCCCAAACAAAGCAAGTGTTGACAGATGTGAAAATTACCGAAATATCAGTTTAATAAATCACAGCTGCAAAATACTAACGCGAATTTTTTCAGACAAATGGAAAGACTGGTAGAAGCCGACCTCGGGGAAGATCAGTTTGGATTCCGTAGAAATAAAGGAACACGTGAGGCAATACTGACCTTACGACTTATCTTACAAGGGAACCTCCCCATCGCACCCCCGTCAGATTTAGTTATAAGTTGGCACAGGGATTGGCCTTGAAAAACTGAACACAGATCAATCGAGAAAACAGGAAGAAGTTGCGTGGAACTATGAAAAAAATAAGCATATACTGAGTAGTCCACGCGCAAGGTAAGCAACATCTAGGAGGGTGTCAGCTGACGAGCGCCGTGGTCCCGTGGTTAGCGTAAGCAGCTGCGGAACGAGAGGTCCTTGATTCAAATCTTCCGTCGAGTGAAAAGTTTAATTTCTTATTTTCAGACAATTATTAAAGTTCAGGCACTCACACATAATCAACTTCGCTCTCAAAAATTCCTGGATATGTTTAGATTTGCTTGGACATATGCAGGATTTGACGGTCTACACACGGAAACATCTGAAAACGGAAAAAAACCTATGTTTTGACAGAGCGCAGGGAAAACTGTGCGACTGTGAAACTGTTGAATTCATTTGTTGCAGTTTATGTGACAAACTCTTATGTTTTCATCATTTTTTTGGGAGTGATTATCACATCCACAAGAAAACCTAAATCGGGCGAGGTAGAAGAATCTTTTTACCCGTTCGCCAAGTATGCAAGTTAGGTGGGTCGACAACATATTCCTGTCATGTGACGCACATGCCGTCACCAGTGTCGTATAGAATATATCAGACGTGTTTTCCTGTGGAGGAATCGGTTGGCCTATGACCTTGCGATCAAATGTTTTCGGTTCCCATTGGAGAGGCACGTCCTTTCGTCTACTAATCGCACGGTTTTGCGGTGCGGTCGCAAAAAACAGACACTAAACTTGTTACAGTGAACAGAGACGTCAATGAACGAACGGACAGATCATAACTTTGCGAAAATAAAGAAAGTAAAATTTTCACTTGAGGGAGGACTCAAACCAAGGACCTCTCGTTCTGTATTTGCTCACTCTAACCACGGCACCACGGCGCTGCTCAAACCACATTATCCGTGATGTTGCATATGTTGCACATGGACTATTCAGTTTGTATATTTTCTTCATTTTTTCATAGTTTCACACAACTTCTACCTGTTTTCTCGATTGATCTGTGTTCAGTTTTTCAAGGCCTATCCACTGCGTCAATTTATAACTAAATCTGAGGGGGGTTCGATGGGGAAGTTCCCTTGTTAGAAGAAAGATTAAGGAAAGGCAAACCTACATTCCTAGCATTTGTAGACTTAGAGAAAGATTTTGACAATGTTGACTGGAACATTCTCTTTCAAATCCTGAAGGTGGCACTAGTAAAACACAAGGAGCGAAAGGCTATTTACATTTTGTACAGAAATGAGATGGTAGTTATAAGAGTCGATGGGCATGAAAGGGAAGCAGTGGTTGGGAGAGGAGTGAGACAGGGTTGTAGCTTCTCCCCGATGTTATTCAGTCTGTATATTGAGCAAGCAGTAAAGGAAACAAAAGAAAAATTGGGGGTAGGTATTAAAATCCATGAAGAAGAAATAAAAACTTCGAGGTTCGCCGATGACGTAATTCTGTCAGAGACAGCAGAGGACTTGGAACAGCAGTTGAACGGAATGGACAGTGTCTTGAAAGGAGGGTATAAGATGAACATCAACAAAAGCAAAACGTGGACAATGGAATTTAGTCGAATTAAGTCGGGTGACGCTGAGGGCATTAGATTAGGAAATGACACATTTAAAGTAGTAAAGGAGTTTTGCTATTTGGGGAGCAAAATAACTGATGATGGTCGAAGTAGAGAGGATATAAAATGTAGACGGGCAATGGTAAGGAAACAGTTTCTGAAGAAGAGAAAGTTGTTAACATCGAATATAGATTTAAGTGTTAGGAAGTCGTTTCTGAAAGTATTTGTATGGAGTGTAGCCATGTATGGAAGTGAAACATGGACTATAAATAGTTTGGACAAGAAGAAAATAGAAGCTTCCGAAATGTGGTGCTACAGAAGAATGCTGAAGATTAGATGGGTAGATCACATAACTAATGAGGAGGTATTGAACAGAATTGGGGAGAAGAGGAGTTTGTGGCACAACTTGACTAGAAGAAGGGATCGGTTGGTAGGACATGTTCCGAGGTATCAAGGGATCACCAATTCAGTATTGGAGGGCAGCGTGGAGGGTAAAAATCGTAGAGGAAGACCAAGAGATGAGTACACTAAGCAGATTCAGAAGGATGTAGGCTGCAGTAAGTACTGGGAGATGAAGCAGCTTGCACATGATAGAGTAGCATGGAGAACTGCATCAAACCAGTCTCAGGACTGATGACCACAACAACAACAATGGTCATTCCACTTAAGGTCGCCCGGGATAGTTACGCCTAGATATTTTACGGCAGACGCTGTCTCCAGCTGTTTGTCATCAATAGTGTAGCTATACAGTAGTGGATTTCTTTTCCAATGTATGTGCAATATGTTACATTTATATACGTTCAGAGTCAAGTTCCAGAGTCTACACCATTCATCAATTCTGTGCAGGTCGTTCTGCAAATTCTTACTATCTTCTGGCGTTGCTTCTATGGTATAGACTACTGCGTCATTTGCGAGTAGCCTTAAAGAGCATCCGACGCTTTCTCCTAAATAGTTCCTATATATTGTAAAAAGCAACAACAGTCGTATCACTCTTCCCTGTGGTACATTCGTTAAGAGCGACGTGTTGAGTTCTATCTGCAAGAAAGTCTTGAATCCAATCAAGGGTCAACTCATATACTTCGTAAGCTTGTATTTTTTTCATTAAAGGGCAATTCAGGACGGTGTCAAATGCGTTACTGAAATCAAGGAACACGGCATCAACCTGAGTGTCGTTGTCCACTGCGTTGTGGATCTCACGGAGGAACAGAGCGAACTGAGTTTCGTGGGATCTCTGTTTGCGGAATCCATGTTGATTTTTATAGAGGAGATGTTCATTTTCCAAAAACGTCAAAATTCTTGAGCGTAAAATATTTTCCATAAATCTACAACAGATTGACGTCAACGATATGGGTCTATAGTTGTGTGGATCTGTCTTACGGCCTTTCTTAAAAACGGGAAGACCTATTCTTTTTTCCAGTCGTTAGGTACCTTTCGTTGCTCAATCGATGTACGATTAATTACTGCTAGCAGGGGAGCAAGTTAATTCGCATAATATTTACAGACTCTTATAGGTATCTCATCTGGTCCTGAAGCCTTTCCGCTACTAAGCGACTGTAGCTGCTTTTCAGTTCTGCGATCGGTTATCTCAATATCTGCCATGTTCGAAAATGTTCAAATGTGCCTGAATTCCTAAAGGACAAAACTGCTGAGGTCACCGGTCCCTAGACTTACACACTACTTAAACTAACTTATGCTAAGAACAACAGACATACCCATGCCCGAGGAAGCAGTCGAACCTCCAGCGGAAGGAGCCGCGCAATCCATGACATGGTGCCTTAAACTGCGCGGAGTGACAGTGTTACGATCTTCAGCGGTGAAACAACTTCGGAAGGCCGAATTCAGTATTGCGGCCTTCTCTCTGCTATCTTCCGTTTCGGTGCCGGTGTGGTCGCTCAGAGAATGAATAGATGAATTTGACCCACTTGCTGATTTTACCTGTGACCAAAATCTCTTAGCATTTTTACTCAGGTCGGTTGACAATGTCCTACTTTCAAAATTATTGAACGCTTCTCTCATTACACTCCTTAGGCTCATTTTCGCTTCAGTCAGCTTTTATTTGTCAGCCAGGTTTTTACGTCTCTCAAATCTGAGATGAAGTGCTCTTTGTCTACGTAGCGCTTTTCTATCACGGCTATTAAACCATGGTGGATCGTTCCCATCCCTTAAAACTTACTCTGAACATACTTTTCTTGGGCATACTAAACGATGTCTTTGTATTTCTTTTTTCCATTTGTTCTCCACATCTTCGTCCTCATCACCGAAAATTTGATGCTGACTGCTGAGATATTCTGAAATTTGTATCCTGTCACCCTTGCTGAGCTACCTTTCTTAACATTTCTTGTAGGACCCATCGTCATAGCTGCTGTCACAGCCTTATGATCACTGATTTCTTCCTCTACGTAAGCTGATTCGATAAGTTCAGGTCTGTCTGTTGCAAGGAGGTCTAAGATGTTACCCTCACGATTTGGGTCTCTATCTGCTCAAGGTAATTTTCGGACAAAACATCCAGAACAATGCCACTTAATTCCCTGTCTCTGGCACCAGTTTTGATGGCATAACACTGCCAATCTACTCCTGGGAAGTTAAAGCCACCCCCTATTACATCGGCATGATCAGGAATCTTACTAATGATACTGTGCAAGTTCTGTCTGAAGCGCACTACAACTTCAGATCCTGACCCAGGCGGTCTACAAAAGCATCCCATCACCATTTTTCACCGTTCTTTGATACTTAAGTTCACCCAGATTAATTCACATTCGGAATCCGTGATAACCTCGCCAGATTTTATCAAATTTTTTACCGCAATAAACACGGTGACATCATTGGCGACTAACCTATCCTTACAATAAACATTCCAATTCGAACTTCAGATTTCTTTGTCACTTACGTCTGGTTTCAACCAGCTTTCTGTATCCAATATTACTGTGAATTATAACCTTCAGTAAGTGATACAAATTCTGGGACCTTTCACTGGATGCTCCTGCAATTTACTAAAACCATAGTAATGTTTTCTATCTCTGATCTACGAGGAACAAGATTCCCTGAGGTGGCTGTGGCTGATTTAAAAGGCAAATCGTGTCTGCTCCCAAGGGAGGGGTCCTCTAACCTGAAAAAGCACCATGTGTATGCCACACGTACTCGGCTGCCCTAGTAGCTGCTTCCTCCGTGTAGTACACACCTGACCTATTAAGGGGAACCCTACAATTCTGCTCCGGAGAGCGGAGGTCGAGAAATTAATTAGCATTCGATGCCGTCGCAGAGCCGTCTGAGCCTCTTGTTTAGACCTTCCACTCTGCTCCAAACCAGAGGATCGCCATCAACCCTGAGTACGATGCTAGAAATGGCTTAGCCTCCACCCCACGTGCGTTGCTAGTTGCCTTCACCAAATCAGGCAGCCTCCGAAAGGAGCCAAGGATTACCTCAGAACCCAAGCGGCAGGCGTCATTCGTGCCGATATGTGCCACTATATGCAGTCGATAGTCGCCGACAGGGCCTCCTCAAAATCACGGATGATACCTCACGGCAAACATACAGAATGCACACTGGAACTCTTTCCTGCCCTGCCTGCTATCTCCCTGAGGGTCTCCATCACCTGCCTAAGATTTGAGCTCCCAGTGACTAGCATACCCACCCTCTGCGCTGGCCCAACAGGAGAGGCATCCCGTGCCGGCTCAGAGTTATCACCAACGCTGGGTAGCACCTCGAACCTGTTGCTAAGGCGTAGGTAGCTAGCCCCACGGTCTGCTCCGTCTTTCGCCTTCCGCCCAGTGACACGCCAACCCATCATTGTCTGCCACCCACTCTGGAGTGAGGACGGACCGGTCAGATGTTGCGTATCGGAAGCCGCAGCGACGCCCGGGTCACCAGGAGATTCCACCAAAGGTGTCGCAGATCTCGTCACTGGCGCCCCGACTTCATCTTCAGTTAGAGCATTAGCCAGAAACTTGTCGACGTTAGCCAACACAGCTACCAGCTGTTAACGGACAGTAACCAACTCTCCTTGTATCAGCTCACAACAAGCACAGTCCATAGAAATATCGTAATGTGTATAAAATAGATATAAGATATCAAATGGCGCTTCTGAATTTGAAAATACATCTAAGGAGATTAAAGAAACACTAAAAGGTGCTGTGTAGATTTCTTACTGTACTCTGAAACTGCAACCTATTAAAGCTATCGCATTCCACACTTGTTCGATGGGGTTTAAGTAGGTTTCACTGCTACAGAATAGCAAAGAAGGTAATGGAAAGAAATATGCAATGGGACGAAAAGGAATGGCAATTTTATTCAAAGTCACTGCGATTTATAATTGTCCACTGAACATTACAAGAAGAGGGATACGGTCTTAACAGTGTGCATAAGCACTGTGGACGGCAATGCTTGCTCTGTAACGTGGAGGCCACAAGGTTGGTAAGAAGTTCTTGCGGTAGGGGGAGTGAAAACATCTGCCTGCCACCCATGAAAAATATCCCAATTTCTTTCAATTTATCTTACATGTTGGTCCAAAAAATGTTCTCGTCATTAAATGTATATACAAAAGGTTTAGATGAGCTGTTATCATGACTGTACCACACTAATGGAGTAAATGATGTAATTATATAACATAACTTCCAAAATTCGCGATTCGAATAGTTGGATAGTTTGTGCGGAAAGTCCAAAAACCAGATCCGATTAGAAACTTCCTGGTAGATTAAAGCTGAGTGTCGAATCAAAACCTGACCCTGGGACCATTACTTTCCGCGGGTCAGTGCTCTACAGACGAGCTACTAGCGACTCACTCTCACAGCTTTTCTTCCACCATTATCTCTTCTACTACCTTCCAAAACTCACAGAAGTTCTTCCACACACATAGCGAGACTAGGACTTATGGGAAAAAAGATATAGCGAGAAAATGACTTGGCGTGGGATGTGAATCGAGCTTGGATAACTCAGTTTGTACAGCTTCAACCGCAATAGGTAAATGTCCCAAATTCGGCAATCTGTCCATCATAGATTTTTAATCTGCCAGGAAGTTTCAAATCTGCGCACACTCCAGTAAAAAATGGAAATTCACTCCAGAGATCTGATTATTTCCTCAGAAGAATATCAGAGGTAGCCTCCATAATGGTATGTCCGCACTATTATGGTTGTTGGAGATTGCTGCTGGTGGCTCTGACTCCTAGCCTTTAATGTAAAGTGTACGTTTGGGTAATGAAAGCCCCTTACCCTCCACAAATGCTTACCCCAAAACTGCCCTAGTTTGTGAATGACTTAATTCTCTTAGTATTCCCACGGAGAATAGACTTTCTGCAAGTAATTACGGAATAGATAGTGCGTCATAAGTATCCTTCACGTGTGAGAACTATCAGGAGGATACTGAGGCGTATCGTTTCTTAACCATTGTGAACCTGACTTTTTCATAATCTAATTTTCGCACCCAGATATGAAACCAGGGATACCTTTCCCATGTATCACTCGTGATACAATACAATACTTCAAGAGGAACATAATTACTACTAATATGAATTCTTCGATAACACGTACAGGTTAAGTATCTTTCCTCGCTAACAATCACAAGCGTAATGGTAATTTTATTAATTTGTGTATAGGTGACTTCAGGAAGCGTTCCAGAGTTTGCGATTGAAGCTTGCATGAGTTTCTGGCTTGACAGCAGAGAGGGTTCTCTGTAATACGAATAAAAATTTATCAGAAAAAACACTACTCAGGAAAATTTAATTGGTGGAAGGCACAACAGTACCAATGCCCAAATTCTCCAGCTCTGAACTCAATGCGTCGGTGTTCAGCTTGGTTGTCTAGAGTAATAAGGGTTGGTAGTTTGTGTGGCGTATCGTGTAAGTTACAATATTTCAAGGATTCTGTTTCGAAGGCGAGAGTGCAATCCAGACGAATTAATCTATTCATGCCTTTAGTGTAAAGATGAAGTCATTGTCTCGAATACTTTTGGAAGCAGTGAATGTCGATTGATGGCATTTAACCAAGGAGTGCTCTACTTTCACAGTGGCAAAGTATCATTTATCTTGGAGAGTTCTTCAAAACGATTCGTTTTGTTGATGATATTACCTTATAGGGCACAGATGAAGAAGAGCTACAGTAGGTGCTTCATCATATGAATCAAATCTGTATGTAAAAGTGCGAGGTAAAAGTGAAAATTAATCAAGTCCACAAGAGATGGAAAACTGAACACAGACATGCACCTGTCAGAAGCGACTACTATCAAGTACCTAATAAGTTTTATCACAGCAGACTGAGGAAGTACAAAGGATATCAAAGATAGAATAGGGCAGGCAAAACAATCACTTATCGAGACAACAACACTACCGATGTCTCACAGTGTCTCGTTAATACTATGAAACGGTTCCAGAAGATCTATGTTTAGAACATTGTACTGTATCTCCTGGAGTGGTCATGAATTTGAAGTTTGTAAATGCCATGTATTGATAATTATTGTACGAATAACTGACGATCTATGCCAAAGACTAAACAAATGCATTATGTTGCAATGTATGCCTTGATGAATATTCCAAGGACATTCGAGATTCTGTCTCTGAACTTTCTATTCTGGTTTACTTCTTCTGTTCTGTGACTCGAAGAGGAAAGAACGATTGTCTGAGCTTCATCTTGCTGCAACAGTCTATGTAAGTTGTAAGCGAAACCAAAAATATACTTGTTAATGGTGTCAAACTTTTCTATGGTAAATAATTATTTGTAAACCTAAACCTTGCCTGTCCTGAGTAGACGTGGCCTTAACGGAACATTGACCATTGTTAGGGGCCATACTGGAAAATAATTAGTAATTTTCTTTCAGCTCATCGTAGAGACGTGCTGCCGGTTTCTTTCAGATTCCACGATCTACGCTGCGGCTACGAATAATTCAATATATTTCACTTACAGGTTTTCTCAAGGTTGCGAGATAACATCGTCATTAAGGTAAAGTGCTGTTTCCGGATGAACGGTACGACGCCGACACAAATGCATGACACAGGTCTTCATGGTGGAAAACTGGAAGCCATGGGCTAGAGCCCATGACTGCGCCTTGCAGATGGCTCCCTGTAGGCGACGCTTAGCAACACCAGGACTGGAGCAGCAGTACGAAATGCAGAAGCCGTCTGCATACAGAGAAGGTGAGACGGAGGGCCCGACAGCTGCCACTATACCGTTAATGCCACTAAAAATAGAGATACACTCAATACAAAGTCCTGTGGGAATCCATTCCGCTGGATATGGATGGAACTTTGGGAGGCACATACTTGGACCGGAAAGTACGGAGCGACAGGAGGTTTTGGATAAAAATCGTGAGCGGATCCCCGAGAAACCACTCATATAATGTGGCAAGGACATGATGTCGTCAGGTCGTGTCGCATGTTTTACGTAAGTCGAGAAAGATGGCAACTACGTGTTGACGTCTGGAAAAGGCTGTTCGGTTGGCAGACTCGAGGGACACAAGATTATCAGTGACGCTGGCGGAAGCCGCCCTGACATGGAGGCAGTAGGCCACGTGACACCAGGACCCAAGCCAACCGCCGACACACCATACGTTCCAGCAGCTTACAAAGAACGTTGGTTAGGCTGATGGGCCGATAGCTATCCACATCAAGCGGGTTTTTACCGGGTTTGAGCACTGGAATGATGGTGCTCTCCCGCCATTGCGAGGGAAAGACGCCAGCACACCAGATCCGGTTGGAGACGACGAGGATATGTCGCTTGTGGTCAGATGAGAGCTGTTTAATCATCTGGCTGTGGATCCGATCAGGCCCAGGAGCTTTGTCGGGGCAATGTGCAAAGGCACTGAGGAGCTCCCACTCTGTAAATGGGGCATTATAGGATTTACTGTGACGTGTAGCGAATGAGAGGACTTTCCCTTCCAGCCACCGTTTGAGAGTGCGATAGGCTGGGGGGTAATTCTCCAACACAGAGGTTCGAGCAAAGTGCTCAGCAAAGTGCTCGGCAATCGCGTTTGCATCGGCAGACAACACACTATTTATGGTAACACCAGGAATACCTGTTGGGGTCTGGAAGCCCGAAAAGACGTTTGATTTTTGCCCAGACTTGGGAAGGTGACGTATGGCACCCAATGGTCAAGATGTATCTCTCCCGACACTCCTGCCTCCGTCGTTTGATAAGTTAAGGAACACGGGCACGGAGCTGTTTAAAGGCTATGAGGTGCTGGTGGGAAGGGTGCCACTTATGCCGCTGTAGAGCTTGCTGACCCTCCTTAATTGCTTCAGCTATTTCCAGTGACCACCAAGGGGCTGCCTTAAGGAGGCCCCCTAAAGAGCGAGGGATCGCGTTTTCTGCTGCAGAAACAATTGTTGTAGTCACCTGCTCAACAATCACAGCGATGTGGGGGAGGTTCAACGGTGATAGGAGAGGTGAAAGTTTCCCAGTCTGCCTTCTTTAAAGTCCGTCTGGGCAGGCGTCCATGGGCCTGACGCTGCAGCAATGACAGGTAGTTGGGGAAGTGGTCACTACCACACAGGTCGTCATGTGCTTCCCAGTGAATAGCTGAGAGAAGTCTGGGCAGCAAATTGATAAATCAATGGCCGAGGGACTACCATGAGCCACAATGAAATGTGTGGCAACCCCAGTATTTAAAAGGTAGAGGTTGAACTGAGACAGTAAAGTTTCGACATCTCTGCCTGGGCCAGTAACCACAGTGCCACCCCACAAGGGGTTATGGGCGTTAAAATCTCCCAAAAGTAGGAAAGGTTTAGGGAGTTGATCAATCAGTGCAGCTAATACATTTAGGGACACTGCACCATCTGGAGGAACATATACATTGAAGACAGTTATTTCCTGGATCGTCCTTATTCTCACATCCTTATTCAAGAGGGATTTGAAGGGGCACAGTGTCACTACAGACAGAGTTTATCACATTAGCACAAACTCCACCTGACACTCGATTATAGTCGCTACAGTTCCTGTAATATCTCTTATAGCCACAGAGGTCAGGGGTCCGCATTACCAGGAACCAGGTTTTCTGAAGGGCAATACAGAGAGCAGGTGTAAAGCTTAACAGTTGCAGTTGCTCAGCCAGGTGGTGGAAAAAACCGCCGCAATTCCACTGGAAGATGACGTCATCGTGAGACTGGGAAGGCATGGAACATTCAATGAGGCAGTTTACGCCTCAGAGTCACCTGCTGCCACCGACTTATTGCCTGAGTAGTCTACATCCATTGTGTCTGAGGGTCTGGCGAGATCTGTGTCCTCAGTGGACGCCAGAATCTCCACCTCATACTGAGGCACAGAGCTTGTAGGTAGCGGTGGTGTGGATGCCACTGAAATTTCCTTGGTCTTAGGGGTCTTCTTTTTGGATTTCTCTCACTACTCCTTGGGTTTCCCTAGCTTAGAGGACTTCACTGGCTCACTCTCCGGGACTGAGGATGAGCGTGAAGCCCTGCGACCAGCTGCTTTTGGGCTCTTCAGCCATTGGCGAGTGTCATCTTTCCCACTAGCAGAAACCTGGGAAGGGGACGACCCAAGGGACCCCTTCCTAGCGATAGCAGCCAAAGAAGATGTATGTTTCTCTGGCTGAGGAGTGGGGATGGACATACCCAATGGTTGGGGCGGGGGGGATGTTGCTACTGAAGTAGGTGGTGCAGGAGCAACAGGTAGGGAAGTGTCCCCCACCATAAATGGGCAGGGGTAGTCTTCTGGCTCTGAGAGATGACTGGGGTTGGCAGAGCTGATGGCCATAGAACAGTTGTAATAGCGGTGTAAGACGATGTCATGCATACAGGATGTAGGCGTTCAAATTTCCTCTTAGCCTCAGTGTAGGTCAGTTGGTCCTGGGTCTTGTATTCCATGATTTTCCTTTCTTTCTGGGGAATCCTGCAGTCTGGCGAGCAAGGCAAATGATGCTCTCCACAGCTGACACAGATGGGAGGCGGGACACATGGAGTATTGGGATGTGATGGGTGCCTGCAATCTCGACATATGACACTGGAAGTACAGCGGGAAGACATATGACTGAACTTCCAACATTTAAAACACCGCATTGGGGTAGGGATATAGGGATTCACATCACTGTGGTAGACCATCACCTTGACCTTCTCGGGTAATTTATCACCCTCAAAGGCCAAGATGAAGGCACCGGTGGCAACCTGATTATTCCTCGGACGCCAGTGGACACGCCAAACGAAATGTACACCTCGCCATTCTAAATTGGCGCGCAGCTCGTCATCGGGCTGCAATAGAAGGTCCCTGTGAAATATGATACCCTGGACCATATTTAAACACTTATGGGGCGTGATGGTTACAGAAACATCCCCCAGCTTGTCACAAGCCAGTAACGCCCGTGACTGGGTGGAGGATGAGACTGCTGGTGTTTGATCACCAGCAAGAGATGATGTACTACGCTTCATCACGTGTCATCCCCAATCGGCTCGCTTTTCGGGAAAATTTTGAAGAATGGAAGTCAAACCCTACAGGGGACCATCACATAAAGGCCGAAACGTGTGAAACTTCTTTTAGTTACCTCTTACGACAGGCAGGAATACCTCGGGCCTACCCTTAGCCCTGGACCCGGAGGAGTGTCATAACTCTGACCGAGGGACGGAGGAGAAGAGGGAAGAGGAAGACGACAGAGAGGACGACCAAGACAGGAGTTCGTGGATGGCAGAAGATGTGAGAGCACCAAGAAACTTTCAAATTGAGCAGAAAAGGGAGACCAGAGACCTTCTTGACAAATAATGTCAGTATCTAGGTAGTTATCCACTTTGATTTTCATTATAGTGTTGGCGTTTCGCAACTACTGCCAGACGTTCCCCACTGATTACTTGTTTTCTTCTCCATAAGTATAGAACCAGCGCATGCCAGAACAGACCGTAAGCAAACAAACCGCAAGAAGAGGTCACAAAGTGTAAAAGAGTCAGCCATTCAGTGAACGACCACTGAACGGGCATGGCATCTAACTTGTTAAATGCTGAGTACTGACCAATATACGTAGATGTATCAGTCTCATGTTTCTCACTATAGCATAGTTGCTGATATTTTTAGAAGAAAAACGAATTGCCAAACTCACAAAAAATTACATAAACGTTAAAATATAAATTTAAACAACAGTAAATAAATAAACGATAAATATGAAAACTTTACTATCTGTGATAGAAATAAATCCAGTACGACATCCTTGTAACATTAAATGTGGAAATGAAATATGCGAATAAAAGCGAATGTCGGAAATTAGTTCTTAGCACAGTATTAATACGGTACAGTATCTATTATTTTGTTAATTAGACTTTCATTTTATTTTGAACATTATGTTATAGCAATGCAGAATTAAAACTATAGAACAATTATTACCTATTTCTACTCATTATCTGCTAGAAGAAGAAACCAACTGCAACTCTTCAAGTGACGACGCATCAGTATTCAAGACCAGTTCCTATACAACATGTGACATAGATATGAGGTCACTGATTTACACGTCTTACAGAACAGTAAACACACAGTAACTCGCTGTTTTAGATCTCGAAACTCGCATATATACATAATAACTACAATCATTACATACTCTATGAAGCAATAAGGAAGATGTTGCTCCAATTAGTAGTGAAATACATGCAAAATTCGTCGAAGGTGTGTGTTTTCATTCCTGTGGATACACATACTCAAAACTAACTAACCTGAAATCTGTATCCAGGGCACATACTTTGCCCGTATTTCACACGTGTGTGTGCGATACTATTCGACAGGGAAGTACTGAATACAGACTGCAAATTCAACGAAGAATCTAGGCTTTTTAAATCTCGATTATTCCTTTTTAAGTATGTTTTGGCCAACAGCTATCCACCAAGTACCCCTGGCATTAATTTAGCTAACTCTGCTCCCTGCTGCTTTTATATGATGTAGACATTAGATTTTCCTGTTTTCACCTATCCTTCCTAAGGAGTCGTTGGGTAACAATGGTTAAAAACTATGGACAATACACCCAAATAGCTTAAAGCCTGTCACTGTGTCACATTTAATTGCTAGCAAGTTGTAAAAATATATTTATGGATGATGTGTTTCTAACCGTATAAAATACCTTTGTTACACAGATTACCATTGAGCCAGGAGGGATGGAGAGCGAACAATTCTGCTGGATTAAAGGCAGCGATATGCGACAATATTCTGCGTGCAACTAATTGTAACAGGTAAACCATCGAGCACATGCCTCTTGGGAAAGAGCTACGATTGCCTGGTGACTGGCCCTTACTACACGATTGGCTGAAAATTCGATCACGAAGTAATTCTAATCGAAATACAGATGCTGCTGTGACACTGTCTGGGCACCGATACAAACTACTCCTCACTGAATACACTTACAGTGTCAGCAGATTCTGTGTGGCGTGTGTATGTTGGTGACAGCAATGGTGTGATGAATCATTGGAAGTGAAGTCAGCCAGTCATGAGTTACTTACACATAGCCAATGAAATTATACCTCTTCATTCTTTTCGCTTCGTAAACAAATTTCAGCAGTTTCAGCTGTGCTGTTAGGTTCCTGCATAAGCAAATCCTCGAAAATCTAATAACATAATACTTATGTAAATGAGATAAAAAGTGAGAGAAAAGGGAAAGGGAGACAGAACAGAAATTTAATAAATATTGGTAATACTTTGTTATTTACTGAAATGAAACGAAAAACGTGTGTACTACTAAGTGAAATGAAAGTAGCGTGTAAAGAGTGTAGAAATCCACATACGAGATTATAAAATTTTCACAGCTCCAAGAAAGATAAAAGAAAAGGTCTGTCTCGTGGTTCCATCTCCTTCTCCATATGTATTCAAATAAACGCGCACCGAAAGTGTCCTTGCGTTGATCAGGATTCCGAAATGACGCTTTCACGGCAGACCAGGTTCCCTCAACGTTGTATGTATGAGTACCTATTTGTGGGGCTTTGAAATGAAGACTATGGTTCACAAATAAATGAGCAGAACCTTCTTGGTTGAGCCAGTTGTATGAAGAAAAACAACCTGAAACAACAGTATTTCCTGGGAGAACGTATTTTTCTCAGAAGTCAGAGGCTACATTTTATTACCTCTCTCTCTGTTCCGCTCAACATCCACCTGCCAACTACACGCTAACCCGTATGGAATCTGTGCTCCCCAAACTCAGAGTTATCCGTCTCACCTACTTTTCCTACGTCAGTCTGGAGACCACTACAATCCAAGATAAGAAGCTTCTTCAGTCTACGACGACATGTCCCGCCAAGTGTAATTCTAATGATGTGAAAGTATTAGAACATTCGTTACCCACAGAAGTGTTAAATTCAAAATGTCACCGACAGAGTGTCTGCTCCCACAAAACCAACTGCGTCGTCGTACCACGAATATACGTGGGGTCCTTCCTTCCTGCAAGACCACTGGAGCCCGTCTGTACGGTCCTTTCTTGGAACGAGGACCATTCCCGCATAGCATTTTTACGTGCTCTTTTCGTTCTAAGCACTCCTCGATTAAAACCATCGCTCTGTGACTTCACTCTGCATGTTAATTCCACTCCACATGAGTTACAACCAGTCACGGAAACTCCTAAAGTATACCCACAAATAAAGAACACATCGACAAATTCGTAAATAGCTAACCAAATTTAAAATTCATAAAAAAGTTTGCGTATTTAATCTTGAAACCATCCATCTCGAAAGAAACGAAACAAAACTATTAAACTACGACGTTTAACTGAAGAAAATTACACTCAGTGGCTATCATTAACTAGTGTAGATTATCACGTCACCAGAATAAACACGGAATATTCAGCCATCTAAAAATATTTCACTCCTATGAAACATAATAACACATCGCTAATTCCACATAACTTTATTCTCAATTCCTACGGGATAAAAAGAACCATCAGATAACTTTATTTACGCTACCAAATAAATAATACACGATATTGCCAATGATCATCGACATCTGTGCCGTCACAACGAAAATAAAATATAAGCTAACCTCGTCTACGAAGCGAAAGAAATAAAGAACATCATTCTCATTGGCTATCTGCATTTGCACGTCACGTAGTAATTGCCGATATCGTAACTGGAAGATAATATTGAACACTGCACACTTGTTGCTACTTACATTCTGCAACAAATCCAGTTTCAGTGAAGCACGTTTTCAACGTCAGAACAGTGTCGAGATGAATTACCGTCTCCCAGCAATAACACAACAATCATCGACGCCAAAGATACCTAGTTGTTCCGCGGTGAACCAGCTGTCAATCTTGTCAGTGAAATTCGCTCTAGACGTGTATAAGGGTGAGGTCTTAATACTTATCTACAACCAATGTTAAGGCTATGTGTAATAATTAGTGAATTATAAATAAATAGACAGCATGGTGCAGTTAAAGTCATTTTACGATAACAATGACCGAAGTAAATGTGAAGCTCACTAATAAAATCATTGTGAACATCTTTCAAGTAACACTCAGTCGTTAAGCTAGTCGCACCGTGAATAAGTGACCGTTTCGAGATGTTCTTTGTTCAGATACATGACAGATTTAAACTGGTTAAAGAGATAATCCAAACTGGTACTATTTGGTAGGTGATTTCTTGTTCTCGCATTTGCCTCACAGCCAGCGGAAACCGCAAGAATACCTTGATCAGGGAACCCAAACAAAAATTTTTGGATCTCAGATTATACGAAAAGATATTTGTTGATGTGTTCACAGTTGATGATTTACTCGACAAGTGCAGTGTACCTGTATCTCTGGTGCTGATGACATTCCTTTGTCGTAAATGGAATAAATCAACCCACAATGACAACTGTCATCGTGGAAGAAATCGTTAGACTGCTTTTAAACTCGGCAGGGTGTCAGGTATTGTGACTAAGTGAGTCCACCAAATTTTACTTAAAGAATCGACAGTCGCAGGCTGACGACTTGGACTGATGTAAATATGCAGGGTGTATGACTATTACAGGTACAAACGAAAGCGACTATTAGAGTACAATCACGCAAGTGAATAATCCTAATAAACACAGATTCCAGGATACAGCTTATTACGACTGATCACCTTACGATGATCCAAGCTACAGATATGCACATTACAACAATTGTTCCATGTGGCCAACATTCGTATTGAGGAAGGCTACAACGTGAATCCTAAACACTTTCAAAACTCCCAAGTGTGTTCTGAATGCATTGACAACTATCCACAACTCGATCCCGAAGTTCATCGGCATTATCAGCAGGGCTGGAACACACCAAAGCTCTTAAATAACACCCCCCTCCATCATCATCATCATCATCATCGTCATCATCTTTGGTGCTTGTAACACTCAAACGCTCTGCAGAGAGAAAGGAAACAAGGAAACATACGAGGCGGTTGTTTTCGGTAGCTAAACAAACGGTAGGCACCAGCCTCACTTTTTAATCTTACACAGATAAGACTTTATTCATAAATTATGATTTTATACCCAGAAAGATATTTATAGCAATATGTTCTGCGTTCTAGATCACAACCAAATCTACCACTGCCCTTCTACAAAATTGTTAATTAAAATTACTTCTTTAATTACTCTGTCCCAGATAACTTTATGTGTTGAACGAGTTACAAAAGTCGGGAGGGGGGGGGGGGGGTCTATCACCTGTTCTCGTTTTACAGGAGCACATGTAAAGAGGTACGATGTGCTTGATGCTCAATACGGCGCTCTCTTGTAGTGGTCAGACATGGTAGGCCAGAACTTTCTCACTCCCATACAATTCCATATTGGACTACTGTCACACTCGAATTCCACAAAAAGCTGGATATTCCACGATTCTCACCAGAAGACCAGATTTAATCCCACAACGTGCCCTATTTCAAACTATATCTTTCAAAGTCTTGTCTACTACATAGACTAAAAGTAGCCACAGTTCCAAATATACTGGTTGGCAAAATAAAATAAAGCACCCAGGACACATTGCTGAATGTTAATAAAACTTTGTTAACGGTCAAACTGTCAGCGGCTTGTAAGCCATTTTGAACCCGCTCTTCGCCGGCCGCGGTGGCCGTGCGGTTCTGGCGCTGCAGTCCGGAACCGCGGGACTGCTACGGTCGCAGGTTCGAATCCTGCCTCGGGCATGGGTGTGTGTGATGTCCTTAGGTTAGTTAGGTTTAAGTAGTTCTAAGTTCTAGGGGACTTATGACCTAAGATGTTGAGTCCCATAGTGCTCAGAGCCATTTGAACCATTTGAACCCGCTCTTCCTCTCATTTGCAAATAACCCATTGCCTCCACAGACTGACCACAGAGTGAAATACATTTCCTGGGCAAGCCTAAAGCCCGTTATACAAGAGCGACTTTCTGATTAAAATCAATTACTAAAAGTGCGTGCACATTTTGTGCCTCCATGTCAATCAGTAACCAACTACAACGTGAGCGTCTCTATGGCGCCAATAATCTACAGATCTCATAGAGTGAGAAGTTCTAAATTTCCGAGTATGCTGTACACTGCACATGTGCAGAAACTAGGGACTCTGGGGGCGTCTGCTAACATCGCAAATTATCCTATTCTGGCAGAGCTCACTCCTATTATAGAAGTCGATTCTGTACTTACGTGTCTCCATAATCCTTATTCTGTTGTTTGCTTTGTTTCCGCAGCGCTTTGAAAAGTTACACAAGGTCCTGATATTTTTTTCCTGCTAGTGTTCTCTTACAAGACAGACGAAATTTCTGAAACCAAGAAGATATTTACGTAATACAGAGAAAAAGCTTACACCATGCAGACATAAGTCTTCAGGCTGAAGATGACAGGATGGTCATTTCGCTCCCTCTCTCTTTCTCGCTCTTCTTTTCCGCCACGATTCCTGTCCTATGCCAGCCTCTTTATTTCAGAGTAGCACTTGCAACCTACTTCTTCCATTATTTGCTGGCTGTATTCCACTCTCTGTCCACATCTACAGATTTTACCTTCTGCCGCTCTCTCTAGTACCTTGGAAGCTATTACCTAATGTCTTGACACATGCCCTGTCGTACTGTCTCTTCTTCTTTTTAGTGTTTTCCACATATTCCTTTCCTCGCCGATATTGCGGGGGACCTTCTCAATACTTACCACATGAGTGCACCTAATTTTCAACATCCTCCTGTAGCAACACATCTCAAATGCGTGGATTCTCCTCTGTTCCGGTTTTTCCACAGCCAGTATCTTGATTTTGCTTTAGTCTTGTTTCCATTATCAACCGCAACGTCAGAACTGCCTCTCTGGCGCCTTATCTTTCATAGTCGTCCAAAATTGCCTACCGGACTAGCTCAAGAGAGCTAGTGGTTTTTGTAGCATGGAAAGTGTTTTCCTTTACAGGAAGTCGCACCTTACAGCAAGTGAAATTAACGTTAGCATCAAACAGCCAACGGATATGCCTCAGTTCTATTTCTGAGACTGTCAGCCTGAAGGAGCTAATGTTAAATTTGAAAGTTGGCCGGCAGCTCTCGTGGGCTGCAGGAGGCAGTTTTGTGTCTTCTGGTGCAGAGGTAGAGGCGCGGAGTGTGTCTAGGAAATGGTGATATTCAGTGATGGTCAGTGATCAACAAAACTGTTGATCCCCAGTGGAAAGTGTCTACAAACTTTGAAAGTGCGTTTCTGTACGTGGGGGTAGAAACAGGATTAGTCACTTGCCGGTTTTCAAGTTGAGTTTTGCAGTACATGAAGCGTACTGCAGTAAGAAGCCGCATAGCGGAGTGTAGAGCCATTAGCTAGCTGGATGTGTTGTTCAACGGGCTAGACGATCTTGGCGATGTCTGTTAATTGTTCTTGCTGAGATCTTCATCTAAAGATTGACCTGATGTAACACTCTACGCAAGCACTCTGCGCAAGACTCTTGATTATTTCGACCTACAGGAGCAATAATGTAAACAGTGGTGGTAATGGAATGGTTGTGTTCGACGGTCAACAACGCATGTAAGACCCGTGTCACGCTGGACTAAGCATGTTCAGTACCAACTAGGCCTCAGTGCACCTTGTTTACGAGTAGTGCACACTTCGTATTTGCACTCAGAGACCGAAGTCGACTTTCAATAAAAGACCTAACGGAGTTCCAAAGAGAGTAGATTGTGGGGCCCCCCTTAGCTGGAGCATCAGTAGCCATGACAGCCAACTTACTGAATGTTTGAAAAGCAATTGTTTCAGCAGTCATGATAGCCTACGCAAAACAAGGAAAGACATCATCGTGTAAACGCAATACTGGGCGCAAATAAAAACTAAATAACAGAGATCATCGTACGCTAACAAGAATTGTGTCAAAGCCGGCCGGAGTGGCCGAGCGGTTCTAGGCGCTACAGTCTGGAACCGCGCGACCGCTACGGTCGCAGGTTCGAATCCTGCCTCGGGCATGGATGTGTGTGATGTCCTTAGGTTAGTTAGGTTTAAGTAGTTCTAAGTTCTAGGGGACTGATCACCACAGCAGTTTAGTCCCATAGTGCTCAGAGCCATTTGAACCATTTGAATTGTGTCAAAACAGCACAAAACTACGGTAGCTAAAGTGACTGCAGAGCTTAATAGCCATCATTGAGACCACGTATCTATCGACACTGTCCACCGAAAACTCCATAAAGCGAATATTCATGGATGAGCTGCTCTACGGAAACCATTAGTGACGACAACCAATGCAAAGAAGCGTAAAGCATGGTGTCAGGAGCATAAATCCTGGACGGCTGATGATTGGAAACGTTTTCGTTATTTCCAATATCGGGTTTACATCTGTAGAACGACAAAAGAAACCTACAATACCGATTGATTGATTCTAACGGTTAAGCGTGGAGGTGGAAGTGTGATGGTTGTTGTTGTTGTGGTCTTCAATCCTGAGACTGGTTTGATGCAGCTCTCCATGCTACTCTATCCTGTGCAAGCTTTTTCATCTCCCAGTACCTACTGCAACCTACATCCTTCTGAATCTGCTTAGTGTATTCATCTCTTGGTCACCCTCTACGATTTTTACCCTCCACGCTGCCCTCCAATACTAAATTGGTGATCCCTTGATGCCTCAGAACATGTCCTACCAACCGATCCCTTCTTCTGGTCAAGTTGTGCCACAAACTTCTCTTCTCCCCAATCCTATTCAATACTTCCTAATTAGTTATGTGATCTACCCATCTAATCTTCAGCATTCTTCTGTATCACCACATTTCGAAAGCTTCTATTCTCTTCTTGTCCAAACTATTTATCGTCCATGTTTCACTTCCATACATGGCTACACTCCATACAAATACTTTCAGAAATGACTTCCTGACACTTAAATCAATACTGGATGCTAACAAATTTCTCTTCTTCAGAAACGCTTTCCTTGCCATTCCCAGTCTACATTTCATATCCTCTCTACTTCGACCATCATCAGTTATTTTGCTCCCCAAATAGCAAAACTCCTTTACTACTTTAAGTGCCTCATTTCCTAATCTAATTCCCTCAGCATCACCCGACTTAATTAGACTACATTCCATTATCCTTGTTTTGCTTTTGTTGATGTTCATCTTATATCCTCCTTTCAAGACACTGTCCATTCCATTCAACTGCTCTTCCAAGTCCTTTGCTGTCTCTGACAGAATTACAATGTCATCGGCGAACCTCAAAGTTTTTATTTCTTCTCCATGAATTTTAATACCTACTCCGAATTTTTCTTTTGTTTCCTTTACTGCTTGCTCAATATACAGATTGAACAACATCGGGGAGAGGCTACAACCCTGTCTTACTCCCTTCCCAACCACTGCTTCCCTTTCATGTCCCTCGACTCTTATAACTGCCATCTGGTTTCTGTACAAATTGTAAATAGCCTTTCGCTCCCTGTATTTTACCCCTGCCACCTTTAGAATTTGAAAGAGAGTATTCCAGTCAACATTGTCAAAAGCTTTCTCTAAGTCTACAAATGCTAGAAACGTAGGTTTGCCTTTCCTTAATCTTTCTTCTAAGATAAGTCGTAAGGTCAGTATTGCCTCACGTGTTCCAGTGTTTCTACGGAATCCAAACTGATCTTCCCCGAGGTTGGCTTCTACTAGTTTTTCCATTCGTCTGTAAAGAATTCGTGTTAGTATTTTGCAGCTGTGACTTATTAAGCTGATAGTTCGGTAATTTTCACATCTGTCAACACCTGCTTTCTTTGGGATTGGAATTATTATATTCTTCTTGAAGTCTGAGGGTATTTCGCCTGTTTCATACATCTTGCTCACCAGATGGTAGAGTTTTGTCAGGACTGGCTC
Source organism: Schistocerca piceifrons (assembly GCF_021461385.2). Taxonomy (NCBI): domain Eukaryota; kingdom Metazoa; phylum Arthropoda; class Insecta; order Orthoptera; family Acrididae; genus Schistocerca; species Schistocerca piceifrons. The sequence continues at coordinate 356,295,412 of NC_060141.1, read as the reverse complement.
TCCCAAGGCCGTCAGTAGTTCCAATGGAATATTGTCTACTCCGGGGGCCTTGTTTCGACTCAGGTCTTTCAGTGCTCTGTCAAACTCTTCACGCAGTATCATATCTCCCATTTCATCTTCATCTACATCCTCTTCCATTTCCATACTATTGTCCTCAAGTACATCGCCCTTGTATAGACCCTCTATATACTCCTTCCACCTTTCTGCTTTCCCTTCTTTGCTTAGAACTGAGTTTCCATCTGAGCTCTTGATATTCATACAAGTGGTTCTCTTATCTCCAAAGGTCTCTTTAATTTTCCTGTAGGCGGTATCTATCTTACCCCCAGTGAGATAGGTCACTACATCCTTACATTTGTCCTCTAGCCATCCCTGCTTAGCCATTTTGCACTTCCTGTCGATCTCATTTTTGAGACGTTTGTATTCCTTTTTGCCTGTTTCACTTACTGCATTTTTATATTTTCTCCTTTCATCAATTAAATTCAATATTTCTTCTGTCACCCAAGGCTTTCTACTAGCCCTCGTCTTTTTACCTACTTGATCCTCTGCTGCCTTCACTACTTCATCCCTCAAAGCTACCCATTCTTCTTCTACTGTATTTATTTCCCCCATTCCTGTCAATTGCTCCCTTATGCTCTCCCTGAATCTCTGTACAACCTCTGGTTCTTTTAGTTTATCCAGGTCCCATCTCCATAAATTCCCACCTTTTTGCAGTTTCTTCAGTTTTAATCTACAGGTCATAACCAATAGATTGTGGTCAGAGTCCACATCTGCCCCTGGAAATGTCTTACAATTTAAAACCTGGTTCCTAAATCTCTGTCTTACCATTATATAATCTATCTGATACCTTTTAGTATCTCCAGGGTTCTTCCATGTATACAACCTTCTTTCATGATTCTTAAACCAAGTGTTACCTATGATTATGTTGTGCTCTGTGCAAAATTCTACCAGGCGGTTTCCTCTTTCATTTCTGTCCCCCAATCCATATTCAACTACTATGTTTCCTTCTCTCCCTTTTCCTACACTCGAATTCCAGTCACCCATGACTATTAAATTTTCGTCTCCCTTCACAACCTGAATAATTTCTTTTATTTCATCATACATTTCTTCAATTTCTTCGTCATCTGCAGAGCTAGTTGGTATATAAACTTGTACTACTGTAGTAGGTGTGGGCTTCGTATCTATCTTGGCCACAATAATGCGTTCACTATGCTGTTTGTAGTAGCTTACCCGCATTCCTATTTTCCTATTCATTATTAAACCTACTCCTGCATTACCCCTATTTGATTTTGTGTTTATAACCCTGTAGTCACCTGACCAGAAGTCTTGTTCCTCCTGCCACCGAACTTCACTAATTCCCACTATATCTAACTTCAACCTATCCATTTCCCTTTTTAAATTTTCTAACCTACCTGCCCGATTAAGGGATCTGACATTCCACGCTCCGATCCGTAGAACGCCAGTTTTCTTTCTCCTGATAACCACATCCTCTTGAGTAGTCCCCGCCCGGAGATCCGAATGGGGGACTATTTTACCTCCGGAATATTTTACCCAAGAGGACGCCATCATCATGTAATCATACAGTAAAGCTGCATGCCCTCGGGAAAAATTACGGCTGTAGTTTCCCCTTGCTTTCAGCCGTTCGCAGTACCAGCACAGCAAGGCCGTTTTGGTTATTGTTACAAGGCCAGATCAGTCAATCATTCAGACTGTTGCCCTTGCAACTACTGAAAAGGCTGCTGCCCCTCTTCAGGAACCACACGTTTGTCTGGCCTCTCAACAGATACCCCTCCGTTGCGGTTGCACCTACGGTACGGCTATCTGTATCGCTGAGGCACGCAAGCCTCCCCACCAACGGCAAGGTCCATGGTTCATGCGGGGGAGTGTGATGGTATGGGCAGCCATATCGTGGTATTCTGCTGGTCCCACAATTACTCTCAAAGGCCATGTTACTGACAAAGGTTATGTGAACATTTTAGGTGACCAGGTGCAGCCCATAATTCAAATGTTGCTCCCCCGCAATTATGCCATATTTCAAGACGATAATGTACCGATTCACGCAGCCATGACAGGGCAATAGTGGTATGAGGAGCATGCAACTGAACTGCAGCTTCTTCTACGGCCAGCACACTGCATTTTACATCTTGTCCACTTCGGCCATTGTCTGATACTTAACTGCCCTATTATCAAAACTAATCGATTGCGTTTTGTCTCTCATTTCCTAATCCATTTATATAACCATCAGTTAGTTCCATTCGAATACGTTCCATTACCCTTGTTTTTCTTTTGTTGATGTTCATCTTTTATTGTCAAGATATTATCGATTTTGTTCCACTGATCCTGCAGATGTCCTGCAGTCTCTGAAAAAGTCGGAAAATCTCAAAGTTTTAATTCTTTTATTCAAAACCTTTCATTGTTTACCTTTACTGCATTGTCAATGTAGAGATTAAATAATACTGGCGATAACCTATAAACCTGTCTTTCTCACTTCTCAACTATTGCTTCCCTTGCATATCCTTCCAGTCTTATAACTGCAGTTTCCTTTCTGTACAATCTGAAAATAACGTTTCGCTCTCTGTGTTTTATCCCTAATATCTTCACAATTTCAAATAAAATATTCAGTTTTACTGTGTCAAAAGGTTTCTCTAAATCTACAAATACCATAAATACTGGGTTGCCTTTCGTCTCCCTACCTTTTAAGTCAGGGACGGGCAAGATTTAGGCTCACGTGCCATGCCCGGGCATGAGTGCCAAGGAGCTGAGACTCGCTTCACGTTTCCCGCACCGCCACGCCACACTGTCTCTGCACAAGGAGGAGGAAGAGAGGAAAACTGCAAACGCACCGCGTTTAAATGGTAGCCTAATCTCACGGAATACTACATGGTTTTATGTTCCACATTTCTCAACAACACAGGTCGCAAACAAAACTAATTTTCTGTTATCATTTAATTATTAATAATTTTTATGTGGCCCAAATCATTGGCATGTGGACAGATACCGACAATCACACTGAGTTAATTCGATTTTCTTCGAGACATTTAAGTCTTATCTTTATCGACGACAATGATGGAAACTAAAGAAATGAATTAAAGTTTGTGCAACAACCAGAAATTGAAAACAGGTCCTCTTGCTTACCAGGAAGGTATGCTAGCCATTATACCTTCACAGAATGTAGCTAATACGCCTGCATGGGCTACACTAGTCGAATGCCAAATGATAGGAGGACCGTTACAGGGTGCACTCTCCCTCGTCAGGCTAACTACTGGACAAATTAGCAGCGTTCCCCACGTCCAAAAACCCGACAACGACCGACAAAGCAGTGTGCTGACCACAGGCCTCTCCATACGGCACCTGATGACGCCCATTGCCAGAGGATGACACGGCGATCGGTCTGGCCTGGTTGGTCCATCTAGGACGACAATGAGGAACTCATCCTTTAAGTTAAATTAAAGGACTATGTTTTAACGAAGTTGTTATGTAGACGACAGCACTTCACAATTATTGAGATCATTGGTAGAGACAGCCATAACAAAACCATTTCACGTAGTATGAAACGTATATATCAGACAGGCGAAATACCCTCAGACTTCAAGAAGACTAGTAATCCCCATTCCAATTAAGGCAGCGGATGAGATGTGTGAATTTACTTAACCATCAGTATAAAAAGTCATCGTTACAAAACACTTACTCGAATTAATTGTGGGAAAAAGAAGTTATAGAAGCCGCCTTCGCCAAAGATCAGTTTGGGATCAGAAGATATTTAGGAACATGCGAGACGATACTGACCGCACGACTTACAGCAGGGCCTGCGAAGGCGCGCCGAACTTCACGAGTGTAGGCTGTGTGCGAGCCAAGGCGCTCCCTATCACTTGACTTTGCTCGGTCCTTCTTGGAAATACATAGAACATCGCCATATTTCATTTAGCACTGCGGTGCGGCATTTTCCGCTCTGCAACTCTCTCATTTCGGCAGCATCGTGCTGTCAGCACTGTTTAACCTTCGCTGTTTATTCGTATGAAGGATGTTGCCTAGTCCAGTCGCAATTCTATAAAATGAATGGGAATGACCGAAGAGAAGCATGCGAATTCTCAATTCGCATTAGCGGCCCGTTAATGAATATTTACTAAGAAACGACATTACAGCATCACGCTAAAAGAATTTAAAGCTCTAGTTGACAACGAAAGAGCAAAGAATCACAACGGACGACAGACGGGATTCATTATTCTGTACATCAAAAAGCACTTTGTGCTAAATTTCCTGACCTGGAGCATGTGACGAAACTTATGGTTCGTAGAGTAAAATTTCTGAAGTCGCAAACATTATGCCACTGCCAGTTGCAACAGTTTTCAATTGAACTGAACTAAGAGTACGGAGACTTCATGGATTACAGACTTCGTATTTTAGATGTTCTTAACTGCACACTGCTCACATTAAGACATTGGAAAGTAACTTCTTTCTGATTTGATCCAGGTGCATTTAAAAAGAAAATTGCGTTGTAGAAAGAACGCATTCCGACAAAGACAGTTCAGTTCCGTAAGCTCGCTGACTTTAATGTAAACGCGAGCTCTGAAGAATTCATTGTGGCCTTGAAAGAATTGCAAGAATAGTTTTATACAGATTTTTAGGACATTGTCAATCTTACATCTGTTTCCGAGCTGTTTCCGAAACTGTTAGACGTTTCAGTTGACAGCGCCCCTGCGTATGTGCAGATGTAACTGACTGGCCTGAAAGGTAGTTCCAGTTTTAATGACAAACCTGTTTACACTGAAACTATCCAGAACTTTATATTGCTTTCCTCAGGAAGAGTTTCCAAGTCTCCATAAAGAGTCTGCAAAATTGCTACAACATTTCCATACACATGTTTGTGTGAAAGATCTGATTTCGATTATGAAACTGAAAAGATAACTACCACGTGGCAACTTGACTGCGAAATTCAGTGAAATTTACGATAATGATGGAAGGCGAAGAAATGAATTAAAATTTGTAACATAACCAGCACTTGAACACAGGTCGTCTTGCTTACTAGGGAGGTATGTTAGCCATTATCCCGCCACACCTTTATAGCTACCTTAGTTGCACAGACTACCCTCCTCCAGTGCCATACATAACACAAACTACAATTCACACCTTCAGGATATTTTGTCCTTCTTAGATTGTCCCTACCACCGAGGCTCTCTGGTATTGGAACAGCACCCTATGGTTGGACATAATGGGGAAATCCTGTCTGTATCTCAGGCGTAAGTGTCTATAGACCTGATGTAATGACATTGAAATTTGTATCATGGACAGGACGTGAACCCACTTCTTACTTATAGGACAGGGAAGCTAGCCATTACACTACCACAGCACTCGGCCCAACATAGCTGCATGGTCTACCCCACTCCAATGCGCTCCCTAATACAAACTTCAATTCACATCTTCAGCTTAATTTCTCCCTCTTCGATCGTCACTATTGCCGAGGGGAACAGGCCCTCCCTGTCACTTTGCAGGGATGGCCTTGGCCCGCACACAGGTTGCACGTGCTGCAAACGTGAAGTCTGGCAGGCCTTCACTTGCCCTGCTCTAAGTCGATCGGTCAGTATCGTCTCACATGTTCCTAAATGTCTTCTGATCCCAAATTGATCTTCGGCGAAGGCGGCTTCTACGACTTCATTTTCCCATGATTAATTCGAATCAGAGTTTTGCGACGATGACTTTTTATACTGATGGTTAAGTAAATTCACCATTGTCATCCGCTGCCTTAACTGGAATAGGAATTACTACAATCTTCTTGAAGTCTTAGGTATTTCGCGTTTCTGATATATCTTTCATAAAAGGTAGAATGATTTTTTTATGGTTGTCTCCACCAAGTACCTCAATAATTCTGAAGGGCTGTCGTCTGCATAGGAACTTTGTTAAAACTTAGCCCTTTCAGTTAACTTAAAGGTTGAGTTCCGGGTTCTGGCCCTAGATGGTCCAACGAGGTCCGACTAAACGCCATGTCATTCTCTGCCAATGGCGTCATCACGTGCGGTATGGACGGGCATGTGGTCAACACACTGCTCTCTCGGTCGTTGTCGGGTTTTTGGACGTGGGAAACGCTGCTAATTTGACGATTAGATCCTCAGCTTCGCGAAGGAGAGTGCACCCTGTAACAGTCCTCCTATCAAGAAAAAATCCCTTGCAGTCCTGGGAATCGAACCCGGGGCATCTGCATAGTGTAGAGCTGCGATGAGTACTCAGATACTGAGGCGGACAGGACATGCCATAGTCTGCTGCGTTCTTATTGTGGTACAATATTTCCCAATTCATATTCTTCTCTTTCTGTACTACTGTGTTCCAATTCAGTTCCCTTTACAGCCGTTGCGGAATATATATATAAGACCTATCTGCTTTCTCTTCCTTACTTACAATCTGAACTTTTGATATTAATACAGCTGATTCCCTTTGGCGAAAGACTCTTTAATTTTCCTGTAGGCGGTATCTGTTTTCATCCTTGTCAAGAATGCTTTCAGTTGCATTTCTCGTCTAGCCACTCCTGATTTGCCACTTTGTACGTTGTTGCAATCTCGTTTTCTAAACATTCGTATGTCCTTTTGCCTGCATCATTTGATACATTTTTATATTTTTATCCTGTCATCAATTAAATTCAATAGCTCCTGCTTTATCAGTGGCTTTCTACTACGTGTTTTATTCTATTTGATCCTCATCCTCTGCTGCGTTCACTATTTCACCTCTCGAAGATACCCATTCGTCTTCAATTGCGTTCTTTCCCCACTTTCAGTCGATAGATCACTAGCACTCTTAACAACCTTTGGGTCTTTTAGGTTAAGGCTCATCTCCTAAATTTTCTACGTTTTTACAATTTCTTCAATTTAACTCCACAGTTCTTAACCAATAAATTATTGGCGAGTCCACAAGTAGCATAAGACCTTGCCACACTGGTAATACCGCTTCCCGCGAGATTACTGAAGTTGAGCGCTGTCGGCTTAGCCAGCACTTGGATAGGTGACCGTCCACGCTTGATGAGTGCTGCTTTCAAGCGGGCTGCACTCAGCCCTTGTGACGCCAATTGAAGAGATATTTGACTGGGAAGTAGCGGCTCCGGTCACGAAAACTGACAACGGCCGGGAGAGCGGTGTACTGACCACATGCCCCTCCATATCCGTATCCGGCGATGCCTATGGCCTGAGGATGACACGGCGATCTGTCGGTACCGCTGGGCCTTCAAAGCCTGCACGGGAGAAGAGTAGCCTTTTAGTTGAGGGTCCACATCTGCTCGTGAACATGTTATGCAATTTAAAACCGAGATCGTTTGAGGCAAATGCCGGGATGGTTCCTTCGAAAGGGCACGGCCGATTTCCTTCTGGATCCTTCGAGCTTGTGCTCCGTCGCTAATCACCCAGTTGTCGACGGGACGTTAGACACTAATCTCCTCCTCCTTAAAAACGGGTACAGTAATCTGTGTCTCGCCTTTACGTAGTCCATTTAAACATTTCCGAAGTCTATTTCAAAACAATGAATTCCGCCTCTTTCAGACGAAATTTGTATTGTGTTGCTTTTGTGTATGCTCTTCCCGATTTTTCCTTAAGACAGTAATCCTGTCGGAATTATGGAAGAGATTATTGGAGGGAGATTCGGAAAACCGTCTAGAGACTGCTTGCGGAATTTTTCTTCCAGTTCAGAGATCGGATGTGAAATCCTTCTGAAAGAAGTTGCATTTCTCCAGAGAAAGATTTGGTGGTATAAGAGTAGTGACAGTTTTAGCCCTGTCTCGGAGGTTAGAGCGAGGCTGTCTACTCTTATTTTCGAGCGGTTTTAGCAGTGTTGAAGTGTGGAGAATTAGTTCGGTCAGGTCTGTGGAGCAAGCAGTACGTTTTCTAGTAGATCTGTGGAGCAGACAGTACGTTGCATAATTTTCCTCTCGCGCCGCTCGTCGGCAGTAGTGAATGGACTCGGGCCGCGGCTGTGATCACGACTCGGGGCGAAGCAATGGCAGTTCCGAGGACAGAGGAGAAGGAACCTTCCAAGGGTCACAGGATTACGCTTTTGCATGTTGTCACAGTGTTTCTTCTACAAGATTCCTTAACTGCACCCCATACTAGTACTTTGCCTCTGAGTTTTCATGTGTATTTGTGTTCGAGAAAATAGTGACACCCTTACAGCACTTTTCGTAGACAACGAAGACGCTTCTCTGATCCATACATGTATTGAATAGTTGGAAGGATACTTGGTGAGTCAGTGGAGATAAAGAATGTTGCTTATCGGACCCAAGACCCCCAGACCCCCAAATTCGAGAGATGTTCCGCATCGATTACTGAATCCGTTTCTCGGGACTAATGTGCAGTCAGGTTCATGGTTTGTGGCCTACAACAGAGCAGTCCCCTTTTTGTGGGTTAGGATATGTCAGCGAAGACTACCAGTGACTGAGACACTCATTTCACACATGGAATGACGTGAATTTACAAATCGTTGTGGGAGTGTGACCTCCTCTGTACTCAAGTAAGTTGTGGTATACAGACTGGCTAGATGCAGCTCTGCACGCTATGCTGAGCAAGCCTATTCATCAGCTTGTTTACTTTAGTCAAGCGTTCGTATTCGCTATAATTTTCACCCAGCACGCCTCTCTTCATTACCATATTAACTATTTCTTCACGTGTCAGGATGTCATATTAACTGATCTCTTCTTGTAGAAGAATTTTCTCACGAATTTCTTTTCTCGCTCAATCAATTCATGACCACCTCACTCATTATTCAGTCTACCCATCTAACCCTCGGCCTTCTTCTGTAGCACCTTATATCAAATCCTTTTATCCCCTTCTTGTCTGAACTTCAAATGCTACTAGTTTCAATTTCACGCAAAGCTACACTCCGGAAAAAAAGTTTCTAATTCTTAAGCTCATATTCGATGCTCATTTTCAGAAATACCTTACCGACTGCTGCCTGTATGCTCTTCATTTCTCTCTACTTGGCTGATAGTCAGTTCTTTTGCTGCCCAAATAATAAAACCCACTTATTACTTTTAGTATCTCATTCGCTGATCTAATTTCCACACAACCACCTGATTTAATTACGCTGCAATAGCGTTACGATAGTTTAATTTTTGATGATGGTAATCTCACAACTTCTTTCTCAAGACACACCAATCCCATTCAACTGCCATTCATTTCATTTGAATTAATCAACTGTATCATATATCCAATGTTATCGGGTGAGAGCAACAGAAAGAACATTATACCTGAATATAAAGTGTATTTCAATTAGTGATCACGAAAACGTTTTAATGGCTATACCAAATTCAACTGATTAATCATTATCAATAGTCGATAAACCTTTCCTAAGCGATGGATGCGTCAAAGTACGCTACGAGGAGCATGAATCCTCTAAGAGGAGCCTCATGGAAATGTTTATTCCTAGCATTTCTTGACCCCACCACGACTAAGAAGCGTTTATGAGCTATTAATAACGACGAGTAAGCCGAATCCGGTATAGGCATTAAACAATTTATCTGAACGTTGAGTCAAATAATCTTTACTAATTAGACTCAGTGTTAAACCCCAGTCTTTCTTCGTTTTTCCCTGCTTTTGACATATTTTTATGTGCTGCAATACACTCCAGTGTATAAGATGAATAAGCGGGTGCTTCTCTTGGGCGATTCCTTTGATTACGCCGTCCTCAATTCCCGCTTCCATTTTCCTCCATCGTAGTTAACCCTTAGTCTCTAATTACCTTTACGTCGACAAGATGAGAAAATTATGACCTCCTCTCCTTCCTTCCTCTTCTTCTGTAGACAATAGCGAATGAATTATTCACAAACAAAAAGGGCGGTTACAACTGCCACAGATGTTGGAGTCTAAAGTTTCATAATTGCTGGGTCATTGTTCGTTATACAGTTAATAAAGGAGCAATATTCATTTATTATTTGAGCTATGTGCCTAGCTTTTTATGAGAGAATCCGAATTTAATAAAGCGGCTATGAGAGATCTACCTCTACTTCCCCTGCCGTAATTCAGCGTTTGTGTTACTAGATACTGGAAGTTGTAATGTAACGCTGATTTCCATTCTAGTACGTTCCCAGTGCAGGAAATGATTAAGTGACGTCTACGTTATGTCGAGAACACTATTCTCTCGTTGACTGCAGCGAGAGTAACATAAGGGTTCACAGAGCACGCTACTTCGCATTTATAAACTGCATTACTTGAGCAGCAGCTTAAAGTGACGGTGAAACAAGTAGAGAGTCCGTCTAGAAGGTAGTCTCATAGTCCGAGTAAAATAAAGTAAAATAATTAAGGAGTGATTTCTTTCTCACAGCTTATACGAGGGAAAGGAGAGACCAACTGAAACATCTGCGTATCAGTATTTATATATCGTACCTAGTGACAAAAAGGAACATATGAAAAAGAGTAGGATAAATTGCTGATAACGTGTAAGGTATGTGTAAGATATTAACTGAAATAAGTCAAATGGAAGAGAGAATAGTGAAATAAACGAACAGTTATAACGATATCAAAAATGATGTAGTCTTTCCTTTTGTAAAGAGACAAATTCGACCATGATCCAGATTTCACGTTAATCTTTGGACATCTCTTCAACTACCTAGGTAAATAACTCTCAGGTCCATGAAAGGAAAATTCTCGACACCAATGAAGTGAACGTATCTGGTACAGAACTGCCTTGTTTCACCTACATTCAGGACTGTGGCGGCTTTACTTTCTGGCGTACATGTTACCTGGTACACCGCACTCAGCGATATAAAAGCAGTGGGAACTCACTGGCACGTATCGAGAGAGAATGACAATGGATTCGATTACGCACTGAGTTTCGCTGAAATCCCCCCTACCTTTATTTTACATCCAACAACACCTGAATAATTTGTAAAAATTTAATACACAAGACTCATTGTATTTTATATATTTTGTGCATGTAAATGTGTGTTTCTTTTATAGTTGTAGCTACACAGTAAGAAAAGCAGGCATTGTAGTCCATTCTGGGTACAGCTAGTTGAATTCTGACATCTATTTTACTTGGAGATTAATGTACTGCCTCTGCTTCACAGAGAGCACTAAGAGAGCTTCATCAGCCATCAGCAGCTGCCACAGACTTTGTGGTTCCCTTCCACGATATTCGTTAACTGAATCGTGTCACGAAGTCCTCGACTGTTCTCATTTTTTGTTAAATCTCATAGCTGCAAATTTATTTCACATAGTGAATGATTTGATGAACTGTGTACAAATATCATTGTTTACACTGCTGGCCGTTAAAGCTGTGACACCAGGAACGCTAATAAATAACAAAATTGTATTTATTATGCGTATATTGTATAATAAGAAAAACAGCACCAGATTTGTACGTAATCCGGGAGAATGCAAGGTGTGGAATTTATAACTCTGCGTTACCACCTCAGGCTCTAATATGGCGCAGAGTCAGTCTGGCTTGTTATTCCATGATGTTTCAGCTCTGCGTCAGAATTCACCAGAATTGTTATTTAGCAAGCTGTGGGGTGGGAGTCGTTTGTCAACTCGTGACCATTTGTTTTCAGTGGGAGAAAAATCTGGAAAACCGCCTTCCAGGGCAACAGTTAAACACCCACATTGTCCTTACTACGTCAGAAATCTAACAGCTGTTTTACCAGCTAAGCGAACCAGAGGTAATCATGTTGAGATAGCAATGACACCGTATATCATCACACATGGTTACGTCCAAAGTGATGGTGTGTGCAGAACCAGGACTCATCTGAGAAGACATGGTTTCCAGTTTTGTCGTATTTATTTATATATAGCATGATGAAAACAAATACGTATATACAAAACATGTCGACAAATGAGAACAATTACAATCTTGTACAATCTTACATCTCCAAATATAATTTTCTGATCAATGCGATTGTGTCATCCGATACGTGGTGTTCGTCCACTATCGTTTCTTCGTATGCTCGAAGAGGCCAGCCAGCAACGCTGTGCAGCTTAACTGTAAGGAGGCACCGCAGTTGTAATTTTCTGAGCCAACCAGTCCCTCCTTGAGCATTAAATAGATCACATCTGCCTTCTCCGGTTCCAATACAGTTCTTGGTCCTCCATTGACGTCTGGCGAGATCAAGTCCTTTCAGCACAAAGAAGGGTTCTCGACTAGATGTTTGTTGACTACAGGTGACTGCTCCAACTGTATTTTGCACGAATGGTTGACAGTGAAAGAAGGCACGACTAAGTTGTTTGCTGTGGGCCACATCAGTTTTCTTGACTTCAAACGTTAGTGTTGTACTTGGGCGGTATCTTGATTAATGGGTAGCTGAGGATTCTTGTGAGTATTGCCCCAGACTATCAAGAGAGCACTTGGCCTTCTTAGTACCGGATATGGGGTGCTGCTGAGAACAGGAAGCCATAGTGTTTTTGTACTCCGAATACATTCCGTTATTATTCTCATTGCTTGACTGAGTTGCACGTCTATCTTCTTAGTGTGAGCATTGTTGATCCAGGTCGGCGTTACTCATACCTGCTTTGTTCGGGTTGCATTAAAATGTTAATAATTTGCGTATTGAAGCATTTTATACATTTTATCCCTAGTTGACATTTGTTGCCTCCATGGAGTTACAATTTTAATGGCGAGAAGTGAGCAATCGCGATTTTCATGATTGCTGTTAGTATTAGTTATTACAGTGTGCTCAAATTACGAGGGGCGTTCACTATGTAATGTAATACTTTTTCCTGAAAGAAGGTTGGTTTTGTTCAGTATTTCAGTGCAATATATTATCCTCCACCATTTTTGCTACAAATACTTTTTTCAAATACAATCTCCGTTCGATGGGACAGCCTTATGCCACCTTACGTTATGTTATTGTGATCCATTCAAAAGAACAGTAACTGCTCTCTAATAACCTATTTATTATGCAGATGGTTTCATCTTCAACTTCTGTACTCTGTTTATGGACAAGACGAATTATTTATCTTTGCTGGTGACAGACATTTCGTAATGTGGTGGAACCGACATGTAAGGCTTTATTCAAACTTGACTTGACAGAATGGATATTCTTTGATTTGCGATGTAGATATAGGTCAAATGTATTTGATTTCGCTACCACTTTTTTTATGATACAAGAATGGGAATGTGATCCAGTTTGCCTACATGAAGGAATACTCTGATAGCGGCATCAGTACTTATCTTATTAATGGTACCATGATTTTCAGATTAGACGTTTCTGTAGATACTGAACAGTTACATAGCATGTAGTGTCACATATTGCTTTCAGTGTGTAGTTTACGCGGTGTGACATTCGCTTTGTTCATTAGCCCGGCTCCCACACCTTTTCTCCTCTCCTTTCTAAGCATAAAAGTGTCAGTACTATGCGACTTGGAGACTGGAATCTTATATATGGAACAAGGTTCTTGGCCCTCAACAGTAACGTGAGCTATTGATACATCGGCTATAGTATTTTTTGCCGAAAGATTACTTTTTTTTTACTTTGGGTATTTGTAAACCGAATTTTTACAAACGATTGGATTTTATTGCATTGACTTCTTGCTCACTGCATTATGCTTTGTTTCCATTCCAACATCTCAAAATTTATTTGGTGCCGCCTAGACTACGTTAGTATCCATGCCTAATTTTCCTTCTTTTTATAAGACTATTTCCTTCGTTTTCCGACCGCGACGAAATGTATTTCAGTAACTATAAAGCGCTATGTAAAACACATTGGTGAATGGAAGTATGTCAACAATCCGTGCATAATTTTCTCTCAGCGTACAAGACTGCAAGGACCTGTGAGAGCGATGTCAGATCAAGGCTGAGTCATATTTATTGTATGTTATTTGTAGTAACTGGATTGCAAGAAGAATTTCAGTGGTGCATGACTTTCGGAATGTTAAATACGTGGAACCAGGAAGAAGATACAAGTAATTAATACGGTATTTAGCTATTGAGAAAGGGCAAAAAATTAAATGTTGTCAACATCCCAGCTGCTTTCCCATTACCCCCAACTCGTCATACGCTTGAAGGACTACTCACAAACCTATATCTGAAACAAAATCAAAATTTATTTAGGAGGAGAGTAAAGTTCCTTGCCCTAACTATGCAGCACTCGCTTCCGTACACTGACACATTATCCGATGCGGTTCCAATGAGCTTAAGGGGACATTGTATGTCCTATGCTGCCAGTGTTAAATTATTGAATTGTGGAACCCATTATCTTGGAAACTCTTTAAGGCAGCAACTTACAATTTTCCATAGTTGTTGAATACACCTTTCTAGATACACTGAACTAGAATTATCACTAAAATTGTATAGTGGGGCATGCTATTTTTTTTTTCAAACACTCAATTTTTTGACAGAGTTTTGTAAATAAATGAGCATAAAATCAAAACAACTAAGGATATTTTAATTATTCTAGTTCCATATGTGTCGAATCTTACACTTGCCACGCTGCGAAAATTTCATGCCTCTACCATCAGTACTTTTTTAGAAAACAGGTCATTTATTGCAAAAAATGTAGTTCAGAGATATTGAGGTTTAAAACTTTTCTTATTACAAATTCTTATACAGACTTACATTTCTGCGTCTTTTATGCACTAGAATTGCCCTGGCCCATAGTCTGTGTCTTCTTCAGTGTCACAACAGCCTAGTGTTTGCCTCCTCATATTCTTTCTTGCATCTTTTGTGATTTGCTGAGCAGCTAACTCTGCTTCACGTAGACGAAGCTCATCCATTTCCCACAGTTCTTTAGCTGTGATCTGTCCAAATCTTACCCTAACTTCCCCAGAACCTTAGGTCTTTGATAGTTCCCACATTAAAAGTTATTATAGCATCAGACACTCCTATCTTTAGAGTCATAAGGCCAACAAATACATTTTTAGGCACACGGCACCACACTACAATATTGAAGCACTCATTCACATTCTGGGTCTTCCCATGTAAAGACTTCTTTAGTAGCTCAGGATTTGCCAGATCTCTGTAAATAGGTTTGATTGCCTCCATTACTGCCATAGGAACAGAATGTCACCCGTTTCTAAAGTTACTTTCCTTTTTGATGCAGTAGGGGGCGTGGTCACTTCAGAAACATTTTCGTGGTTTCCTTTAGAGCTAGCACACGTGTTTTCAAGTACTTCAGAAGGAAATGCAGGTCTCACATATCTGTTATTCGCAAATTTGTGTTTCTCAAAGTTAGTTTTGCGGTTTAGTCATTTTATTTACGTATAAAAAGCAATAGAAATGATCTTACTACAAAAATAGCTGATAATCACACTACTTTCAACGAAAACTAGTGTCAGAAACAAAAGACTGATTTGTTTATTCGTAATGGCACAAAACAAATGCGGCCCTACGATAAACGGTGCAGTCAACCTGCACCACAAAGTCACACTTGCAGAGTGAAGTGGTACCGGTTGATGTGCGTTAAGATTTTCCGTTGCCAACATTCTGCAGTTCTGCGTATTGACATGTCGCTGGAGATGGAAATGGGCTTCGCCTGTCCACAGAATATTCCATGGCCATTCATTATCCACTTCCAGAGAGAACCTCTGTCTGCAAGCAACTACTGAACATGGGTTATTTTTTATGGATACCAATGCAGGCTGTTTCGTAGGATTTTATGGTATGCACAGTGACTATAGCTATGTCCAATGTTCGGGTAGTTTCCCGTGCACTGAATGTTTGCACACCGCCCCTCAACCCCTCTTGCAGGGCCGCGGCCACATCTTTGACAGACGTCAGATCCTTCCCTCTGCCATATTGCACTTCAAAAAATATGTCTTTTAGAATTTTGTAATCATTTTTTCCAGACCCTTAGCAGACATCAGACCAACGCCTTCTCCACACCCGTTACTGTCCGAAGCTTTTGCAGCGCTACTGGTGCACAGTCATTTGTTGTAAAAGAGCTTTACCCGCAGCAAACCGAATAACAGCCGTGTGTCGCGCGTCTGTTGATGTACATATTCTAACGCTAATGGTCAATTTGTGTGTGTGTGTGTGTGTGTGTGTTTGTGTGTGTGTGTGTGTGTGTGTGTGTGTGTGTGTGTGTGTGTGTGCACGCGCGCGCTCCATGACGTTTTCCCCTGCATCAGTAATATGTCGTTAAAATCTGAGGTCAATCTGAGCAGTGACTCTTTTTCTACTGAGTTTTGAATATGGAACTTTAGTTATAGACACCCTATGTTACCACCTTTCATTATTGCGTGAATGACTTTAAATACCTGCTATATTACGAAACTAAATTTACGGCTGTGATGGACCATTTAGAGAGCGTTAATAGAGCAAAATACATGTCACTTACATGTTCACCTCTATTTTCTAGGTGGCTGCTTTGAAAAAGTAATTTGTATGTGTAACAGCGTAGTTAATAACAAAACTTCAGTTATGTGATAGCGTAACTGTTAGCCTAGCGATCATTTATTTGTAGTATATACCAATTTGTTATGTGTGGGTGATACTTCACGTGTAAAATATGATTAGAACGTATTTGCCGGATCGCGTTTCCGTCCCTGTTAATGCCATAGCGCCACTGTTTTTTATTGATAGCATGATTCATTGAGGCAGACGTTTCCCTAGACGAGGTTATACCAGTGGCATCTTTTTAGTGATGAGGTACTAGGAGGTGGGTAGAACTGATTTCAGTGTATTTTCATCAAGGGTGCACACTGCAAAGACGGAGTATACAAAAGATCAATCCTAAAGTTGGAGTTACAGTCTATCTACTAATACGAGCTTCCCTAATGTCTCCATCATGAATTATTATTGGTCAAACAGAAACGTAGAGAATGTCTCTAAACTATCATAACGAATTTCGTGTGTCGTTCCTAGAATCAAATCAAGGCAAAATATCCCTGTAAGCGTGCATTCTATAAAGCGTTCTTATTGAGGCAGATACGTTGCACAAAAATGTGTCAGCATGTTTCCGTACTGCATATTTTATTCATTGAAGTGACACGATTTAGATGAGACGGCGTCATACACATGCATGACATTCACAAATTGGCGATATCGCTTCCAATTCTATGGTTTTTGGCTGGAGTGTGGACCACGATTTTCCAATAATTTTGGGACGGTTGCCACTTACCAACACCGATTTGCACTGATTATGTTATTACGTCCCTGTAGACACTTTCGGCACCAGACAGTTACGTCTCCAAATCTATTTCAATGAAATGCACACTGAGACATAAACTTTTAGGATCGTTGCTTTATATGGAGCTAGTTCAGTTAATTTATTGAAATAGTAAGCCTCGTATTCCTTTTTAAATTTAATCTGAACTGGGATGACGTTAGTATCAATGCTCTGAAAGTTTTCCCCTAGTCTACAAAGCTCTGAGCCATCAATGAATATTAACGCAATCTGACTTTATTTATGAGACGTTCGGAGGTAGAGAAGATATTCATAATACAGAGGATCGGTAACATATATTTAAGCAATTCAAAATTGCCTGTAATGTGTGCAAAACTTATTAACACTTTATGAAACTGTATAGCTTCCTCCCTGGATGGGTTGGACGCGCGCAGTGGAGATAGAGACTCTACGTTGTATGGAACAACGCGTATTCGCATGAAGCATTTATTACGTTGGTCATTTTCACCGTATTCAGGACCAGCACGTGTTTCAAAGATCTCTGCAGCTCAGATTTACCTTATTGTTACTGTAATATGCATGGAAAGAAATAACTTTGCTAAAAACGATTTTACTGAAGGCAGAAGGTATTCATCTAAGCGTGCTCACGTTGATTATAATCTTCAACAAAAAGTAAATGACAAATATCAGCTGAATAAGACAACATGATTAATTATAAACGGTCTCGGGATGAGAAATAATTAAACTTTCTTTGCGGTTGGGGTCTGCAGCTGCGCTAAATTTTTGAATGACTTCGTAATGATTTCAGCTGCCACTCTCATTATTTCATGTACGATTGAACAATTTCGGCCTTAAGCCATTTTCAAGTACTAAGGCGGAAGCGTTATACATAGGATACATTAGCGTCGGTTGTGATTTTAACATAGGAGCAAGTCGTATCTCTAGATATACTAGGCGCGTTATAACTTACTTTATGGATGATTCTTTAGTGGTATATGAGCAAGGACGTACGCCGCATAATATACTACTAAAGGATCGTCCATAAAGTAAGTTATAATGCGCCCAGCATATCTAAAGTTATGACTTGTTCCTGTGTTGAAACCCAAGTGACACTAATGTATCCACTGCGTAGCACTTTCATTTTAATAAGCATAAATTGCCTGATGCCGAAACTGTACAACCGCACACGAGATAAGGAGGATGGCAGCCGAGGGCATCACGAAACCATTCAAAAAATAATTAGATGATGGCTGATTACTATTCAAGAACAATAACACGACAGCTCAGCACTCAAACTGCAGAACTCCTCGCTGGGACCATGTGGATAGAAGAAGCGCCACATAATTCTGAATCGCCGTAGTAATCCTAAATAAGTGGGAGTGTAACGTGAGACATTATCCAAATTTGCGGATGGCTTGATGAAAGATCGATATTGATTCTTGAACATAAAACAAAGTCTCGCTCCTTGAATAGCGGATTTAGCGTCGCTCACGAAGAAAGCCCATATTTCAACCTGAAAATAAGTAGAACAATACGTCAAAGAGCGCGAGAACTCAACGTTCTCACCACAAATTATTGTAGGTTGCAGCGTAGAAATGGCACTCGAAATAACCCGTTATACAAAGTCGTAGAATTTGAACTATGCAAGTGCAGGATAGCCCAAATTTCAACATCCTGACACAGAGTTGGTCAGTCGGCTGTAGTCTCCAAAATGTTGCGTATAGATGTGCACAAGGTATGCGGCCCAAGATTTTGGCATTCCTAGCAACCGAAACGCGTGCCTAGTGTCTTTGCTTCTCGCCAGCGACTTATAACTCGCGTAAAAATTAATGATCTGGAAGACGTTTTCTAACCAACTACTTTCAAGCTAGGCACACGGCCAACTACTGCAAGCCTTATAAAACCTGCTGCAGTGTGAAAGGTGGCTGCACATATTGTCACTTTGCTCCTCAAACTTCAACGGATGATATGTGCCAAAACACAAGAGATCTACTATCGGTGTAGCCGAAGGAGGTAAGTCTATGGGTCCAAGCCATGCATGCATTAGACTTCGGGTTCCCTTCTATGAAGCTGGTCAGGGAACGTTGCGGGGAAGCGCAGGTAAGTGCTTTGTGTGAACAGGCACTTACTCTTTTGGTGGCAGTGCTACAGAGAAGAGCTCCTCGGAGTGCTATAGAAGTGCCGCACTCCAATCTGTGAAGCTACTGACGAAAACCTTCATTATTCATTACGTACGTCACGAAAGGCTCGCAGCCTGCTTCTCGTATAACAGGTGGATGGAAACGTTGAATTTTCTTGCGATATTAACGGGCACGTACTGAAAAGCACGTGGGGGTTTTCGGAATAAAGAAACATTCTATGGATACAGCATCTTTCGTAACTATCCCTATTCTTTGTACTACTTATCGAGTACTGTACGCGCATTTTAATTTGCAGGGTATGGTCAAAAAAAAAAAAAAAAAAAAAAAAACGGAAACACTGCGAGAAGTACAGATGTTGGCCAAGGCTGCAGGTTGTAATGTTGTATTTAGCAGCAAAAGGCATCTGTGCAATGTCATCTGTACGTTGCAAGTGTCATAGTGGTCAGAACAATGTTTAGTGTAGTTTTGAGTGAACTATGTCGCAGCTAAGTGACCCTGGGCAAATTTTTGGTGTTCGTATGGTGGGTGTTTCCGCAACAAATGTAACAGAAGTGTTTGGTATTTAACGAGGCACGGTATCGAAAAATTATACCGCATCGGGGAAAGAAGAAACCACTACCCGCTCCGTTACAACACGGATAAAACTGCAATTTGAACATTTATTGATTATCATTATTCTGCTTACAGTGTAGTGATTAACACAAGACTGTGTAGCGGTTTCTTCCATGGTTCCACAAACTCATAATTACACACGTCTAGAACACTTAGTGCAACGCATGTCGCAAACAGCAATATAAATGTATTTTCTTGCAGCGAATAAGTTAAGTTCGTCACTGTATGAGACCTAAAAATGTGGGACTAGTGAACAGAATATTCGTTGCGTATGCAGGTCAGACTTGAAAGGTCTCAGTTACGAGAAATAATTCTGTCAGTAAATGCGTATTAAACCTAGAAGTTAGTTGTTATAAAGAAATAAATTCATTGCAACATTAGAGAAACGTCCAGTTCATATCAGATTAAATTCTAGCTTACAAGCTTCTCTCAAGTTCGTGATTCAAGTTCAGGCAAGTGACTTTCAAGTTGCATACAATTCTCAACTATAAATGATTAGGTTGTGACATAGAAATATGGCGTCTCAGGTAATGAGACTTTAACTTTGGAAGGTACACGTAGTGGAACTTTGCAGAAAAGCATAAAAAACTTGAGAAAAACTTTATAACTGAATGACAGCGTAAAGCAAATATTTACTTACTGCTAAGAGAGCAATGTGCTTCCAGAGTGCTATGCCATGTTGCAATATAGCAGTATGTTGTAAGAGATTTCAAGCTCTGATCTACATCGGGATGAGGCATAGGAATAGAAGAGGATTAGAGACATCCAGGACCGACGAGCAGGCACCAGAGAGATATGGACGCCCTTTTCAGTCACCCGCCCCGCATCATCAACTCATCGGGTAGGCGCGGGAAATCTCGGCAGCGTAGTGTCAGCAGGGCGGCAGCAGCAGGCATTGGCGATGTTACCATCTCGCAGTAGCAGCGACTGGTTAGGCATTGTGATCCTTAGAGTGGTCCTCATGTGTTCCTCTCCAAGGCTCTAACCGAACTGAGCTGTTCTCCAGTCCTTGTCCCTTCCTACCCGTGGTATACCCTTGTTGGCACAAACAAGGAAACATCACCAACTTGATCTCCCCTTTTAAAGAGAAAAAAGCCCCTTGCAAGATATCAGCGCCAGCAACCGAAGCCCCGCGAAAATTTGACTCATAATTCATATAGTACGCGCTATGATCTTCTGAATACAGAGCAAGGGACAAGATGATAGTACATGTGTTGAGACACCAACAAATAACTTCCACGTTACTTAGGATGTCTGTTGAAGGTAGAACTGTAGCGGCAGACAGAGACTGTGCATCCAATAAATGATTAAGGTCGTTGTGTGTAAGAGTTACTATTAGATGAAGAGGTAGGAGTAGGACAACAACGCGTGGCGGATATTATCAAACTACTCACAAGGCTGATAAACCAAAAAATGCTTTTAGCGTGGAAAAAGTTCTTTTTTCCCCTGTTACGTCTTATCGACTCATCGAGTCGTGTCTTTGGCGTAGTTGTTCTGTCATGCTGCTGGCGTAACCCAGGAACGGGCGCTTTGAGTGTACAACAGTATGACATAAAGTTTAGAGAGGCCTGCCTAGCCATCTGCCTCAAGCAGCTGAAGACAGGTTTCCAGGAGCTCTCTTCTTCATTAGCAGTATCATTTCCTTTCCCCCAAACTGCCGTTGTGAAACTGAATCTTACAGTGTCTACACCATTGCATGGAATTAATTCACAAGGAAGCAGGCATCACAAAATTTATAGGGTGTTGTGTAGTATTATCAAAGTTCGTCTCCCAAATGTAGCTCCGACAACTAAATTGTCAGTTAAAGTTTAGTATCACTCAAAGCACAGTGAATCGGCGACCGCTGTTACAAATGGACGTTTCGAGTGGTCGGTAACAACAAAGTTCACTGTCTACTATTATAGTCTGGGAATCAATTAGAACAACATATCTAACCAAATATGCATATGTGCAACCACTTACACCATATAATTATACAACGGCCCAGGCGAGACAAGAATGTCGCAAGACTCAATCTAGCGGAGCGTCTCGTTGAGTGCTTCACCCAAATTGTCTATTAGGGCACTTGTTTACAATGTGACTCATTGTCTGAATATCACCACAGTCACGTGTATTGCCAATGTAAAAGCCCCCTTAAACGTGTTGTATTTGCACATCTTATCTCCAATCCGGAATCTATTGATCTGCACTTGCACTTGCACCTCCCTAGGACGATGAAAATCTTGAATTTTTACAGTTCAGTTGTCAATAAGTTCGTAGTTCCGAGTTTTCGTGGTTTTCCATTCAGTTTCCACTCAGCGTCCCGGATGAATCCGGTGGACAGTATGTGGACCCCTCGTTCATGTGCTGGTCACCTGGATTTGAATCCTTTCGTAGGCAGCGAAAGTAAATCTTTGTGAAGAGGTCTCGACTAAGAAACTTGCTGCCAAAGGTTCTAGAGAGCCGCCGTTCAGCGAAGGTAAGCTGAACAGATGTTAGATAGCATTGTTAGCTAGCGTCTAGTCGTAGATCTGAGTGTGTCACTGATGGTTCTCATAACTGCATTCAAATAAAAGTCAACTTTCTTCACGTGAACTTTGCGAAAGGGAAACTTCTTGGAGAACCGATGCATTTATTCTCTGTGTACTAGCGACCAGCTTTCATATTCACTAATGTTCTTACGTTCTTACCTGTGTTGGAAAGGTGTGTATTTGAGTGTCTTGTATAATCTAACACCAAAGTATTTTTGCTTATTTGGCTATGCCAAGGGGGTAAAAGCGTGAGCTGCTCTTTGCCGATGCCAGACGATTAGAGAGAGGCGGAAAAGACATACTCCTGTTTCAGAGACATTAAAGTTAAGTAGCCATGTCGTAATATGTTCATAAAATTCAGTGAGGCTGTTCGTTTGGGGCTTTTCACATTCAGGAAGATTTTCACTCTGATATGAAATTACAAGGTTATCTAAATATAGAAATTTCCGGCAGATCAAGTTCGGACAGTTTGCTGTGTAGAAATACCGGAACAAGAACAGAAGGTTGACTCAAATTTCGTTAGAAATGTTCATGTGCGAACAATTTCTTTAAAACGGCAAGCTAGCCACTTCCACGTTGTGTGGCCATTGTGCACCAAAAAAGTCGGAATACAATCCATCTGCACCTGCGGCTTTTCTACATTTCGTATGGCTGAGAGCTGACACCAGTTCAGCCATCGTAAAATGAGAACAGAATTCTGGGATAGATAGTAGAGCTTACTTAGCCTTAGTAAGTTCTTAATTTACTTGTCGAACAGTTACTTTATCTGCTGGAACCTTACAACAACTCCGATCGGAAAACTGTGCCTTGGTGATTGGACTGACAGCCAATTTGCTGTAAATCTTACACTCTCTCACTAAGTGACTGTCTGTTACGTATCATGAGACAGTTGACTTCTGTGTGTTGCAGGAAAGGTCTTCTCCGAGCTTCCGAATCAGTAACCGTGTTTTTCTACTGGAATATGCGACGTCAAGTTCTCTGCTTTGCTTGTGCTATTTTTCATTCCTTGTTTCATTCAAGAAATTCAACAGATTTGCTTCTGTTCCTTTGCGTCTATTTTCCTTGAATTTATTACATAACTGTCTGATCTCTCGGTTTCATACGGCGCTCTCTAGTTGTGTTGTTTCCGACAGTAGACGTAACAGCCCCAGAAAGGTTTCTTTTAGACCCTAGAAACTTTGAGTTTGACTTCAGTAAGGCAGGAATCTTTTCTACATGGGAGCATCACACAAGAGGAATGAATAGACCGTAGTAGGCGGGAATGGGGTGATGTCTTCCGGGAAAGTCATGACGGGCCATTCTGACGATAGTTCCTGTATTTCTTGCAGAAACGTCCACGGTTGACCGGTAGAGGTCAGATGTACTCTTAGGTTCAAGTAATAAATAGCTGGCTAGAAACACAATAAGGTCGTCGTAAGTGTACAAGATCAGTTTAGAGCGAATACAAAAAAAGAGCACCCCGTAAAACAAATTATAGTCCAGCATTCTATAGCAAATGATGCGATCTGAAGCGATAGCAGGCAAGTAGCAGCACATGAACGCGCACTCCTACTTATAAGAGCGCGCCCATCGTTCTTTCGCTTGTGGCACTTGTGGAGTAGCGATAAACTGTGTCTAAATGTCAGCCTTAGTAGTTAGATTCGAAATCGACTCTGCGCATTAGCAGGGAATCTGAATAACTGTCGGAAACAGAAGCATACTTTTTTTAAATTAGTTCGGAAATTGGTCATCAGTCCTCTCCCTGGTTTGATACAATGCACCGTAATTTTCTTTCTCCTTCTTGTAAATACTATGCAGCCTGTATCACAAGAAAATGTGCTCTCACTCCTCTTCTCTCTTTCCTCTCTCCCTCCTCTCTGACCTTGGTAGGTCCTTCCTGTAAAATCCAGCTTAGTCGTCAAAATAGCAAAGGGCTACACGCAAAATAAGCAATGTTCTTCAGTATAAACAATTCCCATGTCCGGTTTACATAGATTGTACCAGCAAAGTAACTAGTGTCGATGTTGCTATAGAACTGTGCCGCGACCAGTCGGGCGTGGCGTTTATGTCCTCTTCATTTACAGGACGCTTCTGTCGCGTTGTCGTCCTGGAGAGGGGTCGGCCAGCGTGCTATTGGCTGACCTCACCGCCATATCTTCTCTCTCGTTCACGACTGACGTGCTGGCGCTTGACTTTACGCCTTAACGCTTCCAATTTTAAGCCAGTCACTCTCTGTCGTGTTTTGGTGCTCGCTGTGTATGTTACGTAAGTGCAGTGAGTGTTCGGTCTCGTCGTGCCATACTGTGAACGCCGTTTTTACCTGTGCTATTCGTGCCGCCATTGTTTATGAGCTACGTCTTCGTCGAGGGTCATTTTAATTATAAGTGGATCTTATGTAAACGTGTACCGTCAAACTACCCATTTTTTGTATGTTTAACTCCAGTTGTTTCCCCTTCTCACGTGTAAACTTCATATTTTATCCCCATATTTTATGTATGTACCGTTCTCCTGTGGTATTTTATGTAGTATCTAGGCTGAAGAACGGTGAATTATGCTACTGCCAGCCCACCCCTGTCCACATGAGCCAGGAGAATGAAACAGCAAATCTGCCACGCCATTTCGTTCATGCTTCACGGGGTCTCATTGCGCTTAATTTGGAGCGACTATAGTTTTCACACACCATCATTCCAAGATGGTGAATCGTTCTTCTAGATTCCAGTACAGTGGCCTTCCTGGTCTCCTCACTGACCATTTTTTTTTTTTTTTTGTGAGAAAACTTAACGAGTGCGGTGTATCCTACTCTGGTTAACGACTTCAACAATCTGGCCAGTATACTCACTATGCCTCTACCACTCCTCCATAGGACCCACATATCATAGAGCGGACTCACTGGTCTGTAATGGCGCTCTATCACCAATACAAGGTGTGTGAGAAAAGTAATAAGACTGATTTTTATCCACCAGATTTTTAATATCTTTCGAAGTAGTTCCCTTTGGCAGCTATACAGCAATGTTCTTACCAGACTTGATAGCGGGGGTGAAAGGCTTCAATTGGCAGGGCCTATAACATGTCAGTCACATTCTTTGAATATTCTCCATTGTCCCAAAATGACGTCCTTTTAAGACATTTTTCAATTTTGGGAAAAGAAAAAAGTCACTAGGATTCAGTCAGGTGAATATGGATGGCTACAGAACAACAGTAATGTCTTTTCAGGTCAAAAATTTCGTGGCAGAAGTGGCTGTCTGACTTGGGACGTCGTCATGATACAGCATCCACTTGTCCGCAGTATCTCGTCTTACATGAATCACCCTTTTCTTAAGCCTTTCAAGAACGTTTTTGTAAAACACTTGATTCACAGTTTGTCCTTGAGGAAAAAAGCTTTTGTGTACAACATCAAAACTGCCAAAAAAGGAAATCAGCATTGTTTTGGTCTGCCTGTGCGAGGTCCTCCACCTTCACCGTGTTCTGGGCCTTTCGAACATGGTTTGTGTCAGCGAAAATTTGCGCTCTTGATACTGAATGTTTTTCCTAGACCTGTTTAAACTTTTCGAACGTCACACTACGGCAGTACCCAACTTTAACACAAAATTTAATCGTGTAACGTTGCTCTAGGTTCCGCTGTTCCATTCTCGTAACAAAAAACGAAAGCACAGGTTCACTGCGAGGGCTGTATGGAGCTGAAACCAGCACTGACCACCTGAAAGGGATAAACACACCGGTCTACACAAGTGGATCAACACAGCGTTAACGCAACTCTCGCAGTGTTGCCAGTCTCATTGCTTTTTCACACACTGGGTACATACACTCACTATCTGATAAGAAGTGTCTGGACCCTATTAATGCGCATTAACATGGGCTGTATCCGCTATTCGCGTTTATGATGAGTTTAACTCTGCTGCGAACACTTTCAACGAGCTGTCTGAAGGTCTGTGGAGGAATGGTAGCTCATTATTCCTCAAGAGTACAAACTAAAGAAAGTCGTGATGTAGGACGCTGGGGTTGGAGCGAAGTACACGTTCTAACAGATGTTTTCCATCGGGTTTGGGTCGGGACAATGCAATGGCGATACCATTTCAGGGATGTCATTGTCTACAAATCATTGCCTCACAGATGTCTCATGACAAGGTGCATTGTCATGCTGAAACATTCATAATATACAGGCTGTTCCTCTACTGTACACACTACACAATGTCGTAATTTTTTTGATACCTTTCGGCATTTAGCGTTTTCTTTAGTTCAATAAGGGGACCACATCCTAACCACGAGAAACACCCCCATACTGTAACACCACCAGATCCATACTTCACTGCACTACATATAATGGAAGGCAACGTTTTCCAGGAATTCGATGTACGATATATGCACTGCACGTGCTTTTACGCTACATGTGCATCAGTAATAAAGCACTGAGAAATAAATGTCCACAACAATAAATCGTCTCGTTTTTACAGCTATTGGACGCTGCTAACAAGAGGTTACCAACAACTCATATGCGATAACTGACGTGAAGCCGTCTTACAAATGTTATTCAAGCAATATTGAGGATTTTTGGCCCATTTGAAAGTTGCGTAATTATTGTCACACCGTGTTTCGGGACAACATTATATTTTCAAGTGCTAAAAACAAGGAAACCAGATAAAACAATCCTCCTTATACAGACAGACATATTAGGATTACAGACGTCCTGAGTTATAACCTACGATAATTTTTTTTGTGCCATTAGGCCTCATCAGAACTTAAAATCAAGCAGCACACGTGCATTTTTAACTTATACTATAAAGCATAAAACACCGCAAGCCGGTGCGTCCACCGTTCCCGAGGTACAGATGCAAACTGTCTCAGTCATGCGCATGCACGAATACACGTTATTTCGTTTGAAATTTATGCCATATCAGTTTATCGTTACGAGACACATACGCCAATGACATGTCAACGTTGCAAGACAAATTACACTACTGGCCATTAAGAATGCTACACCACGAAGAAGACGCGCTACAGACGCGAAATTTAACCGACAGGAAGAAGATGCTTTGACATGCAAATGATTAGCTTTTCAGAGCATTCACACAAGCTTGGCTCCGGTGTCGACACCTACAACGTGCTGACATGAGGAAAGTTTCCAACCGATTTCTCATACACAAACAGCAGTTGACCGGCGTTGCCTGGTGAAACGTTGTTGTGACGCCTCGTGTAAGGAGGAGAAACGCGTACCATCACGTTTCCGACTTTGATAAAGGTCGAATTGTAGCCTATCGCGACTGCGGTTTATCGTAACGCGATATTGCTGCTCGCGTTGGTCGAGATCCAATGACTGTTAGCAGAATATCGAATCGGTGGGTTTCAGGATGGTAATATGGAACGCCGTGCTGGATCCCACCGGGCTCGTATGACTAGCAGTCGAGATGACAGGCATCTTACCCGCATGCCTGTAACGGATCGTGCAACCACGTCTCGATCCCTGAGTCAACAGACGGGGACGTTTACAAGACAACAACCATCTACATGAACAGTTCGATGACGTTGGCAGCATCATGGACTATCAGCTCGGAGACCATGGCTGCCGTTACCCTTGACGCTGCATCACAGACAGGAGCGCCTGCGATGGTGTACTCAACGACGAACTTGGGTGCACGAATGGCAAAACGTCATTTTTTCGGATGAATCCAGGTGCTGTTTACAGCATCATGATGGTCGCATCCATGTTTGGCGACATCGCGGTGAAGGCACATTGGAAGCGTGTATTCGTCATCGCCATACTGGCGTATCATCTGGCGTGATGGTATGGGGTAACACTGGTTATACCTCTCGGTCACCTCTCGTTCGCATTGACGGCACTCTGTACAGTGGACGTTACTTTCCAGGTTTATTTCGACCCGTGACTCTACCCTTCATTCGATCCCTGCGAAATCCTGCTTTTCATACTTTTCAGCAGGATAATGCACGACCGCATGTTGCAGGTCCTGTAAGAGCCTTTCTGGATACAGAAAATGTTCGACTGCTGCCCTGGCCACCACATTCTCCAGATTTCTCACCAATTGAAAACGTCTGGTCAATGGCCGAGCACCTGGCTCGTCACAATACGCCAGTCACTACTCTTGATGAATTGTGGTATCGTGTTGAAGCTGCATGTGCAGCTGTACCTGTATACACCATCCATGCTCTGTTTGACTCAATGCCCAGGCGTATCAAGGCCGTTATTACGGCCAGAGGTGGCTGTTCTTGCTACTGATTTCTCAGGATCTATCCACCCAAACTGCGTGAAAATGTAATCACATATCAGTTGTAGTATAATATATTTGTCCAATGAATACCTGTTTACCATCTGCATTTCTTCTTGGTGTAACAATTTTAATGGAAAGTAGTGTATAATGCAGTAATCACTTTCTTATTGTTTTGGAATTATTATTTGTTTAAGCGCAAATAATTTTTTGACTTCTTGGGCTCTCGTCGTGTAACAACCGAACGTTGCAATCACACTGTTAATGACAGACGATCAAAAACTTTCCGTTCGAAGACTGTCCAGTCCGGAATAGGTACGCCAATCAGGAAAAATTGCCGTGATCACTGAGGTAATCATCCCGCCAACGCACCAGGCTGAAGATAAACACCATGTCCTGCTGTGTGAAGAACTCTTTAACTGTCTGCTGCACATCCTCGTCCTACAGGAATTTCCGACCTTTTGAAGCGTTTTTTAAGGGACCGGAGAGGTATTCGTATGGGAAGAGATCAGGATTGGTGCCTGAGTCGTTCCCACTTGAGACTTCCAGCTGAGGTTGGCCTCCCAGATTGACAGGCGTCTTGTGTCGAATCGTGACCAGCTCGAAGCATGGCGCACCATTCCGGAACGATTGTCTTCGTCAGACATGCTGCCCCATACACATTCCCATGGATGTCTGCCGGTGTTTGCCCATCAGCAGCCAAAAAACGACTACCATCACATCGTTCCTATTTGGACGCATTTGGTAATAATGTAACATCGTTCATGCTTCCTCATTTACCGTAGGCACGTCGGAAAAGCACGAATATCACATTAATACCTTGCCTACAAGTCGGTGCTTATACACCCACATCGCAGTAGCGCTACGTTTCGTATACGCTGCAGCAACGTCCTCGAACGGAAACCTTTTCATCGACCCTTGTATCATTTACAAAATTCAGGCTTCATTTAACTGATGGAAAAAGGAAATATGTTTGGTCATTTGAAATTAAAGTCCAGTTAGAAGATTCCCTTTTTATTTACGTTTTACTCTTAATGATATATGGTGGAGATGATTCCGGTACAAGTTTCAGATCTCCCCTTCTATGATCAATACGCGAATGGAGAAGAACTTGCAGCATTCCCTCCCCTCTCTCCCCCCCCCACCGTCGTAGTCATGACGCATAATGTATGTAGGAAGAAGTAATTTCTTGTTTGACTCTTCCTGGAATGTCTGCTCTCAGATTATTAACAGAATTCAAAGTATCTCTCATAGCTTCTGCCACTGAGAGTTATATTAGCATCTCCGTAAGACTTTCGAGGGTACTAAATCAACCTATGACGAAACGATTACTCTTCTTTGGATACTTCGTACCTCTTCTACTGATCCTGACTGGCGAGAGTTTTTATCGACAACCAGTACTCAAGAACCGGTCAAATGAGTTTTTAGCCACTTTTTTCGTGGAAGAATATTTTCCAACGAACCTTAATCTGTATCTGGTTTTATGTGTTCATTTCTTTTTTGATGGGTTTCTGCTGACAGTTGCATCCGGATATTTTATGGTTGTTACAGTTTACAGCAGTAACGTAAGAGTGTTTTCAGGTGGTGCCCCACAGCTGCTAAGTACTTGAAAAGTGTCACGATATATCCAGTGATCTACTTTAAGCGTAATATATCTTTGTTTTTATTTATTTTAAAACGTGTGTAAAATAACTGTAGAATTATTTTATTCATTTTAAAACACCTGTGACAGAACCAGCAGTACTGTTTTTATTCATCTGAATTGTCAGTAAAAGTATCTGCAGTATCTGTATCGTCGTGATACCTCTCTTAAACCTGTTGAACTTGTCGAGGCTTAGACGCACATTTTATCTGACGTTCTATTGATAAGGTTCATTCTGGTACCAAATCTACGTAAGTGTTCAAGTTACATACGTTACAACATAGTAATTTAATACACTTAACAGTAGCTCTACATTTTATACAATGTGGTTTTAATTTTTTTTATGGTTCAAATGGCTCTCAGCACTATGGGACTTAACATCTCAGGTCATCAGTCCCCTAGAACTTAGAACTGCTTAAACCTAACTAACCTAAGGACATCACACACATCCATGCCGTAGGCAGGATTCGAACCTGCCGCCGGGGCGGTCTCGCGGTTCTGAAGACTGAAGCGCCTAGAACCGCTCGGCCACAACGGGTGGCCGCTTTTAACTCAGCCTAAGTCTCTATTGCGGACTATAATTTTAATTTTTCATACGTTAGACGAAACTGCCGCTTTAGTTTGCTACGCGGGATGTTGATCGCAATATTTGTTTATGGAATTGAATGTGTTACACCTGTTTTACTGTAATATATTCAGATAGTTCGGTTAGGCACGCATTTTATGTGTCTGTACTGTCTCTCCCCTAAAAGTTGCTGTACGTCGGAAGCAGAGCACATGTGGAATGCGGCTGTAGCTTGTTTCACAATAGCGTCTATGTATATAAATGAGTCGCTATTTTTATGCATGTAGGATGTAACACAAAAACTTTGTTAAGATTGCCACTTCTACTTATTGTAGCATACGACACACAGCTTCTAATCTTAAGATACTATCCACTATCAATATATGAAGACCTACGTGACCATCTTTGGTTCTACCAGCAAACAGTGATCAGCCGTGCAGTCGGCTGTGCGTGGTATACGTACGTTTAGCGTTAACGCCGGCTGCTGATGTAACATCACTTAGAGCACTGCCTGGCATTGTTCATATATTGAGGATTTCATGTATATTACGATGGAGCAACAGGTAATGAAGCATTTATGTTTCTATGGTATGATTTCTTCGTAACTGGTTATATCACTGTGTGTGTGTGTCATACTTTTATTTTCAGAGACATGGTTTTATTTTCTGGCGTTGAGCATTTTACATTCGCCTTACGCGATGCTGCTAACGCTTGTAAGTGAGAATGTGACATTTTATTACGTATGTACCACCGTTAATATTTATATCAGTTAACCGATTTGTGACTGTTTAATTTCGTAGTGCTACTTACGTTTTATTTCATTTTGATACACAATGACCTGATGATGGTCAGTCGACCGAAACTCATTGTTAACTAAAGAATTTTATCGGTGCCTCGAGGCGGTAATCTTGACATTTTCTTAAATAACGGTAACGTGTCCATGAGGCAATTAAATTCATAGAAAATTTTTTACAACGAATGACAATTTGATACTTTGGACACACAAACAGGTTTTCTCTACAAAGACGATAAATATCGATTTACTATTTATCTAACAATGAAATGCTATTGATTTTGTCTTCGGTGTAGTGAACTAACTGACATGACAATCGATGGTTCTGTCTGTTTCATAATTTAGCAACAGATTCTCCTCAAGTTGTCCAAGCACCTTAGGGCCAGGAAGGAATGACACAAGAGTAAAATCGTTGCCCACTGAATCATTTTATTATTTTATTGGACAATTTCTTCGCTATAACGTTGTGAGAGTGGGCCTCTGAGAATCCAGGTATCCATTTAAGCACCGTCAAGGAGCATTTACGTACCACACCCTGTTCCATCATCTTTTTTTGTTTTTTTCGTATTTTGTTCACAAAAATTCTAATTACCTTTTATAAGAAGCGACATTCTAATGCCAAAAGGCAAACAAGTAGGAAAGAAGATTGTTCTTTCGCTATACGTAAGTATAATGGTAAAACAGCCAAAGAAAAAACATTTGCTATAACAAGTAACGTGGGAGTTTACTGAAGTATACGAATAAAATACCTCACGTGAGGGCGAGTCGCGACAAACTCATAGACCGCGTTTTCAGGTTTGAGTTGCAATGTAAATCGATTTTTAACTCACTGGAAGTTTCAAAACAGCACACATTCGCCTGCAAAGAGAAATAATTACACTGTTAACAGCCCCCAGGCTGTACCTAAGCCGTTACTCCGCAAAATCATTTCTTCCAGTTACCGTTCCTCCTAATGGGTCCGTTATTGAGGATTCTGTTCACATCCATTACTTCAATAAAACTATTCATCTGTGTTTCATTCTTCTCAGTAATCGCCTGTCCACATTAATCCGCCTGATATAATCCCTTTTGATATTGTGTGTTTCCAGTCAACATCTTTCTTTAGATAAGCATTTGGAAAACTTCAAAATAGTGGCCTTACTGATCGGTATAGTTCATGATTCAGCGCACTCTACAAACCTTAGGAAACCCTTCACTAACATTAACTTTCTTATGTAGTTACCAAAGCGTACAAAACTTATTTGATAACGTTACTCTCGTTTATTAATCTTCATCGTATGTCTTATCAGTTTCTGTTCTATATTGCAAATACATAAAATTGTCATCCTGTTTTAACATTTGTCCTCATACTCTCATTTCCCCCAACGTTGTTTTTCAAAGGTGCTCTTTAACATTTAACATTTTTTTTTCCTATCTTCTGATCTTCTACTAACAACCTCATCAACTTATCGCAAGGATGTGATCTTACTAGCACTTTTTCCTCGAATCAGTTTATTATTGTTTCTTTCAAATACGTTGAAACAAAATTATTCATAAACAATATTATTATTATAATTGCGCACTCTAGCCCTTATAATTCTGTAATTTCTTCCTCAGTTTTCACATTAATTTGTTCTGTAATGTATCAATTATGTAACAATCTCTTTTCTC
Organism: Schistocerca piceifrons; assembly: GCF_021461385.2. Classification (NCBI taxonomy): domain Eukaryota; kingdom Metazoa; phylum Arthropoda; class Insecta; order Orthoptera; family Acrididae; genus Schistocerca; species Schistocerca piceifrons. Next base: position 356,262,279 of record NC_060141.1, on the reverse strand, counting down.
CCCACCTCACCAGCAAAGAATGGTAGCAGTTAAAATAGTTTCTCATAGCATAGATTTTGTTATACAAACAAGTTACCTTTACGTGGATTCTTTTTACAATAGCAAATATATATGTCTGAATTTTTCGGCAATTTAAACTCGCAGCGAAAAGCTTTCATGAAATGGCGGCGGATAAAAGAACATAGGTGTATCACAGAATCGATCTGTTCCGATTACATGAACATAACTGACTGAATTCGATTTTAAAAAAACCTTAATCAGTATTAAATAATTGACCTCAGCATTTTCAATCTGAAATAAAACTATAACTCTTGCCAACAAAATCATATAAATATATTACCAATAATGGCAGCGTTACAGCTCGTCCGCAGCGAAGCAAAGGTGGAATGCAGAGAATCAAGATTGGTAATATTCTTACTAAACTTGAACAACATTATTCTCTATTTTTCTCCAATAATCTACAATAGGTAGTTTATATAACAGTAATAATACTAGACCTTATTATAGGCGGCAGATTAGAGTGCATCTTGCTAGCATCATGGCTACTCGAACACGAAGAATGCTACAAAAAATCAGTGATATTAATAATTGTTCTTATAATTAAAAGATATCATTGTTTTCAGTATACTTTCTGTGGCTTGTGAAGATATTGTTACACCGCCTCTGCACTAACAAAACCAAACTGTTTCTCTGACAAAACACTTGTCTCTCTCACGATATTACATTTTATAAAATATATTAATGTTATTAGCCACTATAAAATAGGGACGTGTATGCTATAACACTAAGATTGGAAAACAAGGGATTTCGGAACGCTGTAAATAAAACGTTCTATAGATCTCAAGCACAATCTAAGAGAATTGCAGGCAGTCTGCACACAAGAAGGATTAGAAGCATTCTAATCACTGTATATAAGTTTGACAGAAGGAAATGTCTGAGTTCTGTCAACGACTCATTATTTACGTCCAGCACCAGTCATGGGACTAGACAATGTAGATATCCTCCTTGAACCCGTCATGGTCCGCTACAACACATCGAAGGTGTCTGCATTACGTAAGACACGAAGTCTCATCCACCCAATGTTAGCGTCCATACTGAAACTGTAGTATGTTGAAACACAAGATTTCTCTCCTTCCCGAAAACTGGTATACGGCCAACAAGATCAGTTTTATAACACATTGGCCGAAGCTGTGGAGGGTTTAATTGTTAATATTAAGTAGAAAACACTTTTTAATGCAAAATTTTTCAGAACATTTGGAAGTATTATCTTGTTCTGCCAAGAACCGACGGTGAATTAAGTTAATGTTGTAAAGAAAAATTGTTGTTTCATGGCTTCGTAGAGATGATGACTGCAAGAGGCGACCACCAGTGGCTGACCGGCGCGCGAATCAGAAAACCCAGAATGCAGAGGAAGTAACGAAGCATCATGCGCCGGCAGCTATGGTATGTAATGGATGGAGTGTGTTCCCGGCTGATGCCCTTCCGGAACCTGTGACTGAGCTCGCTTACTTGTTTATCACCGTAAGTCCTCAAGACCAACAGCGTAGCTCGTGGAATGTTTCTACCATCCATTCCACTGGTTGACTGTGGATAGACTGATGGGTCGAACAAACAGTAATGTGAAATTAGGCCAGAGTTAAATAAGAGAATTTTATTAATAAAAGTTGCTTCACTAATTTCTTCAATGGCTAGGATTTTGCTAGCAGCTTCAATGACAGCTTTCAATATTCCCTAGGCAAGTATGTTCAGAGTAAGGTTTTAGGGGATGGGAAAGATCCACCGTGGTTTAATAGCTGTGTTAGCATAGCCCTACGTAAACAAAGTGTACTTCATCTCACATTCAAGACAAGTAAAAACCTAGCTGACAAACAAAAGCTGAACGAAGTGAAATTGAGCGTAAGAAGAGGAATGAGAGAAGCGTTCAGTGCTTTTGAAAGTAACTCGTTGTCAACCGACCTGAATAAAAACCCTAAGAGATTTTGGTGGTACGTAAAATCATTAAGTGGGTCAAAGTCATCTTTTCATTCTCTCAGCGACCACACCTGCCCCGAAACGGAAGATAAGGCCGAAATACTGAATTCGGTCTTCCAGTGTTATGGATGATCGTAACGCTGTCCCTCCTTTCAATCGTCGTACAAACATCGAAATGGCAGATATTGAGATAACTGATCGCAGAATTGAATAGCAGCTACAGTCGCTTAGTAGTGGAAAGGCTTCAGGACCAGATGAGATACCTATAGGATTCTATACAGATTATGCGAAAGAACTTGCACCCTTCTTGCAGTAATTTATCGTAGATCGCTTGAGCAACGAAAGCTACCTAACGACTGGAAAAGAGCGCAGGCCATTCCCGTTTTTAAGAAAGGCAGTAAGAGAGATCCACACAATTATAGACCTATGTATATAGACCTATATCGTTGACGTCAATCTGTTGTCGAATTGTGGAACATGCTTTATGCTCAAGAATTATGACGTATTTGGAAAATGAACATCTCCTCTATCAACATCTACACGGATTTCACAAACTCAGTTCGCTCTGTTCCTCCATGAGATCCACAACGCAGTGGACAACGGCGCTTAGGTTGATGCCATGACCCACGGTTTCAGTAAGGCATTTGACACCGTCACGCATTGCCATTTAATGACAGAGATACGAGCGTACGGAGTTTTGGAGCAGACCTGGGATTGGACTCTAGACTTTCTTAGAAATACAACTCAACGCCTCTCTCTCAACGGAACTAAGTCGACAGATATAAAGGTAAAATGCGGAGTACCACAGGGAAGTGTGATAGGACCGTTGCTGTTTACAGTACACGTAAATGGTCCAGTAGAAAGCGTCGGATACTCTTTAAGGCTATTAGCAAATGATGCAGTTGTCTATACCAAAGTAGCAACGCCAGAAGATAGTAAGAATTTGCAGAACGACCTGCAGAGAATTGATGAATGGCACAGACTCTGGCAGTTGACTCTGAAATGTAACATATTGCGCATACATAGGAAAAGAAATCCACTACTGTGCAGCTACACTATTGATGACAAACAGCTGGAGACAGCATCTGCTGTAAAATATCCATGCCTAACTATCCAGAGCGACCTTAAGTGGAATGACCATATAAAACAAATAATGGGAAAAGTAGACACCAGACTCAGATTCATCGGAAGAATCTTAAGGGAATGCAACTCATCCACGAAAGAAGTGTCTTATAGGCGCTTGTTCGCCAGATTCTTGAGTATTGTTCGCCTATCTGGGATCCCTATCCGGTAGGACTGATAGAGGAGATAGATAAATTCCAACGAAGATCAGCGGGTTTCGTCACAGGATCGTTTAGCTGGCGAGAGAGCGTTACGGAGATGCTTAACAAGCTCCACTGTCAGATGTTACAAGAGAGGCGTTGTGCATCACGGAGAGATTTACTATTGAAATTTAGGGACAGTACTTCTTAGGAGGAGTCGGACAACATATTACTTCCCCCCATATACATCTCACGAACTGACCACAAGGAGAAAATTTGAGAAATTAAAGCCAATACAGAGGCTTGCCGACAATCATACTGCCCACGCTCTACTCGTTAGTAGCACAAGGTTAGAGGGATCAGATACTGGTACTGAAAGACCTTCCACCACACACCAATAGGTGGCTTGCGGAGTATGATGTGGATGTTAACAAGTGACTGATTCCATTTTTGACGCACGCTTAGCCATATGGAAATGAGCTTTTGGCGTCATTAGCCGGGAGGCCCCTTGCGGGACACGTCCGGCCGCCTTGTTGCAGGTCTTATTACATTCGACGCCACATTGACCGACCTGCGCGCCGGATGGGGTTGAAATGATGATGAAGACAGCACAACACCCAGTCCCTGAGCGGAGAAAATCCCCGACCCAGCCGGGACTCGAACCCGGGCCCCTAGGACGGCAATCCGTCACGCTTACCACTCAGCTATCGGGGTGGACACGCTTAGCCAGATACAGAGTCAATCATAATCAACCTAGTGGTACCTAGTAACAGACCCAGGCATGTAGTAGGATGCATTGACAAGAGAACTGGCAATCAAACTAGGGACATGTGACTGACTCTAAACTTAAAGAAACTTTTTCAATACAATTCTAAAGTTGGTAATAACACATCGGATGAAAAGACAACTATGGGAACCCCGCAGTTGCTTGCAGCTGTGTCCTTAAAATACACTTTCGTACTGATTGTTAAACGTCTTTCTCAATGACTGCACACTTACTAGTCATTATCATTTTCGTTAGATCACTTGAACAGTTTTTATCGATACAATGTGGAATGATGTAGCTTGTCAGTGAAGTGTGTTTTTTAAGCTGGTGAGTGTGACTACGCATTAGACATCTCTCTCTCTTTCTCTCTGTATTCATTTAGTCATTTACGATTCTCTGTAACCCCATGAACAAAAAGACGCCAGTTTTTCTGTACTGCACTTTCTGCTGCAGGCTCTGTAAGTTGCCATCAATCCATCTTGCCCCTTACCGCCCTCTCCTCCTTTCGAACTTCCCCATCATTAATGTTTTTTCTTGCGAATCATATCTTCTCATAACATATCCAAAGAATGTCAGTTTCATCTGCTGTAAAACTGAACTATCCGTTCTCATTACAATCCATGGAACTCTAACAGTACAATTCAAAGATTCTACGCCGTTCGGCCATTCTTACGGTCCAAGTCTCACGTCCGTTCGTCACGACAGGAAAGGCCATACCCCTTACTATAGGGATTTTGTTGTTGGACATTGCCTTTCTGACAAGTAAACAGCGTCTCTTGATTTGAGGCTGCCGTCACCATCGGCAGAAATCTGGTAGCTGAGAGCGCTGAATACAGAAATGGCTTGGATTGTTTCTCTTCCTGTATACCATGAAGTGATAGGTGTAGTTGCCATGATTTTTCTTGACTATCAGCATTAGATCGGCGTTTGCTCTTTCTTCTTTCAACTTCAGTTAGAGCATCTTTCACTCTTCTGCACTTCTTTCCATGGTATCACCACTATATCTGAGATAATTTATGTTTATCCCAGCTATTTTAACACCTTTCGTTCTTCATGTAACCTTGGATTGTCCATAATGTTCACTCCACACAGATTGAATAATTAAGGCGACAATATGCAGCCATTTAAAGATTACTAAATAGCAGAGCAAGAACAGATGTACTGTGGTGACAAAAGTCAAGGGATATCTGTTAATATCATGTCGGGCCTCCTTTTGAACGGCCTAGGGCAGCAACTCGACGTGGCATGAATTCAACAAGTCTTTGAAAGTCCCACAGATATACTGAGCCATTCGGCTCTACAGCCGCACATAATTGCGAAATAGTTGCCGGTGCAGGATTCCCCATAAATGTTTGAATGGATTCATAATTAGCGATCTGGATTGCCAAATCGTTCGCTCGACTTGCACAGGATGTTCTTCAAACAAGTCGGGAACAGTCGTGGTCCAGTGACATGGAACTTTGTTATCTACAAAAATTCCTTCTTCATTTCAGATGATCAAGTCAATGATGGTTGCAAATGATCTCCAAGTAGCCGAACATAATCATTTCCTCTCAATGATCCGTACAGCTGGATCAGAGGACCGCTGGCCGTTGTGGCCGAGCGGTTCTAAGTGCTTCAGTCTGGAACCGCGCGACCGCTACGTTCGCAGGTTCGAATCCTGCTCGGGCATGGATGTGTGTGATGTCCTTAAGTTAGTTAGGTTTAAGTAGTTCTAAGTTCTAGGGGACTGATGACCTGAGATGTTAAGTCACATAGTGCTCAGAGCCATTTGAACCATTTGATCAGAGGACCCAGTCCATTCCATGTAAACACAGCGAAAACCATTATGGAGCCACTGATAGTTTGCACAGTGCTTTCTTGACACTAGGGTCCATGGCTTCGAGGGTCTGCGTCACACTCGAACCCAACAATCATCTCTTACCAACCGAAATCGGGACTCGTCTGACCAGGCTACAGTTTCAGAGCCCAGGAAAGGCGATGCAGGTGATGTCAAGCTGTTAGCTAATGCACTTTCGTCGGTCGTCTGCTGTCATTGACCGTTAACGCCATATTTCGCCCCACTGTCCTAACGAACACATTCTTCGTTCGTTCCACATTGACTTCTGAGGTTATTTCACGCAGTGTTACTTGTATTTTAGCATTTTCGACTCTACGCAAACGCTGTTGCTCTCGGTCGTTAGCAGAAGGCCATCAGCCTATTCGTGGGCCGTTATGAGAGGTAATGCCTGAAATTTGGTATTCTCGGCGCACTCTTGACATTGTGGATCTCAGAATATTGAATTCTCTAACAATTTCCAAAATGGAATGTCCCATGCGCCTAGCTCCAACTACCATTCTGAGTTCAAAGTCTTTTAATTCCTGTTTGGACCATAATCATGTCGGAGACCTTTTCACATGAATCATGTGAGTACAGATGACATCTCCGTCAATACACTGCCCTTTTATACCTTGTGTACGTGATACTGTCGCCATCTGTGTGTGCGTATATAACTATCCCATGACTCTTGTCATCTCGGTGTATACTGCTCTTTGTTACACTAACATCCTTCCTAGCAGACTTCACAACCACAACTCTTGACCATGTAGGCCAGCATACTGCTTGTGAAATTCCGCTTCGAAGACCGGAACAATACTGAGACTGCATATTGGAAGACAGCAGGCCCTCGCAAAGGTGTGCGGGGTTACCTCACACAGCGCCTCTGGCTCTGTGCCGCCTCGGCACTTTCATAACTGGGGGCATGACTTGATCATAACAAGCTGGACAGTCTGTCGTAAATACTCGCCGCCCAGGCCTATCAGTGTCGGTCTTCGACAGCCGCCTGCATCGAGAACTACTTCAAGTGAGCGGTCGGCCTGATATGGGTCACACAGACTCGTCTACGACTGGCCACTGCCGCTGTTAGCTGTTGGTCTATAGGCTGCTTCTACACCTGATGCTGCTGGTGCCTGAATGGGCCCCAGCCAGCTGTGGTCTCTTCCACAATGTGATCATCCAGATAATGGGCACCTCCAAGGTACCTTGGTTACACGATCCACACCAAGGCGCGCCTTGTCTCTACCCATTGCCAGCAATGCTAGCGCCCAAAATATACACGCCTCGCTGTCGGAAAAACACTGACGCATCCACATGCCCACAGGGCCACTGATGCTGCCACTTTGCCACAAGGGCGCCTGCCTGGTCAGTGTCGGAGTGCCTCCAACACCCCATCTCATGCTGGCTCTGTCACCTGTCGTCAGCGCACACAGTCCAGATGCCACTTCCGGTAATTGTATGAGTATCTGATTAAATAAAGTATGATGATGTACTGTCTTATTCCATGACCACATAGGAACTGTATTCCGATTAAAATTACTTGATAATTGACACTTCACGATTTGTAGCTAGTTTCCTCCAATCAGAGAGCTCAATGGCACGGCCGAACAATTCGCCATTGCCAAACAGCCACAACAGTTGGTCAGTTCATTCCAGTTCGTTGTCTGGCATTCATCCTTTCTGTGTCTGGATCCAGAATCATGGATCTGGCACTTTTATTTCGAGTTTCATCACACATGATAGCCATATCAAAACAAAAGCACACATACAACTATGCTAATGAGATAGACACGTTTGATACACAGTATTAACCAAACACTTTTGGTTACCTGCGCACAAGGTGCGATTCAGCGTCACATATACAGTTATCATAATCAGATACCAGTTTACATTAGGTAAGTTTTGTATGATATTGCCTGAAGGAGAATTATTTAAGGCTGCAATTCATCATTGCGACTGGGTCATATCAGTCATAAATGTTACTGTGTAACCCTGTGTTGTGGCGTACTGCAATGGTTAGCATATAAACCCGATGCATGAAAAGTCACAGATTTGAATTTCACCAAACAGAATGCAATTTTTCTAATTTCTAACTGTAAACAAATGAGTTTGATCATTATTTTAATTCAACCAACTGGTTTAAAACTAAGTTTTATTTCTAATACTTTGTCACGTCATTTTTACCATCGTATTGACTTTTTCGTTTTTATTTTTCTTCCTCTCATTATTTCTTCATTGAAATCTGCCTGTGTCGCCTATAATCTACAATTAAGTTCCAACGAGGACTACTCATCAGTCAGTGAGGTGACAGTTAGTGTAGCCAGTGTCAGGATAGTTTCAGGTAACCAATGATAGCAACAAGTTACAGTTTGCTTTTAGCATTGAAACTGAATTTTGTTCGTCTTGGTTTCGCTCACAGATGTTACTATTAATCGCCTTGAACAGAGCGATCGTGATTTTGGTTCTGCCGCAGACTGTTCACCGCCGTTTTCTCGGGTAAATTGCGTGTCACGAGACTGTGATTAGCTTAAGAGATGAGTTTAAACTGACCACTACAAAACACGTTGTCTGCCTCAACACACTCATTAGTCACTTAAAATTAGCTGTCGATAGGGAATCTCGCATTTTCGACATACCTCGTGCTGGCCACTTCCAACATAGCACCGATTTACACATTAACATCGTTTTTGAGATGATTCACTGTCTCTGAGTATCACCTATAATCGAGCGGTAGCTGGCAGCCGACGTGCCAACACTGTAGCAGCAAGCGACAGGCGAGAGCTATGCGCTCGTCGCTCTGCTCACCGACCTTAGTAGATCTTCCTAGTACTAACGGTGCTCTCAGCCTATAGCATCTTTAATGTCTTTCAAGAATCTAATTTTAACCTTCCCCTCAACAAGTGGTTCATGCGAAGTTACTGACCATGTTCGTGTGAGCTTAATAGTAACAAGAAATTTTTGTAAAGCAATTGTTTTCTAAGAGAAAACACGTGATCCTTATTCCACTTTCTATATCCCCTGCTTACTTAGAATTGGATAAATGTATGTAAGAGAGCGCTACTGTCCACGGTAAAGCACGAAACGAAAAGAGGTATAATATTGAGAAATTTGAGTATTCCTCATCTGAACTCAACTCTTTTAGAAGTAATTAACTGGTAGCCCATTCATTTGCACCCATACATGTTCACTACTTAAACGATAATTAGAACAGCAGTGAAAATCTATATGACTAACTAAGCGTGTAGCAGCAGAAGGTTCACACACACACACACACACACACACACACACATACACACACACACACAAACACGCGAGCACACAGACACACGTTCCAGCAACACAACACGGTACGAAATAATAAAGAAATTTGATAGCAATTTTTCTAAATTGTCAGTAAAATCAAAAGAAATAATTTGGAATTTGTAATGAACATTCGTCACTGGAAAGGACTGGCGAGTGAAAGCCTTTTCTGTCATTTGTTCAAAATGGTTCAAAAGGCTCTGAGCATTATGGGACTTAACTTCTGAGGTCATCAGTCCCATAGAACTTAGAACTACTTAAACCTAGCTAACCTAAGGACATCACACACATCCATGCCCGAGTCAGGATTCGAACCTGCGACCGTAGCGCTCTTGCGACGCTGAAATACGAACAAGGCCAACATAAAATAGCAATTCTACGAACAGTATAAAATGAAATGTGCGAAATTAATATATTCTTCTACTTAAATTTTAATTGACAGGTATTACTTTAATTGACGTTAGTTAAACTTGCTTTATTTCACATTTATATTTGAAGAATGAATTGTGCCTCTGATTGTTATTATAGAACAGTATGGTTACTTTATCAAGCCACCATTAATAATTATTCTTAGTTATTCTTTCAATCAAAAACAAAGTGACATCATTCTTTCTTTGCAATGTCCATTTATCTTTGTACAACTATACTCGGATATTCAATAACAGAAAAGGATTTGGACCATATTCTACGTGACATTGACATGCAATAATAAAAACAGATTGGGGATCCAAAATTTTGACCCATAAGACTTATTACTGAGAAAAAGTTCACTTAGAGTCACTGGGCAATGCCTTACAATGTTTCAAACGAGAACGAAAATGAAATGATCTTAGGGTTCGTCATAGATCTTAAGGAGGTGTATTTTTCCTTTATTTTATTTGGTTTCAGGCACGACCTATTTCACCAGATACACTTATTGCAAGTAATGATACAAGTAGGACACTGGTCTTATTCCAATACAAAATATAAATCATATTTAAATGAAGATGATGTCTTCAATGTAGTCGACAGCGTTTCTACTACTCCACATAATGCAGACACATTATGATTAACAGTGACCAATTATGGGAAAGGATCTTGACGTTTCTGTAGCCGCGTGCTTCTGCCCACAATTGTCACATGCGCTTGTGTCTCACAAGTAATTACTTGTTCTCATATAGACCTAGCTTTCCACTCTACACGCAACTCGCCCGTCCACACACTTCAGTGGCTTGCACTGCAGTCCAGTACAGCACACTCGCTCTGACGTCACACCACTGCGTCCTGAGTATCTGCAATATACAAAATTGGCAAAAATTTTTAGGTGCTACATCTTTATTAAGATGTCATATATTGATACATTTAAATATAGATTTTTTTATCTAAGCATACTAACAGTTTTTAACAAACGAGTATGGATTAGCAGTTGCCCATAAGAAATCATTTTAAGGTAGATTTAAAATTTACTTTGGCAACTGTAAAACATTAAATGATACTGGGAAAATGAACAAAGATTTTTTTGGATACATATTAAACTCCATTCTGAACCACTGACAGCTTTAGTAATGGGTGACGTAGGTCATTTATTCGTCTACGATAGTAGTTGTGAAATTGTCATGTCAAATTTTGGTGGATATGTATGACGAATTTTACTAGGGAATACAAATATTGTGAAGGAATGGTTGAAAGCGTAATTCTGTGAGGAAGTGTATGCAAGATGTTTGTGGGTTAATACCACATATTACTCTCACAAATTGTTTTTGTGCAGTTAATACGTTCTTACAAAGTGCTGAGTAACCACAAAAAAATTATTCCTTCAGACATTAATAAATCGAAATATGCACAATATAATCAAATATTGATATGTATGTTTCAAAAACTAGTGATTATACGAAGAGTAATAGTTGCTGCTCTTAGTTGTTGAGTACCTCGCCAATATGTTTCTTCCAGTTCAAAAATAATTCGCGTGATGTGTACTAACTGGAACTTCATTCTAATATGCATGGAATTATGGGATTCCACAATTTGTCTATAGTCACTAAAATTTTCTTTCCTTACAAGCATCATTGTTTGACTTACTGAGCACAACGTTATGAATTCTTATTGTTAAGTACAACTCAAATTTGTTGACTGTAAAACAATCAGATCCATAAAACTGAAGCTTGTCTAAGAGAGTATTATGATCCACATGAATTCCTTTCATCTATCCCAAAACACTCTCTGTGTTTTATTATTCAGTGTTGTAATTTATTTGATGAGTAACTGCATAACTGCCTTTTTCAGTCATGTAGTCCTTCTGGAATTTAAATTTTGACATCTTAAGTAAATTGTTCATATTTACATGTGAAACTACACTTGAGTACACTATGTACTAGAACATTTGGGAAAAAGTACACAGTATAAAATTGCACGATAATAACCTAGATCTTTCCTGTTAATTTTTGTATGGACAGGATTGTCAATGACATATATTAATCTGTCTGGAAAAATTCCCTGTTGTTGCACAGGGTTTAGGTGGAGTGGGATTCGGTCTATGGTTGTGTAGCTGCGGGACGCAATTTAACAGTTAGTTTATTTCTGGAAAACAGAATAGTAATACGAAATGCTTAAGCAGAGCTCAAAACAATCAATACAACAAAATACCTTCACACAATAAACGCAATTAAAATTCAGCCTTTGCCCTAGGATACGTAACGGGGCAACAACGTTAATGTTTATGGCTCCCTGCCATAAACTTTAATTATAATTAACACAATTCGTGAAATTAAACATTAGAAGCCAAAACAACCCTTAGGCTCAGCTAGGGTCAGTTGCATAGCGATGACTATAATTGGTATAGTACCACTGCCATCACCACATAGTTTCCACAACAAGCTACCGATAATGCTTATCCAATAACACAAGAATTAGTCATTCACTTAGAACAAAAAAAAAAGAAGATAACTTTGCTGCTTTTTGTGGTCTCTCTTTAACTTCGAACAGGTGGTGGTTGTGTTCGGCCGCTGTACACAATTACTATACCATCACAGTGAGAACAACAACTTAGGCACGCAGTAGGTTTGCATTTGTCCTTTGTTGGTAGCCTAATAATGGAAAAGTTTTAAAATAATCAAGAGATCTTGAAATATAAGTCAGGTTTGAATATAAGAGATTTTTAAGATGGACACATAAAAAAGGCAGAGAGCATAGTTCTCTAAAATCTCAGTATAAATGACACAAAATTACGCTAACCGTATGGGAGGAACCACATTACATGGAATGCAGCAGTATTTACTCAACTGGGAACCTCTCAAATTCCAAGTTAAGGAGGCAGAAAGAGACCAAAAATTTTCATCAAATAGGCAACATAGGTTACGTGGCAGAATTTTGCGAGATGCTCGGAATATCATGCTATCACAAATGCGACATTTACATTTCCCCAAATAGAAGATACGCCAGTCAGCACCAAATGGCGGCGGGAGATGAATAGATCTCTTTTGGGGGAATGAGTGAATATTGTTGCCAATTTGACAATGAGATTATCACTCATTTCACAGGAAAACAGGGCAACGGAGCAGAAACTTCCCACTATTATCGTACAAAACACACATTAACAAGCAAGAGAATGCTACGGGCCTGGAGCAGTGTCTCCATCAATTGGTCAACCTCTTTTTGGCAAGTACAATGGTGGGTGCAACTCATTCGATTGGATACATCAACAATTTGGAGCAAAAACAACCAAGTTTTTCAGGTTCTTTTGATGGCATCACAGAATCCTTTCCTCTCATGTACGTGCAGAAAAGACGAAAATGACACACTCAGTTATTCTGGCAATGGTGGCACAGTGGCCTGTGCCCTCATCAACGAGAGGTGCTGGTTCTAACAAACAAAAGCACCAACGGACCACGGTTTCCACTTCTGCGAAAGTCCTCAAAACTCTGAGATTGATCGGTCCTCCTAATGAGACCCACTGACCACCTTCTGAAACACCGGGAGCACCTCTTCCCAGCGAGAGAACCGAAAATCTTCTCTCTCAGGCAAACATGTCCAGTAAACTCAACAAAGAAAATCACGGAATAGTGGGGAGAATGAATCAATATCGCATAGCGATATATATCAGTCGTGTCATAAATTTTTAGCAAAAGTTGTGTCAAGAAATGAGTTACACATAAAGCATAGTTCAAACAAACTCACTTTTTGTCTAATTGAATTAATTACGTTCACAGAGTGTCATTTAAGAATTTGATTTCGACTTGCTCACTGAGCACACACCGACAAGCGCCCGCATGCCATCAATTAACAACCACAACTTGTCACACTACAACTTCCCGCTTCCATGCGGAACATGATTTGCTAGTGTAAACACCCAATGCACGCTCCGTACTCAATATAGTGAGCATTATGAAGCACTAAACCACCAGGCTTAAAATGTCAGTTGCAGAAGGACGTAGGACCCCCTTTCTCTGACTCCACTGGGATGACTGCCAGCTCGGCCAGGAAAGGACGTCAACTACCGTGCTGGTGGGTCCACACAGCAGCCACACTACGCGATGACCGTGATGTCCAGCTGACCATACGACAGCTTATCAACACGTCAAGGATGTTCCTCTTGGTTCTGTCCAAAATTTGCTCGCTTCTCGGTGTGTACCGACTGTCTACAACCATCCGTCTATTCTGGCTGTTGTGCTGTCCATCGCCAGAGTCCAACTTCACTGTCCAAACTCCAAGTGCTGCCCGAGCGGCAAACTTCGACCGTCGCCACAGCCCTTCGTGCCTTGCGCTGACCGCTGACAATGCGAAGCAGGTTATCCGACCGCGAACACGGCGTTCGAAGTGGAGCAAGTGACTGCCCGACTCTCTTCCTGCGCTGGCCGCCAGGTGTCTTAAGTGATGCCAGCAGTGACGCGAACACTGACGACAGCGCTTCCCATCCACCCGCCATCATGAGAGCAGCACTAACGCGGCGAGCTCGGTGGGGAATATTATTCACGTCAGTCTGTGCTTCCGATGCAGAACAACTGCTCATAGCTCTTTTTGATGTTCTATCAACACAATATAAGCTTTCGTTATTGAGAACTTTTACATTTTTATTAATTTCAGAGTAATTTCAGAGAAAGATTTTGTTGCTGCTTTCCATAGCTTAAGGTATTGTGGAATGACATTTTCAGTACCCTGCGGGAAAAAGTCAAACACCCTCAAGAACAAGGGCGTTTTATTGACAAGTGAGGTGACAGGTAGTTCAGCTCTATGCGTGATAACAAATTCAGACCAATAAAGGGTGCCCAAACACGGGCATCAATACTCAGTGCATCCACCACAGGCGGCAAAACGGGAGTGTATTATCGCATGCAAACTATCATAAAAGCACCAAATGGCATCTTGTAACAGACTGTCCCGAGCATCTTGAACCTTTTCTTGCAGTTTGTCGACGATTATTACAGGCCCAGGAGAACGAGTAAGTTTCCGTTTTCTCATAAAAAAATGGAAATGTCGTGTGGCTAGGGCCTCCCGTCGGGTCGTCCTATAGGTCAATTGGCGAGAGATCTGGTGATCTTGTTAGCCAGACAGTTGTTGTAGACCACAAAGAGAATGGTGAGTCACAGCAGCCCTATGCGGACGTGCATTGTCCTGCTCAAAAAACACATCACGTTCCTATCGAAGAAATGACAGTAGCACATGGATAACAGCTTCTGTGATGTAGCTGGCGCTTGTTACTTTAGCGTGCAGAACGCCAAATGTTACCGCGAGTTGTTACTGATGGCCGCCAGTACCGTGAAGCCTGGGATGAGATCTACGTGTCGTGGGTGAATGCTTTTTAGAATTGGCGATTCACTAAGTCTACACCATGCACGTTGACGTCCACGACTCGCATAAAGAGAGAACCTACTCTTATCGCTGAAAACAGGGTGCGATTCCACTCTTCTGTGCCGCGCGGGATTAGCCGAGCGGTCTAGGGCGCTGCAGACATGGACTGTGCGGCTGGTCCCGGCGGAGGTTGGAGTCCTCCCTCGGGCATGGGTGTGTGTGTTTGTCCCTAGAATAATTTAGGTTAAGTAGTGTATAAGCTTAGGGACTGATGACCTTAGCAGTTAAGTCCCATAAGATTTCACACAGATCTGAACACTCTTCTGTCTATTCTTTCACACACCAGAGTAGCCATACCTGGCAGTTTCGTGGTGTCACTCGTAACCTGGCCACAGACACACGTGACCTTAATCCTGTTAGAAGCAATCGGTTCCCAATGGTCCCTGATGACACAGCAGGCCAAACATGTGCCCGGATTTCTTTCCCGAATGGTCAGCCATCTCTACTCACACAGTGTATCGATCCTGATGTGCGCCTGTACTATGCAGACCTCCACCACGTGGTCTCCAGGCGTGGGAAGTTCTACGGACCACTGCTGAAAGCAACGATACATCAGCAACAAGTTGTGCCCACAACATACAGCAATCCGTCGATTCAGCGTCCTGCAGGCCCACTAGGTGGAGCCGTTTAAATGGGTGAAGCTGTTCCAGTAGTACCATCTCGTCGGTAGGACTCTGTTGTGCCCTAGAAAGTATTTATAAACACTGTCCACCACTTAACTCAGCAAAACAGAGGCTGCAGAGACATGCAATCTGAGCGCGCTTAAGATATTAAACTGTTTAACTCAGCATTGGCAGCCACCCCCACCTTCTCCGACATTTGGGAAACTGCTTGCTTCAGCGGGTATATAATAACAGAACATAATATTTTAATCTAACTTTGGCGGGATGCTAACGAAAATGTAACTATAATTTAAAAAATCATTGCAATCATGGTTATTAATGTACAGATCTAAGACTTTGCAGGTGTAAAGATAAAGAACTGTATTTTTACGGAAAAATATAATAAAAGACGCAGACTTAGTATTTTGCAATAAATTTGAATTTAGAATTTTTCATTGTCTTCTTTTTATAAAAAACCGTAACTTCCAATCATGCAATTAATTTGAATGTGTTGTAGTAGTGTTCTGAGAAGGTTATAAGACCACTGAATTGCAATCATTAATTTGCAGTACAAATTTTATTATTAACAGAGTTTTTAATTTTGTACATTCAAAATTAAGTTTTTTTTCTACATTAAACCCTTTAAAAATCAGAATGTAATGGCAAGATCTCTTATTACTTACTTACAATGACGCGGAGACACGTTATGAAGAACTCCTGAAAATTTCATAGCATTAGCGCACATATTTTTTGAAAAAGGGCTTCTAATAATGCAAAAAATGTAAAACTGAGGAAATGGGGTTCAAAGATTTTCTTCTCATCCTTCTACACGTTATAAGCTTGCATCAGTTTTAAAATCCTCTATATTTATACTCCTCATATTCCAGTTTTCTACGCTCCTCCCTTCGAATCTGCCTGTCCTGTATTTGTAGGTAACACAGTGATCTGTCGGATATCTTGCCCTTGCTCTCATCGATGGTGTAACATGCTTTTGTTGCACACACACCTGGATCTGTACCAACTCTGTTCAGCACTTCAGTTCTGCCATTATTGGTGTCATTAAAACATAAAACTGCATCATAAACACTTATTTTTAGTACTTCAAGTCCACAGAATCTCCTTCTTGAGCATCTAATCCAAATTAAATTATTAAGACTTTCATTTGCATTCTGTGTCTTCCCATGAAGGCAGTTCCTCATTAAACCAGTGTTTGTAAGAAACCTGAAAGTGGCATTAACTGCATTCATAACGGGTTCGGGTAATGAGTGTTTATGTGATTCCGTCTCATTTCTTCTGTTGTGTCCGCAGCTCGTGGTCGTGCGGTAGCGTTCTCGCTTCCCACGCCCGGGTTCCCGGGTTCGATTCCCGGCGGGGTCAGGGATTTTCTCTGCCTCGTGATGACTGGGTGTTGTGTGATGACCTTAGGTTAGTTAGGTTTAAGTAGTTCTAAGTTCTAGGGGACTGATGACCATAGATGTTAAGTCCCATAGTGCTCAGAGCCATTTGAACCATTTCTTCTGTTGTACTTACACCAATCTTCTTTCGGAAACAGATTAAGCAATGGTGTTTTGTCAGTGATAGTTTGTGGAAAAAACTGCCCACACAGCAAGCCTCATTGCCTCTAAATTGTTGGTGTTTTTCCTGATAGCTCTCTCATAAAGTAACTGGAGAGAATCAGTTTCTTTCAGAGTACGCCTGCCTTTTCTTCCTAGTGGTTTTCCATCCTGAAACACTTCACCTTTCTTCTTCTTCAATAAACCCCAATATAGATGTTAGCCAGTCATATCGAAAGAAAATAGCCTTTACACTCAGAAAACTACCGCTGAAGAAAACGGTTTCCGAAATGTCTGAAAAGGTGGAAGTGGCTGCCAGTGCATAGTTAAACATTTTAATATATTAAAGTCTTTTCTAATCCAGATTTCACGTTAAACTTCACGCACAACATAGATTAAACTCTGTAGATAATGAAAATAAGATTTTTGAAAATTCCAATTTCATTTATTGTAGCCGGCCGAGGTGGCCGTGCAGTTCTAGGCGCTACAGTCTGGAACCGAGCGACCACTACGGTCGCAGGTTCGAATCCTGCCTCAGGCATGCATGTGTATGATGTCCTTTGGTTAGTTTGGTTTAAGCAGTTCTAAGTTCTAAGGGACTGATGACCACTGCAGTTAAGTCCCATAGTGCTCAGAGCCATTTTTTTATGAAGAAGATGAAGCTTGCACATTCTGAAATGGACTATATTCTAGCTCAAAGGTCAGGGGGAGGTGGATTCATCATCGGAACTGTAAGGGAAGGACCCACGAGGCTTGTACAAATTGTGAGGGAGAAGATAATCTCGTTTGTGAGTTTTGTTCTTAATATATAAATCTAACATTATGTAACGTTTATTTCTTATTTCATACTGATTAATGTCTCCTTAGTTTTTTAAAAACTGCATGTGTATATGATATTTTTTGTAAATTTTGCAATAAATTTTTTTACTTTTAAATCTTTTGGGTGTCAGTCTGGAACCGAGCGACCACTACGGTCGCAGGTTCGAATCCTGCCTCGGGCATGGATATGTGTGATGTCCATAGGTTAGGTAAGTTTAAGTAGTTCTAAGTTCTAGGCGACTGATGACCTCAGAATTCAAGCCCCGTAGTGCTCAGAGCCAACCATTTATTGTATCCCCCCTTAAACGCAGCGCTACACTGCAAACCAATCTCTAATGTCTTACCATATTCGCTAAGGCCGCCACATGGCATACAAAGTATCACATTTAAAACTCAGCTAAATACCAGATTGAGCAATAAACCTGTTCATTACGACGACCTATGTGCCCAACAAGAAATGAAACACTGGTGAGCCTATTGCGGCCAAAATCTACGGAAATCACGAATAACATCAAACTATTTCAATTTAGTCAGTCAAAACACTTTACCTCTTCTTTCGCTTCTCATTTTTTATCTAATACTACCGTCTCACTGGGTACGCGACACAGCCGCAGTGCCAACATATGTGTCGCAGAGTAGATCCTCCGTGGCTAGCACTACATTGATCTAGACCTTTTAACACACAGGTGAAAAGTTAATAGGATTTCTGAAGCTGTTTGATACGAAGAGTAATCGTAAATGTTTAGTATTTCGTAGCCAGCACACCTGCTGCAGTTCACCACCACACCGCACGCCTGGCGTAGCAGCAGTATTCAGCGTCGGAGCTGCTCACGTTTATGTGGTAGTAAACGCTGCCCTGTCATGCAGAGAGCAGTTGCTAGAGAGGTGAATTATTACCGATAAAACGAAACTTATGTGACTGTGTCAGGGGCATTTGCAAACAAGCTACAGAAAAACTTCACATCAGGACAGGTTATACATTTACATACTCTTTGATCGCTGTGTACATAAATTCCGGAGCTGGGCCACTCTGTACTGCCTTATGACAGTGGTAATAAAATGCCACCTGTCCCCCACCAGCAGCACAAACAGAAGCAGACAGTGTTAGGACCTTAGTAAGCAGTCGACAGTGTACTTTCAGTGCGACATACTACTAAATTACAGTCGCAGAAGTATTATTTTCCTTACTTAAATGCTACGTAAGTAATTAACTGCCGGTGTTGTGTTACGATGAGCCAAAATTTTTTGTTTATTGATCTTTCATTCTTTGGCAGCGTAATAATACATCCGCTATAATCATACGGATTCGAGAAACAGAGGAGTTCACTGAAATAGTCCCCCATTCGGATCTCCGGGTGGGAACTACTCAAGAGGACGTCGTTATCAGGAGAAAGAAAACGTGTTCTACGGATCGGAGTGCGGAATGTCAGATCCCTTAATCGGCAAGGTAGGGTAGAAAATTTAAAAAGGGAAATGGATAGGTTAAAGTTAGATATAGTGGGAATTAGTGAAGTTCGGTGGCAGGAGGAACAAGACTTTTGGTCAGGCGAATACAGTGTTATAAATACAAAATCAAATAAGGGTAATGCAGGAGTAGGTTTAATAATGAATAAAAAAAACAGGAGTGCGGGTAAGCTACTACAAACAGCATAGTGAACGCATTATTGTGGCCAAGATAGACACGAAGCCCACGCCTACTACAATACTACAAGTTTATATGCCAACTAGCTCTGCAGATGACGAAGAAATTGATAAAATGTATGATGACACAAAAGAAATTATTCAGATGCTGAAGGGAGACGAAAGTTTAATCGTCATGGGTGACCTAGAATTCGACATTAGGAAAAGGTAGAGAAGGAAACGTAGTAGGTGAATATGGATTGGAGGTAAAAAAAGAAAGAGGAAGCCGCCTGGTAGAGTTCTGCACACAGCATAACTTAATCACAGCTAACACTTGGTTCAAGAATCATGAAAGAGGACTGTATACCTGGAAGAAGCCTGGGGATACTAGAAGGTATCAGATATATTACATAATGGTAAGACAGAGATTTAGGAACCATGTTTTAAATAGTAAGACATTTCCAGTGGCAGATGTGGACTCTGACCACAATCTATTGAACTGTAGATTAAAACTAAAGAAACTTCAAAAAGGTGGGAATTTACGGAGATGGGACCTGGATAAACTGATTAAACAAGAGGTTTACAGAGTTTCAGGGAGAGCATAAGGGAACAATTGACAGCAATGGGGGAAAGAAATACAGTAGGAGAAGAATGGGTAGCTTTGAGAGATGAAGTAGTGAAGCAGCAGAGAATCAAGTAGGTAAAAAGACGGGGGCTAGTAGAAATTCTTGGGTAACTGAAGAAATATTGAATTTAACTGATGAAAGGAGAAAATACAAAAATGCAGTAAATGAAGCAGGCAAAAAGGAAGACAAACGTCTCAAAAATGAGACTGACAGGAAGTGCAAAATGGCTAAACAGGGATGGCTATAAGACAAATGTAACAATGTAGAGGCTTATCTCACTAGGGGTAAGATAGATACTGCCTACAGGAAAATTAAAGAGACCTTTGGAGAAAAGAGAACCGCTTGTATGAACATCAAGAGCTCAGAAGGAAACCCTGCTCGAAGCAAAGAAGGGAAAGCAGAAAGGTGGAAGGAGTATATAGAGGGTATATACAAGGGTGATATTCTTGAGAACAGTGTAATGGAAATGGAAGAGAATGTAGATGAAGATGAAATGGGAGATATGATACTGCGTGAAGAGTTTGACAAGGCCCCGGGAGTAGACAACATTCCATTAGAACTACTGATACCCTTGAGAAAGCCAGGCCTGACAAAACTCTACCATCTGCTGAGCAAGATGTATGAGACAAGCGAAATACCCTTAGACTTCAAGAAGAATATAATAATTCCAATCCCAAAGAAAGCAGGTGTTGACAGATGTGAAAATTACCGAACTTCCAGTTTAATAAGTCACGGCTGCAAAATACTAACACGAATTCTTTACAGACGAATGGAAAAACTGGTATAAGCCGACCTCGGGGATATCAGTTTGGATTCCGTAGAAATGTTGGAACACGTGAGGCAATACTAACCCTACGGCTTATCTTAGAAAATAGATTAAGGAAAGGCAAACCTACGTTTCTAGCATTTGTAGACTTAGAGAAAGCTTTTGACAATGTTGACTGGAGTACTCTAAAATTCTGAAGGTGGCAGGGATAAAATACAGGGGGCGAAAGGCTGTTTACAATTTGTACAGAAACCGGATGGCAGTTATAAGAGTCGAGGGGCATGAAAGGGAAGCAGTGGTTGGGAAGGGAGTGAGACAGGGTTGTAGCCTCTCCCCGATGTTATTCAATTTGTATATTGAGCAAGCAGTAAATGAAACAAAAGAAAAATTCGGAGTCGGTATTAAAGTCCATGGAGAAGAAATAAATTTTGAGATTCGCCGATAACGTTGTAATTCTGTCAGAGACAGCAAAGGACTTAGAAGAGCAGTTGAACGGAATGGACAGTGTCTTGAAAGGAGGATATGAGATGAATATCAACAAAAGCAAAACGAGGATAATGGAATGTAGGCGAATTAAGTCAGGTGATGCTGAGGGAATTAGATTAGGAAATGAGACACTTAAAGTAGTAAAGGAGTTTTGCTATTTGGGGAGCAAAAAACTAATGATGGTCGAAGTAGAGAAGATATAAAATGTAGACTGGCAATGGCAAGGAAAGCGTTTCTGAAGAAGAGAAACTTGTTAACATCGAGTATAGATTTAAGTGTCAGGAAGTAGTTTCTGAAATTATTTGTATGGAGTGTAACCATGTATGGAAGTGAAACATGGACGATAAATAGTTTGGACAAGAAAAGAATAGAAGCTTTCGAAATGTGGTGCCACAGAAGAATGCTGAAGACTAGATGGGTAGATCACATAACTAATGAGGAGGTATTGAAAAGATTGGGGGAGAAGAGGAGTTTGTGGCACAACGTAACTAGAAGAAGGGATCGGTTGGTAGGACGTGCTCTGAGACATCAAGGGATCACCAATTCAGTATTTGAAGGCAGCGTGGAGGGTAAAAATCGTAGAGGGAATCCAAGAGATGAATACACTAAGCAGATTCAGAAGGATGTAGGTTACAATAGGTACTGGGAGATGAAGAAGCTTGCACAGGATAGAGTAGCATGGAGAGCTGCATCAAACTAGTCTCAGGGCTGAAGACCACAACAACAACGACAACAACTGAAAAAGAAAAGAAGAAGGTGAAAGACAGGGCAATAAGGAATATTAGTGTTTTTCCTTGCGATTGGAGTAATTAGGCCATTCCCAAAACGCTGATACAGTTTTGATGACCGAGAAATATTGGGAAACTATGTTGAAAAACTTGTGTCCCTTCGAACAATTTACGTCTTATGAGATGTGGAAATACTTGTAACATTTATAGAGTGTTATTATGTATCCAGTCAGTCACTTAGGAAATGGAGTTAACGTCAGCCTATGAAGGCAAGTTAACGCCAGCCTATGAAGGCAGCGAAACTTAATGTTGATAGAGGATATCATTTTAATAGACATAAGTAGAAAAATTTATCTCGAAGTGCCTTAGGAACATCTATTCTATTAAGGAAGATTAAAAAACATTATTTTGTGTTGTATTTTTGTTTAACTAACCTGTAGAATATCAGATGTATCTCTTGTTACTACATGACAGTACAAACACTTTTATTCAAGTTTCTAGTGTATTGCAGTTGCTCAGATTATAACAGAAAACTCGTAAACAATAGAATGATATATGTAACTCAAATGTTTGAATCAATGGGCCACCTATAGTTAAGAAAAAGATGTTCACACTGTCTACTTGGAAAACCGATTTTCTATACAGCAGTAACGGGAAGAATGGCAAATACGTATGCGGGGATACGACAGGAACCATCATTCGAAGCGAAAAAGCCTAGTAAACATGGGCTCCAAAGAATGTACCTTAAGAGCTACGAACATTTATTCAACTTTGATATTGTGAAACAGGTCTCTTTTACAACGTGTTTTCCATATTTTGAGAGGTGGTCATAGGGACTAAACCAAGAAAAGAGCCTCATAAGCATAGGCTTTAAAGTACATACCTTAAGACGTTTGAGCACTTGTTCATCTTCGCTACTGTGAAAGACATCTCTTCTACTCGACAAGCGCTCACAGCTCTTAATGTATTCCTTTCAGAGTCTATTTTTACTAGACAAATTTCTTTCCGTAGTACCTCCTCGCAAAACACGGAGCCAATAGCAAAGAGCTTGCACTAGAAGCGAATCCTTTCACAGTTTCATAGATGCTCTTAAGGTGTGCAATTTAGAGGCCACGTATCATTGCACTTTATATATGTTTCCTGAGAGGTATACCTAAGATAAGGAAGCGATACGCTGCAACAGAGACGCTGTTAGAAGGGATAGATGTGATAGCCACTTTTTTTTAGGTCGGCAGAAAGAAATCTGTGGTGTGTCTCAATGAAGACAGAACGTGAACATTTTATCACTCTTCCTATTGTAATGGTTCTGTTAATTATACTGGATTTTGGGGTTAATATAAATAACGTGAAGTAAATTACAGTGCCTGTCTATTTATCTCACAAGCAATTGTCTCACCCCAATGAAATATAAGTTCCTTTCATTTTGAGATATTGTCAACAGGTAGCAACTTCTACGACAGCTGTATTCGAGACGACCATTGCAACAGAAAGAAGAAGTAAAGTTTCCCACTGAGAAGAAAATAAAACTAAGAACATTTACCATTAAATTTCCTATAAAGTTTAGTTTAGGTATGTTTAATGGTGTCTGTTTGGTAGCTTGCCGTAAAAGCGTTTTATTAACTTTTCTTTATGATTTCAAAATTAAAAGTGAGACAACATTTCCAGTTCAAAAATTCTAGTTCATTATCCAGCCGTCTGTAAAAAGTGGAATAGAATTCACTGGTGGTCGTGACACGACCAGATCCCGCAATCTCCAGATTGCAAGTAAAAAGTGATTGTTACAGTGATTGTAGAAATACTAAGTCTGTTCTGTCTTTGTTACATATTTTTGCCAATGAGGATACAATGAGGAAAGGAGAATGTTACCAGTAAAGACAGAACAAAATTATGGAAACCGAAGAAAATTTTCTCCAAAGACAAATAGTTCACCTTCACGAAACATGGACGGAATTATGCCAGCCAAAGAAAGGATCAAGAATATTCCATTGATCATAGCATACAGTAGCAAGTTCGCCACAATATCCTGATCCTTAACCTGATTAAACCCGTTTCGCAAGAAATAATATTTATGGTAAAATTGATTTTTCATTGCAATAATAAACGATTTTACGTAAATAACAGTGACATACTGAGAAGCCACCTTGTCTTGAACTTATATCACGAGCGAAATTTTCCATAACTATTGAGTATCTACCATAGTTCAACAATTCCATTTCAGTGTGCACCTCTTATTGTTAGTGAAAACGGAATCATGTGTTGGCATGAAAATTAATACTAATGGCAGTGATCATGAAACCACTGAATCAGAATCTAATGTATTAGATAATGAAAATGACAATGGATCGCAAGAGGCTAGCAATGTCGCAGTCGAAAATAATACACAACTGAACTCACCTGCAATGAATGGACAGAACGCTGTCGCAAATGATGTCACATGGCTGACATTCGATAGAGTTAATTCACAGTCATCAATAAGACATGCCCCTTTTCAAAATAATGTGGATAGAAACAATGCAACAGACGTAGGAAATTTTCCGAGCTCGATATTGAATGATCGGAATGGACACATGCATATTGAGGATATATGCAGTCAAAACACAGATAAGTGTAACAGAAACCATTCGGATCCACCGAAAAATGAGGGATTTAATAATCGTAGCATCAGTGATAACAACAACAACGGCATTAATAGCATAAATCAATACGGCAACACGCTATGCAGTTACATCCATACAAGCTGCCACACTGACATAATGGTAATGGTGGATTCACAAATCGTCAAAATAACGGTTTCCAAGAGAGAAATAATAGAAATTACAATTCAGGGTACAGTTGCTCATCACCAAGAAATAACAGTAATGGTTGGAATAATTTGCGCGATTCCAGTGATAATAGACAACAGGGGTACAGGAACGGGTATGAACATCATGTATAAACAGCAGTTATAAAAATAGCCCAATTGGAACGTCATAAACCAAAATCAGCGAACGCCGCCCCCAATTATATGCAGAACACAACATGGCAAAATACCGATCACGCTGTAAACATTACAGAAGTGACTGACAGAAGTGGCAGCACCCCGCCTCCTCATAGGGTAAACGGCGATCAGCCAGTCTAGATCCCCCACCTCCGACTGGAAACGAGAGTTGGGGCCTGACGCTAATAAATAATCATTTCTCAAGGTATAATAAAGAAACCGATACGCGAGATGACCTACATATAGATAAGAAAAGTGATATAGAAGGACTAAACGATGAAATACAGGCGATGGTACATACAGGCCCTGTTATGTGAATGTGTGTAAAAATATGAGTCAGCTTCGAGAGGAAGATATTTCAGGGAACAATGTAAAGCAACAGCTAACAAGTTCTGATAAAGCAGACTTGAGAACACGTTATAAGTTACACGAAGGAGTTTTGTTTTATCGTCAAATGTTTCAGTCTGGTGTGTTTGTTTGCCAAAAGCATATGTAGATAGTTTTATCAGACATACAAGTAACTCTTGGGGTCACTAAGATGTAGCCAAGTGTGCTCAGAAAATATAGTCTTACTATTATCTCCCTAACATTAGACACAGAGTACAGCAAGTCATCAAGACATGTGTAGTCTGTCAAAAGATCGAACACTTAAAGAGATCATGATTCAATGAATTACATCCTATTATACCAGTAATATTCCTTGACCTTATATCAGTTGATGCTACAGGATCTTTTCGGACGGCAAAGGGAGGAGTGGTATATGTAATAGTCTTGTTTTCGACGTGTTTTCTAAATATCTGAAGATTTATGCCATTAAAATTCTAATGACAGGGCCTACAATCAAGCGAATCGTAAGGTAATATGTTGTAGAGTGGGTAAACCGAAAGATATTCTCACTGATAATGCAACTAACTTCACAAGAGCAAAGTGAAAATAACTTGTCAAGTCACGCAACATAAAACATATTTATGTATCCAAATATCATTCTAAGGACAGTCCAACAGTATTTCGTGAATTTAACAGGTATATCAGAACGTATGCAGCACACAGGATGTTAAGTGAACTGAATAGGTGAGGCTTTTTCAGCATATAGTAACTAATTTGCATATTCATCTACAAGTTGTACTTCAATCAAATTAATGTGCATGAAGTATAAAATTGATGACTGAATTAAAACCTTACCTAATTCTCTGCGAAAGAGATACCATTAGCAGGAAAGGTTAAACATGCCTTAATAACACAGGAAGAAAAGGCACAAGCTAGGGAAAAAAAGCATGATGAAATAATAGGTCACACAACAACTTTTCACTTTGGACAGGACGTGTTATTACGCACACATCTTCAATCTACCAAACACAAAAAGTTTAACAAAAAATGGCAGTTGTTGTACACAAGACCATTTATCATACGCAGAATACCACAACCGATTTGTTTGTTGAGAAACCGAAAACCAAAGAAAATACGCGGATTATGTCCACATGTAGGTACCAAAACATTTATGCGCTAAACATACGAGGTCAATGCACATCAACCCCTTCAGCGGCAACAGCTCATACGGAAAATATAACAAACTATATTCCTTATAGAAATTTGGAGAGTCTATCTGATAGCAAAAAATGAAAACGTCTCTAGGACGTGACACAATATAAATTTTCGTTTAACTACACGCCAAATATATATTGGTTTTGAAACAAATTGAAGAATTTCTTAATGAATGTTAGACCAGGTACATACGAAGATTCTTTGAAATCATTGTGAAAACTTGATAATTCTATTCCCAGCGAAATGACAACATACAAACCGTACATTAAGTACATTTTGGGAAACAGTGAATATGGACTATTACAATATAGCCTGGTAGCCTGGTAGGAGTTAACTCAATTGAGGGTGGTAAACAATTTCCCCCCTCTTCTCTTCCCACTTTTGACGTACTCTGCAATGGCCATATTTGCGCATGCGCGCTGTATCCAACACACTACTGAGCCTCTTAACACACAGTGACTGAATCTAAGAGACACAGGCGCGTCGTACAACCATTAACTAATGAAAGTGACAAAATAAGACATAATTGTGCAAAGAAAACGCTATAAACTACATTAACTAATCGCTGACGTATAGTTAAGACCAAATTACGGGAAGTTCGAACAAGTGAAGTAGCAATTTTTCCACGTTACATATACAATCAATCATAGGAACAAAGAGTGCACTTGATAAATTTTGTCACTAATAAGTCTATTAACCATAAGAGTAAACATGTCTAACGACTATTATAACTGCACACTTCGTGTTTTCTACACGAACTTTGCTAGTATGAAGTATTTCATCTAATGACATGTCCATTTTGTCACGACATTGTGTGACAATCTTCAAAACCAACTTCACCCATACGACCATACGTAGACGTTGATGTACTCAAGAAAGATATATCAGAGTATGAAGCCATAAACAAAAGAAATTATTTAAACGGAAAGAGCTATGGCCAAGTGTGAGGAAAGGACGATATACAGAAAGGTTACGATTCTACTAAAGTAATAAATAAAACAAGACTGTACAAGTGACCTGTGAAGAGGAACAGGCTAATGAATACAGTGACGGCACTAAAATTAAGTGTGATTTATATTACACTATCTGCAGCTACCTGCAATAAGAAAGAGCTACACTATTTATATGAAACTACAACCGATTAAGCTCTGAAGATCATACAATACTTTACAGTATTCTACTATAAACCATCTGTGCATTAAAGTGAATACGAAAATCTGGCTGAGCTACGGGCAGTTATGCATGATTAAGAAGTTATGTAGTAATAAGTATTTTGTAGGGAATGATGCAAAGTAGCACGTCCCTCTTGCCTGAAGGATTGAACTGGATGTGGAAGGTACCAAATAAAAGGATCCTCTCCTTATATTAGTTTATAAGTTATATACAGTATATTTGTGATTGTGTATGGAAAGGAGAATAAGTAGGTACATTTATATTCAGCACGTTGAAACAGCTAAATACCAGTGTGGCTCTGCCAGCTGAAGAGTAATAACGAGTGTAGTGAGTCTCACATTAACTTAGCCTGTGTGTTAAGCAATCAATGAAATACAACATCGTTATGCAAGATACATTTGCGAGTAAATTAATACTTATGTTCACGTTGTACAAAGAGTAATAGAAGAATAGCGTTGTAGACACACTCGAACATTATATACAAACAGAGAGCTGCTTGTGAAACTGAACATAAAATGCAAAACATATACCGGTCTGTAGCATAAAAAGACGGTTTCAACATTGATTAGCTGAGTGGAAAATGTAAATATTAAACAAATGATTTTGAGACGTAAATAGGAATATAAGAAACATTATGCTGTGACTATAACATGGATTTACATCCAGTATTTCACCTGTCCTCCTAACCATGTAGCGTAAAGTGTTCGTGAAAATAAATACTTTTACAAGAAGATGCTTGATGTAGTTCATATGCTTTTCCTGTCCTCATGTAATGGTGAATTTGCTCTTGATTGTGTTGATTATAATATCGGTTTTCAGGTTGTTATGGGAGATGTAAACATTCCGAGAAGTAAATTCTTCAGTCACTGAAAGAAAAAAAAAAGGTCAAAATTTTCTTACAGCTAAAAATAAAGGTTCCAGCAAAATATTAATTGCAAGGAACCTAGAGTAAAAATTTTGAAATGATTTTCTTGTGACTGTTCTTGTAGGACTTTCATTTGTTACATATCTTAGTAAATCTACTCATATATATTTTTTAAACCTGTACAAATCAATATTACGTGACATCAGACGTATTAGGAATTGCAAATATGTGTGAAAGAGTGGTACTTAAGTTTTTCAGTGGACCTCAAGTGTGTCGAGTTGCCACCTAGTGATTAAAAAATAGTACTATGTGACGATTTAAGTTTGCAATCGCCAAGTGATTCATCATCTGCAATGTCGAATGTTCAACGAATCTGCAGTGCCGAGCTGAATGAGCAGTAGGACAAGTGTGCTATAGGAAAGGTAAACACCAAAACGTCGACGACGATTTCGTCCAGACGTAGCTGGCCAAGCAGGGTCCTTCGGCATTATGATGCAGTGGAGACCATCGTAGCTTACGGAATCCGTAGGCAGGTGTAAATAGTTACCCTGAGTGGACACTCGAACTGTGTTCACACTCCATCAAACGCGTGAATAATGCACTGCGTGGTGCGGAAAACAATAGCCGCGAGGAAGTTCAAACAATGGAGTAGTTCACCCCGACGACCGAACGACAGTAGCAAAAGAAAGGGCAGAGAAGACTCAAATTTTTGTTGCAAGCTAAAGGAGAGACACACGACTGTCATAAATGTAAATAAAAAAGATAAATATTTAAATGAATGTGGAAAAGGACTACATGATGAGAAACAAGCTTCGTAATGCTGTAAAGTAATGAGTTATTTGTAATTTTAATATAACGTAAGAAAATTTTTGGTGACACATTGAAAGTTTATCGTCTGGCCTCCTTGCCTAGGGACGCCAGATGAAAGTTGATGTCGTCAAGCCCTGAATCAAAATTGTTCAACGGATAACTGGGGAGGGGAGCTTGAGAGCGCTACCTAGAGAGCATGCCCTTTCTGTACGATACTAGGCAAGGGGCTGGAGGGCTCACACGCTGATGTGTGGGTCCCTGCATTCTATATCTTTTATTTTAGATGAATTCCTTCAACTTGACTTCTTTGTGATTTTTAAGGTATGTTAAAGGTTGATGACAATTGATTACGTATTTATTTTAAATATTATCACTCGACTTTACAGCGATTGCAGCAATTGTTTCAGTTTACAGATATTACAATGTTACAACTTATAGCTCGGGTACATTATATACATATCTGCACGCACATTTCTACGGGTAAGACGGAATTGCGTTGGCCAAATGTATACCACCATAGCCTCCCAATATTTTACGTAGGACATCCACTACGTGAGGAGGATAACAGGCAAACTGGGGACCAGATAAATTAACACAGGGGGTCAAATTTCCGAAATTAACGAGATCATTCATTTCCTTACACAATCCGAAGCTGGAAATAAAAGAATTAGTACAAATATTCAAATACCTCTCTTCCATGCGTGAACCTTGAGACAGACGCACTGAGGGCACGTCTGCTCACTTACCCGTCTTCTGTAACACTCCCTAGAATATGACGGGCACCCGGAGGTCTTCCTGGGCCCCGGTGGAGGGGGTGGTCGAACCACTTGGCCGTGATCAACCTCTCCACCCCAAATCTTGTGACACTGGAAAGTCTTTGACTTTTACCTGCCTGTGCTGTCTCTCTGATCCCCTAGCCGGGAGTAAGGTTGGCACTTCTATACTACAGAACTACTTCCCAACAAAGATCTGGTCATGCTTTACGGAAAGGTGTGAGGAGGATTAGGAAAGTTCATGTCCAGATTCACATTCACGTACAAGAAATGCATAATACACGACACATACAAATACGTATTATGAAGCCTGCCACATTTCTTTCCACCTGTCCACATGGGTTCTGTTGCACCCGCGGCCGACCGCGTCGTGTAATAAAATTGGCTGCGGAGCCGCCTCTGTTTCTATTTCCCGGTGCGAGCGAGCAGCGAAACCTGCTGCTTATAGAGCGGAAACTACTGTACCGTTTCAACATATATGACATATAAAGACTTTAGTAAAAACGAAGTCTCCAGATAACTGATATACATTAGTCAAACAGTATATTAAAGAGTAATAGACAAATATGCCACTAGTTGAGCAGCCAGAATAAATGTTTTTGACCCCTTTGGCCATGAAATCAGACGACTGCACCTTGACTCTTTGGGGATAGAAAGTAAAATGTATAAAAAACAAAAGAAAATATTTTATTATGTGCTATGTATATGGATCCACAGCCGACAGCAGGGAGTAGATGTGATGACACTTGTTAGATGTTTCCAGAGAGATATACGTAAGATAAAAAAGGAAGCGATGCACTGCAGTGGAGAAGCTGTTTAATGAGAGAAATCTGACTGTCCCATTTTTTCGATCGACGGAAAGGGGGAAGTCCGTGGTGTATCTTGATGAAGAGAGACGTGGACATTTTACCTGTCTTGCTATTGTAATAGTTTTGTTAATAATATTGGATTTCGGGGTTAATACAAATAACGTGAAATAAATTGCTGTGCCCGTCTATTTATCTGACAAACAGTTCACCTCAATGTATCGAAATACGAGTTTCTTTCATGACAAAACACGGTCAGCAGTTACCAACTTCTACGAAAGTTCTATTCGAGACTACGTACGCAGCAGAAAGAAGGGTGTCCGCAGATTGTGGTCTTGGGGCTAGCGTTGCGGCCTCTGGATCACGGGGTCCCGGGTTCAACTCCCGGCCGGGTTGGGGATTCCCTCTGAACGGGGACTGTGTGTTTGTGTTGTCCTCATCATTTCAACATCATCACCATTTGTGAGAGTGACTAGATTGGATTGTGAAAACAAAATGGACTTTTAGCTTAAAATGATTGTTCGTGTCATATCACCGAATATCCAATATTCTTCCTGGGACACCCTGTGTTTCTGTTTTAGAAGACTAGTTCCTTAGGACCAATTGAAGAGCAAATCTCCGTGTTCATGGAATGCGTCAATACAAGATACTAAAATAAATAAAATAAAATGTTGACAATTCGTACACACGTGACAAGTGACGAGTATGTGTTACCGTAATCAACACTAAAACGAAGTCTCCAGTCTCCTGTCAGACCCAGATTCACAATCTATACCACAAACTACTAATATAGTGCCCTTGTTCATTACAGACCTTACTCGCGCGTTTCCGCCAATTCCTGTAAGAGTTCAAGCTTAATGTACTTATGCACTGAAGTGATCATTGGCCGTCCTCGCCTTAATTATACACACTGGGTGTCTAAACTTTCCGAAGAGTCTGAATGAACAGATGCCATTCTGATCCTGCAGGGGGTAAGTTGAAAATTTCTGCTGGATCTGGATTCGAGCCCGAGTATCCTGCTTACCAGGCAGATGTGCTTACTACTGCGTCTTCTGGACACAGTGGTCAGACTACCTTGCAACCTATTGCTACATATATATAATGGAAGAAACTTTCGAGAAATGGATCAGACAAGTAGATGGTCTCAAAATTGTTTTGGGCAAAATTACGAAACAATGGGTAGAAAAGGTAAATGGGATTCAGTTACGAATAACGTGTGCAAACAAGACGATCATAAAGTGCCTGGTATTTGCAGATGACTTTGCAATACTCAGCGACAATAGAGAGGAAGCCGTGAAATACATACGTGAAGTCTCTGCGAGAACAGATCTACAGATATGTTATGAGAAGACGGAATACATCGAAAGGAAGAACAATGACAAACATGTACACAAAATACGGGAAGGTTACCAGAGCGGAAAAGTTTAAATATCTTGAGGAATATATACAATTAGGTGGATCAAACAAGGCATCCAACATGAAGAGGACAGAAAAACTTCAGAAAGCTCACGAACTAACATGGACGCACTAGAATAAAAGAAATATTTCAAGACAGGATAAACTCAGGCATTACAGTAGATTCGTACTACGAGAAGCACTTTACGCATCAGAAACGAACACAATCAGAGCATCTGACATCACAGAAACAAAGAAAAAATATATATAGAACTTAAAATCACAAAAAAAAATTTGGAGCAGTACACAGAAATGGTATATGGATGAAGAGACCAACCAAAGAATTATATGAACACACAGACAGGCTCATAGTCATGGTCATAAAACGCCGACTAACATTCTATGGACACATGCATATGTTACCGGCCAAACTCGATTTCTTGATGAACCAGTTTCGCCTAGGTCAAACTCGTTCACCCTGTTACCGATAGGATAAAACAGTTTAGCCTAGGTCGAATCAGTTTATCCTAGATAGAATTTACATGATTTAGGATAAGCTGGTACGTCCTAGTCTGAACTAATTTTGTCTAGTCGGAACGCATGTCGCTACCTGTACCAAGGGGGAATCCCCGAATCATCTCTGGCTCGCCCCTCGCGCCTCTCAACCGCACTGTTCTTTGTTTTGAACGGTATTTTGTATCGACGAGTGCGCGTGTTATGTTGTTGGTTGCGTTTAAAAGATTTTATCATAATCCTAGCACAATTACTGTGAGGCGTGTCATTATGTATGAGTCTTCGTGTAGTGACAAGACAGTCAAAAGCTGTGGAGAGAAAAGTTTCTGGAGGAAATTTTGCGGAGTGAAAAAAAAAGTCGTCTCATTATAATCTTTTATCAGTAGACGAATAAGCGGATTTGGTTAAACACGTAGAAGACGCGGAAATGTTGGAAAAAGAACATCATTACAAAAAAGAGGACTGAAACGATTTGCTGTTTTGAAAACTGACGATGTGAAAAAACTCATTGCACGGTGTTAAGGAAATATAAAATACTTTGTTCCAACTGATGAACTTATGGTGCGATTGACGAAGCTCATTAGCTGTGGCTCATGGTGGTCACGATAGGATGCTAGCCGAGCCATCAAAAAAATATGCCAAAATCGGAAAGGAAATGATATGCCTCTGTTTGTCAATGTGCGATTTTTGTCAACAAAAGAAGACATAAAAGAAAAGAGGGGTAGTTCAAAGCCAATTCTCCATTCGGAAATGAAGAGCAGATGCCAAGTCGATCTGATTGATTTCCAAACACATCCAGACGGGAATTTAAAATTCATTCTAGTTTATCAAGACCATCTCACAAAATTTGTTCTCCTTCGTGCGTTAACATCAAAGAGGGCTGAAGAAGCGGCTTATCATTTGAATGACATATTCCTAACTGTAGGGGT
This sequence comes from Schistocerca piceifrons, assembly GCF_021461385.2. Taxonomy (NCBI): domain Eukaryota; kingdom Metazoa; phylum Arthropoda; class Insecta; order Orthoptera; family Acrididae; genus Schistocerca; species Schistocerca piceifrons. The sequence goes on along the minus strand of NC_060141.1, from coordinate 356,228,358 downwards.
GACGTGCATTCTTCAATCTGATAATGGCAGAGAATTTGTCGATAATGTTATAAGTAAACTCGCAAAGCTTTGGTCAGAACTGAAAATTGTGGATGTGAAACCAAGGCTCAATCAATGTCAGTGTTCTGTTGAACGTGCGAACCAAGATATTGAAAATACGCTAAGTGGTGGGAAGGATTAAGGTATGTCCAATTCATGAAAAATCATGCTTACCACTCTGGCATAAAACAATCACCTTAGAAAGTATTATGCGGAATCGAATCTAGAGTAGGCCTTTCCACTTCCTCGTTGCCTCAAGAAATCATAAATGATATCAGGATGAAGATGACTTAAAGAAAACAGTCGAAGGTGAGAGCTATACTGAACTGTTCGAAGACAGTGATGATGATAACACTGTGACAACTGACGTAAACGACATTCAAAATGTTAGAAAAATTGCGACAGATAATTTAAAAAACAAGCTAAAAGAATGAAAGCTTCCTCTGACAAATCCCATCCACCAAGTGACATTGTAGACAACGTAACCATATCTGTTCCAGATGTAGATAAAGTCAGAGGTGACATTCGAAACACAAATGGAGTAATACTTCAAAAGACTGATGACGGCCTCTACAAAATTGGCACCAAACGGAAACATTATTGGAGGTATAATTTTATTAAAATTTTCCACATTTTCTTGTTATAAAAGATTAAAAATATTTGTTTTACATTCTTTTCTTTTTTTTTTTTTTAGAACTGATTTCGACGTCTGCATTCAGAAGATTTAGATGTGGGAGATATTAACCAGGATATTGAAATATCTTTAAAGACTGCAGCCACAAAACATTCTGTTGGATCAGGGCAAGGCTTCGAGAAATGCAGTTGCATGCAAAACGGTAGAACAAAACAAATACAATCGTAAGAAAAACAAAGTACTCTACAATTCTAAGTGCTACCAGAGTAAACCTTGGAAAAATAAGTAAATAAGCAAATAAGCAAAATGTAGATAACGTGATTTCTGTGGATGGATATATGAAAGTTGATCTAGTGATCGATGTGAAATTACTGATTAGTTAATAAATAGCTTTAACGAATCATATTGACTATTTTATTTCTATTCATTTATTAAATTTACTTTGAAAAGTTTATGGAAGATACAAACTAGGTGAAATTAGCTCAGACTAGGACGTACCAGTTTATCTTAAGCATGTAAATTCTAACTAGGATAAACCGATTCGACCTAGGCTAAACTGTTTTATCCTATCGGTAACAAGATGAACGAGTTTCACCTAGGCGAAACTAGTTCATCCTAAAATCGGGTTTGGCCGGTAACACATACATACCACAAGAGACTCACAAAGAGGATTTTTAACGCTGTAAATGGTTTAATCAAATATATACCTACAATAAGCAGGGATAAGCATTGAAATCATAAATGCAAGAGACAAGTTCAGAAACAAAATTATTAACAGGAAATCTGAAGTGAAGTGAAGGAAGGTAACAGATAAAATGTGGAAGAAATAAAGGAAACAGGAACACAGCCAAAGAATGAAGAGGTTATGGGAACAGAAAAAGAAGGAAACAAGAAATAAATGAATAATCATGTGATATTCAAGTTTAAGAGGATGATGGCCAATGATCCCTTCAGAGTAGACGGACAACAAGCTCGACCTTTCTCCTCTTGTCAGAGTTTCTAAAGGTTGTTGGTTTAGCGTAGTGAGTAGCGTCTCTGTCCAGTAATAAGATTTTACCAGCGAGTGCTGGCTACTGACGCAGCGCATGCTGGCGTTACTCTTGCGGCGATTGCCGGAGTATATCTCCCCTGATGATGTATTGCGCCCCGGCGGCGTATACTTCCCATCAACCAGAACGAACGCCGTTAACTGGCTAAAAGGCATGTCCGTTTACTACATATTTTGCGATGCTCCCAAAGGCACACTCGACTTTTGGTCCCTATTGATTACGACACATGCAGCTTTCAGCCGCCACCCGAAGTACAGAACTCGTTTCGCAAATTATTTAGGTTCATTAGTTGCGGATCCTCCTGCTCACTGGGGCGTTCCGGGTATGAGACGCTGAAAATGAAGAAGAATCCTGGAGCATATTGATCCTCTATGGACGGAATAGGGGGGAACCCCTCCCAACAGACGAGACGACGACTCGGACGCTCGGCTACGGCAGTTGTAGGATCTTTCTTTGTAATGAAACAAAAATAAATCTATAAATACAATACAAAATGAAAAAATTAAAAAAATTAAAAATGTTATAAAAATTAAAGAAATAAATAAATGAAACAACATCGACAAACCCAGTACATCCTCTTCCTGATCCTTCGAGCCTCGAACTCGAACGCGTTGCTTGGGCGTGGCGGCGGGATGGCCAGGCTTCGGATGTCGACCCCTGCCCTACCAGTCGTCCTGCTCCTGCAGCGGTTCATTAAAAAAAAGAGAGAGAGATAAGGAGGAGACTGGGGTTCGAGTCCTAGTCTGGCACAAATTTTCAACTTACCCCATTGATATAAATCACTACCAACTGGTAGTTAATGTCTTTAGTTCTTTTGTATCTTATTTGTTATAGTTATTATGTAGCATTTACTCACATTCAGCGAGAGCTGCCGTTCATTAAACCAAGGGGAAATTACGTCCTAGTCTACGAGGTGCGGCTAGAAAAAAACCGGACTGATGCTGGAAAAGACATTTATTTACAATTTCATGTTATCTCATTCAATGTACTTTCCTCCTCGGTCTCTACACCGCTCCATACGAATTTTCCACTGTTCATAGCAATGCTGCAGATCATTTTCGGTAAGTCCATACATTACTTCCGTCGCTTTTTCTTTTACTGCTTCAACAGTCTCAAATCTAGTTCCTTTCAAAGCTGACTTGACTTTAGGGAAAAGAAAAAAGTCACAGGGGGCCAAATCAGGTGAGTAGGGTGGATGATCTAAGATGGGAATGTTGTGTTTTGCCAAAAACGTCTTCACTGACAACGCACTGTGAGCTGGGGCATTGTCTTGGTGAAGGATCCATGACTTTTTTCTCCACAAATCGTTCCGTTTTCTCCGTACTCGCTCACGTAGGGTAGCCGGGACGCTAATGTAGTAATGCTGATTCACTGTTTGTCCCTCTGGTACCTAATCAATGTGCACAATCCCTTTGATGTCAAAAAAAAAACAATCATCATTGCCTTGAATTTCGATTTTGACATTCGTGCTTTTTTTGTCGTGGAGAACCAGGAGTTTTCCAATGCATCGATTGGCGTTTAGTTTCGGGTTCGTAAGTAAAAAACCACGATTCATCGCAAGTAATAACATTTTGTAAGAAGGTGGGATCACTTTCAATGTTTTCTAAGACGTCAGAACAAAACATTCTTCGGCGTTCCTTCTGTTCAACTGTGAGACACTTTGGAACCATTTTTGAACACACTTTGTTCATGTTGAAACTTTCATGAAGAATCTGCCTAACACTTTCCTTGTCAACTCCTGTTAACTCAGACACTGCTCTGATTGTTAAACGGCGATCTTGTCGAACAAGTTTACCGATTTTTTTCAATGTTTGCATCAGTTTTTGCTGACAATGGTCTGCCAGTGCGAGTGTCATCACTGATGTCTTCGCGGCCATCTTTAAATCGTTTAAACCACTCAAACACTTGTGTTCGCGATAAACAATCATCGCCGTACACTTGTTGTAACATTACAAACGTTTCACTTGCAGATTTTCCTAGTTTGAAACAAAATTTGATGTTAACACGCCGTTCTCTCTGTACACTCAACATTTTCCGACGCACAGACAAAACGTCAACTACTTAAAACAGACGCCACGGGCAGACTGAGTGCAGGAGGCAGATGAAACTTGAGCAGTAGGCGGAGCGAGAGTCACGTGACAGGCCACGCGACTTTCAGCCTTATTGCATTCGTTTTATTGTTTCACCAGTACTAGTCCGGTTTTTTTCTAGCCACACCTCGTATTTATGATTTCTTACTATCATCGAACGTTGATGTACTCCTGTAGACAACAACATCGTCGGCGAAATGTCTTATTGCGATGATGCGCTGATGAATCGCTTCTGTACATTCAGAATATTAGTGCTTGTATGAAGCTTACTTGCGAAACAACCAATGTTCTTTCGTTTCTGTTGAATGTTCGCAGTCCAGCATAGCGTAGTGGATTCTAAAATGCAGCCAAGAGATTTATTTTGGATTTTTTGTCCACTGGCTATTTGATAATTCGACGGCTCGTCATTAGGAGTGACAGAAATTCTCAAGTAATTTTTCTCCATTGTTCCTGGTGGAAGTACAAATGATTATGTATTCGGTAATATAAGTTAAAAATTCATCGAGTTAGTCATATGTCTATAAAGATACTCTGTACAGTCATGCCTTGCATATTAGTCGACAATACTGTAGGGGCAAATGCCTTTCGGAAACCCTCCGCGGTTTAAGGAACGAGTACCTAAAAGTACTGTTATATAAATTTCTATTCACGAACTTACTGAGCGTCTACTGGAAAATGTCCACTAATTGACGATAAAGTCTTCTTAATTCTTTTTTGTTATTCAACCATAAACTATTTTTAATTAGATTACATAATTGTATCTCCACTGGAAGGGAAAGGTCATGGGCAAGAAAGTACCAAAATACTGGGTCGGAGCTGTTAGCGACAAGTTCTGGAAGGACATTATTCCTTATGGAACTCTGGGTGATGATGTTTCAACGATTCCCCAGCAAACAAGTAGAAGCTGAAGTAAGTGCAGTTTCGCACGTCTTGATCGCAATATTTCTCGCAAACAGCACACACATTTAACTATCGTCTGGTTTGATTTCTAAGACCACCAAAGCGCCTTATGCTTATGGCGGTATCCATTTTTCACAATCATCTGCTCTAGTTACTTTTGGAATGGATAGTTCCTAACTACCACCTCTGGAACACTTCTATTGACTACGGCTAGATTTAACCTATATCACTTTGAACGTAGCATTTGACACGATGCACCTAATTTCCTATTACTGATGTAACAGTTTGTTGATAATACACTTATTTTTGTTTTACACACAGCCATAGAACCTGATTACAATGTATAAACCGGAAAAATCAGCAACCACTTGCATAAAAAAGATATTCAATTTATTAACCGGTTTCGGGCACTTGATGTCCTTCTTGAGAATGTTAAGCATATCGTGTGTCTACGATAAGATGCATACATCAAAATGCCGCAGTCACGTGGTTTGTAGTGTTCGTAGTGCCTGTACAAAAAGGTATGAAGAAGGCAAACAAGTGCAGACATCATGACAGAACTGGAGCTAATCAGCTACTTTATAATATAATAACGCGTTTTTTGCATGTATTTGAATGCAGAATCCGAACGGTGCACATACAAATGGTGTCATTAGCTGAGCATTGATTTCATCCAAATTAACATCTTTTGCAAAGAAATGAATTATCGATTAACACAAGTTGCCTGGGCGCCAGCTCCGGTTCGTCATTCAAACCTTGCTTAATGGACTGTAACATAGCTACAGTAAGACAGATGTTCGAATGGCTGCGCAAATGGTCGTTATTTCGTGCTAAGCCATAAACTTTTTCCCTCTATTACCAGTTAAAAAAGGAAGCGAGCAGAAAGACCCCCCCCCAGCCGCGATTCTGCGTACGGCCTTCCCAAACATATTTGTTACATCGTTTCCGTGCTGTAACGATTCCACAACAGAAGCAAACATTTGAAGGCAGCACGTGCATTTTCACCCATATGCTGCATCCCATTGGCAGGGTAGTTGTCTTGCCGTAACTTCTCGAAGTCGTTCAGTGAGCGTAGTATTTGCCCTCGTTGCAGACCACGTGTTCCTTATGTGAATGCTTACCATCGACAGCAAAAGGTTGTACTGTGCACTCGGTGAACAGCAAAATTTCTTCCAACTCACACAACAGCACCACACACAACGACGAATGTGCCGTTTTGCCCTTTTTGATGGTACCCTGCCGCAAGAAGATCCTTAACATGTGGTACCACTGCTGCCAGCTTTCAACCGTTCACTAAAACCACTACAACTTCTCTGAGATGTTGTCACAGCAAAGCAAACAAATAACGTTACGTGATTGGCTGTGGTAGGCACACAAGGCTACCGTATCAAGCCAACTTCAGCTGCCAGTTGGATACGCCGTTTAGCGTGGGGGAAGAATGTCGCTGTATCTTCGTCATTCATGCACATGAGACACATTGCTATCCTCCTAATAACGCGTAAGGAGCAGAATCTGCAGCCGAAGTAGGCAACGCAAGCCACGTTGTGGCACTCGACTCGGAGATAGCTGATTAAAATAAAATCAGTGGAATAATTTACACTACGTTTAGCTGGCAAATGGAGGAGAGATGGTAACGCAAACTAATTGATCACCAGGCTTTGATATCTCTGAATTGCCTCATGGTGTGTGAAAGTATTTATGAAGTTCCGCCTATCGGATGGAGACGTTAAGCCCGGCAATCCTTTTGATACCATTCCATAAACGTAAACTACGATCGAAGCCTTCCAGCATAAGAAACCACCATCCTTCTGCCAACGGCATTGCCGAAAAGAGCGGAGGAGCGGGCAGAGGTTCGAGGAACACTCTTGCCTTTTAGTGGGAAAATATCGTTAAAATACGGAAGATTCAGTAATGATCAACGGTAGGAGGATGCAGAAAGCAATAGAAACCACTGCATGAGGGACACATAATACGTATCTGCACGACATGTAGCCTGAAACTGAAAACGTGTCATCATCATTTCTCCATTAGTAAGGGAATGCGGATTAGTCGCGCATTCGTATTTCCGGAATGGAATTGCCGATGAGGAGGTGGCCATGAGAAAAAAATGGAACAACCAACGATAACATTCTACGAGGCAGAACATGTAATAAGTCTGAAAGTACTAGGAAACGATAGAAATCTTAAAATGGAAGTGAAAAGGCTCAGTCTAAATATAGTGAGGCTCAGTGAAGTAAAATGTTCAGTGAAATGAAAAGTAGATGAGGGCGTCTAGTCAGACGAATATAGGACAGTACCAACGGCAGCAGAAAATGGTATAATGGGAAGTGGATTCGTTGCGAATAGGGAAGTAGCAAGGAGAGTAAGCTACTGTGAATAGCTCAGTAACAGGTTTGTTCTCACCACTTCGACAACGATAGTCGAGGTATAAAATGTTACAAGCAAAAGATGAAGAGACAGAGGAAGTATATGAGGATGTTGAAGGGGAAATACAGCACGCAAAGGGAGATGAAAATCGAATAATCATTAGGTTTGGAACGCAGATGTAGGAGAAGCAGTGCAAGAAAAGGTTAATGGAAAATACGGACTTCGAGTTAGGAATGAGAGAAAAAAGGACTAATCGAGTTTTGCAATAAATTTCAGATGATGATAAATTGAGTTCTGTAATAAATTTCGGATGATGACAGCAAATACTATGTTCAAGAATAACAAGAGTAGGAAGTATACTTGGAAGTGACCCAGAGGCACGGGTAGATTCTAGCCAGATTACGTCATAGCCAGAAAAAGACTCCGAAATCAGATATTGGATTTTAAGGCGTATCCAAGTGCAAATACAGAATCAGGTCACAATTTAGTAATGATGGAGAGTAGACTGAAGTTTAACAAAATCGTCCGGAACAGTCAGTATGGAAGGAAGTGGGATACTGAAGTACTGAGATATGATGAGACGTGTATGAAGTTAGCTGAGGCTCTGGATACTTCGATAACGGATACTAGTGTTGGCACTTCAGTTGAAGAAGAGTGGACATTTCTAAAATGGGCAGTTGGACACACAAACATAGATACAAAAAAAAACTGCGAATCAACCTTGGGTAGCAGATGAAATATTTCAGTTCAACGAAAGAAGGAAGTACAAAAATGTTCAGGGAAAGACAGGATTTCAGCAATATAAGACCCTTCGAAATGAAGTAAATAGGAAGTGGAGGGCAGCCAATCTGTAATGGCTCCAGGAAAGATGCAAAGAACTCGAAAAAGAAATGGTGGTCTGGAGGACTGACTCAGCATATACAAAAGTGAAAACAGCCGCCGTTGGAACTAAAAGCAAGGGTGATAAAAGCAAGGGTGGTAACATTGAAGGTGCTCTGTTGAAATCAAAGGAGAGAGCGGATGGGTGGAAAGAGTACAATGAGAGCCTGTAGATGGAGGAGGGATTGTTTGATGTGATAACAGAAGAAATAGCAATCGATATGAAAGACATAGGAGACCCTGTATTAGAATCAGAATTTAAAAGAGCTCTGGAAGACATGAGATCAAATAAATCAGACGGATATACCGGTTGAATCACCTAAAACATGCACCACAAATATTGCTGAAATAGAGTTATTGATGTGCGGTTTTCATAGAATGGATTGGTAGTAGGGGGATCGTATTGTTAGAAAATCAATGAATTATTATAATAATTAGAAAGTGTATGTTTTGTGCAAACATACCTTTTTAAATGGAACAATGCCAACTGACATTAACAAGCTAAAAGTAGGGTAAATTAGAATGTCAGTTATGTTTGTTACAGGATTCTATTGCTAGTCGTTTACGTGGTCCCGTATTTTGAAAATTTCCAACATCGACACTTGTGCAATACCTGTGGTAGCGCACACTAAAGAACAACACAAGTTATGTGGGTTCTGACCAGTAACAAAACAGCTGACCATCACAGGCTGTGTTCAAAATGACCACCATCAGCAGCAATACACGCTTTCAGTCCGCTATGGAATGAGTGTTGAACAGGTTGCACATTGCAGTAATACATCTTTGCGTATCATCGGGTATAGCTGTTAGGTACTTGTAGACAGCGTTGGCGTCTGTTGGGATATGTTACCGCTTACACCGTACAAGGAAAAAACTGCATTTTTCTTACACTCTCCGTACACCATGAGCACGTTGGGTTTTTCTACATTGGTAAACCCTATCGTTCATTCACGACCTACAGCGTGAGCTGCCACACACAGGCTGTCAAGTCGCAATGCATTCAAGGCACCCACAAGCACACTGTCAGCAAACAAAACATCGTAACTAGTGTCCGCACCCGGTAGCTGAGTGCTCAGTGCGACAGAATATCAATCCTAAGGCCCCCCCTTCGATTCCCGGCTGGGTCGGAGATTTTCTCCGCTCAGGGACTGGGTGTTGTGTTGTCCCAATTATCATCATTTTATCGCCATCGACGTGCAAGTCGCCGAAATGAATTCGAAAGACTTGCACCCGGTGAACGGTCTACCCGACGGGAGGCTCTAGTCACACGATATTTACATTTATTTTTATCCTAACTAGTAATTACGTGGGCTGAGTGGCACAAACAAGTGTCGGTGTTGAAACTTTTCAAAACACGATAGCTCGTAAAAGACTTGCACTACAATCATGCAAAAAACATGACTGACATTCTCATTTACCCTACTTTTAGTTTGTTAATTGCAATTGGCATTACTCCATTTAAAAGAGTGTATGTTTGCGCAAAAATACGCTCTCTAAGTATTATTACAGTATATTATTGGTTAACACTACGAGCCCCAGACTACCAATCCATTCTATGAAAACTGCATATCAATACCACTTTACATACACGCAATATTTTCGGTGCAAGTTTTAGGTGATTCACCATCTACACTCCTGGAAATGGAAAAAAGAACACATTGACACCGGTGTGTCAGACCCACCATACTTGCTCCGGACACTGCGAGAGGGCTGTACAAGCAATGATCACACGCACGGCACAGCGGACACACCAGGAACCGCGGTGTTGGCCGTCGAATGGCGCTAGCTGCGCAGCATTTGTGCACCGCCGCCGTCAGTGTCAGCCAGTTTGCCGTGGCATACGGAGCTCCATCGCAGTCTTTAACACTAGTAGCATGCCGCGACAGCGTGGACGTGAACCGTATGTGCAGTTGACGGACTTTGAGCGAGGGCGTGTAGTGGGCATGCGGGAGGCCGGGTGGACGTACCGCCGAATTGCTCAACACGTGGGGCGTGAGGTCTCCACAGTACATGGATGTCGTCGCCAGTGGTCGGCGGAAGGTGCACGTGCCCGTCGACCTGGGACCGGACCGCAGCGACGCACGGATGCACGCCAAGACCGTAGGATCCTACGCAGTGCCGTAGGGGACCGCACCGCCACTTCCCAGCAAATTAGGGACACTGTTGCTCCTGGGGTATCGGCGAGGACCATTCGCAACCGTCTCCATGAAGCTGGGCTACGGTCCCGCACACCGTTAGGCCGTCTTCCGCTCACGCCCCAACATCGTGCAGCCCGCCTCCAGTGGTGTCGCGACAGGCGTGAATGGAGGGACGAATGGAGACGTGTCGTCCTCAGCGATGAGAGTCGCTTCTGCCTTGGTGCCAATGATGGTCGTATGCGTGTTTGGCGCCGTGCAGGTGAGCGCCACAATCAGGACTGCATACGACCGAGGCACACAGGGCCAACACCCGGCATCATGGTGTGGGGAGCGATCTCCTACACTGGCCGTACACCACTGGTGATCGTCGAGGGGACACTGAATAGTGCACGGTACATCCAAACCGTCATCGAACCCATCGTTCTACCATTCCTAGACCGGCAAGGGAACTTGCTGTTCCAACAGGACAATGCACGTCCGCATGTATCCCGTGCCACCCAACGTGCTCTAGAAGGTGTAAGTCAACTACCCTGGCCAGCAAGATCTCCGGATCTGTCCCCCATTGAGCATGTTTGGGACTGGATGAAGCGTCGTCTCACGCGGTCTGCACGTCCAGCACGAACGCTGGTCCAACTGAGGCGCCAGGTGTAAATGGCATGGCAAGCCGTTCCACAGGACTACATCCAGCATCTATACGATCGTCTCCATGGGAGAATAGCAGCCTGCATTGCTGCGAAAGGTGGATATACACTGTACTAGTGCCGACATTGTGCATGCTCTGTTGCCTGTGTCTATGTGCCTGTGGTTCTGTCAGTGTGATCATGTGATGTATCTGACCCCAGGAATGTGTCAATAAAGTTTCCCCTTCCTGGGACAATGAATTCACGGTGTTCTTATTTCAATTTCCAGGAGTGTATATTAGTACACCGGAATTTCCATAATCATTTGGGGTAAATTGAGACCAAACGACTATTCAGGTTTGTCTGTAAAATCTATGAGACTTACGACGAACCATCAGACTTTTACAAAAGTATAGAGACGTACCATCAGACTTTTACAAAAATATGAAATATCATCCATACAATTCTGAAGATAGCAATGACAGGTAAGTGAAAGAACTATTGCACAATCAGGTTAATAGATCATTGATTCAAGCTGCTGACAAGGATATAGACAGAAGGAAAATTGAAAATCTGTTACATGGCTATCAGTTTGGCTTTAGGAAACGAGAAGGCACCAGAGAGGCAGTTCTGACGTTGCTCTAGATAGTGGAAGCCAGACTGAAAATAACTCAAGAAACGCTGATAGGCTTTGGTGACCTAGGAAAATCGTTCAACAATGTAATAGTGTGCAAAACGGATGAAATTCTGAGGAAAATTGGCTCCCCAAGCGGCGGCTTGTGTTGCTTGGACCTTAAGCCGTTCGTGGCTACCATCAAGCAGCAACAGTTCCTGCTCAACTATTGGCCTTCTTCGTAGTTTGGTGGTCCTTTTAACACATATCGCCATTCTGAATGTATTACTAGATTGATTTATCACCTTTCTTCTAATTTCGTACGTTAGATATCAGGACTTTTTTAACGAGGCACAAATTGAAATTTTCCATTTACACTCAGCGTCGCGCGAAACACGTGATTATCGTTATTTGTCTGAACTGTTTCTATCTGTACGGTGCAACAACCAAATTGGAAATACGACTGGAAACGACGGAGACAATGAGCACGCCGACTTTTGGGAGAAACACATAGCGTAAGAGTCGGAATTCATATACGACGGGGAATGGCCTACTGTCTTCTCTCGTTGGTAGGGCCCCTATCGTAGAGTACGTCTTATTTAGTGGCATAATTATCGAGAGCAGCTATATTAAAATTGAACTCACCTAAAGATGAGTTGCTATTGCTCGAGCTATTGCCAGTGCTCCTGTGGTCATTTTAGGACGGAGATTCTGTGATTCAGATTCAAGTGTTGACATGCTGTACTCTGCCAACAATCAGCATGGTCTCAGGAGGTGTTACAGTCATCATACTTCCCGTTTGCTGTGAATGCCAGCTGTTGTCAACAGGAATAGTTACGTCAAACATGTGGAATGTTCGAAGGATGTCACACACAGTTACATGGACCGGGAAGTACCCCAGGGAAAGATTCCTCGTTCTCGTCTTATAGAGGGTATTTCCGTAAGAGCGTGCAAAAATTTAATAGGAGATACAGGAGGCTCCACTGAACAATTTGAGGGGTCGGAGAAGCGGTCTTAAGAAGACAACAGGAATAAAATCACATTACTGTGTATCTTTTTATTTACATTAGTCATAGTTAACTGCAAATACACACATCCAAAAAAGTTTTGCAGTACCTGAGTACTCAGAGTTCCGGAACCTGTACAAAAAATGGAATAGATATCAACATAAACATCATTTCCGCCCCTTTTATTGCTCATGAAAACCACACATTGCATGTTGTACCACCATACAGCGAGAACTTCAGAGGTGGTAGTCCAGATTTGTGTACACACCGGTACGTCTAACACTCAGTAGTACGTCCTCTTGCATTGATGCATGCCTGTACTTGTCGTGGCATACTACCCACAAGTTCATCAAGGCACTGTTGGTCCAGATTGTCCCACACTTCAACGGCGATTCGGCTTAGATCCCTCAGAGTGGATGATGTGTCACATCGTCCATAAACAGCCCTTTTCAATCTATCCCAGGCATGTTCGATAGGGTTCATATCTGGAGATCATGTTGGCCACTCTAGTCGATCGATGTCATTATCCTGAAGGAAGTCATTCACAAGATGTGCGCGATGGTGGTGTTAATTATCGTCCATGAAGAATGCTTCACCAATATGCTGTCAATATGTTTGCACTATCGGTCGGAGGATGGCATTCACGTATCGTACAGCCGTTACGGCGCCTTCCGTGACCACCAGCGGCGTCCGTCGGCCCCACATAACGTCACCCCAAATCGTCAGGGAACCTCCATCTTTCTGCACTCGCTGGACAGTGTGTCTAAGGCGTTCAACCTGACCGGGTTGCCTCAAACACGTCTCTGACGATTGTCTGGTTGAAGGCATATTTGACACTCATCGGTGATGAGAACGTGGTGCCAATCCTGAGCGGTCCATTCGGCATGTTGTTGGGCGCACCTTTACCGTGCTGCAGGGTGTCGTGGTTGCAAAGATGGACCTCGTCATGGACGTAGGGAGTGAAGTTGGGCAACATGCAGGCTATTGCGAGCAGTTTGAGTTATAATATGACGTCCTGTGGCTGCACGAAAAGCATTATTCAACATGGTGGCGTTGCTGTCAGGGTTCCTCCGAGCCATAATCCTTAGGTAGGTAGCTGTCATCCACTGCAGTAGTAGCCCTTGGGTGACCTGAGCGAGGTACGTCATCTACAGTTCCAGTCTCTCTGTATCTCCTCTATGTCCGAACAATATCGCTTTGGTTCACTCCGAGACGCCTGGACACCTCTCTTGTTGAGAGCCCTTCCTGGCACAAAGTAACAATGCGGACGTGATCGAACCGCGGTATTGATTGTCTAGGCATGGTTGAACTACAGACAACACGAGCCGTGTGCGTGATTCCTGGTGGAATGACTGGAACAGATCGGCTGTCGGCCTCCCTCCGTCTAATAGGCGGTGCTCATGCATGGTTGTTTGCATATTTTGACGAGTTCAGTGACACCTCTGCACAGTCAAAGGGGCTGTGTCTGTGGTACAATATCTCAACGTTCTGTGAACCGGGTTGATGCAAAACTTTTTTTGATGTGTGTACTATCACTGACACAATGAACGGTGTATGTTACAAAACGTGCTGAAACTGGCGGCCATCAACGTTAATGCAAGCATGACATCGGGTAACAAGATACTGTCGCACCCTGACAAATATCCGTGGTGTGTATCGAATCACATCACAGGCAGCTACAATTCTGCCAACTAATTCCATCTCCGTATCCACTGGGGTCTCATGTGACTTTAGATATCCTCGTAGGAAATAATCAAGGGGATTCAGGTCAGGTGACCTCGCAGGCCATGCAATAGGACCTTCCTTTCCAATTCAGCGACCAGGAAATGCAGCACTGAGGCGGTTGCGGACATCCACACTTAAATGAGGCGGTGCACCGTCATGTTGTATCCACATCCTCCAACTGACAGTCAAGGAAGGGTACGTTCTTCATCAATACAGGTAGAACTCTTTGCACGAACCTCAAGTACAGGTGTCACTCAGACGGCCAGCTAGAAGACACTGCCCAGTGAGATTTTCGCCTACAATACCGGCCCAGATATCCACAGCGAAACGTACTTGATGGTGTGACTCAACTACAGCGTGAGGATTTTCCTCGTACCACACGTGGCTATTCCTGATGCTCAAAATACCATCACCATCAAATGAGGCCTCGCCAGTAAACAGCATGATTTGGAGGAAATCTGGTGGATCAATCCATAGCGACCAGTGACAAATTGTGACTGTCTGAGCATTGCGTGGACTCATTGTGGGTGTTACAGGTGTAATTGTTATTCGTGGAGTACTCGTCATACGTAAGAATGCGCAGCACCCATTTCACGTTCAATACGATGAGTACTTGTAGTGGGGTCCGCTACAACACGTGCCAACACCTCCTCTTCAAAATCGGGTGTGCGAGTGGTCCTCATGTTGTCAAATTCCTCTTTTTTTTCTGTCCAATGAACCAGTCTCCTGCATTCGTCGATTGAGTGAAATTAATACTCATCGTGACGGATGAGGCCTGTTAGGAAATGGTTCCCTGTTCAACCTTTCAACAGCGAGAGCATTGTAACGTACTTCCTCATACGTGCATGTCAGTGAGTTCTGCGAAAATGTACCGGTGATTCTCCATCGTACAGTGCGTCTCTGAATAGCACTTAGTAATTATTAGGTCTGTCGTTGATTCGTAGCACGTTCTGTCATCGGGCAATGTAAATACGATACAACAGAGCCACATTATGGGCAAGTAAAGAAAACAGAACCTGGATTATGACTTCCCAGGAATCAGGATCGTCTTCCTTGTTTCCTTACAGGAAGTAAAGATTGTACATGTAAATAAACAGCACAGTACATGTAAACTTGTACGGATGTTAGCTGTAAATAAGCGGGAAAGAGTGATGCTAGGCAAAGCGGTAGACAAGTCGGCTTCCATATCCCCTTAAACTATCTTCTCAGAGCCCACTTCCCCACATGAAATTGTTCAGTGGAGCATTCTCTATGTCTGTTACATTTTTGCCCGCCCTTACGGAAACGCCCTATATGCCGACTGGATGCTTGCGATATTTTTTCATGGTGACCAACACATACCTTAATTCCAGCAACTGGAATCAATGAACTGTGTACTCTTCTAGAAACAACATGTCAGTTAATCTTTAAATGGAAGTTACACTTATCTCTGAGTGCGCGTTGTATACAGTATGTTAACAGAGTGGCAGGCTTCCCAAACAGCTAAACTTGAAAGGAACGCATTTCATCTCCTTTCATCATCGAGATATAAATTTCAACAAGTTTATTCATTCTCTATAAGCTATATTCGAATAAATCATTAATGGTTACAATGGTTTTGTTTATACACTGTCTGTACCGTCACAATACGATGTCCTTCTCAGATGCATGAATGTCTAAAGGCACAGACACTGTCTGTGGTAAACATTACGAAAAAGATTCTCATTTTGTGGCTATGAAATGACGTCAGCTGTTTGTGACACATGAGATTTATTCGTAAAATCTGTGTGTATCATTTGTGGACGCGACAATGATTGGACACGCTCTGACAAGATAATCTATGGATCTGATTTCCGTGTACACGGGTTGGCCATGCGAGCCGATGTTCTTTCTAATCTTGTTCCTACATCACGGAGTGAGCATGTCGTGGGTTCACTGAGTTGGCAAGTATTTTGCTGGTAACTGTTATTTTCCTTTACACAACTTTGATTCGCTTCTTCTTCTTCTTCTTCTTCTTCTTACTAGCCTCATCAAATGTCTCCATTAGGAAGTGGTGACGATTTTATTTCATATAGTTCAATAATTGTCATCCTGCATCTTCAAAGAAACAAAAATTATGGCTTCTACTGGCTAGAGGGCAATTCCCAGGAAAATAATAATAAATGATCAATAATTAGAAGTGATTAACATGTTCAGCTTCTTACGAAATACTACCTCATTCATGACAGAAATGAGTGTAGAATAGGAAGTAGGAGGATTTAATTACGTTAATCGAACAATCTGTAGTTTCCTGAGCACTAAAGTGAGAAAGGAAGCTCTACGCAGGCTCTGCAAAGCCATATCAGTTTCAGCCTCAACACATACTAGAGCGTAATATGTAAGAAATTGTCCACGCAACATGTAAGTACAGTTTAAAACATTCCTAGTTAATAGGAAATACCAACCACCAGAACTGTTTATAACCTATAGGCACAGTGACAAAAATGTAAATTAAATAGCAAACATATGTACAGTCGTGCTCAAAAGTATCCGAACGACCTGAATTGCATTTCGCCTGATTCGCATGCAACCCACATAACGCAGCTGTCTAGCAGGTCCTCTAATCGCTCCTTGGTACAGTCGTTTGACTGTTGAAAATGGCTCCAACAAGTCACCACTAGAAAACTCGGCTCTGTATCGCAATAACTCAAGATGTAAATTATACCACGATACTACAAATATCAGGGAACATCTTATCACAGATAAGACTGTCCTTAAGGCTTGTAAGCTCACATTTATTGCAATAAATGACATACCTCAAATGTTACCACTCTCATTATTACGTCAGATAGGTAATGCACGTAGTAAGTTCGTCGTATTCATGATTTCCTCTTCAAAGTAACATACCGTACTTGGTTATTTGATACAAAATGATATTAAAAATTTAAGTTATTCACGAGCAGCTACTTGAGAATATGTA
This sequence comes from Schistocerca piceifrons, assembly GCF_021461385.2. Classification (NCBI taxonomy): domain Eukaryota; kingdom Metazoa; phylum Arthropoda; class Insecta; order Orthoptera; family Acrididae; genus Schistocerca; species Schistocerca piceifrons. Next base: position 356,211,359 of record NC_060141.1, on the reverse strand, counting down.
TGAACTTCAAATGACACGACGAACCGTCTCGTTCTGCATTTGGATTCAAACCCAGGTCATGCAGACTAAGATTACGTGACTGACGGAAACTAAGAGTCATTCCTGACTAGGCATACAGAGAGTGATATACCTCGATTTTAGGCAGTATCAGTTAGCAAATATCAACTTTAAATTACATAACGTAAACGTTTTTAACGGACGCGAATTCCTACCCTGTTAACGAACTACGAGAGTTGTTAAATATTGCTTCTTCACAAGTAACTTACTTGAAATGCCGTGATGCAAAGCTTTGTGTTAGTCAGGGACTCGAACCCAGAACCTAATCGGATTGTTATCGAAGTACAATCAACTGTGACATATAGGATTTTCTCGGCTGAAATGACGAAACGAAACATTAATTTTTTCCTACCCAGGACTCCAACCCGGAACCAATCGCTGTTATTTATTAAAGGAAACGAACGTTAAATATGGGTTTGTTACATCAGCAGCGACATGTGAGCATGTTTGAACTAGAAAGAATATGACGAAGAGTTCAATGCTGACTGGGAATCGAACCCCACACATGCCGTTGTTGACTACACACAAAGACACGTCAGCTCCCGATTTTTCTCCACCAGCAGCTCAGAATAACATCCTTGAACTTAGAGTTATCTCTCAAATACTTCTGTGTCTCACTGGGAGTCAAAAACGTCAGATATCGTTAGTGTTGACAACGAATGAAAATACATTAAAAATCAAAATTATTATATATCAGCAGATAGTTGTTCTGATGCTAGAGCTTGGTAATACATAATGAAAACTTTAGTGCCGGGCCAGCATTCGAACCCATTCACGCGCAATATGTGGAGATGTTGAGAAATCTGCAGTTCTGAACAAACAACAAATTGTAGTCGAGCTGTATTGTCACGAAGCTATCAAATTCCGCGTTAAGGGCGGTCTGAGTTGCAGTCCATGTTCAGAACCAATTTTATGGACATACAGAAGCTCAAATAAAAGATGGAATAAGGGACCTGTGACCTTACACAGCGTTTGTTTCGTCACTATAAATAAATAACTAGTATAAGAAAGGTTACTGGTGACAGAGTTCCCACATTTCGCCACTCCTGACTTTATTGTGGTGCAACCTAACGACTACTTGCTACAGAAGGAATATCATGTTTAATGTGAATTTAAGACCACAATGCCATTATACCTTCTTGGCGTAGGCAGAAGAGAATAGAATCTGTCTCTCCCTATTAAAAGCCGACCGAAGTGGCCGTGCGGTTAAAGGCGCTGCAGTCTGGAACCGCAAGACCGCTACGGTCGCAGGTTCGTATCCTGCCTCGGGCATGGATGTTTGTGATGTCCTTAGGTTAGTTAGGTTTAACTAGTTCTAAGTTCTAGGGGACTAATGACCTCAGCAGTTGAGTCCCATAGTACTCAGAGCCATTTGAACCATCCCTATTAAAAGTCATGGGCAGAAGTTGGAATCGAACCCAGACCATCATCACAGGAACCTATCATCAATCCAACAGACCACCAAATCATCTTCTATATGACTCAATTTCTTTCATAGCACCATTGCGGCACACTCGATGAGAATTCTGACACACAGGCTCCCTGTAGTGGTTTGCAGCATGTTCAGTACATTCATTTACTTGGTTGACCGTATCGCCATGAACTAGCTGCATTGGCTACCCATTGCATACATTCGACTCTATTTTGTAATCACCGAAATAAATTCATGTAACTGCCACCTCAAAAAATGTGTGTGAAATCTTATGGGACTTAACTGCTAAGGTCATCAGTCCCTAAGCTTACACACTACTTAATCCAAATTATCCTAAGGACAAACACAAACACCCATGCCCGAGGGAGGACTCGAACCTCCGCCGGGACCAGCCGCACAGTCCATGACTGCAGCGCCTTAGAGCGCGCGGCTAATCCCGCGCGAACTGCCACCTTCACAGAACTTCCGTCAGTGTAGGATGCAGAAATTTGAGTGTTCCTTTCCATCTGAGCTACTCTATTGCGCTATCTGTTTGTTGAAAACGTCGTGCACTGCAAAAGAAAAGCTGTAACTGTCTGTCTCTCAGAAGTCTAGGTCTGGGCATATGCATTATCTCACAGTACTGTGGAATGCAGAAGTTCTGGAGGAACTATTGTTGACTTCTGGAGGTGCTGTAGGTAGATGACAGCTAGTAGTGTCACGGTAAGTGTCACGCACCATAGATAAGATGTCGCGAGTTCCATTTCATTCGCTGCTGCATTTTTTAGAACGCAATTCTGCTGTCTGCTGAAGTTACCAATTTAATGGAACTTTGAATATAATTACCTTCACGTCTCAACACAAAATCACCACATGTGGAAAAAGGGCTAACTTCTGCGACATTTTGTTCTTTTCAGGTTTAATAGATGGCCAGTTAGCAGATGCATCTCGAAACTTTTGTATTATGTATGTGGAGAGCGCATCGTGCCGAAATAGAAAAGTATTTTCTACGTTAGCTGTCGTCTGGTAGTGGCATATTATTCTTCTTCAAACCTTGTTTGTCAGCTTTAACTCAGAACAAGTTTTCTACATGCATGTAATCAATAAACTGCATGTGTAATGTCAGACTGTTATAGATCACATCAGAGAATTCGCATATATCGTTGGTGATTAATTTCTCTCTCATGTTAAGTATTGTTTTAACAACACTAAAAGAAACCTTACGAAAATTGTGCACTGTATTAAAAGAAATGAAATAAAACTACCCACGATAACCTTACGACGAAAGTCTGTTTTGATAAAACTGAGTATCTTTACACAAGCGTGCCTCTATCGGCACGAATTAGTAAAATACTACTCACTTAGATTTCGATTGGGTCTCTGTTTAATTGGTATGCTGTGTCATACTAACTAGGTATGCAAATATGGCATTTCACAAATAAAGTTATGTATTCTTAGAGACTCAAAATTTGCTTGTCAGCAGCAGAACGAGGCGTTACCTGTTGTGCAGCATTGTAAGTTTTTCACCATTGCACTATGAGCTGAAAGTATTTTCTTGCGATTTCCTTACCGATGTTTGATCTGACTGCTTGTAGCTCTTTCACAGAAGGGATAAAAACGTTAAATTCAGCGAGACTGGAAACGCGAACCATAACAGACGCTTTTTCAGAGGTCAGCACGTCACCACAGAGCTAGCAAAGAGGCATGTGCTGCGCATATCTCTTACGAGGCCAATAGAGTCTAGAACTCGTAAACCGCTATTAAAAGGACGAGTTTAGTTGCGATTTACACATGCAACGACTTTTCTGGGCTGCAAACCGTAAATCTACAATCTTTTGTTACACCTGAAGCGATGATAACTCAGATTATTCAATGGAAATGACAGGAAAAGTCAAGTGAACTTTGAGGCTTAATTCCGTGCACTACCAGGAAGTAACTCGTCGATCACAGAGTTGCCAAATATACCTTACCTTGTTGCCAAATCTCAGTTACAGCACTAGCAAGAAGAAGACGAACCGATGTGATCCTACAGCGGGCTGGGAAGTGACCATAGCTGACGCCTCAAAGACGCGGCTGCTACGGCCTGGAATACGTAATCCGTCTGATTCACATTTCTGTAACAGGGTTTAGGGAATGGAGCGTAGTTACTAATAATACTCAGATCTGACTGCAAACTAAGCTTCATAAATCAGTAACTCTCATAGTTGTTTTTATGTATTTTTCGTAAGTGTACTCAAAACTAAGGAAATCATTGACGAACGTTTCCGTGCCTCGCCGATAGTCGAGCACAACAAACAAATAAAAATAAAAAAAAGACTGTGTGCGCGTGTGTGTGTGTGTGTGTGTGTGTGTGTGTGTGTGTGCGTGTGTGTGTGTGTGATAGAGAGAGAGAGAGAGAGAGAGAGAGAGAGAGAGAGAAGAGAGAGAGAGAGAGAGAGAGAGAGAGAGAGGGAGAGGGATAAAATTAAAAAAAAAACTAATGAGAGAGAGAGTGTAAAAAATTGTTGCAAAGAAACTGAATCATTGTATGTAAAGAAATCTTTCATTAAAATGACACGTTCTACATCATTACGAAATGTCGTATTCATGATCTATGGAACAAGTATTAATAAATCTGTTCTAATCATATCATATTGCTGACTAGTCATGAAGAGGCACGAATTACAGAAATTTTCGCCAATATCAGTAACCAAATCTAAATTTGAAAAAAAAAGACAGTTTTGTAATAAACCAGGACTCTTTACGACCCTTTCGTCCCTGTTAACTAACCACGAAAGATGTGTGATATACCTCCATTCAGAAGGAACAAAGTGTGTATGCATTTAAAGATGAAGTGCATGATGTGAAATTCTGTGACGGAGATACGACCCCAGCACGCAATCGGATTGTTAATTAAGTAAAATCAAATGTTACGTATCGGTTTTTCTTACCAGCTGCTAGATGTTTGAATCTAAAATAAGGATACAAATTTTTGTGCCTGAGCGACAATCGAACCGCACTCTTATCGTTCTTCTTTATCGTCCACGAATATAGCTTAAGTATCAATTGCTTACTCACCAAGAGTAGGATGTGTGCGTGTTTGACCAGAAATAACGACACCTATTGCGATTGTTGGCAACACATGAACAGACATTAAAAATGCACGTTAATTTTCACTACCAGACTGGTGCGCACGTGATAGGGCTTGAAATGAAATTATGAATATTTTTGTACTGGATCAGAATTCGGACCCAAACGCCTTCCGAAGCCCACTCAAGGAAGAGAACGATACACAGTCTAGCTTCAATATTATAAATACGCCTCAGTTTGTGGATGAACTCAGGCTGATAATCATTTTGAATATTTATCAGTGCTGTACCCACTGGTTTTCAACCAATGATTCAAAAATGGTTCAAATGGCTCTGAGCACTATGGGACTTAACATCTATGGTCGTCAGTTCCCTAGAACTTAGAACTACTTAAACCTAACTAACCTAAGGACAGCACACAACACCCAACCTTCACGAGGCAGAGAAAATCCCAGACCCCGCCGGGAATCGAACCCAGGAACCCTGGCGTGGGAAGCGAGAACGCTACCGCACGACCACGAGATGCGGGCACCAATGATTCCCACAGCTACAGGAACACTACTTGTGATACCTCTTAGACAATATACTTACGCAGTGCTATCAGACGAAAAGATCAACCTGACACAAACTGTGGGAAGTTTGTTTTACAACCTTCGTACCAGGATAAAGAGCATTTCCTATTTGAGATATCTGTGAACGTTGCTGCATAAGACGATTTAAGAAGAAACTAAATTCCTTCAGTTACGCCACTGTTTAAAGAATTCGTCTTAACGGTACTACATCGTGGTTTGTGAATCGTTTACCGGCCGTACTCTACCACATTTCGCTGGTTGGAAGGCAAAATGCTTACTGACATATTTCACACGAGGAAAATGGAGACACCATGTCTCCCACTGGAAGGTCAAGTTGTTTTATTTAAATGATTACAAAATCAGGTAAAACGTACAGTGAGGTGGTCAGTATAAGCACATTACTGTTGACAGTGTGATGTTGCACCGCCCAGGGCCTGTAATGATTAAGGGCCCGTTTAGGTCAGTCACATTGTAAACAGAAGTGGAAGAGAGAGCACCACTGAATTCTACAATCCGTATGCATTGCATACACACAGAAATTACTGTTACAGTATACTAATGGAGCCCAATGAGTGAACTGCATATTTTCCGATGAGAAAGACCACTGGGAAACAGTCTTCGCTACATTAGGTTACTTAAACTGGTGTCACTCTGAGCTAGAATTTATGGTCAGCGACTAAGTGTAAGGACAATGAGTCAGATGCGGGTTTGGCAACTGTGAAATACTTTCCTACATTATAGAAGCGAATATTAAATTTGAACTAATATTCCGAAAATTTTGCACTTGGATAGCTTAGAATGAAAATCTTTCTGTTTATTGCAAAGGAATACAATTGATTCTCTAAAACATTCTCTGTCATACTCAACTTGAAACAGGTCACGTCGACCAAATCATATGGAAGAACTGACTGCGACGTATTTCCGAAGGCAGTAAGATCCCTTGGCTTTTGGTTTGGCAGTATTCGACAGCCATTTCTAGGCGCAAGTAAATGAAGAAAGGCAGCGCGTTTTTGTTATCAAGTAACGTCTTCATCAATTACATTAGTTTTAATATAATCTGCGAGTAATTTCTGATGTTTGATATTAACATGAAAAGGATTCCGAAGACAGGGAAAGAACATGTTCTTGGGCAACTACTTCCATAATGACCAAAAGGCATTAAATGATCTTCAAGCACATGTGTTCCAGAAGCAATATGAAAAAAATGATAGTAATAAGTACGGTAATAATTGAATTATCCTGTAATTTCACACTTCACAGTGGATTTTCTCGAACTAAGATATTTCCTGAATTAGTGAAATTTTCAAAATGGCTTCACATCGAGGCTATGATGCCTAGAAGAGTCATAGTGCTCACGTGAGAATAGCATAATATCCGCGTCAGAAGCTTCCTTGTACTTAACCATTTAATAGACTCGCATTTTTTCTACCGTGACTAATTTTGTAAGCTAAGCACATCATCCTTTTCAGCACACTCATGGGGCTTGGAAATGTGGTCTGGTGGAACGAACTATCACAAGTGCAATGCGTGGTAACAAGCATTTACTTTCAAGATGCACAAACAGATTTACTTTACCTCTGGTAAACTCAAGAGAAAGACGGTATAATCCAGAATCCACATTAAACATCAAGTTCCTTCATTCCCAACTGGACAGAGCCGGTTTGCTTTGGGGAATGACACAGCCGGAGGTCACTATAAACAGAAATACTGTCGCCAGTAAACTTACTTACATTACAAAATTTTATTTTATTTGATGAACCGATAGCCATTTAAAGGAAAAGGACTCCTATTTTACTTGTACTTGATTGAACTAGAGACATTGAAAAATTTGGTGCTGCACTATGATCCAGCACAAAAATATTCATAATTTCATTTCAAGCCCTATCGCGTGCACACCAACCTGCTAGTGAAAATTAAAGTGTATTTTTAATGTCTGTTCATGTGTTGCCAACAATTTCTGGTCAAACACGCACACATCCTACTGTTGGTGAGTAAGCAATTGATACTTAAGCAATATTCGTGGACGATAAAGAAGAACGATAGGAGTGCGGTTCGATTGTCGCTCAGGCACAAAAATTTGTATCCTTATTTTAGGTTCAAACACCTAGCAGCTGGTAAGAAAAATCGATGCGTAACATTTGATTTTACTTAGTTAACAATCCGATTACATGTTGGGTTCGTATCTCCGTCACAGAACTTCACATCATGCACTTCATCTTCAAATGCATACACACTTTGTTGCTTCTGAATGGAGGTATATCAGACATCTTTCGTGGTTAGTTAACAGGGATGACAGGGTCTTGATAGGAGTCCTGGTTTATTACAAACACTGTCGTCTTTTATTTTCAAGTTTAGATTTGGTTACTGATATTGGCGAAAATTTCGGTAATTCATGACTCTTGACAGCTAGTCAGCAATATGATTGATTAGATTACGAGTTCTAGCCACTACTGGTCTCGTAAGAGAAGACCTAGACGCATGCATCTTCCCTGGCTCTGTGGAAACGTGCTAACCTGAGAAACAGTCGGCTCTCAGCCGTGGCAGCGTGCGGACGGCCCCGCGCGCCGGCCAGTGCTCCGCTGCAGGTGTTGTTTACTTCCGCGTCGTAGTTTTAAGGCTTGTGTCCGTCCACCGTGAACAACATGTCGAGCGCTTACCGCCGTGCGACCCTTAAAGTTTCCCTCCCAGCTGAAGATGCGTGACCACGTGCTCATGAAGTTGAAACGTTCCTACGTGAAGAAGTTCGTTTAGATCCTAACCACGTTATCGGAATCCAGCTTTCGATCACGAGTAGTGTCGTTTATATTAAAATGACAAACATCGAGGTGTGTGAAGATGTTATTCGCCGCCATGCCAATGGACTTAAGTTCAAACACTCTGATGGTTACGTCGGAGCTGTAACACTTGAACTCGCAGAGTACGGTCAACGCACGATTAGGGTGTTTGAACTCCCTTTTGAAGTGCCGAAGGACGAAGATGTCTCTGCGTTACAACCATACGGTAACGTCATCGGTTACGTAGAGGAAAAATGGCAAACCTTCACGACCTACCACGTCCTTAATGGTGTGCGTCAGGTCAAAATTGAACTGAAATAATACATACCTTCATACCTGACAATTGGCGGGGTGCGAGCCATTGTCATGTACGACGGCCAACCCAGAACATGTGTGGGTTGTGGACAAGAAGGCCACGTCAGATCCGCCTGCATGCGACACCACCTGATCCAGACGCCGGTCGGCGAGGAAGCGTCCCCAGCGGTGATCACTTAGATCCCTGTCACATATGCCAAGGTTGCCAAGGAAGGTAGCACCTCTACACAGGGTCTTCCGGCTCCGTTGACGTCGTCTGATCAGGTAGATGCAACCGCTACTGAGATTCCTTCTGAGGGGCCACAGACGCCAGATCCTGACCTGCCGAATCTTCGCAGCACTGTGACTGAAAATGCTACTGAGATGGACGTTGATTCGGGAGTGGTACCTACTTCTGCTTTCCTTCAGATTGGTCCGGAGTCAGACGAAAGCCACCCACAATCAGACTCTGAACGACATGTTCGAAAACAAGGGTCGACAAGAAAGAGAAAGAAACGTAGCCGTACACCCCCTGATGAATCCATTCTACGGATGGATACCAGGGATGCAGACCCGAAGATGGACGACAAACCGCTCTCTGATGACTAAAAGTCTGATGCCAACGATCCGCCACAGGCGACCACTGGCAACGAACACCCCTCCTTACTGGCGCCGTTGCCCCCACAGGTCGACGTTGAAGAGAGCCTATCCGCTGAGCCAAAAACTACGTCTCCTCTCCACGTGGATGATGTGCACATTCGATGCCCTACCGCAGTATCAGTCTCCTGGGCAGACGACGTGGAGATCGAAGGGACTGGGGTGGACGGTGCTGATGATGGGGCGTCCCCATCGGCGCCCCCGCAAACTCTCCACAATAGCAACCTCTTCAGCGGACCGGCAAGATCGACGACCTCTCACCCCTGAAGAAGGAGCCCCACCTGTGCCTGTGGGACTCCGACACCAGCATTATCGTGTCGCAACGATTAACCTCGCGACCATTCGTGCGCCCAACAAACTAGCGCTGCTCCGTGATATGATTTATGATGTGGACATAGATATTGCGCTTTTTCAGGAAGTGCATGTCTTTCTCCCGCTTCGAACACCGGTAGTGGTTTTGCCATCATCTTACGAGAAGGTCTTCCTGCCGAAGATGTCCTATACCTCCCCAACGGCAGAGGTATGGCCCTTACTCTCTTTGGTGTACGCATCGTCAACATTTATGCGCCGTCGGGCTCCAGCTACCGTCGTGAACGCAATGCCTTCTTCGCGATGAAGTTACACCCCTCTTTATGGGACCAAACGATGGGTGGAGACTTCAACTGCCCCCAGTGACCTCAGGATCAATTACCGCGTCACTCACCATGCGCAGCTCTGGAAACAGTCGTCACGCGGCTACAATTTGTCGACACGTGGTGACATGTTCACGGTGATCTTATGGGCTTTACGTACTACAGTGTGCACTCCTCTAGCCGACTGGATCGCATCTACATCTCGCGATCCCTAATTCAACACACTCAACAGGCTGAAATCTGGCCTGTTGCTTTCTCATTTCATGAGGCTTACTTCTGTGATGTTGTTCTCACAAGAGAGGCAGAATGGCACGGATGTGGTTTATGGAAACTGAACACGGCATTTCTTAATTCACCTGACTGTCGACTTCTAATAGAAGACACTTGGATCACATGTAATAGATGCCGTCCCACGTATCCGTCCACCATATCCTGGTGGATCCAGTGTGCAAAACCTGCTCTTCGAAAAACTTTGATCCGGTATGGCAAAGATGTTGTAGCCTGGAGGAAGAGCACTATGGACTTTTACTACAGGATCCTAAGAGAATGCTCCACGATGCCATCCTCCCCTGAGCGCCATACTAGGATGAACCATGCTAAGGCACGAATCTCCAATCTCATGCGGAAGCATTTGGAAGGAGCGATAGTACGATCTCGTACTGCTGATCGTATGCCTCATGAACATCCGTCGATGTACCATATCATCCAAGAACGCCAACATCGACGCCGAAAATTGATTCACATCCTAACAGACCAAGAAGGGCGTCGCTACGTAACCCAATCTGCAATAGGGAATGTGCTTCACGCCCACTACCAGCAGCTCTACGCCGCATTTCCACATTCCCCAGAGTTGATCGAGGAAGTCTCACAGCTCAACTTCGGTGGTATCCCAGAAGATGCGGCGATTGACTTGATGTCAGAGGTGACTGATGATGAAGTCCGCGATGCGATCCGGGCAGGAACCATGAATCGCTCCCCAGGACCCGACGGTCTTCCCCTCGAATTTTATCGCACATTCCGTGATTTGTTAGAGTCCACCTTCACCTCCATCTATCAGGACCTGATGTCTCCGGAAGTACCTGTGCCGAACGCTTTCATGTGAGGAATTATTATTCCTGTACATAAACCGTATGGTGGCAACAATATCACTGATTATCGGCCCCTCACCCTCCTTAACAGTGATATGAAAACGTTGCCCGATATGTTGTTTCGCCAGACCAAGCATCTTTGGGAGGGAATAATAATATCCGCACGGCTTTATGCCGCTACAGGGATATGATCGCCGTTACCCAGGCACAACGCCTGTCTGGGGCACATGCGTCTTTGGACTTTAGTCAAGCTTTTGATAGGGTTGACCATTCGTTCCTTACGGCCGCTCTCCACCATATGGGTTTCCCAGTGGCCGTTATCACGGTAGTGATGCGCCTTCTGCGGGGTGCCTCATCCAGGATTATGTACAATGGCAGACTCACTCCTCCGATAAAAATAGGTCGATCCGTACGTCAAGGCTGCCCTCTATCAGCGATTTTGTTCGACTTTTCCTTGGAATCCTTGCTATGTGGACTAAGACAACGTTTGGTAGGGTTGTTCATATATCGCTACCGATTCTGTTGCACGGCCTATGCTGACGATGTAGTCATCTGTTTACGTAATGCCGACGAGGTTCGAGCTGTTTTGACGTGGGTAGCGACTTATGGTGAGGCATGGGTAGCTCTTTAAACGTACGTAAGTCACAAGTTATGTTCATTGGCACGGGACTTCCCGTGGAGTGCGTTACACCTCTTACCACCGTTGATACCATTCGCTGTTTGGGAATAGATTTTTCATCTGATCTCCGGCGTTCAGCCACCATTAACTGCCGACGCCTCCTTTTAATGATCAGAGCAGGTCTTATGGACCATCGCCTTCGATCCCTAGATATTCTCCAACGAGCTCGATATGTAAATATATATATCGCATCCTGAGTTCCCCATGTAGCACAAGTTCTACCTTTTCCGCTTACTGTGGCACGTCGCATGTTGGCAGCGATGGCATCTTTCGTCAGCTCTGGGCTACTGTTCAAAGTTAACTATGCAACCCTTACTCTTCCCCGTGAACGAGGTGGGATAGGTCTGTTTCACTTGCCGGATAGAGCTCGCGCCTTATTTGTCAGCTCCCAGATGACGGTATGGACACGTTGCACAACGAGCCTCACTGGTCTCCTTCTGTCGGCATATTCGTCGGTCTCACTGTCAGCCCCAGTCATGATCTCGGATGTTCCGGCCCAGTTCCACTATATACGATACTTCTTTCTTGAACTCGGTTATCTACGCCTCACCTTACCAAGACAGCTTTTACTCAAGACAAAGACAGTATACAATGTCCTCCAATTAGGTCGTCCACCTAACCCGATTGAACAAAAGTTTCCCCAGGTTGACTGGCGTCATGTATGGCGCGCGGTGTTCGCCTGTTACCTTGACACGAATGTTTAATCTGTCTGGTACTTAACTGTCGATGGTAAGCAAATCAACCAATTTTGTCTTCATCGTATCCACCTCGCCCAATCACCTCCATGTTCCACGTGTGGAGTGCCAATGATGAACATCGGTTTGTTTGCGGACAGGCGGCGGAGGTTTGGCATTTGGCTTTCCTAACGCGGGACATTCCGGATCGGATTACTACCCTTTCATTATTATTTTCGGAACGTGACTATTTTCTTCGGACAAAGACCAATGCTGTGAATTGGATTCACGGACATGACATTCACTACCTATTTGGACAAACTGTAGACTCTGTACTCGATTTTTGGACATACCTCAATGACCGTCATTATGTCGTTGTCCGTCACCCAAAATACAGACAATTTTTCTCGAACTTCCTTGGGAGTGCTTTCCACGACCCGCCTCGCAGCTGGAATGTGTTAAGCCAAGAGAGAAGAAGGTTTCCTGTTTGAACCAATGAACATTTCTGATCAATTGAACGGAACACATCAATTTCGAGAAGACGTGACTCAATATGTTTCCAGTGGGGCGCAGCAGGCCTCTGATCAATTACACATCAAAACTAAATATATATATATATATATATATATATATATATATATATAAACAAAAATAAAAACAATAAAAAGAAAAAGGTAGATTTTGTTTTGTTTGTAAGGATAACCCTAACCTTGATTTCCCATATTTATCCTGGTATATAGGTAGCTCTCTGGAGAAGGTTTAGTCAGGAGCCAACGCCTGAAGTGGATCAGATTTTTTTTGTTATAGCATGAAAAGTGGAGGTGGCACTTAGGTTGATTTTTTTTGTTAAGGGACTTTCTTAAAAAAGCGGTAAAAAAAGAGAGAGAAAGCGTCTGTTATGGTTTGCGGTTCCCGTCTTGCTGACTGTAACGTTTTTATCCCTTCTGTGAAAGAGCTACAAGCAGTCAGATCAAACATCGATAAGGAAATCGCAAGTAAATACTTTCCGCTCATAGTGCAATGGTGAAAAACTTACAATGTTGCACAACAGGTAACGCCTCATTCCGCTGCTGACAAAAAATTTTGGGTTTCTAGGAATACATAACTTTATGTACGAAATGCCACATTTGCACACCACATGAGTATGACACAGCATACCAATCAAACACAGACCCAATCGAAATCTAAGTCATAAGTATTTAACTAATTCGTGCCGATAGAGGCACGCTTGTGTACAGATACTCAGTTTTATTGAAACAGACTTTCGTCGTAAGGTTATCGTGGGTAGTTTTATTTCATTTCTTTTAATACAGTGCACAATTTTCGAACGATTTCCTTTAGTGTTGTTAAAACAATACTTAGCATGAGAGAGAAATTAATCATCAACGATATATGCGAATTCTCTGATGTTACCTATAACAGTCTGACAATGCACATGCAGTTTATTGATTACATGCATGTAGAAAACTTGTTCTGAGTTAAAGCTGACAAACAAGGTTTGAAGAAGAAGAATAATATGCCACTAACAGACGACAGCTAACGTAGAAAATACTTTTCTGGCGTATTTTGGCACGATGCGCTCTTCCCATACATAATACAAAAGTTTCGAGATGTATCTGCAGCCTGGCCATCTATTAAATCTGAAAAGAACAAAATGTCGCAGAAGTTAGTCCTTTTTCCACATGCGACTATTTTGGGTTGAGAAGTGAAGGGAATTATGTTCAAAGTTCCATTAGATCGATAACTTCAGCAGACAGCAGTATGGCGTTTTTAAAAATGTAGCAGTGAATGTACCCAAACTCGCGACGTCTGATCAACAGTGCACGACGCTTACGATTACGCTTACTAGCAGACACATAGCTACAACATCTCCAGAACTCAACAACAATTCCTCCAGAACTTGCGCATTGCACAGTGCTGTGAGATAACGCATATGACCGGATATGACTTCTGAGAGACAGACAGTTACAGCTTTTCTTTTGCACTGCACGACGTTTTTAACAAACAGGTAGCGCAATAGAGTAGCTCAAGTCGAAAGGAACACTTCCTGTTTAAATTTCTGCATCCTACACTGTTGGCAGTTCTGTGTAGGTGTCAGTTACCTGATTTTATTTCGGTGATTACAAAATAGAGTCGAATGTATGCACTGGGTAGCCGAGGCAGCTAGTTCATGGTGATTCGATCAACCAAGTAAATGAATGTACTGAACATGCTGCAAACCACTACGGGGAGTCTGTGTGTCAGAATTCTCATCCAGTGTGGCGCTACATTGTTATGATAGAAAAAGAGTGTCTTGGAATGATGCTAGGTTCATATACTTCAGGTCTGCGTTCGATTCCAACTTCTGCTGATGATTTTTGATAAGGAGAGATAGATTCTGTTCTCTTCTGGCTACGCCAAGTGAAGAATGTATAATTGCATTGTGGTCTGACATTCATGTTAAACATTATTTTCCTTCTCTACCAAGTAGACGTTAAGTCGAAACACAATAAAGTCAGGAGTCGCGACACGTAGAAACTCTATCAACAGTAACCTTTCTTATACTAGTTATTTATTTATAGTAACGAAACAAACACTATGTAGGGCCACAGGACACTTATTCCATCTTTTATTTGAGATTCTGTATGTCGATAAAATTGGTTCTGATCTGGGAATGCAACTCAGACCGCCCTTAACGCGGAATTTGATCCCTTCGTGACAATACAGCTCGACTGCAATTTGTTGTTTGTTCAAAACTGCAGATTCCTCAACATCTCCACATATTGCGCGTGAAAGGGTTGGTTCGAATCCTGGCCTGGCACTAAAGCTTTCATTATGTATTATCAAGCTCTAGCATGAGAACACCTATTTTCTGGTGGGTAATAATTTTGATTTTTAATGTATTTTCATTCGCTGTCAACACTAACGGTATCTGACGTTTTTGAGTCCCAGTGAGACACAGAACTCTTTGCGAAATCATTGTAAATTCAAGAATGTTATTCCGAGCTGCTGGTGGAGAAATATCGGGAGCAGTCAACAACGATATGTGTGGGGCTCGATTCCCAGTCAGCACTGAACTCTTCGTCATATTATTTCTAGTTCAAACATGCTCACATGTCGCTGCTGGTGTAACAAACCCATTTTTAACGTTCGTTTTCTCTAGAATATAACAGCGAAGGTGCCAGGTTGGAGTCCTGGGAATGAAAAATTTAATGTTTCGTGTCGTCATTTAAGTTAAAACATCTAGCTACTGCCGAGAAAATCCGATATGTCACAGTTGATTGTGCTTCGATGACAATCCAATTAGGTTCTGGGTTCGAATCCCTATCCAACACAAAGCTTTACCTCACGGCATTTCAAGTAAGTTACTTGTGAAGAAGCAATATTTAACATCTCTCGTAGTTCGTTAACAGAGACAATAGACGCTGCGTAGGAATTCGCGTCCGTTAACAATGTTTACGTTATGTAATTTAAAGTTGATATTTGCTAACTGATACTGTCTAAAATCGAGGTATATCTCTGTATGCCTAGTCAGGAATGACTGTTAGTTTCCGTCAGCCACGAAAGTTTTTGCTTAGTCTGCATGACCTGGGTTTGAATCCATATGAAGAACGAGACGGTTCGTCGTGTCATTTGAAGTTCATACATATTCGCAACTAGCTGCTCGTGAATAACTTAAATTTTTAATATTAGTTTGTGTTAAATAATAATTACGGTATGTTATTTTGAACAGGAAATCATGAATACGACGAACTTACTACGTGAATTACCTATCTGACGTAATAATGAGAGTGGTAACATTTCATGTATGTCATTTATTGTAATAAATGTGAACTTACAAGCCCGAAGAACCGTCTTATCTGTGATAAGATGTTCCCTGATATTTGAAGTACCTTGGTATTAATCAAAATATCTACGGCTGTACTGCCGGTCTACAGTGTCCAATGGGCACAATATTTCGGCGATCAAACATGTCGCCGTCATCAGGTGAACTGACGGACTGAGCTCCTGTGAACGTGCCGGCACGGAGATCCGTACGCTACGGCTGCCCGAAGAAAAACTCAAGAGAGAAATTGTAAATTTTGTACAAGTTTAACAAAAAAAAAAAACATTATTTGCCAGGCGAGTGGCGAGCTTCTTTCCAGAAAATCATGAAAGCGTAGTCGACACGCGAGCAGACCATTATGCACCGTGTTTAACCAAAACTATCTCGCGGTAGAAAACTCTGAAACAGTTCCGGTTTGTAGAAGGTGAAAATGTGATGTAATCTTAATAATATTGAGAAGGAAAGTTTCTACTCACCATATAGTGGAGATGCTGAGTCGAAGATAGGCACAACAAAAACAATTATAGCTTGCGGCCGTTAAGGCTCTCGTCAACGATAGACAGACATGCGCACACACACACACACACACACACACACACACACACACACACACACATAAGCGCGCGCGTGCATCTAACACACACCATTGCAGTTTCAGGCAACTGAAACCACAATATTGTTACATTCCGTCCTGGACTTTCCATGTTTGTTTCATGTAATCTTAAGATTTCAGTCGCATAATGTGTTCACCTAACTCCAAAAACAAAAAAATTTCTGAATGTCGAAAATTCGGTAACATTATAAAACAACACGTATTCGTAACTGTCCGTAATCGTCTTAATACATTGTTGCTGCACATACACTCCTGGAAATGGAAAAAAGAACACATTGACACCGGTGTGTCAGACCCACCATACTTGCTCCGGACACTGCGAGAGGGCTGTACAAGCAATGATCACACGCACAGCACAGCGGACACACCAGGAACCGCGGTGTTGGCCGTCGAATGGCACTAGCTGCGCAGCATTTGTGCACCGCTGCCGTCAGTGTCAGCCAGTTTGCCGTGGCATACGGAGCTCCATCGCAGTCTTTAACACTGGTAGCATGCCGCGACAGCGTGGACGTGAACCGTATGTGCAGTTGACGGACTTTGAGCGAAGGCGTATAGTGGGCATGCGGGAGGCCGGGTGGACGCACCGCCGAATTGCTCAACACGTGGGGCGTGAGGTCTCCACAGTACATCGATGTTGTCGCCAGTGGTCGGCGGAAGGTGCACGTACCCGTCGACCTGGGACCGGACCGCAGTGACGCACGGATGCACGCCAAGACCGTAGGATCCTACGCATTGCCGTAGGGGACCGCACCGCCACTTCCCAGCAAATTAGGGACACTGTTGCTCCTGGGGTATCGGCGAGGACCATTCGCAACCGTCTCCATGAAGCTGGGCTACGGTCCCACACACCGTTAGGCCGTCTTCCGCTCACGCCCCAACATCGTGCAGCCCGCCTCCAGTGGTGTCGCGACAGGCGTGAATGGAGGGACGAATGGAGACGTGTCGTCTTCAGCGATGAGAGTCGCTTCTGCCTTGGTGCCAATGATGGTCGTATGCGTGTTTGGCGCCGTGCAGGTGAGCGCCACAATCAGGACTGCATACGACCGAGGCACACAGGGCCAACACCCGGCATCATGGTGTGGGGAGCGATCTCCTACACTGGCCGTACACCACTGGTGATCGTCGAGGGGACGCTGAATAGTGCACGGTACATCCAAACCGTCATCGAACCCATCGTTCTACCATTCCTAGACCGGCAAGGGAACTTGCTGTTCCAACAGGACAATGCACGTCCGCATGTATCCCGTGCCACCCAACGTGCTCTAGAAGGTGTAAGTCAACTACCCTGGCCAGCAAGATCTCCGGATCTGTCCCCCATTGAGCATGTTTGGGACTGGATGAAGCGTCGTCTCACGCGGTCTGCACGTCCAGCACGAACGCTGGTCCAACTGAGGCGCCAGGTGGAAATGGCATGGCAAGCCGTTCCACAGGACCACATCCAGCATCTCTACGATCGTCTCCATGGGAGAATAGCAGCCTGCATTGCTGCGAAAGGTGGATATACACTGTACTAGTGCCGACATTGTGCATGCTCTGTTGCCTGTGTCTATGTGCCTGTGGTTCTGTCAGTGTGATCATGTGATGTATCTGACCCCAGGAATGTGTCAATAAAATTTCCCCTTCCTGGGACAATGAATTCACGGTGTTCTTATTTCAATTTCCAGGAGTGTAAAAGAGAATAGAAATGTAGTGCAACTCTTCCAGAATATACTGATGCCAGTTCTATATTTGTACTCTGGATAGTTTGCCTGTTTGAGTGAGTTGAATGAAATGTATCATCACGCGTGCATCGTGTGCCGGACACGGCAGACGACACAGAACGAGAACCTGCTAAATAAGGATGTTACGTAGTGGGAAGGAACTCCCTTGCCAGAGCACATTGCTTCGAACTTTTTATTCGTACGAAATTTGACAACTGTATCAGAGAATTTTCTTTTGCTCTGAGAATCTACTCGGGACGATGTGTTTTTTATTCACTCGACCCCGTGTTACAAGATGCCAGAACACCAAATAAATTAATGATGAATTATTACCCAGGTAAAGAAGATCCTTATGAAGGCCGAGGAAAAGGAGGAGGAGTCAATAATCTCAACCAAAAGAGCGTACTAGATGAGGGCAGAAAGAAGAAGACATCAGTAAGTTTCGTTCGGTGACGGCGGTGGAATTTACACGGCGAGCCGCGCCTGTTACCGAGTTACCCGGTTTCAAAGTGGCGCCTTCCCACACGGCGCAACAATAACTGGGGAGATGCGGAATGTGGAGCGCAGCTGCGCATCTGCCTCGGGGAGGAGTTGAAAGCCACGCCTTCCTTCAGAGGGCGGCTTTCAGCGGGAAGAGTGCCGCGGGGGCAGAGAGCGTAATGCAGGCGGCAGGGGGCGCCGGCCCTGCCTTTCTTCCCGCGGCGACAAGTCGGCGGCGGCGGCGGCGGCGGCGGCGGCGGCGCGC
This sequence comes from Schistocerca piceifrons, assembly GCF_021461385.2. NCBI lineage: Eukaryota > Metazoa > Arthropoda > Insecta > Orthoptera > Acrididae > Schistocerca > Schistocerca piceifrons. The sequence continues at coordinate 356,192,590 of NC_060141.1, read as the reverse complement.
TGTGGCGACTGGCGAGTGGCGACGCCCGCCTTAATCCCCGGGACACCGCGCCGGATCGATGTCCTGCCAGCGGCGGCGACAATAGTGGCAGGAGGAGCACACGCAGGCTGCTAAAAGCCGGCGCCCCGCGGCTCCACTCGGGACACCTGCGGCGACCACTCCACTCCCGCCGTGCAGGGCTGCGCGCCGCTGCACCCCTCCTATAGCGGCTTCTCGTTACAATCCTTCTGGGCGTACTACCGAGTCATCCTATGAAATACTAACCACTAGTATTTACTTACCTCTTGAAGGAAGCATAACTTCCAAAATAGGAGAAAACTACACTCCTGGAAATGGAAAAAAGAACACACTGACACCGGTGTGTCAGACCCACCATACTTGCTCCGGACACTGCGAGAGGGCTGTACAAGCAATGATCACACGCACGGCACAGCGGACACACCAGGAACCGCGGTGTTGGCCGTCGAATGGCGCTAGCTGCGCAGCATTTGTGCACCGCCGCCGTCAGTGTCAGCCAGTTTGCCGTGGCATTCGGAGCTCCATCGCAGTCTTTAACACTGGTAGCATGCCGCGACAGCGTGGACGTGAACCGTATGTGCAGTTGACGGACTTTGAGGGAGGGCGTATAGTGGGCATGCGGGAGGCCGGGTGGACGCACCGCCGAATTGCTCAACACGTGGGGCGTGAGGTCTCCACAGTACATCGATGTTGTCGCCAGTGGTCGGCGGAAGGTGCACGTGCCCGTCGACCTGGGACCGGACCGCAGCGACGCACGGATGCATGCCAAGACCGTAGGATCGTACGCAGTGCCGTAGGGGACCGCACCGCCACTTCCCAGCAAATTAGGGACACTGTTGCTCCTGGGGTATCGGCGAGGACCATTCACAACCGTCTCCTTGAAGCTGGGCTACGGTCCCGCACACCGTTAGGCCGTCTTCCGCTCACGCCCCAACATCGTGCAGCCCGCCTCCAGTGGTGTCGCGACAGGCGTGAATGGAGGGACGAATGGAGACGTGTCGTCTACAGCGATGAGAGTCACTTCTGCCTTGGTGCCAATGATGGTCGTATGCGTGTTTGGCGCCGTGCAGGTGAGCGCCACAATCAGGACTGCATACGACCGAGGCACACAGGGCCAACACCCGGCATCATGGTGTGGGGAGCGATCTCCTACACTGGCCGTACACCACTGGTGATCGTCGAGGGGACACTGAATAGTGCACGGTACATCCAAACCGTCATCGAACCCATCGTTCTACCATTCCTAGACCGACAAGGGAACTTGCTGTTCCATCAGGACAATGCACGTCCGCATGTATCCCGTGCCACCCAACGTGCTCTAGAAGGTGTAAGTCAACTACCCTGGCCAGCAAGATCTCCGGATCTGTCCCCCATTGAGCATGTTTGGGACTGGATGAAGCGCCGTCTCACGCGGTCTGCACGTCCAGCACGAACGCTGGTCCAACTGAGGCGCCAGGTGTAAATGGCATGGCAAGCCGTTCCACAGGACTACATCCAGCATCTCTACGATCGTCTCCATGGGAGAATAGCAGCCTGCATTGCTGCGAAAGGTGGATATACACTGTACTAGTGCCGACATTGTGCATGCTCTGTTGCCTGTGTCTATGTGCCTGTGGTTCTGTCAGTGTGATCATGTGATGTATCTGACCCCAGAAATGTGTCAATAAAGTTTCCCCTTCCTGGGACAATGAATTCACGGTGTTCTTATTTCAATTTCCAGGAGTGTAAAACTATACTAAACTCCGTCCGAAGAGGCCTTGGAAAGCCCAACCTCAGCCTACAGGCGTCACTGGATGCAGATATAGAGGGGCATGTGGTCAGCACACCGCTTTCCCGGCCGTAGGTCAGTTTGAATGCCGGACATTTGCCACGCCGGACATTTGCCACACTCGCCCCTTCGTCAGGTAGCGTGAGTAGCGATCCCTCAGGTAAGGGACGCCCTTCCTCGTACTTCTTCTGTCCGCTTTCAAACCGCCGTCTCCACATCTTACTCGATGCAACCAGTACGTAAGGGACCTTCTTCTTCGACATCTTGGCGAAATACAGAGCTTTTTTTCCGAAATCGAAATATTTATAACTTTGGGGAAACGAAAGAAATACCGACGATTATGTCAGTATGTAATTAGTTCTGCCAAGTACAAATATAGATCCCTTTGTCTGTACGGTAGCTTCCTTTCACGCCTGATTGCGGTAGAAACAGTCCATCGCCATGGGAGCAACAAGAAAGGAACAATGTAAAGATAATGCGAATGTACGCTAATCATTACTTTTTGATCACTGCATTTGTGCCTACTTTAATTACTACAACTCCATGCCAAAAAGATAATAAGGAGAGAAAAAATGGGTATGTGAATGTCTGAAAAGAATAACGACATACTCCATATTAATTTACTGTCTAAAATCCGATATCCCTTGCGGCCAAACATTAGTTGATAAAGTGTAGCGGGACAATGTTCAAAACATGACTGAAAATACGTTCACTAAACAGAGATAAGAACATCTATGATGGACATGTCATCTAAACTGGAAGTACAGTTTTAAAATGTTAGAAACTAGGAAATGGAGTAATACAGAATGCTATGCTTTTAACATACGTTGTTGTTCTATATTGTTTAGCTCTGGTATTTACAGGGTCACAGAGAAAGCATCCTAGGTTTTGGAGCGAAAAACAATAATTGTATTGATCTGCACTAGAACAAACAAGAAGCACAACTTAAGGAAAAATAATGTAATGTGTGTTCAAGCTCACAAGCGACATTGAAGCAGGTAGTTCCTGTGACTTAGTATGGGCAGAGGTTATATTCGACAACCGGAATAAATTAATAACTGGGTCCTTTTATCCACCCCCGTTCTCAGACGAAACAGTTGCTGAACAGTTCAAAGAAAACTTGAGTCTCACCACAAATAGGACGGAGGGGAGCAGAATTTAATGCACGTTCCTCAAAGTTCTCCATAAAAAAGCTAGCCAGTACAAGAAGTATGTGGTCGCCATCACATGCCGGAACAACTTTATAGTTGCAGGACGAAAAAGATCCGCCAGCATTTTCAAAGTGTCCTCCACAGGAACTTTTGTGAACAGCGATACCACATCCAGGCTGACTGATATGTCATTTGGACTAACGCTAATCTGATTTGCTCAATGAACATCTGGGAGTTTTTGATACGATGTTCACACCGGCCGACTATAGGAGTCATCAACTTCGTTAGGTATTTGGAAAGCTTGTAGGTAGGAGAATCAATTGAACAGACAATAGGTCTCAAGGGAACATTATCATTGTGGATCTTCGGTAGTCCGTACAACGGAGATTATGTTGAAAAATAGGGTTTTGTAGCTGTAAGGGAGGGGGGAAATAAGGTGCATTGGAATCCTCAATAAAATCAGTCTGATTTCAGAAAAAAACATGTTTCATTACTTATTGAATACCTCTCATATTAGTTGGCCAGTGGGTGCTACTGTGTATATTTCACTTCCAACAGTGTCTCTACATCACCAGGGCCTCATTTATTAAGTGCATCAGTAGTTGTATAGGCAAGGTGCTTCGCCAGAGAAGCATGAAACCAATTTTACGGAGTGGCTACACGATCCATGATTTGGTAGGGCCCACAGTGATGCAGTAAAAGCCTTCAAAGCCGAAGGTGTGTATGCGATATAGAGTGGGCACTGTGCCGCCTATACTGGGAAACCGGAAAGCTTGTTAGCACCGCGTAACAGAAGATTAGCGCTATACATTTGGTATATAGCCAGTTAGTCGTGTCTTGGTGTGTGGAAGGACCGGGCAATGGGAATTTGAACTGCATTCGCGACATCAATACCGTTTATTAGATCTCCCAGTGCTGCGGTAAATTGACAAGCAAGTTAACAATATTAACAGCGTTATGACGAAGACCAGGTGCTTCAGCAGAGCACAATTAGCTCGCTCCCCAGTGACGCACTGGGAAACACGACTCAAACCCCAGCATCGCCCACTAGTGTGAACGTGCCGCAGTACATACTGGTCGAGTAATTCAAACAGCTGACACTTCTTGAACACATATACAAAGATATCTTAAAACACTTATAACGAATGGTAATACAATGGACAACTCACATTGTTAATCAACCAAACAATTTAGAAGCGTAAATGAGCTCACACAGATCAAATGGTAGCTCCTTTAAATGCCTAGTGACAGAATAAAAATAAAACACTCTCAGTGAAGGGTGCTCCAGTTTACACGGCAAAGCCCCTCTCCAACAGTTCAATGAGTGAACCATAACTATTCGGTAATTTTTGAGACAGTTCAAAATATACAACAACTTCTTAATGCAACACAATTTACTCACCGACAACAAAACATAATTAACACAACAAATTATCAGTGCTGCCCAAACCAGTCTCGTCCTGGAGGTAGAACTACATGAGAGAGTCCACATGAGAGTTAGCCCACAAAACAGGACAATTTTAGTAACCCCCAGAAACTCACTATTAAATGAGAGAACAAGAATAAAACACATGAGTCAATGTTCAACACAAGAGACTGAGCTGTACATGTTGATCATGATACTGAGTCTTAGAACATTTCAAATTTCCACGGTGCAACCAAACAGCACTCAGGGCCACTGCTTAAACATGGATGACACAATAGTTCACAATTCTGGATGTTAAGACGTGTTATTCACACAACATGCCCACCATAACGACATGACAAGGTGTTATCATTTCATTCCACTTAACACAATGAAGCAGAGTACGACGTTACTTGCGGTTTTCAGCCGAGTAGCAGCTCTTTAACGAGCAGACCATACTAGAAAACTAATTAGAACTTTGCGTAACACTGCTCACACTTGATGTAACTTTATTATGCACGGCTCTGTTTAAAAGGAATAGCTTGATATAGTCATACGGCCGAGTTCTGCTCGTGCCCAGCAACTAACTCGCTGCAAATAATAATCTGTGTCTGTGACCCCGCAGTCAAATAATCTGTGCATCGGCTGCAGGCTGCGAATTAATAAAATACGCAGGAATATTGAATAAAACATAAAAGAATAATTTAATTAAAATGATTCTATTCTGATGTCTGTAATTGATGTAGAGGACAGAGAATTATGATGAATAATTTCTGCTCTTAGAAGTAAATTTCAACCAAACAGAATGCGGTCCTATAATATCCAATTAAAATATACAAAAATTACCTAATCAAACCCCGTAGAATACGCATTTAGAATGTTTCATGACTGATAGTTTTCATGCATCTTGGATGGCTGTTTAGCTTGTGGATTCTGCTTCTATCACAATTATGGTATCACAATACACGAAATATTCACCAGCTCAAAATAGTTTAACATAACGATTTACTAGTAAACAGACACAAGATAACGAGTACAGGCCCATACTCAGTGTATTCTCAATTCCGTAATGCAACCGGGAAAAGTTGGAGTGTTGTAGCGGCTATTCACCACGCACAATCAATCACCTTCTTGATCGAATAACTCACGTCACCTCAGGCATGTATGCCTTCTTCAATAACTCGACGTCAAGTGACCAAAAGTTAAAATATCATAGTGATCGTTCACCGCCCAGGTTCTATAATCCACTAGAATCAAACACGCACTAGATCACTGGGAGGTTTGCTATCTTCAGGAACAAACGTGAAAGTGTCTAGACTAATTCCCTTGAGCTCTTCTCTCGAAAAAAGTCTATCTCCCTTGACTTCAGACGTGTTCCGCCACTGCCTGCTTTTCCATCGCCTGAAGACCACCCCTCCCAAAATACATCATTCTTATGTTCTACTGACATGACTTGACCACTTTCCGTGTTAAACTAATATATTACAAAAGCATTTAAATAAAGAAATGTTATAAACGTTCGATCACCCTAATATCTTTTCCAATATATACAACTAACAGTTTTTTCTTTACAAATAAGCCAGCATTTTTGTGGAGGTGTGCTCAAAGTAAATGGCGACGGACTGTCAATAAATATTGTTTAAATAATTATTTAGGCCAGCTTGAAGGAAGCATTTTCTGGTTCTCTTTTCATTAGTGGCATCAGCTAATACATGTGATTGACCACGTTTTAAATTACGCTGATTACTTACTAGCAATTGCAATCAATAGTTAAACAATAATCTGGTAAAATAGTGACTTATTCATTAAATAAATACACAAACATTACAAAGGTGAGGTATTCATGCTGCATTCGATTGCTGTGTTATTTTGGAGAATGTAATGTTCTTAAAACATTGGAAAAATAAAAAGATTTAAACACATAATAAATGAAGAAATAAAAGACATACAGGTACGCATCTTTCAGTGCAATGCTGTCATCTGAATTACTGTTTGTTAAAATCGCATGTAGTCCTTAAAAGCTGTTAATTCAGAGATTCATTCTGGAAATGTTTGGTCACTGCAAAACATCAACTTCTGTAGATTTACGAATATTTAAAATTTTGTTGTGTCATTGGATATGCCTCATTCTTCTGAGATCACATATATATTCAGATTTGCTTTATTATTTGTCTTTGTCTGCCGAATTACAAAGCACTGTAAGAAGCCATCTTTCAGACTCACTAAAAGTCTGTCATTTGCCGGTGTTTCGTCTCTTTTTCTAAGCTTGCGACTGCCGCCTTATTTCGCCGTACTAGGCTTTACCAGTTCCTATCAAGCCCTTATACCCACACATTGGCTCGCCAACAACGGTAGCTGCAGCTGGGCCAGCAGCAGCGCTTTAGATGAGCCGGCCACATCACTCCCTGAGCCATGGGCCTACTAGCGTTGAGCCATAGAAACCAGTTCGCCTCATACCAATTCTAAGCATCCAATTAACTCGCCTATATTTTAAATCTGTTCAAAAACGCACTAATCCCACGTAGTCTTTTGAGAGGGGCCTTGTCGATGGTAGCAGACTGGCTTAAGTCTTGTAGCAGTCCTCCACGTACTCAAATGTTCCTTCGTGAGCTGCAGCCCACACAAACTCCTGCCCACTCTTCCGCCTATGGGGTGCTGTTGATCTGATGTATTCCAGGTGTCGGTGCGCTCAGCTTGACTCCACCACAAACTCAAGCTTTCATGTCTGTTCCCCAGATAGAAAACCACTTGCTTCGGCTGCTACAGGCAGAATGTCCTCTTCAAGCAAACTACTTCAGACTGACTCACCCCTCAGACTCCTGCCATGGTAAGAGACCTTGACACACACCACATGCGGCTCCTCATGGGTGATGTTCTCTAGTGGAGAATCTGCGGAACCCAGAAATGTGTCATGACCTGTTGATCTTCGTTGCGCACCTCAAGATTATCCGATAAAAACTGTACGGAAATCTACTAGTGGACACTGATACGGAATGTGACACTCCTGCATATTTATGACTGGTTGAATTCTGCTGCAACCACTTTCAGTTAGGAGTCTGATTGACAACCCATTCTTCCACAAGAGTTGAAAAAATGGCCCTGATCACTATGGGACTTGACTTCTGAGGTCATCAGTCCCCTAGAACTTAGAACTACTTAAACCTAACTAACCCGAGGACATCACACACATCCATGCCCGAGGCAGGATTCGAACCTGCGACCGTAGCGGTAGCGCGGTTGCAGACTGTAGCGCCTAGAACCGCTCGGCCACTCCCGACAAGAGTTGAAACCAGATGTGTTAGTGATGTTGGATGCTGGGGTCTGCAGCATTCCAAAAGTATTACATTACGTTCTGGTCGGGATTCTGTTCGGACCAAACGATTACAGGGATATTGTTGTCCGTCAACCATTGCTTCACAGATTTCTCCTTCATGACAGGACGCATTGTCTTGCTCATACAATCAACCTTCGTCTCCATACTGTTCCTCTATTGTACGCAGCATGAAGTGCTGTAAAATGTGTTCATACCTTCCACATTTTGTGTTTTCTTAAGCGCGTTTGGGGGACCAAACACTAACCTCGAAAAACACCCCCATACCGTAACACCACCTTCTCTGGCATTCAGTGTTGGTACTAAAAATGACGACAGGTAACATTCTGCTAGCATTCGCCAAACCTAAATCCTTCCATCAAATTAGCACAGAATATAGCCTGATTCATCACTCCAAATTACTCGTTTCCAGTCGTCCACTATCCATTACTGGCGATCTTTACAACACCTCAAGCATCACTTATCACTGGTCACAAAACTGTCTGACGTATGAGGAACTGCTTGACCATAGTATCCCATTCTTTTTAACTCCCTAGGCACACTCATTGTGCTAGCTGGATTGCTATAAGCACTTAGGAATTCGCTGTACCTTTCACGGATTTCATACGATTTTTTACCCTTAGCAACGTTCGACAGTTCCTGCCCCCAGGTAGATGTCTGCCTGGTCTTGATTTAGCTGTCATTTTTCCTTCACTTTGCCACCTAATAATAACATTATCAGCAGTAGAGTTGGGAGCTTTAGAAGGGGTTCAGTGTCGCTAATGGATCTGTTGACTAAGGGGCATCCAATGACTATTCCATTTCCGTAGTAACTAAGCTCCCTTAAGTGACTCTTACTGTTGTTACTTGCTACTCTACTGAAAACAAAATACTGACGGGTCCACCTATCATGATACCTGGTGGTCAGTTCCGTAGTATTTGGGGTATCCGGACACTTTTCATCAGGTAGTGTGTTCGGTTGCAGTGGGGACACTGACCAACACAAGCGGAGCACTTTAGTGATTGAGGGCACTTCCAAGACAACCAAGGATGCGCACACGCAAAATACAAAAAGGCAAGCGAAAGTCCAAAGCAGCAATCCTAGTACGATGATCCCAGTGCAACGGCCACACAGGACACGGCCGCCAATCTCCAAACATTGCATGCACAACTGGAGTCGTTTATTAAGAAGTAACAACACGAAACCTCGGCTCCCAGGAGCTTAACGCTGATTCTGGGTGGACTACCAATTGCCAGCAAGCTTCGTAACGCACAAGTAGTCTGGCAAGTATTCCGAGCCGTTCTGCTAACACCAGCCAACATTGTTTTAGGTCCGATAAAATATAATAAACTCGATTTCGGTGGTCTAGTAACAACTTTAGAAGAGCGCATGTTCAAACACCGAACCCCCAGCTAATTACACTTTGTCCAGAGAAGGTTTCCTGCAATACAGGCGATATGTCAGCATATGTTACTGTTTCAGTATCTCACGTATTTTGCAAGATATCTTGTCAGTAGATCCAGAAGGATTTTAATCAGATTGGCACTGGCCGTTGGAATCTACGTATTTATATGTATGGTCGTCGATCACTGTTTTCAAATTTTAATGACTGTCTCTGGTTACAGATTGCACTGCTTCCGTATATTTCATTTATGATAAATAGGCTCTCTCGTAAGTAAGGCAAGTGGACAGACTTGGGTTTGTTGAAAGGACATTGGGAATGTGCAGTCAATCTAAAGCAATGGAGTTAGCGGGTCTGCTACGACTGCGTTGAGCTGTGAGTGGACATAGCTGCATTTGACCGTTTAATTACTAACCGCATAAAGTTTTAACAAATAAAATTCTATGAAAAATGTTTTTCACTTTCAATACGTCACCTACATACATTCGTATTGATTGCGTAACCCGAAAGAATCAAAGCAGTAATAGTTAAAAAAACTCTCATCAGGTAATGAAGTTAAACAAAAAAATGTGAAAGACAAACAGAATTCCAATGCACAAAATGTGCAACACTCGGTAATAGCTAAAATATTGAAAACAGAAAACGAATAAATGCAGTGAATGCAAATGAAAGCAGAGTGCCCAGTAATATCCAATAGAACAGGCAGGAAATTCAATTAACAGAACCCCCGGTCCTGTTGAATTACACACTGCAAATTAATCAGAATTACCACTTCACCTGACATATGTCGAACTGCTTATTACTCAGATACGTATGCAAAGACAAGACAAAGCCATTTTAATGTACTAGTAACAGCCAAGTAAATTCACAATCCAAATTTAAGGCTTCTGCTCAAAATGAGCCCGATAAACATTTAAAAGCCGTGTAAATTAGTATAGTCAAACTCAGGCACAGCGATTTCATATATCCAATGTAACAGCAGGCGTCAAACTTATTTATTCGAGAGGCAATACCGTGGCGGTTGGCCGGCACCACTGTCGCATATGTTCTGCTCTTATTATTAACAGGTAATCTACATAAATTATTGTGTGTCCCAGACAGACCTACTACAACAAGAGCACGGTAAATCGGCTACCTGTCACTTAGTACTGATAGTCAAGAAGTGTCACTATGCGGAACATTTCATGTTGACGGTTCCCTGTTTTAGGTTTCTGCTGTCCTCAGGGACCCCAAAGTTGAGAAAAACTAATTACCGGAAGAAGTGTTGTTGTATTGTCTCTTTGAACACATGATTAATTGATTAACATTTTGACTGCCGGCCACTTAAACCTTACATATTCCTAGAATGCTGGTCATTTTTATAGCTGTTCAATATCCATTTACTAAGAACACTAGCCAACATTTAACTGTAATACTAACCTTTTACAGAAACTTGAAACTATTGGAACTAGTTCTTCTGGATTACATATATAAATTATTACACAATTCTTTGACATGGTATAATGCTTTTGTGGTGACACACAATAAAATAAGGCTTATTGCAGACGGTTATTTTGCACTCACTGCACTAGCGTGTAGTGTTTTTTCTTGCAATCTTTCAGGGTTCAAAAAATGCGGGAACGTCAGAAAAGAACGCAACGCTTTAACGAAGTTTTAATAAATCAAAACGAGAAATACTCGCTTATAACTTGACGTAGTTCTTCTTGCGAGTCACCTGAATCGTCGAAATGGTCGTCCACACTCTCGTTGTCAATAAAATCTTGCTCCAATTCACGCAAAATTTCGCCCTCCGTATGACAACGTGAAGCCATGTCCTTCGTTTCTTCACGTACTGAACCATCGCGTGCCACCCTCCAGTCTGCAACACATAACAGACAGATGGAGCTCGTCAATACACTTGGGTTCGTATCTAAAACTAGAAGAAACTGTACCACGTCACATTTAGGGATCGTCAGTCTACCGAAATTTTCGCTTCCCATCAATTGAAGGGACTAGTAGTCAGCGTTAATAACAGTAATTGTGCTTCTATTTAAGTGCATTATGCAAAATGAGACAGCTTCCAAAAATGTGTAACAAATGCTATGAATATAATTTTCCTTGTAATTCATTCCATTGTATTACAACAGCCTTAATTTAATTTCATATGTACAATATCCAAAAATGATTTTCTCAGTCATGCGCATGCACGAATCCACGTTACTTCCGTTAGAAATTTGTGCCATATCAGTTTATCGGTACGAGACAGAGACGTCAATGGGATGCCAACGCTGCAAGATAAATTAGCAAACATTCCACTTCTCACATCAATGGCCACGGTAGTTACCCCTCTGCTTTTCAGATGAGCGGCCAACTCTACCTAGCTCACGACCGACCCACCACATCTTAAAATATTACTGTCTCTGTATTTTTGTTTGTTACTGAGCAGGAAAACCATACTGTTAAGAAATTCTTAATGTTAGTTGACGTCTTTGGATTCTGTTGTTAGTTACTGGATGCATAGTATTATAAAATTCGGGTGAGAACCGCGGGCCGTACGAATACTTGATTCGGGCCGCAGCTTGGCGACCATTGCACTATATGGTTCCGCCTTCTACTTTCTGTAAATACACCGCCCGTGGCACAGGCAGACTTGCAACCTCCGCAGGAACCTGGAGGGAGCTGCATGCAAAACAGGTACACTCACACGGACATACAAACACACACACACACACACACACACACACACACACACACACATACACAGAGCTCAAGTCTAACGCAAGTTCTCATAAATCCAGTAAGCTCACAGCGCAGACTGCATTACAAGAACAACGCCAGACGTGCCACAATTGCATCTGTCAAGCTACACGTTCTTCTTCGCAGCCATCCGCCGCCCAGCGGCTACCCAAGTGTAGCTAAAAGTACTTCCTGTTTGACCATTTCATTCTGCCTTCTGACGGTCAATGTTCTTTCCTCTGTGGTACTCGACATTCTTCTCTCTGTGGTACTGGACGTTCTGTCTGCAGTACACAGTGGCGTCCCACACTGGCTCCTGTTATACTTCGTTCATCGCAAGAATAAACTTGATGTAAACAAAGACATACGCAGTGATTTGTCAGCTACCGTAGCACACGTACTCTGGTGTTGTTACGTTCTTGCAAGTAGATCTTAATTTTGTTCAAATGGTTCAAATGGCTCTGAGCACTATGGGACTTAACTGCTGAGGTCATCAGTCCCCTAGAACTTAGAACCACTTAAACCTAACTAACCTAAGGACGCCACACACACCCATTCCCTAGGCAGGATTCGAATCTGCGAACGTAGCGGCCGCGCGGTTCCAGACAGTAGCGCCTAGAACCGCTCGGCCACCACGGCCGGCGTAAATTTTGTATTAGATATCTTATTACCACGTTACTATAAAAGAAACTTTAAGATCTTCTAATGTATTAACAGCCACTATCACTTAATCGTACTTTAGCGATGTAGTTTTTATTTTGAAAGTCTCTGCAACCGGTATTTGTGCTCTGATCGTTGCACTGTTGGTACGTGCTGTGAATATGGCTGACGGTGCTTTCTGCTCCGTAGTGAAACATTCGTGTGGAACACCGTTAAAAAGTGTTAAGAAACAGATTGGTTTTCAAACGTTTCTCACAAGTTCGCAGGCAAAATCAGCTTTGAAGTTTTCTGAGGGACTTTAGTTACTAAAGTTAAACTGTTTGTTTAAACAGATACATGGCTAAGCTGGTAGCATTGACGAATTGTAATAGTATATTCCATGGATCTCTGGTTCAAATCTTGTTTTGGGCTTTTCTTGACTTTTTTCTTCCGTTCAGCTCGAATATCTACACCATTTAATTATAAAATGCATAAAATATACACTAATTAGCAAATATCTATCATTTTCATGAAAAATACTCGTCTTCTTGTTTCTAATAACATATCGTATGCTAAATTCCAGTTTCCATTGCAAATATAGATTATTTCCTTCCTACATTTTATGGAATATTTTAATAAAGATTATTTAAGTGATGAAAACATACAAATTAAATTTTTGAACAAAAATGAAAAATCAAATAGTCTTCATTTGGTCTGATTCCATTCATTTATAACCACAGAAGTGCTCTCACACTAGCCAGAGTCATGAACACCGTGGAAAAGAAATTTTTACGACATTGAACATACAGTACAGATGCACTTCTACATCTGCTACAGTGCTACTACAATCGGAACACAATAGAACTTATCTCCAGCCAAGATAAATGATTTGTCATGAGAAGTACCAAGGCATTCAAGCTGCCAGACGAACTGAAACTAAAGCACGAAGCTTTGTCACATGTCAATATCTAACGCTGGAGGGATGCAGAGCAGCACATCATGAAAAAAAAAAAAATACAGGAGAAAACATGGCGCTTGGATTCTTTTATATCGCATCCTCACCAATGTATCAGATGACAGTTCCAGTGCTGAAATATATTTCTCGGATTCGGATATGGAAGGAGTTCAGAGATTACCAGACAACTGACTGTAAGTAATAGTCTCAATGGCTTTAATATTTAACTAACCGGCTACATCCCTGCGATACTCTTTTTCGTCACACAAACTCACACCACAGAAAAATTACCCTGTGGGCTGTGTTTAAGTTAGGAATTTTCATCACGCTTGTTTCTGATTACGATACTACACTCCTGGAAATTGAAATAAGAACACCGTGAATTCATTGTCCCAGGAAGGGGAAACTTTATTGACACATTCCTGAGGTCAGATACATCACATGATCACACTGACAGAACCACAGGCACATAGACACAGGCAACAGAGCATGCACAATGTCGGCACTAGTACAGTGTATATCCACCTTTCGCAGCAATGCAGGCTGCTATTCTCCCATGGAGACGATCGTAGAGATGCTGGATGTAGTCCTGTGGAACGGCTTGCAATGCCATTTCCACCTGGCGCCTCAGTTGGACCAGCGTTCGTGCTGGACGTGCAGACCGCGTGAGACGACGCTTCATCCAGTCCCAAACATGCTCAATGGGGGACAGATCCGGAGATCTTGCTGGTCAGGGTAGTTGACTTACACCTTCTAGAGCACGTTGGGTGGCACGGGATACATGCGGACGTGCATTGTCCTGTTGGAACAGCAAGTTCCCTTGCCGGTCTAGGAATGGCAGAACGATGGGTTCGATGACGGTTTGGATGTACCGTGCACTATTCAGTGTCCCCTCGACGATCACCAGTGGTATACGGCCAGTGTAGGAGATGGCTCCCCACACCATGATGCCGGGTGTTGGCCCTGTGTGCCTCGGTCGTATGCAGTCCTGATTGTGGCGCTCACCTGCACGGCGCCAAACACGCATACGACCATCATTGGCACCAAGGCAGAAGCGACTCTCATCGCTGAAGACGACACGTCTCCATTCGTCCCTCCATTCACGCCTGTCGCGACACCGCTGGAGGCGGGCTGCACGATGTTGGGGCGTGAGCGGAAGACGGCCTAACGGTGTGCGGGACCGTAGCCCAGCTTCATGGAGACGGTTGCGAATGGTCCTCGCCGATACCCCAGGAGCAACAGTGTCCCTAATTTGCTGGGAAGTGGCGGTGCGGTCCCCTACGGCACTGCGTAGGATCCTACGGTCTTGGCGTGCATCCGTGCGTCGCTGCGGTCCGGTCCCAGGTCGACGGGCACGTGCACCTTCCGCCGACCACTGGCGACCACATCGATGTACTGTGGAGACCTCACGCCCCACGTGTTGAGCAATTCGGCGGTACGTCCACCCGGCCTCCCGCATGCCCACTATACGCCCTCGCTCAAAGTCCGTCAACTGCACATACGGTTCATGTCCACGCTGTCGCGGCATGCTACCAGTGTTAAAGACTGCGATGGAGCTCCGTATGCCACGGCAAACTGGCTGACACTGACGGCGGCGGTGCACAAATGCTGCGCAGCTAGCGCCATTCGACGGCCAACACCGCGGTTCCTGGTGTGTCCGCTGTGCCGTGCGTGTGATCATTGCTTGTACAGCCCTCTCGCAGTGTCCGGAGCAAGTATGGTGGGTCTGACACACCGGTGTCAATGTGTTCTTTTTTCCATTTCCAGGAGTGTATTTCAGCTTAGAATGAGTGCTTGTACTTTCAAAGAAGACTGCATAGAATTTACTTGTGCATCCCATACTGGAACATGATATGGGTGAGACCCGTACGATAAAGGAATAACAAAGGAACGTGTACAAATAAAGAAGGGCAGCAGGAATGATGATGGGTTTGTTCGACTCACGAAGAGCGTCATGGAAATGTTGAAAAACCTGAATTGGCAGCCTCTTGAAGATTGGTGAAATTGTCTCACGTAGCAGAGAGTCGGTACAACCGAACTGTTAACTTTATATTTTATGAAAATCGGACTGCTACTAAAAATATTTTGTAACATGAGGATATTAATATTATGTTCATCTTAAAGATGTGTGATATTCGTGGGTAACACATTAATGAAAATTAGTTTAATTTTGTGAATTTTTTCTCGTGTTGACCAAACGACGATGTTGCCCCGTAGGTCGGGTAAGATCGACGCCCAAAAGATTTAAAAGTAAAAACGTTTATTCCAAAATTTACAAAAAAATATGCTATACACATGAATTGTTAAAAAACTAAAGAGACATTAATCAGTATGAAATAAGAAATTTACATAATGTTAGATTTATGTCTTAAGAACAAAAGTCACAAACGAAATTATCCTCTCCTTCACAATTTGTAGAAGCCTCGTGGGCCCTTCCCTTACAGTTCCAGTATTGATTCCACCTCTCCCAGACCTTTGAGCTAGAATATGATTCATTGCACAATATGCAAGCTTCATCATCTTCATCAAAATTCATTTTAATTTCTTTCTTTTTCATTGCTTTTTTCGTATTTTGTTTGGAGCTTAGATTGAGAAAAATCTTTTTCTTTGAACACCTTTTATTTTTAGTATCTTTGTCCAGTGCTCCATTGCTCTTAGCTTTCATCCTTTCTTCTTTCATTTTCCTTTGCCCTTATTTTTATCTTCCCCTCTTCCTCTAGTTCTGATATGTAGGCGGAGGATGTGAGGATGGCTGTCTTCCATTTTTGTTGTGAACTCTACATTTTTTTTCCTGTGAAGGTGGCGTTAGTAATTTAGGTGATATTAGAAATACACTTGTTTTCAATGATATTCTTTGCAGGCCTATTGGTCTTGGCCCCGATAACGTATGTGCTCAACTTGCAACTTGGACTCTTTCCACATCCCAAAGACTCCTCTCCAAGGGATCCATGCAAAACGATAAATGTAATGTAATGTAAAAGGGAAGGTTGGCTTCCTTCTTAATTTTGTGCTTGAGAAGTTAAAAGCTCGGAACACGTAGCATCGGGTTCTAATGACGCAAAGGGCTAAGGACGACTGTCATCAGGTCTCCTATAAGCCAGTCTCAGGAGGACTGCAGAGCCCTGCGACTGTACAACATCTGGTGCACCAGAAGCTACGTTCTGACACGGTGCAGTGTTCGCTGCTTATCTAGAAATTTATAGCTGACAGTTTGTAGAATCTGATTCTTCTGTTCTAGCAGTAGTTTCAGATGGAGCATACAAGTGATCATGGAATACGTTTCTATTGAATGGGTGTATTCCAGTCTTCTCAAAGTACTCTGTGGTATTTTGCATAAGAGCGGTTCTTGTAAAAGCCATACTCACAAGCTTACCGATATTTTAGATGGTGATGCAACTCCCAGGACGCGCAGCTAACCACTGCCTAGCTTCTTACTCATAGTATGCACTCAAAGGGGCCTTAAAAGAAACATCTAGGGGCTGAAGGCGGTGTTTTGTATACGGTGGAAAATTCTGTAAACTGAAATTGTGTTTCCGAGCTAGGTCTATAAGACCAAAATGTTGTCATGTGATTAATGAGCAAAACTGGTCTCTCCTGTGACAAGTTAGAAAATTCTGTGAATTTCTTAAAGCAAATTCTAAAAGCGTCATTATTGACATACCCTGGTTCATGGTAACAGGCGAAGGATCCTGAAGGAGCATCATCCATTAATAACGGATTTTACTCCTTCCTGGATAATACTAACACTGGCGGCGTAAAGTTCCCAGATGCGCTCATACACTTTTCTACAGCAACGGGTACACTACGTTCTGCAAATGATAAGCACTCAACTTGTTTTTTTTTTCCCCAGAGGGTTAAAACCACTGAAGGTTTGTTTGGGACTATGAGAATCCCTGTCTCATCCACACGGTACAGATCGTATGGTTTAATTTTTTACGTTGAATAAATTGACTCCAAAAGATGAAAAAATTTCCTGGCTGCAGCTATATTAAATCCTTTAGCTCGAGCTAAGGACGCGTGCTCTGGTGACCTCAGTTTTAATTCAAGGTATTGCTTAACGAATCAGTAATACCAGTCTTTACCTGCCATTTTTCCGAATCTGTTGAAGCAGTGATTTATAATATCTTTCTCTGTTAAATCAAATGCCAACCAGCGTAGATATGAAACTGTCAAGCCAAAGAGTCTTTCATCCGTAAATAATACATACTCAACTATTTTCTTTTCTTGCGCTTCAGAAAACACAATATCACAGCGAACCAACTGCTTTTCAGAAGGCATTTCGAACGTCAGCTCATGTTTTAGCGCTTTTTTCACCCTGTCAGTCAAGGTTGTTCTGAGTATGCTGAAAGATTTCGATGCTGCAGTGTATCCCATATCGTCCTTCAAGAACAGCATTTACTGCCTCCTTCATTCCTTCTTGTGACCAGCTCTGCCAAGTTGTCTTTCACACGTATTTCCTCACTACATCTGAAATTAAATTTCAGGTGCATTAGTTATAGTAATATAAATAAATTACACATCACGTTGTTTGCTGTGAATATTAAAAAATTAAAGAAGAGGTTTCATTAATTTTCACAGAACGTTTTACTTGAAATAGAAGCTTACCTTAGGCCCAACTAAAAATATCTGTTTTCTGCAGTTTCAACCTTTTTGTGCAACAAGTAAAACTAATTACATGTTCAGTAAAAGCTAAAAAAAAAGGTCAAAGCCTCTTTATTTTATGTTAAACTCTCTCACCGTTTAGAGTAAATTGAATGAAACACTTAATACTAATAATGTGGAGTTTTAATTAGTTTCTAAAGTATAATGAAACACTGAACTGAGTACACTGACGGTTTTGCCCTGCAGTACACAAAAAAACAAATGTGGCTATTTCAGGTTATCGATCAACAGTTACTAGGCTACGTTTACTATAAAAATACAACCGAACCCATGAATAACCATATTTACTCATCGATGGTAATTCAGACTGACCTAATAATTATCAAAACCATAAAAACTTCATACAACTCAGAAAAGAAACTGTTTAAAACTTTAAAAATTCCTGCAATCTAAAGACCAGCCAGTATGGTACCGAAACCAAGCCCGAACTGCTCATAGTCACGGCCTCTTCACTAGTTCATAATGTTACTGTCAAATAGCAGCACCTAACGGGAAAACCCATTCGGTTTTGCCCCACTACCGTTTCGAGAACCACTAAGCGAAGAATTGTAGGATACGCTTCAGCCCCACAAGGATCGCGCCCGTAGGGACTGTGAAGGCAAAATTCGACACCCAAAGAGTCATTTATGCGGTCATCCTTCACGTACCCTATACGTGATTGAAATGAGAAGAATCCCTAACATTTGGTACCATGTTATGTAGTCTCTGCTACGCATTTCGCAGTCCTTTCCAGTCTATGTATTTACATGTAGATGTACATGTAGGTGTAAATAAATCACCATAATTTGATTTTGATACCATAATGGCAGCCAAATAATGCGTGGTGTTCACCCTAAACTAGGTTGCACGTACTTCTTGAAGGAGTTAAGCTTTTTAACTGCACTTTAACAACACGAGTAATTATATTTCGTAATGAAATTCTTCATTAATAAATCCATCACAATTTGAGCATGGTAGTGGCGTCCACACATAGCAAGAATGAATGATCTGTTTTATTTGTCGTTAAAGTCGCCAGTGACCCAGAAATCAGCTCTACATGAGTTAACGAAAATGATCATTTTGCTCAATAACATGCAGTCTCTGACAAATAGTGAAGCAGGTTCACATCTCACCTTAAATCATCTCTTCTGTACAACTCCATCTATTCTTTAGACGAATTTTTGTTTAAAATCTCGTAGCCTGTAGAAAAACAAAAAAGCGTAATTTCAAATGTAGTTGCATGAGTAAGATGAAAAGTAATATGTTTATTAATGTTGTTAATGTTAAATCTACATCGCTAAGTCAGGAATGTGTAATTAGGCAGCATGTAATTAGCAATTTCTATAGGTCGGTGCGAGAAATAAATAATCACTTCATCCATTGCTCGTATCAGTAAACTGAAAGTATGGTGTAATAGTCAGAAGACAGACTGTTGCCTATCGTCGGATCTCGTGATGTTAGATCGAGCAAGATGGAGCACTAGTTACCACACTGGACTCGTATTCAGGTGGACAACAGTTCAAACCTGCGTCCAGCCATCTAGATTTAGGTTGCCGTGATTTTCCTCAATCGCTCCAGGCAAATTCCGGGATGGTTCCTTAGGAAACACACGGCCAATTTCCTTCCCCATCCTCGACACAATCCGCGCTTGTGCTCTGTCTAAAATGACCCCTATATTGACGGGACGTTAAACCCAATCTCCATTCCCTCTTCCTTCGTTCGTGGTGACAGAATTGTCTCATTTCTCGTATCCTGCTGCCATCTTCTAAAGATTCTTAGAGAACCAGCTGAAATTTACAGCGTGTAACATTATTGAGCTACTTTGTAGTCGAGACTCTTTTAAACTGCTAGAGTCTCATAAGTTCCGTAAAAAATATTTCCTCTCGAGCTAAATAATAAGCTCGTAGAGACATTAATACTGCCCATACTTGACTGTCATCTCATACCCCTTTTCTGACCATTTCATGCCAGACTAGGAACAGTTACGGCAACTGCGTAGATACTATCATATCCTATGTTTGCTCAATATTTTCAATCCTTTCATTCTCTCTGTTTGTCTTACTCTTATATCTGAACAGCACAGCAGAAATACTCGTTCTCAACAAAGCAAAATTCTCTCTGTATCATGACACAGCATTTATATGTTCTCTAAATCATTTTCTGTATAGGAAGCCGACTTGGAAATGTCTTCCTCAAAATATTATAGAAATTAAAGTCCGTCAAAACTTCAAAAGACAGCTGATGGTCGATCTTCTATCAAATAGCCATCTCTCCTACATTCTGTGCGGTTCATTATCGTCAGTCACCCTTCCCACCAGCTTGTCCCTACCGCTTGTCGGCAGAGCTTTCTAACTGTAACCTGCTCTTTCCTAACACTGTCATTTTCACTGTCATTTCGATCTTCTTCTCTTCCTTTATCCGTTCCGCCTCCGTTAATACTAAATAGGGCTACCAATGTGCTATGCTAATCTATATCATTTTAAATGTTCTTTACTTTTATAATAATTATTATTTTTATTGTAGATATTAGTGTCAATCATCATCATTATTATTATTATTATTATTATTTCTTTTCTTTCTCAGACGTTATGTCTGGTTAAAAATGGAAAGTGACGCGGACCTCGATCAAGCGTGACTTCCTCTTAACTGTACGGTATATGTTACATTGCATTTAGGAACTTTCGGGTAATTGAACATGTATCAATAATTACAGATTTCTGTAGTTGTATATATACGTTTGGATGTAGCTGTATTGCGTTGATGTACTGGTGGATATTATGTGGTATCACTCCTGCAGTTAATAGTATAATTGGTGTAATGTCAATTTTATCCTGATGCCACATGTCCTTCACTTTCTCAGCCAGCTGGATGTACATTTTTCAATTTTTTCTCCTGTTTTCTTCTGTATATTTAATGTATTGGGTATGGATATTTCGATTAGTTGTGTTAATTTCTTCTTTTTATTGGTGAGTATGATGTCAGGTTTGTTATGTGGTGTTGTTTTATCTGTTATAATGGTTCTGTTCCAGTATAATTTGTATTCATCATTCTCCAGTACATTTTGTGGTGCATACTTGTATGTGGGAACGTGTTGTTTTATTAGTTTATGTTGTGTGGCAAGTTGTTGATGTATTATTTTTGCTACGTTGCCATGTCTTCTGGTGTATTCTGTATTTTCTAGTATTGTACATCCGCTTGTGATGTGATCTACTGTTTCTATTTGTTGTTTGCAAAGTCTGAATTTATCTGTTGTGGTTTTGGGATCTTTAATAATATGCTTGCTGTAATATCTGGTGTTTATTGTTTGATCCTGATTGCAATCATGAATCTTTCCATCTCACTGTATGTATTGCCTTTTCTTAGCAGTGTGTTGGAAGCATCTTGATCGATGTGTGGCTGTGTTAGATGATACGGTTGCTTGCCATGTAGTGTTTCCTTTTTCCAATTTACTTTCTTTGTATGTGTTGATGTTATATGGTCTAAAGGGTTGTAGAAGTGGTTATGAAATTGCAATGGTGTAGCTGATGTATTTATATGAGTGATTGCTTTGTGTATTTTGCTAGTTTCTGCTCGTTTTATAAAGAATTTTCTTAAATTGTCTACCTGTCCGTAATGTAGGTTTTTTATGTCGATAAATCCCCTTCCTCCTTCCTTTTTGCTTAATGTGAATCTTTCTGTTGCTGAATGTATGTGATGTATTCTATATTTGTGGCATTGTGATCGTGTAAGTGTATTGAGTGCTTCTAGTTCTGTGTTACTCAATTTCACTACTCCAAATGAATAGGTCAATATTGGTACAGCATAAGTATTTATAGCTTTTGACTTGTTTCTTGCTGTCAGTTCTGTTTTTAGCATTTTTGTTAGTCTTTGTCTATATTTTTCTTTTAATTCTTCTTTAATATCTATATTATCTATTCCTATTCTTTGCCTGTATCCTAGATATTTATAGGCATCTGTTTTTTCCATCGCTTCTATGCAGTCGTTGTGGTTATCCAATAAGTAATCTTCTTGTTTAGTGTGTTTTCCCTTGACTATGCTATTTTTCTTACATTTGTCTGTTCCAAAAGCCATATTTATATCATTGCTGAATACTTCTGTTATCTTTAGTAATTGGTTGAGTTGTTGATTTGTTGCTGCCAGTAGTTTTAGATCATCCACGTATAGCAAATGTGTGATTTTGTGTTGGTATGTTCCAGTAATATTGTATCCATAATTTGTATTATTTAGCATGTTGGATAGTGGGTTCAGAGCAAGGCAGAACCAGAAAGGACTTAATGAGTCTCCTTGGTATATTCCACGCTTAATCTGTATTGGCTGTGATGTGATATTATTTGAATTTGTTTGGATATTAAGTGTGGTTTTCCAATTTTTCATTACTATGTTTAGGAACTGTATCAATTTAGGATCTACTTTGTATATTTCCAATATCTGTAGTAACCATGAGTGGGGTACACTATCAAAAGCTTTTTGGTAATCAATGTATGCATAGTGTAGCGACCCTTGTATAGTTTTAGCTTGATTGTCACCTCTGCATTTATTATCAGTTGCTCTTTACATCCTCGTGCTCCTTTGCAGCAGCCTTTTTGTGCTTCATTTATAATTTTGTTCTGTGTTGTATGTGTCATTAATTTCTGTGTAATGACTGAAGTTAATATTTTGTGTATTGTTGGTAGGCATGTTATGGGGCGATATTTTGCTGGGTTTGCTGTGTCTGCTTGATCTTTCGGTTTCAGGTAAGTTATTCCTTGTGTAAGTGTATCAGGGACTGTGTATGGGTCTGCAATGTAACTGTTAAATAATTTAGTTAGATGTGAAAGTGTGGAGGTGATCTTCTTTAGCCAGAAATTTGCTATTTTATCTTTTCCAGGGGCTTTCCAATTGTGCATAGAATTAATTGGTCGGGTGACTTCATGTTGCAAAATTATCACTTCAGGCGTTTGTGGTATCATCTTAGATGTGTCTGTTCCTGCTTGTATCCACCGTGCATGTCTGTTATGTTGTACTGGGTTTGACCATATGTTGCTCCAGAAGTGTTCCATGTCTTTTATGCTTGGTGGATTGTCTATTTTAATGTGTGTGTTATCTATTGTCTGGTAAAATTTCTTTTGGTTTGTGTTGAATGTTTGGTTTTGTTTCCTTCTATTTTTACTTTTTTTGTATCTTCTAAGTCGTTTGGCCAATGCTTGTAATTTCTGCTTCTTTTCATCTAATTGATCTATCGCTTCTTGTTGTGAGATTTTACCTAACCTTTTTCGTTTTTTGTCTGATATTTCATTTCTTATAAATTGTGTTAGATGTCCAATGTCTTTTCTCAGTTTTTCTATTCTGATCTGTAGCCTGTGTTGCCATGCTGCTATTGTGGGTGTCTTCTGTGTGTTGGTTGGTTCTGATCTCTGCCTAGTGTGTATATTTAGTTTAGTAAGTGCTCCTATATAAACCAGTAGTTGTAACTGTTCCGTAGTTGTATTTTCATTTATTTTGTTGTGTATGATTGTGTTGATAGTTGTTATTGTTGTTTCGACTTGTGGGTTATTTGGCGGTCTATGCAATAGACCACCATATCTGTATTTGTGTTTTTGTATTCTATATATGACAGCTGAAATTTTTCCTCTATATCTAACATGTGTGTCACTTTGTGTTCTATTTGTGCTTGTTCTGGTGGCTATCTTGAGGTTTCCTTTTCCTCTGATTGTTTAATTGGTGCATGTTGTTCTTTGTTTGTTTGCTTTGGGCTGTTTGAGTCCATTACTGCATTTTCTTCGACTGGGGTATCCTGTTATTTTTGATTATTACACGGATCTTATTAGCTAGTCGTTGTTCTATTAAAAATTTTAATTCTGGGTATCTGGTAATAAATGTTGTGTATACTTGTGATCTGTATCCAGTTGTGTTGGTTTCTAAGTTTGTTGCTTGGTAATAACAGAACATGAGGTGTCGGTTAACTTCATCTGACCATCTCATCCTCTGTCTTTGTTTTCCTTCTAGAGTGGTTGCAGGAAGGATATCCTGCAAAACACCTCTATTTGGATTTAAATCATTTTCCGTGTGGCTAGCAGTGTCGTTACCATTGTGGACGTGCATAGGGTTCAAGCGTCGTCCCCGACCATGACAGCGCTTTTCCGAGGCTTCATTAGCACTGTCCTGAACCAACTAATCACACTAAAAGGGGGGTTAGCCCTGTTAGTGGTTTGTTCTTTTCGTCGCCTTTTACGACTGGCAGAACATACCGGAGGCCTACTCTTTTCCCGGGCCTCCACGGGGTTTATTATTATTATTACTTATTATTATTATTATTATTATTATTACTATTTGTAATTTTGGTGGAGGTGGCCTGCAGTCCGAAGACTGTTTCCATGCAGCTAGCAACGTTACTGTATCACGTGCAAACCTATTCATCTGAACATAGCTGCTACAACGTTCATCCATTTCAGTCTGTCTGCTGTATCCATATCTTGGTCTCCTTCTACAATTTTTACCCTCTACAATACTAAATTGATGTATTAGAACAAATATGCCCTCGGTCACAACTATTAAGTCAAAACTGACCAAGTTTCGACGCTACTATGAGCTTAGATTTTTTTTAGAATGTGACTTGTAAGTACTGCATCTCTTTCCAGTCAGTACACACTTTAGTTTATTAATGTCTTATATACCTATTATGTTTTAGAACAGTTACTTTCATTCTGAAGACGACGCTCATAGTAGCGTCGAAACCTGGTCAATTTTGACTTAGTATTTGTGACCGAGGGCTTATTTGTTCTAATATCATTCTGACACGGTCACTGAACCTTAGCAGCTATGTTCAAAGTTTTAAACTAAATTGATGATTTCTTGACGTCTCAGAATGAATCCTGTTTCTTCTTAACCTGCTGTAATCTTTTTTTGTCTCTTCATACCTTCTGCAATTGTTACATTCGTTTATCTGTTCTATATATATCTAGTATAGTCTCTGTGAGTCCTTAAAGTCCTCCCAGCTGTCCCTTATAGCGCACACACTAATTATTTTTCAACGCCACTGAAAATTTCCCCATTGACATGTCCGTTATTCCTCTTAGTGTTAGATTAGTTCCACAACTGTGGTTTATAGCGCCTGTTCATTTAGTTACCGTCCGCCTCCATACTTGAGTGATCAGCGTGGCAGAATGCAATGCAATGGGACCGAGTTCGATTTCTGAGCGGGTCGGAGATTTTCTCCGCTCGGGAACTGGTTGCTGCGTTGTCTTCCTCGTCATTTCATCCTCATCGACACTCAGGTCACCTAAAAAGACTTGCACCAGGCCATCTATCTGGCACTAGACACACACACACACATTTCACATTTATTTACGTTTTCTGGTCATTTATAACATCATCACTCTATAAGACACTTCCAGTTTTTTTTAATCAGGTTTTGTATATAACACACGTTTCATTTTCATCCTCCATTTAGACTTGTCACACCTAAAAGCTGTGCGAATAGGAAATTTATACCTCCTGGCAACCGTGTATAAATTATGTATCCCTACGCTGAACTAATGCATCCTCCAAACACTCTTTCGTAGTAAGTTGATTATCCAGAAAATGAAGATACACAGCACAGGAAATTATTTTCAAATTACCTAATATAGTTTATTAAATGATAT
This sequence comes from Schistocerca piceifrons, assembly GCF_021461385.2. NCBI lineage: Eukaryota > Metazoa > Arthropoda > Insecta > Orthoptera > Acrididae > Schistocerca > Schistocerca piceifrons. The sequence continues at coordinate 356,166,963 of NC_060141.1, read as the reverse complement.
TTCCAGTTATTTTTCCACATAATTACCACCGCTTGTATTAAGTACTGTGAGGCTGAATAAGAGATTGTTCCAATAATGTATTAGTCCTCCACCTTCTCTGTAGTCGTTTCACAATCTCCTCTTGAATTTCATGGTCATGGTAAAAGTAATTTCGGTCATTAATTTCTTCACTTTCGCAATTAGCAAATTCACTTTGCTGGAGACTAAAATAAACATCGTCCGAACAGGCCTTGCAGGCCCAACGATACCGACCGACCGCCGTGTCATCCTGAAATCGTAGGCGTCACCGGAGGATTGTACAATGGATAAGTGAAAATGTCGCAACAGTCTCAGTGTGCAATGTGCAGTTCGCAGACGTGTGTTATTCTACAGCAAACAAATACCCCTTTTCGTATTTGCGCACATTTTATTTAAAGCAACCTGATTCTATGCACGGTGCACTATTAATATGTCTTCGAAACAAACTCCCGACGACAAGTAGTCTTTTTCAGTAAAACGGCTGGATAATCATGATTTTCCAGCGTTAATCTGAAGTTCTGATATTTTTCTTTGGTAAAGAATGCGGACTCTTTCCATTCATTCTTGCTTGTTTTCCCGTCTAATCTTCACCTGGTCATAAGGGAAAGTCGAGTAAAGCGATCACCCTAAGGAAAATTTGTATATGTGTATAAACCGCATATATTCTGTAACTAAAAAGCAGTTATACTATTATTCACTCTTCCCTATCGTAGATAAAGATAAGACTTGAATGTCTAGGGGAAAATTTCGTTTAAGATCTTCCTTTTGTAGTAGAACCAACTCAGCGCAAAGCCCGCAAATCGGTGATTTCGCCCGGAAGACAAGGGTATGTAATCAGAGACTGGAGAAGGAATAGATTCAGACGAAGCTGAATCTGGTTTTCTACGGCTTCTGTTTGGATGTCTCTTCCTGAACTGTGTCATCCAATACTTGTATGGCATTATGCTGCTCAGCAAGTTGATATGCTATCAGCTACCGGTTTCTCATCATACCGTTGTTCCCTGTGAAAATTAAAGTTAAGTAGTTATTTCTCCTTCTCTTGGTTGAAAACACATCTGAGAGTTCTAGTCTTCAGGAGCATGACACGTGATTTTTTTAACGGCATCTTTTATTTTTTTACAGCATCCAATGCCTATAGCATAGCTTGGGAGTCCACTGATTATTGTAGTGATTTTCTTAAATAGTATGACGGCATGTTGGCATACAACTGTAATAAGAGAACATAACTTTTCAGCAATTTGTTTATTCGCTAATGCCGTATCACACTTACTTCGTGGGATATTCATGTCTTGTTATCAATTAAGCCTTGAAACGAGCTAAATACATTACATAATATGTGTAATGTGCATAGGTAATGGCCACATTGCCCCGTCACGCGACTGGCCACTATCCTCGAATGTACGCCATTACGCTAATTGTTGTTTGCATAGGAAGTTACATAATTTAGGCAATCCATAAAACACACAGTTTCGGAGACTAAAAAGTTTTAACCGCATTTTAATAATTCCTTTTGACAACATATTTTTTCCTGCTTGCAAATGAATTTGATGCCTTACATCAGATACTGCAGAAAAAATATAAAATATTTTACTTCAGAGAAGCGCGTGCAGCTACTGCCACGAAACTCGATAAGAAAACGAAAGAAATCGCTGTGAAGAGTTTTCAGTGTTCGGCACTGGGCAGCAGCAGTCTGCAAGAGAATAAAACGATGCGGCCGCGTTAACTGCACTGGCCACTAAAGTCGTTCTTACCCTACTTTAACCTCGAAAAAGCTTTATGCTGGGTATCGCACTATGGTATCCACTTCAGATTAAAAGCGACTGTTAATAATTAACTTCTCGTTAGTGAATCATTCTTTGATGCCATCCTTTGCAGCAGTTTGTTTCCTAAACGTGTGATGAGGTGCAGCTGTTACACTCTACTCCAAAATTAAGAACTAAAATATTCAAATTACAAATAAACTGTCACTTGGAGGAATGACTGCGTGTGTGGTGCCTGACGAATGTCTTCAAGTCAAGAAATTTCATAACATGGCTTATTATTCCATTGCGAAACTATAAACGGGTAATTTACACAGATATCGTAATTTCCCATCACAGCTGGTCGGTTCACTAAATTATAGTCTACGTTTACACTATCTGATCGAAAGTATCCGGACATCCCTATGTCGTGCGGAATTTACCACTAGACGTCTTGAGACGCACACTCGACACTGTAAAAGACGGAGAGGAATGTTTTGTTGTCAGTAGAGAAGCAATATCGGTGTAACTGGTGGGTCAGGAGAGCTCAGTGCCTTCGAACGTGAACTGGTCATTGGATATCAGCTGAGTACCAGATTCGTCAGAAAAATTTAAACCCTTCTGAAGCTACCCAAGTCGACTGTGAGAAATATGATTGCGAAATGTACGCGAAGGAACAGCCACAGCTCCACCAAGACCGGAAGATTTCGTGTACTGAAGGACAATAACCATTAAGCAACGTGGAGTGTGGCTGTAAACATACGCTTCAAATCATCGGAATGAATCACTCGTGACTTCCAAAATGCAGCCAGTAGTGCAGCTAGAACAGTAACTGCGCGCAGTGAGTTAAAATTAGAAATTTGTGGTAAATTTCTATTGGAACTAACAGCTAAGGTCATCGGTCCCTAGGCTTACACACTACTTAATATAACTTAAACTAACTTACACTAAGGACATCACACACACCCATGCCCGATGGAGGTGAGTTAAAAGAATGGGGTGCAGTGGTTGAGGAGCTACTCAAAAACAATAAATTCGTACCTCTGTAAGCCCATCTGTTGGTTGCAAGACCTCCGCTCTTCAGTACAGAAAGTCAAATTAAACACCTTTCCGCCGTCTAATTTCCAAACTGTTATTTTATCAGGCTACCAGTTTCGGCGATATATTGCGCCATCTTCAGGCCCCATGACCGACGTGTAGGAAGATTCCAGCCATGGTTCCGGTCAACATAGTGGCGGGCATTGAAAAACTGGTATTTGTAGATGTTTGATACAGCCATCACTAAAAACATCATTTGCCGTCTGTTCTGTAGATTTGTGATACAGCGATCACTACGAACATCATCTGCAGATGATGTTTGTTGTGATGGCTGTATCAAAAATCTACAGATACCAGTCTTTGAATGCTGGCCCCTATTTTGACCTGAACCGAGGTTGGAATCTTCCTACACGTCGGTCAGGCGGCCTGAATATGGAGTAATAACATTGCAGAACCTGTTAGCCCAATAAAATAACAGTTTGGAAATTAGACGGCTGAAAGGTGTTCTATTTGACATCCAATAAATTTCTGTAGTCAACGACTTTTGAGTTTGTGTAAAGAGCGACGTCAATGGGTAGGAGATGACAGTAAACAAGCAATTTGGTGCTATGAATCACGAAATATCCTGTGCAATTCAGACTGAAGTGTATGGGTTTGGCAAATGCCTGGAGAACGTAACCAGTTATCGTTTGTAAGGTTAACAGCGAAGTATGGATTAGGTAGTGTTACTTTGTGAGAAAAGTTTCCATGATTAGTGTGTGTTTCACTTACTGCTCTTAAGAAAAAGCTAAATGTGGAAGGATTAGAATACATTTTACAGCATTGTGTACTGTGTACTGCATAGGAGCGACTCAGAGACGATGATTGTATCAGCATTTTTTTTCCTTAGTTATTTCTGACTGATTTGATGCAGCACGCCCGATTTCCTCTCCTGAGCCAACCTCTTCAGCTCAGAGTAGAACTTGCAACCTACTTCCTCAATTATTTACTGGATATATTCCAGGCTCTGTCTTCTTCTATAGTTTTTAACCTCTACAGCTCCCTCTAGTACCATGGAAGTTATTCCCCGCTGTCTAACAAATGTCCCATCAACCTGTCCCTCCCTCTTGTCAGTATTTTCTACTTATTCCTTTCCTCTGATTCTGCGCAGAACCTCCCCATTTCTTACCTTATCAATCCACCTATTTTTCAACATTTGTCTGTAGCAACAGATCCAAAACGTTTCGATTTTCTTCTGTTCTGCTTTCCCCACAATCCATGTTTCACTACCATACAATGCCCTGCTCCATACGTACATTTTCAGAAATTTCTTCCTCAAATTAAGCCCTGTGTTTGGTACCAGTAGACTTCTCGGCCAGGAATGCCCTTTTTCACGGTGTTAATCTGCTTTTTATGTCCTCTATTCCGTCCGTTATTGCTATTTTGCTGCCTAGGTAGTACCGTTATTGGTTATTTTGCTGCCTAGGAAGTATAATTCCTTAACTGCATCTACTTTGTGACCAGCAATCCTGATTTTAAGTTTCTCGCTGTTCTCATTCTGCTACTTCTCGTTACTTCGTCTTTCTTCGATTTACTCTCAGTGCATATTCTGCACTCATTAGACTACTCATGCTATTCAGCAGATAATTTAATTCTTCTTCACTTCCACTAATGATCGCAAAGTCATCAGCGGATCGTATCAATGATTCCCTTTCACCTCGAATTTTAATTCCACTCCTGAATCTTTCCTTTATTTTCATCATTGCTTCTTCGATGCATAGATTGAACAGTAGGGGTGAAAGACTACATCCCTGTCTTACACCCTTTTTCATCGGAGGATTTCGTTCATGGTCATTCAGTCTTATTGTTCCCTCTCGCCTCTTGTACATGTTGTATATCACCCGTCTCTCTCTATATCTTACCCCTATTTTCCTCTGAATATCGAACATCTTGCACCATTTGACATTGTCAATTTCTTCTTCCAGGTCGAGAAATCCTCCTCTCCTTCTTTTATACTGTCGATTCTGCGTCTTAAGACGTCTAGTGGCCAATTCCGCATTACATAGGAATTTCCGAATATTATCGATTGGCGACTCCATAGTGTCCTGTGCACTACGACCAGATAATGGTTATACTTGGAAGGAGAGACAGCATTGGTCGTATATTTTTGTTTATTATCGCAAAATCGATTTTCGGTCACTTAGTGACCATCTTCAGTGCTGTAATTATAACTTAAATTAGTAAGCACTGGTGTCAATAAGCTTACGGCGATCACATAGAGTCTATGTGATCGCCGTAAGCTTATTGACACCAGTGCTTACTAATTTAAGTTATAATTACAGCACTGAAGATGGTCACTAAGTGACCGAAAATCGATTTTGCAATAATAAACAAAAATATACGACCAATGCTGTCTCTCCTTCCAAATTTCCGAATACTTTTGATCAGATAGTATAAACGTAGAGCATAGTTTAGTGAATCGACTAGCTGTTACGCAGTTTACGATAGTCTTGCTTCTATTATCACCTGCAACGTCAGAATTGGCTGTCTGGTCTCTTTACCTTTCCTAAAGCCAAAATGATCGTCGTCTAACACATCCACAATTTCCTTTCCCTTTTCTCTGTATATTATTTTCGTCAGAAACTTGGATACATGAGTTGGTAAGCTGATTGTGCGATAATTCTCACACTTGTCAGCTCTTGCAGTCTTCGGAATTGTGTGAATGATATATTTCCGAAAGTCAGATGGTGTATCGCCAGACTCATACATTTTACACACCAACGTGCCAGTAATTCTAGAAATTTTGATGGAATACTATCTATCTCTTCTGCCTCATTTGATATTAATTCTCCTAAAGTTCTTTTAAATTCTAATTTTAATACTGGATCTCCTATGTCTTCTAAATCTGCTCCTGTCTCTTCTATGACCTTCTATGACATCAGACAAGTCTTCCCCCTCATAAACGCGTTTCCACCTACCCAGCCTCTCCTCTGTGTTTAGGAGTGGAATTTCCGTTGGACTCTTAATGGTACCATCCATGCTTTAAATTTCACCGAAGGTTGTTTTGACTTTCCTGTATGCTGAATCGCCCTTCCGACCATCATTTCTTTCTCGATTTCTTCACATTTCTCATGAAGCCATTTCTTATTAGCTTGCCCTCACTTCATATTAATTTCATTCCTCAGTGACTTGTATTTCTGTATTCCTGAATTTCCCTCAACATTTTTATACTCCCATTTTTCATCGATCAACTGAAGCATTTCCTCTGTTACCAATGGTTTCTTAGCAGCTACCTTCTTTGTGCCTAGTTTTTTCTTTCCAACTTCTGTGATTGCCCTTTTTAGAAATGTCTATTCCTCTTCAACTGTACTGCCCACTGGACTACTCCTTACTGCAGTATCTGTAGCCTTAGAGAACGTAGAGTATATTTCTTCATTTCTTAGTCTTTCCGTATCCGACTTCTACCCTGTCATAAAATATCATCTTTGAGACAACGATCTGTGGACCCTAACATTCCCGAAATCAACTGGCCTGCCCAGAATACCGACCTGAACCTATTGGAACCCCTTTGCGATGAGTTAGAACGTCGATTAAAAAAAAAATGGTTCAAATGGCTCTGAGCACTATGCGACTTAACGTCTGAGGTCATGAGCCGCCTAGAACTTAGAACTAATTAAACCTAACTAACCTAAGGACATCACACACATCCACGCCCGAGGCAGGATTCGAACCTGCGACCGTAGCGGTCGCCCGGTTCCAGACTGTAGCGCCTAGAACCGCACGGCCACTCCGGCCGGCTAGAACGTCGATTTCGCTGCAAATCCCAGACTTCTATATCACTACCTCCCCTGGTTTCACAGTTTGAGGAAGAATGGGCTGTCGTTCCTCCATAGACACTCAAAACTCTCACTGAAGTGGTCCCCAGCGAAGGTCTAGCCGTTATGAGGGCGAAAGGTGACATACTCCATATTAATGTCCAGTAAGTCCCGTTACTTTTGATCACATTCTTTCGGTTATGTGTGACATTGAATGAGAATTATTTAAGTTAATAATAGAAGTACGTGACAACTTCTTTCAAAGCCTTAGTGCGATAGACAGGGCACCAATTTGGGCATTTAGGTCTAGGTATACTGTGTTTTGTCAGCTGTCTGGCACTAGGGTTGCAGCACCCAGAGCTCACCCGCTGCTTATTACAATGTATGGCTGCATCCTGCCTAATGTGGAAAGTGCTTCAGCTTGCCTTGCGTTAAGGATACCGCACTTATCTTTATAGCTAGAGTCAGGTGGTGGGCGATCCACACAATAGACAAATTTGGACGGTGAAACCAAAAAGTAGGCAGTAAGGTATTTGCTCAGTTGCTCAGTCTGTCTCTGTCATTGATACTGCCACTGGAAGATGGGCGAGAGCCGAGTCAGCCTACAAACAGCTTTTCCTCGTGAAGTGAGCCAATTCAGTGACTGCTAGCCTTTCTGCATACTCGACTCTCTCTCAGTTCGTGTTAGGGGCTTACCAGATTACTCAGTGCGGGTAACTACCTGTTCAAAGGGAATGCCTCTGTTGTGTTCTTCATAAACTGTGTGTGTGTGTGTGTGTGTGTGTGTGTGTGTGGTGTGTGTGTTTGTGGGTGGGTGGGTGGGTGTGCTCGCTACAAAACATGATTTTATTTAGTTTTGAGGTACCCTTGCTTCAGCGCTACGTTCTATCATTAATTTAAATTACACACTTGTGATTAAAAACGAGTTCATTGTGTTCTCGCTCAATGAATCCTTTTTGTGTTAAGTAACTGCAGAAATGTTCACCTCCGTAGTTGACTGACTGCTATCTGGAGGACCCGGGTTAAATTCCGTGCAATACTAGGGATTTTTCCTTGATGGGAGGATTGCGGGGGGGGGGTGGAGGGGGGGGGGCTAATTGAGGAGAGTGATGTGCTGATCTCCCACAGTTCCACAGCGCATCCGCATGACGCCATTGGCCGATGGATGACACGGCACTGCATCCGACGCGATTGACGCCTCTGCTAGCAGAACTGCGGTGCTCATGCCTGCTTAGCTGCAGAAATAGGAAAAATACCCTAACTCTTGTACTTCATGGTCAAGTTGTTATCGTTCAAGAAATAGGCATGCATCTCTCCCTTCTGTATGTGAAAAGGTCTAAAATGTTTGTGGAACATACAAACTACAATGGCTGTAAACAGTTTTTGATGTTACTGAGCAACAGTCATACAATAATTTTAAACGAACACTCCGTCATTTGAATGTGTTAATTTTTATTTAATTACGACCCAGGTTTCGACCTTTTATGGCATTTTCAAGTGACTGTGTCTATGTCATTAAGAATATGTGTTAACGGCATAAACTCAGTAACTTGAAAATGGCATAAAAGGCTGAAACCTGGCTTGTAATTAAATAAAGAACAATACAGTCAAATGGCGGCGTGTTCATTTAAAAATTACAGTTGCTGTCGTTGCGTATCGATTAACTTCTTGCTCACAGCAACACCTCTCGGAAGTTAAGACCTAGTCCTCCTCTTCTTTCTCACATTACCGCGTCCATGCATGACACTGTCAATAACACCGTCTACTCCTGTCATGAACTGATCTACCACAGTTCCTAAATTTCTTCCAGACAGCAGTCGTACACTAGCCTCTCTTTGCTCTACTGAAGTTCCAATATGTCGACAACATCGTCTTCCTTGCCCTTCAATGTATCCTGTAGTCTTCTCAACGAACATCGGCCCGTCACTCGGAAACTTCAAGCTCTTCTGGGGTGTATTAGGTTCAGTCCAGTAATGTAACACCATTCAGTAATTTGTATCTATGATGGAACACCACTTGTGTGACGTCCTTAGGTTAGTTAGGTTTAAGTCGTTCTAAGTTCTAGGGGACTGATGACCATAGATGTTAAGTCCCATAGTGCTCACAGCCATTTGAACCGTTTGTGATGGAAGACCACTCAAACTTTTCTTCCACCTATGTAAATATTTACATATCATTTAAACATACACATCAAAAAAGTTTTGCATCACCTCGGTTCCTAGAGGTCTGGAAATTGCACAGATAATTGGAATAGAGAGCAACATAATCATCATTTCCGCCCTTTTTATTGCTCATGAGAACCACACATTGCATGTTGTACCACCATACAGCGGAACCTTCCGAGGTGGAGATCCAGACTGCTGTACACACCGGTACCTCTATTACCCAGTAGCACGTCCTCTTGCATTGATGCATGCCTCTATTCGTCGTGGCATACTACCCACAAGTTCGTCAAGGCACTGTTGGCCCAAATTGTCCCACTCCTCAATGGCGATTCGGAATAGATCTCTCAGAGTGGTTGGTGGGTCACATCGTCCATAAACAGCCCTTTTCAATCCATCCCAGGCATATTCAATTGGGTTCATGTCTGTAGAACATGCTGGGCACTCTAGTCGAGCGATGTCATTATCCTGAAGGAAGTCATTCACAAGATGTGCACGATGCGGACGCGAATGGTCGTCCATGAAGACGAATGTCTCGCCGATATTGTTGCACTATCGGTCGGAGGATGGCATTCACGTATCGTACAGCCGTTACGGCGCCTTCCATGACCACCAGCGGCGTACGTCGGCCCCACATAACGTCACCCCAAAACGTCAGGGAACCTCCATCTTTCTGCACTCGCTGGACAGTGTGTCTAAGGCGTTCAGCCTGACCGGGTTGCCTCCAAACACGTCTCTGACGATTGTCTGGTTGAAGGCATATTTGACACTCATCGGTGAAGAGAACGTGATGCAAATCCTGAGCGGTCCATTCGGCATGTTGTTGGGCCCATCTGTACCGCGCTGCGTGGTGTCATTGTTGCAAAAATGGACCTCGCCATGGACGTCGGGAGTGAAATTGCGCTTCATGCAGCCTATTGTGCTCAGTTTGAGTCGTAAAACGATGTCCCATGGCTGCACGAAAAGCGTTATTCAACATGGTGGCGTTGCTGTCAGAGTTCCTCCGAGCCATAATCCGTAGGTAATCCGGCCGGAGCGAGGCATGTCATCGACAGTTCCTGTCTCTCTGTATCTCCTCCATGTCCGAACAACATCGCTGTGATTCACTCCGAGACGCCTGGACACTTCCGTTGTTGAGAGCCCTTCCTGACACAAAGTAACAATGCGGACGCGATCTAACGGTGGTATTGACCGTCTAGGCATGGTTGAACTACAACAACACCAGCCGTGTACCTCCTTCCTGGTGGAATGACTGGAACTGATCAGCTGTCGGACCCCCTTCGTCTAATACGCACTGCTCATGCATAGTTGTTTACATCTTTTGGCGGGTTTAGTGACACCTCTGAACAGTCAAAGGGACTGTGTCTGTGATACAATATCTATAGTCAACGTCTATCTTCAAGAGTTCTTGGAACCGGGGTGATGCAAAATTTATTTTTATGTGCATATTTCAGGAATCGAGGAGGAGCGGGGAGTGATAAGATATAAGGCACAAAAATATAGCACGTCACCCACAAAAGACTTTATTTAAAACTTTTTTCTCTTTCAAGCACTTGAAGTTTAACAATGCCAAAGTACAGTGCGAAATGCATGCGTTAATAGAACATACAAACTAAAATTTCAGTTATTTCAAGAAAAGACAATGTGAAATTAACTCATTGCTAGAGAAGACAAAACGAAAGATTTTAGTTAACACTTGTGCCAAAGAAGGAACATCACTAAACATTTAATCAAGACATGAATGTAGCAATTCAGGACAACCGGTAGTCTGTTATAAAAAAAACATGAAAAATCTGGTTTACCTAAACCAGTGAAATATTACTTGAATATTTTAAATAAAAACTAAATGATTCATTCTAGTTGGGTAAAAGAATGTAAAAATAAAATTTAAAAAACAGAAACAGTTAACAATGTACCTAGCATGAGTTTAAATTGCGATTAGTCACGCTAGTTTCATAAAAGAATGCATAAATAAAATTTGAAAAAGAACACTCCTAGATTCATTATTTTACTATATTGATGATGATTAAGTTATGCAATAAAGACTTTCCTAAACGTCCGATTGACTGACTGTGGTTAGGCTGTCAGTTTCTATATATATCCTATTTCGTGATCACTTGCATTGTACTCCTCCGGGTAACGGTTGTGATTTTTTGCTATTCGGAGTAATATTTATTCTGATTGGACAATACGTTAGATATTGTACTTTGTGACACGCATTGGCTGTTTCGCACTTTATTTAACAAATTGTGATTTTAGCCTATTGTTTCACAGGATGATTTGAGAATGGGTTATGAATAAAAAACCGGAAACCAGTTATCATCAAATTGTAAACAGAGCTACTTTGTAATTTTGGCTGTTTGTCATATTGAAACAGTACCACAAGTTGCTGACCCTTCAACATCCCAGCATGCTGGAAGTCCGTAAATGTTTCTTTTCTGTGCTAAATGTACGAACAATTCCGTAACCTCACTGGCCTATCCATAGATAATCTTAGAATTCGCAACTGTTGCATCATTCATGCGTAACGGCAGGAAACATTACGGAGGTAGGAATCGACTGCTGCTGCTAGTATGTTATCGTCTGATTACATTTTTATTTTTAATTTGGAATGTAAATAAAGTTAAAAACTTAGATTTCATTCCTGAAATTTTAACGTCATTGCTAATAATTCTATAGTTATTTCTCTGATTTGTCTTGGCGACCATTATTATTTATCAGGTCACTAATCGTTATCATTGGTTGAGGAACCCAACTTCGAGTCCAGTTTTCTGTTCCTCCTCTCTTGTTAATAAAATTCTACTGCCCGATTGCTTTAACCTACAAGACACACGATCACAGTCAAGTAATCCTGTAAAGAGGCAACACATACTAATTTTGAGAGGATAGTAAACTATAGCACTGGCCGTATCACGTCTCCTGTGTGTGTGCGTACAGTACCTTATCCCACAGCGTTGTACGGAATGGCTACAATTAAAGTGCAGCTACTCACAGAGGTCCAGTGTGGGTTGTAATTGACGTATGGCAGTAAAACTTAATGGATATGCTATACATTAATGTGAAAACCATTTACGATTGAAAAAATTAGTCGCAATTTTAGCCACCAGGTGCAAATCTGGCGCAATAAATACAAGAAAGACATATAGAAATATTTCGATATGTAATGGATTAGGAATGGGACGTGGGCAGAAAAGGTCATACAAGTGCGAAAGGCATAACATTGATTTTATTACTAGCCGCAGCTTACACAGTTTGTTCATTATGAGCAACGGAGATGCCGACGCGACGCTCCATCCGGTGTAATCTGACCAGTGCTTTCCTGTATACTGCCTTCTTGATCAGATCAAGACCGAACGTATCTCTGGTAAACGAGATATTTTACACATGCCCAGAGACAAAAGTCACATGGACTCAGGTCAGGTGATCCTGCAGGCCATGCATCCGGATAACTTCTGGAGGTTGCATTAAGTAGGTTTTTCACTGAGCGAGCGAGACGAGATGTTTCTCCACCTGGCATGATAACAGTGGTTTCCACACACTTGGGCTCTTTCAAAGCAGGAATCAATTGCTGTACAAAGAGGTCTCGATTACATGCAGGTGTCATGGTATACCTGGCAGGCCCTCTTCAAAAAAGAACGGACCGTGAATAAAAGTGCCGGTGAACCCACACCACACCGTCACTTACGGTGAGTGCAATGGCTCTTCGTGCGCAACACGTAGTTTAACGGTATCCCAAATACGGGAGTTCTGTGTATTTACTGGCTCGTCACTGGGAACAATAATGCCCTGCCACATGTCAACAACTTGGATCATTGCCAGAATCACTTGCTGCGCCGCCTTTATCTTGTACAGGTACCAGTGTAAAATAGACCTCAACACTTCTCGTACTGTTGACCATGGGGAGATAATTCTCGTGACGCTGCACAAGCACTAACACGACCAGGGACACATACTGCGTGGTCACTTACAGCAACAATAACCTGGTCATTAGATCTTCCAGGTGCCACACCAACCCCATGTGTTTTCGTATTTCGTTATCATCTGCATTAAACAATTTAACGACATCGGGCCTCACCTCAGAGTTTTCAGTCGGCGATGCTTTCTCAACGCTCCACTGCAATTGCTGCCGTTCACACACAAGGTCATCTTTAGTTTGTGATGGCGTTAGTGTTAACAGTGCATCTGAGTGTTATCTTCCGGCAGGTTCTTTGAAAACCGAGATTTCAAATGCCACTGCGCAACGCTTACTTACCACGTTTTTGCCTTGAAAATGGCAGTGTGTTCACCTGTCGAAATATCGGAGGTTGTCGACGACCACACCCGACCATAGGTTAATTTGAACATTGAATACGCTGGGAGAAGGTTACGTCTCACAAGTCGTCAACCGCCGTTGTGCCGGCCTCCGATGCGAGTCGCCGTCGCTCTGCCGTCGTACTGAGAGGACCGCCTGCCAAAGGGGGGCCAGACTTATGGGCTGAAGGCTGAACTAGGATCCCCGGCGTCTGAGCCACTGGACGACCACCAGCGCAGGCCACCACATCATCTCTTGCCTGGTGTTCATACCTAGAACGACCCCTGACCATGTCACGGAACGTGGATGCTGAGATCGACGCCAGTCTGCGACACCAAACAAAAGCAAGTATCTGTAGCTGTTCAAGGCTTACTGGAACATAGTTTACCTGCAGATCGTCGGCCTTGCTGCATCCACCTTATTCCTGTGACAGACTCCAGTAGCGCTCGCCAGCCCATCAAACCCACAACACCCAGAACCGAGAGATGGACGCCGTCATGACAACCCGAATAACGGATCTCTCATCCCTCCACAGCAGCATTGCACATCAACGCACTACACCTCTTTTATGCTTCATAAACACGAAAATAAAGTTCGTTTTTACAGTGCAGTTAGATTTAGTTCTTTTCCTATTTAAGATTGGGATATATAACAAGTCGGTCATAACTACATAACATCATTCATTTCTCCTATTCGTAAAAGTGTTAACAGTCTCCCAGCACGATCTATCTTCTCGATAGCCTTAGTATTCACTTTCGCATGTATGTCAGACCGCCATATAAGCAGCGTACAGCACCAGATTTGGCCACAAATTGAACTAAATTGTTTTCCACCGTAATTCGGTTCCTCAGTAACGCATCAGCATATTTAGCAAGTTTCGCTGCCATCGATGATTGCTGCCTGCACTGGACCTCAGTGAATTGTTGCACCTTAATTATACCACCCTGTACATACCGTTGCCGAGTTACAGTAATACAAATCAGTGATATTATCTCGGCGAGTTTTATAAAAAAAAATCATCTACCGATGCCGACTTGATTACTTCTACTTCGCCCGCAAACTCATCTGTGAACTTCTCCGACACGTGTTCCAGTATACACTTAATATACTGAAACTGCCGATGAGCTGAACATAAATGTTCCACCATTCCCGCATCTGAAAGATCTAGAGAACTCTAATAAGCTACGTCCTCAACTTGGATATTTGACTCTCCTAACTGTTTTCTTCTAGTCTCCGAGTCACGTGCGCCATACTTCACTCTGCATGAATACTACAGTTCAACTCAAAGAATGTAAAAGTGATTCCTCGTAATTATTTGTGTAACACGCATGAAGGACCACGAACTGGCTGCCGACAATCCGCCGGAAAAAGACGGCTGCATTACAATAAAGGAAAAAGAAACCTTCTGAGGTTGCGTCCAGTTTCTCGAATAATGTGCTCCACATTTTGTTCGTATACAATGCGGACACTGAGATATAACTACACACCTACACTCTCAGCAAACCCTAAAGAGGAGGGATTTCTGAACAAGAGTCTTCAAATGTTCATTGCAGTAGTTGCAGAAGTACAGTTTACTGTAATGCTACGTGTACGTAACCTAGCCGTTGCAGAGCACAAGGAAAAGTATTAATTTACTTAAGAAAGACGACCAATAACGTTGAATCTATGGTGCCATGCCTTTCCGCAAATTGTGAGCGAGTTCTTTCAATAGTGTGTGATATAGGTCCATTCATAGGCACGTCGGTGTCAGAAGAACCCTGGACGAAAACTACAAGACGTACAGAACATAGACATATCATTACGAACAGGAGAGCACAGGGTGATTATAATAAAAGTTAAACCTTCTAAACGATGTAGAAATAACACCACTGGTCAGAATGAGGCCAATTTGCAATGGAATATTATCTGAGAAGGGGGGAAACGTATGCCAGAAGAAAAAAAATAGTGTGAAAATTGATCAATAGATGGTGCTGTATGTGTCAGAATACGTAAATGAAAACACCTGTCATGTGCACGACCCAATCAAGTTGGTAGAAACACGCCGATCACACAGCTTTTCCTCCTTTCGCGTCTGCGATGTTCGCCATGACTGTCTCAACGCAGGATCCCCCTCTGCTTGTAAAGCTGTATTACAAGAATGTGCAAACGTCGCTCTGTACAAGTTCGGGCACTGAAGGGTTTGAAAAACGGCGTTGGTTCGATAACTTCCGTGGGTCTGGAAAAAATTATTCGGAAAATGAAGAAGACGGATTCTTTTCGCGTGCAACCTGGTAGAGGGAGGAAACGAACTGATTCGACGACAGTAAAAGCAATGGCCACAGCAATGCTGGAGGAGACGAGTGGTGGTGTGCAAACATGTAGCGCACGGAGAATTGCCCGAACATTGGACATACTCATTAGCATGGTGCGTAAAATCCTACGTAACATCCTTCTTTACTATCCATTCAAAATTACCAATATGCACGAGTTGCTTCCTGTTGACCTGCCAGCAAGAGAGACCTTTGCTTTATATGTAATGGCTCTAAGCACTATGGGACTTAACATCTGAGGTCATCAGTCCCCTAGATCTACTTAAACCTAACTAACCTAAGGACATCACACACACCCATGCCCGAGGCAGGATTCGAACCTGAGCGCCTAGAACCGCTCGGTCACAAAAGGCCGGTATCTTTGCTTTATAATTTCTTGCTCGCATGGAAGTGGACAGTGATAGGCCGTGGAATATTTTGTGAACAGACGAAGCCCGCTTCCATCTGACAGGATACGTCAATACAAAGAATTTTTGAAAATGGGCAACGGAAAATCCACGCACAAATCAACCAAGGTCGCTGTGTGGTACGGGTTTACAGCATCATTTATCGTAGGGGCATAATTTTTCGAAGATACATGTGTTTCCGGTCCTGTTGCCTGTACCGTCACTGGTAAGCGCTGTGAGTGTCTTTTGCGCAACCACGTCATTCCAGCTCTCCAACAGCGTGGATGTGTGGATTGCTAGAACTATCAGCCGCCATTTCCCTACAGCCTGGCCGTCCGGATCACCTGATCTTACTATGTGTACTTCTTGCTACGGGGCTATCTGAGATCTGTTCAGTGTTCATCTTGGAAACTTAGGTGCACTGAAGGCACACACTGCGCAACACATTCTGAATGTGATCCCGGAAACGCTTCGATCAGTTGCGGAACATGCTGTTTCTCGATTTCAACTTGTTGCAGAAAACGGTGGACAGCATATTGAACATGTTTTACGCCAGTCACACTGAAATTAATAATCCGGTTTGATTTTGAATAATGCTTTTTATGCAGTTTTTGGCCTTCGGACAATTAAAAACCAATTTTTCCCATCCGGTGTGATATGACATTGCAGTGGTGGATGGGCTTACGCATGTAACAGTATCACACCTGCATACCGATGCACACTGAGCAGTAGAGTTCGTATAACGTCAAACGTACATCTTAGGCACTATTGTATGATTCATTTGTCATTTGTAATCGACCACTATTAAATTATGATCCTTAGAGCGCCATCTATTGCTACATTTTCCAACTATTTACAATACTGGCCATTAAAATTGCTACACCAATTGGAAATGCAGATCATAAACGGGTATTCATTGGACAAATATATTATACTACAACTGATATGTGATTACATTTTCACTCAATTTGGGTGCATAGATCCTGAGAAATCAGTACCCAGAATAACCACCTCTGGCCGTAATAACAGCCTTGATACGCCTGGGCATTGAGACAAACAGAGCTTGGATGGCGTGTACATGTACAGCTTCACCACGATACCACAGTTCATCAAGAGTAGTGACTGGCGTATTGTGACGAGCAAGTTATTCGGCCACCATTGACCAGACGTTTTCAATTGGTCAGAGATCTGGGGAATGTGCTGGCCAGGGCAGCAGTCGAACATTTTCTGTATCCAGAAAGGCCCGTACAGGACCTGCAACATGCGGTCGTGCATTATCCTGCTGAAATGTAGGGTTTCGCAGGGATCGAATGAAGGGTAGAGTCACGGGTCGTAACACATCTGAAACGTAGCGTCCATGAGAACAAGAGGTGACCGAGGCGTCTAACCAATGGCAGCGCGTACCATCACTCCTGGTGATATTCCAGTATGGCGATGACGAATACGGGCTTCCAATGTGCGTTCACCGTGATGTCGCCAAACACGGATGCGACCATCATGATGCTGTAAACAGAACCTGGATTCATCTGAAAAAATAACGTTTTGCTATTCGTGCATCCAAGTTCGTCGTTGAGTACACCATCGCACGCGCTCCTGTCTGTGATGCAGCGTCAAGGGTAATCGCAGCCATGGTGTCCAAGCTGATAGTCCATGCTGCTGCAAACGTCGTCGAACTGTTCGTGCAGATGGTTGTTGTCTTTCAAACGTCCCCATCTGCTGGCTCAGGGATCGAGACGTGGCTGCACGATCCGTTACAGCCATGCGGATAAGATGGCTGTCATCTCGACTGCTAGTGATACGAGGCCGTTGGGATCCATCACGGCGTTCCGTATTACCCTCCTGAACCCACCGATTCCATATTCTGCTAACAGTCATTGGATCTCGACTAACGCGGGCAGCAATGTTGGGTTACGATAAACCGCAATCGCGATAGGCTACAATGCGACCTTTCTCAAAGACGGAAACGTGATGGTACGCATTTCTCCTCCTTACACGAGGCATCACAATAACGTTTCACCAGGCAACGCCGGTCAACTGCTGTCTGTGTATGAGAAATCAGTTGGAAACTTTCTTCATGTCAGCACAGCACGTTGTAGGTGTCGTCACCGGCGCCAACCTCGTGTGAATGCTCTGAAAAGCTAATTATTAGCATCTTCTTCCTGTCGGTTAAATTTTGCGTCTGTAGCACATCTTCGTGGTGTAGCAATTTTAATGGCCAGTAGTCGTTGCCATACGTTATCCCCCTTCTCCGATAATATTCCGTTGCAATTTGACGTCATTCTGACCAGTGGCGTTATTTCTACAGCGGTCTGAAAGTTTAATTATAATCACGCCGTACATCGAGCTTGTGCGGCCCTCCCGGGGCCGTAGCCATGATTGCCAGGCGAACCTTGACTCCCGCTGTCCGGTCAGCCAGTGTAGCCGCACCGGGGTCCGCTGGGGTGAACGGTGCCCCGCCAGAACCCGAGTCCGGCCGGGCGCCCGTGGGACTCGGCTGCTCGCCAAGTCGCGCGCCCATTAAGCATCACACTGTAGCGGGCGCCGAACGAAATCACTGTGTGCCATTTGCAGAGAACTTTTTCCTTCGCACAGTTTTACCGACACAGTACTTCACCTCCAGCGTTGCTCGTACATTGAAATACAGGAACAAGATGCTTACTTAAATCTTGTAATTTTTAAATCAAGTTATTGTTACATGCTTGTAGAAAACTCAGTCCCTTACGATCCAGAGAAAGTAGATAATTATATTAAAGGGCTCCTACTATTATCGAATTTTTGTAATACACCGTGAGGAAATGGCAAGAATTTAAAAGTTTTTGGTGACACACACGGAAATTGCATGGTTATGTCACGGCAGAACGGCTCTCCCAGTGTACAAACTTTATCTTTCTCAGCAGGTACACACTTTCCTAGGAAAATTCTGGATTCAAACTGGCTTATTTGGCAGACATTTTGTTGAAAATTAACGGTTTCAATTTATTACTGCAGAGACAGAACACAAATTTGTGTAATGAGCAAGAGTGTATCGAAACGTTCGTTCAGTTTGGGAATCAGTTTAAATTCAAATCAAATTGAGTGCCTCGATACCCTTCAAAGTTTCATAGTATAAATTCATCTTACTTCGAACGAAAGGCCGGCCGTTGTGCCCAAGCGGTTCTAGGCGCTTCAGTCCGGAACCGCGCTGCTGCTACGGTAGCACGTTCGAATCCTGCCTCGGACATGGACGTGTGCAATTTCTTTAGGTTAGTTAGGTTTAAGTAGTTCTAAGTCTATGGGACTGATGACCTCAGATGTTAAGTCCCATAGTGCTTAGAGCCATTTGAACCATTCGAAAGAAAATGTCAGGAACATGATGAAGGAACATTTCAAGCGATTTGAGAAAGCTTTTGAAGACTACTTCCCCGCTGTGTCTAGTAATGACAACTGGATTCGCAGTCGCTTGGAAGAGACAATAATTTTGGAAGAAGTGTAAATTAAAACGAGCAGCGCTCGAAACTTCCAGTGACTAAGTCAAAGAAAGTAAATCTTTGCCACCGATAAGTTTCTGCTTAATCTTACAGGCGGAGTTTCCTGGGCTGTCAAATAAAGCGGTGACGAATTTATTACCTGTCTTGACCACATATCTGTGCGGAAAGATATTTCCTTCTTACACTTATATAAAGATAAATACAGATACAAACTTCTCAGCGAAAGTAATCTGAGACTGTAACTTCTGTTCCCGGTTTCAAACTTATGCGACATGAAAACTCTATGGATTCTCGTTGCCGAATTCCAGGGAAGAATTAATCCATTTAATTTCATAATGAAAACTAACATGTTAACAGAAAAGTGTAAAATACTTTAGTACTGCTTACTAGACCTACCTATTGTGCAAAAGCCTTCAACAGCCCTTTTAATGTGGTAAAGCTGAAGTGCAAAGGACTATGCAAACATTAGGGCTATTAAATGATTTTTTTAAATTCAGTTACGTCTATGTTACAGTAAGTATACTTTATAAGGTTTAGGAACCACTGCTCTTTGGTACGTGCAAAATTATCCACATGACGCCACATTCGCGCGATACAGTAACTAAATTACGTGTTGGGTGCAAATATATTTGTTACAAATAAAAGTAAAATAATAAAGAAATACAAACTGCATACAAGAAAGACGTGTTAAGTTTATTGCAATCTTTCTTGCTTCAGCTCGTAACGCTGTAAACACGTTCTGGATCAATTTATACCTGGAACAAGCAATTAAGACGTTAAAGATTTATGATAATGAAATAGTATATAATGAAAATGTATCTCAAACTTGCAATGGTATTACAGTGCACCATAAGCAGGTCAATCACATTTTCCGTATGTATTCCATTACGTTTATCCGTAATGACAGTGCAGCTCCACTAAAGACACTCTCGCTAGAGCAGTGTTTCCCTATGTTTCTGAGGCATTACCCCTGAGTGAAATCAGCTATTACCTAGAACCCCACGCCACTAATGTCATGGACATCAGTGCCTAATTACATTTTAGAATGAAAAAAAATTCTGTTTGAACACTTATTTTTAGAATGACGAAAGATAGTGTCTGTAGGTGTTTTATCATATAATGAACTAATGGTTCTGCTTATTTCTAACAACCATTTCTTATAGAATGATGAAGCACTTATCAGTGCTGCCTATAACTCCCCTTCGGAAAAGAAAGCCAACTGTGCACATTCAGGATGGAGACTTGTTACAGAATTTGTTTCCTCTGCACCACTCCTCTCCTTAGCGAGTCTTACTTTACCCATACACCACCTCGCCTTATGATGTAGTGATAATAGTAATGATCTTTTAAAAAATAATTTAGTTTCGTAGCCGCAATACAAACAAATTGTTTGTTTTTTACCCCTTAGAATATTTATTACACTCCAGGGACGACTGTTCCTCATCTGGTTTGCCCATCAACAGATAAATGGACAATTTATAGACAGTTTCCTTCTCCCCCGTCCACACATCTGCAACGTGCTGCGGCATAAGCTTCCTTTCTCTCACATATAGAGAGTATGCTTTAGATGGCACGCTTGTGGTACTAGATATAACGCAAGCAATTGCACTGACTTTATTACCAGTTTTTTGCTTGAAAGGTTCAGTGCGTTTCCTTTCAGCAATGCTATTTCCCGCAAATGTTTGACAATATTGAGGCACGCTGTCTTTTTTAAATAGATCTCTTATCCAGTTCTGGATGTTTAAAATATCTAACCAAAATATAAATTTTATTTATTTGTAACTGCTTTTTTACATCAGTGTTCCTACATCTGCAGAGTCGAACCACGGACAACTTGAATAACCATGGTAGCATCTTGAAATACTTTGAGAAATTTAATTATTCTGTCACCCACCTGGAAATCCCTGTTTCCAAACAAGGGTATTTTCTCGAATTCATGTAAAATTTCAGAAATTTGTTCATGCTGCATAAACACGGATATTACCATGATACACAACGTATTCCAGCGAGCCTCAAAGTGCTGCTTCACGGTAAACTACAACAGCGAGTCTTTCGCATGGCAACTCCTTTTTAAATAAGTTACGGCATATGAACGATGGGTGAACATTAGGACAATATTCCTGCAACCATTGATCCTTAACTGTGTAGCTTAGAACAGTTCTGAGGGATTGCTTGTTGTACGAAACTCGTCAATAGTTCTCTAATGCCTTTTTCATATTTTCCACCTAATCGGTAACGAACATAAAACTGAAGAGATGGCTTGTAAGTATCAATAACTTGATGATGTTAGTTTCATTTTGTACATTTGTGTCATTTCTTCTCCATATCAGATGGGAACTCTGCAACAAACTGGACCTGATTTTTGCACTGCAACGCTGGCTGGACAGAATGCGTAGTAAGAGGCATTTTCGTGCACACGCCTGCCCACGTGTCAGTTGCACATGCACATGCGCCATCCCTCATATCCTGCAATACTTGGGGGACCATAGCTGCACGGTATTCGTCTGATATTTCGTTTTCATATCAAGTATTTCTTGATGAATGTGGAAGTACGTCTCTTCCACTAGAAGTGTGGTACTTTACTCCACTTTGGGCAGTGTTTGTGCAAGATTTAGAAAGCCCTATGTTGTTGGTTTCCTGAACTGGCGCAGATCTCTTGTACACATTGTTACACACTTCTCCAGGACAGTGAATTTTGTAGACGCCTGAGGGTTGCCATTACTATTGATCTATTAAGAGAAGCTTTGCAGGTATTAAAGTGTCGCAATAGGGTACTGGTACTGCCATAACGAAAAGCTAATAACTTACCACAGCCACTACAGTCTGCGAAACATGGACTTATTTTGCGTATCTACAGTGCGTGTAAAACTTTGCCATACCATCCTATCTCCTGATTTGGCTCAAATGGCTCTGAGCACTATGGGACTTAACTTCTGAGGTCATCAGTCCCCTAGAACTTAGAACTACATAAACCTAACTAACCTAAGGACATCACACACATCCATGCCCGAGGCATGAGTCAAACCTGCGACCGTAGCGGTCGCGCAGTTCCAGACTGTAGCGCCTAGAACCGCTCGGCCACTCCGGCCAGCTATCTCCTGATTTCTTCAGACAACTGTCGGTTATCTCCTCCCGTTTCAGCGAAACTTTTCTTTTCTCCTCTAGATGTTTTCTAATCCTTGAAGGATCTTCACTGTTCTATTGAATTTCTGACATAACAATAATAATATTATTAATAATAATAATAACAAAAATATCATCCGATAACAAAAAGGGGCCAGTTACAGTGTCTTGCGCTGCATTGACTTGCCACACACGAGCAGACGTTAGGGTCGGGCTACTGATATTTCCGACGGATTGTGGAACACCTGCCATCATCGGCTGGGCATTAGTGGAGACAATACCTTCATGCCGTCGGCTGCAATACTCGCAACAGCCGATTCGGCTTCATTAGCTGGACGTATACGTGTGTGTTTTTGGGCCAGGCCACCTTCAGAAAGTCCATCGGTTTTCTCATAGCTTTCATGTGATAGGAAGTCCGAGTTGCTTCCAATACGGCGATCGAGTGGACACTGACCATATCGAAAAACTTGTAAAATTGTACAGCAAAAGACCTTGCGCATGGAAAGTCACCCAGGAACACTACACGAAGAAGAATATAAGAAGTAGGGTGTACGAAGACACTGTTGAAATATTTCAAGACGATTTTCAATTGTGAACTAAATCCCGCTCAACTAAAAAACTTGAGGTCAGCTTGATAGGTTCCCGGGAATTACGCCGGATAATATTGCAAAAACCGCACAATATTTCAGGGAGACAACTGGCCGCCACCTTCAGGTGCTACTGTCGCGTCGCTGAGAAGCTCGCCAATTTACATGTTGGCTTTCTAAGGCAAGCAGGGAACTGGTGAGAGAAATAATCCGTTATACTAGACGAGTATTAGACCAAGTCTCCAGAAGCCTGCTCTCACTTCATCTGGAGATCTCGTCGTGTCTGTCAGCGGATTCCTGGGAGTTGGTGGACAGCTCTACTTGGGCGCTTTCGGAATGGACGCGGCAGCAAATCACAGCGCGTCAAATTTCTAAGTTCCAACGCCTTACACACCGGTAATTGCAAGAAGAGAAATTTAGCAGACGGACTGTGTTTAATCTCACAGATAAACCACTGAGTGACGCTGCAATGTCAGTGTTGGAAAAGGGACTTAATTTTGCGCCTACTCCCAAGACCTTGCCCATCAAGGCGTTCATCAGTGCCATTGTACAAGATGTTTTAAAACTTCCGAATGATGCTACTGAAGAAATAAGGCGAGAGGCTTGCAGATTAATAACCAGGATGGTTGCACCCAAACAGAACGTCCCTTTTGAAGAAGAAGAGCGCTCCGTTCCTTAAAAGAAGACAATGGTATAGTAATTTTACCAGCTGACAAGGGTAACGCCACTGTTCTTCCTGCTACATCTTATTTTGGCAATATGATGGACTTACTACAGGATAGAGCGTATCGTCGCCTCCAGAAAGATCAGACGGATGCCGTACAACGGAAGACATCCGCTCTCCTCAAATCCAGCCAACTTCCTGACCATCTGAAGAAGAATTTAAGAGAACGAGCACCAGTTCCGCCACGACTTTATGGCCAGCCAAAGATACATAAGGAGAATGTCCCGCTTCGCCCTATCGTCAGTAATATAGGTGCCCCAACATACCACCTAGCTAAACATCTGGCTTCTCTTCTGAGTCCCATGGTGGGGAAATGTGAACACCATATTCGAAACTCAGATTTTATACGGCGACTGAAGAACCTGCGCCTTGAATCTACCGATTTACTAGTGAGTTTCGATGTGGTTTCTTTGTTCACACAAGTGCCTCTGATGGACTCATTACAACTCATAGGAGCTAAGCTGGAAGAGGACATCTTCCACCTTTTCAAACACGTGTTTACTTCGACTTACTTTTTATTCAATGACCAGTATTTTGAGCAGACTGACGGTGTTGCAATGGGTAGCCCTCTGTCTCCCATAGTAGCTAATCTTTTTATGGAAGATTTCGAGGACAGAGCACTTCAGATGGCGGTTTTGAAACCCAAATGTTTCTGGAGATACGTAGATGATACGTTTGTGGTATGGCCGCATGGGACAGCAACGCTTCCCTCTTTTCTGGAACATCCCTCCATCCAAGCATCTGTTTCACCATGGAGGTAGAGAAAGATGGTGAGCTCCCGTTTCTGGATGTTTTGGTTCGTAAAAAACGAGACTGCTCCTTAGGTCAAAGTGTGTTCCGGAAGCCTACGCACACAGACTTGTATTTACAAGCTACGAGCTGTCATCAACCCTTACAGCGCAGCGGTGTACTACGGACGCTAGTGCATAGGGCTAGAGCCATCTCAGATCAGGACAGCTTATCGGCAGAGCTTAGCCATCTCCGATCTGTGTTTGCCCAGAACGGGTACTCCGAGAAGCAGAGTCTGAAAAAGGAGAGAGCACCACGGGATTGGTTATCCTACCGTATGTCGGTGGCGTGTCTTTTAAGATGAGCAGAATTTTCAAGAATTACCGGATTAAATGTGTTTTCCGGCCTCAAGCACGAGTGCAATCAATGCTGGGCTCTGTTAAAGACAACCTCGGCCTGAGGAGACCAGGAATCCCGTGCCGCTGTGGGAAGTCTTATATTGGCCAGACGTGTCGTATGGTTAAAGACAGATGCGACGAACATAAACGTCACACGAGGTTGGGTCAGCCAGAGAAATCTCCGGTTGTTGAACACTGCCTTGACACGGGACACGTCATGAATTACGAAGAAACCAAGATCCTCTCTATATGCTTCCACATACTGGGACACCATCATCAAAGAGGCGGTCGAAATACTTATAAGCAGTGACCTAATAAACAGAGACACGGGGTTTCACCTGAGCAAAGCCTGGGAGCCAGCCTTGGCGGCACTAAAGAATCGTCAGCCACAGATTAGCAACTGCACCGAGTCAACGCAGATGGGAAGCCTTATAGCGCAGATGCTAAAATCACGCGCCAACACCTCGCGCGCGCGAACGGGGTCCGTCGCTCCCTGCCGCATTTTCCCGCGCCAAGGCGCGCTTCCTCAGACCGCGACCCGTTTCTCCAGCAGAGGGCTCTGGTATTCGACGCCGTCTACGATTGGTCTTCGATGACGTTATGCCCCGCTGGAGCCTGCGCTGTTCTAGAAAGCCAGCATATAAATTGGCGAGCTTCTCAGCGACGCGACAGTAGCACCTGAAGATGGCGGGCAGTTGTCTCGCTGAAATATTGTGCTGTTTTTACAATATTATCCGGCGTAATTCCCGGGAACCTATCAAGCAGATGCAGCGCCATAAAAGCCTCAAACAGCACAATTTGAGGTCAGTTTTCATAAAAGAGCTCAGAAAGGTCGAGGCTTTAGAAGGTAGCGGAAAAAGGAAAGGAAGAATTGTATAAATCAATACTATGTTCGTTATTGCATGACGCATTATTGTGTTACTCCCATTACTTTACATTAGGAGTTATTTTTCTCTACAAATGATCAAAACGCCCTGTTTCTAGCAGATCCTCAAAGGACTGCAGATGGTTCAGCAAGCAGATCCGCTCGTGTGTAGTCACAAATTCCCGCCTTCCCTGCTCTGTGCGTTTCCCTTTTGCACCGGGCCCTGTTGAAATCCAGGATCTACCGGGTACCCGGCTAGCCACGGGCTTCGACGGCGCATCGCGGCTCGCTCACTCTGTTGCCAGTACAGTTGAGCTTGACTATCGCGGCACGGGTCACAGAACCGAGCGGTCGGCTGCAGGCGGGTTCGGGCGGATACTGAGATCGGTGCACGGCTCCGAATAGGAATCTAAAAGTACAGAGATACCCTAATCACTAAAATGTGTCAGTTTTCGGTATGCCTTGCAGTTTTCACCCAGTCGTCTTCTGAGCTACTTATGGATAACTCTGTACCTCCAAATGGCCAAGATGCAAAGTCTGAGTTTCATCTGAAACCACTGAAAGCAAACGATATGATTTTGCAATTTTTTCTCTTCAGAATAGTCTCTGGAGTCGACTTCAAAAGCAACGAATGTGGTAGTGCCCTTCCGCCCACGCAGATGTGGATTTTTGCACTTTCCGAGAATCGTTCAATGAGAGTTCCGGAATGGTTTTCTTAAGGACATAGTCGATTTCCTCCGGGAATCACTCCTTTTCCTCCGTCTCTAATGACTTCGTTGTCGACGGGGACGGTAAACTAATCTTCCTTTCTTCGCTCTTTCCTTATAACTCATAGCATACGTCCTTTCCCTGGGGAAATGCCCTTTATAAGGATCGTCAATGTCTTGCTTTTATTCTTTGCTCATCGAACTGTTTGGTAACACGCACGTCCGCAATTTTATCGACACATGCTGCTAGCAAACTGCAGTACATGAATGATATTGCCGTCTTTGCCCCTGCACCCGCATAAAATGTTATCTACAGTCGATATGACACTAAAGTCAAACAGGTCCGCTTCGCCGCTACCGCATCCTCTGCTTTTATAACAAGACTCCCGGGTAAACTGCTATGGTTTTCTGGAGCTGACTTCTTCCGTTCCGTTTGAAACAAATTCTCTTGAAGACAGTAATCTCATATTATATGGGCTGTGTGCTACGTGAGAAAACAGGAGGTTTAGAGCAGGGACATGGATAATTAATGCTATTTTTGAAAAAAAACGTGTAACTATAAAACAAGTACAGCTTAACACAGGCTCATTTAGCACTCACAGCTGATGGCGCGCATCCTCAGATGAACGAATGCTCCTGCAAAGAAGTGGAAGTATGTGACACTGCTCATGGTCACCCTGTTGTTCTACGTTGTACTCTTTCCATGAATCTCAATTTTATAATCACCCAAATAATGCTAACGGAAGGTACACCGGAAAACATTCATGACAGCAATCTATACGTTAAAAATAATCACTTCATAGCCTACAGTAAGAATCAAAGACGGACTGTTTCACGAGCGAAGACTGACGAAAAAGGATCACTTCGTGTAGTTTCACATTTATACTACATATTCTGTATTGTACATGTGGGTAATAGGCGTAGTCTAAACATCCAGTTGAATTTTCTGTTCTGAAGACGAATTAATGTAACTTCAGAGAGAGCTACACCCAAATAAGCTCCCCAGACAAAATATTAGTCGCCCAGACGTAACTCTAATAGTACGCCACACCACCTCTAGTCATGATAATGGCTACAGTTCAGTGAACAAGAGTGTACACAATTTCTTCAGGTTTGTCACATCCAGCTGAAGCCACTCATTGGTTATATTGTCCTATAGAGCTACCGGCTGTTGATCGCTGGGATGTTTCTGGTAGCTCCAGACTTTTTTATGGATTTAAAACTGAAAGTTAACTGACCGATTTATTTATTTAACAAGTCGAACCACACTTTTGATCTGCTTGTAAGTGACTACTAGTGAAGATGCATCTGACTTAAATTTGTGTGTCGACGACATGTGATGAAACGCAATGGAAAATAGACTCATGAGACTCAGAGGGAAATGCCTAGTTAGTACTGCAAAAGAGAGAAGTGGAACTTGAGTGTGCAAGGATTACATACTCGTAGTGTATTGGAGATGGTCATGCGAATGATCGACCGTGCAGTAAACATGTTTTTGCAGTTTTTTTATCCGAAAAAATTCCGAACCTAACTTAGATAGAGAAACATAAATGTCCGAACGTAACATGAGCTCCCCCTGAGAATTTTATGAGGACTCAGCTGTAACCCGTGCTTGTTGCATTGGCGTAATTATCATTTGTCCTCGGTACGAGTACTTACTTAAAAATCCTTAAAAACCACGTAATATTTAAAGTTATTTGGTCTGACTAGATGAGCATTAAAATGTTTTTCGGCTTTTTACTCAAGACTGAATCTGTTGTGGCGTGTTATAAAGAGGTTGAACTGTAATTACTAATGCGAATAGAGTGCCTCAGTGGACACATTTCCACGAAGAAAAAACTAACTGGAGTTCACTGTGCAGGAAACTAAAACGAAACTGTTACTTCAAAAGCCACCACTAAAAACAAACTGCACTGCCCAAAAAAATTGAAACACTGAAATTACCAGAAATTACTACTAACGAAATTACAAGAACAATGACTGCAATCTGCACAATGGAAACGTAAGATGAGAAACGAAAGAACCAACAAAATACGAAAAGAATTTCACCTGAAAAATTACGGCGTTTTCAGCAGCAACAGCACAACATTGAGAAATCGAGCCAGCTAAAATATGCTAAAGTAAAACTGAACTATTGGGAAAAAGACTGGGATGATTTTCTCATACTAAAAAAATTCTTACTTGAAATAAAAGTACTAATCTGTTCATTATAACAGCGATACTGTATTTTAACCTCTTATTTCAAAAGAACATAAAACTCGCAAAAAAAAACAAAAACTTTTCTTTCTTTACAAAATTCGAACAAGGCAATGCTTTTACGATCACACAAACTAAAATGAATTAAACTAAAATGACATAAACTGAGGTGGGGAGGTGGACTGTTCTGTTGCAGGAACCGCTAACATTATCAGCACCCGCCAGCAAAAAATTGTTACCTTAAAAACGTATCCATTATGCAAATCCATTCTCTCTCTTCCGTAAATGCTGGATCTGTAAGTCCTTCCATCAGACTAATCTTTCCTATCAAGTTTCTTTAGCAAAATTCTTTTCCAATGTGCACTACCCTAAAAGTTCTGCCAGTTTACTCCATGTCCGCTCTTCAACTGAGTCGAAGATACATAAACTCAGATATACTGTTGTCATTGCCGTAAGTCGGCTCTTCCACAGATGTCACACGCGATCGATTCGCTCTCGTAACATGAATTTTCCAAGCCACCAATATATGTCCACCTTTCAATATGTAATAATGCTCGTTGAGATTCGAAATTTGCAAAATAATAGTGAATGGAGGTGCCGTTAAACAAAGCATGATATCATAGTGTAGCCTGTCGACATATAGGGAGTGGACAAACCTATGGAAATGTCAGAAACACAGCACACTACACGCCTAATATGGTACCGTATAGAAAACCCGGTGGCGCTCGAAATAGCTTCCAGTCGTCTAGGTAGAAACAGGTCATGTATAGATTTCAATGGAATCTTATACCATTATTTCTGCAAAATAGTGGCAAGTTTAGAGAGCGATGTTGGAGGAGGACAGCAATCATGGATCTTTTACTCCAAAGTCGACCACAAAGGCTCAATAATATTGGGATCTGGTTACTGTGGTGGCTAGTCGAGATGTGACAATTCACGAAACCTGTTCTGGACGGTGCCAGACGTATGAACAGGAGTCGTATCGTCTTGGAACAAAGCATCATCTTTGGGGAACAAACGTTGCACCAAGGGATGAACCCGATCACACAAAATGGGCACAATTTATAATCTTTTTCAGAAATGTGACCTTGCAGAGTAACCATGGGGCCCGTGGCACACCGCGATATACCTGCCCAAATCATCGCCTAACTCCCGCCACGTGTCCCTCTTGATAGCAAAAGTCTACATCGTAGTTTGGAACAGCATAAGCCAGACGTAAACACGACCAGAAGTAGGAAACAGCCTGAAACAAGACTTATCCGACCAATTTACTTTCTTCCGTTGTTCTATAGAACAGGTTTTATGGCTTCGGCATCACTTTTTACTGTTACGAGCATTTTCATCACTGATGTGGGCATTGGAATTCCAGCACGTCACGCAATTCCTACCTAATGGAGCTTCCTCCGTATAGAGCCGGCCGAAGTGGCCGTGCGGTTAAAGGCGCTGCAGTCTGGAACCGCAAGACCGCTACGGTCGCAGGTTCGAATCCTGGCTCGGGCATGGATGTTTGTGATGTCCTTAGGTTAGTTAGGTTTAACTAGTTCTAAGTTCTAGGGGACTAATGACCTCAGCAGTTGAGTCCCATAGTGCTCAGAGCCATTTGAACCATTTGAACCTCCGTATAGTTTCGGTATTGACAGGATTTGCAAATGCGACACTCAGTTCTCCAAAGACTTTTACACCTGTCCTCTTCAACGATCGTCTCTCACGATCGCTTAAGACATACTTTGGTTCAACTGACTTGGCGGATGACGTTTTACCTCTTTGTTGTGTGTGTGTGTGTGTGTGTGTGTGTGTGTGTGTGTGTGTGTGTGTGAATTCCTAAGGGACCAGACTGCTGAGATCATCGGTCCCTATACTTACACACTGCTTAAAATAACTTATACTAAGAACA
This sequence comes from Schistocerca piceifrons, assembly GCF_021461385.2. Taxonomy (NCBI): domain Eukaryota; kingdom Metazoa; phylum Arthropoda; class Insecta; order Orthoptera; family Acrididae; genus Schistocerca; species Schistocerca piceifrons. Next base: position 356,136,536 of record NC_060141.1, on the reverse strand, counting down.
ACACATACACCCATGCCCGAGGAAGGACTCGAACCTCCGGAGGGAGGTGCCGCGCAATCCGTGACATGCCGCCTCTAACTGCGCGACCACTCCGCGCCGGCTCTTTGTTGTATAACGTATAAATCTTCGATACGGTGCCTCTTCAACCACCAAACGTCTGGACTACGTTGGTCACGATGGCACCCACCATATGTTTACAAACAATTTGCTCACGTTCGATATCACTTAGCTCCAACATAATGCACTCACAACTGTACAGAGCACCGTTATGACTACAGTTCCCACTTGCAACGTATTGAGGCCAATGCACAGATGCCGTTCCTGGCCAACTACAGCATCGTCACATGCAGACTTCCCTTTGATCTACATTGAGCATAAATGTAGACCAAAGCGAAGCATGCAGGTGACGCTGCTGTTGATGTTGACCAGGTGGTGGTGGTTGTTGGGATGTTTAAGGGGGACTAAACAGCTATGTTGACCAGGAATGGACCTGTCAATAACAACACAGCGCCACCTAAATGCTTCGCTTAAATCTACATTTATATTCAAGCATGTTTTTCGCATGGTGTTTCCTTATTTTTTTCCAATCCCTGGACATGGAAACCCATTAATTAGTATCGAAAGTCAAACCAAGTACAAAAGAAATCGATAACTCTACATGATACATAAAATATTGATGACAAAGAATCGAACTGACTTATTACTGAGTGAGTGGCGGATTTTGGATGACAATAGAAAGCATAAATTTCCTGTTCACTCAAAGCCGTCGATAAAGAACTAAGTTCCGCTTTCAATCAGAATGTCAAATACACTCCTGGAAATTGAAATAAGAACACCGTGAATTCATTGTCCCAGGAAGGGGAAACTTTATTGACACATTCCTGGGGTCAGATACATCACATGATCACACTGACAGAACCACAGGCACATAGACACAGGTAACAGAGCATGCACAATGTCGGCACTAGTACAGTGTATATCCACCTTTCGCAGCAATGCAGGCTGCTATTCTCCCATGGAGACGATCGTAGAGATGCTGGATGTCGTCCTGTGGAACGGCTTGCCATGCCATTTCCACCTGGCGCCTCAGTTGGACCAGCGTTCGTGCTGGACGTGCAGACCGCGTGAGACGACGCTTCATCCAGTCCCAAACATGCTCAATGGGGGACAGATCCGGAGATCTTGCTGGCCAGGGTAGTTGACTTACACCTTCTAGAGCACGTTGGGTGGCACGGGATACATGCGGACGTGCATTGTCCTGTTGGAACAGCAAGGTCCCTTGCCGGTCTAGGAATGGTAGAACGATGGGTTCGATGACGGTTTGGATGTACCGTGCACTATTCAGTGTCCCCTCGACGATCACCAGTGGTGTACGGCCAGTGTAGGAGATCGCTACCCACACCATGATGCCGGGTGTTGGCCCTGTGTGCCTCGGTCGTATGCAGTCCTGATTGTGGCGCTCACCTGCACGGCGCCAAACACGCATACGACCATCATTGGCACCAAGACAGAAGCGACTCTCATCGCTGAAGACGACACGTCTCCATTCGTCCCTCCATTCACGCCTGTCGCGACACCACTGGAGGCGGGCTGCACGATGTTGGGGCGTGAGCGGAAGACGGCCTAACGGTGTGCGGGACCGTAGCCCAGCTTCATGGAGACGGTTGCGAATGGTCCTCGCCGATACCCCAGGAGCAACAGTGTCCCTAATTTGCTGGGAAGTGGCGGTGCGGTCCCCTACGGCACTGCGTAGGATCCTACGGTCTTGGCGTGCATCCGTGCGTCGCTGCGGTGCGGTCCCAGGTCGACGGGCACGTGCACCTTCCGCCGACCACTGGCGACCACATCGATGTACTGTGGAGACCTCACGCCCCACGTGTTGAGCAATTCGGCGGTACGTCCACCCGGCCTCCCGCATGCCCACTATACGCCCTCGCTCAAAGTCCGTCAACTGCACATACGGTTCATGTCCACGCTGTCGCGGCATGCTACCAGTGTTAAAGACTGCGATGGAGCTCCGTATGCCACGGCAAACTGGCTGACACTGACGGTGGCGGTGCACAAATGCTGCGCAGCTAGCGCCATTCGACGGCCAACACCGCGGTTCCTGGTGTGTCCGCTGTGCCGTGCGTGTGATCATTGCTTGTACAGCCCTCTCGCAGTGTCCGGAGCAAGTATGGTGGGTCTGACACACCGGTGTCAATGTGTTCTTTTTTCCATTTCCAGGAGTGTAAAAGTAAAAAGATTTCCTGTGCCTGACAGCGATACCGGAAAAATAAGGTCGTCCTTCCGTAAGGCAGTGGACTGTATTTGTAATACGTTTCTTAATCCATAGCATAGAGCGATATCACCTTCAGATTTGAAGCATGAAGTGAAACAGGAACCAACGAACACGTGCACGAGAAGAACACTGACAGAAGAAAAGTAACTCGGCCTCACATCATGGTGAATTCAAATTGAATTCTCGCGGTAGCCACTCGATTGTCGCCTGCAATCCAAAAGCCTACTGTGAGACATGTTACGTGTCCAGCTAGGCCAGAAAGATACACAAGACAAGTGTATCTACATGCATGCTTTTTTGGATAAAACAAGAAAGCATGATGTTAAGGTATCGATGAAACTAGTCGAGGCGAAACACATACTTGTTTCAAGGAGGAGTTATTTAGCCAAACAGTTGAGGTGTAACAGGCTGCTTGAGTGTTCGTCAAACCCTGTGCGTATGCGTACAGGTCTGTGAGCAAGGCGGTAGTGTCAACAGCATACTCACCATGAAGGTGGAAGAGAAAAGGCTACATTTTGTTGAAATAAACATCTTGGTTCATGTTCGCTGTAATATGAGTGAGTGAGCCTAGGTCATGGTGCTTATAGCACCCCAGGAACATCACAGAACCACTTCCGGCCTTAACTAAAACCACCACACACTGTGGATTGAACACCTTATTGGCAACTAACAGCAAATGTCTATTGCATACATATCCGTACGCAGTGTCTTCTCGGAAACTTGTAGGACGTCCAGCACTGTCACCAACAATTCTTGTCGGCTTTGAAACCGACTGTCGTTGACAAGGCGAGGCACTCGTCTCCGAACTTTTCAGAACCACTGTTGTTACGCCATTTTACACGGTCGCGATTGGTACAGCATTCTTTTAAGGCGCGTTGATACACCAACAAATTGTGTAACTTGATTCATGTGGTGGCTATGGGAATGTCCTAGCATGATAGAATCTTTGTGCTATTCTGTTTAACCGAAGTCTCTACGTCAAGCATCACTCTACTAACGCTGTATTTAAACGAGGACTGTTTCTGCTACACATCCGGATTACCATACTTTTTCTACATTTGGAGCAAAATGCCATTCATCAAGCCAACTATAAATTTTGTCTAAGTCATCTGGTATTTTCCTCTAATCATTCAACGACAACACCTTCCCGCACACCACAGCGTTATCAGAAGACAGCCTTAAGTTGCCTGCTCATCAGGTTATTCATGTGTTCAAAAAATAAAGGCGATCCTATCAAACTTCCCTGGGTCCCCGTTGACGATACCCTTGTTTCGGATGAGCACTCTCCGTCGAGGACCACGTCCTGGGTTCTACTACTTTAAAAAGTCGTCGAGCCACTCACATATCTAAGAATCCAAATCATATGGTCGGACCTACAACGGTCTGTATTGGGGTAACGTGTCAAGTTCTAATCGTCCGGTCTTCAGGCACGCGCCGTTTTCCTTCTTTGCAGCTAATTTCTCATAAGGACGCAGGTAATGTTGTGGTTAATGTATGAAAGAATCAGTTGCTATATCCAGTTGTCCGAAATACTATTTTTGTGTGTTACAGTTCCTACAACATTGAAACATCTATCTCATGGTGAGATGATTGGAGATTGCAGAGACTCCGTCTTTCTTATGTTGCGAGTTAATAATATCAAAGGATCACTTTATCACAACTGGTTGTCTCTCACCTATTTCGTATCGATAGAATCTTTGTGCCATTCTGTTCGCATCTGTCCAGAGAGCCATTTTACTGTTAATGACTGCATACAGCCGACTGGCACATACACACCACTTCACAGCTGTAAATTTTGTCAGTTTACGATGGCCACAGGAGCGCCAAATAGCAGTTGTACACGTTCTACAGCGCTCCTAAGTGCACACTTTAAGTGGGCATCTAATATTCTGTGTAGTGACATTTCAAAATTTCACTGAACATAAATTTTGGAAATTTGTGGTAAGTTCCTATGGGACCAGACTGCTGAGATCTTCGGTCGCTAGGCTTACACACTACTTAATCTAACTTAATCTAACTTGCGCTAAGGACAACACACACATTCATGCCCAAGGGAGGACTCGAACCTCCGACGGGGGGAGCCGCACACGGACCGTTACAGTGGGCCTCAGGCTGCACCACGCGTATAAACGAGGAAAAGTATTATTTTGAAATCTACTACCAGTTTAACGTCCAAAGACTCATGTAACGTCTGCCATTGGTGTTTGATAAGCATCTCCGTAAATTTTTCGCCGGCTAAACGAGACGTGACGAATGATGCCGTTCTTTGTTGGCTCTTCTGTCGTACCTGTTAAGGACCCCAGATTGATGAACAATACTCAATAATCGGTCTACCAGCGTCTTGTAAGCCACTCCCTTCGTGGATGGGTTACATTACAGTCTGGTACCTGCTTTACCTATAAATCGTCTTACGTGGTTGTTCCACCGAAAGCCACTGTGGGTAGTTCCTCCATGATTTTTGACGGCATTGCGGGACGGTGTCAAATGCCTTCTTGAAGTTGAGGAACGCGGCATCAACCTGAGCGCTATTGTTTACAGCGCTATGCATCTCCTGGAAGAACAGAGTGACCTGAATTTCGCAAGATCTCTGTTTACGGAACACATGTTGATTTTTATAGAGGAGATATTCGTTCTCCAAAAACGTCATAATTATTGAGCATAAAACATGTTCCATTTTCTATAACAGACTAACATCAACGATATGTATCTATAATTATGTGCAAGTGTCCTTTTGTGGCGGTGTTCGTAGCGACAAGCAATTCGCTGTAGAAATGGCTTACGAAATCACCGCCACACTTTTAATAGCGGGCCGACCGGTCCGCTGGAACAGTGAACAGAAAGATGAAAACCCAAACACTCTGACTAAATAAAAGTCGGTACTTATCTTTATTAACGAAGATACAGAGACACAGTAGTGAACTCCGTGTCTACAGAAATCTGTCTAGTTCGAGTCGGAGCGGCTAGGTCAGCGTCGGCTGACGACAAACAACAACTCTGCTGCGATGAACACACAACTGACTAGCAAGTACACAATTCGGTGGCGGGTATACAACTGAGCGGCGAATACAGAACTGTCCTAGCGCTCGCGACTCCAGCGCTTAAGAAGCCAGAAGCCAGTGGTGGCGCGCGCAGACTTGCGGCGATTTCCTGTCTCGCTGGCGCTGCTTATGCGGACGGCGTCCGGACTTTGATGCTGCCAACCTTTTGGCAGCGGGCTCGGGTGGCATTACTGGCTAGGATATAACACTCCTCCCCCCCAAATCGCCGCACCGTCGTTGAATAATGACGTGGCGAGCGTCGACGGCGGGGGAGGGGTCTGGCCGCAGGCGTAGCAGAAGAGACCGGGGCGGAGACTGTTGTCGGTGGCAGTCCCCGGTCCGCACCCCAGCATTGGCTGCACGGGGCCTCGGGAAACACCGACTGAAAACCGAGGTCAGGGTGCATGCCTGTGACCACGGGCGCAGCTTCTGGTACCGGACGCGACGGGGCGTCGGGACCCACGAAGAGAGGCAGCGTCTCCTGACGCTGCGTCGACGGCTGCTGAGTGGGCGCCGGACAAGGCGCTGCGGTGTCAGACTCCTTGGGGGAGCCCAAGGAAAGCGGCTGCAGGACATGCTGCACAGCCACCGCTTGGTAAGGCGGCCCGGCTGAGGGGTCGACGTCCATCAGCTCCGAAGGCGGTGGCGACTGAAGAGGGACCGCAGGCGCCGGAGCGACCACCAGGGGCGCTCCCGAATGAAGCTGCGCGGGAGGCATCAACGGGACGGGCTGTCGGCGTGGTAGCGGCGACGGCTGCTGCTGCTGCCCTGGGGGCGGCAGCGAAGTCGGAAGGCGCGGCTGGAACCCGCCGTGGACCAAATCTGTGGACAAAGAACGAGCGGCAGAATCCGGGCGGCCAGCGCGGCGCAACTGGTTCTGATGCCTCCTGTGCACCCCAGTAGCACCTTGAACAGTATAAAAACAGGGAACCCTGCACACTTATCACGGTACCACGTTCCCAACGACGGCGACCGTGATAAACTCTGAAAAAAACGGCATCGTTGCGCTGAAAACGCGTGCGATGCTCAGAAGCGGCGGGTCGATCCGGGGGGTGCAACAACCGTAGTAGGGTGCGGTGACGACGGCCGTGGAGAAGCTCCGCAGGCGAAGGGCCGTCGCGTGGCGTGGTCCGGTACGACGACAGGAACGTGATGAGGGCCTGTTGACGAGAGTGCGTAGCACGAAGGCGGTCCATATGATCCTTGAATGTGCGTACAAAACGTTCCGCTGCACCATTCGATTGAGGGTGGAACGGCGGAGTAAGAACATGGCGAATGCCATTGGCAGAACAAAAACTTTCAAATTCAGCAGAGGTAAATTGTGGACCATTGTCAGACACTAAAACTTCTGGAAGACCCTCAATACAAAAAATTGAAGTCTACGCCTGTATATTTTGTGCAGACATTGTAGACTGCATGGGCACAACAAACGGAAAATTACTAAATGCATCTATCACGATGAGCCAACGAGAATTCCAATATGGACCAGCGAAATCAATATGTACTCGCTGCCAGGGACCGGCAGGGCGTGCCCACTCAAAATAGCGTTGAGGCGGAGCAGCTAGGTGTTCGGCACACGTCGAACAATCTGTAGACATCTGCGTAATCTGCTTATCAATGCCGATCCATGTACAATGACGGCGGGCAAGCTGCTTGGTGCGGACCACTCCCCAATGACCTTGACGCAACAAGTCGAGGACCTTGGATTGGAGCACTTGGGGAACCACTACACGAAGCTGGTCATTCTCGGTGCGTAACAGCAAAACTCCGTGCGAAACAGACAACAGATGACGTTGCGGATAATAGCGACGAACCACAGGATCCGATATGTCCTTTGCCTTGGACGGCCAACCACGTTGAACAAAACGTAATAGTAAACTCAGATGAGGATCCGTAGCTGTCTCACGTGCCACCTGACGATAATCAATCGGAAAATCCCGGAGGGATTGATGCTCATCGGCGTCAATCTGATGGCAAGAGTCGTCAGAGGAATCGAAGACATCATCCGCAGGAATCGGCAATCTAGAAAGCGCGTCAGCGTTTGCATGCTGAGCTGTAGGGCGATACAGTATCTCATACTGGTATTGTGATAACAAAAGAGCCCAACGTTGTAGTCTCTGAGCTGTCCGCTGAGGAACTGGTTTAAACGGATGAAACAGTGACGTCAGGGGCTTGTGATCTGTTACTAAATAGAATGGTCTACCATAGAGGTAGGGATGGAATTTTGTGACACCGAACACAATAGCCAACGCTTCCTTGTCCAATTGGCTATAATTACACTGAGCTTTGTTTAGCAATTTAGATGCGAACGCAATAGGACGTTCGGTGTGACCGACTCGGTGAGACAACACAGCACCGAGGCCGAAAGAAGAGGCATCACAAGCTAACACCAGAGGCTTGTTAAGGTCGTAATGGACCAGACAACGATCATTCAATAAAGCCTCTTTAAGCTGCCGAAAGGCTGATTGGCAATCAGCCGACCACACAAACGGAACATTCTTACGGCGGAGACGATGCAACGGTGCAGCAATCTGTGATGCATTAGGTATAAACCTAATATAGTATGTCAATTTGCCAAGAACTGCTTGCAATTCATGCAGATTGCGAGGGGCGGGCAAATCACGAATAGCTGCTAAATGTGACTGGGAGGGATGAATGCCTTGAGCATTAATAACATGTCCCAGATACTCCAGCTCCGTAAGGAAAAATGAACATTTATCGATGTTGCAACGTAGGCCTGCCTGAGACAACACTTTAAACAAACACTCCAAATTACGGAAATGTTCAGCAGGCGTCCGACCGGACACAACAATATCGTCTAAATAGTTGCAACACGATGGCACATTAGTCAGAAGTTGTGACAAAAAACGCTGAAAAACAGCTGGAGCTGACGCACAACCACAAGGCAAACGCAGAAAACGGAACAACCCCAACGACGTGTTTATGACAAAATACTGTTGTGATTGCTCGTCGAGGGGCAATTGCAAGTATGCTTCACGGAGATCAATTTTGGAAAAGAAACGAGCTTCCCCTAACTTATCCATCAGCTCGTCCGGTCTAGGCAAAGGAAAAGAATCAATGACAGTCTGAGGATTAACTGTCGACTTAAAATCAGCACACAAACGTAACTTGCCAGACGGTTTCTTTATAATAACTAAGGGAGAAGCCCACTGGCTCGCTGAAACGGGTAAATAACACCGTTGTTTTGCCAACGACGAAGTTCATCTTCTACAGGTGCCCGGAGGGCGTGAGGCACTGGACGAGCACGACAAAATCGAGGCTCAGCATTATCTTTTAACGTAATATGAGCGGCAAAGTTCGCAGCACAACCTAGTTCGTCTTTAAATATGTCACTGTATCGTTTACACAAATCGGTTATGCTGTCTTGAGGAACAACAACAGAATTAATTTGCAACACATTGTCTTGGATAGACAGGCCAAACAAGTCAAAACAGTCTAATCCGAAAATGTTTACACTGTCTGTAGCGCGGAGCACTGTGAATGAAACTGTTTTTGTATTGCCACGGAATGTGGCTGGCACGCTACATACACCTAACACAGGAATTTGTTCTCCACTACAAGTTGCCAAAGAATGTTTTGCCGCTGAAAGTTTAGGGCGGCCGATAGCCGCATACGTAGCACTATTTATGAGAGTCACAGACGCACCAGTGTCTAATTGAAAATTGAAGGTCTTATCCTGGATGCGTAGCTTCACAAATAGTTTATTACACTGTCTCTGGATCGGTGCAGTGGAGGCGGAAGACACAAAATCAGCGCGTTTAGCGCGTGTTCGCTGCTTACGACAACTCGTGGGTTGGGCGGGTGGAACAACAACTCCCGCTTCACTTGCAGTCTGTACATTACTTTTTACAGCGTTTGAATTACCCTTGGGTCGCATAGCAGAGGGCTGGGTGGGTGGCTTATTGCGAACAAGTTTATTACCCACACGAACCGTGGAAGAGTCTTTAAACGCGACCTTCTGGGCGGGCTGGCTTTGAAGAACATGAATATCCATGGGCTGGGCAGCACTAGAATTGTTCTCGCGTTTACGCTAACAAACAGGCTGGATGTGTCCTTTCCTTTGACAAAAGTGACAAACCGCGTTTCTTAACGGGCAACGTTCACGAGGATGAGCAAGAACACACTTAGGGCAAGACTTAACTCTATCATTTTGCACACGCGGCTGACGAATGTGTTTAACAGGACGCGGCCGGCTAGTGTTTACAGTCTGACTCTGCCGGTGGGGCCGCGGGCGTGACATAACTTGCTTAGCACAGGCAATTTGAGAAATACATGGCTGATCTAACTCACACTCAGCATAGTCAAAAGTATCTTGGGCTTCAATGACGTTCATCACAGTCTCTAATGACGGGTCAGGCAACTTTAAGATAGCAGCACGAATACGAGAATCTGCAATGTTTTGAGTAATAGCGTCTCGTAGCATGACATCACTGTAGGAAGCTCCACACACACAATTAAATCGGCACTGACGGGTGAGGCCCCGTAAATCTGTTAACCACTGTTTATTAGATTGATGTGGCAGTTCCTTTAATCTGAAGAACTTTAATCTGGCTGCTGCCACATGAACTCGCGACTCGAAATACTCAGCAAGCTTGTTAACAACAACGTCGTAGTCTAAAGCTTCTGGCTGGGATTCCGAGAACAACTTACAAAGTAGTCGATAGATTTCCACGCCTGCAGTGGAAATTAAATAAAGCTGCCGCTCAGTACCTGTGATTTTGTAGACTGTCATGTGCGCCTGCAACTGCGCGAAATATTCTCGCCATTCTTCTCGTGATGCATCAAAAGCACGGAAAGGTGGTGCTGCCCGTGCTTGTTCCTTTTGTGTTGGAGGACTAGCCGCTTGTTTGGCGATTGCTTCCACCAGACTTTGTATTTGCTGACTCTGTAACAAGATCAACTGTTGTAAGTCGGCAGACATAGTGAACACAAATTAAACCAGCCCCCAAAATTTTATCGCTATAATTAGTATAACCAGAAACAAGTTGAACCAGCCCTGCACACGAGTTCGGAAGTCCTCGTCGCCAGTTTTGTGGCGGTGTTCGTAGCGACAAGCAATTCGCTGTAGAAACGGCTTACGAAGTCACCGCCACACTTTTAATAGCGGGCCGACCGGTCCGCTGGAACAGTGAACAGAAAGATGAAAACCCAAACACTCTGACTAAATAAAAGTCGGTACTTATCTTTATTAACGAAGATACAGAGACACAGTAGTGAACTCCGTGTCTACAGAAATCTGTGTAGTTCGAGTCGGAGCGGCTAGGTCAGCGTCGGCTGACGACAACAACAACTCTGCTGCGATGAACACACAACTGACTAGCAAGTACACAATTCGGTGGCGAGTATACAACTGAGCGGCGAATACAGAACTGTCCTAGCGCTCGCGACTCCAGCGCTTAAGAAGCCAGAAGCCAGCGGTGGCGTGCGCAGACTTGCGGCGATTTCCTGTCTCGCTGGCGCTGCTTATGCGGACGGCGTCCGGACTTTGATGCTGCCAACCTTTTGGCAGCGGGCTCGGGTGGCATTACTGGCTAGGATATAACATGTCCTACTACCCATCTTGAAAACGGGAAAGACCTTCCATTGCTCTAGTGATCCACGATAAACTACTACTAGAACGAGAGCAAGTTCTTTCACATAATGTTTCTAGAATTATAGGTATCTCACCTGGTCCTGATGTCGTTCCACTAGTAAGCGATTGTAGTTCCTTTGCTATTATGGGTCTCAATATCCGCAGTTTCGACGTTCATAAGGTGACTGAAAGGAGGAACCGTGTTACGATATTTCGCGGTGAAACAATTTTGGAAGACCGAATTCAGTATTTCGGCTTTCTCTCTGCCACTTTCCGTTTCAGTGCCAGTATAGTCATTGAGTGAGTGAATATAGCATATCGAGCCGCTTACTGATTTTACGTAAGCCCAAAACCTCTTAGGGTTTTCAGTCAGGTCGGTCGATACAATGTTACTTTCAGACTCATTGAACACTTCTCTCATTGCTCTCATTATACTCATTTTCGCTTCGTTCAGAGTTTGTTACCTAGGTCTTGACGTTTCTTGAATCACTGATGAAGCTCCCTTTCTTTACGTAGTAGTTTTCTAACACGGCTATTAAACTACAGTGGGTCTTTCCCATCCTTTAAGACCTTGCTCTGAACATACGTGTCTAACGCATAAGTAACGTAGCTTTTGAATACTTTCCATTTGCGCTCCACAACTTCGTCCTAAGCATTTGATATTGGATGCTCTTGAATGTGTGTCCTCTCACGCTTGGTAAGAAAAAGTACTTTCCCAACTTTCTTAACATTACTTATATAACTTTCAGTCATAGTTGCTATCACCTAACCACCTTCGTTCACTATAGGCTCTAGGGGACTCAATTTTTTCCGGCATAATTTTAGGCTGCCTAGTGATGACGCGGTGGCTTATGCGCAGGGGATGTGTGTGACACTGGAGAATGCTATTTGCCTGCATAAACAATGAAATTTAATGCTATATCTGTGTAAGTTTATAAAGCGGTTGTAGAGAAATCTCGTTTTGTTATGACCGATCACATAGCACGCAAGTGATTAGGTCTTCCTGCTACATCCTCACTCCTTTCCCCTCCTCAACCATCCCCTGCCCCACACACACCTTTGTTTCTATTGCCAATAATATCTCATTTCGTTCACGGCTGATTTTGGTTAAGCTTGTACTGCAGCTGTATTTGAATGTAATCAGAACTTTTCTCACGGTAGGTTAAAATGAACAAGTCATATTCGGTTAAGCAGGATTCTATCTCCCACGTACAGAGCGCAATCAAACAAGACGAGAGACACGTCTTTGACTACTTTTAGGCCTCCTTTCATGCCACAGAGACAAATGTGCTTCCTGCGAAAGTGGTCACATTTAAACCAAATCCCTATTCTTAAAATGTGCTCTGTGTCTTTTGAGGAGGGATTTTTACAGTGAGTCTCACTAATTCCTTCTCTACTCACCAACTAATTCAAATCTCACTAAGAGACAGGTGTGTGTGTTTTCATTTGGGAAACATGGAAGCTAGTCTCATATTCAAGATGGTATGGTAAGATATTGCACTGGAACACTGTGAGGCCCCAAGACATCTAGCATTGGTACTTGAAAGTTCTCATACTTTCATTAAGCATTGCCTAAACTGCAAGTCAAAAGTTTCCACCAGGATCGCAGCGGGGTAGTCAACATGAAAATTTACGAACTTCTACAATGGCACTACGCTGTTCTGCGGCGGAGTGTGCATGTCCTGCCTGGTATAACTGAAAACATACCAAGCAGGTGTTCATAGCTTTCCATGACAAATGCATAGTCATAACGCGTTGCTTGAAATCCATTCGAGTGGAATAACTTTACCACCTCGCAGGAATAACACCACCTCCTGTTCGAACAAACAGCTACGAGTCAGGCAAGAAAGACAGTAGACCAGGAGAGAACCGATCCTCTGAAATCAATGAGGTGTTTCCTGTGAGCATCGACGGCACTTGCAGCCACTGCTGAAAAAACTAGTCTGCAACTACAGAAGATTACTACCTCCTACATCCTGGCTGGAATAGAATTTCAGAAACTCTACTTCCTGGCTATGATGAGAAATGGGCGACCTGGAAGTCCCTGAACAGACTGAGATCTGGAGGTGGTAGTTTAAAGGCTAGTTTAGCAAGATGGGGCTGCACTGATCAAGACGATATTCAGGGCGGCTGTAGAGAAAACCAAAATTTTCATCTTATATTTCGATGATGACTGTGTCCAGCCTCCTGAACCTATGATGAATTTCATCAAGGAGGAGAAAATGGATTGGAAGTGGCGAAGTTTGGTACAAAATTAATAAGGACGTAAGTGTTTATATAATGTTTATGTTTCTGATACGATGGTAATAAATAAATACTCACCCTCTTCGGCCGGCACCCCATACAGTGGATAGAAACGAGAAACGGCGACAGGGACGCAGCAGTGGGTGGCAGAGCAACAGCGGCCAGAAGATGTTATCTCATGCACCTCGCATCCAGTAAATTGAACAGTGCTGCTCTGTACCACCCCTGTGTTCATTAAACCCAGGAACCGGCCAGTAACTACCCGCACTTCATCAGCGTTGCTGCGTACAGCTGTGGACCTCTTCTTTCCCGCAGGAAACAGGGGAGCCTGTATAGACAAAGGCTTTCGTCAGTTGCGGAATGACCCCCAGCTCAATACACTGTTCCGCCTCTGTGAATAACAAAGAGAAGCGCCCTTGTTGTGTAGCAAACCATGTCAATGCGCTCTTCAGTTCCCCCAGTAGTATAACGAACGGAAACGCTTCATAACAGTGAACGGACTGTGATAGCAATAGCAGCGGTAGATAATAACCTCTCTGTAACAATATTCTACAGCTCAGCAGCGAGAAATACAATCTTCATAATAGATCTGCAGATCATTTGCATTTGGAGAACCTAGCACCAGAGTGGTTAATCCCACATGTGATTACATTTGGGAAAAACAAGATTTTACGTGAAACTTTTCGTACCCAAAAATGTATTATAACTCCCCTTTTTTTAAAAATGTGCTGTACGTATTCAAAAATGGTTCAAATGGCTCTGAGCACTATGGGATTCAACTTCTGAGATCATTAGTCCCCTAGAACTTAGAACTAGTTAAACCTAACTAACCTAAGGACATCACACACATCCATGCCCGAGGCAGGATTCGAACCTGCAACCGTTGCGGTCTCGCGGTTCCAGACTGCAGCGCCTAGAACCGCTGTACGTATTCGTTATATGCAAAAAATACCAGCTATTGAACTTGGGTAATTATTTACTCTGATTTATTTTAACATAAGTTTGATTTTTGAAAAAATAAATCATAGTTGGAAACTTATAATTTCAACGCTTTTGAAAACGCTGGAAAATAAAACAAATATTTCCTCTATTCAATTTCTTCACTACGTTCACTGGAATCTGAATTTCTCGTTAGCGTTAAACAAGTGAGGGGGAAAGTTCTCATAGAGTGAAGATCTTGTAGTTTCAGTGAAACTATGTACTTGTTCAGGTAACAGTAGTGATAACTCACCCATGAGTATTTACTATAGAAGTTACAGCTGCAGGACCTGACCGGTGTTTAGATCTTCCTCCACGCATCTTGTCCCAAATTGAGCCGTGGTAAAAATTGCTGTTTTGAAGAGCGCGCCGCAGCGCGTTCTGTGAAGCAGTCGCCTTCTGTTTCTGGCGGTGGCGCCGCTGTGGCAATCGCAGCTTTTGTGTCTCCCTCTTGTGGGAAAGGGGAAAGGGTTGCCTGTTCATGTGCATTTAAGAGGCGCTATGTACTCGGCAGTAGGGGAGTCTGTCAGTCAAGGCGAGTCTGGTTAGTTGGTCAGTCCGAGTGAGGCTGGGTCAGTCTCGCGTCACCAGTTGATGGTCTGTTTCTTGTCCGCATTTGTGCAGCAGTGAGTGTCTGTTTGTCGTCGGAGTGCTAGTATGGCTGTCGTTTGGATCAAACTTTAAAGGCCATAACATGAGAGTCTTTCGTCTTGCCTATCATCTTGCGAGGTGGTATATGTGTAATGTAGAGCATGTTGGTACATTTTATGTAAAACTGCATTTCCTGGATTTTATTTTAAATGGTCATTTTAGTATATAAAGTTGCCACCCTTCCACCATAAGAGTTCTTTTAAAAACAAGTTGCACTTTCGGTGGCAAATAATTCTTAATGTGAGTGTTTTGTACCATCTCAATCCCTCTTACGGGGTGCATAGTTTATGTGTTTGTGTGAGTTGTTAAAATTTTTAGTTTAAAGTAATCTGGTGAGTTGCAGATTTGCACCAGTGTAGTCTCTCAGAGGTTGTTGTGAGCGGCCGTGCGGCCGTGACTACGGCCGTGTTAAAAGGGAGCGGCAAAGTTCTCAGCCCGAAAGCTCATACTATGAGAAAAAAAAAAAAAAAAAAAAAAAAAAAAAAAAAAAAAAAAGCTATTTCTGCCTCTGAATAAATTGTAACTTGATATTTTCAGGGTGATTTCTGACTATAATTTTAAATCTGTTTTTAAAAAAAACGGCTTTTAGGAATAAAATTTCCATTTATTTAAAAAAATTTTGTTTGTTTCATGTTACCAATTGGCAACTACTTCCACGCTCACATAGTGTGATTAAATGTGTTAATGTTCTTGATGAATCGCTAGTAAATAAATTCTTATGATAAGGTTTTGAAAGTGAATTCACGGTTCACTAATCTTTTCCCAGTTTGTCCAGCTCCAATGTGTAATTTGTTCCGAAATTCACTTGAGGGGTTTCATCATGGCCTGTTGAACCAGTTGCACCGACATATTGTGAGAATCTTCTTCACTGGCGGTCCATGGTAAATTTCCTCAAAGCTGTTTTGTTGTAACTGAACATATATCGTCACACTGAAATGTGAAAAAAACATCCTACGTGATATGCAAGTGGGACTGCATCACCACGTAAGGTAAATCTTGGATAACTTAATGACGGAGGTTTTCTTCTGAGAAATAAGTGGGAAATAAAGACCAAAAGAACCGAAATGCAGAAGACAGTCGACGGATTTTTATTCATAATGTAAGGTGGTCGTGTCATTTTGATTTTTGTAGGTCATCGATGTGCACGTCAGAGAGAGAGAGCAAGTTGCGATACAGTTAAAAAATATTTGGCCTTGTCGTGACAGTCTTCGCATCTGCGCAGTGTCATACATTCTCAATTAAAGTGTGGCAGGTGATGGACGTGTTTAGTAGTGCTGTGTAGACTTGTAATTGTATCTGTTGGATGAAGAAAGAACAACAAGGATGAATATCATGTATTCATTGAAAGGTGAAAGCAATATATATTTTAAATAATTTTTTTATTGTTTTTTGAAGGGAAGAAATCTGAGGTAAGACTACAACACTGCGCACTTAATTTGTAGGACGATTAGTTAGTGAACTTGCTCAGAGCTGAGAGAAAGGCCACCCCACTCCCCAGAATCATGGAGTAACATATTAATTGGATAAGCGGCTTGATTTTTATTGAAATTCTCTGTTAACATTCTACCCTTTTTAAGTCATCGTTCACTTGGTAAAGCATAGCATCGTTCGGACCACGCAAAGTTTTTCTCTGCCTTTTTAATACGAAGGTTGGAACTTTAATAGTGGCAACTATTTATTTACTGCTGTGAAAGTCGTAAGATACTCTCAGCAGTGCCAGTTGTGTTGACAGTTCGAGCGGCGCGGTCTATTTAACCGACGAATTTTTAGCAGTTCTGAAGCGAATACCGTGAAGTGTTTCCTTCAGTTTAGAAATCGAGTTGAACTCACGAGGGCTTAAGTCAGTGGAGTGCAGTAGGTGGTATAGCACTTAGCAGTCCCATCAGTCAAACAAATCAGTAACAGCTTGCACTGTACGTGCTTGAGCATTGCCCTGAAAAATGTTGGTCGCGTCCTGCAGAAACTACCATCACTTCTGTGTCTAAACTGGTCGTAGGTTGTGTTCCAAAAATTAACAGCTTAGACACAGAAGTGATGACAGTTTCGTCAGGACCTTGCAATAGACAGTAGTGGTCTAGTATTTTCTACTACAGCTGTTAGCTAGAGAAATGAACATTGCTGGACACTGGCAGGGCGGTAAAAAGTAACGTGCCGCGCCGCAACCTGACCTACATTTTGCAGGACAATGCTCAAGCATGCACAGTACAAGCTCTTACTGATGGGACTGCTGAGTGCTATACCACCTATTGCACTCCCCTGACTTAAGCTCTCGTGAGTTCAACTCGATTTCTAAACTGAAGGAAACACCTCACGGTATTCGCTTCAGAACTGCCACAAATTCGTCGGTTAATAGACCGCACCGCTCGAACTGTCAACATAACTGGCACTGCTAAGAGTATCCTACGACTTCCACATCGCTGGCAACGTATTATAGACAATGCTGGTGACTACTTTGAAGGTCGCTAAAACTTTGAAACAATTATCTATTTTGTACGAGATATAAATAAATAGTTGCCACTATTAAAGTTCCAACCCTCGGGTTGGAACTTAAATAGTAGCAAATATTTATTCACAACCGATGCAAAAGAGTTACATGTTTGCACCTGTTACTGTCCTTCAGAGTAGTCACCAGCATTGTCTATAACCCGTTGCCAGCGATGTGGAAGGCGTAGTATACCGTTAGCAGAGCCTGTTCTGTTGATGGTGCGAATGGAGCGGTCTACAGTTATGGTGATTCTCTTGTTCGATTGTGATGGTGCCATCTTAACGCTTTACGTTCCTCCACGGCAGACCGTATTTGATTCTAAAATCGTTGTCTTGGAATATCATTTCATAGGATAAGTCAGTCTCCCCACCCCACTGTTTGTCATTACGCATTACCACATGTGACAGTTTGAAAATGTATTTAGAAAGAGAAATCTAGCTTAGCCATTGCCCGCTTGCTGTTTGCCACTGTAATTTCGAGAAATCTGCGACAGTGTTGTCAAGCCGCGAGGTAAGTGGAAATTAGACAGATAGTTGTTTTACTTACGTTGTGCATTTAATGCAAAGTCAAGCTGCACTCAGATCAGTTACAATTCATTTCACATTAGGTTCTGTGAAGCTGAGCTAAGTTTCAGATAGAAACAAACATAGAGGGGAACTTCCACTAAAACATACTGCATATATCTTTCACTGTCTCCTTGAGCCACGTAAAACCACTACGAGTTGATTTAAAAAGATCACAGAAGATAGTTCATTAAGGAAATCTACTCATCGTAAATCAATGCTCTACTTATCTCCAGATATCTACATCTTCTGCTACACCGCAAACCACAACTATTGCCGGCCGGAGTGGCCGTGCGGTTCTAGGCGCTACAGTCTGGAGCCGAGCGACCGCTAAGGTCGCAGATTCGAATCCTGCCTCGGGCATGGATGTGTGTGATGTCCTTACGTTAGTTAGGTTTAAGTAGTTCTAACAAGGGGAGGCCGCCAATTGTGAAATTCAGATTCGATTCATACTGTGCATAATAAAAGCTCATGGCCAGAGGTGTAATGTGGCAAAGCACCAAGATGCACTTCTCAGCCGTTGTCGAGTAAATCGACAGTTAAAAGAAACCGTTGCGGTGAAATTCTCTCGACGATTAATAATTTTCTACACCGTCGTGGCGCAGCGGTAAGCGCTCGGGTTCGTAATCTGAAGGTCGCCGGATCGAATCTCGCGCCATGCACTTTTTTTTATTATTAGTTTTTTGTAGTTCAAATTATATATATATATATATATATATATATATATATATATATATATATATATATAAAGTATTAATGAATTGCTTATGAATGTTGGTGAAGGCGGATCGCTCTCCAATTGTACCGCCTCCATTTTTCCGTTTTTTTTTTAACAAGGTGTACCAAAGCTCTCCCCTCCGCACTGATTTTCGACACTGTTATAAGTTGCGCTAGGGACCGCATCTACCTTCTTTCGAAGTTAGCAGGCAACTACGCTGTTATGCGGCGGCTCGTTTCGGCCAATTCAACATCTGTCATTCAAGTGCAACGAGCGAGTAACGGAGTTTATATTTCATACCTGCCACAGCAAATTTGTGTTCGTGGGGTCTCTATTCTAATTCGAACGTTTGACTTACGCTATACGTATTCGTTTCGGAATGTCGTTTCTACGTCTTCCGTTAACTATACGTGGTTAACATTATGAAGACAATTAATAACATTTGTGAAATCCAACTTTGTTTGCGGAAAACATAATGATGTTCGAAGTCGCCAGTTTTTCGACGACAAACGACTTTCAACAACTTATTATATGCATAATTGTTTTGCAACTGATTGCCGGGAATTATATATATATATATATATATATATATATATAAATTATAAAAAACAAATACTAAAAAAAAAGTTGCATAGCGCGAGATTCGATCCGGCGACCTTTGGATTACGAACCCGAGCGCTTACCGCTGCGCCACGACGCTGAAGAGAATTATTAATCGTAGAGAGTATTTCACCGCAACGATTTCTTTAACTGTCGATTTTCTCGACAACGGCTGAGAAGTGCATCTTGGTGCTTTGGCACATTACACCTCTGGCCATGAGCTTTTATTATGCGCAGTATGAATCGAATCTGAATTTCACAATTGGCGTCCTCCCCTTGTAAGTTCTAGGCGACTGATGACCTCAGAAGTTAAGTCGCATAGTGCTCAGAGCCATTTGAACCATTTTTGAACCACAACTGTTCATTTCCTCTGCTCTTCCACTCGCTAACAGGTTGAAGGAAAGACAACAGTCTAAAAGCCGCCATGCGAGCCCTAATTTCTCGCATTTATCTTCATGATTCTTGCGCGAAATGTGCGTTGGTGACAGCAGTATCGTTCTGCAGTCGGCCTCAAATTGCGATTATCTAAATTTGCGCAACAGTGGAAAGAGTATCTCCGTAATACTTGCGTGTTGATGTAATCTACCTGAAAGAAATCTAGCGACCGATCTTTGAATTGCTTCGATGTCTTCCTTTAATCCGTCCTGGGGGGCCGCGCGGTATTAGACGAGAGGTCTGGGCGCTGCAGTCATGGACTGTGCGGCTGGTCCCGGTGGAGGTTCGAGTCCTCTCTCGGGCATGCATGTGTGTGTTTGTCCTTAGGATAATTTAGGTTAAGTAGTGTGTTAGCTCAAGGACTGATGACCTTAGCAGTTAAGTCCCATAAGATTTCACACACTTTTTTTTCCGTTCCGGTGGGCATCCCGAAACATTTGATCAGTACCTTAGAACGCGTTGCACTAGCGTTCTATACATCGTCTCCTTTATGTACCAGATAAGCTATTCCAAAATTCTTCCAATAAAACAAAGTCGAGTATTCGCCTTCCTTAATATCAGCCTGAAGAGCTCATTCCATTTCATATCACTTTTCAGCGTTAAGCATAGATATTTAACCAAAGTCACTACGGAAAGCAGCAGTGTACTAACGCTGTATTTAGACGAGGACTTTCTCTCCTACACATCCGGATTACCTTACATTTTTCTAC
This sequence comes from Schistocerca piceifrons, assembly GCF_021461385.2. Classification (NCBI taxonomy): domain Eukaryota; kingdom Metazoa; phylum Arthropoda; class Insecta; order Orthoptera; family Acrididae; genus Schistocerca; species Schistocerca piceifrons. Next base: position 356,116,240 of record NC_060141.1, on the reverse strand, counting down.
ATTTAGAGCAAAATGTCATTCATGACACTAACTATAAATTTTGTCTAAGTCATGTGGTATTTTCCAACAGTCACTCAACGATAACACCTTCCCGCACATCGCAGAAGACAGCCTTAAGTTGCTGCTCATCCTGCCCATCAGGTTATTTATGTGTACAAAGAGTAAAGGCGATCCTATCACACTTCCTTAGGGCTCTGTTGACAATACCATTGTCTCCGTAAAGGACCACGTACTGGGTTCTACTACTTAACAAGTCGTCGAGCTACTCACATGTCTAAAAATCTAAACCATTTGGTCGGACCTTCGTCAACTATTTGTAGTGGGGTAACGTGTCCAGTTCAAATCTTCCGGTCTTCAGGCATGCGCCGTTTTCCTTCTTTGCAGTTTATTTCTTATAAGGCTGTAGGTAATGTTGTGGTTAATGTATGAAAAAATCAGTTGCTATATCTAGTTGTGCGAAATACCATTTTTGTGTGATACAGTTCCTACAACGTTGACCCACTTAACTATCTCATGGTGAGACGATTGGAGTGAGCCGTGGCTGGCTTATGCTATGCGTTGGATTAAACCTTGTTTGCTATTCTGTGCTTAGTCTCCCACAGTTATCACGGTTATGCTGTTATCCTCTCTCTCCGCGGGTGGCAGCAGTGGTGTGTATCGATACCCGCACCTTGGACTATCTTGGCCTGGCGCTTATAGCTTCCAGCTGGGCTGTGAGCGGGCAGTTGGACGGTTGGCGTGGAGCAGCGAGGAAATCTCCACGGCTCGTAGTTTGGTCGGGCCCACTGACGGCCTCTATCCCCGGTCGGAGTGTGTGGTGCTGTTCCCATTGCTACGAGGTTCGTGGTCCACCGATCCTGGACATGAAAGTTGAGTTTTGGCTTAATGTATCAGCAAGTGACGACTGTTCACATTGTGTCGTTTGGAGTTCGTTGTCGGCTATTGGGATATTCCCGCGAGAAACATCGTGTGTATTCAAGTTGGCAAATTTTAGCCACCCTCCGGTGGAGTTTAACTGTGCTTAGTTATTCTAATTGAAGTGCACCAGCGGAAACTTCTGCCTTGTTACCTGCCCTGGCCATTGACGTAAATTCAGGAAGTGTATTTTCCTAATCGTGTTGTCGCTGTCCAGCACAGTGGGTAGTTTGACAGCTCAACGTATAATTGGTTGTGGGCGTCAATACCTTCTACGTTTTTCCACCTCAATTCCCTATTGTGTGCTGGTCAGGTGAAGCGGAGGTTAGCTTGTTGGTGCGTCCATTGACTGGCTGTCGGTTGGGTTGTCATCGGATCGACAATGGTTGGGCCGACTGCCTGTCTCACCTGTGATGAGGACGAAGCAAACACCCAGGCATCTCGAGGCAGGTGAAAATCCCTGACCACGCTGGGAACCGAACCCAAGACCCCGTGCTCGGGAAGTGAAAACATGACCGCGAGACCACGAGCTGCGGACGTATGCTACATGCTGTATAACTTCATATTCAGCCACTTGAGCTTCATTAATAACGGGCACTTCATACATGCGGCTTAACATGGTTCTTAATGCCGCCGATTTATTTCATTGGGTGACACGACTGCCTGTCTATACCAAGCTTTGTCGGTTGGTTTTCGGTAAATATCGAAGCCTACATTTCCATTTTTTGGTCACTTGGAGGTCCAAAAACGGGAAAGTGCCATTCTCAGCTCACTGCCCAGTAAACTATGTTATTTGATTCAGGCTGTTTTGCTCCCGGAGAAACGGGTCGCTTTCAGTATTATTACCATCATACAACATGAAAACATCGTCAACATAGCTATTCCACAAAATTAATCTTCTAGCATGTTGAGGGAATCTTGTCATAAATTCTTGCTCAAAGTTCGCCATAAAAATATTTGCTAAACAATAGGAAGTGGCGACTCCATGTACAAGTCTTTTTGTTGGGAGTAAAAGTCATCCTTCTATTTACAATAATTGAAATATAATTTTTTTTAAATAAAGCCAGCATTTCTTCCACTTCCTTAGAGGTCTCTCCAGAAAGGTATTCAGATTCTTTGTGATAATACTTTGCACTTGAACATTAGGTGTATTAGCATTTATGTTATTGACATCACCATGTGTCGTTGTTGGTATGAATGTACTCTGCAAATTGTTTATAAACTGTTTCGTATTTTTATACTGAAATTAGTAGGATGTCTGAAGCGCTTATTCAAATACTCAACGAGGAGCTTTTCTACTTCATAACCTGCACCCCCTCCAACATTCAGAGTCAAGAGTAATGGTTTAACTATTTTGTGAAGCTTTACAGCACCATGGAATCCTGCTGCAGTTGGGTGCGTTTTTAAATGTCGTTTCTTTTGATTTTTATTATGTAACATTTCCGATTTACTAACAAACGTTTTTAGGTTCGCTAACATATTTTGCAGTTAAATCATAACAAAATTTCAGCTGCGGGATGACCAGAATATAAAATAGCTTAGCATATTTAAGGTGTATATACCTCAAATATTTATTTTGCTTGGGCTTTTACTTTAAAATTCTAACTTATTGAGATGATGACTTTCACTGTGTAAGAGCGCTGAGGTGCTCCACAAGCCACCTTAAGGCGTCTGGCGGAGGGTGCTTTGAATATCACTGTCGCTTATCCCTTCCTGGTCCAGTCACGAATGATTCGCGAGGAGAACAGTTGCTGATGAAACCTTTGTGTGAGCCCGAATCTCCACGGTCTTTTAGCAAGATACACAAAGAAGGAAGCAATATTTGGTTGACTAGTCCAGGAATGCGCACTCTCGGTATTTTAAAAGTAGACAACACCTTGATGCAGAATGCCTGTCCTGGAGTTTCTGCCACCGGAGATCGCTGAGCATTACTATGACGCTTTCATCTTACTAAATCAACTTATAAAGAAACGCACAGCTCTTCTTTGGATCTCCTCTGTTTCTTCCATCAGTACTATTCGTTATAGATCTCAGACTAGCGAGTAATATTTAAGTATTGGTCGAATGAGAGTTTTGTAAGCTACCATCCTTTCTGGATGGACTGTGCTTTCTGATGGTTCTTCCAATGAATCTGACATCTGCCTTACCTGTAAAAATTTTTATGTGGTCGTTACATTTTAAAATTATCCGTACGTATATTCCTAGGTATTTCATGGATGTAACTATTTCTAGTGATTGCTCTGCAATCGTTTAAGCACACAGTAATGAATCCTACCTATTTATGAGCAATAGTTGCACTTGTTTATGTTAAGCGTCAACTGTCATTCCGTGCTCCAAGCGTTGATCCTCTGCAGATCTTCCTGGTTTTCGATACAATTTTCAAGAATTCCGACTTCTCCGTATTCGAGAGTAGCAACAACCAAAAGCCTCAAGTCACTTCCAAAGTTATCCATTAGGTCGTTTATACAGGGCGGTCAGAAACAGTCTGAAAAACTTGTAAGGGTGTTAGCCAATCGGCTGTTGCTCGCGCAAATTCAAGTGGACAACCAGAAACGGTGTCGCCAAACATCTTCTTGGTTTGGTTTCACAAACCGCACGAGAAAGCGAAACCAAAAGTGGGCTTGGGACGGTAGTAAGGATCGATCCCGAGTCAAAAGCTGAGCGTCTCTTGCTCTATCATCTACGCTACAAGAAAAACTGACACTTAATGTATCTGACAGACCGATTGAATCTGCACGCATAACGGACTGATCGGCTAAATTCAATTCTAAGTAACTCGGAAACGGCACAGCGCATCGATATTTTTCCTTTACAGTTATTTCTCAGCACAACCTACCCTGTAACACCTTTACAACATTTTGACAAAATTTCTGACCACCCTGTATAGGGTCTTACAACACTTTCGTGCTGTGCACCCAAAGTTACTTTTAAGTCTTATCCGCGTCCTTAGCTGAGTGGTCAGCGTGTCTGAATGCCATACCGCGTTCGATTCCCGGCCTGGTCGGAGATTTTCTCCGCTCGGAGACTGAGTGTTGTGCTGATCCCACATCACTAAATCACCATCGACACGCAAGTCGCCCAGTGTGGTGTCGACTGAAAGGACATGCAACTCGGCAGCCGAACTTCCCCAGGTGGTGGCTGACGGTCATCTGTGCCATCTCATTTTAAGTCTGAAGATTTCTTTCCGTTCAAAATGACATACTGCATTCAGTTCGTTAGAAAACCGTCTATCTAACTTGAGCGTCGATATTCATTGTTTTCCGGATGTTGTTGTTGTGGTCTACAGTCCAGAGACTGGTTTGATGCAGCTCTCCATGCTACTCTATCCTGTGCAAGCTTCTTCATCTCCCAGTAGCTACTGCAACCTACATCCTTCTGAATGTGTTTCGTGTATTCATCTCTTGGTATCCCTCTACAATTTTTACCCTCCACGCTGCCCTCAAGTACTAAATTAGTGCCGACCGGAGTGGCCGAGCGGTTCTAGGCGCTACAGTCTGGAACTGCGCGACCACTACGGTCACAGGTTCGAATCCTGCCTCGGGCATGGATTTGTGTGATGTCCTTAGGTTAGGTTTAAGTAGTTCTAAGTTCTAGGGGACTGATGACCTCAGAAGTTAAATCCCATAGTGCTCAGAGCCATTTGAACCATTTGAACTAAATTAATGATCCCTTGATGCCTTAGAACATGTCCTACCAACCGATCCCTTCTTCTAGTCAAGTTGTGCCACAAGCTCCTCTTCTCCCCAATTCTATTCAATACCTCCTCATTAGTTATGTGATCTACTCATCTAGTCTTCAGCATTCTTCTGTAGCACCACATTTCGAAAGCTTCTATTCTCTTCTTGTCAAAACTATTTATCGTCCATGTTTCACTTCCGTACATGGCTACACTCCATACAATACTTTCAGAAACGACTTCCTGACACTTAAATCCATATTCGATGTTAACAAATTCCTGTTCTTCAGAAACGCTTTCCTTTCCATTGCCAGTCTACAATTTATATCCTCTCTACTTCGACCATCGTTAGTTATTTTGCTCCCCAAATAGCAAAAGTCATTTACTACTTTAAGTGTCTCATTTCATAATCTAATTCCCTCAGCATCACCCGAGTTCTTCCGAGCTCTTCCGGGTCCTTTGCTGTCTCTGACAGAATTACAATGCCATCGGTGTACCTCAAAGTTTTTATTTCTTCTCCATGGATTTTAATTCTTACTCCATATTTTTCTTTTGTTTCCTTTACTGCTTTCTCAATATACAGATTGAATAACGTCGGGGATAGGCTACAAACCTGTCTCACTCCCTTCCCAACCACTGTTTCCCTTTCATGCCCCTCGACTCTTATAACTGCCATCCGGTTTTCGTACAAATTGTAAATAGCCTTTCGCTCCCTGTATTTAACCCCTACCACCTTCAGAATTTGAAAGAGAGCATTCCAGTCAACGTTGTCAAAAGCTTTCTCTAAGTCTCCAATTGCTAGAAATGTAGGTTTTCCTTTCCTTAATCTATTTTCTAAGATAAGTCGTAGGGTCAGTATTGCCTCACGTGTTCCAACATTTCTACGGAATCCAAACTGATCTTCCCCTGATATCGTGGACGAATAGAGCTATTTGGGTTCCTCAGATCATTTTCTAAGCCAATGTAGATCCTTACAGAGGGGACTTCTTGTCTCCAGAAATGTCATAAAACATACTTCAAAACTCGAAAACAGACAGACGTCAGAGGTGTAGACCTACTGGTTTTGTGCCGTTGTTCGTCATCCTTCTTGAAAATGGGAATGTCGTATGCTTTTTCCAATCTCCAGGAACACCTCGCTCCTGTATCGGCCAAGGGTAACTTTTCTCAGTTTTATTTGAAATGGGTCTTCGACCTGCCTAAAAGCTGATTTTCGTAATAATTAGTTATGGATTTCTTCATGATGCATTATTTTTATTTGGATATCTTCACTGTTAGTATTTCTACGTCACATTGTGGTCAGTTTTGTACTATCATGCTCCCTTTTTCTCTTTCTGTTAGGTGAATGAATCTAAGGACGTCCTGCATCAAAGATCGAAACTGGTTAGTCCTATAAAACACACTAAGTAACACAGTGGCCGTGATGATCCAGCGCGTAGAGCGCTAGACACCGGGCACTGAAGTCTCAGTTTCAAACTCCGGTGGAAGTGGAGATTTTTCCTCTTTTCACTCCCTCCAGAACGGACCGAGGTCCACTCAGCCTATTATCAAACTGACTACTGGGTGTCTTTCCCGGCGGTAAACGGCAGTCAGGGCAAAGAGGACGCCGCCTTCACACTCCAAGGACCGCGCTGAACAAAAGACTGTAGTCTTAACTACAGTTGGTCAGAACCCAATCACGGATTGAGCGCCACTGAATTTTGTGTTTTAAATAACACAAGCGGTATTATTTTCATAGTTTACTGAAATGAAGCTATACCAGAAACTTAATTACTTTGTTAACTTTGACTTTTATCGACAATGTCCGTTTGTATGTTCGGACGGGAAATAAGTACTCCAACTATCACTGGCTTCCACATCGCGCAGCATTTATTTCCGGAGCCATGGGAAGGAGAAAGTCCTACGAGGAAATGCTCATTTAAACAGTTTTGCTGTTACGTTCATTATCGTCTGCAAGCGACCTTAGATCCCTGAACACACGAGCGATCTCTCGACGTCCTGATAAATCCCAGTGTAATTGAGTCCATTAGCACTTAAAACGTTGTAACGCTGCACTTCGTGAAACTTCGTGAGAGATTAAGTGAAACTCCGACATGAATTTCCTCCAGCACAGTTACCAGAATCCAGGTGAACGCTCATTACGGTACGAGTCGAAAATTCAGTCCATCAGAACCTTCATCCAACTCTTCTAAATTCCCAAAGAGTTCTTCAGTACCCGTTACAGGATTTTATCTTCTGGCTGACAGGTAGCTGTTGTTGTTTTGTAGCCTTCAGTCCAGAGACTGGTTTGATGCAGCTCTCCATGCTACTCTATCCTGTGAAAGCGTCTTAACCACTGCAACGTACATCCTTCTGAATCTGCTTAACGTACTCATCTCTTGGTCTCCCTCTACGATTTTTACCCCCCACGCGTCCCTCCAGCACAAAATTGGTGGTCCCTTGATGCCTCAGCACATGCCCTATCAACTGATCCATTCTTCTAGTCGAGTTGTGCCACAAATTCCTCTTCTCTCCAATTCTGTTCAGTACCTCCTCATTAGTTACGTGATCTACCCATCTCATCTTCAGCATTCTTCTGTAGTACCACATTTCTAAATCTTCTATTCTGGTCTTGTCTGCAGTATTTATCGTCCATGTTTCATTTCCATACATGGCTACACTCCATACAAATACTTTCAGAAACGACTTCCTGACACTTAAATCTATACTCGATGTTATCAAATTTCTCTTCTTCAGAAAGGCTTTCCTTGCTATTGCAAGTCTACATTTTATATCCTCTCTATTTCGACCATCATCAGTTATTTTGCTCCCCAAATAGCAAAACTCATCTACTACTATAAGTGTCTCATTTCCTGATCTAATTCCCTCAACATCACCTCATTTAATCCGACACCACTCCATTAACCTCGTTTTACTCTTGTTGATGTTCATCTTGTATCCTCCTTTCAAGACACTTTCCATTCCGTACAAGTGAACCTCCTTTCGCACGCCGTAGTGCAGCAGTTCGAACATGCATGAACTAAACAAGTCCCCTGAAGAAACATTGAGCCATGCTGCCTCTATAGCCGTACATAACTCCGAAAGTGTTGTAGATGCAGGATTTTGTGAACGAACCGACATCTCGCTTATGTCCCATAATTGTTCTATGGGATTCTTGCCGGGTGATCTGGGTGGCCGAATCACTCGCTCGTATAGACCCAAATGTTCTTCAAACCAATCGCGAACAACTATGGCCAGGTGACATGACCCATTGTCACCCATAAAAACTCCATCGTTGTCTGGTAACATGAAGCCCATGAATGACTGTAAATGGCCTCCAGGCAGCCGAACAAAACTAGACTGAACTGACAATGAAACTGGTGGGTATTCAAATACAGAGATATGTAAACAGGCAGAATACGGCGCTGCGATCGACAACGCATGTATAAGACAAAATGTGTCTGACGCAGTTGTTAGAGCGGTTACTGCAGCTGCAATGGCAAGTTATCAAGATTTAAATGAGTTTGAACGTGGTGTTATACTCGGCGCAGAGCGATGGGACACATCATCTCCGAGGTAGCGATGAAGTGGGGATTTTCCGTAAGACCATTGCATGAGGGAACCGTGAATATCAGGAATCTGGTAAAACATATAATCTCCGACATCGTTGTGGCAGGAAAAAGATCCTGAAAGAACGGGACCAACGACGACTGAAGAGAATCGCTCAAAGTGACGGAAGTGCAAGCTTTCCGCAAACTGCTGCAGAATTCAGTGCTTGGCCATTAACAAGTGTCAGCGTGCGTACCATTCAATGAAACATCATCGACATGGGCTTTCGGAGCCGAAGGCCTACTCGTGTATCCTTGATGACTGCATGACACCCAAGCTTTACGCCTCGCCTAGCCTCTCAAAACTAACAGTGAACTGTTGATGACTGGAAACATGTTGCCTGGTCGGACGAGTCTCGTTTCAAATTGTATCGAGCGGACTGACGTGTATGGCTATGGAGACTAGCTCATGAATCCATGAAGCCTGCATGTCAGCAGCGGACTGTTCAACCTAGTGGAGGCTCTGTAATGGTGTGGGGTGGGTGCAGTTGGAATGATATGGAATCCCTGATACGTCTAGATACGACTCTGACAGGTAATACGTACGTAAGCATCCTGTCTGATCACCTGCATCCATTCATGTCCATTGTGCATTCCGACGGACTTGACCAATTCCAGCAGGACAATGTGACACCCCAAACGTCCAGAATTGCTAAAGAGTGACTCCAGGAACACTCTTCTGAGGTTAAACACTTTGGCTGGCCACCAAACTCCCCAGACATGAACAATATTGAGAGTTAAGATGCCGTGTAGCCTGCTGGTCAGAAGATATCTCCACCCCCTCGTACTCTTACGGATTCATAGGTCAGTCAACTCCAGCACTACTTCAGACATAAGTCCATTCCATGCCACGTCGTATAGTGCGATTTCTGCATGCTTGCAGAGGCCCTAGACGACATTAGGCAGGTGTACCAGTTTCTTTAAGACTTTCATTAAGACCATAGGACCCAGTCCATATCATGTAAATACCGCCCAGACCATTATGGAGCTGCCACCATCTTTCACAGTGCGTTGTTGACAACCTGTGTTCATGGGCTCGTTGAGTCTGCGCAACACTCGAACAATACCACCAGCTGTTATCAACCAAAATCGAGGCTCATCTAACCAGGCCACTGTTTTTCAGTTGTCTATGTCCGACTGGTTAGGTCACGAGCCCAGGTGGGGTGTTGGAGGTAATGTCGTGCTCTTACCAAAGGCAATAACGTCGATCGCCTTCTGCTATGGCCCATTAACGTCAAATTTCTGTCCTAACCGATACTTTAGTCGCAAGGACCATATTGAATTCCGCGGTTTTTTCACGTTGTGTTGCTTGTCTTTTAGCACTGAGAACTCTACAAAGACGCCGCTGTTCTCTGTCGTGAATTGAAGGCCCTTAGCCATTGCTCTGCCCGCGGTGAGAAGTAAAGGCTGAAATTTGGTATTCTCGGCACACTCCTGACACTGTCAATCTAGGAATATTGAATTGCCTAACGATTGCCGAAGTGGAATGTCCCATGCATCTAGTTCCAGCTACCAAGTCTGTTGATTCCCATCGGCCGGCCGGAGTGGCCGAGCGGTTCTAGGTGCTACAGTCTGCAACCTCGCGACCGCTACGGTCGCAGGTTCGAATCCTGTCTCGGGCATGGATGTGTGTGATGTCATTAGGTTAGTTAGGTTTAAGTAGTTCTAAGCTCTAGGGGACTGATGACCTCTGAAGTTAAGTCCTATAGTGTACAGAGCCATTTGAACCAATTCCCGTCGTGCGGCCATAAACACGCCGAAACCTTTTCGCATGAATGACCGAAATAGAAATGACGGTTCCACCGATGCAGTGCCTATTTATTCGGTATGTACACGACACTACCGCCATTTGTATAGATGCGTATCGCCATCTCACGACTTTTGCCAGCTCGGTGTAATTTTGATGACAGCATTAACGGCATAGGCTGAAAGCATATAGATGTTTGGTATAAGTAAATACAGAAATGGCATAGACAGAACTTTGTATGATTGCTATAGCTAACGAGGACTCATATTCGGATTTCATATCGTTAGTTAACAGTTTTGATCTAGTAACAAGGAGAGTGGTTTTTTATTATTGTTTTCGGAATTGAAGTTTCTCTCTTTAGAAATGAATCCTGTGTTATGGAACTACCATGTACTTGGAAACCATGTCAAGTTGGCACTACAAGGCACTCCTGGTTCGTTACATACAAGTGTCGGTAAAGAGAAAGACCTTCGAGGGCTCATTAACAAAGACGGAAACGGATTTTTTCCTGTAGCTTCCATGTTAGTTTCCTATCTGTACCATGAATATTTGAAAAGAGTGGGTATTTATGTAATATCCACACGCGGGAGCACTCTCGTAGCGGTAGGTTGGTAGTGATGCTCTGTATTGTAGACGCCCTTCGCATGTCGCGTAACCAAACAATGGAGGTGACGCGAGAAGAGCAGTGCGGCGCAATAAAATTCTGTTTGTTTAAACTATACAGCCACTGAAACGCACGGAAAGCTGCAGCAAAAGATGCACTAGCTCGTGCAACAGTGTTTAGATGGTTCAAGGGCTTCAGAGAAGGTCGACGTGTCTATGTTAAAGCAAGGTGGGCCTGGTATTTCGGTTTCTGCTGTGACTGAAGCCAGCGTCAACACAGCTGCTGTTAATGACAGTGAGGATCGGCGGATAACATTAAGTAGCCTCATTGAAGTGTTGAGAATTTTATATGGCAGTGTATTTACGATTATGCTTAATCATCTCCATATGACCAGTCTTTGTGCCCGTTGGGTGTCACGTTTGTTAACTCCCGAACAAAAAGGCTGTGCTAATGGAGACAAGTCGTGTGGCGCTGCGTCTCTTTGCTGATGAAGGGGTGCGTTTCTAGAATCGATTATCACCGGTGATGAGTCATAGCTGTATCATTATGATCCTGAAGAAAAACACCAACACCGTGTGGAAATCGCCAGGTTCTCCAACATCCAAAAAGGGAAAAGTTTTTTCCATCTGTTGGGAAAGTGACGGTAATCAGATTTTTTGACTGTAATGTAATGATTTATCAGCATGCAGTTCCCCTCACACAACTGTTACAGCAGCGTACTACACGTCAGTGTTGGCTTAACTGAGGAAGCACATTGCATGGAAACAATCAGGACTTTCTCGGACTGGGTGAGGACTTTATCATGACAATTCGAGGCTTCACGTTACTAGTCAATTTATGCAGTTTTTTTTTTTTTTTGGTTCAATTCAAAATTACCTGTGTATCGCATTTGCAATATAGCTCGATCTTGCAACCTGTCTTTTTTTGTAATTCCCATCGCTAAAGGCAAAGCTTCGGGGCATTCGATTTACGAACGCTGAAGCAGTGCTCAAGAAAAGTGAAGTGATTCTCGAGGACCTGGTGCTGCGTCTCTTTGCTGATGAAGGGGTGCGTTTCTAGAATCGATTATCACTGGTGATGAGTCATAGCTGTATCATTATGTTCCTGAAGAGAAACACCAACACCGTGTGGAAATCGCCAGGTTCTCCAACATCCAAAAAGGGGAAAGTTTTTTCCATCTGTTGGGAAAGTTCTGCATCATGTGTTCGACAACTATTGGAAATGCTATACAAAGTACATTCAAGTAGGATTGGAGAACCTTGAAAAAGATCACATATACCTTGAAATGGAGTAATGAAAATCAGTGAATAAAAAGGTCGGCTTTAATCTTTGCTGATCGGCCCTCGTGTATTAGTAAACGACTAACCCGGTTCATGGATCACAGTCCAGTTGCGAGACTGATCTATTGTAGTCCTGGAAAAGTTCACAGTGTATCTGAATAAAGCACGATACCGGCAGCCTTGTGTTACGGTAGGTTAGTGTACAATGAAATGCAGCACACAGGGGGAGAAAGTAAGCTTTCAATCTGATCTGCTCGATTGCCGAGATTCATGTTTGCATTAGTCAAACAAGTTCCCGTCCCCTTTACCCTCTCCGTCGTAGGAATGAGGTCCTTCTTTCAAGTATTGCACTGTCTCTAAAACTCCAATAAGTGAAGCACGTCGTGCTGTTTCAGCTGTTATTTTCTAATTCCTTTGTATAAACTGCGAGAGGCGGTGTAACACTTGAAAAATGGGACGTACTTCCAGGAGCAGCGTGTTCCAGGTTCAACGCTTACCGGACTAATTTGAACTGCTTCTTCATTGTACAAGGTGCTTCCACGTAAATTAGAGGCTGGCTGTTCCGAAAAGGCACAGCCGAACCTTTCCACAATTCTTCACCAATTAAGTTAACGTTCCCCCTCTCGCCTCAACTCGTCGGCTTCAACTCTAACAATTCTTGTTTCTGTAAATATTGACTGCTTCTCAGGCCAGCAGACCTATAGCATAGAATGTGATACTGTACTCTGAAGCTGGTATTTCTGTAATAGTTGTTCAAATATATGAACTCCCAACAGGAGACTTGAAAAAACGGCAATGCGCACATCTAGACATAACTGGAGATACATAAAATAAACAAAATAATATGAAGAAAGAACGACGCACCATGAAGGAATTATCCGAACAGAACGGAAATCGATATGTGTGGTGTAGGTACGTGCACAGCATGCACAGACAACAAAAGATTACTATTTCCGAAAAACTGACTGATTTATTCAAGAGAAAGAACTCCACAAATTGGGTAAGTTAAAACGCATTGCACAGTTCGCTCCGGAAAGCGGAACGGACAACAACATCGGCGAAGTACGGCGTAATCACTACCAACACGGCTACTGCTGGTGGAGTATGTACCGTGATAGTTCAACCGGTTTTTGTTCTAATTCCATGACCTCTGCCGAATTATTGAAACTTCTGTTACGCTGGGATCACAACCATGGACGGTGGCGAATGCAACCCCCCGGCTCTACAAACTTCACAAAACCAGCCGCTCGGTGGTGCAATGGACACTGAAGCAGTTTATGTATCCATCAGTGAAGTGATTAGCGATGCAATCATCGCATCCTACAGCGCACACGTACTCCAACTTGTTCCACCTGCCGATGCAACTATAGCTCAAGAGACCTGCAGCACTCCAAGAAAAGCCAGCGGGACAGCACGGACGAGGAAGGAGACGACGACCATCGAGACAAAATGGAGAAAGAGCTACGTATCGAAGCCACCCAAAAAGGTACCTTCACCAACCAACATGTAAGTTAAACTGCTCATTTATATGCAATTACCTGTAAAGGGACTTTCGTTTTATTTGTTGAAAACAGAGACAGAAACATAATCACTACTCCAGCACATAACGAGTATTACGGTAACAGGGAAAATTGCGTGAAAATTGAGGCTGTGTCAGGATTAACTGCCATTGCCTTAGCTCAACACACTTCGTTAGACAAAGCAAATTTGGAGGCCAACATTCCATCGTTCTTCACTACTAAACAAGGCATTATCATTAATGTTGAAACCTCCCTTACGGAGGACGAATTACTAACGGAAATGACGTACTGCTGCCAAGTTACTGCCATCAGGAGATTTAATAAAATACTAATTCAGAACGGGCAAAAGGTAACTAAGCTGTCTCCAGTTTGTGACATTTAGATCACAGCGGTTTCCACAGTTACTTTGTATTCACGGAGTACGCTTTCCAGTGGACGTGTATATGCTGTACGTCTTACAATTCTATAACTGCTTGCGATATGGACATGGCAGCAAACGGTGAAGAAGTAACACAAAATGTGAGTAGTGTGCAGGGCCACACAGAAGTGATGCCTATGAAAGGGCAAATCAACTAACCTGCCTTCTTTGTACCATTTGTTGTATGCTCTATTTCGAACCTACCCCATGTATCTTAAGAACAAGGAAAGTAAGAAAATGTTTGCAAACAAGCCTTATTCGAATACAGTTACTTTTCCTCCGAACAATACAAGACAGGGTACAGGATTCCCGTCCCCTCCCGACTGAACAGCTGCTCAGTGCAAGTATCAGCACCGGCACCTACGATCCGCGGCAACCAACCCATGTCATGAAGACAATGCTGCCGATTTCAGGAACGGGATTCCATCGGATTCATCGCCAATACCACCGGCCCCTCCTCCAATACAGCATGTCCACCTGCCCCACTAACAACGTGTAAATTCTGTAGAACGTAGATGACACCACCAAAACGTGATCGCACGGGAGCAGTTTTGTCAACCAGAGCTCTGCCTTACTCTGCTCCAGTGGATTCCAGTACCTATCCACCACAATTCCACAGACTCAACCAACATACTGATGTTGGGAACTACCTCATCAACAACATTACAATCATAATTATGCAGTGGTGAACGATATATTGTACCAGCAGGATATTAATGGGCCCACTCCAGTATTACAAATGTATTCGATCGAGATGTCAATCCAAAATACGCTGTCGCCACTCTTTGAACCACAAAATGGCATATAAGCTCATCCAATGGAACGCAAGAACGCTCAAGACAAACAAAAGCCTTCGACGGTTTCTGCACGAAAGTCAAGTAGACATTTGTCTCATCACCGAAATATGGTTAAGACCGAATGAACCGTTCGCCCACCCGGGCTTCTGTGTCATTGCATAAGATAGAGATGATGGCTACGGTGATGGAGCGTTGTTGGCAAACAAGATGTCCACTTTTCCGTTGTCAATACTGGCACTCAGCGTGACCCATTGCAAACAGTGGTTATGCGTCTGCGGATCTAGGACCACCATCAGACTTTGATCTCAATATACAAAGCACCTAACGACAGGTTTTCCACAGAACAGTTAATAACAATCGTTTCCTCCTTCGGTAAAACCCTTCTGCTACTGGGTGACTTTAACGGCCACCGTGCACTGTGGGGTTGCAGAAATGCCAATGCAATGGGGAAAATGCTAGTGGACATACTAGATTCGGAAAATCTTATAGTACTAAATCATGGACACCTACACGAATAGTACGGGCAAATAAAGTCTCGATGGCAGTGGATTTGAACATAGCATCCCCTGCACAGTCTACCAGAACAACATCGGAAGTAATACCGGATACTTTAAATTTGGATGACTTGCCAATTCAAATTATAATAAACGCACATCCTAGGGAGATTGTAAAATACGCGATCAGCCGGAAATAGAACACAATCAAAGCCAATTGGAATCTATAGAAAACACTACTTGAACCCAAACTTGAATCGATCGTCGATAGAAAGACTCCACGAGGGCTTGGTATCGCTTATCAACGAAGTAGCAGAAGTCTCAATACCTCAAAAGGCACGAAGGGAGACTTAAGAAAATATAAAAATTTCTCGTCACAAACTTCTTTGCCTTTAAGAAAGCACAAGCTGCAGCCAAGAAAATATTCAGGCACAAAAGAAGAAAATAGTGACACAATTTCTGCACTGCAGTCTGCAAAGCGGGTCTGTAAACCAATATTTGGAATATAATACGGGACATTAAAGCCATTCTGACAATGGATTTGTACACAATCTCCACAATCCGACGATCTTTTAGAATCGTTCTTGCGGATGATAGCTAACGTGCTGGACAAAGAAGTTGAGACAGAATATGAAGAGGACAACGGTGTCATTACGTAACCCTGTTCGGCTGGAAGAACTTCAGATTGCGTTTTCCCAAGGGAAGGGTACTGCACCTGATCCAGTTCATATAAGCCACTCAATGCTACGACACATACCACACAAAGGGTAACTGTCGCTGCTCAAAATTTGCTATAGCGTATGGATACAAAAGATCAAAATCGACCCTTTACCATCCACAAATCGGTGAAAAGGTGTGATAAACCCGAGTCATATTGGTCTATCTCCATACTATCGTGTGAGGCGAAGGCGATGGAAACGATTATTACGCGGCGCTTAGAATGGTGGTCTTAAAACAAGAAACTATTAACGGAAAAAGAACTTAGATTTCGAAAAGGAAAAGGGACAGCGGAAATTCTTTTATGGCTAAATTTCTATCGGAATAATTATATGATAGTTGCATCAACTACTGTCAGTCTCAGGTGAAAAATTGAAGAAATTCGAAATCCCAAAATTACTCGTACATAATGCTGTAAGCTTTCTGAGCAACAGGAAGACAATCATTTTGCAACATGCAACTACATTGGGACTCAAAGAAATTAGCAGAAGACTCCCACAGGGATCAGTCTTGGCTCCCTTATTATTCAATCTCTATACTGCGAACCTTCGTCACCTCTTTTCTAGTGGCATCGAAATATTACAATATGCAGACGATATATGTATGTAATCCGAAATAAGTACTCTTTAGTCCTGTCATCTGAAAATGCACACTGTGCTCATACTTTTGTATGTATGGAATTCTTGTCTCACTACCACGATACGTGCGTGGTGCATACAGATGGGGTCCAGTCTAGTGAAGGCGCTGGTAGTACTTATTGGGTACACCGAAGCAAATAACGAAGCTGATACAAGCTGGATTCACAGTCCACTACTATGACAGAAGAGACGATTGCCATTTTGGAAGCCCAACAGTTCGCATTGATGTCTGCAGCTGACACAATAGTCATCATCTCTGATAGTATGTCAGCCCTACAATTGATTAGAAACCATCGTAATAGTTGTACCAACCCAATAGTTTCAGCAATTGTCGACGTTGTGTTTCGGATGCAGAGAAACTGTCGCAGCATTGTGATGATGTGGATGACAGTCCACTCTGGGATACCTGGAAATGAGAATGTAGATGCCCTAGTGAAGCAAACATCTTTTCCTGCAGATATTAAATATTACAAACTCGCTCTCACAGATATGACACCCATGCTCAGAAAGTGATTGTCCTCGAACTAGCAAGAGGAATAGTCATAGACATCTAAAATCAAAGTCAGTCTTTATGCACTAGTTTATCCAACGATTCCAAGAGTACCGTGGTATAGTAGGGCATGAAAATCAGGGAATTTCACGATAGCTATAATACGGCTGAAACATAATCATTGAAAGTTCAAAAAAACACCTCTATCGCCTCAACCTAAGCGGAGAGTAAGAATATCCAAATCATATATTTCTACAGTTTCCTCGGAACACGTATCACATAAAGATCCTTGCAAGAAATCTTCGAGCTCTTGGTCATCAGTTCCTAAGCCGCCTCCAATTCTGGTTAGCATCCAACGATGTAGCAACGTATAAGCTACTGTATGTGTTCGCCAACACTGACATCAAGATATAGCTTCCCAGTACTTCGAATTCCGGGAGAAGACAACAGTGCAACTGAATCATTATATACTCACATGCAACTCTGCAGAATATAGAATGCTCATCCTCTAAATATGGAACTTACCGTCCTGGACAAATATTCAATTTCCTACCTGCAGCTCTTGAATCAGTGAAAGAATCCTCAAATGCTAAATTTAAAATTTCAGCTTTCGTTTTGCTGTCTTCCGTTGACAGGCCAGACTGATCAGTGAGTGACTGGATCAAAGCCTTCGACCCGCTTACCGAATTCACGTAAGACCAGAATTTCCTTGGATTTTCGGCAAGATCTTTTGCTAAGGTATGACGGTGGGTTGGTTACAAGTCAGCATCGCTCAATAGTTCGATGGTGTGCTTAATTTCTTGAGGATAGCATCCCAAGACACCCCAGATGCTGTGTAATAAAAGGCAGGATCCAGAGAATATGTGAAAATATGTGTTCATGTATAGACTGCGGAATTTGTTGAAAACATCTGCGAGCAAACGCATGTCTGTCTCCATGTGAAGCTGTGCGTAATCGTCTGAAGCGGAGACATTGAATTCCCTCCAGACATTCACAACATGCTCATGCTCTGCATCGGACATGGCATCGTCTGTAAGGTTGCTGCAGAACGCAGTTATGTGGAAGTCTGTCTTCGTTGAGTTTTGCCATACTATGCAGATATTCATATGGAAAAGCTCTCTTCCTAGTCACCGGCTGAAAGTATTCCTCGTTGGGAAGGGCAGCTCGAGAGATACGCATATCCTTCTGATGCAGAGTTTCAACAAATATCTCGAGTGATGCCTGCATAAAACATAGCGAGTCAAGAAAGCGGAGTGTAATTCTTGGCATCATTCGTTTGGAGAATGTGATATATTTCTCAACATTTTCAGGCAGGACGCTGACATCGTCCTTCTCCATACCGAAATTAACCAAGTGCTCAACAAGAAAGCGAGCGCCATACCCGATTAAATTATGAAAGAAAACGTGCCTGTGCCGCGGTAATTGATACTTCATGTTGAATGTGTTACGGGTGGCGCCACAGAACCTCCCTGTAAGATGACAGTGGTGCCTACAACGAGTTTCCGCTTTTCTATGTACTGGTAGCCCACAAATATGGCAGCCAGTCGCATTATTGTACGAATCGACAATATGATCGACTGCACAGAGCAGTCACTGAAGTTATTTCAACGTTAGGTTGAACGTATGTGTGCGAACGTTTTTTTTTTTTTTTTTTTTTTTTATGTTATGAAATTGAGGAAGTCCCGCCAACGTTTGGGTTTAACAGAGTTAAATATGTATGATACCTTGTGTTTGTATCATGAACCATAGTTCCATACGTAATACACTTTCTAAAATCGAACTGTGAATAAATTTATAAACATCACGACTTAGTGTTAAATGCCCATATCTGAAGATTTTCCTGGTGCTGCTCACTGTATTAGCTCTCTCTAATGTAAATTCCAAATTAAGGTGCAATGTTAATGCTTCTGCGCAAAAAAAAAAAAAAAAAAAAAAAAAAAAAAAAAAAAAAAAAAAAAAGTTGAAAATAAACACTAGTATTAAAATCCTCCTTATAAAAGTACGCTGCAATACTCCTCTCTTAGATGCAATTATGCCGTGTTGCAGTCACGTCTCCCTAAGTTTACCGGACGTGCAGCCTTCGACATATAGCCGTCTCACTCACACGCCTGCTATAGTTAACACCGTAAATTTGGAAATACTCGTAGTGTTGCAAGTGTTTGCCGGTTTCTTGAATGATGTACACAGCAAAGATTGAGAAAACACGAAATGGAACAATATATTTTCTGTTGCAATTTTCAGGAATAAAACGGCACGGGAAAAAGTTAAATTTGTAGCTTATGCAAAGGAAGCTATTATTCAGGTTATGTGGTCGTTTCCTAATGAAATGTTGCTGTGATGTGATAGTTACCACAGTCAGACACTGTTACAGTCAGTGGTACAATGTTTAGATAACCATGTACAGACCGTTCGAAACTTTTTATCCATAGGCTACATGGTGGGCGATGTGGATTATAGGAATTTGTAGTCAGGCGTAACTTCTGTGCCCCATGAGCAGAGTTGTCCAGCCAGATAGGACAGAGGTACCTGATTGCTCAATAATTTCGTAAACAAGACCCAAAATGATTTGTTTGTAGCAGAGTATATAAATTATGTTTTATAGTTCCTCTAAACATATATGTTTATGGCATGTATTCAGTATTACTCTTCCACATACTTATCATCATAGCACGATGATACGTGACTCAAAGAGTAAACTGTGTGTATTCTATTGCAAGACTTCGTTAAATATTTTTGGGTTACTGGAAACAAGAGAAACGTTTCAAAAGTATTTCAGGACACCAGCAGACCAATTACAGTGCGGTGCAGCCTTTGTTCCAGTTGCTGGGGAAAATACACTGGTGAGTAAACTTAAGGACGAAAGTATCTTTCGCATGATGTCACTGCCAAGTAACATAGCTCGATGAAACTTGGTCAATACATAGAAAGAACTGCTGCAGTATAATACAGAAGAAAGCAGAAAAAATACACAATGAGAAAGACAGAAATCACACTTTTATTCGATGACAATATTTATACTGACGTCCCGATGATTCATGATGGTTTCTTCTACATTCCAAAATTCGCTCCTGGAACGACGTACATGGGGAAGGACTACAGTGTCACACTAACGTTGATTGGTGAGTGTGACGTGTTCAAAGATTTGGACGTCAGCACACCAATGGAACATTATTCCTCCCCACATGATAACTCCTGCACCAACAGAATGACCATATTCGACAATATTCCTGGGTGCATCACGTATTCTCGCATCTCTCCATTTGAAGATACGTAATGCGCCCAAGAACATTGCGTAACATGATAGTTTTGGTAATCCAGATGTTATCGTGTGGGGAATCAAAATGTCGCATGGGCATACTGACCTCCAAATCACTGAAACTTTACTATTTTCCCATGTGCATCTTTCTAGGAGTGCATTTGACTCTGACGTAACATTTGTGGATGACAATGTGCGACCGTTTCGAATTGTACTTGTGGAGAAGCTCTTAGAACTTGAGAATGCTCAGCGCATGGACCGGTCTGCTAGTTCTGTTGACTTAAATCTCATCATGTGTGTGTGGGATGCGTAGTGTAGCATTTCCACATGCCCCAACGACCATCCATCAGTTGTCAACCACGCTGGTGGAGGGATGGAACGCCCTACCACAAGAACTCCTGACCAAACTTGTGACCAACATAGGAGGATGTTGCAGAGCATCCATTGCCGTCCGTGGTGATCACACACCCTCTTAAGAACCATATCCCACCTTTTGTAATGTCCAAGGAAGCATCATGAATCTTAATGACCTCAGTGTAATTATTGTCTTTGAATAAAAGTGTCATTTCTGTTCATCTCAGTGATTATTGCTTTCAGGTATCTCCTGTGTTACAGCGCAGCAGTTCCTTCTACGTATGGTCCAAGTTTCATCGAGTTATGTTGCTTTGCAATGGCACATTGTGCAGAAGTTACTTTGATCCTTAAGTTTTGCGCATCAGTATATGTGGCTATAATCTTTTTACTTCCATGATTTGCGGATTTTGGCGGGCAGTACCACAGTGAGATATTACTCCGATATGTTTCATTTAAGAGTGCATCACAGTTTTGTATTATAAACGAAAAATTTTGAGGCGATAAAAAAAATGAACCGAACACGAACAAAATGTATGTGGGAATGGAAATGAGTAATGCTGGCACAGCAACAATGTAACTTGATTCTCCTATTTGCTGCGGAAGTCCGACAAAATGAATGTTAAAATGGGAATACGTAACGCAGGCAGAGCAAAAACATAACGTAACTGCTTTATTTGCAGCGGAAGTCCGATAAATCCCTGCTGCAAAAACTGAACAGCCTGAGCTCCACTTAAAATCGCGTAAATATAAGAGGTGCGCGGAAAGTAAATATCAGGTGATTCGTTGTACTGCATAAAATAGCAGACTGCATATTCCCACACTCAAAAGTTACGTTGCGTTCGTGCGTAAAATAATATTTGACAAGTGTACACTCACCTCACAACCAAAAACGTGAAAAATTCCAACTGTTTGTGTTCCGTTGCTGGTTTCGGCAAAAATCTGTAGGATTTCTGGGCTAACTGAATACGTAGAAAAAATTACTTTTTCTCCATATGAACAAATTTTTAAAAAAATACACACGTCAAAAAGACACATAACACAAAGTAAAATATGAAGGCCACAAGTTCTATAATGTTTCATTATCTAAGTAATACGCTGTCAGAAGTTCATGTGCGAGTGGGGTTGAACATTAAGTCCATAGTGCCTGAATCCATAGTGCACGATTAGAGACACCTGACTACTGATATCCTCTGTGGCTCCTATTTTGAGATAAGCAGCACTGTTAATGGGATAGGTCTGTCTGCCGAATAAGCCAAAATATACCATTACCTAAATCATGATTGTTATAAAAGAATAGATCCATCTGGAAAAATATCCTGCGAAACTTGATAGCAAGTTGTGAAAGTTGATACAGTCATTTCAAAAATCTCGAGCACGTTTCAATCTGAAGGCATTATTAAGTGCAATTTTAATTCGTATAGTGACAAAATTAAAGTGAAAGTAACGAAACTTCCCGATAGAGTGAAAATGTGTGCAGGAAACAGTCCTTTCGCAAGCAGTGCTTTGGTGACTGAGCTTTTTTTCTGATGGAATCTCCTTATCAATAGATTTTCTGAATGACTTTATATTGGAAAATATAAATTGCTCTACTGAAATGGGTATATCTCAGGAAAAATAAATGTTCCTGGACGTTAAGAGCAAATGATGATGTCATCTACTAAGATAAGGGAATACATGTGTAGATATGGAATTCCTTAATGGTATTGGAAATGGCAGAAGGCTGGATAAAATGCATCTACAAAAGAGTAAAATAACCAAATCCACCACAAACAAAAGAATTACGTAATTTTCTATCTTAGAAATGTTTGTTGTCCTTTTTCTTATATTTGATCGAAATATCTTCTTGGTTCCTTAATTCGCTAATGTTGTAAACATTAGTGGCCTATGGTGGATGACGTGGACAACTTCAAACACGGTGTGTTTTTAAAAAATCCTTTCTGTATTTGTAGAGTGGGGGTGCTCAAAATTTTTAGGGTTGTGTTCTTCTACACACAATTAAGTCCATTTCGATATCTGCTGACTTAAAAATTCGTAAAAGATTAAGCAAAAGCAACACTGCAACCAAAATTAACCATTTTATTTATGTAAATTACATGTGAAAAAAATTCCGACAGTTCTGACAAAGTTTGAGGAAAGTTTATCGTAATTAATTTCTCTAACTGTGAAAAGGTCGAGTTTCTGCATGAAATATTTTATAGAAAACAAAAAAGTCATCATGGTTTCGTCTTTCTCTCGAAATTCTTTGTTTAACTTATTTGGTTTAACTGTCATGTCAATTACTACAAATGCTAGATCTAACAACCAGCTCAACTCACACAGTTGTGAGTAATCTTCCTCTCTTTCAGGCAGTAAAGATTTTATCGCTGGCAGAAGTTCTGTAAATCTCTTTGGAATCTTACTTCCACTCAGTCATTCAACTTCGGAGTGCTACAACAGGTCTTCATACTGACATGTTTACCTGTATTTAGCTGCACTCACTTTTCACAGACACAAGTAGGAGGAAAGGCGGTTGCTCGGCACGAGCGGTAAAAGCGGTGAAATGCAGATGGAGACGAAAGAGATTAAGACAGTGTTGTCACATTTACCGCCAACAAGTACCGTGCGAAACACTCATTGTCATCCAACTTATATTGTATTAGGGTGCCGCGTAAGTTCGTAGCGCTTTTGTTTTGCATGTTGATATTCCAGTTGCTATGTGTTTGTTTATCGACTGTCCTTTTTTATTTGTAGTTCGCTGTTACTATTTGAGTTCACATGTTGTCATTTTGTCATTTGGAAATAATTAGTGGAGCTATGGACGCTAGAAAATGGAGCGCCAAGTGGGGAAATCGGAACATTTACAACACATTGTTCAGTTTGAGTTCAGTAGAGGAGTGACAGCAGTGGAGGGAGCCAGAAACATTTGCACCATGTAAGGAGATAACACTATTGGACAGAGCGCGGCAAGAAAATTGATTTCTCGTTTTAAGGAGGATCTTATGACATTAATGACTCTGCACGTTCAGGATGACTTCGGGGTCTGACGAATATCGTTTAAACGCATTGATTCACAATGATACACGCCATTGTACTCGAGAACTGGCAGGTGTGATGAACTGCGATCGTTCAACCATCGCGCGACATCTGCATGCAGTGGTGAAGGTTCAAAAATCTAAACCAAAATCACAAATATCAGCGGATGGCCATATAAGCATCTATGCTTGCTCGTCATCAGTTAGCACCTAAACAAAACTATTCTGTATCGTTACTGGTGGCGAGAAATAGTGTCTTTACACGAAAATAAGGAAAAATAAAGTAATGATTTATCCCAAACAAAGCACCAACTCATCGTAAAACGACCTGTGCGCATCCACAAAAAATAATGTTAAGCATCTGGTTAAACAGCGACTGTGCTCTATACTACGAATTACTTACCCGGGGTTGTAACCACCACTGCTAACATTTATTGTGGACAACTGAGACGTCTTGCAGACCCAATCCAAGAAAAACGACCAGGCAGACTGAGTGAAGTGATGCTACTCCACGATAACGCTTGCCCATGTTAGGCTAGGTTGATGTAAAATACTATATATGAGTTGGGACGGGAAGCCTCTCTGCATCTACTAAATTTACCCCATCTTGCGCGGTCAGAGTTTCACCTTTTCCGCTGCCTATCGAACAACCTTCAAGGATCTTCCTTTCCTTATTAAAATAAGCTCCGAACGTGGCTCGACGACTTCTTCGCCTCAAAACTACGTAATTTGCACAGTCGTGGAATCGAAAATTTACCCTAGCCTTGTTAGACGTAAATAGTGAATAATAATACATTATTTATGACTAAAGTCTCAGTTGTGTATATTTATTGCGTTTATTAAACTTACGGGAAAATAGTACGAACTTATGCACGAATGCAATAAAAAAGCTCATGTAAAAAAATTTGGGACAAAGGTTTTGAATGATCGACTCAAAGCCCCAGCGATGGACCAGTCGATCGCGATCGACAAGTTGAGCACCCCTCGTCTAGAAGATTCTGATTCTCCCATCCACCAGGAGCATCTCAACGAATGTCTCCGCTGACCCGAAATATACCGTCGAAACTAGTCACTTTCGACTAAATATCTTTCTTCATGGCCTATAAGGGTGCTACAATTAATGCTATCCATTTCAAAACTTGATGTGGGTTTCGACTGAGCATATGATGACAATCGGAGAGAAGAGGCTAACAGAGTTACATTCTTGAGATTACAACTCTATATTCGAAAATTCCCAAAAACAAATGTAGCCAATGTAAACAGTTATGCACTAAGTGTAGCGATGTTTTTACTAACATCTGCATCTACATGGATACTCTGCAAATCATATTTAAGTGCCTGGTAGAGGGTTCACCGTATCACCGTGTCTATTATTCCAATCTCGTACAGCGCGCCGAGAAAACGAATACCTGTATCTTTCCGTGCGAGCTCTGATTTCATTTATTTTATTATGGTGATCGTTTCTCCCTATGTAGGAAAGTGTCAACAAAATATTTTCGCATTCGGACGAGAAGTTGGTGACTGAAATTTCGTGAGAAGGTTCCGTCGCAACGAAAAACGACTTTGTGTTAATGATGTCCACCCCAAATCGTGTATTATTTCAGTGACACTCCTCTCTCCTATTTCGCGATAATACACAACGTGCTACCCTTTTTTGGACTTTCTCGACGTACTCTGACAATCCTATGCGGGAAGGATCCTACTTCGAGCAGCAGGATTCTAAAAGAGGACGGACAAGTGTAGTGCAGTCAGTCTCTTTAGTACATCTGTTACATTTTCTAAGTGTCCTGCCAATAAAACTGCGCATGAGGTCAGTACTGAAACGAAATGAAATGTGCGTATGGCATTTTTGGCTGTGGAGTTCGGCCACCTGTTGCAAGTCTTTTTATTTGATGTCACTTCGGTGACTTGCGCATCGATGATGACGGCAACACACACATCCAGTCCCGGGAGGAGGAAACCCCGACCATGCCGTGAACCGAACCCGGGACCGCGTGATCAAAGCACAGTAACGCTAACTACAAGACCATGAGCTGTTGACATGAAATCAGTAATATGTATAAAAACTAAAAAATAAATTCAGTGGATTTAGATGAGGTATCAATGCGTATGTTGAAGCAATGCGTTCAAGGTGTAGAAGCTAGCCGCGCGGAGTGACCGCGCGGTTTAAGGCGTCATGCACGGTTTGCGGGGCCCCTCCCGCCGGAGGTCCGAGTCCTCAAAATGGTTCAAATGGCTCTGATCACTATGTGACTCAACTGCTGTGGTCATAAGTCCCCTAGAACTTAGAACTACTTAAACCTAACTAACCTAAGGACATCACACACATCGATGCCCGAGGCAGGATTCGAACCTGCGACCGTAGCGGTCGTGCGGTTCCAGACTGTAGCGCCTTTAACCGCTCGGCCACTCCGGCCGGCTCCGAGTCCTCCCTCGGGCTTGGGTGTGTGTGTTGTTCTTAGCGTAAGTTAGTTTGAGTGTAGGTCTAGGGACCGACGGCCTCAGCAGTTTAGTCCCTTAGGAATTTACACACATTTGAACACACAAGCTACGTCGACAGATGTGTGTCAGTCAAATCAATGAAACTTCTGGCGCATTTAAAACAGGCAAGAGTTCTGCCTCTGTTACAGAAACTTAATGCAAAAGAAGTAGAAAATTATTGTCCCATTTTTCTGTTTCCATCATTCTCAAAATAAATGGAATCAATTATGAAACGCAGATTAATGTAATACTTGAACAAACAAGTTACAATCTTCTTAGTGAATCAGAGCTTGGCTCCAAAGTAGCAGAATTACAGAACCAACCACAGCTGAATTCACAGAAGTGGGTCCCGATGCTCTTGATAAGTTTGCGTGTATGGCAGACATATTCTAAGGCTTTTGATGGTTTGACCGCAAGAATCATTATAAATAAGATGCATAACTAGTCACTGGTTCCCATTACACAATTTATTAAAAAATTTAGAAAAAAGGCATAGCTAATAACTGGTTCCCATTGCATCTAGCAGAGAAAATACAAATCTCAAATAAGGCTAAATATTGATAAAACCCTTATCAGAACCAAAATTACGTTAATACAAGTGGACAGCATGTTAGAAGCAATATTGCGCATGATATGTAGCAATACTTTTTCAATAGTGTTAGTCAAGTGTAAAAAATTATATTTCCCGATGACAGTATTTTATAGTTACTGAGAAAATAGGAAAGCTCATTGCAGAGAAAACAAATGAAAGCTTCTAGAAAATTTACAACTCGTCAACATCTAGTAAGGCGACACTGAACATAAGGAAAACAAATGCCAGAATTCCAGTTTGAAGTGTTTAAATTATAGATGGTGGCCCTATGAGTTGTATAACAAACACAATGTTTCTAGGAATGAATATTTATTCTCAGCTGGATGCTGTGAACACTCAAAGATACTTGTTACATAATGTCTTAAGCATCTTATGTCCTTAGATCCGATTGCTCAATGTATAACGGTCAGTGTCTTTTAGCGGTGTACTATTCATATGCACACTCAATTGTTAGCTTCAGAATGCATGTTTGTGGGGAGGGGGGATGCACAAAATATGAACATTGTTTTCAAACTACAGAAAAGGGCCATAAAAACAATAATGAAAACTGGTACTTGAACTCCTTAGTTCCTTGTAAGGATCTGTTCAAAGCACTGGGGATTTTAACTACACCATGTGAGTACATTTGTCAATAAGTTATGCACATAAAAGATAACATTGATAATTACTGCAGACATAACTCAGGCCATGATATGGAACAAGATCTAGACTGAACTCCTACTTACCGTGAAAGAATAAACATAAAACTCAAATCAGCTTTCTCTACCAAGAATGAGACGGTACAATTACATGTCCAAGGAGTTTAAAGAAATTACTGAAACGAACTCGGTTTAAAAATTAGTTAGAATTTTTTTCCGTTTCTGGACACCTTACTCTCAAAGCTATTGCACATAGATTACTTACACCCAATCCCCTTTCTAAACTTACATTGTTCCTGATTACGTTTCTCAGGCTATCAAATGAGGAGTCGTTGTACACAAAACAGAAACCATACATCGTCACTATGGTTCTGATGTCAGCTGATAGTGCGTGTGTAGAGTCAGATTATGAAATAATGTCTGTATGCTGTGTGCTGAGTGTGCTGTGAAGGTGACTTAACAGTGCGGCACTAGCCTTTTATATTAGTGAATAACCTTTTTGCTGATATTGCATACTAAACATAAACCGAATGAAGCAGAACTATTTTAAAGAGACCCGCCTTTTACTAGAGAGTATGAAGGTTGTTTCAATTCGGCTATCCCAATTTAGGTTTCTCTCGGTTTTCCTCAATTACTTGAGGCAAATGTCGGGATGGTTGCTACTAAAAGGCCACTGTGAGCTACCTTTCCCTTCCTTATCGAACTACGTCTGTAAGTATGTAAATGCCTGTATATCTGTCTTATGTCACTTTTGCTTTTCTTAAATTATAACATCATGACATGTCCGATACCCTTCTAAATGTAGAATATAACTACTGCTGCTACTTCATCCTTGGGGATTTCCACGCTGTCTGTCTGACAAGGAACGCGTATCAGCTATATATCTGTCTATCCATGCAGTCAACAATATGAAATTCGAGGTATCTACTGTTTATCAACTACAATCTGTCTATAGATACGTTACACCACTTTCTGACATCTGAGAGGTTTCTACAGCTAAACCTTAACAGTTCAATTTTTTTATTTAAAATCTATATTTTGCAACTGTTATCTGAGGAAAACCGTCCTAAAATTATGTCTATTGCATCGAAAAAGCGAAGTTTGCCTTACTACATTTATTTGCTTTGCTTAAAAATGAAATCTTCGATGAAGAGCTATTCCTACAGCTAGACCTGTTCATTGACAAGAACATTTCGCTTGCTATGCTGATCCCAACGGTTCACTATAAAGTCAAGAATGTTTAATTTCCTGAAAGAAAACACTAATGTACGAAAAATGTTCTTTCTTACATCACTGGTTGAAATTCTAAGTCCAATTGTGGCTTTAACGTACGAAAAGTCTCGTTTTACGAACAGTCTTCAAAGGAAAAATAAATGTTTGGGTCGGACATTGTACAAACTATTCCGCCCTGCGCTACTGCTACGTTGATCAAATCAGACCGTACATTAACACAGATCCTGCCTTCAGACAGCGCAAGACTGCTTCTTAACTCCGGCGCCCCGGGAGCTTTATAGTTGCAACAAATGAGGTCATTTCTGAGTCACGATATTCAGAGGATGCCTCAGCTACACTCCACACTCACCTAACCGTACTACTTTAGTTTAGTTAATACTGCCTACGTTTTTCTGTTTCTCTCCTATATTGTACGCTCTGTTAGATGGGATAAACAGCATAAAAAGTGTTGAATCCTGCCTTGACGTCAAATATGTGGGGTCTAGGAAGCCTGCCTTCTCGGATCGCTAGACAACGTTCAAACAAATCGTATTAATGAGCTTTGTTACCAAACCAACAATGACAATACTTAACTTTGACAATAACGCATAAGTGTCGCAAGCAAAGGGTGACATGCAAATAAGAAATCTCTTCAGTATATACAATTCCCAATACAAGTGAAGTAATACAGTTGACTCTTCTGCTCAGGTCGCTAGTTGTGCAGCTTCTGTAGAACTGGGCCGTGCTAATGTTCTCTTTGGATAGAGGCTGCTGCGTGTAATTCGCTGATGTCTTCTTCGCAACCCTCTCTCTTCTCTCTCGACTGCCGTGCCGGCGCTTGACTTTTACGTAGCAAAAAGTTCTGTATTAGTCATTTTTTTGGATGTGATTGCTCAGCAATCTAGCGGACTGAACAGAGGCGACAATATACGCTTGTTTACGAGAACAGCTGGATGTGAGAGAATCCTTTTGACAAGTGGAACATGAGAGTGTGCACCACTTAGGTCTCAATTACTAAGCTGCGAGCGTCCTAACGTCCTGCACCGACGCAAGAAATTTCTTCACATACCTCTTAGATGAGAGCCAGACTAACTATTGCAAAGCATTTTGTCAACAAGCGCTGATAAATTTTACGAAAGTTTCTTAGAGCCTCTAATTACTATTGTTGCTCTTCCTACAACCCTCCCACGCTTCTGCCCAAACACTGACAATTAGAAACAGGTTCTTGGCACGTGATCAATGACCTCGATGTCGTATAGCTACTCTTTCACCTTCATTAGAATTTTTGAGTCCTTGTTCGACGTCTGCGTTCATTACTGGAAATTATAGAAATAAAAAGCCAAAAAACGATTATTTCTGAAACTGGTTATTTTGAGTAGTTTTAACAGTCAGGCTAAAACTGGGGACAAAAAATATATAGCTAAAATCGTTTGTTTCAGAGATAACCGCCATCCCCAAGGTGAGGTCAGTCTGTATTTGTGTTAATCTCGTGAATACGCATTTAGACAGACCCCTACCTTCTGCGTTGCTGTTTTTCTGACAATATCTGACGTAGTCAGACTGCATTTGTACTGTAAACTGATAGGAATGCGGGTTGCTGTTCTACTTGACGCCTCGTAGGCAACTTGCGTGTCCGTGATGATGAGATGATATGATTAGGACAACATAAGCACGCAATCCCCTAGCCGTACTGACATGTTTTCGAGAATACTGTTTGTGGAAAATACGGCTGATTCACATTGCTAAAAAGCAGATATATCATGTACTAATTTGGATGCGTACCAAGCATACAAAAGTATATCTTGAAAAGAAGGCGTGGTCCGTGGTATGACTTTTAGGGTGCAGGACGGTTGAGCAGAATCATCTACGAAAGTCCTATCTAGCACGTCATGTATCACGTTGAAAATAACTGTTAGTACAGTGTACACATGCTCATTTAATTACCAATCATATCTCCATATGTTTTACTTCAAAGAAAGGAAATAAAGACATTCCCATTATCACATACACCTAAAAATATATCGAATGAAAAAAATAATAAAAAAAGAAAACAGTACCAAGAGTTGAGCTCGAACCAACAGTTTGGCAGCACAGTGTTTCGACCGCCCTTTGTTTCTTTTTAAAAGGCAAAGTGGAAAAAAGTGACCCAACTGGGATTCCATTCTACAACATTTCAATTTCTAGCCAGACGCTATACCGCTTTTTTGTCCCAAATCGTAGCCAAACACTCTACCATTTTTTTCTCTTCTATCACGCTTTTCTGTTTTTGCCAATTCGAAATCGCACTTGCCACTCAAAAACGAATGAAGAATAAAACAAAATCCTACATGGCACCGCCCCCTCTCTCACCCCCACACCCCAAAGAATCTATCTTTCCAGTAGCTGCCTACAACTATCCTTTTCTTCCTTTAATAAAAATGAGCATTATTGCCACAAAACTGAAATAAACTGTCAACTGGAAAGAGACAATGTCAAGAATACCACAAGGACTGGCTAACTCTACCGATATCTTGACGACGAAATACAAGGCGAATAAGTCACGACACCGTGTCAGGCGCGAACACTTCCAGTGTGCATTTATTAGTGGAAGGCAAGAGGGTCGTATCGCCTCCTCCATCTACAATGTACTGTACATGGTAGTCCAACAGCTCTGTAATTACACTATGTGATCAAAAGTATCGGGACACCTGGCTGAAAATTACTTCTAAGTTCGTGGTGCCCTCCATCGGTAATGCTGCAATTCAATATGGCGTTGGCCCATCCTTAGCCTTAATGACAGCTTCCACTCTCGCAGGCATACGTTCAATCAGGTGCTGGAAGGTTTCTTGAGGAACGGCAGCCCATTCTTCACGGAGTGCTGCCCTGAGGAGAGGTATCGATGTCGGTCGGTGAGGCCTGACACTAAGTCGGCAAACATCCCATAGGTGTTCTACAGGATTCAGGTCAGGACTCTGTGCAGGCCAGTCCATTACAGGGATGTTATTGTCGTGTAAGCACTCCGTCATAGGCCGTGCATGATGAACGGGTGCTCGATCGTGTTGAAAGATGCAGTCGCCATACCCAAATTGCTCTTCAACAGTGGGAAGCAAGAAGGTGCTTAAGACATCAATGTAGGCCTGTGTTGTGATAGTGCCACACAAAACAACAAGGGGTACAACCCCCTCCATGAAAAACATGACCGCAGCGTAACACCACCACCTCCGAATTTTACTGTTGGCACTACACACGCTGGCATATGACTTCCACCACGCATTCGCCATACCCACACCCTGCCATCGGATCGTCACATTGTGTACCGTGATTCGTCACTCCACACAATATTTTTCCACTGTTCAACCGTCCAATGTTTACGGTCCTTACACCAAGCGAGGCGTCGTTTGGCATTTACTGGCGTTATGAGTGGCTTACGAGCAGCCGCTCGACCATGAAATCCAAGTTTTCTCACTTTCCACCTGACTGTCATAGTTCTTGCAGTGGATCCTGATGGAGTTTGGAAGTCCTGTGTGATGGTCTGTATAGATGCCTGCCTATTACACATTACGATCCTCTTTAACTGTCAGCGGTCTCTGTCAGTCAACAGACAAGGTCGGCCTTTACGCTTTTGTGCTCTAGGTGTCCCTTCATGTTTCCACTTCACTATCACATCGGAAACAGTGGAACTAGGGATGTTTAGGAGTGTGGAAATCTCACCTACAGACGTATGACACCCAACCACCTGACCACGTTTGAAGAACGTGAGTTCGGAGGAGCGCCCCATTCTGCTCTCTCACGATGACTACTGAGGTCGCTGATATGGAGTACCTGGCAGTAGGTGGCAGAACAATGCACCTAATAAGAAAAGCGCATGTTTTTGTGGGATCCGGATACTTTTGATCACATAGTGTATATTTGACTTTGCTCTCGGAAAGTAGGAATCTGGACGCAACAGCATATCAGCCGAAAATCCAATCTCAGTGACTCGAGTTAAAATGCTAATTGCTTTTTAAGTCAGTACCAGTTCGTTTCGTGAATATGACAGGAAAATTTATGTTGTAGCGTGTCTATGGCGCGACAGGGACTGCAATGACCCGTCGCATTGAGTCCATTATGAAATATCTGCTCATTGGTGGATATGAAGTTGTGTATCACTTCATACCACGAGGACGCCACTATCATTGGTCGAACAGGAAAGCTAAGGCGAAAGGACACCGTTTTCCAAGAAGTTTGTTGCGATGCCCGTTCAACGGGTGCCGTACAGTCAATCCCTCCAACGTGCATTAACAAAAAAGTGATAGATGCTGCCTGTATAGTATGGCAAACCCCGAATAACTCAAATTCACAGACATGTCTTAACTGGAAATTCAGTCGGCCAACGTCGACAAGTGGCTCAAGACTGCCCAGCCGCAGACAGCAAAATAACTGAAACGTGAATGTGTGGATTGTGTGAAAGATAGGCACCACGTTGCGCTGGGCATATAACACAGACGCTTGCCTTTGAATATCGGAAACCCTCACGGCAATGAATACGCTCAACCACCGCCTATCTTAATCGAAAAATGTGATGCTTCGGTAAAAAGCGACTAGACAGCTGTTATAGTTTCTTAGCCATCATCGCGGGAAGGATAAAGATCTAAGCGATGTGATACGCGTCGCACAAATCGTAGGCATCCAGAATCCGAACTTTCTGATGCAGATTGATGGAACGCCGTTTATCTTCCAGGATTGCACCTTGTATCTTCCCTGTAACTGACATCCAACTAAAGTGCAGTCATTTGGAGTGAACGATCAACTATGACTCCCAAAGATTTATCATTACGACCACCGTTGCCCACGAAATGACAGCATTAACGAAACCCATAATTTCACCAACCGACATTTGCCGTCGTTGATGTGGGCACAAGATACAAGGCAAAAGGCATCCAGTGTTGCCTTGAGCACTGGAACCGCAGTGTGATACCGAGCAACACCATAACATCGCCAAGAGTGTCCACCCTTGTAACTGAGCGACGATCCTTCGATGAATGGGCTCAAGAGATAGAACAAACAACGACACAGAGAGCAGATATCCCTAACGAAAACCCTTAATGGCGGTAATCGGGTGTATCAGATGACCTTTGACAGCCACCGAAGCGCCCATATCCTAAACAAACTAGACATGTCCCTAAGCGCATAAATTTTGAATCCAACGGCTTCTCGTACCTGCAACACGAAGCCTTGTAAAAATCCAAAAAATCCAGAACACCAGGAACAGAAATAATAGCGGCCACCTACCAGTAGACCACGAGCTACGGACACTCAGCGAGAACTTTACAGAAATACAATTTTAATAATGACTAACCATATTAACTCGAAAATGCAAAACATTAAGATCGTGATCTACACGGAGATTTCAGCTGAATGGTGTCTAATAGGCTGAAGACTGACACGCCGCTCTGTAAAATCTACTATACAATATCGTACTGTCTCGTAATGACTCGTAATCCTTCGCATTATTTCGGGTAACTTTGTCTGCGTCATTCATGCATCGAAACTCGAAGTTAACTACATATTAGTAATGCGACAGTTACGACCAATGATTCACAGACTACCCCTGGCATTCTGTGATGATTCCACGTGATTAATATTGGTATTTAAAGTTGCTACTGTTCGGCACCCATTCTACGGGTCATCCCCGAGCCATATGTCAGCTTGCAGGGTATCTCCTCAGGCAGCGAGTTGGTCCGCACACACCATACGCACACAAACCTGCTGTACGC
This sequence comes from Schistocerca piceifrons, assembly GCF_021461385.2. Classification (NCBI taxonomy): domain Eukaryota; kingdom Metazoa; phylum Arthropoda; class Insecta; order Orthoptera; family Acrididae; genus Schistocerca; species Schistocerca piceifrons. Next base: position 356,082,081 of record NC_060141.1, on the reverse strand, counting down.
AGCGTATATCGCGAGACGTGTTGTGGTAAGGTTACCTCTAGCCGTGGGAACAGACTCTCGCTGCGATCCTATAGCTGTATAAGTTGCTGCTCGAGTCACTCCCGTATTGTAAGAGTCTTAGTAATAATTAAAAATAGAATTAACTAAAAATAAAAGGGCCCAATTATGACAAGGAATGGCACACCCTTTCGTCGGAAAACTACGATATTGTCAGTATAGGTTTTCAAGGCAGGATAAAACACATGTAGTACTTACAGATGCAGAACTGTTACAAAGAATAGAGCTGGTGACAAAAATTTCCAAGTGCGTCTGTCGCAGAGAATGAAAGATTTCATTAATAGAGGAATTTTATTCACATCTTCCACGAGCTACACATTGAAGGGAGAGGCAAAGTAGTAAATAACAATCAGAATTACTCCATTAGCGAGGTGTCGTTTCATATAATAACTAGGAAACACTATGCACAGATTTTAACGTCCATTTTTGTTCTGAAAATGATATACAAAATATGAAATATGCACATGATAAAATGTTTATTAGATGGAAATAAGTATTTTCAATGCGTATGGTGCACTTTTAAAAATTCTGTGCCATCTATACATGAAAGGATATGATGCTAATAAACACTGGCAGTGCTTTTATAATAGATAATTCTTAAAGGCGAGTAGTTCTTAGGTTTTTCTCCAGAAATTATATGCCTGATTTAAATATAGCGCACTTTGCGGCGGGTGTAGGGTGGAAGAGTCAGAAAGCTTACAACTACTCTTAACTTTTCTATTGTTGGTTGTATTACACCTGGATAGGTAATTATACAGGGTGTTACAAAAAGGTACGGCCAAACTTTCAGGAAACATTCCTCACACACAAAGAAAGAAAATATGTTATGTGGACATGTGTCCGGAAACGCTTACTTTCCATGTTAGAGCTCATTTTATTACTTCTCTTCAAACCACATTAATCATGGAATGGAAACACACAGCAAAAGAACGTACCAGCGTGACTTCAAACACTTTGTTACAGGAAATGTTCAAAATGTCCTCTGTTAGCGGGGATACGTGCATCCATCCTCCGTCGCATGGAATCACTGATGCGCTGATGCAGCCCTGGAGAATGGCGTATTGTATCACAGCCGTCCACAATATGAGCACGAAGAGTCTCTACATTTGGTACCGGGGTTGCGTAGACAAGAGCTTTCAAAGCCCCAATAAATGAAAGTCAAGGGGGTTGAGGTCAGGAGAGCGTGGAGGCCATGGAATTGGTCCGCCTCTACCAATCCATCGGTCACCGAATCTGTTGTTGAGAAGCGTACGAGCACTTAGACTGAAATGTGCAGGAGCTCCATCGTGCATGAACCACATGTTGTATCGTACTTGTAAAGGCACATGTTCCAGCAGCACAGGTAGAGTATCCCGTATGAAATCATGATAACGTGCTCCATTGAGCGTAGGTGGAAGAACATACTGACGAAACTAAAATGAGCTCTAACATGGAAATTAAGCGTTTCCGGACACATGTCCACATAACATCTTTTCTTTATTTGTGTGTGAGGAATGTTTCCTGAAAGTTTGGCCGTACCTTTTTGTAACACCCTGTATAGTAAAAATGTAAGTGTGAAGAGAATCCCTCTAATTATTGGAAGGCCTCTAGAAAAATTACTGAGAGAAAGGTCTCTGTCGTTGGGATTTAATGTAATATAATTATGAAACAATGAAAAAAGTATAAAAATAGAGGAAGTTTATACTTTTTCATCCCATTGTTGTACAGCTCTATATCCAGAACCTTCGAATTGCCAAATTGTTTATAATTGTAGCCACCTTTTATCAAACTGCTAGTACAAGTAAAATGATTAACTATTATAAAACACTTAGGTGGTTAATAACGCACTTGAATTTATAGGTATCCAAAACATTTACCAGTCCGCAGCTCGTGGTCTAGTGGCCACCGTTGCTGCCTCTGGATTACTGGGTCCCGGATTCTATTTCCGGCCGGGTTGGGGAATTTCTCTGCACGGGGCTGGCTGTTTGTGTTGTCCTCATCATTTCATCATCATTTGTGACTGTGGGTAGACTGGACTGTGTAAAAAAAATTGGACTGTGAAAAAATTGGGACTTTGTACGGGTACTGATGACCGGGACGTTGAGCGCCTCACAACCCAAACATCATCAATACATTCCCAAATCTTCAGCCAGTTTAATACGAACACTTCAGAAACATAAGTAACTAATTTTAGGATAATGTTAACAATATTGGTTTATTCTCTTAGCTAATACAGAATTTAGTTAAATTTGGCTCTGTACACAGAGTAGTACAATCTACCGTTCGTACAGTGTAACGCAAAACTTTCCCCAATTAGTACATTAACTTTCTTATCAACTTTTTCATTAAATCTGGCATACAGTTTCCTTTAATTTATTGCTTGTGATAGTTTCATACTGCCTACTTCAAATTCTGTTTTAAGTTTTATGAAAGAGCTAGACAAGGAGGCACTTAATTCGTGTGATCCCGCCAGATGACTTTTCGATCAAGCATAATCAAAATGCGGGATTTTAATTTCTAGTATTAACTTGTCTTATTACTGAAAGATGAATAAGAGTGAAGGTACAGTGAGTAGCGAAAATACTGATAATATACAGCCTCTTATACAATTCAGAACTATCTAACATCACGTCATTTTCACTACGTCCTTGATTTATAGTATCTCTATATGGTTGAATGTGCTGAGAATGTATCTACGAATGTTCATTATTACGTAATTAGACGCTTTTTGCAGGTACTGTTTGACATTTTACTAGTATAATGCTAATCTTTATGAAGGAAAAAGTTTTCTATTACCGGATAATTTCTGTTTTTGTTACTTCCGTAAGAATGGTAAGTTTCAATAGATGACTTTCGTTTTCAAACTGGCGGACTTACGTCGTGATGTGTTTTCCTTGTAACGGGTTCCTACAGCTTATTATGTGTTTTACAATTGACGCTAACGTAACACAGGAGTTAAGATACAATTTGCGTGTTAATTCTGTAATTATTAGCTGCTCCAGTTTACCGCATTGTATTCGCCTATTTGGACAATCTGCTGGCAAATGATCAGGGTAGTAAGTATTACATTCAAATGTTATACTTTCTGGCATGTTCCACACCAACGAGAATCATCTCAATTTATGGGTCTATGGAACGAAAACTGAATCTAATCGAATCGAATCTGAGAAACTGAAAACATGAGCATGTGGATATTTACTTGCAAATTGCTGACACTGGAAGGTTTCTCTTGACCATGCGATCATTTATAGAACGACAGTATTATAGAATTAAATGAAAAATTCAAGTGTTATATAGTGTTAGATGGCCGAAATACGGAACCTTGTACATCTACATCTACATCTACGTCTACATGGATATTCTGTAAATTACATTTAAGTGCCTGGCAGAGGGTTCGTCGAATCACCTTCGCAATAACTCTGTTATTCCAGCCTCGCACAGCGTGCAGGGAAAACGAACACCTATACCTTTTTGTGCGAATGCTGATTTCCATTATTTTATTATGACGATCGTTTCTCTCTGCGTAGGTCGGCGTCAGCAAAATATTTTCGCATTCGGAGGAGAAAGCAGGTGATTGGAATTTTGTGAGAAGATTCCACCGCAACGAAAAACGCATTCGTTTTAATGACATCCACCCCAAATCCTGTATCATTTCAGTGATACACACTCCAGTATTTCGCGATAATACAAAACGTGCTCTTCTTGAACTTTCTCGATGTACTCCGTCAGTCCTATCTGGTAAGGATCCCACACCGCGCAGCAGTGTTCTAAAAGAGGGTGGACAAGCGTAGTGTAGATAGTCTTCTTAGTACATCTGTTACATTTTCTGAGTGTCCTGTCAATAAAACGCAGTCTTTGGTTATCCTTCCCCACAACATTTTCTATGTGTTCTTTCCAATTTAAATTGTTCGTAATTGCAATTCCTAGGTATTTAGTTGAATTTACGGCACTTCGATTTGACTGGCTTATCGTGTAACCGAAGTTTAACGGATTCCTTTTAGAAATCATGTGGATGACCTCACACTTCTCGTTATTTATGGTCAACTGCCAATTCTTGCACCATATGGATATGTTTTCTAAATCGTTTTGCAATTTGTTTTGATCTTCTGATGACTTTATTAGTCGATAATCCACAGCATAATCTGCAAACAGCCTAAGACGGTTGCTAAGATTGTTTCCTAAATCGTTTATCTAGATAAGGAACAGCAAAAAGCCTATAACATTACCTTCGAGAACGCCAGATGACCTTCCGTAAATTACTACGAACTGTGACTTCTCTAACACGAAATCACAAATCCAGTCACATAACTGAGACGATATTCCATAAGCACGCAATTTCACTACAAGCCGATTGTGTGGTACAGTCTCAAAATCCTTTTGGAAATCTAAAAATGCTGAACCAATCTGGAACACCTTGTCGAATGCACTCAACACTTCATGTGAGTAAAGACCTATTTGTGTTTCACAAGAACGATGTTTTCTATATCCTATTGACTGTGTGTCAATAGACCGTTCTCTTCGCGGTAATTCATAATGTTCGAACAGAATATATGTTCCAAAATTCTGCTGCATACCGACGTTAATGATATGGGCCTGTAATTTTGTGGATTACTCCAACTACCTTTCTTAAATATTGGTGTGACCTGTACAACTTTCCAATCTTTGGGTACGGATCTTTCGTCGAGCGAACTGTTTTATATGATTGTTAAATACGGAGCTATTTTATCAGCATAGGGTACTCTGAAAGGAACCTAACTGGTATACAGCCTGGACCGGAAGACTTGCTTTTGCTAAGTGATTTAAGTTGCTTCACTACTCCGAGGATACCTACTTCTACGTTACTCATGTTGGCAGCTGTTCTTGATTCGAATTCTGGAGTATTTACTTCGTGTTCTTTGGTGAAGGGATTTCGGAAGGCTATACAATATTTAGTAACTCTGCTTTGGCAGCACTGTCGTCGACAGTATTTCCATTGCCATCGCTCAGAGAAGGCATTTATTGTGTCTTGTTGCTAGCATACTTCGCATACGACCAGAATCTCTTTGGATTTTCTGCCAGGTTTCGGGACAAAGTTTCGTTGTGGAAATTATTATAAGCATCTCGCATTGAAGTCCGCGCTAAATTTCGAGCTTCTGTAAAACATCACCAGTCTAGGAGATTTTGCGTCCGTTTAAATTTAGCATGTTTTTTTCTTGCCCCTGTAACAGTGTTTGACACGCTTTGTGTACCAAGGTGGATCAGCTCCGTAGTTTGTTAATTCATTTGGTACACATTTCCCAATTGTTGCTGATACTATGTCTTTAAATAAAAGCCACATCTGGTCTACACTTATATTGTTAATTTGGATGGAGTGTAGATTGTCTCTCAGGAGGGCGTCAGGTTGATTTTCATCTACTTTTCTTAATGGTTATATTTTTCGTCTATTTTTGGAGAATTGGGGGACTATAATATTCAGTCTGGCGACCACCTTCTGTTCACTAATTCCTGTAGCCGTTTTGATGCTTGTTACCAACTCAGAATTATTTGTTGCTAGGAGGTCAAGTGTGTTTTCACATTCGTTTACTACTCGCATGGGCTCATGAACTAACTGCTCGAAATAATTTTCAGGTAGAGTATTTAGCACAATTTCGGGTGGTGTTTTATGCGTGCCTCCTGGATGAAACATGTATTTTCGCCAAGATATGGAGAGTAAATTAAAGTCACCACCAACTTAAATTTTATGAGTCAGGTACGTGCTTAAATTAAACTCAAGTTTCCTTTGAACCTTTCAGCAATTGTATCATCTGAACTGGGAGGTCTATAAAAGGATCCAATTATCGTTTTACTCCGGTTGCCAAGAATGACCTTTGCCCACACTAACTTATAGGAACTATCTACTTCAATTTCGCGAAAACATAAACTACTTCTAATAGCAACAAACACGCCACCGCCAACTGTGTTTAGCCTATCTTTTCGGAACACCGTTAGATTCTTCGCAAAAATTTCGACTGAACTTATCTCAAGCAATTGGCAACTTTCAGTGCTTATAACAATTTGAGTATCAGTGCTTTCTATTAGCGCTTCGAGCTCTGGTACTTTCTCGGCACAGCTAGCACAATTTACAGCTGTTTCACCGATGGTCCCTGTATCTACGTTCTTCCTGTGTTCGGCCTGCACCCTTTGAGACTGAAGCCCTTTTTGTATTTCCCCCAAACCCTCTAACCTAAAAAACCTTCCAGTCCACGCTACGCAGCCCCTGCTACCAGTGTAGCCACCTCTTGCGTATAGTAGACTCCTGACCTATTCAGCGGAACCCGAAACCCAGCCACTCGATGACGCAAGTCGCGGAATCTGCAACCTACACGGTCGCAGATCCGTCTGAACCTCTGTTTCAGACCCTCTGCTCGGCTCTGTATCAGAGGTTCGCAATCAGTACTGTCGACTGTGTTGCAAATGGTGAACTCCGCTTTCATCTCGCAAGCAACACTGGCAGCCTTTACCACTTCTGTTAGCCAGTCGAAACCAGAGAGAATCTTACTCCGATCCAAAGCGACACACAACATTGGCACCGACGTGAGCCACCACCTACAGTTAGCTGCACTCTGTGCTCTTCATGGCCTCCCGAAGGATCCATTCCACATCTGGAATGACTCCATTCCGTATGCACACGGACTGAACATTGGCTTTTTTCTCCTTCTTGGCTGGCTTGTCTCTAATGGGCCCCATAACGCGCCTAACATTGGAGCTCCCAACTACCAATAATCCCACTCTCTGTGATTGTCCGGATCTTGGAGGCTCAGAGGTTTCCTCTGAAACAGGACAGGCGTCGGCATGTGACTGAGCGACAGTGTCAGCCACAGACAGCATCTGGAACCTATTTGTTAGACTGAAGGGCTGAAGGGTCAACCTCTGGGCGACGAGTAACAGGGCTGGCCACCGGTTAGGACCGATCGGAGGACTTGGACGTGCTGGACGTCCGTTGGATCCCCACGGCCGGCCCACAACAGTGATGGTCGTTCACCGCAGCTTCAAGCTTTGTAACCGAAGCCATCACAGCCTGAAGCTGCGAGCGAAGTATCACCAACTAGCTCGCATCCTCACACAACAATCACAGCTCCTATCTATTACTAAAGACCGTGGAAAACAACTCAGACAAACGGACTATCGACACGTGCTGCGGAACTCTACTGTAGACAGTGACGAAAACCCTAGAACTGTGTCTAATAGATTAACACGCAGAGATTCAAAATCGAATTAGCGATGCACTCAGGTGACACTAAATAATTCGCCTCTGATTAGGAACTTGTAACACGTCACAAGATCGGTTTACTTTCCGACGCAAACGAAAACGCCAGAACTATGTGTATTACATATTATGTTAACACCCAGAAACTCGAGAAACTATACTAGCAAAGCAAACAGACGAAATTATACAACTCGCTGCTGGTTAGGAACTCGTAAAAATCACAAAATCAGTTACTTTCCTGTTGCTACTTCTTTCTCGACCGGTTGCTGCTGCCTGATTGAATATTTATTGCGATGTTGTAATGATACGAGTTAATTCGTAAGAAATGGATTTTGATACTGATGACAGACTGAAGCCAACTACTCGTGTTGGGCGAGTGGGCCGTCCTTCGCTTCCTGTGTTTGCGGCAGACACCCGTTTCTGCTGCTGATACGTACAGTATTTTCGTAGTTTAATGTTGAAAGGTTATTAATGACTTTGTCTAGAATACATGTCTTTATTGCTTCATGTCAGGAAAGGTCTTAATATGGTTGACACGATGACTACGTCCTCTTCACTGGAATGAATGTGCATTGAATATCTCATAGTGAAGTAGGAATTGATTAACAGTAGCAGGGGAAAAATGTAGTTTCTAAAATACTCCAGTACTCTGGACCCAAGTAAATAAAAAGCAATGAAAAATGAAACTACCAGTCCACACGCTAAAATAACTTCCGTCTGCGTTACAGATCAGTCTGTCACGAGAGTCAAGATTTCACACTCACATTCGTTGACATCACGCATCGTACTCTCGTTTTCTTATCACACCTAGATCTCAGGCTACGCTAAGGATCATTCCATAACTACAGCCAAGACTCCTTCGTGGAAATGAAATTTTTAATAATATTTCAACGTAAATAGTGCAAAAGAGTTGTATGTCTTAATAACAGAAATACGTATATGCAACAAAAACCTGAAATCACTATAAGGCCGTTCAAACATTTCGTATGAGTCTGTCACCGTTACTTTGCGCGGTAACCGTCTTTCCTGTTTGCGTTGCTAGCTTTTGCTGCTTGCCTGCTTGGTTGTTTGGTGCTCATACGCTAGTATGACACAGAATTCCTATCTCCCCTACTGGATGCTGTGGTTGAATGTGAGTGATAATATTTCGTGTGAGTTCGACGTGATTTTTATTTACTGATGAAACACTGGTGCACGCAACGCATAACAAGACACACACACAAAAACAACCCAGCCAGGGGGCGATAAACCGCTAGCATTTTTTCAGGCCTACGCCCATATTCCTACGGCGTTATCAAAACGAGGGATGCTAGTTGTTTTGGAATTATTTGTTAAGGCAATAAGGGAGTTCTTGCTCTTACAATTATGGATTTGAGCTCTGGGAGACTAGAGGTAATTATCTGAAAATTCCAACTCTTCTTTTTACGTGACTGAAATTTTATTACAAATTTAGATGTTATAATTGAGTATAATCTGGAATCACTGGTCCACACTATTATCGGTGTTGACAATGACTGAAATAGTTAACTGGTCTCGTATTATCAGCAGATCAATGGTCACACTACAGGGAGGCTGAAGGGAATTAATAATCACACACCAGGGCACAACCCTCCCATGCGTCGCCACGATGAAGCACACCGCGAAGCACTGCGAGAAATGCCGCTACTGTATAAATTAATGAACAAGTGCGACCGCACAGAGCAGGGAAGCTACCCACAGAGATGCTTGAGAACATAATTTTCAATACGCTCGTGAGACGATCCAAAGAGGGGTAGTTGGTTCGTGAACTGTATCTACTATGATATACAGCATTTCACCTCCTACCACCTTCCAGACGGAGCGTCTCCGCACTGCATCCTCTCCTCAGCACGTCCCGGCTACCCGTCTCTCCTCCACGCAACCGACCGACAACCCCGGCCGTTGTTCAAATCGCCACGTTCCTATTGGCTGACGGCCAACCTCCACCCTCTACACTCCTCAGAACCGACCTTTCCGAAGTGCCTGAAGCAATCCCTGTGTCGGCTTCCCTAGTTTCTCTTTTAAGAAGCTTACCGCATCTACCGACAATCCTTTTAAATAGCAGTCACCTTTCTAAGCCCAACAGAGCATACCCTTATACATACTGGAAAAGTGCAGAGAGGACGAGGAAGCGTGACACAATGAAAAGAAATAAAAAACTTAGTTGCCTTCTACATGTTAATTAGCCACTTATTCGTGAAGCCTAGTCACAGTGCCGCTTCGACCTGAGTTACGTATTTCACATGAATTAAAGCACATGAGTCGTCACTCCAACCAGATACCGTGTTTCAAACGGACTCACTAATGGACGCTATATCCCACCTAAAAGTAGGCCCTCAAAGTGAGGAAAATTGTACGTGTCACCTGTTCGCGAATCGTGTAAACCTTGTTCTGTGATTTATCCTTTTTTAACTGTATATATTTCGAATTTTCTGAATCGAAGTTGGAAACCCATGCCGCCATTTGCTCAACGAGTGTGGGAAAGCACCCAGAAATCACTCGTTGTCTGACCGCTGTTCCACACGAATGGTCGCTAACGGAACCCACTGTACCGTAAGCTAACGATGATGTTTAGTGTTGTGGGTTGGCTGGAGAGTCAACACCGTATTATTAGAGGAAGCCGAAAGGCACGCGTTTTAGCTCACGCAGGCTGGCGTGATGTCTGGAACAGGACAAGGAAATTAGACTTTAGAAAAACGGACGTAGCTGGTGGAATACTTAACTTTAATCGGTAAATGGTGAACGTCGCTCTTGACGGTACATTATTCATAATCTCAATAGTAACTGGTAATGGCACTTTGCTAGGTCGTAGCAAATGACGTAGCTGAAAGCTATGCTAACTATCGTCTCGGCAAATGAGAGCGTGTTTTGTCAGTGAACCATCGCTAGCAAAGTCGGTTGTACAACTGGGGCGAGTGCTAGGAAGTCTCTCTAGACCTGCCGTGTGGCGGCGCTCGGTCTGCAATCACTGATAGTGGCGACACGCGGGTCCGACGTATACTAACGGACCGCGGCCGATTTAAAGGCTACCACCTAGCAAGTGTGGTGTCTGGCGGTGACACCACATTTTGGATTGTGAGGCGCTCAACTACTCGCTCATCAGCGCCCATACAAAGTCCCAATTTTTTCACAGTCCAATCTACCACCTTTCACGAATGATGATGATGATGATGATGATGAAATCATGAGGACGACACTAACACGAAGTCCCTGGGCAGAGAAAAATCCCCGACCCGGCCGGGCATCGGACCCTGGACCTGTGATCCAGCGGTGGTAACGCTAGCCGCTAGACAACGAGGAGCGAAATCGTAAGCTAACGAAGTGTGCATTAAGCTGTACCGGCAGCACACAAATGTAACATTTATGGTTTCGGATTAACAGCTACAGATCACCAATCAAGTATAGAGCAACTGACATTCTGGATAAGTACGCATACTATGAAATGATAATTAAATCAAGACCCTAAGCTGCTCACAGGCGTTGATATACATCAACGGGGATAGTTGAAAATGCGTTCCCCGACCGGTACTCGAACCCGGGATATCCGACTTACATGGCAGACGCTCTATCCATCTGAGCTACCGAGGCCACAGAGGATAGTGCGACTGCAGGGATTTATCCCTTGCACGCTCCCTGTGAGACCCACATTCCCGACTTAATGTCCACACACTACATTCGAAGTGCCCCTGCCCATTACGCTCATTACTCGCGGCAGGCAATCTTACCGAGTCCCGTAGGAGTTCGAACAATGCGTGTTCATCCGCACAGAAGAAGACCAATGGTCGGTTAGCCTTAACTATATGAAGATGGTATCTGTTGTTTCGGACATGTCCGAAATGAACAGACACCATCTTCATAAAGTACGCATTCGTCTGTGACAGCTACTCGTCCTTTGTTCAGCGTGTACATATACCATCCTATTTTTTCGACCTGTCTCTTACCCCTAGCTCTGTACCTTTTAAAGAAACACGAATCAGAATGCTGAATACTTTTGTTCAGGTCCCTATTTTCCTTGCAAAGAGGATACAGAGGTGTGACATACGCTAAGGTGACAGAAATCACGGGATAGTGATGTTCACATATACAGATGGGGGTGGTATCGCGTACACAAGGTGTAAAAGAGCATTGTACTGACGGATCTATCTGCACTCAGGTGATTCATGTGCAAATGTTTCCAACAAGACTATGGCCGCACAAGGAAACTAACGGACTTTCAGCGTGAAATTGTAGTTGAATGCCTACGCATGGGGCATTACATTTCAGAAATCATTAGGGGCTTCAGTAATCCGAGTACCAAGAATACCACATTTCAGGCATTACCGCTCACCACGGACAACCCCGTGGCTTATGGTCTTCAGTTAACAATCTAGAGCAGCGGCGTTTGTGTTGAGTTGTCAGTGCTAACAGACAAGCAACACTGGGTAAAATAACTGCAGAAATCAATGTGGGACGCACGACAAACTTATCAGTTAGGACAGTGCGGCGAAATTTCGCGTTAATGGGTTATGGCGGCAGATGACAGAAGCGAATGCCTTTCCCAACAGCACGGCATCACCTACAACGCTTCTCATGGCCTCATGGGCATATTGGTTAGACCCTAGATGACTGGGGAACTGTGGCCTGGTCAGATAAGTCCCGATATCAGTTGGTAAGAGCTGATAGTAGGATTCGAGTGTGGCACGACCTCACGAAGCCTTGGATCCCAGCTGTGAAGAAGGCACTGTGCAGCTTATTTGTAGCTCCGTAATGGTGTAAGTTGTGTGTACATGGAATAGAATGGGTCCTCTGGTCAAACTGCATCGATTATAGACTGTAAATGGTTCTGTTCGGCTACTTAGAGACCATTAGCAGCCGTTCATTGTCATCACGGTCGCAAGAAACGACGGAATTTTTACGGATGACAATGAGCCATGTCATTGGAGCATAGTTTTAGAACTGGGTTTGAAGAACATTCCGGACAATTAGGGGAAATGATTTGGCCACCCACATTTCTCGATATGGGACATACTCGGAAGGTCACTTCGTGCACAACTCCTCCATCGGCAACTCTTTCGCAGTTATGTACGGCTATAGAGGCAGCATGGCTCAATATTTCTGCAGGGGACTTCTAACGACTCGTTCAGTCCATGTCACGTCGAGATACTGCACTAGGCCGGGCAACAGGACGTCTGACACGATATTAGGAACTACCACGTGATTTTTGTGACCTTAGTGTAAATAGGATGCAAAAACAGGACTGATCACATTCTGAGCTAAATCTTATTATGATTATTAGATTATTAGATACTACATATTATAACTACTCAAAGAAGTATAGGAATATTTTGTATGTGAGGCAAACCGTGACAGGCTACAGCAATTCAGTAGTCATACACATCTGAGTCTGTTGATATCAGGTCGTATAAGCAAAATCTCCTGAGCTTCCAGCAATGTGAAGTGGTTAAGGTGACTGGAAGGCTGTAAAAGTTTTATTCAGTCAAGTCACAGCGAAACCATATATTCAGACAGTGTAACTAGTAATTAGAAATTAAGCACAGTTTCAATTTTACTTATATATACACATATCAAAAAGTATTTTGCATCACCTCGGTTCCCAGAGTTTCGGAACCTGTACAGAAAATTGGCACAGAGATCAACATAAACATCATTTCCGCCCTTTTTATTGCTCATGAAAACCACATATTGCATGTTGTACCACCGTACAGCGAGACCTTCAGAGGTGGCGTTCCAGATTGCTGTACACACCGGTACCTCTAATACGCAGTAGCACGTCCTCTTGCGTTGATGCATGACTACATTCGTCGTGGAATACTATTCACAAGTTCATCAAGGCACTGTTGGTCCAGATTGTCCCACTCCTCAACGGCTATTCGTCGTAGATTCCTCAGAGTGATTGGTGGGTCACGTCGTCCATAAACAGCCCTTTTCAATCTATCCCAGGCATGTTCGATAGTGTTCAAGTCTGGAGATCATGCTGGCCACTTTAGCCGGCCGATGTCATTATCAGGAAGGAAGTCATTCGCAAGATGTGCACGATTGGGGGGGGAGGGGGTGGGGGGCGAACGGACGTCCATGAAGACGAATACTTCGCCAATATGCTGCCGATATTGTTGCTCTATCGGTCGGAGGATGGCATTCACGATCGTACAGCCGTTACGGCGCCTTCCATGACCACCAGCGGCGTACGTCGGCCCCACATAATGCCACCCCAAAACGTCAGGGAACCTTCACCTTGTTGAACTCTCTGGATAGTATGTCTAAGGTGTTCAGCCTGACCGGGTTGCCTCCAAACACGTCTCGGATAATTGTCTGGTTGATGGCATATGCGACACTCATCGGTGAAGAGAATGTGATGCCAATCCTGAGCGGTCTATTCGGCATGTTGTTGGGCCCATCTGTACAGCGCTGCATGGTGTAGTGGTTGCAGACATGGACCTCGCGATGGCCGTCGGGAGTGAAGTTGCGTGTCATACAGTCTATTTCGCACAGTTTGGGTCGTAACACGACGTTCTGTGGCTGCACGAAAGGCATTTTACATCATCGTGGCGTTGCTGTCAGGGTTCCTTCGAGCCATAGTCCGTAGGTAGCGGTCATCCACTGCAGTAATAGCCCTTGGGCTGCCTGAGCGAGGCATGTCATCGACAGTTCCTGTCTCTCTGTATCTCCTCCACGTCCGAACAACATCGGTTTGGTTCACTCCGAGGCGCCTGGACACCTCCCTTGTTGAGAGCCCTTCCTGGCACAAAGTAAAAGTGCGGGCGCCAAGGAACCGCGGTATTGACCGGCTAGGGATGGTTTAAGTACAGACAACATGAGCCGTGCCTTCCTGGTGGAATGACTGGAGCTGATCGATTGTCGCACCCCCTCCGTCTAACAGGCGCTCCTCATACCTGGTTGTTTACATCTTTGGGTGGATTTAGTGACATCTCTGAACAGTCAAATGGTCTGTGTCTGTGATACAATATCCACAGTCAACGTCTCTCTTCAGGAGTTTTGGGAACCGGGGTGATGCAAACCTTTTTTTGATGTGTGTACAACTTACAGGTACCTCTTGAACTAGGTCAGTGATATGCTGACTTTATTAAATTTAGTGCTACAGAACGAAATAAAATTTGAGATGCATCATGTGACTAAACAAGTCAAAGTGCGGACGCCTCACGAAAAAGCTCAGTGTGTAACCTGGTTCATAGAGCCGAATTCCAGCAGCCAAGTAGACATTTCTGAAGCAGTGTGAAGGGGACTATAACCCCGGCGTACTATTTGAGCTTGGAATACGTCATTTATGGTAGCGATAAGTAGTGTTCTCCAAAAACAGGGGTCGGGTTGCCAACGTGGTAAAGGTACTGCAGGCGTTTGCATGAAGTTCCACAAAATTCGTGCGTACGGCGGCCAGAGACACGTTCAACAGCGCACAAAGATTTGCAGAATGGATTACATGTTTATACCCACAAGGATTAGCTTCATGAGGCACTAAAGCCGTCGGATAAATCTCGGGGCGAACAGTTTGCAGCGGATTTGTTAAGCAACATTAACTTAAACAATGACCTCCCTGAACAGATTTCTTTCGTTGATGATTCGATTTTTCACGTAATTTGTTAAACTGAAGCGTCATAACATTCACATATCGGATTATAGTGGTCTCAGGTTACACGTGAAATGTGAAAAGACAATCGTAAGATGAATGTCTGGTGCGGACTTCCACACAATTGCATGACTGGTCAGTTCTTTTCCAGCGAGTTTACTGTCCATTCTAATGAACACCTTGGAACGTTACAAGAGTTTTCTGTGCCACAACTGCAGAATCTGTAACTCGACGTCGTATTCCAGTGTGACCGGGTTGTCACTTCACCGGTCCACAACTATCCCTCAGTTTCTGGATGAAAAGTTTCTGTATAGGTGTACTGGACAAGATAGTACGATTTGGTGACCGCCAAGGCCACCCTGCAAGACGCCACGCCCTCTGGGCTCTTCATACGCTAACTAAGGACCGTCAAACCAGCCTATCTTGCATTTCTAAAATCTGAATTTTCAAATATGTAGTTAATGTCATTTCGTTACCGTATTATACTGTCATGCAAAATAGTTAATCATATACTATGTACCAGTATGTACATAAATGTGATCAGGATGCATGTAGATCTTCATTCTTTTCATCTCACGTTGGAGACGAGCGGCAGCTTTTGGGCTGTGAGAGGGCCAACCGCTCACAATAGCAGAGAACGGTCAGAAGGCAGGGGGAGCATCTGGCCACTGCGGATTGCGGGTTGAGTTCCAATCTGCCCCTGACTGGTGGCTTTTTCTTTTGATGTCGAGTCTCAGAAGATAGAGCGAAGTACGCTCGCTATTTTTACAATGACTCATGTTTTGTGCCGGAAAGCGCCCCATCGGTGCCACAGCTGTGCTGTTGTTTATAACGTTTCGGGGAAATGGTCGACGAGCTCCACTAGATAGTCGGAAGGGCAGCGCTACACGTAGCAAAAAAATGGTTCAAACGGCTCTGAGCACTATGCGACTTCTGAGATCATCAGTCGCCTAGAACTTAGAACTAATTAAACCTAACTAACCTAAGGACATCACACACATCCATGCCCGAGGCAGGATTCGAACCTGCGACCTTAGCGGTCACGCATTTCCGGACTGAAGCGCCTTTAACCGCACGGCCACACTGGCCGGCACACGTAGCAACCCAGTTATCATATTCCATTGGCGCCCGTCGCCGGAAAGCTTCCCACGCAAAGTCTTGCTCGAGTGTGTGAGAGGCCGCTTGACTGCTGTGTCGGTACACATTTGCAGTCACCGTCGAAAATTGTCAGGAAGGAATGTCTCTATTGACGGAGTAGGGTTATGGGACTGAAGACGAATTTGTTGTAAGGCCATAACTGGCGAAAGATTTGGGTAACGGTGACGACTGGCCGAGTTCTGATACAGCGGAGCGGTTGCTCTCTGGGCACGTGACAGAAGACAATTCTGAGAGTTGGTTCCTAGCCGCCGCAGAAATTGTCCGCGTACTTTGCCTCCCTTGCTGCAGAGTAATATCATTCGCAGTTTCACCTATCCAGCCACTGCTAGCGTTTCGATCGGTCTCCAAGGCAGAGCCCATTTCCATGCAGCCGAGCCGACCACGAGTAACAGCCGTCATCAGCACGCCCCCTTGCGCCGTACTGTTGGTAATATACGCAGCGCCAGCCTGTAGAGTTTTAGTTGACTGTTTCAGCCACCCAGAATTCGAATTGCGGTCGTGGCATCCATATTTAACCATTTTGTCTCCTTAGGGGATATCATGGTACTCAGTCCGATTACCCACTTGTTGGCTCAAATGGCTCTGAGCACTATGGGACTCAACTGCTGAGGTCATTAGTCCCCTAGAATTTAGAACTAGTTAAACCTAACTAACCTAAGGACATCACACACATCCATGCCCGAGGCAGGATTCGAACCTGCGACCGTAGCGGTCTCGCGGTTCCAGACTGCAGCGACAGAACCGCGCGGCCACTTCGGCCGGCTTACCCACTTGTGTATCGATATTTTACACTGAAAAAAAAATGGTTCAAATGGCTCTGAGCACTATGGGACTTAACTGCTGGGGTCATCAGTCCCCTAGAACTTAAAACTACTTAAACCTAACCAACCTAAGGACATCACACACATCCACGCCCGAGGCAGGATTCTAACCTGCGCCGTAGCGGTCGCGCGGTTCCAGACTGTAGTGCCTAGAACCGCTCTGCCACATCGGCCGGCTTTTACACTGAACCTGATCTCTTTGTTCCCCCTTCTCATAGTAGAGAAGCACACTACATTACATGCAGTGTCGTCTGTGCTAGGTTCTTGCCAACACCTCTGTCAAGTGAGGACCATTTACATGTTTGGTTTACGTTAATACACATGATTGTTCCTTGTACAGATTCCTGATCAATTTTGTGTTCCATTTAAAGAAATTAAAAGTAAATGTAAATATTTAGGATAGCATTTGACTGTTAAACAGAATCCTTAGCCACCACCATTTTTGGAGGAGAACTCTGATCAGTTAATTTAACGAGTAAATTATATGAAACTTTTGCCACTCCACGTAAGATTTATATCAGGGCCACTATAAGATTGCGCTTGCAGAGTCAATATAGATCCACTTGGTTGTGATGTGTATAATATGGTGATTCTGCATCCTAATTTGTATACCACTTAAGGGCCCAACAATAGCAAACACGCAATTAGTTTCCAATCTGACTCCACACCACTTGGCTTATTTCAGCGACGTTTTACAAATGATTAAGTGTAGCGAACCAGCGATACAGACCTACAAGACATGAATACAGGCATTCGCCGTGCATTTGAGCATGCCGCTGTGAAATTCCTGGAGGTTGTTCGTGAAACGAGGGGTATAAATGTTAACGTTTATGAATGGAAAAAAAACCTCTATGGGTTACTCTTTCATATTTTGAAAACCAATGTATGTGTTACAGTTTTAAAGTTATTAAGCTCTAAAGTTATAAAGATATCTTATACACACACAGTATTTTGCTGCAGTATATGTAATAGCAGAAAATGTTTACTGAAATTACATTGTACCTCTCTTTTTCTATCTCTCTGTAGTCGTTAGCAAGGTGGACCATAGGCACCAAATGCCTAACCTTTATAATGATTTGGTAATAAATTAATAATCGCGCTCACTCGAGGAGCAAGTAACTACACGTCGTCCCTACTTGAATAGACTGTTACGTTGCCGAAGAGCAACGTAGTCCTTCGCAACTGACTACACGAAACAATAGTCGCACATCACCACAGTGTAAATAATCCAGGTTTTTTCAGTCAGCACTTTCACCGTAGTAACTCGTGACTTCACTTTTTCAGCTGCTTAAGGAAAATGTTTTTGAGGTGAATAATATCTGCACAACGTAATCCAAGGTCTTTTTTGTTTGTGTTGAAGTTAAATGTACCTATTTGGTACAGCGGCTGAAATTCTAAATATGTTTACCGACCTTCAGACAATATCGGAGTAGTGTTCCGTATGCAGAAGCGTTGGCATAGTTGGTTCACCACCGGCTGTACTCTTTCTTAGAATGTTTGAAGGATGGGGATCTGGAAAATTATGGTCAGATAATCGGTGTAGTCTGATGTCTACACTTCAGTCTCTAATGTGTCTGTCACAAGTAGATTGAAAAGCAGAGGTGCCAACATGGAGCTATCAGGTGGGCTATTTTGGATTGACTCCAGTTATCAGTCTCTAAAAGACACTATTTCTAGTACTTTGCTGGCAAAGGTCAACGGCCAAGCATTTGCGTTCTACCCGAATGCATCAGGAATGTAAATGAGGTACCATGAGCTGTAACAGTATCTAAACCTTGATGTGACTACGCAGGTTACAGATCTTTCTGACTGAAGGGAATGAGTTAGCTTCACGTTCCATAGACTGTTTGTACTATCAAACTTAATGGTGTTCAACGACTCACTTTACATTACACTTTACGTTACGCATTCATATATAAATATGGCAACCTGGTGACAGTTTACACTGGAAGTTGTGTGGCTACTCGTTGTGTTGGCAGCGTCTCCTGGACCTGTATTATGGTATGACATTGCTATACCATAATTGTCATTAGATCGCCGGGAAAGCCTGAAGAGTTAAATGATAATGTTACTTATTACGAGTGAATACTGCAATGTCATCAGCCAACTTATAATCTAACTACAAACCGCTAACCTATAATCATAAGGGAAATTCACACAACTCTCCCCGGGCAATAAACAAATCTATAATAACGTACGATGAGCGAGTGTAGTGCTCGTTACCCTCTCTGAACAACAACAGATCGTTGAGTTTGGCCTCTGCACACTGCGGTAACACCATGACAGTGAGAACAACAAAATTAGGAGTACAGTGCGTTATATTTATTATCAGTAGGTCGCCTAACCGTGAAAAAGTTGTGAACTATTAAAGGTTTTTGAAATTTAAATCAGGTGTCAATAAAACATATTTTTATTTGTTCTAAACATTGGACACAATTCACAAGAAACTAACTGAGAGCAAAGTGCTTTCACATCTCCATTGAAATGACACAGTATGACGCTAACGCTGTGGAGAAGTGACAATTTATATGGAAGTCTGTATGGAGGAAACGCAGCAACAACATGTCCATACCTGCCCATCTCACAAATTCAGAGTGAATCAGACAAAATCGCAAATTATAGTGAAACAAGGCACATGTCGTATGCCTGAACAGTTCAGCAGCTAGCTGCTCAGAATATGGACCGCCCTACGGCAGAGTGTGACAGTTACCTTTCCCCAAAAAACAGCAAGACGGGCAGTCATCAGCACCAGACGCCCGGCAGGAAACACAGTAGCACAGCGGCCTGGGAAAGAATGCCATGAAGCTCCGTTTTCCGCCCTTAACTCCCTACCTTTGAAAAAACTTTACACTGCGGGATGCCTCAATGCTGTTGCCAATGTGATGGATGACACTGCCATTTAAGCACTCCGTCTTCAGGACACGAGTGGCCTAGCGGGACCATCCGACCGCCGTGTCATCCTCCAAGGAGGATGCGGAGGGGCGTGGGGTCAGCAAACCGCTCTCCCGGTCGTTATGATGATATTCTTGACCGAAGCCGCTACTATTCGGTCGAGTAGCTCCTCACTTGGCATCACGAGGCTGAGTGCACCCCAAAAAACGGCAACAGCGCATGGCAGCTGGATGGTCACCCATCCCAGTGCCGGCCACGCCCAACAGCGCTTAACTTCGGTGATCTCACGGGAACCGGTGTATCCACTGCGGCAAGGCCGTTGCCACACCGCCGTTTACTTCGTGCTAAATCAAGGGAAAGCAGCAGAAACTTCCTACTCCTGGAGTACAAAATGCACTTCAATCGACTTGAAATTGATACGCCGCTAACAGCCTTTAGGAATGTATCCAGGTTTGGTCGGCTTCTTGGCGTCAAGCACAGTGGCAGGGTGACACATTCAATTGGATAAACAAAATTTTTTTGAAGCGAAAGCAACTAACTTTCTCTCAGTGACTGAATGACGTCACAGGGTCTCGTCTTTCCGCTTTCATACAGAAAAGACGAAAATATTTTGCTCAGTTATTATCTGGGGACAGCAGTGGCCTGCAGTGCGTCCTTTGTCCTAAATGAGGACAGGCACTGGCTCTGCCCACAAAAGAATGAAGCAGGCTACAGCCCCTACTTCCACGAACGCTACCCAACACACTGCTGAGGCTCGCCTCTCCTAATGAAATTCACTGACTTCCTCCCTCTACCAAAGAGGATGCTGAGACCACAATGTGAGTGCATCTTCCCACTGAGAAAAATGCCAAACTTTCCGCAAGAGCTTATGCGTCCAGTACTCTCAACAACATAACATCAACACAGCGTCAGAAAAATGAAAAAATATCACTTAATGATACGTGCAATAATGTCGCAACACATTATAAAAATAGACATTCTTCCACAAAATAGAAAAGCTGTCAAGGAGAAACTTTTTCGGTTTGTTTTCAAATGTAACGTCGCTTTCTGTCAGATACTTTATACTACTAAGTGATGAAAAATTTGGTAGCTCCATTGTGCACACATCTTTGTGCTAAAGACAACCGTAGCGTGGAGTTATGAATGTCATTTTTCTTCTAGTGCTGTAAGTAAGTACATCATTGCTCCTTTCCGTTACAGTTCATTTTTCGCAGCCAACTTCGTGAAGGAATAGATACACCATGAAGCAGTAGTCAAAATGCGTATCTCCTTAAAGATGATCTTTGGTGAGCACCATATACTATTCTTACAGCACGTTTTTGACCAATGAAGATTATTTTGTTAAGATGAGTTATCTCAGACCATTAATCCGTATATTATTAACTGAAAATACGCAAACATGAAAATTTACTTATTTGTCTCTCCCCAAGATTTGCAATGATTTGAAGTGCAAATTTTGCTAAATTAAGTTTTTATAGCTCATTAGTTTGCACACATAAAAAAAATTGAAGTTTGCTCACTAGTTATTATTTCCTCACCATGTGTTACACTTACTATTGGTGCACTACATTTACATGCGCAAAACTGAATATGTTTTGTCTTTTTGAGACTGAGAGTGATAGCCACTCAATAATACTTTTAAGAACATAATTTACCACTTCTTCTGTTACTGTATGTATGTTTGGATTGATTACGATACTACTGTCCTCCCCCTAAAAAACTAATTTTCCTCGTTTACTAGACGGAAGGTCGTTTACATACATAAGATACAATAGTGCACCCAAGGTTGGCCTTGTGGAACCTCATAAGTATTTTTTCACCAATCAGGAGAATCTTCTATGCTTACATGGGAGACTTATCAAATACAATTTTTTGCAGTCTTTTGGTTCGGTCTGGTATTAAATGTTGGTTGACTAAACCAGTATAACCATAAAACCCCAGTTTATCTAGGAGAATATTGTGATTCACGCAGTCAAATGCTTTATTGACTACAGGAAATATCAACCGATACTATTTTGTTAATTAAAGGAAAAAGCACTGACGAACTACCATCGTGTTTAAACTGTCTTCTGTTACAGTAGTCCCTTTTTCGTATTTCATTTTATATCTCCTTCTCATATTGCGCTAGTATGCTTTTTTGTTTCGTATTTTTCACTTTTTAATATATTCGTTAAACTATCTGCAGATCTTCGATGGTAATTAATCTAGTACCTGCAGACTTTCGTAATTTTCGGGTTACCTGACGTAACTATTCGGTTACTTCTAATCAACAGTCTTCCGAACTTTCGAAAGAAACGCAGAGTTATAAGCAAAACCTATACTTTTCATTTCTGCAGTGTTCAGTCAACGTTCAATTCAAGCAAACTAGGAAAAATCATCTCAGTGTGATTTAACATTGACTCCGACATCGTAGGAACACCAGCTAGCATCCTTTGGGAAACAGCTGAACGGCTAAATAAACCAGGGACAACCAGACTCATAGCTAACGTAACAGTTCTATGAGCGCATGGAGATCCAAAGGAGACAGGTGGAGTTTATACCCATGCTAACAATGCTGCATTGATGGATAAGAATTTTTGTTAACAGTACTGAAGATGGCCTGCAGTTAATTGGTGATAGGTAAATTTCTCTTGTGAGTCCCGTTTTCTGCATGTTGGGGCGGACTAGATATGGCTTGTCAAGTGGATGGCATGGCTCCAGGGACTCCCGAAGACCTGTCAGTACTTGTTTAAGTCTATTCGGGTGTGATGGTTTTAGGCATGTTACGCCAATAGAGCGGAAAGGGGGGGCACTCCTACAGTCTGAATGGAACAAATAGGGACCAGCTGCTACAAAATGTTTTATTTAAATACAATGCGAATATCTTTTTCACTCATACAAAAATTAGTGGTTTGGAAAGGAGTTGCACATTAGGTCTGATTGCGTTCTTCATTACTTGTCGTACAATCGAATGCTTCAGGAGTAGGTTTGAGTCGTACAGAGATGCCATGTGACTAGTGGACGAGGTATCTTCAGTTTGGTACCGGATGGAAGTGTGGGAGTGATAATCGCAGAGGAAGACCAACACAGAAAATAGGCTAAAATGGATGTAGGTTACAGTATTGCTAAGTGGGCACCACTGCTTAGTTTCGGCACGGTCTTTCCTCAATCGTTTTATGTTTTACCTAAAATATTTTGAGCATCCTGACGGCGTCGTCATGGACAGATTGAATGAGCGGATCTTAAATCAAAAGTATTTTGGAGATATGTGGACGATACTTCTACAGTGGGGCCTCATGGAGACGATAAATTTAACGGTTTTTACGTTACCTCAACTTTATTCATAATGCCACACGGTTCGCTACAAAAATGATCGTTGTCTGCTTTCTCTGGTGTTTTAATTAAAAGGAAGTGTAACGACTCCTTGGAGCACTCAGTTTATCGTAATCCCTCTAATACCTATTTGTATTTACAGTCGACGAGTAGTCATCCCCGTCGAGAAGTGTGATTGTGCTTAAAACACTTGATACGTAACAGTCCTTTGACATACTGTGCATGTTACAGTTAACCATTCTTTCGGCGTAATCACGCAGTTATCGAGCAGGCACCACGAGTTAAGGTAATTTTTAGATGACTGCCTCACATGTTCCCATTACCTTCTAGTTTTGCCAAGTGATTAGACTCTAGCGAGTTAAGTGATTATTCATTCCGTGTTCTCGGCATTTCAAAAATTCAGTTAGATCTTGAGATAAAATTTATAACCATATATTTAAACAGAAGAACGATTGCAATAAATAGGACTGATTTGGAACCCTGTTTCATTTCGATTTGTAAACCTGTTTCTTTTCGATCTGGGAACATGTTTCATTCCTTAGTCATATGTTCTCCTTTTTTGTTATTACATATTGTCTTGTGCTTGATCTATGATCTTATTGCCGGCCGGTGTGGCCGAGAAGTTCTAGGCGCTTCAGTCTGGAACCGCGCGACCGCTACGGTTGCACGTTCGAATCCTGCCGCGGGCATGGATGTGTGTGGTGTCCTTGGGTTAGTTAGGTTTAAACACAGGGCTATTACAAATGATTGAACCGATTTCATAAATTCACTGTAGCTCCATTCATTGACGTATGGTCACGACACACTACAGATACGTAGAAAAACTCAAAGTTTTGTTCGGCTGAAGCCGCACTTCAGGTTTCTGCCGCCAGAGCGCTCGAGAGCGCAGTGAGAGAAAATGGCGACAGGAGACGAGAAAGAGATGTGCTTGAAATACACTCACATCAGTCAGTCATAACAGTGCAACGACACTTCAGGACGAAGTTCAACAAAGATCCACCAACTGCAACTCCATTCGGCGATGGTATGTGCAGTTTAAAGCTTCTGGATGCTTCTGGATGCCTCTGGAAATCAACGGGTCAGCCTGCAGTGAGCGAAGAAACGGTTGAACACGTGCGGACAAGTTTCACGCGTAGCCCGCGGAAGTCGACGAATAAAGCAAGCAGGGAGCTAAACGTACCACAGCCGACGGTTTGGAAAATCTTACGGAAAAGGCTAAAGCAGAAGCCTTACCGTTTACAATTGCTACAAGCCCTGACACCCGATGACAAAGTCAAACGCTTTGAATTTTCGGCGCGGTTGCAACAGCTCGTGGAAGAGGATGCGTTCAGTGCGAAACTTGTTTTGAGTGATGATGCAACATTTTTCTTAATGGTGAAGTGAACAGACACAATGTGCGAATCTGGGCGGTAGAGAATCCTCACGCATTCGTGCAGCAAATTCCAATTCACCAAAAGTTAACATGGTTTTTGTGCAATCTCACGGTTTAAAGTTTACGGCCCCTTTTTCTTCTGCGAAAAAAACGTTACAGGACACGTGTATCTGGACATGCTGGAAAATTGTCTCATGCCACAACTGGAGACCGACAGCGCCGACTTCATCTTTCAACAGGATGGTGCTCCACCGCACTTCCATCATGATGTTCGGCATTTCTTGAACAGGAGATTGGAAAACCGATGGATCGGTCGTGGTGGAGATCATGATCAGCAATTCATGTTATGGCCTCCACGCTCTCCCGACTTAACCCCATGCGGTTTCTTTCTGTGGGGTTATGTGAAAGATTCAGTGTTTAAACCTCCTCTAGCAAGAAACGTGCCAGAACTGCGAGACGGCATCAACGATGCTTTCGAACTCATTGATGGGGACATGCTGCGCCGAGTGTGGGAGGAACTTGATTATCGGCTTGATGTCTGCCGAATCACTAAAGGGGCACATATCGAGCATTTGTGAATGCCTAAAAAAGCGTTTTGAGTTTTTGTATGTGTGTGCAAAGCATTGTGAAAATATCTCAAATAATAAAGTTATTGTAGAGCTTGTAGGGAAGCAGCCTACTCACGCTGTAGTAAATTCACATCAGTTTCCATTGTGTGCCAGCCAGTCTGCTGTAACTAGCTCTGACGTCATAAATGTTGCGCAATACCTTAAAAATCAAGCAAATGAACTAAAACTTTTCTAGCATGTCAGAAATAATACTAAATTAATGTGTGTTAAATATCAGTTCGATAACTTCAGCCATTTCCGAGATTTGGACGTTTTTGTGAAACAATCATTGGCGCAACAGAAAAGAGCTAGAGACTTCAAAATTTATATTTAGATTCATTTTTCATAATGATTTAATAAAAACAGTACTTTGGATTTCACATATTAAGATTTTAGTGGAAATTCATGATTTTCTGGTTTTCGTCTCAAAACTGAAGGAAGCAAGATAGATTAAGTAGGCTAGTAAATAAGGCTAGGATGTTTAGATTTAAATAGGTTGGAGGTCCGCTATGATTATGAAAATGTGTAAAGTTTCTTTTTAATACCTATAAAATTATAGCGATAGCGGATCTCAAAAGGGACAGTTCAGAGCTCATCTGCTGCGTGCAGTGTAATTTAATTAATTCTCTCGCTCAAAGTATTTAACTTAGCCACGTCAAAATTTTATTATCAATACTTACCTGCGTGCTGAATGCACGTTTAAATTAAGAGCTTCTTCGGCCATCAGCCAAAGAAGCTATAAATTATTATGTAACTTGAAGTGGTGCGTTACTAGCCCAGCGGCTAGTCGGGAGAGCGGATTTGATCAGACGTTCCCTCAGCCGTCCGCACCGCGGCTTTATATATAAGAACACTGCGCGAGGAAGCAAGGCCCCAGTTCTCTCCAGACGCTGAAAGACACGCCATCTGTGTCGGTAGTCGCGTCGCATCAGTGTATCTGCTACAAACAGCCTCGGGTGCCGTATTAAGTTACTAGAGATATGCGGAACTATGAAAACATTTCATGTGAAGTGTTAATTCTGGAATGATTTTCATTAACTAGCTTCAGTTTGCGTATTGTCGTATT
Organism: Schistocerca piceifrons; assembly: GCF_021461385.2. Taxonomy (NCBI): domain Eukaryota; kingdom Metazoa; phylum Arthropoda; class Insecta; order Orthoptera; family Acrididae; genus Schistocerca; species Schistocerca piceifrons. The sequence continues at coordinate 356,055,991 of NC_060141.1, read as the reverse complement.
TTCACGTGCCGTCGCGGGACAGACATTCTACCAAATATTTAGCGTGGCGTTTGATGAAGTATTTTCATCAAATTATGGCGAGCATTCTTTTTAACATTTGATTCGGACATTTATAGTTGCATCAGCGCATTAGACTCTGAACTGTTCTGTTAGTTAGATTGTAGGGATACTTGTGGTTTTTATTAGTGAATTTCAGAATATACTCAACTATTTTGGAAAACCGTTTTTGATTAGAAATCCCGGACAATCTCCTAATTCCTCAGAGCTATAAGCTGCAGCTATAAGAACATTCTCAGGTAAAGTGGGCACTAGGATATCTATTTACTGGCTCCAAGTTTTATTAAATCACTTTCTGGGGGTCACGGAGTAAATAGAGAGCCAGTGTTGAGAACGGCAAAAGACAGCAATAACAACATTCTAAAAGCTAGAAACTGATTCAACATGCAATCATTTATACAGTAAATTACTTTTTACAAACTTACTCATCCGCCGCCCCACATATGGTGCATCGGCCGGGAAACTCAACTAAGTGAAAGTGATTTTTAACTTTTCGGATTCGCGAGTGAAATGCGACACGCAACTGAGTATAGAACAGTGAATGTGTTACGTGAGCATATGGACGACGCAATTGGATCAACAACGCATCTGGATTGACGGAGCTGGCACTGAGTCTAGCGGTGCTGCCGGCATCGCGAGAAGCAAGTGTCGCCGCACCGCAGTCGTCCCCTGGAGCAGCCGGCGCAGAGCCTGCAATTGCGGGCCACGCAAACACACAACAGCCGTCGGAGAGCCGTATGCAGTTCAACGTGCCACGTCGCATCAGGAATCCTGGTACGCCGCGCCGGCAACGCCATACTTCGTGCAGAAGGAACTAAGTTAAGTGAAAAGCTGTGAAAAATTTTACTAACCTGTACTAAAAGACTGTCGGCGATGGAACCGCCAAAAGAAACTGAGGTTAAACTTAAATCAGAACCTATGTCTGTTGAGGGAACTGTAAATACAGACAACGGTTCAAGTGTAAATATGTTTGAAAGTAGTAATGTTAAGGTGAAATATGAAGTATTGTCTCCTGACAGTAGTGTGGGAAGGGGCAATGATTCAGTAATAGAGACTCCTGTAGTAAAGCGGAAAGTAGAAATGGTAAATTTATTGGATGATAGTTTCTCTGATGAATTAAAAATAAAACAGTCATCAGAGATGGTAGAGTTTAAGAAGGAGCAGTTAGATATGACTGATCAATCAGAAGTTTCATTTAGTTTTGATGATTCTGGTATTGGAGCTAGTTTTTCGTCACCTGAGTGTGATAAAAAGCCAGCTAGTGAGCAACCCAAAGATGCTGGGGCTGTTGATCTAAATGTTATATTACAAGCAATAGCTGCCAGTAATGCTAGAATGACAGCTGATTTAAAATTTGATATAATTGAGGTAAATAACAGGATTGTGGCCAGCCAAACAAATTTTAATATGCGGTTTGAGGCAATGAACAATAAATTAGAATCCAATAATGCTGAAATGTCAGCCAGTAATGCTAGGATGAACGCTGAATTAAAGTCTGAAATTTTGGCCAGCCAAACAAATTTTAATAAACGATTGGAGGTAATGGACGATACCTTCAAGGCTGGTTGCAATAAGTTGAAAGAGGATCTAGACAGTTTGAATTACAAAATTGATTGCAATCATGAGGATATTAAGAAAAAGGTTGCTCAACAGTTTTCTGATGTGTATAAAACAGTTAAATCCGAAGTTGCTGAGGTTCGCAAAGACTTCCAAATGGAAGATGCGAAGCTGGAGCACAAGTTAACAGAAAAGATCGAGGCGGAGTCTGAACCGTGCTCAGATAGATTTAAAGATGTTAATATAAAAATAAACATATGTCAAGCAGAAGTAAAAGCAATCAAAACTGACACTACTCATATTGTACAAAGAGTAGATAATGTTGAAATGAAAGTAGAAAATATAAGTACTAACATTGCTAACATTGAGAGTAAAGTAGCTTCAGTAACTTCTGGTAATGGTAACATACAACAAGTGGTAGCTGCAAACGCCGCTTTTATCGGGTGTCGGCAGTTCTTGCGGTTCGATCCAGATGAAAATATCCATCCGCTAGATTTCTGGAACGATTTTGAAGATGTGATTCCACCAACTTGGTCTGAGCGAGAGAAAATCTCATTTATTAGAAGCCATTTAGCAGGTGACGCCATGCGTTGGTCAGCTGATGTTATGTTAAAGTGTAAAACATTAGCGGAATTTAAAACAGCTTTTATTAATGAATATTGGTCTAGCAATAAGCAAAATGAAGTGTTGAGAGAATTTTGGAGTGGAAAACGCTTCAATGCAGGCAAGGAATCTATTAAAGAGTTTGCTAGGTCATGGATTTCACGTTTGTCACATTTGGCGGAAAAGCTAAAACCAGAAATGATTATACCAGGTCTTGAAGCCAAACTGCCATGGTATTGGCAAACTAGAATTATATCTGCCCCTAGAGACAATCTTGATCGTTTCATTGAGTATTTGGAACGTGTAGAACGTGTTGCTGCCAATGAGGAGCAAGCACGTAATAACAGAAATGCCAATAACAATAATAGTAATTTTAAGAACGAGCAAAATGGCAATGTAAACATCAGAACAGTAGGTGTTCGCCATCCTAAGAGAGGTAGGAATTGGGGAAATAATTATCCGAACCAACAATGGCGTCCAAGGGATAATAATTTTGTTCCAAACAGAAATATGCATGTAAACAACAGTACGGAAGGTAAGGCTATGCCAGCTAACTATAATGAAACTAAAGGAAACAGTAGTATGCCGAGGCAGGAAAACTAGTTCCCGTCTATGAGGACACTGGCGCTCACCAGGCGGTTACTTTTCCTAAGCCAGTAGTTACGGGAATTGGTAAGACAGATCAGAATACTCAGACTGAATATGTGGATGAAGAGTCGGTAGCACCTAAGGATACAACAGAAATATTAGATCACTCACAGTATTTGATAGATACCGTGTTAGAGACGCTTTCTAAGTGGGAAGAGAAAGAGAAGGCGCAGCAGTGTAACAGTAGGGATGAGCTACAAAATACTGAATTGACAGGTGAAGAAGCAGAAGAAATTCATGCTTATATTTACGATGAGAATGATGTACTCTTATCTAAAGTGCCTGTGCAGGAGGTTGATAATGTACTAATAGATTTAGGACAGGAGATAAGTGGGAATGTAGAGGGTAGGCTGTTTGGGGTCGATGAACCCAGTAGCTGTGACCAGTTATCACTTGAGAAGGAAACCGACGATAATGGTGAAAGTGGTTTAGCTGTAACTAATGTTATGCCCGGTCTGGAGGCGCAGAATCGCTCAGACTATAGTAATTTGGGTCATGTTCAGCAAACTAAATTTAATGAAGTCGTGCGGTGTTTCGATTTAAAATTAATAGACCGACTGGAAAAGGCAGCTGAAAGTGTAATTCAGGAAACCCCTACACACTGTAACCTAAATGTAATGAAGACAGAAGTCGATCACTTTAGTTGGAGACAAATTCAAAAGGAACTACTAGATGAATTTGAGGAACCACCTGTACAACCTAGAATAAGCCACCCTATAATAATAGTGAATATGTTGGGTATCAATGTACGTTGTCTCTTAGACAGTGGAAGTGAGGTGAGTGCAATATCTCAGTCCTTCTTTGATGCATTACCTGGTAAAGACAAGCTTACAGTAATGAGGGTATCAGGACTAAGAATAATTGGTGCTACTGGCAAGGTTTCAAAAACGGTAAAGCAAGAAGCTTTACTACCCTTTAACATTAATGGTAATTTAATTGATCATCCATGTTTAATTGTAAACAATCTCAGTATTGAGGTTTTAATTGGCATAGATTTCTTGTCAAAATATCAGAGTGTTGTTGACTTTGAAAGAAGCCAGTTAAAAATGGTCTTGCCAATAACCGGAGTAATTACAGTCCCTTTTAGTGATAAACATGTAGTAACTGATGATGGAACTTGGGAGCTGCCTATACGAGTTCTGAAAAATAGGAGGTATTGGGACGAAGGTGTTAATCTTTGTAACAGTAAGCTGAACACAGGAGAAGAAGAAGAAGCAATTATTTTAGATAAGATAGAAGTTAAATTGCAGGAAATCGATAAGATTTCAGACAATCAAAAGGAAGAACTGAGACAGGTTCTAAAAAGGCATCATAAGGTATTTTCAGAACGACGTGGCGTGGTCAAAGGTTATGAATGAATGCTGTAGGGAGGAGGTTGTTCTTTAACCTCTACACAGTGTGGCAGCTGTGCAGTCCCAGCTGTGTGAGATCTTCTTTCCCTTTCAGGTCTCACTCATTCTTCCTCTTTCCTGTCCACAAAAATTTCGACCTCTTCTTTCCAGACATGAAAATTTTCTGTCATGACTATCAAGCCATGAGTTATGTAACCATTCTATCTACCGATTAGTGACAAAAGAAAAATACCTAATGTGACAAACCTAATAGTGACAAACAATAGGGAAGTATGAAGTAATTAAGATACAATGTATTTGAGTAACAATTATGTATAGTACCCTGGTAATATAGTAAGTATGAAGTGTTGTTTTATTGGAAATGGTCCACCAACAGTAATTTAAAAAGATATATGAATTCATGTACAAGCAGGATCTGAAGTGGTAGTGAAACCTAGTGAATGCATTAGAGCTAACTAAGAAATAGTAAAAGAGATTGCTTAGTGTTATAAAAAAATATGCAGACAAGTTGTAAGAATAAACTCACCTTGTGTAGCAAGGAATGGCAGTGTAATAGAATTGAGCAGTGTTTGCGGTTGAGACGTGAAGGACACGTCCCTGAAGTATTTATAAGGTTGGAGCTGGCCATTATTTTAGTGTAGTGTGTGACAGGATACACCTACATGTATTGAGGTTATGAGTTGGAGGCGTGAATGCGACCATAGGTACCCTTATGTTAGATGAGACAGAGCAGCTCATGGTGTCCTATAGGTTTAAGGAATTTAGCATTACGCTCGTCCATAATTATTTGATGCAGTTTAGTGGTAGGTCTGAGAGAGACTACCTGTGGTTTCAGCGTCCGATTGAGAGGAAATGGATTGCCACGTGAGCAAACTAATCAGCTGCAATACACTATGAATATGAAATAAATGTGCTTTCCTATGCTTTAAATATTAATAGAGTGAGTGTTAAATAAGTACATACACTAGCAAAATGAATAAATAACATACTGACAGACGTGAAACACTATTTTAGCTCAGCAAGAATACACTTCAAAGTAAGTAAGTACGTAATTGCAGATGTGGAACTGACAACAGCAGAGGACCAATAAGTGGATTTAGTAGTCAACTAAACGTAGTGTATTTTGAACACTCACAACTGTACTATTACCAAAAGTTACTCACATGTACAAAGAAGATGAGAAAACAACCACTAATCATACTCATACTATCTCTAAGAATAAGGTAATCAAAGATGAGTCAGTTAAGTGCTTAAAATGCAAATGTATCAGGAATGTACCGAGCATTGGTTCAGAAATAATAAATTCAGATTAAATATGATTTATGGTTGTATGCCTTATGAGCATAAATTTTCTCCAGTACGTGACTAACGGCGTTTTGAACCATTTGTTTACCGATTTTATGACAATTAAGTAACCACGAGAGTAGAATTGAAAAAAAATTCTGTTAACTTTGTTCCAGCAAAATAACAAAGGATAAAATGTATATATCCCCATTTCATTGTGACCCACCCTTAGATAATAAGTGAACAGAGTCTGAGGCACTCTTTTTGTTTGTTCTACAGGACAAACCAGATAATGGCAGCCTGGTAGCTGCGTGAAAGCGTGGAGTGACTTGGACACAACTCACAGTGACCCCTCCCCTTTCCCCCATGTAATTTAGAGAGAACGTGAAGGACGCACACCATAGCAACTTCCCCTTCTCTACCCTGGTGAATGAAAGTGTAGGACGCCAGCCAAAGCGGCTACAACCACGTGTGTAAGAATTATTTGTGAACTTTTTCTTTCAGGTTTAGAAAAGACTGCTAAGAGATAATCATCTGTTTATGTATCATGTTATTTTATTTGAATTTGTGTATGTAAGAATGTATTTAATGGATCTAAGATTTTCATAATTTTTCAATTTGTATGTGTTTGTTTGTCTAAGGCAATATGTATGCCAAAATATTTCATTGACTTTGCTTAAAATTTTGAGTAATGACATTGTTTAAAAGGCAGTGAACATGCCTACAATTTAAATAATTAATGTGGGTAATCAGTTTTCTTTAATGTTTCTACATGTTTATATTTCAATTTTGATTTTCATAGGGAGTTAAACTGTACTCTTGCTTCCCTTTTTGTAATTAAATTTTTTTTTCATTCATTAACATTCATAAACAAAAAAATTTAAGTAGAGGGTGATGTAGGGAAGCAGCCTACTCACGCTGTAGTAAATTCACATCAGTTTCCATTGTGTGCCAGCCAGTCTGCTGTAACTAGCTCTGACATCATAAATGTTGCGCAATACCTTAAAAATCAAGCAAATGAACTAAAACTTTTCTAGCATGTCAGAAATAATACTAAATTAATGTGTGTTAAATATCAGTTCGATAACTTCAGCCATTTCCGAGATTTGGACGTTTTTGTGAAAAAATCATTGGCGCAACAGAAAAGAGCTAGAGACTTCAAAATTTATATTTAGATTCATTTTTCATAATGATTTAATAAAAACAGTACTTTGGATTTCACATATTAAGATTTTAGTGGAAATTCATGATTTTCTGGTTTTCGTCTCAAAACTGAAGGAAGCAAGATAGATTAAGTAGGCTAGTAAATAAGGCTAGGATGTTTAGATTTAAATAGGTTGGAGGTCCGCTATGATTATGAAAATGTGTAAAGTTTCTTTTTAATACCTATAAAATTATAGCGATAGCGGATCTCAAAAGGGACAGTTCAGAGCTCATCTGCTGTGTGCAGTGTAATTTAATTAATTCTCTCGCTCAAAGTATTTAACTTAGCCACGTCAAAATTTTATTATCAATACTTACCTGCGTGCTGAATGCACGTTTAAATTAAGAGCTTCTTCGGCCATCAGCCAAAGAAGCTATAAATTATTATGTAACTTGAAGTGGTGCGTTACTAGCCCAGCGGCTAGTCGGGAGAGCGGATTTGATCAGACGTTCCCTCAGCCGTCCGCACCGCGGCTTTATATATAAGAACACTGCGCGAGGAAGCAAGGCCCCAGTTCTCTCCAGACGCTGAATGACACGCCATCTGTGTCGGTAGTCGCGTCGCATCAGTGTATCTGCTACAAACAGCCTCGGGTGCCGTATTAAGTTACTAGAGATATGCGGAACTATGAAAACATTTCATGTGAAGTGTTAATTCTGGAATGATTTTCATTAACTAGCTTCAGTTTGCGTATTGTCGTATTTTCACGTGCCGTCGCGGGACAGACATTCTACCAAATATTTAGCGTGGCGTTTGATGACGTATTTTCATCAAATTATGGCGAGCATTCTTTTTAACATTTGATTCGGACATTTATAGTTGCATCAGCGCATTAGACTCTGAACTGTTCTGTTAGTTAGATTGTAGGGATACTTGTGGTTTTTATTAGTGAATTTCAGAATATACTCAACTATTTTGGAAAACCGTTTTTGATTAGAAATCCCGGACAATCTCCTAATTCCTCAGAGCTATAAGCTGCAGCTATAAGAACATTCTCAGGTAAAGTGGGCACTAGGATATCTATTTACTGGCTCCAAGTTTTATTAAATCACTTTCTGGGGGTCATGGAGTAAATAGAGAGCCAGTGTTGAGAACGGCAAAAGACAGCAATAACAACATTCTAAAAGCTAGAAACTGATTCAACACGCAAGCGTTTATACAGCAATCAAATTTTTATTATTGTTACAAACTTATACATCCGCCGCCCCACAAGCTGTGAAATCGCTTCAGTCATTTGTAATAACCCTTTAGTTTTAAGTTCTAGGGGATTGATGAACTCAGTTGTTAAGTCCCATAGTGCTCAGAGCCATTTGAACCATTTTTTTAATGATCTTATTTCATATGGGCCACTTCTTTCTCTTGTGCACAGTTTTAATTAAATTACATGATCGTATGGAAGAATACAGTAACAAACGCCCACTAGTATATCTGGTGATGTCTGCCTATGTTTCTGAATGCCTTTGATCTCTGACCTGCAGCTAGAAAAGTTAAGACAGAGGAAAATCAAAAATAAATTGCTCGTGTGAATAATTAATGAATGTGTTTCCTTTTCATCGTTCTTCTAGACTGCTTGGTTTGTATTGCCCATGTTGTTGCTGTTTCCCGGCGCTGTCTTACTTTAGGGGGGAGATCAGTGTATTGTGTGAGAGATTAGAGAATTTGTGATATCGTTTTATGTGAGGATTTTACTTAGTTGTTCGAGTGACAGGAGTGTGTTGTAGATTGTGAGTTGACGCTTTATTAGGCAATGCCCACATTGACAACGACCAGGGAAAAGATTTTAATTACGATTAGCGTAGGGGAACAGAACGCATGTGATGTGGAGAAGGTGGATACTGAGAATAGTGATATGGAGAATCAATCAGAGATTAACATGCAGGCTAACGTTAGTCAAAGACAGAAAGAGCTTTCACAAAACTGAGGGAGTGAAGAAATCAAAATGTTAAGACGACAGGATGTTGAAGGCAGCTCAGGCCCGGTTCCAAGTCGAACGACATCTATGGTAAATCTAATCCGCAGATATCAGGAAAAGCAGTCACGTGTGCGAGGGAGCGATGTGCAGGTTGTGCAGACCAGCGGTTTATGAATTGGCTCCGCATTCGCCTCCTGCATTGGATCTCGATGCCGTTCAGGTGTTTTTTTGTATTTACCGACGAGAAAAATGAGGAACACTTTAAAAAATTAAGTAAGGAAAATAAGGAACAGTTTGAGGAGATCGACAAGAGATTTGAGACCCAGTGTTAAAAACATCGGGCTAAATTATTCAGTCTTAAGCTTCAACCCTAAGGGAACTCATTGGAGAAAATCAAGGAACAAGCAGAACGGTTATATAAAAAATTTAAGGGTTCAGTAGACATGAGCTAGGAAACGAGAAAAGAACTAAGGACAGAGGTTGTGGACTTAAAAAACAATGCCGAAACCATTAGTACACGACAGTAAGAAGTGGCAGAGCAAGGTAACAGAAATATTGTGAAGAGTAGTTAACAATGACTGGTTGCAAGTCTGAAATCACTTACTATAATTTTATTTCAAGAAGCGAAGTTGGTACTAGTTTCTCTGTAATTAATATAGCTATACAAAGAGGCTATTTACTAAGGAGTTTTTCACAATTCATTTGGTTGAAAACAGAATTACAATATATTAAATGGTTCAAGCAGTACCTGAGATAAACAATTTAGCTGAATCACACTGCATATCGTACGGTAACAGAAATGAGCTATGTCAAAACTCCCGTTCTATAGTTTTGATAAACTACATAAATGACGCAGCATATGGTGCATTACCGGTAATACTGGTAGCAGTGGTAGTGAAAGAAACATAAATGAATGTGTAAGAGAGGAACTGGGAGCCGACGACTTCTATTTGTATTTTTGTTTGTTTTGTTCATAATTAGAACCGCACGTCATTCAGTGTACTCCACTGTGCATTTTAGATCCTTACAGAATATAATTTTCTTTCATAAGTAACATAAATTATTTGATCGCGTAACTTCCTCGCTTTTATGTAACCAAAGCAATTTCCATGCTCAAACATAAAAAATATATATAATTATTGTTGTTATTTTGTACTCGGTAGAACGTTCTTCATTATGATCTAAAGCAAGTGGTTCCTATTACGGTTGACAAAAGCGAATGTTGTTTGTGCGTGACAAAAATATATTTTATATAAGTCGACGAAGTACTAAAATTATATTTACGGAGACAATCACAGCAAAGATTAGAAAACACAGACTACAATTCTATGGACATCTATACAGAATGCCACCACACAGACTGACTAAACAGATCTTTGAAACAACAAATGGGTGGCAGACATAAAAAACGACCTGAACCAATTCAACATCACGCCAGACACACTAAACGACAGAATACAATTCAGAAACATCATTAAGAAAACTAAACTACAAGAGATACACTTTAAGAAAGGAACAGGCGTAAAACGGACCGTAGAATGCAAACAAGATCACAGCCGGAAGATGAAAGAAATATGGGCAGCCAAAAAGGCAACCAAGATCAAGCCGTAGAAACGAAGCCGACCAGAAGCATGGATAGAGGACCGGAAGCAGAAACACAGCGAGTGAATGAGGGAAGTTTGGGCAGCAAGGAAGGCAGCAAAAGGAACTGGCCATGTAGTTTAGTCTAACTGCGCTCTTTAAGGGCAAAACACCAATAATTATATATATATATATATATATATATATATATATATATATATATATATATATATATATATATTTTTGTGTGTGTGTGTGTGTGTGTGTGTGTGTGTGTGTGTGTGTCCCATTTAGCTTGACCACCCTAAATAACAGTTTGTCCAGATTACAAAATGTTTCAGGCAAATGTTCTTTAGCCATCAGGGTAACATCAATCAGCATGATTGCCTTCGGAGTAGCTCTGTTTTTCAAAAACATATGAACAGTGGTATGACTTTTTTAAATGGCACCTTGTATTTTTATTGGATAATTCATTTCCTCTCCTAAAGACCTATTCGAAAATTTATCACAGTGTACCATTTACTGACACACAACGTTATTAATTACATAACACAACATTGACGTTGACGCTCCCAGCGCTTAGTGTAGGTACTCGGGGTAATAGAAGACATCCACGTGCTGACGTTGACAGAGTACAAATGTAAACATAAGCAGAATGCACACCCGCCATTCCGTCAACCATCGTCAGTTGAAGAGTTGTGTGAGTAGAATGTACACCAACGAAGAGAAGGTAGAAATGCTACTCACCTATGGGGAATGTAAATTAGCAGAACAGTAATTGCAGTACTGTTTTCTTATGTATGGGTACATTTAGTTCAGTAGTTTAGTCCTTTCAAATACTGTTGTGTAGAGTAGGCATACAGTAAAGGCTATCCTTCCTGCAAACTGCATCGACATAACATTTCTTTTATTGTTGTTGTTCTTGTTGTTGTTGTTGAAGGTAGGCGAAATGCTACGCAGGCAGCGGAACTGTACAGAGAGCAATATCCTGACAAGAACCCACCTTCCCGACTGATGTTTTCTCGTCTTGTTGCGACGCTTCAGGGAACGGGAAGTTTCAACCCACGACAACGCAATCGTCGTAACACTCGCATAGACGAAGCTGCCAAAGTTACTGTTCTCGCTTCCGTTGCTATGAATCCACATGTGATCACACGACAGCTTAAACACGAGATTGGTATTCCTAAAACCAGTGTACATCATATTTTTACACGTCACCGGTTCCATCCTTACCATGTACACCCACATCAAGAATTGCATGGGAATGATTTCCAGAATCGTGTACAGTTCTGTCAGTGGGCACAGCAGCAAATCTTCGCCAACCCGAACTTCTTCTCCAATGTTCTATTTATCGATGAATGTTCCTTCTCAAACAAAGGACAGGTAAATACAAGGAACATGCATTATTGGTCCAGCGACAACACACAGGTGGAACATTAGTGTCAATGGAGAGTTAACGTCTGTTGTGCAATGCTTGGTACTACAATTATTGGCCCTTATTTCATCAATGGTAGTCTAAACGGCACAGCGTATGCCAACTTCCTCAGACGAATTCTTCCTCCTCTTCTTGGTGAAGTGCCGCTAAGAACCAGAATCCTTATGTGGTATTAACACGATGGATGTCCAGCAAATAATGCCTTGCGTGCACGTCGTGTTGTGATCCGAAGGTATCTTGCCATATGGATTGGTCGAGAAGGAACAGTTACTTGGCCTGTTAGATCTCCTGATTTAAATCCTTAGGATTTTTTTTCTTTGGGGATGCATTAAAGACGTTGTCTAAAGCGATATTCCATCAACTCCAGACGACATGCAGGAACGTATCGTGCTTGCTTGTAATCCTCTTCAGCAGGCAACACTGGAAGCAGTAAATAATTCTTTCATGGAACAAATGCACCAGTGTATCGGTGTCCAGGGTCACCACTTTGAGCACCTTTGAATGTTCAACACCTGGGCAATGGTACAGGAGAGTCAAAGTCAATGTTGTGTTATGTAATTAATAACTTTGTATTTCAGTGAATGGTACACTGTGATACATTTTTGAATAGATCTAGATGAGAGGAAATGAATAACCGAATAAAAAATACAGGGTGTCGTTTAAAAAAGTCGTACCGCTGTTTATATCTTTGTAAAAAACAAAGCTACAACGAAAGCAATCACGCTGATTGATGTCCCCCTGACGGCTAAAGAACATTTGCTAAAAGTAAAAGGACGAACCCCCGCAGAGTTACAGATCAACATCTCTAACTTCGGTTTGCTGTAAAATCCTTGAATATGTCCTCAGTTCGAATATAATAAACTATCGTGAGACTGAGAAACTGATGATCACGAATCAGTATGGTTTTAGAAAGCATCACTCGTGCGAAACTCAGCTTGCCCTTCTCTCGCATGATATACTGTGAACAGTAGACGAAGAGAAAGAGGCTGATTTCCATTTCTAGATTTCAGGAAAGCATTCAATCCGGTGGCCCATTACACATTACAAGCTGCTAACGTGGGTACGAGTGTATGGAAAAAGTTGGCAGATATGTGAGTGGCTCGAAGACTACCTAAGTAATAGAATCCAGTATGTTGTTCTCGACTTCAATTGGTCATTAGAGGCAAGGTTATCAACAGAAGTACCCCAGTGAAATGTGATAGGAGCGTTGTTGTTCACTGTATGCATGAATGGTTTGGTGGGCAGGATGGGCAGCAATCTGCGATTGTTTGCTGATGACGCTGCGGTGTGCAGTTAAGTGTCAAAGTTGACTGACTGTAGTAACGATACATTACAACTTAAACAAAATTTCGAGTTATTATGATGAATGGCAGATAGCTCTAAATGTGGAAAAATGTAAGTTAATGCGGATGAGTAGGAAAAACAATCCTGTAAAGTTCGGATACAGTATTACTAGCATCCTGCTTGATACAGTCAAGTCGTTTAAATATCTGAGTGTTACGTTGCAAAGCGATATTGTGTGAGAACTGTGGTAGGGAAGGCGAATGGTCCACTTCGGATTATTGGAAAATTTTTAGGAAAGAGTGGTTCATCTGTAAAGGGGACCGCGTATAGGCCGCTGTTATTTCCTCTTCTCTAGTGTTTGGAACACGTATCAGGTCGGATTGAAGGAAGTCATCGAAGCAATTGAGAGGTGAGTAGCTAAATTTGTTACCAGTCGATTCGAACAACACGTAAATGTTACAGACATGCTTCGGGAACACAAACGGGAATCCCTGGAGGGAAGGTGGCGTACTTTTCAAGAAAAACTATTGAGAAAATTTTGAGAAGCGGCATTATAAGCTGACTGCCAAACGATTCTACTGCTGCCAGCACAAAATTACGCATAAGGACCACGAAGGTAAGATACGAGAAGTTAGGGCTCATACGAAGTCATACAGCAGTTGTCTTTCCCTCGTTCTATTTGCGAGTGGAACAAGAAAGAAAAAGGCTAGTGGTGGTACAGGCTACCCTCCGCCACTCACCATGCTGTGGCTTGCGGAGTATCTAGGTAGATGTAGATGTAGCTATGATAAATCTGTATTCTTTTTTTATTCTTATTACAACATTTCTCTGTTTAACGTTACACATCAACAACTGTCGGATAAAACTTGAATTAAACATTGACAGTTTCAATTTTGCTATAAATACAGTTTACGTTTTAAGTAACAGACAGGAGGATAACTATGTAGAGCAAATATGCCTGCAGATTATCAGGCTCTTTATGTATCCTCACTCAGTTTCTAAACGATACACCACTTCGGATTTTTAGAGAAATTTAGTAAGGCACTGATTTAAAGAAAGCGATCGCTATGCGGAGGTAACGCCCGATAGTTATGCAACACACCTAACTTACAGGAAACACGGGCATAACCGTGACTGAGCGAAGCTACCAGGAAGACTACTGTAATCTACTCTTACTTATGCGATAGCCCACGATTGTTTCGCGGCTCTAGAAATAATCGAATTCAAAGACGAAACCAGAATTAGAATAAATGAAGGAGGGTATTAGTGTCACCAAGCGAGAATCACATTGCTAGAAAACGCTAACGAGCTCGTGAAGTTCGACGCCAGGATAATTAGTGTTCTCATACGAAGGAAAGCGTATATCAGCATCGACGATTTCACTTCGCATCTGGTGCAGTAACTCGATCACTGCCGCCGTACGTTATGTTTCTAGGTCACGTGAGCGCACGAGAGGGGTGCACGCCACATTGGCTGCGCACAGTACAGTACTGCAAGGCGCGCGCGCTCGTCTGGAGCAATTACGGCGCGCGGGAGGAGCAGCGGCCGAGTCGGCGCACGCGCCCGAGTGGCGGCGGAAACAGCCGAGAACCGGCGGCCGTCGTCTATAATTGAAGCGGCGGCGGCCGCGTCCCGGTAGTCTGCGAGGCTGGCGGTGTGGTGCGTAGGCGGGAGCCGAGAGGGAGTCAGGCATGTCCACTACCGCTGCGGCGCGCGCGTGCGGCGCCCGGTCGCTCATGTCGCTGATGCTACTGCTGCTGCTGGGCCTGGCCGCCTCGCTGCCGGGGGCGGTGCCCGCAGGTGGGGGCGGCGGAGGCGGCACGCCGGCCAGCCAGCACCTGCTGGTCTACCGACTCGTGCTGCACACCTTCTGGGACAGGGCGCGCTTCCCCAAGCACTTCCCGGACTGGAGGCCGCCCGCACAGTTCTCTGCACTCATAGGTGAGTCCACCACTAACTGCCCTGTTTTTTTCTGTTTTCTTGCATCTTTCTGACTGCAACTACATTCTCGCCGTCTATTACGTACAAAAATCTACGGTTGCACCTCAAATGCCACCATGAGGCGTGTGGCAGAGGGTATGTAGTGCACCACCAGCACGTTGTCACCTTCCTACTCCATTCCAGAGGAATACCTAAAAGTATACAGGGTGTTCGGAAATTCCCCTTACTGACTTACAGGACTACATAATATTTTGAATAGGAACCCATGTTCGGGAACGTACAGTTTCCGTTCTACGACGGTTTCAACTCAGATGTTTAACTCATCCACTTCAGCTTGAGGAACTGAATTAGGCGTAACACAGTACAATTATTAGGTAACATTTCGGGAGGACACATAAAGAAACATCCATTTATTACTTAGGCGCATTTGTTTGTATTAACATTTAAGCACTACGTGTTTACAGTATTCCAAAACAAAAAGAACACAGCATAATTAACGTACAGAACAGAACTGATGCATTACAACAGCGGCTCGATGTGGTGACCACTAACGTCAGACACTGCACATACGAAGCATATTCTACACATTCTCCATCCATCCTGGTGTCTCTTCAATTTCAAGCGCAGTGGCCAGAATTCGAGCCATCAGACCTTCTTCTGTCCCTGCAGAAGCCTCATAAATTAAACATTGCACGCTATCCCAAAAGAAATAGTCCATATGAGTTAAATCCGCCGATCGCGGTGGCCACGCGGTTGGCCCACCTCGTCTTGGCCACCATATAGCCTGTTGTGATGTCTCAGAACGGCACGTGAGAAGTGAGATGCTGCACCATCATGCTGAAACCACATTTGCTTACGGACTTTCAGTGGCACAGTTTCCAAGAATGAATCCAGTGCGTTTTGTAGTAAGATCAAGTATGCAAGATCAGTTAGACTGAATGGAAGGAGGTATGGCACATCTGAGTTGAAACCTCGTAGAAAGGACACGGTACGTTTTCTGACATGGATTCCTGTTCAAAATGCTACGTACTCACTCCCCTCTACAAGTTCTAGAAGTACGTAAAGCAAATTTGCGAACACCCTGTTTAGGTGCTTTATTACAATTCCTGACTTGAATCAGGATGTTTATTTTTAATCAGGCTATTAATTTTGGACGAAAATGAACATCTTCAGACCTGGAAAATATAAGGACATAGAGGTATCTTAATTTACAATACACTCCTATCCGAATGTAAGGCAGAAAACGAGTATAAAACAAATGTACAACATATCCATGCCTGAGTCAATACATGTTGCATTACATATATTACACCATTACCTGTGATGGTGAAGTCAAAATTATTAGCCATTTCGTCTTCGTCAAAGAAATAAAATTATGGGATTTAAAGAGCACCATTCAAGCCTACATACGGCACATGAAGAGAGACTCAGTCATACAACCGTGCAGCGGCAAGAAACATGGCACTATCCAAGTCTGCTAGATGTTGCCGCCCCACGTCAATTTACATCATTTCAAAGAAGTACATTCCTTACACTCACACATACAAAACCTTAGTTCAAATATAATAAAAGGAAATTTAGAAGATAAAACGGAAATCACTGTAGGTACATGTCATATAATAAATGTAGTAGGAAAGGAGGCTATATTAAAACAAACAACTACGAGGGTTGGAACTTTAATAGTGGCTGCTATTTGTTTACAGCTCGTACAGAATAGATGCGTGTCGTAGGTTGTGTTCCAAAAATGAACAGCATAGAGACAGAAGTGATGACGCTTTCTGCAGGACCTGAGCATCATTTTGCAGGACAATGCTCAAGCACGTACAGTGCAAACTGTTACTGATTTGTTTGACTGATGGGCCTGCTAAGTGCTATGACACCTACTGCACTCCCCTGACTTAAGCCATCGCGAGTTCAGCTCGATTTCTAAAGGAAACACTTCACGGCATTCTCTTCAGAACTGCTACAAATTCGTCGGGCAATAGACCGCGCCGCTCGAACTGTCAACACAACTGGCACTGCTAAGGGTATCCTACGACTTCCACATAGCTGCAACGGGCTATACACAATTCTGGTGACTACTTTGAAGGTCAGCAAAACTTTGAAACACGTATCTATTTTGTACGAGCTGTAAATAAATAGTTGCTACTATTAAAGTTCCAACACTCGTATATTAGAGGTTTACATAATCTCTACTTCGACGGAGGAGCGTTTCTTGTCTCTGCACAGTAGTATAACTGTTTTCATGTGCAGTGTGCACGTTTCAATGGTGCTCTTTCCATACCATAATTTTATTTGCTTGACGAAACCGAACCACACCTTAGAACTTAGAACTAGTTAAACATAACTAACCTAAGGACATCACACACATCCATGCCCGAGGCAGGATTCGAACCTGCGACCGTAGCGGTCGCGCGGTTCCAGACTGAAGCGCCTAAAACCGCTCGGCCACACCGGCCGGCGATATGTGTAAGGCAACACATTTTGACTTAAATAAGCATATGCTGTACAATTCATTTCTGCCTTACATTCGTCTAGTAGGGAGTAATTTGGCTAGCTCTATGAAATTACATTTTCTAGATCTGAAGGTAGTCGATACCGACCAAAGTTAACTAAATTGTGATCCAAGACTGGAATTGCAATAACGCAAGTATTTTTCCGGATCGGTGGAAAATTTTTTCGTGAGTATGCTGCAACTTGTAAACATGTGAACAGGGTGAACCCGAAGACTATTGACGAAGTTTCGGAGACTGATGCGAGATATTTTCAGAATATTTTAGTATAAAGGGTATGCGGCCCTCATTGGCTGTTACTGAATAATTGCATTTCGTTTGGCTTCTTTTCCCCGATTGTCCCGATATCTTCATTGCTCTGAAAATAAATGCACAACAGTACTAATGTCGACGGTATGTGCTGCGTGTCTTTTTCAGAAACAAATGTGTTTCTTTCATTCACAGCACTCGCTGTTGACATCAGTAATGCTCACTTGATTCTGCGCAGTCAAACTTTTTTTCAGTACGACTCGTTTATGTTTTCCAGTCAACAGTGATACATAGCAGTATGGATAGGTTTACTCATGAGGAATTGAGTTGTATGGACGTCATGTATGGGTACAGTCAACGCAGCGGAAAAGCGGCTCAACACCATGATGATGTGTTCCCGCAGTGACGGCCACAACATCACTGAAGCTTAGCACCAGCAACTCGTCAGTGAACGTACTCATCCTGCTGGATGTAACTTTTAATCTACATCTACATACACTGATAAGCCAAAACATTATGACCACTACCCGCTGCGACGCTGTACGCCGCCTGGTGGCGTTGCGCGCAAGTAACGTGGAAACAATTGCATGTAAGCAGAGCAGATACAGAGGGGGAATCACACTAGCGAAGATATTGGCTGCAAATGCAAAATTCGTTGAGGATAATCATTGCGCAGAGCCTAAGAACGAGTATCTCGAAAAGGAGAAGCTGGTCGAATGTTCACGTGCTACTGTCGTGAGCATCTACGGAAAGAGGTGGAACTACAGTCAAATATCTACGAGGCGCTAAATGGTTGGACGTCCAAGACTCTTCTCAGAAGGTTGGGTTCAGATGCTTGTCTGCTCTGTAAAGTAGGACTGACAGATTGTGATCTGTGGCATCTCTGGCGAAAGAGCACAATGCTGGTGCACGCACAAGTGTTTCGGAGCACATCGTTCGTCGTACGTTGTTGAACATGGAGCTCCACAGCAGACCACCCATACGTGTTGACACTCTGACCTAGTGACATTGTGAGTTACGATTGCAGTGGGCACGGGACCATCGGGATTCGACTGTCGATCAATGGAAACGTGTGGGCCCTTCGGCTGAATCACATTTTTGCTAAAGTACGTTGAAGGTTGTCTCCACAAACGCCGTCATAGAGATGAACGGCGCCTCAAAACATGTAGCGCGTCACGGACGCAGGCTGGTGGGAACAGTATTATGCTATGGAGACATTCACCCTCACTTTGGGACCTGTGGTGGTAATCAAAGACACGCCGACAGCTGCGAACAAACTTCATCCCTTCATACCCGATATCTTCCCCAACGGCGATGTCATCTTTCAGCAGCATAAGTTTCCGTGTCTCCGAGCCGCAACCGTGCCACAGTGGTCTAAGGATCATTATAGTGAACACACGTTGATGTTCCGACGACCAAATTTGCCTGCTAAGCCCTGTGGAAACCATCTGGGTATCGATCAGGTACGATCGCCGAGAATGCAAATCATAGGCCCGTTATTTACGCGAATTACATGACCTGTGTGTAGACATACAGTGCCACGTACCTCCACAAACCAACCAACAAACAGTCGTACTCCTGATACTCATAAACAGTGATGTTCTTCGTTCCAAAGACGCACAGACAATTTGTTAAGCAGGTGGTCGTAATGTTTTGGCTCGTAGGTACTCTGCAAGGCACGATACAGTGTCGGCCGCAGGGCGCTTTGCGCCACTGTCAGTCACTCCCTGCCCCGTTACACTGGCTAAATCCTTCCATATGAACCCTGACATCTCTAATCTTTTCTTCGCGACCCTTACGTGGATGTACGTATGCTTGTGACGATACAATAATTCTGCAGTCAGTCGCGAATACCTGTTCTATTAAACTTTCTCAATAGCGTTTCGCTATAATAGCGTCTAATATCTTCCAGCAATTCCCACCACCAACAATTCCGGAAAAGCATATCCGAAACTGAGGCGACTAGCACTGAATGAAGGCTTGAGGGAGAAGATCAAAGCCGGCGTTATAACAGTGAACAGCAAGTATCTTGGGAAAATAGAACAAGTTTGTTTCCTAACACAATCCACAGCGCATACCGTCGCTTGCCGCACGGAGTGGCCGCGCAGTTAGAGGCGACGTGTCACTGATTGTGCGGCTGCTCCCGCCCGAGGTTCGAGTTCTCCATCGGTCATGGGTGTGTGTGTTGTTCTTAGCATAAGTTATTTTAAGTAGTGTGTAAGTATAGGGACCGATGACCTCAGCAGTTTGGTCCCTTAGGAATTCACACACACATACATCGTCGCCAGTTGCATTGTTGTCCAGATGTTTTCAGTGCAGTACAGATAAAAAGATAAAAGATGTAGCAAATCAAATGTAATGAGTCATCGGAGACTAGTGGGGCCTCATATCAAAATATTTGGAAAATATCCCTAAACAAACGGAGTTTTTTAGTGAACCACATATTGAAGTTCCTTTCTAAATCAGGATGAGTGTCTATTCATCTGTGCAAGCTGTTGTTAATCGTTTGTATTTTAAAGGTCACTACGGATCAGGAGACTTAAGAACATTGGTAGCTTTCAGCCTGAACATATTCTGCCTCGGCTTTCGTCTGTTATTACATGGCTTTCTTCAGTTGGATAACAATGTTGCAGTATACCTTTAACGCCCTCCCGCCAATCAAGTACATCTGTGACAATTTAGGCTGCTGTTCTTTATATACGCTCTTTTCTCTCCCAGATTTCGAATTTTGCTACATTAGATCAAACAACGACAAATTACTGTTTAAACTAACATTTAATAAACTCACACGTCTTAATAACGTGCAATCGACATTCATTTTCATTTTATATTCTATATCTGTTGCAGACATGGTGAGTAACGCACTTTCTACTGAGTGTCCCTCCTATTAGTCGTAAGGCGCATTTTCTAAGGTATTTCAGCAGATAATTGCAATTTTGTTTTTGCGTTGTGTAGCTGGAGTCAGCCGAAACAAATACTGGTAATAGCGCCTTCAATGCGACGACTAGTGTCGGCGGAAAGTTTCGATTTGTTTCCCGTTAACATACAAAATGATTTGTAGAGCGGAGTGTTACGTGACCATTCCACAAACCTGTCCCACATTAGTCTAGTGCGATATTTGTTTATCGACATGTATTAATAGGGATAGTAAAACACGAAAAATACTTGGTGGTAGCAGTCAGCGCGGACCAGAGAAAAATTGTCGCTTCTGGAATACTCGTTATTCTTGATGTTATACCATCCTTGTTAATACATATCGATAAAACGGATATCGCACTAGACTAATTTGGGACCGCTCTATCAAATGATCACGTAAAACTCCAGTTCAAAAACAATTTTCTTTGTAACATTTAACAAATCGACGCTTTCCGTCGACATTGGGCGTCGCTTGAAAGACGTGATAAGCAGTATTTGTTTCGGCTGACTCCAGCTACGCAATCCGAAAACGAAATTGCAAATACGGTGTGAAACATCACAGAAAATGGGCTTGACGACTCTTAGGAGAGGGACCCTGTATATCTATCGTTAACCGTACGCTCAGAGATATTAAATTCTTATATTTTTCAGTGTACAGAGATTCATATTTCTCCATTTTAAGAACTAATTTCCAGTATTTGTATCAGGTTGATATTTTGTCAGTATGAGATGGATATTACTACAGCTTTCGTAGGGTAACACTTCCTCATAGATAACCATCACATCTACGAAAAGCATGAGTTTACAATTAGCCCTGCCCGCTAAATCCCAAGAACGCTTTATCATCAATACGTTTCCGTAAAAGTCAGAGGTATACTGTGTGATGTATGTCGGAGGAATGAAAATGTCTCTTGGTCCGTTTCAGATCGTTCGCTGTCGAATGTATTACTGTTAGTTTTTGGCACTTGAGGTCACTGAACATTCCGGCTGCGCTCTCGCGCTTACTATTGTAAACAAGGACGTGTCAATTCGCGGAGCCCTTCTTGTATCGTCATTTCAACTCTTTAAGAGTACCACACTGTCGGATAATACACAAATATCGTCGCTACTCCACTTCAAGTGGCTGCAGAGGGACATTCCTACACATTTGGCAGATTCAGCTGATTGATCGTTGGCGGATAAGCAAACAATGTCGTGCCTTTGCACTGATTTAGTCACATGTTGCAAAATTTTTGTTCGCAGTCAGTCATCTTTTCACGAAACGTTGATCACCTTTAGGTTTGCTTGCATTTTACCATGATAAAAAGCTAAGTCGCACTGTCATTAAGAATTTTCGAATTACAAGAACAATTATACCTACAAAAAGATTACTAAACTGCTACATATCAACATTTCAACACAGCTATCCAGCATAAGGTGACAGAAAATAAGGACAACTATAGGTCAGTACCAACATCTATTATATATTTTATCACACCACTCGTCGCTACCAAGGAAATCTTCGGAAGGGTCCATGTAGGCATGCGCAGGACATGTTGATACAACATTAGTAACTCTCTGTCGCTCTGCACCACTGTCAGAGGATGGTGATGAACTTTTGCCCCACTTATAGAGAGTGTCGGTACATTTTCGATGGCTCGTTTGGATGTGGTTCTGGGAAGATCAAATTGCCCGAGGGTGGTCCCACGAGACATAACTAGGATTTAATCACCCTCGGGCAATTTGATCTACCCAGAACCACATCCAAACGGGCGATGGAAAATGTACCGACACTCTCTGTAAGTGAGGCAGTTAGCTGCGGGGGAGGACACTTTTGTTGTCAACACCGTTTCCATTCATCGGTGGCATTGAGTTCATTTTCAGTAAGAGTCCTGGCTCTGATAAGAGTGGGATGTATTGATCATCTTTTCCGCTTCACAGGAATGCTTCATTCGATATTGGAAGGTCGAGATTATCAACAATACACCGTCTGATATCAGGAGATGATATGTTACTGAAGATAGGTAAGTTTATGGGGTCTGCTAACAGCACGCACGTCTACGTTAAATTGTACATTTGTCTTTCTCACACACGGACCATTAAGCCACACAGAGGCGCAGTATTCTGCTTTTGAGTTTACCAATCCGAGCGCTGATACTCGAAGTGTGTCTGCTAACGATTTCCATCTAATCCCACAGAGTTTATGGAGAATGTTATTTCTGCTTTTGAGTTTAGCAGATGTTCCTGTCAAGTGCTCCTTAAAAGAAAGTGTCCTGTATAATGTGATCACAATGTATTTTGGACCTGTGACATGAAGAAGTTTATCACCCTCAAAACAGACATCAACGCCCTGTGTGCCAGTCCATTGGACTGATAAAAAAATAAAACTTCTTTTTTATCTGAATTAGGTTGTGACCTCCATTTACGGATATACTGACATAAAATGTTGAGATAGGAATTTAGGATTTCTTCAGTTGTTTCGGAGCTCTTGTGAATGGTAGCTGGAGGGTGCTGGATAGATCCATGTGAATCCATTACTTGTGAAAAATTCATTTTAGCCAGGAGATCTTCGAGATTATCTTCCTACCTCTGCTTCATGGCTTTAGATATCTGCCTCGAAATGACTGTTCTTTAGCATCACACTGAAGACACGTGTGACTTATGTAATGTCACTTAAGTAATGTCACGGAGGCGAACAGTTGTTGTTCCGGCAATGTCACGGACACGACCAGTCGCTGATGGTCAATAGTTAGGAAAAGGCTCCGGGCAGGTTGTTGATTGTCGGCTGGGAGTAGTGATTTCCGGATGGCACGCACTGAAATCGGTGACGATCTCACTGAAAGTTGCCGGCTAATGCTCCACATACTTCTGCGGAAACGATGTAACGTCACTTTGTCAAATGCTTCGTGCTGCGAGTGTGGATGCATTGTCTTTGCGATGCTGAAAACCCACCCTAGATGGTGTGAACATTGGAAATACGAAATCTTGTGTAATCTCCGACATATCGTAGCCCATGCGTCTTACCGATTATCGTGCAATGTTCAAGCTTGGAAACTCGCGAACTGCTGGCCCTTTTCGCTACACACATGCCTGTAACAAGACTCCTCAGATCCCACATCTGCAGTCAATGTATATCTTCAAATGGCTAAACACTTCCGCGTGTCGTTTGTCCATTGAGTTTATTACACACAGCTACTGCCCTGTCTGACCAGTTCTCTCAAATGGAAACAATTTTCTAACATCTGTTTGACGATTAGTCTTTAATCGAACTTCGTACCTCGTGTTTCATTCCGTAAGCATTCACTTCCTTTACAAGGCGACGTCCCGGAAACCTGGGGATACTCCGCGGATGTATGGAAATGAAGCATGAAATTGGTCTGTGCCATCAACATCGTGTGAATCTAGCGATAGGGAGCGCGTGTTGGGTGTCTTTCGACCTAGTATTGTTAAATTCGTTGTCTGAATATCTTGACAGCCTGTAGAATCTATTCATTCACCGGTTTCCATAATATAAGCGTTCTGCTCCCTTCTTGTTCTATACGCAACGGTCAACAATATATGGCATTCTTTTCGCCAACACTATTTAGCTAATACTTCTGAGCCACTGATACATAAAGAGAGTTTCAAATCAATTACTCCAGTAATGCTTGTAAAATTCAACAGCAAAGCTTTTCCCAGCGTTCATTATAATTGTGTAGTAGAACCACATCAAGCGAAGAACTACATCCGCTCTGTACCTAAGCAGAGGATCAGCAATGCACATTATCAGTGCCGATAGTTTTCCAGTAAGAAGCAAATACTCGCTAAACAAAAAAGAAAAAAAATATGACGCACCACAAACGAATTATCCGAATGGGATGGAAATCGTTATATGTGACGTACATGTGCAGTCACACATGCGAGAGTATCAGTGATAAGATGAGCAAAGATCTGAGGAATCATTCTGCGCTAAGAATAACTGAGACAACTCGCTTTTATGCCCTGTAGAACGAAAGCTGAGCATAAGAAATTCAAGTTATATTTTTGCTGTTATTGCTGTTGTGATTAAACTTAAATGTCATTCATGTGTACAATTATAACAGCAGTACTAATAACATAAAAGTTTTGATATTCTTATTATTACATTGAATTCTGTTTCCAAAAAACGTGATATTTCATAGTTAACCGTTGTCGCAAAGTCTTCCCTCCTC
Source organism: Schistocerca piceifrons (assembly GCF_021461385.2). Taxonomy (NCBI): domain Eukaryota; kingdom Metazoa; phylum Arthropoda; class Insecta; order Orthoptera; family Acrididae; genus Schistocerca; species Schistocerca piceifrons. The sequence goes on along the minus strand of NC_060141.1, from coordinate 356,031,286 downwards.
TACATTTAATGTTCAGAGTTAGTACTCCATTCTATGTAGCACTCGTGTTGTTTTATTAATTTTGTTAGTGTTTCCGTGAAAGATCGTCGTTTGTTTCCTCACATTTATATTTGATGAACATATTTCGAAAGTTTGTATAGTATATGGACAATAACAGAGACAAATATATCATGTGTACTGGGGTGCTTGTTATAGGCTTGGAATGATTAGATACAAAAATGATTGGTTCACTGCTTCAGTCACTTTTATTTTAATTTTTAATATCGCTACGCATTTCGATGGTCATGCCTTCTACATCACGTGTATTACACCACTCCTACATCGTTAAATTTGTTCGTGACGTACACGTGTTGGCTATTTGGCATAGCATGACCATCGAAACACGCATCGTTCTTAAAAAACAAAAATAAAATTGATTAAAGCAGTGTATCAATAATAGTTTGTAATAATAGTGAATTACTTCATGATACTGACTGCTTCATGAACTACGAATTTAATGCTTTAGCGAAAAGTTATCGTAATAACAGCGTCTGAAATAATATCATATTCACTCTAATTTAGTTTCACGTAAAGGCAAACATACAAAGCTGTCATGGAAATGTAGAAGGTGGAGTCCTCATTCCGAGGCTTCCTTTTTCATTTCCGCTGACATTTCTCGTCTTCACGGTTCTCTTCCTTAGTTCTCTAGTAGGAGCCTCAGTGAAATTTTGACTCCCAACAGGTTTCGATGCAGCCATCAACCGGACAATATTTATGAGTTGTTGATTATGACTAGGCAGACGAAACCGGTACAGCCTATATCAGTTTAGTGAAAATTAGCTAGAATATGCTTTATACTGAAAATTTACCGGATTGTTAAACTTATTCTCTTTACTTTTCTTATTTTTCTTCGACCGAGCCGGCCGGAGTGGCCGAGTGGTTGTAGGCGCTACAGCCTGGAACCACGCGACCGCTACGGTCGCAGGTTCGAATCCTGCCTCGGGCATGGATGTGTGTGATGTCCTTAGGTTAGTTAGGTTTAAGTAGTTCTAACTTCTAGGGACTGATGACCTTAGATGTTAAGTCCAATAGTGCTCAGAGTCATTTGAAACATTTGACATCACACACATCCATGCCCGAGGCAGGATTCGAACCTGCGACTGTAGCAGCAGCGCGCTTCCGGACTGAAGAGCCTAGAACCGCTCGTCACAGCGGCCGGCCGTAGGTGTTCGTCCGACGTAATAGGCTCCGGCTGTCGTCGCAACAGGAGCGCGAACATATCCACTCAGCCAAGGGCGCGGACGTTTCTTTTGTAATCTTTGTGTATCCTGCTATGTTTCTTTTTTTTCCCATTACACAAGGGTCACTCCAATACATTGATGCTGGTAACGACATAACTTTATAAAATTTAACGGAAATTTCTTATCTTACTTTCTTGGGAGGGTTCTTCTAATGGCACTGTTTATGTGAATGAGTTTCTCAGTTCTGTCATTTCGACCTATAACGGCTCCATGTGTTCTCAATCCAATATCATGGCAGATATGAGTATTAGTAAATATTAACCTTAATTTATTTCGCTAACCAGTGAAAATAAATAAATACAGACGAAGTTCTGTATTTTACAACGCGTACCACCAGCAACAAATTCATGCACAGAGCTATAGATTCCTGCTTTGATTATCAGACAATCGATGAAGAGAATCTGCACTACCAGCAGTACAATTTCATTACTGAAACATATCCAGTAAATATTTCAACAAACGTTTGTTAGAACCAGTCAATAAACAAGTAAATAAGTAAATAAAAAATAAAAAGCATTACAATTGCAGCGAATACGCGAAGGGGAACCTCCACAACGGATAAATTTCTAAATCCCGTAGCTCCGTATGATGCAGTGTTTACAGCGCTCGATTACGGTAGAAGTTCAGACTAGTCCTTCTGTCGGTACAACATCAAGTGGAGGGAAGCGAGTCAAAGTACCTTCGATTAGTGTGTGTACTTCCTAGAGTCCACTAAGACCGAAGAGCAGCTTATCCCTCTGCCTTAACGGATAGGGGCGATACCCATTAGCGTGATTCGCTAAAGCTTCAGCGAGGGGGCGCACGAGGGAGGCTGCTGTGCCACTAATCGCCTTCAAGCCGCTGGCTTCGGGGCCCACGATCTCTGGCGATACTGTGCAGAGCAGAGCAGGGAGTGTTTTCTCGACTCCGCGCCACCTATTCCCAGCTGCAGTTTCACGTAAAACGAGCTTCTAAGACTCGGTACGTGGAGGAAGTCGCCAGAAACACACAAAAATTAAATACGTACACTAGGAACTGAACCGTAAAATTACTACTAGTTCACCAAAGGTCATTAATCACAATCAATACACAAAATGTAAAGTGGAAGTAGGCGCCAAGGAATAACTGGTGAAATTACACACAATTTTCAGTAATACTCTTTATTCAAATTTGTTGCAAGACTTTACGACATTTAAAAAAAACCAACAATCATTTAACGAATAAGTCACAATTTACGGTAGGAAAGGACTTTTAAATTATTAAATTATTATCAAAAATTTCACGCCAGTAAAAGGCAAGTACAGGCAAGCAATTTAACGTATACATCGCGACGCTGTATAATGTTTCAAGCTCAGCTAAATTACAGGTGAATTTCACTCCATTAATAAATGAATACCATTTGAATATATGGCTTCACTTTTGGGCAGACAAATTTCCCATTTGGTTACAACAGCCGTAGGTACGGCCGCCCACAACAGCCTCACTCAGGCTCATTAAATGGCGCAGAATCTAACTTGTCTGCAACATGTAAAGACAATCCTGTTCACAAAAGTTCTCAAAATAGGAAAAATCAAAACGCATGAATCATGCTCACTGGAGGGGGGGGGGGGGGGACAGTCACAGTTGATAACATTAACATTAACATTTCCAAAATATATAAAAAAACAAATTTTATAAATTTCTGTCAGTTAACTTACGGCAAACACACACGCTCGCAAGGTAGGACTTGCGAACCTTTACAACATTCTCCTTTCAAGGCATCAATTTCTGCCCGTAATGAAATGGCAAACTTTTCCATGGCAAGAAAATACACCAATAACCAACTATCTGTATAAAACACATAAGCACGTTGAGTAAATGCCTTAAAAGGTATTGAATTGGAAAAACACACAATATAAAAAAATCCACTATGGCGTTCATTAACAACCTTGCTTGATTATAGCCAAATATACATAAACACAAATTTACGTATGTTACAGCTTCCAGATGGGCAGGGATTCGTTATGCAATTGACTAGTTCTTACCACGAGGCAAAAGGAATTTTTCTTATTTATTAGAGTACCTTTTACACGTGAGTCTAGTAATACTAGTTATGGCAGGCGAGAGAATGGATCAGGTCTTAGTGCCTTGCATTTAAAACAGTACAGCCATTGGTGCCTTCGACTTTCACAGACATGGCAGAGGCTAACAGTCGAATAAACCCGTAGGTAAGCTCGGAGGGGAAAGAAGCAATTCGAACCACAGATTTACTCTGACTCTCCCCCCTTTCGTCCTCAAAAGGGGGCAAACGGACCACCCCTCTAATATTACCACCTTCCCGCGGGTGGGCAGACGAGAATGAATGGCGGGAAACCCCCAAAATATACGGCTGGTATAATTAACAAGAATAAGTAAAGTGAATTCAATTAAACTTCATAAAATCTGTTAACAATCAATACTCAACTTCTGGTGCGTTACGACTCCCAGGACTCCTCCAAATGCTCTGCCGAGCCACCCGCTGCCGGCCGCTTCAACGGACGCAGGAAGGCGCGCCGATTTTCAGAACGTCCTCGCCGGTCGACAGCATACGGCCGAACTGCAAATTAGGCCCCTCGAGGACCCACGCTCAGGAAGATTCCTTTCGCGACGAGCAGTTAACGCCCCATGCCATGGAGCCGCTGCTCGCGTTGCTTACGCTCATGCCGAGGTCTGCGCGCTGTCCCTCTAGCAACGGCAGAGAAGTCGCTTCTCGATGCCCCGACTGCTAACTCTCCATGAGAGCCCATACAGCCACTTCTTAAACCCACGTGAACAGCCCACTTTTCCCCTTTCCCGCAAGGGGGAGACACCGAAGCCTTCAATTGCGACAATGGCGCCACCGCCAGAAAACGGAGGGCGACTGCTTCACGCTACGCGCTGCGGCGCGCTTTTCAAAGATAACTTTACTACGACTCAGGAACGAATTATTTCTTATTTTACTCTTCTGCTGTACTGTTATTCGTATTGTAATCCACTGAACAGTTGAAAGCATCTGTCATTATTCGACATTATTATAATTACGTTGCCTATCGTCTACATTGTTTTACTTTTTTGATTCTGGTCTTTAGCACACAATGAGGTTACAAAAGTCATACAATAGCGATATGCACATATAACGAGGGAAGTAGAATCGCCTACGCAAGGTAGAAAAGAGCAGTCAATTGGCAGAGCTGTCATTTGTACTAAGGTGATTCATGTAATAAGGTTTCTGGGGCGATTATGGCCGTACGACGGGAATTACCATATTTTGAACGCAAAATGGTAGTTGTAGCTAGACGCATGGGACATTCCATTTCGGAAATCGTTAGACCTGCCTCGGGCATGGAAGTGTGTGATGTCCTTAGGTTAGTTAGGTTTAAGTAGTTCTAAGTCTAGGGGACTCTTGACCTCAGATGTTAAGTCCCGTAGTCCTTAGATCCATTTGAATTTTTGAAAATCGTTAGGGAATTCAATATTTCGAGATACACAGTGTCAACAGTATGCCATGAATACCAAATTTCAAGCGATGCCTCTTACCACGGACAACGCACTGCCCGACGGCCTTCACTTAACGGCTGACAACTGCGGCGTTTAGGTACAGTAGTCAGTGCTGACAGACAACCAACACTGTATGAAATAACCACAGAAATGAATGTGGGGCATACGACGAACGTATCCATTAGGAAAGTGCGGCAAAATTTGGAGTTAATGGGCTATGGTAAAAGACGATCGACCCGCGTGCCTTTACTCATAGTGCGACATCGCCAACAGCGGCTCTCCTGGGCTCGCGATCATATCGGTGGGACCCTAAACGATTGGAAAACCATGGTCTGGTCCGGTGTGTCCCGGTTTCAGTTGGTAAGAGCTGATGGTAGGGTTCAAGTGTGTGCAGACCCCACACAGCCATGCACCCAAGTAGTCAACAAGTCACTGTGCCAGCTGATGGTGGCTCCACAATGATATAGTCTGTGTTTAGATGGAATTCACATGGTTCACATGACTCTAAGCACTATGGGACTTGATCGAAGCGGACGAAATGAATTATAGAACTTAACATCTGAAGGCATCAGTCCCCTAGACTCAGAACTACGTAAACCTAATTAAACTAAGGATATCACACACATCAATGTTCGAGGCAAGATTCGAACCTGCGACCGTAGCAGCCGCATGGTTCCGGACTGAAGCGCCTAGAACCGCTCGGACACAGCGGCCGGCTTACATGGAATTGAACGGGTACTATCGTCCAACTACAATCACTGACTAGAAATGAGTATGTTCGGCAACTTGGAGACCATTTGCCGCCTTTCATGGTCTTTATGTTCCCAAACAATGATTCATGTCACTGGGTACAACTTTTCGCTATTGGTTTCAAGAACATTCTGGACAATTCGAGTGAATGATTTGGTCCTCCAGATCGCCTAGCATGGATATCACTGAACTTTTATCGGACATAATCGAGGGATCAGTTGGTGCACAACATTCTGCACCGGCAACATTTTCGCAATTATGGACAGCTATAGAGGCAACATGGCTCAGTATTTCTGCAGGGGACTTCCAACGACTTGTTTGGTCCATGACACGTCGAGTAGCGGCACTCCGCAGGCACAAACAGGTCTGACATGATGTTAGGAGGTTCCCATGACGTTTTTCACCTTATTGTACTACGAGGGCGTGCTAAAAAGTGATGCTTCCCAACTCTTTATGTGAAAACTCTTCAAGATCAGAAGATCAAAACAAATTGGAAAACGATTTAGAAAAGATATCTGAATGTCCCGGAAAGTGGCTGATGACCCTAAGTAACGAAAAGTGTGAGGTCATCCACATGAGTGCTGAAAGAAACTCATTAAACTTCGCTTACACGATAAATCAGTCTAATCTAAAAGCAGTAAATTCAACTAAATACCTAGGTATTACAATTACGAACAACTTAAATTGCACGGAACGCATGGGAAAAAAATGGTTCAAATGGCTCTGAGCACTATGGGACTTAACTGCAGTGGTCATCAGTCCCCTAGAACTTAGAACTACTTAAACCTAACTAACCTAAGGACATCACATACATCCATGCCCGAGGCAGGATTCGAAACTGCGACCGTAGCGGTCGCGCGGTTCCAGACTGTAGCGCCTAGAACCGCTCGGCCGCTTCGGCCGGCGGAACGCATAAAAAATATTGTGGGGAAGGCTAACCAAAGACTGCGTTTTATTGGCAGGACACTAAGAAAACGTAACAGACCTACTATGGAGACTGCCTACACTACGCTTGTCCGTCCCCTTTTAGAACACTGCTGCACGGTGTGGGATCCTTACCAGATAGGACTGACGCAGTACATCGAAAAAGTTCAAACAAAGGCAGCACGTTTTGTATTATCGCGAAATAAGGAGAGAGTGTCACAGAAATGATACAGGATTTGGGCTTGACATCATTAAAAGAAAGTCGTTTTTCGTTGCGACGGAATTTTCTCACGAAATTCCAATCACAAACTTTTTCCTCCGAATGCGAAAATATCTTGTTGACGCATAGGGAGGAACGATCACCACGATAAAATAAGGGAAATCAGAGCTCGTACGGAAAGATATAGCTGTTCGTTCTTTCCACGCGCTAGACGAGCTTGGAATAATAGAGAATTGTGAAGGTGGTTCGATAAACCCTCTGCCAGGCACTTAAATGTGATTTGCAGAGTATCCATGCAGATGTAGATCGGTGAGATACAATGCTGACTGTCGCCCACCGTGCGGTCTGACAACGAGCTGTGATGGTGTGGGGAGCCGTTTTATTTCATAGCAGAACCGCTTTGGTTGTTGTGCGCGGCACCCTTACTGCACAGCACAACGTCGATGATATTCTGCTCCCCGTTTTGTTGGCCTTCATAGATATCCGTCCTGAGCTAACAATTTCAGCAAGATAAATGCCCATCCACACGCGGTGAGCGTTTTTACTTTCTTTTAGCACTGATGTGGATGACTTCACACTTTCCGTTATTTAGGGTCAACAGCCAGTTTTCGCAACATTCGGATATCTTTTCTAAATCGTTTTGCAATTTGATTTGATCTGCTGATGACTTTATTAGCCGATAAACGGCAGCGTCATCTGCAAACAACCTAAGACGGCTGCTCAGATTGTCTCCCAAATCGTTTATATAGATAATGAACAGCAAAGGGCCTTTAACACTACCTTGGGAACGCCAGAAATCACTTCTGTTTTACTCGATGACTTTCCGTCAATTACTACTAACTGTGACCTCTATAACAGGAAATCACAAATCCAGTCACATAACTGAGACGATATTCCATAAGCACGCAATTTCACTACGAGCCGCTTGTGTGGTAGTGTGTCAAAAGTCTTCCAGAAATTCGGAATCGATCTGAAATCCCTTGTCAATAGCACTCAACACTTTATGTGAATAACGAGCTAGTTGTGTTTCACAGGAACGATGCTTTCTAAACCCCATGGTCACTGTGTGTCAATAGACCGTTGTCTTCGAGGTAATTCATAACGTTCGAACACAATATATGTTCCAAAATCCTGCTGCAGATAGACGTTAACGATATGGGCTTGTAATTTAGCGGATTACTCCTACTACCTTTCTTGAATACTGGTGTGATCTGTGCAACTTTCCAATCCTTGGATACGGATCTTTCGTCGAGCCAACGGTTGTATATGATTGTTAAGTATGGAGCTAATGCATCAGCATACTCCGAAAGGAACATAATTGGTATACAGTCTGGACCAGAAGACTTGCTTTTATTAAGTGATTTAAGTTGCTTCACTACTCCGACGATATTTACTTCTACGTTATTCATGTTGGCAGCTGTTCTCCATTCGAATTCCGGGGTATTTACTTCTTCTTCACGGGATGTCTCCATACACGACTTCGCTGGTCTTCAGGGTTGAATTCGAAGTGGTACTCATCACTGAAGACATTTCTACTCCAATCAACGAGACTCCAGGCCGAACACGCTAAACCCTTTCAGAAGTGTGGATACATAATGACTTAAGATGGTTCAAATGGCTCTGAGCACTATGAGACTTAACATCTATGGTCATCAGTCCCCTAGAACTTAGAACTACTTAAACCTAACTAACCTAAGGACAGCACACAACACCCAATGATCTCTAGGCAGAGAAAATCCCTGACTAATATCGAGAAGCAATTCCAAACGACACATGTTGCCAGTAGCACTCACACTCTGTGCTACTGTCCGGACACTTTTGATCAGATATTGTATATCTCGCGAAGCAACCATAAGAGTAAGACGAATGAGATTATGGTGCATACAGACTCATTCAATCATTTTTCACCCGGCCAGTATGTGAAGAGAGTATAATAGAATATTGCTAATTGTGGTATAGAGTTCTCTTCGTCGCGCACTGTACGGTGACTTTAACAGTATTATGTGTAGTTATTAATGTGGATCTGTGACAGGACCGACAGATAAAAATGATCGCAGACTTGGAGATAACCGGTTCCAATTCTAGAATCTGAAGATTCTGATAGACAAGGAAATCTCTAGACTGCGCTTTACTGCACGTAGTTTAACTTCAAACTTTGAGATCTGCGAACATCATAACATTTAGATTCTCTGATACTTCTCGAAAATACCGAGTTTCTAGTGAGTTCCACACTCCCTTTCTCCAGTCCTCATCACAGCAACAAGTCATACGACGCTCACTCGTTGCCGTCTACAATGAAGGCATGTGGGAGACTATCTCATATCCCGCATGTCAAGAGCGAGATAGACAGTCAGAGCCTCCAGTTAGCAATTTGAACCAGCCCAAGCGGGGATGGAGCCAAACTGTTGCATTGCTTCGGTTACACTGCTATTTCCTAATAGCTGTCATGGAGTCCAATGAAACCAGATCGCTGGGATGTTCGCTCGCGAATTTGACCTCCCACTGTATTTTCATGCAGGCTCGATAGGTTATCAGCACGGTATCTTTCATAATGCATTTCAGATTCGAATGGTTCAAATGGCTCTAAGCACTATGAGGTCATCAGTACCCTAGAACTTAGAACTACTTAAACCTAACTAATCTAAGGACATCACACACATCCATGCCCGAGGCGGGATTCGAACATGCGACCGCAGCAGCAGCGCGGTTGCGGACTGAAGCGCCTAGAGCCGCTCGGCCACAGCGTCCGGCTCATTTCAGATTCTTTGGCGTGCTGAGATCGGTGTAAACAGAGCCTATTTTTTTCACGACTACAGAAATATGGAGAACGCGGCAGCATTAACTAGCGTATTTTGGTGGCTCCGCTAATAATAGACATCTGCCATATTTTTGTCACTGTGTTATCGCTGTCTTAGCTCTCCGGCTAATTTCCTCGCTACGTCTATCCTTATTAACTACAAATAACACGAAACAAATCACCTCCTCGGTCTTTATTTCTTTGTTAGATGTCTGCTGCTAAGTATAGCTGAATTTTTTTATTTCTAAACACAGAAGTTTTCCATTACTTGCATACGCTCTTACAAAAATGTGATAAAACAGTCATTAGTGTAGTATTTCTGAACAAAGAAAAATGTTCATTCATATTTATATTCTCTTCGCTCTGTAACAACTTTCATTCCAAATAAAAGAGAGTGATGACAAGAGACGTTTCTCTGCAAATGGCAATTTTCTTTGTGTCTAATCCGATACTAAATCCATTTACTAGATGTATTAAAGACACATTGGCAGGTTTTAATCTGTTTAATACACCTAATCTACATTGATCTAAGTACATTTTCAGCATTGATACACACTTCATTTGAAATAAGTTTACTGTTCTAAAATTAATGCGGCGTACTATGTTGCAGCTGCTTATGTAGCTCTGGGAGATTTTCGTTTGCAGTACAAAAAGAAACTAATTGTTTTAAAGCAACTCAGCTTCAAAGATATTTGAGCTAGGGAGCCTTCGCAGTTTAAATTTTATCGCCTCTTCAGTGATCTGTTTGCCTGTTTTCTTTAAGATAAGAATTTTCTAGTTGTAGTAAACATGAAGCAGTACACGTTACATGTCGGACAATACAAAAGTGTTCAGATGTATGTGAATTCTTATGGGACTTAACTGCTAAGGTCATCAGTCCCTAAGCTTACACACTACTTAACCTAAACTATCCTAAGGACAAACACACACACCCATGCCCGAGGGAGGACTTGAACCTCCGCCGGGACCAGCCGCGGAAAATGTAATATAAAATTATAAAACGCTGTATAAGCACAAAGTTCCGCTAAAGAGACAGATAAAATATAGATCATTTAAACTTTTTATCGAATATTTTATTGTTTTTGAGTGCAGTCTTAAGTCTTAAACACACAATAATCATTTATCTTATTTTGGAAGTGTGGTAGATCTTGAAGTTATAGTACTCGTGTGACAAACATTAGTTTCATGTTTTTGATACGAAATATCACCGTAACAGAATTTTCATACACTGTTGCAATAACTACTGAAATGTAGAAAAGCTTCGTTTTCCCATCTGTTTCTTTTGCAATATTTTAAATTATTTTCCAATTTTGTCTCACACGGACATATGCTAAGAGAATTGTGAAAAAAAGTGTATTAGAAAGGTAATGTTATGTGACAGAGGAGAGTAATAAATCACATCAGACGAGACCACAAAAAACGACCTCTGATAGACGGAATAAAGGAATAATTGCTCGTATAAATACTAATGCACTAACATTCTTTGAATACCTGCTTCCCCCCCCCCCTCCCCCCCTACTGAGTGCAGACGCTGCTACACAGACCGAGGGCGAATGAACACCGCTATACTGCCATCATCCGCTGCTGTCTGTTGTGTAACTTAAGTGAAGCAGAAGGCAAGAGAAGGCAAAGGTCCCGAGTTCGAGTCTCGGTCCGGCGCACAGTTTTAATTTGCCAGGAATTTTCATATCAGCGCAGACGGCGCTGCAGAGAGAAAATTTCATTCTAGAAGCAAGACAGTTAGCGTAATTTCTCTCTCTCTCTCTCTCTCTCTCTCTCTCTCTCTCTCTCTCTCTCCATTTCTTCCGACACTTTGAAGTGCAAATTATTCAACTGTTGGTCTTTCTCTCATTGTGAATAAGATATACATTTCTGCGGTACAGTTCAGCGGAAATATACCGTCTGCTTAATGGAAGAATGGATGGGTTATCGTATTATGTCCGGATGGCTTTGAGTATTGCCTGTCTATGAAGGAAGTGGACAGCCAACCCGAATTTATCCGATAGGAACTGAAATACCATCTCAAGTCGCATTCGAGTTACATTTGCGTACTGACCAAATGTCATGATGATTGTGAAATGATACCTGCACGCCTAATCTGCTGCAGATCTTGTACACAATTTACAGGAGTACGAGGACAACAAATCGAAATAAATGCAGTTGCTGCTGTGGATCGTTAACTTTACAAATAATTTCAAACCTTTATGCTTGTGTTTCGAACAGAGTTAGTAGTAGGAATGATGTTAACTGAAACGCCTGAACCGCTACAGTCGCAGGTTCGAATCCTGCCTCGGGCATGGATGTGTGTGATGTCCTTAGGTTAGTTAGGTTTAAGTAGTTCTAAGTTCTAGGGGACTGATGACCTCAGAAGTTAAGTCCCATAGTGCTCAGACCCATTTGAACCAAGTCAGTGCGGGGCACACGCTGGACGTGTCCGCTTGGACAGCGCGGTGAAATTTGACGTTAAAGGGCTTTGGCAGCAAACGACTGACGCGATTGTCTTTGCTAACAGCGCAACATCGCCTGCATCGCCTCTCCTGGGGACTTGACCACGTCAGTTGGACACTAGCCGACTCGAAAACCTTGGCCTGGTCAGATGAGTCACAATTTCAGTTGGTAAGAGCTGATGGTAGGGTTTAAGTGTGGTGCAGACCCCACGAAGCCATTGCCCCAAGATGTTAACGAAGCACCGTACCAGTTGTTGGTGGCTCCATAACGGTGTGCGCTGTGTTTGTATGGAATGGATTGGTTCATCTGGTCCAACTGTACAACTTGAAGACCATTTGCATTCATTCAAGGACATCATGATAGCAAACAATTTTTATAGGTGTCGGTGCGCTATGTCATCCCCTCGCAGATGTTCGTAACTAATTTGAAGACATTCTGAACAGTTTGAGAAAATGATTTGGCCACCCAGATGGCCCGACTTAAATCCCGAACATTTATGGTACATAATCAAGAGGTCAGTTCGTGCACAAAATATTGCGCCGGCAACACTTTCGCAACTATGGACGGCTATAGAAGCAGCATGGTTCAATGTTTCTCCAGGGGTCTTCCAGTGACCTGAGTCCATGTCACGTCGAGCTGCTGCACTACGCCAGGCAAAAGGACATCCTACACGATATTAGGAGGTATACCATGACTTTTGTCCAGTTTATACTTCATATGAGAAGATTACTACAGATTTTACATTTTTAATTTCGGGCAATAATTTTCGCCCCTGGAAGCTGGTAGATCCGGTATCGTGCACTTGAATCGAGATAGCCATATAGTACACTACTGGCCATTAAAATTGCTACACCACAAAGATGACGTGCTAGAGACGCGAAATTTAACCGACAGGAAGAAGATGCTGTGATATGAAAATGATTAGCTTTTCAGAGAATTCACACAAGGAAGGCGCCGGTGGTGACACCTACAACGTGCTGACATGAAGAAAGTTTCCAACCAATTTCTCATACACAAACAGCAGTTGACCGGCGTTGCCTGCTGAAACGTTGTTGTGATGCCTCGTGTAAGGAGGAGAAATGCGTAACATCACGTTTCCGACTTTGATAAAGGTCGAATTGTAGCCTATCGCGATTGTGGTTTATCGTATCGCGACATTGCTGCTCGCGTTGGTCGAGATCCAATGACTGTTAGCAGAATATGGAATCGGTGGGTTCAGGAGGGTAATACGGAACGCCGTGCTGGATCACAACGGCCTCGCATCACTAGCAGTTGAGATGACAGGCATCTTATCCGCATGGCTGTAACGGATCTTGCAGCCACGTCTCGCTCCCTGAGTCAGCAGATGGGGACGTTTGCAAGACAACAACCATCTGCACGAACAGTTCGACGACGTTTGCAGTAGCGCAGACTATCAGCTCGGAGACCATGGCTGCGGTTACCCTTGACGCCGCATCACAGACAGGAGCGCCTGCGATGGTGTACTCGACGGTGGAATGGCAAAACTTCATTTTTACGGATGAATCCAGGTCCTGTTTGCATTATCATGATGGTCGCATCCGTGTTTGGCGACATCGCGGTGAACGCACATTGGAAGCGTGTATTCGTCTTCACCATACTGGCGTATCACACGCCGTGATGGTATGGGGTGCCATTGGTTACACGTCTCGGTCACCCTCTTGTTTGCATTGACGGCACTTTGAACAGTGAACGTTACATTTCAGATGTGTTATGACCCGTGGCTCTACCCTTCATTTGATCCCTGCGAAACCATACATTTCAGCAGGATAATGCACGACCGCATGTTGCAGGACCTGTACGAGTCTTTCTGGATAGAGAAAATGTTGGACTGCTGCCCTGGCCAGCACATTCTCCAGATCTCTCGCCAATTGAAAACGTCTGTTCAGTGGTGGCCGAGCAACCGGATCGTCACAATACGCCAGTCACTACTCTTGATAAACTGTGGTATCGTGTTGAAGCTGCATGGGGAGCTGTACCTGTACTCGCCATCAAAGCTCTGTTTGACTCAATACCCAGGCGTATCAAGGCTGTTATTACGGCCAGAGATGGTTGTTCTGGGTACTGATTTCTCAGGATCTATGCATCCAAATTGCGTGAAAATGTAATCACATGTCAGTTCTAGTATAATATATTTGTTCAATGAATACCCGTTTATCATCTGCATTTATTCTTGGCTTAGCAATTTTAATGGCCCGTAGTATAATATGGCTAAACGATAAAAAATTAACTACCAAATCTTGCAAGCTTCTTTCATAGAAATTTGTCTTTCCCTAGGTCAGATGATTATTCCAAAATGCTGCCGAGAGATAATTCTCCATAATCTTATCTGCCGTTCGACAAACTTGATGATCAAAAAGGAACTGTTATAGTTTTCGTAAATGATTCTAGCAAATGCAATGACCGATGGTAACAGAACGGCACGGCTGAGTCAACATTTCGCTCTTTCTCAATCCGATTAGCGTTTCAGCCTCAATGAAAACGCCGTTAACACCACAGAAAAAGAATAAACAGCGACAAAACTGTTGCAGACATTATGAGGCAATCAAGGTTAGCACTCAGCACGTAAATCTTGACCGAGAGAATTATTGCGAGGAAGTAACGGCCTCTTCCACGTGCGGGAATAGGCAGCAGAGTAGCGGGGGACACACGGATTCTCCGGGGAGAGCGCTACGATAAACCACCGTGTTGCGCAGTTGTCGAGTTCTCGGCGGCGAGTTGCAGGTATAGGGTGGAGTGGGGGCGTGCTACGGCACCTTTTGCGGTGGGTGGGCAGGCTGTGCGGACGACACCGGAACCCCCATCGATCCTTAAAGGCGAGCGCCGCCGCCGCCGCCGCCGCCGCCGCCGCCACCTCTCCGGGCTCCAGTGCCTGGAAATTAGTGCTGCTCCCCAGACGTGGCGTCCTTCATTAGCTGCCAAGTCTCGTAAACTACTTGCCACGCTAACAGAGCGCAGGTGAGATTTCCCCGCATACCGGATGAGACCAAACTTCGCCGATAACGTTTCGGAACTGTTTCAGCGATATTTTCCAAGTATTTTGGGAAAAGGGACCTGTAGTCTCCGGTGACTCTTTACAGAGAATTGCATTTCGTTCGATTACTTACTCGCATTTATCATTGTATCCCCACACCGTAATGGTATTTGCATAACAATGCAAATGTCGACTGTATGTGCTGTGCCTTCTTTGGAAACAAAGTTGATCCATTCTCTGTACTTGCTGCTGACGACCATAATGGCCACTTGACTCGTCGCTATGAAGTTTTCATCCAGCACTGACCGGTTCTGTCTCGGGCGTTTTTTTAATGATTATGATTATAATGATTGTAGCGATACGAATACTTTGATTTTTCACCGTAAATCTGCATGTGTTATATTGAGGAGATTTGTGTTTAACGTCCCGTCGACATCGAGGTCATTAGAGACGGAGGATTAGGGAAGGACGGGGAAGAAATCGGCAGCACCCTTTCAAAGGAACCATTCCGGCATTTGCCTGAAGCGATTTAGAAAGATCATGATAAACCTAAATCAGAATGGCCGAACGCAGGTTTGAACCGTCGTTCTCTCGAATGCGAATCCAGTGTGCTAAGCAATAAGCAACCTCGCTCGGTGTTGTATTGAGGCAATTGTGTGTACCTATACAGAACTTCGAGTGGTTTTAGCAGGTGTTTTTAGCGACAGATCGAGGGTAGCAGCCTGTGTCCGGAAACGTCATCCACACAGTATCGAAGTTACAGGCATTGGCGCCTGTCACAAGGCCACCCTTTCGGCAACAAAGATGACTTTGTGTGCTAATTGTCCACAGACGGAACGTCTCACACAGTTGTTTGTTATTCAGTGATAGGGACTGGTTGCCACGGTTGCCATTGGAGAGGATGGAGGGGTCTGCTGCATAAAAAGGCCTTCTCTCCTATGGATAGGAGGATCTGTTGCCTCAGCGGACGATGCCTGCAGACACGAGTTTCCTGAAGCCCTCTAAAATCTCCATTGTCTTTCGTTATATGGACTCGAATGTACAGTACATATGACCGTGTAGGGTAATGCACAGCAGCGATGGCAAGCTGTGGATCGAATCCACGTCGCAGAGTAACGGCAGTCGGTGGTATACCGGCCTCCTTGAATGTGGTTTTTAGGTCGTTTCCCACGCTCATTTAAGCAAATTCTGGGCTGTTCCCCAGTTTTCCCCTTATAAATAGTTAAAATACGATACACACAGAACAAAGCGTACACAATTCACAAACAGATAGCGCAAACAACTTCCCTCCTGTAACTGACGGCTACAGGCGACAGGAAGGACAGTTGCTGCAAAGTTAAATAAAAATAAATTTGTCAGGTCTTGAGTACAGCGGAGCCCGTAATTAGGCCAGATCAACGCTAAGAAAAATAAGAAAGATTCGAATCTAAATGCGACCTCCACGGTTCAGTATTTGTGAAGCTCTTTTACTGTGCTATCATTTTATATGTAGCTGTAAAAAAAGCAAATGTGAAAGATCTGAAACAATGGGCTTAATTCCATCCCACCAGCAGCATAATATGCCAACTGCCTTTCCGCAGTCGTAACACCGGTTCCCATAAGATCACCGAAGTTAAGCGTTGTCGGGCTGGGCTAGCACTTGGATGGGTGACCATCCGGTCTGCCTAGCACTGTTGGCAATCGCGGTGCAGTCAGCCCTTGTCAGGCAAACTGAGAAGCTACTTCACAGAGAAGTTGCGGATCCGGCCTCGTAAACTGACATACGGCCAGGAGAGCGGTGTGCTGACCACACGCACCAAATGTCGCCGGTGGGCTGAGGATTACACGGCGTCCGGTCGGTACCGTTGAGCCTTCATGGCCTGTTCGGGCGGAGTTTTAGTTTTTTTAGTAGCAAAATAAGGTACTGTTTCAGGAAACCACAGAAAAGGTGTCCGTCTAAAAGGGGGCAGGTAAAACACAGTAAGGTAGTTGTAGAAAAGATCGGTATTGCAGTTGTAAATTCTCGTAGCTGTGTTGGGACAGAACCAGAGCTCCAAGCCCTAACAGAGAGCACTGAAGCTCAAATAGATATAGGTACAGAAAGCTGGCTAAAGCCGGAAATACGTTCAGCTGAATTTTTTTCAAACGACCTAACAGTGTTCAGAAAGGATGGATTAAATACAGTTGATGGTGGAGTAGCCCATTTATTGCTGTCAGAAGTAGTTTATCATGTAGTGAAATTGAAGTACATAGGTCTTGCGAAATAGTATGGGTAGAGGTTATATCTGACAATCAACTAAACTATTAATTGGGTCGTTTTACCGAGCACCCGACTAAGAAGATGTTGCTGCTAAACACTTCAAAGAAAACTTGAGTCTCATTTCAAATAGGTACCACACTCATATAATTATAGTTAGTGGTGGCTTCAATCTGCCCTCGATATGCTGGAAAAAAAGGTTTAAAGCCGGCGGCAGGCATAAAACGTCATCCGAAATTGCTTTCTCAAAAAATTGTTTTGAACAGTTAATTCATGAGGCCACTAGAAGGGTAAATGGTTTCGAAAGCATACTTGACCTCTTAGCAACAAATAATCCTGGACAAATAAGGAGTATCGTGACGGCCGGCCGCAGTGGCCGTGCGGTTCTAAGCTCTACAGTTTGGAACCGCGAGACCGCTACGGTCGCAGGTTCGAATCCTGCCTCGGGCATAGATGTGTGTGATGTCCTTAGGTTAGTTAGGTTTAATTAGTTCTAAGTCCCAGGCGACTGATGACCTCAGCAGTTAAATCGCATTGTGCTCAGAGCCAGTATCGTGACGAATACAGGGACTAGCGATCACGAGACAGTTGCTGCTAGGCTGAATACCGTAACACCTACAACCATCAAAAAGAGCCGCAAAGTACGAGTATATCTATTTAAAAAATGCTCTTAAGCCTTTTTAAGAGACAGTCTTCACTCCTTCCGATTTGAACATGTAAGCGTAGAAAAGAAGTGGAATGATTTCAAAAAGATAGTATGGACGGCAATTGAGAGATACATACCACATAAATTAATAATTGATGGTGCTGATCCCCACATGGTACATAAAACTGGTAAGATCACTGTTGCAGAAGCAACGGAAAAAGCATACCAAATATAAAAGGACACAAAATCCCCAAGATTGGCAAAGTTTTGCAGAAGTTCGAAAGATAGCGCGTACTTCAATACGAGATGCTTTTAATAATTTCCACAACGAATCTCTGTCTCGGAATCTGGCAGAAAACCCAAAGAGATTCTGCTCATACATAAAGCACACTAGTGGCAAAAGGCAATCAGTACCTTCACTGCGCGCCAACAATTGTGAAGTCACTGATGACAGTGCCACTAAAGCAGAGTTATTAAACACTGTTTTCCGAAACTCCTTCACCAAAGAAGACAAAGCAAATATTCATGAATTCCAATCAGCTACCAAGATGAGAAACATAGAAGTAGATATCCTCGGTGTGAGAAAGCAGCTTAAATGGCTTAATAAAGGCAAGGCCCCCGGTCCAGATTGCATATCAGTCAGGTTCCTTTCAGAGTATGCTGATACAATAGCTCCATATTTAGCAATTATATACCGCTCGGTCACAGAAAGATCCGTACCTAAAGACTAGAAAATTGCTCAGGTCACTCCAATACCCAAAAAGGAAAATAGGAGTAATCTGCTGAATTGCAGACCCATATCACTAACGTCGATTTGCAGTACTGTGTTCGAACATATACCGTGTTCGAACATTATGAATTACCTCGAAGAAAACGATTTATTGACAAATAGTCAGCACGGATTCAGAAAATATCGTTCTTGTGAAACGCAACTAGCTCTTTATACTCACGAAGTAATGAGTCTTATCGAGAGGGGATGTCAAATTGGTTCCATATTTTTAGATTTCCAGACGGCTTTGGACACCGTTCCTTACAACCGTCTTCTAATCGAACTGCATGCCTATGGAATATCGCTCAGTTGTGCGACTGGATTCGTGATTTCCTGTCAGAAAGGCCACAGTTAGTAGTAATAGACGGTAAATCATCGAGTAAAACAGAAGTAATATCCAACGTCCCCCAAGAAAGTGTTATAGGCCCTATATTGTTCCTGATCTATATTAATGACACAGGAGACAATCTGAGTAGCCGTCTTAGATTGTCTGCAGATGATTCTGTCATTTACCGTCTTGTAAAGTCATGAGACGACCAAAATGAATTACAAAATGATTTAAATAAGATATCTGTATGGTGGGGAAAGTGGCAATTGACCCTGAAAAGTGTGAAGCTATTCACATGAGTACGAAAAGAAATCCGGTAAATTTCGGTTACGTGATAAGAAACACAAATCTGAAGGCTGTAAATTCAACAAAATACTTAGGGATTACAATTACAAATAACCTAAATTGGAACAATTACATAGATAATGTCGTGGGTAGAGCAAATCGAAGACTGTGATTAATTGGCAGAACACTTAGAAGGTGCCACGGGTCTACTATAGAGACTGCTTACACCACGCTTGTCGGCCCTGTTCTGGAGTATTGCCGTGCGGTGTGGGACTGACGGATGACATCGAAAAAGTTCACAGAAGAGCAGCTCGTTTTGTGCTATAGCGAAACAGGGGAGATAGTGGTACAGACATGATATGTGAATTGGAGTGGCAATCATAAAACAAAGGCGATTTTCGTTGCGACGGGATCTTCTCATGAAATTTCAATCTCCAGTTTTCTTCTTCTATTGCGAATACATTCTGTTGGCACCGACCTACATAGCGAGAAATGATTATCACGATAAAATACGAGAAATCAGGGCTCGCGCAGAAAGATTCAAGAGCTCGTTTTTCCCGCGCGCCGTTCGAGAGTGGAACGGTAGAGAGACAGCTTAAAGGTGGTTCATTGAACCCTCTGCCAGGCACTTTATTGTGAATAGCAGAGTAATCTCGTAGATGTAGATGTGCGGTGGTATCGTCGTCCCGATAGGAATTGTTGAGCCAGGTTCCCACTTGTAGTCACTGGCAGAGGATACTTGAAAGACTATCCTGCCTGAACAGAGAGGCCGGCCGGTGTGGCCGTGCGGTTAAAGGCGCTTCAGTCTGGAACCGCGAGACCGCTACGGTCGCAGGTTCGAATCCTGCCTCGGGCATGGATGTGTGTGATGTCCTTAGGTTAGTTACGTTTAAGTAGTTCTAAGTTCTAGGGGACTGATGACCACAGACGTTAAGTCCCATAGTGCTCAGAGCCATTTGAACCATTTGAACAGAGAGAGAGCTTCTACATGCTCGGTTAATACAGGGCTAATATAGATGATTCTGTCATTTCGAAATTTCTATATTTTTGAAAACAATTGATGCATAAATAAAACGGTAAACTCATAATGTTTGCATTTTGCACTCTACAAATGTCCTGTGGGTGCACTTCTGCTCACACGTCACATGTCCAAGCAATAATCAAGTTAGTTTAATACTTTATGTAGCAACATCCCGTCAGTGGTCATCACTCCAAAATGGCTCAAATAGCTCTGAGTGCTATGGGATTTAACTTCTGAGGTCATCAGTCCCCTAGAACTTAGAACTACTTAAACCTAACTAACCCAAGGACATCACACACATCCATGCCCGAGGCAGGATTCGAACCTGCGACCGTAGCGGTCGCGCGATTCCAGACTGTGGCACCTAGAACCGCTAGGCCACACCGGCCGGCTCATCACTGCAGCTCTGACGCGTTCCTTGAGCTGTTCCAGTGTTGTTGGCACTGGGCGTACGTATACTTGGTCCTTAATGTACCCCCAAAGAAAGAAGTCACAAGGCGTTCAGTCAGGTGACCTGGTGGGCCAAGGGAACAATCCGACGACATCTTAACCACGGCGCCCAACCCAGCAATGCGAATGTTCCTCGTCTAGGTAGCGAGAGGCGGTGTCGCAACTTGAAGCAAGACGAATTTCTCGACGGCCGGTGTGGCTGAGCGGTTCTAGGCGCTTCAGTCTGGAACCGCGCGACCGTTACGGTCGCAGATTCGAATCCTGCCTCGGGCAAGGATGTGTGAGATGACCTTAGGTTAGTTAGGTTTACGTAGTTCTAAGCTCTAGGGGACTGATGAACTCAGATGTTAAGTCCCATAGTGCTCAGAGCCATTTGAAACATTTGTAGGAATTTCTCATAATCAGCAGTCAGTTGCGGGAACAACCAAATGCAACATGGCAACGGAAGGTGTACCCGTCACACTCTTCTCACAGAAGCCTGGAGAAAAAAACGTTCGTCTTAATTTCGTTCATCGTGTTCGATGTTTTAGGAGAGCCTGCAACTGTGTCATTCATGTTGTAAATAATGAAAAACAGCAACAGTTACTTACACGCTTACAAGTAAATGGTGCAGTTTGAAAGTGTTGTTAATAAAAATTCTCTATTTAAACTAGACTGAACTGCATGTGACTGCTTTAGTCTTTAGTAAAACTTGCATCTGACTGCGTATTTAACTGAACTGAACTTTATCTGACTGCATGAAAATATTGTTGGAAAATTAATACTCAAAATACACATCTGACTGCATGAAAGTTGAATGGTAAAAATAAATTAAAGTCACCAACCTGCATCTGACTGCGTCTGTGGACTTAGCTCGTGTACGCCTTCCCGTTTAGCTAATAATAAAACATATATTCAACACAGCCGTAGTAATATAAATTCTGTCCTGATCTGAATAATTTGCCAACCGTGCAATGGCATATAGATTATTTTACTCTGATAAATGAAATTATTAGTTTACTCATGGGAACTTTACTTTAATGTACCTTTTGGTTCAATGCAAGCACAGGATGCGGAGAACGACATAAGGTGTGAGATGAAACTCTAATTTTATCTAAAAAATATTTATTGTTCAAACTTTTAAGGCACATGTGAAAAACTAAAAAAAAACTTCTATAGCATGGATTTACGAGATAGTTTCACAAAACGCTTATTGCATCAACAATGGGATTTCTATCTAGCTTTAGACATTATTTAACCAAAGAAAACCTATTTTATTAATTATTCTTTCTAGTTTCTCCAAGTATGTGCCGAGTTTCGCTCAATATATAGCTTATTATGTGCGTAGCGCCAATTCTTACTTTGATACTGTCACGACCCGGCTGCCTCCTGCAGGCATCTAGCTCCGACTCGAAACACGGCTGCTGCCTCTGCGCATCTCCTCACCACTACTCAAACTTTTACCGCGTGCACCTAGCTCTGTTAGCTGTCAAAGATCTTACTACTCGAAGATGTACTACTCGTCCAACCTTGCGGTTGGGAACTATCGACATTTTTCACTGGCTCTATCCTGATCGAATGTCAGCACATACCTTTCAAGTTTTTCGTTATTTAAATAAAAAACCCAGGTTCGAGTCCCGGCCATAGCATAAATTTTAATAATTAATCCTTATCGTAAATAAAAATGTTCATTCTAAAACGCTTCCTGCGTTGTGATGCAAAACTGAAAGCACCAGCCGTAATATTCCTGTTTTAGTAGTTGCACAAGCTGCAGAAGGTCCTGTTTGAAATGCAACAGCCATGTCAAAATCTTCCAGATTGTGTTATGTGTATTCCAAGGTCGTTTCCACGGTACACTTGATCGAATGGTACTTTTCTGTTTACAGAGACAACCAGAGCCTCTAAATGTCGATACCAACACACAATGCTCTGCTTGCAGTGCTTTTCCATAGTACCCGCTGAATGCGTGTTGCACTGTTGCAGCAGAATATTCCAACACACAAAACTCTCTTCTTGCTCTGTCGCCATTTTGTCAAAGCACTCGCAACGCCAACTGGTGAGCACAGTGCAAACTCGGTGAGTTTACGGTTTTGCATATGCATCAGCCATATTTGTTCTTGTAGTGCTTTGTAAAATATGGAACTCTGAAAACTATATTTATAATAGCTCTGTACTGTGAGATAACGCCAAAAGAAGCATGACGACATAGTTCCTGTATGGCAGGATCTCTAGAACAACAGATAACCGCAGGAATTGACATATCCGTAACGAAGCTCCGTGCAGTAACGATCGTGCGAATGCAGCCTGAACTACATTCCGGACGATGGGAATCAGGTCGCGATACGGTTATTTTGAGACACATTCTCGCCATTATCCGATACACCAGCCGAATGCCGTAAGGCTTCATTAACGGATCCGGCAGCGGGATCTGCCCGTTTGGAACGGGCCGCATTTCTAATTATCTCTATCGTGCGGGAAGATAAACACGAACGGCACGAACATTCCGCTCCCGGGCGCAGCCATTAATTCCCCAGCTGATTCTCTTTGTGGTTTCACCGGCGAGCGGCTGCAGATGAACGCAAATGGCGTCCACTGTACAGCACTGCGGTAGACGGCGCCCGTCCCGTCCCACTGCCAGCCACTGCTTTCTCTGCGCAGAAATTCCTGAGCTCTTTAAAGTCTCCAAATTACAGCAAGCTCTAATAAGGCAGAGCCAGTCCAGCGAAGAGTTTCCATGGTAATTAGGGTCGGCGAAGGACAGTGTAGTGCTGTGCTTCGGAAAGTATTAAACAGCAGTATTTGGAAATTCAGCGTCAACCGAATATGGCGCATAGACATAACCGTATACAGTCAGAGCAAAATTCTTCTTTGGAAAAAAAGAAATAAAGTTCACCCTGCCTCCAAAGCAAAATATGTCACTGTCCATGATTCCCCTCATAACACGGATGCTGTTCTTATAGCCCTCAGTAGTCCACTAAACTGTAGCTGTTGTCACAACAAACGACCACACTTGGCGTTTGTCCGGTATGTCGAGCCACAACATAAGCTACCGGATTTTCAAATTACAAAAACACGCTATTCGGATAATGACCCAGAGCCCACCTCAAGCACATAGTAGGCCCCTTTTTAAAGCATTGAAAATTTTAGCAATTCCATCACTAAACATTCTGAAATGTCTGTTGGTGATCAAAAGAAATCAGGACAAAATGAAAACCAACACAGACTATCATAATTACGATACACAGCAATATAAAGGTCTCCACTCACAACCTGTAACAAGGACCCGAATCCAGAAACAGGTATGTAATCAAGGCATCAAACTTTTTAATGCACTACCAAAACATAACAAACAGCTGGAAAATGAGGATAAATTTAAAACCGTTATAAAAAATCACGTGCTTGACAAATTTTATTACAGTGTAAGTTAATTTCTATGTTCAACTGTATTAGAATACAAAGAACCACATGCTTGACAAATGTTATTACAGCACAAGTGAATATCTCTGAGCAGCTGTATAAGAATATATGTTTAAATTAATGCGACAAATGAAATTATATCAATGAATATGTCTGTCAAACACATAAGAAGATTAAGATCCACACACATGACAAATGTCACTACAGTGTAAGTGAATAGCTCTGGTCAACTGTATAAGAATATACGATATCATAAATGTGACAAATAAAATCACAACATCAAGGAATAGGTCTGTCAAGCACATAAGAAATTACGTTATAAAAACACTTATTAGTTGTATATTCTATTAAACCATAAGATATATTCATATGAATTCAGCATAGAAAAAATATTTTGTAAAGATATTATATAGTTGTTGAAATGTATCTTGAAAAATCCTATACCACAAATGTGATCATTGGGATGATAATAAATAACTAAATAAATTGCGGCCATCGTAGCATCGGCTAGTAGAGTAGGGTTAAATTGAAGCATTAATGTCCGAAACACGACATTTTTACCATCAAGCACGCCGTAGCCACGATCCACTTGCCCATTGCTCCCTGTCGAATAGGCTACCGGACCAGAGCCGTATCACCAACCAGTTCCGGAAGACCACATCAATTTATCGACACAGACACGTTCACACACTGCAGAGCAGAGTTGTCGAGTAACAAATGGTTCGAATGGTTCTAAGCACTATGGGACAACATCTGAGATCATCAGTCCCCTAGACTTAGAACTACTTAAACCTAACTAACCTATGGATATCACACATAACCATGCCAGAGGCAGGATTCGAACCTGCGATCGTAGCAGCAGCGCGGTTTCGGACTGAAGCGCCTAGAACTGCTCGGCCACAGCGGTCGGCCTCTCGAGTAATACTATGGACGTAACTCTATTGTTTGCTAGTGTCTTCTCCATAAAGCTGCGATCGTTCCGTACCTCGCTCAAGTGGTCCAGATCCCATAAGTAACAAAGTACGATTTTCTTCCATCCACTGATTACACGTACACGTAGCTCACTTCACAACAGGTAATATGCAACACCAAGTGACACAACATGGAAGACTGATTTTCCAGAGACTGAACTTTCTCCCTGATGCCAACGTACTCTCAAGCAGATATTCCGCCCACTGATCTCAACGGATCAAACTTAGTTTCATATCCATGTCCTTGGCTCTCCCTCCCCTTTCTCTCTCTTTCCGAATGGTATTATCCTGTCTGTACTAGTTTCTCCCTCTCTTATGAACACTTACACCTAACGCGCTCAACTGTTCATCGAATACAGCTTTTTATCTATAATTTTTGCACGCTGTGGTCCCCTCAATTACAATGTCCATCACATTGATGTGAGCACCTAACAAAAGCCTGAATAACCAATCACTGGGAGACATGCAAGAAGAGTCATTGAGGTTTTGGAAGTTACCGACAGGGATATCGACCCCAGTGCCGTAGCCAGCTGCCCTAGGTTTGTCGGAGCAATGGCTCAGGAGCCATGGGGCTAACAGCCCGATCGAAGTAGCCCCACATATTCTCGACTGGGCTTAAACCTGGGAACTTTGGTAACCAGGAGGGTACGGTAAACTCATCCTTGTGCTCTTCGCACCACGGACGTCCACTGCGAGCTCTGTGACACTTTGCGATGTCCTGCTGGTTGAAGCCATGGTACTGTGGAAAAACGAGCTGTGGGTAGGGGTGGACATGGTCCTCAATGATAGATGCATACTTGTATGGATAGATTGTGCCTTCCAGACTGACGAGATCACCCAGGTAATGCCCTCCGGGCTGGACCCTTCCGACGATTGTTGGAAGATGTTTACTTTCAAAAGTTTCACGTCGCACACGGTTACAGCCATCTGCCCGACGGAGCATGAAAAGTGATTCGTCTGAAAAGGCCACCTGTCACCACTCATTGGACGTCCAGCTGCGGTAATGGTGTGCAAATTCCAGCCTAAGTAGCCGATGAACAGTAGTCAGCATGGTTTCAAGATCCAGGCGCCTGCTGCGGAGGGTCGTACGTAGCAACAGCCGCTGAACCATCGTTGAGGAGACACTGTTTGTAGCCCCTTAGTTCATCTGGGCAGTCTGTTGCTTAACATCCGCACTTCTGTTAGGCCACACACTCCACAGCCTCTGCTCACGTCAGTCATCTATGGACCGTGGTGCACCGCAGTTGCCTTGGTGCCGGTTTTGGATAGCATCATTTTGCCATGAACCGTATACTTCAACCAACGCGGCACATGAAAAATTTATAGTCTTAGCCGTTTTGGAAGTACTTCCAGCCTTGATCTGAAAGCCAATGATCATTTCCTTTCGATCGTCGGATAAATCGCTCCGTTTCCGCATTACGATAAAACCTGCATAGTTTTCCGCTCCCCTCCGACACGCTTTGTATACCCTCCAATGCTAGTGCTGCCAACTGCGATCTGAGAGTGGTTGTTGCACATTGACGCTGAACGTAGGCGATGGTCACATTAACGTGACTAGACCGTGTACCATGGAAGTAATTTCTTGATCGTTTAACAAATTTTCTACCATCCTTCTGTTTCTTACAGCCAATGTATTCCACACACTGCTTTCCTCTGATTCTCTGGAGGACTGTGTCATTTCTTATCAGAATACTTCGAGTAACACATCTCAGATCCATCAATCCTCTTCGTTCTTGATTTTCCCGCATTCCATGTTCCACTTCCATAATATGCTTGGCTCCAGACGTACACTCACGGAAATTTCTTTCTCGGTGTAAAGCCTATACTTAATACTCGTATGCTTATTTTGGCGAGAAATGCTCACGTTGACTCTGCTAGTCTACTTTTTTGATGTCCTCATTACTTCACCTGTCACGCGTTATTCTGCTTCCAAGGCAGCAGAATTCTCCTTTCTTCTATTACTTTGTGCCGAATCGTTATGTTAAGATTGACGCTGATCTCACTTATGCTACTTCTCAATTCTTCCGTATTTCATATGTTTACTTCAAATCCATATTCTGTTGTCGGTAGACTGTTCATCCCGTTCAACAGGTTCTCTAATTCCCACTTTCACAGATTATAGCAATAACACTTTTGAACTTTAATTTTATTTTCTTTCTTGCAGTTTGAATACGCTTGTTGAATAGTATCGTAGAAACTGCATCCC
Source organism: Schistocerca piceifrons (assembly GCF_021461385.2). Classification (NCBI taxonomy): domain Eukaryota; kingdom Metazoa; phylum Arthropoda; class Insecta; order Orthoptera; family Acrididae; genus Schistocerca; species Schistocerca piceifrons. The sequence goes on along the minus strand of NC_060141.1, from coordinate 356,004,093 downwards.
TACCGTAATCTCTTTTTAATCCGACTACTTCTCTAATGGTCCTTCATTCTTATTGTTCCTTCTTGATCTCTGAACATATTATATACCACTCGTCTTCTTTAGAGCCTATAGCTATTTATGAGAAAATGTACCACCACAGCTGTATCTTGAGAATGTCTTCATTGTCTCACACGACTAGTTTCGGCGGCACATTACCGCCATCCTCAGGCCCCACCATTGCCCGAAGGGTATTAAATTTTCATGGCGCATTTATTTTGGAGTCCTTGTTACTAACTAATTTGGGCTAGCTTTCCTCAGGAGTCTCTACTCGACATCATATGGTCTCCACCGTGTTTTTCTCTGAGAATTGCAAGTTTTTGAGACCGATTCAAATAGATAATCATCTAAAATGCAAAATGCCTTAATTTTCTTTTCCATTTTTCTGCGTATTGTTCCGGTCGGCAACTCGGATGCATGAGCTAGCTGTCAATCTAACTATGTGACAGCTTTCTCAAATTTGTATAAGAGAAATCGGAGCTCATACGGAAGCATAGCAACAGTCGTTTTCCCCTCGCTACATTTGGGAGTAGAACAAGAAAGATAATGACTAATGATGCTACAAGATACCCTCTGCCATGCACCGCATTGTGGCTTGCGGTGTACGAATGTTGAATAAAAAATTCAGTAAATATACGTTTTTTAGCTCCATAGAGTTTTATCACAGTCGCTTGTAGTAGTATACAGACGACCGTTCCCATTGGAGCATTTAAAAGACCAACAACGTTCCACGCCCGGACTGACCCGCGCCGTACATCTCGCTGATTGCCGGCCAACTGTTTGGCAACGATCCGTTGCCGGCAGCGTCGGTAGCGTTCCAACGGCGCGCTGTTGGCACATAATTTATTGCAGCCAATAATCTTGACCATGGGCCTGTTGCCAAATCGGTATTACCGCTAACAGGCGCATTAAATGAAAGTTCTACTTTCACAGACAAGGGATATAAATCTCATTCGCCGAACGATCTCTTCAGTTACGTTATCTTACTCCAGTCTGAGTCTTCTGCATTCAGGTCATAAGCAAGACCGTCCGTTATGAGCAGTGAGTAGGCATTTCCTTTGCATACAGTTCTGCAGCGCGCTTTGCTATTGCTTCTGATTGACGGAGAGTGCAGTCTTGTTGGTTAGAGCAGTTTCGTAACTCCGAAATACATCATTCTCATTTGCTCGTACAGACAAATATCCAACCACGTCTTGAAAAACATGAGTTTGGAGATTTTTACTGCAATTTGCGCATACGTGTAATTTACCTCAACAATGTCTTCATTAACACATAGAAATACCATTTGCAAGAATGCAGAAAAACTAAATTTCCACTTTCTGATGAATGGCAGCTATAAAAAAGAGAAAGAATTAGTAGCATCCCATTATAAGATTAAGGGCTATCTTCGGGAGAACATCAAACCAATAATTGTTCAGGGATAAATTTAAGAAGTGACATGAAATGGGTTAGGAAAGCGAAAGCAAGATTTAGAATTTTTGGAAGAGTCCTCGGAAAGTGCAGTGTATGGGTAAAGGAAACCACGTAAGAGACACTGATGCGACAAGTTCTAGAGTATTATTCTACTGTTTTTTACCTTTGTCAAGGAGGCATGACAAAACGGCGAAAGAATTCCAATACGCACTGCTAGTGTAACGCATTGTTCGAGGGAACTTACAGGAGAATCTTTAGATGAAAGGCGACAGTATCTTTGCGGAGCCTAGCAGGGAACGAAAAGTTATCTGCATCTTACGCAGGAAGCATGCTACAGTATATAAGACACGAATCGCACGAAATAAAAATAGTAGAGAGACAGGGTTTCAGCCTCTCCCTAATGTAATTCAGTGTGTAGATCCAGCAAATGTTAAAGGAAACAAAGAACAAATTTGTAAAGGGAATTAAAGTTAACTGAGAAGAAATAAGTACTTTGCGGTTGGCTTACGTCAGTGTAACCCTGTCCTCATGGCATAGAACTTGGAAGAGCAGTCGAACTAGTGTCTTGAAAAGAAAGTGTAAGATGAATATGAACAAATCACGTGATGCTACCGGAATTTGATTACGAAATGAGACGATAAAAATAGTAAATGAATTCTGCTATTACGGCAGGAAAATAACTGACGATGGCCAAAGACGAGTGGTTAAGAAAGTAGACTGACAGTAGGAAAAAAGATAAATTTTTAACGTCTACTATAAACTGAACTGTTAGGAAGTCCATTCCTAAGGAAACTCTACTCCGTTTCTAGAAAAAGAAGCCGGCATGAACCATGACACGTGTACTGCAACAAAAGGAAATGAACAAAGAACAGAAATATCGGAGCTCCGGTTCCTAAGAGGAGCTGTTGGGTACCCATTATCCGACAGGGGGAGCAAAGATAACATCAGAGAAGAACTGGAAGCGAAAAGTTTAAGTGAGCAGATTAAAGAATACAGAATAAACTGGAAGGGGCATGTCAAAAGAGTAAAAGACGACGGAATGCAAAAATTAATGACGAAGTATTATCCAGTGGGCAGAAAATGTTTAGGAAGACCGAGGAAACATTGAAATACTGAACTATGTCAACCGGCGGGAGGGAGGAAGGGGGACTGCTGATCTCTAATACATGCAGAAAGAATAAAAAGGGTGGAGGCTTTTCTGAAAGGATATGTCCAGAGTGTAGCCTTGTATGGAAATGAGGGATGGAGAATAAGAAATCCAGACGAGAAGAGAACAGAAATGTGATGGTACAGAATAATGTAGAAATTAGACATGTAGATCGACTAACCGATGAGGAGATGCTGATCAAATTAGGTAAAAAGACATTTGTGGAAAAACTTGGTTGATAGAGGGATAAGTTGATAGGATAATACCTGAGGCATGAGGAAATCTTTATGCAGGAGTAGGCTTCCGTGGCCGTTGACAGCATCAATAAAATTTTAAACGTGTGTGACCGCATTGTCAGTACACACCGAGAAGACGAAAGTCATGGAATACCTTCTAATATCGTGTCGGACATTCTTTTGCCCGGCGCATTGCAGCACCTCGACGTCGCATGAAGTCAACAAGTGTTGGAAGTCCACTGCAAAAATACTGAGCCACGCTGCCTCTACAGACGTTCATTAACGCGAAAGTGTTAGCAGAGAACGATTTCGTACACGAACTGACCTGTCGATTAAGTCTCATGAATGTTCGATGCATTTGTCGGGCAATCTGGGGTACAAAACCTTCCGCTCGAAATGTCCAGAATGTTCTTCAAACCAGTCGCTAACGTTTGTGCACGGTCGGTGACATGGCGCATTGTCATCCATAAAAATTCCATCATTGTTTGGGGACATAAATGGCTGCAAATGGTCTTCAAGTAGCCGAACATAACAGTTTCCAGTGAATGATCGGTGCCACTCCACGTAAAGAAAGCCCACACTACACTCCTGGAAATGGAAAAAAGAACACATTGACACCGGTGTGTCAGACCCACCATACTTGCTCCGGACACTGCGAGAGGGCTGTACAAGTAATGATCACACGAACGGCACAGCGGACACACCAGGAACCGCGGTGTTGGCTGTCGAATGGCGCTAGCTGCGCAGCATTTGTGCACCGCCGCCGTCAGTGTCAGCCAGTTTGCCGTGGCATACGGAGCTCCATCGCAGTCTTTAACATTGGTAGCATGCCGCGACAGCGTGGACGTGAACCGTATGTGCAGTTGACGGACTTTGAGCGAGGGCGTATAGTGGGCATGCGGGAGGCCGGGTGGACGTACCGCCGAATTGCTCAACACGTGGGGCGTGAGGTCTCCACAGTACATCGATGTTGTCGCCAGTGGTCGGCGGAAGGTGCACGTGCCCGTCGACCTGGGACCGGACCGCAGCGACGCACGGATGCACGCCAAGACCGTAGGATCCTACGCAGTGCCGTAGGGGACCGCACCGCCACTTCCCAGCAAATTAGGGACACTGTTGCTCCTGGGGTATCGGCGAGGACCATTCGCAACCGTCTCCATGAAGCTGGGCTACGGTCCCGCACACCGTTAGGCCGTCTTCAGCTCACGCCCCAACATCGTGCAGCCCGCCTCCAGTGGTGTCGCGACAGGCGTGAATGGAGGGATGAATGGAGACGTGTCGTCTTCAGCGATGAGAGTCGCTTCTGCCTTGGTGCCAATGATGGTCGTATGCGTGTTTGGTGCCGTGCAGGTGAGCGCCACAATCAGGACTGCATACTACCGAGGCACACAGGGCCAACACCCGGCATCATGGTGTGGGGAGCGATCTCCTACACTGGCCGTACACCACTGGTGATCGTCGAGGGGACACTGAATAGTGCACGGTACATCCAAACCGTCATCGAACCCATCGTTCTACCATTCCTAGACCGGCAAGGGAACTTGCTGTTCCAACAGGACAATGCACGTCCGCATGTATCCCGTGCCACCCAACGTGCTCTAGAAGGTGTAAGTCAACTACCCTGGCCAGCAAGATCTCCGGATCTGTCCCTCATTGAGCATGTTTGGGACTGGATGAAGCGTCGTCTCACGCGGTCTGCACGTCCAGCACGAACGCTGGTCCAACTGAGGCACCAGGTGGAAATGGCATGGCAAGCCGTTCCACAGGACTACATCCAGCATCTCTACGATCGTCTCCATGGGAGAATAACAGCCTGCATTGCTGCGAAAGGTGGATATACGCTGTACTAGTGCCGACGTTGTGCATGCTCTGTTGCCTGTGTCTATGTGCCTGTGGTTCTGTCAGTGTGATCATGTGATGTATCTGACCCCAGAAATGTGTCAATAAAGTTTCCCCTTCCTGGGACAATGAATTCACGGTGTTCTTATTTCAATTTCCAGGAGTGTATTATGAATCCACCACCAGTTGCCACAATCCCTTATCGACAACCTGGGTCCGTTGCTTCTTGGGGTCTGCGACACACTCGAACCCTACCATCAGCTCTTAGCATATGATACTAGACCTCATGTGACCAGGCCACGGTTTTCCAGTCGTCTAGGGTCCAACCGATGTGGTCACGATCCCAGTAGAGGCGCTGCAGACGATGTCGCGTCGGTAGTCTGCTGCCATAGCCCGTTAACGTCAGATTTCGCCGCATTGAACGGATGCAGTCTTCTACATACCACGTTGATTTCTGCAGTTATTTCATGCAATGTTGCTTGTCTGTTAGCACTGACAACTCTACGCGAACGCCGCTGCTCGTGGTCGTTAAGTAAAGGCCGTCAGCCGCTGTGTCGTCCGTTGTGAGAGAAAGTGCCTAAAATTTAGTATTCTCGGCAAGCTCTTGACACTGTGGATTTCGGAGTATTGGATTCCCTAACGACTTCCGGAATGGAACATCCCATGCGTCTGGTTCCAATTACCATTCTGCTTTCAGTGTCTATTAATTCCAGTCGTGTGGCCAAAATCACGTCGGAAACTTTTTCAGATGACTCACATGAGTACAAATGACAGCTCCCCCAATGCACTGCCGGCCGGTGTGGCCGAGCGGTTCTAGGCGCTACAGTCTGGAACCGCGCGACCGCTATGCTCGCAGGTTCGAATCCTGCCTCGGGCATGGATGTGTGTGATGTCCTTAGGTTAGTTACGTTTAAGTAGTTCTAAGGTCTAGGGGACTGATGACCTCAGAAGTTGTCCCATAGTGCTCAGAGCCATTTTGAACGCAATGCACTGCCATTCTAAATCTTGTGTACACGAATCTACCGCAATCTGTATATGTGCTTATCGCTACCCCACGACTTTTGTAACCTCAGTGTATAAACTGAATCGTTAGGAAGTCTATTCCGAAGTAAATTTAATTTCTACAAAAAGACGTCGGACGAACCGTCATGTGTGGAAGAGACCTGTGTACTGTGATAGAAAGAAATGAACAGAGAATAAAATCATCTGAGATCCGATTTCTAATAGGAGTAGTTGGGTACATACTGAAACGTCCTGGCAGATTAAAACTGTGTGCCGGACCGAGACTCGAACTCGGGACCTTTGCCTTTCGCGGGCAAGTGCTCTACCAACTGAGCTACCCAAGCACGACTCACGCCCCGTCCTCACAGCTTTAATTCCGCCAGTACCTTGTCTCCTACCTTCCAAACTTCACTTGCCCGCGGAAGGCAAAGTCTAGAGTTCGAGCCTCGGTTCGGCACACAGTTTTAATCTGCCAGGAAGTTTCATATCAGCGCACACTCCGCTGTAGAGTGAAAATTTCATTCTGGGTACATACTATTCGACAGGAAGAGGAATGCTGACATCAGAGAAGATCTGCAAATGAAAAGCTCAAATGAGAAGATTAAGGAGTATAGAAACAACTGAAAGGACCATGTTGCAAGAATAAAAGACGTCGGAATACCAAAATTAATTATGAATTATGAGTGATTGGGCAGAAGATCTTTAGGAAGGCCAAGGAAGAAATGAAAAGATCAATAATGTCAACCAACAGGGAGTACCAAGCAAAGGCCTAACACATGCAGAAAGATGAAAAATGATGAATGCTCTTCTGAAAGTATTTGTCTGGAGTGTAGCCTTAAGCGGAAGTGAAACCCGAACGGTAAGTAGTTTAGACAAGAAGAGAAATGTGACGCCACAAAAGAATGTAGAAAATTAGTTGGGTAAATCGAATAACAGATGAGGAGATGCTGAATCAAATTAGGTGAAAAAGAAATTTCGTTGACAGAGAGATCTGTTGATAAGATACTTCCTGAGGCATGAGGGATTCTGTATGTGAGCGTAAACATCCGCAACCGTTGACAGCGTCAATAAAATTTTCTTGTGACCGCATTGTCAATATACAGGGTGAAAAGTATTTAAACTGACAAACTCTGGGAGGTTGTAGGGGACATCAAAACAAATATTTTTCCCTAAAGCCATTTTTTCCTATGAGGAGTATTTAAACCGGTAGAGGAAGGTTTCTCTGGCAGCAAATTAATGAAACCAACAAACACTTTTCCATTTTTTTACGACCAAGAGACAACAATTAGGTAGCAGATACGGCCCAATTAAACAGTCCCCAACACCGATCCACACATTAACGAAGAACCGCACTTGATGAGCGCTAGTAACTGTGGCATATGGGTTATCTTCACTCCAAACATGCGAATTGTGCATGTTGAAGACTCCATCACCCCCGAACGTTGCTTCATCGGTAAACAACACAGAGGATCGAAATGTAGGATGCATTTCACACAGTTCCAGGTACCACTGCGAAAACTGTGTTCTGGGTGGATAATCAACTGGTTCCAGGTTGTGGACATGCTGTAAGTGAAATGGACATAACAATTGCTCTCGAAGGACGGTTCTTACATTCGTATGATTCGTCCCCATGTTACGTGCAATTTCACGAGTACTGATTGAAGGATCCCGCTCCACATGCTGCAGGACAGCTTCCTCAACTTGCAGCGTTCTTATGGTGCGACGGCGTCCCTGTCCAGGTAATCTGCTAAATGACCCGGTCTTACGCAGATGTTGGTACGCAGCAGCAAATGTCGTATGATGCGGGATACGGCGATTAGGATATTGTTGTTGATAAACCCGCTGTGCAGCTCGTCCGTTGTGGTGCGCTACGTAGTACGCACCAACCATATCAGTTGTAAGTAGGCTGTTTAGGTTTTTATACTGGTAACGCCACGTAGCGCTCTGTATGAAAATCACTGGCTGTGTTGTGTGCAGTCTGTGGCTGGGTGGCATTGTTGTAATATTCGCTATTGTAGTGTTGGGCTGTTGGCTATTAACAGCGCGTCGCGTTACGCAGTTGGAGGTGAGCCGCCAGCAGTGGTGGATGTGGGGAAGTGAGATGGCGGCTTTTATGAGAGTGGATGATCTGGACGTGTGTCCATTAGAAGCAGTACATTTTGTAAGAATGGATGTCATGAACTGCTATATATATTATGACTTTTGAACACTATTAAGGTAAATACATTGTTTGTTCTCTATCAAAATCTTTCATTTGCTAACTATGCCTATCAGTAATCAGTGCCTTCAGTAGTTTGAATCTTTTATTTAGCTGGCAGTAATGGCGCTCGCTGTATTGCAGTAGTTCGAGTAACGAAGATTTTTGTGAGGTAAGTGATTTGTGAAAGGTATAGGTTATTGTTAGTCAGGGACATTCTTTTGTTGGGATTTTTGAAAGTCAGATTGCGTTGCGCTAAATATATAGTGTGTCAGTTTAGTGTTGAACAGAATAGGTAAAGAGCGAAATGTCTGAGTACATTCAGTTCCGCTCAGCTGTTTGAAAATCAAATAATGTGAGAGATTTATCAGCACAGTAATTCAATAATGTTTCGAAGGGGACGTTTCACAGTGTACTCACTCCAGGTGTATCGCTAGATTAGTAAACAGAGACAATGCACTACTGCACTGGCGGACAGCAGGTGCCTAAAACTTAAGATCGTAATACGGCCTCTAACAACTGAAGAGCGTAATACGGCCTCTACCGGTTTAAATAATCCTCATAGGAAGAAATGGCATTAGGGGAAAATATTTGTTTTGATGTCCCCTACAACTTCCCAGAGTTTGTCGGTTTAAATACTGTATAAAATTCTGCCACGTTTCCACCACTTTGCTCGTGGCCTTCCTCAGACCCACAGGGAAGTAGGCGGCCGGTGTGGCCGTGCGGTTCTAGGCGCATCAGTCTGGAACCGCGTGACCGCTACGGTCGCAGGTTCGAATCCTGCCTCGGGCATGGATGTGTGTGATGTTCTTAGGTTTGTTAGGTTTAAGTAGTTGTTAAGTACTAGGAGACTGATGACCAGAGGTGTGAAGTCCTATAGGGCTCAGAGCCATTTGCACCATTTGAACAGTAAAGTAAGGAGCGTAAATACTATAGAAGAATACTGAAGAGTTAACCAAATTAACAGGTTCAAGTGGATGTAGATTGCAGTACTTTGATGTAGGGGCTTGCTCAGGAGATTGGAGAGCCGCCTCAGACCCGTCTTCCGAGTGAGCACTACAACAACAGCGACAACAAAAGGCCTTTCACTACCGTAGGTTTCACGCGTTCGTTCCAGCTCGACCTCCGCGTTGTCTGAACCACAGGAGAAACAGGCCACGCCAGCTGCCAATTGTGGCGGCTGATTCGCCGCGTCATGCCGCAGCCGCGGCACAATGCGCGGCCGATAGCTATCAGCTGGGACCTCTCTCGCTGCTCACTGGGACGAGTAACGGCCCAGTCTGCTCGCCTGCCGGCCTGCACGCCATCCACGAGCTGTTCTCGGGGGAGGGGGGCTCATAATAAATAATGGCGTGCAGGGTCGGCGCGGCGCGGCGCGCGTGCTGTTATGCGGCGGCGGCTTTCCAGAAGAAACCGTGGGAGTGCCGGCGGGGCGGCACGAGGCGAGGGCGCCGGGTCGAGCCCCGGCGCCGGAGAAAGCCAGCCGCCGGCTACCGTGGGTCGCGGCGGCGGGTACAGGGCGGTATCCGGCGAATTCAGCGGAGCGTACGTCTTAGGCTCACCGGTGCCTTTCGCACTACACATAGGCCGGTATTGCATTATCAAATGTCGTTGCCAAAAATTTGATCAAAGATATGGTCAAATATTCCGTCAAATATATTTGACAAAGATCTTTGATGTAGTGCTAGAAGGGGTATTACCACAGTCTAACATAACAGTCGCGACACTTCGCCTCGATTTTGTTGCCTACAGCGCCAGCAGCGCCCCAAGCGGCCGGTAGGTTGAACTGTGAGTTCGGCGCGATCGTGAAAGCGAATAGTGATTGTTTATTTTGATTTATACAATGGTTTTTACCATCGGGAGCGTTTGTAGCGCAATAAATTGCAGCAACAACAGGAAGAAGACACCACAGCTGTCTCTTTTTAGGTTTCCTAAGGATCCTGAGAGGTATATACCGTCATGTTACTAAACTGTATCGTCAGGATTCACTTGCAAACTATATGTGTATAAATGATGAATGTTTCGTTTTAGGAGCAGAAAATGGCTAGTTAATAGCAGACGAGAAGACCTTATGAAGAAAGACCCAGTTTACCTGTATAATAATATTAGGTTTTGTCCGCTACATTTCGAAGAAAATCAGTTCATGAACGCAGACAATAACAAACTCGTGCGGAATACAGTACCCACACTGTTTGACATCCCAAATAAGCCACCTCAACTGACGATGAAGAAGAAACCGCCACAAAGATTCGACAGTCAATCTAAAGCTGTAAAACAGTCGTATGACACAGAAGCAGCGAGTTCAGCTCTCCATGTATCAGTGCCAGATTCATGCGAATCGTCACCACAGACGTGCTTTGACGATAAAGTGGTTAGATTAAGTGCAGCTGTCCGTGTCTTACAAAAGCGTGTGAAGTGTGAGATTGTGCAGATCGAGCGAAACTATTACGGGACAAGGAAAGTGCCTACAGACAGATTGTTTGAAAATTATTCAAATATTTGGTTTTTCGTGAAATGTAATGTAATCAGCTCATTATAATATTTTCAGCATATTTCTGCCACTATTTGGCAGTTGCTTGTCCCACTTGTTTGTTTGTTGTTGTTGTGGTCTTCAGTCCTGAGACTGGTTTGATGCAGCTCTCCATGCTACTCTATCCTGTGCAAGCTTTTTCATCTCCCAGTACCTACTGCGACCTACATCCTTCTGAATCTGCTTAGTGTATTCATCTCTTGGTCTCCCTCTACGATTTTTACCCTCCACGCTGCCCTCCAATACTAAATTGGTGATCCTTTGATGCCTCAGAACATGTCCTACCAACCGATCCCGTCTTCTGGTCAAGTTGTGCCACAAACTTCTCTTCTCCCCAATCCTATTCAATACTTCCTCATTAGTTATGTGATCTACTCATCTAATCTTCAGCATTCTTCTGTAGCACCACATTTCGAAAGCTTCTATTCTCTTCTTGTCCAAACTATTTATCGTCCATGTTTCACTTCCATACATGGCTACACTCCATACGAATACTTTCAGAAATGACTTCCTGACATTTAAATCAATACTGGATGTTAACAAATTTCTCTTCTTCAGAAACGCTTTCCTTGCCATTGCCAGCCTACATTTTATATCCTCTCTACTTCGACCATCATCAGTTATTTTGCTCCGCAAATAGCAAAACTCCTTTACTACTTTAAGTGCCTCATTTCCTAATCTAATTCCCTCAGCATCACCCGACTTAATTAGACTACATTCCATTATCCTTGTTTTGCTTTTGTTGATGTTCATCTTATATCCTCCTTTCAAGACACTGTCCATTCCATTCAACTGCTCTTCCAAGTCCTTTGCTGTCTCTGACAGAATTACAATGTCATCGGCGAACCTCAAAGTTTTTATTTCTTCTCCATGAATTTCAATACCTACTCCGAATTTTTCTTTTGTTTCCTTTACTGCTTGCTCAATATACAGATTGAACAACATCGGGGAGAGGCTACAACCCTGTCTTACTCCCTTCCCAACCACTGCTTCCCTTTCATGTCCCTCGACTCTTATCACTGCCATCTGGTTTCTGTACAAATTGTAAATAGCCTTTCCCTCCCTGTATTTTACCCCTGCCACCTTTAGAATTTGAAAGAGACTATTCCAGTCAACATTGTCAAAAGCTTTCTCTAAGTCTACAAATGCTAGAAACGTAGGTTTGCCTTTCCTTAATCTTTCTTCTAAGATAAGTCGTAAGGTCAGTATTGCCTCACGTGTTCCAGTGTTTCTACGGAATCCAAACTGATCTTCCCCGAGGTTGGCTTCTACAAGTTTTTCCATTCGTCTGTAAAGAATTCGTGTTAGTATTTTGCAGCTGTGACTTATTAAACTGATAGTTCGGTAATTTTCACATCTGTCAACACCTGCTTTCTTTGGGATTGGAATTATTATATTCTTCTTGAAGTCTGAGGGTATTTCGCCTGTTTCATACATCTTGCTCACCAGATGGTAGAGTTTTGTCAGGACTGGCTCTCCCAAGGCCGTCAGTAGTTCCAATGGAATGTTGTCTACTCCGGGGGCCTTGTTTCGACTCAGGTCTTTCAGTGCTCTGTCAAACTCTTCACGCAGTATCATATCTCCCATTTCATCTTCATCTACATCCTCTTCCATTTCCATAATATTGTCCTCAAGTACATCGCCCTTGTATAGACTCTCTATATACTCCTTCCACCTTTCTGCTTTCCCTTCTTTGCTTAGAACTGGGTTTCCATCTGAGCTCTTGATATTCATACAAGTCGTTCTCTTATCTCCAAAGGTTTCTTTAATTTTCCTGTAGGCAGTATCTATCTTACCCCTAGTGAGATAGGCCTCTACATCCTTACATTTGTCCGCTAGCCATCCCTGCTTAGCCATTTTGCACTTCCTGTCGATCTCATTTTTGAGACGTTTGTATTCCTTTTTGCCTGCTTCATTTACTGCGTTTTTGTATTTTCTCCTTTCATCAATTAAATTCAATATTTCTTCTGTTACCCAAGGATTTCTACTAGCCCTCGTCTTTTTACCTACTTGATCCTCTGCTGCCTTTGCTACTTCGTCCCTCAAAGCTACCCATTCTTCTTCTACTGTATTTCTTTCCCCCATTCCTGTCAATTGTTCCCTTATGCTCTCCCTGAAACTCTGTACAACCTCTGGTTCTTTCAGTTTATCCAGGTCCCATCTCCTTAAATTCCCACCTTTTTGCAGTTTCTTCAGTTTTAATCTACAGGTCATAACCAATAGATTGTGGTCAGGGTGCACATCTGCCCCTGGAAATGTCTTACAATTTAAAACCTGGTTCCTAAATCTCTGTCTTACCATTATATAATCTATCTGATACCTTTTAGTATCTCCAGGGTTCTTCCATGTATACAACCTTCTTTCATGATTCTTAAACCAAGTGTTAGTTATGATTATGTTGTGCTCTGTGCAAAATTCTACCAGGCGGCTTCCTCTTTCATTTCTTAGCACCAATCCATATTCACCTACTATGTTTCCTTCTCTCCTTTTTCCTACACGCGAATTCCAGTCACCCATGACTATTAAATTTTCGTCTCCCTTCACAATCCGAATAATTTCTTTTATTTCATCATACATTTCTTCAATTTCTTCGTCATCTGCAGAGCTAGTTGGCATATAAACTTGTACTACTGTAGTAGGTGTGGGCTTCGTATCTATCTTGGCCACAATAATGCGTTCACTATGCTGTTTGTAGTAGCTTACCCGCATTCCTATTTTCCTATTCATTATTAAACCTACTCCTGCATTACCCCTATTTGATTTTGTGTTTATAACCCTGTAGTCACCTGACCAGAAGTCTTGTTCCTCCTGCCACCGAACTTCACTAATTCCCACTATATCTAACTTATGCCTATCCATTTCCCTTTTTAAATTTTCTAACCTACCTGCCCTATTAAGGGATCTGACATTCCACGCTCCGATCCGTAGAACGCCAGTTTTCTTTCTCCTGATAACGACATCCTCTTGAGTAGTCCCCGCCCGGAGATCCGAATGGGGGACTATTTTACCTCCGGAATATTTTACCCAAGAGGACGCCATCATCATTTAACCATACAGTAAAGCTGCATGCCCTCGGGAAAAATTACGGCTGTAGTTTCCCCTTGCTTTCAGCCGTTCGCAGTACCAGCACAGCACGGTCATTCCCACTTAGAATAATATAAAGATGAAGATCGTACGTGTGGCAACAGGCGACAATGTCACACACAGTAGGCCTACAAAACGATAAACGAGCTGTCGATCGCTTTTGCATGTAGAGGAACATGTCTGTGCTTCTTACATGTGAATCTATGTGTTTATATTCTTTTGATATCAACGTGGTAAGCAGCAGTTCTGTCCAATGTCACAAGTGTTTCTTCACGAATGTGTTGTAGCTTGCCACTCTATTCATGGTTTTTAACCATACTTTCGCTTCTTTTAGAATCATTAATAGAAACATACCTGTATATGCCTTCTGATCCTTCACAAACTCTTGGAGGCAAGAAAATAACTCGAATAATTCGGAAATTACGTAGGAAATGGATGCAAACAAACATTATGCTTACGACACGTCTGACGTTCACCTTACCTGCCGCTTGGAGAGCTAGTGTCGCTCCAGCTGTCAAACGGCAACAACTTTTACAGCAGTGAGTGTCGCGACTGTTATGTTAGACTGTGGTATTACACTGTCATCATATTTTTCGTCAAAGTTCAAGATGGCTGACAACAACAACTTGTTATTAACCGTAGCAGTTGCATATACAACTGCACTCTGTTCACATGCGGATGAGAAGCGGAAGAAAAAAAAGGAAACATACCTGGGTGAAGCCGTAGGTTTTACGGCCACACGATAAAAACATTCAGCAAGACTTGTTACGTGAGCTTATAGTGGAGGACATCAAGTCGTACATCAATTACTTAAGAATGGATGAGCATACATTTCTGTATGTGCCCAGTGAAGTGTGTCCTCGTATCACAAAGCACAATATTCTCTTAAGAACTGCTACATCTGCAAAAGACAGGCTCACTGTAACACTCCGATTCCTTGCTACAGGAGAGGGTTGGGTTAGGTTAGGTTAGGTTAGGTCAGGTCAGGTCAGGTCAGGTTAGGTCTCCAATCTTCTTAATCTATTTTTGTATTCAGCGTGCCTCACGTTGTCAAGCGCCTCATCAGCTTCATACATCTCTATTAATTTTGCCGTTGTCGCCAATGTTTATAAAAACACTACAGACGACAGAACACTGCAGCGATGCCAACGCTCCACGTGGTAACATGTCACACTGCAGTGAACAGAAGACAAGCGACTTCTTTGATCATATCTACAGCGAGGCCCTAGATTTGATCAAATATTGGACGACATTTGACAAAGTTCCCTATTACACCTTTGACAAAGATTTTTGACAAACATATTTGTCAAAGAAATTTGATAGTGTAATACCGGCCATGTCGAGGGATTATTGGTGATTCTCAGGGAATGTCCGACGAATATCGTGGTACGTTACAGGGCAGCGCTGTATTGCTTGGGATTGAACTATAAGATTGTGTGTACAGGATCACAGGAAATCATATTACTGACACATTTACGAACCTGGAAGTCAGATGAATGGCAGTCAGATTGGGACACTAGGAGCACTGCAAAGCGTGTTTACTATATGTTCACAAGCCTTAAGAACAGGCTTAAACTGCACCACATTGCCCCTACTCAAGGTCTGATGCACCCATTAACAAGTCATGGTCCATATCCCAAACATTTGCATCGAGTGGGATATAGTAACACATTAATCTGTGAATGTGGAGACGAAGATTACGATAATTATGTGGTTCTCCGATGGCCCCTTTTTCAGATAGAGAGATACTGCAGACAATTTGTCTGCGATCTGCAGACAATCATCAGTAACCAAAGCTTGTGGACGACAGTTAACATGATTGCACATAGAATATCTAAAAGGCAAGTGCTTAAATTTCAGTCTATAGGATCAACTGGGCGCTGTGAATATTAAAATAACGTCCACATATCACAAGAACCATTATCGACAATTTTATATATATATATATATATATATATGTATATATATATATATATATATATATATATATATATATACTGCTGGCCACCGTAAATGCAACACCCTGAAGGAAGCATCCGAATCAAGCGAAATTTACACCATGAGTTTGCAGCGATGAGATATGCAACTGATTAGAATTTCAGCGCAGATGCACATCACGCGCGCCTGTGGCGCCACCTCATAGCGCCATTTAAGGCTTGGCGATTTCGACGAGTGTACGTTCGGCACGTGTGTTTACCTTGTGGTTGTTTCACAAGACGATCAGCTATGCCTCGTAGACAACAGCGAACATCTTTTGATCAAGTATCCGAGTTCGACAGAGGAAGGATAGTGGCTTACCGAGATTGTGGATTATCATGCAGAGAAATCGCTAGTCGTGTTGGACGAAACCAAACAACTGTAATGCGGATATGTGACCGTTGGATGCAGGAGGGTACGACGGACCGACGTGGTCGATCGCATTCACCTCGGTGCACCACTGCACGTGCTGATTGGCAAATTGTGCGCATGGCAGTGACGGATCGCTCAGTGGCATCACCAACTATAGCACAGCACATTGCGTCTGTAACGCATCATCCAGTGTCTGCGCGTACCATTCGACGCCGTTTACAGCAGAGTGGTCTGTCCGCAAGACGTCCATTGCTTCGTCTACCATTGACGCAGAACCACAGACGTCTCCGTCGCCAATGGTGTGATGACAGACGGATGTGGACGGCAGAATGGAATGACGTTGTCTTTCCTGACGAGGCACTCTTCTGTCTGCAGCACCACGATGGTCGGATTCGAGTGTGGAGACACCGTGGAGAAAGGATGCTGGACAGCTGCATTATGCACCGCCACACTGGTCTTGCACCGGGTATTATGGTATGGGGCGGTATTGGATATTACTCTCGCATGCCTCTAGTACGCATTGCCGGTACTTTAAATAGCCGGCGCTACATATCTGAAGTGCTGGAGCCAGTTGTCCTTCCTTGCCTTCAGGGCTTGGCCACAGCCATATTTCAACAGGATAATGTGCGACCACACGTGGCACGCATTGTCCAAAGGTTCTTCGTCAATAACCAGATTGAATTGCTTCTCTGGCCGGCTCGCTCTCCGGATCTTTCGCCGATAGAAAACGTGTGGTCCATGGTTGCTCAACGAGTGACCCAGATTACATCCCCAGCTGCCACACCAGATGATCTTTGGCAACGTGTGGAAGCTGCTTGGGCTGTTGTACCCCAGGAACACATCCAACGTCTCTTTGAATCAATGCCGAGACGTGTGGAAGCGGTGATCTCCAACAATGGCGGCTACTCTGGCTACTGATTCTGGCAGAAACCACATGTCACAGACGTCTGTAAACGTAATCATTTGATACTTGGTCAACATGTTATCTACAAAATAAATTTTGTTGTGCTACCTCTTGTCTTTCTTGGTGTTGCATTTACGGTGGCCAGCAGTATATATATATATATATATATATATATATATATATATATATATATATATATATATATATGTGTGTGTGTGTGTGTGTGTGTGTGTGTGTGTGTGTGTGGTGTGTGTATATATAAACTCACAGGCGAAGGATACCGTCTACTATCACACACAGTCACAGATAAATGTTGTAACACCGAAACCGATTTGCCCAAACGATGACTGAAATTCTATGGACGCATTATGAGACCTGATCACAACCAACTAACAAAGAAATTTTTAACGTACTTACAGAAACTGGAAACAACAACAGTCTGGATAAAATAGGTCCACATTGATCTAAAAAAATGCCAAAATCTAACCAACAGACATCGAAGATCAAAACGTCTTCAGAAATAAGGCTACAGCTGGGAAATTTCATCAGAAGACAAACCCAAGGTACCTAGAAGAAAGTTGTAAGATGAACGTCGAGCTAAGCATAGCGAGGCCGGCCGAAGTGGCCGTGCGGTTAAAGGCGCTGCAGTCTGGAACCGCAAGACCGCTACGATCGCAGGTTCGAATCCTGCCTCGGGCATGGATGTTTGTGATGTCCTTAGGTTAGTTAGGTTTAACTAGTTCTAAGTTCTAGGGGACGACCTCAGTAGTTGAGTCCCATAGTGCTCAGAGCCATTTGAACCACTTTAAGCATAGCGAGGTGGTGAAACAATTCTGGAAGAACAAGAGAAATAACAACCACAGGTCATAGTTTGCTTTATGTTATCCTCTATGGGTCTAAACAATGTAAATAAATAAATAAGAAACATTAAACTAAGGAAAGAAAGAAAAAATGCTATGACCAACTAGACGGATACGTGTACACTCGAGGATTGCCGAGGCACACGCATACTGGTGCGAGCAATGTAAAATAGTGTAGCGCCAATAGGTTTAAAAGTAGTTAGACTCGCAGTTGGTCGGCAAACCTCGAGTTACTCCGAGGCTGCCAGTAACGTATCTATAGTAATATGAGCTGCAATTTATTCACTTGAAACTTGAGTTAATTCCTTTGGTTTACTTTTTTTTTTTAAATTGATTCTTAGTTTCAGTTTCTGTTTTATTTCTACATTAATGTTTCCGACGGTTCCTGTTAACTTAATTTATTACTATATACAAAGTATAAATCTTTTATATCACCATGGTTATTGAATACTCAAGACCTGTTTCGAATTTCCAACAATGTACGGTGTCTGATCAAAATTATCGGACGCCCCAACGTAAAGCGGAATTGATCATTAGGTGTCACTCTAGGCGGATCCGCCAGTATAAAAGGAAGCAGGGAGTATTGTGTAGTCAGTAGAGAAGAAGTGACGGCATAATGGATCGGTCAGGGTAGTTCAGTGACTTCTAAAGTGGAAAAGTCGTTGAATGTCACCTCAGTAACAAATCCAGTAGATACATGTCAACGTTTCTAAGGTGGCCGTCTTGGCTGTTGATGAAAAGATTGCGAAGTGAAAATGCGAACTAACTACCACAGCTAAACCAAAACCAGGAAGACCTCATGTACTGCTCGACAGGGACCATCGGGCATTGTGGAGAGTTCAATGAAATCAGCGAAAGATCACTCTTGAGTTCCAACGAGGTACCAGCAGTTCAGTCAGCATAGTGACTATGCGTAGGGAGTTAAAAAGAGTGGAGTAAAATGGTCGAGCAGCTCCTCATAAGCCACACACCAAAGCGATGCCTGATGTTCTTAGGTCGACGCCTATGGACAGTGCATGAGTGAAAACTGATGATTTTGGTGATGAAACATGCTATACCATTTCGCAGTCAGATGGAAAAGTTGAGTTTGGCGAGTGCGTGGAGAACGTTGCCTGCCATCGTGTGCAGTGCTAGCAGTAAAGTACGGATAAGGTGGTGCTGCGGTCGTCGCGGTTAGGGTGTATTCCACCTACTGTACTTATGAATACGCTAAATGCGGAAGGATATGAACAGTTTTACAGCATTGTACACTCCTTACATCTGAGGAACAATTCGGAGACGATGACTGTTTGTAGCAGCATGGAAATAACATTCCTGAAACGAAGTGGCCTACCCGCGCTCCCTACTTGAACCTAATGGAACAAGTCTGGAATGAGCTAGAACGTGTGATTCTCGTTTGCTTCCCACTAGCATCCCACATCATTACCTTTTCTGGTTTCTCCTCTTGAGGGAGTTGGTCTGCCTTTCTTCCAAGCACTTTCGGATGCTTCATGAAAGGTGTCCACATCGGAGTTCAAGTCGCCATAAAGCCCAAGGTGTACACACTAGAGCTGCTCATAAAACATCAGTATATCAGTATTCTTCACAAGAAAATTATCGATATACATCGACGATATTTATTTCCACAATATATCTATATGTCGATGCCTAGATGATAGTATTAAGGGCAGATATTTGTATTTTATATTATATTTTTTTCTTTGAAGTCGTTCTTTTGAAATTGTTGTAGAACGTAATTTTACCATCACTGTGTGAAGGAATCTTGCAACGTTTTGAGCTTTCATCACATGCAGTCGTTCCCTTTATGTGAAGCAAGTGTAGGTGACACAAGGAAGATGTACGATTGCCCTGGGGGGGGGGGGGGGGGGGGGGTTGGCGATGTTATTGGAATAATCAGATTCCAGTAGTGAAGAAGCAGCACAACCGTTAGGTAAAAAAATAAAAAAAAATTAACGAAACTAGGTGCTACATCTTCACATCAGCGCTCTTCAGAACAAATTGCTCAGAATCATGAAGAAAAATCTAAATGACAACATTGTTCTCTTCGGTGGGCGAAGACGTGTGATAGGAAAGATGATGTAATCTGTGCTCGGCGCTACCAACACAAACTGTAACATTCAACTTCACCGCGCAGTTTTGAAACTACGATGGTTTAAATGGTTCTGAGCACTATGGGATTTAACATCTGTGATCATCAGTCCCCTAGAACTTAGAACTACTTAAAACTAACTAACCTAAGGACATCACACACATCCATGCCCGAGGCAGGATTCGAACCTGCGACCGTAGCAGTCGCGCGGTTCCGGACTGCGCGCCTAGAACCGCTAGACCACCGCGGCCGGCTTTGACACTACGACTGCTAGCTCGCTGGCGTTGGCAGAAATGAGATAACAGGCGTCGACGTCGAGCGTACCGCACAGTTCCAGTATGTGAGGAAACCGAACAAACCAGCACCTTTTGTTGTGCCACATACATGCAATTACCATTGTTAGCAAAATGGTTATTCACATGCGTGAGCGTGCACCGTTTCCCTTTCAGTTCTTGCTCTATGGGGGGATAGGCAAGCCGCCAGCTTGTTGATGTACAGAATACCTAATAATAAATCACTACTTGGATATGTAGCTTTAACACTGGCATTATGTTTACAATGTGCAGCCGAAATTTTTATAGGCCGGTATGCCGCTGTTTCGTTCGTCGATAAATAGATACTTTTTAAGTATCGATATATCGGACTACCGATATTTTTAAAAATATCAACAATCCTAGTACACAACCCACATTCATGTTCACTAACAGGACAATCGATCATATAGTGCAAATTGCACTTCTACAAGATAACACTCAACACGTTACAATGGAAATTGAATTAAACGATCGAGAGAATTGGTAAGTGGGTGTAGTTCGTAAAAACCTTCGGTGTAGGCACGACGGTCCAAGCAGCCATTTATTAACAGTGGGAACTATAGGTCTCCAAATTACCAATCAATAAATTACAGAAGAATGGAAGAGAAAATACGGATACGCTAGTGGACGATAGTATTGACTTTAGGAAACGTAAAGGCACTATAGAGGCAGTTCTGAGATTTTGCTTAATAATGATAATAAGACCTAAATGAATTCAAGACACATTAATATGATCTAACAACCTAGACAGGGCATTCGTCAGTGTAAAGCGTTGCAAGATGATAGAAATGCTAAGCAAAATGTATGTAAGCTAAGGGCAAAGACGGGCATACAAAGTGTGTGCAAGCATAAAAAGGAACAAGAAAACCGACAGACAAGAAGGAAGTGATCTGATTAGAAAGTGTGTAACACAGGGATACAGTCATGCTCCGCTAACGTTCAATCTTTGTATTGAATAAGCAATGAAGGAAGTAAAAGAATGGTTCCGGAGTATACCAACGATAAAAGTCACTTATCAAATTTTTATCCTCACTGAAAGTGAGGGACAATTGCAGGACCTGCTAAATCGAACGATCAGCGTAATAAGGACATTATTTGGATTGAAACCGAAGACGAAGGCAGTGAGGAGTAGCAGAAATGAGATCAGCAATACTAGTACTGGGGACTGCAAAGTAGACGAAGTGAACCAGTTTTATGACGTATATATGCAGACTGAAGAAACGAATGAAAACTGTACCAAGGCCGGGATGCCTTCAGGGCTGTCGATTAATCCGTAAGAGTACGATGGGGTGGAGATCACTTGGGAACAGCACGTTGAAAGGCATCCCCTGTATGCTCAATAATGTTCATGTCTGGGGAGTGTGGCGACCAGCGGAATTTTTTAAACTCAGAATAGTCTTCCTGGGTCCACTCCGTAGCAATTCTGGACGTGAAGGGTGTTGCATTGTCCTGCTGGAATTGCCCAATTTCGTCGGCATGCACAATGGACATGAATGGGTGCAGGTGAGCAGACAGGATGCTTATGTACCTGTCATCTGTCAGAGTTGTATCTAGACGTCTCAGGGTTCCCATATCACTCCAACTGCACATACATCATACCATTACAGAGCCTCCACCAGCTTGAGCATTCCCCTGCCGACATGCAGGGTCCATGGATTCATGAGGTTGTCTCCATACGCGTTCACGTCCATCCGCTGTATACAATTTGAAAAGAGACTCGTCACAGTACAGTGTCGGTATTGATAGGCCCAGGCGAGGTGTAAAGCTTTGTGTCGTGCTGTCATGAAGGGTATACGAGTGGGCCTTCTGCTCCGAAAGCCCATATCGACGATGTTTCGTTGATTGGTTCGGACACTGGCACTTGTTGATGGCCCACATTAAAATCTGCGGAAATTTGCGGAAGGGTTGCACTTCTGTCACGTTGAACATTTCTCTTCAGTCGTCGTTGGCCCCATTCTTTTAGGATCTTTTTCCGGCCGCAGCGATGTTGGTGATTTGATGTTTTACCGGATTCCTGATATTCTCGGTCCACTAATTAAATGGTCGCCCGGGAAAATTCCCAGTTCATCGCTACCTCGGAAATGCTGCGTTCTATCGCTCTTGCTCCGACTATGACACCACGTTCAAACTCACTTTAACGTTGATAATCTGCCATTGTAGCAGTAGTAACATGTGTGACAACTGCCCCTATCTGACTATGTAAGACACTTGTCTTATATAGGCGCTGCCGACCTCAGCGCCGTATTCTGCCTGTTTACATATCTCTGTGTTTGAATACACAAGCTTATACCAGTTTCTCTGGCGCTTCAGTTGAAGAAGTTACACGACGCTGCTTAAATCCGAGCTGTATCTGCGGTCGTGTTGAATGGTTAACCACGGAAAGCCATGAAAGACGCTCCGGACAGAAATTCTTGTGAGGAGAACTAAGGAGAATAGCGTGTACGGTCCGCATTTCTGTGCGGAGAAAATACCAGAAGTTGTACACATGGACCAGAAAGCGACCGTCTAGCAGGTGCCAGGGGACAGCAGCAGTGGAGAAGTCTGGGCTGGGCTCTGACTCAGAGGCGCGCAGAGGGGACTGGCGGCTGGGAACTGGCAACTAGCAACTGGGACACAGCCAGGCTGGCACGCCCCACTCTGAAACAGGTGCGGGCGCCGGCCGCCACGTGTTCACAGCAATGGACACCACACCACGGCTGGCTGAAACACGTGCTACATAAGTGTTCCAATTCGTAGACAACGAAGATCAGCTGTATAAATACCAACATGGGTTCTGTAAAAGCACACCCTGAGAAACCCAAAGCACTCTATTCCTAAACTAAGTATAGAGCGCCGTAAACAAAGACGACATGGTTGATGATGTTTCAATGACTTCCGCTAGGTATTCAGTAAAATCCTGCACTGTCGTTCAGTGGTCAAAAAACGAACTTACCATACGACTACATTTTTGACTGGACTCGGGAGTTACTGAGTGTAAGAGGCAAAATCAATTCATTTTTCTTGACGTGCCGCGATCGACAGCTTAAAGGCAATTCCGAGTTCCCCAAGAGAATGCTGCAGGGCCGCTTCTGTTTACAGTGCTATAAATGATCCATCAGATAACGTCGAAAACATCACGAGGCGCTACACAAAAATATTTTGGAACTCCTAAAACAGGTTAGTTCAGCCACATCAACACTTAGAATCATTGTAAATCTCGGGAAGACACAAATCAGAGCCGGCTACCGTGGCCGAGCAGTTCTAGACGCTTCAGTCCGGAACCGCCCGACTGCTACGGTCGCAGGTTCGAATCCTGCCTCGGACGTGGATATGAGTGATGTCCTTAGGTTAGTTAGGTTTAAGTAGTTCTAAGTCTATGAGACTCAAGACCTCAGATGTTAAGTCCCATGGTGCTCAGAGCCATTTGAACCATTTGAGCACAAATCAGACGGTTAAAAATTGCATTGAGCAGTACACAATTGTACTGTATTATTTTTATTGCTGACAATCGATTTCCGTCCTGAATCAAAGAAAGTTCTGGTGCTACAGCAAAAGAGAAAACCAAGTACCAAGTGCACACAACTCTAACAAATAAACAGTTAGTTACTCATCACGTGTATAACCATTCCATTTAGAGAATCACATGTTATTACATTATACCAAACTGTAACTAAATTCCGGCCGAACAGGCATCAGAAGGCCCAACGGTACCGACCGACCTCGTGTCGTACTTAGCCGATATAGTCACTGGATGCGGATGTGGAGAGCATCTGGTCAGCACACCGCTCTCGCGACTTGAGCTCCTCCATTGTCCTCACAAGGTCTGAGTGCACCCCGTTTGCCCACAGCGCTCAGCAGACCCGGACGGTTACCCATCCAAGAGCTTGCCAAGCCCGACAGCGCTTAACTTCGGTGCTCTGATGGGAACCGATGTTACCACTGCGGCAAGGCCGTTGGCTTTATTACAGGTTAGGACTTACAAAAGGCTATTCGGCTATGTGTTGTCCAATTGCAACGGCAAATAAAACTTATAGAATATGCCATTTTGTTATGTCTGACGGTTATCTCGTAACAATATCGGAAACGTTTGTGTACACCCTATTGTCCCACTTCGAACTTAAGAGCCCTAGGTCGTTATGATGGAGGCCGGAGCCTTCCAAAGATATACGACTATCGACTTAACTAGTCTGTCAACATATCGAAGATGTCATGATGTGTCGTAATTCGACTAGTGACTGCATGCACCAGGCTTTACATTATTTATTCATTCACATTTTAGCATTAATTATCGTATTAGATTGTTGTAGCAGCATGAATAAAACATTTAAAACAAACATGCGTAAACTCATACAATAATAAAGCAACTCATACCAGTCCAATGTAGTAAAAATTATAAAAAAAATTATAAAGAGGAAATGTGTTTATTTGTTCAGTTAGGTCGAATAAAAATCCTCAGTGGAGAAGAACCAATATTTGGACGTTACAGTTCATTAGCTTTAACGCTAATATAACTTACAAGTGTACACCGCTTTGTTTTCACATATCGAACATTGTCATAATGTACGGAAAAAAACGTAATGCAAATATAGGATTAAAATATAGCAAAGTATACAGGCACAACTGTGTAATTGTCTACACACACTGATGAGTTTAAAATAGAGGAAATGTACGTACAAAGCACTGAGACCAATGAAATAGAATTACTGGCTAACAACTGCGACAGAACATTTAAGAAGACTGGATGTCTATGTTTTTCTCCCTAAAATTTACTACCTTAGTCTGTAAAAATAAAATAAAGAAATTGTCTTTGTATCCCCACACCGGCAAAAGATAACAAATGAATTAAAATATTTAATCATACGTGTGGTTCAGGATCGAGTTCGATTATCTTAAATAAAAATAAACTAATACAGCTGTGTATTGTACACAGCAAGTTATAACATCCCTAAAAGCACCGCCTGCACAAAATATGTGTCATTAAGTTGACATAATTTACGTATTTCATTCAATAATGTCCTGTGGGAACTTACCTTTAAGAAGGAAAGTCTTCATTGCTGAAAAACGTACTGTAAGAATAATATGTCGTGCTCTCCAATGACCATCTTGTAAACATTTCTCTCAGGAGTCAAGCATTTCAACGACTGCTTCACAGTATATTTATTCCTTCATGTGGTTTGTGGAAATAATCCAGTGCAATTCAAAAGGAAAACTGATGTACATAATTGCCACACCGGAAGAAAGGATGGCATTCATCACTTTAGCACATAAAGGGGTGCACAATGCTGCCACTAAAATTATTGATCATGTACCCAATTACATAATATGTCTGACGGACAGAAAAGTTAAATTTAAAAAGTTTTGCTTTACTATTCTCCCTCTCTCTCTCTCTCTCTCTCTCTCTATGCTATAGAAAATTTCTACTTTTGTAGTGTGTAAATGGTGATTGTTAAGGAATCACTAACTCACATCTGTATTAAAAAGAAGAAATCTTGTAAATATCTAGAATATTTACATATGAACGTGTAAATTGGTTGTAAAATGACTCGCACCACATCGATACGATTGATCTTACGAATGACTGATGGACGTGAAACTAACTAAAGAATCGTTGTATATAGGAAGACTGGAAAGCCAGAAAACTATGGCAAAATACAGGAAGACGTGCGGAGGATCGATGACTGCTGCAGGCCTTGGATTTTGACCATGAACGTAAATGAATGTAACGTATTGCTCGTAAATAGGCGAAGAGATCCATTATTGTTCGATTATGCTATCGGCGACAAATCAGTGGAAACAAAATCAATCATAAATATCTAGGAGAATCCGCTCGAAGCCGCCTCGAGTTGAATGACTTCATTAAGCAAACTGTGGGAAAATCGGATGCCAGACTGAGATTAATTGGGGAAATCCTAAGAAAATGTAATTCGCCCACTAAAGAAGTGGCTTACAAAACTTTGTCTGCCGTTTCTTGAGTACCTCTGATCAGTCTGGAACCCTTTTAAAACTGGATAAATGGCTGAGACTGCTGTAGCGCTTTGGATTCGCCTGACACATCAGCAACATTTCAACTGCTGCCGAAAACGATATGTCGCACGATACTACGCTTTATCAACGGTCTGTGCCGATTTACTTTGGGCTCAGAAGCGGCGTGCTACCGTACTGTGTTAATAACTGGGCAGGACTGCTACTCATTTCTTGTACACTATACCACTTTCTTTATGTATGCCTCGATTCGGTAATGAAATCAGTCGTTTAATTTGACTCCATATTTAAATCCTGATTCAGTTCTTCCAGTTTTTGAGCTCAACTGCTCTCTCTCTCTCTCTCTCTCTCTCTCTCTCTCTCTCTCTTGTCAGATTAAGTAGACTTACCTGCTTCGTGTCATGGCTAATCTTTCTGTCAGGAGTCTTCGCTTGCATCTATTCTAGTATTCCTGTCTACGTTTCAGTTCCGTTCTGCACGTACACTGAAGAGCCAAAGCAACTGGTACACCTGCCTAATATTGTGTAGCAATTCTGGACGTGTGGATGACGCATTGTCCTGCTCTAATTTTCTAAGCCCGTCGGAATGCCCAATGAACATGAATGGATGCAGGTCATCAGACAGGATGGTTGCGTACGGGTCACCTGTCATAATCGTATCTAGAAGTATCAGGGGGTCCCATATCACTCCAACTGCACACGCCCCACACCATTACAGAGCCTCCTCCAGCTTGAACAGTCCGCTGCTAACATGCAGGGTCCATGTATTCATGATGTTGTCTCCATATGCTTACACGCCCATTCCCTCGGTACAATCTGAAACGAGACTCGTCCGACTAGGCAATATCTTTCCAGCCATCAACAGTCCAGTGTCAGTGTTAACGGGCCCATCAAGGCGTAAAGTTTTGTGTCGTGCAGTCATCAAGGGTACACGAGTGAGCCATTGGCTCTGAAAGCCTATGTCGATGATGTTTCGTTGAATGGTTCGCACGCTGACACTTGTTAATGGCCCAGAATTGAAACCTGCAGCCATTTGCGGAAGGATTGCACTTCTGTCACGTTGAATGATTCTCTTCAGTCGTCGTTGATCCCGTTCTTGTAGGATCTTTCTCCCGCCGCAGAGATGTCGGAGATTTGATGCTTTGCCGGATTCCTGATATTCACAGTACACTCTTAAAATGGTTGTACGGGAGAATCCCCACTTCATCGCTATCTCGGAAATGCTATGTGCCATCGATTGTGCGCCGACTATAACACCACGTTCAAACTCACTTAAATCTTGATAAATCTGCCACTGTAGCAGCAGTAACCGATGTAACAACTGCGCCAGACACTTGTTGCCTTATACAGCCGTTGCCGATCGCAGCGCCGTATTTCCCTATTTACAGTATCTCTGTATTTGAATATGCGTCAGTATATCAGTTTCTTTGGTGCTTCAGTGTATTTATAATTTGCACGCTGGAGGTAAGGTTATCGTAAGTGTATTCCTTTTTCTACAAATTATTTTTTCTTGTGTGCTAGCCTTTGCTTATTAGTGTCTTCATAGCGACAAAGTTCAGCGATAACAGTAGCCACTAACACTGTATTCCTTGTACGTACAGGAAGACGTGAAAATATTAGCGCAGAATCGAAAGAGACGGACGACTGCGGCAAACCAGTGGAAAGGCTGACGACTTTAAATAAATCGTTCATTGATTTCCTTCACAACTGATAAGCTGTACAAGCAGTTCGACGTGCGGCCTTTGCCTACTAGCACACCGTGTGCATTCAGCTCTACAGTTCCTCCCCGTCAGGGCTTCGGTGTCTCGTTATCTCCTACATTTTCTTCCTGGATTTTATGTGGAGTCAGGCGAATTTCTTGAGGATGGCTGACAGTTAGGAAAACGACGATAAGAGAATCCCATTTTGCGAGTGTGAGAGGATTTCTATGCATGTGCCATGCCCCAAGAAGTTTGCGCGGTACAAATCGGAAAACGGAAAGACGCGTTCCAAAACTAGTGATGAAGCCAGTTTTAAAAAGTTTAAAAAATAAATACGACTACTCTTCGGTAGAAGATGACCAATAGCTTGCAAATACATATCACAAATCACATATTCACCATCAGCTGCTCTAAAAAACGTTTACTATTGCTGCCATTTCCTAGTATCACAAGTCAATTGTGGTTCTCGGGTCCAATACAAATGTTTTTTCCAGGTGTTCGCAATTACTCCCGAATTAGATGCGCTTCAGTATTTTGTAATTGACACGCTAGGTCTTCTGAACAGTGTTTAATCTTTGTGTATCACTTTCTGACTTTGATTTTGCCCTCTTCGCGTTATATGTAGTAGAACTGAACCCAGTATGCATCGCATGAGATGTATATATTTACACAGATACTGTCATCACTTTCTGAGTCCGACGGTGATAAGTAAGGTTCAGTAACAAAGGTTTTTGACAGGAGCTGGTTGTGGGCATCACTATTATCAATAAGTAAAAGACTGATGTAATCTCAGAAGAACTTATCTATTAAATCTGGAGTGTGCAGATGCATAGGTTCCGATTCTTCTTCTGATATTTCAGCTGTATATCCTTCAGCCGTCTTCAGAGTGAGCCGAAAGACCGACACCCCAGCACTTGTTCTGTCTTTTTAAACTCACGGATCGCGCCACTGCGCATGCGGCCACAGAAACACAAGATCCAGAGATGTTGATCGACGGTCAAAAGCTTCAAGATATATGAATTAGGTCTGTAGCCGCGTAAACTGCCAGGTTAACCGAGAGCGCTGCGGCGCTGCTTCCTGGACTTCGGTAGGAGCGCAGGCGACGGTTCGGATTAACAACGAGGGCCTGTGTGCTGGCCAGCCTGGATGTGGTTTTTAGGCAGTTTTCCACATTCCCCTAGGTGAGTACTGGGCTGGTCCCCAAGTCTCGCAGACATTTGAAAACGTTCGCACTATTTCATAGTTTACAGTAGATTCAGACAGCTGGGGTACTCTAATTCTGTCCTGGGGGGTACAGGCTGGCGACAGTAAGAGCATCTGGCCAACCTCTTATCCTAACATCGCTAAATCTATAGTAACAAGGCCGACCCCGCGTTGAAGTGTGGCAAAGGCCCAAAGAAAATTATGATATGTGGCTGCATAGTCGATCCACGCTCGGATGTCATTCTTAGCTGAACTGTGGCTTCGTCTCTACAAGTTTATTAACACAAAGCGTCGGATTCCGAGATATCCAAGCTGAAGTCGCTATCTCTACTAATTAAGTTCGTCGCCAAGCGAATTTAAACGGACTTTTCACCATCCTGTCCCAAAAAAAAAATGTAGTAGACGCTAAAGTTTCGACGTTTTAGTACAACATAGAGAGACCACAATCAACACAGTCCTTGATATAGCCGATTTATTGGGCTATAAGACCCGTGTGTTTCTGTCGTCTGTCCGATATACGAAAAGCGATTTTGCGGGACATGTTGTGAGACCCAGCATTCAGGAGCATCAAATCACCTTTAACGGAATTCGAGAGTGCTACTGCCTTCGGTGGAGGACGAAAAATCACCTTTTCATTGTGCTTGCTGAGAATCCATCTTGTTCTTGACGACAGCCTTCTCGCATATGGCAGGGAAGCCATGGATTTAAATCTTTCTGTGTCTTCTTCTACAAGGCTTACGGTCGTCTTCGGTTCCACTCGTAGCGCCTTACGATCTGCCGTAGAGACTACCCATTAGCTTCATAAACTCTCTTTAAATGTAGAAGTTTGTCCTGCAGACTGCCCTCGTCAATAATGATGGCTGCTCTCTGAATCAAAATTCTGAAAACACTCATCGTCTGAGAAGGATGGTGGCAGATATTTGCACGTAAATATAAATCAACGTGCTTCAGTTTCCAACGTATTGCATGTCCCAAGGTGCTATCATCTTTGCGCCGAACGAAAGCATCCCTCATTTTCAATTTGCACTGTAAACTGGATTTGTCCACGGATGGAATTCAGATTGTTTAAAAATTATTGTAATTTATCTCTGCCGCTGGGCCAAACTACAAACGTTTGGTCAACGTATCTCGAAAGTACCGTGGGCCTAACCTACCAGATCCCTACGCCTTTTCCTCAGAATCCTCCATAAATAAACAGGTCACTAAGGCTGAGGTTATAACATGCCTGAACAAAGTTTAATTCTCTTTATAAACTTCTCAGATGCACTAAGAAGAATTTTTCGTCACTGAGAGTAGATCAAGCGAGCTTTAGTTATTATTTTTATTTCAATTTGGCAAACGCAGGATCACTTGGAACAACTGATTTATGACCTTTATATCAACAGCCCACAAGCCACCTGACGTTGTATGGCGGTGGGTAATTCTGGTACCATTAGTAATGTTTCCGACTTTTCCAGAACGTTGTCTCTCTGGATTTCAATTGTAAACCAGTCCGTGATGCACAACGCCCCTCTTGCAACGTCTGCTAGTGGCGTTTGTTGAGCATTTCTCTAACGTTCTCGCGTCGAGTAAACGGCCCTGCCACGAAACGAACTGCCCTTCGTTGAATTTTTCTATCTCTACTATTAGTCACACATGGTAAGGACCCAAAAGTGATGAGCAACACTCAATAATCGGTCTTCTTTCTTCTGTTCATATCCCTCATCTCTT
This sequence comes from Schistocerca piceifrons, assembly GCF_021461385.2. Lineage (NCBI taxonomy): Eukaryota > Metazoa > Arthropoda > Insecta > Orthoptera > Acrididae > Schistocerca > Schistocerca piceifrons. The sequence goes on along the minus strand of NC_060141.1, from coordinate 355,973,520 downwards.
CTTTTGTATTTTCTTCCTTTTCCCTCCATGTATGTCTGTTTTCTGTGTCTTTGTCTGTTACTTCCAACTCCTGCACATCTTTCTTAACTTCTGCAAACCATGACATTTGCTTTTTTTTATTTTGGTCAAAGAAATTGAATATCTTTTCGTCAGCAGCTCTCGTCCATTCTTTTCACATAAAAGTGATACTCCGCGTTCTCTTTGTATCTATTATAGTCTTAGTTTTTCATATACATACTTGCCACTTATCAATTTCCGAATCCCATTTTCATTCTCTGGCTTCCAATTTTTGGAATTATTCTCTTTTCTTCTTCCACAAATTATTCAACTGTTTGACTGTGTTTATGGCGAATCATTCTGAGGCTTAGAGAAACCCGGTTTTAGTTACCACATTGTAATGCCTCAGTTTTGTGTTAATACACAATAATTTCTTGTTGTACATGTTATTTTTTAAGTGGAATGGCATTTCCGTTTTTCTGCTTCTATTTATGTTAGTTGCTTTGTTCACAGGATTTGATTGGCTGGGTTTATCCTCCCAAGTATTTATGTGCAGAAACTTTCTTTATTTTTCCATATTTTGTCTCCGTATATTTTGGTATACCTTGTACACCGTTTTTTGAAACGAAATTCTACTACCTATTGGAGAACGTTTACTCGAAGCTACATCTGTCAGTTCCAAGTTTCTCTTTCCTTCTTCAAAGTTTCACATTAATAATTTCCTCTTCCTGTAATCTTTGTCTCTTTTCTAGTACTAATTTCCCCAAAACACAGAGAAATAATTAAGGAGATATTCCATCCTCCTGATTCACGCCTGTTTTAATTTAGAAAGCTGTTGTTATTTCACTTAAGCTTTGGAAATTGTATTAGTCAGCCGGCCGGAGTGGCCGAGCGGTTAAAGGCGCTACAGTCTGGAACCGTACGACCACTACGGTCGCAGGTTCGAATCCTGCCTCGGGCATGGATGTGTGTGATGTCCTTAGGTTAGTTAGGTTTAAGTAGTTCTAAGTTCTAGGGGACTTATGACCACAGCAGTTGAGTCCCATAGTGCTCAGAGCCATTTGAACCATTTTTTTGTATTAGTCAAAAATTGCTCAATGATTGACATTGTTTTATCGTCAGCTGCGGTTTTTTCTCGGACTGTGAAAAGCAACGTTACTGATCCACATTTCATGAGGTAAGTAAAAGGAGGACTTATTGTAGTGGAGTCGTAATCTGAAGGGGTCGCGTTGAAGCCTTGTTACAGTCTCGTGATTTATCTTTCACGTTATTGCCGATTCCGACGCGACGGAAGTAACATAAGAAAATTCATACGAAAGTAGCGTGTAATAAAAGTTAGAACTCAGTATCTCTAGAGTCATAGGCACAGTTTTCACCGTCACAAGGTGAAAACTGTTTTTCTTTCAGTACCATAAAATATTACGCCTTTTACAACCAGAACGTTCCCCGTGGACATCCCACAGCGTCCGTTATAACAGCGTGAAGTTTCTGCAACATCCAATCGATATGGCTTGCAGTAAATGCTTGAATAGGACCCAATCAGCGATGTCCAGCTGCGGCTCCACTCGAATGGCGGCAATAGCCACGGCGGCAAGGCTATTGTCAGCAACACTGTTGTCCTTTCCCCTCCGCCTGCGGCCCGTTCCACGCCGCATTCAACGTATAGGCGCAGTCTCTGAGAGATCAGTATCCACTGTCAGCTATGTTTCGCACTAAGTGAATGTGGGCGTGGTTTTAGAAAGAGTCTACATCTACAACTACATCCACACTCCTCAAGCCATCATAAGGAGTGTAGTGGAGAGTACTTCGGATACGGCTGTCGTTTCCCCCTTATTCTTGTTCCAGTACCGAATGGAGAGCGGACAGAACGATTATAGATAACCCTTCGTGTAACCCTGAATCTCTGTAATTTTACCTTCATGGCTTTTCGTGGGAACTGTATAGGAACACGCAGTACGTTACTCTACTTTTCTAGGAATGTACACTCTCGGAATTTCAACAGTAAACGACTCCGTGATACACAGCGCCCCTCTTTTAGAGTCTACCACCTGTGTTTGATGAACATCCCTGTGACGGTTTCGCACTTACCAAATTAAAACCGTGTCGAAACGCATTGCTCTTCTTTCGAGCTTCTCTAATTCGTCAATTAAGAGGCAATATTCAAGTTTCAGCGGAACGAGGGATTTGTGAGCTACATTCTTCGAGGATGGACTACACTTCTTGAGAATTCTTCCAGTGAAACTCAGTCTGGCAGCTTCCCATCCTTCAATTAATTTTATGTGGCCACTTCACTTTAAATCGCCCTATACGCATACTTCGAAATTGGTATTGAATCGACTACTTCTTGTCACTGTTCATCAATCGTGGATTCATACAGTTACTGTCTGTTTATGCTCAGTACATATATTTTTGTTGAGGGTCAACTGCCAGTCCCTGCACGAAGCATAAATGCTGCGGAGATTTTACTGCGTTTTATATGCGTGTTAACTGGTGATATAATTAAGGCAATGACAGCCAAAGATCCTTTCAGTGCAGAAGCACGCCACGCACCAAATCTTGCGGAAATCGGCGAGATGCCATGAGTAATGAGGCTAATGAGTAGGGGCACTACATCACTAATGTATAGTATAAGCTGCGTCTGACAGTAGGTCTGCTAGGGTAGTACGTGCTGTGGCGGTAACTAATGTGTGCGGATGTCGTAGTGGTCAGCACATCTGCCTAGTAACGCCGGCACGGTAGCTCAGCGTGTTCGGTCAGAGGGTAATGTGCCCTCTGTAATAAAAAAACTGAGTTAACAGATCAACAACGAACTTAAATGGATGTCTTACGACGTCCGCCCCGAGCAGATGCAACGAACTAAAGCGAAAAAAATGGAAAAAAATAAGCAGGAGACACGGGTTCGAATCCCAGTCCGGCACAAAGTTTCAATTTGCCACATTGATATAAATCAATGTCCACTTGCAGCTAAAGTCTTTAATTCCTTTGTGTTGTCAACAATTTTCTAGCGTCGCAACGTCTCTGTGTATAGCAGCATCAGCAAGGAGTCTCTGCAACATCAGATGTTATCCACTGAGTCATTTGTGGATGTTCTGAACACTAACGGTCCTACAACACTGCCTTACAAGCGCGTACCCAGCGGGGATGGGGGTGGGAGGGGAGGGTGGGGTGCCGCTCCTACCTATATAAAAAAAAAATCTCAAAGCGAACTCGTATCCTCCCCTGCCAAAGCCAAAGAGACAGACCTATGAAATCAGTATTAGTTTGAGAGCTTCAAGAAATCTAGAACATGTAATGTACATTTTATACTATCAATCGTACCTGAAGCAGGATTAAAACTGTGTTCCAGACAGGGGACCCGAAAGTCTGTTGTAGAGTGACAATTCATTCTGGATAGCTAGACCTATTTGTTCTGAAATCTCAACACTATTTCGTCAATCACTGCGATACTAATAGGAGCTCAGGTCCTGGGTACACTATCGTCCCTTTGGAATCCTAGTTTTTGGTCTGAAGAATTTCTTCCGTGAAGAAAGAAATGATGCGTTCTGCTTGCGAGGAACGCTTCAGTCTACTCACTAGTGATTTTTGAAATAACTAATGATTGATTCCCTCCGAAACACTTGTTGTAGAGAGGTAGTGAGTGCTGTGTTTGTAATGCCACTCATACCTTTCGGCCACTAAACTGTGTCGGAGAAAGATGGATAAAGCACTACAAAAATATCATGAAAATGAACTTTTGGTTTGTATCGTTATTAAGTGATATGTTGAAATGTCTACAGTTTTTCCTCTAAAGAATTGATAGGAAATATGCTAGTCGATACGATTTTGTGATCCGAGGACAAATTACTCTTAGATAAAAGATGAGCCACAGACTAATAAATATTTATAAAATGACGCTTTTCCGGCGTCAGCCACGATTATTTTCCGATATTTATTGGCGCGATGGAATGCGGCAGCTTGCTGCCGTCACAGGTGCCTTTGTGTTGTTCATACAACAATTCTAAATTAAAAATTTCCCTTAAGTGAGGAATGATTTTTTCTCGGTGTACCAGTGAGGTTATGATCCAAAATGTTGCATATAAGCGCACCAATCAACTTAACCTGAGCAGTGTACCATTTCTCCTCCATTTGCTTCTCTTTGAACTGCAGTACGGCTGCTACCGACGATGGGCATTATTTCCAGTGTTCCCAAATCAGCTGTCTTTTAGAGGTAACTCTGGGTTCTTTTTAATACAGTTTAGCTGGCAAATGAGTGATTTAGTTGGGGTCCGGAAGTATTGTTTTCCCCACAATCATTTGGCGTAATTTCTAGCTTTTTTCCCTTCACAGCAGGAAAGCATTAAAATCCATGTTGACTAAAGGAAAATTGTTTGGTTTGAACTAATATATCAAAAGTCGTTTCCGCATTATTAGATTGAATTAAAAGGCACAATAAAACAAACTTCAGTCGTAATTATGTGTGTTATAGGCTCGTCAGCATACACATACAAAAGACCAGAAACATAACTACGATAAATAAACAACTGTCAGCCTTACTGAAACTGCTGTTGTAGCCCAGTATACTATCACAGCTTCACAATGATCAAAAAAGTTGTTCTAACCAAAGCAGCCTCTGATTTACGCAGGATGAATCAGAAGTCATCCGCTTCACTACTGCAATAAACAATGTACCAGTGAGGAGAAGAATAGCAAACTTGTACTCTGTGTAGTAGTTTGCTAAGTGTAAGAAGTAATGTAATATTACAACGCAGATATTGTGAAAGAAATCCACATAAAGCTATTTATTGAAATTCGTTATTGCGTCAAAAATGATTCAAATGGCTCTGAGCACTATGGGACTTAACATCTGAGGTCATCAGTCCCCTAGAACGTAGAACTACTTAAACCTAACCAACCTAAGGGCATCACACACATTCATGCCCGAGGCAGGATTCGAACCTGCGACCGTAGCGGTCACGCGATTCCAGACTGAAGCGCTTAGAACCGCTCGGCCACCCTGGCCGGCTATTGCATCAAAATATCGAGGTTTTAAAAAGTGGTCTTCCATTTTATTTGCATATTACAGAAATAAAATCTCAAATTGTTATATCTGCATTCGAAGTAGAAGTGAATCCAGAAATCATTTCTCTAGAGGTATGCACAAGACACACCTCTAAATTTTTGTTCTTTTGTGCTTGTCTCTCCGGCTATTAAAGCCTTCAAAATGAAGCGTCGTTACTTTGTTTCAAATATAAGACATACGCGAAATCATGAAATTATTTTAAAATGAACTACATACCTGATATGAGCAAATCTAATAAATTATTTTTCAAGAACTTGCTTAAAAAGTGTCAGTGTTGATTACATTTCGGCTTGCTCGTGTGTAAAATTTGGTGTTATCTAATACTACGTACGTTACCGGATTTTCGTATATAAGTTCCTCCTCCAATTACCTACCTTACACAGTATAAATCAGTCAGTATAAGTACTGCAAAAATAAATGTGCAGAATATTACGCATTGTTGCATGTCAGCTTTTTTACTGGCTATTTTCGTGGACACATTTAGCTTCTTTCATTTTGGAGACTTGGCGACACTCATTGTTTCAGTGAACAGTGTACTGTTTGTCTCATTTGGATACGGAGCATGGAGACGAAGTGTGTTGTCGCGTTGATGACGTGGAAGTAGATATAACAGAAATACTTAACAGGAAACAAATTATACGATATAACGAGTAATTTACGCAGAATGTTATCTTGAGTTGATTATTATAGACAACTGGAAGAATTGTCACTGGTAAGGCTCCTACGTGTATGAAAAGTAGAAACATGACGTCAACAATGTGCGTGTGAGAGCCAAAAACATAACGACTGATACTGATAATAATTAAAAATTAAAATCCCTCACTGCGTTTTTCTGTCTGTATGTGAAGGATAGTCTCAGGAGGTACTGCAAGGATTCTGATACGGTTTTCAGGAATATACAGACTGATTCACGGGGAAGATTGTGTATATAATTTATTACCACCACGCCAGGCAAATCGTCCGGCCGTAGCTAATTATTGCTACATATGCGAAGCCTGTCTGGGTCTCTAGTTTGGCAGTAAATTTCAAAGTGCCATCAAACTTGACTTTAACTGTTTTCGACATTACCTCAGTCATTAAGAGTCGCTATAATGAATATAACTGTCGTTTGTGGACACGTGGTCATTGTTAAGAGCGAATACAACCAAAGGATGTGAGCTCTAGTACTAATTAACCAGCCCAATAACCTAAAATTATTTACATTGTAATAATTTATTAGTAGAGGTCTTGTATACATACTCATCGAAAAGAATTTCGGAACATAGCCTCACTGGTAACCACAGCGAAAATTCTCCAAGATGATGGCAGCATGCTGCCGAAATTCTTCGTATCAATAAATTGTTGTAAAGTAAATGTAACTGGAGCTGGAAGAGGGCTAGTTTATCAGTTTGGTAATACAGTCGTATATCTCAACCACTTCAATGCACTGTGGACAAGTATAACAAGAGAAAATATCTCTTCAACAACATCTTCGCACGGATTTGCGAGCCGGCCGAAGTGGCCGTGCGGTTCTGGGCGCTACAGTCTGGAACCGAGCTGCCGCTACGGTCGCAGGTTCGAATCCTGCCTCGGGCATGGATGTGTGTGATGTCCTTAGGTTAGTTAGGTTTAATTAGTTCTAAGCTCTAGGCGACTGATAACCTCAGAAGTTAAGTCGCATAGTGCTCAGAGCCATTTTGAACAGATTTGCGTGCACATTATTAGGCGTAATATGTGTCACAAAATTCCTACGGTCATTTTCATATTGCACTATGTGTTAAATTCTCATAAATAACTGTAGTACTGAGCAGTCCAAATCAAGTATTTGCGTATTACGTGAGAACAACTTCTTCCTGATAGCTGTCATTCATTCGTTACAGTTCCTTTCACTTTGAAAAACTAAGACTGATTTATTCCCTGACTTTCTGAACAAAGCAGAGTGGGATACTTGCACTTCGTTTTCTACTCGTTACTTATAGGCAAGATTATTTGATTAATAATGTACGTTCTCTTCGCGAGACTGCAGTCGGCAAGTTATGCCTCAGCAACGTGGGTTCAGCAGAACACGCTAGCCCTAAATATATGTTTACGGAGATCGATGAAGAGCCATGTTTACATTTCCAGTGAAAAAAACATATCTCTGATTAAAGTAGGACAAAGAGATAACATGTAACAATGAAATATTGTCAACAAACAAACACTGTACTGCCACCGCGAGTGCTTGCGAGAGCGTTGTGTATGTGAATAGTGAGAGACCAGAAAATGTTCCTATTTTTCATATTTAATAAGGAGTTTCAATGGAAACCTACACCCTAAAACATACAGAAGCAGGTATAAAGCACTAGCAACGAAAAAGTGGCGTTACTAACATTAGAGAGTTACAGGTAATACCTCTGGGACTAGGATTTCCAATTTTGCATATGTAGAGAAATAGGTGTTACTGATTCTTCTCACGAAGTATGTGATAGGATTTTTTATATATATATATATATATATATATATATATATATATATATCGTCGTCGTCGGCTGATACTCGTATCCGAGTTTTCATTTCTCTCCTGAGATTTCCTTTGTCACGGTTCAGGCGTGGAAGTGTCGTTGATGGCTTAGCAATCCAATCCTAGCGTGGAACAGGCGGCCACAGACATTACAGCTGATGGAAGGTGGAGGACGTGGCTGAGCCTGGAGGAGTTTACGTCTCTGGCGTTTGTCATTCTCCATTCTTCGACGTTCCAGCTCAAAGTTTTGAAGAGCATTTGAGGTAACTGAGCGCCAGCGACTTCGGTCTTCTGCTATTGTGGACCAGTTACTCGGATCGATGTTCAAGTTTTTCAGATTTTTCTTGTACTGATCCTTATAACGTTTGAGAGGGGCACCTCGTGGCCTTTTACCTGTGCTCACTTCGCTGTACAGCATTTGGCGTGGAAGTCTGTCATTTTTCATCCGCTGGACATGTCCGACCCATCTGAGTTGATGCCCAATGATAAGAGCTTCCATGCTATGCATTTTTGCTTTCTCTAGAACAGCCGTGTTGGATATGAAGTCATCCCATTTCAGGTTCATGATATATCTTAGCTTCTGTTGGTTGAAGCGTTCTAGTTTCTTCAGATCGCAGCGATATAACGTCCAGGTTTCGCAACCATATAGCAGGGTGGAAATGACTACAGCTTTGTACACCATCAGTTTGGTGTATAGTGTTAGGTCTTTATTCAGGAAGACACGCTTTGTAAGACGACCAAATGCTACATGTGCAGCACGTAATCTATTCTCCACATCTTTTCTAGATGAGCAGTTGGATGACAGTATGCTTCCCAGGTAGAGGAAATGGTCCACTTGTTCCAAAAGTGTATCATAGGTGAATATGCTGAAGTCAGGAACGGAGGAGCCAGGAGTTGGCTGCGCCATCACCTTTGTCTTTGGAATATTGATGGAGAGACCAAATCGTTCGTAGGCCCTGCTGAAGGAATCAACTGACAGCTGCAACTCTGCAGGTGAATGAGCTGGAGAGGCATTGCCATCAGCATACTGCAGCTCTGTCACACGAGTGGTACTGGTGAACCTTTTTGAATGGAGTCTGAACTGGTTGAATAATCCTCCATCAAACCTGTACTTTAGTTCTATTCCTGCATTGTTTACGGTTGTCTCGTAAAGCATAGCTGCCAGATACAATGCAAACAATGTAGGTGCAAGAACGCATCCTTGTTTAAGCCCACTTGTTATTGGGAATTCACCAGTCATTTCATTCTGGCAGAGGACCTGTCCAGTCATATCAACGTGGAGAGCTTCAATCAGGTCAACAAAATGTTCAGGGCAGCCGAAGCGTTTTAAGACCATCCACATGGGTTCTCTGGGAACTGTATCAAAGGCCTTTTCTAGATCGTAGAAAACAAGTAGTAAAGGCTTTTGCTGTTCTCTGCACTTCTCCTGTAGTTGTCGTGCACAGAAGATCATGTCAATTGTCCCTCTTGAAGGTCGAAACCCGTATTGAGACTCAGGTAGTATAGTCTCTGAAAGTGTCTGGAGGCGATTTAAAAGGATTCTTGCAAAAAATTTTTCCAGTGACAGAGAGTAGAGATATTCCCCGGTAGTTACCACAGACGCTTCTGTCGCCCTTTTTGAAGATGGTGACAATTGTGGAGTTCTTCAAGTCAGCTGGTACCTTGCGGGTTTCCCACATTAATATAATAAGTGAGAAGAGTCTAGTTTTTAGAGGCAAGCCGCCACCCTCAATAAGCTCCATCGGTATGCTATATATATATATATATATATATATATAGGGTGGTCAGAAATTGTGTGAAATGATTGTAGGGATGTTACAGGGCAGGTAGTACTGAGACATAAATGTTAAGAAAGAAATTCGATACGTTGCGCCGTTTCCGAGTTATTTAGCATTGAAGTTAGCCAATCAGATCGTCGCGCGCGTATATTCAAGTTTCAGCTAACGGGACAAAGCACTCGTTGGGAAACCGCGCCCCTGGCAGGCCGCTTGAATGTGAGCGCGCGACGCCCCGACTGGCTAAATTCTATGCTAAATAACTCGGAAACGGAGCAACGTATCGAATTTCTTTCTTAACATTTATGTCTCAGTACAACCTGCCCTGTAACATCCCTACAAGCATTTCACACATTTCCTGACCTCCGTGTGAGTGTGTGTGTGTGTGTGTGTGTGTGTGTGTGTGTGTGTGTGTTTTGTGCTCTGTAAAGTAAGATATTTGGTGATCTGTGGAATCTTTTTTGGAACGAGCACAATGCTGGTGCAAGCATAAGTGTTTCGGAACACACAGTTCATCGTACATTCTTGAACATGGAGCTCATCAGCAGACCACCCCTACTGGTTCACATGTTGACCCCACGACATCGTCAGTTACTATTGCAGTGGGCACGGGTCCGTCGGGATTCGATCCTCAATCAATGGAAACGTGTTAGCTCTTCCGGTTAATCACATTTTTGCTACAATAAGTCGATGGTCGTCTCCACAAACGCCGTCATCGAGGTGAACCGCGGCTCGAAACGTGCGGCGCGCCACGGCGCAGGCTGATGGGAGCAGTAAATATTCCGCTACTGGAGAAATTCTCCTGTGCTTGCAGTGGAGCTGTGGTAGTAAATTGGAGACACTCTGACAGCTGCGAACCGCCAGCATCCCTTCAATACTTCGTGGCTTCCCCGACGGCGATGTCATCTTTCAGCAGTATAATTGTCCGTGTCTCGGAGCCAGAAACGTGCCACAATGGTTTGAGGAACATTATAGTGCACTCAGGTTGATGTCTCGACGACCAAATTCGCCTGCTGTAAATCCTATGGAACCCATTTGGGTCGCTATCGGGTGCCACCACCGCGGTCCGTCATTTATGCGATTTACATAACCTGTGCTTAGATATGTAATACCACATACCTCCACAAACCTACGACTAAACTGTCGGATTCCTAGTTCACAGTATCAGTGATGTGGTTCGTTTCAAAGATGGACAAACAAGCTATTAAACAGGATAACATAATGGCTTGGCCTACCATCGTGTGTGTGTGTGTGTGTGTGTGTGTGTGTGTGTGAGTGTACCTGTGCATGTGCGTGTGTCTGTGTAAGAAAATATTAATGGAAATAATGAAATAGAGAAGTTGTATAGATTACACACACCTCACATCGTCACTGAAAAGAAATTTAGGAATATGTGACTGAAGAGAAACTAGCAGATTACACACGATTGAGGACGGCAGGGCTACAGTTTGCCCCGTGAAAAAATTTATTACGGAGATACCATTCCGAGAAGTCGCCGTAGTTGTGAATGATTGTCATGCTGGAGTGAATGATACAAAGAAAATTGTAACCTCCCACTCACTTATCGACCTTAATGACAGTAAAAATTAAACTGCGTGTACCTAATGGAAATTTGGGAAAAGCAATCGTCACCGAAGTTAATCTGTCGGTAAAGAGGGAGGAAAGGGTTCCATCTAAATGAAAGGAAAAATGCAAATGAAACTGGTGAAAATTAATTTTGAAAAGGGGTAAAGTTAATGAAGAAGATAAATGTGCGGTCGTTACGTTAACAATTAACTGGCGTTAATTACATATGTGAGATTTGGGAAATATTACGGTCGCCAGTCCTATGGACAACTACTATAATAACTGAAAAAGAAAGGTTATTACACATATAATTAGCACTAAAACCGTGGCAACTGAATGTTGACATGTGTTACGTGAAAACTGAATGTTTGTCAGAAGTAATAAATTTCCGTACACTCTGACTTAATTTAGCAAAATAATTAATAAAACCGGAAATTGAAAGTTAATTTAGTGACTGAAATTAATAGTGAACTTTGTTTCTGAAGCACTACGAAATTCAATAAAATAATGTTAGTCTTGGGCTACCTCAACAATCATTTCAAAAGCTACTTGAATCTACCCAATTTAGAAATAAGAGATTTAACTTTGAACTTGAATTAATTGATTCTGAACAATTAACAATAGTAAAATCTAGTACGTACCAAGCTGAGCTGCAGTCACAGGTAAGCTAGAATATGGTAACAAAACTCGTACTCTTAATTTGTGCTTGTGTAATCTAAATATTGTAGCCACCTATGAATACCTTAACTGAACTTTGAAATTAAAGCAGTGAAATCGAATGATATTACTTTAATGCTGGCGTTTGAATTTCAACGACACTCGAGTTCATTTCGGAAAAGGAAGGCACCCTGCTTGGTAATGCAATTAGGACAATGAGCAACAAAGGTTCATGCTAAGTTGCTGTATTTTAGTGATGCTAATGGAATAGTTTGCAAGGCTGAGATCTGCCATACAGTTCTAAAACTTTACGTGCTTTCAGTCTTCCTTGTTGGCTGATTGAATGTTTGAAGTCGTCGATCGAGGAGGTGACGACAATCACTTATGTCAGCCGTAGCTGTTGCAGATGCTGGATGTTGGCGCGCCTTCTTCTCGACACGGTCACCAGGCGAAACGGGCTCTTGATGTGCGCCAGCTAATGCTTCCCGTCCGCGACACCGTATCAGAAACCATCATAGCAAGTCGAGCGCAATAACATGCTGCCAAACCCCGAAAGCGCGGCAACTCGCGGGAGCGTCACTCAACTCACCTGCTCCACCGCCCTACTCCCGCCAGACTCCACTCTGCCCGCGCATTTCCGGCGTTACAAAAAAAATTAATTAGAAAATTAAAACAAAGTACGCATATAATTATAATGATCTCCCCACTCGCTGACGTAAGAGTGTGTCATTTTCAAAACAGCAAAGAGAATCCTTTTGAGACGAATGAAACTAATTTCTTAGGAATTAATGAGTCATGTAAACCTTAATAGGAGTTATGAAAAGGACCAGGCATAGGCGATGTACTGAAAAACTACCTAAGATTGATCGAGAAATGCTACTTATTGCAGCAGACAAAAGTTTATGTCACAAGGGGAAAGGGAGATGAAAAGCAGCCAACAACTTTCCTAGTACTGAAAGTGAAGGATATAAAAAACCAAGAAAAATTTATGCTGTTCAAGAGGCATTGTTAGAGCCCAGCGATATAGTGCAATTACGTCACCATGTAAATAAACCACCATTAAGGCACTGCAGTCTTCCCCAATGCACTAAACATCCCATCGACAGCGAGTTCATTAGACTAGTAGCAAAATGTGGGATAGGACAAGGTCAGGGAGGAATATAGGACTTAAACTCACCCCAAGCAATGTAGGAAAACCACAGTAAATCGAAACCTGGAAGTTCGGACGTGTATTTCAGTACCGCTCGACCTAGATCATGTGGATCCTATAAATAACTGCATTGAAATACTGAACGATCAAAGATGCCCGTTGCTTCACACACACACAAGCGCGCGCGCGCGCGCGCGCACACACACACACACACACACACACACATACACACACTCGAAAGCTGTCCTCCTCAGTTATCTCTGCATTTTGTGTTTGCACGTTACTTGCGGCCACTGACCTGTAGTAAAATGTCCCATACGTTTAGCAGGTAACGGGCGTCTTATCTCCGTATGCGCAGCTTAATTGCAGTTCTTGTGCTCCACGTCCCGCAATCTCCCCGCCTGCTTATCTCGACCAAGTCGTGCAGCCTATCTTCAGCTACTACCTCTACTATCACTGCGTTTTCCCTGGCGGTGCAGAGGAAGGCTTCTCTCCTTCGTATGCTTACACTCTGTGTGTGCACTCCCAAGGCTACCAGCATGTGACATCCATGGTGTACAACTGCAAGCCGCCAGTAAGCTTAAGAGCGCTTCCCTCCAGTTTGCTAAAAAAGTGCAACCGCAGCGCAACATATGCGTGCTAGCGAAGTTATGTTTCAGACTGCTGCTGTATTCCTGGCAATGAGTCCTTTTACTAGGTAGCTGAGTGTGGTGATAATGTAGGGACCCAGTCACTGCCTTAAGTCTTAGCGTAGCTTTATTGCATCTATCTTCCTTCTATGTTTAGTTTATTGTGCCACGTGTGTTACTGTATAGTGTGATGAGTTCTGAGGAAGTTTCTAGCGTGCATTATTACTTTCTGTATGTTCAATACTGTCTCACAGGAAAAGGTGAAGCATCCAAAAGCGAAGGATAAAATGAAATCAAACACCACGATTTGACAGGGTATGTGATGCTATTTTAGTGAGTACAATATCGACTCAAATTCACAAAGAGCTTAGCGATATGAGTCCATTTATCGGTATGACGTTGCTCCAGGTGTGGCCTGGATATATGCAGAGATTCGATTGGGAAGGGTGTCATAAAGCCCTGCTGAGGCAATGTGGTCCACATCTGTGCAACTGGTATTTGATATTCAGGATACTGGCACTTGGATGGGCCTGTCGCACACATTTACTATGTGGGACAGACCTAGGGATCTCGCTCGCCATAGGAGAACCTCAACAGTTCAGATAGTCCACAGAGAATGTACGATGTGTGGACCAGCATTGTCTTGCTGAGGAATGACACCCCGATGGTGTGGCATGAGGGTTGACACATGAGGGCACAAGATGTCCTACGTACTTTATACAGGTCGGCGCCATACTCGCCGCACTCTTGACCTGCTGATAAAATGTCTATATATTGATGTTTCTTCCACAATATTTCATATATACGAGGGTTGTCCAGAATGTAAGTTCCGATCAGTGGCTAAATAGGAACCACAGTGAAAATAAGAAACATTTTATTTGCAGGAGTTAGCTACACTTTCCAGATACTTCTCTACATAGTCGCCGCTGCGACTTAGACATTTTTCGGAGCGTTATACCAAATTTCCAACACCATCGTCATAGAAGGCAGCCGCCTGTGCTGGTCTATAGCGCGTAGCCTGCGCCCGAGTGTTGTCTTCGTATGCAGCGTTTCATGTGAACAGAGATGATACCCAGGACAAGCCAATTAGGGCTGTGTTGTCGAACACTTCACATCGAAAAGGCTGCAGGAGCGTCTTCACTGCCCCTGCAGAGTGCGGCTGAGAATTGCCATGAAGAAGGAAGTGCGTGGCGTTGTGTTAGGTGAGCTGCATTCATTAAGGGGAAGCCTACTTGGCGGGAGGCATCGTTGTTCTAGGCACCTTTACTCGCTCACAGTGCGCTCACAACTGAAAGGAGCGTCTTGATGCGATCGATGGTCATACTAGAGACACTACCCAACACATCTGTGCATAGCTTCATCGGGTTTTCAATGTGTTGTCCATTTCGCGACCGATCGGAACTTACTTTCTGGGCAGCCCTCGTATATATCGGCGATACTTCTACCCCCGATATATCGAAATCAAAAAGGCAATATCGATTGACGGTATTGGGATTTTATATTATATTTTGTCATAATTTTCGGAAAATATTTGAAGTTGTTTCTTTTGAAACTGTGGTAGTACATAATTTTACTTTCAAAGTGTGAAGCAGTCTTACTACTTCCTGAACATTCATTATGTCCAATCATTGACTGTGTGAAGCAAGTATATGTGCCACGGAAGGAAAACTCCGGTTGCACTTGGAGGGGGGGGGGGGGGGCGGGGTGGCGGTGTGAATGGAATAACAAGATTTCCTATCTGACAAAAAAGCACATCAGTTGATTTAAAAAACGATTTTAACGCAATTAGCGTGCTATTTCTTCACATCGACATTCTTCAAAAACAGCTGCTGAAAATGATGAAACAAAAATCTAAATCACAAGATTTGTCGTTGCTGTGGGCGGAGAAATGTGATGGGAAATGCTGACCTAATCGGCACTCGGCGCTACCATCAGAAACTGCAACTTTAGCTTCACCACGCAATTTTGACGATACAACTACTAGATCGCTGGGGTTTCAGAAATGAAAAAAAAATGAAAAAAAAACAGGGAAGTCGACATGAAGTGTTCCGCAAACATTCGATATGAGACGAAACCGAATGATGGACCTATCAGACAACTTTTATTGTGTCACTTACATTCAGCTACCATTGTTAACAAAGTGATCATCACTAAGAGTGAATGTGCACCATTTTCCTGTAAATTCTTGTTGTAAGGGGGATAGGCGGGCTGCTAAACTTTTTGATTTACAGAATATCTAATAATAAATCAATACAGCCGATATTCTTACAGACAGGTACGTCGCTATTTTTGCCGCCGATACAAGGTGAACACCTGATAATCATATAGTCTTACATATCTATATATCGGATTCCCTATATTTTTAAAAATATCAACACTCCTACTGTACACAATGCGACGCCATTCATCAGCAGACCGTGCCCCAGGTCGCGGCAACACTCCAACCTTAGTCTATCTGCTGCTCGTCTCCAACCAGTGCTGCAGGACGACGCATAATGTTGCAGGTAGTCAATTTAATTGTCTTCAGATGGCAGGCGCTGATGTGAAAGGGCTACGATATTCTTGTCACGCAAAACGACGATCCTCCCATGCGGTGGTCACACGTGGTTGACTGGAACCATGACGGCGACTATGCTTCACGTTCTCATACAGTACAACATCAGGCAACTGCTAGAACTGAATGTCCCACAAACGTGAACACTGCCCGATTCGGCCATCCGGCCAACTGGACACTCATAATGAATCCTCTTTTGAACTCTTGCAGGTGCTGATATCGTTGTCTCACACAAGTAAGCGTCAACTCCGTGTTCGTGCCCTGTCTTCTAGGCCTGGAAACAACACTAAACTTGCACCACGCGAACACTCACTGGTGGCCGTTTTACCAGTCACAGAGGAAGGCGTCTCCAACCATTTAAATGTCCGCCTATGGCGTGCATGTGTACAAATTTACGTTAAAACCCGAACATGTCTTCTGGATGACTCACTTCTTTTGTTGGGCATAAAGTTGAAAATGAAAGTTATATGCTGAGGGGAATTGCTATTCCGTGCATAAGCCTATCATTCTCTAATGGTTTAGACGCCTACGGAGCGGTAGATACTATCCCATCATCAGACTCCTACGACATTGTATCTGAATGAAAATAGCTTATTCCCACTTTAAACCACTAAAAACGCTCTTCAAGGTCAAAGGAAACATTTTCGTTTCTTTTTACGTATACAGAGCGATGATTGTAACTCTTTACAGTATCTTGTCATTAACATATGAAAGCCGCGATAGCCGGCTCTGCTCAGATTTCCTAAAACTAACATGCATTACTCCATCACAGTCCTGTCGACCATATACTAAGTAGCAAAGGCGTACGAAGACAGGAAACGATACTTCAAAAGGTCCTACTCTCTACCAGCTACAAATGTGTAGCCTCATTGTCTTGGGACAAATTATACTTTTTAATCGTAATGGAACATTGTCTGCATCTCTGTTGACCATATGGTACATCTTAGTATCAGAAACAGACGTATGTACTGCATCAGTAGTACCCTGTCTCTAAACTACCTATTTCTATTTTTCCTTCTTCAATCTGCGTTTCCCACAGTGATCTCCTGGTTCCCACTCTCTGTCCTATCTATCCATCTCTCTCTCTCTTTCTTTTTCACTCTTTCTGTCTCTCACTCACTCACTCAGTCACTGAGTCACTCTGCCTCTCGTCCCCTCCTCCTCTCTCTCTCTCTCTCTCTGTGTGTGTGTGTGTGTGTGTGTGTGTGTGTGTGTGTGTGTGTGTGTGTGTCTGTGTGAAGCACTAAACCTCCGTTTTCTTCAGGTACCGAAGAAGATAATGAAGTGGTAGAGCCACCAAGCCATTGGACTCACCTGTGGGAGGTGACGGCCAGTCTCTTATTCAGGCCACCCATATTTCAGTTTTCCTTAATAACTTAAGGCAAAAACTCTACGGGTCCTTTGAAGATGCTTCGGCCTTTTACCATCCCCATCTTCATCCAACCGCAACTTGTTTCCATCTGCAATTATGTCACAGTTTGAGAATGTTAAACACAAGTCTTCGTTCGTCTTCCTCTTCCTTGTAGTCATAACTCTTTCGACTAGTTTAATCCGTCTTGCATGTTTCAGTGTTGAGGTAATCATTAATTCTTTACGTACGTGTTAATACTACAATCAGCTTCAAAAAAAAAAAAAAAGGTTCAAATGGCTCTGAGCACTATGGGACTTAACTTCTAAGGTCATCAGTCCCCTATAACTTAGAACTACTTAAACCTAACTAACCTAAGGACATCATACACATCCATGCCCGAGGCACGATTCGAATCTGCGACCGTAGCGGTCGCGCGGTTCCAGACTGTAGCGCCTAGAACCACTCGGCCACCCCGTATAATCATCTTCCCTCGTACTCTAATCTTCATATGTTCCTACAATTTTTCGTCTGTAGCACTACTTGCCGTGCCACTTTAGCCAATCCAAGATTTGGCGAGACCTCTGTCAATAACTTGTCAGTTGCGGTATATTGATAATTTTTACTGTTTGGACCGTCTGACTACAACTGAATGAAACACAATTTTCGTGCCATTCAGTTGTAGTCAGACGGTACAAAAAGTAAAAATTATCAATAAACCGTAATATTACAGGCAACTGAAGAAGACAGGGCTGCAAAACTTGAAGTGTTAACTTGTCACTTCTTTTGATCAGTCATATTTTGTCGCTAAATCATCTCTAAACTTCCTTCTCGTGCTCTCACTGTTCCTCTCCGCCGCTGAAATCATCGAAATTTAGTCGCTTTTTTCCAAAGAAAGAGAGGCACAGACAGTTGAGAGACTCAATCGAAGAATACAGCTGAGTCCTAGTTTGTATTAAGTTCCGTATGTCTCCATAAATGCAAAGAAGAACCTATTAATCTAATTAAGTTAGACTATGCAGAGGATGTAAAAGTTCTACAAACACGTCACCAAGGCAATCGTTTGCATGCAACGTTCATGAATTCATGCGCGTTTAATGCTTCCAACGTTTTATTGTGAAGCAATAACTCCGTTATGTTCTAGCGCGTTTAGTTGCTCAAGTGGCATATAAAACGTTACAGTACGGCATTTTATGGGATGCTTCGCAGCAAACAGCTCATATTTTTGCTAATATTACCAGTGACGTGTACCAGCGACGGCTTCTGCACAACGGCGAAAAGGGGTTGTTCGTGTTGCACGAAAGACATATTTATTCGGTTCGTCGATGGAACTTTGCAGCTGTTGTTCACAGCAAAATAATACAACAACAACAAAAGTTCAAATGTGTGCAATCAGTCCCTAAGCTTGCGCACTATTTAACCTAAATTATCCCAAGAACAAACACACACACACCCATGCCCGAGGGAGGACTCGAACCTCCGCCGGGACCAGCCTCACAGTCCATGACTGCAGCGCCTCAGACCGCTCGGCTAATCCCGCGCGGCAAAATAATACAACACTTTCAGCAGTAAATCACCTGACAATATATGTTTAACCAGTCGACTAAGATAGTTGTAATTTAAGTCAAAGATGTCCGGTTTATCTAAATCCTGTTATATCGTCTCAGTCACGAAAATTACCTAAATACATGTTTGCCTAAACTGAGATTCAGTCTCAGGGGCATTTTTACATGTTAATATCATCGACTGTAGCAAACATTGCGCTATATAGTTGACTGGCATTATCTTGACACCATATACTTGCTTGCTGCTGTTTATATACTGTAAGGTGGTGAAACGTCCCCTTAGAAAAATTAATGAATTATTGTGCTGATAAACCTCTTACATTATTTGATTTTCAAACAGCTGAGCAGAACTGAATGAACTCAGACATTTCTCTCTTTACCTGTTCTGATCAACACTAAACTGACAGCCAATATTTTTAGCGCAAAGCAATCTGACTTTCAATAATCCCTACAAGAGAATGGCCCTGACTAACATTAACCTATTCGTTTCACAAATCACTTACCTCACAAAAATCTTCGTTACTCGAACTACTGCAATACAGCGAGCGCCACTACTGCCAGCTAAATAAAAGATTAAAACTACTGATGGCACTAACTACTGATAGGCATAGTTAGCAAATGAAAGATTTTGATAATATATATATCAGTCCATGATATCCAATATTACAAATTTAGTCTTTCTGATGGACACACGTCCAGATCGTCCACTCTCAAAATTCCGCCATCTCTCTCTCCACATCCACCACTGCTGGCGGCTCACCTCCAACTGCGCAACGCTGCGCGCTGTTAACAGCCAACTGCCCAACACTACAATAGCATATACTCCAACAATGCAAACCAACCACAGTCTTCACACAGCACAGTCAGTGATTTTCATATTGAGCGCTACGTGGAGTTACCAACATAAAAACCTAAACATCCTACTTACAGTGGCTATAATTTTTCACCTTACAAGCACTCATCGACATACTTTGCCGTGATCTACAACCACAATTAGGTATCATTTGATAGGTTGTACATCGTATATATGAATATTTAAAGAAGACTGATATTGTCACATACGCCTTGTAAATAATTGTTAACGCTTTTGCATGAAAGGTGACGGAGTGTCTTTATTATCAAAACGGCGTAATGAATGATTGCCTATACTAGTAGAGGTTGGAACGCCAGTGGAGATGAAACGGCTCGCAGAATTCAAGCCCTGGGTGGAAAAAGACCGCACAGGTGTTTGTCCTGCCTGACAGAGGAAGTGCCAAGACGGACAGTCTGGACACCTGGGCGGGGAAACACAATACAGCGCGGTTGGCCGGTATTGTAGGAAGGCCAGAAGGATGATCGGGACCTCTGCAAATATTGGACGCACCTGAGGGGAACGAGAAAGCGTCACCTCGGAAATCATGCAGGCTGGGTTATTTCCAAGGATTTTACTAAGAACCATACCACTATATGTGTATAGCTATTTCCTCGCAAACTTTCCGCGATGGACGACAAAAGGCTTAAATACGG
The DNA here is from genome assembly GCF_021461385.2 of Schistocerca piceifrons. Lineage (NCBI taxonomy): Eukaryota > Metazoa > Arthropoda > Insecta > Orthoptera > Acrididae > Schistocerca > Schistocerca piceifrons. The sequence continues at coordinate 355,953,235 of NC_060141.1, read as the reverse complement.
TTGGTCTGCGTTCGGAAGATCTGTAGAGAGAGAGAGAATACTCCGTGGTTTCGTGAAGATGATTCGGCTTCTGGAGTTGCGAGGGAGGGGAGCCGAGTCTTGCTGGGAAGCCAGCGGTCGAGAGGAAGAGGTCTTCCGTTTTTGAGCACCCGTGTGTGACGGTCGCTCTGTATCAGCTTTGTTGGTACAGGCGGACTTGCTGTCTTTGCTCTAAGGAGATTTTATAATTAGAACGGTTAGGCACTGTACTGTTGCGAACTTATACTATTCTGGACTTCACCTCCGGGTCGGAAGTCGTCGTTGAGTACGCAGCGTTCAGTGATTGAGAGCACTTCTTCTGCCTATACTTCGTTTACACGTTACTTGTACTCCGTCTTTGTGGCTGGGAGTTTGCGTTTCTCGTCTGTAGAACACAGAGAGGAGAAGACAGTACTAGAGTATATTAGTCAGAGGACCGCCTTTTGCCGTCCTAGTGTTTGAAAGAGTTTCATTTTGTGGCTGGAGTTCTTCCATCGTCGGCCGCGCAGAATTCGCCGAGCGGTCTCAGGCGCTGCAGCCGTGGACTGTGCGGCTGGTCCCGGCGGAGGTTCGAGTCCTCCCTCGGGCATAGGTGTGTGTGTTTGTCCTTAGGTTAATTTAGGTTAAGTAGTGTGTCAGCTTAGGGACTGATGATCGTAGCAGTTAAGTCCCGTAAGATTTCACACACATTTGAACATTTTTCTTCCATCGTCGCAGACGTGTACGAGAACCATCACTCCGACGAACCGGACGCATTACATACGGTGATATTGCTAATTTCTTCTGATTTTTAGGGCTATAAAGCTAAACAGTTGTGATCACACTAGTTTATTTCCACTGAGGTTCCACACCAACGCAGATAATCTTTGAAAGTAGTGTCTTCTAGTGTTTGGTACGTAGATGATGTCAGTCATTTCGCGTTATTTATGTTAGATCGCGTGGCCATAAAAAGGAACAGAGTTGGGCAATTCATCAAGCAACTTTTAATCAGGAAATATAGACAATTGTAATATAAAGGGTTGTTTCTTAATCTACAATAGATGTATAATGGGAAACAACGTTTATCATTTAGTAGTATTAGATACCTTAATCATTCATTTATGTTGAAGTAATATGTTAAAGAGCATTAAGAGATCCTAAGATCTGCTTCAGGGGGTAGTCAGAAAGGACCAAATCATCATTTTAGCGTTCAGAAATGGTTCAAATGGTTCTGAGCACTATGGGACTCGACTTCTGAGGTCATCAGTCCCCTAGAACGTAGAACTACTTAAACCTAACTAACCTAAGGACATCACACACATCCATGCCCGAGGAAGGATTGGAACCTGCGACCGTAGCGGTCTCGCGGTTCCAGACTGCAGCGCCTAGAACCGCTCGGCCACTCCGGCCGGCTTTAGCGCTCAATATTTTCCGTTGCGCACATGCATTTTACACCCGCCTGGAGTAGCATCTTGGAATACAAATAGTAGGTTTAGTGGCTAAGAGCAACTCCATAAATCAATGGCTCATTGCCACAGATCTCGGTAGAGTTGTTTCGTCCCGAACGACCAAGCAAGATGAAGCAATGCTAACGCACTAGACTCGCTTTTGAGTGGACAGTTTTTTAATTCCCTTTTCGGCCATCCAGCTTTATGTTTCCACAAAAACAGGAACAGTTGCTTTGAGTAGAATACGTCCGATTTTCTTCCGTACTCCTCCACATTGCCAATTTACGCTCCTCTCTAATGATCTCTTCATCGACGAGTCGTTAATTCTTAATCTTCCTTCCTTCGTCAACAACTACATGTTAAACCTTAGATATCCGTTCGTCTTTTCTGTATTCTTATTGACTACATAGGTGTCATAGGGGCCGAAGATGGAAACTAATGAGCCACACAGTGATCGAGAAAGACCCCTCAAAGTCCAGGTAGACAGAGTCAGGTAAAATTATTGACCGATTTAATTAGCCAGTTGTGTTGATCGAAATAGCCTCAGTCTTGTGACATTTCTTACTTTTTCGGCGAAACATCCATTGACAAAGTGTAAGGGTGTATATGATAATGAGAGTCTGGTGCATAAAGAGATGTTAGCACTTGCTGCCTAACGATGACTTGTTCCGAGGAATAGATTGAAAATCTGTCAAGTCTTAGGAATGTGGAAACAAATGAAAAGAATGTATGAAACACAATGAAGTAAAATGTGTGTTTGTTTCATTTCAAATAATATGGGCACATTTCGTTGAGATATAATGGTTCACTACTGCGTTATGAATCTCGTATGGAGAATGAGGTTGGGCAGCATCTTCCATGTCGTCAGTAGCGCATAAGAGCACAGCATTTAGTTTTTGCGCAATTCGGTTGTTGGGCAGCAGTTTCTGTATCGTTATCAGCACAAAAGAGCACATCATGTCATATGTGAGTTGTAACGAGTTTCGAATTACAAGAAGCGGCTTGCTTTTATGCTTACTGTGTACATCTTAGTCTAAAATCTTAAACCTTGTGTATTTGTGTATCTAGTAGCCTCAGTTGAACGTTTTGTCTAGTCTGTACTTCAGCCGTCTTTAGTATGTATAGGGACTGTGATCACTCCATACAGATGCGATCTGAGTTTGTGACGCTTCACTCACAGCTCCAGGCGGTACTGGCCTCGTCATACAGCCTGACGCTGTTGCCAATGGGCATCGCTATGGAGGGGCTGGACGTTGGGATGCAACGTCCTTCCAGCACATCCTCCATGTCTCCCGATCGGTCCGCTACTGTGATCGCCCTGATTACTGTTCGCATTGAGAATAACCCCTCACCTGCGGTCGAGTGAGAGGTTATTTCAAAATATGGCAGGCAGCGAAAGACTTTCTGGGGTGCCGATCGAAGGACCTCCCTGGTTCGTCTGACGAATCGGTTGTGGGCACTATCTGTGGCTGACAAAAGTCGTGAGCCAGTTGTCGTCGCTCACGCTCCTCCAGAGGAAGCCTCGCGGCCCTCTGTACAGCACAAGGCCTGGCCTTACGATTGTAAACAAATCAGGAAATGAAAAAGAATATTCTAAATTTTTGGGTATTCATACTGATAAGAAACTATTGCAGATTATATTAAAAGTTAAGCTCAGCAAGTTTTGTATTACATGTAATAGCAGATTTAGGAGATGCAAAGTAAAATATTCACTTACTTTTTCATATTGTTATTCACTGATCTTGCATGACATAGTATTCTGGGAATACTTCATTAAGGAAGAAAGTATTTGCTGTGCAGAATCGTGTAATAACGACAATATGTGATGTCCACTTAGAACTTTTTCCCTTTAGTTGTACTTACTGACAACAGCCTCATAATACGTTTACTCCCATTCAGCGTTTGTTGTGAACAATCAGTTACTATCCAAAAACAACAACAGCATTCATAAAAATGAGGATCATTCCGTAAGTCATGGTAATTACGATATATCGTGCGAAAGCTTGGCACCGCTATATTCGCAGTAAATACACTCACCAGATCTCAGTCCACGCGACTTCGACCTTATTGCACAAGTGAGGAAACCATTGCTTGGGAGGCGCTATGCAAATGGGGCCAAGGTCTTCACGGCACACATTGACGACAATTCCATTGGTAATCCGCGCCTTCCTCATCATTGGCAATGCTGCGTGTATGAACAGTAGTTGATTTTTACTCATTTTTGCTCCATTTGTATTCGTGCATGATAAATTTACACAGAGTTCCATTGCAAGCGTTTCATTTCAGCCGCGCGGGCTGAGACGTCTTATCACGGTGCGCTCCCCCCGTCGGAGGTTCGAGTCCTCCCTCGGGCATAGGTGTGTGTGTTGTCCTTAGCGTAAATTAGTTTACGTTAGATTAAGTAGTGTGTAAGCTTAGGAACCGATGACCTAAGCAATTTGGTCCCATAAGATCTTATGACAAATTTACTTTTCAACCCTTACCTACCGCGACCCCTTGTACTGGAACCCTAATTTATGTTGATATGGAGATACACACTGGCATACCGGCTCAATTGGCAAGATATTCCATAGTTTCTATGAGTTATGAAATGACCCTCTCACAATACTGGAAGGAGAAATGACATAGTATCTATCATTCAAACTTGGTCTGATAGCACGGAGTGATATATTTACCTATAAAAATCTCTGACCTTTCGCCTAGAGATGCAAAATATCTAATTGGAAACAAAATTAATTTCATTTTTGTCGCCTGGCAGCCACACTTTATTGCTCAAATACAAGACACAGTAAATGACAGGATGGAATACCGAGTTCACTCGGCAGCGTAACACTAGTGTACACACTTCGGAAACCAGTTCGTAGCGCAGAATTTTCTGCAGTACAAGCACCAATAAATTAAGTACTGTCCTTGAGAGAAAATCATGTATGGTAGGATCGTTGATTATCGTTGAGTACGCCCGGCAGATCGCGACCGTAAACAGCGTAGGCGTAGTGCTGTGAGAGTGCTGAAGCTGCTGCCGTAGTAACCTCCCCCTCTCCCGCCCCGGTACGGGGCGATAGGCCACGGCCAAGCGACAAAGAGTGGCCTATGAAGCCGTCGCCTTGTTCTTACGTTCCCTCGTTCTTGTGTGGCGGGTCTGTATCGACAGCGCTATCGGATACTAAAACATCTGAGAGAGACAGAGAGAGAGAACATACATTGATGAGGCAAAAAATTATGATCACTGCCGATCACGAAACTGAATGCTGTCTGATGGCACTGAGGACAAATTACACAGTAAGGAAAATATATACTGTTTACGGTATAACATTGATGCTGGTAACCTTAGTGGTTTATTTCCTCCGGAAGCTATGATGCACCTTCAGTGCTTTAAGCTCACTACCCCTTATGTAATGGTGGTTTTGTCACGATGTATGTTTGCTACTACATCGGCCCTTATGTGATTTTGCCTGGCTCTAAAATTTTGGTTTTCCCTGTGAATGTGTGTTAACAGGATCGTGTACCAGTGTTCGTAATTCTTTCTTAACAAGAGCCATTATTGTCAATTTTAAAGTTCTGACATGTATACCGTTTGTGGACTTCACTAATATAGTAATGTAATTTTTTATACGAGTATTTTGGCTGTATATGCCACTGGGCGTAAGTTTCTCGGCGTAAGCGCCACCTGCCTTTTATGGTGTGTAACTACATTATTTGTACCAATGCTCCCATACTGTTATAATGGGAGTGTTAATTTCCTTCCTTTTTTTATTGTTACTCTACCTAAGGACGTTATTAATACTGATAATTTACACGTTGCCTTTGTACGCCAATTGGCACATGTTTCTCGGCACGAGCGCCACCTGCCCTGTTTTCAGAGTAACTACGCTCGCCGATTACACTCATTCGGTTGTGAGCGCTGCAAGATTCATGAGCTATTTTACATTTACGTGACAAACCCTAATTCTAGGGCGATATTTTATTTTTGACACATGGATCTATGCCGACAATTGTAAAAACGGCGATGGTACATTAGTCCTTACTAATGTAAAATTGTAAGTACCAGTCGTCGTTATCATAATTCTGTAATGCAAGAGTTCTCTAATTTGTGATAAAATTTATTCTTGGCTTATAAGTTTCATACTTTCCTAATGTAAGCTATGATGTTCATTGTCCTTAGGCTACCTTCTGAAGAAGACAAATTTATAATTGTCGAAACCTAGGTAAATAATTTCTTTAACCATTGCAACTGGTCGGCTGTTTATATTTTTATTGCGTGAAACCGTTGCTGTTGTGCAGTTATGTTTAAAATATAAAAGGATATATAACAAGAGGATATGGAAATGGTTCTAGAGACGCTGCGGCCCACAGATGATGAGGATGTGCACTGGCGTAAGCGACTTTTACAAAGTGAAGATTGCTATGGCCCCTGCGCCTGGGAAAGGACATCTCGGAAATGGCGAAGCTGGTCACCTGTTCGCGTGCTACTGTCCTGAGCATCTACTGGAAGTGGTTGAAGTACGGTAACACCACGAGTAAGAGACACGGTGATGGACCTCTACATCGCATCACAGAACGTGGATGTCGGAGGCCGTCCCACTCTGTAAAGCAGAATAGGCGGTCATGTGTGGCAGATCTGATGACAGAAAGAAATGCAGGTACAGGACAAGTGTTTCACTGTTAACGCTGTTAGAAATCGGGCTCCAGCGCAGACGATACCTAGGTTTTCCAGTGTTAACCCAAGCCGCCAATTATTATTGCAGTGAGGCACGGGAACATCTAGATTCGACGCACGGATCAACGAGATGTGTTACCTGGTCGAATGAGTAGCGTTTCTTGTTACACAAGGTCGGTGGTCAAGTCCGTATGTCGTCATTCAGGCAAACGGCTGTTCAAACGGTGCACCGGGCCAAGACAAAGACTGGGAAGGCGGAGGCAGTGGGGGGCGGGGGCAGACTTATACTATAGCGGTCATTTACCTGAGTTTCTGTGGGGCCTGTGCTACCAATCGAAGGCACCGTGACAGCGGTGACCTATGTGAACCTTAACGGGGGCCACTCCATGCCTTCGTTCTTGATATCTTCCTTGCATCTCCCAGCAGGATACCTGTCCCTCTCACAAGGCCAGAATCGTTCTGTACTGATTTGAGGAGCATGGTAGTGAACTTCTGATGATGTTTCGACCAACAAATTCAACTGATATAACACGCTGGAATAGATCTGGGATGCCATGAGACGCCAGCTCTGCACCCGTAACCACTGGACCGTAATTTACACGAACTGCGTGAGTAGTGCGTAGGCATCTGGTGCCACATGCCTCCTGAAACACACCAAGGACTTGTCGGAAACATGATACGCAGAGTCTCTGCTGCATTACTTCGGAAACGTGCGCCATTTCACTATTAAGTCGATAAGCATAATAATTTTCTCATTTTTTTGGGTCATAGTCATGTAATAATGTTTGAGTCTTAATTCCACGATTTGACTGTACAATCTTCATTTTATATTAAGCCTGAAGTCATAATTAAATACAGTAATTTTGGTTATAATTAGACTTTGTTAAGTGTAGTCATTGTCAGGATCTGTTGAACTGGGAGTCCCAGCTTGTGGACGAGTGCAAAATCGAAAATGTATGACAGACGGGTAGCAAATATACTTTCTAGCCATAGAGCAACTAAACCACAGAATCGACATCAATACAGTGGTTACATCTGGAGTGCACATGACCTGAAGCCTTTCTGGTTGACTGGCCCACAATGTATTTTCAGACTGTGTTCACTGCACTTGTAACGACTATATCGATATTCAGTCTGTGGCTCACTTGTTATGTGGCTGGAAAATATATTTCCTACTTGTCTATCCTACGTTATTGTGATTTTGTGCTTACCGACATGTTGGGGCACTCAGTTCAATAGATCTTTACGATAACCTTACTTAAAGTGTAATTATACTTAACATTGTTGTATTTGATAATGGCTTAAGGCCGAAATAATGATAATAATAAAAAATAAAGAAGTTTGTACTCACAAATGACGGACACATCATTCAGACAAATGTTCGTAACGTTATGGCTCATCAGTGCATCAAAGTGCAAATAATTGTTCGTCAAAAGAAAAAAAAAAGTCGTTTAAGAGAATCCTGTAGAAGGTCAGCATTTCGTAACATTTTTCAGTTCTAAAGTGTACTATATTCGCAGCTCGTTCCGCGTCATAGTGATAAATTACGGTGGAATATGTATAATTTTAATTAATATTGTGTTTATACTGGTTGCTGGTGAGGAGGAAAGTTAGTTATTAGTATTTCATTAATGATCTCATTCATAAGTAGCCATATCACAGTCATCACAGTCGCCCAAGAAAGTTATAATTAAGCTTTACTTGTTTAATCAGAATCGGACGATGACTCTCCTTGTCCGCAGTCTCGATGATTCGAAGCGATCTGCAATCCTGTGTAAATAAAATGTCTTGGTTTTCTTGCGTTGCGTAGTCAGTCGGGAAACCTCAGATCAAGCGAAAAGTTTGCTTTGATAGAGTTTAATTATCCGATGAAATAATGGAGCTCTTGCATCTAATAATTGCAGGTTATTTTCTAATTCATCGGAAGTTCCCTTCTGATTACCAACGAAACGACACCTCCGTGCAAATTTCCAATTAGAGACTACATATATAATGAAATTCCTTACACACCTTTGATGTAAATGCTCAGTATATATTTTCTTGAGTAGCATACAATATATTTTCAATCTCTTTCTTCCAGTAATCTCCATAGCAAAATTACAATTATTCAATGGGGCTATTCGGCACGAAGAAGATCCTAGAAGTCCCCTCAACACACCAGAGAGAATATTACAAAGAGTAATTTTGCGCTCATGGAATAGTACACTACTGGTCATTAAAATTACTGCACCATGAAGGAATGCAGATGATAAACGGGTATTCATTGGACAAATATATTATACTAGAACTGACATGTGATTACATTTTCACGCAATTTGGGTGCATAGATCCTGAGAAATCAGTACCCAGAACAACCACCTCTGGCCGTAATAACAGCCTTGATACGTCTCGGTATTGAGTCAAACAGAGCTTGGATGGCGTGTACAGGTACAGCTGCCCATGCAGCTTCAACACGATACCACAGTTCATCAAGAGTAGTGACTGGCGTATTGTGACGAGCCAGTTGCTCAGACACCATTGACCAGACGTTTTCAATTGGTGAGAGATCTGGAGAATGTGCTGACCAGGACAGCGTTCGAACATTTACTGTATTCATAGAAGCGCGTATAGGACCTGCAACATGCGGCCGTGAAACGTAGGGTTTCGCAGGGATCGAATGATGGGTTGAGCCACGGATCGTAACACATCTGAAATGTAACGTCCACTGTTCAAAGTGCCAACAATGCGAACAAGAGGTGACCGAGACATGTAACCAATGGCACTCCATACCAACACACCAGGTGATAGGCCAATATGGCGATGACAAATACATGCTTCCAATGTGCGTTCACCGCGATGTCGCCAAACACGGATGCGACCATCATGATGCTGTAAACAGAACCTGGATTCATCCGAAAAGTGACGTTTTGCCATTCGTGTACCCAGGTTCGTCGTTGAGTACACTATCGCAGGCGCTCGTGTCTGTGATGCAGCGTCAAGGGTAACCGCAGCCATGGTCTCCCAGCTGATAGTCCATGCTGCTGCAAACGTCGTTGAACTGTTCGTCTAGATGGCTGTTATCTTGCAAACGTCCCCATCTGTTGACTCAGGGATCGAGACGTCGCTGCACGATCCATTACAGCCATGCGGATAAGATGCCTGTCATCTCGACTGCTAGTGATACGAGGGCGTTGGGATCCAGCATGGCGTTCCGTATTACCCTCCTGAACCCACCGGTCTCCATATTCTGTTAACAGTCATTGGATCTCGACCAACGCGAGCAGCAATTTCGCAATACGATAAACCGCAATCACGATAGACTACAATCCGACCTTTACCAAAGTCGAAAACGTGATGGTACGCATTTCTTCTCCTTACACGAGGCAACACAACAACATTTCACTAGGCAACGCCGGTCCACTGCTGTTTGTGTATGAGAAATCGGTTGGAAACTTACCTCATCTCAGCACGTTGTAGGTGTCGCCACCGGCGCCAACCTTGCGTGAATGCTCTGAAGAGCTAATCATTTGCACATCACAGCATCTTCTTCCTGTCGGTTAAATTTCGCGTCTGTAGCACGTCATTTTCGTGGTGTAGTAATTTTAATGGCCCAGTAGTGTAATAGTACTGTAGTACTTCGCGCATCGATTCTGCGAGTATATAGATGGTCAAGTAGGAAACGTAATTTACTCGTAGAATTGTGCAGGGATAATTAGTGGAATATAAAGAGATGTTACATATGGATCATGGGAATGACTGTCAAACACTGGTTCCATCGTCAGGGCGTGGCCGGCACGAAATCCAGGCTTGTCCAGCTCGGACTACCCTTAGTCTCTCACATTCGTAACTCACTACGCATTGCGGACGTCCGACGTGCAGGTTGCGGAGATTAACGTAAGCGGAGACTGTAATGCCGCAGACGTCGCCAGTGGCACCCGGCACGCGCTAATTGGTGACCAGCAGAGCGTGGTTGCTGAGCAGGTCTAATCCCCGGCCGATCCCGCTGCCTCAGTGTCCGCGCGGCGCTCTTCATAACACAGACGCGTCCGCCCGCACCCCGCACCGAACTCCATCTTCGACGCCAATGGCGACGCCGACAGCAGACGCCAATAGCTGTGGGTCTATTCTGGGCGCGGCTTTTTGTCCCGGCCACACAGCCGGCTTACGGCCGGAAGCGTCCGACTTTTTCTCCCATTGTTCTTTTATGACAAAGACGGGGAGGCTTTTCTTTAAAAAGCATTTCTCATCCTTTTTTGTGGTGTGGAAGCGTCTGTCTCGTTGCGGTAATTTTCATTCCTTGTCCTCTGTCCCACTTCCGTCTCTGTGAATCTCCTTACTGGAAGATATAATGCCGACGTTGTTATAATTTATTTTAAAATAAGTCGCAACGTGACGCTATTAAACCAGTACCTCCTGTGTTATTTCCTTTTTTTTCGAAGGCTGCGTTTTACTGCTGCTGTTAGTCTGCTCTTCGTATCAATTTTTATGCCATCATCTTGCCTTTCGCCTCATCTGCCCTTCCAGAATAAAGTATCACGCGTCTGTCGTTGTGTGTGTCTAAATGAATCATCTAGGATTACATTTTTTCGTAAGGCTCTAAGTATAGCGGTAAATTTCCCGTAATTAGGATGCCGCTGATGAGAAACTTTTCACCGTGAATTCAGTCGGCTTTACACATACTACTTGCTGCTGCACCATACATTAAGATTCTGTAACAACTTTTCATGAACTGTAAACAATAGTAAACTCCTTCCTTTTTCAGTACAGCACCACCATTGTCGAACATGCAGGTCGTTATTTGTTATGAAACGTAGTTTCAAGCACGTTCTTTGTAAGTGTAGATAATGTTAGAGCTCGTTCCGCTATATATATTCATTTCGGGTAGTTGGTTCCGTATCTAAAAATTTTCAGTTTAACCTCGTGCTCTACCTATATAATTTTGGTACTAAATGCTGTGCTACCCCACATACGTAGAAGAAACTATAAAAAAATTTCCCGTAATAGCAAAACAGTTCAAAAAATGTTCAAATGTGTGTGAAATCTAATGGGACTTAACTAAACCGCGCGAACCGTGACAAGACGCCTCAGTCCAGGATGAACCTTAGCCTTTCCAAAGAGGCCGGCCGTGTGGCCGAGCGGTTCTAGTCACTACAGTCTGGAACCGCGTGACCGCTACGGTCGCAGGTTCCAATCCTGCCTCGGACATGGATGTGTGTGATGTCCTTAGGTTAGTTAGGTTTAAGTAGTTCTAAGTTCTAGGGGACTGATGACGTCAGATGTTTACTCCCATAGTGCTCAGAGCCATTTGAACCATTTGAACCTTCCCAACGAACTTCCGCCATCCGTCATGGTCATTATTAATCCGTCCAGCTTCTGCTTTACTTTTTTTGCAGGAAGAGTACAGGATCTATCTATGAAGAGCACTTTGACGGCTTTATTCATGGTCTTATATCTATGTTGCAAACTCGAGAACGAAGGAAGGAAAACAGACGAAGAGCTATGAGCCTCCGATACAGACTATACCAGAAAGCGCAAGTACTGGAGCAGCTCTAAACTCTGAAGACGACTGAGACGCACACGTGGATACAACTCAAAATAGTGCAGTTTAGTCCAGAGATTAGTTTTTTTGTAGATTGGTCTATTTTGTACTAACGAAAACAATTTCTTGTGTCTCGGTACCTCGACCTGTGCATTAAAATGACACACTGTACCATATTCTGCATGGCAGTAACTGCCTTTGTCTCGTTTATTTCGAAATGTACTCCGAATTAATGCTGCAAATCAGTTTTCTAACGACGTCTTTGTTTCGTTAGTTACTCTAATAAACTTCCTGGTGTTAATATACTGTTATTGTATAACCGATTCACATGTTTTATTAATGAGTATATATGGCTTGACGCCATTAAGATCATTTCAGTGCTGATAGACTCCGTCTCCTGAACTCTTGCAGGAATTCAGTGTCATACCACGAGCAATGAGTATGTTGGACAGAGGGTGCTACTTGAGTAGCGTGCGACTAGTTGTTGAGTAGGACGGAAAGTGTGCTCGGACAACCGAAGCAGTTAAGGTAACCGCTCGCGTAAATCGGGATATCCGGGTTTGAGTCCGGTCCGGCACAAGTTTTTACTTGTTTCAGTGGTCATTTGCTGCCGACGTCAGAGCTTATTTTATTTCAAGGTGTTTGATTATGTGATATAAACGCCATTAATCAATTTCCAAATTATACAATTTCGTTTCCTGGCTCGCTTGGGACAGTCGAACTGAAACGAAAATTTGAGATTCATTAACTGATCCAAAACGTAACCACAATGAAAGTCAGTTGTGGTGCTGTAAGCATGAAATACGGCAGTTGTTATGTGGACCCAGTAGGAAGGTCAAACCGAAATTTCATTCTCAGTCAGGGAAAACCAAAGCAGGCTTCAAACATACATGAATACGATATTGCAGTACCTTTGTTACGATGCAAAGTTCCTTTGGACATGCATGAATATCCAAAGGAACAGTCACTGCGGGGCTACACCCATTGTGAAGTATCAGCTGTTGAATGGAATTCTGACAACGAAAATTTGTGCCGGATCGAGACTTGTCCATTTTATGTAATGTATGAAGATTAATCGCAATATCGTGGAATAGGTGGCCTGTGTTTTTTTTTATATGGGTGGCTATTGCTGGTTTACTATAGTTGTTAGTGTGGTAGGCATTTGTATCTTCGCTGTATCCTATTTGGGAGTCTGTTGCGTTTTGGCCTACATGGAGGGCCTTGCAGGTACTACATTCTACGTATTTTATAAACGCCTGATTGTGTTTACTATATCTGTGTCAGTATTGTATCTGTGTACGTGTTGCTGTTTGTTATTGCGAAGGCAATGTTAAAGTTGTGTGTTCTGAACATGTTTGCTGTTTTGAAGGAGATTTTGTCTTAGAAAGGAATGGAAGCAGTGAGTTTGTTTTTCATTTTCTATGTGGAAGTTGGTTTAATATAGTTTTTTCTTTTTTATATGAGGCTATTTGCTGTATCACTTTTCATTTTTATTGTCTCACTTTTCTTCCCAGTAGTGCTTCGCAAGCTCTTCACAATGACTCCCGAATCAATGATGTAGTACAGCGCCTTTCCGCGCTACTACAGTTTACAACTTTGCCCAAAATTAACTCGTAACCATCATGCGGATGCACGAGCACTGGTACGTTGACGTCACAGGTAAAAGGAACAGTGCTCGACAAAGAAGTACAAACACGACCTATCCGTCGTGGTCTCACCCATTATTTGCGCATTATTAGTCTCGTAGTTAACAGCAATGCAGGACTGACCATATTTCGTCAGCCAAGAAAGTCCGACCGAGTATCACTATAACGAGCGTATAGACACTTCCTTGTCATTATATTCAGAAAAGACTTCCTAACATTTAAATTTACGTCCTTTGTTCAGAAAAACCTTTCTGTATTTTGCCAGTCTATATTCTGTATCATCTAGAGGAGACACACCAGGACAAATTCCATAGTGTAAAAGCAAAAACTCCATTAAGGAAAAATCCTGGTAGTACTGGCAATCGAACCTGTGTCTTTCGCGTTGCTGTCAGATGCCCTCAACGGTTTTTTTTTTTTCAACGTTGTTATGTCACCAGTGATTCTTGAGACTTTTGTAGTACGTAGGGGGGCCAGCCCCCTGACCGAACACACTTGGCTACCGTGCCTGCTGTTCACTTTTGGAGACGGACTACAGCTTACGTTACACTACGCGAACGAAAAATAATTACCGAGGAAAGAATGCAGAACAGTGAGCTCGGAGTAACAACTTGGCCGAAGAGAAGAGCACGTAATGGCAATAGTTCGTATGTAGCTTCCAAGCAGCAACGTCTAACAGAAGAGTGGAGTGGTAAAAGAAATTCCCAGTGACAAGGAGAGTCGGGACTCGCGGTGACTCGTGGTACAAAGTGCTTCCGACACTGCTTGCGGTGGCTAGTCTGTGTGTGTTGTGAGAGGTTTGGCTGGTGATGGACGTGGTCGTTTGGGGGGGGGGGGGGGATTGCGGGAGAGGGGGGCTCGACCCGGCGTGTTGCGTGTGTGCGTGGTGCGTCGGCCAGAGGCACAGCAGACGCGCTGGCTGCGGCGCCCGCCGCGGTCAGGGGTCAGCAGCAGCCACGCAGCGGGGTCACTGGCCGTTTCCCGCTCGCCGCCGGCCTTATCGCCGTTCGCGGAAACCGCCAACTACAGCAGCGTCCCGAAGACGGCCGTAGTTGGAAAGGATGGCAAAGGGGAATCTAACGTCCGGTCTACGGCAGCGTTACTAGGTACTGGGCACAAACGGGAAGGAAAAAAAGCACGGTTACTAGGGACTTAGTGACAAACGGGAAGAAAAGAAAAAGTACAGACAGAACGGATAATCAGTCAGTGCAGATAGGCGTATCGGTTTCTTCGCAGTTCGGAATTCCACTGTCTTTGTAGGTAACAGGTACACTCGTAACTATTGAACGTATTGATATTAACTGTATACTTCAGATCATGAGAGAACAGATAATCATTCCCCGCAAGTAGCCTTACCGGTCAATATTTCTTTGCATATCGGAGATGAACTGTCTTTGCTGGAAACAGGCTCTATCGGAAATACTGAACGTAGCAGTTCCACCCGTCACCAAAATAGTGCGGCAAACCGTTCGTCTAATTTGGGCGTTATCATAATGGAAACTGTCATGGAAAACTTAATAGTAAATTCCATCTTCAGGTACTTTCGGAAATACTGCAAGTAGCAATTCCACGCATGTGTGATGGTCTATGACGTCATCAAAACTGTGCACAAATGGTTCAAATGGCTCTGAGCACTATGGGACTTAACATCTGTGGTCATCAGTCCCCTAGAACTTAGAACTACTTAAACCTAACTAACCTAAGGACATCACACACATCCATGCCCGAGGCAGGATTCGAACCTGCGACCGTAGCGATCGCGCGGTTCCAGACTGAAGCGCCTAGAACCGCTAGACCACCGCGGACGGCCAACTGTGCACACAAACCGTTTATAACTCAGCATTTATCTAATATCGGCACGTTGTGTATTATCGTAATAAAAATGGTCTTGGAAAACTTAATAAAAATATCGTCTACTGACTTTATACCATTGTTATTATTCCGATGTACATTTAGAATTCACAGTTTCGTCAATAAGGCTTATCGCGAGCGGGATTTATATGAAGATTTGAAAAGATTTATTCATAATATAGTATATGGGGACATGATGCTAAAACCGAGCGAGGTGGCGCAGTGGTTAGCACACTGGACTCGCATTCGGGAGGACGACGGTTCAATCCCGTCTCCAGCCATCCTGATTTAGGTTTTCCGTGATTTCCCTAAATCGTTTCAGACAAATGCCGGGATGGTTCCTTTGAAAGGGCACGGCCGATATCCTTCCCCATCCTTCCCTAACCCGAGCTTGTGCTCCGTCTCTAATGACCTCGTTGTCGACGGGACGTTAAACAACACTAACCTAACCTAACCATGATGCTAAAAGATAAACTTGAAAGTAATTAACTTCTCTAAAAAGTCCTCCAATATCGAATGACTATTTGATTGGAAAGCAGGTATTTACCAACCGCTCACCTAATATATTCATCTGGATATAACTGTTTTGCCTTCACTATATGCTACGGTTTTGGGAATAAAAACAAGTTTATCTTCGCTCCTAAGACTCTTTGGATTGACGTACACAAATGATTGAAAAAATGTTAAGTTGTGATGTACTTGCTGCTGTATTCTGTGTGCCAGAGAAGGAAATTACCAACAAAAATGTAAATAAGTGCACTAACAAAATGACTAATCATCCTTAGCACATAAGACACTAGCTATAACACATTAATCTTTCTGAGCAGGTGTCTTTTTCAGCATATGACCTCACCGACACACACAGCAGAGGAAACGAACCTCACTTCATATTAATTATAGCGTAAAATTAGCTGTGAATGCACGTGATGGTAGCAACATGTTGTCGAAAGGTGTAGTGCTAATAAAATATTAGTAACAAGTGGCTTTGCAATGTATATTATTTCATAAAAATCTTACAATACAATTACAGCACTCAAATAATATCTATACGACATGTATAAATTAAAGTAAAAATTATTCGCCGTATGGATTGGCAACAGGAAGGGCATTCGGCCAGACTCTACGATTAACATAACCAAATCAAGAATAACACACCGAAACCGAGACGATACTGGATAAGGTCAAGAAAAAGAAGTTTGGACCTGACGATGCCAGCAGTCGAAATGTCGTTATTAATGAAAATTAAGTAAGCTATCCAGACGGATTTTTTCTAAAATAAATTCTTTTTGTTTAGAACCAGCTATCAATTTTTAACTAGGCACTGACAATCTACTAATTACTCTCCACTTCGTAACCGGTTTCTAAGCATGTCACCTCCATGTACACAATTGCGTAGTCTGCAGAGAGCGTCATTGAGCTACAAATGAGACCATTTTGTTTCTCTGGAACATCAGTGGTTCTGCCACACTACCTTGAGTTATGCTTCACTTCTGAAGGACTCGCATTAAGAATGATACATTCAATTTTGTTTTCTAGGAAGTCTTCGATGCAGTCACATATCTATTCGGATATTCCATATGGGAGTATCATACTTATCAGATAACGATGTGGAACCATATCGAAGGTACTTTGAGTTCACCGTCTACTGCTTTCATGCCTTAAAAGTGGAATTATATTTTTGAAATGATTGTAGGATCCTCATTTCTTTTGTGGACTGTCCTTGTGACATCCTCATAATGTCTCAAGTTAATTTCTGATGAAAATGGGATCAATATCTATTTCTCCCCCTCAGCAAAGAGTCTAGATGTAGAAGATGAAAAACTAAATTAGGCTGAGCACATTGCTGCGATATGCAAGCAGGCATCAGCATCATTCTATGCCCTACAAAAATATAAAAACTGTTTACCTCTTGACCTGAAAAAGAAAATTGTTCAAATGTTTGAACTTCCAGTTGATAATTACAGGGATGTTACCCTGGAAGGTCTTTCCCGAGAAACGTCACGGAGCCTCGAACTAGTGATCAACGCCTGCGTTCGGTGCATCTGCGACGTTAGAATCTTTGATCATATTTGACCATCTTATGGACCGCTATCCTGGCCGGTACAAAAAATGGTTCAAATGGCTCTGAGCACTATGGGACTTAACTTCTGAGTTCATCAGTCCCCTATAATTTTGAACTATTAAACCTAACTAACCTAAGGACATCACACACATCCATGACCGAGGCAGGATTCGAACCTGCGACCGTAGCGGTCGCGCGGTTCCGGGCTGTAGCGCCTACAACTGCTCGGTGGTCACTACAGACAAGCACAAGAATTCCATACACTCTGTCTCTTCTACCGAGTTATCAACGTACACAGTCCGTGATATCTCTCCTCTACATTTACACTCTTGTCAGAGCGTCGTAGCAGAAGCACTTATTCACATCAGGGCAAAATCCTTTCAGCCCCACTCTGTCACTCACCCGTTCACTGGAAGTCCTCTTCAGTAGCAGGAACCCAATTCTGGAAAGACCTCCCTCATTATATCAGAGAACTGAATAACATCTCCAGCTTCAAATGAAGGTTAATGACATGTCTACTGAAGCGATAATAATGTCTGCCTTTGTCCCTGTACAGAACTGTTACCCCATTAAATCGTTCTTTCCGTATAGATTTTCCTCGTTTCCCAATGCTCTTAGCTGGTGCAGTTTACCTAGATTTCTTTCTCTCAAAACTCGCTGTATCAGAGAATATCATTCTCCTGCAACTATAAATATGTTTTGTGTATACCACTATCACTGTTATTATTATTATTATTATTACTACCACTACTACTACTACTACTACTATTAGCGGCGACAGCAGTAGCACAGTAGCACAGTAGCACAGTAGTAGTGCTAGTATTAGCTTTATTAGTTTTTATCCAGGTCTCTTTATTCATACTGTCTCTACATACAATCAAAAAATTATTACTTCTATTAATACTATTTTATTATCACTTGTCATACTAAAATTATTGTTATTTCTTTCGTAACTACGGTGCAAAAGAGTGCTACAATCTGAAGCCCTGGTATGATGCAAGACAGGGCCTGATCAGGTTAAATACATGAATAAATATGTCCACTGCGTACAAATGATACCAATGTAATTTCGAATTTTTATCGCGGCTGGCGTTTGATGTCGTTAAGTTCTGTCTTCCACTTTTACGCTTATATCTCAAGTTTCTTTTATTATTATTATTTTCTCGCGAGCTGTATTGTTGGTGAATGGCTACTGGCCCCTGTTTGCAAGTGATAAGTATCATATCGTCTAGCCGGCCGGTGTGGCCGTGCAGTTAAAGGCGCTTCAGTCTGGAACCGCGTGACCGCTACGGTCGCAGGTTCGAATCCTGCCTCGGGCGTGGATGTGTGTGGTGTCCTTAGGTTAGTTAGGTTTAAGTAGTTCTAAGTTCTAGGGGACTGATGACCACAGCAGTTAAGTCCCATAGTGTTCAGAGCCATCTGAACCATTTTGATCATATCGTCTACATGTATATCTTTGTTGACCCCTAACAAAACAGACGGATCAGCCATGAGATATAGACATGCGCCCAGACACAAGGCTCCCACGTTAGCTAGCCACAGCGTCCTGTTGTCTGGATACTTTCTTTTTGAATCTCACACCTTTATGACATTATTACAAAATATTTGGGATAATTTTTTCAAATTCTTGGTAACAGAAATTAATGGCTGAAATCCCCTGACATTTTGAGGCAAAACGGATGCATCAAGCGATCATAAGCAAAGGTTGTGGAACATTGCTCTATCACTTCTGAAATATGATGACCTAGAACCTTGACACTTAAGCCCGACAGCTGGACCAACTTGCGAAATACAGTGTCCCATTCTTCTCTCACCACTTACAAAATTGCGCTCAGAATCTAACAATCGTAGACGTGTAGAAAAACATGGAATATCAAAATCTGCGAATCCTTTATTGCCGACGGTGCGTAGAAGTACGTTACAAAGATTGGAATATCTCAACCACTGGAGTCAATCAAATAAATATGTAGCAGATATTCGGAGTGAAATTAAACATGAAAACGTTTATATGGAAAACTCGAAAACTCAAATTGAGGCACATAACAATGAACCGGTATATGCCTTAGCGATGCAAAGTATTACGAAAGGCTTTTTCCAAATCACTGGGCTCCCTTACACTGACTTCACCCCTTTGATCAAGAAACACACACACACACACCAAGAGATGAAATTTCTATACCCGTGTTCAACCTGTTATCACAAGAAAACGATATCGCTCTATTGAATCTCAGTAAATGGCCTATTGCATTCATCATTAGAATGCATGTAGGACGTGGATTAAAACTTAAGGCCGATCCATTTTGCGCCAAGAGAGTTTTCCAAATACCCGATCCACAGTCACATAATTGTGGAATTTAAAAAGTACAAGAAAAAGTAAAAAGACTTGTACGAGGAACTTCGGAAACAAGAAGCAACATTCCTCACTTCATTATTTGTTTTATTGTATGGCAGCATAACACTATTTTAAAAAATTTGGCTGTTATTTGTCTCAGGCAAATATTTTTTTTACACTGAAGCGTAAAAAACTGGTATAGGCATGCATATTCAAATACAGAGATGTGTAACCAGGCAGAACACATCGCAGCGGTCGGCAACGCCAATAAAAGACAACAAGTGTTTGGCGCACTTGTTAGATCAGATACTGCTTCTCCTATACCAGATAATGAAGATTTGTGTGCGTCTGAACGTGGTGTTACAGTCGGCTCACGAGCGATGGGACACAGCATCACCGAAGTAGCGGTGAAGTGGGGATTTTCCCGTACGACCATTTCAGGAGTGTACCCCGAATATCAGGAATCCGATAAAACATCAAATCTGCGACATCGCAGATACTGCAACAACAGACAACAACGAATCACGAGAATCGTTCAACGTGACAGAAGTGCAACCCTTCCGCACATTGCTGCAGATTTCAATGCTGGGCCATCAACAACTTTCAGCATGCGAACCATTTAGCGAAACATCATCGATAGGGGCTTTCGGAGGCGAATGGCCGCTCGTGTACCCTTGATGACTGCACGACACAAAGCCTTACGCCTCGCCTGGGCCCGTTAACCCCGACATTCGACTGTTGATGCCTGGATACACGTTGCCTGGTCGGAAGAGTCTCGTTTCAATTTGTATCGAGCGGGTGGGCGTGAACGGGTATTGAGACAACCTCATGAATCCATGAACTCTGCTTTTCAGCAGGGGACTGTTCAAGCTGGTGGAGGCTCTGTAATGGTGTGGGGCGTGTGCGGTTGAAGTGATATGGGACCCCTGCTACGTCCAGATACGACTCTGACAGGCGACACGTACGTAAGCATCCTGTCTGATCACTTGCATCCATTCATGTCCATTGTGCATTCCGGCGAACTTGGGCAATTCCAGCAGGACAATACGACACCCCAAATGTTCAGAATTGCTACAGAGGAGCTCCAGGAACACTCTTCTGAGTTCAAACACTAACAGACATGAACATTATTGAGCATACCTCGGATGCCCTGCAACGTGATGTTCAGAAGAGATCTCCACCCCGCATACTCTTACGGATTTCTGGACAGCGCTGCAGGATTCATGGTATGAGTTCCCTCCAGCAGTACTTCAGATATTGGCAGAGTCCACGCCACGCCATGTTGCGGCACTTCTGCGTGCTCGCGGGGGCCCAAAACGATATTAGGCTGGTGTAGCAGTTTCTTTGGCTCTTCAGTGTAAATTAATGTATGATTAGACAGTATTCAAATGTCAAACCTTGTGACGAAAGTAAATGAATTCCACAGAATTTAATTTCATTAGAACCGTAACAACATATTTCATAATATCTCTGTATTCCTATACATTAGGAAATGTATAGTACGCAACAGTTGTTATATTTTATGTATAGTGTGTCAATAACTGTTGAGAGGCTGACTTTATAGTTTAACTGAGGCTAACAATAATTTCAAAGTATCATAATACCTCAAAAGGATGTCTGGAAGATATGCCTCAATGTACACTTTAAACGAGACATTTTCCGTAACGACAATAATTTATCTGTTATTTTGTCGCGTCAAATTGGAATGAAACTCCAAACTTTTGAGACCTTCATCAACTGTCTCCATTAGGAGAACAACTGTCCCAGAGACTATGGGAATATCCGATGAAATCTGATATTCGTGATGCGTCACTGTTAGCGACACTACTGTCAACACGGTGTAAACTACGCCTCAAATTACTTTGTAGTCTATCTGCATCAAGCGCTTGCTTCTCTGCATTTCTGGGTGCATATCACATAGCTCATTTAGGTTTTGAAAGTTACGAAGCGTTTCAGATGGAGTATTACACCGGACATAAAGAAATGAAGCGGTGGTCTGCAGAATCGGCGGGAAATGAATTCGTGGATGGCAAGGACTGTAGAGAACGTCTGAGGCTGGAATATATCCAGTAAAACATGTGGTGTAATTGCTGTTTTGAAAGAAGGAAGAAATATTATAGTTTTCCGTCCCGTCAATAACTAAGTCATTAGAGACGGAGCACATGTTCGGATTGTTAATTTGGATGGCCGTATGTGGATTTCAATCGTATCCTCCCGAATGCGACTCCAGAGTGCTAACCACTGTGCCACCTCACTGGGTGAGGAGATTATACAACTATCATATTATAATATTTCGGCTTCCCTTGTAAACAAACCAGTATTAGCGTCAGAAGTAGGATATGGTGCGAGCGTTTGGGCTCATAGATTGCAGCTGGAGAAACCAGTCTCTTTAGTGAGAAGAGTTCAACGAGGAGTGCTACTAAAATTAACGGGCGGCTACTGCACTACCCCGAATAATGTTTTGTTAGTAACCCTAGGAATATGCCCACTGGACATGGAAATTAGGAAAAGAGGCACGTTTCACTGGCTAAACAAAGGCCATCAAATGGAGGGACGAAGGAACGTTGGAACTGAGGCCAATACTAAAAGGGTAATAAAAGATCGCATATTACAGCCGTGGCAAAATGGATGGGACACTTCGGACACAAGCAGGAGAACATATGAATTTCTCCCTAGTGTCATTGAGAGATAAAAATGAGATTTCTTAACCCGGCTAGTGGATTGATACATTATCCGATTGGCCATGGCATTTACGCCGCCGATCGAGTTGGCGAAGTGGTTAGCACACTGGACTCGCTTTCGGGAGGACATTGGTTCAAACCGGTGTCCAGCCATCCCGATTTAGGTCTTCCGTGATTTCCCTAAATGGCTTCAGGCCAGTGCCTGGATGGTTCCTTTGAAAGGGCACGGCCAGCTTCCTTCCCTATACTTCCCTAATCCAATGGGACCGATGACACCGCTGTTTAGTTCCCTCCCCCAAATCAACCAACCAATGTATTTGTACAAAACCAAGAGACAAGTGAATGGCGGATGTGGCAGTGTGGGCACATCAGAATACAGATTGTGGGACTGCACGATCTATTAAGATGCGGCGGGTAATGGATGTCAGGTATTAAGGATGTTGGAAACCAAATCAGCACTAAGGAGCCAGTCGATCTGGCGCATTTTGAACGACACTGCAGTCCCGGTAATCCAGGAAGGCCAAGTAAGACTTCACGAGGCATTCGACTGTAACTCAGCATGCTGCCATCCAGACCAGACAACGTACTCAGCAGATGGAGAGAGGATAACCTAGGTCGGCGACCACCGAATGAAATAGTGTCCCAAGAATCTACATCGGTTTGATGCAAGTGATCATTAAAGTGTAGAATTTAGGACGTAACCGAGATGGGTGGAATTACTTGCTATAGCGGAAACGCTGCTGGCGTGCTGCCCGACGCCCAAGAAATCCAGCAGACAATGACTGTTGACATGGGATATTGTGAGGGCGGATCCAGAGAGGGAACAACTATCAACAGGTTAAATGCATTAACATAAATACACAGAGAATAAATTCTGTAGTGCTTGTAATATTATTAGTAGTTGGTTAATTGGTTTAGACTTTCATTGTTGTTTTTAGTAGTAGAAGTCGTTGTAGTATTTCAAAAATTAAGTATCAGACATATGTAGTTGATACATAATTTATTACCATCCAAGGAAATGTGACTTTCATGGCTTATCTTAACTTTTCAGATAACAGGCTATAATTAATTAATTAATTAATTATAATGTATCTGTGATATCAGCTATTTACATTTATGTGTTTACCCATGCAATCGTAGTAATTATTACAACTGTTGCATATTCGCAATAAATGTGTTATAATATTAAAGAGGAAAACTCCTCCTAATGTTCTGCAAAATTGTATTGTCACCTGACGATTGCCTGAGAAGCCGAAAGTCGGTTCGTGAAAAAAAAAAAAGTACAATTTCGCAGAACATTAGGAATTGTTTTCCTCTTTAATATTATTATCATGTTATGCCAAGCACCGACGGAAAATTCAGTAAATGTTAAATGTGTTATATGTAATTGATGGAATTACTTACCTTTCAATAGCATCATTTGTGTAGGATATGATTTGTCTAGTAACAGACTGAAACATTTTTATTGTCCACGTCACAGTTTATTCCGATATTTTCATCCAAGAACATGTTAACATCGCAGCTGGACTTATAAAGAGCAGTTCACATGGAAAGTGTCCAGAGGAAACTTCTTGAGACAAGTTGATGCCTCTTATGGGCGTTAATGTTTCTTAACAACTGAGATAAAGAATTAACTTTGTGCGGTATTATACGACCTCCGATTACGAACCAGAACATTCCAAAAAAATAATCTTCTGCAACTTTTTACAATCTCCAAATTACAAATTAGTTACAGTTTATTTGTAGGTTTTATGAATTTTTAATTAAAACGTTACAAAATTGCGGTCTTTTCATTTTGATTTATTTTTTATTTTTCTATCGACCGATCTAGAGTACTAGACTTAAGCCATTTTTATGTACGTTCTTACTCTGGACTTTTACATTAATGGTCTAACGTGTCGAGTGTTTTATTTATAAAAAACGTATCTAAAATTGCAAGTCTCGAACCGTATCAGATATTACGAAACAAAGAAGTTCGTTTTTTCAACTTGACCTATTTTCAGGTACCTCACGAGGTGACGACGTTGGTGCAAAACACAGTAGAGGAAGTCGCGATGTACTGTGTGAAACCGAAGGGTAAAAAAGCGAGAATGAAAGGGGATGACGTTGCATGGGGGTGGGACGTTTGCATTTCCACGTCCTTCTTCATGGGGTGCTTCCAGGGAGCACCACCATATCAATCACATTGGTGAAATCCCAGCATATCTGAGACAGTTGGTTACAATTCTGTAAGCTTTCGCTGCCATTGCCAATGAAGGTAAAAATTCTTACATGTTAGTCCACGCCATGTTGCTCTTCAGACTGTTTCTTGACAATCGATGCTTCTGCTTGGATTATCTTCAGCATCTTCCAGTATCTTCTAACAACCTCGGTTAGCCGAACATTAACTAACCGGAAGCACCAGTAGATTCTTGAGATTATTCCAGCACAGGACAGAAATGTAGGTTGAGAAGCAGAAATTTGAAATCGAACGTAACACGGCGTAACATGTTACCTTTAGTAAGTTCTTGGTGACGAATACAATAAAGGGAATTCTTACAAACTTGAAATGTTGTCCTAGTTTTATACAACAGGTGAATCGAGGACATAATATCCAGCTGTACAACTTGAAACTGAATCCAGTGCTTTCTGACTATTAACCCACAGCCATTTTGTTACATTTCCAAATACGGCGAAGCCCTGGAGAACCTGTGGTAGGCTCAGTGTTGCTGCCGCAAGTTCAGCTGACGTGGCAATCATTACGACAGTCGGCGCTCGCAAACTGCATGGGAGCAATAATCTCGCCATAATGACGTGGCCGCAGCGCGCTGTTTCGCGTCGTGAATACTGCTACAGTAAATTACTTTAGAAACACCGTATTTGGTCGCACTCGTTATTTCAATGCCACCGCGGAAATACGAGAATCGAATGTAGCGCTAGAGGAGGCGAGGTCGCCGTAGCAGCGATAACAGGCGCTCTTAGAACCCTGGCGCTTTGCCAGTGCGTTCGGTCCCCATTATCGGAACGCAATTTCCTTTAAACTCATGCAGGTGCAGATTTATCGCGCCGTGCCTGTATTACTGTAGGCGGCTGCTGCAATAAATTCTTAATTGGAGGCATGATGGCTTCCTCCCTCGAAACCAATTTATCATGCGAACCCTAATGAGGGAGCCGACGATGTGCCCGTAGACAGCCTGCGCACATTTGCTGACGCAGGGGGGAGGGGCAAAGCGCAGATATTTTCATCGCTGGCCTTCGACGCAGTCACAACTTTCACGGCTTACACACCGAGAGTACAGTTTCTTCTCACCATTTCCCCGAACACCGACGTCAATAATGGTTTAAAGTATTAGGAGAAAATGAATATGAAACGTGCTCTCGAAATATCTTCCGTCTTATATGTCAGATAGCTCTTCATTTATGCACCGTAGCTCTCCCTAAGGTGTTTGGGGAAAGTGCTATGTGTACTACTGCTGCCGTTTTCTGTTCAGTCGCGAATGGTGCGTAGGAGGACGACCGCTGGTAAGCTCCCGTGTAAGCTCGAAACTCTCTCATTTGTACTGTTAGTGGTAGTTTCGCAACACATGTGTAGGAGGAAGAAATATATTGGTTGACTCTTCTAGGAACATATACTCCCGGAATTTTGTCAGTCAATGACTCACAACGCCTGTCTTGTATTGTCTTGCACTAGAGATGGGTGAGCGTCCGCGTGATGCTTTTATTCTTACTAAACGAACCTGTGACGAAAAGCGCTGCTCTTCTTTGAATCTTACATTTCTTCTGTCAGTATTACACTGAAGAGCCACAGAAACTGACACACCTGCCTAAAATCGTGTAGTGCCTCCTCGAGCACGCAGAAGGGCCTCAACACGACGGGGCATGGACTCGACTAATGCCTGAAGTAGTGCTGGAGGGAATTGACACGATGAATCTTGCAGGGCTGTCCATAAATCCGTGAGAGTACGAGGGGGCGGAGATCTCTTCTAAAACACCACGCTGCAAGGTACCCCATATGTTCAATAATGTTCATGTGTGGGGAGTTCGATGGCCAGCGGAAGTCCTTCAGCTCAGAAGAGTGTTCCTCGAGCCACCGTGTAGCACCTCTCGACGTTTGGAGTGTCGCATTGTCCTGCTGGAATTGCCCAAGTCCGTCGGAATGCAGAATGGACATGAATGTATGCAGGTTATCAGACAGGATGTTTATATACGTGTTACTTGCCAGAGTCGTATCTAGACGTCTCAGGAGTCCCATATCACTCCAACTGCACACGCCCCACACCATTACAGAGCCTCCGCTGCTGACATTGATGACGTTGTCTCCTTACCCGTACATGTCCATCCGTTCGATACAATTTGAAACGAGACTCGTCCGACCAGGCAATATGATTCACTCGTTAAATGGTCGTACGGGAAAATTCCCATTTCATCGCTACCTCGGAGATGCTGTGTGCCATCGCTCGTGCGCTGATATAACACCACGTTCAAACTCCTTAAATCTTGATAACTTGTCATTGTAGCAGCAGATACCGATCTAACAACTACACCAAATACCCATTGTCTTATATAGGTGTTGCCGACTGCAGCGTCGTATTCTGCTGTTTATGTATCTCTGCATTTGAAAACGCACGCCTATACCAGTTTCTTTGGCGCTTCAGTGTATACGGTAAGGATCCCAGAGTGATGGGCAGTGCTCACTATCTTTCAATCGAAGGTTTGGTAAGCTACCTCCTCTGAGCGAGGACTCCACTTATTGAGGATTTTTCCAATCTATCCCATTCTGACATCTGCCTATCCCACGATTATTTTTATGTGACTATTGCACTTTACATAGTTCCCTACATCTAGTTCCAAATATTTCATTAATGCGACTGACTTCAGTGATAAGTCGGCAGTCGCATTATCAGACAATAACGGTTCTTTTAACCGGTTCGTTCACAAGACTTTAACTTTATTTATGCCCTCCCTGCACCAAGCGTCGATGTTCTGCAGTTGATATTACGTTTCGCACGATTTCCTAGCATCGCGACTGGTCTATAAACGTAAAACGTCCTTCGTCGTCTGCGGACAGTCTCCTAGAGATAGCAGTAAAGCCCTGTAGATAATTTGTGCTAATTGGGAACAGTAATAGTTCTATAACAGTTCCTTGGGAAACGGCGGAAATTTTACGTCTGAAGCGTCCTTTCGTCAGGAATGCTATGCTATTTACTAGGAACACTGCAGTCGAAACCGAGCGAGGTGGCACAGTGGTTAGTGCACTGGACACACATTCGGGAGGACGGCGGTTCAAACCCGCGTCCGGCCATCCTGATTTAGGTTTTCCGTGATCTCCCTAAATCGCTTCAGGCAAATGCTGCGATGGTTTCTTTGAAAGGGCACGGCCAACGTCCTTCCCCATCCTTCCCTAATCCGATAGGACCGATGACCTGGCTGTTTGGTCCTCTCTCCCCAACCAACGAACCAACTTCAAAAATGGTTCAAATGGCTCTGAGCGCTATGGGACTTAACATCTGAGGTCATCAGTCCCATAGAACTTAGAACTACATAATCCTAACTAACCTAAGGACATCACACACATCCATATTGCCTGGTCGGACGAGTCTCAAATCGTATCGAGCGGATAGACACGTACGGGTAAGGAGACAGACTGAAGCGCCTAGAACCGCCACAGCGGCCAGCAATAGGACAATCCTCGTCAATCATGGCACGTGCCTTTAGGAACTATCTGAGAGAGTTTTATGTTTTATCGTTTTTTTCTGTTGTTCATGGAGAGATTGTGATTTCGCCACTGACATAAGTCATTCTTCATCCTGTTTCATTTCTTTGTCTGTGTTAACTTTCTGTAGTTGCATTGTCTGGTTGTCTGTTATCATTAACCTAGTACACAGTGAAGGTCAGTGATAGTATAGAGTAGATGTTCAAGAGGAGCCGCTTGTTTCAGTGCTCAATGTGTTTCTGTAGGCCCACTTGAAAATTTGTTAGCGGCTGATATTAGTTCTCTGTTGTTGGTGCCCACATGTAAATTCACCTGGACTGAGTTAGATTATTATCTAAAAATATTTTCATTATATTTATTATATTTTATTATTATATTACTGTGCCCACTCTGAGCAAGAATCGTACTAAATTTACCCTGCTGGGGAAGAAAAACCTAGCACACCTGGAAAGGCGACGTCGATTTTGATCCGATGACGGCATATCCCACCTGGGGGATAGTAGATGTACTGAAAATAGTTTCAGCGTCGTCCGCCAACAGCGAGTGGGGCATAGCTACCAGAGTGGCATCTAGATCTATCCTTTAACAGGGAGCGCTCACAGGCAGAAGCCTCAGCGTGATGCAAACATGTGAGCAAGCAGGCAACTGTGCCACGGAGACACGATCGTTCTTCCTGCAGCGAAGTGAGTTTTAAAGGGGTCAAATTGTGGCCTTGCGAGTGCCGCGATGGTGCTTTCAGAGCTGTGTCAGCTGTGCAACGATGCTGTTATCAACAGTCACGTGAAGACTCTCACACGTGTAGATGAGGTGCTGAATGTCAGCGTAGGACAGTACTGTCGTATTCTAAGGACAGCAGTGCCAGATCGCGCAGCAACCACAGCACAGATAAGGGGGCTTGTGAGCCAAGACGTGTCAATACGAACTGCTGTGAATCAATTATTGTCACTGGGACTACGGGCACGCGCACCTTTATCCCATCTTCCACTCACCTCGCAGCATCGAACTGCACAGGCCCACTGGTGTCGGCAGAGGATGACTTGGAAGGTCTTCAGTGATGAAAGCAGAGTCTGAAACTTCCTGGCAGATTAAAACTGTGTGTCGGACCGAGACTCGAACTCGGGAACTTTGCCTTTCGCGAGCAAGTGCTCTACCATCTGAGCTACCCAAGCACGACTCACGCCCCGTCCTCATGGCTTTACTTCTGCCAATATGTCGTCTCCTACCTTCCAAACTTCACAGCTTGACTGAAAGCAGATTCTGCCTGCACTCGGGTGATAATATTTCGCGCGTACGACATAGACCTGGTGAGCGCTGTCTCGTAGAGTGCATTCGTCCACGACATGTTCACCCCAGGCCTTATGGTCGGCCGTGCGGTAGGTTACAGCTCTCGTTCACCTTTGGTGTTTCTCGAGGGACCCTAACCAGCGCTCGGTACATGCAGAATGTTAAATGCGTTCTTTTGCTGTTCTTGCAACAGAAAACGAAAAAAACTACAAAGAACGAAACTTGTCTAGCTTGAAGGGGGAAAACAGATGGCGCTATGTTTGGCCCGTTAGATGGCGATGCCATGGGTTAAACGGATATCAACTGCGAGGCAAACTGAGGAGCTACTTGATTGAGAAGTAGCGGCTCCAGTCTCGGAAACTGACATACGGCCGGGAGAGCGGTGTGCTGACCACACGCCCCTCCATATCCGCATCCGGTGGCGCCTGTGGACTGAGGATGAGGCGGCAGCCGATCAGTACCGTTGGTCCTTCACGTCCTCTGTTCGGTAGGAGTTAAGTTTAGTTTTAGAACTATTGTTTCGCGAATGTAATTAACACCCATCTAGCCAACGTTCCACAATACTGAAAGGAAAAAGCGATGGAGCTCGTATTTGGGAGAAATATGTTCACACTCCTCTCCAGTGTTATGTGAATCAGATCAAGCTAGACAAGTTGACAAGTTTCGTTCTTTTTTCGTTTGACACTTATTTCGTGAGATATTTGGCCCTGTCACGATCAATGGACCACCCTGTATATCCAGGCATAATAGTGATTATACGAATGCACTGTGTTTGTTCTTTCGGGCGTGATTCACTTCGTTGGACGATGAATCCACCATCTTCATTGAGGATGCACAATTGCGTTAGATTTCCTGCGGGAATCTCAAAGTAGCGATCATGGGGACATGAATGGGGACTGGGGTTATGTGTTGCCAGGTGGGGTTGTGGGTTGGCCGAAAGGCGTGCCGAGATAGTTCTCGCATTTGCGATAAACAATGTGTCCGGGTGGCGCAGTGGTTGACGCAACTGCCTAGCAAGCAGGAGATGTCGGGCTCGGATCCTGATGTGGCACATATTTTCACTCATCGCCGTTGATTACGCATAAAGCACCGATGTGCCTGACATCAATAATTCCTTCTCTTTCCTTTCTCCTCCCCCCCCCCCTTTCAATTTACGTAATAACGATTATTTCTGCTATTATCAGCTTTAAGTTATTTTTTTCTATCAAGCGGAAAGATTGTTATTTGTACGCCCTTCCAGTTAAAATTTTTGATTATTAATAAAGAGGTATTTAAGACCACGCTTACGTCACTCCAGCCAAACCCTTCGTTACAGTGTTGTAGAAACACAAAAACAGAGAATACACTTTAGTACGATACATTCCGTGAAGGCGGAGGAGAGCAGGAGAATGAGTGATTGCGTGGGAGGTGGAGGCGGGCGGCGTGGGAGGCGCCGGCGCGCCGTGTTCCCTGGTGACGCTGGACGTCGCGGCGAGGGGCGTCGCCGGCGCGGCCGTAGCGCGCGCGCGCCTATTTCCGGCCGTCTAATGATAGCGAGAGCTCTTCCCACCCGGAGAGCCGTCGCTGTCACGGGCTCGCTTCCTTCCTCCACAGCTAACGAGTTTACTGCGGCTAAGCTGGAAACTTTGCTCTTTACAGGCCAACCGAAAATACCTGCACCCCTACCTTACGTTACAGTGTAGTAGACACTGTGCATCGTCGAGAGAGTTTAGGCAATACTGGTACCATCAGGAACGCTATTCTTACACGATTTCCATGTTTCTGGGCTGTGTCTACTGAAGAGTATCTGTCGGTGCCCGTGATGAAGGTGTCCATAAAAATGAGTTATCTATTAACATAGAATGTGGGAATTCGTTATCTGGATATACATGGAAGAAAAATCTTTGATATTTAGATGAAATTAGTTGCCGCATCCGCACATTTATGATAGTTAAATAAATATTAAACTTGGCCCACCGAGACGCAGTTGTAAATGTAATTCTGTAACTCAGCCAAGAGCGCTATGTAGAACAGCAACCATCACCTGTTTATTAGTTGTTTAGTTTATTAGTTTGTTCAGTTGTGTCCTCAATAAACGCGATATTTCTACCTGAGCATGTGCTTACGTATTCCCTTGCAAACTGCCATTTTTACGTCGTACTGCTATCCGTTGTTCAACAGATAAATATGACCAAGACGTTATTTTTAGCTAGAGCTGAAATCTAAAAAAATAAGGTGATGAATTAACTATGGAGAGGCACACTCACGTTTAGTCCATGTCAACCGTCTCGCGTCTCCAGTAACACTGAAAAGATGTAATATGGATTTACGCCAATGCAGTGCAAGTGAGCAAAGATCGTATCAATGATATCCACCTCAAGTAAATAACAGGATACAATTCTGTACTTTCAAGTCGTCAGCGAACAGCCTGAAAATTGGAAATTTGTGGTAAGTTCCTATGGGACCAAACTGCTGAGGTCATCGGATCGGTCCCTAGGCTTACACACTACTTAATCTAACTTCAACCAACTTACGCTAAGGAGGACAACACACGCACCCACGCCCCAGGGAGGACTCGAACGTCCGCCGGGGGGGGGGGGGGGGGGCGGGAGCCTCGTGAACCGTGCACGGTGCCCTAGACCACGCGGCTACCTCGCGCGGCGAACAGCCTGACATCGACAGTGTCCGACGGAGACTAGGACAAGACGAAGAGTAGAACAGAGTGTACGGCAGGCACTCTGCCCAGCCGAACTTGAAGCTTTGCGCCAAGTAACCTGACTGACTGCACTCAAAGTTCTGCTTGAAGACAACAACAAGGATATAAAGTCTGTACCAGTGATTTGCAACTAGCTCATTAATACATAATTTTAAAGACTTTTGTAACACCTCCAGCAATGATACGCTGCATAAAAGACACTTATGACAGACGGCTTTCAACCGTTGTGTGGCTACAACTTTAAGACAAGCGAATCAACGAAAGCATGCACAAGTGTTTGAATTTAAACAAACTTGCACCAGCAATAGTCCCTTTTGCTAAAAAGCGTGGTTACTAAATACATGAGCTGAAGATAAGGATTATAGCTAAATAGACAAAGGTAATCGAACTTTAGATTCCTGTCCATGGCTGTTTACCTCAGGCGCATAAAAATGCAAATAATGTGCTAAGATAACGAGCTGTACTAGAGAAATGGCACTTCAGTAAAACAGTGTTGCAATGTGCTAGTTTAATATGGAATGGTACTAACGATGAAATCCATGTATGGGATGGACAAAAATATGGAAACACAGCTAGAAACGCATAGTAGAATATAAGAGGGCTGGCCATAAAATAATGCACCGCATTTTGTTTCTACAACTATTCTTTATTGAACATAATGAGAATTACACACACGAAAGAATGGTGTTTTATCTTCACCGTATATTTTTCCACGTAATCTCCGTCCCGTTCTATGGCCTTTCTCCAGCGCGAAACAATGGCGTCTACGCCCTGTCGGCGCCAGTACCTGGTGGTGGAGCAGTACTTCACTGTGTGAATCACGTTCTCATAGTCCTCAAAATCTCTTCCACGAATGGCATCCGTTAGGGGCCCAAACAAATGGAAGACCGAGGGGGCTAGGCCAGGTGTGTCAGGAGTGACAGCCGTGGATGTTCCTCCACGGCCGCTGTAAATCGTGGAGCTCCGCCGAACCGCCTTCTGATGACCTCAGCCACCGTGCCCAGAGACTAACAGTACTTCTGTAGACAGCTAGATGCTCCATAGACATTGCACAAGCGTTTGTGAATATTTCCCACGCTTTCTTTCTCTGCAGTCAGAAGCCGGCCGCTGTGTGCTTAGAGCTTTTGGATCAAGTGCCATGAAACTTAAATTCTCTCTCTGGAACTGTATTATATTTTATTCGTCAAATGTTCTACATTTCGACAGTTCCATCACTTACATCTTTTTAACGTATCATTTATTTATGGGAGCCAGTGTGCCATCTCATAAGAGCAGTAGATGTAATCTCTGTGTCATGGTGGATGCAACAAACTGTATACTGCAGGACCAGCCATGGCGAGACAAACGGCACATGCACATGGTGTGCGAGCCGTGTGTGGCCCACGTCTCGATCTGTCTCTACTTTGTTTGTTCCTTCCCTACAGTATTCGCTACAGCGTAACATTTCATTCAGCATTGCCCCGTGATATTTTTCGCCCGGCACCATTCTCTTCAATTCTATAGAATCGTGGCGCTGTTTGCACTTCGCTATTTGTTCTTGCCATGACGGATGTTCGCAGGGCCAGTGGCTGTTTGCACAGAAAGAGACAGTCCGGCCATTTATGTTCATCAAATGTGAAAGACGAATGTGGATGTCAGAAGAGAGGGATGAGAGCTCTTAATGTGTATAATACAGTTGTGTAATCAACGCGTAGTGCATATTTGCCATGAAATGACATTAAAACACCATCTAGAAAGAATTAAAAGACTTATTTAACATTAAAAGAGCAAAAAAATTACAACGATCAACAGACACGATTCAACGTTCTTAGTAGCGAAAAGCACTTTGTGCTGTATTTGCAGGTGTGGACAACGCGAGGAAACTGAAATGAATTTTTGATGTCGCACGCCTTATTCCACAGTCTATTGCAACAGTTTTCGGTGGAACTGAATGAAGAGTGTGGGCACTTCATATATTACTGAGAAGTGCGTTGGTTAGGTCAAGGAGCATACCTGGAACGAGTTTTCGATTTAAAGCCTACTATTGTTGAATGTTTGGGGCAAAAGAAGGCAGGTACGAAAATTAGAACATCCGGAATGTACTGCAGATCTCGCATTGAAACGCAACATTTTTCTAATTTGATGCGGATGCATTTTAAAAAGAAAATCACACTGAAGAAGGAACAAATTCTGACAAAAAACCACAGGCCAGCTCCCTGAGCCCACAGGCTTTGAAGAAAACAGGATGTTTGAAGGATTCGTTGTTGCCTTAAAAGAATTACAAGAATAGCTTCATAAAAGTTTTTGAGGACACTGCCAGTCTCACATGTATCTTTGAACAGTTTTCGATACCGTTTGCCGTTTCAGTTGAAATCATCCCCGAGAATGTGCAGTTGTAACTGATTGATCTGCAATGTAATCCTTTACTGTAAGCCGGCCGGAGTGGCCGTGCGGTTCTGGGCGCTACAAACTGGAACCGAGTGACCGCTACGGTCGCATGTTCGAATCCTGCCTTGGGCATGGATGTGTGTGATGTCCTTAGGTTAGTTAGGTTTAATTAGTTCTAAGTTCTAGGCGACTGATGACCTCAGATGTTATGTCCCTTAGTGCTCAGAGCCATTTGAACTTTTTTTTTTTTTTTTTTTTACTTTAAAACTACCCAGGACTAGATTGTTTTCCTCAGGAAGAAAATTGTGAATTCCTATGGGACCAAACTGCTGAGGTCATCGGTCCCTAGACTTACACACTACTTAAACTATCTTAAAGTAACTTATGCTAAGAACAACACACACATCCATGCCCGAGGGAGGATTCTAACCTCCGGAAGGAAGAGCCGCGACTCAAAAAACGTCCATGATGAGTTTGTAAACATCGATCAGAATATGTGAAAGGCTTTTTTCGATTACGAAACTGAATGAGTCACAATTACGCTGGTATCTGAGTGCGAAAATCTGTTCAAATGGTTCAAATGGCTCTGACCACTATGGGACTTAACATATATGGTCATCAGTCCCCTAGAACTTAGAACTACTTAAACC
Organism: Schistocerca piceifrons; assembly: GCF_021461385.2. NCBI lineage: Eukaryota > Metazoa > Arthropoda > Insecta > Orthoptera > Acrididae > Schistocerca > Schistocerca piceifrons. The sequence goes on along the minus strand of NC_060141.1, from coordinate 355,918,358 downwards.
TAACTAACCTACGGACATCACATAACACCCAGTCATCACGAGGCAGAGAAAATCCCTGACCCCGCCGGGAATCGAAGAAAATCTGTGAAACTGTCTCCGTCCGCCAGTATACCGACAGTATGTATCAGATAAAAATTGTATTGTGCCTTCAGCGTGCCAAAAATAACCAAGCAATTCTGAGAATTTGTTTCGTTTGTGATAGATGTTGTTGGGAAATATGGAACCGAGACGTATGCTGTACGACTACATTTCCATTTAAATACTGCTAATTCGCCGTATACCCCTCTTCTCGTTCAGCGTGGCGTGGCCGTGAGGGGAAAAGTAGTCTCAGTGACAAGGGAAACTCCCCACTGCAGCCCCCTGGGATTTAGTGGCAGGACGGCCCAGTGGATAACACGTCATAAACTGAACACAGGTCAAGCATGAAAACAGGAATAAGGCGTAGTGAACTGCGAAAAAAAGTAAAATAGAAACAGTGAACTGTCCAAGGACAAGAAGTCAAATATACAGCCGGAGGTCCAATGTAGAGCAGGACGTTAGTGCAACGGCGTCGTGGTTGTTAAGTTCAAATGGTTCAAATGGCTCTGAGCACTATGGGACTAAACATCTGGGGTCATCAGGCCCCTAGAACTTAGAACTACTTAAAACTAACCAACCTAAGGCAACCGAGGCACGATTCGAACCTCCGCCCGTTCCAGACTGTAGCGCCTACAACCGTTTGGTCACCCCGGCCGGCGGTTGTAAAGTGGTGACGGTGTTAGGGTGATACGGAATCCTAACAACAGGCATCGTTCCCACGAACAATTTGCAAATGGATCGGAAATGGGAGGGAAATGATAGTGAGTGACGAAGTATCCTCAGTCACACATTATAACGTTCAATGAGGAGCTTAAGTGTAAATCTGCCAAAAGCCACTTCCGTTTTACAGATTTGAAGCAACTGTCGCGAAACTTAAATTCTCTCTCTGGGACTGTACATATTACATTTGTTATATTTTATTATTCTTTTATTCGTGAAATGTTCACCTCCATCATCGTTACCTGAATTTGCCGCCCGGTGTGGCCGTGCGGTTCTAGGCGCTTCAGTCTGGAACCGCGTGACCGCAGCGGTCGCAGATTCGAATCCTGCCTCGGGGAATGGATGTGTGTGATGTCCTTAGATTTGTTAGGTTTAAGTAGTTCTAAGTTCTATGGGATTGATGACCACATATGTTAAGTCCCATAGTCAGCAGAGCCATTTGAACCATTTGTGTTACCTGAATTTGCCGCTATTTTGCGTGAAGAATGATTTCCCTGAAAACCATATAGGACCTGCATTTATCCATTCTGAGAAGACTGGAAGCTTATTTGAATATCAATGGTTTTCCTGTACGATATTAGACATGGATGTGTGATGTGTTTTTGGTTGTTCCATGTTTTTGTCCACGCCCTCTAGGTTTCTAAGTTTTGCTAATGCATAGCATCCGCTGGCCTAGTGTAACGAGCAGAGCGCTAGGTTGCGAAATAGGAGGGTAAGCCTGACCAACATCGAATCGGCACGGCAGATTAACAATTGTGACTGGTGTACTGGCCAGCCTAAGTGTGGATCTCAGATGGCTTCGTCGCGCGGGGTAGCCGCGTGATCTTGAGCGTCTTGCCAGGGTCCGCGCAATTCCCCCCCTCCCCCCCCCCCCCCCCGTCTGTGGTTCGAGTCCTCCTTCGGGCATGTGTGTGTGTGTGTGTGTGTGTGTTGTCCATAGCGTAAGTTAGTTTCAGTTAGATTAAGTAGTGCGTAAGCTTAGAGAACGATGACCTCAGCAGTTTGGTCCCATAAGACCTTACCACAAATTTCCAAAAACAATTTTCTCAGACGGCTTCGCACGCTCGTTTAGGCAAATGCTAGACTGGTTCCCAATTTCCACCTCATGAAATGCGATACACACAAACAATTAAAACACCATCATACACAGATCAAAGATTATACAATACACAAACAGGTGGCGCACAGGACTTACGACCCTTAAATAACTGACGAATGCAGCGACAGAAACGGCATCCGACAGCAGTGATACCTAAGACAAATTTTCCAAATTTTCAGGGCTCGTAGAAAGACGAGAGTAACGTTAAGGAAAGCACAGAAAGAGTCAATGAATTTTTATTCGCTGCAATTTGCACGAAAATGCTATGAGACGCAGCGGCCATTTAGTTACACTTTAATAACTTTCTGTTATCTTGACCACACTTTTCATTATTTTCAAAACTGCCTTATGCGTTTCGACATTGCGTCATCTCCAAACGCTATACGATACAACACAAAACTGGTATTCAACGATATGAATATACGTTACATTTCACTATTAATTAGAGAGATAGTGTAATGAATACAGTATGACTTTCTAGGTTACCAATGTTATGTCAATCACATAAAATTGTTCTTTAGATATATTGTATCTCGTCAACATTCTCAGTCAGTAGACAAATGCAAACTACCACCAAGGGACAGTTTGGAAGCCAAGTTGACTAAACCGCTAGGCGGCGCTGGGTACATGGTATACGGTGCATTTGTTTGTTCACAACTACATTTTCATCGTTACATCATATTAAACAATTTGATCAGTAAACAATTCATGGAAATCACTTAACAGTGTTTTCCAACAAGGTATTTCTTTTCGAAACAATGTGTAACAGATCTTCTGAGTGGTCGAAAATAATACATAGGAAGAGTTTGCTGAGTAGCGGTAGAGTACATGAGGCCAACTGTATGTTAATAAACAATTTTTGACAATTCTAAATTGCTATGATCAGTAAAATTTATAAATGTAATTTTATAAGTATTTACAGACTCCAGAAATATCAGTTGAAGCATGATGCGCACTCACTTATGATGAATAAATGGCACCATATATTGCAGTTTCCGCCAATGAGACCAAAGGCATAAAAGTTATACAGGAAATTCAAAAAATTTGGGAAGGCGTAATTTTCGAATCCCATATACGAGAGTCGTTCAATAATCAATGCCCCGCATTTTTGTTGTTGAGAGTTAGTATTTGGTGACAGTATACATCAACATGACTTGTCCATGCCCTATTTTTCTATGTAGTCTCCATCACGTACTATGACCGCGTGGCATCGTTGTGGAGAGCATGTATTCCCTGATGGTAAAAGCTCTTGTCCGGTAGACCTAGCCATGAGTGCCACGATCCGTGACAAAAAGGCTTCTCCATACGTCTCAAAACGCTCCAACAATACAGAATCAAATGGCGTTTCTTTGAATGTTGTAGTCATCTGTGAGCATTCGTGGATCTCATTGTGAGCACCTCTTTTAATATCCGACGGTTTCGACCATTACAGACGTACTTCCAGTGCTGACCGACAACCGTAGAGCCAATTGTCGAGTTATGATGCGCCAGTCGGCACGAATAATGGCATCCGCACAATTCAGCATGTCTGGAGCAGTGGCTGTGACAGGATGTCCCGATCGTAGCTGATCATGGAGCTCTGTTTCTGCATTTCCTGACGCTGTAACTTTATTTACCCATCGCCCAACTATACTCCTACCAACTGCAGGATCAATATACGAATGGCTCTGAGCACTAAGGGACTTAACTACTAAAGACATCAGTCCCCTAGAACTTAGAACTACTTAAACCTAACTAACCTAAGGACATCACAAACATCCATGCCCGAGGCGGTCGCGCGGTTCGAGATTGTAGCGCCTACAACCGTTCGGCCACCCCGGCCGGCGATCGCTATACACTACACCCAAACGTTTATGGATGTTCACCATGGTTTCTTTCTCTGTACACAAGAATTCAATAACAGCACGCTGCTTGTAACATGAGTCGTATGTAGGCGCCATTTTGACGATGTACTACGGCTCTGCCATCTGTCAGTGCCAGTACGGTTCGAAATTTCACCGGTACGCAAGACAAACATCAAATCTGAAGCACCAGATGTGTGTCTATGTATATTAATAGCATTACTTATTATACAGCCCTCGTAACAGTTCCATCAATAGTATATGGCAACCGCAACCATCCCAGATTGCCTTACCTAATTAACACTTCTTAGCCCCCAAACATCAGTTTAATTAAAGTACTATCCTAAATAAAATTTTGTACAAACTATTGCGACATTACTGCTTCCAGTGGTATTAATATTGCTGATCACGATGAAACGCTATTCATCGGCAGTCCATGTTTCCCGCTCACGGCACCATTCGAAACACAGACATTGTGTTCTGATGTTAAAGGCAGCCCACGCAAGGTACAGTAATTTCGTCGGCTGCTACTACTCGGCAGTCCATTGTTTGTTCTAGGATGACACGCGGAGACATGAAGTGGTTACGATGTGCCTGGAGCACAATATGACGATCTCCCTAGTGGTGTACAGATGTCGTCGGCCCTTATAGCGAGTATACCTGCCACCACGTTCCCACGCCCTCCTGCATTTTATGATTCGACCACCCAGCCAAGTGGAAGCCCGAAATAAGTCCTCTTTCAAACTCTGTCAGATGGTGACAACACTGTCTCACATGAGCATGCGGCATCTTCGTGTCCTTGACAGCGATCACACAACATGCGATGCCGTTCACGCCCGTATTCGCTAATCAGCCAGAACATTATGACCACAGACCTGCTATCGATATAAGCCCGGCCGGGCGATAGCAGCGTCATCTTGCGAGGAATGACTGGTTAGTCAGACACACGCACGGTGCATGTACACCCATGCTCATAAATTAAGGAGAATTGCAGAATCTGGTGCCGTACAACGTGCCACTGCACAAAACTGGCGCTAGTAGCATAGGCACATAGGGAACACACACTATACAGATCTGTAAGTCCACGGTAATGGCGACAAGTTGAGAAAACCATCCCGAAAAACATGTGCTACAAAACGCCACTTTTTCCTGCTCATATGCCCTGACATCAGTATGGGATATGGTCACCATGCACACGTACACAGGCCACACAACGGGTTGGCATACTGTGTATCACCTGGTCGAGCAGCTGCTGGGGTATAGGTTCCCATTCTTGCACCATTGCCTGTCGGAGCTCCTGAAGTGTCCTAGGTGTTTAAAGACGTGCAGCGATAAGTCGACCTAGAGCATCCCAGACGTGCTGGATGGGGTTTAGATCTGGAGAACAGACAGGCCACTCCATTTGCCTGATATCTTCTGTTTCGAGGTATTCCACCACGATGGCAGATCGGTGGGGCCGTGCGTTATCATCCATCAGGAGGAAGGTGGGACCCACTGCACCCTTGAAAAGGCGGATATACTGGTGCAAAATGACGTCCCGATACACCTGACCTGATACAGTTCCTCTGTCAAAGACATGCAGGGGTGTACGTCCACCAGTCATAATCCCACCCCACACCATCAAACCACGACCTCCATACAGCCCCCTTTCAAGGACATTGTTGGTATCTGGTTCCTGGTTCACGCCAGATGAAAATCCAGCGAGAATCACTGTTCAGACTATACCTGGACTCGTCCGTGAACATAACCTGGGACCACTGTTCCAGTGGCCATGTACTGTATTTTTGACTCCAGGCTTTACGGGCTCTCCTGAGATCAGGGGTCAATGCAATGCATCTTGCAGGTCTCCGGGTGAATAAACCATGTCTGCTCAGTCGTCTGTAGACTGTGTGTCTAGAGACAACTGTTCCAGTGGCTGCGGTAAGGTCTCAAGCAAGGCTACCTGCAGTACTCCGTGGCCATCCGTGGGCACTGATGATGAGATATCGATCTTCTTGCGGTGTTGTGCATTGTAGACGTCCCATACTGTAGCGCCTGGACACGTTTCCTGTCTGCTGGGATCGTTGCCATACTCTTGAGATCACACTTTGTGGCACACGGAGGGCCCGTACTAGTACCTGCTGTGTTTGACCAGCCTCCAGTCGCCCTAGTATTCTACTCAACACTTTGTGGCACACGGAGGGCCCGTACTACTACCTGCTGTGTTTGACCAGCCTCCAGTCGCCCTAGTATTCTACTCCTCATAACGTTATCAATATGTGTTCTTTGAGTCATTATCAATATACGGTCACCATTAGCACGTCTGAAAACGTCTGCACACTTACTCGCTGAGCCGTACTCTGACATGCGCCAACACACGTCTGCGTATGTGGACCGCTGCCAGCGCCACCGTGCACTGCATGGTCATACCCCGAGGTGATTTAAACCCACAAACCGCCCACCAGAGCGTTGTTTCACCTTGTATCGGCAAGATCCTTAATTTATGAGCATGAGTGTATTACCAGTGAGCGTGCTGTCCGTGTGTAGAATGGAGAAGGCGCGCGATCTATCTGACCTTGATCAAGGGCAGATTGTGACGGCCCGGAGGCTCGTCACGAGCATTTCTGAAACTGCACGACTTCTCGGATGTTCCAAGAGTGCTATGGTGAGTGTCTTCAACACGTAGGGAAATCAAGGTGAAACCACATCCAGACGTCGTGGGCTTGTACGGCCACCCCTCATTACAGATGTCGGAACCGTAGATTGAGCAGACTGGTAAAACAGGACAGGCGGCGAACTGTGGCAGAAAGGAACATCAGACTTGACAGACGGGCAAAGTGTGTCTGAACACACTGTGCACTGAACACTCCTAACGATGGGCCTCTGCAACCGATGACCTATGCATGTGCCAGTGTTAACATCACGACATCGGAAACTACCACAGAAATGGGCACGTCACTATTGGAAGTGGACGTTGACACAGTGGCAGAGCTTTACATGGCCTGATGAATCCCGATACGTTCTTCAACATGCCGATGGGAGTGGGCGAATCCCTCTTCTTCCAGGGAATAGCTCGCCGACACCTGTAATACGGGATGGAGGCAAACTGGCGGCGGCTCCATTATGCTCTACATCTACATCTACATCCATACTCCGCAAGCCACCTGACGGTGTGTGGCGGAGGGTACTTTGAGAACCTCCATCGGCTCTCCCTTCTGTTCCAGTCTCGTATTGTTAGTGGAAAGAAAGATTGTCGGTATGCCTGTGTGTGGGCTCTAATCTCAGTGATTTTATCCTCATGGTCTCTTCGCGAGATATATGTAGGAGGGAGCAATATACTGCTTGACTCCTCGGTGAAGGTAAGCTCTCGTAACTTCAACAAAAGCCCACACCGAGTTACTGAGCGTCTCTCCCGCAGAGTCTTCCACTGGAATTTATCTATCATCTGCGAGACGCTTTCGCGATTACAAAATGATCCTTTAACGAAGCGCGGTGCTCTCCGTTGGATCTTCTCTATCTTTTCTGTCAACCCTATCTGGTACGGATCCCACACTGGTGAGCAGTATTCAAGCAGTGGGCGAACAAGTGTACTGTAATCTACTTCCTTTGTTTTGGGATTGCATTTCCTTAGGATTCTTCCAACGAAAGTCTGGCATCTGTTTTACCGACGATCAACTTTATATGATCATTCCATTTTAAATCACTCCTAATGCCTACTCCCAGATAATTTATGGAATTAACTGCTTCCAGTTGCTGACCTGCTAGATTGTAGGTAAATGAAGAAGGATATTTCTTTCTATATATTCGCAGCACATTACACCATGCGTCAATTCGTTGCAGATCTTCCTGCATTTCAGAACGATTTTCCACTGTTACAACCTCTCGATATACTACAGCATCATCCGCAACAAGCCTCAGTGAACTTCCGATGTTATCCACAAGGTCATTATGTATATTGTGAGTAGCAACGGTCCTACGACACTCCCCTGAAATCACTCTTACTTCGGAAGACTTCTCTCCATTGAGAATGACATGCTGCGTTCTGTTATCTAGGAAATCTACAATCCAATCACACAATTGGTCTGATATTCCATATGCTCTTGCTTTGTTCATTAAACGACTGTGGGGAACTGTATCGAATGCCTGCGGAAGTCAAGTAACACGGCATCTACCTGGGAACCCGTGTCTATGGCCCTCTGAGTCTCGTGGACGAATAGCGCGAGCTGGGTTTCACACGATCGTCTTTTTCGAAACTCATGCTGATTCCTACAGAGTAGATTTATAGTCTCCAGAATAGTCATTATAAGCGAACATAATACGTGTTCCAAAATTCCACAACTGATCGACGTTAGAGATATAGGTCTATTGTTCTGCACATCTAGGCAATATTCAGGTGGACATCCATGGATACAGTGGAGCTCGTGTTAAACTACCATGACTCTCATGGAGTATCGTACATTGGTTTCAGGCCACGTACACCCCTTCCTGACGACCATGTTTCCTGACGTCATTGGCATTTTTCAGTAAGATAATGCGTCATTTCACAAGGCGAGGAGAGTGATGGAGTGGTTCGAGGAATACAGTGGCGAGTCAATGTTCTGGTCCCCAAGCCTCCAGATCTGAACCCGATCGAACACATCTGGGTTGTGATTGAACATGATATCAGAGCTCATCGCCTCCCTCCCCGAATTTTACGGCAGTTAGGTGACTTGTATGTGCAGATGTGGTGCAAACTCGCTCCAGAGACTTACCAATCCTTCACTGTTTCCATGTCACGACGCGCCGCCAATGTTATCCGTACCAAAGGCGGATATACCGACTATTAGATAGGAGGTCATAATGTCCTACCAGTCCTGGTAACAACACTAAACGCAAACACCAACGCACTCTGGTGGAAGTTCTATCTATCACAGAGAATAGCTCTATTCATTTACTCGTTCACCGATGCCATGTACGTGAACGACTTCTGGGAGCTTCTCTTTTCTGTCAGTGAATGACTTTTTATTAGAGTTTTATTCGCCGTTTTGGACTTCGATTTCTTGACTACTAAATTTACTTCTCATCAGTTCAGACAGGAAAGCCATTGATAGACTCAGCAGACTAAAGCTGTACTTCTCACACACCTGCCCCTTCGTCATTAACATTCATGTGCCGTTCATTTCGCGAGACCGGCTCACGGACGCTTCGAAGTAAAAGTGTGTCTGCAGCGTGTCTGAGCTCAGCGTTTGCACCTCACCTCGCCTCGGGGTCAAGGCAGTCGCGCCGACGCCTTCCGGGATACCTACCAAGGATTTTCCTGAATAGAAGTGCACACAGTAGTTCTACGCACAACCAAATATAGATGTCTGAAAATATGTGTGACATTTTAAAAATCATCAGCCTAACATATAGATTGTGCGAATGTCACCTAACTGCTGCCATCTTTCGGAAGCTTTTGGTGTATTGACATTGCTTAACCTGAGTCCATAGCCCGTATGAATCGTTCAGATGCCGTCAGTTTCTGATTATGACGGAAAAACTTTTATTCTGCTACTGCAGTTTTCTTTGGCCTTAAGCCATTGTCAAGCCTAAATACCCGAGGTCATATTACGACTTATATCTGTGCCGTAACACGATATCGAATATTTGTGCTTGACAATGGCGTAAGCCGAAATTTATAGTTGCGCAATAAAAAAACTTATACGGCCGTGTGCAGAAGAAGACGTCATTTAAACAATCGTTTTTAGATGCCGTGCTGAAAACTTTCGGAGACGTATCAATGGTTGTTTTCTTGTCGCGATGGTGTAAACAATAAACATAGTGGACGAAATTTCGTTACGAATTGCAGAAATCGAAACACACAAAAAATACGACTTAGCTCTAACATTTTTCGTTTTCGACTGACCAGAGGCGATCAGCTGAATTTAAGCATGAACCGGATCTCCGACAACCACTACGACAAAAGAAATTATCGTAAAAATTTACGCTTCCGTATTATGACTGCTGCCTGCTGGTATTTCGAAGATAATGGCAAACCGTGTGCACCATGTTTAACATGAAGTTATGCGTAAGGCCAAATTCAAAACTAAATGAGTACCGAACATATTAACAACTGAGCAAAAACGTTTTCGAGTCAGCATGGCTAAAAAAGTGTTTGAAGGTATTTCAATGGAGATCCAGTGAGTTCCTCCGATTATTTGTAAGAGCAGATTCCATATGTATTCACAATACGCCAGAGATAAAAGTGCAGTCGAAACAGCTGGTGACAAAAGCTGATAAGTTTACTAATGAAAACAAAAATGCTTTCTTCTGTAGAAAAAGTCGTGAATATTGTTTCTTGTTTTAACCTGGTGCGATGCTCACAGACTACCTTCACAATGACAGATCATCGGCAGGGAGTATTAAGGCTCATTATTGGACAAATTCAAAGATGTTTATCAAGCTAAACGTGTATATCTTGCAAGATAAAGCTTTCTTCCCTCACGTCTCGGAGAGTCTGCATCTCATGCTTGCACTATACCCACTTGAACCTGAAGACGTGCGTCAGAGGACACTTAAATGGTTCAGTAAACATGTATGAGTACACGCACAGATACTGAAGTCCAGAGAGTCAGGTGACTGGTCTCAAGTTCGTTGAATTCTTGGTCGTTATCTTCTGACCTACTGTCAGACCATCCCAGGTTTATGACAATCACAATTTCTTGCTGGGAGATCCCACGCACCTTACAGAAAATCATAACGAAACATATAATCATGAAACTTCCTGGCAGATTAAAACTGTGTGCCGGACCGAGGCTCGAACTCGGGACCAAATTGTGGGTTATTAGATCCGTCCTACAGAAAACAATAAGCAAGCACAACGCCATAACCAAATTGTTACCAAGTTCCTCACAAGCGAAAATTTGTTTATTTGGTTAGATAATAGTGCTACTGCTCCCATCTTGTACTCTTCTAGGATGGGTCTCCTACTGGTGCCTGGTGTTAATGTGTTCGATGAAAGCCTTATTGAAGACAACTTTCGCAGTATCTCTTTCTCGTGTTATCGTAAAAATAGCGACTATATTACCATAGGTGAAGTCTGAGAGCTCGTAATCGACAACGTTTGCCCACTATGTTCCAAAACCGTATCGTAGATTTACTCCGTTGCAATATGATCGGCTGCCCCACAATCACCTTAGAAACTGACATTAGCCCCCTCATTTCCATGGTGTGCGGTGTTCAGTAGCGCATCCCAGTTGTTCAGGACGGCGTTGTGTGATACACATTCGGCCAACGGCATGCGCGTTGTTCGCCAATAGCGATGCTTCACAAATACCGTCAGTCCTAAAGCCGATAATCATCGCTTTTTGCTGCCCGGATAAATCGCCCGTTTAACTCGCGAGAGCGATGAGCGATATGCATACAGACGGTCTACTGCTCACATGTGCCCGTCAGGGCAATTCACGACACGTGACCAGAGCTTCATGATCCACGGTTTGCTGACGTCAGACGTGGGAGGGTCCATAATAAAGTGATACAACCGTATACTTCCACGTACCGTGACGCATGCTCGCTATATTTTTAACCCACGGATTCACAACCTTATGGAGCATAAATTTATCATTTATGTCACCATACCATCCGTATATGCTTTCCAGCGTCGTTAGTGGCGACATTTTAAGTCAATAAAACTAAATGCACATGGTCACGGAAGTACATACTTTCCTCGAGTTGCATAGTCAGATTTTCAAATAAATTTAATAATTACGGGACGTAAGAGCACAATGTCGAAAATCGACTGTAGTGGGCATCATATGGTTTTTTAACTTAAATTTCTGGATGGACACACTTATTAATGCATATAATGTAAAAAATTAATTCCAGAACTATGATTTGAGCACATACACACTGGACTCACATTCGGGAGAACGACGGTTCAAACCCGCGCCCGGCATCCTGATTTAGGTTTTCCGTGATTTCCCTAAATCGCTTCAGATAAATGCTGGGATGGTTCCTGTGAAGAGGAACGGAAGAGTTCCTTCCCCATCCTTCCCTAATCCGATGGGACCGATGACTTCGCTGTTTGGTCCCCTCCCCGGAATTAACCAACCAACCAACACATAGAAATTCTTGTTTACGTAACTTCTTTAAAATAACTAATTAGCTAATAATACATTCAGAAATTAACATGGCATAAATATTCTGTATACGAAATTTAAATCTCAATCTCATTGTGACTTTCATCGCTGTACTTCATTGCTCATTGCTTCGTAGAATTCATCAAGATTTCCATTTGTTAGTCGAGACCCGTAGTATGATTTTGTGACATTCACTGCTGAAATTTATTCATGGAAGCGTGTGAAACAGAGAAACGATTGATCTTCTCTGTTGTTTTTCTGAAGAATCGGGACTCGTTTTCTGTCGACTATATTCTAGGATTTCTCATTTGATATAGTAGACTTTAGAACAAGATCCTAAATTTCTTGGCATACTTATTTTTGCCGAAATTGAACAAGCTCTTCAATGGAAGGACATATTTCGGTTACACTTACGTGGCAAGTGAAATGACTATCAAAGAGGTGGTCAGTGGTTTAGTTATACTCTGCCGGAAAAAATCTTGACGCCCTCTAGGGGCAGGCCACTTTATGTCAGTGTGTAGCAGTTATTCAGCAACAGTTGAGTACGATATATTTACAGGGTGACAATCATTGAATTATATGAAAAGAAATGTAAATTAGTTAAAAACTACGGCGTGCACACACTTTATTCACTAAAGATATTCGGATTTGGGTTATGACATGTTTGATACGCCTGCAATCATTGGCGATGATGTGGCGGAGACTAAAAGCGAAATTCTGCATGACGTGCTGAAGTGTCGGAACATCGATGCTGTCGATGACCTTCTGAATGGTTGCTTTCAATGCAGCAATGGTTTTGGGGCTATTGCTGTACACCGTGTCTTTAATATAGCATCACAAAAAGGAGTTGCAAGTGTTCAGATCCGGAGAATATGGTGACCAATCGAGGCCCATACCTGTGGCCTTTGGGTACCCCAGAGCCAGCATGCGATCCCCAAAGTGTTCCTCCAGGACGTCAGACACTCTCCTGCTTCGATGGGTCGAACTCCGTCTTCCATGAACCACATCTTGTCGAAATCAGGGCCACTTTGGATAATGGGGTGAAATTGTCTTCCAAAATTTCCACGTACCGTTCGGTAGCCATCGTGCCATCAAGGAATATAGCACCGATTATTCCGTGACTGGACACTGCACACCACACAGTCACCCGTTGGCGGTGAAGAGATTTCTGGATAGTGAAATGCGGATTCTCAGTCCCCCAAATGCGCCAATTTTGCTTATTGACGTACGCATACAAATGAAATACATGAAATGAATTCGCAGTTGCGAATAAGGACAACCATCAGCTGTAGAAGGGAATGACGACAGTGAAAATTTGTGCCGGATCGGGACACGAACCCGTGTTTCACGCTTATCGCGGCCGGTCGCCTAACCATTTGGCTATCCGTGCACGACTCACAGCCAGACCCAAACTTCCATATGTCGTCAACTATGTGTTTACGACCTTTCTCGTAGATCCATTATGCATATTCCGGTAGAGGTCAGACGTCAAACTCGAAAGTCGCTTGACCGGTATTGGCAGATAAATTCGTATTGCAGTGCTTCTGTTATTCTGATTACGATGCAAAGTTCCTTTGTATAAACACAGACACTGCAATATCGGATACATCCAAATGAAGGTGGGCTTCGTCGCTAAACCACGCGTGCACGCGTATACTAATTCCCATCATGCCCGCGGCCAACCGCGCAGTTTGAACGTCCTAACGCAAACCGTTCAGAAGTTATGACGTTTTCATTTCATATAGTTCAATAAATGTCTCCCTGCACTTACAGTGCACTTTTGTCAAGTAATCGCTTGCTTACCTATAGAAACAGATCCCTTTGGCCACCTTCCACCCATTTTAAGCCGACCGGAGTGACCGAGCGGTTCTAGGCGCTACAGTCTGGAGCCGCGCGACCGCTACGGTCGCAGGCTCGAATCCTGCCTCGGGCATGGATGTGTGTGATGTCCTTAGGTTACTTAGGTTTAAGTAGTTCTAAGTTCTAGGGGACTGATGACCTCTAGAAGTTAAGTCATATAGTGCTTAGAGACATTTGAACCATTTGAACCCGTTTCACATTAACAACGGGCACATAACATTTGGCTCCTTGAAACATAACGTTTGCCGACTCATAACAGTCTCTTCGAAAAAACATGTTGTTAATATCGTTTTACTAATAATTTTGCGGATTTCTTTAACTCATCTAGCAAAACTTACATAGATGATGATGTCTGTAATGGTACAAAGATAAACACCAAAGACTTATGTCTGTAATGGTACAAAGATAAACACCAAAAACTTTACTAGCACCAAATAAATTAATTGCTAATATTAAGTGTGCAAAATAAGAAATTCTCAATCACTTAACGCCAAAATAAATTTAATAGTAGACAACAGGCTAATAACCCGAACCCAGCTCGCAGAATTATATAATTCGTTATACAAGTGCCAAAAAAGTGTGTTTTCCCCTATAATCATTGCAAACCAAGCACCCAGCCTGAAACTGAAATTTCTTATGTATCTTCTATACATCTGCTTTTCTTGAAATTCCTAGACGAAACCGACAACAGCAAGAGTTTAATCGAGATCTGTGTCGAGAAGAAACGGCAGTGAGCAAAGATAATTATAAAAAACTGTCTGATATCATCCTCCTGACTCTAGTTCGCGGGAAGGTGGTCTATTCAAGTGTATGAAAGTGTTAACGTTACATGGCCCCTTTATCCGGTTATGGAAAAGACTCCCAAAGTTCATAATGCCTTTCGGCCACATCATTCAATGGACTTCACATGAGAGACTGCTTATGCCTTCGACTTTCAAAAGTGAAACTATTCAGAGAGTCATTCATAATTACCGAGCGCATTGGCGCAGTGGCTAGCACGCTGGATTTGCAGTCGGGAGGACGACAGTTCAATCCCGCGTCTGGCCACCCTGATTTAGGTTTTCCGTGATTTCCCTAAATCGCTCCAGGCAAATGATGGTATGGTTCCTTTGAAAGGGCACGGCCGACTTCCATCCGCGTCCTTCCCTAATCCGATGAGAGCGATGACCTCGCTATCTGTCTCCTCCCCCAAACAACCCAACCATCATTCATGATTCTTTGGTTTGCTTCTGTGTCAGTATCGGAGCACAAGCCGAACTCTGACCTTTAAATGCCAGGAAAAGAAGAGGATGTTTATTTTCGTTTCCATGTGATGGAGGACGCAATAATACACGTTTCTAATTACTCAGTAATGGTGCGTTATGTATGTGAAACGTTGTGTGAGGAACGTTAAACTAAATACAGCTATTCTCATAACCAAAACATATAGATACATCATATAGTACTGTGTTCCAGTGTAAATAATTACCTCGTCGAGGAACATCCTAACATCGCCATTTCATTTCCCACTTTTTGGATCGGTTTGTTTACGGTAAAAAGTAAACTGCCAGGAAACGGTTTGAACATGAATATTTCTGATGTTTACAGCCAGTGCATACATGGACTGTATTTCCCGTTTGCTCTTGCCACCGTTAGAGACACAAACAACAGATGTTTACTCATTTAGTTACAGGCTGCAGCGTCCGTAGCTGCTTCTGTTCGTGCTTGCTGTAAACAGTATACTATCGGAAATTACAAGTAGGATTTATTTTTAAAAAAGTCTTTGGTTTACGGAAATCTCTCGAAGCCAAACATTTATCAAAAAGTTATTTTCCCCGACAGTCTCGTTACGTTCTGTTGTATCTGTGTACAATCTCGACATTTTACAGCATGTAGGGATTTTTTTTTATTTCTTTTGGGAATCCTTCCAGGTTCATACAGAGTAATAACACACATTTGCCACACACAGGTAGATTACAACACTGAATCACCTAAGTAAAGTACAATTTCGCTTGGTTTAATCAACACTCAGCCTTACAGCAGTAATGCTTACTGATTATTTGTTTCCTTGGCTTTGTTTATACTGGACACTTATCGTTGTGACCCGCTCTATAAATTAAGTGAAGGTAATATCCCCTCATGTCATAACAGTAAGCGACTGTAAACTTTAAGGCTTATCTGATTTACAGTCCTATATTCATTGGTATAATGTGACAAATGCTCTATGCTAGCTCGATACTTTTACGATGAACTTCCAAGCTCACAAAAATTGCATAAGGCAGATGTTACATCTTATTGGGGAACGTCAAACGGTTTCTCATCATTACTCGTTGAATTAGATTCCGTACAGGAGAGAAAATTGAGACAAAAATGTTATCACTGGTCGGCCGCGGTGGTCTCGCGGTTCTAGGCGCGCAGTCCGGAACCGTGCGACTGCTACGGTCGCAGGTTCGAATTCTGCCTCGGCCATGGATGTGTGTGATGTCCTTAGGTTAGTTAGGTTTAAGTAGTTCTAAGTTCTAGGTGACTGATGGTTCAAATGGCTCTGAGCACTATGGGACTCAACATCTTAGGTCATAAGTCCCCTAGAACTTAGAACTACTTAAACCTAACTAACCTAAGGACATCACACACATCCATGCCCGAGCCAGGATTCGAACCTGCGACCGTAGCAGTCCCGCGGTTCCGGACTGCAGCGCCAGAACCGCTAGACCACCGCGGCCGGCGGGGACTGATGACCACAGCAGTTGAGTCCCATAGTGCTCAGAGCCATTTGAACCATCTTTTGTTATCACTGAAAACAGCTGCACTGTATTCGTATTTATAAAATGTTTCACTATTTTGTAGGTAAATGTTTCCGCTACAGGAGCAGTTCGCTGAGCATTAAAGTCACAGTCACCTGAGAGATCATGGTTAACTGCAGATTACCTTTATAATATATACTTGGAGTTGCTATTACCCTTGATGAACTACCATCCTATGCGCCTACGCTATTAGTCATTTTACATTTATACTCCAAGGTGGCTTAGCTACAAACTGAGCTCGTTAAGCGTTAAAGGCACAGCCACGCGACAAATCATAGAAGCACAAGGCAGTCATCTGGGCAGACAGGTTTTACTGCCCTTGCTGAAACGGGCCGACTGTGAATAGCGGTGTCTCATTTGAATAATATACACTTAATTGAGACCTTTTCAGTATAAACCGTGCAGTAAAAACGTTACCCGTCGTACTGTGATGTAATTCTGTTGAATTTATCGCATTTAAACAGGCGAATGTCTCTACCTTCATGCAGTAAGGGTCCGCAGCGTTATAAAGTGGTTAGGTTATTTCCCGCTTACGTTAGTAGACTTTATTTTTCTACTACTGCGGTTTCGGCGGACGTCATTATCACGCATAAATATTCGATATCATGTAACGGCACAAATGTAAGTAACCGTACCCTTATGCCACTAATCTGAAAACTAACGAATGACAGCAATTCATATTCCCATGTAAACTAATGAACTGTGGGCATTCAGAATTCACAGAACCATAGACATTAAGTAGATCAGTATGCATCGATCACTCTTTGCGTTATTTTCTGGTTACTTGGTAATATCGCCTTGCTAATATTCACTGCTCCTTCGCCCGAACCTAATCTAAAGCGAACATTAACTTTTCGTAGTTGATGGGATACACAAGTCCCATTAAAGTAATACGCATTTTTGAGTGTTGGGACATATGTATCTCAGTGCTAACATGTAACGAGACACTTTCGTAGCTTGGAGAAAAATACTATGGACCATGGGGTGGATATATAGAAAGCTGTGAGCGATCAAATGGGGTGACGTGTGTTTAAAATAGGTGACACAGTGCGCCTGTTTCACGAAAATCAGATAAATTACAGTCTTCTCCATTCAAACAATGTCTGAAGTAACTAATTGTGTTTTCGTATACATCATACACATTGTTTTGAAATATTTTCACATACCTCAGTAATTCTGCTGGTCTGTACATTGTTCTTATGTAATGGGACGTATATGCCAAAGAACACCTGGTAGAATGTAGGAAACATTGGTGTATGGTATGTCAAACACTTCTTCATAAGTTATGTTGACAGCTTGTGTGCCATATTTCATGTTTTTCAGTGTCAGAAGTATAAATGTGTTTTGGTATCGATTTGTTATATGTTATCCATAACTGTCATCCTGTCGAAATAATTCTAAAATTAACAATGTAACGCTGAAAATCTTATGTTCACATGAAAACGTGGATATAGTTATGTTCGTGGTACATTTGTGTCCCATCTCAGCGACTTTTAAGATTGGTCAGGTCAAACGTGGTGAATGTATGTTTTTTATCGCAAAGGAAGACAGTTTTCGGTCTTTTATTTTTCAAATATACGTCAAATAAATTTTAAAAGTGAAAGAGTTAAAATCTTCATAGTTACGAAAGCACATCTGTGTTAGTAAACCAAGCGAGGAGGCGCAGTTGTCACGCACTAGACTTGTATTCAGGACGTTGGTTAAAACGACCTGTTCGGCCGTCCAGATTTCATTTTTCCGCGGTTACCTGATCAGTTTAAGGCAAATGCCGATATGGTTTCTTAGAAAAGGACCGACCCGATTTACGTTACTTTTTTTTCTCTCAGCTGAGTTTGTGCTCCGTCTGCAATGACGTCGACGTCACCTGATGTTAAACTGTAACCTTCCTTCCTTCCTTTCGTTATCGGCCTGCAAACAGTGCGACGTCTACCGCGTTTACTTCTCCTATCCCGTACCTGAAAGTTGCGGCAAAAACCGTTTGAACGTTTTTCTTTGTATGGAATGCGGAGTTGAGGATATCGTTCGGCGTATATCGGCATGCACCAAATAATTGACGCAGTTGTCTACAGACAATTGTCTAAAGGAAATAGAATACCGTAACATGTTCGTCAATACCCGTGTGAAATAATACGAATCTGCTTCTCACTGTAGTTGTTCACATTCCACGAAATCACTAATCTTGTCCTGATGCCAACGCAACCTCAAAAACCATATGCAAGGAAAGGTAAATGTTCTAGAAGCTGACAGCAGCATCACAATCAGTGAACTAAATCCAAAGAGGAGCACAACAAATCAGAAATTAGCAATGAACTTTAACCGCAAGAAACCCTACTCCACAGAAATCTAACTATTTTTGACACTAGCAGTAAGGCCTACCTTCTAAAAAGCATTCGTTTCTCGTACTTTCACAGGACCATCTTCTGCACTGCTCGTCATTAAAACTGAAAAACGAAGGAGGACAGCAAATATTGAAACTTTACTTACTGCGCGTGTACACTGTAGTAGGAAGAATGAACGATTAAATTTATTCTACACTTGTTTAGCGTCCACCTGCTTCGGTCGAGTATAGTGTATGATCTGCACAGTTTCTTTCTTTCCTTCTTTATTTTAAATCGAATTTGTATGTTGTTACGCCCATCGCTCACTTGTAAATCTATACACTGTGCAAGCAGTGTACCGATTCTACACAAACTAAGCTGCAGACAGTGTATTAAAATTTAATAATGATTAGGGCCAGTCTTACACCCGGTACTGAATTCCCTCATAACAAATGGATATTCCCCTGCATGGAATCGCATTTTAACATGGTACCTATTTTGTCGCTATTATTGATTAATTTGAGTACTAATTACAACAAAAATAATTTTATAAGCATATGTTAGGCCTACTGAAAAACTAATGTATTAAAGACCCGTTTCGTTTTCTTAGCAGTTCTGATAAAGTTGATTTGTCATGTTGACTGTTAAATAATTTTCATTGGTTTAGTTCACAAACTGCAAAATCTTTCTAACTTTTCACTCGTTAATCCCACAGAAGCATAGTCTTTTCTGAATGTACTTTTAACTCAAAATCGGTGCTGGCAGCCAGAGTCGGAGGTGTTTCTTAATCCAAGTTTTTGAACCCCTGTGGTGTTATTTCCATTGTAGCTTTCATCCCCTAATACATACATATCGAAGAGTAAAATACCAATTTTCGTAGATTTAGCTTTAAAAATATTCAGCTTAAACGATGACTTTCCAACAACAATGTAAACTGTTGTTTTTTTTATTTCCAACCGAGAAGCCAAATACAAATTATCTTAGTTTTAGCTTAAAAAAATTACCCTAACGAAATATTTTCACAAAAACTTTCACAAGGGAAATTTGGAAGTATCCTTGCCTCAACAATGCCTACTGCGTAAGATCAACACCCTCCCCAATTATCTATATATATATATATATATATATATATATATATATATATATATATATATATATCAATCCCCAATTATATAGATATATATATCAAATACGTATTTTCTTAGATGTACCGTTACAAAAGCTTTAGTAGTTCTTTGATAATGATTTAATTTCAAAAGAAATTTCACTCACTATTTCACGCCCTTAGGAGCTGAATTTCTAAAAATGTTGAACCACAATTTTTTTCTGATCAAGAAACCGAATACCAATTGTTTAGCTTCAAAATTGCCGTAATAGTGACACGTTTTCAAAAAGCTTATAGTCCTCTATGTCATTTCCTTATGGGTGAAATCTCGAAATATCCCTTCCTAAACGATGCCTACTGTGTAAGATCAACACCCTCCTCATTTTTCAAGTTTCCATCCTTAGTGGATTGGGCTGGCTGACAGAAACTGTGTCTCCACCTAGCCAGGCTTGAGATCAAACTGAGGTTGGATTACAAATCAGCTCATGCTGCTTCAGCTCTCTGCAAGAGTTCGTCAATATTAGAAGGTGGCGGTTGATGATACACCAGTCTCTCGGCAACCCATAGCCAGATCTTTTCAGTGGGTGAGATATCTGGAGAATATGCTGGCCACCGAGCGTCAGTCCGATATCCTCGGTATCGTCGTAGGCCAGGACAGCACATGCAACATTGTTGAAACGTAACATCGGCCTTAAGACATCAGAAGTGTGCAGATGCGTCCAAACTACTGGCTAAGTAAATCAGAGGTGATAGTATTTTGTACCCAATGGAATCACATGGCATGGCGACAGGCGCTCGGCGTTTGTAATGATGACGAATGCAGTCTGGCAACGACCGTTTTCCTCGGAGCTTCCACACACATATACCTCCATAGCGATACTGTATACAGAATGAGGACTCATGTGGAAAGAAGACAGGGTGTCTCTCCTCCACACGTTGCTGCAGTTTGGTGCAAGACTGTCAGTTCGCCTCTCTCTGCTGTCGCATCAAAGAATGCCGCAACAGTGGCCGCCTTGCTTGAAGTCTGCACTGCTCCAGACGTCGACACACTGCCCGCGAGGATACTAGCCTGTCCGCAGCTCTTGGTCGTGCGGTAGCGTTCTCGCTTCCCGCGCCCGGGTTCCCGGGTTCGATTCCCGGCGGGGTCGGGGATTTTCTCTGCCTCGTGATGACTGGGTGTTATGTGATGTCCTTAGGTTAGTTAGGTTTAAGTAGTTCTAAGTTCTAGGGGACTGATGACCATAGATGTTAAGTCCCATAGTGCTCAGAGCCATTTTTTGTTTTTATACTTGTCTCACGACAAACAACTCCATTTCCTGACTCAAGGTATGTGGTGTGGCTGTGCCGTCCTGAATGGATGAGTGGCCAATATACTCATATCTGTCCTCTCGGGCGCTAGTCACACGGTACCGTTTAGATCCTGGATGGTATTTAGTGCAGCCCACCTGGACGAATCATTGGATCTCGATAAAAAAAAAATGGTTCAAATGGCTCTGAGCACTATGGGACTTAACATCTATGGTCATCAGTCCCCTAGAACTTAGAACTACTTAAACCTAACTAACCTAAGGACATCACACAACGCCCAGCCATCACGAGGCAGAGAAAATCCCTGACCCCGCCGGGAATCGAACCCGGGAACACGGGCGTGGGAAGCGAGAACGCTACCGCACAACCACGAGCTGCGGACGGATCTCGATCAACGCGAGCAATAATATCGAGGAACGACGAACCGCGCTCGCTTTAGAATACGATCATATCGCTGTCGATTGCCGATGGATGGTAATAGACGCTGCTCCTTCTTGCTCAGGGCATAACACGATTTTCTCAGAAATAACCAATGTTCAAGTCCGATTTATATGTGATAAAAGTTAAGGTAAAGTAAGGACGGTCAGTCGGATACGACCGACCGCGGTATCATCCTCTGCAGTCGATACATTATGAAGGGCTGAGTGACAAAGGCGTTGCTTAATCTTTCTTTATACACGATCCAGTCACATCGATGTGACTACAGACTATGTTCGACGTCAACGTGCAAAACTAATCACAGACAGCAGCAGGCAAAACTAGCGCGGTAGGTGTATAAAGAATATCGGGGGGACGCAGAAAGTAGTGCAGTGGTTGTCATAATGCGGAAACGGAGCGACTTATCTGACGTCCAAAAGGGTGTGGTCATTGACTTTTGGGCCAAGGGTGGAAACACTTCCGAAACGGCTAAATTTGTAAACCGTTCTAATGCCGCCGTGATTAAGATATGTCGTGTAGGCAAAATTGCGCTATCCAAAACCGACACTGAGGCAACAGTGGTGCACAAAAATGACAGGAGTGAACGGCGGTCTGCGGAAATGTGTACAATCGATTGGAAGTGCAACTGTTGAGTGGCTCACTGCCCATATGAACCAAGGGGCTACCAACAGTGTCTCCTCAATAGCCGTTCATCGAACGTTGTTGTGTATGGGTCTCCGGAGAAGGCGCCTGGTTCATTCACCCATGCCGACTACTGTTCCTCGATGACGAAGGCTGCAATTTGTACACCAGTACCGCAGCTGGACGTTCAGTGAGTGATGAGAGGTGGCCTGTTCAGATAAATCACGTTTTATGCTCCAACGGGCTGAGGGCCACTGGCGTCTACGGCGTGAAACCTCTGAAAGCAAATACCCTAGTTAGAAGGATCCCTCGTTAGAAGGATCCGCTGGCCGCGGCTCTGGGGTCGACATGGTTCCACATCGCTGTTGGTACCTTCCAGAACATTACTCTTCCTGCACCTCCCACAGTGGTCCGCACTGCAAAAGGAGCTTACTCGCGCTTTTGACAGGCGGTCACCATTAATGGAAGGTTTATGAAGAACAGATGACGTTATTCGAAACTGCTTTGTACCGTTGGGGTGAAATGCGTATTACAGTAGAGCAGGGCTTCCCAACGCGTGGTTTGCGGACCCCTTAGGGGTCCGCCGGCTCTTTCTAGGGGGTCCGCTGCCACCTTTCACCAAATCGTGTAGAATAATGAGTAAAATTATTGAATAGAGATGTGAAAATCAAATTCATCACTTTTTTTTCGTGTGAAAAACATGTTTACTTTTACTTCAGGTCGTATTCCCAAGAAGCCTTTGCGGTTCTCAAGCGAGAAGGCATACACAGTTTAGTGCCGGAGAATGCGGCTTCTCTGATCGACTGTTTCGCGGCAATACGGGGGTCGTTTGTGCGCCGGCTCACGGCGCTATATGCGCTGAAACCTTTAACGCATGCGCGGAGCGAGCTTTGTCGACCAATCAGCGAACAGTTTGAACTGACGTTGATTGCTCTTGGAGGAAAGCAGCTCCAACGTGTGAAATGTCAATTACAAAGTAATTTTAATCAGGCTATAGTGTTTTGAAAAAGGGAGTAAATCCACTAGCAAGTGTCTGGATACAGTGGGAATTCAAATTGGATCGTTAATTTCCAGTTGTTTTCATTCATCTCTAAACCAAATACTATTCATACTTTGGGGGGGGGGGGGGGGGTTCATTTGGAACATGGCCCTTGCATTAAGAAGCTTTCAGTTCCCATGGGTTTCTCTCTGAAAGTTAAAGTTACTGTGCTCTTGACTGATTAGGGATCCGCCATGGATTTTCGACTGAAGAAGGGGTTCGCAAGCTGAAAAGGTTGGGAAGCCCTGCAGTAGAGCGTCGATTATCCGAACGTCGGTCAGCCGAACGACCGCTGAAGCGAACTGTGTACTCGCTCGCACCTGTTACTCTCCCACCCTACCGTCCATCATCCCCCTCACTCCCAAACCAAGTTTCCCACAGTAGTCGCCGCACTGTGCCACCGCAGGCGGAACATTACTTCAAATGGGGCCTTCACAAGGCGCTGCTGACCGGCCAAGCCGCCAGTCGCTGTGTTTCAACAATCAGCACACTTCTGTCGGCTTGGCACTGGCAGTAGAAGTAGCGGCAGTATCAAAGCTGTTCACAGCAACAGCTGCGCCAGCTTAGAGTTGAGGCGTGTCGCTCCGCGCAGTTTGAAGGATTGCGCGCCCCCAACAAGAGCTTCTCACGGTGCAATCAGTCACCTTTTGTTCTCTGTTACGACCACTTGTGTGCCGTTGCGTGAAGAAGTGAACTTGACGATACAAAATGCTTTAACGTAAACGTGTTGTCCTTTCTATGAGGGAAAAGTACGAGTTTATTACTATATATTCCTACTGGAGTTGCCTTTGGCCGGCCGAAGTGGCCGTGCGGTTAAAGGCGCTGCAGTCTGGAACCGCGAGACTGCTACGGTCGCAGGTTCGAGTCCTGCCTCGGGCATGGATGTTTGTGATGTCCTTAGGTTAGTTAGGTTTAACTAGTTCAAAGTTCTAGGGGACTAATGACCTCAGCAGTTGAGTCCCATAGTGCTCAGAGCCATTTGAACCATTTTTTTTGAGTTGCCTTTGTATGTTACTTTGTAATACTAAAAGAGATGCCTGTTTTTATGAATAAATTTACTGTACAGTACTTCTTTTTGGCAAATAAACATCTACAGTTCGATTATCCGAACAAAGCAGTTTTCCGAACACCCATGTCCCCCAATTATTTCGGATAATCGACGCTCTCCTGTATTTGCATTTACGAGGATGTAGAGGATTCATGCCAATTAGAAGTGTGTTGCATGTAGCCTTCTTAATGTTGCAGTTTGATGTATGGTAAACCTTTCCGCAAGCGACCTGTATGGCACTGTAGTTACTCTGTAACTGGAGCAGCAGCCTGTGGAACGCAGTCTGAATCACCAGACAGCCTGCGTTGCGTCATGTCACGTAAGAGTATACACCGCCTTTTCATGACTACTCCCAGTGGAAGAGCAATGTGTTCCGATGGATCCGTCAGGCACAACCGAAGGGCGCAAGTGCTGACACGCATGACGGCAAGAACCGCCGCCACCAGAGGCGCACCGTATCAGTCGAATGCCTGCGGGCGCCTTCATCTCGCTTCTGGCTCTTTTTTGGCAGCCACGGCTCTGTAAAGCGCCGCCGTCTCGCTTCCCACTCTTAGCGTCTCTGCCCTCCGTTAAGTAATAATGGAGGCCTCTCCTTATCTCTCTCTCTCTTTCTCTCTCTCTCTCTCTCTCTCTCTCTCTTTCTCTCAACGACGTCCAAGGTCACTGCTTCTTCCGCCCGGGCGTCTCAGGTTTTCTTTTGCTTTTGCGAGTCGCATTAACTACAAAAGCTGCTTTGATGCTCTGAAGGAAGCGACGGCCCGCTGCAAAGTCGACGTAATGCGTAGAGTAACGCACACTAGAGCGCGAACGGCTCGGGGATAGCAGAACGCAATTAAAGCAGCGTTAGCGCGGCGCGAAAGGTTTATAAATGGGGTTGAGCGCTGTCAGTTCTTTCAATAGGACGTCTTTTTCTTCTACAGAACAAAAATGGCACCTAGGTTCTTACTTTCGGTTTTTTCATTGGCTCAGTTGCGGCACACGTCAGCGTGCTCATTAGTGCTCATACGCTGGCAATTAGAAAGTCGCAACAAATAAAATGAGTTTCAAAGAAAATTAACCATCATGAGCACCGTCTCTGAAGTTTTGACCACGTGGTCCTGTCCTTCCGTCAACGGAAATTATCACCCCGTCTGGTGATCAGTCTTCCTACATTCTGTCGTCCTGTCAGTACTCATACAAACTTTGTTTTCTGCCTTTGCTGGTTTCGACTCTTCATTCATTATCACTAACACTATAAAACAAGAAACAGTATACAAAAACAGACATTACATAAAAAACTAAATAAACTACATAAATAATTTTCCGTGGCCGATGGCTATGAGCGTATCCCCGAGAATCCTACTAGAAGACTGCGTGGATCTAGTCACTAAAAGCGCTCATACAGTGTTTCAGAGTCTCTGCTTCAGACTTCTAGGGGTGACAGATAAACATAAAGTCATGGAGAACAATATTCGCCATAGAGTAATTGTTCGATGCCGCTTCCCGGTGACGCTAGGATCTCATAGTCTTCGCCAGTCTCAGGATGACGAGTGTCCACTGAACTGGGGTAGATATATAGAAAGGTGTGAGCGATTAAATGGGGCGACGGCTGTTTACTGGTGGCACAATGTGTCTATTCATGAAAATCAGATTAAATCATCACCATCGCTATTCCAAGAACGTCTGAAAATGGTACAAATGGCTCTGGGCACTATGGAACTTAACATCTGAAGTAATCAGTCCCCTAGAACTTAGAACTGCTTAAACCTAACTAGCCTAAGGACATCACACACATCCATGCCCGAGGCAGGATTCGAACCTGCGACAGTAGCAGTCACGCGGTTCCGGACTGAAGCACCTAGAACCGCTCGGCCACCGCGGCTGGCGAACGTTTGAAGCACCTAATTTTGTTTTCTTATACATTACAGACATTGTTTTGAAACATTTCCACACATCTGCTAGTTTGCACATAATTTGTATGTAATGGGACGTCTATGGCCCAGACAACTTTGTAGAATGTAGAAAACGTTGGTGTGTGGTACGTCAACGCCATCTTCAAATGTTACGTTGAAAGCTTCTTCATTGTCTGAAGAATGAGTGTTTTTACCAATTTGTTATACTTTTTTCCATAATTGCCATGCTGATGAAATCATTCCAAAGTTAACAATTTAACTCTGAAAATCAAAGGTTCACATGAATACATGGATCTAGTTACGTTCGTGGGACACATGTGTCCCATCTCAGCGATTTTTAAGATGGGTCAGCTCAATTTATTTTTATTTTTTGTGATGAAAGTGTATTATTTATCGCAAAGGAAGACAGTTTTTGACCTTTTATTTTTGAAATAAAAATAAAGTAAATTTTAAACGTGAAAGGGTTAAATGTGTATGTCGTACGAAAATACTGAGATGGGCGAACTATTGCGCTTAGCGCCTGTGGACTGTAGGCAGCGGGTGTGACCTTGAGGTGTCTTTAATTTCTTAACGGCCACGTTAGCAAGGTCTGCTGATAAAGTGTACCGGATACTACGTATATCAGTAAATTGATAGTGATTTTCAATAAGAAAACTTTGTGAATGAGTTTCTTCAAGCAGAGGCAGAACTTTTAGAACCGAACCAGGAACTTTAAATTTGCAGGACCTACCACCTTGATTTCTGGAGGAGATGAGTTAATTATAGGCAACACACAAGGCATACATACGCCACTGAGCCCTTATCCTCTATCGTCTCACAGGGACATCACCAATACAAATGGATACCTACCGTCGCTAGGAAGTGCCAGTGAACAGTTTGTCTCTAACAAACGTTGATCCACGAGACTTGATCCGTTATTCCTCGACTTTTGATAAAAAGACATTGGAGTACCCTGTACAGCGAAACATATGAGTGTATGTGTCAGTTGAAACAGATACAATGACATCAATGTTGTTTGTAAGCGTGATATAACATAAATTTCCTGTAAAATAATTTCGACACGG
The DNA here is from genome assembly GCF_021461385.2 of Schistocerca piceifrons. Taxonomy (NCBI): domain Eukaryota; kingdom Metazoa; phylum Arthropoda; class Insecta; order Orthoptera; family Acrididae; genus Schistocerca; species Schistocerca piceifrons. Next base: position 355,891,069 of record NC_060141.1, on the reverse strand, counting down.
CTGTTGTAGTATATTGTTTCCCATTTTATAGTATCTTTGACTATGATATAAATATCGAAACTGACATATACAATAAATGAAAATTGTGTGAGCATTGATTGATATAAAATTTATGGTCAGTACTATTATTGTTTGTTTGTTCAACATGCTCTTTCATTTTTCAATTGCTGTCTTTCATTCTATCATTTATATTTGAACTTCCCAGTTCCGGTCTTATTTCATTACTTAGTTTTTCACCCAGGAGTATGTAGCCTACCACAGACCTTAAGAATCTCATCTCGGTACTTTCTAAGTTCCTCCTGTCTGCTCTGCTTATGGTCTGCTTTCCGCTGGGGTATGTTGGTCATGGGGAATTCCCTTGTTTTACAAACTTTATTTTGCTATTCGCCTGAAATGTCCTGTTGTCATGAAATCAAAATTTATTTTATAGTAAATTCCGTTCTTTCGGAATAAAATCATGAACTTTTTTGAAATTGTAAAACAAGGAGTGAAAAATATATAAGACAGAGTCACTTTGGCAGGTAACTTGATATAAACTGGAAACTATTGAAATATTGTATTACTTATTTGGCGCAAGGACTTTATGGCCTAGCGTATATATACTACGATGGATCCTACAGTTTGTTAAGGAACAACTAATAATCATGGTTTGAATAAGTAAATCACACACACCCTGAGACAAGAAAACAGAACAAAACACGACGTGCCACGAAGCAATTATCGAAATGGGACAGAAATCGATAGGTGTGATCTACATGTACCAACAACAGGATTCCTCCTGAGGGATTCTGAGCCAAATTCTGTACAATCGGCACGATAATGCCATTTAGTAAAGTGCAATTCTGTGGGAAAGAATGTTTCACTCTGCACATATTAAGATTTTGTGGCGCACACGGATTCAAACCCAGACCATTGCCTTACAAGAGCAACGTTCTTACAGAAGGTGGTATCCACGCACCACACACAGCCTTCCCGTAGAACCTCAGTTATGCCATTACCTCTCTACTACTTTCACAACTTCACATAAATGTTTCTACTTCGGAGAAGAAGAAGTATTGCAGAGGAATTAATTGGATACAAGGACTTGTTTAAAAAATTAGTATTTCACTCTGCGTCGGTGTCTGTGCTTTTGTGAAATTTCTTAACCGATTAAAATTGTGTACCGGACTGCGACTTTGCCTTTCGCAGTGCGGCTCGTCCGTTGTGTCTAGGTGGCACAGTCGGTAATGAGTACTTAAGTCTGAACGCGGTACTACACCATTCCTCGCAGATGTCGCCACACGTTTCACAACTGATATTCATTGGTCTCATATAACAGATAAAATCTGGGTGTGAAGTTCATACAGCTTCTGACTGCTCAAATCATATGGAGGTCCACTTTGTCGTGACTGAAGTGTATGAACTGAATGCCATTATATAATCTCTCCTTTGAAGAATTTTGTACTATACCTTTATATAAAGTTGGTTGTTACTTACGATTTGTCCTCAGCTTTTCTAGGAACAATTTATAGTTAAGCAATTCACCTCAATGAGCCAGTCGCCAAAGTTCCGGCAGTTTGAAGTTCTGTGCCAGTCGATGAAGTGAGAGTGGGTGACAAAGAATGGTGAGCCATATAGAGGAAGGTACTGATGTAGGTTCTAGCCTTGTCCAGCATACAGCTTTAACTTGCCATAAAAGTTCATTCCAGAACAGTATATATCCAATCTAAGTGGTCTAATCCAGGTAACTTTTTACTTGATTACACGAATACAATCAACACTGAAACAGTCCCATTTATTTCTTAAGTCAGATAATACATTATGACTAACGACCACTGGTACTACTCCTGAGAAATAATGAGCAAATGAAACCTTTCTACAAAGTTCTAGCGAGAAATTGGCCCCAGGCGGAATACTGCAGAGTAAACCACTTGGAGTCTTTCCTTCTACTAACTTTTCTTTACAGCCCTCTTGAAGTCCGTGAACCACTTTACTTCGTGTTTCCACAACTTACGTAAACGCGCCGTTGACAGCTTAACAGGTTTTCTCCCTTCATACGTCCGGAAGGAGAGTGGTAACTTAGCTCCGCTATCGATGGAATCTCTAGCAACTGTTTGCAGATTTTCTCTTCGATAAAGACGGACAAAGTAGAGACCTGAGTTTCTCTCGGCAAGTTCAAAGAACTTATGGAAGTACAGCCGAGTGACGTCATCGATAACCGCCGATATTTATATAAATGACTACCCTGTCGTTTTCAAGGCAAAACTGCAGCATGTAAGTGCAGTGCAATGGAATTTTAAAGCTCAGTTTGTAGAGCAATCCTGGAAAAGAATACCACGCAGAATTTAAGCTAAATCGCCTATCTCTATCTACATTGTTACTTGCTAATTCCATTTCAACTGCTTCATTAATAGCACCGTCCCAATAGCTGTTAGTGCAGCCCGGAATCTCCGTGTTATATTCCGTAGGATGACCGGTGCAAAGACAATGTTCTACAATAGCCTGTTTTCTTGCTGTTGTAAGCGTTTACGTTCTTTCCACTCTCCGTCATTAGGGCCTCTCGCCACCGATGCCTCTATAGCCGGCCTATGTGACCGAGCGGTTCTAGGCGCTTCAGTCCGCAACCGCGCTGCTGCTACGGCCGTAAGTTCGAATCCTGCCTCGGGCATGGATGTGTGTGATGTCCTTAGGTTATTTAGGTTTAAGTAGTTCCAAGTCTAGGGGACTGATGACCTCAGATGTTAAGTCCCATAGTGCTTAGAGCCATTTGAACCATTTGATGCTTCTGTGACGTCAACCTTTCAGCATCGCGAAGGTCTGCCACGCTTTCTCCCTTGGTTTAGAGTCCTGTGTCGTATTAGTTTTGGCCATCTTGTCTCTGGCATACGTCGTAAATGACCATACCAGAGTAGGCGCCTCCTTTCTACGCCGTCTAGACATGTGTTTTCGATGTTCATGATATCTCTGAGTGTTATTTGTAACAGGATTAGTCCTGATTGTTTTATGGCTCGCTGGTGCTCTGGCCAGTTTTATTGTTTATACCATTCATACTTCTACCGTTTGATGACAGTGTCGCTCCCAATTGCGCGTCGTCAAGCATACTTTCACCCATATTCAGAAGTTCTGCTTCAGGTAAGTCCCCAGTTCTCGTATTCTTCTTTTAATTGGCGAAGCAAGTAATTACCTTCTTCTTCATTCCCAGCTACTATCGCTTGGTCGTCAGGGAGTTTGCCGATGACTTTGTAATTCTTTCATAGGTGGAAAGAGACTCTGAAACATGGATAATGAAATGTCGTGGAATTAAGTCAGACGACGCTGAGAGAACTAGATGGCAAGACGAGATCCTAAGAGTATTGCTATTTGGGCAGCAAAATAAAAGAATAAGGCCAAAGTAGAAAGGATAGTTAATGTAGAAAGAAAAGATAGTATAAACTACCAACAAGAAAAAATGCGTTTCTGAAAACGACAAATCTGTTAACATCAAATACAACTTTAGATACTAAAGGGTACATTCTGAAGGTATTCGTTTGGATTGTATCCAAGTACGGAAATGGAACGTGAACGATAAAATGTTCTTAAAAAGAGAGTAGAAAAGTCTCAGATGTGATGTTTCAGAAGAATGCTGAAGATTGAATGAATGACTAGGATTAGCCGAGCGGTCTATGGCGCTAAAGTCATGAACTGAGCGGCTGGTCCCGGCGGGGGTTCTAGTCGGGCATGGGTGTGTGTGTTTGTCCTCACGATAATTTAGGTTATGTAGTGTGTAAGCTTAGGGACTGATGACCTTAGCAGTTAATTTCCATAAGATTTCACACACATTTGAACATTTGACTAGGATAACTAAAGATGAGGTACTGAATACAATTGGGGAGAAAACAACTTTATGGTTCGACTTGACTAAAAGAAGGGATCCGTTGATAGGACGCGTGCTGAGGCATCAAGTAATAGCCAATATTGTACTGGAGGTAAACATAGGAGTTAAAACTATATGGAGAGATCAAAGCTTGACTGCAGTAAGCAGTTTCAAATGGCCATAGGTTAGAACAGCTATGCAGACATGAAGAGGATTGCACAAGACAGACAGCGTGGAGAGCTATATGACAGACCACAACAGCAGAGATGGTCGAATTCTTAGGACGTTCTTACGCTACATTCTATACTCTTTTCCATAAACCTGCGACTTAAACGCTGCCTACAAAACTCACACGTATCCGACTGTATCTTAATTGTGCGTTTTTATGCTTTTTCGTCAAGGGAACTTCATGGATACATTTCGCTTAATTTTTTTCTTCAGTTGTTGAAGTTTCAGAAGATTAATTGAGGTGAGGTACATCACTTTCGAACAGATCGAAAATGAAAGTAGTGCCTCCTACGAGTTCGTAGACAGAGATGTTATTTCTTTCATCATTACGTCAGTTCGGCTACCAAATTGCTACAACCTGTTCCACCATATATTAACTTCAAGTATGCATATTCCATTAACAAATAAAGCTCTCCCATTGACCCCCAGTAAAGAACTGTAAACAGTGACTACATCATAGATTATTTCACTCTTTTTTTTTCAGGGCAACACCACCAACATGAAGCAGTAGTTTGGTGTGGAACGGTTATTGATTCATCATCTCAAATATACAGTGTGATTCAAAACGAATACCACAACTTTAGGAATTTAAAACTCTGCAACGACAAAAGGCAGAGCTAAGCACTATCCGTCGGCGAATTAAGGGAGCTATAAAGTTTCATTTAGTTGTACATTTGTTCGCCATTTCAGCCAATAAAGTTTTTGGTCCCCTTTTCTTCGAAGGTGCTACTGTAACTGGACTACAGTATCTGGAGATGTTAGAGAATTGGCTGTTCCCTCAGCTCGAACAAGAAGCACAACAATTCATATTTCAGCAGGATGGAGCGCCACCACATTGACACTTATCTGTCCGTAACTACCTGAACGTCAACTACCCGAGGCGATGGATCGGCCGCCAGGCAGCCCGTGACAGAGCACTTCATCACTGGCCTCCAAGAAGCCCTGATCTTACCCCCTGCGATTTTTTCTTATGGGGGTATGTTAAGGATATGGTGTTTCGGCCACCTCTCCCAGCCACCATTGATGATCTGAAACGAGAAATAACAGTAGCTATCCAAACTGTTACGCCTGATATGCTACAGAGAGTGTGGAACGAGTTGGAGTATCGGGTTGATATTGCTCGTGTGTCTGGAGGGGGCCATATTGAACATCTCTGAACTTGTTTTTGAGTGAAAAAAAAAACCTTTTTAAATACTCTTTGTAATGATGTATAACACAAGGTTATATTATGTTTCTTTCATTAAATACACATTTTTAAAGTTGTGGTATTCTTTTTGAATCACCCTGTATTTTAGGCTCCTACACTGTCTGTAAAATTTTGAATATAAACATTTGTGAGACACTTCATAAGATACAAGAGGAGGCAGCGGAGGAAGGTGATAACGGCAGAAAACTGTAGCGAAATGCAAGAAGACCTTCGTGGGATAGATGATCGCTGCTGGGACTGGAAACTGTCCCATAATGTAAATGGATGTAACGATTGCGCGTAAATATGCAATGAGATCCATTACTGTTCTGTTACGCTGACAGTGAAAAATCACTCAAAGCAGTAAAAATTGGAAAATACTTGGGCGTAACTGCCCACGGCGGCCTTAGTACAATGTCGACATAAAACAAAGTGTAGGAAAAGTAAGTGCCAGCCTGAGACTCTTTGTACGAATTCATCCAGTAAAGAAGTGGCTTACAAAACACTTGATCGACCGATGTTTGAATATTGTTCATGACTCTGGGAACCTTACCAAGTACGCTTAACAGAAGAGAGAAGATCCAACGAAGAGCGGCACGTTTCGTCGCGGGACCGCTTAGTCGACGCGAGAGTGTTACAGAGACGCTCGACAAACTCTAGTGGGAGTCGCCACAGGAGAGGCGTTGTGTGTGAAGGATAGCGTTGCTATGAAATTCCGAGATCCTACGTTCCGAGAAGAGAAGGACAACATATTAGTTCCTTTCACTACTGTCTCTCGAAATAACCACAGCCAGAAAATCAGGGAAACGTGATCCCATGCTCAGATTTCTGTATGTACAATTTTTCATACGCACCATTCGCAAATGGAAGAGAAAAGTGAGAAAAAGAAAGCTGTACCAGAGGTGCGCACCTCTACTCCTAATAAGGTCGTTTTCAGAGTATTTGTGACGGTTAACAATAAATTATGTTACAATTCATTGCATACTCGTACCAGTTAAGGAACGCGCTCTACCTGTCGCCCTCCCGTTTGGAAGCAGTACTGCACTAGTCTCTACAGTGACTTACAAAATTATGTCAGACAGCCCCAGATTATTTCGTAAATCTTGACAAGACTGCAGAATTCAGTGCATATCGATGGGAAGGCTGCACACTTGACTTTTGAAATAATTCCAGAAAAAATGCAGAGGTCAGGTGTTCTCCGAGGAAAAGAGGAAAGTCCTGCCCCACCTGTCCATTTGGACCATACTGGCACGCTAGGTGTTGTCTTATATCAGGAAGCAAAATGTGCCGGTGCCCCATCATGCATGTACCACATTCCCTAACCATGTCCCATGGGTGATATTGGAGCCCATTTAGATGGGAACTTAATGGAAAAAAAATTACATTTCAGTTTTATGTGTACTAACTAGGACAGTACTTCACAGAGATCAGTGGACGCTGGTACCCGCCTGTTCGCAGTTATCACGCAAGCGGCTCATTTGCGGATCCGTGTTTACTGGAGCGTGTTAGCTTCTATTGTACTATACTTCAAAAGCGGTCACCATCTTTTAACGTTAACCTGTGAGTACTTAGCATTTTATGACTCCAGTTTTAATGCCCTGAAATCATTCCCCCTGTGTACTAAATTTGACCCATAAATAAATAACAACGCGATGTGATTGTGATGAATGGATATGCTGTAATGAACCAAATTTCTCGTAGTGCAACGGGGTAACAAAGTGATATTTAAAATGAGTTGAGTCAAAATAATACGAACAGAAATTTTCAGCAAATCTAATGTAACCTATTAACGTTGGGAAATGATACGTGCAATGCAAATGAACGTCCACACTGTATTCTGTAATACCGAAGAAGTTATTAATTAATCATTTAAAGGTAAAGTCTCGAAGTTTATGTTCCAGTAGAACACGTCATTTAAAGATCCACCGTAACTTACACTTATGTTATATAATTGGAAAGTGCATTTAAAATTAAGAAATGCTGTTTCTAATTAAGGTACTTAGTGTGCCCTAATTACTAAATACATTGCACTCGAACGTTGTTCTTTTGACGAATAAGGTTTAAGTGATGATATGTTCAGGTTAATATGAAGATTGAAGGACTGAAAAATAACGAGTTACGAAACCCAGTTAACATGATGACTGAAGCTAAATTACCATAAGCTCATGAATGAAACATACAAATGTTCTTCAAATGGACCACGTCTCTTTGTCACACAAACATGTACAAAAGAGGGGAGAAAACGCCATATTAACACAAACGCGTGTAAAATTATAATATGTGGGAGGATAATGAGGTAGATGTCTTGTATGTCCGGATGACAGAATAGAAATTAGATCTCGATCCCCACGCGTTCTAACCACGACGTGAATTCGACCACGAACTAGCTTTTCTCACATGAAAAGGCCATATTAACGCAAACGCGGTAAAATTATTTAGTATGTGGGAGGATAATGAGGTAGGTGTCTTGTATGTCCGGATGACAGAAGAGAAATTAGATCTCGATCCCCACGCGTTCTAACCATGACGTGAATTCGAACAACGAACTAGCTTTGCTCACATGAAATACAACTATAAAATGTTGTATGTTAACCGGGGGCCAGAAACGACGGAGAGGCTTCGTCCGCGTTGCAACCGCAGTGGTCCACAACCCGACGACGACTACCGCAGTCCACTTCACCCCTCCGCCGCCCCACACTGAGCCTAGGGTTATTGTGCGGTTCGGCTCCCGGTGGACCCCCCACCCCCAGGGAACGTCTTACACCAGACGAGTGTAACCCCTATGTTTGCGTGGTAGAGTATTGGTGGTGTACGTGTACGTGGAGAACTTGTTTGCGCAGCAATCGCCGACATAGTGCAGCTGAGGTGGAATAAGGGGAACCAGCCCGCATTCGCCGAGGCAGGTGGAAAACCGCCTAAAAACCATCCACAGACTGGCCGGCTCGCCGGACCTCGACACAATTCCGCCGGGCAGATCGTGCCGGGGGCCAGGCGCTCCTTCCCAATCCGGAAAGCAGTGCGTTGGACCGCATGGATAACCGGGCGGGTTGCTTCACGTAAGTAATCCCGAAAATTCACACAACTTACAAATACGCAAACGCAGCGCGAGCCAGCAACCTTCTTACCAAACTCTTACACGATGTAGCTTCAATGTGTCCACCTTAGCGGCACAAGTCAAAGCGTCTATTCGTTACAAACCAGTGCATTCACGGCAGCAATCGAGGAGAACTGTTCACAGCTGCCGGAGGAACACGAGACTGTCTTTGTTAGGGTTAATACCTGTAGATTATAATAAAATATCGTACGTTATTTCGGGCAATTGTGCACCATACTTCATGACAACAATGAAGTATGCGAAAATATTTTATTACACATAGTTCATTTTTTTCTGGGAATCATTTTACGTAAATCATTAAAGGCCACAAAAGTTGACCGTAATTTTGAAAATAATGAATCAGCTGAACAACTGAACCATGAACTGAGTACTCATTTTTGAACGCAGCCTAACCTCAAATGAAAATATCATCAATGTCAAAGTTTCAATAGAGAATGAGTGAGAACCTGTTGATTTCCTATTCCTTGCAACTGATAAGTGCCGCATATGTGTCTGCTATACAATATAAAGTAAGTAAACATTCTGTGGACTGTTTACTTCACTAAAAGTTATGCGACAGTCTCGAAAGTACTGCTCGTTACAACGACGCTAGTTCCAACATTTCACGTCCTTACTGGGCGACTACTGCCAACCTCAGCGAACTAACAGTAGTATTGTAGCGTGGCAAAACCTTGGTGTTGCGTGTTTCAGTATGTGCTTTGTGAAGCGGTTTGAGCGCAATAAGGTTCGATTTATCAGCTTTATAGTTTTATTTATTAGTTAATCATGGATAAAGGCAACTTTCTTACACTGATTAATGCCTGTGCACGTACAAAACGAAAAAAACAAAGTCTCTGATTCTGAGAAAAAATGAATTATTTATTCATCTTAACATAAGTACAAACTGCAAAGATGCTATGTAATTATTTGTCAAATATTGCTAAAGACAGTAAATAACTATTTTTTTGAACGAAAAAATGTGCAAAGTAAATGACATTATATTTTGACACGTTGTACATCTTTCCCAGTTTTAACAACCAGTGAACTTTAATTTCTAAAAAAAAAATTAAAATAAATAAAAAACTCAAAGTGGCAACCCTAGTCACAGTCCACGCTGCCCTAGCGAAGTCATGTTTCATAATTATGCAGTATGATTGGCTAGTTACACTGTTAGACTAACAATAAGAGTCTCTGATGAATACTCGCCGTCGAGGACAGTATAATGGGTTCTGTTACTTACGAAGTCTTTGAGCCAGTCACATACCTGGGATTCAATTCCGAATGCTTGTACCTTCGTGAACAGTCACAGTGTGGCACCGTCTCAAATGCTTTACGGAAATCTGGGAATATGGAATCCACCTCTTGCCCTTCATCCATGGTTCGCTTAACATCCTTCTAACTTCCCAATCAAAGATATGGCTATACTAGCTGGCGGAAATATTGACTCAGCAGCAGCTTGCGTACGATTACATGACATGAAATTCGTCAACAGCAAGCGGTTTTCAACTTTCACTGGTATTAATTTTCATGATTAATTATGATACGCGAGTTACACAACTAAAGGAATGGAAAAAAATAAGTCGCCATGTCCGGATGGAATCCTAATCCTGTTTTACAGAGTTATTCTGCAGCATTGGCCCTTTTCTTAGCTTGCATTTCTCGCGAAACTCTCGCATAGCATAACGTACCAAGCGACTGGAAAGAACGAAGGTGGCACATGCATATAAGAAAGGTACATAAGAACGGACCCGTAAAAGCACAGACCGATGTCTCCACATCTGTTTGCTGCAGAATCCTCGAACATATTCTCACCTCGATTATAATAAATTTCATTGAGTGGGAAAAGCTTCTGTTGACTAATCAGCACGGTTTTAGAAAGCATCGCTCATGCAAAACTCAGCTTGTCTTTTTCTCACACGAAAGCCCGCGAACCATGGATGAAGGGCAGTAGGTGGATTGCTTATTCTTAGATTTTCGTAAGGCATTTGACACGGTGCCACACTGGCGGCTGTTCACGAAGGTACAAGCATACGGAACTTAATCCCAGGTATGTAAGTGGGTCGAAATCTTCTTAAGTAACAGAACTCAGTATTTCTTGATGTTAAACATAGCTGCGAAACCGCAACTGTGTAAATATGAAGAGGTTGAAAAATCAGCCAACCAGTTGCAAACAAAGGTTTATTAGCCCTTGACCTATATTTCGATATTTTCTTCAGAAGAAATGGGCCTTCTTCCATCACATGATGGTACATTAGATTAGATAAAGTCGAGCGGCTCTTGTCATATACGTATAAAATTGACAAAACAAGAACTATCCTAAGCCATGGCTTTAGATAGCAGCCAGATAACGTATAATTTCAGAATGATTGCTCACTAGTAAATGCCCACAGGATGAGGTTCTTGTCAAAATAGTAATAGACGCCACAGGATAAAATATTTGCGTAAGTTACGTGTACACCATTCCAGAGACTAAGACCTGTGACGCCTATTACAATTTTATGTTGGCAAGAGACTCTTCCTGTGTGCATTTACTAGTGAACATTCATTCGAAGGACGATATATGTATGGCTTGGGATAATTCTCGTTTTGTCAGATTTATATACGACAAGAGCCGCTCTGATTCATCCGATCGAATGTACCATCATGTCATGTAACAAGGCCCACTCCTTCTTAGGAAGATATTTTTACAAATATCGAAACCTAGGTCAAGGGCTAATAAACATTTGTTTGCGACTGGTTGGCTGATTTTTCAATCTCTTCAGAACCCAATATGTTGTCCTCATGTTCATCGGAGACAAGGGTATCATCTTGAGTGTCCCAGGGAAGTGTGATAAGACCACTGTTATTTTCAATATACATAAATGTTTGCCCGCAGCTCGTGGTCGTGCGGTAGCGTTCTCGCTTCCCGCGCCAGGGTTCCCGGGTTCGATTCCCGGCGGGGTCAGGGATTTTCTCTGCCTCGTGATGGCTGGGTGTTGTGTTATGTCCTTGGGTTAGTTAGGTTTAAGTAGTTCTAAGTTCTAGGGGACTGATGACCTCAGCAGTTAAGTCCCATAGTGCTCAGAGCCAGAACATTAATTATGTACACCCTGTCCATACACTTAGAAACGAAGTATTCATTGGAAGGAAACAAGCAAGATTAGCTGTCAAAGTCCCATGACGACGAATTAGAGTAGCCGTTCGAAAGTAATTGATCGTGTGTTTTTCAGGGGGACGATTTAGAGAAACCTGGACAGACTGAACCGTTCAAATGGCTCTGAGCACTAAGGGACTTAACTTCTGAGGTCCCATAGTGCTCAGAGCCATTTTTTTAACATAAATGATCTGGCGGACAGGGTAAGCAACACTCTGCGGCTAATTGCTGACAATGATGTGGCGTATGTGAAGGTGTCGTCGTCGAGTGGCACTAGGAGGATTCAAGATGATTTAGACATAGTAGTTTGGGTGATGAATGGTGGCTAGCTCTAAACGTAGGAAAATGTAAGTTAATGTGGGCGAGTAGAAAAAATAATCTTACAGTGTTTGAGTGCAGCATTAGTAGCGTGCTGGCGGACACGTTCACGCAGATTAAATATTTAGGTGTGAGGATGCAATACAATGTAAAATGGAATGTGTGTGTAAGGAATGTAGCAGGGAAGGCGAATGGTCGCCTTCCGATTATTGGGATAATTTAGGAACGTGTGGTTCATCTGTGAAGGAGACGGCATATAGAAAACTAGTGCGACTTGTTATTAAGTACTATTCGTGTTTGGGATCCGCACAAGGTCGGATTAAAGGAAGACATCGGAACAATTCAGAGGCAGAACGCTAGTTTTGTTACCGGTAGGTTCGAACAACACACATGTGTTCCGGGGAAGCTTCGGTAACTGATATGGGAATCACTGGCGGAAAGGCGACGTTCTTTTCGAGAAAACTGTTGAGGAAATTAAGGGAACTGGCAATTGAGGTTGACTATAGATAGATTCTACTGTTTCCAACGCACATTTAGCGTAAGGGCCATGAAGATAAGATCAGAGTGATTACGGCTTATACGGAGGCATACAGGCAGCTGTTTTGCCTTGCTCTGTCTACGTGTGGAACAGGTAGAGAATAGTAGTTGTACAGGTTATCCTGCAGGCCGCACCATATGGTCGAGTATACAGGGTGTTACAAAAAGGTACGGCCAAACTTTCAGGAAACATTCCTCACACACAAATAAAGAAAAGATGTTATGTGGGCATGTGTCCGGAAAAGCTTAATTTCCATGTTAGAGCTCATTTTAGTTTCATCAGTATGTACTGTACTTCCTCGATTCACCGCCAGTTGGCCAAATTGAAGAAAGGTAATGTTGACTTCGGTGCTTGTGTTGACATGCGACTCATTGCTCTACAGTACTAGCATCAAGCACATCAGTACGTAGCATGAACAGGTTAGTGTTCATCACGAACGTGGTTTTGCAGTCAGTGCAATGTTCACAAATGCGGAGTTGGCAGATGCCCATTTGATGTATGGATTAGCACGGGGCAATAGCCGTGACGCGGTACATTTGTATCGAGACAGATTTCCAGACCCTAGGTGTCCCGACAGGAAGACGTTCGAAGCAATTGATGGGCGTCTTAGGGAGCACGGAACATTCCAGCCTATGACTCGCGGCTGGGGAAGACCTAGAACGACGAGGACACCTGCAATGGACGAGGCAATTCTTTGTGCAGTTGACGATAACTCTGTCAGCGTCAGAGAAGTTGCTGCTGTACAAGGTAACGTTGACCACGTCACTGTATGGAGAGTGCTGCGGGAGAACCAGTTGTTTCCGTACCATGTACAGCGTGTGCAGGCACTATCAGCAGCTGATTGGCCTCCACGGGTACACTTCTGCGAATGGTTCATCCAACAATGTGTCAATCCTCATTTCAGTACAAATGTTCTCTTTACGGATGAGGCTTCATTCCAACGTGATCAAATTGTAAATTTTCACAATCAATATGTGTGGGCTGACGAGAATCCGCACGCAATTGTGCAATCACGTCATCAACACAGATTTTCTGTGAGCGTTTGGGCAGGCATTGTTGGTGATGTCTTGATTGGGCCCCATGTTCTTCCACCTACGCTCAATGGAGCACGTTATCATGATTTCATACGGGGTACTCTACCTGTGTTGCTAGAATATGTGCCTTTACAAGTACGACACAACATGTGGTTCATGCACGATGGAGCTCCTGCACATTTCAGTCGAAGTGTTCGTACGCTTCTCAACAACAGATTCGGTGACCGATGGGTTGGTAGAGGCGGACCAATTCCATGGCCTCCACGCTCTCCTGACCTCAACCCTCTTTTTTCATTTATGGGGGCATTTGAAAGCTCTTGTCTACGCAACCCCGGTACCAAATGTAGAGACTCTTCGTGCTCGTATTGTGGACGGCTGTGATACAATACGCCATTCTCCAGGGCTGCATCAGCGCATCAGGGATTCCATGCGACGGAAGGTGGATGCATGTATCCTCGCTAACGGAGGACATTTTGAACATTTCCTGTAACAAAGTGTTTGAAGTCACGCTGGTACGTTCTGTTGCTGTGTGTTTCCATTCCATGATTAATGTGATTTGAAGAGAAGTAATAAAATAAGCTCTAACATGGAAAGTAAGCGTTTCCGGACACATGTCCACATAACATATTTTCTTCCTTTGTGTGTGAGGAATGGTTCCTGAAAGTTTGGCCGTACCTTTTTTGTAACACCCTGTATATGTAGATACAGATTTTGTGCTCTACATTGCCAATTAGTGAGGATCGAATATCCCACGATCCTATGAATCGCACAAGTGTGGTGAGTGGTCGGGGCAAGGCAAACACGGTGTACGGCCGGGTGCCCGACCCTGGCAGTCCCCTGGCGTCTCGTTAGAGGACAGGCCTGGCTTCGCGGCTTGTCCTCTGACAGCGACGGACCGCCGTCATCCATTACGCGGGTCACCGGGCACAAGGTTAAGCGGGCGCACCGACGTACGTATTAGGGAGGTCGCGACGTTGGCGGTCTTCTTAGCGGCGAGGTCACGTCCGAGCGAGGCGCCGTCCCACAGGAGATGTCAGAGATACGGCGCGTAATCACCGGCGGCCGGCAAAGCCGCAGGTCACGAAGTCTTACCGCGGACCGGCCGGTATATACTCCTTATTACCATTACTAACTGTCCCCTTCTTGCGAATCAGGTTTCTCGAAAGGAGAGCGGCGCGTATAAATAATTCAGCTTTTCTATTATACTATGACATAAGAAACACTATAACAGAAAAGAAATCAGTCACTGAAGCTCGAAAATGGGCTGTCGCATTCAAGGACGATGGAGTCGTTGTTCCTTCGGTACTCTAGATTCGTGCATTTCATTTTGACTAACTGTGTCTTTCATTACTCTTGACCAGACCAAAACACAAACAAAAATAGTCAGTGTCCCACAGAAAGACCACACATCTGCATTTTTTTTTGTATCATTGTTAGCCCTACTAGCGACGTCGCAGACAGTAAACACTGTACTTACTTTTTACTTACATTATCACGCTTTCCACTATTTCATCACTGTCTGCGCTACCTCTTAAGTGATCAGTTTTTATGTGCTGTAGATTTCATTTGTGCCTTTAATTTCTTCCCTTTCATGCAACTGATAGTGCCAAGCTTATTGTTTCCGAAGGGCGTATCATATGTCCTTACTAGTCTTCCCCTTCACCCAGTTAAGGTTTTTCAAGTTCTTCTTCCTCCCTATTCTTAACAGGGCCTCCGCACTTCCTCCTTCATCTGCCCTTTCTACCGGTAATGCTCTACCGTATTGTTCTTTCCTCTTCTATTAATTACTTACATCTGTATTTTTAGAATCCTTCTGAACTATAACATTACAAAAGTTTCAGTTTCTTCTTCTTCTTCTTCTTCTTCTTGTTCTTCTTTTCTAGTTTCCTCAAGTTTCACCAATCACTTCCGTAAGTTACTGTACACTACTTACACTTTCTCAATAACATTTTCCTCAATTTCATCTCAGTATATGATACCAAAAGATTTCCTTTCTGAAGAAAACTTTGGACTGCTCTCCTTCAGATAACTTACTTGCTGTAGCCACTTTGCTTCCTAGCTAGCGGGCTACATACTGTGTCTGCATCCTATTACTTTTCACGTTCAACAAGTCGCTGTTTTCCTCTCTCGTGCTTCTGATTAATTTCAGTTTTGTTTTATTTATCCTCGATGCAAATTCTGTGCTGAGTATACTGACCACTTCATTGCACTATTCTTGCGATATGCCCTTTCATGGTGAGATGCGTCTTCTACAACACATAGCACTGATTTTTTTTCCTCTTACGCTTTCATTATTATTATGAAATATTTCTTTCATTGCGTCCTCAACATAAAAGTTATACAAATCGGCCATTAGATGACCGCACCTGCACATTCCTCAAAACTAAATTGTGCCTCTCGATTCCTCCTGTTTATGGCAACTACTTCTTATTACAAAACTATGATTCATTCGATTACGAAAATTCATACTAATATTAATTTCTGTATAAACTTTCTGTTTAAAATGATTTTCAGAATGTAATTGTCATCCATTCCTATTTCATGAACTTCTGCACAAACGATAAGAGCGTAAAATTCCCATTTTCCTGCGGAGAAAGGGAAGGAAAAAGCAAGATGAGGGCTCAGCTAGCCGGCCGCTGTGGCCAAGCGGTTCTAGGCGCTTCGGTCCGGAACTGCCCTGCCCCTACGGTCGCAGGTTCGAATCCTGCCTTGGCCATGGATGTGTGTGATGTCCTTAGGTTAGTTATGTTTAAGTAGTTCTAAGTCTAGGGGACTGATGACCTCAGATGTTAAGTCGCATAGTGCTCAGAGCCATTTGAACCATGTTTTTAGGGCTTAGCTTCCTAACGATGTCGAAGAAAACATAGATGAAACATTACTTCCGCAAGGAAATGGTCTGCAGTCATGTTGATGGAAATATATCGCAGTTAGCTTCTAGAGACTTAAGGAATTAAAAAAACTTCTAGATCAGAACTTCCTGATGGAGATATGAAGCTTATTCTTCTAGAATAGGCGTCTAACATGTTAAAGTCTTAAGCAGGGATAAGGGGTTGAGGTGGAGGGGGGAAATTAAGGATGTAATTTTGTGATTTGCTGGTGCAGATGCCCCAGTGTACAAGGATCGGAGGTTAGGGAGGAGACGATGTGATGGATGACTACAAGCAAAGGTACGAAGTATTTGGAAATTTGTGGTAATGTCTTAAGAGACCAAACTGCTAAGGTCATCGGTCCCTAAGCTTACACACTACTTAATCTAACTTAAACTAACTTACGCTAAGAACAACACACACACCCATGCCCGAGGAGGACTCGATCCTCCGACGGGGGAAACCACGCGGGCCATGACAAGGCGCCCTAGACCGCTCGGCTACCCCGCTCGTCGCCGTGGTACGAACCAGATGATCGATTTTGTTTTTAGCTATACACTTAGTTAAATGTAATTTACGGAGTGTTGACAGCTATCTGTGGTGCAAGGATGTGTGATCAAAGTATATTCTATGAGAACGAAGTCTTTCGCGACGGCACTGTTGTACGAGCTTTCGTCGATTTCCACAATCTTCTTCGTCAAGAGCTACTGACTGTCAAGACTATTGCTGTGGTGGCCTTATATAGTCCAAAGACAGCTTCTGTCTTCCGATCTGTCCGTGGTTACGTCATGCTGTCGCAGGTGGTGTAAACGTCTGAGCTAGTTGCTTCACCGCTCCCGCCGTAGCGTATACATTGCGACAAATATCTCTGGATCTTCTCTGCAACGAGAGGTCGCTTCCATTCATAGTTAAGATTAAATCCGCCGTCACTGTTGAAGGTATTCTCAAACATTGTTATTTCTACAGCCTCCTTGATTACAGAGTCCCAGTAGGTGGAAGCATGGGACAAAACTTTTGGTTCTTCAGTAGTACTTTATGTTTGTTTGTGAGACTGTGCCTTTGAAACTGCAGATTTATCCAGTTCTCGATTTTTAATACGCCGTTGATGTTCTGCACAACGGTCGGAAACAGTGCGGATGGACTGATCAATGTAATTGTTTCCCCACTCACACGGGATGTTGTAAATCACAGGAACCCTGAGGCCGAGACTGTCCTTAACAGGGCATACTATATGCTTCATCTTCTTAGGAGGTCGGATAATACATCTGATACCTCGTCCCGCCAGGACGCTCCTATTTTGCTGGATGTAGCACCGCAAAATAGAAGGAACGCAGTCGGTGGTTAATCATGTGAATGTTCAACATTTGCACGTTTCCTTTTCTTGTAGAACGCTGACATGATATCACGTGATCTTTCGGAATACATACTTCAGATGATTAATTTCGAAATGGAAATGGTATTCGTCAGAAATTGTTTCTGTTCTGTGTATCAGTGTATTTGAAGCTGCTCTCTTCTGGACTGGATGTTGAAAACTCTGGGCGCCAAGATATACATGAGGATGCGTTGGGGGTACAGTGAGTGGCCGAGACGTCCATCCGACTTACTTTGTACCGGAAGATCTAAAAACGGCCACCTTCCGTCTTTCTCTGTCTCGACGGCGAACTGGATGTTTGTCTGCATGCAAACACGGGGTTGTATCCTGAATTAACGCTGCGAGAAGTTCAAATGGTTCAAATGGCTCTGAACACTATGGGACTTAACATCTTAGGTCTTCAGTCCCCTTGAACTTAGAACTACTTAAACCTAACTAACCTAAGGACATCACACACAACCATGCCCCAGGCAGGATTCGAACCTGCGACCGTAGCAGTCCCGCGGTTCCAGACTGCAGCGCCTAGAACCGCACGGCCACCACGGCCGGCCTGCTGCAAGTAGTCCGAGAATGTATTATACAACGGTGTATTCTACTTGCAGGAACTGTAGAAATTCACTATTTGGTCTGTACGTAATGTAATGAACTCATAAGACCGTTGGCCACACCTTATGGGATGTAGTGGGAAAGGCCCGGACATTATATTCTATCTTTTACGACCATTTCCTCCCATTGCATCCTCTTCAATCCAAACACCATACGCATTTCTCGCAATCAACTACACAGTACAGCCACGCATCTGACAGTCTACCACCTCCACAAACCGTACTAAAATAAATCACAGACGACCTCTATCAACACTGAAGAAAGAAAACATTTAGGCATTCTTACGTTGTTTTTAAGCACCGCATTCCATTTCACTGCTCAGTTTAGAAATATTGCCGTTAACGTGATTGTACTTGTAGCCAAGTGGGACCATTAAGATGCCTCTCCGAAGATATACAGAGTTAAAGACAAAAAAGAAGAGGAAAACATTCGAAGAGACTATCATCTGCATTCTTTTGTACCTACAATTCCATGGTGACAGGGACTCTAAGAGAGACACCCATATTTAAGAGGAGCTGTATGTTTCTCCTGGAGACGGCTGCAAGCAATCAGCCCGCCAACGGATGTCAGCTGCCTGTTTCTCTGAGTTGTCCCGGTGCCCTAATAGCGTCACTTGGGCTTGTTTACACGGCGCCAAAGAGCCGTGCTCTGTTTGCCGTAGCGAGATCCATTGTGCCTTC
Organism: Schistocerca piceifrons; assembly: GCF_021461385.2. NCBI lineage: Eukaryota > Metazoa > Arthropoda > Insecta > Orthoptera > Acrididae > Schistocerca > Schistocerca piceifrons. The sequence goes on along the minus strand of NC_060141.1, from coordinate 355,872,181 downwards.
ATCACAGATTGTGTAACGTACGGCTCCTCCTGCAACGGCTGTTTCACGGAAAACCGTCTAAGCAACTTTCCAGGAATATCTGTTGCAGACTGTAGCTACACTCACAACACATCAGCATCAGCAGAGCGCCTCGGCCCTGTAATCACCCCATATTTCATTCTACTATTTCTGTAGCCATAGCTGGTTGTTCACCTACGCGGAAGCTGTTTGTGGTAACTGCTGGTCTGATAGGAAACAGCTGCAACTTTTTTAAAGGTTGATTATTTACGAACCTCCCGTAAGCTGCGAGAGTACCAGGAAGTGTTGTTGCAGCTCTGGACTTCAACTGAACCTCCTTTTCCTCGCAAATCCCCTCGGTGATAGACGATATTGCCCTGTGCTCTCTGTTTTCCGTTATTTAATGTACAGTCATCACCATAAGCCATTTTACATTCACTATGACTGTACTGTTGCAGTTCCTGTGTTGTTCAGTGGAACGATAGAATGTTACTTCCACAGCAGTTATGAAGTACATGAAATGTATTCGCCGTTGTGAATATGGACAACCATCAGCTGTGTAATGGAATGACGACAACGAAAATTTTTGCTGGACCGAGACTCGAAACCGTATTTTCCGCTTATCGCGAGCGATCGCCTTACGATTTTTTTTTATCTCATTTTGTTCGCTTTTGTTCGTTCTGTTTGTTCGGAGTGGACGTCCCATGACGCTTGTTCAACTTCATCATTGATCCATTAACTCACTTTATTTATTACAGAGGGCAGCTAACCCCCTGACCGAACACACTGAGCTAACGTGCCGGCGCGATTAGACTACCCGAACACCAATCAAGACCAGATCCAAACTTCCACATGTCGTCAACCATCCGTCTGCAACCTGCATTCCTACATTCATTATGCATATTCCCATACAGGGGAGACACGTTAACTGAAAGCAGTTTGCCTGGTGTCGGCAACTAAATGTCCGAAGGAACATTACATCTTACTTCTGAACAACAGAGGCCCTGCAATATCGTATTTAACTTCCCACACTAGGCAAGCGACTTTCAATTAAAATGTCTCCCCTGTACGGAAATGTACATAATGAATGTACTAGTGCCGGTTGTAGACAAATGGTTGAAGACATGGAAGTTTGGCTGTGGCCATGATTCGTGCTGCGGTAGGGTACCGCTTGCGGTAAAGGGGAAATCCGGGTTCGAGACCGGGTGGCACAAATTTTCGTTGTCGTCATTCCATTATAGAGCTGATGGTTTTCCATATTCGCAACTGCGAATTAATTTCATGTATTTCATAACAGCTGTAGTCACCGCAGCGCCTGATCCTTTGGACATGCATGCATGTCCGAATGAATATTGCAACGTAATTTGGAATAACGCAGACTCTGCAATATCGTAAGAAGAAGTGCTGTCACTCATGTGGCAAGTTGATGCTATGAGTATTTGCCGAAGTTGCATGTGACTTCGAGCAGGTGTGCGAGTTTCTATTCTAACAACATACATGCCCGAGAAGGACGTCACTCGCATTTTATGGAAGACAGCCTTCGAATTTTGTCTGCTATTTGCATCTACAGAATTCAGGGGCAAAGTGGGATCAGTGAGCCGTAGTCATAGGCGCTTGTTGGACTTAGTTGGTCAGCACTTTAGTGTGTAGACTTTACGAATGGTAATCCGGAGCTATCGGCTGTGCCGTGAGAGGTGTGTTACATTCTATGTTTTTTTAAAAGTTTATCAGTTCCAGCTTGGCTAACTTAAACTGCTAAAAATCCATATGCTGCATTTATTTGTGGTGAGTTGTCTAGTTCCTGTCTATTGTGTTTCATTCCTGTTAATAGTTTATAATTAATAACAGCTGACGACATTCTCGGGTATTCATTTCCCCAATTTTCCGTTGCAAATGAAAATAAAATATGCACTGTGTGTTGAAGTATCAAAAAATCTTCATTTCCATGTATTCGTGAAAACATCTGTGAAATTAAAAAAAGAAACAATCGTACAAAGAAATACGCATAGTGTACAGATACGTAAGTACAGTACTCATATTAAGTAATACGATCCCGGACAGTTCCTGTACGCTGGGCGCAGCTGCTTCGCATGCCCACAACACGATTTTGTAAACTTCTCCGTGGCAACGCCTCTTCACGGCTCTATAATCGGCTACTGTTTTCGCTTGAAACTGCTTTCGCTTCGCACCTGAAACCTGTCAAAACTGCTGCCAGGCGTCAGTGGTTTCTATAGTTCTAATCGATTGTTCGAGTGCCTTAGTAGTAACGCATACACGTATTAAGAATTCATGCATGATGCGGCAATTTTTCACACATCTCAGTGCTTATAACGTCATATCTCTTGAACTATGTGTCATACAATGATGTATTTGTGTAGGTACTTTCAGAGGCATAACTGTATACTGTCTAGGAATTTTGTAGCGAATAGATTCAGTAGCAAAGGCGTAATGAACTTAAATGTCATGCATAATGCAGCAGTTTTCCATGCAGCTCAGGTCTTATGACATCATGTCACCTGAACTGTGTGTTATACAGCGATATAATTTCGTAAATAAATTCAGCGGCATATGTGGGTACTGTGTGCAAAATGTATTGAGAATACAGTTAGTGGAAAAATAAGTAATAAATTTAAACATCATGCATAATTCAGCAGTTTTTCATGCATCTCGGTATTTATGACGTCATTTCTCCTGAACTATGTTAGATAGTTGGTTCTTACCCTCTCCTCTCCCCCTTTCCCCACAGCAGATGTTGACTGACAGTAAAGGCTATGTGTACCAAGTCTGGAAATCACTCCTGCGGTTTGGAAGAAAGGAACACACACACACTTATATATATATATATATATATATATATATATATATATATATATATATATATATATATATATCTGTGTGTGTGTGTGTGTGTGTGTGGATTATATGTGCTGGATATGCGTAATTTATTTTGTTTCCAGAACTAAAGTAAGTTCAATTTTACTACCTGCTATTTTAATGCAAGCCATTTGGGCGTTGTTATTTAAGCTTTATTTGTTCATTCTTTTATAAAACTAGCAAGAGCTTGAGCAACTTAAAATACATCTACGTACATTCTTTATTGCTTGAGATTCGCGTTCTGCCTGATTCCACGTTCAGCTATTTGTTGCGAATCTCAGGCTTTTTAATGGGACAACTGCTACCTATTTCTAAGGGTTCAAGTAACGCTCTTCTCATTTATATAAACATTATATTTCACATTGGTTTTATATTTGCTCTTTGCCTTTTGTGACCTGGTGTGATCACCGATGTTAACAGATGTTAATTTTATTGTTGCCTAACGTATTATTCTGAAACATTTGTTAAGCGAAATGTTTTCTCTCTGTTCTAGCAGTACTTGAACTCAATCTTTGCTTTACTTAATTTGCTTTGAGACAGAACTACCCGAGCGGGATGCATCTCTACGCAATGTCACGATTTGAAATCATAATCTAATACTGAACTAATATGGAATTCTAAATTTTTATTACTGATTTTATTGGACTGTTATCAATTGGAGTTTGTCAGAAATTCACAATACATATTTGCATAACTTGTTAAATGAAATCAGTGTATTTTCCTGGGTGACGTGTTAATTGTATTGTGGCGTGGCACCAAATCACACTCAGCTCCGAGCTTGCTGCCGTTTCCACACTGCTATGAGAGGCCAGAAAAGAATAAAACAAAATAAAAAGAAAACCCTGAATCGTTTGCCTCTCAAAGCAGTGGCACAGTCTTTGGGAGGCAGGTCCGGACGCTACGGAGTGTGACTGAAGACCTCCCATTTGAATGTCTGTAACAGCTCCTTCACTGCGTCTGCTGTATGGAGCTTTCCACTGTCGTTGAATGGAATGATCCCACTTGCCCGGTCATATCGATTTTATCGCTTCGTGAAGAGTGGTCAAGGTTTGTGGGTATTGATGAGTAAGTAAGGCTGCAAGTCGATGAGAAGGTGACCCTTTTCGTCAAAGAATAAGGTGAGCATAACCTTTCTCTCTCTCTCTTGTGCCGACGGCCGTGAATTTTCCGGGTGGCGGCAACCGTTCAGGCTTGCATTGAGGAGTTCCAGGTAATGACACCATCTCTCGTCTCGGGCGATGACTCACACCAAAAGTCATTCCCTTTCTTGGCATAGCGCTGCAGATATTCAAGAGTGAGTTACATTCCACATGCTTCCTGCCAGTGTTGGTGAGGTTTATCTGCGCTGGAGATAAACAGTTCAGTATCGTCAGTGGAAGCAAGACGCAGTCCATTAACACGTATCGTATGTCTACTTAGTTTCCCAAATTTAAGAGTCTGGAATATCTTGCACAGCTGAGAACAGTTTTATTGACGTGGGTGCTCCGTGCCTGACTCCTTGTTCGACTCTTCATATTTGAAGCGGCAGAAACGACAAACAGAAAACACGAAAATTTGTTAGCATTGTTGAGACCTAATTTCTAAACTATAAATCTCAGCGACGCGGGTAGGGGTGACATGTGATAGAACGACAGTCCAACGAACGTCGATAGAGCTATAACATTCGAGGCGCTATATTCTCATCTCACCGATCCCTTCTTCCTCTCTTGTCCGAAAGCGGAATGCGGAAAAATTAAAAATCGGGAAAAATTAAATTTAACTGCCTTACACGAGTGTTCCGGCTGTCAATAACCATTTTCTTTATCACTGACAAGGCTCTCCTTCATATCAAGTTTCACAAAGTATTATGTGCAGCAAACTTTAACTGACCTATTTACAGCCAGTTAAATTTAATTATCTGAATCCATTGTGGCTCCTCCTTTGAAAGAACAGACACCACACAGCTGCCGCAGCTGTGAAACACTGTATGTAAATTGGAGGGGGATCACTGCTATCAGCTGCAGCGGTACATTAAGATGAATCAGCAGTGACGAGTGAAGGAGTGTACCGTACCGGGATACGAACTCAAGATCTCCTGCTTACTAGGCAGGTGCGGTAACCACTGTGTCATCTGGGACACAGCGTTATAGCAACTCCACGGACTATCACGGTCTGGTACACATATTCGCTCGCCGCAGCTGATTCCGCTTAATGTCCCTCGGCAGCTGATGGCAGTGAAAATGGTTCAAATGGCTCTGAGCACTGTGGGACTTAACATCTGAGGTTCAAATGGCTCTGGGCACTATGGGACTAAACATCTGAGGTCATCAATCTCCTAGACTTAGAACTACTTAAATCTAACTAACCTAAGGGCATCATACACATCCATGCCCGAGGCAGGATTCGAACCTGCGACTGTAGCAGCAGCGCGGTTCCAGACTGTAGCGCCTAGAACCGGTCGGCCACAACGGCTGGCTGATGGCAGTAATCCCCCATCAATTTACATATAATTAAATGATACCCTGGACAGTTTCGATCGACCAACTTCTTTCTTATCATACGAAGAGAATCAATTAAAAGCCAGTCTCGCGACTGACCCTTACGAGCCGGCCGGTGTGGCCGAGCGGTTCTAGGCGCTTCAGTCTGGGACCGCGCGACCGCTTCGGTCGCAGGTTCGAATCCAACCTCGGGCATGGATGTATGTTATGTCCTTAGGTTAGTTAGGTTCAAGTAGTTCTAAGTTCTAGGGGACTGATGACCTCAGAAGTTAAGTCCTATAGTGCTCAGAGCCATTTGATTTGACCCTTACGATCATTCACAGCTCGCCGACGAATCTGCAACACGACTCCTATTGTCCATGGCGCTAAACACAGGGCAAACAAACGCATTGCTCAAACCAGAGATCCTGTTTTACTTGTTGCCACAACCTGGCAACGCTGTTTCCCACTAGTCTCTTATGCACACATCAATATTCAGACAAACTGTGAGATCATGAGATCAACGACGTTATTAGGTTTTCTTCGCTCTCCCTAAACCAACTTACGTGTACACTATCTGGTCAGAAGTAACCAGTCACGCCTGTATACTGGGTAATTGACCACCAGATAACACGACAGGGGGACCCGTCATTATAATAGTAGGTGTGGAGTATTATGCTGTAGGTAGAGAAGCCATAACAGCAGAATGAGTCGGCCAGAAGATCTCAGTGACTTCGAACGTGGACTAGTCAGTGTCTGTTACTAAGTAAAAAATCCATCAGGGACATTTCGACCCTTCCAAAGCCGACCAAGTCTACCGTTGATGATGCGATGGCGAAGTGGAAACACGAATGAATAACTACAGTTAAACAAAGACCACGCAGAGATCATGTACTGACTAAAGGGGACTGACGAGCAGTGCGAAGGGTAGTAACAAAATCGCATCGAATCAGCGTAAGGGATGAATCGTGAGTTCCAAAGTGCCATCAGAAGCACAGTTAGGATAGTTACTGTGCGAGGAAATTAAAAGAGTAGAGTGCAACGATCGGCCAGTTCCTCATAAGCCACACATTTCTGTAATCATTGCTAAGCAACGCTTGAGGTGGTGTACAGAATGACGACCCTGGGCTCTCGTTGACCGGAAAATAATGGTATGGAGTGATGAATCACTCTATACGCTGTGACAATCCGATGAAATGGTTTGATTTTGGCGAATGACTCGAGAACGTTACAAGCCGTTACATGTAGCGCCAACAGCGGAGTATATGGATGGTGGTGGTTACGGTGTGGAAGTTTCTTTACGTGCTCCCCTTATTGCGTTAAGCAAACACTAAATCCGGAAGGACGTGGACACGTTTTAAAACATTGTGTGTCAGCATGACAATGCGCTCTGTCTTAAAGCAGTATGTATTAGGGAATGGTTTGCGGACAATAACATTCATGAACTCAATGGAACACTCTACGTCAAGCCCCAACGTCCAATTCCGCTACCTACTCTAGCTACCCCTCTTGAGAAAGAACGCAGACATTCAGATACCACATTAAGAGTGTTCCAACCAGGATTCAAGAGGTCATAAAGATGAAGAGTGCATGCACCACGTATCAATGTCCACCAGTATGCATCTGGATACTTTGGACCAGATATCAAATGTCTGGACGGCTCATGACACACGAACACTGTTGGTTCCTCCTCCAAACAAACGGCTGAAACATATGTGGACAAAGATGATAAAATTTTATATGCTAACATAAATTGTGTTGTCACTCTTCTCGGCGGTGAAATGTACTCTAACACGCACATACACACACACAAACACAAAATGTACATTTACAGACGAACAAACGATTCAATTGCAGAAAAATTGGATGTTTTATTCAAGGGAAAGAGCTCCACAAATTGAGCAATCCAGTGACGGGTTTGTTCGCCACTGGCCCTCATGCGAGCAGTTATTCGGCTTGGAATTCGTTGACAGAGTTTCTGGATGTCCTCCTGACGCATATCGTGCCAAATTTTGTCCAGTTGGAACTTTATATCGTCAGAATCCCTAGATGGTTGCAGGGTTCTGCCCATAATGCACTGACGTTCTCAACTGGAGAGATATCCGCCGATCCTGCTGGCCAAGGTAGAATCTGGCAAGCACGAAGACAATTAGTAGAAATTCTTGGCGTGTGGGAGCGGGCATTATTTTGTTGAAATGTAATCTTAGGATGGCTCGCCTTGAAGGGAGCAAAACGTGGCGTAGAGTATCGTCAGATGACAACCAGTGTGATCCTTTTATGAAAATAAATGGCACCCCCCTGGATGTCGGGCCTTACGGCGGGCGACAGTCAGATTGGTATCCCACCACTGTTGGGGGCGTCTCGAGACGCGTCTTCAGCCTAGAATCTCATTGACTGGAGTATAATTGTGTTTAGTGATGAGTCAGCTTTGAACTAAGCCCCGGTGACCAGCGAAGACGTGTCTCGAGAGCCTCAGACAGCGATGGGATACCACCCTGGTTGTCGCCAGCCATTTGGTCTGACAGTCTGGGGTGCCATTCCCTTTCACAACAGGATCCTTTGGTTGTCATCCGCGAGACCCTTACTCCACAGCGGTACCTCGACGATATTCTACGCCCCGTTTTGGTGCTCTTCATGGCAAACCATCTCCGGTTTATATTTCAGCAAAATAATGCCCGCCCGCACACGTGCTTCCCACACGCAACCTCGGCCAGCAAGGTTGTCGGATCTCTGCCAGACTGAGAGTTATGGGCAAAGTCTTCCAACCAGCAGCAGATGTGCAAATTGGACATAATCTGGCACGATATCCCTCAGAAGGACATCCAACAACTCCATCAATCAATGCCAAGCGGAATAATCGTTTTCGTAAGGGCCAGAGGTGGACCAACGATTATGACATGCTCAATCTGTGATAATCTTTCCTTGAATAAATCATTCAATTTTTCTCAAATTGTAATCATTTGTTTGTCTGTTCATGTACATCAAATCTACAGATTTCCGTTGCATTCGCATAATTCCTTCGTGTTGTCTTACAGTGTGTCCGCACATAGATACAATACTAATCTCTTAATAGTATAAACAGATGTATACGTGAACTCTGAGGCTGTAATAGGGTCCAAACCGTTGGTGAATGGGTGATCCGCTGAGTTTTTTTGAGTCGGGCAAGTGAATTGTTAATTTCGAATGAAAACAGGAAAATAACGAACTAATTTCAAGGTAAGTGGGAAGGGGAGGGTGGAGGTAATATGTGGGACAGTGAATGGTTACTGTAAACTTATTGTTTCCAGCGAAGACGTTTCTGGAGAGGTCCCAGGAAACGCTGGCTTCCCAATCTGACTGTCGCCCGCCAATACGGCCCGACAACCAGGAGTAATAGCCTTGGGTGCCATATCTTTTCGTAGCAGGACCCCTTTGGCTGTCATCCGCGGCGCCCTTACAGCACAGAGGTAGGTCGTCGGCCGGCCGGTTTGGCCGAGCTGTTCTAGGCGCTTCAGTCCGGAGCCGCGCGGTCGCTACGGTCGCAGGTTCGAGTCCTGCCTCGGGCATGGATGTGTGTGATGTCCTTAGGTTAGTTGGGTTTAAGTGGTTCTAGGGGACTGATGACCTCAGCAGTTGAGTCCCATAGTGCTCGGAGCCATTTCAACCGTTTTTGTAGGTCGTCGATACGCTACACCCCGTTTTGTTGCCATTCATACGAAGCCATTCCGGTCAAATATTTCAGCAAGACAATGCCCTTCCCCACACGGTGAGAGTTTCTACTGCTTGTCTTCGTTCTTGATAAACCCTACCTTGCCCAGCAAAGTCGCCGGATTTCTCCCCAATTGAGCATGTTTGGAGCATTAGGGTCAGGGTCATCCAAACAGCTCGTTATTTTGACGATCTAACTCACTAGTTGGACAGAATTTGGCACGATATTCCTCAGGAGGACATCCAGTAACTCCGTCAATCAATGTGAAGCCCAGTAAATGCTTGTATAAGGGTCAGAGGCGGACCAACGCATTACTGACTTGTTCAGCTTGTGAAGTTCTTCCCCTTGAATAAATAATACATTTTTCTGAACCTCTAACCAATCAATGTCTGTATATGTACAATAAGTGTGTACAAAGAACAGACTTAGGGAGGAACCTTCGAGGAAGATCTTTCACATTGTTCGTGTCTTCAGAATTTTTGAACCACCTCATTATGTTTGCTCTTGTGAGTGGTGCCTCCCATACTGGCATCGACAGTTCCGCAGTCGGAGATTTGGATTCTGCATAACAGATGACACACCGTGTCTTCTCCTGGTCTGTCGCCATTTGCATGCCCTCCAAGTCAAACCTCCAACAATGGACAGAGGAAAAAGAAAAATCCGAAAAAAAACCTTGTGAGCTGCTATAAGTTTTATAGCAAACCACGATTCTCTATCTCTGATAGTACTCAAGTAACGATTTTTTGAGATTATAGCGGGACGTTAAGGAATAGCATTCATTTTAAAATGAGACGTGACTAAGAAGTATGGGTGTCTGTGTAATGGCCTCTCGAAACAACGTTTGCGTGCCCGCTTGACTTCTTACAAAGTAAGGAAATATATACTGATGTTGTCTACTGGTGACATTAAGAAACATTGTCCTCTTAAGCCTGTAGTATCCACGCGTTGCTTTGTAGCATTCCCCCGCAACATTGTATGTAAGTGACGCGGATGAAAAACAACTTCAGTATCCGTACAGAAGACAAGTGTCTCCACCCGACAGGAATTGTTTTCTTCTTGTTGCACGTTCTTCCCAGCCCCCACTACCCTCTGTGTAAAATTCGGTGTGAGTTATTCTCAATGATACGTGGAATCAAACTTTCACATGAAACAAATCTTCCCATTTCACCGTGATCTTGACCGCCGCTGTGCTCGTCCTTTGATCTCCAAGGACAAACGGTAGGAGATACCAGCCGTTTCCAGCCGATACGGTTTATTTTAGGGAATATTTGTTTGGCTTTCAATCAGAGCAGAGTGGCGACCCGTTTCTCAGTATTTTGAGGCGAATGTTTACGACCACCGCCGGCGTATTACAGAAGCGGCTGCGGTTATCTTTAGAAACCTGCGCCCGAATGCAATGAGGGATGGGCTATGGATCTTGACTAGCACCGCAAATAGCACATAGGCCATGTTCTCTCTCTCGCTCTTCCTTTCTGTTTATTGTGAGTCTGCCGATAATTCGAATTGATTTGCAAAATGGGGCTGCGACTTGAAAGTTGCTTTATTTTGAGCCCGCAAAAGAGGAATTGTGCACAAAAAAATGTACGCAGACTCAGTAAACTATATTAAGCTGTACTTTTTGAAAGTCTAGGTGATAATTCTGAGATGGGCTAAATTCGATAACAGAGCGTACTATAGGACGATCTACCAATACGTGAACTTTTTGGAATACCGCTTTCGGTGCTGTATTTTTTTTTAACTATGTGTCTTTTGTACGCTGGCGTAAGGACAACCTTCTACGTGACAGGAGATCTGTCCACCATCATTGTTGAAAATAACAACAGTGTAACACCCATTTTAAAATTTGAACTTCTGTCAAAAGTGTTGTGAGAGAAAGTCAATGACCTCTCAGCGGATAGTTAGGCCTTTTTCAAGTCATGAAGATGTTGTTTCCAAAGGAATGGTGTATTCTAATAGATACGAAACACAAATCTGTGACGACGTAGCAAGACATTCTGAAAAAAATCTGTTCCAGAGGAACCATCGGAGCAATTTCACTTGTGTAGACTGGCATCGTTCACACTACAAGATGTGTGATATCCAGTAAGGGAGTTGATGATTATTCCGTTGAGTGTCCTAAATCCAATGTCATTATAGTGATTCCAAACAGCTCAGTGCAGAAGCTATCAGAAGGCCCATGAGGCCAGATGTAACGATCCGAAGAGTGCTTCCTCCAGAACCCCCAGAAATCAAGCCTTCATATTCAGATCCCAGCCGGCAGCTCAGATTTAATCACTCAAAAAAAATGGTTCAAATGGCTGTGAGTACTATGGGACTTAACGTCTGAGGTCACCAGTCCTTTAGAACTTAGAACTACTTAAACCTAACTAACCTAAGGACATCACACACACCCATGCCCGATGCAGTATTCGAACCTGCGGCCGTAGCGGTCGCGCGGTTCCAGAATGTAGCGCCTAGAACCGCTCGGCCAATCCGGCCGGCTTTAATCACTCACAAAAGCTTAAAAACGAATCCCCTATATATAAGTGTAAATACATCCGAAAACATACATTTGTACTGGATGGTCAGGGGCTGCTAATACAAACGATGCAGGTGAAGCCATCACGTGCACAGGGCTAGAATATACTTTAGGATGTCGTGCTGCAAATTATGTCACCCATGTCGATAGACACCACAACCAGTTCAACTGACAGCCCACATGAAGCCCAAGGGTATTTCTGTCAGTAGTGGTTTCTGTAACTAAACGCCGGTTGCCGTTAACCGTTATGAAGTGCTATCCTCCAACATTGAGACAGACACAGAGTACTACGTGAAGAGATAGTTTTGTGGCCGCTTGCGCGTAACTACCGTTAGCTAATTAGTATCACACTGCCGATTCAAAACACGTAAGATGCACTTCGCCAAAATGAAAGGTATGCATCTCGTGTATGACTCCACCGGAGGTGTAGCAATACGTAATACGTCATCTCCTGACAGCCACTATCTTGGCTACCGGCTGCTCATGAGAGACAACAGGCAGTTTCACAAGAGTGGAATATATACAGTGGATGAGCACGATAACGGTGTGCAACACAACGTCTGAACGCAAATTTTGACGGGGAAGTGTTTGATCGCACGGCCAGTACGCCATCAAAGAGTACACGTGGACTAGCTTGCACAATGCAAGCGAGCCACAAAAGTGTGTTGAGCCTTTTTTCTTTTTAACATCTAATTTATGCAAGAAAAATGGCTATGTTTCTGTAAATAAGAAACTGTTATACTCTACAACAGGCTTATTTCCGGCCACGGGTCAATTTCGCCTGCCGGCCGCTGTAGCCGAGCGGTTCTAGGCGCTTCAGTCTGGAACTGCGCGACCGCTAAGGTCGCAGGTTCGATCCTGCGTCGGACATGGATGTATATGATGTCCTTAGGTTACTTATGTCTAAGTAGTTCTAAGTTCTAGGGGACTGATGACCTCAGACGTTAAGTCCCATAGTGCTCCGAGTCATTTGAACCATTTTGAACCAATTTCGCTTGCTGGTATCTACATCGATACACTGATTAACCGCTTTCCTCGCTACATCCTGTGGAAACATGAGGCTTCTGTCGTGATGGTAGGTTGATGATATGAACCGTCGGTAAGGTCACGTTTGGAGTGACTTAAGCCCTGATGTAAAGACTGAACACCATCCTTAATAGGCATTCGCTGTAACGTATGTGCTGGTATTTTCGACGAGAACTCTACCATGCTTTTGGCCGTTCTTTTATCTTTATCGACTGTTCTTGGAGAAAGTAGAGCGCGTTCTGTTGTAGGACGTGGATTTAGATACACCATCACGTGTGTGGTGAACATATCGTAAACCAGTGCGTGATTTTTAGTTTTTACGATTCAAAAAAATGGTTCAAATGGCTCTGAGCACTATGGGACTTAACATCTATGGCCATCAGTCCCCTAGAACTTAGAACTACTTAAACCTAACTAACCTAAAGACATCACACAACACCCAGTGATCACGAGGCAGAGAAAATCCCTGACCCCGCCGGGAATCGAACCCGGGAACCCGGGCGTGGGAAGAGAGAACGCTACCGCACGACCACGAGCTGCGGACATTTTACGACTCACTTAGATTGTAGTACAAGCACTTATTAATTACCTTCATAAAGATGATTTGAGTCTCCTACGTTTTCATACGGGTGATTGCGTTTGACTGGCACCTTTAAGGGGCAGTTCATACGTATTTCCAAGGCTTGAGAATACGGCTCCATAAAAACTAGAAGAAAAGTGACACACATAAACGGATAGGCCAGCTCTCCGATTCGTAATACGCGCCGTGGCTAGAAGCAGGCGCGTCAGCATGATCAGAAGATATACACTGATGAATAAAAACGCAACATTTTCAAGAACTGTGTTCAATGACACCAGGGTATAAAATATTCATAGTGACGGCTTGGGGGTCATCGACGATTAGACGACGCTCTGGAGGCCTGGTTTGATTCTACAGGCAGAGACTAAGTTTAGAAGTGAATTATGTTTGCAACGTTCATTTTAGGGAACAATTATCCCCCGCTGACGAATGTTTCCAGAAGGCTTTCGACACCGTTCCTCACAAGCGACTTCTAACCAAACTGCGTGCCTACGGATTATCGCCTCAGTTGTGCGACTGGATTCGTGATTTCCTGTCAGAAAGGTCACAGTTCGTAGTAATAGACGGAAAGTCACCGAGTAAAACAGAAGTAAAATCCGGCGTTCCCCAAGGAAGTGTTATAGGCCCTCTATTGTTCCTGATCTATATTACCGGCATAGGAGACAATCTGAGTAGCCGTCTTAGGTTGTTTGCAGATGATGCTGTCATTTACTGTCTTGTAAAGTTATCAGATGATCAAAACGACTTGAAAAATGATTTAGATATCTGTACGGCGCGAAAAGTGGCAATTAACCCTGAATAAGGAATAGTGTGAAGTTATTCACATCAGTACTAAAAGAAATCAGATAAATTTCGATTACGCGATAAGTCACACAAATCTGAAGGCTGTGGATTCAGCTAAATACTTAGGGATTACAATTACAAATAACCTAAATTGGAACGATAACATAGATAATATTGTGTGTAGAGCAAACCAAAGACTGCGATTCATTGGCAGAACACTTATAAGGTGCAACAGGTCTACTAAATAGTGCTTACACCACACATGTCCGCCCTATTCTGCTGTGCGGAGTGGGATCCGCATCAGCTGGGACTGACGGATGACATCGAAAAAGTGCAAAGAAAGACAGCTCGTTTTGTATTATTGCGAATTAGGGGAGATAGTGTCACAGGCATGATACGTGAATTGGAGTGGCAATCATTAAAACAAAGGCGTTTTTCGTTGCGACGTGATCTTCTCATGAAATTTCAATCACCAGTTTTCTCCTCCGATTGCGAAAACATTCTGTTGGCACCCAACTACAAAGGGAAAAATTATTATCACGATAAAATACGAGAAATCAGGGCTCGCACAGAAAAATTTATGTGCTCGTTTTTCCCGCGTGGCGTTCGAGAGTGGAACGGTAGAGAGACAGCTTGAAGGTGGTTCATTGCACTCTCTGCCAGTCTCTCTATTGTGAATAGCAGAGTAATCACGTAGATGTAAATGTAGATGTAGATGTATAATACTTACTCCTGTAGAACAACTTCAGCCATTTGAACAGAGTCGCTTTATGGACCTGTGGGAAGTTGAATGGACGTTTTGACGGGGACTGCACATGTTGAGCGCAGTGTTCCGGCTTCCACCTGTGGTCTGTGGAACATTTTCCACACCTTTAGACCATGTTCTGGACGTCCGCGTAGTACAGACGCACTTCAAGACCGACGCATTGTGAGAACAGCAGTGGCCGACCGAACATCATCTAGGAAAGAAATCTGGACAACATGTTACACCCGATGGGTCGCCGAGGACTATTGGGAACCGCCTGCTTGCAGCAGGACTAAGATCACGTGTTCCCCTGGCCACGTCACCACTGACACCACGACGCAGCCAATCACAGCTACTTTGGTATCATGAAAGAGTGAAAGAGAGAGTTGAATGGTGCACTGTCGTCTTCAGTGATGACACGTTTCTGTAGGTTGGTGTTTCTTCAGGTTAAAGTAATCAATGCCCGCTACATACCACAGGTGTTTGTCGCCCTGCTACTGCCATTTCTTCGACAGGAAGCTGATGTACTATTTAAACAGGACAGTGAGTGTCTACAAACGCCTGCTGCAACGCATCGTGCTCTCCAAAGACGTGCAACAGCTCCCTGGTCAGAAAAATCACCAGATCTCTCTTCGTGGGGAATGGTGAAGCGGGAACTTACTCGTTCTCCGTAGCCTGCAGTAGCCATTGCCGAACTGGAATAGAAAGCTTTGAGGTGCTTGGGACAATCTCTCCAAGTTTCCGGCACCTTTACGACCGTTTGCATGCTAGAATAAGCGCCTGCATGGCTGCCAACTGTTTGGGCATCCTTTCCTGTAACATGTATATTTCATTTCGTCTGAATCTGTTATCTATATTGCTACAATAATATTCTACCTGTCACATCATTTGTCAAAATCCGCTGTATACAGTCGTATCGAATTCGTTCGTGCCGACAACCGGGCAAGCCAGTTAACGGATTTACATAGCGAGATGCTGTCGCTGGGCCTTCCCGTGCTGCTGCACTAGCGACTTCAGCAAATTTCACGTGCATATTGGCGTTTACGCGTCACGAAGTTGCCCATATGAAGCACCTGTGACGCGAGTTAAGAAACTGTAGAGATGCTCTATCCACTATGTGCCTGTTTTCTGTGTATTTTTTTTTCTTCGCACAGTCGTCTTCTGAAACCCTGCCGATACTTACGAATAACCCTATATTTCGTCGATGTAACTCGCCGACATCATCAAAGCGCTCCTGAGGTACTGCGCTGTCGCAAGAGCTGCTCGTCCCACTGTAGCTGCCTCATTTGGTCCAGGTAGCGTACTGCGTCATGGCGCCCAAGTCTGCGGAAGCGCGCTTGCAGCTGCCCGCGCGTGCGTATTGTGCTAATTCACTATGCTACCTCTTGTGAACCCTACCTCACCTGTCAATAAATTTCAGGTGCTGAACTGCGGATCTTTACGAGCCCATATCTCAGCGGTATTGATTTTCTGTAGCTCTATTATAGGAATTTTTCTTCTAATGTTGTCCAACATTACCTCCTATAGGACTGTGTGACATTTTTTTAAATAAATTTCTTTTATTTCAGGTCTAAGGTCACAAACTTGTGGTTCCTCAGACTACTCGTTTCAGTCAGCAATGACAATCTTCAGATTTGCAGCAAAATATGGAAGAAAACACAAGTACAACTAGTGGATTGTTACAGCTTAAAACCATAGACTAGACCATGATGGAAACTATTACTGATATAAATGTCAAAATTCAGCGATTTAAATATGACGAGGCACACCTATTTTATAAAAAGCTTGTCCTAATATACTGGAGCCATAGTGGCATCGTCAAATGCTAAACACAAAGTCAGTACCAGCATCGTCACACATACACAAATTATAATATATTCATTCATTTAGCGTCTTTAGCTATTTCTTGTATCTTTTATATTATTCTGTGTACTCCGAAAGGTGTATATTATATTTGTTATTATCTAAAATATCGCCACCAGAGCGTATCAGAACTACTGTC
This sequence comes from Schistocerca piceifrons, assembly GCF_021461385.2. Taxonomy (NCBI): domain Eukaryota; kingdom Metazoa; phylum Arthropoda; class Insecta; order Orthoptera; family Acrididae; genus Schistocerca; species Schistocerca piceifrons. The sequence continues at coordinate 355,855,512 of NC_060141.1, read as the reverse complement.
ACTTGACTTTTTCCTTTTTAATAATATTACTTTTGTCGTCTTTTAATTTATTGCATTTTATTCTTGTAACGACCTCTACACCTTATAAGCCCAATACAGACTTTACTGATTGTATCCCTCTTTAATCTTACATCGTACAGTTATGTATGGGTAGCATGATCAAGCACCTGGCGGCTGAATCAAGTGAGAGCCGGAGTTAGGGAGAAGGTATGATGGGAGAAAAATCAAGACACGTTCCTAGGATTTGCCGACCTAGAAAAAGTGTTCGACAAAGTAAAATGGTGCAAGGTGTTCGAAATTCTGAGAAAAATCGGGGTGAGCTATAAATACACAATATATACAAGAGCCAGGGAGGGACAATAACAGTTGAAAACCAAGAACGAAGTGCTCGGATTAAAAAGGGCGCAAAAAGGAATATAGTCTTTCGCCCCTAGTCTTCGATCTATACATCGAAGAAGCAATAACAGAAATAAAAGGAAGGATTCAAGAGTAGGATTAAAATTCAATGTGAAAGGATATCGGTGATAATGGACTCTCACGTTCCTGTGAGCATGGGAGGCCATGCTAACCAATACCCTCGACCCATTCGTGGTCCATGAAATACTGCTGTGACGTACTGTTCCACGAACAGTGGAAAATGGAATGGCACCTCTTCGTGCGCAAACTACAGCATGAGTAACGTTCTACAATAGCGCCGGTAATTCATCGGGTAGAAATCGATATAACACAGCACCTGTTAAGCTGTCTGGTGAAGTGTATGGCCCTATGAGTCTGTCACGACAATTTCTGCACATATATTCATACTGAATTGATTCTGATGCGTCACCTCCACGAATGCTCGTGAATTTGCAGCTGCCCGCACGTGCGTATTTTGCTAATTCACTATGCTATCTCCTGTGAATCCCACCTCATCTGTCAATAAAAATGTCCCAAATGGCTCTAAGCACTATGCGACTTAACTTCTGAGGTCATCAGTCGCCTAGAACTTAGAACTAATTAAACCTAACTAACTTAAGGACATCACACACATCCATGCCCGAGGCAGGATTCGAACCTACGACCGTAGCGGTCCCTCGGTTCCAGACTGTAGCGCCTAGAACTGCACGGCTACTCCGGCCGGCTGTCAATAAAATACAGGTGCTGAACTGCGGATCTTTAGCAACCCATATCTCAGCGGTACTGATTTTCTAATGTTCTATTATAGGAATTTTTCTTCTAATGTTGACCAAAATTACCTCCTACAGGACTTTCTGACATTATTTAAAAATAAATTTCCTTAATTTCACGTTTAAGGTCACAAACTTGTAGGTCCTCAGACTACTCGTTTCAGTCAGCAATGACAATCTTCAGATCTGCAGCAAAATATGGAAGAAAACACAAATATAACTAGTGGATGGTCTACAGCTTAAAACAAAACAATAGACCATGATGAAAAGTATTACTGATATAAATGTTAAAATGCAGCGATTTAAATATGACGAGGCATACTTATTTTATAAAAAACTTGTCCTGATATAGTGGAGCAATAGTGGCATCGTCAAATGCTAAACACAAAATCAGAGCCAGCATCGTCACACATATACAAATTATAATATATTCATTCATTGGGCTTCTTTCGCTAACTTTTTATATTTTTTATATTATTCTGTGTACTTCGAAAGGTGTTTATTATCTTTGTTACTACCTAAAATATCGCCACTAGAACGTATCAGAATTACTGTCACTCAACTTTTTCTTTTGTCGTCTTTTAATTTATTGCATTTTATTATTGTAAAGACTTTTAGACCTTATAAGCCCAATACAGACGTTACTGATTGTATCCCTCTTTTTAATTTTACATCGTACAACTATCACTGAAGATCATATGAAAGCCTACAGTAGTGACATCATTTTGTGGCTCGTGCACGGCAGTTCGCTTTGAACAGTAGCGCTGCTGACAAGCTGACTCTTGTATATACTGTTATTTCTATATGTGTGACGATGCTGTCGCTGATTTTGTGTTTAGCATTTGACGAGGCCACTACGGCTCCAGTATATTAAGATATGCCGCCTCGTATTTAAAGCGCACAATTTTCACATGTGTGTCAGTAATACTTTTCATTATGACCTGTTTTTTAAAGCTGCAGACACTCCACTAGTTGTATTTGTGTATTTTCCCATATTTTGCTGCCGATCTGAAGATAGTCATTGGTGACTGAGACCAGTAGCCTGAGGACCTACAAGTTTGTGACCACAGACGCGAAATAAAAGAAATTTATCTACATTTTCGGGTCATATTCCATTCGTAACTATTTCGCAGCTTGTAAGACTTTTTTGAAAACCTCCAAAATCTATTTAGACACCTGACTCGTGTGAAAGGAGATGATCTGACAAAGTATCATGGCTCACAACTTATCACTGTTACGGCTGAATTCGGCAGTTTGTACTCAGTTTGTCGAATCATGCGTCACCAGGCGTTCTCGCGCTCTAGTGTATAATTAATCGTATTAAAGTGCTATAGTTACATCTTCAAGAACTACATAATGTGTAGATAACAAAACAACATTGAAAGCTTTTATTTATGTATCGACAGCGTATCACCTATGTAATCCCAATTATTTTCACCAGTGCCACGATTCCAGCAACTAGCGACCCTTGGTATCCGTCCATACATATTATAAAATTGATATATGTACTTCTACTGTGTATGAGTGTGCATACTCCACATCTCCTCCTAAACCACTCGACCGATTTCAAGCTATCTTGATACACATATCCCTTACTGTCAGGCAAGAATTGCTGTGGAAGTAGTAACCGTCTACCTATCATAGTTCAGGAAATCTGACGTCATAAACACTAGGCTGTGTGAAAAACTGCCATTATCATACGTTTAAATTTATTACTTCTGCTCTGTCAACTGTATTCACAATAAATTTTGCAGTCAGTGTCCACACATAGCACTAAATGCACCCACAAAAGTATGTCATGGTACCACACATAAGGAGATATGACGTCATTAACATTCCGATGCGTGGAAACTGCTGTATTGTCTATGAAGTTTAAATTTATTACTTATTTGTTACTAACTCTATTCGCAACGTATTTCGCTGACAATATCCACAAATGCCGCTGGATGTACCTACACAAATACATCATTGTATGGCACAAAGTTCAAGAGATATGACGTCATAAACACTGAGATACGTGAAAAAATGTCGAATCGTGCATGAAGTTGTAATACATTTATTGTTTACAACTAATGCAGTCCTACAGTCGAGTCAACTTAAGGAGATTCTTGACACCTGGCAGCGCTTTTGACAGCTTTCAACCGCGAAACGCAAACGGCTGAAGACGAGAACGATAGCTGTCTATAAAGCTATGAGGAGACGTTGCCATGGAGATGTTTACACAATTGATTTGTAGACACGTGAAGCAGCTGCTCTGAGCGTACAGAAAGTGTCCGGGACCATGTTTCTTAATTTAGATACTGTATTTACACATTTGTACATTACGCATACTTCGCTTCTACTACTGTTTCACAGTTGTAAAGCTGCTTACAAGAACACATTGCAATGAATTTTTTTTTATACTTGAATACAAACACATTTAATTTTTTGTTTGTTTTCGTTAGTAATAGAAAACTGGCAAAATGAATACCAGGCAATAACGTACTTTTGAGCTAGTAAAGTATGAAATGCCCTCAGTCTGAGAATGACACGAAACTTTTCGTAAAATGGAAATTTTACTGTCCGAAAGTGATCAAACTGTCTCTGAAGTCGACCATTTTAAATTCTTAGGACTGAGATTAATTGGAAGGCTTTCTTGAAAATATTACGTTCAAGATATCGGCAGATACTGTATGCTGCTGTCTTCACTGGAAGAATGAATTCCACTGCCTCTGAAAAATGCGAAGGCTTGTTTGCTTTTCTTACTGTCACTATCAACTCCTATGGTGTCACCATTTTGGGCACCTCTGTGTACTCACCAAGTCTGTTCTTAAACCAGATACACCCGGTCAGACTAGTCCGCTGTGTCAGTTCGCGAGCTTCATGCAGACCTTCGTTCGGGTCTCTCGAATTTCTAACTTTGTCGTTCTGTAGAAATATTCCTTCATGGTATTTGTTGTTGACAGTACTGACTCATACAGAAGAAACTGGTACACTGATTCAGCAAACACTAGACGGAAATACAAGGTATACTTGGATCATACTTCCTGAATCATTGTATAGAAAGGTCTGCAGTATTCAACACGTATCATTTCCAGGGGACTTCCAGCAGAACAGAAGAAATAGAATGATAAACCCCAAGTATTTAAACCCAATCTGGAAGGTTTCCTTGTGGCGCACTCCTGTTCTGTACAGGAATTTCTCACCATCGTTTTTCTCTGTCATGTGTTACGAGGTGCGTTCAATAAGTAATGCAACACATTTTTTGATCAGTTAGTTTCGTTTAAAAATATTTTTTGTTAGACGTCGTGGAATATTCTCGCTTCAGCCCCTATAGCTTCATGAAGTTCCGATAGATGCTGGCGTTATACTTCGCATTCAAATTGGCGTCTGTAACGGAGATGAGTTCCAAGCAGAAAGCTGTCATCGAATTTCTTTTGGCGGGAAACCAGAGCATCGCAGGCGTTCAGAAGCACTTGCAGAATGTTTACGGATATCTGACAGTGAAAAACCACGGTGAGTCGTTGGGCAAGGCGTCTGTCATCATCGCAACAAGGTCGCGTGAAACCTGTCCTATCTCCCGCAATGTTGGAATGCGCTGACACTCTCGTTCGAGGTGGTGGACGTGTCACAGTCAAACATCTCACCGCAGCACTGCACGTCTTTGTTGGTAGTGCTGACACACTCGCCCACCAGTTGGGGTACTCGAAGACGTGTGCTCGGTGGAATCCACCTTACCGCCTGGATCTCTCACCTTCCGATTTCCATCTGTTTGCCCAAATGAAGGGCCGGCCGGTGTGGCCGTGCGGTTAAAGGCGCTTCAGTCTGGAACCGCGTGACCGCTACGGTCGCAGGTTCGAATCCTGCCTCGGGCATGGATGTGTGTGATGTCCTTAGGTTAGTTAGGTTTAAGTAGTTCTAAGTTCTAGGGGACTGATGACCACAGCAGTTAAGTCCCATAGTGCTCAGAGCCATTTTTTGTACCCAAATGAAGGGTGTACTCCTTAAGAAGCAGTGCGTGGATAATGGAGACATTGATGCAGCAAGACGTTGTCTCCGGCGTCGACCAGTGGGGTGATACTATGTGGGCATACAGGTCCTCCCATTAAGATGGCGTGAGGCCATCGCATTTAACGGAGATTAGGTTGAAAAGTAGGGTCTTTTAACCACAAGAGTGCGGAATAATATGCAGTATGGGTATCCTGAATGAAATCAACCTCTTTCCAGAAAAAAAATGTGTCTCATTGATTGCTGAACGTTCCTCGTATTTATTCGTATAGGGCAGGGCGTTGAACTCGAAATGTTCCCTCAACAATGACTCAGTCCAATGACTGATTTTAGAATCACATGAAGAGATGCGGAGTAGATACTGCCATAATCAGTTTCTGGCATTTTCTACTATTATTGTTGCTGTGTGATATGAAGTTGCGCTTTGTGTGGCGTTTGTAAATATTCTACACATTTAACTGCTGTACAAAATATTAAATCAATTTGGAGGATAAGTTAATTCTTCACTTACAGAGTTTTACGATTAGTAGAATTCAGTATATTTTTAAAATAATGTACGTAGCCAGTGGTCGTGCACTATCTTGTACCTCGAATTGGGTGACGGTGTTCCACCACGGAAAACGTCATATTTGCAAATCAACTAAGTTTCTTTAATGTCTAACCAATTTGATCTGTCTTGAAAATGGAATCTGGTGTCAGTTTTTTCACTTTTAACTGGTTTTCTTAGTTTGATTTCACTTTTTGTTTACTGCTGAGTAGTAACTATGTTAAACATAGACTATTACACACATTATTTACGAGGCTTTCACGACTGCGACACTCTTGAGTTTGAATAGAATATCTGTTCCTAGTTACGTGACCATGAAGTGACATAAATAAAAGCTTTCAATGTTCTTTTGTTATCTACTCATTATGTAGTTCTTGAAGATGTAACTATAGCACTTTAATACGATTAATTATACACTAGAGCGCGAGAGCGCCTGGTGACGCATGATTCGATAAACTGAGTACAAACCGCTGAATTCAGCCGTAACAGTGATAAGTTGTGAGACATGATACTTTGTCAGTATCTAAGTTAAGAAACATGGTCCCGGACACTTTCTGTACGCTGAGAGCAGCTGCTTCACGTGTCTACAAATCAATTGTGTAAACATCTCCATGGCAACGTCTCCTCATAGCTTTATAGACAGCTATCGTTCTCGTCTTCAGCCGTTTGCGTTTCGCGGTTGAAAGCTGTCAAAAGCGCTGCCAGGTGTCAAGAATCTCCTTAAGTTGACTCGACTGTAGGACTGCATTAGTAGTAAAGAATAAATATATTACAACTTTATGCATGATTCGGCATTTTTTCACGTATCTCAATGTTTATGACGTCATATCTCTTTGGAACCGTTTTTCACATTTGGTAAAACCTTACCATCCCAGAATAATTTCAGGAAAAGACTTCAACAATAAACTGAGTGCTATCATTTCAGAATGTAATAAGCAAATATATTACACCTCCATTACATGGCTGGCTCGAGGCAAAGGTCTGTAAAGTGAAAGTGCAACGCTCTCCCCTACTCTCTATTTTTCGTGTCTTATTTATTCTTTAATTCTTTGTCTATAAATTTTGTGATCAGCATTCTGTAAATCATGTACTGACGCATTCCATGAACGAGTGGCTTTGGTTCGCATAGTCCCATGGGATCACATAAGTAAATAAATAAATAAACAGATAAATGAAATACCCAGAATTCAGGCAAGATGCATCCAGTATCTATGTTTTCATAGTAAAACGCAAAAATTATAAGGCAGCAGTTCAAACAGGTACTGAATACCATTTACCAAAACAAGCAGTAAAATTTCCTTGAGCTAACTCCGGAAATTTATGGCTGCGGTTGGGCTACGCCTTACATAACTGGCTAAGAAAATTACAAATTCGTGACCAAGATGACACTTCCGAAATATGGACGAGAAGATAAATGCTCATAAATTGACTACTATCAGAAATTTCTGTAGATTTATACTTCGGTGGAGTCATCTTTAAAGTCCTGACGGCGAGTAATTTCATTCACAAGTTCAGTGTATTTGAGAGGAGGTGGACTTGCGTGTGCCGTAGAGCCCTCAAACGCGCCGTCGGTCGTGGCCCGGAAGAGCCGTGCCAACGCGTGGCGGGTACGAACAGAAACCCCCACCCACAGCTCTGAGCCGCAAGAAATGCTCTGAAACACGGCACGTCATCCGTCACCTGTTGTCAAGGCGTTCTGCACCCTTTCGATCGACCCGCAACGTTACCGTTTCTGTAGGACTGGATATCAGATGGCAACTGGAACACAGAAAACGTGTGACACATCTTCGGAAGAATCTAACAATACCTGCTCTGTAACACAAAAGAAAATAACATCTATGTTTACACTTCGCAGGCATGTGGGACAGAGTGCATTCCAGTTGAATGTATAGATAGCATACAGAAACACCTAAGTCAGCCTCCTTTCAAATATGGCAAACGTCAGAATGAAATTATTCGCCGTCTAACTTGAAATATTACTGCGGAGAAATATAAATCTACGGATATTTCTGATGGTAAATTTATGAGGATTTATGGTCCCTTCCATATTTGTTCAGTGTCATCTTGCTTCCGAATTTCTACTGTACTGAGCCATTTACACAAGGCGTAGCCCAACTGTAGCCATAAATTTGTCGAGGTAGCTCAAGGAATGTTGGTTGCTTGTTTTGATGAAAGTAATTGTGATGTTTGTTGTGAAGAATGGTAGTCGAACTCCCTGTACAAGAACCTAATGTGTCCAATTTGACATTCTCGATCTTATATTTTGGAAAGAAGGTGTAGACTCTAATTGGGTACGGAAACTCGAAATTTTGACAAGGGATCTCTGTACGATGGACAAAATTTTTTCTGCAGCCTCTCCAACTTCAGTTTAATATGAATTTCTGTGAAATTCTTTCCCTAAGTAATCAGAGATATAACAGGTTTTTGTAATAACGCGTAACATATCGCACCACCCCTGCAAGAACAGTGACACAGCTCAGAAATGCTATATTTGGGAAAAGTCGACTTAAAGAAGTCTATAAAACTTATAATGAAATAGTAAAAGTTTCCTTTAAATTTTAGGTATGTGTGGCAGTAAATTCCAATGTACTCTATACAACAGTAATACGGACATGTTCTGTTCACGTCGAATGTGGTGTGTGATCAGGTAATTATTAATTAGTTGTTTGGACTGTGTCACTTTTCTAACTTTTCTAAAAACATATTTTTGTTTTTTTATGATCTTTCATGTAATACTTTTGCCACTTTTTCATCCCACATAAGACATACATATTTATTTAGTGTAAAATAATACGGTATTAGAAGCTCCCTTGGACGAAGTTAGCATTTAATTTAGAATAAAAAATGAAAAGTAAGCTGATACAGTTTTATTAGAAAAATACAAAATGCAAAACATTAATTTGTGAAAATTAATTTAATTTGTTAGGAAACATCAATTAGGTATAATTTACAGAACACTATTTTCGAAAACACAGAATTATAAACGTGCTTATATACCGTGCGAATATATTTCGCCGATAAATGAGAGTCAATGTGAACTTACTTTACAGCAGAAATTTCCAGTTTGTCTTGTGCGCTGCAACGCACGAAGTTTCGTAATATTTACAAAAATTTTAATAGTCAAAACAGTGTCTACTCCTTCAGACATACGTCCACGTGTGAAGGGCATTGTAACGTAAGATACAGGCACTTTATAAACACAGACACTATAATAATTAATGATATTACAAAGTACATTCAACTTCTCTTGTACATGATAAGTGTCACAATTCAGAATGTGGTGTTCTTCTTGAATGACCCATTTATACCTGCCAGTAGCAAATCTGAAGCGACATTGTTCTCGCCGTGGTAAATCATGACGTAGCCTACAACAAAACTGAAACTACTGCCCTGAACTGGACAAATTACGAGATAGAGATTCAACATTTTCCGTGCACTTTGTGGCACTTTGCATGTATTTTTCAGTGACATAAACTAAAAAAACGCGTATTTTTAATTGCGTCACTTTTCTTGCTGGGGTGCGACATGTTACAAGGAAATACCGAAGATATGAGCAAAAAAATGTTTCATTGTGGCGCTAACTAAAGAGGACCTGAAGAGGTTTGAGTACCACAGTGCTTTACTGCCTTCGGTCCTACTGGAGACCGTATGTTGTCTTTCTTCAATCTTCGGAGTGACTAATCCAACCATTATGTAACAACCTACAGTTTAACACTGTTTTTGTAGCACGATACAACACCGTACCTATGTTTGACATTAACAGATTATAACCAGAGGTACAGTACAGGATAAGATCTGGTCAAATCCCCGGAAAGACTCCGGATCGAACTCCGGCTATCGTATGATTCGTAGTCTGACACGTGTTAAGTTTGTCTCAGAAAGACTAGCACAACGTCAATATCTTAAAGCATTCGTGTTGTGGGCATTGCAGTTTCGACATCATAATCTACGAGGTACACATTTTTCTACCAGTTTCGGTTGAACAAATGCGGAATTTGTTGTGGGGCATCGACGAACATTCCCGCTTCAGCCTCTGTAGTTTCATGAAATTCCGATAGGTGGCAACGATATACATAGCCTTTAAAGTGGCGTCTGTAACAGAGGTGCGTTTCAAGCAGAGAGTTGTCATAGAGTTTCTTTTGGCGGAAGACCAGAGCATCGCAGATATTGACATGCGCTTGCAGAATGCCTACGGAGACCAGACAGTGAACAAAAGCACGGTGACTCGGCGAAGCGTCTGTCGTCTTTGCAACAAGATCGCTCAAACCTTGCAGATCTCCTGCATGCCGACGGGCCGCACGCAGCTATGATTTCTACAATATTGGAACGTGTGGACACTCTGATTCGTGTTAGACCATGATCACAAGCACCTCGTTACACAGCTGGTAGTGCTAACAACACTCGTCCACCAGCTGGGGCCGGCCGATGTGGCCGAGCGTTTCTAGGCGCTTCAGTCTGGGACCGCGCGACCGCTACGGTCGCAGGTTCGAATCCTGCCTCGGGCATGGATGTGTGTGATGTCCTTAGGTTAGTTAGGTTTAAATGGCTCTAAGTTCTAGGGGACTGATGACCTCACATGTTAAGTCCCATAGTGCTCAGAGCCATTTGAACCACCAGCTGGGGTCCTAAGATGTGTGCCTACTGGGTTCTTCGCCCCGTAACAGAAGAACATAAAGAGCAACGAAGGATCATCTGTGTCGAATTGCTTGCGTGTTACGAGGTTGATAGTGACAATTTGCTGTCGAACATCGTGACAGGGAAACAAAGCGGCTGTCTATGGAGTGGCGCCACACCACCTCTCCTCCTCCTCCGAAGAAGAAGTTGAAAGTCGCCCCCTCACCCGGTAAAGTCACGGGGACGGTCTTCTGGAACTCTGACGTCGTCATTCGATTTGATATCCTACTTCATGGTGTAATGATCAACTCTGAGCTGTAGTGTGCTACCCTCAGGATACTGAAGAAACGTCTTCAGCGTGTACGTCGCCACAAAACGGCAAAAGAACTTCTTATCCAAGTCAACGCAAAGTCCCAAACAAGTCCGTGCAACCGAGAGGAGCTCACAAAACTCTGTTAGACTGTTCTTCCTCACCCACCTCGGATCTCCCACCTTCCTACATCCTCCTGTATGGCCCAATAAAGGATGCATTCCGCGGGAAGCAGTACATGGATGATGGGGACGTAACAGGCAGCAGGACGTTGACTCTGACGTCGACCAGTAAAGTGGTACCACAAAGGCTCTCCCAGTAAGGTGACACATCTGAAATGTACCGTCCACTGTTCAAAGTGCCGTCAATGCGGACAAGAGGTGACCGAGACGTGTAACCAATGGCACCCATTCCATCACGCCGGGTGATACGCCAGTATGGCGATGACCAATACACGCTTCCAATGTGCGTTCACCGTGATGTCGCCAAACACGGATGCGACCATCATGATGCTTTAAACAGAACCTTTATTCTTCACAAAAAATGAAATTTTCCCATTCGTGCACCCAGGTTCGTCGTTGAGTACACCATCGCAGGCGCTCCTGTCTGTGATGCAGCGTCAAGGGTAACTGCAGCCATGGTTTCCGAGCTGATGGTTGTAGTCTTGCAAACTTCCCCATATGTTGACTCAGGAATCGAGGCGCGGCTGCACGATCCGCTAAGGCCATGCGGATAAGATGCCTGTCATCTCGACTGCTAGTGATACGAGGCCGTTGGGATCCAGCACGGCGTTCCGTATTACCCTCCTGAACCCATCGATTCCATATTCTGCTAACAGTCATTGGATCTCGATCAACGCGAGCAGCAATGTCGCGATACGATAAACCACAATCGCGATAGGCTGCAATCCGACGTTTATCAAAGTCGGAAACATGATGGTACGCATTTCTCCTCCTTACACGAGGCATCACAACAACGTTTCAGCAAGCAACGCCGGTCAACTGCTGTTTGTGTATGAGAAATTTGTTGGAAACTTTCCTCATGTCAGCACGTTGTAAGTGTCGCCACCGGCACCAACCTTGTGTCAATGCTCTGAAAAGCTAATCATTTGCATATCACAGCATCTTCTTCCTGTCGGTTATATTTCGCGTCTGTAGCACGTCATCTTCGTGGTGTAGCAATTTTAATGGCCAGTAGTTTTCCTACATCCTCTTGTATGGCCCAATGAAGGATGCATTCCGCGGGAAGCAATACTTGGATGATGGGGACGTTACTGAGGCAGCAAGACATTGGCTCTGACGTCGACCAGTAAAGTGGTACCACAAAGGCTCTCCCAGTAAAGTGACATAAAGCCTCCGCATTAATAGGACACTAGCCGGCCGATATGGCCGAGCGGTTCTAGACGCTTCAGTCTCCGGAACCGCGCTGCTGCTGCGGCCGCAGGTTTGAATCCTGCCTCGGGCATGAATGTGTATGATGTCCTTAGGTTAGTTAGGTTTAAGTAGTTCTAAGTCTAGGGGGCTGATGACCGCCTGCCGTTGTGGCCAAGCGGTTCTAGGCGCCTCAGTCCGGAACCGCGCTGCTGCTACGGTCGCAGGTTCGAATCCTGCCTCGGGCATGGATATGTGTGATGTCCTTAAGTTAGTTAGGTTTAAGTAGTTCTAAGTTGTAGGGGACTGATGACCTCATATGTTAAGTCCCATAGTACTCAGAACTATTTGAAACTTTTTTTTTATTTTTATTTTTTTTATTTTACTGATGACCTCAGGTGTTAAGTCCTATAGTGCTTGGAGCCATTTCAACCATTTTTGATTTGAAAGGACATTACGTTGACAATTAGGGCTTTGTAACCAAAAGAGTGGGAAATGATATTGTTATCGGGAATGCTGAATAAAACCAACCCGCGTGTAGATGTAAATGTGCTTATTACTTATTGAACGCCTCACGCAGATGATACATGCCAAATGCAAGACACTGTCAGACAAGAAGGCTAGCTGAGATATTTTGGTTGCTTATGAGCGTATGATTACGTCAAGAGGATGCTCTAGAATGCTCTTCTTTCTTAGCGAGCAAGGCCAAATCGCAAAACGGGAATGACGGCCTTGCAACAGGGAAATTGGCTCCCGCATCGTGTTCAGCTTCGTCGATTACGACTCCCACCGGCTGGCAGCCCGGCACGTCCCCGGCAGCGCTCGCGCATCGCCGCAGTGACGAGGGCCGAGTGCGGCCGTTCCCCAGAGAGCTGGCCGCATTACGGTGCGTCACAACGGATTTAGATCGCCTCTCTCCTCGGACGGAGTAAACGTAGCATGCGGAGCTGCACTTTGTGGCTGTCACTCATTGTGACCCGGTTAGGAGCCGCGTCTGGAGCTGTGAGGCGTTGTCTTACGATCAGCTGCACTGTATGGGCACCCTGTTGTACGTCTCTTGCGCTGATACCGTACGTTAGACTCACAAGGGATGTACCACGCCATCGACACTGCAACACCACGGAAACTGGCATAGGCATGCGTATCTAAATACAGAGATATGTAAACAATCAGATACGGTGCTGCTGTCGGAAACGCCTATATAAGGCAACAAGAGTCTGACGCAGTTGTTTGATTGGTTACTGCTGCTACAACGGCAGGTTCTCAAGATTAAAGTGAGTTTGAACGTGGTGTTATAGTCGACCCACGAGCAATGGGGCACAGCATCCCCGAGAAACGATGAAGTGGGGAATTTCCCGTGCGACCATTTCACGAGTATACCGTGAACATCAGGAATCCGTTAAAACATCAAATCTCCGATATCGCTGCGGCCGGAAAAAGATCCTGCAAGCACGTAATCATCGACGACTGAAGAGAATCGATCAACCAGACAGAAGTGCAACGCTTCCGCAAATTGCTGCAGGTTTCAATGCTGGGCCATCAACAGATGTCAGCGTGCGAACCATTCAACGAAACATCATCGATATGGGCCCGCTAGTGTATCCTTGATGACTGCACGACACAATGCTTTACGACTAGCCTGGGCCCGTCAGCACCTACATTGGGCTGTTGATGACTCGGTACAGGTAGCCTGGTCGGACGAGTCTCGTATCAAATTGTGTCGAGCGGATGGACGTGTACGGGTACGGAGACAACGTCATGAAGTCTAGGATCCTGCATATCAGCAGGGGACTGTTCAAGGCGATGGAGGCTCTGCAATGGTGCGGGTCGTGTGCAGTTGGAATGATGTGGGACACCTGATGCGTCTAGATAGGACTCTGCCATGTGACACGTACGTAAGCATCCTGCCTGATCACCTGCATCCATTCATGGCCATTGTGCATTCCGACGGACTTGGGCAATTCTAGCAGGAAAATACGACACTCCTCACGTCCAGAATTGCTACAGACTGGCTCCAGGAACACTCTTCTGAGTTTAAACACTTCCGCTGGTCACCAAATTCCCCAGATATGAACATTATTGTGCATCTCTGGGATGCGTTGCAACGTGCTGTTCAGAAGAGGTCTCCACCCCATCGCACTCTTACGGATTTATGGACAGACCTGCAAGATTCATGGTGTCAGCTTTCTCCAGCAATACTTCAGACATTAGTCGAGTCCATGCCATGCCGTGCTGCAATTCTTCTGCGTGCCCGCGGGGTCCTACACGATATTAGGCAGATGTAACAGTTTCTTTGGTTCTTCAGTACTAGTACTCCTGGAAGAAAGGATGCTGCGGAACCTTGGCTTACTCAAAGCCTGGGGAAATGAAAAGCACTGATCTACGTAACATGGAAGTCACTTGTTCTAACGTATCCTGTTCCTAGCGCCTAACTACTTTTAACTGCTCGAGAAACATTCATACCAGAATTCAGCCACTTTTATTGTCCTACTTCAAAAAAACTTCCTCTTGAGATGGTTATTAATGAGTAGCAATTAATATCTTCGCTGATCAGTGACTGTGTTGGAAATTTGGATCATGTTGAAATATACTCTGTTAGTTCTGGAGTTATTATATAGTGACACCGATCATGCCATTATTGTAAACGTGATTTGTTCACAATACTACATTAACGGGTTTTCGAAGCAGCTTAGCCTCGAAATCTATGTGTAGTAGTCTCGTCTTTCTTACTGCATCGGAAAGAATTATTTATCATTTGGCGATTCGTATGTAATACTTTGAGTGTAGAAGACCTAGCATAGTCTTTTATATTCACATGCAATTCTTATAATGTGTTTATTTACGAAGTGTGTTTTTTTTTCTTTTGCAGGTAAGAGTCTCTTTATGGCATTGGAACAACTGAGGATAAAATCAGAAAAAGTCAGTGAGTACGTTAATAAATAATTAGGCATTATCTAAGCGTCTGCCATAATTATCTAGTGAATATGTATTATTAATAATACAAAAAGAATTTACTGAACACTTTAAGCAGGCTCCTTATTATTAGTTTGATGCTGTGGTATAACTGACATTATAGTTTTCTTAGAGCAAAAAACCCAGGGCCGATTCTTTAAAGAATCAAACTCCCATGTATAAAATAGCTTCAAATGTCTGATTACTTTACACATGAGTTAATGAGTTAAATATTTGATGTTACGCACGTAAGGGATAAAACCTTTAGAAAATCTCTGAAATAATGTTTAAAGTTTTTCGGAACTCGACAACTGCTATCATTATCAAACACTTGATGTTGTAGTCTGGGTAATTTGAGCCCCGTTTCAAGCAAAAGCTAGTTTTTCATGTATTTCAGAGTTAAAGTAATATCCCCTGAACATATTTGGTAAAATGATATAAATTTGCAGGTTCATTCAGTGGTGTGTGTGGATATTGTCTGCAAAATATGCTGTGAATAGAGTTAGTAGCAAAGAAGTAGCAAGTTAAGACGTCATGCCTGATGCATAAGTTTTATTGCATGAACAGCGGAAATGTAGTAAACGACGAACTTTTTATCTTTCATCCTTTTGTGCAGGATGTCAGCGAAAAATTTTTTTGTAAAAGTCTTAAATTGCGTGTAAAGAGTATTGGGAGTAGCTAAGCGCTCTCATTTCAAAATACTGGATGAATATAGTCTGGGTAGTTTACGTGCTGTGAGCTGCGCATTGCGATGTTCCTAACTGTAATACTTACCTTACTGTGTTGAATTTTGATATAAGAGTATACCTCTTAATGAGTAGATTATGACACGATTTTAAATTTTTAAATTTGATAAGTAATTATTTGAAATATTGAGAATCAAATTTTTGTTTCTCCTTGAAGCCATAGATAGGCAACCTTCAACGCGGATCATGGACCAGGGACCAGGTTAATGGTGTAACAGATGCACGTCAGGGAAACCAATGACAACCGATGCGATTTAATGGAGTGCTGGTAATTCAGCTGTAATTGCACTGGACTTACGCATCTGATTCCGCCGATATCAGAAGGTATTAGAGATAAGAGGTGGGATAAGTAGTTAGAAATTAGTTGCAGTTCTAATTTAATTTTATACAAACTATTTACAACATAAGTCTTAAAACACATCGGTGATATGTTACGCTGCAGTTTTTGTAACAACACAGACTGTATTCTGAAACTGTACCGTTTCTTTCTCTGTTGTCTAATAGTTGGCATGATATGCGGTAATCACTACATTACAAACCTGACCATTTATTCAAACGAATTAATAAGTGGTATGGACAGCGAATCTCCAGTCGATTCCATATTTCCACATTTACAGAAAGCTTTTGACACCATCCCCCACAAACAGCTAGTAATTAGATTGCGTACTTATAGACTATCGTCTCAGTTGTGCGAACAGGTTCGTGATTCGAACTGATGGGGAGTCGTCTAGTGGAACATGAGTTTATATCTGTGTTTACCAAAGGAAGTGTTACAGCCCTTCTGCTGCTCTTAATCTATATAAAGGAATTTGGACAGTATCTGAGCACGCCTCCTAGATTCTTTGTAGATGATTTCGTAGTTTACCGTGTAGAAAAACCACCCTAAGGTTCAAACGAATTGCAAAATGATTCAGACAAGAGATCTATATCTTGCAAAAAGGGCCTGTCGACCCTAAACAATAATAAGTGTGATGTCCTCCACATGACAACTGAAAAGAACCTGTGAATTTCGGCAGCACGAACACAAATTTAAACATAGCTGATTCAACTAAATTCCTATGGATAACGATTACGGACAGCTTAAGTTGGGGCCATCACATAGAAGATGATATAGGAAATGCAATTCACAACTGCGTTTTATGGGCAGAAACTTAGAAGAAGCAGCAAATCTACTAAAGAGACTGCCTACACTATGCTTGTCCTACCTATTGTAGAATACTATCGCACGATGTGAGAATTTTTACCGGATAGGATTGACGGTGGACATCGAAAAATTTCAGTGAGGGGCAGTTCGTTTTGTATAATCGCAAGGTAGGCGAGAGAGTGTCACGAATGTGATACGCGAATTGAGGTGCCAATCATTAAGATACATGTGTTTTATTACGGCTCGATCTTTCCAAGAAAATTTGAATCACCACCTTTCTCCTCTGAATGCGACAATATGTTGTTGACTCCCAGCAACATTGACAGAAAAAACGACTATCGCAATAAAATGAGATAAATCAGAGCTCGCACGGTAAAATTTGTGCTCATTTTCCTCACATGCTATTTGAGAGTGGGACGGTCGAGAAATAGTCGGAAAGTGTTTCTATGAATCCTCTGCCAAATATTTAAACTGGAATTGCTCAGTAGTGGTGTAGATGTACGTCCCATACAATATCGCAAATAAATGTTTAAAAATGTGTCCTCTCTTCATTGCGCTATTATCTGTTTAAAGCGGATGAATGAAGGCCACTTAGATAATTTTTTCCGCAGTTCTCAAGGACATAGTGCCTTCCGAATGCCGTGCCTCCCATTTCTAAGCACGATTTCCTTACTTAGTAACCCGTCACTCTATGGTCGCGGCAGTTTAGGATGAAGAGTACATAATTAATTGACCAGTTCACACAGTATAACAGATTGACAACCAACAGACATCATACGCCGCGATCGCAGTGCAGAAACTTTTATTGCTCCAAGATCACCGGTTTCGACAGTCTTATGCTAATGTAATTTGATGTTCACGAACTTGCTGTAAAACTACCATGTGTCGTTACACGAAGTCAAAGCGGAAAAACCACACCCTACGTACACATGTTTTGATAAAAATCCAGTAGATAAAATACACACAGTTTGTGAAATGCATACAAATGTTAAAATTCACGCACTTAAAATCCTCGTAACATCCATGTATGATGGCAGCGAATCTGATTCTCCAAGCCTGCAGCAAAGGACCCCTTTGCGGCGAAGTGTTGCAGCGGCAGGCTTGGAGAATCAGATTCGCCGCCATCATACATGGACGTTACGAGGATTTTAAGTGCGTGAATTTTAACATTTGTATGCATTTCACACACTGTGTGTATTTTATCTACTGGATTTTTATCAAAATATGTGTACGTAGGGTGTGATTTTTTCCGCTTTGACTTCGTGTAACGTAACATGGCAATTTTATAGCAAGTTCCAGAAGATCAAATGATGGCAGCATGACTGCTCAAACCAGCCATCTTGAAGCAATAAATGTGTCTGCACTGCGATCGCGGGGTATAAAGTATATTCATTGTCACCATATCGATCGTCCCATAGCGCAGCATGTGTACCTTACGGTATAGCAGGTGTTTACGTACGGATGTTAAAATTATTAAAATATGAAACTAAGTTAAAAGTTCAATAGTCTGTTGTAGCTGTATTTATTTAAGTCGATTAGAGACTCTCATAACTGGTATCGCAACTTTTAACTTGCATCTTCTGGTGTATCTAGTGTTATGTCACGTGGTATCGGGAGCTATTACAGAATGCCACAGAGTAACAGTCGCTGTGGACAGGCTAAGTTCTCGGCCTTGTTCAGTTCCTGTGGACTCGTGTCAAGCAACAGACGATGTCCGTCGTAAATGAGAGGCATCGTTCGTTGCTTGACGTAGACCCACAGGAACACAGACTGAACATTCATCATTGATGACGGTTTTTAACTGTTGAAGAAAGTTAAGAACTTTCCTGGCCCCGTCAACTCCCGATATCACATGACATAGCATTATATACACCAGAAGATGTAACTTAAAAGTCGCGAAACTGGTTGCGTGAGTCTCTAATCGACTTAAATAGATATAGCTACAGCAGACTATTGGAATTTTCTTTCACTTCTGTATTTTAATAAACTTAACGCCTATGTGTAAACGCCTGTTTACTGTATGAATCGGTCAGTCAGTTACGTGTAGTTACTTTAAAATTATCTGTAGGCTGAAGTGATCGAAAGAGAAACTGTTGGAATTACAACGAAATGAATACGCCTAGCTGCATATAGGTGTTGATATAAGTCAACGTGGACAGATGAAAATGTGTGCCCCGAGCGGGACTCGAACCCGGGATCTCCTGCTTCTACGGCAGACGCCCTACCCTTCTGAGCCACCGAGGACGCAGAGGATAGTGCGACTGCGGGGACTTATCTCTGGCACGCCTCCCGTGAGACCCACATTCGCAACTTATTTTCCCGCACTATATTCATAGTGCCCCTGCCCATTATACTCATTACTCGCAGCTTTACTGCCGATTCCCGTAAGAGTTCGGGCACTGTTTGTCCGTCCACACAGAAGAAGATGGTCAAATGGCCGGTGAGCCTATATATATATATATGTTCTCTCTCTCTCTCTCTCTCTCTCTCTCTCTCTATATATATATATATATATATATATATATATATATATATATATAGTATCTGTTCTCTCGGGTCCACAGCTCGTGGTCGCGCAGCAGCGTTCTCGCTTCCCACGCCCGGGTTCCCGAGTTCTATTCCCGTTGGGGTCACGGACTTTCTCTGCCTCGTGATGACTGGGTGTTGTGTGATGTCCTTAGGTTAGTTAGGTTTAAGTAGTTCTAAGTTCTAGGGGACTGATGACCATAGATGTTAAGTCCCATAGTGCTCAGAGCCATTTGAACCTTTTTTTTTGTTCTCTCGGACATAGCTGAAAGAATAGATACCATCTTCATATATATATATATATATATATATATATATATATATATATATATATATACTGTTGGAACAAATGCTTTCATCAGGCCGCGAACCACACAGCATAATTTTTCCGTGCCCCTGCCCATTATACTCATTACTCGCGGCTTTACTGCCGATTCCCGTAAGAGTTCGGGCACTGTTTGTGCGTCCACACAGAAGAAGATGGTCAAATGGCCGGTGAGCCTTATATATATATAGTATCTGTTCTCTCGGGTCCACAGCTCTCTCTCTCTCTGTCTCTCTCTCTCTCTCTCTCTCTCTCTCTCTCTCTATATATATATATATATATATATATATATATATATATATCTGTTCTCTCTCTCTGTCTCTCTCCTCTCTCTCTCTCTCTCTCTCTCTCTCTCTCTATATATATATATATATATATATATATATATATATATATATTATCTGTTCTCTCGGGTCCACAGCTCGTGGTCGTGCGGCAGCGGTTGGAACAAATGCTTTCACCAGGCCGCGAACCACACAGCATAATTTTTCCGTGCCCCTGCCCATTATACTCATTACTCGCGGCTTTACTGCCGATTCCCGTAAGAGTTCGGGCACTGTTTGTGCGTCCACACAGAAGAAGATGGTCAAATGGCCGGTGAGCCTTATATATATATATATATATATATATATATATATATATATAGTATCTGTTCTCTCGGGTCCACAGCTCTCTCTCTCTCTCTCTCTCTATATATATATATATATATATATATATATATATATATATATCTGTTCTCTCTCTCTGTCTCTCTCCTCTCTCTCTCTCTCTCTATATATATATATATATATATAGTATCTGTTCTCTCGGGTCCACAGCTCGTGGTCGTGCGGCAGCGTTCTCGCTTCCCACGCCCGGGTTCCCGGGTTCGATATATACACTCCTGGAAATGGAAAAAAGAACACATTGCCACCGGTGTGTCAGACCCACCATACTTGCTCCGGACACTGCGAGAGGGCTGTACGATCAATGATCACACGCACGGCACAGCGGACACACCAGGAACCGCGGTGTTGGCCGTCGAATGGCGCTAGCTGCGCAGCATTTGTGCACCGCCGCCGTCAGTGTCAGCCAGTTTGCCGTGGCATACGGAGCTCCATCGCAGTCTTTAACACTGGTAGCATGCCGCGACAGCGTGGACGTGAACCGTATGTGCAGTTGACGGACTTCGAGCGAGGGCGTATAGTGGGCATGCGGGAGGCCGGGTGGACGTACCGCCGAATTGCTCAACACGTGGGGCGTGAGGTCTCCACAGTACATCGATGTTGTCGCCAGTGGTCGGCGGAAGGTGCACGTGCCCGTCGACCTGGGACCGGACCGCAGCGACGCACGGATGCACGCCAAGACCGTAGGATCCTACGCAGTGCCGTAGGGGACCGCACCGCCACTTCCCAGCAAATTAGGGACACTGTTGCTCCTGGGATATCGGAGAGGACCATTCGCAACCGTCTCCATGAAGCTGGGCTACGGTCCCGCACACCGTTAGGCCGTCTTCCGCTCACGCCCCAACATCGTGCAGCCCGCTTCCAGCGGTGTCGCGACAGGCGTGAATGGAGGGACGAATGGAGACGTGTCGTCTTCAGCGATGAGAGTCGCTTCTGCCTTGGTGCCAATGATGGTCGTATGCGTGTTTGGCGCCGTGCAGGTGAGCGCCACAATCAGGACTGCATACGACCGAGGCACACAGGGCCAACACCTGGCATCATGGTGTGGGGAGCGATCTCCTACACTGGCCGTACACCACTGGTGATCGTCGAGGGGACACTGAATAGTGCACGGTACATCCAAACCGTCATCGAACCCATCGTTCTACCATTCCTAGACCGGCAAGGGACCTTGCTGTTCCAACAGGACAATGCACGTCCGCATGTATCCCGTGCCACCCAACGTGCTCTAGAAGGTGTAAGTCAACTACCCTGGCCAGCAAGATCTCCGGATCTGTCCCCCATTGAGCACGTTTGGGACTGGATGAAGCGTCGTCTCACGCGGTCTGCACGTCCAGCACGAACGCTGGTCCAACTGAGGCGCCAGGTGGAAATGGCATGGCAAGCCGTTCCACAGGACTACATCCAGCATCTCTACGATCGTCTCCATGGGAGAATAGCAGCCTGCATTGCTGCGAAAGGTGGATATACACTGTACTAGTGCCGACATTGTGCATGCTCTGTTGCCTGTGTCTACGTGCCTGTGGTTCTGTCAGTGTGATCATGTGATGTATCTGACCCCAGGAATGTGTCAATAAAGCTTCCCCTTCCTGGGACAATGAATTCACGGTGTTCTTATTTCAATTTCCAGGAGTATATATATATATATATATATATATAGATATATATATATATACTGTTGGAACAAATGCTTTCATCAGGCCGCGAACCACACAGCATAATTTTTCCATGTACATCTTCTAAAGCTCAAGGTTTTTCTATTTTCTACGACGCCCCTAAAGACGAACAAAGAAGTATATAACTGTTCAAAATATGTGAGCTCCTAAACGTGAACATCCCGTTTATTATTAGCAACTATCGCCTGTCTTTGTCGCATTGGACAGTGTTTCAGTGGAAACTTCGCTACTAATGGTAAATGGAGATTAGGGAAGAATATCCACCCACTTCACCAGCTAGTTTTCGGATTAGTTTCAAATTAAAGTAATAGTATCACCACATTTTAAATTCAATATTTTTACGCCATGGTTTATATTCAGATAATTTGAACCTCGTCATTACATATTTTATAGACTATATCTGCTACCGGGAATTCTAGTGGTTTGGTGGAAGAAATTACCCGACGGCATTGGGAGGGTTAAGGAAATGGAAGAAACTGGTGTAACATTTAGTTTGTTTTCGTCATATTTCACTATGCAAAGGTTACAAATTCGCCATAGTATCCTATGATATGCTCTTTCGATGGGGACGGAAAATCTGAGAACTCAGCAGTTTCCTCAATAATCTTCTCCAAGCTACTTCTTATGTCTGTAACTCGATCCAGGACATTTAACTTCAGAGTTTTGCGCGAAAGTGAATGGACCGTATTAGGGATCCGTCTGACAAACACTTGTAATTTCTCCTAAAGTTTTGTTTGTTAGATATGTACCAAAGTCAGCAGAAAGCGTAACAAATCAAGACTTGTTGTACCGACGTTGAGGATATGGTAACCCCTTACGCTAACATATCATGTCAAGTGTATATTTATTATTATTGTCTTCTTTACTCATCCAAGGATAATTTCACAATGATATAGAAATTGTGAGGGTAGTACAATACACATCCATAGCTCAAAATAAGCAACACACAGAATATATAACATGCTTTATTAGCGTAGGACAAGTGGTCCATGAGGTGAGGTCAGATGGTCAGCAGGGGTCTTCATTAAGGAACCATCCTGGCATTTGCCTTAGTGATTTAGTAAAACCATGGAAAATTCAAATCAGGGTAACCAGATAGAGCAACTCCATCTTCCCGAGTATGAGTTCAGTGTCTTAACAGTTGCACTGTCCCATTCGTTTGGTCCCTATTGTACAATGTCCGTTGAGTTACACACAAATTGTTTCAGGTAGCTCGTAACATAAAACGCGGTTCCATTCTTTATCGCTGAAATACACTAAGGACATCCATCGGACACTCCTCGATTATGAATATGCTGCTGTGACTCTTGCAGCGACTCTCGTCTGTTCAGAAAACAGATTCCATGCTTGCACACATTGATCTATGCTCTTCAGATCACCTGAAAAACTCATTCAGCATCCCTTCAAGATGAGTGAGATGTTGAACCCAGGAGACTGACAAGACATTATTATCATGCATTTTACATCTTGACACATGTAAAAGCAATAAATCGTGATCGTGCATTGAAATTTGAGGGTGTTGTTGTTAGTGATCTTTCACTGCATATTATCCGTTATTATAAGGAATCCTTCAGCTTCCAAGAGTACTTTAGTAAACCTTTCATTTCCTTTGGCAATTTATTATATGGTTTTCTTTGCTGATAGTAAATGTTGTTTTGAGTTTTTTTTTTCTTGGTAAACGTTAAGTCCAGACTGGCTCTTGTCCCATGATTGTGTAAAGAACTGTTAGTGAAATATCTGGCAACGTTTTCCCTGACATGCACTCGAGATTGGTAGATGTACTCACTTGGTGTAGTAAGGTTGCCCAATTTTCTTAAATAGCTCCTCTCAATATGCCTGTCTACTAATTGTAGCTAGCATTCTTATGGTTTCCTTCTGAAGTTTAAAAACGTGCCTCTGTTCGTGTTTCAGTCCCCAGAAAAGAATCTCATAGCTAAGAAGTGAGTGTGTGTAGGCATACTACGTAACCACAAGACATTAACTGTTACAAACTGATGGTAAAACCGTAACGGCATAACATGCTTATGATATTATTTTTGCCAGTATCTTTGTTTCCTCATTCAATAAACTGGAGCTGTGCCCGAGACACATTCACCACGACTTTTATTTTCTTTAACCACATCCTTTACCAGTAGAAATTTGATCTACTTCATCAGAACATATTGGATGCTGTCCATTGGTTTTTAACTGGGACACTGACTTTACAGGAAGATCTGTTTTTTAAGTACACAGTACCGCTTTTTTAAAGTGGGCTACGTCTGCGTTCTTCCAAAAGTAAGATCCATATTTTGACAAACTGTCTTGAAATTTCTGCTCCGGTAGTAATTTTAGCCAGCTAATCAAAAATATGGACGGCTTATGGCAGGAAATAAACTTATCATACCGTTTTCGGCGCACAGGCGTAAAGACTGAAATGTCCTTAACTGCGATTTTACGATAGTAGAGCGCTGGAAATGCTGAAAATTTATCAGACTTCGTATTCTTTGCTGTACGTTGTCTTCAGCCTGAATGTAAAATGTCGTTTTTCGTTTAATAGCATTTGCAACTGTATTTCGTTATGCTGCCAAAATCCATAGGACTTTCGGTTGCGTGTTGTGCAGACCTTCACATTCGAATCTTGTCGCAGTGTTGCCCAGTGACGACTGGTACTTCTGCAGTGAGCTCGCAGACCAAGCGGTGGCAACCCATTTACGTCGTCGCTCCCTCCATAACGCCCTTCCGGTCTTTGTTTGACACTGCCTGCATAACAGCCGCGTACGTTTTAAAGCTAGTAAACCAGTATGCAAAGGCGCTCACTGCCTCGTCTACCATCAACGAGACTGATGCTGTCAGAGAAGTTTTATAGTCTCAGATTTACGTACAACTCATACGACGGCTGCATGAAACGGCCACGCACTCACCCCCAAGGAAGAATGATAGGAGCATGCTAACGGGTTTCGCTGGCAGGCTACTTGCCCATTCACTAAATTAAAATTTTGAGCTTCACGAAACTGTACAAAAATGTAGATGAAGCTAGTGTCAGACTTTGGTCCATTGGTGGAAAATACAATCAGTCTACAATCTATATTAGTTAAAAAAACTCGTGCGACCCATGCTAGAATATTGCTCAAGTATATGGGACCCTAATAAATAGTACAAGAGTAATGAAAGTATACAAATAAGGACACCAAAAATGGTCGCAGGCTTGTTCGATTCATGACGAGTGTCAGGGAGATGCTGAAAAACGTGAACTGGAAAACTCCTGAAGACAGAGAGCGGCTACCCTTTGGTTGCCTACAAGAGAAAACCATCACCAAAATTAGTTAGTCGCTCTGGAGATCAAAGGTCTGTCGAAACGTCGGTATTTTAGTTGTTTTAGTGTTTCCTAATGATGCATACCTCGTAATCGCCATACAGAAAGGAAAAAAGAAGGCACCGACCAACTTCCAGTCTTTTTTTACAGGCATTTGCGAAATTATTCAATTTAAGGACCTGATAGTCTCCAACGATTCGAGTTGTGCTGTAAGACGGAAAGAGTGGTAGTCTGTCCGAAACTTTCGTGCTCACACTGCGATCATATGAGGCAAGAAACCAGTGAAGATTTAATTGCACTGACACGTCGCAAAAATCTTGAAAGACACACATCACAAA
This sequence comes from Schistocerca piceifrons, assembly GCF_021461385.2. NCBI lineage: Eukaryota > Metazoa > Arthropoda > Insecta > Orthoptera > Acrididae > Schistocerca > Schistocerca piceifrons. The sequence goes on along the minus strand of NC_060141.1, from coordinate 355,829,854 downwards.
AAGGTGAATAGGTTACATGGAAATAAGAATCCTGTACGTCTTATATCAAGCTAAGAATGAAACAGCTCTGAACAGCTCCTGATAGTTCGTCAGGAAAGTTCATAATCATTTTGTGGAGCTAACTTACAAACTCCATTAGAGCTACGGATAGCCTTTGAAGAGCCAACCTTGACAAAACTCTACCATCTGATGAGCAAGATCTATGAGACAGAAGAATATAATAATTAGAATCCCAAAGAAAGCACATGTTGACAGTTTAATAAGTCGCAGCTGAAAAATAGTAATAAGAATTCTTTGCAGACGAATGGAAAAACTGGTAGAAGCCAATCTTGGGGAAGATCAGTATGAATTCTGTAGAAATGTTGGAACACGTGAGGCAATACTGACCCTACGACTTGTCTTAGAAGATGGATTAAGGAAAGAAAAAGCTACGTTTCTAGCATTTGTAGACTTAGAGAAATTTTTTGACAATGTTGACTGGGATACTCTCTTTCAAATTCAGAAGGTTGCAGAGGTCAAATACAGGGAGGGAAAGGCTATTTACAATTTGTACAGAAACCAGATGGCAGTTACAAGCGCCGAGGGGCATGAAAGATAAGGAGTGGTTGGGAAGGGAGTGAAACGGGGTTGTAGACTATCTCCGAAGTTATTTAATCTGTATATAGAGCAAGCAGTAAAGGAAACAAATGAAAAATTCCGAGTAGGAATTAAAATCTATGGAGAAGAAATAAAAACTTTCAGGTTTGCCGACGACATTGTAATTCTGTCAGAGACAGCAAAGGACCTGGAGGAGCAGTTGAACGAAATGGACAGTGTCTAAATAGGGGGATATAAAATGAACATCAACAAAAACAAAACGATTATAATGGAATGTTGTCGAATTAAATCTGATGATGCTGAGGGAATTAGATTAGGAAATGAGACAATTAAGGTAGTATATGAGTTTTGCTATTTGGGGAGTAAGATAACTGATGATGGTCGAAGTAGAAAGGATATAAAATGTAGACTGGAAATTGCAAGCAAAGCGTTTCTGAAGAAGAGAAATTTGTTAACATCGAGTATAGATTTAAGTGTCAGAAAGTATTTTTTGAAATTATTTGTATGGAGTGTAGCGCTGTATGGAAGTGAAACATGGAAGATAAATCGTTCAGACAAGAAGAGAATAGAAGCTTTCGAAATGCAGTGCTACAGAAGAATTCTGAAGATTAGATGGGTAGATCGTGTAACTAATGAGGAGGAACTGAGCAGAATTGGGGAGAAGAGGAATTTGTGGCGCTACTTGACTAGAAGAAGGGATCCGTTGGTAGGACACGCTCCGAGGCATCAAGGGCTCACCAATTTTAGCGCGGAGGGTAAAAACCATAGAGGAAGACCAAGAGATGAACACACTAAACAGATTCAGAAGGATGTACGTTGCTGTAGTTACTCGGGATGAAGAAGCTTGCACAGGATAGAGTAGCGTGGTGAGCTGCATCAGACCAACCTATGGACTAAAGACCACAACAACAACAACTTAAAAACTATTTAACTCTATGAGAAGGGGTCAGATCTAGTTCTGGTCCAAAGCATTAGTCGCATATCGAGCGATAAAAGGATCTGTTTTTTTCCAAATGTATGGTTTTTCGTAACACATATCGTATTTTCTAGTTAATTTGTAAGAAGTGATACAGAATTTTTTGAGCCTTGTGAACTTCAAACAAATTTGGAGTGGAGATGAATGCTGAAGTCAGGAACATTTACTGCGATAGACTACTATTCGTTAAGGGTCCCATTTAAGTTATTTAACAGAAAAACTTTTTCCTCCTTTCCTACGTTCGGAACTATTGGCTGTAACGTTACATGCAGTACTGGTCCGTATTCATACGTCGTTAGGCAGCTTTATTTTAAATCAAATAGAAGCTTCGTTAAGCGGTTTTTGCTTTATGAGGCTGTTTCAGTTTTATTTATCAGCAGTAATTGCGTGGAATTCCATTTGCAGCGCGATTAACATCAGCGCGGCAGTAATATATTTCTACGAGAATTGTATGCAGCTAATTGTGTTCCTCATATTATACGAGGGTTATTCCAAAAGTAAGGTCCGATTGATTGCCAAATTGAAACCACAGTGAACATCAGAAATGTTTTACTTGTAACAATTAGCTACACCTTTCAGCTACTTCTCTACGTAGTCGCCGTTCTGACTTAGACTTTTGTCATAGCGTTGTACCAACTTTTCAATAGCCTCATCATAGAAGGCAGCCGCCAGTGCTTTCCGCCAATTCTCCACGCTGGCCTACACCTCGTTGTCTGTGTCAAAATGTTGTCTTCAAAGACAGCGGTTCATGTGACCAGAGATGAAACTCTGGGGGAGACAATTGCGGACTGTATTGTGGGTAATCTAACATTTCCATTTGAAAACGATGCAGGAGCATCTTCATTGCCCCTGCAGAATGCGGCTGAGAATTGTCGTGAAGACGAAACAGCACGACAGTTATGTAATGTTGGCTGCATAGCTTCAGGCGAAATTTCTCACCAGGCCCTCGTACTTGGCGGCAGACACTATTTTCTAGACATCTTTACGCACTCACTGCGAGCTCAGAAATGAGAAGAGCGACGTGATGCTAACTGGGGTTATACTAGAGACACTACCCAACACATCTGTGCAAAGCTTTATCGGATTTTCATAGTCGTTTCCATTTCGCGACCGATCGGACCTTACTTTTGGAATAACCCTCGTATGTAGCTACCTCCATACATTATTCATTGTTTAACAACATTTTCTGATCCCCATTCCGTTTCTACAATACTGGATGTGGCCGTGTATTCATAGACACTTTTTGTGCAACTTCGGTGCCCTCTGCTGGTTTTCTCATCCACTTTAATACAGTGTTATCTCCAGTTGTATACAAATAATCCAAAGCGCGACAACCATTCCCTGGTCGCTGTCGGTTTAGTTCTTTTCAGGCAGTGTTATATGGCTGCTAGTGGTTCACCATTCCTTGTACACACTGTTAGACAGCCTATATCGATACACCACACAAACAAGGCAACTTCAAGCACGTCCAAACACAATGACTTCTTTCTTTCTGCCACTCTGTCAAGTCTCCATGTTGACCAATGTTACTCCGTTGATTCTGTGTAATAGACAGGCGTTTACACTCTGATTTACAGCTAGGACAGAGTCAGAGGTGGTGGGTCACATGACCACATGGCAATGGCTCTACTCCAAGTGCAGCTCCACAAAGCCACCAGTGTAGTCTTTCAAATGGTTGACAAAAAGGAGGGACAATCAGTAAGTAATGCAGCACAGCTTTTCATCGCAGAGTTTACTTTGATAAAATGCCAAATTTGTTGTGGAACGTTGCGGAATATTTCCGACTCTGACATTCCGATAGGTGGTGGCGCTATAGGAAGCCTTTCAAAATGGTGTCTCTAACGGAGGAGTATTCCAAGCAGAGAGCTGTCACTGAGCTTCTTTCAGCGGAAAACCAGAGCATCGCATATATTCAAAAACTCTCGCAGTATGTCTACGGAGACCTGGGAGTGAACAAAACCACGCTGAGTCGTTGGGCGAGACGCCTGTCATCATCGCAACAAGGTTGCTCAAACCTGTCCGACCTCAAGCGTGCCAGCCGCCCGCGCACAGCTGTGACTCCTGCAGTGTTGGAACGTGCGGACACTCTCATTCGAGGTGATCGAGGAATTACAATCAAAACACCTCGCTTCCCGTTGGTAGAGCTGGCACACTCCGCCACCAGTTGGGATACTCAAAGGTGTGTGTCTGCTGGGTTCCTCACCGGCTAACAGAAGACCGTAAACAGCAACAAAGGACCATTTGTGCGGAACTGCTTGCGCATTACGAGGCTGATAGTGATAATCGATCAAACATGGGTTCATCATTTCTAACCGGAAAAGAAACGGCAATACATGGAGTGGGGATAATCGATCAAAGATGGGTTCATCATTTCTAAACGGAAAAGAAACGGCAATACATGGAGTAGGGCCACAGCACTTTTACTCCGAAGAAATGCCCAAAACCGCACTCTTAGCCGGTAAGGTCATGATGAAGCCCTTCTGGGAACATCAAGGGGTTATTCTGTCTGTTATCTTCCGTCATGGTGCAAAGGTCAATTACGAAATGTATCATCAGAAAACGAAAGAAATTGCTTCAGCGTGTTCGTCGCCACAAAAATGCAAATGAGCTTCTCGTTCTCCATAACAACGCAAAGCCTCACACGAGTCTCCGCACTCGAGAGGAGCTTACAAAACTTCATTGGACTGTTCTTCCTCATCTGTCCTACAGTCCGAATCTCACACCTTCCGACTTGCATTTGTCTTGCCCAATAAAGCATGCACACCGCAGAAAGCTGCACGTGGATGGCACGGTGATTGACGCAGAAAGACGTTGTCTCCAACGTCGGCCAGTAGTGGTACCGTGAGGGCATAAAGGCCCTCTCAGCAAGGTCGCGTAAGACCGTCGCATTGAACATAGATTACGTTGGGAAACAGGGTTTTGCATCCAAAACAATGGGGAATAATATGGTGTACTCGAATCCTGAATAAAACCAACATGCTTTCAGAAAAAAATATATTGCATTACTTATTGGTCGCCCCTCGTCTTTTGTCTGGGAAGCTTGCAAGCATCTATTTTAATTTGTCACTGACAGGTAACGTCTGTAAAAATTATGAATAAGAGCCACGGGTTCATCTGGTCGATTCTTGTTGTGGCTGTTCAAAAATTTGAGAACCCTAGTAAGATACTTTTGTTGCTCACTAACAACCACCATGCCGGCCGCTGCGGCCGAGCGGTTCTAGGCGCTTCAGTCGGAACCGCGCTGCTGCTACGGTCGTAGGTTCGAATCTTGCCTCGGGCATGGATGTGTGTGATGTCCTTAGGTTTAAGTAGTTCTAAGCCTAGGGGACTGATGACCTCAGATGTTAAGTCCCATAGTGCTTAGAGTCATTTGAACCATTTTTGAACAACCACCATACCTACTTCAATGGCTGAAAATCACCGCTTATCAGTTCGAACACAGGACGAACGGTGCACCAAAGACTTACACTAATGTTTCTTCAAAATCCTTGTGGATGTTAGCCCATCTCATTATAAAACATGAAAACATGAAAAACCGACGTTTCGACCGTCGTTGCCGCTGTCATCTTCGGTGCTAAACACATGAAGAAGACATCTTCAAACACACTCGAATCGTAGGTTGTTTAGTTTTATGGCGTATTTTAACGCCCTAATACCCAAAAGGATTTTATTCGAACTGACACCGACCGTGAAAGCCTACGAGTAAAGGAAATCTAAAGCTTAGTTGAGGCGTCAGCTGCAAGGCAACACCTCGCGTGAGTGACTGGAGCTTCCCGGCGCTACAAGTTGTGTTCCATCCGGCTGCCCCTCACGGCAGGACAGGGCAGAGCGCCAAATGAGCGAGCGCCGGCTAATGTTATCCGCTGCTCCACAAACCGCCCTCTCGCTCCCGTGCGTGACGTCATACCTTAAACTGGACACACTGCATAGCCTGAGAGATCGTCTTGCACCCGAAGAGCAGCGAAAGAGGCGCAGTAAAGCACGCTACCGACTGGAGAGCCTCACTCAGAAAAGGAATAAACTGTTGTGAAACTTTTTATATAAAATGATTGTATTCGGTATTGACAAACTGTGTCAACTTTACTTTTCAATGCCCCCTTCAGTGACAACGGTATGATATACTCACAATCGTTTACGAATTACATCTTCGCAGTGGAGAGAAACAGAATCTAGGGAGTGTTAATTTTAACTCTAGTAAGGCCTGGCTTTATGAAGTGGTGGAGAAACGTAGTCCTATGGTCTTTTCACAATTTTTTAAAATTTTTTTACAAAATCTTTTCTCTTGTTTGCAACAGTATGGTGTTGGCCTTGATCACAGCTTCCACTCTCGCAGGCATACGTTAGGTCAGATGCTGGAAGGTTTCTCGGAGAGTGGCAGCCCCTTGATCACGGAATGCTGCACTGAGGAGAGGTATAGATGTCGGTCGGTGAGGCCTGGCAATAAGTCACCGTTCCAAAACATCCCAAAGGTGTTCCGTTGGATTCAGGTCAGGACTCTGTGCAGGCCAGTCCATTACAGGGATGTTATTGTCGTGTAACCACTCCGCCACAGACCGTGCATTATAAAAAGGTGCTCGATCGTTTTGAAAGATGCATTCGCTATCCCCGGATTGCTCTTCAACAGTGGGAAGCAAGAATAAGCTTAAAACATCAATGTAGGCACGTGCTGTGATAGTGCCACGCAAAACAACAAGGGGTGCAAGCCCCCTCCATGAAAAATACGACCACACCATAACACCACTGCCTCCAAATTCTATTGTTGGCACTACATAGGCTGGCAGATATCGTTCACTGGGCATTCGCCATATCTACACCCTGCCATCGGATAGCCACATTGTGTGCCGTGATTCGTCACTCCACACAACGTTTTTCCACTGTTCAATCGTCCAATGTTTACGTTCCTTAGACCAAGCGAGGCGTCGTTTGGCATTTACCGGCGTGATGTGTGGCTTATGAGCAGCTGCTTGACCATGAAATACAAGTTTTCCCACCTCCCACCTAACTGTCGTAGTACTTGCAGTGGATCCTGATGCAGTCTGGAATTCCTATGTGATGGTCTGGATAGATGTCTGCCTATTACACATTACAACGCTCTTCAACTGTCGGCGGTATCTGTCAGTCAACAGACGAGATCAGGCTGTACGCTTTTGTGCTGTACGTGTACCTACACATTTCCACTTCACTATCACATCGGATGCAGTGGACGTAGGGATGCTCAGGAGTGAGGAAATCTCGCATACAGACGTATGACACATGTAACACCCAATCACCTGACCATATTCGAAATCCGTGAGCTCCGCGGAGCGCCCCATTCTGCTCTCTCGCGATGTCTAATGACTACTGAGTTAGCTGATATGGAGTACCTGGCAGTAGCTGGCAGCATAATGCAGATAATATGGAAAACGTATGTTCTTGGTGGTCTCCGGATACCTTTGATCACATAGTGTATCTGGTAAATCTGATAATTAATGAGACAACAGCTGGCTACACCAACGAAGTTACAGAGTGCTTAGGTACACTTAATAAGCGTGATTCAGAGCTGCACTCTGTAGCTTCCTTGAGTATAACGAGCAGCTACGTTCAGAGATACAATATCACACGATGGTGTTCTAGCGTATAGTGTATTTAGAAAAAACGTCTTTACTGTGAATATTCCGAAGACGGCTGTTTAGCAACCGAAACTTATAATTGGTTGTAATACAATACATGATTTCTCAATGAAGACAGAAGATCTTTGTGAAATTTTGTAAATTTTTACAAACTTAAATTCTCCTTACTGTTAGCATTTGAACGCAGACTTAATTTCGCGATCAAGCACTGGAATTTAAACAGAATTAAAATCAATGCTCTCAAATTCATTGAGAGCAGTTCACTTTCCATACTTCCGTTTATGAATGTCACATACAGCGACATTCTGAGCCCCATTTATGGCCTAGAAACTATAACGTGGGCATTTTTACTTTGTTGTGAAATAAAAACAATTCTTCGACCGATTATTGAGTATTTCTCGCCAGATTGGTACTCTTATCACGCTGTAATAATACAAGAGATACAGCAGATCCGCCGAAGATTGCAAAGTTTCGTTGCGGGACCGTTTAGCAATTGCGAGGGCGCTACGCAAATGCCCAACGTGCTCCAGGGGCAGTCGCTAAAAGTGAAGCGTCGTGCGTCAGTTACAGTTTTACTAGTGAAGTTCCCAGGGCGTATATTCCAGGAGGAGTCTGGCGACATTTTACTCCTCTGACGCATGTTTCATTGAAAGATCACGACGACGAAAATAAAAATTACAACTCACGTTAGGTTTACTGACAGTCGTCCTTTCCACGCTCCATCTGTGAATGGAATAGGGAAGATGGGAAATTGTAGTGGTACCGAAAGCACTCTTCGCTAAATGAAATAACATTGTTTGCGGAGTATACGGGGTGTTATAAAAAGTTATATCCTGTGCCGGTTATTGAGCGGTGAGAACACAGCCGACGTTAGCGATATAGAACAGATTTGTTATAAAGTACATGCACTAGAGATCCTCCTTGGAGAAATTCAATTACAAGGACTGTTTGCAATAGTTAGGGGAAATAATGAATTTACGATTCATACTGACAGAGGAGGATACTCGTTTGCGCACGAGGATAAATGCAAGGGAGAGGAAGAAGAATTGCAGTGTAGCGTACGAGCAACGGGATTAGAGGTGGTACCAGCATACATAAGGAAATGTAAGCGGGTTTATCGTGCAAGAATAGCCTTGTGAAAAGTACAATTTGGTCATAAACAGTAGCTTCACTGTTAAGATAACATTCATAGGTCAATACAGAAGTTGCAGACACAATTGCACGTTACAAATGATACAGTTCATCGTTTGACATATTACTACGGATCTTCCTCTGTCACAGTTTAGACGCACAGAACACATTTACAAAACACCCCGTCCTAATGTCTTCATTTCCAATACCCGCATCTGTTTCATATCCACTGGCAGTGTCATTTGAGTCACTGTCATATTGACTTGCGAAATCAGTATTGCTCCCATCACTATGACTATTGCTATTCGAATCTGCACCACTTCCCACACTTGCTGTAGACAATTGGACGACACTCATCTCTGTACCCTGGGATACTTTTTGGAGTAAGTAATTCATTTTGCACTTTTCGATTAATCTCCGTCTTCTTCCACATAAATCCTAGAGTGTGCAGAATTTTACAAAGTGCGTTTATACTTCCTTCAAAATTTAAGCTCTCTAACTTTTTATGAATTTCCTTCGAAGTGGGTCTTCTTTTATCTGTAATGTAGAAATTATTCGCCACACGGCGAACGACTTGCTCAATGAAATTGTCTAAATTGGCCTTCCAGGACGATCTGGACACCTCCTTGGGAGGTGTTAAAAATGTCAAGGATTCACCACCCGAGACTCTTTCCACTTCTCTCTTGATGCTTGAGCAGAAGTAAATGATATACCAGTTGCTTCGGTCACTCGTTTCAATGTGGATTTTAGCACCGCTTCTTTCTTCATAAACTGGTAGTTATTTGCAACCACTTCACATGTTTGTCTACGAGGAACATTGCACGTTAATTTGCTTCGTGTTGGTGGCGTCTTCAACTATGAGTGTTTGCTCCCAGAGTATTCACTAATGGAGCGCTCAGCCTGACTCGATGGCAACACGCCCTACGCTGGTGATAGACCGAGCGGCGTCAACTGTCCGTCGTGTTTACCCTGTCTCCGTCACATTTGCGTGAACCGTACGTAAGTTCGTGGTGGTGGTTAAGCTCCTATGGGACCAAACTGCTGAGGTCATCGATCCCTAGGCCTGCACGTCGCTTAATCTAACTTAAACTAACTTACGCTAAGGACAACACACACACCCATGCCCGAGGGACGACTCGAGCCTCCGGCGGGGACAGGCTCGCGAACCGTGGCTACCCTGTTCAAAAAATGGCTCAAATGGTCTAAGCACTATGGGACTTAACATCTGAGGTTATCAGTCACCTAGACGTAGAACTGATGAAACCTAACTAACCTAAGGGCATCATACAAATCCATGTCCGAGGCAGGATTCGAACCTCTGACCGTAGCAGCCGCGTGGTTACGGACTGAAGCGCCTAGAACCGCTCGGCCACAGTGGCCGGCGACTTCCCTGCACGGCATAAGTTCGTAATAGGGCAGATGGCTCTAACGAAAGACAAAATCAAAAGTATTAGATTCACTTTGAAACTAGAACAGTGCAGCAAAAGGTAAGATCGACGGGCGATACCAATGTTCTTTGCAGTATCAGGTGTGGAGGCCATGTCCCTGCGATATCTGAGGTAGTTACCGGCAGCGTCCATGATAGGCAGTGACATGAGTAACACAGAGTCGAACGTTCCAAAGACTTCCTTCGAGAGCTCTGAATGATGGACTGTGAGCGCAGTCGGCGCCTGGCCGAGAAGACACGAGGTAAAGTCTGCCTCGAGTGGCTCTGCACCGGCCTAAGTACCCTCGTAGTGTCAGGATATAGCACGAACTATTTGTGGACACGTGATCCACGGAAGCAAGCAGGTCCGCCTGGTCAGTGACTTCTGGTGGCGCTCACGTTGCTGCATGTCTGCTTCGTGAGCGGGCACGATCGTTAACTTGTCTTCGTCTGGCGTGACCCCGGCCAGCATAGGTCACTCGCATACCAGAGATGTGTGATTGGTTGCTGGTTGACAGGTTGAACGGCCCATACACCAAAAAATACCGTCCGAACAGGCCATGAAGGGCCAACGGTATCAACCGACCGCCGTGTCATCCTCACACCACAGGCGTCATTGGATGCGGGTATGAAGGAGCATGTAGTCAGCACACTGCTTTCCCGGCGTAAGTCAGTTTACGAGACTGGAGCCGTTACTTCTTAGCCAAGTAGCTCCTCAGTTTTCCTCACAAGGGCTGAGAGTACCTCGCTTGCCAACAGCGGTCGAAAGACAGGATTGCCACGCATCCGGGTGCTAGCCCATCCCAACAGCGCTTAACTTCGGTGATCTGACGGGAACCGGCGTTACCACCGCGGAAATGCCGCCGTACACAGCAAAAGGTACCCATTCATAGTGAGTCAGACTTCCGTCCGATTTCTTAGGGAACCATGCACACTCTGAAAAACTCCACGCTAGTCACGGATGCTCTGGCAGGCACGTATTATGCGTTCTTGTAGTACCTGTACATCATTAATGGAGACCAAAGGTTGCAGGTGTTCCCACAACCAAAAATCCAACGTATTGAGAAAGGAAGAACAAGATGGGCAACATACTGCACCTCCCAGATCAGTCCATTGGCCATCAATTGTCTGTATGAGGTGTTTGTGGACATCTAGAAGAAACAGGGATTCTGCGTCATCATGCACGAGCCCACATCTCCAGCCGTTGTTGGGATGATACCTCCTGTATCAGGGCAGGCAAGAAGTTTAATAGGTACTTATGATACCTTGAACCAGTCTGGTAGAATGTAAGGACGTTCGTAATAGCAACGAGCTTACAGTAGAAGAGATGTGCGTTACAGTAGCGAAGATCGACAAAAAGTGCTAATAGCTCTTCAGGTATGTCTTTTAGATCCCATGTTCAAAGAATATTTTGTCTTGTCTCGGTTCACACACCACCTCTCAAAATACTGAGTACTTTTTTTAACATCCTTTGCATGTAAATTCAAGTTCCCGTTCCAAAACGCTATAGAAAGAGAATGACGTCAAATTTGAAGAGTTCATTATTGTCACAGGGGGAAACGTCATGAAATAAAAGAAAATTTCATCCATAGATAGCGCTGTAAGCGTCAGAATATGCACAACATCAGACTCACGGCACACAGCTGTTCCTCAATTTGCGCTCGAGATGCTCCACAAGTCTGTTTCCATGAATGATCGCGCGCTGCTGGCAAAGCTCTTTTAAAAGCAAGGTGACTGTGTACCCTTGAATGTTTGGAACACTCCAGACACTCAAGGGTATTGAAAAAGACGCTGGTCCGATGTCTGCTAAGGGTCTGGAGAAGATGATTACAAAATTGGAAAAGACACGTTCTTTTGAAGTGCAACTTCGCAGAGGGAGGAAATCAGATGATCCGACGCCTGTCGATGAGGTGGCCAGAGCACTGCAGTGGAGGTCGAGCGTTGGTGTGTAAGCGTGCAGTGCATGGGGAATTGCCCGAACGCTGGACATGCTTGCGAGCGTAGTGCATGTAGTCCTGCGACACATCCTACATTGGTATCCACACCAAATCACCCTTTTTCAGGATTGGCTCCTTGCCGACTTGCCAGCAAGACAAGCGATCGCTCAGGAATTTCGTACTCCTCCCATGAAAGTGGACGATGAATGACCATGCAGCATTCTGTGGACAGACAAAACTCACTTCCAAGGACATATCAATACGCTGAAATGCAGAATATGGCAACGGTATTCCCGCACTCATATCAATCCGATATGCATTCTGCAAAGGTGACTGTGTGATGTGGGTTGACGGTATCGTTTTAGGATCGTATTTCTTCGAGGAGATGAGTCGTGAAGGTCCTGTTACTTGCACCAGGAAATGCTGTGAGAGTCTTTTGCACACCAACTTCATTTCAATCCTTCAACATCACGTGTGTTTCGATAGGATCATTTTTACCGAAGTTGGCGCTTCTCCGCGCATTGTACAGCCGGTAAAGTGGCTGTTGCAAAGCATTTCGGAAACGCTGAAGTTATTAGCCACCTTTTCCCTACAACATGGGCGTGCAGATCACCTGATTTTAATCCATGTCACCTCTGATTGTGGTGTTACCTGAAAGATGTCGTGTTCGATGTTCCAGTTACGAAAGTGTCTGAATCCAATGCATGCATTGCTCAACGCAATCTGAACGTGAGCCTCTAAATACTCAGATCTGTTGTTAAACATGTAGTTTCTCACTTTCAAGGTCTGGCAGAAAACGATGGACAGCACATTGAAAAGTTTTGCGCCAGTCTCACGAAAATTAGAAACCGACGTCATATTGCTTTTTATGCAGTTTTTGTCCCCAGGACAATTACAAACAGATATCATTACGCTTTTTATGGATTTTTTACTCCCAGGATAATTAAAAACCGACGTCATTGTGTTTTTTATGCTGTTTTCGGCCTCAGGACAGTTGAAAAGAGATTTTTCCCATCTGATGAGGTACTAACTTTGTGTGGTGGATTGGCCTAACCAACTCCGCTACGACTGTTGACTGCCAATCTTTGCAGTCATAAACATTGAACAGTGCGGATGGTGAAATGTGCATCTCAAACTATAGCCGTCGTATTGCGATTCATGTGTCATTTTGTAGGCGACCCCATCTCCGTTAAGACGCTTACAGTGCCATTCATTGCTAGAATTTGCGTCTTCCATTCCATTTATTCTTTGTTTTTGTTTTCGTTGACGATTCCTCTTTCGTGAATAATATCCTATTCAAACTTGACATCATTCAGAGTTGTGATTCTCTTTCTACGGCGTTTTGGAAATAGAACATTAATTGCCGGCCGGAGTGGCCGAGCGGTTCTAGGCGCTACAGTCTGGAACCGCGCGACCGTTACGGTCGCAGGTTCGAATCCTGCCCCGGGCATGGATGTGTGTGATGTCCTTAGGTTAGTTAGGTTTAAGTAGTTCTAAGTTCTAGGGGACTGATGACCACAGCAGTTAAGTCCCATAGTACTCAGAGCCAGAACATTAATTATGTACACCCTGTCCGTACACTTAGAAACGAAGTATTCATTGGAAGGAAACAAGCAAGATTAGCTGTCAAAGTCCCATGACGACGAATTAGAGTAGCCGTTAGAAAGTAATTGATCGTGTGTTTTTCAGGGGGACGATTTAGGGAAACCTGGACAGACTGAACCGTTCAGATGGCTCTGAGCACTAAGGGACTTAACTTCTGAGGTCATCAGTCCCCTATATCTTAGAAATACTTAAACCTAACCAACCTAAGGACATCACACACACCCATGCCCGAGGCAGGATTCGAACCAGCGACCGTAGCGGTCGTTTGGTTCCAGACTGTAGCGCCTTGAACCGCTTTGCCACCTCGGCCGGCGACTGAACCGTCACGTAAAGTATCGTTTAGTCAAGTTTACAGACAAATAATAGTCTCACAGTGTATTTATTATCCTGCAAAGTTTCTCATTAATACCCTGTCACAATTTAAAAATAGCCGTAGGCTTGAGTGACCTAAGACTTACTTACCTAGTTGGCCACAGGAACAGAGCCGGGTCATTGCCTCACACCTTAACGTTCCTTGTTGGTCTCTGTAGCTTTCGATGTTCTCGTGGGCTCCCAGGTCTTCCTTGATTCCACCAGCCCAGCTCAGTTTTGGTCTACCAAGGGCTCTCGTACCTTGCGGATTCCCTTCTAGCACTGCCTTGAACATTCTTTATTCTCTTGTCAGTGTATGTCACAACTATTCAGGTCTTTCGCTCTTTATTACATCTGATACATTAAAAGACTTCTCGACTTAGGTGTTTTTCATTCTTCTAAAAATTCCATTTTCTGACACACGTCCAAAGATTTTTCTTACACCCTGTTTCCGAGGGTCTAATATTTTTCTCAATCGTCTTAGCAAGTGTCCATGTTTCAACCCCATGTATAAGGAATTAAAATTACCTGCTTTGTCCATGACATAATCTAATTCTGTTACTGAAAGTAGAAAAAGTAACCGCAGGAAAATTTATCCACCACTCTAGTGAACTAAATGTGCTTCTCAACGATACAAATAGTTTAAAAACAAAAGATAATGATTATTTCTTGCCAGTTTTAGGAAATGTAATATTCGTGTGTATGTACTGTTTTTCAATAAATCACCTCAAACATTAATCAGTGTAAACATAGATACAATATGATAATGTTGAAAAAAATTGGCCGGAAATTTCCGCAGAAATGGGCAAACACGTAATTGGAAAGTTAGTTATTCATCCTTCCTGCAGAATGACGCCTCACCTTCTAGCTGGTTACTGCTGGTCTCATGTTTAAGAAATCCTCTACAGAATACCACTTCCACGCAGGTTCTCCATTCGTTCACTTTGGATGCACTCAATTTGATGTCTTCCAGTAATGATAAGAAAACCGACTGCAGGTAACGCAAACCCATATCTGTAATGAAATAAAATTTTGATATCTTATAGTAATATTCACGGTTTCTTCCAATTTCCCACTAGTAGGGGAAGAGACACGCAAAGTGTGAGAAAGCACAACGGGTATTCTCCCGGCGAAAACATTACCTTTCCATGTTGCATCAACGACGGGTTATTGAAAACGGAGACCAAGAACTTACTGAAGCAGATTGTGGCAAGACATCATCCATGACCTTCTGTATAGGACCATGCATTCGCTTTAAATGATTTACAGTAGTGCTTGGAATTTAGGTGGAGTGGGGTTCGGGCAGGGGATTGTGTAGACGTGGGCTTAACTTTAAGGGGGGTAGGACGTCAAACGGGCCGACTTGGAGCAGTAGAGGCACCACAGGACATTTTAATTTCCACTGTCTATACTTTTACAAGTAAATTCATAAAACATTGTCAGCATGACCAGGAAGGATTCAGGATTCACATTCGTAGCAGCGGAAGTTCAAAAACAAAACAAAATAATTTTTTTTACATGTGAAATTTCATCATTTTTTCACTTACTATTGGCTGCATTTTTTGCTATAGGTACACTTTTCTTCATAAGTAAGAGAGACTGTTCTATGAATTTTGCTGTGGTATATCGAGAGGTTGTAACAATGGAAAATTGTAATGCAGGAGAATCTGCAGCGAATTGACGCATGGTGCAGGGAATGGCAATTGAATCTCAATGTAGACAAGTGTAATGTGCTGCGAATACATAGAAAGATAGATCCCTTATCATTTAGCTACAAAATAGCAGGTCAGCAACTGGAAGCAGTTAATTCCATAAATTATCTGGGAGTAGGCATTAGGAGTGATTTAAAATGGAATGATCATATAAAGTTGATCGTTGGTAAAGCAGATGCCAGACTGAGATTCATTGGAAGAATCCTAAGGAAATGCAATCCGAAAACAAAGGAAGTAGGTTACAGCACTCTTGTTCGCCCACTGCTTGAATACTGCTCAGCAGTGTGGGATCCGTACCAGATAGGGTTGATAGAAGAGATAGAGAAGATCCAAAGGAGAGCAGCGCGCTTCGATACAGGATCATTTAGTAATAGCGAAAGCGTTACGAAGATGATAGATAAACTGCAGTGGAAGACTCTGCAGGAGAGACGCTCAGTAGCTCGGTACGGGTTTTTGTTGAAGTTTCGAGAACATACCTTCACGGAAGAGTCAAACAGTATATTGCTCCCTCCTACGTATATCTCGCGAAGAGATCATGAGGATAAAATCAGAGAGATTAGAGCCCACATAGAAGCATACCGACAATCCTTCTTTCCACGAACAATACGAGACTGGAATAGATGGGAGAACCGATAGAGGTACTCAAGGTACCCTCCGCCACACACCGTCAAGTGGCTTGCGGAGTATGGATGTAGATGTAGATGTACTTACAGGTGTCTGAAACTCTAGAATCTGTTTAATTTATGAAAAACTGAATGAGTTGATACGTTTTAAACTTTATGTTTAGAAAAAAAACAAATTTTGTTGTTAATTATCTCAATTTTTACCGCAGTTTTTAATAGATTTGGAAAATTCTATAGTTTCATACACCTGTAAGTATGGTTTGTGTGCTGTGCAAAATTCATCAAAGAATCTCTCTTACTTGTGAAGAATAATGTACCTATAGCAACAAATGCAGCCAACAGTAAGTGAAAAAAATAATGAAATTGCATATCTAACAAAAATTTATTTTGTTATGTTTTTGCACTTCCACTGCTATGAGTGTGAATCCCGAATCCTTCCTGGTCATGCTGACAAAGTTTTATGAATTTATTTGTAAAAGTATAGACAGTAGAAAATAAAATGTCCTGTGGTGCCTCTCCTGCTCCAAGTCGGCCCGTTTGACGTCCTAACCCCCTTAATAACAATTTATTTCAATTGGAGAATATCAATATGTAAGACATAAATCATTCTGGTAAAACAATTAATTCTTTGTAGCCAGAATAAACCTCAGCAGACCTCAAATAATAGCACTGCTGTCCGCTGCGTCCCCAGACACACCTTCGCTGTTCCCCGAGGCTCACCTCGAAGCAGAATTCATTATTAAACACAATCCTACCCAATACATGCGATTCCAGTTCGAAGACGTGTCTGGAAACGCTGCGGGCAGCGGTGGGATATCAACCTGACTGCCACCCGCCATGCGGCCCGGCAACCACGTATCATAGTCTGAGGTGCCATTCCTTTTCATAACAGGACCGCTTTAGTTGTCATCCGTGACACACTTGCACCACATAGGTACGTTGGCGATATTCTACGCCTCGTTTCCTTACCCTCAATGGCAAGCGAGCCTGGGCTTAAATTTCAGCAAGTTAATGCCTACCTGCACACGGCGAAGTTTGTACCGCTTGTCTTCGTCCTTGCCAGTCCCTACTTAGGCAAGCAAGGTCGCTGGATCTCTCTCCAATTGAGAACGTTTGGAGTACTATGGGCAAGGTCTTCCAACCAGCTCGGGATTTTGAAGATCAAACGCGCCAATTAGACGAAACTTGACACGTGGTCCCTCAGAAGGACCTCCAACAACTCTGTCAATTAATACCAAGTCGAATATCTGCTTGCATAAGGGCCACAGGTGACCAAAGCGTTATTGATTTGCTCAATTTGTGAAGCTCTTTCTCTTGAATAAATGATTAGTTTTTTCTGAAATTCTTATCATTTGTTTGTATGTACATCATATCTACCGATTTCTGTCCCATATGGATAATTCCTCAGTGGTGAGTCTTTTTTTTTAGTGTTTTATTTTAAACCGTTCTCACTGCCTTACTTGAATCCTTACTTATTTACAACACGTAACAGCCTTAATCGTAAAAAACCACAAACCTGGTATAAAGGTAGTTTTTCTCTTCCTCTGCCACTCTTTCCGCTCTCTGTCTATACACACACACACACACACACACACAACGTGACATAGTAGTAACATGCCATGTTGTTTATACACAAGTTTTGGTCACTAATGGCAACATTGTAGTTACACTTAATCTTTCTGCCACCTTGACTACATACATATGTTGAAATTATCAACTCTATAAACTTCAATGAAAAGAATTTTTAAGCACTGGAGATATTTACCCTTGCATATCTATTCACCTACACGATTTGTGACCACTGGAGGTATTTACGTTTATATATCTATTTATCTACGCAACGAAAAATCTCGTTAGAAATTATTCCGAAATGGTGTTTGTACTTTTAAATAGCGTTTTTGCTTCTGTTATGTTTTTTCTCATTATTAGTTTCTAGACGCCATCTTTATTTCACTAGAGTTTACAAACCGTGATGCTATGTATATGATGCACACGAAAGAGAAACGAGCCTGTGACCATTGGAAGTATTTTTATTTTACTAATTTTACTTTCACGTTTATATTTTCTTTCAATCTCGAGTCCAAAACTTTCACAAAAATGTGAGCCCCGTTCTGAAATAGCATTTTGCTTTTGTCTGTAAGATAGCAGCACAGGTTATCTCAAAGTTGTAACACAACACATGCGTGCCATACTAATCCACATAAATCCATATGGCGAAGCAGGTTTAACCCTTCGAAACGCGTTGTGGGGATAAATAAGCGGTGACTGGTAACAGTAAGGATCTTATTTCATTCGATAACAAGTCCTCTTTCTGAAAGTAGGTGTTTCAGGAATCAAAAAAATCGAAGTTATATACCTATATTACTGAATTTTGAAAATAATCACAAATTAAGATTGGAACATTCTGGAGCAGGAACTTTTTTAATATGAATAACTTTTTTAAATAGGAAGTCTTTGGGCAATGCGAGACATTTGTCGAGAAGTGAAACCTGTTTTTTTTTAATTAACTCTTTCAATTTAGAAACAAGCAGATATTTTCTGTATGAAAATTTCACCTCCACGTGTTTTTAATAGTTCCACACTTACGAATTTTCTTTTAAATTAATTTTTTCCATGTAAACTAACTGTACTGATATCATTAGAAATCTGTAAATGACGCCGTTAATAATAAAATTTAATGAATTCCTGCTTGAATGAGAATCTGAACACTTTACATACCTATGGATTACTTAAAAAATTAATTATCTAAAGGTTACAATTGCATAAATGTAGCCATCCCATCTTGCTACGCCTCAAGTTGCTCGATTTTGATCAAACTTGCGATAAATCACTGTCGAAACATCAGTCGCGCACTAATATGCCAGGCAAATGATTACTTCAGTGCGAATATTCTTGTTTCTTTTGTCTAGGCCCTCCTAGGTAGAATAGCAGATGGTTTCGGAATGTTCCCGACAATGGTTCGTTTATTTGCCTGTTTATGGGAAGTAATGGCCATCTTCCTAATCTTTGTCGAGTAGGTGGCCTTGTATAAAGACGTTGATTTCGACGGTACATTAACCCTGACCACTCTCAGGCAGATGCGCTGAGTTCACGAAATATGCTGTAGAAGGGATTAATCGAGGACACTTTAGTAGAAGTCAAGAACGGCAGTAAGATAATCGTGTCTTGCCAGTTGTAAGCAATCCACCAAGGAGAGATGGATAGTGCGCTAAGCTGTTTTCCAGACAGGTCCTTTGCTTTGTCAGCCATGCAGAGGTTCACAATAAAAATCCAGAGGGTAAAAAATATGTTTAGTAACAGTAGTAATATGATACGAAAGGTGACCCATAATTCTGTGTGATTTAACGCGTACTGCGAACAATCTAACAGAAACCGCCATTCCCCTGCGGGTAATAAAGGAAGCTGGCGGGTGACAAAGGTCGATGGCGCTTCTTACTGGAGTCGTGAAGTTCTTTTGTACGTGACGCCTGCGTCTGTGGGTAGACAATCCGCTTAATCAGTAGTCCTCGTAACACCTTCGTGGTCTGACAGCGCCGTTCTGCAAATGTGTCGCTCAAGGCCGCACCTTCACTCGAAGAGAGGTTAGAGTTTAACATCCCGTTGACATCAAGGTCATGAAAGACAAGCACAGCTAGAGGAGACCGCTGGAGCGAATCAGTCGTAACCAAATCGAAAACGACAATCCCAAATGATTTAGGGAAACGAAGTGGAATGTACTTACTGACGGCTGGCTGAGAATTTTCAGGGTAATCATCTTCAGAACGATTCCGCAATCTTGTGTGTGGTAAATGAAGAAAGTGTGTAAATGCGTCACTGATTTCTTTACCCTAACAAATGTACTGCGATATCCTAAGCATTTCGTCATTCTTCTTCTCAAACGTATTGTCTTTATTTTTCCCGCTGCAGTGTCATTTCCTGTGGCGGCTGTATTGCTAAAACATCTTTGTAAGCAATCAATGGATAACATATTTCGCCTTTGTGTCAGTGGCAGTCCATTGTTTGCTTCCAATGCAGTTTATTGTCCTATCGACAGAGAGGCTGTTATACACAATGTACCCATTAAGGTCTGCCTCATTCGGTTTCATCTCTATGACAGGAGACAAACATCGTACACTTTCCATTTCGGTGTGTGATGTTTCTTGTTATTCCGACTACAGGCTTATTGGCAAAGTTACTTAAATTCGGACTCAATCTACGGGCAGGGAACAGTGAAAATAGCGCACCCAGAGGGAATAAAGGCAGTAATACGAAACTTTGCAAATATGTGCAGTGAGATATGTAAAAGAGCCACGTCTGGTGCCAATACGCATGCACATAGACCCTACAGTGGCACTGCAATTGGGCAGGGGACACTTTTTCAGCGGCGCAAAGAGGACAAATCATACACGTGACGATCACATCCTGATTCGAGGAGGACGTTAGTAGGCGTGAAATGTTAGGTACGCGTATTAAACGACATTTCTCACAATTTAGACAGTTTCAGATGGGACTAATCATCTGCATGAAAACTGCAGGCTGGTCGACACCGATAGTGGTTCGCCAGGTCGATCGTTCGTAGTGTTCCATCAGGTGATATTGGGAGCAGTGGAAATAAAATGAAATGAGCGTAAGGCATCCTTGGCCGGGAGACCCCTATTCGGCGAAGTTCGGTCGCCAAGTGCAAGTCTTATTTCATTCGACGCCACATTGGGCGATTTGCGCGCCGGTGATGAGGATGAAATGCCGGGAATCGAACCCGGGCCCGCTTTTATGGGAGGCATGCACGTTACCACCAAGCTAAGCAGGCGGACGGGAGCAATCGACACGAGGTGACACTCAAGTGCGCCGTACCGGCTCTGGAGCGACCAGGGAAGAGGTCTGGAGGCATCATGCGGCAAGCGATCAGAGATACTACAGTGTACGGGATGCGAATTTGCAATTCAGGCGGCCTTATCGTGTACTATCGTTAACACTGAGACATCGACGACTCCATCTACTGTGGTGCCCAGCCTGATCGACGTGGACATCCCCAAATTGGCAAAACTTGGTGTTTAGTAGTAAATTCCGATTCGATTTGGGGACGCATGATAACCACGGATGAGTGTGGAGGCGGCCTCGTGAACGGTGAGGTTCCACACAAGCTGTAGCTCGCTACACCGCCGGCACAGCCGCTGTAATGGTCTGGGGTTCATAGCTTGTGGCACGTGAAGCTTAAATGGGACGGTAGATGACATCCTATTCTTCAACCCCCATTTGGGACCTTCCCTAAACGGGCTACCATGGGCACTTTTCCAGCAAGGTACTGCTCGTCGGCATACAGCTCGAGTTACTCAAGACTTCTTACGTCATGTTCCCACTCTTCCATATCCGGCCTACTCTCCACACTTGTCAGCAATAGAGCATGTGCGGGACCATCTGAAAAGCCAGAAGCCGCCTGGTCACTCCGCACATGATTTAGAGGTGGCTGTTCAGGATTTGTGGGCCACTCTGCCTCAGGAGAACGTCTTTTTGATACCTGACCGTGTTACGGCACAAATTGCAGAAAAACGTGGTCCAGCGCGTCACTGATCTTGCACTGTATTTGTTCTCAATCCATCTGCTTATTTTTCTTCATTCTGAGATCTAGTGAATCTCTCGTATGTATCGTAATGCCTAATAAATTTCATTTCTATCCGATATTGCCTCTTCGGTGCCCTATTTTGAATGTTCATAAACGATACTACACGCATTTTACAACCTCTTCAAAGGCAAAACATTTTTTTAAACATTGCATACACTTGACGTATGATAGTAAGAGTATGAACTGCCTGTCTTTATAAACTGTGACCAGACTTTCTGTATTTTTGGATAACGCTCTTCTTTTTTCCACTACGAAAACACTGTACGCAAAACCTTCCGCATAACGAAAATGTTCATATATGTGTGAATTCCTAAGGGGCCAGACTGCTGAGGTCATCGGTCCCTAGACTTACGCGCTACTTAAACGAACTTAAACTAACTAATGCTAACAGCAACACCCACACCCATGCCCGAGGGAGGACTCGAACCGCCGGCGGGAGAGGCCGCGCAATCCGTGACATGGCACCTCTAACCGCGCGGCCTCTCCGCGAGGCTCCGCATAACGCACAGAGCTGCAAAAGAATTCTTTACATTTTGGTAGGGTTTCGTATTTAGCTGAAGTTCATATGATTTTGGAAGAAACAAAAACCCAAGTTCAGTTGGATA
Organism: Schistocerca piceifrons; assembly: GCF_021461385.2. Classification (NCBI taxonomy): domain Eukaryota; kingdom Metazoa; phylum Arthropoda; class Insecta; order Orthoptera; family Acrididae; genus Schistocerca; species Schistocerca piceifrons. The sequence goes on along the minus strand of NC_060141.1, from coordinate 355,807,683 downwards.
GGAAAAAATAAATTAGTCGTTTGTTAAAGTATCCCTTTCTGATTTTACGTGATGTAATTTACGAGACGAGTGAACAATTTAAACGGGAATAGCCGGATCGAAGTTCTTACCAGTTTTTCACAAAGCCCGCGTCCAGTGGATTAGCCGTTACTTCACCTGAAGTGTCCCAAGATATGAAGTAAAAGACGAAACGGAGAAATTATCCCGTTTCCACAGAGTCAATAACAAACAGAAAATTAAACGTTGGTTATCATACTACACGGTAAGGTGATTTAATAGTAAAGAGAAAGATCTATGAAAGTATCCGCTGTACCCCGCGCTGCAATTTAATAAACACCGCAGAAGGTCCATAATAATGTCGAAACATTTAAGTATTTGCAATATTTATGGCCATGCGTGCGTACTTTAAGAGCAAAATTGCATCCCGTGTTCCCTCGCTGGAAGTATCTAATAAAATTTGCAAAGGAGTAATCGTGAATCTTATAAGTATGTCATTAACGACTCAATGGTAATTATCTTGCAGTTCGTGCAGGAACATGTCAGGAATTTCGCAGTCAAGTGCGTCACAATATCAGCTCTGGATCTAATTCGATGATATGAATTAATAGAGCTATTTTTACCTCATCGTCGATGGGAGAGGAGAATTTATGTGGCATTATATTCTGGTTACAAAACTACCAGCCGCAGCATGTCGCGTGTGAATAACATCAGACATGATGCCGCGCCGGTCGTTTGTGAAACTTTTGGCGAAACGTTTCCGTCTCTTTACTAGCTCGGCCACCGCAGGAACCGCAGCACCGCTTTGCGCCGATAAACCGCAGGTCTACTGTCAGGTATGATGCACGGATACCTCGAAATACGTGCGAATATGTTCAACAGTAACGCCATCCCTTTATTGCTGTATTTATGGAATGTGGTACCAGTTTTCGTGACCCTTTGAACGTCATCCATTGGAAAAAATAATCTGTGGCAAATATATTGCTCATGTCGTTTAATCTGATCTTCTCATACAAACTTTAAATTCATTTACACTAAATGTATCTGATTTTTATTTTTCATATCGTGACATAATTTTCACGGTCGATTAGGGTGCATAATTGCATGGTCTCTTACGATTTTCAGATAGCAACAGGCAGAAGATACATACAGATTTTCTTCTGTCAGTGCCGTTCTAACTCGACAGTCTCATACCAAATCATCGTATCATTGTCTATCTTTGCTTCAGTTACATCTGTAACTTATAAGGAATTTGGAATGATGCGATCAAACATTGTTGTATAGTTACTTGTGGCGATGCTGCAGGGCTGCCATATTGTATTAAGTGTATACTGTTTAAATCGATGTAAAATGTGTTTGTGCAGTGAATTACGCAGAAATCCGTGGCAGATTAAACATTGCAATAGTATGACATTAAACCCTGCCCCCCTCCCCACTATGGCTCCAGTATATTAGGACATGTTTTTATGAAACAGACCTGAATATGGTCATTGTAGATCGAAACCTGTAGCCTGATGACATAAAAATTTGTGAACATAGACGTGAACTAAAGGAAATTTATAAATAGTGAAGCTGTACTCATTCTGAAGTTTGGTCTGAACACCACATTACTTTTACTTACGGCACTTTTGGAGGTAGTATGGCCTTTCGTTCCTCCGACCGTCAAACTGACTTATCCAGAAAATCATAATGGGAGCTACAATTCAATCTTGTGTCGGAACCCTGGTGAGTCTCGGTATCGTTCACATTTGTAAATCGCTGTCGGTGGTGAAAGAAGTGATAGATCACAAATAAGAACTACTGTTGGCTAGGACCAACTATAGACCTTTAGATTTAGTCTGACACTTACCACTGAGCTAACGAACCACTGAAAGAAGATGGAACTACAACGCTACAGTACTGCAACTGTTCACACTTCTTGACTATTAAAATGGTTCAAATGGCTCTGAGGACTATGGGACTCAACTGCTGAGGTCATTAGTCCCCTAGAACTTAGAACTAGTTAAACCTAACTAACCTAAGGACATCACAAACATCCATGCCCGAGGCAGGATTCGAACCTGCGTCCGTAGCGGTCTTGCGGTTCCAGACTGCAGCGCCTTTAACCGCACGGCCACTTCGGCCGGCTGACTATTAAAAGCTTCAGAGTAATATTACAAACCTACTACCAAGTAATTAAACGTACAATTAACAAATATCAGTAAACAGTGATGAAAAATTTCTTGTCTCAGTGCAGTAAGGTTAAATAATTCGCTAGCACTAGTGGGAATTATTAAATTACCTAGAGCTATTGTTTCGCGATTGTAATTAACACCCATCTAGCCGACGTTCCACAATGCTAAAAGGAAAAAGCGTTGGAGTTGTATTTGGGAGAAATACTTTCATACTCCTCTCCAGATGCCCCTGTTTATGTTATGTAAATCAGCTGTTCTCCAGCTAAACTAGTGTCCAGTATTTAGTGACCTCAATGTCAGAATCAATACAAAAGCCAAGATTTAATCTTTCAGCCGTTCTTCCACCCCCTCAACTGTCGCACCTTCACTAAATATCCTGTGACTGCCCGAGCACAATACATCTGTTACTTCCCACAACGTGTAACACTTGTAATGGCCTCACTTTAACACGCGAGTTATGCTATTTGCCACATACACATACACTGATCACTCAGAACATTATCACCACCGAGCTACTATCGTCATAAACCGGTCAAGGGGATAAGAGAATCAGCTAGCGAGGAGTGACTGCTAGTCAGATACAGGCACTGTGCGTGTAGTATCAGTGAGCGCGCTGTCCGTGTGTAGTAGGAGCGCGATCTATCTGAGTTTGACCGAGGGCGGATTGTGATGGCCGGGAGGCTCGGTGAGAGCATTTCAGAAACTGCACTACTTGTGTATTCTAGGAGTACTGTGGTGAGTGTCTTCAACAAGTGGTGAAACCAAGGTGAAACCGCGTCTAGACGTTGTGGGGTTGGGCGGCCGGCCGCGCGGGATTAGCCGAGCGGTTTGGGGCGCTGCAGTCACGCATAGACTGTGTGGCTAGTCCTGGCGGAGGTTCGAGTCTTCCTTCGGGCATGGGTGTGTGTGTTTGTCCTTAGGATAATTTAGGTTAAGTAGTGTGTAAGCTTAGGGATTGATGACCTTAGCAGTTAAGTCCCGCTTAGAAAGACTGCACTCACAAATAATGCATGTATTAAATCGACAGCGAATTATGTCAGGAGAAGTTGTAATGCCATCTGCTTTTTGTTCCAAATAGCAGAAGTTGCGCTGGCAGTTTGCTTATAAAACTGGTTTAGATTTGGAACAACTGAATGAAGAAATTTATTAACCCATACAGTTGTCGTATTAATTCTTACTAATGGAAAATTAAAATCGGGTAAAATATCGATTCATTTTCTAAGAATCTCTGTAAAGTGTGCCTCCATATATAAGTCGCCATACCAAGACGCGACTATCGTTCGTGAGTAGAAAGTCAGAATTTTTTCCCGCCTATTGACACTTTTGCGGAAGATAGATGCGGAAAGCAGCGCTGTTTTCTGAGATTCCGCCAATAGAGAAGAAACGCAGGGGCGCGTTCCGGCACTGGTCGGCAGCGGCGAGCACATGCTCGGCTGACACACGGCAGCGGTGACAAATACAGTCGTAACGGGGCCCTAAATCAAACGGAAAGCGGCGCTCTCGCTCTCTCTCTGTAGCACCTCCCGCCTCTCCGCCGTGAATCTTTCGCAGCGAGCGGAGCCGTTAAAGAAAGTTCCGCACTTGGACTTTCTTACAGCTCCCAAGTTTTGTTCTCCGCCGGAAAGGGTCGCACAGGGCCTCCGCGTTTCCCTGGATATACTAGGACCCGCACTCTGTCAAACTGTGGCCTGCATTTGTTCCTAAGTCCTGCTCCGTGAGCTTATGCCGGTGACTTACAGCTCACGGGCCAAACCTATTCAGACATACGAAATTCTGTACAAACAGCCAGTTTCTGACAGGAATATAGTTATGGTTAGGCACTACCATGACAAGTGAACGCTTTATTCGGTTATTTTTTCATAGTATCCTGAGAAAGTGACATGCTCTGATATTATCTTATGGTACCTCTAGCAGAAACCTTGTGTTCATTTTTCACATCAACTTCAGAGCAAGTAACGACGTTATACAGTAAACAGAAGTCTATTTTCATAACAAAATTATTACCTTGAACAAAATATCTAGTATAAGCTCCCGTTTATACAAAGGGGTCCAAAAGAATGTGTCCACTGTTTAAAAGTCCATAACTTGCAAACTAATTGACGGAGTTGTCTCATTTTTGGTGAAAGTGTAGCTTAAAGTCCAACTTAAAGATATCACAGTAGGTGTTCGAAATGGTCACCATTAACATCCACACACAAACGATGCCGCCGAAATGCAGCACGAACTACCGACTGCAACGTGTTCAGTTGGATATTTGCACATGAATGTACAATGGATTCTCGAAGTTCATCCAATGTGCGTGGCTTCTGTCGATAAACTACGTCCTTTAGTGTTCCCCACAGGTAAAAGTCCAGAGGAGTTAGGTCTGAGGAACGTGGTGGATACTCCACAGCACCTCTATGGCCTGTCCATCTTCCTGGTAGAATTTCGTCGAGCTACGCCCTAACACGATTTTGGTAGTGGGCTGGGGCACCATCTTGTTGAAGGTAAACTCTTCCGTCTCCATACAAGTCTCGGATGGCAGGTAAAATGGATGTATGAATCTTCTGAAGGTACACCTCACCGGTAACTGTGCCGTCAAAGAAGAATGGCCCAATCAAGCCCCGATAAGACAACCCACACCACACATTTACTCCTGGCAACTTCACGGCTTTATCTACATGGACTTTCGGATTTTCGGCGGCCCAGTAGTAGCAGTTGTGGCGATTTACTGTACCATTCAGTTTGAATTGTGCCTCATCAGACCACAGTATCATCTCTGCAAATTCTTCATCGTTGCGCACCATGTTAGTAAACCACTGGCAGTACTCCATTCTACGATCTGGGTCGTCCTCGTTCATTGCGTGTAACAACCGTGGGATGTAGCACTTCCACTTTGCTGTCTTCGAAATTCGCCGAACACTTGAGCGATTTGCTCCAGTTTCACGGGCACACTGTCTCAGACTTCTGTGGTGAGCGAGTGAATTGTTGTAACACACGACGGGAGTTAGCTGGACTTGTTACTGTTACAGGTCGTCCAGATCGTTGTTTGTGTACATCTTTAACACAGCCTTCAGCTTCAAATTTGTCTCGAATGCGACGAATCGTTAAACGTTGGTGGCTCTGTTTGATACTCATTTCGCCATTGCCGTTGAACCTCATTAATGTTTTCGTACTTGAAATACCACTTCAAAACTGACTTCCTTTCATCGAATGTAAGCCTTGCGCCAGCCATGTTTACTCCAGTAACTAGGTGCAACTAAGAACAAAACACTACCTGTCTGGCGACTGTCATCTGACAAAACAAACAACGTAATACAACGCTTGTGTGGTGATTGCCAGAACTACAGACTATTACACTACCAAAGATGAGACAATTCCGTCAATTAGTTTGCCAGTTATGGACTTTTAAACAGTGGATACATTTTTTTGGACCCCTCTCCATGTCCACTTCCGCTATAGCAACTGGTTGAATTTTGAATTCTTCAACCAAGGGCTATTCAGAAAGTAAGGTCCACAGTGAAAATAACAAAGGTTTTATTCGCAACAGTTTGCTACATATTCCAGCGACTTATTTACACAATCGTCGCTCCGACTTAGACATCTGTCGTAGCGTTGTACCAACTTCACAATACCATCGTCATAGAAGGTAACCGCCTGTGCCTTCCGCCAATTCTCTACACTGATCTACAGCTCATTGTCTGTGCCAAAAGGTTGTCTTCGTAGCTACCGGTTCACGAGAGCAGAGATGAACCTCAGTGGGAGCCAATTATGGGCTGTAACGTGAGTGATCAAACACTTCCCATCGAAAACGCTGCAGGAGCATCTTCATTGCCCCTGCAGAGTGCGGGCAAGAATTGTCACATAGAACTAAATGCATGATAGTTATGTGGGTTGCATAGCTACAGGCGAAATCTTTCACCAGGCCCTCATACTTGGCGGTAGACACTACTATCTAGCCATCTTTACGTTCTCACTGTGAGCTCAGCACTGGAAAGAGTGACGTGATGCAATCGACGGGATACTAGACACAGTACCCAATGCATCTGTGCAAATCTTCATCAAACTTTGAGTGTGTTTTCCATTTCGCGCCGAATTGGACCCCGCCGGCGGGAGTGGCCGAGTGGTTCTAGGCGCTACAGTCTGGAACCGCGTGACGGCTACAGTCGCAGATTCGAATCCTGCCTCGGGCGTGGATGTGTGTGATGTCCTTACGTTAGTTAGGTTTAAGTAGTTCTAAGTTCTAGGGGACTAATGACCTCAGAAGTTAAGTCCCATAGTGCTCAGAGCCATTCGAACCATATGAAACGGACCCAACTTTCCAAATATCCCTCTTAATTAGTATGTCGTCAGCTAGATAGCTACAGTTGGCAGTCCGTATCGATCAGAACGTAAGTTGCTTACAGAAATAATGTAACTTACCCATTATTGGTTTCTTTGTTATCGCTTTATTTTTTCGCTCTGTACTGAGTAAAACTAATGTGTCAGAGTAAACACTTTACCGTTCTTAAAATGCTAAAAGTTGGATACTAAAACAGTGATGGTAAACATCGATAATAAACAATGAAAACGTACTGTCTACTGGAAGAAATGAAAATCATTAGATTTCCAGTCATAAGTTGTATGTGAAAGAAAGACAGTGCAAATCTGGTGAACAGGGTGGGTGCTTCAAAGATTTTACTTCAAATCTAGAAGTTCTCCCATCTACACAGGCAAGTGCAGTGTACAGGCCAAAGATTATTTCTTTTTTAAAATTTGGATGAAGCTATTTTCGCATGTCTGATTTTTTTTCCATCTGGGTATCATGTCTAATATCAGTCCAAGGAAAAAAGTGAGGAATTCCCTAAGCTTCTCAAAAATCTTGATCATTTTATTTCTGAAAATGAAATTGACTTCTTCTTATTGATTAAATGTCACTGACTTCCACATTCTATTGTGACTGCCATCTCCTTTTCGCATTTGCTTTTGTTTATTTCTGAATGAATGCAACACCATCTTGTAAAAAATTTCTTATAGCTGTATTTGTTCATGCTAGACACTTGTTATTTTGTCCATAAACGACGGAATTCTTATCCATTATAACCGTCTTTTTTTCTCTGTGATAGTTACGGTATTGCGATCTTCATCAGATGGTACCTCGATCACAACGAACAAAAACTACATTTAGTGATGTACCAGTGCAATTGATAATATTTTTTCTCCAGTAGTAAACGCATACAAAGGCCTGTAACTGAAAAATCGGTTTTATCCATTTAGGGACAGTTATTTTATTCTGCGACTGTACACCTAGGAAACCTGTGCTCTCAATAACTGAAGCATTTATACATCACTCATAGTAAATAATGCGTGTAAAATGGTATACTCTTTGTTCTGACAAGCTTCTAGCGTCTTCTATTTCACACGCATTTAACAGCAAATTGCCCAATACCATACTATGCTATTTCTCGTCGATCTTGAAAGAGCCTGTCTTCCCTTCATTCATCATTGCTTACTTTCCTCTATCATCAACGAATTTGGCTAGCTAAATTTCTTCCTCTCCAAGCTTGCAACAACTGAATCATTGGCACACTAAGCTCTTTGATGAAAGAATGTATCGCTGTTATAAAGCGATCTTCTACTTTGCTTCCGTCGTAAGCAGTAAGAGGACTCCGTGGTATGCAATCTTTCCGCAGTTTGGTGGGGTCCGCATCGCTTAGTGGTTGGAACCACAGAGCTCCGGCATCTTTCACACTGAACCAATTTCCCATCAGTCGCATCATATTCGAGCTTTTATTCAGTCATGTTTTCTAAAAGTTGTTAAATCAAGCAACTAGGAATTACCTGTATGTTAACTAGGGAAGTAACAGGACCACATAGCGTACAGAGGCTTCTCACACGCTCATTATTTATTGCGTAGTAATATTGTACCAGTATATTGCGCTAAGTGCGAGGCTGAGAACAATGGAACATTGCTAGAGAAATTCAACGATAAAATTAGAATATTTTAATTGATTATGAAACATTGTAGATCGCAGGCCACGTTTGTTAAAAGGTGACCGGTTTCGATCTTCACGTGATCATGTTCAGACCTTCAAAATCATACTGATGGACAGTGGCTATACACGAAGCAGGAACCGCTAATCGACGATAGTCAACAACTGACAACCGCCATCCGGCGGTTCCTGTTCCGTGTACAGCCATTGTTCATCAGAATGGTTTGATCATGTGATTATCTAAACCGTTCACCTTGTAATAAACGTGGCTTGTTATCTATACTGTTTTATAATCAATTTTAAACCAAAACGCTACGTTTATGTCCGGGACGTATTAGTTACAGCTGTGCCTTCGCAGCGAACATGCCGGCGCTCGACGATGTAGAACTCGTATATACCGCGATTGAGCTGCTTGCCCTGCAAAACACAAGCAGTAATTATGCAGAACGGGCAAAATAAGTCTGAAAAGCTTCCAGTGAACATTTCAATGAACCATGGTCTAATTAACTGCAGCATAGATTCGTAAACCACAACTAAAGTTAATTACAAATTAAACAAGGAAACTGTGTAATTTATCGTGTTAAAGTGCAGTTTTCTACGCATTTCTCTACTTTAACAGATGTTGCAAACGAAATAAAACAATTATTTACAGACAGCTGATTTAAATGTCAGTACTGTGACAACAACTGCAAGGAAAGAAACATGTGTGCCCACAGCTGGCCTGATCTTATTTGCCAATTTTGAAAACTGCTACAAGTAAAATAAACAACACGCAGAAATGTCAGTATGCTCAGCTGTTGTACACTCAAGCTCCAGAACGCTCACTGGTGTGTCATTTACTTTCCTCGGTTCTTTGTGGAAATTCGTTCGGAGAGAATAGAAATTTGGCAGGAACTGCAGTTTATTGCGCAATATTAACATTACCCGGTACGATAGTTCGCTCAATATACTGAACTCTGCTCAGAATCACGCTTACAAAGGAATATGTAAAAGGTAAAGACAAAGTTTTGTGTTCTGTTCCAATCGGACCGGTCGGCCGTTGTGGCCGAGCGGTTCCAGGCGCTACAGTCTAGAACCGCGCGACCGCTACGGTCGCAGGTTCGAATCCTGCCTCGGGCATGGATGTGTGTGATGTCATTAGGTTAGTAAGGTTTAAGTTCCAGGGGACTGATGACCTTCGATGTTAAGTCCCATAGTGCTCAGAGCCATTTGAACCATTCTTTTTAACCCAATCGAACCCGACCGACAGCCGTGTCATTCTCTGCCTATGGTGTCACTCTATGTGGTATTGTGGAGCATATGGTCTGCACGCCGCTCTCCCGTCAAAATCTCCTTTCCCTCCGCCCCCCCCCCCCTAATAGTCCTCTCGTTCGCTCACCTTTAGCTACCTGGCTTCTGTGCCTTTCATATTGTTTGGTAGAACATAATAGTTCACCTCGGAAATGGAAGAAATTAACTAACGTAAATATCTCAATTTTTCTACTTAATTGTGAATTAAATAATAGTAAGGAACCATTTCGTGGAACTGAAAAAGAAAAGTGATAATTCTGTAAGGTCCCTTTTAATTGTATATTCTTCCATCCTTAAAATGTAAAGTAGTTCTTCCTTCTCCGAAATTCTTCATGTCTCTCTACCTTCCAAAAATGAAATGTACTTTCCTTTATAAATGCAAAGCAACATGGTATTTTTCCTAATTCCAGTAGCTTGTCATCTATAGAAGCTGAATTTCTGCTTTGTCTGTCAGGAAAATCAGAGAAATAAATCAAGTAAATTTATTCTCCTTCGCTGTAGCACATTTTCTTTGGACTACCTGCAGCCAACATCGGTATCGTAAGGTGCGTTTAAAATATAAGCAAAATAATGATTAAAAATATTAACCCTAAATACAAAGTAAAAGGAAAGTATTCAGCAATCTATGCACTGGTTTTACTGCCTTAGATGGAGGGATACCATGCCTTTGCGCAGCTAACAAAATTATTTTTATGATATCATTTGTTATGCAGTTGATGGTCTAATATTTTCAGGTTGAACTTCAACTCCGTTAACCCCGTATTTCTGACGTTATCACGGGGTGTACGAATTGTCCCGATAGCCAGATTACCATTTGCGTCTTTTTTTCTTTCTTTTTTTGTGGTTGGGGGGGGGGGGCGGGGGGGGGGAGGATCGCTTTTGGTTTGCTATCACCATTTTTATCTTGAGGTATTGCAGTGCCGTCTGCAGTAGTGATGCCAGTTTTTGTTAAATCCGTTACCAGATTTCACGTGCGTGGTTACAAGTAAACCGGTGTATAAGCGTATTCTCTTTATTAAAACTGTCACAATTAGCTGAAGTTGCAAGATGGATAGAGTACAACTTTGTGCGTATTGGAATCGTTTCATTGACAACTTTGTACCATTCTGTTCTGACATTTGACGTAAGCGCTCTGTTGTGAATGTTCTTCCACACCCTAGGCCAACGGACGTACGGGTGCTTAGTGTGCATTCTGTCAGGAAATGAACAACTTTTAATATGAAACTTCCTGGCAGATTAAAACTGTGTGCCCGACCGGGACTCGAACTCGGGACCTTTGCCTTTCGCGGGCAAGTGCTCTACCATCTGACCTACCGAAGCACGACTCACGCCCGGTACTGACAGCTTTACTTCTGCCAGTATCTCGTCTCCTACCTTCCAAACTTTACAGAAGCTCTCCTGCGAACCTTGCAGAACTAGCACTCCTGAAAGAAAGGATATAGCGAAGACATGGCATAGCTGATATGAAACTTCCTGGCAGTTCGAGTCTCGGTCGGGCACACAGTTTTAATCTGCCAGGAAGTTTCATATCAGCGCACACTCCGCTGCAGAGTGAAAATCTCATTCTGGAAACATCCCCCAGGCTGTGGCTATGCCATGTCTCCGCTATATCCTTTCTTTCAGGAGTGCTAGTTCTGCAAGGTTCGCAGGAGAGCTTCTGTAAAGTTTGGAAGGTAGGAGACGAGGTATTGGCAGAAGTAAAGCTGTCAGTACCGGGCATGAGTCGTGCTTCGGTAGCTCAGATGGTAGAGCACTTGCCCGCGAAAGGCAAAGGTCCCGAGTTCGAGTCTCGGTCGGGCACACAGTTTTAATCTGCCAGGAAGTTTCATATCAGCGCACACCCCGTTGCAGAGTGAAAATCTCACTCTGGGAACTTTTAATATAGTCGTTACAAGTGTAATATCAATTAAATGAAACAACAAGTTTACTGTTACCAGTCACTATTCATCTCAGCGACGTATTTCAAAGGTTTAAATCCCCATCATCAGGTGGATTTACATTTGTTGGTATGACGTGTGTGTGTGTGTGTGCGTGTGTGTTGTATTACGATTTTCTTTTTTGGAGGAACTTATGGCGCACACACGCACACCTTATTATTTACCATAAATATTTAGTTATGTTGCCATGACATTCCCCAAATGTACAAGGGATTGACCTCATTTACAAATATAGCATCACACCAGCAGCTTGTAACTTCTGTCAGCTGTAAACTATATGTACATCAACTGATGGCACGAATTGTACATCCATCTGCATATTTTAGAGCATTAACCAACGTATTACCCCAACCTTTAGGCAGTTATTACATGTAACAGATATAATCTTAAGAACACCCCGCTTTGGAAAGTTTGCGCTCATCCAATCACTCCTTCCATCCTCTCTCTTCCTCTCACTTTCTCTTTCTCTTCCTCTCCCTCAGCCCCCAGCCTTTCATTCATATCCGTGAATTCCAACCAAACTTGTTATTTATATATGATTTTACCATTGAAGCCAACATAATTATTGTAATTAAAGTCTGCAACATGTCACCTGAGTATATAAACGAATATGAAGTTTAAGCTATATTAACTTGACAAAATCGGATTTTATATACCACCTGAAATATTTATTCCAATGCATGTATTCAACACCTCAAGACAAAGGTCACCAAAATCCTTTAAAACCTATTCAGTAATAATGTTACGATATAGGCCTTTATTCTTTCTGCTTTGTGATAATGTTTGTCTTCTGCTATATGATCCTTGCACGCCGTATTTGTTTACAAAATATGACAGTATACATGTGATGTGTTATGACAGTGAAAGGAACCTGTGACCAATAGAGGTACTCTATTTTACTTATTTTATTTTTACCATTAGATGTACGTTTAGGTTTTTGTTAAAAGACGTCCAAAAACATGTTCTCAAATAGTGTTTTGATCCTCCACCAGACAGTGCCATAAATTCCTCCAAAAATCGTAGCACAACACACACACACGTCATACTAACAAATGTAAAACCACCTAATGATGGAGGTTTAAGGGGGGGTAGGACGTCAAGCGGGCCGACTTGGAGCGGAGAGGCATCACAGGACATTTTAATTACCACTGTCTATACTTTTTCAAATAAATTCATATAACTTCGTCTGCATGACCAGGAAAGATCCAAGCATCACACCATAGCAGTGGGAGTTCAAAAACACAACAAAATACATTTTTTTAATGTGAAACTTCATCCATTTTTACTTACTGTTGGCTGTATTTGTTGCTAGAGGTACGCTTTTCTTCATAAGTAAGAGAGATTCTTCGATGAATTTTGCACAGCATACAAACCATACTTACAGGTGTATGAAACTCTAGAATTTATTTACTTTATGAAAAAATGAATGAGCTGTTACATTTTAAACTTCACGTTAAAAAAACTCAAATTTTATAGTCAATTATCTCAATTTTTAAAATAGTTTTTTTATAGATTTGAAAAATTCTAGAGTTTTGTATTAAGGAGTTTCTGTTTAGTAAGCAGTGCAAAATTCATCGAAGAATCTCTCTTACTTGCGAAGAAGTGTACGTACAGCAACAAATGCAGCAAACAGTAAGTGAAAAAAATGATGAAATTTCACATGTAAAAAAAATTTATGTTGTTATGTTTTTGAACTTCCACTGCTATGAGTGTGAGTTCTCAGTCCTTTCTGGTCATGCTGACAAAGGCTTATGAATTTATTTGTAAAAGTACAGACAGTGGAAATTAAAATGTCCTGTGGTGCCTCTTCTGTTCCAAGTCAGCCCGTTTGACGTCCTACCCCCCTTTAAACCTTTGAAACGCGTCGTGGGGATAAATAAACAGTGTCTGGTAACACTAAACGTGTCTCATTTGATGTCAGTAACAGTCACGGCAAAGTCTTAACCTAAAATGTTCACGTACAACTGTAGTATGTGAAGAACTGAAAATTGGCTAAGGGATGGATGTTAACGTTTAAAACCACCAGAAAGCTCTGCTCCCAGTGGTAGTGAAAGGGTTAAGTTTCGCGGTATACCTGTTTAAGACACCCGCCGCTGAATTGGTGGAGAGTGCACTGAAAGCTCGGGCTCCCTGTGTGTCGGCCGTCCCGGCGGCTCCGGTGTAGGAAGGGTGGCGGCCACGGCAGGCGCAGAGCGGAGCAGAGGATGGCTGGCGGCAGGCAGCGGCAGCCGCCGATCGATGTTGCCGCGGAGACGGCCGCCCGGAAACACAGCGCGGCGCCGCGCGCGGCCCAGGTGGGCGGCGGGCCACGCCGAGGGCCGAGCTGCACCAGGCGGACGCTCGCTATCTCGGCCCCGGTGGGAGACACAACCAATTACGTGCCAGCTCTCCCACAGACGGCCTCTGGCCAGCAGTACCCTGCATAGTGAGCGCCGCAGGTACGCAAGTCGCCGTAGATTTTGGCAAGGTGCGTTCCGTAACTATCGCCTCGTAGGCAGCTTGCTAGAATGTGGCGAACGATGATCGCGATCGAAAGAGCCTGAGATTTGCCAGGAGGTCATATCTACAAGACTTTTTTTTAAATTCTTTGTGTACCAATAAGGAAAGCATTACATATTATTTAGCAACCGTTCACTCCTTTTTGGGAAAAACAAATTGTCAAAAAGTCAAATCTATTAAAGTTCTCCGGATTATTGAGCCGTAGTTCTATCCGTTGGATAACGCAGTATTTCGTCACCGTCTTCCTAGGACAGGAGGATGCAGGGGGGGGGGGGGGGCGTGATGGCAGCTTCCACGTAATGAGGACGAAACGTTCGATTATCCAACAGATCCCAGAAGACCACGATTAATATCCCGGGGAATCACTCAGGTTACCCAGATTTTTCAGTATCTCTTCTTTAAATCACTCTGTTTTTTCCTACTTTCTCCTTTCAAGGTGTGCATTCGTCTTTCCATTCTATGCTACAACAAGTAGAGTGGACTTTTTAAGATCCAGCCCACAATAGCGTCGCGGCTACATAGCCAGATGATGGTGGGGTTAAGAGAGTCCCAATTTGAGCTAAAACTGATGTGTTGCCAGTTACAGCACTTGCCTGATAACCAAGGGATATCTCTCTGAAAGTCTTGTTCGAAAACAGATATTGCAGTGCTTTTAAATTATATCTAGAACAATATTCGCTACTATCCCACTCAGAAATTTAAATGTTAGGTATGTGTACATATGTATATAGGTGTGTTGTGTTTCAGAGAGAGAGAAAGAGAGAGAGAGACAGAGAGAGAGAGAGAGGGAGGAGGAGAGAGAGAGAGAGATAGAGTGTGTGTGTGTGTGTGTGTGTGTGTGTGTGTGTGTGTGTGTGTGTGTGTGTGTGTGTGACTGAGTGAGTGTATGTGCATCAGTGTCAGTCAATCATGAATGTTGTCAGGTAGGATTTGTAGAGCTTAATTTCCAGAACAGATGTTAGAAACTGTAGATTCCTTCCCCTTTTTAAAGGAATATAACATATTATAAAAAATAATAGGATATTGTCTCTTGGAGAAATGAAAGGCTCGCATATGAGAGAGACTTTCGCGAAAAAGAATTAACCATTTTTCTATCATTCCGATGTATGTGTCCCACAATAAGTTACCAGAGAACCAGTGGAATTTGCTGTATACTATTGCAACGTATCAATGTTCCACTGGTAAAAGGAAACCTGCTGCCTGTTTGCAGAATTCTTATATTTCCATATTGCACCTGCAAGTTGCGCTGTCTTCAAGTTTCATTGTTAACATTCTGCTCCGAATTATCGGATCGAAAGAGTTTGCGCCTGCAGATAGGTAACAGAATTAACACGTTTGAAAAGTGGGCCGCTGTTCCGCCTTTCGTGTCAATGAACTGCTCCTATATATTGAGGTTTCCCTCGTCACGAACGGTGCCTGAGCACCTGTATTGTGAGTTACAAACTTGGACAGACGCTATGTACGCTGACGTGTGTCTGTTTTCTGTCTATCTTGTAGTCGCCCCGGAGGTACTTACGAATAACTCTTCCCTGTGTTAGGAACACTGAGGACTTTTTTTTGTATAGTTAGTTCTGACTATGAGATTAATTAGAGTCTTTCACTCTTGAAAAAATTGATAGTGAAAGAGTTTAATAGCAATTCCACATTCTTCGAGTACCAAATATTCCTTGGCCAATTGAAAATAAAAATTGCAAATTGCCAGAAAAGCTAGTCACCTCACTGAACTGTTTCCTACTTCTACTTCTGTCCCATCATGTGTGACATTGATAGGACATTGTTAAAGTCAATATTTGTTGTAAGTGAGGGAAAGCTTTTTCCAAAGTCTTGGTACGGAAAAAAGGGACGCTGATTTCGGCCGTTAGGCTGAAGAATATCAGGTGTTTAGACAGCCTAGCGCCAAGGGTAGAGCACACAGAAAGCGTCCGCTTTACTCTGTAGTATGTGGCCGTTTCTTGTCAACTGAGGGACGGTGCTTCTCCTTGGCTTGTCCAAGATAACGCCGAGGAGAGGAAGGTGTGGGGGGGGGGGGGGCGGTAGTATGATGGTGGTGGTTACTTTAGATCACCCTATCGAACTGGTAGCCAGAGCTGTGTGGTGATAGAGTCGTTCAATGGACTAATTTGAACAGTGAAACTCTATTACCGCCAGTATTTCGTTGTCGAAAAAGCAGTTGCTCATGATGTCTTGCTCGCTTCCGCTGGAAGTCGGTACAGAGCCGCAGCAATACGGAAACATCTTATCTACATGAGATGGCCCAGCCTCACCTTTCGTGATATCTTTCCATGCTGCATACTCGATCCTATCTGTTCTTGTTCGACGCTATCTTTATTACTCTTTTGGGTGCCAGCCATTGAAAATCAAAGTCTTCTTTCTGCGTTTGTGTGTGAGTGCGTGTGCGTGCGCGAGCGTGTGTGTGTGTGTGTGTGTGTGTGTGTGTGTGTGTGTGTGTTTGTGTGTGTGTGTGTGTGTGTGTGTGTGTGTGTGTGTGTGTGTGCGAACGTGCTTACGTGTGTGTGGGGACGGGAGGGGGGGTGGCGCTCTATGGAACGAGGTCGATACTATACCCCTTTTACGCCACTGTCAACGGTAAAGCCGTTGTCATCAAAACCGCAGGACTCATCCCGTTGCAACAATAACGTAAAGAAGTCTAGTCTTCTTGTGCAAGTGAAGAAGTACATACATTGTAGTCACGTGAGATTAATTTTACCAACATAGCAACATCTCCTGAAAGCCTACTTCTCGCCTAACTTCCTACCGTCCACCCCCTTCTCGTCCGCGTTAACACGGCTTCTCAGAAAGTTTGTGACGTGTCGCAAAAGCCGTCAGGCGTCGACGTCACACTACAACACACCGCCGTCGGGGTGGTTGCCTGCTCAGCGCCTGCGACTACACGACGTTCTGCTCCGCCATTTGCAGTGGACCTCCAGAGGGCTTCCGCGTGCACCGCACCAAAGCGCAGAGGGAGTGTAAATCAGCAAGAGAGGTCGCTCCAGCCACGACCCCTTGCTGCATCCGTCAATGTCACTTGCAGCCAATCAGAAGGAAACGCATCTCCGCCCTGCTGGTATCTAGAACCGCGCCCCGCACGCCTCTCTCGCCGCCAAGAGACCTTGGCAACATGCTCGCGGACCTGTTGGTATTAAGTCAGGCTCATTTGGCAAGACTATAGAAACTGTGAACTTCTACTGTTCGTAGTTTGTGTGTTAGTCTGTTCCACTGTGCTCCGCCCAAGAAGAGTGAAGACTTAAACATTTAGTAGTCAAACTAGTAGAGAGCGAACTCTGACTATAGAATCTTTCATTATGTTATTTCCTAAATCAAGACTTGTATTCCAAGTACTTCCGTTTAGGTGTGAACTTACTTTCTGTTAGGAACTAGATACAACGATTGTTACTTGTTTGTGGCGGTCTACGAAGATCATTTGTGTTGAACTCATTGTGTTCTTAAATATAGAGGATGAACTACATGCTTGTGTGTTTCTTGTGGAAGTGTTCAAAGTCCAGGATACTTCAATTTGTGCCTGTAAAAAGTCGCGTTTCAGCTGCTTGAACTTTACTTCTGTTTTTAGGCATTTCGCTTCCACAGAAGGCCCCATGGTAATGCCAAGGTTCTCTAAAGCTACATTTGTGTGTCCTCCTTGGCTATATTTTTCAGTGTTTTCCTAATTGCTTCGCACACTGTGTCCTATGTCAGAGGACAGGGAGAACTCCTGCAGGCGCAGTGAAGCCAATTTCCCTGGGGAAGTCAACCCCGAAAACAAATCCTGTTGGCTCACAGGCAGCCAAACGACTCCTCTCCACCTTCCCCGCTTCTCCTCCCCTACCCCCCTGTGCGCCCCTCCAACAGCTACTGGGCTTACCGGGCGCAGCGCCCGTAACGACGTTACCAGAACTTATAAGCTCCTAAAGAGGGAACAATAGTATAAAGATCTTTAATTCTACAAAATACAAAACTCAAACTGGAGACTTCTTAAAAATCTAAACAGCGATTCAATAAAGTCAAATTAGCACGTAATCGTCACAGAAAACGAGATAGCTCACCAGTTGCCACTGAAAGGCAATCTCTACATCTGCATATTTATTCTGCAAGTCACGGTACAGTGCATGGTGGAAGGTACTTCGAATCAGTATATTGATTTCTCTGACCTGTTTCACTTGCGGATTGAACGAGACAGAAATGACTGTCTGTGCCCACGTTACGTAGCTTTACATCTCTTATTATCAGGGAAGATTTCAAAAGAACCAAACAGAACAAGAAATGTGAGGAACGACGAGCTTGAAGTCAGTAATCCAAGTAACCCAGTCACTCTACTTTATATGGAAATGGAGAGCCAAGATGGTGCGTAGGGAGAATGGCTGTTGGTAAACCTCTGTAATACTTCTGTAATTTTCTCGTCGTGGTCGTTTCACGGGAAGCAATTTCCTCTGTATTAGACGACTCTTTTTAGTAACGCATTGTCCAGGAATTTCTACAGTAAACTATACATCATGCACAACTCGTCTCCTGTTGCGTCTGCCAGTTAAATTTGTTCATTATGTCCGTGACTCTTTCGCACTAAACGCACTGGACGATCCCGCAACGAAATGTGTCGTTCTTCGTTCCATCTTCGCTATGTCTTTCAACCTGATGACGGTGCCACAATGATGATCCACCAGAATCGATCAAACAAGTGTTTTGTATGCCATTTCTTCCGTAAATGCACTGAATTTCCTTAAGGTTCTTCGAATGAGACTCATCCTGATATCTAATTTTCCTACTTTTAGTTTTATATGATCACTGTAACGTAGATCACTGGAGGCAGGTAATTGTAGGAATGATCAGTAGTTATTGTTTCCAGTGAGTTAATACGCAGTACATTATATTACTTTACAGTCAGGATGAACTACAAGCCCGCTACAGTTTTTGGTGTTGCTGCCTTTCTTTAACAAGAGCGTATATTCTAACATGTTTGGGTTCATGTTGGAGCAGACCTATTAATGTAAGGATATTATAAAAAAAGAAGAAATTCCAGAAAGCTAAGAAATAAAAGAGATGGGATCTGAATAAACTGAAGGAAACAGAATTTGTTCAGAGTTTCAAAGAGAGCATTAGCCAACTTCGGACTGAAACAGGTGAAGTCAGTATAACAGAAGACGCACTGTTAGCTTTGAAAGGTGTAATAGGGCGGGCAGCAGAGTATTATACAAATAAAAAGACAAAGTCTTGTAGAAATCCCTGGTTACTCAGGAGACACTTGTTTTAACTTTCGAAAACAGAGAATATACACACATCAAAAATAGTTTTGCATCACCTCGGTTCCGAGAGTTCCGCAACCTGTACAGAAAATTGGAATGGAGATTTACCCTAGGCATGTGCGATAGGGTTCATGTCTGAAGAACAGGCTGGCCACTCTAGTCGAGCGATGTCGTTATCCTGAAGGAAGTCATTCACAAGATGTGCACGATGGGGTCGCGAATTGTCTTCCATGAAGACGTATGCCTCGCCAATATGCTGCCGATATGGTTTCACTATCTGTCGGAGGATGGCATTCACGTATCGTACAGCCGTTACGGCGTCTTCCATGACCACCAGTGGCGTTCGTCGACCCCACATAATGCCACCCCAAAACAGCAGGGAACCTGCACCTTGCTGCACTCGCTGGACAGTGTGTCTAAGGCGTTCAGCCTGACCGGCTTGCCTCCAAACACGTCTCTGACCCTTGTCTGATTGAAGGCATATGCGACATTCATCGCTGAAGAGAACGTGATGCCAATCCTGAGCGGTCCATTCGGCATGTTGTTGGGCCCAGCTCTACCGCGCTGCATGGTGTCGTTGTTGCAAAGCTGGACCTCGCCATAGACGTCGGGAGTGAAGTCGCACATCATTCAGCCTATTAAGCACAGTTTGAGTCGTAACACTACGTCCTGGTACTATACGAAAAGCACTATTCAACATGGTGACGTTGCTGTCAGAGTTCCTGCGAGTCATAATCCGCAGGTAGCGGTCATCCACAGCTGTAGTAGCCCTTGGGCGGACTGGGCGAGGCATGTCATCGTCAGTTCCTGTCTCTCTGTATCTCCTCCATGTGCGTACAACATCGCTTTGGTTCACTCCGAGACGCCTGGACACTTCCGTTGTTGAGAGCCCTTCCTGGTACAAAGTAACAATGCGGACGCGAATGGTTCAAATGACTCTGAGCACTATGCGACTTAACTTCTGAGGTCATCAGTCGCCTAGAACTTAGAACTAATTAAACCTAACTAACCTAAGGACATCACACACATCCATGCCCGAGGCAGGATTCGAACCTGCGACCGTAGCGGTCTCTCGGCTCTAGACTGTAGCGCCCAGAACTGCACGTCCACTCCGGCCGGCTAATGCGGACGCGATCGAACCGTGGTATTGACCATCTAGGCATGGCTGAAGTACAGACAACACGAGCCATGTACCTCCTTCCTGGTGGAATGACTGGAACTGATCGGCTGTCGGGCCCCCTCCGTCTAATAGGCGCTACTCATGCATGGTTGTTTACATCTTTGGGTGGGTTTAGTGACATCTCTGAACAGTCAAAGGGTATGTGTCAGTGATACAATATCCATAGTCAACATCTATCTTGAGGATGGAAACTTTTTTTTTGAGGCGTGTAAAAATGTAGCGAATAAAGAAGGTGAACACAGAAGTCTAAAAAATGAGGTTGACAGAAGGTGCAAAATCGCTAAGCATGATTGGCTAAAGGACAAATCAAGCCGGTAGAAGCATCCATAACTAGGGCAAAGATAGGTACCACCTTTAGGAAAGTTAACGAGATTTTCGTTGAAAAGACAAGGAGCTGTATGAATATCAAGAGCTGAGTATCAAGCCAGTACTAAGCAAAGAAATGAAAGTTAAAAGATGGAAGAATTACCTAGTAGGTCTACGCTAGTGAAATAAAGGTAGTACCATAGTAAGGGAAGAGGAAGTACATGGAGCTGAGCTGGGAGATATGACACTGTCAGAAGAATGTGACAGAGTACTGAGTGACTTTCTCCCAAAGTTATTGATATCTTTGGGCGGTCAGCGTGGCAAAACAAACATCTACTTTACAAGATATATGAGAAATACCCTCAGACTTCAATAAGAATGTAATAAATCAAATTCTAAAGGAAACAGGTGCTGACAAATGCCCCTATATCTGACCTATGACTTTAATACATCTTGGATGCAATACACTCACACGAATTATTTACGGAAGAATGGAAAGAATGGTAAAAGGTGAAACCGGGGAAGCTCACTTTGGGATCTGGAGAGATGTAGAAACACAAGAGAATACTGGTTCTAACGAATTATCGTAGGAGGCAGCTTAAGGAAAAATAAATCTATGTTTATAGCATTTATTAATTTAGAGAAAGCTCTTCACAATGTTGACTAGAATATACTCCTTGAAATAATAACGGTACAGGTTTATTCACCCCATTCACTGTTACGAGGGGCATTCAATAAATACTGCGACATTTTTTCCTTGAAAGCAGGTTTCTTTTATTCAGAATTCCAATACATCACATTATTCCACACTATTCAGTAATTCGAGATCTACAGTGTTAAAGAATGCGCCAAGAATAATAAAATTCCAGTCATTAGCTCTCACAACGAATAACGCAGTGGCTGACGGCCTTCTTTTAACGGTTCAGAGCACCGGCAATTGCGTAGAGTTGTCAGTGCTAACAGATAAGCAACTCTGTGTGAAAAACCACAGAAATCAACGTTTCCGTTTGACTACGAAACCCTATTTTTCAACATTATCTGCGTTCAATGCGACAGCCCCGCGCCACCTTTCTGGGAAGGTGTGTGCGCCCACAGCGTACCATTCTTCTGGTCGATGTTGGAGCAAACGTCTTGCTGAATCAATAACATCCCTATCATCCACGCACTACTTCCCGTGAAGTGTATCCTTCATAGGGCCAAACAGACAGGAGTCGGAAGATGCAAGACCGGGCTTAGAGTGGATGAGGAAGAACAGTCCAACGAGTTGTGTGAGCTCCTCTCGGGTATGTCAGCACTGTCAACAGAGATGTCCAGTTGTGCAGCGAGGTGTTTGATTGTGATGCGTCGGTCACCTCGAGTGAGAGTGTCCGTACGTTCCAACACAGCAGGAGTCACAGCTGTGCGTGGCCGGCCGGCCGGCCGCCACGCGGGTGACAGGACAGGTTCGCGCGACTCTCTTGCGATGATGACAGACGCCCCGTTCAAACCTCACCGAGTTATCGTTCATGGCCAGGTCTCGTAGACATTCTGCAAGCATCTATGAATGTCTGCAGTGTTCTGATTTTCCGCCAGAAGAGTGACTGCTCTCTGCTTGGAACGCACCTGCGTTACAGTCGCCATTTTGTAGTGTAGGTACAGCGCTGCCACCAATCGGAATTTCGTGTATCTTTATGGGCTGAATTGGGAATGTTCCACTATGTCCCATAATAAATTCCGCATTTTTTTTTCAATCGAAACTGGGCGACAAACCAAAAATGTGTCGCATTACCTCGTATGAGGCGGTAGTGAATCGAATTTGGAAAAAAATTTATGGCACAATTATACTAAAGGGAGGTATCCGTTCCTAGTAAATATCCTGAGTAATAAATAAACCATCAATTAGGTAAGCGAGGGGACTGTAAGGGGGTGGAGGGAGTAAAAATTGATGGAGGAGACCAAGATATAAACACAATAGGCGAGTAATAATGGAAGTGGTTTGCAGTAGTTATTCGGAGATGAAGAGCCTTAAACCAAATAGAGTGGCATGAAGAGCTGTACTAAACCAGTCTTCGAACTGAAGACCATGATTAGAATCAGCTGTAGGAAACAAAATAAAGCGGTTGGTAGAAAATAAAAACAAGAAATAACCAAGTTAGGCAGTCCGTTCAAAGTGAAAGTAAAATGTGCTGTTGTGTAATAAGCAAGAAACGTGTTATTCCACTTCGCTCATTGTTACATAATCGGATCGTCTTCGATGTACTTTGGTTAGAAAACATAGCAGACATATGACAGGGAAAGAAAAATGATCATTCTAGCAGAGAAGACAGACTTCAAGACGAATATAATAATTCCAGTCCCAAAGGAAACAGGAGTTCATAGATGTGAAAATTACCGGACTATCAGTTTAACAAGTCACAACTGCAAAATACTAACACGAATTCTTTACAGACGAATCGAAAAGCTAGTAGAAGCCAACCTCGGGGAAGATCAGTTTGGATTCCGTAGAAATATTGGAACACGTGAGGTAATACTGACATTACGACTTATCTTAGAAGGAAGATTAAGGAAAGGCAAACGTACGTTTCTAGCATTTGTAGACTTAGAGAAAGCTTTTGACAATGTTGACTGGAACACTCTCTTTCAAATTCTAAAGGTGGCAGGGGTAAAATACAGGGAGCGAAAGGCTATTTACAATTTGTACAGAAACCAGATGGCAGTTACAAGAGTCTATGGGGATGAAAGGGAAGCTATGATTGAGAAGGGAGTGAGACAGGGTTGTAACCTACCTCTGATGTTACTCAATCTGTATATTGAGCAAGCAGTAAAGGAAACAAAAGAAAAATTCGGAGTAGGTATTAAAATCCATGGAGAAGAAATAAAAAGGTTGAGGTTCGCCGATGACATTGTAATTCTGTCAGAGACAGCAAAGGACTAGGAAGAGCAGTTGAAAGGAATGGACAGTGTCTTGAAGGGAGCATATAAGATGAACATCAACAAATGGATAACTAGGATAATGGAATGTAGTCGAATTAAGTCGGGTGATGCTGAGGGAATTAGATTAGAAAATGAGACACTTAAAGTAGTAAAGGAGTTTTGCTATTTGGGGAGCAAAATAACTGATGATGGTCGAAGTAGAGAAGATATAAAACGTAGACTGGCAATGGCAAGGAAAGCGTTCCTGAAGAAGAGAAATTTGTTAACATCGAGTATAGATTTAAGTGTCATGGAGTCGTTTCTGAAAGTATTTGTATGGAGCGTAGCGATTTATGGAAGTGAAACGTGGAGGACAAATAGTTTGGACAAGAAGACAATAGAAGCTTTCGAAATGTAGTGCTAGTGGCACAACTTGACAAGAAGAAGGGATCAGTTGGTAGGACATGTTATGAGGCATCAAGGGATCACCAGTTTAGTATTGGAGGGCAGCGTGGAGGGTAAAAATCGTAGAGGGAGTCCAAGAGATGAATACGCTAAGCAGATTCAGAAGGATGTAGGTTGCAGTAGGTATTGGGAGATGAAGAGGCTTGCACAGGAAAGGGTAGCGTGGAAAGCTGCATGAGACCAATCCCTGGACTGAAGACCACAACAACAACAGCTGATAAGACAGTTCACGAGGGGATAAACATCAGCATTCTTGTCTGGGCAGGGGCCGTAGTCGGCCGCGACTGTACTGGGCACTGAGCAACGGCCGCAGCGCGACGAGGCGCAGCTGAGCGGAGGCAGGCGTCCCCGTCTGGCGACCAGAATACCCCGGGAGGCCGGCGTGGAGCTGAGTCAACCGCAGCAGCCGCCAGCGGCCATCTGACTCACCTGAGCACCAGGGCAGCGCGCGGTGTAGGGTTGCCGTCGTGGCCGCCACCACTGGTCCGCCGCCAAACTCTCCTCCCGGGAATCCCGCTTCCTGACCACCGACAAACACTTGCCGTGGGGCGCACAGGCTGCTCGTAACCTTCAGCCGTGACTTCTCCGCGGAAGTTCAACACAGATCCAGCGATCACTGTGTCACACAGTGCTGTAACAACGCACCTTATATGTGTCTGCAGGTTATCATTGATAATAAACCCTTTTGAACAGCTAGCCTGCATCACATTCCCGTACAAAAATCTAATTCTGCACGACAGGCATAAACAGACTTTGAATGCGGGATAGTAGTCGGGGCTTGAAGCATGGGATATTCCACTTCGAAAATTGCTAGGTAATTCAGTATTGCCAGCCGGAGTGGCCGTGCGGTTCTAGGCGCTCCAGTCTGGAACCGCGTGACCGCTACGGTCGCAGTTTCGAATCCTGCCTCGGGCATGGATGTGTGTGATGTCCTTAGGTTAGTTAGGTTTAAGCAGTTCTAAGTTCTAGGGGACTGATGACCACAGCAGTTAAGTCCCATAGTGCTCATAACCATTTTGAACCAATTCAGTATTTCGAGATCCACAGTGTAAAAGAGTGTGCCGAGAATACCAAATTCCGGGCAGTACATCTCACCACGAACAACGCAGTGGCCGACGGTCTTCACTTAACGACTCAGAGCAGTGGCGATTGCGTAGAGTTGTCAGTGCTATAAGATAAGCAACTCTGTATGAAAAACCACAGAAATCAACGTTTACGATAGGATGTTGCGGTGAAATTTGACGTAAATGGGATATGAGAACAGACGACCAACGCGAATGCCTTTGCTAACAGCACGACGTCGCCTGCAGCGCCTCTTCTGGGATCGTGTCCATATTGGTTGGACCATAGACGACCGGAAAACCGTGGACTTGTCAGATGAGTCACTATTTCAGTTGGTAAGACCTGATGGTTTGGTTCGAATGTGGCTCAGATCCCACGAAGTCATTGACCCAAGTTCTCAACAGGACACTGTACAAGCTGGTGGTAGCTCCATAACGGTGGGGGCTGTGTTCACATGGCATGGACTGGATCCTCTGGTCAAACTGAACCTATCATTGGAAATGTTCTGAGAGCATCTGCAGTAATTCATGGACTTCATGTTCCCATGACAATGTGTCACGTCACCGGACAATTGTTCGCAGTTGATTCGAAAAAATTCTGCTCAATTTGAGAGAATGATTTGGTCACCCAGATCACCCGACACAAATCCCAATCCAACATTTATGAGACATAATCGAAAGGCCAGTTCGTGCACAAAATCCTGCACCAGAAACACTTTCGCAATTATGGATGGCTATAAAGGCAACACGGATCAATAATTCTACAGGGGACTTCCAAAAACTTGTTGAGTCCATGGCACGTCGAGTTGGTGCACGACGCCGGGTGAAAGGAAGTCTTACACGGTATTAGGAGTTATGCCACGACATTTTCCACCTCAGTGCAGTTCGAACAACAGCAGACAAGAGATCTAACGGCCGAATTTTCATATCGGGCTGTGTCGCGCCTTTCCGCGTCAATCACGTCAGCGACTTCAGTGCACTGCACGCACGTATTAACACCTGCCGCGTTACGAACGCTTCCCGTGTTGAGCACCAGTATTGTGAGTTAAGAACTTATAGAGATGATATATCCTTTGCTATGGGTCTGTTTGTCTAGGTCTTGTAATTTGCACGCAGTCGTCTTCCGAAACACTGGAGGTACTTTGAACAATCCTATATAAAGGGCTAACTAATCATTACTTTGTGAGAAAAGGCGGAGAGTTAAACCCAGTAGAGAAGCATGTAACGTACTGTTGAGAATGTACGCCGGCAACTCTTCATTACATAACTTTCAAATACAGCACATGGTAATTTCTTCCACGGCTTCTCTTTCGAAAGTCCATGCAGAGCAGATGCGCAAAACTATAGACCTATTATATCTCTGACGTCGATCTGTTGTAGAATTTTAGAACATGTTTTTTGCTCGAGTATCATGTCGTTTTTGGAAACCCAGAATCTACTATGTAGGAATCAACATGGATTCCGGAAACAGCGATCGTGTGAGACCCAACTCGCTTTATTTGTTCATGAGACCCAGAAAATATTAGATACAGGCTCCCGGGTAGATGCTATTTTTCTTGACTTCCGGAAGGCGTTCGATACAGTTCCGCACTGTCGCCTGATAAACAAAGTAAGAGCCTACGGAATATCAGACCAGCTGTGTGGCTGGATTGAAGAGTTTTTAGCAAACAGAACACAGCATGTTGTTATCAATGGAGAGACGTCTACAGACGTTAAAGTAACCTCTGGCGTGCCACAGGGGAGTGTTATGGGACCATTGCTTTTCACAATATATATAAATGACCTAGTAGATAGTGTCGGAAGTTCCATGCGGCTTTTCGCGGATGATGCTGTAGTATACAGAGAAGTTGCAGCATTAGAAAATTGTAGCGAAATGCAGGAAGATCTGCAGCGGATGGGCACTTGGTGCAGGGAGTGGCAACTGACCCTTAACATAGACAAATGTAATGTATTGCGAATACATAGAAAGAAGGATCCTTTATTTTGTGATTATATGATAGCGGAACAAACACTGGTAGCAGTTACTTCTGTAAAATATCTGGGAGTATGCGTGCGGAACGATCTGAAGTGGAATGATCATATAAAATTAATTGTTGGTAAGGCGGGTACCAGGTTGAGATTCATTGGGAGAGTCCTTAGAAAATGTAGTCCATCAACAAAGGAGGTGGCTTACAAAACACTCGTTCGACCTATACTTGAGTATTGCTCATCAGTGTGGGATCCGTACCAGATAGGTCTGACGGAGGAGATAGAGAAGATCCAAAGAGGAGCGGCTCGTTTCGTCACAGGGTTATTTGGTAACTGTGATAGCGTTACGGAGATGTTTAATAAACTCAAGTGGCAGACTCTGCAAGAGAGGCACTCTGCATCGCGGTGTAGCTTGCTCGCCAGGTTTCGAGAGGGTGCGTTTCTGGATGAGGTATCGAATATATTGCTTCCCCCTACTTATACCTCCCGAGGAGATCACGAATGTAAAATTAGAGAGATTAGAGCGCGCACGGAGGCTTTCAGACAGTCGTTCTTCCCGCGAACCATACGCGACTGGAACAGGAAAGGGAGGTAATGACAGTGGCACGTAAAATGCCCTCCGCCACACACCGTTGGGTGGCTTGCGGAGTATAAATGTAGATGTAGATGTAGATTACTGCGATTTTTTCACCAATGTCGTACCAATGACTTTACATCGTAGCAAACCTCCCTTTGCAGATATATATAGCCTGCTAGTGTTTGATATTCTCCCCTCGCAACAGTGGCCACATTGGTGAGGGGTGATGCCTTGCAGTTCCGAAAACGCTCTACATTGGCAACAGTGACTCACCTACAAGTAGGCGCCCGCCTCTGCACTCGGGGCGCGCCCGGTGGTTTGTTTTCCTGCCTTTCCCGGCGCCTTGGCGGGAATCTGCTCGTGATGAGCGTCGAGTGCGTCTGGCTCAACGCCAGTGTTTCCCCGGCAGCGGCGTCGAGACGGGCTGACCCTGGCCTCGGGATTCGCGCGCAGAACGACACTCGCTTTCAGCGCCATTGGCCTCGCGCTTACGTATTCGGGGGCGAGTTATCGGCGGTTCCAGAGGTGGGGAAGGCGCTGCTGCGGGGTGTTTACCGCCGGAGAGGGCCCAGGCGTGAGTCAGCGGGCGGGCAGGTAAACAGCGCCGGCGTCCAGCAACAAACAGGCGCCGCCCTCCACGTAACACCGACGCCGCGGTTGTTTCTTCTCCAAGCGGCGCCGTGCGTCACTGCCCGCTGTCTGCGCCGTGGCTGCTCCTCTTCATAGGTCTCCGCGGAAGTGGCCTTGGCCGAGCGGACCCGTGCTTATACTATGGCTGTGCCCGAATATAGCCTCCGGGAACATGGACTTTAGATGCTGGCAGTGAAATTTTGGAAATCAAGTTTTCAAAACACTAAACGTTGGAAAAATTCACAACACTTGCGGACGAAAGTAACTTTAACGTATATCTCCAGATTGAAGCTACGAATCAGAATTGGTGCTAAGATCGGGATTCGAACTGAGGTCTCCTGCTCAATAAGGAGGTGCACTAACCACTACGCCACCCTAGCACAGTGGCTGTTCACAGTGGCAAGGACTACTCTACTACGCCCCCTCCTCAGTCCAAATCCCCAGTCACGATCCAGTCAACTTGGTATCTCCCCCCCTTAACTTGAACAGCATTGCATCGGCTCTCTAATTGTATTGGAAAAGCATCCCAGCAGCCAACGAAACCGAGGATCTTGCCTGATACCTAGGCATAGGTCTTTAAACAAATAAAACTACATGGTTCCAGAGAGACTCTCAAGCTTGAAACATCTACACTGAAGAGCCAAAGAAACTGATACACCTGCCTAATATCGTGTAGGAGCCCCGTGAGTACGCAGAAGTGCCGCAACACGACGCGGCATGGACTCGACAAATGTTTGAAGTAGTGCTGGAGGGAACTGACACCATGAATCCTGCAGGGATGTTCATAAATCCGTAAGAGTACGAGAGGGTGGAGATCTCTTCTGAACAGCACGTTGCAAGGGATCTCTATTATGTTCAACAATGTTCATGTTTGGGGTGTTTGATGGCCAGCGGAAGTGTTTAAACTCAGAAGAATGTTCCTGGAGCCACTGTGTAGCACTTCTGGACGTTTGAAGTGTCGCATTGTCCTGCTGGAATTGCCCAATTCCGTCGGAATGCACAATGGACAAGAATGGATGCAGGTGATCAGACAGGATGCTTACGTACGTGTCACCTGTCGGAGTCATATATAGACGTATCAGGGGTCCCATACCACTCAAATTGTACACGCCCCCCCCCCCAATTACAGAGCCTCCACCAGTTCCAACAGTTCCCTCCTGGCATGCAGGGTCCATGGATTCATGAGGTTGTCTCCATACCCGAACACATTTGAAACGATACTCGTATGACCAGGAGACATGTTTCCAGTCATTAACAGTCTAATGTCGGTGTTGACGGGTCCAGGCGAGGCATAAGACTTTGTGTCATGCAGTCATCAAGGGCACACGTGTTGGCTTTCCGTTCTGAAAGCCCATATCGATGATGCTTTGCTGAATGGTTCAAATGCTGACATTTGTTGATGGCCCAGTACTGAAATCCGTAGCAATTGTCACATTGAACGATTCTCTTCAGTCATCTTTGGTTCCGTTTGTGAGTGTGGGGTTGATCTGAGATTCTGTTATTCTGCGCAACGGATTAATCTGAGATGTACCCTTTACCCTGTGGCTCCTGCAAGATGCAATTTCCACCCCCACACTACTACAGAAGTCAGACAGACGCTTCTAACGTTCTAAAGAGAAATGCCTGAAAAGCTTTAAGCAGTAAATATCTTCTGGAGTCGTCCGCTGTAAGGAAATGACACAAAAATTCACAAAATTTCTTACGTAACTAGTGGGACACTTGGGTACTGGAGTAGTGCTAGTTAGTGTAAGAAAAACATGAAACTAACGAAAGTTATTATTTATTTTGCAAAAATTCTGAGAAATCACAATGGCACTTTTTATTATGAATTGAACAAGTTATATCCTGGTTCTTTTCGGAATGTGAAGTTACCTCTCAAGGATAGGATTCGCTAATGAAATTTCTATACAAAGTTTAAGATTGTTGTTGACTTGGCAGAATGGCTGAGAAGCGCTCCCACTCAACTTGAATAATTATCCTTTAGAATGTTGCTAGGTACGGTCGAGGCTGTCGCATGTGAAATGCAGTGAAATGCACTGTTGTGGAGGAAATATGGGGCTCGCAATAGCTATAGCGCACAATACCATAAGCTGCGATGACTGTTGTCTGCGCCAATCACTGCTGACAAATAAGATAACTCTCGTTCTATCTGGATTGACCTTCGCCAATCAAACTCTCACTACGCCTTAATGAAGTAAAGGATTCTTATTCGCCCCTAGTCAAACTATTGGTGTGGTACACCGGTCAGATAACCAGTCCACCACGATGCCACTCAAAAATTCGCTCGCAGGCGTTTAACTATAACTCTGTCCATTCACACCACACAATAAGTGTATCGGCCAACAATGCTTAATCTCAAGGACTCAATATAGAGAGTCGCCCTTCGATTCGCTCTCGACGTGCTCTCCGAGTGAAGTACTGAGGAGAGACTTGTTCCTCGCTCCAAGAGCGACAACGGAACAGCGCCTCTCCACGCCAGACGTGAAGGGGTATATCTTTCGGTCTCTTCCATTACTCCTTCAGCTCAAGGCGTCAGAAATATCGTCTGCCAATCAGCATTGCTCTTCTAAATCGGGAGAATGACGTTTCGTTTAAGGCGACCAATCCGGAAATCTGTAGTATCGGCGTTTGGCGTTTGCTGTCTCCCTGTGAAAATCTCTGAAACTGCGTGCTATGTGTAAAGAATGCGTAGGCTGGCCGCTCCCACACAATGTAGCGGAATTTGCTTTTAAGCCGAACATGGGGTCATTCCTCCTTTCCCTCGGGCGAACGCTGTCCGCTTCACGGGCGGCCACTGGCCGACATAGATGGGCTGGGACTGGCCTCCTGACGTGCAGTTGCCTCTCTCGAACTAAAAGCTCCTGTGACCATCGCGTCTGGAATGTATGTGTGTACGCCAGCCTCGAGTATTTCAACCACGGTGCGCACTTGCGATTTATTAGTTATTTGCATATCGTTTAAATGAATTAATACAACACTGACTTTATCTTATCGAGTTTGGGTTCGAATGAAGTGTCTTGATGTGCGGAATATGATTGTGAGGACGGAATATGTAAGCAATGAAGGAAGACCACGACGTCTTACACGTTCTTGCTGGATCTTTTTCGGGCCACAGCAATGTCAGAGATTTGATGTTTTACAGGATCCCTGATAATAATAATAATAATAATAATAATAATAGTGGCGTGTGACGAGGGCCTCCCGTCGGGTAGACCGCTCGCCTGGTGCAAGTCGTTCGATTTGACGCCACTTCGGCGACTTTCCCGTCGATGTGGATGAAATGATGATGATTAGGACAACACAACACCCAGTCCCTGAGCGGAGAAACATCTCCAACCCAGCCGGGAATCGAACCCGGGCCCTTATTATTAACAGTCTGTCGCGCAGACCACTCAGCTACCGGGGGCGGACAGGATCCCTCATATCCGTAGTGCACTTGTGAAATGCTCGTACGGGAAAACCCCCACTTCATCGCTACCTCGGAGATGCTGTGTCCTATCGCTCGTGCGCCGACTCTACCACCACGTTCAAACTCACTTAAATCTTGATAACCTTCCATTGTAGCAGCAGTAACTGAGCTAAAACTGCGCCAGACACTTTTTGTCTTATATACCGAGACAAAATGTTGCATGTGGGTACTGACCTCGAATTCTCTAAAAACGGTACACTTACCCCTCAAGATTACTGTGACGCTGTAGTCCTTCACCTTGTGCATCCTTTAAGAGGCGCATTCAGCCCTAGTTTCATTTCTGCTACCGCACCGAACATCGCAGGTGGAAGACATCTTGGAACAAGAGGATCATTGGTGAATAGAGCGGCCTGTCCATTCCCCCAACTTAAATTCCAACTATTACGTGTCGGATTAGATGGGGAGACGTACCGGAGCCCGTCTCTACGCGTACGAATGTCCATCCAGCAACTGCGCTGGTGAAGGAATTGAACGGCCTACCATAACAACGCCGTACCAAGATTAGTCCAGCATGGGAACATGTTTCATAGCATGCAATGCCATTCTTGGCGATCACACACTCTATTAACAACCATATCTCGCCTTTTCTAATGCCCAGGGAAATACCACAAATTGTGCTGACCTCCATGTAATTGTTGTTCTTGAATAAAAGTGTCATTTCTGTTCGCCTCATTGTGTTATGCACAATACTGTAGCAGTTATTTCTACATAAGGCCCAAAGTTCATCGAACTATGCCACTTGGCAGTGACACATTCTGCGAAAAGTACTTTGGTCTTAAGTTTTGCATACCAGTGTAAATACACCATTCAAAATTTTACCTATCGTGCGAACCAGTAAAGTAAGAAGAATACTTGATTAAATTTGTAGGTCATTTAGGATGTGAGATTAACAACACACATCAAGTACATTCTGGCTAATCCGGCTGGGCATCGAGTCGAATTGAGCTTCGTTTGCAGATACAAATACGTCATTCCACTGCTGCAACTCTCTATGCCAGAGTTCATCAATCGCATTGGATGGCGAATGGTGGCCTTCAGTCTCTCGGCAAACAGCGGTCAAATGCTGTCAGTGGTTGAGAGATACGGGGAATGTAATGGCCAGAGCAACAGTCGAGCACCCATACTGTAAAAGCAGGTTCTTAATGGTTCAGATGCCTCTAAGCACTATGGGACTCAACATCTGAGATCATCAGTCAGACTTAGAACTACTTAAACCTAAATAACTTAAGGACATCACACACACATCCATGACCGGGGCAGGATTCGAACCTGCGATCGCAGCAGCAGCGCCGTTCCGGACTGAAGCGCCTCGAACCGATAAAGGCAGGCCAGGGCGATGCAAGTACGAAGTGGTCTTGAGTTACCTTGTTGAACGATAACGTCACGTCCGGCCGCTGTGGACGAGTGGTTATAGGCGCTTCAGTCGGAACCGCACTGCTGCTACGGTCGCAGGTTCGATTCCTGCCTCGGTCATGGATGTGTGTGATGTCCTTAGGTTAGTTAGGTTTAAGTAGTTTGAAGTCTAGGGGACTGATGACCTCAGATGTTTAGTCCCATAGAGCCTAGAGCCATTTTTAACCATTCTTTTTTTTTTATAACCTGACGAAGACTTTGAAGGTAGGACACATCCTATCATGCAGACTAGAGGCGATACCACTGGCACTCACATACCATCTCATAACGTGTCGGACCATCTGACGACTAGAGATGCAAATTGGCAATTCATTCCGCTCGAAGCCCCCGCTTACGGATACAACTATTGTGATGCTGTAGGCGGAACTGGGACTCATCAGGAAAGATGTCATGGGGCTGCTCCTGTGGTCACTGTTGTCATCGAGCGGACCACTGTCAGTGCGCATTTCTCTGCTGCCACTTAAAGGGAAGCCGAGACAATGGTTGCCGTCCTGACAATTTGTGGTGCTCCAGCAGACATCGTTGCACTGTACATGTGGCTACCAGTCCTAACGCATATAAGCCAGCTTCCAAACTCAAGATACATGACGTAGCTGTACGATCCTGCACGGCCGAGAGAACAGTACATCTGTCGTCTCGGGCGCTAGTCGCGTGGGGCCATTGACATCCCGCAGTGGCTTGAGTATGGCCCTTCTGAACCGATCTGTCCATAGTCGCACGGCAGTCGTAGTATCTTGACCAACACGAGCAGTAATGTCGCAGAATGCTAAACCACTCCGTTGGAAGGTCACGATCCACCTGCCGTTGAATTACGCTACTTGCTGGTGCCTGTTCCTCCGTCACCTTCAAAATGTTGCAATTTGAGATCCACCCTGATTCTGGTGTTACCTACGCTGTCATGCCTTCTTTCGTAAGACTTATATACTGGTAGACCTGTTTCAGGTCGTTATCTGTCCATTCTGATTTAGATTTCCGTAGTTTACAACGTCACTTAAGGCAACTGCTGGGATGTTTCCTTCCAGGAGGCCGCTGTTAGTTCCATACCCCTTTCTTCAGATTTCATGAACCGACGTCACCAACAAGTGCTAGTGCGGAGGTTCTCGACGCAGAACAGCTGATTCGAATGCTGATAGTATATGCATTTAGACAGTTGAAGAAGAACTCGTAGAGTGAAATTTCTTATCGCCAGACTAAGCAAAAGTACCTTGCATTAAGATTCAAATGCTTCTCTGTTCTCTCTTGAAATGAAGATCATGACAATGTTGAACGTGACTGTCAGTTACTGGTGTTACGCCAGTGGCCCCATTATACAAACCAGGAGAAGTAGGCTCTGTGTTCTCACAAGGTTCAGTGTCTCTTGTCTCTCACTGTCATTAATGACAAATCTAGGCCACACTAGATAAATATTCGTCGGGGTGACCCACACGATATAATTACACTTAAGAAGACATTCAGGGTGGGAAAATGAATGGTTCCCAACGACTGAATGATGATAGTCTTCCCAAACGTGACTGATCCACTACATGAGTTCTCCCCTAAGAACACTAGACTGCTTTAGTCGCCAACATGTTTTCAGGGCAATCTTTCCGGCTCTTTCTCTGTAGTTGCATTATTGTCATAGCATACTGGCCTGTTGGCATGAGAATCAATGCCATTCTTCAGTCCCATGTTTCATTACCTCATTGCTCGTAGTTCATATTCCTTCAGGTACATCTTCGAAACAAACACTACTGTTTCATATTTTAGCATTTTGATCCAGTTTTCTGTGCATCATTTATTTAAATTTCGTTGCAGTTTGGGTGTTATTACAAATTACAGCTTGCTCCAATACTTCTTTTTCATTAGTGATGGGACTTGTTTGATGCGAACCGCCACGAATTCCTGTCCTATGCAAACCACTTCATCTCCGAATACCACTTGCAGCCAACTTCGTCAATTATTTGTTGAATATACTCAAATTCTGTTTTTCCCTACATTTTTCACCATCTATATGTCCGTCAGGTACCAAGGAACTTACTCTTTGATGTCTTATGACAAATCCTACCTTTCTGCCCCTTCATGTCACCAATGTTTTCCACATGTGCCTCTCCTAGTCTAGTCTGCAAAGAACCTCATTTCTTATCAGCCCACCTGATTTTCATCGTCATCCTGAACACCACACCTAAAACGTTTCGATTCTCTTCTTTTCCGATTTTCCGCAGCTCATGGTTCACTTTCATAAAGTGCTGTGACACAAACGAACAGTCTCAGAAATTACTTCTTCAAATTAAGGAAGATGTTTTGTATTAGTTCAATTATTTGTCACATAAATGATACAGGATTTGGGCTGGAAATCATTAAAAGAAAGGCGTTTTTCGTTGCGACAGAATCTTCTCACGAAATTTCAATCATCAACTTTCTCCTCTGAATGCGAAAATATTTTGTTGACACCGACCTACATAGGGAGGAACGATCACGACGATAAAATAAGGCAAATCATTGCTCGTACGGAAAGATATAGGTGTTCATTCTTTCCGCACGCTGTACGAGATTGGAATAATAGAGAATAGGTGGTTCGATGAACGCTCTGCCAGGCACTTAAATATGATTTGCAGAATATCCATGTAGATGGGGTTTCCTCTTAGCCTGTGCTAGTCCGTTCTTTACGTACTGCTTGCTTAGCTCCTCGTGTGTTATTTTGCGCTTGCAGCGCAACAGAATTCATTTAGTTGGTCTACTTCATGATCCCCAATTTCAGTAAGATTATCGCTGATCTCATTTCTAAAACTCCTCGTTATTTCCATCTTTCTGCGGTTTAACTTCTATCTACAGTGTGTGTTCACTGGACTATTCCATTCAGCTGGTCCTGCAATTCGGTCATAGCTAAGTATTGCTTAAAACTAATCTTATTGAGTTCATTAGTATAACCAGATGATTATGCAGCAATTTTATTTCAGAACAAATTAGTGCATTCGTACTATTCTCTACCGTCTCTTCCTTAGTAGTCTGGTTCAAATGGCTCTGAGCACTATGGGACTTAACATCTATGGTCATCAGTCCCCTAGAACTTAGAACTACTTAAACCTAACTAACCTAAGGACAGCACACAACACCCAGTCATCACGAGGCAGAGAAAATCCCTGACCCCGCCGGGAATCGAACCCGGGAACCCGGGCGCGGGAAGCGAGAACGCTACCGTACGACCACGAGCTGCGGACTTAAGCAGTCTAAAAGAATTACATTTACTGCTTGTCACCATGATACATCATCAGTTATAATCTACTCTCTAAGCCATTACATTATTTTTATCATAAAATGTCCCATCTTAGGTAATATGTTGCTATTTGCATGGTATCTGTACCAATAATTTATTATAATGAAAAAACATAAAATAAAAAGCTCAGGTTAGATAAGGACGGGACAGAGCAACAACCGCGTTATATTCAAATAAAGCACCTCAACATACATCACTGATTTCCACTATGCTGTTCGCGCTACGTGAATCTTTCAGTCTTAGATCTCAAATCTAAATATGACAGTGAAGTTAACGAATAAACAGGTTACCATTTTCTGAGAAAATCATTCTTGAACGGTGTTAGTGGGCATCTTCGGTCAGTGTATTTATGTAAATTTAGTTTTTTCTTAACTAAAGTATTTGGTGTGGCGTGCAGGGATAAACACTTTAAAAATAAAATTCAATAAATATGGAAATAATCAACATACATACGTTTCGTCTCGTACCTGTAGATCAAAAGGGAACGTGTAGCATCCCTGTCGGCGCTATTGTTGACTGAACCCAGTTAATTACTATTCGTGGTCCACTAATTGTTTGTTTACCCTCTTTCTGTTTGTTTGAAACTTCTGCTGCACGCACAAAGCCCCAACGAGAACGCAAACGGGGTCAGTAAACGAGGCAACTATGAATACCCGCCTACGTTGACAGGCATACGTCGCTCCCGTCTGTGCTCGCCTAATTCCCAGACTTTGTTTCACAGATACCTAGGACAAAGTTAATAGACCGCAAGGACTTCTTAAAATCCGAAGCACAAATCTATAAAAGGGTGCTTTTACAACAATCGAATAAAAATATTCTTATCTTATGCCAGAAAAAAAATTCATATAATTTCCAAGCAAAGTTTGGACTTGTTTTACAAGCCACGGCTAGCTTCCTGAACCTTCTGTAATTGATGAAAACCTACCGATCTGACCTTGAAGAAAAATCAAACCTCGTGTATTTTCGAGATGACCACCACCATGAATCAGAGAAAGTAGAGGCCATAAGGGAGCTTACAGAATGTAGTTCTTGCCACGAAGTATTCGCAAATCGAACACTATGTCCGCACACCCACCAACGTCACCGTCGTCGCTACACAGATATCGCTTCGCCGCCCCCCCCCCCCCCCACCCCACCACCACCACCACGTCAGCGGAGCTGATCTCAAAAGTTTGAGTATGTATTGTCCCGGCTAGTTAGAGAACCATTCCCTGCCGTATGAGTCGGGCATAAAACATCTCTGAATCACGTTGTGAACTAACAGTTGAAAATTGATCGCGTTTTTCCAGAGAGGTTTCACACACCTTTAACCACGACAGATCGAAAGACAGTTTTTTTTTATCACTCTGGAGTAAGAAATCAATTGAGTTCCAGTCTATTTTTACTAGTTTGTTTCCCTGAGTAATTTGATTTAGTTACTTTAGCAGTCTGTATTCATTCGTTGAATCGTATTACAAATGTTTGTAAAAAGGTTTATCAGCTTCTTTCAATAATCCTTGAATGTTCACAGATGTTATTTTCTATGTACTAGCTGATTATGGAATTTAGTAAATACTGGGAATGTCTCGTATATTTCTGTTTTATTGACACAATTAAGTTCTTAAATTAATGAGAGTTGGCACTGGGGGATCAATGAAAGGAGAGTTGATCCTAGAGTGTATTGTTTCGGTATTATATCAGTCAGTCAGTACTACATTCCTTCGTGTACCTATCACGGAAGATATTCTTTCCCATGAAACTGTCCTTTGCCATTGTCCGATAAATTATAAATATGTCTCTGGGCCTTACAATGTCTAAGCTTCTCAATTCTCACGACATGATATTAATTATGGTTTCGAATCCTTTCAATGTCTGTTCACTACAAGTTTAACCTATTAACGGGCACTATTTTTCACTTCTCGTTTATTAGCGGAATCACCTTGACAACGAGCGGCAAAGATACTACTGTGATAAGGTCCAAACTACTTTCGGTCGCCGGCCGGGGTGGCCGAGCAGTTCCAGGCGGTACAGTCTGGAACCGCGCGACCGCTACGGTCGCAGGTTCAAATCCTGCCTCGGGCATGGATGTGTGTGATGTCCATAGGTTAGTTAGGTTTCAGTAGTTCTAAGTTCTAGGGGACTGATGACCTCAGAAGTTAAGTCCCATAGTACTCAGAGACATTTGAACCACTTTTTTTTTACTTTCGGTCCCAATACTCTTTAATAATTCGCATATAGCGAACAAAGTCCTAATTCACCATAACAGTTTCCGTATTGTCATTAAATCTCTTGGCAACCGTAAGTATACTATCGTAGCGTTTCGTTTAACACGTACAATCACCATTCACTTGGGCCGAGCGGTTCTAGGCGGTACAGTCTGGAACCGCGCGACCGCTCCGGTCGCAGGTTCGAATCCTGCCTCGGGCATGGATGTGTGTGATGTCCTTAGGTTAGTTAAGTTTCGGTAGTTCTAAGTTCTAGGGGACTGATGACCTCAGAAGTTAAGTCCCATAGTGCTCAGAGCCATTTTTTGAACCATTCACTTGAATATCAATGTTCGTACACCCTATCACCTCTAATTGAGTCCGTCTCTGAATTTATCCCAAAATAATCTATTCTCCACCACTCCAATGTCTAATCCAGTTCTAAGAATGCAGTTTAATTAGGCTTCTAATACCAAAATTTCGACTACCACGGAAGAACTGTGGACACACACGCCACCGCTGAAAACAAAAACTCAAGATACCTAACAGTTGTGCGCATTGGTTTATATATTGCATTCAAAACAAAACGCAGCTCTGTTATGTCTTCCTTGGATTCTCTTCGTACTACTTTGCGTTACTCTATTTCGAATATCTACTCTTTGTAAAATTTTAACTAACTATTACTTCGAAACACTGTTACCGTTTTTTGGCTCTTAGTTCATTTCGTATTACAGAATTTAATCTAATACTCGTTTCTGTCTAACCACTGACTAAAGAGCGGTTACAACAGTAAATGATAATGTTACCAGAAACACTCTCTCCTACCCACCGTGTAGTGTACTGCGATGTTTCGCTGCAGATTTTACTATGGTTTATCCAGTTTCTTGTCTTTTCCGAATTTTTGAATGCGACAGTAAACAGAACACAGTGTGTAGTCATTGTCACTTCAGCACCGCTCACAGCTCTGCGAGCAGCAGTAATTCTACGAGTTGGCCTACACCTACTTCTTTATCGAAAATCTTGCTGGTGGATTTCCACGAGACTACTTTACAAGTGCTGAGGTCCGAAATTGCTCACAGATTCTCTGCGTAGTTTTCCCGTTTAGTAGATCATACTAATATCTGCAGTTCGTTCGCCTCGGTAGCTGCGCGGTCAGCGCAGAGGTTACTAACGAGAGGGGCCTAGGTTCGATTCGCTGTCGGCTCGTAGACTTCCTCCGCTCGGAGGCTTGGTGTTGTGTGGCCTTTGGGTTCGTATCGTAATAACTGACATTCAGCTATTGAGATAGCTGTGTGGGTACGTCCTGAAAGCCAATGAGCTGAATAAAAGTTTGCAGTTGCTGTTGTTGGAAGCATCTGCCGCGTTGCTGTTAAATTTTCCGCCACAAGGAAAGAGGAAGAGTAGCTTGTCAACGGCCTTGCGGTGTCTATAGCATCGCGGGGCACGCTATCACTCAGTTTGTTGCTGTATAGCATGGAGCGGTTTGTTCCCGTCACTTGCCGATACATCTGACGTCGTCCGTCGCTCGTAGTCCAATATTTCATACGTGGCAAGCTGCTGACCGAGCAAACGCATGGTAGAGGAAGAAGACGGGCTAGTGGCTCTATGGGAAAGTGCACGCGCACACGTGCGCGCACTCACACACGCACACACATATACAAACAGCGACGAAATGCATAGTGGGAGATAACCTTATTACATTCTATGTTTTGCCGTTGTGTAATGGTGTAACGCACACGCTCTATTTTACGAGTGGCTGGCGCCACCGTAAAGCAGTTCTTGCACTACCAGACTGTGCCATATCTCACACGGCTAATGCTCGCTTGCGAACGCTGTCTGGAAGCTTGTGTTGCACATCGGGAGTCGCAACGTGTGCTGATACCGATAGCTCTTGGTTCTTGCACCGGACACATCGCCGCGCATACATACGCGACTTTTACGGCTACAGCGTACTCAGCTGTTTTCCCGTTTTTCGTTGTTCTATCGCAGTGGAACTTTGAACACACGACTGGAGACTGGTCACTCTCGGAACAGAGTAACTATACAAACAACGGTCATCGAAGACAAAACAAAAAAAGAATACTGTCTTACACTCTTTCCACACCTCTATTAGAACATACACTTACCTGATGGACTGTTTTCGTGACTGCTGAAAGTATAATTAAAAATAAATGATTATGAATATGAAAAGCTAAAATGCAGTGCTCTGGAGGAACGTCCACAACGAAAATGCACAGCACTGCACGTAATTCGATCTTGTTGTCATTGTTATTTTCTTCAGAAGCAATGCACCTGAGCTAAACACAAGATCGGCCACGTGATGGAGCAAAGATTCCTAAACATGTGTAAAAAAAATTAACGTTTTGTCACTGGTTATATTGTTTTTGTTTTGTTTTTAGTTACATTCTGTTGATACACGCCAGTAGTGTGGTCCATTCCACGAAAGAGTCCTGTAGCCTCGGTTCTATTAATGTATGTGCAAAAGACACCCTTTCACGAAATTAAGTAACAGTCGCAACCTGTTGCGTAGAACGGCATTTCTCTTCATTTTCATTAAATTAAACAAATGCAGCCCCAAAAGGCCTGTAAACATTGTAAAAGTACTGCATTATTGGCACAACAGTAAGACACGGTAGGCTGTGCGGTTTCGATCCATACCAGCACACACACACACAACACACACACGAGCACACACGCGTCCTCTCACTCGCATACACATACGTGTCAGCCTTTCTATAGTTATTGCATCAGGAAATTTTCCTAGTATTTCCCACCAGTTTCACATCAACTGATAAGTATCCTG
The DNA here is from genome assembly GCF_021461385.2 of Schistocerca piceifrons. Taxonomy (NCBI): domain Eukaryota; kingdom Metazoa; phylum Arthropoda; class Insecta; order Orthoptera; family Acrididae; genus Schistocerca; species Schistocerca piceifrons. Next base: position 355,766,401 of record NC_060141.1, on the reverse strand, counting down.
TCAATTCAAAAACTTTCGAAATTGGAATAGTAAAGAAAAGTTAAGATGGGGGTTTCAATCTTTTAGATGTTCTACATAGTCTCCCACCCCCACATACCTCACCCCCCACCCCCCACTTGATCACAATGCACAGAATCTTCATATAATCACGTGAAACTGTCAGAGAAGTTATTTTGTGGGGTGTTGCTCACCTCGCGCGCCATAACTTAGTAACGCCTAACTCTTTCATGAAATTAAGTAACAGTCGCAACCTGTTGCGTAGAACGGCATTTCTCTTCATTTTCATTAAATTAAACAAATGCAGCCCCAAAAGGTCTGAAAACATTGTAAAAGTACTGCGTTATAGGCACAACAATAAGACTCGGCAGGCTGTGCGGTTTCGATCCATACCAGCAACACACACACACACACACACACACACACACACACACACAAACAAACACACGCACGAGCACACACAAAATTCTTTGTTAGTACTAGAGAAGTGTTTAATTAATAATCTTAACCGTTCATTCCGATTTGTCGTTGGCTTCGTTTTCTACGTACGCTAGAGGAATCGCTTAATAATCTGTGCTTCCTTTTTTCAAATTGTTTTTTGTTCGTGTAGTTAGAGTGCAGGTAATGCCGTTCAAGGTATTTGTGAAACGCCAGATGGATCTGCAGCTTCAAGCGTTCCGTTAGCTTTCACGATGACTTATCTCTTAACAGACTCTGTCGTTAGCCAGCCAAAATTAATGGCACATACTTGGCCGCAGCAACATTTGCAAGGTACATACCATCCCATTAAAGTAGTAGCCGAGGCAGTGTGTAAATACTGTATATTTCCATTGTCTTTGGATTATCGTATATATTGTTTGCTTTATTATTGTAAACCTACATGTTGAGCTTACTGTACTCTTTTAAATTGTAATGTCTTTCCCTCGCAAAATTACCTTTGTAATATAGAAAAGATTTCTCAACCAGTCACTAAGCATTTCGCGCCTTGCGCTTACGCCATAAGCCTCGCTTGCTGTATCTCATTCGGGATCATTTTTCATGAACTAAGAAACTCCCACTGCGATGCTGTAAAAATGCCTTTCATCCATACGTTTGGTATCGCAATCTTGTAAACCTTGTAAACAGTCACCATACAGTAATGTGTATATCTGTGTGTCAATATGATTTCCATATTTTCTGTTCAGCATTATGGGACATTTAACTGAAACAACTCAAAATCTAGTGCTGTTACTGCATCTCCTCACATGTAACAAATTTTTGTTGTTTCATTGTTGACTCGTTACTCACAGAAAGTTTTAGCTGCGTTAATTGTCAAAACTGATTACATTCACGACGTGAAAGCTGAACACAAAAGGCAAGTGGCAAGCGGCAACAAACGAGTTGCATAGTCTTCTTTTTACTAGTGACCCTCGACTAATCCGGACGTTCTACAAGTAATGGAAAAAGTAAATTTTCGAGACGTGAAAAAGCAACAGTTTGCGGCTCTGTGGTTCGAGCAGTGTACCTGAGGCTCTAAGCCCTATGGGACTTAACATCTGAGGTCATCAGTCCCCTAGACTGAGAACTACTTAAACCTAACTAACCTAAGGACATCACACACATCCATGCCCGAGGTAAGATTCGAACCTGCGATCGTAGCAGCAGCGCGGTTCCGGACTGAAGCGCCTAGAACCACTCGGCCAAAACGGCCGGCGACCTTGTTTCGATCCTAGACGCCACCAGGCAATTTCTGTTAATGCAAGTACCTGAACGAGGTCACTCTGACTCTTGAAGGAAACATCGATGTTACTTAAAAGAGAAGCGGTGGATTCAAGTTGTAGAAACGACATGAACGAGAATAGAACTTACTGCAGCCAAGCTGTTGCACGTAGCACAGTGTGGTATTCACGGTTACATTCTGAACGTCATGACATTTTATGGAAAGAACAGCGTATTAATTAAGATTGTGCTCTACCAAAACTGCGGTTCTGTAGTTTTGGTACCGTACAGAAATGAGGTAGTATATGATAGAATTAATGATATTATTGGCAGCACTGACAGGGAAACGAACATAAGTGAGTGTGCTAGAGAGGAAGTGGGAGCCGACGACTTCTCATTTTTATTTTGTTTCTTTGGATGTTTGTTTTACACATAATTAAAACTGCACATAATTCAATGTTACACCATTTTGTATTTTATATCCTTACAGAATACAAACAGAATTTCATTCGTAACAATCTTAGTTGATCCTGTAACTTCTGCACTTCTATGTAACTTAAGCAATTACTTTTGATGTAAGTATAGATTACATGCACAAACATAAAAACTATGCATTTATTGTTGTTATTTTGTACTCAATGCAACGTTCTTCATAATGATCAAAGGCAAGAATATTCTGTTATTACTGATAAATATGAAAGTTGTTTATGAATAAAAAAAATATTGAAGCAATATTTGATACATTTTCGTTCTGCGGTTTTTGAAAATTTTATATTTCTTGAGGAAATTACGTTTTCAACAACTGTATAATAAATCTGTATTGCATTTTTATTTTTGCTATAAAAGTTACAAATCAACAATTTTCGAATAAAATCTGAATTAAATAGTGAATAACTTCAGTTTTGCTAAAAATACTGTTTATATTTAAGTAACAGATAGGAGAATAACACTGTGGACCAAAAACGTTCCATAGATTACGCAGCGATTTATATGCTTTCATTCCCATTCTAATTGGTTCACTGCTTGCGGTTTCTAGCGGAATCTAGTAAGACACTGATCACATATGTAAGCAAAGCGATCGATATCACGTAAAGCCCGATACATATGCAGCCCATCTAACCTACAGGTAATGAGGGTACTATCTTAACTGACCAAGGTTAGTAAGAAAGCTACCGTAGCCTACCTCTACTTTTGACAGTCTAGGGTAGCCTACAGCAGTTTTGCAACTCTAGTATTAACGATGTTATTACTTTTTTATTAACATGTAATGCTATGGATGCCCCGGAGTTGCTGCCCATCTTCATGCAAATAAACAGATCGAGGTGGCGCAGTGGTAAAAGTTTGGACTCTTATTCTGGAGGGCAGGGTTCAGTTCCCCGACCGGCCATCCAGCTTTTGGTTTTCCGTGGTTTCTCTATATCACTTAAGGCAAATGCCAGAATGATTCCTATGAAGAGTACACTGCCGATTTGTTTCCCAGCCTACGCCAATCCGAACGAGTTCTCTGTCTCTAATGACTTGGTCGTCAGCGGGATGTTAAGCCCTAAACTTCTTTTCTTTCACAAATTCACAAGCCATAGTGGATATTCCTATCGTAATTCAGCGGCTAAGACGTCCGCTTTCAAACATGCGCTTCTCGGTTTTTTTTATCTTTATCTCAATATCTAATCGTGATTCTTTTTCCTTTCATGGAAACAAATTTGCCAGTTGTCACTCTTCGCACTCTGCTCGGATGAAAGCATTCATTAAACCTGGGTCCTATTAAAATAAGCCATGGTATATCACGAGATGAAGATGATTGTCGAAACTATATTACAAGAAATCCGGAGGTACATATACAACGTCGTGCTCAAGTCGTCATAGGTCACCAATCAAAAATGCAAAGAGAACGTGTGCTTGTTTTTCACTGAAGGCTCTGATGGGAAGTTTGAAGACACGTGCTGTTCGGCAGCATGTGCAAGGTGTGAGAGACGCAAACCATCTGTCGATATGCTACTCGAGGTGTTACACTAGGCCAAGACACAAGCAGCAGCTTCTGCACGTGGTCAATACAATACGTGTGAGAAATTAGAGATTATCTTGTGTTCATACTGGATTGTGCGCGGATTTCTTGAAATCATCCTCGTGAGGTATCGTTAAAATTCTGAACTCGTCCAGGAACTGAATCTATATGAATCGTCATGAGTTTACAAAAGTAGATGTACTGTAAGAGTGACATAGAGTGTCCTGGCTGTTAACCATCTCGCGAGTAGGTCTGTCGTGTTTTTCACTTAATGGGTGTTGCTGATGCATTGCAAGATCTGGGCCACAGAATATTCAGCTGAATACATTATTGCGACAATATTACATTTCTTCCACGAGTTACAAGTTTCTTTTTTCTTGGGACGTATTTACGCAAATTTATTTAAACAATTCCTGTCAGCAGTAAACAGGAAAACCTTAGGATTATTCTCTTCCTTAAGAGTAATAAGCACCCCATTCTATCAGTTGCTTACTGAAAAGGACCCTCATCGTATATTCGATCCAGTAACTGTTACGACTGCGGATAATAGTGCCCTCAGTCGCTCTTTTTCGCACATATTGTCACCCAGGATCCGACAACATGCGACGTTTGAATATAAGAATATTTGAAACGGCAGATGTATAAAGCTCGCCTCACATTACATGTCAATGAAAAAATAATTATTTTTATAGAAAGTTATGGTTAATAATTCTTGTCCTCTTCAGTGCTGTTCAACTTTCAGCTTCGTCCGACCATTTTCTCACAACTGAGGGGCGTTACACTGAACATCTGGGATATTAGTTGCGCTGTGATTCGTACAAGGTTACTGAAAGGCTACTGACAGTTCAAATGTAACCTTCCGGTAAAATATGTAACTATTATAGTAATACATTTTTATTGTCCCCTTTACCTTTACGTAGTTTTACACGAGAGACTTTATTGTCAAAATCAGCTACTCGTTGTGGGTGCTCGTAACGTAATTGCGTGTAAATCAGCCGCCAGTCACATCACGAGTGAATCGTGACATCAATGGTCAACTGACTGTGACCAGTCTGGACTTGCAAAATCTTGAGTGTCCTGCCGACTGCACGTGCGAAGAACCATGGGAGTGTGGCTATTTTCCGTTACAGTAATGGATTTCTTGTTCTTTTGTGAAACTTTAAACATTGTTTACGTGACATCTCGCAAATACTGTGTGAGGACTTGGTATTTTTCGTACTATTGCCCTCCCGCAAGAGACATGAAATATCTGAGAGCATAAAAGTATTTCAATACATGGACAAAGAAAAGCCTACAATATGCACAAATAAATACGTAAATAGATAAGGGCTTTTAATGAAAATTGTTTCAACAGTTAACAAACAATATTTATTTAAGGCGGAAACTCATTTTCGATGTTATTTTGCACTCAGAATGAAAACAAGATACAAGCGATAAAATAAAAAGGTGCTATGTACTGCCTTGTAAATATTATTTCTTGTATTTGTAAATATACAGGGTGTAACAGGTACAAATTCAATTGTTTTTATGTGGTGCTTTAATGTGTACATCAGTGTTTGTTGTCTTCCCACAAACACATCACTTAATTTACTACGTGATGTGTTCTGCATGGCCGTAACTGCACCACTAAGTGCACTACATCTGTTACCATAGACTGACCGTCTTGCATCCACGTGTCGACACGTCAACACCAGACCTGTTGCCCAGGGGAAATAAGCATGAACGTCTTTGTCTTACCACATGTTGTTGGAAGTACTAACAAACCTAAAAACATTCGACTTGTAATAGTCACAATTATTAGTCTGCAAATGTTGTTGAGTTCGCTGTGCTCAGTCAACATCAGAAATCTCGGCACTTATGCTTATTACACTCTGTATATATTCTCTCGAGCAGGTACATTAGAGATACTGAAATGTATGGATCAGACCTTTCCTATTTTTTCAGTTGAGAGTGTGGACCTTTGTCAAGAACATCCAATACGAATTTCGGTTCAGTCATTAATAAACTCTATTATCATCGCATGTAACTGTATTCTGCTACTATATTTAGATTTTGTCGTAACAAGGATTATCTCTCTTAACTTCACTTCCACCTTTCAGGTGACAAACTGCACAGCAGATAGCTGTCAAAACACACGCAGTTTCGTCGCTGACATGTAAACGAAAATGAAAATTCGCGATACGTGAGACTCAGTACAGGAATAAAATGCTAGATGCACTGCAGTAGACTTCCTTGCCACAAGTTGTCGATTGTGTTCGTCTAAAAAAAGGGGCTTCAACTACTTGGTACTCTTCACTTGCCTGTTCAGAAGGCAGTACTCAGATCTGCACAGGATACCACTCTCTAGGTCTGATCCATTCGATATCATATCTGGTTTTCAATGTCTCGTTAGTTTCTTATTTAACAAATGTCTCCTTCATTTAGTTGCTATTTTCACAAACACTTTTTTCTTCGTAATTTTTCTGACTGGTATGATATGCCCCTCCACGATTTTTTGCCTTGTCCCAACTTCTCCATCTCAGAGCAACACTTACACCCAGCGTGTTCTCTTATTTTTTTTCTATATATTCCTACCTCTGTTGCCCCTTCAATTTTTGTACTTTACGGCCACTTATAGTAATGTGAAAGCTGTTCCCTTGTCTTACACACATCCTATCATCCTGTCCCTTCTTCTACCCACTTATTTCTTCCCTTGTGGATTCTGCAGTCAGACATTTCGTTTTTTATCTTATCAGTTAACTTAATTTTCAGCATTCTTCCACACATATCAAACGGTTGGATTCTCTGTTCTCGCGGTTTTTACAAACGGTAGCTTATTTTATAGGGACCACCTATTAAATTTTTCATAACCGATGAAAAAATTGCAAATAATTCGCGCCGAGAAGCAGAATTCGTATTAAAACAGTGCCAGCAGACGAATGGATACGGCGTTCAGGCAGTTGTGGCAACGGGACAGAAACTGCAGAAATTCTGGCTGTCACGTCAGTTCCATTAGTCAAGAGTAAGGAAGTCGAAGAGTGCTGCTCTCTCCCAAGCGCGGCGACAAAGTGATTTTATTTCCGTTACATTAAGCGCTGTCCATGGAGCCGAAATTAATAGAAGCTGATGAAAGCGGTAACATCCATTATTTTATTCTCTCTCCAGCGTTAACACAATGATGGCAGGTGCGTAACTTTCTAAAATGTCCCTGTAAGATTTACGATCTGGAAACGGTGAGAATGAAAGTGAATGAGCGAACATTCCAACTCGCGAGTCAGATCCATTACTCAACTGTAAACAATCCGAATTTTCTTCACTGTTGATGCGGGAACGGAGGCTCGGATTCGTTACATTAATTTAAGTTCCAGTGCTGAAAATCAGTTTTATTCCGTTTGCTACGACGTCATTAGTCAGAATGACATTAGTAATACTGTTATCTTCAAAAGTACTTCACAATCGTGATCAAATGAAAAAAGAGAAGCTTAATTAATACATCTACAGGGGCTGAACAAAATTATGGATTCAATGTGAGAAATGCATGCTTAAAAGTAAACACAGATGCTAGCCGAGCCTGCAGGTCACCCTTTAGTATTTGGCCACGAACGGCATCTATGCAATGTGCTTAATGCGATGCAAGAGTGCGTCGTTTCAGAACAGATCTTTGTAGTTGGGTGTGCTTGCTGTTTCCAAGTTTTGGCCGAGTTTACGTCACAAGAGTGACACATGGCGGGGGGATGGGGGGTGGGTTATGGTTTGGGCAGCAATCTTGCGTATTACATGGGCACCATGACTACTCTGCAAGATCGGATTGCTGCGAAAGATTATGTAACCATTTTGGCGGATCAGGTCCATCCCATGGTACAATGCGTTTTCCCCAGTGGTGATACTGTTCCAAGACGACATGAACCATGTTCAAACAGGTCGCATCGTCCAGGACTGATTTTGTAAGCACGAGGATGAATTGTCGCATCCGCCGTGGCATCTCCAGGTTTCAATTAGACGTTCCGGCACCTCCCAGGGATTCGCTTTGGACACACTGGAATATGTCGGCACTGGAGACTGAAAATAATACACGTCTATAAAACCGCAACGTAACTACAATTCGGCACTGCACCGCGCCTGCACAGGCAAACGTGACTATAGGTGACCAACGTGAGAAAGATGTTGAGCTCAGTTCCCAAGCCGTGATGCGTACATGTCGCCTTTACATTAAATCTTATGACTGGAGTTAGCCGCTTCATCTCGGAGGATGACTCTCGAAACTGGAGACAAAACGTTAGGGGAAAGGGGCTGCGTGACGGAAGATGAATCCTACGATTGTGGTGACCTGCAGGACCCACAGTATCTCGTTTCCAGAAACCTGTCCGATCCTTGCGCCACAGAAGATCTATATGCAGCAAGTGAGAAGGCCAAGAAGACAGTGGAATTTTGGAGCTTAACGTCCTCTAACAGCATTGACTGGCAGAATTTTGTTATTATTTTTATTACTTTGTATTATGTAAGTCCTGAACATGTAAAATAATAAATAAATAAAAATAAATAATAAATCACAATTCCTTATTACACATCCATTATAGATCGCCAAGAATGTTCAGGAAAGATTATCATTATCATTATCGTTTTTGTTTCTCAATGAAGAAAAGTGATTCGTTGTAATGTTACTAACATTTGATAGAAGCTCAGAAAAAAAAAAAACAACGAGGCTCGATTGTAGTACAGGCACACATTCAGTCCGCCACCTAAAGCTAGTAGCGGTAACGCTGCTGCTAGACATTTGCAGCTGTTATACACTGAAGGAAAAAGAAATTGTAACACGAAGAAGCAGTTGTGCGTTATAAACGAAAGCTAGTAGGCATGTTTCTACATCTGTAAGATGATGTCTATTCAAATTTCGCCCCAGTCGCATAAGAGCGGCGCTAGAAGCGCCACTATTAGGATACAAACCAGGTCGTGAGTGTTGGTTACCGGTGAGACTGGACGTGGCGAGTTGATTTTAGTGAAGAATGCCTATAAGACGACAAAGACGCAATTATCAACAACTCATTGCGTTTGAACGAGCTATTGTGTTGGGGAACGAGAAGCCGGATGTTTCTTGCGCGATGTTGCAGCAAGACTTGACAGGAATGAAGCCACTGTAAATGACAGCGGTGGTCATGCGGAAATACTGTCGCGAGAAGAATGGGTTCCCGATGTCCACGTGACACTACCGAGAGAGAAGACCATCGCATTCGGCGTATAGCTCTGCCGCATGGTACTGCATATGCAGCAGCAATCTGAGCAGCAGTTGCCATCATAGTGACACAACGAACTGTTACAAATTGGTTACTTCAAGGACAGCTCCGAGCCAGACGCCCTGTATCGTACATTCCACTGACCACCACTCGCGACTTCAGTGGTGTCAAGCTAGAGGTCATTGGAGGGTGGGGTGGAAGTCTGTTATGTCTTCTGATGAAAGCTGGTTCTGCCTCAGTACTAGTGATGGCTGCGTGTCGGTTAGGAGGCCAGTTGAGGGCCTGCAACCAACCTGTCTGTTTGATAGACACACTGCACCTACACCTGGAGTTATCGTCTATGGTGCGATTTCATATGGCAGCAGGAGCACTCTCGTAGTTATCCCACGTGCCCCGAAAACAAATTTGTACGTCAGTCTTGTGATTCGACTTGTTGTACTGCCATTTATGAACAGCATTTCAGGAGATGATTTCCAACAGGATAACGCTCGTCCGCATGCTGCTGTTGTAGCCCAACATGCCCTACCGAGCACTGACATGTTCCCTCGGCCTGCTCATCCACTAGATCTCCAATCGAGCACACAGGGGGCATAGTCTCGTGCTGATTTTAACTTGTGATCTTACAGTTTTAATCATTCAAGTATGTTACCTAGATAAATGTATTCCCGGAATTTCATTACTTTACGTCAATTATTTTTTGGCGTTGCAATTTTTTTCTGTCAGTGTATTTTACTTCGTAAAACGTTGATTCCTGGAACAGAGAAGCGCATGGTAATAGATTATCATTTGTTACGTCTATAAATGTACCGCAGTCAAACGAGACAGGAGCAAATTTAGTGACCCGTTGGCGTTTAGTTGCCTCATCAGTTTGACGGGCAGGATGGTTGTAACAGCTCTTCACGCGAGGCACCTCACGTGCGCACTGCAAGAGGAGTTTAGCCGCGGCCCGGAGGCGGACTGCTAATAGGATCCGGAATTAGGGGGTCCCTGGACTGCGCAGTGGCTCGGAATACCAATGTCGAGTCTGAGGGCAGGGTCAAACAGGAACAGGCACACTCTAGGCGGAGCCAGCGCGACGCGCCAGTGTCAAGGCCGCTCCCAAGATATCGCCGCCAGCCTCCTGGCGGACGCTCTTACCGGAAATGCTACTTAACCGAAGACATGTCTTATCGCTCCAGCTCAGCAGCTTAAAGTTCCTCATGGGAGAAAAATACCTCGACTCTAAAGCTTACAGCCGCACCTGACCAACTCTCCCAGTAGTCTTGCTGGAAAATATGCAGAGACAAGCACTTCTCAAGAAAACTAATGGTAATGGGTACTATGAAATGTCAGTAACAAGCTAACGTTTATGTGAATGAAGGGACACGCAAACATGAAATATAATGAAATAGTCGACTACTCAGTGAAGACTGCCTCTCAAAATGACACATTTGAAAACATATTACCTCCATCAGACCTGAAGACTACATTATGGATAAGAACAAGGCACCAGCAGGAAGACGAATATCAGTTATCGATATGCAGTAAAAAGAAATATTAGGACAAATACAGCGAAACATGTTGATGGTGTTAGGACAGCAACCAGCCACAAATTTACTTCAGTTCTATTATTCAAAGGGTACCGTTACCGGTTTCGAATCGTTGTGATTCATCCTCAGACTGTTTACATGCTTTCTTTATGACATGTGGTGTGTTTTTTACATATTAATTGTCCTAAAATATAAATACATAATTATAAACAAGCCACACACAGATGGTTGCGTTACAGATTTTCGTTGCATGTGACTTACGTGAAACGTCGGTTTCGAGTGTTCGTTTTCATAAAATTCGTCCAACAGATGTAAAATGCATTCCCACTGCATACGTATTATGGCACACGTAAATTGTTCTCACTGAACACTTAAGAGTTGACACTGAGCCGATTTCTACCACGCACCACATGTTTTCATACATACAAAGAGCTTACAAACATATGTGTATCTCAGATGCTATGATACGTTGCAATTTACGTGTGCAACAATAAGTATACAGTGGGAATGCATTTACATCTGTTGGACGAATTTGATGAAAACAAACACTCGAAACCGACGTTTCACGTAAGTCACATGCAACGAAAATCTGTAACGCAACCATCTGTGTGTGGCATGTTTATAATTATGTATTATTTATATTTTAGGACAATTAATATGTAAAAAACACACCACATGTCATAAAGAAAGCATGTAAACCGTCTGAGGATGAATCACAACGATTCGAAACCGGTAACGGTACCCTTTGAATAAAGGAACTGAAGTAAATTTGTGGCTGGTTGCTGTCCTAACACCATCAACATTTGTCTTCAAACAACAGCCACGGTCTCCATATGTCATCATATGACAAAATTGCACAGCGAAACATTCCATCGAAGCCTAGCCATCATCATCGGATACATCAAAAATGGCTCTAAGCACTATGGGACTTAACTTCTGAGGTCACCAGTCCCCTAGAACTTAGATCACACACATCCATGCCCGAGGCAGGCTTCGAACCTGCGACCGTAGCGGCTGCGCGGTTCCGGACTGTACCGCCTAGAACCGCTCGGTCACCCCGGCCGGCTCATCGGATACATGTTCGAGATGATAATTACTTTGCATATGACGGAATAACAGCAGGAGACATCAGTCACATTTTTTTCTGATGCAAACTGCATGCAAATCAGCAAAATTGATTTCGTTCAATAGCTATTCGAATCTCGCCAATCATTACCAACTAATACACTGAGCTCGTGCATAAGTTCGTAGCGTTTCTCCATAACTTTAATAAACACAACAAATACACATAACAGAAACTTCAGTCATCAACAATATGTACTCCTTCACTATTTACAACTGTCTGACAACAATGGGGTAACTTTCCGCTTGCCGGCAACGGTGGTCTCTCGGTTCTAGGCGCGCAGTCCGGAGCCGTGCGACTGCTAAGGTCGCAGGTTCGAATCCTGCCTCGGGCATGGATGTGTGTGACGTCCTTAGGTTAGTTAGGTTTAAGTGGTTCTAAGTTCTAGCGGACTGATAACCACAGCAGTTGAGTCCCATAGTGCTCAGAGCCATTTGAACCATTTTTAACTTTCCGCTTCCCCGACTGTAGAAATCACGCGGTTTTGAGGTGAAGAAGTGGTCGAGCCATGTTCGGAGCGCGTTTCCATCCGGAAACGAAGTTCCTTGAAGGTTGTTGTACAGAGAGCAGAGAAGGTGAAAATGCGAGGGTGCAAGATATGGTAAATAAGCTGTGTGTGTGGAATGACTTCCCAAGCAAACTTCCGTATAGCGTTTTTGTCAATCTAACAGAATGTGGTCGGGCGTCATCGTGGAGTAGTATCACATCATTCAGTTTTCCTGGTCGTTGTTCTTGGATTGCTTCTGTAAGACGTCTCAGTTGTTGATAATAAACGTCAACAGTGATTGTTACACCTCGGGGAAGAAATTCGTAGTACATCACACCTTCACTGTTCCACCAAATGTATAACAATATCTTTTGTGGAATTACGTTGGTCTTTGTACGAGGAGCTACTGCTTTGTTTGGGCTCAACCATTCTTTTCTTTTCCTTATGTTAGCATAAAGACACCATTTACCGTCACCAGTAACAATACGGAATAGGAATGGTCGGTGTTGTTCACGAGCCAATTGATGACGAGCAAGCAGAGGTGCAGATATGGCCACACGCTGATTTTTATATTTTGGTTTAGAGCATGCGGTAACGATACACCCGATTTTTGAACCATCCCCAAGCGTTTAAACGCTCTTCATCAAAGTCCGAAAGTCTTCCTGAACGTGGAGAGTCACTTATGTCAAAACGATCCTCCTGAAAACGAGAAGCCTGCCGTTGTGTCCGAGGGTTCTAGGCGCTTCAGTCCAGAACCGCGCTGCTGCTATGGTCGCAGGTTCGAATCCTGCCTCGGGCATGGATGTGTGTGATGTCCTTAGGGTAGTTAGGTTTAAGTAGTTCTAAGTCTAGGGAACTGATGACCTCAGAAGTTAGGTCCCATAGTGCTTAGAGCCATTTGAACCATTTGAAAATGAGAAAATCATTTTCTTCCCGTGTCTATAGCATTATTCCCATACACGGCGCAAATGTTTCTGGCTGTCTTCACTGTTGTCACCCCTCTACAGAACTCAAACACAAGAATATGTCGTAAATGTTCCTAGTTCTCCATTTGGAACACCATTTTCTAGCGTCCATAGGTCCACTCAGTATTTGCAAGTGACAAAATGACAATACACTCATGAGGCAAAACATTATGACCACCTGCCTCATAGTTTGTTTACGACTTTGGAACGAAATACTTCACTAATCCTGCGCATCAGGGATCCGGCATTTTGTTGGTAGGTCTGTGGCATTAGATGTCTTGGCACAAGTCACGTAATTCGAGTACACGGTGATGACGCCCGATAGCGATCCAGATGGGTTCCATAGGATTTTCATCCGGCGAATTCGGTTAAAGTGGTTCAAATGACTATGAGCGCTATGGGACTTAACATTGGAGGTAATCAGTCCCGTAGTTAGAACTACTTAAACCTAACTGACCTAAGAACATCACACACATCCATGACCGAGGCAGGGTTCAAACCTGTGACAGTAGCACTCGCGCGGTTCCGGACTGAAGCGCCTAGAACCGCTCGGCCACCCGGCGAATTTGGTCGTCGAGACATCAACGTGCGTTGGGTATTATACTGTTCAAACCACTGTAGCTGGGTTCAGGCTCCGCGAAACGGGCAATTATATTGCTGCAAGGTGACGTAGCCGACGGGGAAGACATCTTGCATGAAGGTACGCAGGTGGTTCGCATGTGTCAGCGTGTCTTCCTTCTATTACTACCATATGTCCCACGCAAGTGCAGGAGAATATTTGCCACAGCATAATACTGCTCCCACCAGCCTGCATACGTCGCGCTGCACGTTTCAAGCCGCCGTTCACCTTGGCGCCGCTTGTGGAGACGATCATCGACTTAGTGTAGCAAAAATGTGGTTCACCCAAAGAGCCGAAAAGTTCCGATTGCTCAAAGTCGAATGTCGATAGTATGGTGCCTTTTGCAATCGTAATTGACGATGTCGTTAGGTCGACATGTGAACGCGTAGGGATGGTAGTTTTACTGTCCTATATCTTTCGGTAGATGCTCACGACAGTAGCACGTGAACAATCGACCAGTTTCGCCGTTTTCGAGGTACTGGTCTGTAGGCTCTGCTTAATAATAATCTGTCCTTTGTCAGAGTCTCTTATCTGAATGGATTTCCCCATTTTCAACCCATATCTTCGATAGGGCGATCCCCCGTCCGTGTCTGTTCCGCTTACAGACTTTTGTTACCGCATCGCGCGCCCACAACGTCGCAGGGGGCATCCAATGTCGCGGTGGGCAGTGGTCATAAGTTTTTGGCTAATCAGCATGCGTAAACTGAAATAACAACAGTGAACTACAAATAAAAATAGCAATCGAAATAAGCCCACAACATCCGGAATACCAATATGCAAAAGAAAAACGTTACGAATTTACGCAGCAACATAAAAACAGCACTTCTTTTTAAAAATAATAAGTTGTTATGAAACTTCTAAGTGCAAGTAGGGCTACACTGTAAAATTATAGAAAATTCCTGAAATACTGAGACGGCTATAAGACATTCAGACCACGAGTAAAAGAAAACAAACTGCTTCACTGTTCTGAAAATGTTCGTCTACGCAGCGGTGCCGGCTCCCCACTGCACCGTTACGGTGTAACGGGAGAGGATACGCGCACAGCGTTTTGCGATTAACTCCTGAGAGCCGAGCCAGAGCAATCCGAGTTAAACGGCAGGGGCTCGCGTCTGATGGATGAGGCCATCAGTCAGCGCGTGCGGCGGCGCTGCCCAGCCAGCCGCTGACCGGTACGTCCGCGTGGCGTTGCGTTGCGTTCCGCTGCGTTGCGTCGCGCGGCTGGTGTCAAATTTACGAGACTCTCAGGCAGAGCGATGAGCCTCCGCTGCGCAGCGTGGAATACAGCGGCGCCTGCCGGCTATTCGGGGCTCCGGCTAAACTGGGCGTGGCAGCTGGGTCCTGTTGCAGCGGCAGCAGCAGTAGCTTTGCATCTGGACACCGTGCGGGCTTCAGCGCTTTGACGTCCAGACTGGACCGTTCGCCTTTCACATGCCTTACCAAGGACTGGACGTGAGCCGTCTACAAAACATATAGGCTGTTTCATTGAGCACGGGGCAATCCACACGCGAACTTAAAGCGAGTTGCTTTGGCAGTTTACAGTTAATTAGTTACTTAGTTTTATGTTCCACGGATCATTTGTATAAGTATCAATCAAATAACAACAACAACATAGATGGAAAAAATTTATCCAGGTGCAAGTATGACTCGCGCACTGAAAGTTTCCAGCAAGCTTAATTATGTATATGGACATTCCATCAATTACTGGAATCGAGAATACCGATGATGTTTACCTGTTGCCGACATTCATACTCATAAGATGTCGGCCCCGGGGACTGCAAATCTTCCGACAAACTTTTAATTTCAAGTTCCAAGTCCGATAACAAATGACCAAAGAAATAATTTTTCTTGTGATATAATTACAAATTAACAGGATTTATATGTAGCCACATCGGTTGCACAGAATAATTGTCAAATTAACCGTGGTTTCAACTGCACTAGGGCAATCTTCATCAGAATAAAAAATTCACATGGCTTACAGGTAATCACACCTTAAGTAAAAATGTCTGAGCAAACGTGCTCTTTATTTGAAGAGAGAATCCAATCCACGTAAATTTTTTATTCTGATGAACATTGCCCTAGCGTAGCCAAGCCGCGCGGGATTAGCCGAGCGGTCTTGGGCGCTGACGTCATGGACTGTGCGGCTGATCCCGGCAGAGGTTCGAGTCCTCCCTCGGGCATGGGTGTTTGTGTTTGTCCTTAGGATAATTTAAGTTAAGTAGTATGTAAGCTTAGGGGCTGATGACCTTAGCAGTTAAGTCCCATAAGATTTTACACACATTTGAACAATTTTTAGTGTAGTCGAAACCATGGTCAATTTGGCAATTATTTTGTGCAACCGATATGGCTATATACTCATCCTGTAGCAAAAAAAAAATGTACTGTTGCTGGATCTCTGCCAATAAAAATGTTTAAAATTTTACAAATTAACAGGTTTCGGATTTTTTTCTCTTTACTCGTACTGTGAAACCTTGTTTCTTGGCAGATTTCATGATTCCACATCAAGGGTAAGTACCCACAAGCTTTTAATGAGTGAGTTTGCGAGCATCAAAATGTGTGACATAAATGGCTGTATCTTTTGACTGCATTGACTTAGCAGCTTCACTTTTTTACGTCGCTAAGGGTTCGTAGACTTTAATATGTGGCATAAATTTCAGGTTGACATGTCTACCTGTTCCTGCTGAAAAGGGTCTTGAGATGTCGCGCACACAGACAGGCAGGCAGACAGACAACTAAGTGATCTTTTAAGGATTCCGTTTTTACGAGTAAATAAAATTACAAATTTGTGGTAAGATCTTATGGGGCCAAACTGCTTAGGTCAGCGGTCCCTAAGTTTACACACTACTTAATCTAACATAAAGTAACTTCCGCTGTGGACAATACACCCATGCTCGAGGGTGCCGGCACGGCAGCCCAGCGTGTTCGGTCAGAGAGCCGGTTGGCCTCTGTAATAAAAAAACTGAGTGGAACGATAAACAAAACGAACTTGACCGAATATCATGTGACGTCCGCAAAGACCAAACACAACGATCAACAACGAACAAAATTTAAAAAAAGAAAAGGAGGACTAGAACGTCCGATGGGGAAACCCGCTCGTTTTCACTGGTCTGGATACGGTACCGACCGGCAGCAGTGTCATCCTCAGCCCAAAGGCGTCACTGGATGCGGATATGGAGGGGCATGTGGTCAGCACACCGCTCTCCCGGCCGTATGTCAGTTTCCGAACCGGAGCCGCTACTTCTCAATGAAGTAGCTCCTCAGTTTGCCTCACAAGGGCTGAGCGCAGCCTGCTTGACCAACAGCGCTGAACTTCGGTGAGCTGACGGGAACCGGTGTTACCACTACGCCAAGGCCGATGGCTGTCTGCATACGGAACCCTAAAAATAAGTAAACTGTTTATTATTTCAAAAGTAATCGCCGTAACTGTTAACACATTTATCCCACTCTGAGACAAGACGGTCAGTGGCTTCGGGGAAAAAGTTTGCGGTTGGGTTCGGAATCATCATTGTACACAGGCCTGCACCTCTTCGTCCGAAGTAAATCGACGGCCACGAATGTGTTTCTTCGGGGCTCCAAAAATGTGGTAGTCGCGTGGCGAGTGATCGGCACAGTTTGGAGGATGTGTAGGGGCTTCCGAGTGTAACTTTTGCAGCGTAGTCGAAAGAATCTCAGCAACATGTGGACGCACTTTGCAGGAAGAGTTGCATGCCTGGGTGAAATCATGGTCTCGTAGGCAACTACAAACATTTTTCCATGAAAGCACAGCTGTTTTGTCTCACAGTAAGACAAAGGTATTCACAGTTATGGCGATTACTTTTGAAATAATAAACAGTTTAATTAGTTTTTTTATGTGTCTCGCTTTCATTTGAGTGTGCCATATAATATAAGGATAACGTTTATTGCCGCCGCTCATAAGGCATGATATACGAGCATTTCAGGTATGATGCAAATTTATCGTCTGTTTTTGTAACAATAAACGATGCAGCTCGTCGTCATCGTGACAGTACGTACACAGATCAGCCAGAACATTGTGACAACCGAGCTACTATCGTTATAAACCCAGGCGATAACAGCGCCGCCTGGTGAGCAATGACTGCTAGTCAGACACACGCACAGTGCGTGTAGTATCATTGAGCGTGCTATCCGTGTGTAGAATGGGGAAGGATTGAGATCTATCAGTCTGACCGATGACCCAGAGGCTCGGCACGAGCATTTCGGAGACTGCACCGCTTGTCGGGTATTCGAGGAGTGCTGTGGCGAATGTCTTCGACGCGTGACGATACCAGGGTGAAATCACGTCTAGACGTTGTGAGGTCGGTCACCCCCTCATTACAGATGCACAGATGTCGGACGTCGTAGGCTGGGAGAATGGTAAGACAGAAGACATGGCGGAACTAACTTCAGACTTTATTGCCGGGCAGAGTAGAAGTGTGTGTGAACACACGGTGTACCGAACATTGGTGACTATGGGCCTCCGCAGCCGACGACCCGTATATGTGCCAATGCTGACACCACGACATGGGCAACTACGATTGATTCAAATGGCTCTGAGCACTATGGGACTTAACATCTCAGGTCATTAGAACTACTTAAACCTAAAGACATCACACACATCCATGCCTAAGGCAGGATTTGAACCTCCGACCGTAGCGGTCGAGCGGTTCCAGACTGAAGCGCCTAGAACCACTCCGGCCTACCACGATTGAAATGAGCACGTGATCATCGGCACTGGACGCTGGTGCAGTGGCAGAGCGTTGCATGGTCTGATGAGTCCCGATACCTTCTTCATCATGCTGATGGGAGGGCGACAGTCCGTCATCTTCCAGGGGAACAGTTCCTTGACACCTTTACAGCGGGACGGAGACAAACTTGTGCCGGCTCCATTACGCTCTAGGGAACATGCAGGTGGGCATCCATGGGTCCAGTGGACCTCGTTCAGGACACCATGGCGACCAAGGAATACCGTACACTGATTGAAGCCACGTACAATCCTTCATGACGATCATGTTTCGCGACAGCAGCGGCATTTTTCAATAAGATAATGCGCGCCGTCACAAGGCCAAGAGTGTGATGGAGTGGTTCGAGGAACCGAGTGGTGAGTTCCAATTGATGTGCTGCCCCCGCCCCCCTCTACTCGCCACTTCTGAACCCGATCGAACACATGTGGTATGTACTTGAACGTGGCGTCAGAGGTCATTGCTCCCTCTTCGGAATTTCCGGGAGGTAGGTGACTTGAGTGTGCAGATGTGGTGCCAGCTCCCTCCGGAGACGACGAGTGCCTCATTGCTTCCATGTCACGATGCGTCGCCTCTGTTATCCGTACCAAAGGTGAATACACCGGCTATTACGCAGCTGATCGTAATCTTCTCCCTGATGAGTTTATACATACGACTACTCTGCAGTTCACACTTAAGCATCTGTCAGAGGGTTCATCGAACCACTTTCACACAATTTATCTACCGTTCGTCTCTCTAATAGTGCGTGGGAATAACGAACATTCATATCTTTCCGGGCGATCTCTTTTTTCTCTTATTTGATTACGATGATGATTTCTCTTCATGTAAGTGCGCGTCAACAAAATATTTTCGCATTCTGAGGAGAAAAGTGATGATTGAAAAGTCGTGAAAATGTCTCGAGGCAGCGAAAACGCCGTTTTTTTTTAACGACTGCCACCCAACTCACGTGTCATACCCGAGACACTCTCTCCCCTATTTCGCGACAACACAAAACGAGCTGCTGCTTTGTTTTCGCTGACCTCCGTCAATGCTACCTGTGAAGGATCCCATTCCGCACAACAGTACTCTATCAGAGGACATACCTGCGTCCGGCCATCTAGATTTAGGTTTTCTGTGATTTTCCTAAATGGCTCCAGGAAAATGACGGGATGTTTCCTTTGAAAGTTCACGGCCGATTTCCTTCCACAACTTTGACACAATCTGAGCTTGTGCTCCGTCTCTGACGAACTCAGTGCCGACGGGACGTTGAACCTAATCTTGCTTCCTTCTTCCTATTAGCAGACGACGGACAAGAGTAACGCAGGTACTTTCTTTAATGGATTTGTTGCATCTTCTAATTGTTCTGCCAATAAAATGCAGTCTTCGCTTCGCCTTAACTACACAATCATCTGTGAGCGCTCCAATTTACGTTGTTCGTAGTTGTAGTCTCTAGGTTTTTGGCTGAACTGACAGCGTTTAGATTTGTGGGACTTATTGTGCAACCAAAATGCAACGAATTCCTCTAAGTTCTCACGTGGATGGCCTTACACGTTTCGTTATTTGGAGTAAATTGACACTTTCGTACCATACGGATATCTTGTCTAAATCATTTTTCGGTTTGTTTCGTTCTTCTGATGACTTTACTACACTGTAAATGACAGCATCATCTGCAAACAATCTAAGCTGGTTTTTCGGATTGTCTCTCAAGTCACTTACATAGATTAGGAACAACAAAGGGCATATAACAGTTCCATGGGGAAAGCCATATCTCACTTCTCTTTTATTTTATGACTCTCTCTTAAGCATTACTAACTGTGACCTTTCTGATAGGAAATCAAGCATCCAGTCGTGTAACTGAGACGGTATTCTATAGGCACCGAATCTGATTAGAAGCCGTATGCGTGATCAGTTATCGGACAAATTAAACTGTTAGTTAGTGAAACCACTGTATGAAATCGAGAGGACATCAAAATCTAATTTCTCTTTCTTTTTCCTTTTATGTCACAAAAATTGGGAAAGAAATGATGTACACATTTACAAGCTGACTTTTTGCAGTACTACTGTTTTAGAAGGGGACAGCTCAAAGAGTACGTTGGCTAACCAAGTCATGCCAGCGTCTGCGTCAGGCTCAGAATATCAGTTACTTGTATCTGGAAGGTTTGCCGAATGTCGTAACAGCTCGAATGTGACAAACGTGGCAAATTGCGCTTCTGCATAATATCGAACGTCACTGCGAAAGAAACTATGTACATCGGGCCAATGTTTATTGCCCGAGCATTGAGCGGAAAATTTCACTACGGCTTTGTAAATGATTCAGATTTTTTCCACAAAATTCCTCCGTCAGTCACATTTCAAGATCGACGTTTTATGATTAAAAGGCAATATTGGCAGGAACCACGATGCGTTCCTGACAGTCGCCGAATATAAAATTAGTGCCGAAATCAAATTAGCATATATTATCGAAAAACGATGCGGTTCACTGACAGCATACGCAGCACGCTGTGAAATGCCTAGGAAATGAAATTCATTGTTTCACGTTCAGAATTCGACGATCTTGCGAAGGAAACAATACAGCAGCGGTAAAAAGTTTAGTTGGATTACTTGAACAATTCATTTACTGTTCCCACCTCTTACCGCAACATTTATTTTCTATCTCATTCTTTTGCGAATGAATAAACGTGTGCACGTTCTTCCTGTGGTCTTGTAAAGAGGAACATTTTGCTTACTCTCTGTAGACTATAAATGAAGATATATAACTAAAGTTATGGACATTAAGGAAATTGAATTAACAAATACTGCTGTTCTTATCCAACATGAAAAGTCAAAAGAGAAGCTAGAAGATAACAACTCGATTTTCACTTTACCCTTTCCGAGACTGTTTCGTGTTCCTTCCTCCCTGCCAGTGATAAAAGTGAATTTGTTTTATTTTTTAAAAAATTAGTTACTACCAAATATCTCTTACTTTCTCTAAAAACAGTCATTTTCGACCGTATTTTGACGCGTTTGTCGTTGACGTACAACATTTACATTAAAATTAGTACTATTTACTTAATTATACATTTCGATTCCAAAATGGTATTACAGAAGGAAGTTACAGAACGCTTTTCTTCTTGTAGCGGGGAATTCCCTCTGGATATTACTGGTTAGGTTACGTAATTTCAATATTATTAAAGAGTTATGTAATATTTCTCAAAATGACTTACTTATATTGATTTAAATACCCATCGTTAAACGTTTATAAATAATTTGTGTTTCTTTCTTACAGAAACTAAGATACTGCTCGACCTTCCCGCTAACTTACAGCTGACTCTAAGCGATATAGCGAATTGATGTCTGAAAGTAATAATTTTCGGACTGGGACTTTATCTGTGCCTTTGAGGTTCTTGTAAAATAAACACAGAAGATACCAAACTACAGTCGCATGAAAACTCTGTCCTCCCCGTTTCCTTCAGACCTAAACAAAGATTCCGACATATGTTGGAGACAGCTGTATCGTGTCCTGATTCCAGATGCAGCATCTTTCGTAATTACTTTACCTCGAAGGAGAGATAAACAGACTGTTGCGAAAACCCATCCTGTGGACGCTTTCCGGAGGAGATTTCTTTCCCTGTTTATTAATTTACTCCATGGGTTTGTATGTTTATATGCTGAATAAAGCTATGTATCACACACAGTTTGCGAAGCGCGATGACAAATACCGAGCTACCTCCACAATTGCACATCTAATTAATTGTACGTTCTCGTTGTGAGTTCACCCACGGAGTCACTAAAACAGAACAATACATCGTCGTCTACAGAAAGTTTTACGATCTAAAATCTGAGGTAGACAATCGCATCACCAGCTGCGTTGACTTAGCAAAGGAATGAAATACCGGTTGGTTATAATTAAAGTGCAGCTGCTCATGGAGGTCCAGTGTGGGCTGTAATCATTTCATGGCAGCGAAACTTAGCAGATATGCTAATGCGTTAACGAGGAACCGATTTACGCTGGAGAAAATTCATTCCAATCTTGACTACCAGGTGTAAATCTGATGCTATACAGCATCTTGTGGACGTCTTCAGGAGGAGGGTATTAGTGTTAACGTCCCGTCGACAACGAGAACACTAGAGACGGAGCACAAGCTCGGGTTGGGGAAGGAGGGTGAAGGGAATCGGCCGTGCCTTTACAAAGGAACTATCCCGGCATTTGCGTAAAGCGACATAGGGAGATCACGGAAAAACTTAATCGGGACTATCGGACGTGGGTTTGAACCGTCGTCCTCCCGAATGCGAGCCTAGTGTGCTAACCACTGCTACACCTTGCTCGGTCGTCGTCTTCGGTGGTCATATTGAACAAATTGCGCAAGCGGTGAATAATGATAAAGTCAAAAAAAATGGTTCAAATTGCTGTGAGCACTATGGAACTTAACTTCTGAGGTCGTCAGTCCCCTAGAACTTAGAACTACTTAAACCTAACGAACCTAATGACATCACACACATCCATGCCCGGGGCAGGATTCGAACCTGCGACCGTAGCGGTCGCCCGGTTCCAGACTGTAGCGCCTAGAACCGCTCGGCCACTACGGCCGGCAACGATAAAGTCAACACTACGCCTTTTCAGTTGTTTGACCTGATCTGCGAATGTCCCGTTCCTACTCCATTACACATGGAAGCGTTTCTATACGTCTTTCTTGCATTCACAACACCGGATTTGCACCTGTGGCCAAAACCGCAATAACTTTTTTTTTCCATCGCAAATCGGTTCCGCATTAACGTATTAGAATATTTTCCAAGTTTCGCTGCCATACGATAATCACAGCCCACGCTGCACCTCTGTGAATAGCTGCAATTTCATTAAAACCACCCGGTACATTGTGGCCCGCTATGCGTTATCCGAGCGTTAAGTACAACAGGCACTCACCTGTATTCATTGTAATGATATTATACAGCTATGCTTCGATCTTTAATGATTTAAAAAGCCTACTACAAAATAAAACACGGATCTCATGTCTTTAGTTATACCAGCAGAGCTCCAACGTAATTTGGGTTCAGTTTAATATGCTTAAGTAATAAACATCAGTGGCCGGACGTTAAAAGATTGGTAAAAAGTTGGAACAAGGTGAAAGGGACACATGAACAAAGAAGCTTCAGCGTTATATTACGTTTTTATTGTTCACGGATGTAATTTGTTTGTTTGGACTTTACTGCGCAAACGTTAAAAGTGCAGTGGCCAAACGTAAAGGCACCAAGAAAAGATCGGAGGAAATTAACGATTTTATTGAACTACTGCGCAAAAACAGCAGTTTAGAAGTCATAAAGAAGTCTGGAGCTGCAATCGAATGTGCAAGTTGATGGCAGTTGATACTTAACACTAAAGTTTCAATGTAAAACACAAGCCGGCCGAAGTGGCCGTGCGGTTAAAGGCGCTGCAGTCTGGAACCGCAAGACCGCTACGGTCGCAGGTTCGAATCCTGCCTCGGGCATGGATGTTTGTGATGTCCTTAGGTTAGTTAGGTTTAACTAGTTCTAAGTTCTAGGGGACTAATGACCTCAGCAGTTGAGTCCCATAGTGCTCAGAGCCATTTGAACCATTTTTTTGTAAAACACAAACTTCTGCCTTACTCTTGAAGAAATGAAGACGTGGGAGGCAACTATGCCGACATAAAAATAAATAATGCCACCTTGAGAGTTCTTATTTACTCTATGGTTAAGAGAACAATTGTAGCAATGAAATAAAAAAACTGTAGAAACATTTATTAAACGAAATGATATCTCACTGTGCCTTAGCAGTTCAAGAGGCTTATACGAGCTTTCGGCACTGTGTGGTTTTATGTAGTTCTTTTTTATAGTGTACGTTAAAATTTTCTTAATTTATCAGAACTTTTTGTTATTTTCTTGTCTAGCGATTAAAAAGTCAGTGGAATATTCGACTCTGATAACTAAGTTTGTACGTAATTCATTATCGTACCTAGAGGGCCTCGTTTCTTGACAAACCGGGTACGTAAATATCTTTTGAGCAGTAAAACTTCTCCACAAATTATGGTATCATTTGCATACATTATGAGAGTTGTTTACCCAGGAGGCGACGCTGTATTCGGAGCGCAAAGTCTCGCTGCTTAAGAAGGTCGCGGCTCAGTTGGAAACTTTTAACGCTGCTGGCTATTTGCTGAAAAGCGGCGGCGATAAACTCGGCCTGTTTTCTCGCCCCAGTATTTTCGGCACGCCAACTGCGCAAAATTTCTCAGGAAATGTTGTTTCTGCAAGCAGCAAGAAACATTCGCTATAAAAACAGCCGAATGTTTATGCTGGCGGGAAGTGGCGGCTGCGATCGAAATCGGAATATGAAGTCGGCCAGTCACCGTTTGCTACTGCACAGTCCGTGAGCTGTTCCAGTAATACCATCCAGAGATTGAGGAGAAACGCACCGTAAGATTCCTCTGAAGTTTCATGAACGCTTCAGACGCAAGTAACATAAACTATTTTAGTAAAAAAATAGTGAAATATAAGCTCATGTGCTACTTAATAGCGAGCGAAACAGAAACTCTACGAGGAAATCTCTAGTGACCTAATAAAATTTCTGCTCTTTAGGAACAAGTAGGTCATAACGAAACTTCTTGGCTGATTAAAAGTCTATTCTGGACATGGATTCGAATGCGAACCTTTGGCTTTCATGAAAAGAATTCTTTTTGATCACTCACATTCCAAGCTCGAATTTCAAGAAAAGCCATATTGCCTATTGCCATGTGCAAGTTATCTGCTGTTTCTTTTTGATCCTATGAATGAACTTAGAAATCCGTACATGTATTTTATGCCTAGTAAGCAAACAAGCTGGCATATACCATGGACTTTAGTAATTGCCCTACTTCGATAAAGGGAGAACACAAGTACCTTACATGTCATCCACGTCTATCGTAAATGCAGTGCCGGCCGATCGGGACGATTTTTGAACATGCCTGATTTTAAATAGCGCAACTCTACGGTCCCTGTGATGCCGTCAGACTACATGGAGGCCGCGAGTGCGTCACATACTGGAGAAATGCCATTATTTATCATACTGATTATACTGAGCTTTCCCATTATCTTTTGAGGGGAACAATTACAGGAAACATATTTGTAAATCAGTTATTATCATTGCTGCTGGCGATTCAATATTGTAGTTCGCATTCCGGATCAAACATATGAACTAACGTTGAACCAGAAATGAAATGACAAATGGTTCAAATGGCTGTAAGCACTATGGGACTTAACATCTCAGGTCATCAGTCCCCTAGAACTTAGAACTACTTAATCCTAACTAACCTAAGGACATCACACACATCCATGCCTGAGGCAGGATTCGAACCTGCGACCGTAGCGGTCTCGCGGTTCCAGACTGAAGCGCCTAGAACCGCTCGGCCACCAGCGGCCGGCGTGAAATGACAACCCCTTACCTATAAAAAGAAAGAAATAGAGCTTGCGACCAATACTGAAACTACACGGATGAGCCACAGAAGTCCCAAAGTCAAAATCAAAGCCAGTACAACAAAAAACCAGCTGAAAGTTGCAAATTTCATTTTTTTTTAT
This sequence comes from Schistocerca piceifrons, assembly GCF_021461385.2. Lineage (NCBI taxonomy): Eukaryota > Metazoa > Arthropoda > Insecta > Orthoptera > Acrididae > Schistocerca > Schistocerca piceifrons. The sequence continues at coordinate 355,740,517 of NC_060141.1, read as the reverse complement.
TCACTCTAGGACTAGTTTCGGGCAGGGACCCACTTTCGAATCATCGTAAAACAGTCAGAAATGGTATTTTCGAAAATTCAAAAACATTTCAAAAATGTGCAAACGAACAGTTACATTGCATACAGATAACAGATACAGTTATCCACAGATAATAGCATGCGCTGTAACTGATCGTTTGCATGTTTCGGAATTTTCGGTAATACCATTTTTGACTGCTACCGTGATTCGAAACTAGTCATCGAGTGAACAAAAAAAAAATTGAAATTTGCAACTTGGGATCGCTTTCTCGTTGCAATGATTAACAAAAGTTACTGACTCACAGCTGTTCCAGCATGCTGGAAGTTCTAAAAACAAAACCTTCCCGGTGTATATGATAAATTCCATAACCGTCATTCTGTTCGAGAAATATTATTCAAACTGGGATTCGATCGATGTAGAATCAAGTGTCCTACACAACGGGACAGCATGCGCTTACAGTATTATTCCTCAATTCTCATGTGACTGTGAAGCTGCACAAATGGAAAACCAAATCCCCAATTCCAAAAGCTGATTCATGTATTTACATGACAGGAATACAAGCGATTGCTAAAACCAGTAACTTGAATAAACAAGTGATCGACACGTGGTTCATCATACAGAAACTTATCCGGTTAGGGTAACGGAAACGATTTAAATCAGTACTGTTATTCTTGCAGTTTTAGAGGGTACATTGTTCTTAAGCAAATCACAGTAGACAATCAAGGGGCCACCAATGCTGATACCACATGGTCACCACCAGTATGAACAGAGACAGAGTAGCAGTTTAAGTATTATTCATAAAAATTAAATTTCTTCATAACTGACAAGAACCTATCCGCACTAACTAGTCCAAATACCTAGAGATGTTCCAAGGAACATAAATATTACCAGGATGGTGGCAGGATCCAAAGCGTCGCTTCAAGAAAGACGACGGAGGCGGTTGCCTCGGAAGTCCGGTTTTTTATGATGGTGGAGGGAGGGCACAGTTCCAAAAGTGAGAAAAATCGGGAAGCGTTATGATTTGCAAAGGAGCAACTGTGCTAGATCTCTCTGGTAAAAGCTATCGATATAGGTACTGCACCGTCCAGACCACATAAGAAAGTCTTTCTTTTCCTGGCTGTCAGATTTACATACATTCATCCATCGATATTTGCTTTGCAGAGTTTATCCAGGAAAACGGAGAGGATATGGAGAGGGTGAATAAATATAGTTGCATAATGTATGTTGTCTTACAGTGGGAGTACAACCGACGGAAAAACTGTGTTTGCAGCCTATACGGGGTATTTAAGCAGTATCAAACACTAAAACTGAATGTTGGCATATACAGCCGCATTTCAATAAGAACACAGTTCAAATCAAAACTTCAGTCTGAAAGTACCTCTCCTATAAGCTTTCATATTCTTCACAGAATCTCTTCTTCTTAACTTTCTCCACGGGCGCCCAGGAAGAGAGGATTTGGAGAGCTACAATTCAGCCACGGCTCATGGGATGGTTTCGAGAATAAGCCTTTCTATCTGAGAGGTGGACTTCAGTAGTCTGAGAGTCCATGTTCTGTCTCTAGTCTGCGTCCGCAGCTCGTGGTCGTGCGGTAGCGTTCTCGCTTCCCGCGCCCGGGTTCCCGGATTCGATTCCCGGAGGGGGGGGGGGGTCAGGGATTTTCTCTGCCTCGTGCTGACTGGATGTTGTGTGATGTCCTTAGGTTAGTTAGGTTTAAGTAGTTCTAAGTTCTAGGGGGCTGATGACCATAGATGTTAAGTCCCATAGAGCTCAGAGCCATTTTCTCTAGTCTGCCCTTACAACACACTTAAGGGGATACGGAATCGGATTTTGGGTTAAAAAATCGAATTTTTTTTTATTGGCGTATTATATTCTGCCATGTTTCCTCTTTAAAATGACGTATCATACATAGCTCTACTACAATTATAACTATTTTATTTTTATATATTTGTGAGATCGGGTATTGCGCTTTAGTTATACACGTCTCTTGTGGCTGACCATGAACTTTTTGGCAGTACCTTTAAAGTGACATGAATTCAAATATCCCGGTTTCCAGCGACTATTTATACACTAGTTGCCCGAAAATGTTTCTCTCTGGTTTCCTCAAGTTACTCTTTGACTTTGTGGCGGGACTGTTTTGTAAACAGTGTGATATAAGAAAGTAGTTGTTGTTGAGTTATTTCGTATTTAGTGCTTCATTTTTCGCAGTGAAAATGCCTGGAGCTAAAGCAAAAGTATTTAAAAAGCGTGTGAACTGGCAAAAGAAAAGAAATAATGATTCATTAGCAAAGCAAAGCAGTTCATCATCATCACTGTTGGAAAATGTGAATCCACTTATTACTGATTTGCCGAACGAACTTACACCAAATGAAAACAGTGCTTCTCATAAAAAACTAAGAGATTTGGAAGAGAAATATAATTTACTTGATAGAGGGAATGAAGTTTTTGAACTCATTGATACGAATATATTGTGTGAAGCTCTTGAAAACAGTTCGTGCTGCAAAAAATGTCATGGAAACGTTTCTCTGAAAGTAGAATCCCATGTTGGCCTGGCTGCCCAGTTTAATTTAATATGCAGTGTTTGTAAATACAGCTGTAAGTTTCCAAGTTCGGTTTCAGTAACTGTAAATAATGGATACAAGAAAACTGAACTTTATAGTGTAAATATTAGGTTAGTTTATGGATTGCGAGCAATTGGTAAGGGCAAAGCAGCTGGTGATATGCTATGTGGTGTTCTAAATCTTCCAAGTGCACCTTCAAAGTTTGATGCTTACAATTATGTACTAGGATCTGCAGTTGAAGATGTAGCACAGAAGTCAATGCAGGTTGCTGTGGAAGAAGCAGTGGAAGAAAATGACGGCAGTCGTGACCTCACAGTGGCGTTTGATGGCACGTGGCAGAAAAGGGGCCACACCTCCAACAATGGTGTTGTAACAGCAACTAGTGTTGATACTGGCAAGGTTATTGATGTTGCAATAATGTCTAAATACTGTAGGTGCACAGGCAGGCTGAAAAATGAACACAGTGATGACTGTATTGCTAATTATTATGGTAGTAGTGGTGGCATGGAGGTTGCTGGGGTGAAGAAAATTTTTCATCGCTCTTCACAGTGGTATAATGTTCGCTATGTCAAATATCTGGGAGATGGTGACTCTAAAGCATTCAAAGAAGTTTTGGAAAGCAAACCATATGGGAACAGTGTAAATATAAGCAAACTTGAATGTATAGGACATGTGCAGAAGAGAATGGGTGCCAGGCTGAGAAGGTTAAAATCAGTTATGAAAGGGAAAAAACTAGATGATGGGAAAACCTTGGATGGCAGAGGAAGATTGACTGATTCCATAATAGACCACATTCAGAACTGCTATGGCCTTGCAATCAGGCAAAATACAGGCAATCTTGAAGAACTGAGGAGAGCTACATGGGCTTTATATTTCCACACCGCATCCACGGATGAGCATCCACAACATGGTTTGTGCCCCAAAGGTGAAAACAGCTGGTGTAAATACAATAGGGGACTAACAACAGGAGAGAAATACATTCACCACCACAGTCTACCATCAGCCATCATGGCAGAAATAAAGCCCATTTTCAGAGATCTGGCTGACAGAAGTCTTCTGATGAAATGTCTTCACGGAAAAACGCAGAACCCCAACGAGTGCTTGAATAGTGTGATATGGCATCGTCTCCCAAAAACAGTGTTTGTCGGAATTAATACACTACATTTTGGTGTGTATGATGCTGTGGCAACCTTCAATCTTGGAAATATAACTAAATGCCAGGTCCTTCAAAAGTTGGGTATGTGTGTTGGTTCCCGTACGGTACGTGCTATGTTCTTTTTAGATCAGCACAGACTAAGGCATGCTGATAATATAATCAAGACATTAGTGAAAAAAGCAAGACAGGTGCAGAGGGGTGCCAAAAGAAGACTTGAAGATGATTATGAAGACTGTGAAGGGGGTATTAGCTACGGATCAGGAATGTTTTAATCTTCTTTCTCCGTTTCCCGTAAGTTTACTTTTTACTTCATCTAGGAACATTATCTCAGGTACTGGTCAACCTAGAAGTCTGAAATTTTTATGACGTAGTGACATAGGTCCCTATTACATACTGAAACAACGATTTTTTAATTACTTGATTTACAAAAGACTTAGGGGTGATAGTCTAGTAAAAAGCGATGGAAAAAATTTACTTAAAAATAAATGTACAATATCTCTGTGAGAAAATACTTTGACAATAAACTGTTGTTTCAGTATTGTTGTAACATATGAATGCACATACAGTAAAATTTTTACCTCTCTGTCTCCAGTAGTTTGTGAGAAAATGTTCCCTATAGTAGGCATATATTAACATTGCGGGGATAGGTGATTCCGTATCCCCTTAAAGTCATGAATCAAATGTAAGTCAAAATTAATTATTTCGTACGGGACTTTCATTGCTCGCCTCAAAAGCTTGTTTATGTCTTACTACATGAACCTAATTCTGATGTGCCGATGATATAAGGTGCAGTAAAATGGAAACGAAACAGATGGAAAGGAGGAAGTAAATTGTTTGTTACACTTTAAGACATACACACACAAATAAATGATTACAATTTCAGAATAGTTGGATGATATATTCAAAAGAAAGAGCTTCACGCACTGGGCAAGGCAATCACGCGTCGGTCCACCTCTGGCGGTTATGCAAGCAGTCATTCAGTTTGACATTAATTGATAGAGTTTTAGCATTTCCTCCACAGTGATATAGTGCCAAATTCTGACCAGCTGGGGCGTTAGATCGTCAAAATACCGAACTGGCTGGGGGAACCGGTCCATAATGATCCAGACGTTCCCAGCTGGGAAGATATCCAGCGATCTCGATGGCCAGGGTAGGGTGTGGAAATCACGAGGACAAGTAGAAGAAATTCCAGCCGTGTGCGGATGGGCATTATCGTGCTGAAATATAAGATGGCTTGCCTTTAACGGTGGGGGGAGGGGGGGGGGGGAGGGGAGCATTCATAACATAAATATTGAGGAATGATGTTCACAGCACCCTATATAAACATCATACTTAGGTTAAGAATTTCAAAAAATTGTTTATCATACATTAGGCTTTGTGTTTAATCTTTTATTAATTCAGCTGAATACAACTTGAATCACTAAGTTACTCCAATTATTTATCTACAATTGATAAACCAATAACATATGTAAAATGATTGCAAATGTTAGGGTACTATTTCTCAAATTAATAAAATAAGAAAGCTTTAACTATTTCAAAATTATAGAGAGATGTTAACAGACAAAGGAACAGACATATTTATATCAATTAAAACAATCATTATTGTCGTAAGTCAGGTGAGAAAACACATTTTAGCACTGATCCTTTTCATCATTACTACAAGACGTTTCTGAATCGATACATTTACTGCAGGTGTTTCTCATATGATTTAAACACATTAACTGTTTTCAGTTGCAACAGAAGGACATGATCTTTTATCAGCATTTCTTAGGCAAACTGTGCGACTTACTGATTTACGTATATCGCTTTGAACTGCTGGAATAACCTCTTCAGTGTTTGAGATCTTGACTGCCTTCATCCGGATGGATCTTTGAACGGCTGCGTTTGAGGCTCTCTTTAAAATATTAGAACGTACAACCTCCTACCCCAGCTGCCTTATAAATTGCCTTCTTTCCACAGCAAAATCTAGGATGTTGCATCTCGGTATAACTTGAGCATTAATGCAATCAACATCAAATATCCGAAAGAACACCACTAATGCTCATAGTTTGTTCTTCTTGCTACGGAGTATGTTGCATACAGCTTGTCAACAAAGTCAACTCCACCTTTTGTAACGTTCTAGAAGGTAACGATCTCAGGTTTTCTCTCGTCACCTGTTGTAGTATCAGTAATCTTGGGATTTATATGCATTGTTCACAGAAGTATAACGTTTCAACATTTTTTTATGCGTATGAAAGGCAAGTGACAAAATTTTAGTTTCCCTCCCTCTTATGACAGGCAGTTCTTTAGGAAGATAAGGCTTATTTTTTCTTATCGTGCCAACAAGTATCAATAGTTTCTTCAGTAATTCTTCAGCAAGAAAAATACTAGTGTTGTGATGTTTCGGCTAGTATCTTGAATCCCCTCAGTAAGTCTCAAAACAACGTCTTTGCCTGAATTAGAAATTTGGGCTTTGGAAAGGCCCTTCAGGCTGCTTTCCGGCACACGCTTCTATTTGTGATGTATACCAAGTCCTCGCATCACATAATATTTGTATCTTGATTCCGTATTTAGCACGCTTCCTTGGGATATACAAAAGTAACATTTGCTTCTGAAGGCACCAACTGTCCATCAATAGCTTCCGAGGCTGGATGAATTTCTGCAATTTTCGTTGAACAAGGTGAATACTTCCGGTATTGCAATAATTTTATGCAATTACTTACGTTGTGCCTGCCATGACTATTGCCAAATCTCAAATATGTCATAAGGAACAAAAATCCGTCCAATGGCATAATAATGTGAAATATTTCTACTAATGCCCATGAAGAAAGCAGATTTTGTTGATTCATTTTAGCTGCTCTGTAAGAAGCAGCAATTTTAAGTAATCCAATGAAAGCTCGTACTTCTATTACATCTGTTTCCCAGCGTCTATTTTTGTTTTTATAGAAGAGCTCCATGCGTTCAATGTGAAGGTTGGTGCACTCGACGACTGAGGGAATTATTTGCGCATTTATGCGGTTGCAGGCGGAAGCCATGTCTGGAGACGCCCGGGACAGCTGTCGCCCGCCATACGGGCCGAGAACCAGAAGTGATTGTCTGTGGTGCCACCTTATTTCATAGCAGAGCCCCTTTGATTGCCATCCGCGGTACGCTTGAAGCACAGCCGTACGTCGACGATATTCTAAACATCGTTTTGTTTCCCTTCATGGCAAGCCATCTTAGGCTTACATTTCAGAGAGATAATGCCCATCTGCGCATGGCAAGAATTTCTGTTGATTGCCGTCGTGCTTGTCAAACCCAACCTTGGCCAGCAAAGTCGCAGGAACTCTATTCATATCCAAATGAGAATCTTTAGAACATTATGGGCTCGGACCTCCAACGAGGTGGGGATTTTGACGATCTGAGGCTCCAATTGGACAGAATTTGGCACGGTATACCTCAGAAGAAATCCAAAAGCTCTGTCAATCAGAGCCAAGTCGAATAACCGCTTGCATGTAGGACAGAGGCGGGATCAACGCGTTATCGACTTCCTTAGTTATGAAGCCCTTTCTGTTGAATAAATCATCCAGTCTTTCTGAAATTGTAATCATTTGTCTGCCTGTATATGTAAATCACATCTACTTGTTGGCGTCCCGTTCGGATAATTCCTTCGTGGTGAGTCGTGGTCTTTGCCTTAAAGCAGGGCTTCCCAACTTGTGGTCCGCGGACCCCTTAGGGGTCCGCCGGCTCTTTCTAGGGGGTCCGCGGCCACCATTCACCAAATCGTGTAAAATAATGAATAAAATTATTGAATAAAAATGTGAAAATCAAATTCATCACTATTTTTTTCGTGTGAAAAACGTGTACTTTTACTTCAGGTCTTATTCCCAAGCAGCCTTTGCGGTTTCTAAGTGAGAACGCATACACAGTTTAGTGTCGGAGAATGCGGCTTCTCTGATCGACTGTTTCGCAACAATACGGGGATCGTTCGTGCGCCGGCTCCCGACGGTAGATGCGATGAAACCTTTTACGCATGCGCGGAGCGAGCTTTGTCGACGAATCACAGTGCTCGCTGGCACGTATGCGGTTCCAGGCATAATTAAATGTTAAACTTGCTTTGTCAGAGCACTTCCTATTTCATAAGTCGATTTTTGACCTTCAAGTTGTTTTCATTCATCTCTAAACCAAAGATTATTGATACGTCGGGAGGGGCGGGGGGGGAGGGGGGGTCATTGGGAACATGGAACCTGCATGAAGAAGCTTTCAGTTCCCATGGGTTTCGCTCTGAAATTTAAAGTTACTGTGCTCTTGACTGACTACGGGTCGAGCGGTTCTAGGTGCTTCAGACTGGGACCGCGCGACCGCTACGGTCGCAGGTTCGAATCCTGCCTCGGGCATGGATGTGTGTGATGTTAGGATTAAGTAGCTCTAATTTCTAGGGTACTGATAACCTCAGATGTTAAGTCCCATTGTGCTCAGAGCCATTTGAACTGATTAGGGGTCCGCCATGGATTTTCGACTGAAGAAGCGGTCCACCAGCTAAAAAGGTTAGGAAGCCCTGCCTTAGAGGGTATTCCAAATATAACCGCCATAGTTGTTAATGTATTTACCCTCCGTAAGGCAGGACGCTCATTAACTTGCTGGAAACATGTCTGCCGTAGTCTACGGAACCATGCTTAAATCCGGGCACGCATGTCTTCGTCTCTAGGAAATAGACAGCCACGTGTTTCTTTAGGACTACAAAAATACGGAAATCGCATGGGGAGAATCGGGACTGTATGGAGGATGTGTATGGGCTTTCCAGCAGAGCTTCTGTAGTGTAGTCGAAACAACGTTGACAGCATGTTGGGGGAGCACTGTCTTGCAACAGAATGATCCCGTCCATCAACATTCCTGGCCGTTTTTACTTGATGGCGCGCTATAATTTTTGCCACGTCCACGTACTGCTGTTCGCGGAAGTGCTAATCTTTTGCATACTCACCTATGTGGTACACTTCATTCCAATTTAATGTTTGTTGCAAGCCACCTTGATGATGTTGCAGTTTTAATAGCTAGCAGTGTACTCGGGAGTGAGTGCGTAGCTGAACACACCTCTTTCCCGCACCCCAGCTGCGACAGGCCGCGAGGCCACTGAGCGACACAAAGCACGCCCTGCCAGGCGGTTAACAGAGATTCGCGCGCCCCGCGGAGATGTATGCGGCCGTAGGAGTGGCGACGACATCTCGTAACGCAGTCACACACCTAGCGGGGGCGGAGGTAGGGAGCGTGACCAGGGGAGGGATCTTGGCCGCCTCCGCGCCCGCCCCCGCCGCCGCGCCCTGCCGCCGTCACGGCGTGAGTAACGAGTCTGCAGGGGCATACATGTTGCATCAGGCGCCTCATATTAGCCCCCTGAATAATTCACGCCCCCTGAGTGCGGCGGTCGCAGCCTTTATTGGGCTCCCCGGGCAACAGTGGCAGTTAGCGCGCCCCTAACTCTGCCCGCGATGATGGCCGCACCTACCGTACGTACGAGGCGCACTCGTAACCGGTGTCCCTACAAAGCCGCCACTCCCCTCCACTACCCTACCCACTTCTGTGCAACGTCACTAGCCCACAGGCGGCCTCCAAGCCTTCACGCTCTACATCTCTTTCACACATCGCCACTGCCAACACGTCGCACACGTGGGCAGACGTGTGAGATGGAGAACAATTATATCGTGCTAGCGGTTTCATTTGTTCGTCTACGCTCCCGCGACTATGGAGTGAATAGTGAACAAGGTACAAGAGATACAGCAGGGACGCTCGAAAGGTGAGACTGAGTGAGATAAGCTTGATTAAACGTTGTCTCGCGTCTGCAGTTTTGAAATTTTATGTTCCCTGCAACGAAAGTCAAGTTGATACGGCTGCTACAGGGAGGCCCACAGGAACCACTACATTTTCATTTCACTGTTATGAAATTTAGCATATATTTACACCAATAAATCTTCAAAAACCAAAGACGTTCATTTATTAAAAAGTATATGACAATTGGTATCCATCATTGGCGACAAATTTCCTGAAGATGTTCGCGGAAGCTTCTCACTACGTTCTCAATCATTTAATAAGGAATGGTGTCTATCTCTTCACGAATTGCGGGCTTCGTCTCATCATTACTGCGGAATTGCCGTGGAAGAAGTTTGTTCTTGAAGTGTCCCCACAGAAAAAGATCAGGGGCTGAAAGTTCAGGTGATCTCGCCGGTCATGGGAATCACCGAATCGTGAGAGTAATCGACGAGGAAAATGGCGCCTCAGCGTAGTCACTAATGTACAAGCCATGTGCCGCGTAGCCCCGTCATGCAAATATAACGCGTTTAGACGGCAGTGCCCCTGCAGCTGTGAAATGAAAAAATTGCTAATCGTGGTGGCATATCGATCGGCTGGCCGTCTTTGCCTTAAAAGTAATTATTTAAATAAATAGGAATTTTTAATCTAGTGCTTTTTCAAATCGGACTAAATAGTGTAAAACAATTTGCCCTAGCACCTTACACATTCCTAAACATATACAGAGAGCCCCAAAAATTTGTGATTATGAATTTTTAGCAGCTATGGCAATCCTTCTACCATTTAAAACAAAAACCGTGGGTCGCGTGCAATAGATAATAGTAATGAAGTGAATTATTCATGCATCAGTTAGCAAGTAGTGTAATAGTGCTGAGGCGAACTACTCAAGCATGAATTATGTAATATATGCACCCCTCGTTTTTCGTTTTAAATCTTACACGTATTTTCATAGCTTCAAAAAGTCAATTACAAATTTTCAGGATAATCTGTGTGGCTTCGGAAATCCTTACGAGCCTGTGAGAAATTACTTTATACTCTTTTGTCCGGTTAAAGAAAGGCGTACATTAAATACTTATTTTCATTTAAATAATTATTTACTTGGTTTTATTCTTATGTCTGTGAAACTTTTCAATCGATTTCAAACTTTTGGAGCCGACTGGAACAGAGACACGCGGTAAGTCTCAGGTTTATTCCAGTTTCTCTTCACCTGACTCAAGCAATACATTGCTTCCTCCCACGCATATCTCGCAAAACAACCATGAAAGTAAAAATTAGAGAGATTCTAGCTAACGTGAGGGCTTACCAGCAGTCGTTCTTTTCTCTAACCATCCGCGGGTGGAACAGGAAAAGGGGAAATGCAGTGCTACACAAAATACCACCGCCACACGAGACAAAAAAGAGAGGTAATATCACACAGTCATCCGCTTATGAGCTATATCTAAAAAAAATTAAGTCCTTAGCTCACCGGAAAATTTAAAATCCATTGCAAAATTTGCATCCAACATACAGACAAGAATAATATACACGTTCTAAAATTTCGTCCAAAGATTTCAGTAGGTTGTCTACTCGCACGCCATAGAAGGACCTTTGGGCTACCAAGAGCATTGTCTGTTTCCGAGTAATATCGGAAGTTTTGTATATTGACACACCCATTCAGATGAAAGTTTGCCTTGTCAGAAAAGGGTCAACCTGGTCTATTTTGTCCAGAAATTTTGTGCTGAAACTGCGCCCGGCTAACTGTTCAGCCAGTTGCAGCTTATCGGGATGAAACTTTAAATCGTGTTTACAAATACCTCTCACGCCTTTGCAGAGGAATGTCACTGTTCTGAAATGGCAACGGAAAGACCTCTGTAGGCTTCAATACAGAGCTTTTCGAAATCGTCGGATAATTTCCAGCTTTCTGTCATTTCAAGTCTCTTATGCTTTACAGTTGTTACAGGACTCGCCTCATGCCATTACTTTATTCACCTCAATAACGTACGTCTGTGCGGAAATGGCTGTCTCCTCAACAGTGCATTCGGTGTTGGACAGCCGCAACACATTTCATGCATCAGAACCCTTCCACTTTCTCAGTAAGCAGCTGCACTGGCCAACGTTCCAAACTAAACTGAGTAGCATACTATATCGGTCCGATTTGTAGCCGTAGATAGCGTGAGCACACCTACATATTAGCAGGGTGGCCAATCGAAAATGTGCTACTTGCTGCTGCGGTCTTGGTGTGGTTTGTAACTTGCGTGTGATTACTGTCAGTGCCATGCAGTTCTGGTCTCCACCGCCAGCGATCCGTTTTTTGGACCCGTTCCCAGTCACTCGTCGATACCATTCCTGTCCCTGTGTTGTGGCCTGACAGTGATCTACTTGGATCTCGCAGTTAATCTGTTTCACTATCTTTTCATGTTATTTTACTTATCGTTATTTATATTCTCGATACTGAGAACAGACCGGCAGCGGGCTGGGCGGGGAAAGAACTTATAGAATTTATAGAAATATTCAAACATCTATGTGATAAAACTTCGTTGATTAAATTTCTTTCATGATTTTGACGGTATTCGCATGCCTACAGCCTACGGGGGACGATTGTGCTGACGGGCTTGGCAACAGTGGATTACGAATTTCGGTGGGGAAAGGTTGTAAAATGTTTTATGGTACGTATGCTGAGAGGGCGGGGGGAGGCGTTGTAGGATGGAACGTGTGTAGGTTTCTAGCTACAAAAGAGGAAGATCATTTGGAGCAAGGGAAGTGAGGGGATTTGTAGATTACGATTGATAGGACGGGTATATTTTAAGTTTGATTTCATGTCCTGATAGGAAAGATGATTAAACTTACCCCGAGAAAGATGGTTCAAATGGCTCTGAGCACTATTTTTTGAGTCAGAGCTTATTTATTTATTTATTGCCAAATTATAGACCTGTTACCTGATGTTTAAAACAGGTCGTATATCTGAGCACTATGGTACATAACATCTGAGGTCATCAGTCCCATAGCACTCACAACTACTTAAACCTAACTAATGTAAGGGCATCACACACATCCATGCCCGAGGAGGGATTCGAACCTGCGACCGTAGCAGTCACGCGGTTCCCGACTGAAGCGCCTAGAACCGCTCGGCCACCGCGGTCGGCACCTGAGAAAGAATGTACGAAATTTTGAGATAGAGGGTAAGTGGGATTTGTTGATGCGGGTGCAGCAAAAGGCCGGGGTTTCCAAAGATGGGATATCGGGATTCAGTTTTGTAGGGGAAGTAATGTAGGCGAAGATGTTCCACTGTTTGTCATTGTCTCCTTAAACACAACCTGAGATAAGGCCGTAAGGAATGGTAACTTAGATATAACTTGGTGCCGGCTGTTGTTCATAGCTCGAGCTTTCAGGCCACTGCCGATGTATCATTATCTTTAGAAAGACTCGATCCGTCGGTTTCCACTTTCTGGTGTTTCCCGTCTTTCGACTGTTATCAGGGAGTTATCAGCAGAAAAGCAACGTCACATTAAAATTACACTTTCGTCTTCCGGAATGACCTTCACTGCGCTCTGGCTTCTTTCTGTACACGCACAATTTCTTTAATTATAAATTCACTTACTTCGGCTCCATATTTTCCGTTTTCTCGCCACTGTCGTATTGTCAACACTATCGTTCGTCATCGTTAGCACGCCTTCCACTGCTGCTTGCTAGTTCCCCTCCTACTGTCTTGCAAACTTCGGCCTGGCATCCTCATTCAATTCGCGAATAATAATATGAAGAACGAAGTTCTACCAGCAAGTAACATCCAAATTTAGATGTTAAATCGTATATAACAGTCAAATTAAATATGTACTGCCGAGAACTGTGACAGAAACTTTAAATTAGACATATGTTTATTGCGATGGCTGTAGAAAGGAAACTGCCGCTGTCAGGCCCAATCACAGTTGAGGGACGAAGAAAAGTCACAGTAAGCTGCGCGGAGTGCCCGCGCGGTTTCAGGCACTATGTCACGCATTGCGCGGCCCCTCCCGCCAGAGGTTAGAGTTTTCCCTCGGGCATGAGCGTGTGTGTTGCTCGTAACGTAAGTTAGGTTAAGTTAGTTTAAGAAGTGTGTATGTCTACCGATGACCTCAGCAGTTTGGTTCCTTAGGAATCCACACACACACACACACACACACACACAAATCACGGTAGACGCTGTCCAGTCGTGACGGCCGAATATGAAGCAAGAGGTAGAAAGTAACCGAGCGTCAGATGAACTAAAAGTGTCTGTTGGCTCGGAAGCAACATTTTGGAAGATGAAGCGTCAGGCAAACCTAGAGCAAACTGGCACCTCTGATGAAATCTACTCAGATAAACCACTGGTCCACGACTTACGGAGCCTCTACTTGGAATGTACTTTTGCATTAGAGCGCTAGAATACAGTGAATCGTAAAAGCCATTGGCCCGCTTTCAATACTATCCTGTACGTTAAATTTCAGGAAGAAATACCTGCCGACAAAGGTGTTGAATTTTCATTCATTATTTTTCAGTGTTCATTTTCTGCATCTAGCTGTCGTATGCAGCACGTACATTTATGATAGCTGTAGCTTCATGCAACCTACTGAGTAAATAACGGTTTTAAAATTCTGCAGGTTCAGTAGCTAAACATATTGATTACAGCAACAGCTGCAACACTGGCAGATCGGTTGTTGTTGTTGTTGTTGTTGGGATGTTTAAGGGGGACTAAACAGCGAAGGTCATCAGTCCCCCAGGCAGATCGGTAACGTATACACTAAAAGAAGACGTAAACCCTTTATTTCATGATAATTCGTGGTAAGTTCCTATGGCTTACACACTACTTAATCTGACTTAAACTAACTTACGCTAAGGACAACACACACATCCATGCCCAAGGGAGGACTCGAACCTCCTACAGGGGGGAGCCGCGCGAACCGTGGCAATGCGCCAGAGACCACGCGGCTACCCCGCGTTGTTACACTTTTATTCTTTCTGTATCTGTCACACATTGACAAGAACCAAGGAGCAGCGACAAATAATCGTGCAGCCTCTGATATTTGGACAACATTTCAAATTTTCTAAAGAAGTTAAACTATAACAAAAACCGACCGCGCGTAATAATAATAGCATCAATCCACAGTTTAGTTACATTAAAGCTTTTAGAACAGAGTAATAATCGTAGAATCATTTATAGACACCGTGGAAAAAGTTTTGCGGCGGCCAATTAGGCAGAGCTGTCGCAGTTGTGACGGCTAACCATGAGATAAGTAGGAGACCTTGTAAAGCGACTTCGGCTTAAACTAAGCACGTTATAACTAAATTATGTACTACGAGATGTTTTCCATACTGCTGAAAACGATAGATTGATGGCACAGTTGTACATATTAGAAACCGTAACGATACTGCAGGGAAATTGTGCTTAGTCTTAAGCTAAAAATACACATAATATTTCTTCGCTTGTAACACCAGTATTTTATCTCATACACGTATGAAAAGACCGCATGTACAAAACCCCAGAAAATGGTTAGTTTCCAAAACGAAAATGTTTTTGCATAAAATTTGCACTTGAAATCAAGTTTCCATTCATAAACATAGTAAGGTCAGTAACTCAGTCTTATGGCTGTTTTATCTGCGCTTGACAATGGCGTAACAATATTCAACCGGTTCCTCGACTAGTCAAAGTTGTTGCAAGTATCAAGATAGTCTTTTTTCCACTTAGTTTTTACAGACAAGGGCGTTTCCTCTAGTTTTAATCAGGTAGAAAGAACGTGATAGTACCACAAACGTTTGCACAATGCTAGATGCATAGCGATGGTTACAGATAAAAAATATCCTAGATTTTAGTTATTATCTCTACAATATCTTGACAGCTATGCGAGAAATTTGTGGCTTTAACAAGTATTACGCTACTGGCAGCAGTCTCTCTGTTCTCTCATTTGTAATAACGTCAAACTTCAACACATCTAGATTCATAATGCTGGCAAGGATGGAAGGAGGAAAGGAAGATTCAGGGTTTAACGTGGCGTCGTTAACGAACTCATCAAAACTGAGAAACAGCATTAGAATGGACGGAGTTTGGCAACGAAATCGACAGCACTACCCCGACTGCTACGCTCCCATGGTAGCCGTCTCCTTGGCAGTTTACGCCCACATCACTTCATACGTCTATGTCTCTATCATAATCATCAACACATCAGCTTTTATCGTTTAACTTACGCAACTGTCCACTATCTTTTGTATTCTCTGAAACGTTGGTTTGTCATTTCATCTGTGCCAATATTATAATTAATCACCAAATCAACCTTTCATATTTTAGCATATGCAACTGACCGTCTTTTTATCGTGTCACACATTCATTTTGTCACCCACAATGACCAGTTTTATACTATGTTTTAACTTTTTAATCTCATGTCGCTGAAGAGCAGCTACTTATATCCCTGACTGCCCACCACCCACCAATATGGGGCGATGGAGATTAAATGCCAATAAAGGGGAAAAATTGCATAAGAGATTTGTAGATGTCTGGCAGTTGTATAGAACACACGCTTCCTTCTACGGTTCTGAACGCATTTGAAGCCGACAGCTCGGGACGCAGCTTGTGGAAGCGGCAATCAGGATGATTTGACGGAGCTATCTGGGATACACGGCCTCGTCAAGTGATGGGCGGTCTCGGAAGCGTGGCACTATTTATAGCTAGCAGGTGGTCGATGCGGACGCGTGCATAGGCCAGTGGCGGCTGACGTCACAGCGCACGTGGGCTTGTCGGCGTGTTGCTGGCGTGTCCTCGTTCCGGTGTCAGCTTAGCGGCTGCAGGCTCGCTTAAGTCCTCTGCCCCTCAATGCATTTTTCAGCAGTCCGCTGCCTCCACCGGCTGCGACGTTTAGTCTGGCGAACTGGCTTCGCCTCTCGCGGGACTCAGCGAGTGGTTATGTACACAGCGTCAGGTTTCCGTCAGGTTTTAAACACGGATTATTATCTGTCTGGATTTGCCCTCAGTTAACCCTACAACACAGAAGGGAAAAAAAATCTTACGGTGTTACTAGACCATCGTAAATTTTACTACTCCATATTTTATTCAACGTAATAATTTATAGTCTATGCACTAGTTAATTACAGTTATAAGGTCTCTACTGTCATGCGACAAACAAAATGACCTCTTTTGACGCTCTATACTGACTATACCACATTAGCCGAAATTGCGAATTGGTACCAATTACAATCGTAATTTTTACGGGGATTTAGTAATCTAGGGTTAAAAGAAATAACTCTCACACAATGGTTAGCCCTATGAAAGAATCTAGTAATGCGACCTGATTGCTAATTTTGTTTAATATTACAGAGACAGTGGACACTTACTTTCCGCAACGATTTATAACGAACATAGCAGAATAAATCTCACTTTCATCCACATCTACATCTACGTTTGTACTCCGCAAGCCACCCAACGGTGTGTGGCGGAGGACACTTTCCGTGCCACTGTCATTACCTCCCTTTCCTGTTCCAGTCGCGTATGGTTCGCGGGAAGAACGACTGCCGGAAAGCCTCCGTGCGCGCTCGAATCTCTCTAATTTTACATTCGTGATCTCCTCGGGAGGTATATCTAGGGGAAAGCAATATATTCGATACCTCATCCAGAAACGCACCCTCTCGAAACCTGGACAGCAAGCTACACCGCGATGCAGAGCGCCTCTCTTGAAGAGTCTGCGACTTGAGTTTGCTAAACATCTCCGTAACGCTATCACGGTTACCAGATAACCCTGTGACGAAACGCGCCGCTCTTCTTTGGATCTTCTCTATCTCCTCTGTCAACCCGACCTGGTACGTATCCCACAATGATGAGCAATACTCAAGTATAGGCCGAACGAGTGTTTTGTAAGCCACCTCCTTTGTTGATGGACTACATTTTCTAAGGACTCTCCCAATGAATCTCAACCTGGTACCCGCCTTACCAACAATTAATTTTATATGATAATTCCACTTCAAATCGTTCCGCATGCATACTCCAAGATATTTTACAGAAGTAACTGCTACCAGTGTTTGTTCCGCTATCATATAATCATACAATAAAGGATCCTTCTTTCTATATATTCGCAATACATTACATTTGTCTATGTTAAGGGTCAGTTGCCACTCCCTGTACCAAGTGTCTATCCGCTGCAGATCTTCCTGCATTTCGCTGCATTTTTCTAATGTTGTAACTTCTCTGTATACTACAGCATCATCCGCGAAAAGCCACATGAAACTTCCGACACAATCTACTAGGTCATTTGTATATATTGTGAAAAACAATGGTCCCTTAACACTCCCCTGTGGTACGCCAGAGGTTACCTTAACGACTGTAGACGTCTCTCGATTGAGAACAACATGCTGTGTTCTGTTTGCTAAAAACTCTTCAATCCAGCCACACAGCTGGTCTGATATTCCGTAGGCTCTTACTTTGTTTATCAGGCGACAGTGCGGAACTGTATCGAACGCCTTGCGGAAGTCAAGGAAAATTGCATCTACCTCGGAGCCTGTATCTAATATTTTCAGGGTCTCATGAACAAATAAAGCGAGTTGGGTCTCACACGATCGCTGTTTCCGGAATTCATGTTGATTCCTACAGAGTAGATTCTGGGTTTCCAGAAATGACACGATACGCGAGCAAAAAACATGTTCTAAAATTCTGCAACAGATCGATGTCAAAGATATAGGCCTATAGTTTTGCGCATCTACTCGACGACCCTTCTTGAAAACTGGGACTACCTGTGTTCTTTTCCAATCATTTGGAACGTTCCGTTCCTCTAGAGACTTGCGGTACACGGCTGTTAGAAGGGGGGCAAGTTCTTTCGCGTACTCTGTGTAGAGTCGAATTGGTACCCCGTCAGGTCCCGTGGACTTTCCTCTGTTGAGTGTTTTCAGTTGCTTTTCTGCTCCTTGGACGGTTATTTCGATGTCAGCCATTTTTTCGTTCGTGCGAGGATTTAGAGAAGGAACTGCAGTGCGGTGTTCCTCTGTGAAACAGCTTCGGAAAAAGGTGTTTAGTATTTCAGCTTTACGCGTGTCATACTCTGTTTCAATGCCATTATCATCCCAGAGTGTCTGGATATGCTGTTTCGGTCCACTTACTGATTTAACGTAACTTTGAGTGAAACTGTGTAACGAAGTAGCTTAAAGCCTCGTGAAGTGCTGTCGGCAAGTGAACCCAGTCTGTATAAATGCTCAGAAATACGAGATATCATACAATCAAGTTTTATATAGAAGGAAGAACTGCAATTCCGCCAGCTGCATCATCAATACGCACGCGGCAGCATGCGCTACACGATACGTTCCAAAACGCAGTGCATAAAAACGGGATTCTTCCGGGGCTTATACCTCGTCTTCTGTTGGTGTTTGAATGGTAGGGTCAAGTGTTTTGGATAGCCCTTGCTCTAGGACCCATTTGTATATCCAACAGAAAGATCGTCTTAGTGTCACTACCCTACAGTACAGGGTCAAAGTATGAATATTACACACTTCCTCCAGCTTAGTGAAATGGAGCAAATCGGTTGGTCCTTTTTGCATTTGATGTAGTCACACTGGGCCTTAAGGAGCTTATGGAAGCACCAATAGTTCATTGGCAGTTCCTTATTAAATCCCAAAGAAATGTTTTTTATTATTTCGTACTAAAATTGAAAATCAGATTTGTGGACAACTACCCGCACCAAATGGCTGAAATGCCTACGATATATTTCTAAAATCCCGATTTCGAACAACCTTGAAAATTATCTTGATATCTACATCCGTTTCCGAGATACAGAGATTCAAAGTTACCCTACTTGCGAAAACGTAGTTTTTAGTGTGACTTAGCAAGGAGAAATATCCTGTGAAGTGCCTCCTGTATCATCAGAAGGGTGTTTGGAAACCCCATGTTATAATAATGAAGCACATTAAAATTTTTGTGTGCGCAAAGTCCGGTCTGAGGATTAAAATTAGTTTTACATTATTTCAATTTCAAGTATGAAAACTATCAAAATTTTACTAAGTTCTTTTCATCAGAGTGGTATGCCCTGCTGTGGCAGGAAAGGAAGGCAACCAGTTGGGTGAATTGCAAAAAGATTTTGAGTCAAGTATCGGAACATACACTTCCCACAAAAGCACGAAGACCGGATCTCTACGTGGTAGACATGACTCCAGGCGAAGAAAGTTGCAGTCAATTGGCATACATCCAGTTGCGCAATTGGAACCGAGGACATCATTACGCATGAACTATGCAATTTCCAGAAACGAATCGCAAATTTATACTAGAAGTGTGCTCACAACGCACACCATTAAAGTACGACTTAGTACACTGCAAAGATGCAAACAGCGACCCGCTTCATCAGACTGGTAACTTCTGCAACGCTCAGCAGAACATAACAGTGTGTTTTCTTCAAACCCACGACCGAGCATCCTCAGCGTGTCAGTCTGTGAATTTACTGGCCGGCTCAGCCAGAACTCAAAGAATATTTCCTGAATACTTGAGAGATATCTTCTGGTAAATCTGTTTTTAGACCAACGCAGAAAATTTGTCATGTTCTCTGGTCTGTAAAAGATAAACGCGCTCCTCTATCAGCCAGTGGCGTATATAAAATTCCGTGTACATGTGGTAAAGTTTTTATTGGAACAACGAAAAGAAGCGTAAATACACGGTTGAAAGAACACAGAAGTCTTTGCCGATTAGGGAAAACAGATAAATCGGCTGTAGCAGAACACGCTTTTCAGTCAGGAAATCATCAAGTGAAGTTTCCCGAAACAAAAATTTTATCTACGAACACGAACTATTACCCACGGCTTTGTAGAGAAGCAATTGAAATATATAAACGTAGGGATAATTTTAATCGGAAAGAAGAGACCATGAAACTTAGTGATATTTGGACAGTAGCACTACAGAATTGCTAGACAGTTTTATCGGTGACGAGATTATGATCGATAGTTAAGTTTTATCTTTGACAAAGATTATCTCTGCATATTACGTGTAACTCTGGCCACGCCCACTTTCTACGATATATAAGTCGCTCTCAGACGTCCGACCCGTCAGTCGGCAAGACTCACCGGAGGAGAAGCACCCCTCTGAAGATGTCCAGCGCGGCTCTGGACGAAACGTTAGGAGCTGAAGAGTTTCATGGACCACGACCTTACATCCCGGAAGGTTTTCCAGAAGATATGTCATCTGGTGGTGAAAGCCTTCATACTATGACTTGAGAGATTGACTAGGAGTTAATTAAGCCGTTATGAATCGACATTACGCACAGAACTGCATCTTGGCAGTAAGACTGCGGTAACTAGTACACGAAATAACTGGACCGTAAAGATAGATATATTAAAACTTGCAATGTAACAGACAACTACCAACAGTAAACGTGTATCATCGCCTGCTGTTGCTACTGTGTGCGTTCAGTGGCAGTCGCTGAGGTAGAAACTGGGAGCGATAGAGAAAAATATTTCTGAGGTCTTTATGTGAATTGATCATAAAAACACAAAGTTAGGAAAAGGGAAAAGATAGCAAATGAAGATCAGAGGCGAAATGTGACAGTGCGAGAAGAATTTGAGAGAGCTCTAAAGAAGAGACAAGGACCCAGGAGTAGATGACATTTCCTCAGAATTATTGTGGTACTTGAGAGAGCTTGCCAAATTTCACTACCTGCTGCGGAAGATAAATGAGACAGACAGTATATCCTCGGGCATCAAGAAGGATGTAATAACTCCATTTCCAAAGACGCCAGTTGCCAAGGTGTCTGAATATTGACGAAATTTCAGTGTGTTAAGTCGTGAACAGTTTTTGATGTTGCTTAGCAACATGATAGTGGGAGCACGTTATATTTAATAAAACCAGGTTTTACTGGTGAGGGCACGTCATATTTCATAAACCCAGGTTTTGCTGGTGGAAGCATGTCATATTTAGTAAAACCAGGTTTCACTAAGTATGGTTCAAATGGTTCAAATGGCTCTGAGCATTAAGGCACTTAATATCTTAGGTCATCAGTCCCCTAGACTCAGAACTACTTAAACATAAGGACATCACACACATCTATGCCCGAGGCAGGATTCGAACCTGCGACCGTAGCAGCCGCGTGGTTCCAGACTGAAGCGCCAAGAACCGCTCGGTCACAGCGGCCGGACTACTAAATATGACGTGCTCCTACTATCATTCACTGATTTTTCTATAAGATGGTTATTTTACAGCAGGCATTTCGTGGGGAGCCAATATTTTTTTTAACTTAATGACCAATTTGAAGCTTGATATCCTGCAATATACTACGTTAATGATATAAACTCATTCACTTGAAAATGGCATGCAAGGCCAAAACCTGGGTCGTAATTAAATATACAACAGTACAGTCAAATGTCGGTATGCTAGGTCGTGGATCAAAATACTGACAGAAATTATTTGCAGCAGAGTGGAAAAGCTGACTTCCGGAAAAACGTAACAATTATTTTAGAAGAGAAGTTAAAGAAAAGTAAACCTCTGTTTATACATAGCATCCGCAGACTTAGAAAAAGTTTATGACGACGTTGATTGAACTACACTCTTTGAAATCCTGGGATAAAATACAGGGAACTGTAGGTTACACACAACTTGTACAGAAACCAGAGAGCAGTTTTAATAGTAGAACGTAACGAAAGAGAATCAGTGATTGAAAAGAGAGCGACAAACGATTTGGTCGATCCCTGATGTTATTCAGTCTGTACACTGAGCAAGCTGTGAAGATAAACAAGGAGAAATTTAGAAAAGAAATTAAAATTCAAGAAGAAGGAACAAAAACTTTGAAATTTCCTGATGACATTGTCATACTGTGAGAGACAGCAAAAAGTTTGGAAGAGCAGTTCAAGGGAATGCGTAGTGCTTTGAAACGAAGTTATAAGGTCAATATTAACGAAAGTAAAAAAATGGTAATGGAACGAAGACGTATTAAATTAGGGGATGTTAGGGGAATTAAAGTAGGAGAAGAGGCATTAAAGGTTGTAGATGGGTTTTCTTGTTTGGGTAGAAACTAATGAAGGTCAAACTAGAAAGAACATAAACTGGCACTAGCATTTCCAAAACAGAGAAATTTGTAAACATTGAATACAAAAGTAGGTGTTGAAAAGGTATTTGTCTGGAGTGTAGCCTTGTGTGGATGTGATACGTGGACAATAGAAGTTCAGGAAAGAACTGAACAGATGGTTTTGAAATGTGAGGGTGCAGGAGCTCGTTGAAGTTTTAATGGATAGATCAGGTAACTAATGAGGAGTTATTGAATCGAATTGAGGAGAAAAGAAATTTATGGCAGAGAGGAAGGAAAAACGGTCATATTCAGAGGCATCAAGAAATGGTCAATTTGGTAATGGAGAGAAGAGCGTGTGTGTGTGTGTGTGTGTGTGTGTGTGTGTAGTGGGGGGGGGGGGGGGGTGATGTAGTAAAAATTGTAGAGTGGGAGCAAGACTTGAGACTGCAAGCGGGTTCAAATCTATGTAGCTTGCAGTAGTTATGGGACATAAAGATGCTCACATAGTCTAAAATACCAAGGCAAGCTGCATAAAACCAGTCTTCGGACTGAAGATCACGTCAAAAATAATGCGAATTACTACAGCTTTACAGACATGCTTTGTTGTCTTGTTCTAAAAGTCTGACAGAGCTAGGTGTCGCAGTGGTAAGACACTCGTCTCGTATTTGGGAAGCTGGTAGTTCAAACCCTCAATCTTGAAACGAATGCCGTTGTGGTTTCTTCCAAATGTCGCGGCAGACTTACTTCCCCATCGTACTCAATCCAAGACTGTGTTCCGTCTTCCACAACTTCGTCATAGACAATTTTATCACCAGAGTCTAAATTACTATTTCAGTGATTGATTGTGGTGAATCAGCAGATATAGATCTCCAGTAACAAGCAGAAATTGTCATCAAAAGTCAACTTCTGACGAGGTCGATCTACCAATCTCTCCGTCTTTTGTATCTGAAGATGGCCAAATTCGGCTGTAACCAGCTAGTACAACAAAAATTAATGATCTAGATTGTTTCATAAAAAATATGATAGCTTTGTACATTATGCAAAATACCCTGTGAAAAACAGGGTCCTATGAACGTCAGGCCCAGTGCCTGTACATGCTCCACGATTTTTATTTAAATTAGCGTTAACCACTGATTACGTTACTGTTGGTGTAAAGTTTTACACCTTACCTGTAACATAGCTCCAAGTTTCTGGCGAATAAGTTCCATAAGTTGCCAGACGAGTACATTCTCCTTGAAATATCCTCTAAGGAAATAAACACATGCTTAAAGGTCAAGCAAGTAGCCGTTGGCAAATGACGTGACTAGAGAAAATTTCCTAGATAATCTCAACGGAAGATCTTGCTGCACTGGCGACTGTTCGGTCTTGCTGACATCGTGTTTGATACGTCGTCAACCGGATGTATAATAAGGGAGTTCTCTGACTTTCTGATAAGCAGTCGTCACAAAATAAGCGCTGGCTTACGGCGTACGCGCACGCAGCGAACATTGTCAGTACAGTAAACACACACGAGGTTACCATAGTTTCTTTGATTTGTGACAGTGCTTTCGCGGCCGGAGCCCATTTCAAAACAGTACTTCTGGGCGTGTGATTGCGTCAAATGCGATAAAACTACCGATGTTTCGGCTGCTATTGTGGACAGCCTTCATCAGAATGACGTTATATCTTGATATAGTGTTAATCCATGATTCGAAAATGTTTGCTTGACGAAACTGGTTGTTCGTGAATAAATACACGTTACACCAGCTTCCGGTGATTCTGTGATGGCGTTCTTTAAGTACATTGAACCGGGCTGAACAGTCTACGGGAAATATTTCAAGGCATTTGTAGATGCTGCATACTATGGCGTGACTGGGTAATCTCGAAATTGCAAAAGCAATGACTGTGAGATTTAATTAAATACTTTGAAATTGTAACTAACTGGAATCAGAAACAATAATAAAATCTGCTACACTTGTAAATATTGTTTGTTTCTGAAAAGGAAGCCACAATCCGATTTCAGGCCAAGTGGCTTATCTTCAGTTGCAAATTAAAATGTGAGTCCACGAATGATGCAAAACTGAGATTTAAACGGGCTAAAATATGTTAACATAGTGCATCGTTGGTACATGGCATGCAACGGATACCCTCTTCAATCCTAAGTTTTGCATAAGGCCTCTCGCAGAGAACAACGGCCCGGGTCTACAGGCGCGCCGCACATGGATCCGCATGAAGACAGATAGGCGGTCTCTCGTACACAGTGCTGCATAGACACCCATCAGTCACATACGAAGAACACCCCAAACCTGAAATGCTAGCGGGAGCAGCCGTATAGCCGCATTGTAAGCGAGTTAACTGCTCACATCATCTGACGGTCAAAATTTGAATTAACGCAGCCGACAACAGCAGGTCTAAGAAACCACTAACTATCGTCCGCTACATGGAATCTAACTTCTCTCGTGTACCGCTGATTACGGCGTCTGCACTTGAATACACTGCAAACCACCAATAGGGTCAAACCAAAGGGAACTGACACAATACCTGTAATGTCACACAAGATTTAGAAAGCATAGTTCCAGATTATCACTAATTTGTAGATTACAAAGTTGTGGAACAACTAATGCGAATGGAAAGAAACCAATAAAGGACTCATGGCATACCAGCAATTAGAGTAGAAGCAGCTAGTTCAGAGCACTATTGATCACTTTAAAAATGGTTCAAATGGCTGTGAGCACTATGGGACTCAACTGCTGTGGTCATCAGTCCCCTAGAACTTAGAACTACTTAAACCTAACTAACCTAAGAACATCACACACATCCATGCCCGAGGCAGGATTCGAACCTGTGACCGTAGCAGTCGCACGGTTCCGGACTGCGCGCCTAGAACCGTGAGACCACCGCGGCCGGCGATCACTTTAAGAATAGCTATTACAATAAAAAGCACAATGCAAGATTTTTAAGGAACATTATTCACAGCAGTATTGAACACATCAGTAAAATCCAAAATAATAAAAGTCACTAATAACAATAAAAGCCATAAAAACATAGTTATCTCAAATAAGGACGCCCGTAAACGTGCTGCGGTGCAAAGACCCCCAACATCTGGACACTAGACACTAACAAACTCTTGTGGCACAAATGCAGAGCCACGTCAAAGCTTCAGGGACGAAGAAACTTGGCATAACGGGAGATAAAAAATACAGTATGACTAACGATCGGGGTGCCACCGGAAGCATCGCTGAGCAATCACAACCGAAATAATCCCGAGCCGTGTCACATATCAAACGTGATACTTACACGTGATAAGCGGTCCTTGGTGACTACCAGGTACTTGAAGTATGTATACAGACGCGAAAATGGCGATATCACCCGCACTAGTGCTCATCGCAAGGTGGTTGCGAATAAGAAATGCGACCCATCGGGGTGGCAGAGTGTCTCTCGTCAGTTTCGCCACTGCGAACGCCGTACACAGTATGTCTACGCCGGCAGAAAGAAGAACTCATGGCCAATCTAATAAAGGTGGCCACTATGATTTGTTTCGACCAGCTATAGCCTCACTACTCAATTCGGAAATCGGAGCTACGGACTTGGCAGCAATTCCACGAAAGGCGATATAGTCTGGTATTCCTTCGCCTCGTATTATCCGTGGCTCGAAATTTAAAGTCACGGTTCCGCAGCCTTCGTACAATTTAGCCATACTGCAAATTATTAGGAGTAATTAAAACAGGTTCCAGAAAATTACTCTACCCTCACAAGACGATAGGCTCTAATTGCCGGGAAAACTGGTTTAATGTCATTTACCAATTATTTAATTTCACTGAGTTTTTAATTAATAATCTGAGCAACCTGTGCCCTATATAATCAGATTCGTAATTCTACGGCGCAATCCAAACCTGTGGTAGAAATTTTAATTACATTTTATTTAATAACTCTCTCTTTTTTCTGGAGGCTGGACAGGACTGCAGATGAGGATTTTGCACGCCTTGTTGTAGATCAAAGAAAAGTCTGTGCTCTAGATATTGTCTATGGAATGTATTGAATGTCTCATAAGAGTAGAATACATGACACGGCGTCACGTAATATTCCACCCACTCCAACCCAGATGCACGTCGATATATTTTATATTTTCCATCGGTCACCAAGTGCAAAAAATTAGCAGTCTATTACTGTGTTCAGCATATTATGTGGTCAGAGGCGAATTATAAAACTTCAATTAATTTGGTGTAGTGTTCAACCTTGACTTGAAGATGGTCGCTTGACCGAAACTTAGAGCCCCCGAATAAATAACCTAAAAATTTATTTCGTGAACAGTTCGAGATACGCAGGATGATCGTAAGGGGTAATGGATAAAGGTAAAACACATCAATTTGAGGAAAGTAACCTGGTCCGGAAATGACCATTTCTATAGTTACCAGCGGAAATCGTTCTGTTACTTGTAATGCTGGAATACATGTGCCGGTAATGTTGTTGCTAAGACTGTAGGGTAAGTAACTTTCAGAAGTGATAGTATGGACCAAAACAAGTAAAAAATGTCGAGTAAAGGTGGTTTCTAAACTGCATATCTTAACAGCTATGAGAGCTTATCACCTTCACTGCTATGAAACATCTCTTCTACTGGACAAGTGCCCATAGCTCTTAAAGGATGCATTTTAGAGTCCACGTTTTCTAGATAACGTTTTCTTGTTTTGCTCCATATCATCACCTCTGAAAGTTGCCTACCCTACAATCTCAGCAACAAGAGTACCTGTATATGTATTGTACCGCCATAGGTACCGCAACGATTTTCGCTTATAACTTTCGATTCGGTCGTTTATGGATCGGGACCTCTGACCTCAAAGTGATACGTTCATCCTTCCCGATCATGCCTGAAAGTTTCTAACATCAGCACGGAATCACTCTGTAAAAAGGAGATTTCCGCTAAATTATAGCAGGCAGTGGGGCACGTAACTGTGGATAATGTTCTCAACTCTTTTATTAACTGAGATCCAGAAGAAAGTGTGGTTCTTTAAATGGAACGATGTGGTAATTAAGGACAATGGAAAGCGCTTTGAAAGGTGAGTGCAGCGATACAACGTTTGCTAAATTTTTCGCAAAAATATCGGAGAGATGTGCTACAATTGAAAGGCAAGGTCGACAAAGTTGGCTGTTGCAGCATAAATACGGACAAGTCGGGGTCGCCAGACAAGTCGGGGTCTCCAGCCAGGTTCCGCTGTTGTATCAAACTTTTCCACTGTTTACACCTTTCCACAAAAGCTGTTCACTTAAATACGAGTATACACAATGATTTCAAATAGTTGTCCTAAACCTTCTCTGATACAATAGAAGATAGGCTTACATTTAAGACAATCAGACCTGACCACGTATCTATGTCATCCAAAGTACTGTAGGACCAAGATGAAATACGTGCCATCTTAGTGTATATGCAAATCTTATTTCTGCATATGACAACAGATCCTGTTATGGAAGCACAACATAGCGATGTTTACACAGAAATAGCCGATTTCAGCCGCCTTGTCTTCCAATTTTAGCACATTATTTGTATGTTTTTAAGAAAAGTTCCAAGGGGAATTCCACCTTATGTAGGACATCGTTTTACAGTTGTTATTGCGGTATGGATGGCTTCTTCGCTGTCTGCACCCGGCTGGCTGCACGCTTCTCACAGCTACGTGGACGACGGCACGTTAAAGGGGGAAACCACATTAGGAGGTTCAAAAAATCCAATTTTTTTAATTTCATAAATCGTTAGCTTAACTATCCAAGAATACCCTGTCAAAATTTCAAAGCTAAATTCGCATTCGTTTAGATTTTATGAACAAACAACCGAGTCACATCGATGAAAAAAGCAGTTATCGCGACATATTATCATATGAATTCCACGG
The DNA here is from genome assembly GCF_021461385.2 of Schistocerca piceifrons. Classification (NCBI taxonomy): domain Eukaryota; kingdom Metazoa; phylum Arthropoda; class Insecta; order Orthoptera; family Acrididae; genus Schistocerca; species Schistocerca piceifrons. The sequence goes on along the minus strand of NC_060141.1, from coordinate 355,712,223 downwards.
ATGAAAATCCTCGACACGGGTATTGCCCAGAGGGAGAAGACAGCTGATGCGAGCGGGAGAATTGAACAGCCCTTGGAATGGAACATGAACCGCACCCTACTTCATTGCACCCAGACGTACAGAAGGAAATTCTTCCAATATATGAAGATTTATCAAGGGATGAATTACTCGAGAGATTTTTAGGTGGCCACGCACAAAATGCGAATCAACATTCTAATTCCACTATTTGTCGATGAGCTCCTAAACATTTACACTCTGAACCAAAAGTCGTTGAAATGGCATTGTATTTAGCAGCGGGCTTACTCAGTGAAGGAAATTCATTCCTTTTGATGGTCATGAACAAGGTAGGAATTGCAGTAGGCACGCAAGGCTTCATTTATGCCGAACAAATGGATAACCAGCGCTTGAGCCGGCAGAATCGATATTGTTCATTGGAATCGATGGAAGGTCGGAAAGCTCGGAAAGCACTGCTGCAAGTGTAAAACGAAGCCTGTGAAGAAGAAGGAGGATTACTATGTGGTGCTGGAATGTCAGATTAATATGTAAGCGTTTTATATTATTGTTGATTCCTTGAATTTCTAGTTTCCGAGAATTTATTTTTCAAAGGCGTTTATCTCGAAATGACCTTTTTCACACTTGCGTGCAGTCTAACTCAAAAAGTATACAACCTATCATTATGAAAATTATAGTACGATTCTTTATAAAATTACGAATTGTATGAACCAACTTGTGAGGTGATATCATGATTTTAAGGGTATTTTTCTTTGCATACTTAGAGAAAAAAATCGTGAAAATCGAAGTAAATTGTTCCAACGCCTGTAATTTTTTTAATTTTAATTATTTTCACCTGCATTGGGGTTCATATTTTTAGAAAATTAGTTATTAATGCAAAATCAAAACCTTTTTGATTTCAGATGTAAATCAGAATGGCTACACTGCACGCAATTGGAGAACTATACTCACAACCTTCAGCGGACATCACAGAGTAACTTAGTTATTTTTGGCTATAATTATTCAAAAAAATTAACAAAAACTGTTGGAAATAGGAATGAAATGAAGTCAAAATTTGATTAAATTCTAATTAATTCTTCCCACCAAAAAAAGTCCCAAAAAATCAGTGTCAGACAGTCTCGTAATGTGGGGTTTTAAAGTTTTGTGATGTGTCTGGACTCTGGCGTAAACTTTTAGGCTAGAGGTTTTAGTGTATTGCAGAGTTGCTGGCTCCTCCCTTTTTTCCTTGTCGTCAGCCAGCCACTTCCATCTGCTATATTGTTTTAGCTTCTTCTCCCAATTTGCTTCCTGTGTTGTCCATGTTCTTCCTGCTGACGACAAGCTTCATCCCATGCTTAGGTGTGGATAGGCACATATTTTTTCAAACTTGTTACCTATGTTTTACATTCTGTTTTATCTTCCTGTTCTGAGAATTTTCCTGACACCCGTTTGACACTGTTACTGAGCGGGCGCTGAAGACCTTGATGTCGTGCGCCCATACCAACCTCTCCATCCATCCACCTCTTAATGTGGTTTACCGCTCAAATCTCCACCGCCAGAGCACAGCTGGGCGAGCTCGTTTTTGCCTCGCTCGGTGTCGCCGATATGGCACAACCTACCCCGCAGCACTTTTGCAAGCTTTTCAGACTGTTTCTGACCTCCCTGCATATGCACGGAGAAGTGGTCCAGGTAGTCTTTTGCTAGACTAGCCTTGTCCTTGATTTGTGGAGAGGGTACGACGGTAAGTGTATACAGCGCCGCGTTTTCCCGTGTTTCCGCAGGTCGGTCGCACAGCGGGCAGGCGGCGCCGCTGTTCCGCGTGGGCGCCGTGGCGTCGCCGGGGCTGCGCGTGCTGGCGGAGACGGGCCGCGCAGACTTGCTGGACGCGGCGCTGGGGCAGCCGGCGGCCGGCGTCCTCGACCAGTTCACCGCACCACCCGTGCGCGCCGGCGTCGGCCGCACCGAGACGCACTTCTTCGTCGACACCAACCACTCCAAGGTCAGCAGCGGCTCCTCTCAGTTGATTTATCACAATCTGCTTGTCAAATGTGATTCTTGAGTTTATCCTGGCGTTTTTGATAATCAAAATATCCACGGGTGTACTGCCGGTCTACAGTGTCCAACGGGCACAATATTTCGACGATCATACATGTCGCCATCATCAGGTGAACTGACGGACTGAGCTCCTGTGAACGTGCCGGCACGGAGATCCGTACGCTATGGCTGTTCAGAGGGAACTGGGTTCGGTCGCGGCGGCGGCCGATTTAAATACCCTCCGCCCGCGGCGCGCTCCATCCGCTGTCCGCGCCCCGCGCCACGGTCGCGCGGTGGAACAGATTGCGACGGCGTCTGAGATGACGTCGGTGTGATGGCTCTGTCCGCCGTGGTCGTCACCACTATACGTTTGCTCGATTTACTCTTGATTAACCCAATCGCTGGTTCCCAGGCCTTGCTAAGATTATAGCCACAGTCACGGTTTATGAGGTCGTCATTGGCGCGAATTTCGTTGGCCTCTCTAACAACGCTTTCTCAGTATCTCGACGTCTGTACCAGAATCCTCGTGCGTTCATACTCCATAGCGTGATTTTCCGACAAACAATGTTCAGCGACCGCCGACTTGCTCGGATACATCAGTCGAGTGTGCCTCTGGTGTTCACGACATAGATCCTCGACGGTACGCATCGTCTGACCAATATACGACTTGCCAAATTGACAGCGGAGGGAGCGCGCCGCGGGCGGAGGGTATTTAAATCGGCCGCCGCCGCGACCGAACCCAGTTCCCTCCGAGCAGCCATAGCGTACGGATCTCCGTGCCGGCACGTTCACAGGAGCTCAGTCCGTCAGTTCACCTGATGATGGCGACATGTATGATTGCCGAAATATTGTGCCCGTTGGACACTGTAGACCGGCAGTACACCCGTGGATGTTTTGATTGCTTGTCAAATGTTCAAATGTGTGTGAAATCTTATGAGACTTAACTGCTAAGGTCATCAGTCCATAAGCTTACACTCTACTTAACGTAAATGATCCTAAGGACAAACACACACCCATGCCCGAGGGAGGACTCGAACCTCCACCGGGACCAGCCGCACAGAGTCTGCTTGTCGCTGACGCATTATCAGCCATAGAATTACTGATGAAACAGTCCACTGGTGAACGGCTAGATATCAGTGTCCAAGGGGTACAATATTTCGATAAGTGATCGCGTGACTGTCATCAGTTGCGCTGATGAAAAGATTGCCCAAAAACCGCACGGGGCTTATACACTGTGTGATGAAAAGTGTGTTGACACCTGGCTGAAAATGACTTACAAGTTCGTAGTGCCCTCCATCGGTAATGCTTGAATTCAGTGTGGTGTTGGGCAATCCTTATCCTTGACAGCTTCCACTCTCGCAGCCATACGTTCAGTCAGGTGCTGGAAGCTTTCTTGGGGAATGGCACCCCATTCTTCATGGGGTGCTACATTGAGGAGAGGTATCGATGTTGATCGATGAGGCTTGGCACGAAGTTGGCGTTTAAAACATCCCAAAGGTACTCTAGAGGATTCAGATCAGGACTCTGTGCAGGCCAGTACATTACAGGGATGTATTTGTCGTGTAACCACTCCTCCACACGCCGTGCATTATGAACAGGTGCTCGATCGTGTTGAAAGATGCAATCGCAGTCCCCGAATTTCTCTTCAACAGTGGGAAGCAAGTAGGTGCTTTAAACATCAATGAAGGTCTGTGCTGTGATAGTGCCACACAAAACAAGGGGTGCAAGCCCCCTCCGTGAAAAACACGACCACACCATAACACCACCGCCTCCGAATTTTGCTGTTGGCACTACATACGCTGGCGGATGATGTTCACCGGGCATTCGCCATACCCACACCCTGCCTTCGGACCGCCACATTGTGTACCTTGATTGGTCACTCCACACAATGTTTTTCCGCGGTTCAGTCGTCAAATGTTTACGCTCCTTACACCAAGCGAGGCGTCGTTTGGCATCTACCGGCGTGATGTGTGGCTTTTGAGCAGCCGCTTGACCATGATATCCAAGTTTTCTCACCTCCCGCCTAACTGTCATAATAGTTGCAGTAGATCCTCATGTAGTTTGGAATTCCTGTGCGATGGTCTGGATAGATGTCTGCCAAGTACACATTACGACCCTCTTCAAATGTCAGCGGTCTCTGTCAGTCAGCAGACGGGGTCGGCCTGTACGCTTTTGTGCTGTACGTGTCCCTTCACGTTTCCACTTCACTATCACATGGGAAAGAGTGGACATAGGAATTTTTAGCAGTGTGGAAAACTCGCATACAGACCTATGACACAAGTGACACACAATCACCTGACCACGTTCGAAGTCGATGAGTTTCGCGGAGCGCCGCATTCTGCTCTCTCACGATGTTTGATGACAACTGAGGTCGCTGATATGGAGTACGAGTAGCGGGTGGCAGCACAATGCACCTACTAGGAAAAACGTATGTTTTTGGGGGTGTCCGGATACTTTTCATCACATAGTGTATCTCCTCGTCCTGTCCAGCCGATTCGTCGCTCAGTCCGGTGTTTGCACCCAGAGACGCATGTTGGCGGCGTGTAAGCTGTTACGCCGCCTGTCCCCGAAGTCTGTTCGTTGAGTGATATCTCCTTCCTCTTGAGACTAATTGTCGGTTCCCAGGCCATATTAAGGATGTAACCACTATCGCGAAAGATCTGTTCCGCTACTCGAATCTCGATTGCTTTTTTTAATGACACAGTCTCACATGTTAGACCTCTGTGACCGAACCTCAGTATAAACGAAATCCATTCAGTGAAGTTCCGAGAGGCAGTGTTCTGTGTTTGCCGACTTTTTAGACTGCGACGATCTGGAGTGCTGCTGGCGTTTACGGCAACAATTTTCGATAGCAAGCGCAATCTGACCTATGCATGTCATGCCACTGCATCAGGGGAGCTGTTGTAACCTGTGGTAGTCTTAGACACTACCAAGCAGTGCTTGTGTTTCAGGTCGTGGGCGCCACGAAACACTATATAATAAACGCAGTTGCCGCGTCCTCTTCAGTTTCCTCTTCTGTTTTTTGGTGGATGTATAGACGGAATGGGTCGTAGGAGTCTCCGATGATGGCAACGTGGTCACCTGCCGAAATATTGTGCCCATTGGATAGTCGTGTCCGCCTGTCCACCTGTGAATTATTTCGTGATGAGTTCGCCAGAAGTTGAAGAAGCATATAGAATTATTATTTTTTATTTCCTGATATCTTCGTATGGCACGGAGATCCTACAATCGCAGCTGAACACGAATATAGTTAGTCATCAGTGCAATTCTCTTTTCCGTGTTACCACAGAAGACACATAACTGCCTCCGTTTGTATTGGACTAGCAATAAGTGCAAGGTGCCTAGTTGTAGCTTGCCATGTCAAAGCAAAACACACAATTTCTAATATGTCCATACACGTGGCTTTTTTTAAGTGATGCCATCACCTCAGCACGGAGGTAGCCCATAGATCTTGATTCTGCTGATTTTGCTGAAAGGCTTTAACAGAACTAAGAAGAAACTGAAGTAATGGGGCCTGTAGTTTATTGGGACGCCAGCTTATGTTTATTATACACATTTCTTCAGATAAAATAGCAAACCGAACAGTAATATTGCGTAGCGTTACGCATGCTTATAGAACTCACACGAAAAGGTTAATCAAACTGATTAATAAAACACAGTTTTTTTCGCTTTTAAACTGAGAAATAAATACTGTTAATGCATGAATATGTATGGATCGTGGCGTTATGAATTAATAAAATCTTTTCGGGCTTTCAGCCGCGTCAGGTGGTTAGCACCCCACGAGCTTTCTATTTTATTAAATATTGTTAATATTTCTAAAGCCAAATTACACCTTCCTAAACCCATCAGTTATGAGTCTCAAATGGTCACTGCAATTCATCCAACTTAACTGCACCGACTTAACACACGACCGTTTGGCGTAAACCAACTTGGCCCGAAGCCGATGATACACGGAATGATTCGGCTTTCCTTATTGTTCAAATGTGTTCTAAAAGTTCGCAATAAAATTATTTTTTGACTATTTAATCATAGCGCAGTGTCATAATATTCCATCATGTTATTATAAACACAAAGTGAACATTAATTTGGTAATAATTAATAAGTGTAAAACTCAGATTTGGCGCGCAGACCGGACGCCTATCCCTTTATATTATGTTATTACGGCAGCCAGTCAGAACACAAGTCGATTCAGCTGTCGCAGTTTTTCACGACTGCTGTAACTATGTGGCAACATCTGTCATTTCTGCCTCCCTCCGCCTTACGACTTCATACATCAGTCACTTCATGTTCACTCAAGTGAGATATTATATGTGGGAATAAAGCTATGGCATCACGATTCAGTCAGGTATGTTACAACTGATCGAGGATCGCGCAACAACTCCCCTTTTGTTTATGGTTTCCTGTTCTTCCATTTCTCTCTCATCTTGTTCCTATGTCCTGTTTTCCTTTCATCGGCTGTATTTTCCTGATTTCTCATTTTTCTCTATTTTGAAAGCGTTCTAAATTTAATACTATATTCTTTCTATCATCCACAATTATTTTACATTGTTTCTTTCTAGTTACTTTCTTTTTTTCTGAAATCCATTCTACACTGAATCGCCAAAGAAAGTGCTATAGGAAAGCGTATTCAAATATAGAGATATGTGAACAGGCAGAAGACGGCGCTGCCGTCGGCAGCGCCTATATAAGACAGCAAGTGTCTGGTGCAGTTGTTAGATCGGTTACTGATGCTACATTGGCAGGTTATTAAGATTTAAGTGAGTTTGAACGTGGTGTTATAGTAGACATACGACAGATTGGAAATAGCATCTCCGAGGTTGCGGTGAAGTGGGGATTTTGCCGTAGGATCATTTCGCGAGTGTATCGTGAATATCAGGAAAATGGTAAAACATCAGATCTCGGCCGTCGCTACGGACGGAGAAAGATCGTGCAAGAACGGGACCAACGACGATTGAAGAGAATCGTTCAACGCGACAGAAGTGCAACCCTTCCGCAGGTTGCTGAAGATTTCAATGCTGGGCCGTCAACAAGTGTCAGCGTGCAAACCATTCTACGAAACATCATCGATATTGGCTTTCGCAGCCAAAGGCCCACTCGTGTACCCTTGGCGACTACACGACAGATAGCTTTGCACCTTACCTGGACTCATCAACACCGACATTGGACTATTGATGACTGGACACATGTTGCCTGGTCGTAAGAGCCTCCTCTCAAAATATATCGAGAAGATGGACGTGCACAGGTATGAAGACAACCTCATGAATCCATGGACCCTGCATGTCAGCAGGGGACTGTTCAAGCTTGTGGAGAGACTGTAATAGTGTGGACTGTGTGCAGTTTGAGTGATTTGGGACTCCTGATACATCTAGGTACGACTCTGATAGGAGACACGTACGTAAACATTCTGTCTGATCATCTGCATTCATTCATGACCATTGTGCATTCCGACGGACTTGGGCAATCCCAGCAGGACAATGCGACTCCCCACATGTCCACAAATGCTACAGAGTGGCTCCAGGAACACTCTTCTGAGTTTAAACACTTCCGCTGGCCACCAAACTCCCCAGACCTGAACATTATTCAGCATATCTGGGATTTCTTACAACGTGCTGTTCAGGAGAGATCTCCACCACTCGTACTCTTACGGATTTATGGACAGCCCTGCAGGATTCATGGTGTCAGTTCCCTCCAGCACTACTTCAGACATTAGTCGAGTCCATGCCAAGTCGTATTGCGTGCTCGCGGCGGCCCTACACGATTTTTTTTTTTTTAATTATGCGGCAAGCTGAAGAGACCGAACGAATTTATAGTAAGAGAAGGTATATACAGGGTGGACTGACAAACTTTAAGAGTTCGTTCCGGGATACCTTCTGAGTATTTTGGTATGAAGAAGCCACGGTCTCCAGCGGCTCATTTTAGTGTAATATTATAATTAAGGGTTATTCGGTTTTGTTACCGCTGTCACACGTGTTACTGTGAAAATACGTTCACAAGAGTGAAGAAGCCTGTAGTAGGTAATCATCAAAACGTACTGTGTAAAAGGGTAGAGTAATGCAGCGACGTTCAGAAACAAAAGTACTGGTATGTCGCTCTTGACGCTGCGGTACAAGCTCAGCGCAGCGTCGTCGTGTCGCCTTTCCGTAGCATGCAGTGATCCATCTCACGAGATGCGTGTCGGCCAACCTTCTATCAGCAAACCTTCCAAACTGCAGAATGGCAAAGTAATTGTGACGAAAAAACAAGCTCAAGACAGGACGGAGTAGTATTGGATTCAAGTATGAGGGCGAAGAGTAAACGTCGCGTTATTGTTGTCGGCAGCAAATACTGTAAACGAATGGATCAAACTGGTTTCCAAACAAGATACACAACGTATACCGTCTATATTTGTTCTGTTTGCAGTGCTATAAAAATATAATGCTAATTGGTCCAAGAAACCAAACAGAATGCAATGTACTGTAACGAGCCGCTGGAAAGAATGGGTCCCGTGTACAGAATCCCCCAACAATTGTCTGTAGAGTTCTGGTTCACCCTGTGTAAATTGACAAAGACGGGGGCTAAGTCCTCGGTTGTTGAGGCCCTAGATTAGTCACCGAGACTACACCCCCACAACTATGAGGGTTGTTCGGAAAGTAAGGAACGATCGGTCGCGAAATGAAAACCACAGTGAAAATCAAAACTGTTTTCTTTGCACATTTAGCTACACCTTCCAGGTACTTCTCTACATAGTCGCCGCTCCGGCTTAGATATTTGTTGGAGCGTTATACCAAATTTTCAGCACCATCGTCTTAAAAGGCAGCCGCCTGTGCTTTTCGATAATTCTCTACACTGGTCTATAGCGCGTAGCCTGCGCCCAAGTGTTGCCTTCGTATCCAGGGTATCATGTGAACAGAGATGATACTCAGGACGATCCAAATACGGCTGTGCTGTGGGTGATCGAACACTTCCCATCGAAAAGGCCGCAGGAGCGTCTTCAGTGCCCCTGCAGAGTGAGGCTGAGAATTGCCATGAAGAAAGCGCGTGGCAGTTGTGTTAGGTGGGCGGCACACATTAAGGCGAAGCCTCTCAGCGGGCCCTCCTACCTGGCGGGAGACATTGTTGTTCTAGGCACCTTTACTCACAGTGCGCTCACAACTGGAAAGAGCGTCTTGATGCGATCGACTGGCAATCTAGAGACACTGCCCGATACGTCTGTGAAAAGCCTCGTCGGATTTTCACAGTGGTTTCCATTTCGCAGCCGACCGTTCCTCACTTTCCGAATAGTCCTCGTAGTTGCCTACATCCTGTTACTGTTTCCACTTCTATGTAGTCCTGTCGGTGTGGTTCAGTCTCTGAAGATATAGGGACTGTGCTACCCTCACAAGGCCATTGTTAGTACTAACGATGGAGATATTGAGTCCACATGCGTAAATGTCGTAACTGAACTATTCGCTTTCACTACCTTCATTTGCACTCACTGTTGGATCCTACTACCTAATTTGCATCCGCGGCGTCTGTGAGTCCGTGATGGCACGTTTCCTTATATTCTATTAGCAGGCTGTTTAATATTTTGTTGTTATGTCGTCAGTATGACACCACTTTTCAGGATCCAGTATAGACTTAAATCAAATGGAACACCCTGTGTAGCACAGTGGAAGTCAACATGCCAAAAATGGATCAAATGGCTCTTAGCACTGTGGGACTTAAAATCTGAGGTCACCAGTCCCCTAGACTTAGATCTACTTAAACCTAAGTAACCTAAGGACATCATACACATCCATGCCCGAGGCAGGATTCGAACCTGCGGCCGCAGCAGCAACGCGGTTCGGGACTGAAGCGCCTAGAACCTCTCGGTCACAACGGCCGGTGGCAACATGTCCTGGAGTGCCTTTGTCTCTGCGCTTGCACTCGCCTCTCTGTCTGGTTGTGATTTCTTCAAAATGACTGGTATAAGGACGGTGTCCTGTCAAAAGACTAACCATTCCACGACTAAGATTGGAAAGAAGCATTTTCAGTCTTTCCCAGATGTTTGTAAATAAAGAGTAAACTCTTGATGGTATTGTGCATCATCTTATTTTTGCGGCGCAGTGACTGTCTCATAAAATTTCGGATGTGCAGCCGCATAAATTTCACTTCTTCTGATATTTCGGCTGTATACCGTCCAGCCATCTTCAGAGTGGGCCGGGGGAGCGACGCTCCAGCACTTGGTCCGTCCTTCTAATCGGCCGACCATGCGGCCACAGATGCGCAAGGCGCCAGAGACGTTGACCGGCAAGGGAGAGGTAAAACACACGCATGAAATTAGATCTATGGCTGCATGGTCGATCTACAGGGTGACAACGATGTATCACTGCTAGACTTCGCAACGGTGCAGCTCGCAATGATACATCGATTCCACCGTGTGCCGCCGCCGATCAACGTTTCTGGTCCCTTGTGTATCTGTGGCCGCATACACAATGGTGTGGTCCGCTGTTTTAAAAGGACGGAGCAAGCGCTGGAGCGTCATTCCCCGGCTCACTCCGAACATGGCTGGACGGTAAGCAGCTGAAATATCAGAAGAAGACATCAAATTTATGCGGCTGCACGCCCGAAATTTTATGGAACATCATGTCAGTATTGTCCGCGAGGTATCTTACCGTCCGCATCTTTTGTATGGAGGTTTTTTTTTTTTTTTTTACTATAATAACGTATTCTGGCCATTACTTATGTTTCCTTCATTTCCTTTCGTTAGACATAACCCTAATGGTGTGGTTCAGAAAGCCACAGGCAGCCTCACAAGCACACCCCTCTATCCATGGCACACAACTATTCTTTGTCGCTCTCCGCTGAGACTCGGTGCGCCCATTGCTGGCTTATATGGCCCTCCCGTATGATCTCATGGCGGGCTGTGGTAGCCTGAACTCAGCACTTCCTGTACTTCTTATCTTGCAAATTAATATAGCCTTATTCACGACTGCTGACATGTGATCAAATAATTAGTCTTCACATCGTTTCTACCCCAAGTTATCAGCAGATTTTAGGTATTCCCTAATTTAAATGTTGAATTTCTAGTTTCGTGTGATCTACGTTTTCGTAGAATGTGGGTAGCTTTTTCTCCTTCATTTGTAAATTTGTTTCCTCCACACCATAGCAGTGGAAGGAAACATTCACAAGGGGCATGAGAAAGTCCGGTGAATGGTCTCATAAAATAAAGGAAACAAGAGTTACAAACGGATCACCATTTGCTACAACACACTTTTGACCCCGGTTGTAAAGCTGTTGGAAAATGTCAGCAAACATTTCGCCCTAAGCATCGTGGTCACGCGTTGTTGGACATCTGCATAATTACAGTAGATAGGACCTGGTGGTACCAATAGGATGCGCAGACGAGCCGACAGTCAGTAGCGCGGTGTTCACAGTTTTCCCCGGCTCCCTCGGACAGAAAGTATGATGAACCCAGCCATTTCTGTCGAAAAAGATGATCAGCATCGTCTTACTATTGGATTTTGTCGGACTACTTTTTTCGGAGGCGGGAAAGATGGTTAGCAACAAGCCATTCACTGTCGCTTGATCTCCCGATCGTATTGGTGGCACCAGGTTTCACTTCCATTTTTGTGATGCGGGTATCCAACAGTACCTCACCACGGAGCTTCGAGCAGTTTCACAAGAAGCGTTTGCTGGAAGTTCTCAACAGCGTATAACCGATGTCAGAAGTGTGTTGCTCATGACGATTACCTTGAAGGCCAGTAAAGGTATTTCGTTTCTAGCTCTTGTTTCCTTTATTTTCTTAGACCATTCATCGAAGTTTTCAGGCGCTCCTTGTATTTCTCGATACTGATAGCATAGAGTATTTAGATTTGTGACCGGCCCTGTGTTTCATGGCCTACATTAGATCTTACCATTGAAATTGTTACATATGAATAAAAAAAATACCGAGTCTAGTAGCGACACGCCATTTGCTCTCAATGAGCACGATGAGTTCTTTTTTTTTTTTTTTCTCGCACAGAGTCGGCCATCTCTCCTTTTTGTGTGCGTGTTTTTAACTGTTTCTTGTCGGTGATTGTGTTCTTTGTATTTAGACTGCAGTGTCGTCTTCGTGTTGTTAATAGCAATGAGACAGGAAAGATAAGATGATTCGTGGTGTCCGTATACTGATTTCTCCATTCGACTACCGTCAAAGCAGCGGTCGAGTTCAAGCCACTTGTCAAAACGACGTCTCTCCACAATGAGGAGCGGAGGGGTAGAGCAATGGTTCTAATTTAGCTCTAGACGGTGATAGCCGTCCTAGCAGTCAGCTAGGTACTATCGATTACCTTCGATTCAAGAAGAATTTCTCAATTGTGTGCCAGCGCCATGAGCTGTGGAGACAAAGACATTTGCCGATAATTCATACAGTTGATACGTATAATTTACTTCCATAGGTTACAGTTTCAGATCATATCTTTTATTACTAACTTTTTACAATCTCCTGTGGTACTGGAACATGAGTCTATAGTTTCCTCTGTTCAGTAGCATATTAAACAGAAACGAATGCATAAGACAAGACATAACTTTTTTTGAAGGCACAAGGAAAGACTCGAGGCTTATAATGTTTATTGCCTGCCTACATTTAGCAAGCAGTAAAGTAAACCAAGGAGAAATTCGAATAGGGAATTAAAATTTAGGGGGGAATTGACATTAAGGGACGAGCAATAAAGGGAGAGGAAATAGGAGACAGGAGGAATAATTTTCTTATGATACTGTATTTCTGTTAGAGACGGCAAAGGAATTGGAAGATTATTCTAACAAAACAGAAGTGTTGGAAAGAGATTATAAGGCGAATGTCAACAGAAAAAAGTTAAAATAGTGGAACATAATAGAATGAAAGCAGATGATGCCGAGGGAAGCAGATTAGGAAGCGAGATAAGAGGGCTATTTGGAAAGTAAGCAACGATAGGTCGCGAAATGGAAATTATAGTGAAAATCAAAACTGTTTTATTTGCAACCTTTAGCTACAACTTCCAGCTACCTATTTCCACAGTCGCCGATCCGACTTAGACGTTTGTCGTAGCGTTGTTCCAACTTTCCAATACCTCCGTTGTAGAAGGCAGCCGCCAGTGCTTTCCGCCGCTTCTCTACGCTGGCCTACAGCTCGTTGTCCGTGCCAAAATGTTGTCTTCATAGCCAGCCGTTCATGTGAGCAGAGATGAAACTCAGAGGGATACAATTTGGGGCTGCATTGTGGGCAATCCAACATTTCCAATTGAAAACGATGCAGGAGCATCTTCATTTCCCCTACAGAATGCGGCTGAGAATTGTCTTGAAGAAGACAACTCACGACAGCTATGTAATGTTGGGTGCATAGTCTCAGGCGAAATTTCTCACCAGGCCCTCGTACTTGGAGGGAGACACTATTGTTCTACGTACTTTATGTGCTCCCTGTGTGCTCAGAACTAAAAAGAACGACGTAACGCGATAGACTGGCATACTAGAGACACTGCCCAACACACCTGTGCAAACCTTCATCGGATTTTCACTGTGTTTTCCATTTTGCGATCGATCGTTCCTTACTTTCCCAATAAACCTCGTATAAAGGTAGCAGATGACTTTTGCTATTTGAAAAGCAAAATAAATAACGATGACGGATGTAGAGAGAACATAAAGTGAACCTGGCAGTAGGAAGGAAAAAGATTCCGAAAAAGAGGTATTTTTAACATACAGCATAAATTTAAGTGTTAGGGAGCCTTTTTGTGAAAGTAACCGTCTGAAGTGTAACCTTATACGAAAGTAAATCGAAATGTGGAGGAAAGATATTTATGACAGAAGATGACTAAATTAATGATTCAGTTGATATGACTCCTCTTGAGGCATCAAAGAATCGTCAATTTTGTGGTGGATGGGAGTTGTTGGAAGGGGGGGCCGTGGTAACGATTGCGGGATCAATATTTGACTATGAATTAAAATGGATGTAGGTTCAGTAGTTACACGGAGATGAGAAGGCTTGCATAGGATAAACTAGCGTGTAACATTACGTCAAACCAGTCTTCAGATTGATGTCCATAACAGCAGCAACACATCATGCTGGAGCAATCGAATGTTTTTGAAGCTCTCATTAAGAAGAAGAAAATATGAGAACGGTTTTTCGATAATGTTGTTCTTTAGGTGTCCGATTGGCAATGCAAGGAGCAGGATGATCAGAGCTATAGCTTCATACCTCGCCTCTGAAAAAAGAAAGGAAAACCCAACCTGCATCATAACGTGAGGTGTTGTGACAAACGAGTTGGCCATATCGTGTTAGATGTTTTGGTGAAACAGAAGACAGAGCTACACCTTTGTCTGCCAAAGCAGAACTTCGTTTACGACTAGTAGTGTGGATTGTGAGCAAAGAGGCAGAAGTGTCGAAGTTTCTGCTAACCTGACCGTTGCGGAGAATAGAGTCGCAGGAGAGAGAACCGAAGGCAGTCTGAACGAAAACTTGCAAACGTTTCCTGTGCGGAGAACTCGTAGCTGAAGATGTAACTTCCCACGCTGTGAACAAGTCTAGACAAGAAAGTTTTGTAACGGGACACCATTGCAGGCGAGGGCAGATGCACTGCTCTGGTTTCAAAATGGGAAGCGAGTCTCTATGCACTACCGTGAGATGGTTCTAACTAGGCGCTTTCCAGAAAGTTCTGCTTTGCGAGGGAACAACAACACTCCCAGCTTCCTTGAAACGTAATTTGCAAATATTCTGGAGATCTAGCTTGCAGTCATTGCAGGGGCCATCAGCGGGAGTCTCTGGTTTTCACATTCAGCAGTTCTAAAACTAATTAACTAAAGGTCGTATCCTGATTTTTATCTACATTTCTTTAACCTCTGAAGCCAGTAAAATTTCCGTTTCCAGTATAAATAAAAGCTCTTTTAATAAATAAGCTGCTGACTTACGTACATTCTTTATTGACTTTGATACCACCTACTCAAAAACTAAAATAATGCGCTTTTTATTACCATGTGCATTTCGTTAGTTCTACAGTTTATAAAGTTACCTTCACTATTTCCTACCTACCTCTTACTCATTCATCTACAGAAAATTTCAAAATGATGAGGTGAAAGCTTAATTAGAGTGAATTAAAAATTGATTGGATCCGAAAATAATTTTTCATTTGAGAATTCACCATCCTTACAAGTTTTATGAAAATTAGGAAGCATTCTATTGAAATGGTGGTAGAGGCCGAATGGAAACGTCTGAGAAATTGTCGTTATATTCTTCATTTTTGTCGTGGTCGTATAGGTGCTTCGTATATATTGTAGATTAGAGGAAATGCATGTGATGACATTAGTTTAGAAGTTGCACACACGGTATCGGAACCAATAATCTATATAGCAGCTACAGAATCATGGCCACATATTTCAGGAATTCGCTGACTTAGACTCTAAGTCGTTCCGTACCACATTCTTGCTTCCAAAAGTGCCACTCCAACAATAAATCCGTAAGTCTGAAGTAGAGGAAGAGCATTACCGACCGATTACAGGTGTGAAACTCAACATGATGATGGCTCAGTTGGAGGAAAAATATTTTAGAGACCCACTTCTGTACGTCAGAAAGATGTCACAGCTCTCTGCATTGCAATATACCTTGGAGAGACACGTAACGTCTTATTTGGCACCGAAAATGCAATGCCGAAGAGCTTAGTTAAAAACTTGGAAGCAATGTACACTACCGCCATTACACATAGACATGATACATAATGATTATACACATGTTTTACGGCATTACATACACTTAAGTTACTTGCAAACACACAGGGCTTGATAATCAAAAATATATACAGCGAGCTGACAAAAAGCCGCCTTAGGAATCCGATGGTAACTAAATGCATCGGATGCACTTGGACGAAAATATGGAAAAAAATATGCAATCAGGTTCTGAAATCTTACATAAGACCAAGTTATTATCAAGTAATAAACAATACGACCCTCTTTTACTGAAAAATTGTATAGAATAAAATGAAGCCCTCTCCATTACGCCAAATTTGTCGACTAGTGGCCATAGTAGAACATAATGTTAAGTTTAGCTCCAGCGAAGCGCAAATATATTAGGGTGGTGCATAAGATCATAGCGTTTTTTGTTTTGCATATTGGAATTCCTATTTCTATGGGTTTATTTATCGATCTTTATTTTTTATTTGTAGCTCACTCTTGCTGGTTGAGTTTACATATTTTCATTTTGTCATTTGGAGATAGTGAATAGATCTGTGGAAGCTAGAAACGGAGCGCCAATCTGAGAGATCTGAATAGTTCCGATATATTTTTTCTCTTTGAGCTCGATAGAGGGGGTGACAGCAGCCAGAGGAAGCCGGAAACTTTTGCGCCGTGTGTGGGGATAATTCCATTGAAAGAGCACGGCAAGAAAATGGTTTTCTCGTTTTGACGAGAATCGTTTTGACATTAGTGATTGTCCACGTTCAGGAAGACGTTGGGGGTTTCATGAAGAGCGTCTAAATGTAACTCCCCGTACAAAATACCTGCGCGCATCCAACCCCGAGGTGTAACCATCGCTGATGACATTCGTTGTCAACAACTGAGATATCTTGCAGACACAGTCCAGGAACAACGACCAGGGAGATTAAGTGAAGTGGTGCTACTCCACGATAACGCCCGGACACATTCTGCTGGACTGACAAAAAACACTATAGAGGAGTTGGGTTGGGAAGCCGTTCCGCACCCACTTTATTCACCTAATCTTGCTCCTAGGATTTTCATTTTTTCCGCTCTCTATCAAACAACCTTGAAGGAACTTCCTTTCCGGTTTCAACTGTACTCCGAAAATGACTGGACGAGTGCTTTGCCTTAAAACCACGTGATTTCCACTGTCGAGGAATCGAAAAGTTATCCCAGCGTCCGCAGGCAGTCGTAAATAGTGAAGGAGAATGTATTATTGATGGCTAATGTCTCTGGTAAGCATATATGTTGTGTTTATTAAACTTATGGTAAAACGCTAAGGACTTATGCACCAACCTAATATGTTTGTCAGAGACTCCATATTGGTTGAACACGCTACCCGAGAACAAAAAGTAATAATTTCTTCTGGTCCACATGCTTGTATTAAGAAAATAAGGTTACGAGCATTACTCACCACAGCACGAGCACTAGTGATGGAATCAAAACTGAATTTCACCAAGGTAAACTTCCTGTGTATCGCCAATATGCACAGAAACAGACTTAAACCGTTGTATAAATCTGCATAAAAATCTTTAAGTCAGAAGAAAGTATGTGGCCCCTATCGGAAGTTTCAGAGCGTAAACAGACGTATTTAATCTATATTCACTATCTCTAGCCATAAACTGGGTACAAAAATTTGCTTTCTAAAACGATTATGGAGATATTGGAACATCTGACACACACTGACAGAACTGAACCTGCATAACATCTGAAGATTTGGTGATTAAAATTCTTCTGGGTATTATGCCGCGTCATTGCTAAAAACTAACAACAATAATAAACTAAAACCGACGTTTCGGCCGAACTGCAACGGCCTTCCTCAGGGCACGAATCGAATAACTTTTCGATTGAGTCGTGCCCTGAGGAAGGCCGTCGCAATTCGGCCGAAACATCGGTTTTAGTTTATTATTGTTGTTAGATTTTAGCAATGACGCGGCATAATACCCAGAAGAATTTTAATCACTCTGACACCGGCCGCAGAAGCCTACGTTCTTATATCATCTGAAGATTTCATTAGCATTCTAAACCAGTTCTGTTGACGAATTTGGGAAATAAATGGGGTGGGGAAGAAGAAAATGCCTGCTATACTAATAATATACACAGCAGCGTACAAAATGAGATAACTGCGTGACACTCACTGTCAAACAGCGTTATTCGAGATTGGCAGCAAGAAGACGACTACTATTATTCTCTCACAGCCCCATCAGCAAATGTTGACCATGGTACAACAGTCAACGGTGTCGTACACCTCCGATACAAAATCGAATGAAAATATCACATTTAAATATAAATGGCACTTTAATCCCACCGCAACATGCGCTGCAAAAGATACCTGAAACTCTTTTATATGCTATCAGTTGTAATAAACGATCTTCACGTGTTTTTGCCATAATTCAATACCATCACCACTTCCAGCAGCAACTTTCAATTTAGACGACAGCAGGCAGAAGGGAAATTGATGACCACAGCCTATTTCCGAAGCCAGCGGCTGTAAAAACAATCACTGCAGCTCTTGCCTACTCAAATCACTTGTTGCACTATATGAGCAGCAGTAAACAACTGGCTCGTTTCCGGCTATGTAAATAGGACAGACCCGTTATAGTTTTTCCCAGTTGATTATTATAATGTAGACTGGTTCCAGAGAAGCTCTCGTAATACAATATTGGTCAATTTCGCAGTAGGATACCTATGACACGCCTGACAAAACATTAGGGACGTGGAATGAAGAACACAACAGCGATTGTAATATTTTAAATTACTACTGCTTTCAAGGTTAGTAATGGATCCGAGAATCATTTGGTCGTGCTGCGCCCGACCGTCTTCAGAATTTTATTTTCTGCTAAACTCTAAGGAAATGAAGAATGAGAGTGAGTTTCCAGAAGTAATATTTCTCTCTCCAGCGTATATTGTGTAACGTTCAAATGGTTCAAATGGCTTTGAGCACTATGGGACTTAACTGCTGTGGTCATCAGTCCCCTAGAACTTAGAACTACTTAAACCTAACTAACCTAAGGACATCACACACATCCATGCCCGAGGCAGGATTCGAACCCGCGACCGTAGCGGTCACGCGGTTCCAGACTGTAGCGCCTAGAACCGCACGGCCACTCCGGCCGGCTGTGTAACGAGGTACTGCGACTACTTTTTTATGTGTGGTAGATGAGTCTTTTCCCCCTGAGAGAAATGAACTCATGTCACTGACGTAAGTTCGAAAACAGCGCGCGGCGATTTACGGCGAGAGTGGGAATTACGACAGTGACACCACGAGACTGTGGACCTGATGTTTACTGCGTGCGTGAGGATGTAGAAGAGTAAGGCCATTTCACACCACTTCGCGCGAACGTGACGTCATTTTGACGTCATGTGCAATATCAACGACCGTATATGTTGTCGACTTAGTGACAAGGAAGAATATGAATTTTATTGGTGCTCGTTTCAGTCGCTGCAACTGAAGCTGTCCTCTTAGGCTCCTGCATAACAACACACTCGGAAATCGCTAGATGTTTATTTCTTTCTTTCGCTCACCACACGGGACTGTAAATAACATCGAATATTGCAGGACATACTTTATTACATTCATAACAAAGTCCCAGAATGTATTAACAATACTAACAAGAAAAAAAGATTCATGTGTCTAAATGTGAACCTACAACTTGCAACTCTAGAAACCACGAATTTTATCTATTACGCTAGCCCTTAGTCAAGTGGCAATTGCCTCATGTCTTAGTTATCATATTAGCTTTTGAAGGCTTATATTGTTGATGCGTTATTACCTGACATTTAATGATAATGATGATGTGTTTGTGATAAGTTTTCAGTGCTCCATTACCTTTAAACATCTTACTTCAAATTATAACAAACCACTTCTGAGAGAGCATTCTTATATGAAGACATTAATCGTTGGTAAATCATTATGTGAAATTTAATTATAACAATAATTATAATAAATCATTGCGAGAACGGCGTATTTTAATAAATCTGTAATATGTGTGGATGAAGTCTTGTGAGAGGCACGTATCGAACGCTAACGAAAGTCGATAGCAATTCCTGCATTCGGCGATATTGATCGTGACATCAAAATTACGTCACATTTGCAGGAAACAGTGTGAAATGAGTGTTTCCCTGGAGAGAGAAAGGAAGAAAATTAATTTTGGGGCCAAGACGATTGAACTTCGAGGAAAGTATGTGAATTAGGAGAGGGACTAAATCTTATAGTGACATTGTTGAACCGCAATTGTGGAAATCTTGTATCAGCTGTAAAGTTATTAACTCATATTATGTTGTCAGCTTTAGCGCTTTTATGTATCAACAGTTTCAAAATACAGTTTGACAATTATCAAAGGTACGTCGTGTCAATTTTCATTTCATGGAACCCACGTACTTTTTATGGGTGTAGTTCGTTAGTCGTGTGGAGCGATCGCTTCTTGATGCTAGTGAAGAACCTGCAACACACGGTCTGTTCTAATTCTACAACAGTTGTTTTTTCCATTTTTTTAGTTCAGAATTCTTTAGTACAGCACTAGTTTAGGTGGAGTGTGCGCTGTTCTGATACTTCCTGGCTGACTAGAAAGACTGAGAGACGTACTGGCGAAAATAAAGTAGTGGGGGGCATGTCGTGAGTCTTTCCTCAGTAGGTAAGAATATTTCTGGGTTTGGGTCGCGATCTGGCACACAGTTTTAATGTGGCACGTAGTTCCCAAGAGGAGAGAGGTTTAGCGGCGTGATGCTCAGTAGAGACGGAACCCAAGGCCTAAGTGAACAAAAACAGAGTAAGGTAATGGCAGCGCCTTCTTTAAGGAATAATCTTGATACGAAATGCAGTAATTTAGGTAAACTGCGAAAAGCACGAATCAGGATACATGATAGGGATTTGAACCCCACACCTTCCGAAAACGAGAACAGTGCCATGAGCACAGAACGACTTTCTTATTGTGCTGCGTTTCTAGACATTTCTTCTCTTCAAACCAAACAAGATGACTCAGTGTTTAGCACTCTGGAGTCGCATGCGGGAGGACGCCCGTTCAAGTCCTCTTCCGACCATCCAGGTATAGATTTACTGCGATTTGCATAAATCGCTCCAGGCAAATGCTGGTATACTTTCTTTGAAAACTGCACGGCCCCAAACTTTTGTAATTCGAGTGTTTACTCCGTCTCTAGGGTTGTAAAACTAGGCTACAGTAGATCATCGTAAGTGTAAACTACGGTAGTGTACCTGGTAGCTTTGGTCATTTGAGATCATAACAGCGTTACCTGGATGTTAAGTGTGTTGCATACCTGTCAGGCATTAAGATTGTCAATGTTCAATTCAGACTTTATTCGGAACTTGTTGATTTTCAACGTGAAACAGAAGGATGTTGCAGTAAAAATTCTTTTTAAAAATGCAGATTTGTCATGTTGCGCTGTAAAAAGCGATTTCCTCAAAAAAAAGAAAAAAACATAAAATTAAAAGAACACACATAACAAAACGTATCAAATATCGCCTCAGTACTCGAGTTTATGTAACACATATCTCTGTTACTGCTTAATAACTTTCGCACTAATCAATAATAACAGGTAACTCTTGCCTCTGATCGTTATGAAGAATGTTCTATCGCGTACAAAATAATAACAATAATTACATAGATTTTTTTGCTTTCGTGCATGTGAACTATACCTGCATCAAAAGTAATTTCTTTGGTTACATAAAAGCGCAGAAGTTATGTTGCTGGCTAATTTTTGTTATTGATAAAATGCAACTTATATTTCATAAGGATATACGATATACAATGGACTACCGCTTAACGGCGTGCGGTTTTAGTATGTGCAACTCAAACAAACAAAATAACAAAAACAAGACGTCAGCTACCAGTTGCTCTCTTACACAATCATTCATACTTCCTTCGTACCAATGCTAACATTACCACGGGTAATCCTACCATTCACTACTTGATTTATGCACAGTACCAAAACTATCGAACCGTAGGTAGGCAACTCTGTCCGTCTCTAATAAATGACCTGTCGATGGAACGCTGAACTGTAATCTTCCTTCCTTCCTTCTTCTCTTAACATAGCAGTGTTTCGGAGCAGAATCGTTGTAAAGAATTCTGGTCGTGTATTTAAGTAAACTTATTAGTCGACTAGTACTAGCTAAACGTGCGTCTACGCGAGCAGTAGAAATTGCATACTGCCCACAATATATCACAGCGGTATTATACGGGAATATTGCCGGCCACATGATTGCTACCGCAGCGTTGCTGGTCACTATTACCCAGTAATGTTTGCAGTAATACATTTCTGAGCCACAAGCAGTTATATGGGCCTTACTATGGCCGTGCAGTAGGCGAAAGCGAGCTAGTGGAAGTGAGGGCGGTTCTCCTGAATTTGTATTCCACAAGGAAAAAAAAGTTACTAAGAAAAACAGAAAATGGGTTTCGTATATGGATGCATTATTTTCTACGTAAGCGAACAGCTTCCGCAAATTTAACTGGTGAACTGATGATGGTTACATATTTCCTTAGGAAGTTGGCTGTATTTTTTTTTTATTTTTTTTTTAAATCCGTGCAATCTTTCATTTTCAACTGTGGATCATTTGCAAGTACCTATAATACGTCCAAAATTGTGTCATTGGTTTATACGTCAATTACCTAGAAGCTCTCGCACATATACGAATGCATGTATGTATGTACTGAATTGGGGACCTAGAAACGACGGGGAGCCTTTGTCCCCGCCGCAGCCCTCAGTGGTTCACAACCCCACAAACAGGCAACAGCACTCCACTCACCCCACTGCCGCTCCACACCGAACCCAGGGTTATTGCGCAGTTCGGCTCCTAGTGGACAAGCTACAGACCAGTGTAATAAGTTGTTGGAAATCATAGTCGTGCTGCCTTACACGACGAGGGTATGGGAAAGTTTATAACACGCTACGATAAATGTCCAAAACAGAACGGCGATTTTGTAGATAAGTAGCTTAAAGGTGCAATTAAATGTTGAAAATAGTTTTGATTTTCACTCTGGTTTCTCTTTCATGACCGATCGGAGGCTGAAGAAAAAGCCCTCGTATAAATGACAAAAATACCGCAATTAAAAAAAGACAGTTGATGAGTCGATACTCCTGAACACGGAAACAAATGATTAAGCTTCAGAAAGTTTAGAAGTCTTACGAACCAATGTAGAATAAAATTATGGCTCATTGCTGCAGATCTTCTACTATGATGGTAGCAGTAAAACTGTACGTTATCGGATCTACGTGTTTGTATATATTACTTTCTGTGTTCTAGAGCTCTGGTTATAGATGTAGGTGTCATAGAGTTCATAGTTGCTTCTTTCGTCACTTCTGCACTCCTGCAGGCAGAAAAAAATATGTTGGTCCGCGTGCAAACGCCATCTTTAAAATTGAAGTTTCATGATATTGTTCAATATTGCCTGAGTTGACACGGCAGCGCTGTCGGCGTGAGAAGGAGGAACCAATCTCGAGAGCCAGAGGGAAGCATTTAAGAGACCAAGGTCAGATGCAGATAGGGCTCGGCCACATAAAACAATCTCCACCCTTGATGGACAATCCCGGCACATTGCAGCGAATTTGAACGCACCATTTTTGCGGCCACACATTGTAGTGATATATGACTCTTGTAAGCTAAGAGAAGACCTTGGCGTTTCATGTTTACTCAAGGTTGCGTTGAGTCACGAAAGATCCACACTAATATTAATACAGATTGTATCGTAAAACAACGAGAACGCTTAGTATGTTGTGCGGAACAGCCTACTTGTCATCTTTCAAGAGGAACCCTGTCCGGAAATGCACAGTTTGCTCACTGAAAAGTAATAAATTTCGAACCGGCCGGGTGGCCGAGCGGTTCTAGGCGCTACAGTCTGGAACCGCGCTACCGTTGCGATCGCAGGTTCGAATCCTGCCTCGGGCATGGATGTGTGAGATGTCCTTAGATAACTTAGGTTTAAGTAGTTCTACGTTCTAGGGGACTGATGACCTTAGAAGTTAAGTCCCATAGTGCTCAGAGCCATTAGTCAATAAATTTCGAGAACGTTGTCATCAATGAGTCTTCGGGATGCGTTTGATATCCTAATCATTAATGCAACCTAGTAGCCATCGGTGCAAAGTGGTTGCAGAGATCTCGTCTACCGATAGCCCCATTTCCTGACGTAAGTTCCATCTTGAAAAATAACGAAGGTCGTCCGAAATGGAAACCACTAGGAAAATCCGGTAAAGATCTGCAAAGATGTGTTGGGCAGTGTCTCTAGTATGCCCGGCGATACTGTCGCGTCGCTCTTTTCAGTTTGAGTTAACAGTGAGCATGTAAAGATGCGTAGGAAATAACGTCTTCGGCCCAGTATGAGGGCCTGGTTAGAGGTTTCACCTGTGCCATGCAGCCCACATGACACAACTACCGAGCAGTTCCTTCTTCATGCCAATTCTCGGCCGCACACTGCAGGGGCAATGAAGATGCTCCTGCAGTGTTTCCGATGAGAAGTGTTTGATCACCGACAATAAAGTCGGTAATTGGCTCCCCCTGAGTCTCATCTCTGCTCACAAGAACCGCTGGCTATGAAGACAATTTTTTTCCATAAACAACTAGCTGCAGATCAGTGCTGATAACTGGCCGAAAGCACAGGCGGCTGATTTCTATGACCAGGATATTGGAAAGTTGATACAACACTACAACACCACTCGAAGTTGGAGCGGCGACTATGTAGAGAGGTAGGTGGAATGTGTACCTAACTGTTGCAAATAAAGCCTTTCTGGTTTTCATTGTGGTTTCCATTTCTCGACCGATCGGAACTCACTTTCTGGACAACACTTGTATCAATTGGACACCTTGCATACAAAGAGTCTCACAGGCGCAGCAGCCTATCCACTTCACCGTGATGGCTGAAGGGTTGCCTACCTAATCTGGATAGAAAGTCAATCTGAAGCCAGATTGATTCCATCGTGTCTAATCTTCAACGCTCCACTGCAGCCAAAGAATGCATCTGCGGACAGGTGTTCTGATTTTCATGGTGGGTAAAATGAAACTGGCCTAGAAAATATTTAATGCTCCTTAAGACAGGCAACCCAGCTTACTTCATCTTCCGCAGGTGCAAAAGAC
Source organism: Schistocerca piceifrons (assembly GCF_021461385.2). Classification (NCBI taxonomy): domain Eukaryota; kingdom Metazoa; phylum Arthropoda; class Insecta; order Orthoptera; family Acrididae; genus Schistocerca; species Schistocerca piceifrons. The sequence goes on along the minus strand of NC_060141.1, from coordinate 355,687,481 downwards.
TTGAGTTGAACTGTCTATCTTAAGGTAAATGAAGGACGATGAGAAAGTTTCCGTTTGAGGGAATTGCTGCAGCGTATATGCAAAGTAGCGCGAATCCGATGCTGAAATATAAGCACCGACCTGTAGGCAAGGTATTACTGTGGCATTCGTATCTTTCCCACGTGCGTGCGGTGAATGCTTAAATGTGGATTATGGCGACATTATTACCAAATGCGCCCAAATAGGATCAACGTGCTGTTGTTCTTTTCTTGGCAGCCGAAGGACAAATTTGAAGAACGAATACCGGACAGCATGTCTTTCGAAAATCACCATTGTGGAATTGGGTGCTGCTACTCCATGACGACGCGTGTCCCCGTGTCATATAAGTTACGTCAACTCAAGTGGGAGACACCCGAGTACCCACCCTCTGGTCCTGATCGCTCCCCATGCGATTATCATGCATTCGTTCCCTTTAAAAACGCCTTGTAGGGTCGACGATTTCTATCTGACGAGGATGTGCAAGTAGCAATTACGGACTTCCTCGTGCAGCAGGGCATGGTGTTTTACCAAATAGGTATCTCCAACCTCGTGCGACGGTGGGATTCTTGCCTCAATGCTCACAGAGATTGTGCCTGACTGGCATACCGATTCAGGACTGTACGTCCTTGGAATGGAAACATTCTTCACTCTATGTATTACACTACTGGCCATTAAAATTTCTACACCACGTAGATGACGTGCTACAGACGCGAAATTTAACCGACACGAAGAAGATGCTGTGATATGCAAATGATTAGCTTTTCAGAGCATTCACACAAGGTTGGCGCCGGTGGCGACACCTACAACGTGATGACATGAGGAAAGTTTCCTACCGATTTCTCATACACATACAGCAGTTGACCGGCGTTGCCTGGTGAAACGTCGTTGTGATGCCTCATGTAAGGAGGAGAAATGTGTACCATCACGATTCCGACTTTGATAAAGGTCGGATTGTAGCCTATCGCGATTGTGGTTTATTGTATCGCGACATTGCTGCTCGCATTGGTCGAGATCCAATGACTGTTAGCAGAATATGGAATCGGTGGGTTCAGGAGGGTAATACGGAACGCCGTGCTGGATCCCAAAGGCCTCGTATCACTAGCGGTCGAGATGACAGGCATCTTATCCGCATGGCTGTAACGGATCGTGCAGCCACGTCTCGATCCCTGAGTCAACAGATGGGGACGTTTGCAAGACAACAACCATCTGCGCACGAACAGTTCGACGACGTTTGCAGCAACATGGACTATCAGCTCAGAGACCATGACTGCCGTTACCCTTGACGCTGCATCACAGAAAGGAGTGCCTGCGATGGTGTACTCAATGACGAACCTGGGTGCACGAATGGCAAAAGACCTTTTGCCTGTATTCGGATGAATCCAGGTTCTGTTTACAGAATCATGATGGTCACATCCGTGTTCGGCGACATCGCGGTGAACGCACATTGGAAGCGTGTATTCGTCATCACCATATTGGCGTATCACCCGGCGTGATGGTATGGGGTGCCATTGATTACACATCTCGGTCACCTCTTATTCGCATTGACGGCACTTTGAATAGTGGACGCTACATTTCAGATGTGTTACGACCCGTGGCTCTACCCTTCATTCGATCCCTGCGAAACCCTCCATTTCAGCAGGATAATGCACGACCGCATGTTGCAGGTCCTGTGGGGGAGTTTCTGGATATAGAAAATGTTCGACTGCTGCCCTGGCCAGCATATTCCCTAGATCTCTCACCAATTGAAAACATCTGGTCAATGGTGGCCGAGCAACTAGCTCGTCACATTACGCCAGTCACTACTCTTGATGAACTGTGGTATCGTGTTGGAGCTGCATGGGCTGCTGTACGCTCTGTTTGACTCAATGCTCAGGCGTATCAAGGCCGTTAGTTCCGCCAGAGGTGGTTGTTCTGGGTACTGATTTCTCAGGATTTATGCACCCAAATCGCGTAAAAATGTAATCACATGTCAGTTGTAGTATAATATATTTGTCCAATGAATACCCGTTTATCATCTGCATTTCTTCTAGGTGTAGCAATTTTAATGGCCAGTAGTGTATGTATAGCAATAAGGAAACACTGCTAGCGTTATACACGGAACGCTGAAGGTATAATTTGTTTGTACATCATTTACTGAAGAGAGCATCTAAAGCACAGGCAGGAATCCACTGCAATTTCGCCAGTTTGCTCTCTGCTTCTCTTGCTGCCTTGGCGCCACCCTACGTTTGTGTACGCCACTCTAATGACCAGGCGATACGAACTGTAACACATTAACTGTGAAGCTCTGGCCGCAAGTACAGCGGACTTGGGAAATAGCTGATCTACTTGCCATAGAATGCGGTTCAAATACAGGCAAAACAGACGCAAAAGGAATTAATACCAATAGAAACGAAGACAGCGGCCCAGTTAACATCAGATTTGGACGTGACACAGTGATATAATATCAAGATGGGCAGATTATACAAAATGATCGAATTAAGGGCGGGAGAAGAAGATATAAGTGCCACTGCACTAAGTTTTCATCTAGGGAAGAGCTGTTCTCCTATCGACTATTGACTTGGAATCGAAGAACAACGTTCTGAAACTGAATGCCAAAAGCTTAGAAGGAAATTTAACCGTCTAAAGTGTTGAAATGCCTAGAAACATGATGGCAACTATAATATTATTTAATCTCTTACGTGTTGTTAAGATTAAATTAGACCAATGATAGCCCAAGCAGAAACGTAGAAGCAGTCATTCTCCCCATGTTCCACCTGTGTATGGGACAGAGACTTCATTGTTTGATGCCATGCACGAAAATGTAGATGTTAAAAGTGAAGGATGTTAAAAATGAAGTGGGCAGATAACATACAAATAAAGAGCATTAGGTATCCAGTCATACCATAAAAATGTACATATGTATGAGTGTTCCATATCTCCTCCTAAACTGATTCCACTAAAACCAAACTCAGTGCACATATGACATACTGATTGGGAAGTGCCACTATGATTGTAAGAAACATCCATCTCTTAAAGGGATGGGTGATGGGCGCGAAAACGAAGAGCAAATTGCCATAATACAGGGTGAATCACCTAAACCTTCACCGCAAATATCGCGGAAAGTAAATTACTATTGACGTGCGGTTTTCACAGAATGGATTGCTGGTCAGGGACTCGTATTATTAGAATATGCGGGGATGGTATTATTAGACAATACACAGATTGCAATAATACTTACAAAGTGTATTTTTGTGCAAACACATTTTTTTAAATGTAACTATGCCTATTGACACTAACAGTCTAAACGTATGTAAGTTAGAATATCAGTAGTGTTTGTTGCAAGAGTCTAGTGCTAGTCGTTTACGAGATATCGTATTACTCAAAGTATCCACACCGGCAATCGTTTGTGCCATTATACATGTTTAGTTGATAGGTACGACGTTAGTGTGCTTGCTGACAGTGTGCTTGTGTGTTCCTTGAGTGCATTGAGACTTACTAGTCACTCAGTGTGTGACAGTCCAAGCAGTAGACCGCTAGTGGACGATGGGATTTATCAACGCAGAAAAAGCCGACGTGCTAATGGTGCATGGAGAGTGCAGGATGTAGTTTGTTGTTGCACGGTGTATGCGGCAAGATATCCCAAAAGGCGTCAACTATGTCGGGAATTATTTATCATCCACTTCAACCACTTACGAGAAAATAGTATTGTAACACCTAGACAACATAACACTTTCGCCGTTCATGCAGTAAACTACCACATCGGACGTGACGTTTTAGTTTATTACTTCTTTACTTTTAACTCTATTCGCAGCACAATTTGATTACAGTATTTTCGTATACAACTGAACGTACCTTCAAAACTATATAATTTTACGACGCTTAAGTTAGTAGATATGATGCCGTAACACAGAGCTGCTTGAAAACTTAATTCAGGCCGTAATTCGCTAGGTGTACAAGTGAAATATATGTACAAATATGTGTAAAATATCGTAAATACAAGTGAACTATCGTCACGTGTGCGGACACGAGCGGATAAAAAGCCCCTCCTAAATTCACAGGCCGATTTCAACCAAACTTGGTGCACATATTACTTACCATCTGCAAAGAAATACTGTTGGGGTGAGAACCACCAGCTTCCGATTGGGGTGAGGATGATATGTGGTGATGGAGAGAGAAGGAGATGGAAACGGAAATCGACAGATAGGGATAGAGGAGGATATGGACAGAGAGGGGGGGAGGTGAAGAAAGAGAGGGGAGGAGAAAATGGTTTGGGGGAGAGGGATTATGTGGACAGAAAAAGAGGGTAGGAGGAGGTGGGTTTAGAGGGGGAGAGGAGTGGAAAGAGACACAGTGGAGGACCTGATGGACAGAGGATGGAGGAGTAGATGTAAAGAGAGAAGGGAGAAGAGCAGACGTACGGAGAGGGAAAGAAGAAGACGTACAGAGAGGGGCAGGGGGTGTGAGATGGACAGAGAGAAATGCGTGGAGGAGATGGACAGAGAGGGGGATGGAGCAGACAGATATGGAGAGGCGGTCGGGCAGATGAACAGAGAGAGGGGTAGGAGCTGATGGAGAGAGAGAGAGAGAGAGAGAGAGAGACAGGGAGGAGGAGATTGTCAGAGAGTGGGGGGAGGGGGACTGGAGCAGGTGGACCGAGAGAATGGGACGAGCAGGTGGTCACAGGGGGTGGAGAAGGACATAGACTAATAGAAGTTTGGAATAAATACATACCGATGCAACGCCGGGTGCTCAGCTAATATACCAATGAAAATAGTAGCACAAACTGGGAAGAGGTGAAATATGACAGTAAACTGGACGGAGCACTGATTACTTTAGTAGAAACAGTACGAGGTTATTCGAGCTCTATCTAAGGCTCACCGATAAGATTCTAGAATTGTTGACATGAACATAAAATAAATAATGCTAAGCACCCAAGCATGACAGGGATTAATTTTCCATCACGCCATTGCAAATATCACAGGCACTGTTGTTACAGCCATGTACGAAGCAACAAGAACCGCTGCCCTGTTTTCACTTTGACACGTGAGCGAGAGAAGCGGTTCATCGTTATGTGGAATGATAGGCGCATTCTGTGAGATCAGTTTGTATGCCAAAGAGTAAGTTTGTCCATCCACAGTATGAACACATGTACAACTCTTCCTTATTAGCTAAAAATAAATTTCGTCCGTGAACAACTTTCATTGGTTAATCGCCGTCAAGTTTTACTACATTATTACGAACAAAGCTAGCGTATTTTGCTAATTAGAACATAATCATCTCGGCGATATAGTGAATAATTTCCTATCAAGACCATTTTATTTAATTTTATCGTTGTTTTCCCAAATGTGAATTGTAAATGAAACTGCATAACAATTCATGCAGACAATAGTCTAAAAAGGACTGTACGTCTAAAACGACTTTTATGAAGACGGGATAATTTTTCGCCTCACTAAAGGTTTTTACTACATCGAGGTCACGGAAGTCGCTTTGGTGATAAATCAACCGCGTAGTTCAGAAGTTTCCGTCTTATTTCTCCAGCAGTCTTCTCAAATGTGGCCCCTTACGGATTAATTCTGTTAGTTCCGAGAAGATAATACCCAAACCAAAAAACACAGCGTTAAGAACTTTTTGCTAATAAGAGGGAAAGGTGAAAAGTTCTCGGTCCATCGGATACAGATTGTGTGTTTAAATATTAACGTGCTCTTCTTTCCAGGTAGTTTAATGTACTTTGATCAACTTTTTTCCAGACAGATTTCATTCTCGGAGTGTGATTATGAGAGAGGGGGCTATGCAAAACAGCCCCGCGCGGCCTGCAAAGTTTTCCAATGGAGTCGAACCGTTTACTCTTTTCTCGGGAACGAGTCGACGGATCAAGTTGAAATTTATCTGACGTTTATAAGCCTATGGTTCCTTGACGGTGTAAAAATTTAAGCTTATAAGTCCATGTAGTCAAAAGAAATGGCCAATTATGTCACATATTTTGATACCCGCAAACTCAGTCATCAAAACCTATATTATACATCCCGTTGGCCTACAATCATGAGATGTGGCAAGAAGTAAGTTTCACAGTATAACAAAAGGAAAAAAATCCGAAAACCGTAAATCTGTTATTATATCACAAGAACAAAAATTTTCGTCATTTGTTATTCCATGTCAAACTCTAAATTAAAACAATCAGTAGTTCTGCATTCAGGCTGACTGGGTCGCAATGGTAAAAATCAAACATCAAGCATGGAATGACTTTATTGCTCATCTGAAGCGTTTCGCAGTTTATCCATCAGATATCCAGGAACGATTAGTGCACATAGAAATGGCATTTCTACTAATTTAAACGTTGTATCTACGTGCAATAAACGCTCCTGGATACCTGATGATGGATAAATTCTGAAGCGCGTCATGTGAGAAATAAAGTCATTTCTTGTCTGATGTTCGACTTTTACCATTTAGACCCAATCAGCCTGATTGGAGAACTACTGATTATTATAGTAATTGTGGCTTGCGTCCTACATGACTTTATGTAACATTTATATTACTGAAATTAAAACATACTCGAAAATCTTGGAATCCGTGGGAACGTTATCTTGCCAGTATTAATGATGATAACAGGCAAAACTGGACGAGATTCTCGATTCCCGGAATAGATGAACTTTCTGTACCTGTAATAAAATTTCTACAGAATCCTCAGTGTGCAAATCCTACTGGCACCCGGCCAATTTTTCCTGGCACAACGTAATTTTGATGTGGAAGTTCGTAAAACTCAGAGAATAATAGAGCCGGCAGGATTGTTTGTAATAACAAATTTGCTGGCTACGCTGGATGTTTCAATATTTTCTACTTTATATTCATCAGGTATATCACCTCTAAAGAAACTTTCGATATCCTGACGAAAGACTTTCACCCTGTAGAATCGAGTCTTCGCTTTAAGAACGTTTTCACACAGTTATTACATCCATGCAAGGAAAATAATAAGAATAATCTGATTCGAATCCCTGAAAACATTAAGCATTCTCTCCGACAGAAGAACTCGATATGGCCTTTTCGGTGCACAACAACGAACTTCTCTCCACTGCTATATTCAGCGGTTCGTTAATAGCGTGAGCGATGAACTCACGTCCCATCGATTGTAAGAAACTCGCACACAAAATAATGTGGCTTATTTTCAAAACGATTCAGAGATGCATTTTCATATTTCCACTGATCAGCCAAAACATCATGATCACTGAGCACCACGATATTGGATGCCCATGGTGGCGTTGTGGTAATGTGACGCGATAACAAAAGTATGTAAGCGGAACAGTCACGAACGGGGGATCACCCTAGCAAGATAGGGGTTGCAAACTGGGAAATCCATTGAGATAAACGACCGTGAAAAAGGGTGGATTATTACTGCGCAGAGCTGTGACCGAGTGTCTCGAGCGTGGCGATGCTTGTTGAGTGCTCACGTGCTACTGACTCGAGCGTCTACAGAATGGGGTAGAAAAGCAGTGAAACAATTTCTAGGCGCTAAATGACTGGACGTCCACGATTCTTCAGAGAACGTAGGGTTGGGAAGCTTCTCTGCTCTGTAAAGTAGGATACACGGTGATCTGTGGCATCTCTGCCGAAAGAGCACAATGCTGGTGCACTCACAAGTGTTTCAGAGGACATCGTTCATCGAACATTGTTGAACATGGAGCTCCACAGCAGAACACACCGACGTCTTCACCTGTTCACCCATCGACATCGTTAATTACTATTGTAGTGGGCACAGGACCATAGGCATTCGACCGTCAATCAATGAAAAAGTGTCGGCTCCTCGGGTCAACCACGTTTTAGTGTAACTAGATCCATGGTCGTCTCCATAAGCTTCGTCACCGCTGTGTACAGTGGTTCGAAAAATGCTGCGCACCAGAGACGCAGGCTGGTGGAAGCCGTATAATGCTATGCTTCTCCTGCGTTTGCATGGGACCTGTGATAGTAATCTAGGATACATTGACAGCTGAGAAGCATGTGCACCACTATATGCTTGATGTCTTCCACGACGGCTATGTCATCTTTCAGTAGTATAATTGCCCGAGTCTCTGAGCCAGAACTGTTCTGCAGTGGCTTGAGGAGCATTATAATAAACTCAAGTTGATCTTTCAGAGACCAAATTCCCATTATGTAAATCTTACGGAACCCATGTGGCTCGCTATCGGGCGCCATCACTACGTACGTAAATCAGTAGCCCGTTATTTATGGGAATTACATGACCTTTGCGTAGACATTTAATGCCACATACCTCCACAAACCTGCCAACAAGCTGTGGAATCCCTCATACGCTGATCAGTTATGCATTTCGTTCCAAAGACGGACAAACAAGCTGTTACGTAGGTGGTCACAATGTTCTGGCTCATCAGTGTACATATGTCAGTTTCAACAAATGCAGTATGCGTGTCGCTCAAAAGTTCCTCATTTTAGTTATTTATTTATTGTATAGAACATGTCAGCTGCACGTATTCAAATATAAATTCAGAATCAAACAAGAATACAAACGTGCAACACGCATAAGAGAACATAAAGGATGTAATAAATGTCACTTAACATACACATTCATTAAGATATGTAGCATTCGAGACTAGTTGGTGACTAAACATCGATGTTCAGACCTCGTATCTACTTCATAGCACGATGTATGGCTTCCATAAAGTCTCCATCTCACCCACCGTATTTTCTTATATGACATACTTTTATTATATGGTCCAGGGTCTGCTCAGGTGCTCACAGTCACAAATCGGACTGTCCACAGGGTTTTATGAACAACTCATGGCCTTGCATCTTGTGTGACCGCTTCGGATACGTTTGATTTTAGTCTAGTATTGCTTTGGGAAGTTGAATCATCGCAGTGCTTTGAATAGGAAAAATTTTAGCGTGGTCTGTCTGTAACGTTTTTCATAGCTGATTCTTGGCATAAAATGATCTGTAGTCTTTCTTGTAGTATGGGTTTGGTGCTATCCGTTGCTCACGTCTTAAATTGTCTGTCGCCCATTAGTGTACTGCGCGTCTTCCCATTGTTTTCATTTTTTGGTTGCACTTTTGTACGTCCCACATTCCGATCGTATTCAAAAGAAGTGCGACCACGTGCAATTTAGCTGCCCATTCATGAACTCTGAAGGAAGGTATACATAAGAACCGCCAAGAGCTGCTGATTAAATAATTATTTGTTTCTTACCAGTTTCAATCAACCAGTCATCATGAGGTAGCACGATGTTACTCACATCAGCCTGTCTTGCTACGGTGACAAGAAGTAAAATAAAAAAAAACTATCCTGCATTCTGGGTCTTTATTTTACTATTGGGCGCCACAGTAAGGACGATACTACAAAACCCGATGTAAATAACGTTGCCTCATGATGTCTCGTCTGATCGAAACTGGTGATGAACAACAGGTTTATTTCAGCAACAGCTCTTGATGGTTGTTAAATATAATTTTCTTGAGACGTTTGCGAGCTATAGGGCACCAGCTGCTCAAAAGATTCTTAACCTGGTCAAAATGAAGGAACAGTCTCCCCACAAAACGGGACAGAATTCATATTAATTTCCATCGTCAACAAAAAGCTCAAAACAAAGAACGATACGAACAAATGTTGAAAACTGAAAATTTTGTTCCAGTCTGGGAATCTAAAATGGATTTCATACTTTTCACGGGCAGTCGGCTTAACCATTAGGCTATCTGTGTTCGCCTCCAGAACTGCCTCAAACTTTCATTGCTAGCGATTTCCTACCTAAGACTTCTAAACACTGTTATCAGACTGTCTCCCATGAGGTATGTGTCATATGGAGTCAATGGACGACAGTGGCTTACCCTGCCAAATGGCGTACACAGCGATTAACAAGGTGTTGGTCCTCCTTCGGAACTCAATACGGCAACGATTCTGCATTGCAATGATTGGACAAGTCGTTGGGAGATTTCCGTAGGTATGAGCCACAAGATGTCTAAGCACGTCACACAGTTACGAGCAGGTGGTTTGCCGACGAGGGCCTGGAGACTGATAGCGTCCACCACATATTCCATCAGATTCAAATCAAGCGAATTCCATAGTGAAGACATCAAGGTGAGTTCATTATTACGTTCCTCAAACCAGTGTAGCACGATGACTTCGTGACACGGACAATTATCCTTCTGAAAAGTGCCATTAAGAGTAGATTAAGCATGAAGTGACCCAGGTGGTCGGCCATAATGTTCACGTCGTCCACAGCAACCATGGTTCCTTGCGTTACTACCACACGTCCCAAGGAAGCCCAGGTAAATGTCCCCCATGTCACAACACTACCCCAGCCCGCCTGCATCAGTGGCGCGGTGCATGTTTCGAACAACTGTTCGCCTGGATGGCAGCTTATTCACAGACGACCATCGACCTGGTATAACAAGAAATGTGATTCATCAGGCCAGGTGACACGTTTCCATTGATACACTCTCCAGTCTCAATTATCCCGTGCAGATTTCAATCGTTATTGACGATGTCGTTGGGTCAATACTGGAAAACTTAGGGGTCGTATAGTGCGGAGCCACATATTCAAAAACTGTGTGCTCCGAAACACTCGTGGCTGCACGAGAATTTTGCTCTGTCGTCAGACCTGCCGCAGATCGCCCTGGCTGCCTATCGTGCTTTACAGGGCGGGCGAGCTTCTGATTTACATGTTCCGTAATGTGGCGTAGACGTCCAACACCTTGTCGCCCAATCGTGGTTGCAAGTCCTTCAGCCTCTTTTCATAAGCGCGAACGACAAAATCACGCAAACAGCCGACCACGTTTACCAATTGAAAGACGCTCATTCGGAGGGGCCGAGCCATACATAACACTCTGCCTTTGTCAAAGTCGGTTACGTCAGCGGATTTCGCCATTTGCGGCCAGTCTCGTCGCCAGAAGGATCACTCATTCGCCTCTGGTGCGCATAAATTGGCTGCTTATCTCGTCAAGTGCCTGCAGACCCATGGGGCGGTATTCAATGAAATCAATTAAGTGCACTGAGATGCATTTTCGCGACGTCTTCTCTTCTGTTGCAAATGTGAGTTGGTACGTTGACGGGCGTGTACCCCTGTCAGAACACCATCTGCAGCGTACAAACTCGCGTAAGCTGTCGAAGGGGTAGCCCCACTCAACGCGCTTGCACCTGCAGCATACACTCCAAGGCAAAAAGCGACGCACCACGAAGGAATTATCGGAATGGGACAAATGATTACAATGTCAGAAAATTCGAATGATTTATTTATGGGAAAAAGCTTCGCAAATTGAGTAAGACGGTAACGCGTCGGCCCCCCTCTGACCATTATGCAAGCACTTATTCGGCTTGGCGTCGATTGACAGAGTTTTTTGGATGCCCCCTGACGGATGTCGCGTCAAATTCTGCCCAACTTTCACGTTATAGCGTCAAAATCCCGAGGTGGTTGGAGGGCTCTGCTCATAATGCTCTAAATGTTCTCAACTGTGGGGAGATCCGGCCACCTTGCTGGGCACGAAAGGGTTTGGCAAGCACGGAAACAAACAGTAGAAAATATCTCATTGTGCGCGCCGGCATTATCTTGCTGAAATGTAAACCCAGGATGATTGCCATGAAGGAAAACAAAACAGGGCGTACAATATCGTCAACATAATGGTGTGCTGTACGGCTGTTGCGGATCAAAACCAAAGGGGTCTTGCTATGAAGAGAAATGACACCCCGAACATCATTCCTATTTGTTGGGTCGCATGATTGTTATCCTCAACACCTTTACCGCATTTCGGTACGTCGACGATATTCTACTCTCGGTTATGTTGCTCTTCATGACAACCCACCCTGGGATTAAATTTCAGCAAAATATTGCCCACCCGCACGTGCTTGCCAAACTCTACCTCGGCCAGAAACGTTGCCGGATCTCTCCACAATTCAGAACGTTTGGAGCAGTAAGGGCAATGCCCTCCAACCAGCTCGTCCTCTCCACAATTCAGAACGTTTGGAACAGTAAGGGCAATGCCCTCCAACCAGCTCGGGATTCTGTCGATCTAAAGTGCCAGTTGAATATAATTTGGCACTATATATGTCAGAATGACATCTAGCAACTGTATCAATCAATACCGAGCCGGATAACTGCTTGCGTAAGCACCAAATGCGAACCAACGCATTATTGACTTGCTCAATTTGTGAAGGGGTTTCTCTTGAATAAATCATCCAGATTTTCTGATATTGTAATCATCTGTAAATGTACGTCACATCTACTGACCCGTACCATTCTGGTAATTTCTTTGTGGTGCATAGATTTTTTTACTTAAGAGTGTAGAATTTCCTGTAGCGTCATTGGACGACCTTTCCATACATTGGTTCCTAACTTCATTTCTTTCCTGGTGACCGGTTCTTCAACCCTTCGAGGTTTATCGGTATAGATTTCATCCTGAACATTGCAAATACAGCACTAATGCTAATGTTCAGAAGTGCCTCAGCAATTTCAGACATATCTGTAACACGTAATGCAGTGCTAATGGCGGTGTTGAGTTCCTGGCAAAAGAGAAAAAAAATTGCGGCGAGATAAATTAGAAATGTCCGTGTTTGTGAAAAGTTTATGTACGAAAGCCACGATGTCATCTTTGAGATTTTGGTTCGTAGCAAAATGATACGTTGTTGGATACGTACCAGAAAGTGTTCATTAATATCAGTCGTGAAAGAACTGAGGACAACTGACTGGATGTGAGGTTCATCACTTCTGAAATAAGTTCACAGCCACAGCCCGCAAATCAATAGTGGTCGTATTGGCCTGTGACTTTCGTGTCAGTCTTGGAATGAACAGCGCTAGTACACATTCACAAGAACAGTGTCCGAACTGTTTCCGAGGAATGCCCTCGCTTGTGGTGATGGATGATGTAGCAGATTTCCTTCTTAGCATTTTGCCTGCCGTTGATGAAACGTTCTCATCAGAGAAGTACAGTACGCAACAGCATGTTTATACATGTGTTTAGCCCATACTTCCACACTAGTTGTTGCATAATGTACACGTTGTACAATGTATAGCTACTTCAGTAGCACGATGCTTCACTTGAGATGCGCACTGTTGCCCTTTCCCGTCTGTAGGCACTGCACCTCTTCAAAATAATCACTGATCTTACGTTAATCACCGTTTGCTGCCGTCACAGTCTTCCTGGAGTTTTACGAGAAAATTAATATTTAAGCAAAATAAATATAGTGCCATGTAGTAGATTATAATCTTTTATAAATCATTGTGCCTCTTTTAAACTTTGTGTTGGGATGGGACTCGAAACCTAATCCTTGTTTACTTTGGTTGCGACTCATACCGGGATATCACAGAACGTAAGAAAGCTTCCACAGAGAAAAATGTCTCTGAGCACTATGCGACTTAACTTCTGAGGTCATCAGTCGCCTAGAACTTAGAACTAATTAAACCTAACTAACCTAAGGACATCACACACACCCATGCCCGAGGCAGGACTCGAACCTGCGACCGGAGCGGTCGCTCGGCTCCAGACTGTAGCGCCTAGAACCGCACAGCCACTCCGGCCGGCTTCCACAGAGAGATAACGTTCCAATTCGGGTCGCAGTCTGACAGTTTTAATCTGACAAGGAAGTTCCATATGAAAAATTCATAATCCGTTGGATTCATCAGAAACTCATTACCACACTGTCGTTAGGTTAACATGAAGGTATCCCATTTCCGGTTGTAAAAGATTAACTAGACACGTGAGGATAGAAATATGCAAATCCGTAATATCTCACAACTGTTCTCTGTAATCCACTAAACTTTCTTCTTCGGAGATTCCCCATGTGCAGAGGAAACGCCAAGCCGTTGCTTCGTATACATGTGGCACTAATTGTGAAAACTGGAGGAAATCATTAACTAATTTGCAGTAAAGAGCACAAAGTTTATCTTTGTCCGAGGATGCTTTTAATTAATTCATGTGGTTTTAATCACAGCACAGTCATCACTGCACTCGATCCGTTGCACAATAAATTGTTTGTTCTTAAAATATTGAAATCACTCTCAAATTACATCTGTAATTACTTTTAGGTGGCATGCACGAACGCGCTGATCACCTGTCAACGATGAAGCCTTTTCAATACAATTATTAACACGTTTTAGCAAACAATCGGCAAGAGCCACCACCGATTCGATCGTCTACTTTGCCCCCCCCCCCACCTCCCCCCGGCTCCAAGACTCTTGATAAACAACACTTTTCATGAAAATGAAAATTCCCAACATTCACCGTCGATCCCACTTTCTACCGTGGTTCCCGCTCCCCGACTCTTAATCTATTTTATACTAATAATAAAACAGTGGAACTGCCGTGTCTGTTCATCTGTTTGAACATGCTTCTCCAAAACTACTACACGAATTTTCACGGGGTTTTCGCAGATAACTTGAGCACATGTTGGGTACCGTTTAGGCTTTATTTCATAAAAATCGGAACACGAAATAAATATCCGTTCATATAATAAAAACGTATGTATGTGTGTCCGTGTGTTCTCCTCCTAAACCACTACACCGTCTTCAACCTGACTTGGTACACTTATTCTCTGAAAAGAATCGTTGTGGAGTAAGAACAACCTACCACTCAAAGGGTGGAGGTGGAGGTGAAACAGAAGTGTAGGCCACGACGCGCGAATACCCAGATTTTATTTAACCAGAATTTGAGAATGAGAGTACACAGTGACCTCAACAAACTTTGCACAAAACCTCAAGCCTTTACGAAACATTTTCGCTGATACAGCTCACACAAAAAGATGACAGGAAAAAAATTTATTGTTTACTACATTTTCGCTGTTCATGCGTTAAAGCTGTCGCACCAGGGATGATGTTTAAATTGACTGCTTCTTTATTAATTGTATTCGCGACACATTCTGCAGACAGTGTTAAAATATATCAGCGGATGTAACTGCAAAATTATATCGTTGTACAACAAGTAGTTCAGGATACAACACGTCATAAATAGTGAGACGCGTGAAAAATTTTTGCGTCATGCGTGACATTTAAATTTATTTCTTCTCTGCTACTAGCTATATTCTTAATACATTTTGCGGAAACTATCCACATTTGCCGCTGAATCTACTTGTAAAATTATATCATGGTACTACACAAAGGAGTCCGCAGCTCGTAGTCTAGGGGCTAGTGCTGCTGCCTGAGGATCACGGGGTCCCGGGTTCGATTCCCGGCCGCGTTGGGGATTTTCTCTGCCAGGGGACTAGGTGTTTGTGTCGTCCTCATCATTTAATCATCATCATCATCATTCGTGACAGCAGCTAGATTGGACTGTGAAAAAAACTGGACTGCGTGGAAATTTGCACTTTGTACGGGCGCTGATGACCGCGCAGTTGAGCGCCCCGCATACCAAACATCATCAACATCACTACACCTAGTTCAGCAGATGTGACGTCATAAACATTGAGCTGCGTGGATACGAAACTGATTTATTGTTAACAATTGGTGAGGGCACGTATACGGAAAAAGATGGTGAAATCATTATGCGTGGTAATTAGTGCCGTGCAGTACTTTCACTTCAAAATCTCATAATACTTTAGAAAGCGTACAGTACAAGATATTTATTGATTTGAAGAAACAAATATTGACGGCCGGTGTGGCCTAGCGGTTTTGGCGCTACAGTCCGGAACCGCGCGACCGCTACGATCGCAGGTTCGAATTCTGCCTCGGGCATGGATGTGTGTGATGTCCTTAATGTAGTTAGGTTTAAGTAGTTCTAAGTACTAGGGGACTGATGACCTCAGATGTTAAGACCCATAGTGCTCAGAGCCATTTGAAACCTTTTAAAAAATATTACTAGAATTAGGAAAAATTATTTAGTCTTTGAAAAAGCTGTTTACGCTTTGAATTTTGAACCTTTTTACATATTTGCGAAAATGATTGATACGTGCCGAGCGATACGATTCTAAGTTATGAATATCATGCTTATGCAATCTTCAGTGTGTTTCACCCATGCTTACACACTATTTGTTGCATAATGTACACATTGTATAGATAATTTAACAGCACGACGCCTATCTTTAAATACGCACTCCTGCTCCTACCCATCTGTAAGCACGACTCGGTAGCGACGCTGTGTATCACGACAGATCTAAAGTTCAGACAGCTTTGGAGAGGGAAGAGCGCGGAGTACATCACGAGCTATGCTTACCCAAACATGTAGACAAGTGAGGGCAGCTGATGTTATTATACGTACAGTAGCTTACTTATTCACAATCAGTAGTAAATAAAATTGCCCACAATAATTCTCAACAACTGACGAGAGCCACAACCGGTCCGACCGTGTACTCCGGCCTCCACTCCAAGACCCTTTTCCAATGCAATAGTTAACGTACTTGGCGATAGCCACCACCAATATTACTGTCCACTGTGACCTCCGCTACCACGCCGAAGCTACCAGCCATGACCTTCCAGTTCCTGCCGGCACAAGTGAGGGTCTGCTCGAGCGTTTTAGCCAGTCACAGAAAAGAAGATTTTCTGCCACTACATATAGCGTAGCCTTGTTTGGCCAATTCCAAGCGAGGACGTTGTGCCACACTGGGATCTCCATGTCATTCTGCCCAGACTGTAGGTCTTTTGACATATTGCACCATATTACAGATATATGACACTTGTTTTAACATAAGTGTTACAACATTGTAAACCTAGTTAACTAAGTTCATATGCATGAGTTTGCACTTACCCACTTTCTAACAACCCGGCTGCTTTAGGACACAATCCATTCATATACGAGGGTGAGTCAAATGAAAACCTTAAATTTGTAGTAACAAATCGAAATTTCGCGCTGTTATCCTGTAAGTTGGTAAGAGCGCTACAAACAGCGTGCAGAATGGCCTGTAGGTGGCAGCATACTGCAGATGCACACCTACCTTCGCAGTATCAGTATAAATATGGCCGCTCCACTTGCGACTTGCACCAGGGAAGAACAGCGTTCTGTTATTCGGTTTTTGCTTAGTGAAGGTGTGAAACCTATTGAAATTCATCAACCAATGAAGGTTCAGTACGGAGATGCATGTTTGTCACAGCAGCAAGTCTACGAATGGAGTAGGAAGTTCGCAAATGGTGCGACTTCAGTGGAAGATGCTCCTCGTCCAGGTCAGGCACAACGAGTTGTGACTCCACAGAACACTGCAGCAGTTGAAGCCATAGTGAAGGTAAACCGCCGAGTGACACTGAATGACATTGCAGCATGTTTACAGATTAGTCATGGGTCAGCACACCACACTGTGCATGGTGTGCTCCAGTTTCACAAAGTGTTTGCAAGATGGGTGCCACGGCAGCTGACTCCAGAAATGAGAGAACGAGGTGTTGATGCTTGTGAAGAACTTCTTCGGCGCTTTGAACGAGAAGACGATGGCTTCCTTGGAAGAATCGTTACTGGCGTCGAAACCTGGGTTCACTTTCACCAACCGGAAACGAAGAGAGCGAGCAAGAAATGGCACCATTCCTCATCACCAAAACCAAATAAGTTTCGAACAGAAGTATCAGCAGGTAAGGTTATGCTGACTCTCTTTTGGGACAAAAAAGGCGTCATTTTGGAGCATTACATGCCTAGAGGGACCACTGTCACCAGTGCATCATGCACAGATCTCCTAAAAATCATCTGTCTTCCTCATCCACCATACTCACCAGACCTTGCCCCCAAGTGATTTCCATATGTTTGGACCACTCAAAGACGCAATGGGAGGAAAGAAGTTCCGTTCTGATGAAGAGGTACGCCACGTGGTGCATGAGTGGTTGCGTGGACTATCAAAAGAATTTTTTCTAAAGGAATTTATGCACTTTGTAAGCGCTGGAGGAACTGCATTAAGCGTGGGGGAGATTATTTTGAAAAGTGATACAGCTTTGTACCACTTTGCACAGTATATAATATTTCAAAAAATTTTTAAGGTTTTCATTTGACTCATCCTCGTACATTACACATTTAATTTATTAACGTGTCATCGTTTCACAATTGTAATAGCTAATATTACATAAACATCTCTTCCACAGTTTCCTGCCTCTGCGGTAAGAACCTGTCAAAAAGAGAAAAACAGTGTAACACAAAACTCTTGAGATATTTAACGGTCTACGACTACCCTCTCATTCGTTGCACGAAATCTGTTACATGACACAAGTTTCCATGTGAAAATTCTGTTAACATAATCCCCTGATTTCCGAATACGTGTGGTATCGCCAGGTTTTTAAATGGAACCAAACCTTGTATTTCATCACCTGACCTCGACAACATTTTTATCAAAATTTTCGTAACGAGTTTAAAAAAAACCTAGCGAATGGTTGAACATTACGGTTTAAGAATGAAAGCGACGAAAGAGCATTACCATAGGGTAATGGGATCTTAATTAGTGGTACGAGAGGAATAATGATGTCCTTCGTGTAATTACATTTCATTAGGGCTGTTGTTCGGAGAGAAACTTTATTATATTGACCTGTAACGAGCAGTTTGGGATAAGCGAGACTTGTTCCTTAATTCTCCTGGTGGTAGTTAAATTTCCTGTCGCAGTAGTTAACACCACTCTTAATACTACGGTGCGATTCGGCTGAGGAAAATTCTATGACTTCTCCTTTGTTCTCAGTCGTAATAAATTTCACGGCAGACTACTGTGTGCAATTTGTTCATTCGCACAGCTCTTAAAACCCTGGTTTAATACGTACGTTGGGGGACGCTGCGATAATTATACGGCACCAAGCTTGGCCGCCTCGCGAAGCAAGGGGACCCCTGCCGCCGAGATTCTGTTCTCCGAGTGTCGTCTCCCCCTTTCACTGTCGGATGTTAATTGCTACGTATGAGCGCTGCAGATGACATTTTCACATAGTATGAATATCCGCAATTACATTACGACCGCCTTTTAAACGCAGTCTTCTCTCAACGTTCTCGTCTCATTGTCCTTGGTGCAGAGAAAAAGTAATAGACACCATGCTTTTGTACCCTGGGTTGCGTTTGTAAGTGTCAGAGTATGCCTGTGCGTTTACACGTGCGTGCATGTGAGCGTGTATATGTGTGTGTGTGTGTAGGGGGGGGGGGGGGTGCCAGTGGGTGGGTGGGTGTTTGTGAAAGTGACAGAGGAAGAGAGAGAGAGAGAACAAACGAAAAGCAAAGAAAGAGAGGAGGAAAGAAGGAAAAAATTAGGTGGTAATGTGATGAGAAGAGGCTGCAGGTAGACAGGGATGGTGACTAAGATAGAGCCTGTCTCTTTCCGTCAACGTAAGGTAAATGCAAACTTTAATGGAGGTCGCTTATGAAGTGAAATTTAGAACGGCACACTAACTGAGAGAATTTGTCTAACATGGATCCTAAATTGACTCCGTCTTTTATTCTTCTTTTCTTTGTGTCTTCACGTCACGTTGGCGCAGTGTCGTCATAGTTATTAACATATTTGGCCCGGTTAGTGTAATGGGTGGCCCGATGCCCTTCCTCTCACCATATTTCTATTTTTTTTTTAGAATATTCCATTTTAATTTTCTTTCATATCACATATGTTATTGCCTCTTTGGTAAGCCAGTGGCTGAGACTGGGCCAGCGTAAACTGGATGTTTTACATAACGCCCACGCTCAGTCCACATGAACATCATCCCACGGTAGTACCGCTGATTTGAGACGCTATGTTGAGTACCACCGACGAAGGGACGGCCACTGAAGCACCCTCTGCCCACCAATCGGAGCACTGGGGAACGGTCACGTGGGGCGCGCCGGACAGGTTGCTGAGAATGCGTCGGCATTACGAACGCTCTCTTGCCTTCCAGCTCTGTCCGTGATCGGACGTGTCCACTAGTTCCTTCCTTTGGGGGACGCAATGACTCTCAGTTTAATTGCGGCAGCCTCCTATTGCGCACTGGTGACTGGAAACAGCCTTTTCTTTCGAAGGTTTTCTCCTAACATCACCGGACGCTCCGCTTCCTGCTCATTTCCCCATCGTGACCAAATTTAGGATGTACAGTGTGTACTGCAACCGCATGCGCCTACTGTTATTCATATGAAAGAGCGGAAGTTTTGCAAATGTTTGCGAATCGTGTTACTGAGGTGCGACTTGGGCACCAGTCTGGCATTCATGTAGCAGGGTGTGGAAAACCGCCTGAATACCACATCAGGCTGGCCAGCACACCCACCTTCGTCGTTAATCCGGCGGGCCGATTCGATTTGAAAACGGCGCACTTCCACGTCCCGAAAGAGGCGCTTCGACGTGCACAGCTATCCGGGTGAGTGAAACTGACTCGTACCATTGAAAAGTAACGCCCTGTTAGCTAAGCCAGCAGAACACACCTCTGGACCCAAGTTATAGCCATAATCCGATAATTTTAATGTGTCAGCTGAACCAACGTGATCTAACGTTTATGATTCTAGAATCAAGACATTCTTCTCACTATCTTTTCACATTGTGGAAAAACCAGAAAGGAGTAGAATCTAAGCATTAGAGATGAGCTGCTACAGAAGTGTGACGAAAATTAAGCGTATTGCTAAGACAAGAAATAAGAAATTTCTCCACAGAATCAGTGACGAAAGAAATACGTGAAAAACACTGACTACAATAAGGTACAGATGTAGGACATGTATGGAGACATCATAGAATAATACCCATGATTGCTAGAGGGAACATTAGAGGACAAAAACTGTAAAGGGAGATGGAGACTGGAATATACCCAACAGATAATCGAGTACGTTGAGTGCATGTACTACTCTGAAAATAAGGTCTTGGCACAGGAGAGGAAGTTGTAGAGGGTTGCATCAATCCTGTCTCCCGACTGATGACCCAAAAAAAAATCCTTCCTCTCGGGGTCGCAATTTTCACCTACAGCCAACTTCTGGGTTCTGCAGTTTTAGAAACTACAGAGCAAAGTACTGACGGATTGATGTCGTTACTTGCATTGTTGGGCATGCTCTGACAGTTAAACATTTAGACACATGCTTGCTTAGTCTCGCTACAAAAAACAGTTTTAATCTGCAGTTGTGTCAAATTCACTTCCACAGCGGAAGTAATGCTCTATTTTGGAGAAATGATTGTAGATTTTTACGTTCTTTGTAAGTATGTTAACATTTGACCTCTCTGTCATGACAGGTAAATGTCACAGTTGTTTATGTACAAAGAGTTATCAATTGTTAAAACATGGGGAAATTTCAATTGCTTTCAATTATTGTGGTTGAATACCTTCACTGCTTTTATTGCTCCTCATCTGATTGTCATTCCCACATAGCCCACCCCAAAAATCAAGATGAAATGACTGTATACAACTGATCTCTCAATAGTACTGTTCACCTACAATTATAAGTGTCTCCCCCCTTATTTCTTAAGAGTATTAACTCTCAAACGTCGTTCACGAAACCATTCACTGGAAGAAACGCCAGACTACGGAAGGAAAGTTACGGAATTCTCTACTGCTTTCTATAACTGTACTCCGCAAGGCATCTTATGGTTTGCGGCGGAAGTACTTTGTGTACCACTGTTATTTCCCCCATTTCCTGTTCCAGTCGCGAATGCTCCGTGGGAAGAGCAGTAGGCAGTAAGCCTCCGTGTGGGTCCGAATATCTCTGATTTTATCTTCATGGTCTTTTCGTAAGATATGCGTAGGAGGAAACAATACATTTGTTGATTCTTCTACAAATGTAATTCTCGGAACTTTAACAGTAACCCTGGCCGTAACATGAAGCGTGTGCCACTGGCGTTGACTGATCATGTCTGTGACGCTTTCATGTTTACTAAACGATACTGTAACGAAACGTGCTGCTCTTCTTCCAATCTTCTCTATTTCCTCTACGAGTCCTATTTGGTACTGATTCCATACGAACGACCAATATTCTAGGATTCAGTATTTTCGTCCTGGTTTACTGTTTCAGTACCCGTTTTACAAGTTATGAAACATTTTAGTATGGCTTATGTTTAAAAAATCCTGATATTTATGATGATCAATTGAAATAAAAATAAACAAAGTGGTACTGGAGTTTGTGGAATCGTGGGTATGAAAAATATCATAGTCGGAATATAGCTCGTAAAGTATGGATTAAAATCGTAGCTTTATTTGCAATCACAAGTAGGTAAATTATTTATCGGAAGTTTCAGGCGTAAATTATAACCTTAAAAAATAATTTGTTGAAGTGAAATGGGTGGCGTATCCTATGATTGAAGTTACAATAGTGGATCTTCTTTTTGGTAAGTGGGCATTAGTTACCTACGAATTATTATTGCTGCTTACTTGCGGTTTTATGGCCCCATGGTGGTGATTCTGTTATAGGAGGTCGTTCGAAAATATGGTGCATGTTTTTCCACTTTTCAGCGCTTTTGGCGTTCAAAGTGTCTCGTTCCAAAATTTATGTTTGTCTATCAAATTTACGTTGAATGACGGACATTGAAGGACAACTCACTTATGTTTCTAGAAAGAGCGCACACTCCGCTGCAGAGTGAAAATCTCATTCTGGAAACGTCCCCCAGGCTGTGGCTAAGCCATGTCTCCGCAATATCCTTTCTTTCAGGAGTGCTAGTTCTGCAAGGTTCGCAGGAGAACTTCTGTAAAGTTTGGAGGGTAGGAGACGAGGTACTGGCAGAAGTAAAGCTGTGGGGATGGGGCGTGAGTCGTGCTTGGGTATCTCAGTTGGTTCCGGCACGATAGCTCAGCGTGTTCGGACAGAGGATAAGCAGCCCTCTGAGTTAATCGATCAACAACGAACTTAAAAGGATGTCTTACGACGTCCGCCCCAAGCAGATGCGACGAACGAAAGCGAACAAAATGAGATTAAAAAAAAAAAAAAAAAGTTGGTAGAGAACTTGCCCGCGAAAGGCAAAGGTCCCAAGTTCGAGTCTCGTTCCGGCACACAGTTTTAATCTGCCAGGAAGTTTCACTTATGTTTGTTTTGCTGAATTTATTTTAAGTCGTGCAGAATGCTTGTAATCTTGCTTTTCAGTGACATCCCGAATCATCAACACATGCGTATAACAGAACGTCTCCCTGTTCATCTCATACACTATGTTCCTAGGCATCTATGGTTACTCCAACAACTGAAAAGAGTGTCAGAACTCCCCACGTTCTTTTAGAGACAAATATAGCTCATTCACTTGCATTCCGTTTCTCATCCGTAGCAACAGCCTCCAAGCATAGAGGCATCGTGGTATTCGTCCCACCCTGGGAAGATAAAATGTAAACTACTTCAAAAATGCAATAGATTCTAACGTAACATCCTTGAGCCCGCCAAAACTGCTGAAAAAGAGCTCGCCAAAACTGCCGGAAAAGATCGGACGCGCTGAGACCGAGCTTTGGTCGATGTTATCTGGCGAGTGACGACCGTTGGCAGACAGAGGTCGTCCGCTAACATCGGCCGACAGCTCGGTCACAGTGCGTCCCATCTTTTCTGATTATGGAGGGGGTTACAATCTATTGTAACCAATATTTGTCCCGAAAAGAACGGGGAGAAGTAATGTACACTCTTTCGTCACCTACTGGAATAACTAGACAAGTTTTATGAATAACTGAACCGAAGAGGAAACGTTCTGTTATGCTCGCGAGATGAGTCTTGTGACAATGAAAAGCAAGCTTACAAAAACTCTGCATCACTTCAAACAAATTCAACAATACAGACCTATGTTAATTAACCTTCAGCAAATGCCATTCAGAATGTAAGATTACGTTTCAACGTCCCATAGACATCAGGGTCAATGTAGGCAGCTGTCAGTCAAGGTACCTGTGAAAA
The DNA here is from genome assembly GCF_021461385.2 of Schistocerca piceifrons. NCBI lineage: Eukaryota > Metazoa > Arthropoda > Insecta > Orthoptera > Acrididae > Schistocerca > Schistocerca piceifrons. The sequence goes on along the minus strand of NC_060141.1, from coordinate 355,663,829 downwards.
GGAAAGAAAAATTTTAAAATAAGATACTGTGAACACCAAAAGCACTGAAAAGTGGAAAGACATATACACCATTTGCAAGCCACCTCATATAACAGAATCACTACCTTACTGGTATAAAAACGACGGTAAGCAGTAATAATGATACGTAGACAACTAGTGCCCAAGTACCACAACCCAAAAAAGAGCCACAACAAGAACTAACAATAAGCATCAAAATGGTCGTACACCACATGTTTCAATTGAACAATCACATTTTAAGGTTATAATCTGGGCGTAAAACTTCCTGTACTGATTTTGCCTGTACTGCGAAAAAATGTTCAAATGTGTGTGAAATCTTATGGGACTTCACTACTAAGCCCATCAGTCTCTAAGCTTACACATTACGTAACCTAAATTATCCTAAGGACAAACTCACACGCCCATGCCCGAGGGAGGACTCGAACCTCCGCCAGGACCAACCGCACAGTCCATGACTGCAGCGCCTTAGCCTGTATTGCGGATGAGGAGCTGCATTAAATATAGACATGAGGGTGACACGGCTACATAGGCACAGGACATGCATAATGTAATATAAGGAACCTCTCAACAAATGACTAATTTTTTGGTTTGTTCCAAATTTGCGGATTCCAATGGAATAGCGATTTCAGACCACAGATTCCGAGACGTATCCTCGTTATTATGTTTCCCATGCTCAGTGTGGTGTCACCGCCAGACACCACACTTGCTAGGTGGTAGCCTTTAAATCGGCCGCGGTCCGGTAGTATACGTCGGTCCCGCGTGTCGCCACTATCAGTGATTGCAGACCGAGCGCCGCCACACGGCAGGTCTAGAGAGACGTCCTAGCACTCGCCCAGTTGTACAGACGACTTTGCTAGCGATGGTTCACTGACAAATTACGCTCTCATTTGCCGAGACGATAGTTAGCATAGCCTTCAGCTACGTCATTTGCTACGACCTAGCAAGGCGCCATTATCATTTGCTATTTATCTTGTGATGCATGTACCGTCAGACAGATGTTCACCAATTATGGATTAAAGTTAAGTATTCCAGAAGCTACGTACTTTATTTGCTAGTCTTCATTACTTGTCCTGTTCCAGACCTCACGCCATCCTGCGTGAGCTTAAACGCGTGCCTTTCGGCTTCACCTCGTAGTGGCATGGCTGTCTTGCCAAGTCACAGCACTCAGTATGACACAAACTTCTTTCTTATATGAAACTTAAAATTTCCTCACAATCAGTAATTTGAGTGTTGGAACGTCAGCCGATTTGATCGAAGGAAACAAATCGATTTGAGTCCTACCAACTGTAGTTCGAAATCTATACTTTCGGCCGTTGAGATTGGTTCCACTGAGACCGCTCACGTACTGGTGTACAGATTTGGAAAGATTGGCGGTTTTCGGTCGTATACGTACGATGTCGGTCGAATCTTCCAATGTCGGCACCAGTGTGACCACAGGCTAACTCACGTCAGCCCCTTCCCATCAAAGATTGGGCGGTCTGAAAGTCCGAGCTGCACAATACGGACCCTTCGCTACATTTCTGCACTGAATTCCTGTTGCGACAGAGTCGGCACTGAGCGGTGAAGCGTCTGCACGTGACCGCATGGCTGCCGAGTGCCACGGTCAAGCCCGCGGCGCGCGCGGAATGCGTACTCGGTCTGTCGGCAGCCGGCGCATGCGCCGTGCGCCGCCGCCGACAGCTGCTGCCGGGTCGCCCACCAGAGGACAAGATAGGCATCTGTCCGCCCTGCCCTCACACTGCCCGCTGCCCGCAATGGACTCCGCAGTGTCCGTGCGATGCGCTGCAGCCAGACCGCGCTTCTCTGCCGGCGGGCTCAAAGCAGCTGCCAACCTCGTATTGACAGTTCACCCAGTACAGCCCGTACAAAATAACTTGGCCCACGTGCTAAAGGCATTCTCCTCGTGAGTGCCGGTTGATTTCATCCCTTGGGCCCAAAGGGCGGCCGCCTCAGTTGACTGTCGTCACTCGACCAGAACATTTTGAGCCTTCTCGTTGCCATCTCTTTACTAAAGAGCATGGCACCGCAGTCTTCCATTAAAATTGCTACACCAAGAACAAATGCAGATCATAAACGGATTTCATTGGACAAATATATTATACTAGAACTGACATGTGATTACATTATCACGCAATGTGGGTGCATAGATCCTGAGAAATCAGTACCCAGAACAACCACCTCTGGCCGTAATAACGGCCTTGATACGCCTGGGCATTGAGTCAAACAAAGCTTGGATGGCGTGTACAGCTACAGCTGCCCATGCAGCTTCAACACGATACCACAGTTCATCAAGAGTAGTGACTGGCGTATTGTGACGACCCAGTTGCACGGCCACCATTGACCAGACGTTTTCAATTGGTGAGAGATCTGGAGAATGTGCTGGCCAGGGCAGCAGTCGAACTTTTTCTGTATCCAGAAAGACCCGTACACGACCTGTAACATGCGGTCGTTCAATATCCTGCTGAAACGTAGGGTTTCGCAGGGATCGAATAAAGGGTAGAGCCACGGGTCGTAACACATCTGAAATGTAACGTCCACTGTTCAAAGTGCCGTCAATGCGAACAAGAGGTGACCAAGACGTGTAACCAATGGTACCCCATACCATCACGCCGGGTAATACGCCAGTATGGTGATGACGAATACACGCTTCCAATGTGCGTTCACCGCGATGTCGCCAAACACGGTTGCGACCATCATGATGCTGTAAACAGAACCTGGATGCATCCGAAAAATTGACGTTTCTTCATTCGTGCACCCCGGTTCGTCGTCGAGTACACCATCACAGGCGCTCCTGTCTGTGATGCAGCGTCAAGGGTAACCGCAGCCGTGGTCCCCGAGCTGATAGTCCACGCTGCTGCAAACGTCGTCGAACTGTTCGTGCAGATGGTTGTTGTCTTGCAAACGTCCCCATCTGTTGACTCAGGGATCGAGATGTGGCTGCATGATCCGTTACAGCCATGCGGATAAGATGCCTGTCATTTTGACTGCTAGCGATACGAGGCCTTTGGGATCCAGCACGGCATTCCGTATTACTCTCCTGAACCCACCGATTCCATATTCTGCTGACAGTCGTTGTAGTGACAGGATTTTTGACCCATTTGTGATAGTTAACTTCTTCTGCTAAGTATATCAAAAGAAAATCACTGTGCCCTATTAAATGAGCCACAAATTCGGGCTATATTTCTTCATTCAACAGAAAGTCCTTGTATTCCAAAACCGTGTGAAGAGCATCCAACTTTATCTTCCACAACAGATTTTGTCTGACAGCTGCACAATGTTGCTCTCATTACTTCAAAGGTAAACAATTAACAGAGTTTTCCAAAGACGTCACAAACTTACGACAGCTACAAAACAAACTCACTCCACGAACTTCTCGGGTCACAAATGTTTCTCTCGGCAAGGTAAGAGTAAAGTTCATTCCTGAGTATATATATACTTTTTTAAAGGCATTCCCCAGTGAAAGCCAGGGAGACTTACTGAACAAAATAAGAAAATGTGCTCAGCTCCTACATCAACACATATTTGTTGAAAACATTTCGATTTTAGAGGCCGACTTGTAATGAAGCGTATCAGTTACATTAGTCTTTGAAGAACCTCATGAAGGACAAGGTTCATGTATTTTCATCCCAGTCCTTCTCAGTGTAAGAAACGTTGTGTCCAAGAAACATAAGGAGCATTTCTACCGATCAGAGATTGAAACCTGGGGTAACCGGCAACAATACTACGACCATCTTCTCAAACGCCTGCAAAATTTTCTCATTTAATGTTTTATTTCATTATAGAGTGTAGTTTTTCAAATAGTCAGTTTCTTTTGTTACAAGAGTTATTTTGCTGCAGAAAAGAAGATCTTCACAAAATTTGTTGTCATGTATGAACAACACTTAACAATTATTTACGCATCATTGTTGTTGTCTCTAAGTTCATATAAATGAAGAGGGATATCAACATTACTTTTCAGTTTTCCAACCAAATGATCATTAATGTCTTTAGCCACATCGAGTATTCGCCGAGTTTTGTTTTTTGGCCCTCTCAACACCATGGTCATCAAAGCCCTTACAAAACGACCAACAGCGTTGTCTGACAAAGCCACACTTGGCAGTTGATTGGAAGCGGACTCGCGTATAGTAAAGATACCATGTGCAGTCAATATGACTTCGAAAACAAGAAAAGGAAATAATCACAGTCAAACACACTCACGATAAACGGTGCGTCTAGAAATATGCAGGTATGAACGTCAAATTGTACAAAAATCACTCGTGAAATTTTATTAGAACGACAGAGTTTACAAGCGGTCAGCTTACAGCCAAACACCGTGCGACGAGATAGTTCCCTTCGACTGTAGCCATAATAGTACAATCTGGAAATAATTACTGATAACGTTTAGCCAAAGCAGTTGAATAATGATGGTGCTCGAAAGACAAACGCTGAATGTAGGCTACTACGAAGGCCTATTTCTGGTATTAATAAATTGCATGTGCAAGTTATTTCGTGGAGACGTGAAAAAATACACACTGTAGTAAATGTGGAACAAGAACACAGCAATGCAGGTATCCGCGAACAAAACCTGTCTTTCATAGCCCGAAAGCTGTATGCGCAACAGAACGGGATATTTACTACTTTTATGGGAAACTGCAGTGTATGAGCTGAACTATTTCACTGTACGTACCACTGGCAGTCATTGGCTGGACAAAAGAAACCCCTCACAAAATGTTTGCGCAAGATGGCGTCACAGAAAATGGTTCAAATGGCTCTTAGCACTAAGGGACTTAACTTCTTAGGTCATCAGTCCCCTACAACTTGGAACTACTTAAACCTAACTAACCTAAGGACATTACACACATCCATGCCCGAGGCAGGATTCGAACCTGCGACCGTAGCGGTCGCGCGGTTCTAGACTGTAGAGCCTAGAACCGATCGGCCACTCCGGCCGGCGCGTCACAGAAAGCATGGATCAGAATTACCTACTGTAATTCAATGAATGACTTAATAATGCGAAAATGAGTAACAGTAAATTTGAACTGATATTTTATACTGACTTCAGATTAATAAAACATTGAGCGTTTTGCGGGTAGAAGTCACAATAAACGTGAAACACGAGTCGAAATTCTGGCAACCACAAAAATTTAAGTTTCTCTACACGACATCCAGCAATGCGTTGCATAAGCTCAAGTGCACAAGATAATGACAAAATTTAATTCATAACACTTTGGATTCAACAACTAAGACCTGATTCTGCAATCAATTTTCAACATACGGAAAACCAGCTATTCCTGGAGCTCTGTAATATCTCACGTCTGACTAGCTAAACATATCTGCAAGACACCATAAATACGGCATGCGAAATTATCGCAAAATAACTGTGCAAATGCAAATACCACACGAGTGAAATTACTGTCAATGTCGCCTGTTAACGATCGCGACAGATAACTGAAATGGTGTCACCAGAGCTCCAACTATGACCGTCACTTCCGAATTCTAACGACAGCGGAACACAGTGTGTATACAAAGTCAACTGCCAGCGTGGGCCAATACCACCTGCTGTTCTGATTAGCTGGAAGCGACCGGAACTCACCAGCGATCCGGTGTCAAACGGCTCCGAGAACTATGGGACTTAACATCTGAGGTCATCAGTCCCCTAGAACTCAGAACTACTTAAACCTAACTAACCTAAGGACACCACAAACATCCATGCCCGAGGCAGGATTCGAACCTGCGACCGTAGCAGTCGCGCGGTTCCGGACTGTAGCGCCTAGAACCGCTCGGCCACCGCGACCGGCCACTACAGTGTCTCAAAGAGACATAAACACCGTGTTACCAACATACCGCTACTGATTACAGCATATCTCTGCGAAAACTTTGCAAAGATTAGTTGTGCAAGGTATAGAAACTAATTACAGCACAACTAAGAGTGCTGTTTTAACTATTAATCATCATACAGCAACTCTTTCCCAGTATAACCTCACTACCAGGCAAAATTATTAACACAAAAAGTTTCAACATAAACATTCGTAAATCTTAATATAGCAGTTTTTAACCTCAGCATGTAATGTTGAGTGGCTGCCCAGAAAGAAAAATATAACTTGTTTGAAAGTGTGATTTGTTCGTTTGCTGGTCTGCTGATAACACGAACATGAAATTCACCACTCAATATTTTCATCAGATATAGCTGCCATATTGTCCTTCCTCCACCACAGTCGCCCACGATTTTTCTCGTCCACTGTTTCGATGCTGGTGATATCTGTCACTTTGTATTGTCTTCTGCATACTTCGGAGAAGGAGCATTGGTGTTAGTACACTGAAGCGCCAAAGAAACTGGTACAGGCATGAGTATTCAAATACAAAGATATGTAAATAGGCAGGATACGGCACTGCAGTCGGCAACGCCTATATAAGACAACAAGTGACTGGCGCAGTTCTTAGATTGGTTACTGCAGCTACAATGGCAGGTTATCAGGATTTAAGTGATTTTGGACGTGGTGTTTTAGTCGGCGCACGAGCGATGGGACACACTTCTCCCAGGTAGCGATGATGTGGGGATTTTACCGAAGGACCATTTCACTAGTGTAGCGTGTGTATCAGGAATCTGGTAAAACATCAAATCTCCGACATCGCTGCGGCCGGAAACACATCCTGCAAGAACGGGACAACGACGACTGAAGTGAATCGTTCAACGTGACAGAAGTGCAACCCTTCTGCAAATTGCTACGGATTTCAATGCTGGGCCATCAACAGATTTCAGCGTGTGAATCATTCAACGAAATATCGATATGGACTTTCGCAGCCGAAGGCCGACTCGTGTACCATTGTCGCCTGAGCACGTCAACACCGACATTGGACTGTTGATGACTGGAAACATGTTGCCTGGTCGGACAGGTCTCATTTGAAATTGTATTGAGTGGATGGACGTGTACGAATATGGAGACAACCGCATGAATGCATGGACCCTGAATGTCAGTAGGGGACTGTTCTAGCTGGTGGAGCCTCTGTAATGGTGTGGGGCTAGTGCAGTTGAGTGATAAGGGCCCCCTGATACGTCTAGATACGACTATGACAAGAGACACGTACGTAAGCCCCCTACTGACCACCTGCATCCATTTATGTCCATTTTGCATTCAGACGAACTAGGACAATACCAGCAGGACAATGTGACACCCCACAGAGCAGAATTGTTACTGAGTGGCTCCAGGAACACTCTTCTGAGTTGAAGCACTTCCGCTGGCCACCAAACTCCCCAGACATGAACATTATTGAGCATATCTGGAATACCTAGCAATGTGCTGTTGAGAAGAGATCTCCACCATCTCACACTCTTAGGTATTTATACACAGCCCTGCAGCATTCATGGTGCCAGTTCCCTCCAGTACTACTTCAGACATTAGTCGAATCCATGCCAATTCGAGTTGCGGTACTTCTGCGTGCTCTCGGGGGCCATACACGATATGAGGCAGGTGTACCAGTTTCTTTGGCTCTTCTGTGTACATGAACTGCGTGACGATAAGGAATATAAACAATTTTCTATCACTAATTACAAACACACGCTTATTCTAAAACCTAGAATAATATGTGTGTAGTTATTGAAAAAAAAAGGTCGATACATACTACTGATTATTATTACAGATTATCTAATTCAACGTCACTGAATTGAAATTGGAGAGATTAAAGTTGTTGAGATTATGATATCCGTCAGTTTATTCAGGAGTTAGTTTTTCCATTTTTAGCAATGGCTGAATATATGTATTTGCTCAAGAACTACACACTTTGGAGAAGGAGCTTGAAAATTCTTGGAGGGGCTCCATATGAAATGCGGATTCTATTTTTCCACCTCTTCCAAAGTTTCAATGCTTTAAACAAGATAACAACGAATTGTGACTTCCAGCGTTCTCTATTAAGCCTGTTTAGAATTTCAACAAACGGTCGCGGTCGGCAGTACGACAGTCAGTTGTTACCAACGACCACTGACGCAAGATACTCTTGTCACCCACGGCTCCAGCGCACTGACAGGTGACTCCATCAGCTCAGAGGAAGAGGCTTAAGGATTAGCTCTCGTCGACACCGATATCATTACCAACCGAACTGGGTCAGCTCATAATCAAACAGTTTGGCGGTATAGCGAGTCGGTAACAAGACTAATTTAGACCGGCGAGCCTCGTAATCTGGTCAGCCTACAGGGAATGCTTTCAATTACTCTACGTGCTAAATTGTCACTCCGAAATGTAGCTGCTCATGGAGGCACTGGTTCACTGAATTTAACAAAATCTGGTCCATTATGAATGATTGGATCATCTCTGCTACGTTATGTGCTCGTTACTGTGACGCGGAAATGATTACAGCCGTGAATAATTATTTAAATTACTTGTTCTTCCTCCATACTTCAAGCATTAAGCATTTACCGCTTGCGATACTAATGTTCTCCTACGTCTTCCTTGATTTCTTCTCCTTTTGGGATTGTATCTTATGATTTTGAGAGATAACCTTTGACTACTCATCCTGTTAATGCGTTCTTTATATTACGTTGTTTTCATGGATTTTATTCACTAATACATAGATTTTCAATTCTTTACTCTCTTTTCGTTTACCTGTGATCCGTAACCCATTTCCGCAATAAAATAAGAACACCCATCTCTTATAAAATTTCAGTAGTGTCCCATTCTTTGTCCTGTTTCCCAGGCACCTGTTGATAGTTACACGAATTTTTCTAGTATTTCTTTTGTATCTCTAGCCTAGATAGTTAAAATATTTAACGTGTTCTAATATTTTACCATCAATATTCACGATATTTTGGATTATTTTCCCTGAAACTTCTACAAAGATCAATCTGTATTTATATCCGAAAGGCTTAACTGAGACTGCCTACAACCACTACTCTCTATCCGGAAATTACCTAAACAGAACGCATAACTCATGAAACACTGGTATGCGCTACCGTGGACTAAATTTCACTGTGATCAAAGCAAACAGATTTGGAAATCTGTCTTTCGTACGGCAAGAATCATTAACGCGGAGGAGTTGATATCACATTCGCGGTCTTCACGCATGCAGCTTCAATTTGCTGCCACACTCAGAAATAAAGACTTGTTTTAAGCAATGATATTTGTAAACTATATCTGTAAATTATAGTTGAGAGAGTGGAGCGGTTAAGACATTGGACGCACAGGCAGTCGTTCTGGCGTTCAAATCCTCGACCGTCACCAGGATTTAGGTTTTCCGTGATTTACATACCTCGTTTAAGGACAGCATGGTTGCTTTCAGAACAGTACGTTCGATTTTCTTACCATCCTTTGCCTCATCCATTTATGATGAGTAGCTGGTCGACAGGGCGTTGAATCCTAATCATCGATCGTTATTTCTGCGTACGTGTACTGATTCGCCATCTGTGTTGCAAATGATTTAAGTTAGTCAGTTTCAAATACACTCCTGGAAATTGAAATAAGAACACCGTGAATTCATTGTCCCAGGAAAGGGAAACTTTATTGACACATTCCTGGTGTCAGATACATCACATGATCACACTGACAGAATCACAGGCACATAGACACAGGCAACAGAGCATGCACAATGTCGGCACTAGTACAGTGTATATCCACCTTTCGCAGCAATGCAGGCTGCTATTCTCCCATGGAGACAATCGTAGAGATGCTGGATGTAGTCCTGTGGAACGGCTTGCCATGCCATTTCCACCTGGCGCCTCAGTTGGACCAGCGTTCGTGCTGGACGTGCAGACCGCGTGAGACGCCGCTTCATCCAGTCCCAAACATGCGCAATGGGGGACAGATCCGGAGATCTTGCTGGCCAGGGTAGTTGACTTACACCTTCTAGAGCAAGTTGGGTGGCACGGGATACATGCGGACGTGCATTGTCCTATTGGAACGGCAAGTTCCCTTGCCGGTCTAGGAATGGTAGAACGATGGGTTCGATGACGGTTTGGATGTACCGTGCACTATTCAGTGTCCCCTCGACGATCACCAGTGGTGTACGGCCAGTGTAGGAGATCGCTCCCCACACCATGATGCCGGGTGTTGGCCCTGTGTGCCTCGGTCGTATGCAGTCCTGATTGTGGCGCTCACCTGCACGGCGCCAAACACGCATACGACCATCATTGGCACCAAGGCGGAAGCGACTCTCATCGCTGAAGACGACACGTCTCCATTCGTCCCTCCATTCACGCCTGTCGCGACACCACTGGAGGCGGGCTGCACGATGTTGGGGCGTGAGCGGAAGACGGCCTAATGGTGTGCGGGACCGTAGCCCAGCATCATGGAGACGCTTGCGAATGGTCCTTGCCGATACCCCAGGAGCAACAGTGTCCCTAATTTGCTGGGAAGTGGCGGTGCGGTCCCCTACGGCACTGCGTAGGATCCTACGGTATTGGCGTGCATCCATGCGTCGCTGCGGTCCGGTCCCAGGTCGACGGGCACGTGCACCTTCCGCCGCCCACTGGCGACAACATCGATGTACTGTGGAGACCTCACGCCCCACGTGTTGAGCAATTCGGCGGTACGTCCACCTGGCCTCCCGCATGCCCACTATACGCCCTCGCTCAATGTCCGTCAACTGCACATACGGTTCACGTCCACGCTGTCGCGGCATGCTACCGGTGTTAAAGACTGCGATGGAGCTCCGTATGCCACGGCAAACTGGCTTACACTGACGGCGGCGGTGCACAAATGCTGCGCAGCTAGCGCCATTCGACGGCCAACACCGCGGTTCCTGGTGTGTCCGCTGTGCCGTGCGTGTGATCATTGCTTGTACAGCCCTCTCGCAGTGTCCGGAGCAAGTATGGTGGGTCTGACACACCGGTGTCAATGTGTTCTTTTTTCCATTTCCAGGAGTGTAATAATCACATCGCTGTCGTGAAATTTGAAAAAGAACGAATACATCAAAGTAAAGGCTGTGGATATCCAGGAAATGTAGTTCTTGTGAAACACAACGGGACCATTATTCACAGGAAGTAATGAGTGCTTTCGACAGCAGATGTCACATTTACCGCGTATTTCTAGATCTCCAGGAGAATTCTGAAGCTGTTTCTCTCAAGCGACTTCTAACGAAATTGCGTGCGTGTGGAGTATTGTCTCAGCTGTGTGACTGGTTTCGTGATGACAACTGTACGTGGAATCTGACTTTACAAAAGTTCTATAAGCATTATTGAAGCAATGGTTGGAGGGAGCCTAGAGACAGCGCTGCTTTACGAAGAATATGCGTGGTATAAAACGGTCCTGAAAAGGAACATAAACAAACTATAGATTCCATGTATGCTTTAAGGAACGCAACTGAGGCTATTAAAATCTAATAAAATTCTTATTTACATGGATAAACTGAAATCAGATCGAAAAGAGAAAGTTAAAAGTAAATTTAAATGTTCACAGGTAACGTTTGCTAAGAAGTGGAGTTCTGCAGAGTACGTTTCTGAAATATGTTTCCATAATGAACACGTGAAATCTTACGCATTTCTGAACGAGTGTTAGTAGGCTAGTGTGACAGCAGGATCTTATATTTTAATCGAGCTTGAGGTCAAAGTAACAGTACGTTGTAAGCAGCGAACGTGTTCAGACTTTCCACTCAGTCTAAGAAATGGATTTAACGTAGGGAACATGTTGTAGAAAAGGAGGGTGCTCTGATACAGACAAATGCACATTTATGACTAATGTACAGTTTCATTTGAAGCGATCACTGCAGTGATTAATGCCCTGTTGAAATACACCATCACACACGATGTTATTTTGAGACATGTAAGACATTAACAAGGCCAGAAACAAAGATATGCGCCGGATTTCCAATGTTTGGCCTTTACACCAGTCAGTTTTAACGCCGTTTATGGTATTAAATCAACAGAGGTTTGGGTGAATGGCGGTTTGGTGCACATATACGCTGGAACTGTCCAGTCCGTGAGAGTCGGAATACATGATCTCTCTATCCAAGACTGCCACTTAAGTGAAGGATTTAGCATGGTGATGGTAAGGCCTTTCTATTACAGAATGAATGTACTAAATCCATATCGAGCAATGTTGCAAGGCTACTGCTGTCCGCAGTACGTATTTGCAGTCCGTATTAAATGGATTCTGCAATTAGCAGCACCTGCTAGTAGGCAGCCCGCTACACTGGCTTGTCGTTAGAGTTGCCAAACCGACACTGTGCAGGCGATTAATTGGCAGCAATTCTGTGGTACTAGAGCAACGCTTACAGGTTTACCCATCATTTTCCTGGGAGAAACTTGCCCTCACACTCATCCACAGCTCATGAAAATTTACTGCTCCATGCGATTTTTTATGTAGTGGAGCAAGATGTGAAGCAGTTGTGACAGGCAGTATTCAGATTTCATAATGAAAACGGTTTCTAAGATTTTAGGTGTTCCAGGATACTGCATTCTCTACGGAATGGGGCTATTTACTTTAATCACATCAGTTGAACTATCTATACTCAGGCTTCATGACCCGGTTCCGTGCTCTACAGTGGTTAAGGCACTGGGAGGATCTGTGTTCGAATCCACATCTGGTCATCCACAATTACGTTTTCCATACTTTCCCGAATTCGAATAAGGCAAGTTACGGGTTGGATCCGTTGATTTCCTTCCTCAGCTTTTTCCAATCCGAGCTTGAGCTCCATCTCTGATGACCTCATCACTGACGAAACGTTCACGCCTAATCTTCATGCATTCCTTTCTTGTTCTACCAAAATTCGCTACAAATGCTGTCTGAAACGAGTTTTATCTAGTAGCCGTCAGTGCACGACTACTTGAAAGAAAAAAATGTAAATGTCATGTGGCATTGTTGGCTGGTGTATACGACGAGATGGGTTCAACAGCCTGTCGGAAAGGATGTTCCGCCTCCGAGAAAAAGACAATGGGTTCAATCCGAGCTTGCGCTCTATCTCTGATGACCTCATCATCAACGAAATGTTCACCCCTAATCGTCTTGCATCCCTTTCTTGGTTCTACCAAACTTCGCTATAAATGCTGTCTGAAAATAGTTTTATCTAGTAGCCGTTAGTGGATGATTACTTGAAAGTAAATAAATGTAAATGTTGTATGACATTGTTGGTAGTGTATACCACGAAATGGATTCGACAGCCTGTCGGAAAAGATGTTTCGCCTCCCTGCACAACGGCCCCTGTCGCTGCGGGTATGTGAGAGTTGCGTGATATGTGGGTTTGTAGAGCGTAGCTGAGTGTAATAGATGCGTGTATATGGTCGTGTTAAATATGTATTGTATTGATGAGAGAACGGAGAGGGTAAAACCCGGTGCCAGCGAGTAGCCTCCTCCTCTCGAACAGTACCAAGGGGCCGCAGAGTTTAAGGTCTCCATCCCACGGACTGGTCACCGTCAATTGTGTTACATGCCCTTACTTCATGAGACATTGCTGAGACGTTTGGAATTTAATCCATGACATTTGGCCACAGAATGGTGATCAAGAACCTAACGCCATCTACGCTCCTCCTATTTACGGCTAAATATTGGAAGCGGAAATTTCACCCACTACCAGAATTCGAACCAGCTTATCTATGAGCCGAGTACATCGCACAGCCGTGCGTTAGCGACTCCGGCTGCATGGGTTCCACAAAAAAAGTCCTGTCGCTATGATGAGAAGTCTCTACGGATTTTGCACGTAGAGTGCGCTTGCAAGTTGGAGATAGTACTGAAATAATTTTTTTGCTTTTTTTCTGGCGACGAAATTCAAGAAAAAATCAAGTGCATTACAACTGATTATTAAGTCTGTAGTATTAACTATTCCAGTCATGTAATTGATATTTAAACCTATGCTGCCCAAAGTTTTTATTTTGCTGCAATCTGAATCCTTATTATTAGTAAAGAATTTATGACATGTACTGATGTCTGTTCTTCAATACTGAAATCCATTGTCCTCATCTTGAAAGTGTATCTTGATCTTTCCTCTACGACGAAAGTGATGACTTTCGGAGCATGCCAACAATGTGCTCTGTTTCAGTTGCATCATGACAAAGAACCCAGCTTGAGTGCATATCTCCCGTCACGGCACTGTAAACTTTGGACGTGATATCCGTGATATCGAATAAGAAGTTCACAATTTTATTCGTTTTTTAATTACGAGTTATTAATAATCACAAAGATACCCAGCACCAGTTTTTAATGTAGACAGCTAGTACCTGGTGCTCCGTCTTTGATCGAACATCGAGTGAACACAGTAATTTGCCTATTATTTAGTCGTGATAGTCGCACTTTCTGTGCGCGCTGGGCGATTTGCACAGTCGTTAATTTTGGTCAGTTCTGCACACAATCCTGACTGCAATCGCACCCCGTTCACGTTTGTCTCTTCGGCCTGTCTCTCTTGCCTCGCCGCCTACCTCGGCCTGGCTCACTGGCGTCCTCTTTAGCACGGTGTCTCCACTTGCGTGTCACGCTCTAATCACGTGAACGCAGCGCAAGGTTTCGCAGTAGCAAAACAAGCGTTCCTCAGGGGATGATCTGAAGAGCACAGTATTTATCTGGACCATTCCTTTTTATCATAGTACTTTTGTAATTAAAGGAGAAAATTCAGATATTAATTATTTACATACTGAAAATTTAAAACGTGTATTAATAACAGTGTACGTGTCATCTGATGTGTCAAATAATAAGGTCATCTTACGCTGTACTTTGCACATCAATAAAAGTCACGAATAACAATTTATGTGGGATAGCTTATCATAACTGCTCTTTAATTTGAACTCCAGAGAGGTAATCAAAGAAATAATGAAAATTTGTGCACAAGAATAAAAGCAAGATTTAGCAGATACCAGTATTAAGATGTGCAGACAACAGTGCTCTGCAGCCTGAATAGGCTTAGTATCTAACTTGCACGGTATTTGGAATGAGGTTAAACAAAATCCTAAGCAGGAAGGACGAGGATCAGTAGAGAAAATAATAACGACTACGTAAACGGAGGAACAGGCTAGAAATAATGTATATGACTTAAAGAATTAAATAACTTTTTTACGTAAGAACTTTTAATACATAGACCGGAATTTTCCTGTCGCAATTGAAGTTCGACAACTAGTTTCCGTTGCTATCTGCAACCATCTTAAGATCGTTCACAACATGAAAAGGCGGTGAATAAGCATAGAAAAGCGTCGTTAGCTGTAGTCATGCAACAACATACTTTCGTAAGTACCAAAACAATAACAGTACGTAGTTGAAAACGTCATCGCGAGCAAGCCAGGTTGTAGGCGGTAATTTAGAAGGTTGGCGGTCATACAGGAAATTTTACAGTTGCAAAAGTAGAAGCTGGATCAAATGCTCATTACTTGCAGCAGCATAACAGGTATTATCACGAGATCACTATATGCAACGGTTCCAAAAAGAATCAGCTATTTCGTAGCCTGGCTTACACAATAACGATCTTGCGTGGCGCATAACTTGGTCATCTTTATGAAATATGTACAAACTGAAAGATGTATGAGAACGCTGCTCGTCCACCAGTCTAACAAGACACGTCATAACGAAGTGCTGCGATAGTTGCATATACTGTTCTCACGATAATATCTGTTCTACTGTTGCAAATAATGAGCTTTTGATCCAACTTGTACTTATGCAAGTGTCCGCCCCGGTAGCTGAGCGGTCAGCGCGACAGAATGTCAATCCTAAGGGCCTGGATTCGATTCCCGGCTGGGTCGGAGATTTTCTCCGCTCAGCGACTGGGTGTTGTGTTGTCCTAATCATCATCATTTCATCCCCATCGACGCACAAGTCGCCGAAGTGGTTTCAGATCGAAAGACTTGCACACGGCGAATGGTCCACGCGACGGGAGGCCCTAGTCGCACGACATTTCCATTTACTTATGCAACTGGACAATTTCCTATATAATCGTCAATCTCTGCGACTTTACCGCCTACAACCTGGCTTGCTCCCGGTGACGTTTTCAACTACGTACTGTTATTGTTTTGGTACAAAGCATGTTATGCATGACTAAAGCTAACGACGCTTTCCGATGTTTATTCATCGCTTTTTCATGTTTTGAACGAACTGAAGATGGTTGCTGGTATCAACCGAAACTAGCTATCGAACTTCAATTGTGTAGAGAAATTTTGGTCTATGCACTGAAAGATTTAACTTAAAAAATTATTTAGTTAACCAGATTAAGACCGCCGTTTTACCCCTGACCACGACACGGACTTAAGGAATACTTTTATCTGAAATCAAGATTAAACAATACAGTCAAAATGAGGGAGGTGTGAGAAATACATCAGACGAAGAAACATCTTTCCAACGAAATAAGGTTACTGATAACAACTACTATGATAACTTTAAGGAAGAAATTACTGAAACTAAAATCGTATGCCTGTGGGGAAGATGCAGACGTTGGAATTGGATTGTGGTGAAACCTGAATAGAAAGAGGGGGAGCGCTTGATATGTAGTATTACAGAAGGACTTTAAAAAGGAAGTGAGCAGGCAAAATAGGCACTGGGATGATACTAGACAGAACAGCAAGGAAAAATGTTCATGGCAAACTTAGCAAAACAATGGACATGTTTGTGGAGCATCTACTGCGGCATGAAAAATGTTGAACGTAGCAATGAATGAAAAGTTGGTGTGGATCCGTGACCGATATTTAGACAAAGGGCTCATTAATGGAAAAAGTAAGGGAACTTTGGCGTAGGAATATGCAGCAATTCTCTTTCCATCAGACTTTAGGACCACATCGACAAATTTTGAAAGTGAAGGTGAAGCAATTTCAGCTGCATCAAATCATCTAAACAACATTCTACATACATTCGACAAAGCAGCCATATTTTGTCATTCCAGAGCGGCGCAGTTATCAAAAGAAAGATCAAAAAAACCTTGAAATTTAAGAAATAATTAAATCACTACAACGGAAGAACAAGACAATTGCAATTCAGTGAATGACATCTCATTGTGACTTATATGGTAACGAAAAAGCAGATTTTCTACACAAATAGCGCACCAAGGTTGAAATGATTGGGAAAATAAATTGTCGTATTTTCCAAGGAGACACACTGTTAACAACATATTGCAAGAAGAATTAAAGCGATATAATAAAATTTCATATCAGGGAAAGATCTGGAAAAACCTCGTGTGCGAGTTAGTAGTAGCCTATGGACCAAGAAGAGAAGCAAGAGCCATGTTCCGCTTGAATACGGGACATGACTGTTCGGACTCCCTCTTATATAACGTCTCCATCCTGTCATCTCATAATGTATTGTGTGTCACAAGATCGCTTTGGTCATGAACAAAGATAATTTAAAACAGTGTGTAAAGTGAATGTAATTCAGACGAAACAACACTGTACTCCAAACCACGGAGGCGAACAACGAGAAGTCAAGTGCCAGAACATTAAGATAATAATAATAGTAATATTTTGCTGTGATTTAGTCAATGTTAATCGACAGGCGGGTCTCATGTACGTCGAACGAATTCCGCCGAATTACATCTGAAAAAAGGGGCAGCAGGTTTGTCGAGAAGTTTACAGAAACGGGGAAATTCGCAACAAGCACAAGAGATCGCACATTTAGCACGCCCCGAAAGGAGAAGAGAGCGTGCGATGAGTAGAACGTCCTGAAATAAGTATGCGAAGAACTGAAGTTGCTGAAAGCATAAACCGCACATGTGAATGGAAAATTAAGCACAAGCAGTTGCTTCTTCCATATCATATACCGCGTGTACAAGCTCTCAAGCCACAAGCCCAGCATTGCAGATTAGAGGTCTGACAATGAATTCTAAGACGGACTGCAGAAAATCCATAGCACACTGTTTGAATTTTATTTACGGATGACGCGGGCGTCTCACAGAGTAAGAAAATAAGTTACCACATCAACAACGTGTGGGCCGATGTACATCTTCGAACAAGCATGACGGCAGGATTCAGATTCCAGCATGGCAGCAAATATCTAGGCACGAACTGAGGGTAACAGACTTAAGGCCCATGCAATATACTGAACCAATTAATTTAAGGGACAATCAAACCAAAACGAAACACATGAATAAAAGTAAGTAAACTAGAATGAGATTTTCACTCTGCAGCGGAGTGTGCGCTGATATGAAACTTCCTGGCGGATTAAAACTGTGTGCCGGACCGAGACTCGAACTCGGGACTTAAGTAAACTGTTTGTTACTTCAAAATTTATCGTTATAATTGTTAATACAATGATCCCATTGTGAGGTAACATGGTCCCTGCCTTCATGGGAAAACGTTTGCGGTTGTCCACAGAACCATGATTGTACCGCAGGAGTGCACCTCTGAGTCAGATGCAAGTGGACGGTCACAAATGTTTCTCTTCAGTATTCCACAAACATCTAAACCGCATAGGAGGTATCGTGACTGTATGGAAGATGTATAAGGACTTTCCAACGAAACTTCTGTAGCGTAGTCGAAACAACGTGCCAAGAGAACCCCCGCTGATATGTTGCCAAGATTACTTCCCACAAGCTGCATACGTATTGCTGGGAAGCCCTTACACTTTCTCCTTGCAGTCCCCATCCCTCCCTCCCTATTCGGTCTCAATTTTTGTGGAACGCTGAAGAACATCGCTCGTGGCTGTCAATTTGCTTCGAACGAAGAGTTGCATGCCTGGATACAGTCATGGTTCCGTAGGCAACCGCAAAGATTTTTCCATGGATGCAGCGATCGTCTTGCGCTGCCTTTGAAATAATAAATAGTTTACTTACTTTTCTCCATCTGTTTCGTTTTAATTTGAATACCCCTTATAGATATTTCTTATGTCTAATTTTTTGAGACAAAATTCCTCGCGTCATTGGAGAAAGTTGCCCTTGAAGAAAGAAAGAGACTGTAACTTTTGCATGCCGCATGTAGCTGTACCTAACACAAACGTTTAATTTGCGATAGATTGGAAGAAGAGGCCCAGAAACATGACTTTCTGGTTCTGCTTCACTGTGGCACGTACCTCCGTGTTATTTACAGAAGAGTAGACTCCACAGTCGACTAGTTAGGTTGTTCTCTTTCTGCAGCTGGATGTGGTCCAGTCTCTCTGTTGTAAAGAAAATAATGAAACACGGTTTGGTTTGTTTTCACTGCCGCCTGCTCACCTTTTTTCACCCTCAGTATTCAAACGCCTGTTGTAAAGCGACTCAGAGCAATACACGCCATGGAGGAGAACCTAAGTGGCGACAGGTGTAGATGCTGTTTGGCCCCCGCCTCTCGCGTCTCAGCTCAGAATAGCGCAAAACACGGCGTTATAATGACGTTTACGTTCGCTTCTGTCATCGAATAAACAAGCGTGATAATGCGCCGTTGGCTCCCCCTCCTGTTTACGGTGTGAGATGCCCGCTGTAGGAGAAACAAGGGAATTGCGCATGCGCAGGAGGCGGGTGTTTTCAGGGTTAACGCCCAGCAGCGCAAAATAGGCTCTTGTTGTTCAAGGCGTGGAGTAGGCCTCCAACACGAGCAAGAAGTGCCCACTAGTCATACCATATCTCAAGTGAAATTCATGGGCACACACGAAGTTGTGGCGACGGCCTGTCTACTACTACTACTACAACTACTACCAGAGGTAACAGTAGTACCAGTAGTAGAAGTTAAATTTATGGGCGGAATACTTTCACAAGAATGCTGGAAATGTGGAATTGTAGTTTAAAATATATACAGACATTTCACATACCGTGGACCGGATATGCTTTGATCACCGTGATTACTTTTACCAGTCATACAGCAAAAGATTTACACCTCTCTGCTGGCTTTCAGTTGGGAGTTCATTATATACTGTTTGTTACATCAATCTGCGCTAAAAAGTGCCATGTAGTGCCAATTTTCTTGCGCAACAGTTGGCGACGAATGAAAATTGTGTACACAAAATCGTGTTAAAATAAGGTTGTAAAAAATCCACCGATATCATTTAACTGCAAAGCGATCGGTGTTTTCAAGTATATCATTTATTTTACTCGATTAATACGCAAAAAATACCACTGATTAGGTTTTTGTTCACACGTATATACGAGTCAAATGAAAACCTTAAATGTTTTTTTAAAATATTATTTATTGTTCAGAAGTGGTACAAAGCTCAATGCATGTCCTCCAGCGTTTACAAATTGCATAAATTCCTTTACAAAAAATTCTTTTGGTAGTCCGCGCAACCACTCATGCACCGCGCGGCGTACCTCTTCATCAGAACTGAACTTCTTTCCTCCCATAGCGTCTTTGAGTGGTCCAAACATATGGAAATCACTTGGGGAAAAATCTGGTGAGTATGGTGGATGAGGAAGACACTCAAAATGCAGGTCTGTGATTGTTGCAACTGTTGTACGGGCAGTGTGGTGCCTTGCGTTGTCAAGTTCCAAAAGGGCACCTGCTGACAGTAATCCACGTCGCTTTGGATTGATTGCAGGCCGCAGATGATTTTTTAGGAGATCTGTGTATGATGCATGGTGACAGTGGTCCCTCTAGGCATGTAATGCTCCAAAATGACGCCTTTTTCGTCCCAAAAGAGAGTCAGCATAACCTTACCTGCTGATGGTTCTGTTCGAAACTTATTTGGTTTTGGTGATGAGGAATGGCGCCATTCCTTGCTCGCTCTCTTCGTTTCCGGTTGGTGGAAGTGAGCCCAGGTTTCGTCCCCAGTAACGATTCTTGCAAGGAAGCCACAACCTTCTCGTTCAAAGCGCCTAAGAAGTTCTTCACAACCATCAACACGTCGTTCTCTCATTCCAGGAGTCAGCTCCCGTGGCACCCACCTTGCAGACACTTTGTGGAACTGGAGCACATCATGCACAATGTGGTGTGCTGACCCATGACTAATCTGTAAACATGCTGCAGTGTGATTCAGTGTCACTCGGTGGTTTTACTTCACTATGGCTTCAACTGCTGCAATGTTCTGTGGAGTCACAACTCGTTGGGCCTGACCTGGACGAGGAGCATCTTCCACTGAAGTCACACCATTTGCGAACTTCCTACTCCATTCTAGACATGCTGCTGTGACAAACATGCATCACCGTACTGAACCTTCATTCGTCGATGAATTTCAAAAGGTTTCACACCTTCACTACGCAAAAACCGAATAACAGAACGCTGTTCTTCCCTGGTGCAAGTCGTAAGTGGGGTGGCCATTTTTATACTAATATTGCGACGGTATGTTTGCATCTGCACTGTGCTGCCACCTACAGGTATTTCTGCACGCTGTTTGTGGCACGCTTACCAACTTACAGGATACTGGCGCGAAATTTCGATTTGTTATTACAAATTTAAGGTTTTCATTTGACTCACCATCGTATATGCCACTGTATGACGATTTCTGAGGTTCTGTGCACGATTTCACCGTTTCGAGGTTACTTTGACAACTAGTCATTGTTACCCTACGATTACAGACACACAATTTATTACATAGTGTTGATGCCAATGACAATGTGGAACTAAGAAAAACATATATTAACCATCGGTATATAGACGGAGGCTCATTTGTAACTGTTAATGTTCCTACAAGTAAGAGAAACTAAAGTCCGTTGTATATTGCTCAAACTGCAAGCTGTTGAGGTGATTCATATACGACATATGTCAAGCGTCTCTGGAATCGAGGTCTGAAGTTTGTTTGACCACAAGTGCCAGATATTGACTCGTTAAATGACGAACAAATGTCCTTAATTCAAATGGGTGTTTTGAAACGAGGATTTAGGACTAAGATGAATGAAATAAAAAGTACAAGTACTAGGCTCAGTTAAATTTGGAGCTATGTGAGTTGTACTACATCTTAGTAACGTTCATTATATTTATAATTTTGATGATGGATCGCTCTGATTTATGTTCCGCAGTAGTTTTTCTTTCACGAAGTTTAATTAAGCACTTTAAAAACATTAGATCAACGTATTTATTTCAAAATTTCACCGCGTTTTTGAAATATTGGCCACAAATCCAATAGTAGCTGACGTGTTGTGGATGTGTAGGCCAACCAACGTATCCCCAATCGATTCTAACTTTGACCATCCTACATTTTTTACCATTACTTCCTCTGTATTTTAGAAAATGTATTGTACTAATTAGTACGTAATCCTTTCATACAACCTACTGTGTTCACTGACATAAATATCACAGAAGTTAAAAAACAGTCATGACAATCACATTTTAGTCTGAAAATCGGTCAAAGTATACCTGGGTTACGGTACATGTCTAGTTTAACAAGGACGGGACGCATTGTTGGCTATGATTTTGAAGTAAGAACCATCCAGGCATTTGCCTGACATAATTTATGGAAATCGCGGAAAATCTAAATCGGGATAGCCAGAAGTGTATGAAAGCCATTTTGTTAAAATGCCATTCTGTTAAAGGTACAATTTCGTTCGGTTTATCCCCTTTGCACGACACTGTTTCATTTAAACATGCTGGGCAAAACTAAACAGGCCTGGGAAATCTTAAGACAGGCAACCCAACTGACACCATCCGCAGCCCAAGAAGGTGATGTATGATGGGTTGCCTATCTTACGATGCATGAAACATTTTCCGCGCCAGTTTAATTCTGCCCACCTCGGACGTCGTTAGAAAGAAGATACTTCATAATATAGACAGCTAATGCTATATTGTTCATTGACTGCACGCAATATACACGCTGTATTTCATCTTGTAAGAGACGACTGTCACAGCATGCAGTTATATTTCAACATCAGTCACTACAGACACTATAAGCCGACAAAAGCACAAAGACACTGTAAATCTGCTACTACCCTCCAGATAAAAGTATTTTTTTAACTGTTGTCTATCACCGTGGCCGATTTAAGACAGAGATTATGTGAACAAGCTCTTAATGACGACGACAACGAAGTGAAAAAGAAATTTCATAGATTTCAATACAGGCGCGATAGAGATCGTTGAACACTCAGGGTAAAGTACGAGTGGAGATTCAGATTAAGTTCAGTGTAGCTATGGCTGTACCGCGTCTGCTGTATGGAAGCGATACGTGGATGAATAAAATAAATTACAAAAATTAAATACGAGCTTCTTAAATGAGATTTCTGAGAGCAATAAAAGGTCACTCCCTAAGGCATGACAAAAGGAATGAAGAAATTAGACAGCAATAAGAAGGTACTCAAACAAGACCGAACTTTGCCTGTAACATCTTTATTGCACATTGTACTACATTATAAGCACTGTCCTCCTCAACCTACTCCTCCCCACTGGCTATACACTGTTCTCAAAGTTTCTTCCATTTTAGAAAAGCCTCTGGGAATGCCCTTTCTGGGATGTTGGGCAGGTCTTTTGTTCCATTGTTCCGAACCTCATAAACTGTATGGAAACGAGTTTTAGGGTTGGGACGCAGGAAAAAATCACCAGCGGCTAAATCCGGAGAATAGGGCGGATGGAACACAAAGCGAGTCTGATGTCTTGCCAGAGAGCAGCGGATAAGGCGCGAAGTGTGAACCAGTGCATTGTAATGATGCCACTGAAAATTTGATGGCGCGCCCCTACGCTGATGTCCACTTTATCAGCATCTTCTCGAACATGTAAACGACGATTTGCAGGATTCGCAGAACGAACTTTCTCTAAGTGGTCATCGTCTGTTTATGCGGAATGTCGTCCTGGCCTGATGTCCTTACCGCCGACATTCTGCCGTGTTCAAAAGGCTTCAGCCACTGATGGCACTGCCTGTGACACATACAGTCCTCCCTGTACGCTCGACAAAACAATCAAAATGTGTCTGTAAACGTTTTGTCAAATCTGTAATCAAATTTCACACACACACAGACGCGCGCGCGCGCACACACACACACACACACACACACACACACACACACACACACATTGTTTTCCAAGCTCTTCTATTAGCATTTTGTCACTTATCCGAACAACAGCAGGTCCACGTGGCCATTTCGGCGGCTAACGGTCACAGCGGGAAGACAGTAACGGCAGTTTGCTCCTAAGCGCGCCACTACGTTTTCTGCGTAGCCGCAGCGTGGTCCCTCTACCAATTGACGCGATATTTCAAAAGCTCATTCTCTTTCTGAACGCACTTCTTATTTTCCTTGAATGACAAGTATCTCAGAGTAAAGAGAATTGAAAAGAACACATACTACCAGATGTTGAATCTCCCCCTCGAGAATAATCCTACTGAAAGAACAGGCATTGGCCGTCCCGCGAAAAGGTGGTCTGAAACCTGATGGTGGAACAAGATGAAAACCTGTCATGAGGAGGAAGTAAGTAACTCAGTTTCCTACCCGATGATTCAAATGGCTCTGAGCACTATGGGACTTAACATCTGAGGTCATCAGTCCCATAGAACTTAGAACTACTTAAACCTAACTAACCTAAGGACATCACACACATCCATGCCCGAGGCAGGATTCGAACCTGCGACCGTAGCGGTCGCGCGGTTTCAGACTGAAGCGCCTAGACCCGCTCTACAACAGCGGACAGCCCTATCTGATGAACACGAGAAGACACATCAATAAAATTATGTGTTTGGTTGCGTTCAGCGTCTAGGCTCCACTAAACGTCAAAAAAGGTTTTTATTTCTAATCATTTCATTTAGAAGTAATAAACGATAATTATCAGTATTGGTGACAACAGCGTCTAGAACTGAGGCAGAATAAGTGCAGACTCGGAATTTGTTGTGAAACATCGTGGAATATTCCCGCTTCAGCCCCTGTGGTTTCGTGACGTCCAGATGCCTAGTGGCACTACTTGTAGCCTTCAAAATGGCGGCTGTGACGGGGCTGCGTTCCAAGCAGAGAATTTTCATTGAGTTCCTTTTGGAGAATGTCTACGAGACCTGGCAGTGAACAAAAGCCCAATGAGTCGTTGGGCGAGGTGTCTGTCACCATAGTAACAAGATCGTGCAAACATGTCCGGTCTCCCGCGTGAAAACCAGCCTCACACAGCTGTGATTCATCCAATGTTGGAACGTGTGAACACTCTCATCATAGGTGATTGACGGATCACAATCAAACATCTCCCTGCACAACTGGACGTCTCTATTGGTAGTGACGGCCCATTCGTTCACCAGTTGGGGTACTCAAAGATCTGTACCCACTGGGTTCCTCGCTGTTTAACAGAAGACCATTAAGAGCAACGAAGGACCATCTGTACGGAATTGCCTGCGCTTTACGAGGCTGATCGTAACAAATTTTTGTCGAACATTGGCACAGGCGATGAAACGTGGGTTCATTACTACGAACCGGAAACGAAACTGAGAATAATGGTGCGGTGCCACACTATTTCTCTTCTGAAAAAAGGTTCAAAGCAGTACCTTTTGCAGTTAAAGTCATGGTGAAGTTCTTCTGCGACTCTGTAGGGGTTATTCTCTTTGGTGCAACGATCAACTCTGAAGTGCCTTGTGCCACCATCAGGAAATTGAAGAAACAACTTCAGCGTGTTCGTCGCCAAGTTTCCTTCTCCATGACAAGGCCTCACACAAGTCTGGGCACCTGAGAGAAGCTCACAACATTTCCTTTGACTGTTCTTCCTTTTTCACCTTATAGCCCGGATCCCACACCTCCCGAGATCTGTCTGTTTTGTCCATTGAAGTACCCACTCCACAGATGACACAGCAAGAGGTTGGCTCCAACGTCAGTTAGAATGGTACCATGCGGGCATAAGAGCCCTGCCAGTAAGGTGGCATAAGGTCGTCGCATTGAACGGAGATTATATTGAAAAAGGTTTTGCAGCGAAAGGAGTGGGGAATAATATGGTGTATTGGAATCCTGAATAAAACCAACCTGTTTTCAGAAAAAAAAATCTTTTGCATTACTTATTGATCGTAGCTCGTATTGGCGTCTCCTCTCTCAGGCAGAGGTTGGATACCAGGAATTAGCAAAATTGCTAAAAATGCTTAATTCGAAACAAGTAGCCGGCCGGTGTGGCCGAGCGGTTCTAGGCGCGTCAGTCTGGAACCGCGCGACTGCTACAGTCGCAGGTTCGAATCCTGCCTCGGGCATGGATATGTGTGATGTCCTTAGGTTAGTTAGGTTTAAGTAGTTCTAAGCTCTAGGGGACTGATGACCTCAGATGTTAAGTCCCACAGTGTTCAGAGCCATTTGAACCTTTTTTTTTCGAAACAAGTAGGCAGAATAAAACTGTACAATGAGTAAGACACTCGGCTTTGACATCGACGGAGTAGGTCTCAATTACCTGTGTGGCCATCCAGGATTAGGTTTCCGATTACTCGTGTAAATAGTTTAAGGCGAATGCCAGGATAATTTTAAAAAGAATCTGACGAACGATTCCTCCGTCTGTGCTTCTCTGAACGAGCCAGTGCCATGTCTCTAATGACGTCGGTGTCGACAAGGAGTTGAACTCTAAACTTCTCTACTTTTTTTTCGAAGCGGCTGACACGGCTCCTCTTCAGGCCTAGCATGATTTACAGCGCACTCTGCCCCCAGCAGTCACTCCTTGTTGCCGACAAGCTCGCGAGTGTAGCCAGGGAACGCTTTCCGGGACAATTATGAATTATTCCGGCAGCTCTCCCCTCGCCCGGTATCTGCACGCGGCGTGTTGCCCGCGCAGACATGCGCGCGCGTGCCAGGCGACGGCCTCGGGCAGATGCATCGCTACAGTATTCATCTGAGCGCCAATCTGGGAGCGGGGCAGTGCAGGGCGCATTGTTTGTCCGCGCTGTAATATTCTACGAGCGCCTCGCGGCCGCAGCTGTGAGAGGGCCACTTTCCCACGGCCGCGGCGTGAGCGAGCACTGCCTGGCCCTGAGATACCTGTGCGAACCGCGGGCCACCAGACGTCATTCCCAGAAACTCAGGTGCGCGGCATACGTCGCACGTACCTCGTACAGTCTTCATTCAGGCTGCTTTCGCGGACACCAACAATGTTTCTCGAGACCGACTTACACTGTACAACACAATTAAAGGGTCACTTTCCCGAAACCTGTAATTGTCTCCCGCTACGGCGCACAAGTCTGAAAATTAGCTCAAACGTGCCTACAATGTCGATCTGTAACGGTAGCGCCCTGTGACGTTATCCTCGGACTCGGTGTCGCTTCACACAGCAACATCTCGACACATGCGAAAATGGGCCAGAATTCAGAAGTACGAAGGCTATTCGGAAAGTAAGGAACGATAGGTCGCGAAATTGAAACCACAGTGAAAAGCAAAACTGTTTTATTTGCAACAGTTGGCTACAACTTCCAGCTACTTATCTCCATAATCGCCGATCCTACTTAGACGTTTGTCGTAGCGTTGTACCAACTTTCCTATACCCTCGTTATAGAAGGCAGCCGCCAGTCCTTTCCACCAATTCTCTAAGCTGGCCCACAGCTCGTTGTCTGTGCCAAATTGTCTTCATAGCCAACGGTTCATGTGAGCAAAGATGAAACTCAGAGGGAGACATTACGGGCTGTATTGTGTGTAATGAAACATTTCCAATTGAAAACGATGCAGCAGCATCGTCATTGCCCCTGCAGAATGCGGCTGAGAGTTGTCTTGAAGAAGAAATCGTACGACAGTTGTCTAAGGTTGGCTGCATAGCTTCAGGCAAAATTTCTGACCAGGCCCTCGTAATTGGCGGGAGACACTATTGTTCTAGGTATCTTTATGTGCTCCCTGTGTGCTCAGGACCAAAAAGAACGACGTAAAGCGATCGACGGGCATACTAGAGACACTGCCCAACACATCTGTGCAAAACTTCATCAGTTTTTGACTGTGGTTTCCATTTCGCGACCGATCGTTCCTTACTTTTTCTGAATAACCCTCGTATAAGGCAAGTTCAAAAAGAAACGAGCCGGAAGCATAATTACAGAAACCAGTACCTGTATGTTAGAAGTACTGACCCTGGCTGTTGAGACACTTGTCCCACTGTGGCACAAGGCGGTGAATAGCTGTCTCATAAAATTCCGGGGGCTGCGATGTTAACCAGTTCCGCACGTACAGCTGGACATCGTCGTCCGCGATGACATGACGTGACGTCCGGGCTTCATCAGGGGCACCCCGACCTCTGGGTAGGCAGAATCCTAATAGGCTGTCCCTACTTTGCCTCCTGGTGTTTTCTTCTCGTTGTCTTCTTGTCTTCACTTTGCCCTTCTGAGTATTTATTTGCTGGCTGTGTTTCAGTCAGCTGTGGCGGCCCATGGCAGGCGGACTCGTCCGAGGTGAATCGTTTGCCCCTCAGAGCCTTTTTCAGGGGACCAAAAATGGCGTAATCACAGGGAGAGAGGTCCGGACTGTATGGAGGGAGGCCGAGAACCTTCCATTTGAATTTCTGCAGGAGTGCCGCGGCTGTGATGCCCATATGAGGCTTTGCACTGTCGTGGAGCAGAATGACCCCATGGGTGAGATTGCCTGGTCATTTTGATTTGATCGCTTGGCGAAGGGTGGTCAATGTTTGCGAGTAACGCTGGGCATTCACTGTTGTCCCGTGCTGCACGAAGTGAATCAGGGCTATCTTGGTCAAAGAAGAGAATCAGAATAGCCTTCCCTGCAATCGTGTGAATGGTTTTTTTTGGTGGTTGTGACCCTGGATTCTTCCACTGGAGACCTTGTCGTTTTGATTCTGTTTCGAAGTGATGACACCATGACTCATCTCCAGCCACCACTCGTGCCAGGAACGCGTTCCCTGCCCGAGCATAGCGCTGCAGATGAGCAAGACAGTGGGCCATTCGACATGCTTCCTGGTGTGGTTGAAGACTGTGGGGAACCCACTGGGCGCACACTTCCGACGCTCAATCCGACCACGGTGGCTATGGATTTCACAGTCACTCGGCGGTCCTGCGCAATGAGTGCATCCACCAGCTGGACGATGTCATCGGTAATGCAGTGCGGTGCTCCAGACCGTGCATCATCGGCTAACGACACCCGTCCTTCCCTGAAGCGCTTGTGCCATTGCTTGACCCTCCCAAGGGACATGCAGTGTTTGCCGTACGCTTGTGACATTCGTCAATGAATTTCCGCTCATCCTACTCCTTCCGCTGTCAGAAAACAAACAATACTTCTTTCCTCTTCTGTCGACGCCTCCATCTCACTGTTTGCAATGCGACTTGGACGATGATGCATGCTGCTGCTAGCTCTGTATAGTCATTTGACGCGCACGAGTGCCCTCTAGCGACGGGCTGTGAACTTCCACTCTCTGGTCGGAACCACACCTCACGATACTACCCTCCTGTCACCTGTTTGAGCATTCCAGACTGCGGATCGTTTCTTTTTGAACGCCCCTCATACACGTGAGCTGTAAGATTTCGCATGCGGCCAGAACGCGTAGTTCAGCGACGTACCGCCACTGATCTGAAGTTTCTCGAAATGGTTGGCTGTCACATTGGCGGCTAGGAATCACGAATGGCTTTCTCTGTACAGGGACATTTCTGAGGTGCGCAACAAAGGTGCGCGGGTAGCACTGGGGTGTTGCCCAACTGGGAGCTCTTGCAGGAACCTTTTTTGTTTTATTTTCGCTTGTGGCAATACTGCACTCCCCTCCCCCTCCCCGGTGATCAGGGCGCCAAACAAGAGGACTGAATAGGCATAAAGACCCGATTGCTGCTTGGATTCAACTTCATGTTTTGTCGAGCAGTTCTGAACGGTTCTTTGTGGTTCCACACTGAATACCGGAGCAAAAACTGCCATCACGCTGCATCCCAAAAGGCTGTGATCACGTTTAATGGCGTTGCGGGCCCACAGTGTCCTTCGAGAAGGGCTGAACCGTCTGTGGATTGTCAGCAGAGTAAAAAGTTATAAAGAACTAGGTCCTGTTGCTTATCGCAAAACGTGTGGAAATCAAGGCCCCAATGGAAGTGGTAGCTGCATTAACGTCCTTTATGCCACCCTCTGTGGCATTTTTGTGTCCGTTCTGAACAGTCGTATATCTGGGATGTTTTCCAAGGCCTCCCATAAGAAGACCCCATATTTTCAACGCTGGGCGTCGCGGTCCTGACCTTCACCACAGGGGCTTTAATAGAGGAAGGAAGGAATGAAAGAAGATTGGGTTTAACGTCCCGTCGACATCGAGGTCATTAGAGGCGGAGCACAAGGTCAGATTGTGTGAAAGATGGGGAAGGAGATCGGCAGTGCGCTTTTAGAGGAACCATCCCGCCATTTGCCTGGAACGATTTAGGGAAATCACGGAAAACCTAAATCTGGAGGCCGGACGCTAGTTTGATTCGTCGTCCTTCCGAATGAGAGTCCAGTGTGCTAAGCGTCAAGAGGGGGGTGAAGTGTGGTAAGAAGGTGTATAATGACCTTTGCATCATGTGATAAGATCATGGAGGCGTTCCGCAGAATTGTGATTTTCGTGTCAATGTGACATCATTAACCCACCTTACAACTCACATGAGCTTCAGAGCTTTGGCCTTTTATCCACATACGTCGACGCTTTGTGTTTCAAGCGTCGCGCGAGCCCAAGCGTGAACTCGCAATGTGCCACGATTTTCTACCGTATCAGGTCAATGTTTTAGGCACCTATAAAATGACTTTTAATCTTAACAGTATGAATATTTATATATGTGTTTGGAGAGAGAGAGAGATTGATTTTCGATTCAGATTTTTACTTTAAGTCGTAACTGGTGCTCGAATTTTGGTTGTTGCCTCTTGAATGATCAGCTTCTGCACCAGTTAGTGACGTATTATAATTTGAGGAAGTTATTGTTCTTTAAGGTTTAAAATACTACTCTGTTAGTTACTTGACAGTATTGCG
The DNA here is from genome assembly GCF_021461385.2 of Schistocerca piceifrons. NCBI lineage: Eukaryota > Metazoa > Arthropoda > Insecta > Orthoptera > Acrididae > Schistocerca > Schistocerca piceifrons. The sequence goes on along the minus strand of NC_060141.1, from coordinate 355,633,285 downwards.
GATAGCTATAAGCCCCAGTTTTCGTAGCTTTTCATACCTAAGGGACCACTGTTATAAGTAAATAAGATCAAATAGCAATCTGCTTTTCGTGAGAAAAAAAGGAGATTGCTTAGCACACAAACTTCCTTCAAACTACACCTCCTGCTGCATCAAAATTGGTCAGTGCAGCACCATACTATTATACAAGAATGGCTCTGAGCACTATGGGACTTAACATCTGAGGTCATCAGTCCTCTAGAACTTAGAACTACTTAAACCTAACTAACCTAAGGACACCACAAATATCCATGCCCGAGGCAGGATTCGAACCTGCGACCGTAGCGGTAGTGCGGTTCCAAACTGAAGCGCCTAGAACCGCTCGGCCACAGCGGTCGGCTCTCCCAGAAGACCAGATGACATCCCTACTTATGGCCTCAATTCAGAGAGGACAGACTACTATTTTGACGACATCTTTGTTGTGTAATCATCTATGGAACTTAATAAAGTTAATTCATGCACGTTGCCTCACACCCTCTTCTTCGATACAAATAAGCATTTGTCAGATGTAAAAAGTTTCGCACTACTTTGTGTCTCCCTCTGCACGGGTGAAACGGACGGTCTTATTCTTTCAAGGAAGAGGCGTCGTCGCAAGAAAACTGCATTTAAATCTGAGGAACTGTCGGCTGTATTACTCCGCCAATTCGGCTGGAAGCTTCGTAATGCCCACGTACCCCTTTCCCGGCAAGAATACGCTATAAAATCGGTATTGTTAGCTCTTAGTACTTTCACTCGTACTCTCTGCTCTCGTGCATAATTCGAGCTCACATTAGCTCATGAAATGAATTACATGCAAATAAAATATTCAATTACGTTTTTTCTACCATCTCGCCTTTTCTCAAATATGAATAATTCGGGCTTGCGTTAGCTCATGAAAGAATTATTCAGTAATTATTACCAAACTGGAACGAGGCGGAATGGAGCGTGTAGTCCATCTCGGCGCCTCAGTGCTTGCGTTTGCAGATTTGCTAATGCAGATACCCCATCCAACTATTTCGTATACATCAACCAGCATCTATTCACAGCCAAAATGCAAATAGAATATTTCGCACTGACAGTAACGTGAAATATTACTCCATGAACGCCTGGGCGAATGACACAGGGCTGATATTCCGGTATTACCATGCCCGTCGGATGTGTTCATTAAAATTTCGTCATTGCACGAATTTACTTTCAGTACTTTCTGCACAAAAAAGAGAGTGCTGCGATTAGTTGATGTCTATTGGATGTTTCTAACCTTATTGGACATTCCAGATGCAGAATGCAACACACCATGCGGACAGGACACGCACGTGCACGTGAAGCTTTTCGTGATCGTACATTCAGAACGGTCGAATCATTGGCATCACACACTGAGATGACGCAAGTCATGGCATACCTCCTAATATCGTTTCGGGCCTCGTTTTGCCCGACATAGTGCAGAAACTTGACGTGGCATCGACTCAATTAGTCGTTGGCAGTCCCTGCAGAAATACTGAACCATGCTGCCTCTGTAGCCCCCCATAGTTAACGAAAGTATTGCCTGTAAAGCATATTTTACGCGAACTGACCCTCCATTATGTCTCATAAATTTTTGGTGGGATTCATGTTGGGTGATCTGTATGGCTAAATCATTCGCTCGATTTGTTCATAACGTGCTTCAGACTAATCGTGAACAATTGTGGCCCGCTGACATTGCGCATTGTCACTCATAAAAATTCCATCTTTTTGGGAACATGAAGTCCTTCAATCGTAATGAATGGTCCCCAAATAGCCGAACATAAGCATTTCCAGTCAATTATCGGTTCAGTTGGACTAGAGGACACAGCCCATTACATGTAAACACAGACCACACCACTATGGAGCACTACCAGTTTACACAGTGCCTTTTTGACAACTTGAGTCCGTGGTTTCATTAGGTCTGAACCACATTCGAACCATAACAATAGCCTTTACCAATAGAAACCTGGTCTCATCTGACTTTCCCACGGTTTCCCAGTCCTCTAGGGCCCAAACGGTATAGTCACGAGCCAAGGAGAGGCGCTGCAGTCCATGTCGTGCTGTTAACAAAGCCACTCGCATCCGTCACCTGCTGTCATAGTCCATTAACGCCAAATTCCACCGAACAGTCGTAAGGGATACGTTCGTCGTATGTCACACATTGATTTCTGCGGTTATTTCATGCAATGTTGCTTGTCTGTTAACACTGACAACCCTACGCAAACTCCGGTGCTCTCGTCGTTAAGCAAAGCCCGTCGGCCACTGTGTTGTCCGTGGTGAGAGGTAATGCCTGAAGTTTGACATTCTCGGCACACTCTTGACGCTGTGTATCTTGGAATACTGAACTCCCTAAAGATTTCCGAAATGGAATGTACCACGCGTCTAGCTTCAACTATCATTCCGAGTTCAGAGTCTACGAAGCCCCGTCGTGTGGCCACAATCACCTCCCTATCCTTTTCTATCTTGTGTACGTGGTACTACCGCTGTCTGTATATGTGCATGTCGCTATCCCATGACTTTTATCACAGTTCGCACAGACAGTTGGCAGTACTGCAATGACTGCAGAGAGAGTGGTGGCGAGGTGGACTCAGGACATCAGTGAGGCAAGTAGACTCTGCGGCAAGACTGCACCACGAGGAGACCGTAGCATTACTCGACTGGCTCTAACGAATAGACAGATGGCAGCAGCGGAAATACGTACAGAGATAACAAGCACTGTGTCGCCTTGAACTGTCAAGGAAGTTACTGGAAACTAGGTTCAGATCTTCAGAGACTTAAATTGTTAGATCCCGAGAAAACGGGAGAATGAGTGGCATTTTGTGACCTCACATCTGTTTATGTTGGTTATATTGACGCTAATGCGCCCGCAAAATACATCGTAGAATGTTACGGGAAGCAGCGATCGAGTGCCATACCTCTCCAACTTCTGGATTCGTGAGATGCATAGATATTGGATATGACCACAGGACTGATACGATAGTTGTTGAAGAAAGGCTGAACGTCGCCATTATATGCCAAAAATGGTAAACCCTGTTGTCACACTCTTCACGAGCAGGGTACAGCAGGATAGCGCAAGACCTCCAGTGCAGTTCACAACATTAACGCCTCGAGGAATGCACAGAACCTTGAATGATTTTCCTAGTCCCCTGATTTGTCACCCATAGACCGTGACTTGGATGCAAGGGGAGGTGTATACTTCCATACCAGTCGCCAGCGAATAATTTTCATGAAATGACACAATAGGTGTTTTACGTACGCCATGAAAACCGTCAAGATGACATTCCAAGGCTGTTTGCTTACATGCCACAGCGAATACAATAGTGTGGTCAGACGTCATAGTGCCGGCCGGTGTGGCCGAGCGGTTCTAGGCGCTTCAGTCTGGAACCGCGTGACCGCTACGGTCGCAGGTCCGAAACCTGCCTCGGGCATGGAAGTGTGTGATGTTCTTAGGTTAGTTAGGTTTAAGTAGTTCTAAGTTCTAGGGGACGGATGACCTCAGGTGTTAAGTCCCACAGTGCTCAGAGCCATTTGAACCATTTACATGTCACAGTGATGCTGATGCTCGATATCAGTTCTCAAGCATTGAAAGTTTAATCGTTTAATATCTGATATGTGATAAATATCTAATCAAAGTTTGTAAAAAATGTTATGTGTACCTCATGCTGTTATACTATCCATTTTCGTCATTGTATTGTGGTAGTAATTTCTAGACATCAACACAAGACATGGTTCTAGTGACCCTCTCACCAGTGACTTTTTTTCTTGCAGTAGAAGTGGGGATGGAGAGCTATGCCAATATATGGATGAATCGTCTATAACAACACTGAAATATAAAAGGCATTCTAGAGCCCCATGCTCAGTGACAGAGTGATCAATAAAACACAAAACTCTCAGGCCTTGGAGTGGAACGTTATCCGAATGACGTGGAGAGTTGACAGATTAAGGAGCTCCGTATTAGATGAAATCTTGAAATTTTCAATTTCTGTTTTCTTCATTGACATTAATATACGTAATTTCCCCTTTCCAGTGGTATACTTGGTGATCAAAAAGTCAGTACAAATTTGAAAACTGAATAAATCACGGAATAATTCCGTGGTTTATTAAGTTTTCGAATTTATACTGACTTTTTGATCATCCGGTAAAACACATACACTGAAGCACCAAAGAAACTATTATAGGAATGCGTATTCAGATACAGAGATATGAGACAGGTAGAATATGGCACTGCAGTCGGCAACGCCTATATAAGACAGGAAGTTCAAATGGCTCTGAGCACTATGGGACTTAACATCTATGGTCATCAGTCCCCTTAGAACTACTTAAACCTAACTAGCCTAAGGACATCACACAACATAAGACAAGAAGTGTCTGGTGCAGTTGTTAGACCGGTTACTGCTGCTACAATGGCACGTTATCAAGATTTAAGTGAGTTTCAATGTCGTGTTATAGTCGGCGCACCAGCGATAAGTCACAGCATCTTCAAGGTAGCGATGAAGTGGGGATTTTCCCGTATGACCATTTCAGGAGTGCACCGTGAATATCAGGACAGAAGTAAAATATCAAATCTCCGACATCACAGCGGCGTGAAAAAGATCTTGCGAGAATGGGACCACCGACGACTGAAGAGAATATTTCAGCGTGACAGAAGTGCAAACCTCCCGCAAATTTCTGCGGATTTCAGTGTTGGGCCATCAACAAGCGTCAGTGTCCTAACCACTCAACGAAGCATTATCGATATTGGCTTTCGGTCCCGAAGGCCCACTCGTTTACGCTTGATGACTGCATGACACAAAGCTTTACACCTCGCCTGGGCCCATCAATATCGACATTGGACTGTTGTTGTCTGGAAGCATTTTACCTGGTCGGACGAGTCTCGTTTCAAATTGTATCGAGTGGATGGACGTGTACGAGGACGGATACAACGGCATGAATCCATGGACCCTGCATGTCAGCAGGGTCTGTTCAAGGTGGTGGAGCCTTTGTAATGATGTGGGGCGTGTGCAGTCGGAGTGATGTGGGACCCCTGATACGTCTAGATACTACTCTGACAGGTAACAAGTACGTAAGCATCCTGTCTGATCACCTGAATCCATTCATGTCCGTTGTGCATTCCGGCGGACTTGGGCAATCCCAGCACGACAATTCGACACCCCACATATCCAGAATTGCTACAGAGTGGAGACAGGAACACTCTTCTGTGTTTAAACACTTCCTCTGGCCAACAAATTTGACAGACATGAACATTATTGAGCATATCTGGAATACCTTGCAATGTGCTGTTCAGAAGAGATCCCCATCCCCTCGTGCTCTTAAGGATTTATTGACAGCCCTGCAAGATTCATGGTGTCAGTTCCCTCCAGCACTACTTCAGACGTTGCGGCACTTCTGCGTGCTCGCAGGGGCCCTACACGATATTAGGTAAATTTGCCATTATCTTTGGCTCTTCAATGTACATTATTACCCTACTTTTCGTTTTTCATTCATCTAAATAAAACACTGTGTGGACATGACCATTTTCCAAGAATCTGAAGTACTGAAAAAGGTAAGATTCGTCAGTTATTTAGGACATGGGGATTTAAAAGCTTTCAAGACTGTTGAGGAAGAGAAGCCACTTGGAGAAAATGTAACTATCACTAAACTGGATTGCACAGGTCATGTACAAAGCAAATGAGTACGAGGTTGCGACGACTGAACACTGCATACAAGAGAAATTAATTGGAAAACGGCAGAGGATTAAATGGTAAGAACAGAATCTATCATAAATAAAACCTAAAATTATCATGGCATGGCCATCATGCAAAACGTTAGTAATGTAGAAGATATGAGACAAACTGTAGGGGTAGTTTTGTTTCACTTCCCTTCAACAGAAGAGAAACTGATTCACGGCCTATGTCCGTCAGGAAGTGATTCATGGTGCAAATTCAACATATCGCAGCAAAACTATAAGAAATTTATTCATAAACCAGTTATACCATTTGCCATAGTTGAGGTCCTGAAAGAAAGTTTCAGAAATTTGCCAGGTGTAAGACTATTGAAGAAATGTCTTCATGGCCAAACCCAGAATACTAATGGGTCCATCAGCATAGTAATGTTTCCCAGAATTATACTGAATTAAACAGAAAAAGACGGTGGGGAAATGGGAAGGTCTTGAAATGAAGACTGCACATTCCCTGAAAGAGTTACACTGGTAAAGAATAGTTGATATGAATGAGAAAATTAAAGGTTTTTAAGATCTGTATGCAAAGAAAGTGGTTATGTGAGTTCTAATGATTCGATGAGGCGGGGGAAGGGGGCGATGCAGGATTTTAGTAAACAGAAATGGAATAGAGGCTGGGATGTGGGCTGGTCTATCATTTGTAGAGAAAAAGATTAGGGAAAGTTGGAGAGAGACTGGGTGAACCAAGTTGTTGGGTACGATGTTGAGGGATGAGTTAGAGCAGTTCATACGGGAAGAGAAGAGAAGCTTCTGAAATGTCGTGTTACAAAAGAATGCCGAAAATTAAATGGTTAGGTCGATTAAATAATGAGGAGATACTGAATCGAATTTGGGAGAAAGGAAATATGAGACACAACTTGACTAAATGAAGGGATTTTTTATTTAATCGTATGGCAAGGTCCCCCCCCCCCCCCCCCCCCCCCCCCCCCCGTCGGGCAAGCCGTTCACCGGGTGCCGGTCTTTCAATTTGTCGCCACTTCGACGACCTGCAGTTGATGAGGATGGTAGGATTACGATAAGGATAGCAAAACACCCAGTCCCTGGGCGGAGAAAATTCATCGAACCCAGCCGGGAATCGAACCCGGGCTCAGAGGATTGACAATCCGTCAAGCTGACCATTCAGCTACCGGGGGCGGACAATGAAGGGATCATATGGTAGGACACGTCTTGAGACATCAACGAAACTTAGTTATGTTAACGGGGTGACGTGTGAGAAGGTAAATATTGTAGAGGGAGACCAAAGATTGCCTATAGCAAGCAGGTTCAAATGGTTGTAGGTTGCACTACTTAATGAGACATGAAGAGGCTTACTTGGAGAGCGGCGCAAAACCAGTCTATAGACTGAATATCATGATAACGCAGTCATATTTTTGGATTCATCTTCCAGTCGTTTTTATAGTCGTATATATAATTTTGTCACTTACGTGTCTGACCGATTTTGAAATTCTCGGCACCACAGGTTGCTAATAGCCTAGAAGTTACATAATTATGTATTTTAGTGCGTTTTCACCGCAGTTAACACAGAATCTTTGCTTCTACTTAATGTAAAACTGACTGAAGGTATTCCCTCTGATGTCTGTCGCAGGTGTCCGCCGTAAGTCGCATCACGCCGTCTCCTGACTGGTTCATCGGCATAGACAGCGTCGACCTGCTGGTGGCCGGTTCCTGGCTGGACTCCATCACTCTTGAGGTAAGACACACGACGGATGGCGTAGTGAAAACCGCGGAACTACAGTGTACATTTATGTTGGTGGTTCGTAATGCGCTCACTGTTTTCGAAGTGCACCGCCTGATAAAGTGATGCATCCAGAAGACATGGTCATACGTAGATTCGTATATGTACACATCTTCCACCGGTGTGTACATGCTTAGTGTTGTCACCAGGATGCAGCAGCGTTGTTCGTCTTTAGTAATGTTACCAAACCAGGCTGAATGTACAGTGCCGGCTGCGGTGGCCGAGCGGTTCTAGGCGCTACAGTCTGGAACCGCGCGACCTCTACGGTAGCAGGTTCGAATCCTGCCTCGGGAATGGATGTGTGTGATGTCCTTAGGTTAGTAGGGTTAAGTAGTTCTAAGTTCTAGGGGACTGATGATCTTAGAAGTTAAGTCCCATAGTTCTCAGAGCCATTTGAACCATTTTTTTGAATATACAGTGTGTCCGGACTAGAGGTGTTCACAGACAAATTCTTATAACGAAAGAACTCGACATTTTAGTTGTTGGGTAAATGCACAATCCATAGAGACACTCCAAGAGAAGATCCTCACCTCATTACTTGATGAATAGCGCTGAGTCGCATGGTACATTCACGCCAGTGACCGAGCACACCTATTTGGACATGTTGATGGATTTTGCAGTTCCACAGATGCCTCCCGACGTCGTTTTCTAGCAGGATAATGCCCCAATCCACCATCATGGGGATGTTATAATATTTATTTCCCCCTGAGACGTTTCCTGAGCCTTGGATCGGAAGGGGGGGGGGGGGGAGGGGTTCCCATTGCCTGACCATCTCAGTCTCCGATCTTACTACGCTGAATTTCAGTACTTGGGAGTTAATCGAGGACATTGCTCACAGAAGAAGGGTCAAGACCTGTCAGATTTGAGACGCCGCAGTAGAGGCCGTAACATCTTTCATGCATATGAATATGTGGGGAGAAGTGGAGTACGTTTTCGATATCTGTCGAGCAACAAATGTCGTCCCTACTGAACTGTACCAACATGCATAAAAATGTTTGAGGTCATGTGCACAGTGTTGGACAAGTGGACTTATAAACTTTAATAGGCACTGAAATATAAATAAATGTATTTGTATACTTCTAGCCCAGACACGCTGTTCAGTACCTGACAAAATTTGAAAGGGGCCTCAATGTGGGGGTCTCCATTCGGCTGGTTAGTCGAAACGTGTGATACCCAGATTTGTGGGGGCTAGGACATCACAGTGGCCCTTTGGCGGACTGCATCGGAACGTGTGGGCAGGCAAGTATGTCGTCCAGGTTCTAGTTGGTCACATCTGACCACCACAAGGGAACATCGTCGTGCTGTGTACCAGGCACATTGTAACCCCCTTCACATAGACGTCTGCCATCCAAGAACAAGCGTTGGACTCCGTGCAACATTCTGTGTCATCCCGCTCCATAGGTCGGAGACAAACAGCAGCCGAACTAGAGGATTACTGTCCCGTGTGTAGGCTATCGTAAATATAAACGTCTGCGTTTAGAGTGAAGCCGTGATCGGTGAGCACGGACTGCTAGGGAATGACCATAGTCGGCGAGCATAGCGTCGACATGAGCAAGAGGTCTCGTTCTTTCAGTGTTTTTGAGAGGCGCAGCGGTGTTACTCCTGACGTCATAGTGTGGGAGTCCATCAGATATGATTTCAGGTCAAGGCTGGTACAGGGCTAAGTGAACAATGACGGCATAACAGTATGTGATAGAAATCCTGTGTACTGATGTATTACGTCTGATGCGTCTGTTTTCGGTGCCATTTTTCAACAGGACAATGCTCGTGAACACATGGAAAGTGTCTCTAAGAACTGTCTACTTGTTGAGGCAATCCCACATCTGTCTCTGATAGAATATGTATGGGACCAGCTCGTACGTCGACTTCTTTCCAGAGCCAGTATCCACGATGTTAAGGACGAATTACAGCAGTTGTGGGGGATATTGCTTCAGGAGAGAATACAACGGCTATATGAAACCCTTGTCAAGTGAATCAGTGCATGCATCCATCCTATAGGAAGTGGGTTCATACTGTCAAGTTCTTTGTAAATTTCATTCAGTTTTGTAATCAGTCTAATAACATCATAAACACCCCCAAACGATTACGTTTCATTCCGGTTCCTGTCTCCCCACCTCCGCCCCTCCTCCTTTGGATGCGTTACTATTTTTTTCTGACAGCGTACATATTGGCAATAAAGTATCGTAAATATCCATAGCATTTCATAAACGCATCAAGATTTTCGACAATGAATAGTACAGTACGTAGAATGTAGGTATTCTTCGTACTCTTTTAGTCTATCAATGTAAGGAAGGAAAACTGTCTTCATTGGTTCAAATGGTTTACCTCCCAAAAGCTTTCGAGAGTTCTTGGCAACGGAATTCTAGAGATGTAACCACTGACATAGTTTGTAGTGAAGCGTTTCCGGAAAACGGCTGCTAAGTGAATTGTTCATAGAAACTAAGACTCCTTAACGCGATCTTTACTTGATGAATCTGTGACTGAAAAGCAATGTTAGCATGGCATGTTTGCTAAAAATTTCACCGCAAGTTTTAATAGGCGTTATATTTCTAAACTGTATTTTTCAAGCTCTGTCAACTGCTAAAAAGTAAAAGCTGTATGTAAATAACTTGTTTCTACATTCAACACTGTGGCAGTTACACCCGTTATTAATGTACCAGCATTTCGCATTTGCGATGGCTTTTGTCTCGCGTTCATTAACCTGTGATCTTGCGACATTAATCACTTAAATATTCTGCCTAGACAATTGTATTCCTGACATTTCATTTCTCTACATTAATTATTTCTAACTGCTGGGATTTTTTTCCCCTTTAGTGTATAATGACGTCATGCGCGGTCCGTATCGTGTACGGCCTAAACGATGGTCGGTGGGTGTTGTTAGAAATCAGCGCGCCGCCCAGTGTGATAAACGGTGACCGCGACACTGGCCACCGGCCCAGCACTGCTGACAGCCGCCCATCAGCGGAACACGGCGGCCGCAGCAGCGGCCACAGAACTGCGCCGCTGACAAAGTGTCGCCCGGCGACTGCCGTCAGCCGCGTCGACTGCGCTGGGCCGGACTCGACTGCGGGGGCGGCGATTATCGATCCCCGGGGCGGACGCTACGCCCGCCGTGTCCTCTCCTCCCCTGCACTGGCCACGTGCGAACCTCTGCCCCCAACACCGACACGCTCACTTCCGGCGCTGCGCATGTTTTTCGTACCATTTGATTAATAGCGCCACAGCCGGTCATTCGTAGACAAACAACCATCCACGTAGCACGGTGACTGTAGAAGCTGATCCCTTTCAGTTTCTTCTTGAAAAATACTGACACGAATATCTTATAGAAGGATAGAAAAATCTGTAGAAGCCCATCCTTAACAAGACCAGTTTGGGTTCCGGAAAAACGTACGAACGCACAACACCGTGCAGACTTATCTCAGCAGAAGAATTGCACTGTACCAAAACTACGATTCCATAGTTTAGGCACAGTACAAAAATATCGTAATAAATGATAGTATTACCGGTAGTTTGGTAGCGCAAGTAAGCCAAAAAACATAAAAGAATGTGAAAGAGCGGAACTGGGAGACGACGACTTTTCTTTGTTATTTTGTTTCTTTTGCACATATTAGAATCGTACATCACTCAGTGTTAGTCCATTGCGTGTTTTATATCCTTATAAAATACAAATTACATTTTATAAATAATAAAAATTAGTTTATCACGTAACTGTAACCAAACCAATTACTTTTGATGCAAGCACAAATGGTTCAAATGGCTCTGAGTACTAAGGGACTTAACTGCTGAGGTCATCAGTCCCCTAGAACTTAGAACTACTTAAACCTAACTAACCTAAGGACTTCACAAACATCCATGCCCGAGGCAGGATTCGAACCTGCGACCGTAGCGGTCGCGCGGTTCCAGACTGTAGCGCTTAGAACCGCTCGGCTATTCCGGCCGGCGATGCAAGTACAAATAACATGCAAAAAAATAAAGAAATCTATTTAACTGTTCTTGTTATTTTGTACTTAATAGAATGTAGATCACCATAATCAAGATAAGAGCATCTTGTTATTACCAATATGTGCGAAAGATATTTATCAGTAACAGAAACATGTTTTACATAAGCTCTCTGAAGTGCCAAAGAAACGTTTGATATGTTTTTGCTATGAGTTATTTAATATTCTTTTTGTTTTCGTTTTTTGTTGAGGAAATTGCTTTTTGTAGCGCTATATCATAAATCGCTATTGCCTTTTTTTTACTTTTACTACAACGTCCCACTGTTTTGGAATAAAATCTGAATTTAATATTGACAATCAGTTTTGCTACACATACTGTTTATTTTGAAGTAACAGACAGGGGGATAACTACATAGTACAAAAACCTACTGGGTTATGTGGCGCTGTATATATCCTCAGTTTCTAGACGGTTCGCCACTTCTGATTACTGAGAGACTGATTGCATATGCAAATAAAGGAATTGAAATGAGGTAACGCCTGTTAGGTATGCAACCCACCTATCGTACAGGTAATGCGATTACAGTCTTAACTGACCAAAAAAACTAAACTAAACTTCGTCTGAACAGGCTTTGGGAGGCCCAACGGTATCGACTGGCCACTGTGTCATCCTCAGCCCAAAGGCGTCACTGGATGTGAATATGGAGAGGCATGTGGTCAGTACAACGCTTTCCTAGCCGTATGTAAGTTCACGAGACTGGAGCCGCTACTTCTCAATCAAGTAGCTCTTCAGTTTGCTTCACAAGGGCTGAGTGCACACCACTTGCCAACAGCGCTCGGCAAATCGGATGGTCACTCATCCAAGTGCTAGCCTAGCCCAACAGCGCTTAACTTCGGTGATCTGAGGGGAACCGGTGTTACCACTGCGGCAAGGGCGTTGGCCTTAACTGACCAAGCCTACTACCAAAACTGCCATAGTCTACGTCTGCTTATGACAGTCTACGGTACCTTACTGAAGTTTTACAACTCTACTCACAAGGTAGACTGAAGAAAGGCAATCATCAGTTTATAACGATTATAGACTCAGAGAAATATTTTGATGTTGTTGACTGGATCACACTCTTTGAAATTATCATGGTAGCAGGAGTGAACTGCATAAAGGGAAATGTTATTTAGGTACTTCCGAAAGGAAGTTGCACTTATCACTCTGTCATATCGATAATATCTAGACGACCACACACAGCGAGCTCCGGGACGCTCATATCTCAGCTGAAAACGCAACTCATAGATGGTCCGCCAGCTGGCACCAGCGCGAGTCACGTATTCCTATTCTTATGGGTGGCGCTACAGACGCCACCACAGGACGCCGCCTTCGACTCCACTCTTTGCGTGCTAATATACCTGACCGCATGTCTTGTTAAGACGCCTCTCACTGAGTTCCATGGTCAAATACCGGAAGGGTCTCAATGAGGTTGCAACGAACAGATCTAAACGCTACTACTCTTCAAACTATATCCAAAACTGCTGTATGGTCCATTCACATTAATGCGACCACCCGTCAAAAGCCCGAATAACCTTTTGCATCGCAGAGGTGCAGGAAGAGAATCAGTGAGGTTCTGAAAGGTACCGATAGGGATGTGGGGCCATGCAGACTCCAGTGCCGTGGCCAGCTGCAGCTGAGGATCCATGGCGTGAACAGCCTGGTCAAGGTTGTCCCACAGATTCTCGATTGTGTTTAAATCTGGAGAGTTTAATGGCGAGGGGAGAACGGTAAACTGAACCTGGTGTTCTTTGAACCACGGACGTACACTACGAGCTGAGTGGCATTACGCATTGCCCTTCTGGTAGATGATATTGTGACGAGGAAAAAACAACCTGCATGTAGTGGACGACATGGTCCCCACGGATAGAAGCATACGTGTGCTCATCCACTGTGCCTTCCAGAATAACGAGATCACCCAGGAAATGCCAGATCATAACTATTCCTCTATGGCCTGCAACTTCCGACGATTTTTCAGGGTAGTACACACCAACAGCCATAAAACGTGATCCATCTGAATAAGCCATATGTCGTCACTCAGTGGACGTACAGTTGTGTTACTGGAGTGCAAATTTCACCCTTCGTCGCCGATGAACAGCAGACAGTAAGGGTGCGTGAACAAGGCGAATGCTGTGGAGGCCCATACGCAGCAACGTTCTCTGACTGGTGGTTGAGAAGACACTGCTGGTATCTCCGTGGTTCATCAGGGCGGTCAGTTGCTCAACGGCTGCACACCTGTTCACCTGTACACATTGCCAAAGCAGTCGTTCAACCTTGCCATCTATGCCCTGTGGTTCATCACAGTTGCCTCAGTGCCGGTTTTGGATAGCGCCATATTGTCATTCACAGCATAGTTTAACCACTGCGGCATACATACATTTTACAGATTTAGCCGTTTAGGAAATGCTTGATGGTGACTTTTGGTTTGTGAGGCGCTCAACGACGTGCTTATCAGCGCCCGTACAAATTCCCAATCCTTACGCTGTCCAATCTCGCCATTTCCCGAATGATGACTGAATGATCAGGACAGTACAAACACCCAGTCCCCGGGCGGAGAAAATCCCCGATCCTCCCGGGAATCAAACCCGGGGCCCCGTGATCCAGAGGCAGCAACGTTAACCACTACACCACGAGCTGCGGACTAGGAAATGCCTCCACCCTTGGCCCAAAAGCCAATGATCATGCCCTTTGGTCGTCAGGTAAGTCTCTCAGATTCCGTTTTATAAGAACGGCTGCACTGTTTTCTGTCACCCCGAAACGCTTTCCATACTCTCCACTGCTAGTCATGCCACCTGCCGTGTATGAGTGGTTATTGCACGTTGATGTCTAACGTATGCGGTGGTCACATGTGACTGGACCCTGTATTTTGTGAATTACGGTTCAGACAGTGCTGCAACAGACTCAGAGCTTCAAAGTTATGTATTCGTTGTGAGGACCATAACAGGTCAGTACAGCCGATACAAACAGAAATGTAACAGAAATGATTGGGGCATATAAACGAGTATCTTCGGAACAAAGGGAACGTCGAGGGAGCCTGTTGTATAAATTTAGAGAACCGGCATTCGACGGAGTCTGTGCTTCAGTCCGATCTCTATGGTACTAATCATGAAAACAACATGTGAAATATTAGGGCGCATACAGAGATATTTAGACAGCCATGTTTCCCCTCACTCGGTACAGTATTGGAGTAACGGAGAAAATGTCTAATATTGGTGGGATGAACCCTACTCCAGGTACTGTGCTGTCGTTTGCGAAGTGTAAGGGTGAACCAGAACTCTATTGACGAATTTTCAGATGTTCTTCAGGGATGCCTTCTCAGTGTTTTGGTATAAGGGGGCCACGGTCTCTGGCGTCTCACAGACTAATGCTGTGACTGCGATTTACACTTTAAGACAAAATAGAAGCGACGCACGACTGAGGAATTATCCGAATGGGGCGGAAATAGGTAAATGTGCTGTACATGTACAGACAAACAAATGACTAGAATTTCTGAAAAACTGGATGATTTAGTTAAGAGAAAGAGCTTCACAAACTGAGCAAGTCAGTTACGCGTTGGTCCACCTCTAGCGCTTATGAGGCAGTTATTCGGCTTTGCTTTGATTGATAGATTTTTGGATGTCCTCCCGAGGGACATAGCGCCACATTCTGTCCAACTGGCGCATTAGATCATCAAAATCCCGATCTGGTTGGAGGATCCTGCCGATAATGCTCCAAACGTTCTCAATTTGGTAGTGGTCTGGAGACCTTGCTGGCCAAGGCAGCGTTTGACAAGAAATGAGGAATATTTATATGACGTAGGCCCAGTCTTGTTTTGCTAAGCACTGGCTTCTGTCATGTGAGCCATAACACAACGATTGCTTGGACATCAAGCAATCAAGCCATCCAAGCCGTAACGGCTCTGCCTTCCTGTGCGTCAATGCCACTGCGCCTCTGGTACTTCTGTTTGACGGTGGGGCGTGGAAACAGTCTCTAGAATGTGGGGTGGCACTCTTCATATCAGCAACTAGTCTCTGATGTAACTTCACCTCGGCGACCCATACTGGCCCACTTCTGCGGCCCCTTGCATTAGCCATGCAAAGTGCTTCAACTTTATTCATCATTACCAGTAAATCACACCCTAGGACAACCTCTTTTGTCGTTATCCGCTGCACCCTGAAAGCACAGCGGTACGTTGACCGTATTTTACAACCTGTTTTGTTGCCCATCATGGCATGCCGTCCCGGGCTTACATTTCAGCAAGATAATGCCCGCCCGCACACGGCGAGAGTTTTGAGTGCTTATCTTGGCGAGGAAGGTCGCCAGATCTCTCCCCAACTGAGAACTTTTGGAGTGGCCCCCAACCAGCCAGGGATTTTGTCGATGTAACGCGTCAATTGGAGAGAAATTGGAGCGATATCCCTCACGACGAACTCCACCAACTGTGTAATTTAATGCCAAGCTGAATAAATGTTTGCATAAGGGTCAGAGGTAGACCAACGCGTTATTGACTTGCTCAATTTGTGAAGCTCTTTCTCTTGACAAAATCATCCAATTATGTTTGAAATTTTAATCATTTGTTTGTCATATACATCACATCTACTTACATCTGTACCATTCGGATAATTCCTTCTCGATAGGTTCCGCTTTACTTTCTTTTTTCTTAGAGTGTATTTGCGTTGTAGCACCGCAATCGCTCTTTATTCTGTCAAAATATCTACACAACAGTGGAAAATCCTGTAATATGCAATCACCAGAACTGCTATATATAACACGCAGTAATGCTTCAAGCATGGAACGTTAAAGTACTACGCTGCCGTTGCCCCATCTGCGAGAACAGTTACGGCGTCATTGCGTCGCTTTTCGACTGCATTCAGTGAACCCATACAAGCGGAGCGTATCAGCCAACTCTCGATCAGTAAACCTATCCATAGTACTGACGTGTATCACTGTTGATGCACAACTAACAGAGCAGGACAACAAAATCCTAGACAGAAGCGAGCAGTACTGAGTGCTAACTCAAGGCATTAATGTTGTCAACTGCGGTTATGGTGAGCGGTCGGAAACAAGACAGTGTATACCGTCGACACTTAACTGTTTGTACTGTTTTCAGCGCAACACAGACACAAAGTTAATTGGGGGAGGGGGGGGGGGGGGGAAGAAACCAAAAGAAGTGCAGTGACTCTGCAACGAGTCGCCGGAGACCGTGAGTCGTTAGGTATCCCATTACAACCTCTGACAATTTGTCGGCGGACTCCCTGTTCACCCTGTAGCCTATATGCACATGTACCTGGGCGTAACGGTCCTTACACATCCTTCGACAATTAAAATCATTCATAACGACCTTATGGTAGATGTGTCCAGAGATATGTACAATATTAAAAGAGGTGTTATTTTCTAGCAACGTTGGCAACGAAATTTGATACTTAATGACTTGGTTATAAAGTAACTTCGACGACCGCTATCAGTTTTTTTAATGTGGTGATATATTTTATGAGCGGGTATTTATATTTCTTTCGCTGCATTCATTAAGGATAGCGAAATATTATAAAACATTTTTACTGTCGTCATTTGCCACATTGCGACGCACCACATATACTTTCGCGGTGAATAACGATCAAAAGTTAATGTAGCGGAACCCACTCACAAAGCGCTGTTCACACCCGAATGCAAACACTCTCTAAACCTGTGGCGCTCATAAAATTATGCAAATTTCACAAAATTTTATCTCACATGAATTGCCGCCCAACGGCGAAATGAAAACATATAACGCTAGGCCAGGCCGTGAATCATAAAGTTTATGTAATGATTCGCCAGTTTATCTGCAGAAAAATATTTTTTCCTGTAACTACTTTGATTTTCAGCTACGTGCAGCATGTATGCGTCAGTATCCAGAGTGTAAAGCATGTAAGTGCATGTATTTCTATTTGTGACGGAGGACGGTGTACTGAACAACATTACACTAGTATTTACTTCATTTTCAGACTAATTTTTATAGCTGTTAGAAGTAGTACGTTTTATTTTGGTTAGTATCGCCATGTACATATGGCAAAAGCAAGTCACTAATGAAGATTTTCCTGGGGTAGCAGGTCAGGTGTTGAAATATTCAAATGTGTGCGGATTCCTAGGGACCAAACTGCTGCGGTCAACGATCGGGCCGTGCAATCCGCGTCAGGGCCACTCCGCGCGGCCAGATGTTGAAGCATTCATCTATGGATGTAATACTGTAATAGTCTATACTGATAGGCGTAGTCCACTTACTGGTGCAGTTACGACCTTGCAGAAAATACCAGGTAGTCAATTATGTGATGTGTTTGTGGGGAGACTGTTAGACACAGAGAAAAAATAACTATGGGCACTTACACACTGCCGGCCGGAGCGACCGAGCGGTTCTAGGCACTACAGTCTGGAACCGCGCGACCGCTATGGTCGCAGGTTCGAATCCTGCCTCGGGCATGGATATGTGTGATGTCCTTAGGTTAGTTAGGTTTAAGTAGTTCTAAGTTCTATGGGACTGATGACCTCAGAAGTTAAGTCCCATAGTGCTTACACTCTACTTAAACTAACTTATGCTAAGAACAACACACACACACACACCCATATCCGAAGGAGGACTCGAATCACCGACCGGCGGGGCCGTCCAATCCGTGTCAGGGCCATTCCGCGCGGCCATGTGTTGAAGTATTGATGCAGGGGCGTAAAACGATTAGCTTATACTGACAGGCGTAGTCCACTACAAGGGGACCTTCCATACTGTAAATCACGGATATGTTGCAGAGGAACTTACCCTGACTACCTACCTGGCTATCCAGTTTTTTAGCGACGGGCCTTGGTTTTTGAGAAAATCGATTTTGAAGTTCATTGCGCCCTTTGTATACCCGTAACATTAGATGTATTTCGGGCAAGTCAGTGTAGCGCAGCGGAAAAGGTTCATGGTTACCGCGGTGGAGGTACCGTGTTCGAATCCTGCTCGAGTGCCTTTTTTTTCAAAATCGACAGCATTTTTCAATTTTATTTCAAATAATATCACAAACAGTGTTAGGTGTGCGAAATTATAAAGATATATTCAGTTATTAAATTTTTCAAATATTCATTCCGTTTGTGGTTTGCAGTTGGAGTTCCAAATGTTCGTACAACGGTCGCTTCTTGTATTACCTGAAATCGATCTCCGCCCATTATCGTCCCCTCTCCCGTGAATACCGTTTGCCGTAACGGCAACCACAGCTCCTAGTTGCGGCCAATGAGGATGGCAGTTGCATTCCTTTACGTTCGCATCTAACTACAGCGTGTTGCTCGCAAAGCGTCTCTAGTGTTAGAAAAATTCTGTGAAATGGAAGAACCAAGTGTTTCTGCAGTAGTGCAGAATGTGATGTGTTTGTGGGGAGACTGCTGGGCACAGAGAAAAAATAACTATGGACACATGTTACGGTACCACATACCAAAATATGTGCACCCGTGCAGTTAAACGCGTTACATCATGAATATCTGTCCAAAACTGGGTCATATGATGTAGTTGATGAAAAACTAAGTATAAGTAATAATTTGCCGTGAACCCTAACAGCGTAGCAAACACATCTGTAGTAATCTAGTGGCAGTGCGAAGCTCGTGCACAATACCGTAACTGGATCCTTTTTAGTTCTGCCTTTTTAATTCTACCTTTTACTGCTACATTTTTAGATGCTACAGGTACTACTTTGTTTACTCGCAATTTTGCCAATACAAAACAAACATTCATTAGATTTCCATTTAAAAATACCTGCTAACTAGTTTGAACTTACACCAGGGTGTGTGTTCTCTACTTGTTTCGCTCATGGGAGTGCGTTACGGAAAAGCTGAAGAATCTGGTCTGACCGACATCACCTGTCCAGTGAACGCTTACGCATAAAGTTTCAGTGTCCAGAATTTAGTGTGGAATCTTGGAATATTCTACAGCCCTCTATGTACCACTGTCGAAAGCTGCGAAGACAAGATTTGACTAATTTCAAGGCGCTCAGAAGCAACTAAGCAGTCATCGTTCCAGCACTCCAAACGCGAATGTAACTGGAAGAAAAACCAAAAGATGGTTCAAGGAAAGTATTTTCAAAGTGTGGATGTATACGAAATCACCACAGAGTAGAGGTACAGGCAAACAAATGTTTATAATGAAAGAACTCGAAATTTTATGTTGTTGGGTAAATACGCAATCGATACAGACACTCTCCAAGATGTGATGCTCACCATTTCATGAACAGCGCTGAGTCGTATGCTGCATGCGCATAAATGTTTACTGTACAGTACGCAGACGTTCTCCTGACA
The DNA here is from genome assembly GCF_021461385.2 of Schistocerca piceifrons. Lineage (NCBI taxonomy): Eukaryota > Metazoa > Arthropoda > Insecta > Orthoptera > Acrididae > Schistocerca > Schistocerca piceifrons. The sequence goes on along the minus strand of NC_060141.1, from coordinate 355,613,573 downwards.
GTCAACACGTGTACGACACAACAAAAGGTGCAGTGTATGCTATGGTTAGCAGAGTTAAAATCTGTGACTCGTGTTCGACGCCGTGCAAGAAGAGAATGGAACGTGGGTCCTCGCTTGCAAAAATCCATTTGTCTATGGGACAGAATTCCTCGACAAAGAGGAAGTTTGATTTTATATGCTGGAAAACATTCTAAAGCGCTGGTGAATTAAGAGGCTGCGGAACGCGTGCTCGAAGACTTCGCTGGAAGCCAACGTAAATCCATTAAGGAACTAGCCGCCACCATCTGTCTCCCAGTCTCACTCCACTGGATTTCCGTACACGGCGGATTTGTCAAGGACATTGTTCACAGAAGAAAGGTTCGAGATGTGGCAGATCTGAGACAACTGATTTACGCCACAATGAAGACCATAACGCCTGTCATGCTTATGAACATGAAGAGAGAAGTGGAGCACCGTTTCAATATCTGTCGAGCTACGAACGGTGCCCACATCGAACTGTACCAAGATGCATGAATGTTTATGCTCCTGTGTACAACGTTGGACGAATAAAGTTATAAACCGTAATGTGTACTGGAATATAAACTACTGTTTTTTACACCTCTAGTCTGGATACAGGTAGAGGAGAAGCTGATTTGGTTGGTATCAAATGTTATTCTATTACGTTGCGTCATGAATGTAGTTGTGTGTTCGTAACCCAACACACTCAAAAAATTATACGATTATTATGTAGGAGCATCAGAAGTCGGCGTTTCTATATAAAAGTCACAAAGACAAAGTACACGAACAGTCCCCATGTGTTTTGGAGGGATCTGTTCGAATTTATTTGCAGTTGATTAGGAAAACCGCAGACACCTATATCAGATGTACTGACGTGACATTGAACACCATTGCTGTCATATATGATTTGCTGCGACCTTCCATGGCGTCAGTATTTGCAGTAACTTCGACCATTAATTGACCGCCTCGTGCTTGCGTACGGCGCTCTATCAAACTGTGTGCCTGACTGTGGAAACACATCGGACGTCAAATGTATTACGGCTGGAGCAGACAAAGGGACGGTCATTGGCCGCTGGGTGCACACGCCTGTTCTGTATTCACCGTTCGTCGTAAAGACTTACAGGGACACAATTGGCTTACGTTTTATTTGAGAGTGTAGTTTTTCACAAGATAAGCTCTTATCAATTGTTTCGAGAAGAAAATTTTCTTTATCAATGTAAACCAGTTTATATCCCTCAAAATGTAGTTGCGATCTAGACAGAAGAAATCGCTAGATATTTACTGACTGCAATGTCTGTTAAAATATATCACAGTCATATCTCTTATTATTCAACTCCTTCTATGTCGCGAACAAATTTAACTGGAAGATACTGGATACGGTCTAACGTATCTAATGTCTGGATGACGACTTGGTTGCTAAAATCTCTTCATAAGCCCTGAATCTCAAGGGAGTAAGAAATGTCTCTCTGAGAAATTGTGTCGAAATCAGAAAAAAAAATGAGGTGGAGGCGTATCATTGTTTATCACAAAACTGTGTGCCATTGTCTTACTATATATTACAAACCAGCAGGTACGCTGTTGTGTTGCAGGGTCTAAATGACTGACATAAATAAATGGAACCTGGTGAGAAAGTTAGCTCAGTAGCCTTCCTTATGCTTGTGTCTGTAGCGACGGCCCACAAAAGCCCACGAGACCCAAAGAAACCATCTTCTGGAAAACTAGCTGCTTTAGGTCCGGGTCTGACTGACCCATTCAAGAATTGTCTTGCCGGCCTTGATAGTTGCACGGCCAGCGCGGCAGGTTGCCACCGAATGAGCCCGGGTTCCATTCCCGGCCGGTCGGAGATTTTCTCCGCTCGGGGACTAAGTGTTGCGTTGTCCTTACGTTTGTATCGGCCTAATTAACATTCAGCTATTGAAATGGCTGTATGGACACGTACCGAAAACCAACAAATTAAAATAAGAAAAGGACTGTATTGACATGTAGGTCAATGATAATTTGGAGACGCAAGTGTACATGTCAGGATCGCGTATGACTTACGACTTGACAGGACACAGACTCGGGTATATTTCGAGGGATCTTAGTAAACGAGACAATAGTCAGGAGTGAAACGCTTGAAGTAACGAACATCCTTGTCTAGAGCGTACTCCGTTATCGAAGGTAAGGAGTGCTTTCCGCAATAGCAACTGCTAAATCGTGCCTAGTCGTGAAAGATGGGGCGTCTGGGAAACCGGCTTTCTCGGATCGCTAGACATCAGTTCAAGCAAATCGTATTAAACTTGCTTTATTACGGAAAGTAAATGATATACTTAACTTTGAGAATTACATAGATGTGTCGCAAACATAGGGAGACAGGCAAAATAATCAATCTTCTCCAGTGTAACAATTCCAAAGTCTGATGCAAAGAGGGTTCAAGCGAACTAAATGAGCTTTGACGCTTCTATGCAAGTCACTAGACTTGAGGCTGCTGTTCGACTGGACCGCGACCAGTCGAGCGTGGCGCTTATGTCCTCTTCACATAGAGGCCGTTGCTGTCGCGTTGTCTTCCTGGAGAGGGGTCGGAAAGCGTGCAATTGCTGACGTCTTGTCACAGCACTCTCTGCTCTATTGTTCCCGACTGGAGTGCCGGCGCCTGACTGTACGCCGCAACAACAACAAATGTAACAGGCGAGAAGAGAGATGTGAGGTGGCCAATGAAATTTAAGGACATGTCCAGACCAAATTTGATGGAACACAAGAATGCAACTTGCGGTTTTAAGGTATAGATAATTATTGTGAAATGGATCGTCTGTTGAAATCAGTTAGCTGCTACGTAACAACCAAATGTCCAGTGGACAATCTTGACTCTGCTTATGGTTCATTTACTAACATACGGATTTGGGTGTGTTCTGTTGCGTTGCGCCCTTAAAGAAACATCAGTTACATTAATCAACTGACTAGCCTAAAGAACTATCAGTGATATATAAGAGTACATAAATGAATATGATATGTTGTGTTCTGCTTTTGAACTCACAAGTGCACAACTGAAACAATCAATTAAACGAACACTCAAACGACAACACTTTATTTGATGTATAAACTGCAATTATGTTTACCTATTCACTTCTGTGGCTGTGGGAATACGAATGGAATTAATTATTCAATTGAATAACTTGCTGTCAAAATACACAAGAGGCAGCTGAATACATTGAGCCGCATGAAAGTACAAGCTGCAGTTAATGAACTCTGAATGACTACTGCAGCTACGACAACACATGTCCTTTGATGGTACTCGACACGCTGTACATTAATAACTGTCACAAGTCTCGACTGAGCGACGATACAATTACTCTGTCCTCTAGAGGTGGCAGTAGAACCTCTAGTCAGAAATCATGACAGATCTGCGAAACTAATACAACTGCCACGCTTGTTCTTTGCGGCCGTATCTGAAGAGCATTGCGCGCGGTAATGGCGCCTGGAATCTCTCTGGAAGCGTGGTTTATTTCTTCTTCCTGGTTGGTGCCTGATGGTGCTGCCTGGCCATGCAGCATCTGTGCAGTGGTCGACTACTGATGTGCTACGATCGACCACATGAGATATTTAAATAAGGGAAATAATAAATGACTTATCAGGCTATTAATGAATGCTAATTACGGTATTAAAGTTCACTATCAGTTTATTCAGATTAAGCACAAGATATTTTCAGAGGGTCCTTACACAGACCAACATTATAAACAGAGAAACAAAAGAAATATGAAAGAATTGACCTAACAGAGCAAGCAGGTATTTGCAGGCAATGATTATTGTAAGCCAAAGGCTTTGTGGGATGGACCAAATCAACTAAACTGAATAAGCCCTAATGCCCAATATGCTAATTCAAGACTATATTCAACAAAAAACTTACCAAAGCCAAGAACGTGACCCAACCAGCTACGAACTTCAGAAGAGCATGAAATTTGCCCTACTTTCCCCTTCATAATTTCCGCCGCGTGACCAATTACTGGGCTCAAGTGAGTATCTGGAAGTTAGACTAACTTTCCACTGTACATAAGTGATAATAATTTTAAGTATTTCAGATACACATTATATACATTTTAACAGTTTGCAGAGGTTTGTTATCTCAATATATGTTAAACATTGTAGAATAAACAATTTAATTATATTTTGCAGATCACAACAAACGGGTAATGGCAAGCACTAGTCAAATACACAACTTTATTCAGTCTGGCGGTTCCTCACTACATTGCTCAAACAGATGACGGAAAAAACACTCACTTTTCTTATTAATCAACTATAAATGAATTGGAGTAATAGTAGCAATCTGTCATGTTGATCTATCGTGTAGCTGTGAAAAACTCTTCGTTTTAGCACTCATTTAATACTTATTAAATAATTTATTGATAACAGTTCATGTGTCTGTTCTGTTCTATAATGAATATACTCATCTTCCAGATAACTTAAAGCCCTGTCAGATGGTGTATCGTACCAATTTTTAGCATGCTTGTAGCTTTTGTTAGTGTTATTATAAACTGTTTTACACATAAATGTTAATAATTTTCCATAACAGTTGTTATACGAATACGAAAGTAATTTTATTTAACTCATCACCTTAGTATTATTTCAATGGTTTCTTCAAATTTTCTGTCGCTCTTCTGGAAGTGATTTTTGTGTTTGTAGTGAATATTTGAACCTATAATTTTAACACAGTCAAGAGTGTTACCATACTGCTTAGCTTCCACAGCCACACGGTGACACAGTTTAGCCATGCCCCTGTGGCATTTCCACTACACTCAAATGAACTTCCAGATTTTTGCTTAATTTATATGTATAGCGGGCAGACTTCTCGTAATGTTGAAAAGAGACAGACAGACTGGAATATTTTGCAACTACATATGGTGAGGCACATATCAAAGCCTGTTGAGAGGTTGTTGAAGACTTAGGTCATGGATGCACACTATGCCACTCAGTTGGAATTATTGCCAGCAGATGCCAGATCCAGCTCAACAAAGTCGCTGTCATACACACTCCTGAAGGCTGAGTTTCTATGGGTGCACAACATAACTGTCAGACAATGGCCGACAAATACCACAGACCAGTCACAACCTCGAAATTAAATGCTCTATTTGATGAAAGTAAAAGTCCACCAGCCAAAACTCTGTGTCTCAAAGCTATAATTAAAACCCACGAATGTTACCCTGAGATAATTTAAAACATAGCTGAAATATTAATGTTTCATTTTACATTTTTAGCGGGAAATTAAAATTTGTTTACTGTCTTGCAATGTGTTTTGTAAAGGGTTACTGTAGTCAGTCTAACTGAGTGCAGAACAGAATATTTCATGGCAATAAACTTGCGTACACTATTCAGTCTCTTAACATTCCTCGAATAATCATAGGCACAGATTGTTCGTACATTGTTATTTTGCCGTGACAAGGGATGTTAGCAAGGAGAGTTTCCCGCGTGACGACACACTGCAAGTATTTCATCGCTATCGTGAGACGCAAATCATTGAAGATTGTAATGTCTTCAAGCACATGAAACATTCGGAATTCTACGATAGGAACGAGTATCGGTATCTTCATTTACAAAACAAAAAGTTCACATAAAAACTATGCTCATAATAATTAATTATTTTATGCTTAAATGTTTGTATTGCATATCATTAGAAGTATGTTGCAGATTCAACACAAAATTTTGTAAATTCAGTTCAAAAAATTTTGCTAAAGATGTCCCAACGATTATCACTGACAAATATGTGTACCAACGATTATCTCTGACAAATATGTAAACACCTTGATTTGTATAGTATCTCTGTTCTTGTTAGGTGCGTTCGGATTTGGCGGGAAGACGCGGTGAATGGTGGTCAAGTCTCTGTGTGAGACTGCAGGAAGCAGACATATAGTCCGAATTGTTACTTCATATTGTGTCTTTACAATGTGTGAAGAGTTTAAGAATACACTCGGTTAAAAATTCATGTACTTCATTTGGTAATCTGAGAGTTACCTGGTTTCCATTTCTTTCATCAGTCAATTTTCTACACACCAGCCCAGTCCGTGCGCGTTATCATGCCTCTAAAGAAGACAAATAAACCAACATCAAGACAATCAGCTAAATAAAAACTGTATATATTAGTATATGGATATGCCCTTCGATGCAACTCACATCAAATTAATAACAAGCATCCAGTTTGAGGACAAGTCACTGAATATGGTGCATTCAATAGGCCTATGACAAGATATATCTCTTTGTGGTCCTCCACGATCAACAACACCTGCTGATGACTGCTACCTGCAAATTACGGTTCACAGGTACTGCAAGAAGACTATAGCAATTGTGTCAGCTATGTAGACCCAGACAGGATGCAATCGTCTCGAAACGGTCAATTTGGTCTCCATGAGTCTACTACCGACAACAGTATATACCGTCCAGCAGCGTGATGAACGAAGGATGTGGGCAAGGGAACACATTCAATCGAAGCCAGATCAGTGCCATTGCGCTATATCCACTAATGAGTTTAGGATTTTCCAGGCCGCTGATGATCGTCGTAGGAGGACTTGAAACGCAGTCAGTGCACATTTCAGACTAAATTAGAACGGATAATGCACATAAAGTCAGCCATGGTCCGGCCAGTATCACACAACGATGTCATATGTCTCTTGTCGCTGTTGATGGTTATACAGTTTTGCGGGAAGATCATCCAGTCTAATACCCAGCCCTGCAGTCAACATTCCGGCGAAGATTTCATCTTTCAAGACGATAACGCACAAGCATATTGCGTCCATCTTGTGAACACCTTCCTGCAGGAAGAAGGAATCAATGGAATGGGACGGGCCAAGGTATCTCGTGACGTGAACACAATTGAGGATGCTTGACACAAGTTGTAACTTGCAATGCATTGTCGCAGGTACACTTCTCACACAGTGGATGACCTCAGGTTGGCTGTCATCGAAAACTGGAACAGATGTGAACAGCACCTTGTGTACAGCTTGCCAAGAAGGATCACAGCGTGTTACATTGCACGGGCTGGAGTAACTTGGTACTGAATGTTACCTGGCTGTAGATTTTGTCCAAAAGTGTACTATTTAAGGTATCTGTTTCCAACAATTGGGTTTACTTATTCATTGCAAACCTATCACGGCCTGATAATAATAGGTTGTGCCTTAAAACGAAAACAGACTCACCCATTTAAATGTAGTAAACACAACGTGATTAAGGAAAAACATGGGGTATTACTTGAGTAGAACACACAAAAAACTGAGCAACGTAATGACAGTAGGCGTAGAAGCATTGATTCGACATGACTGAACCTGAAACGTCATGATGAGGTCGTACCAAAGTTGAACAAAACAGGGTGCTGCGGGTAGAGGTGCAGATAATTTTTATGTGTACCATAATATGTACAAGCGTCAGTACCTTACATGTTTTTTCTCTGCGTCAAACAGTCTTTCCACGAACACATCACAAGTGGTTCCATGCAAGGAGGAACTGCACCACTAAGTAGACTGTACCTGCAGTATTAACTAACGTTTGGCCTCCATGCGTCGATATTTCAGCACTTGACATGCTGCCTGGTCGAAAATAAGCATTAATGACTTGCCCTTGCCACATGTACTTGGAGGTTCTAACCAACCTAAAAACTTACAACACATAAGAGCAATAATTACTAGTTTACACATTAATTAAAAACTGATGTAATGTTGTTCATTACACTGTCCTCAGTCACCGAAAAAGGATCTACACTAACTCGAGACCAGGTTGCAATACGAGATTTAGTTCTATCACAACGACACAGAAGGTATCGGTAAACATACACCGGGGTGAGAAAAGGCGAGGGATACCTTCCAATATCGTGTCGGACCTTCTTTTTCCCGGCTTAGTGCAGCATGTCGACGTGACATGGACTCAACAAGTCGTTGAAAGTCCCCTGCAGAAATATTGAGCCTTGCTGCCTCTGTAGCCGCTCATAATTAAGAAAGCGTTGCCGTTCCAGAATTTTGAACACGAATTGAACTCCCGATTATGTCCTACAAATGTTCAATTGCATTCATGTTGGACGATGTGGCTGGAAAATCATTATCCAGAACAATTGTTGCCCGGCGACATGATACAATGTCATCCATAAACATGCCGTCGTTGACTGAGAACGTCAAGTCCATCAATGGCTGAAAATGGCCTCCAGGTAGTCCAACATAAACATTTCCAATCAATGATAATTGCAATTGGACAAGAGGACCCAGTACATTGCATGTAAACACAGCACAAACTTCTTGACAACTTAGGTCCATGGCTTTGTAGAATCTCCCCTAGAATCGATCCTTACAATCAACTCTCACCAACTGAAATCGAGACTCATCTGACCGGGCCACATTTCTCCAGTGGTCTAGGGTCCAACCGACATGGTCACGAGCGCAGGAGCTACAGGCGACGTCGTGCTGTTACCAAAGGCACTCGTGTCAGTCGTTAGCTGCCACAGCCCATTAACGCCAGGTTTTGCCGCAATATCCTAACGGGCACGATATTCGTACGTCCCACATTGATTTCTGCTGTTATTTCACGCAGTGTTGCTTTTCAGTAATCACTTACAACTCTACACAAACGCCGCTGCTCTAGGTCGTTAAGTGAAGGCCGGCGGCCACTGTGTTGTCCTTGGTGAGAGATAATTGGTGAGATGTGGTATTATCGGCACACTGCTGACGCTGTAGATCTCGGAATATTGAATTCTGTAACGATTTCCGATATGGAAAGTCCCATAATTCTAGCTCCAACTACCACTCAGCGTTCCAAGTATGTTAATGCCCTTCGTGCTGCCATAACCATGTCGGAAACCTTTTCACATGACTCACCTGAGTACAAATGACAGCTGCGACAATGCACTGCCCTTTTATACCCCGTGTACGCGATACTACCGTCATCTGCACATGTGCATATCACTATAACATGTCTTATGTCAGCTCGGTGTACACCCTGTCTTTGGTTTCTCAAGATGTACTTGCATGAACTGCGAACGTTATTCTGAACGTACTTGGTTGTACAGCAATTACTTCATTACTACAAAAAACTTGAACATCATTTCTCGGAGCAGCAACACCGACAAACGAGCCTCTATTACTGCAGTTTCTTGCACAGAAGGCGAATATTGATACCTGTATAAACAATGACGAAACAAAACAAGTTGTGTGACATAAACTAAAGCTGGTATGTACTCGTATGTTTTTACATCTGAAAGATGCTGTCTCTTCAGATTTCACGCCACTCGCGTAAGAGTGGCGCTAGTAGCGTCACTATGAGGATGCAAATCAGGTTTACTTTAAATACACAGTGTAACAGTAGTGGGCGTTAGTTACCATTGAGATTCGACGTGGTGAGTTGATATTAGTCAAACACGCCTGTAAAGTCGACAAAGAAACTATTACTAACACCTCGCTAAGTTTGAACGATGGCTACGAGAAACTGGAAGTTCCTTCGGCGACACTGCAGAAAAAGTTGGCAGAAATGTATCCGCTGTACATGATTGCAGGCAGCGGTAGTCACGAGAACGTACGGTCCCAAGAAGATCGCGCTCTGCACAGCCAAGTGGTGTCACCGAGACGGAAGACCGTAGTGTTCGGCACGTAGCTCTGGCGCGTTGTACTGCCCTTTCAGCAGCAATTTGAGCAGCAGTTAGCACCAAAGTGACACTACGAATTGGTTACTTCAAGGACAGCTCCGACTCAGACGCCCTATAGCGTGCATTCCACTGACACCAAATCACCACCATTCGTGCCTTCAGCGCTGTCGGGCGAGAGTTCACTAGAGGACAGGGCGGAGGTCTGTTGTGTTTTCTGATGAAACCTGGTTCTGCTTCGGTGCCAATGATTTCCATGTGTTGGTTAGAAGGACACCAGTTGAGGGTGTGCAACCCAACTGTCTGCGTGCTAAAAATACTGGGCCTATACATGGAACTGTGATTGGAGTGCGAATTCTTATTACAGCAGGAGCTCTTTCGTGGTTATCCCACGCACCCTGACTGTAAGTCTGTAGATCAGTCTGGTGATGCGAGCTGTTGTGCTGCCATTCATGAACAGCATTCTAGGGGGTGTTTTCTAACAGTATAACGCCCATTCATATATCGTCTTTGTAGCCCAATATGCTGTACGGAGTGTCGACATGTTGCCTTGGCCAACTAGATAACCAGATTTGTCTCCAGTCTCCATCATCGGACGACGACTGCAGCGTCAGCTACAAACAGCATTAACCGTCTTTGTACTGACCTACTAAGTGCAACAGGCATGGAAGTCAGTCCTACTAATTGACATCCAGCGCCTGTACAACATAATTCATGCATGTTTGCATGCTTTCGTTCATAATTCTGACAGTTACATCGGTTGTTATAGTTCATTTGCAACGGCTTATCTCGCGCTTACAATAACCAGTGCTCTTGCAATGCTAATCATTCACATATGTTACTTAGACAAACAGGGAACCGAAATCTCATTACTCTGCATTAATTATTTTTTGTGTTGGTGTATTAAGGTACCACATATAATAAATCATCCCTTGTACCTGTTACAACCTGTATGACATATACTAGTAAGACAAACTATTTGAGATTTATAAAGTGATCCAAATATCAGCATTAAAACCAGTTGCTGGGGAAAAGTATGCACCTTACAAGAGTTGTTCATATAATGCTGACAGAATCAAAATCATATCAGAAATATCAAATTATTGACCAAGGTGGTTTAAATAAAAGAAGGTACGTGATTTCCACTGGATATAATTGATTCACAAGCAAGTAGCCAGACGATATACACTCTGATGGCAGAGCATAAACACATCTCTCATAAACCAGAAGTGAACATAGTACTTTGACCAAGCCCATAGGCGATAGCAAACTGTTCTATCGTAAAAGAGAGAGCCACATCAATTAATGTGGAGCAAGTAGCAGGAAATAAATGAATTTTATTTACATTCGCAAACCGAATGCAACGAAACAGTTATTCGAACATTTATTCGCACTACTTGGTTCCAATATACCTATTGTCACTGACGGTGCTCTGGAAGACTTCTTAGAAGTGCGACGTTGGTGTGGCCGTGTAGGTGGAGACCGATAGAGCTCAAGGACGGTCCAGGGGAGAGCTACCGGCAGTAGCGTGGCTGTTGCGGACGATGTTGGGCGACGAACTCCGTTGGAGGTGCCGCAGGTGCTGCCAGCGTAGTCCTGGAGCGAAATCGAGTTCGAACAGAGGGGTTGCGAGTGCTCTGACGTTGGACCCAGCGCGGAGAAGACGTGCGAGGCCCGAAGTGAACAGTCTACTTGGCCCGGAGCAGACGACAGCGCTGGGGCGAAGGGACCTCCGATTGAGGGACCGGTAAGATAACGGTCGGCCCTTGGAATGGAGAACTCCCGAAGCGAGCTGCTGCAGAGCGGGCGGTTCTGTCCCCTATAACCACCCGGCGGAGGAATGCTGCCGTGATGTTCAGTGAACGCGTGATCTCCGAAGGAAGGACTGGTGCCCACGATGGCAGGGGTAATTGCGGTGAGTCTCGCGCCGCTAGCGGCAAAGCTGGCGCCACGTGTTACCGTGGGGGCTGCTGGAGACGCAGTTGACAACAACTCGATGTGTGTATGTTTTTGGAGTACTGTTTTCCTGCGATCTCGCTAGCGGTCAGAGAGGCGGCAACCTGCGGTACACGCTTCTGTGCTTGGTAGTTGGACCCCAGACGGATACAATTCAGACATTTCATAGTCAGTGTGGGAGAGTGATTTACACTGAAGCGCCAAAGACACTGGTACACCTGTCTAATATTGTATAGGGCACCCGAGAGCACGCAGAAATGCCACAACACGACGTGGCTTTGACTCGACTAATGTCCGGAGTAGTGCTGGAGGGAACTGACACCATGAATCCTGCAGGGCTGTCCATAAATCTATAAGAGTACATGGTCATCCAGATATGCTGAACAATGTTCATGTCTGGGGAGTTTGGCGGCCAGCGGAAGTGTTTACACTCAGCAGATTGTTCCTAGAGCCACTCTCAAAAAAAAAATTATCCTAAGGTCAAACACACACACCCATGCCCGAGGGGGGACTCCGCCGGGACCAGCCGCACAGCCCATGAGTGCAACGCCTTAGACCGCTTAGCTAATCCCGCTCGTAGAGCCACTCTGTAGCAATTCTGGAAGTCTGGGATGTCGCATTGTTCCGCTGGGATTGCCCAAGTCTGTCGGAATGCACAAAGGACATGAATGGATGCAGGTTATCAGACGTACGTGTCATATGTCAGAGTGAAATCTACACGTATAGGAGGTTCCATTTCACTCCAACTGTACACGCCCAAGACCATTACTGAGCCTCCACCAACTTGAACAGTCCCCTGCTGACATGCGGGATCCATGGATTCATGAGGTTTTCTCCATACCCGTACACGTACATCCGCTCTATACAATTTGAAACGAGACTTGAACAACCAGGCAACACGTCTCCAGTCATCAACAATCCAGTGTCGGTGTTGACGGGCCCAGGCGAGGCATGAAGCTTTGTGTCGCGCGGTCATCAAGGGTACACGAGTGGGCTCCTGAATCCCACATCGATGATGTTTCGTTAAATGGTTCGCAGGCTGGCACTTGTTGATGGCCCAGCATTGAAATCTGCAGCAATTTGCACTTCTGTCACGTGGAACGATTCTCTTTAATCGTCGTTGGTCCCATTCTTGCAGAATCTTTTTCCGGCAGCAGCGATGCCGGCGATTTGTTATTTACCGGATTCCTGATATTCACGCTGCACTCTTGAAATGGTCGAACGGGAAAATCCCCACTTCATCGTTACCCCGAAGATGCTGTGTCCATTCGTTCGGCCGCCGACTATGACACCCCGTTCAAAATCACTTAAATCTTGATAACCATCCAGTGTAGCAGCAGTAACCGATCAAACAACTGCGCCAGTCACTTGTTGTCTTATATAGGTGTTGCCGATCGCAGCGCCGTATTCTGTCTGTTTACCTACCCCTGTATTTGAAGACACATGCATATACCAGATTCTTTGGCGCTTCAGTGCAAATGTTACTCGAAAGAAAGACTACCGTGACTGTTTTAAAACAGTTTCAAAACGACTCCAGCTCTGTTTTGATTCAAGGGGAGACTATTTTGAATAAATACAGTGATTTTTGTGAACATAGTTCATGACTTTTTTTTCATAGCCACAACCCTAATGGAACTGCGACAAACTGTGTATGACATGAGCATGACATGTACGGTTCACCAAAAAAGAGGAATGAATCGGCAATGCCCACAGATAATCCAGATAATTTAAACTGTCTGACCAGAACTACCAGTCCGCGCCGTCACTTTCAACACACGTCGCCACTATCAAAATAAGCCGTACACACCGCGCTACGCCAGGAACCAGAACACCACTGGAAGCAGAACAGAACACCGAGAGCTTTTGAAACTATAGGCAGCGTCGAATAGGGCTGTCTGCGCTCTGATGGGCGCATTCTAGCGGAAAACTACATCATCATGACTTCCCGTAGAATATAAAGACTCTACGAGTTGATCAAGGTATTTGCAATCGACCTGTTGCACTGAATACTATCTTCGCAAAATTTTATGCGCGAGATGAAAAAGAAAATGCATTTGAAAAATGGAAATGGCAACATGAGACGCAAGTTTAAACTCATTCGGAAAAACTGTCTAAATTTTGTTAGCTTTTGCTTTTACCTCACAGTAAATTTTTTAGTTTCATATGGCTTATTGTTACATTCTCCTTTCCTTTTGGACCTAACATCAGAGCCATTCGCTGATATGTAGCTGGTTTGGCAGTTTATAATATTGCTGCAGACGGTGAGAGCCTCCTGTCTCCAAGTAGCAAGGTGAGCTACTCTGGAAGTCCCCTTCACAGTGAAGTTATTCATAACCAACCCCACTTCGCTAATTTAATGACAACCCACATTTTAAAACTGACACTGAACTTCAGTGTTAGCAGCACTAGTGTCTCCTTTCTTTTTCATGAAATTGTAAAGACCCTGATGTAGTCTCGTGACTGCACTTGAGAAATCATTTCTAGAATGAAGCAACAAACTTGTACTTTACCTCAGCGAAATGGACGAAACAAAAAACTGTGAAGAAACTCGTTATATGAATTTCCTGTTCTTATTTTGATTGCTTTTAATATAAACACTGACCTATCCCCCATCTGTGCAAAGATGTGGCGATGAACCCTTCTCGTTATTCAACGCCATCAGAACTCAGCAAACGACTGACGTAGCTACGAGGTGGCGAAAACGCTGCTTGGACGACGTCCTCATATTTACTGCAATCAGTAGTGTAGTATAGCGAAACGTAAGCCGCACAAAGGGATCATATCAAATAAACTTTCCCTTTAAATGGCAGGCCGGAGTGGCCGAGCGGTTCTAGGCGCTAAAGTCTGGAACCGCGTGACCGCTACCGTCGCAGGTTCGAATCCTGCCTCGGGCATCGGTGTGTGTGATGTCCTTAGGTTAGTTAGGTTTAAGTAGTTCTAATTTCTAGGGGACGGGTGACCTCAGCGGTTAAGTCCCATAGTGCTCAGAGCCATTTGAACCACTTTTGAACCCTTTAAATGGCGTAAACATACTGCTCTGTGAATCTAATCACGACGGGTTTTCTATCGCCGCAATGGTAAATATTATGCCCAACTCTTGGCTACGCGTCACAGTGGTTGAAATACTGGTCTGGAATTGTGGTGTTGTGTGTCTTCCCAACCAACGTAGTCTGATCAATATTTGCTGCGGATTCCTAAATTATCCTGGCCGCTGTGGCCGAGTGGTTCTAGGCACTCCAGTCCGGAATCGCGCTGCTGCTACGGTCGTAGGTTTGAATCCTGCCTCGGGCATGGATGTGCGTGATGTCTTTAGGTTAGTTCGGTTTAACTAGTTCTAAGTCTAGGGGACTGATGACCTTAGATTTTAAGTCCCATAGTGCTTAGAGCCATTTGAACCTAAATTATATTTAGTCAAATGCTTGGGCGCGGACACGAAAAGGAACGATCGATTCTTTGCACAATTACGCTCTGAGACAAAAAAAGAAGTGACGCACCACGAAGCAGTTATCCGAATGGGACGTAAATCGGTAGATGCTGTGTACATCTACGGGAAAACAAATGATTACATTTTAGAAAAATTGGACGATTTGTTCAAAAGAAAGAGCTTCACAAATTGAACAAGCCAATAACGCTTTGGTCCACCTCTGGCTCTTATGTATCTGGCTCTTATGTAGGCAGTTATTCGGCTTGGACTGAGTGACAGAGTTGTTGGATGCCTTTCTAACGGATATCTTGACAAATCATGTCCAATTAGCGCGTTAGTTCATCAAAAACCCATAACGCCCCAAAGTTCTCAACTGGAGAGAGAAGCGACGACCTTTCTTGCTAAATTACTTAATCTGTTAAGTACGAAGACAAGCAGCAGAAATCCTCGCCGCATGCGGGGGGGTGGGGGGAAGGGAGGGAGGGGGGCATTATCTTGCTGAAATGTAAGCCCAGAATGGCTTGCCATGAAGGGCAACAAAACCCGGGGTACCGTTGTAAGGATGCCGTGGATGACAACCAAAGGGATCCTGCTATGAAAAGAAATTGCACCCTAGACCACCACTCCAGGTTGTCAGGCAGTATGGCAGGCGAATGTCAGGCTGGTTCCCACCGCTATTCGAAGCATCTCCAGGCACGTCTTCGCTGGTCGTCGGATCTCAGTTCGAAGCGGAGCTCATCACTGAAGACATTTCTACTCCAGTCATTGAGATTCCAGGTCAAATGTGGCCGACACCACTGAAAACGTGGCTGTTGGTGTACAGAGGTCAATGGCAATCGGCGCAAGGGGCGCCGTGAGCTCAGACCCCTTTCTGTGAACCATCTATTAATGGAGGTTGTGGTGACTGAAGTACCAGTTACACGTCGGATCGGTGATAATGATGAATACGGGGTTCTGAGTGCTTCTCCGACGATTGCTCGGCCCTCACGTTCTGTCGTCTCTCTAGGTCGACCTCTTTCTTATTGCCATTGTGTTCGACCACGATTAAGCCATTCCTCCCGTCCGACCCGATAGCTGAGTGGTCAGCGTGACTGATTGCCGTCCTACGGGTCCGGGTTCGATTCCCGGCTGGGTCGGGGACTTTTCTCCGCTCAGGGACTGGATGTTGTGTTGTCTTCATCATCATTTCATCCCCATCCGGCGCTCAGGTCGCCAAGTGTAGCGACGAATGTAATAACAACTGCACGTCGGCGGCCGGACCTGCCCCGCAAGGGGCCTCCCGGCCAATGACGCCAAATGCTCAAACCCATTCCTGCCCCCATCGTCGAATAATGGCATCTCTCCTATCCAAATGTCGAGCGATTCGCAGATTACTCCAACCGGCGTCTTTGAGCCAAACTACACGTCCTTCCTCAAATGCTGACATACGCGTGTACTGTTCACGTGCTTATTATAGTTGCTGTGAAACTGAGTACACGGAATGAAATTCGCAAAGACTTTATGCCCTCGTATCGACATTTTCCCTGTTTACTACCCTTCCTAGTTGCGCTGTGAAACTGCGCTGCAGCGTCACACTATTATCCATCGGCAGCCAGAGTTTACAGTTTTGTATCGTCGCTCGATACCTGTATGAATATCAATTTGTGGCCAATCTGCATAACTCCTCCGTGGTGCGCCATTATTTTGTCTTAGAGTGTATATGCGTGACACACTGCAAGTCTCGGCAGTCAGTGTTTTTACTACTGATCACGCTGGGGAAGACAGCCGTGGAAAGCTGGACTGTTTTATTTGTATTGATGCCGCTTGTAAAGCGAGTAGATCTTATTCAGGATGGGTAGACTGGAACATGACTTTGTTCTTAGAGGAAAAGTGTCCAATGTATTAAGGGGAGACGGAAGGCAATTTTTATCCCTATTCTACTAATGCTATTTTACCCTTTGAACAGGTGCACTTTTGAAAAGAACTATAAATGATAAAACAATGAAATATTTACTGCATATATATAACATATATACCTCAATTTACAAGTAAAATGAACATAATATCTCTTATGGTTTTTAAGAAAAAAATTATTCTTTCACTAGTAAAATTTCACTCTTATTTTACAGTAATTATTGTAAAACAGTTTCTGATTGTTTGGTGGTTCGCAATTTACGTGTAATAACTTATTACCATCTGCAGTGTAACTGACCAAATTTGATGTTTCTAACCCCATTACTTCATCAAATAATGGTACCTGAAAGTAAAAAAATGTAGTTTTGAGAATAATCCATTTACAGCTTAATATTGCAATTTTAGTATCGTTATTGATAAGAATTACTTACCACTAATATTTTCCTGCACCATACTGAGCATCATCTGAATCATGCTGATCTTCTTTTCTCCTCTTGGTCCCTCTTCTTTTCTGTCTGGCTTCTTTTGTGCATTTTAAATGAGCAATACCTGCTTTGCGGATTCGCTCTTTCTCTATTTTCACCAAGGATTTCGCAGTATTTCCACTAGATTTTATGCCCAATAATTCTAAAACATCCAGTTTTCTAATTACACCACCACTAAAGCATAAAATAACATAAACACCAAATTTGAGGGTTGTAAGCTGAACAAATACAGTTTTCGGTAACCGGTTCCAAATGACAGAATTCACACATTCATTTAAATTTTGCGTTTTCCCGTGAAGACATTTCTTCAACAAGGTATCTTTACAAAGGTCTCTAAAAATGGTTAAAATGGTTCTGAGCACTATGGGACTATCTTCTGAGGTCATCAGTCCCCTAGAACCTTGAACTACTTAAACCTAACTAATCTAAGGACATCACACACACCCATGCCCGAGGCAGGATTCTAACCTGCGATCGTAGGGCCTAGAACCGCTCGGCCACTCCGGCCGGCAAAGGTCTCTAAATAACGGGTTTAATGTCATTCATTACTGATGCAGGTAAAGAATGTTTGTGGTCATATCTGGTACTTCTCCTGTACCTGCACCAAGTGTCAGGATCATTCGGGCAAAGACCATGCAATGCATTTTAATTTGTGGAAATCTTATGGAAAAAGATAGCCCATACTTTTTCATATTTTCTAAATTACCTTCATTTCTTCTTATGGCCAAGCCATAATAATTGTGTAATCTATCTATTTCAACATTTGTCAGGCGACCTTTACCACCTATCTTCTTACCATCTTCCAATACTATTTTTTACTTTTCTTTCAATAATCTTCTCAACCTGGATCCCATTCCCTTCTGGACATGCCCAATGCATTCAAATTTAGAAATTGTGACATTAGGACCATAGGGTTGTTCTGCACATACCCGGTCATAAGCCTTGCTGTCACTGTCCCCAGATTGCACAGAGCGTCAGGAAAGCCATCATATCTCACGAAAAAATTGTCGTATTTACATAAAACAAATACTGTTTCACGCAGGAAACACCAGGCATTTCAAATATGCTAAAATCTAAAAATCGAATTTTTGAAGCCCACTTGCCTTCCGTCTCCCCTTAACGTGGTGGAACACCACGTGAATTGTGCATCAATTTTAGACGAAACATGCGAGACAAATTTCACTAAGCAGCTCAGGATTCCACAAATCCGGCCGTAAATTCGTATCATAGAGTGTAAAGTATCCCACAGAGAATCGTTGGGTCTCCAACTCCATTTACCGCTCAGCCCTGAACGACGGGATTTGCCGCATCGTATTAACACTACGAATAACAAATTCGTTGCGTACGGAGAAACGTCGCGTGTACGTCACTGATGAAATTCATTGTTATTCACAAACTATCTAGTGTACGCGCAAGACCTAAAGATAGTTGCGTATCTCGCAACTCGTCATCCACGCGATTGACCTCCGCCGCCCGACGTGACACCCGTGCACAGACAACAAGGGCCACCACAGAAGTGAAGCTAACCGTTCCGTAAAAGTGTCGTCCGGCAAATTGAAGGCGGCGGGCTGACGTGACGTGGCGCTGCAGCATCTGCAGACCGCTCCCCGGTTGGAAAGGGCAACTGGTGAAGGAATGCGCCGGGAAGTGTGTGTTTGTGTTCGTGCGTGTGTGTCGTCAGAGCGGCCGCGGTCAAGTGGACCGGCACTCGAAAAGCGACGTCCGTACTGCAACTCACGTATCTTCAACGAGCAATGGTATGCCTTCATTCATACTCCATACTGGCTTGTCGTCTCTATCCAAGGGCAAATTCATTTCTGCTTCATGTAATGCTACCCAACAGCTCAGTGGAATTGGTATGAAGACGTGAATCACAAGAGGGAGTAGCAACGACTCTGCTGCAAACTAGCGCATGCAGGTGTCATAGTTCTTGAGAATGCTACTGGACTGCATTCACACATCCTTAAACTGAACTGTGAAGATTATCGTCAACCTCACAGTTCTCACCATTCCCTTGCAGCAAGTTGTTCTATGTTCAGAGTCCACAAAAATCTTTACAGTGTGGGAACGGCGTAACAAATACACTATACGATCAAAAGTATCCGGACACCCCCCAAAAACATACGTTTTTTATATTAGGTACATTGTGCTGCCACCTACTGCCAGGTACTCCATGTCAGCGACCTCAGTAGTCATCAGATTTCTTGAGAGAGCAGAATGAGGCGCTCCGAGGAACTAACGGGTTTCAAACGTGGTCATGTGATTGTGTGTCACTTGTGTCATACGTCTGTACGCGAGATTTCCATACTTCTAAACATCCATAGGTCAATTGTTTCCGAAGTGATACTGAAGTGGAAACGTGAAGGGACACGTGGAGCACAAAAGCGCACAGGCCGATATCGTTGACTGACAGAGACGGCCGACAGCTGAAGAGGGTCGTAATGTATAATGGGCAGACATCTATCCAGGCCATCACACAGGAATTCCAAAATGCATCAGGATCCACTGCAAGTACTATGACAGTTAGGCGGTAGGTGAGAAAACTTGGATTTCATGGTCAAGCAGCTCAGCTGCTCATAAGCCACACATCACACTTGAAATTGCAAACGTCGTCTCACTTGGTGTAAGGATCGTAAACATTGGACTATTGAACAGTGTAAAAACGTTGTGTGCGTGACGAATCACGGTACACAATGTGGTGATCCGATGGCAGGGTGTGGGTATGGCGACTGCCCGGTGAACGTCATCTGCCAGCGTGTGTAGTGCCAACAGTAAAATTCGTAGGCGGTGGTGTTATGGTGTGGTCGTGTTTTTCATATAGGAGGCTTGCACCCCTTGTTGTTTTGCGTGGCACTGTCATAGCACAGGCCTACATTGATGTTCTAAGCACCTTCTTGCTTCCCGCTGATGAAGAGCAATTCGCGGATGGCGATTGCATCTTTCAACACGATCGAGCACCTGTTCATACTGCATGGCCTGTGACGGAGTGCTTACACGACGGTAACATCCCTGTAATGGACTGCACAGAGTCCTGACCTGAATCCTACAGCACACCTTTGGGATGTTTTGAAACGCCGACTTCGTGCCATGTCTCACCGACCGACATCGATACATCTGCTCAGTGCAGCACTCTGTGAAGAATGGGCTTTCATTCCCCAAAAAACTTTCCAGTACCTGATTGAACTTATGCCTGTGAGAGTGGAAGCTGTCATCAGGGCTAAGGGTGGGCAAACACCATATTGAATTCCAGCATTACCGATGGAGGGCGCCACGAACTTCAGGTGTCCGTATACTTTTGGTCACATTGTGTACGTGTGAAGAGTCATCGCGCACAATTACGGCTTGCGGGGCTATTTGAGCTATGGATATGGAGTCAAAGTTTTTGGTTTAGCCCGGACCATCCGCTATCTGTATAGGCATTCGTACATTTATATTACTATAGCTGTGTTACATTCTATTACATTATATTATTTGTGCAAATCGATGAATTTCTCTCGCAAACGATTTTAATTGGGCTGAAATTAATTCTCACCTAATGGCACCGTTTGCATGTCCACCCTTCGGATCTTACGTGCAGAAACAGTCACACTTAAATAACTCTGGACTGCAGACTGAAGGTTCAGATTTGACTCGTTGGTATGTCAGACCTCGGTATAAGTTCTAACCATTTGAAAAAGTCTTTCTTCGTTTTGATTTTACGTACAAAATCACATTTTTCCGGGACGTCTATGAAGCATACCTCATCTGTACCTTAAATTTGTACGAATAGGTTCTAACATGGCACGAAGGTAGATAAATGGATAAAGTCATAAAGAAATTTTTCTCCAATAATATGTGTCCATTGTCGAGATTCTGTGACTTGAAGTCGGTCAAAATGTAGCATGTAAACTTAGTTCTTACGTGAAATGAATGCTCGGAAACGGTTTAAAGTGAATGGATTCTTACGATAAAATTAAAAACTTGCTTTTAAAAATCCAGTTTCATTCGGGTTTTACTTGCAAAAAATATTTTTGTGTTTTTTTTTTACACGCGCCACTTCTATGTTTCTAACTTACGCCAATCGGCCCAAATTTTGTAAGAAGGAGACAAATTCACATAATCAATGTCTGCTCTGTTGATTTGTGAAAACGTAATCCGTTGCCCAACATAAGCAACATTATTAGAACGACAGTAGAATGAAAAAAATGCCTATACGGATCATTCGTCGCACGAATCAACAAAAATCTACATCGTTTGCCAAGCTGTGGCGGCCTACTTTCAAAATTATAGTAGAGTAAAAGTTGGGAACCAGGATGAAAAATGCCTCTGCGGAATCAGAATAGCGGGTATTACTGAAAGCACAAAAAAGTCGAGTATGCCCTGGGCCAATTTAGGGATGTAAAAGAAGGGAACTAGCTTTTCGATTATCCAGCAGCTTCACAGACATTTAAATCAAAACATCGTTACATATACACGCTTTTGCAAGTTAATGCTACTTCCCCAGCGCATCTTGCAATTCACAGGGTGAAGTCCCTGATTCTGTGACTGAAATCCTCTAGATACGTCAGCCATAGTGAACAATATATAATATCATATGGCTGAACAGCATACACGTAACAGCTAAAAATATTTTCTGGGGAGTCTTCAAAACAAAAGTTTCATGCCTTATGGTTTAGAACCACTGCGTGTATGATGAACAAAGGCTCTCAGAAATGACTGCAACCAGTCGCCTTTTGTGATGACCGACTTTTTGTTTTCCCAATACTGGTTTTAATCGCCTAGCGACTCATCATTAGACAGTCCACAGCTCTTAGTGACTGTAGCTCTGGGGAATTGTTGTATGGCTATGGAAAGACAGAAAAAGATCGAAACAAATATGTACTCAACGGAGCGAGGTGTCTTCAGTTAGTTACATCAAAAGGTCGACTTAATGCTATTACTTTCACTTCTTTGATTTGACAGCATTACTACTTGTGCACACATCACTTCGGAGAATATTGGTTATGTCTTCCAGCGGTGTTAATTACACTGCACTACACATGCCTTGCAAAAGATAACAGCTTCCACGTGCTGTACAGGATGTAAACAAACCACAGAGTGTGACATCAGCTAATGTTCAAATATCTTGCGCTAGATTAGCGACTGTTCTTGGCTGAACTTTCACACTTTTGAAAGTTGCACATTGATCTTGAATGATAATACATTTCACTCGTTGTTAAAAAATAGGCATATGTTATTTCCAAAATAAGACCATATTTCGAAATGACATTCCTTCTGTTCTTCTTTATTACATGTCTAAGTCGTTTTTGTCGTAAACGGCTGGGAGACCCCGAAGGCCAGGTTCAGCCGCCTAACTAGAAAGGTTTTCGCTATCCTCCTCGCCCGCAGGCACCTTTTCTTTGCGCGAGAGCAGAGTGTGTCGTCTCACTTGGTGTAAGGATCGTAAACATTGGACGATTGAACAGTGGAAAAACGTTGTGTGCGTGACGAATCACGGTACACAATGTGGTGATCCGATGCCAGGGTGTGGGTATGGCGACTGACTGACAGCGTGTGTAGTGCCAACAGTAAAATTCGTGGGTATCAGAGGTTAGCGCCGGCGCTAACCTCTGATACCCAGTTCATAATGGATACGTAGTAAGTAAGTAGAAACCAGCGTTGTGTAATTTCAGCACCAAGTAATACAGAAGAAATGTTACTCTGTACCCTGCTTTTATTGAATTAGTAAAGAACATAAGTCAGTTTTTTAAAGAAGAATGTAAATTACTGTCTTCAAATATCAGCACACAACTTCCAAAAATGCGAAAGTTGACGAAAGAAAATCTCCGCTCCAGCTCCAAATATTTAGACAATAACTTACCTAACACTCTGTGGTTTGTTTACGTCCTGTGAAGCTCGTCTCAGCTGTTACCTGCGGCAAAGCATAAGTACTACCCAACCACGACAGTGTTACATTTTTCCTCCCGTGGTGCGTAACATAAACACGCGGTGACATTAAACAAGTACAGTGGTGACTAAGGAAAACCCATCACACTGTCAATGTTTCCAGGTCATTTGTGCATATGCTGTCACGTGACTCAGTGTGTACTCGTGAGGTATCAGATAAAAACTCATGATACGACGAGCGCAGCGCCTTCACTCCTCGGTGCAAAAATATTGTGATCGACTGATAGTGCCGCATGATTAACGTAACTAGATGGCATAATCAATGTTATCCAAAACGATCTGTGCATTAGGAGTAATCCGGGAAGTAATGCCATCATGTCGACCTTATGATGTAAATAATGCCGTATATATCGCAACATTCAGTGCTTACTTGTTTCGATGTTTTCCATTCCACCACAGCTACACAACGATCTCCAAAATGCTGTAAACAATCACAAAGAACTGTGTGCTATCTGATGAAGAGCCGCTAGGCGATTTGAAACCGGTAATGGGGAAAGTAAATTTCAACCATCAAAAAGACGACTTTTTTCAGTCATTTATGGAAGCAGTTCCCCCATGTAGTTTTCTTCGTCTTCTTCTTCTCTCATTTCATCGGTTATTAAACCAATTGTTGCGTCCTTTCCAGCCATGTTACTCTCTCTCATAATTACTTTTTCGTCTCAGTAGTCATCCAAACTTTGGTCGATACGATTTTTTTGTGAGCGTCTTTGTGGCCTATTCCACCTAAGTAGTAAATCGTTTTACTCCAAATGTTGTATGCTATTACGTCGTGATCCTAACCATGTTTCCACGTTTTCTTTCTTGCCTTTCCTCGTGTAACATACTGTTCTCTTCAAAAATCTAATTTTTGCCATCTGGAACCTTCTTTCCTTCTCTTTCATTGTAACTCATCCTTCTCTCTCATATCGTAGAGTATGAATAGTTATGATTGTATACAATTTCGTGAGGATTTCTCTTCTAACGTTACTTTAAAAATTTCTATAAGATATATCACTTACGAATCTCATTTTTTCTTTCTTTATATGTCTTGACACTCACAATCATTAGGCATAGTCTAGAAAGCAAAATGAATTTACCATTTTTGTTTACATGCAACGCTTATCTATAAACCTAAAACGTTTTGTTGCACTAAATTCCTTGGTCTATTACCGGCTTAACATAACATTATATTGTCCTCTTGGTTCCTATTGATTAATATAGTTTAAATTGGGGGATTTTATAGCTCTGTACTTTTTCTAGTGTTTATTTTAAAAAGGAGGAAAGAGCAGTTCACTACTCTGAACGCTCGTGGCTCTTCTTTTGAATTAATTAATCAAGTTTTAAGCTCTTCTCAGTTCCAATGATACATTTTAATTAATTTCTGGAACTTTACAGTTTTTTCGCTAATTGATTCAGCTCTATTGAATCTAGTGTCATTTTCTTTTCTTTTCTTTTTTTACTTACTATGGTCTAGCATACCGCTGTCTTCTTTTTTAAAGTTATTTCATAAATTGAACAGTCTTACAATTTGTTTCATGTCGCCCTGCATCTCATCCTTCTGGGTGTGCCTAAGACTCCCAGTATGTCAGATAATCTATTTTACGTATTTGTACTACTCTTTGCCTTTGTTACTTTTCCTCTCTGTTGCTCTTGTCAACACCAAGCTGATGTAGGCATCATAATACATGTCACAACAACCTGTTTCTGATTTCGCCTATTTAGACTACTGTTTGTGCAGTCACGATTGTTCATTATACAGCTGATGAACAATTGTATCCGTCTGAACATTAAGACGAAATGTTTCGAAACACATAATAAACGTTACTAACAGTTCCTACTGACGTAGATAATTATTTTACTCTCTAAAACAAAAGAGACGACGCAACACGAAGCAGTTATCCTGACTGGATTGAAATCGGTAGATGTGATGTACATGTTCAGACAAACAAATGGCTACAATTTCAGAAAAAATGGATGATTTATTTAAGAGAAAGAGTTTCACAAATTTAGCATGTCAATACGCGTTGGTCCACCCTGGCTCTTATGCGAGCAATTATTTTGCTTGTCACTGGTTGACAGGTTTGTTGGATGTCCTCGCGAGGGATATCGTTAATTAAACATTTTCTCACGTTATCATAGAATCTGATTCATGGAGGATATTTTAACCAGACGAGCGGCGTCGGGATGGAGAGCCCATTAGCTCCAGTTATAGCTCACCTGTTTGTAGAGCACTTTGAGGATACTGGCCTGGGCACAGATGCTGCGAAACCTAGTTGCCTTTACTGTTATGTCGGCGATACATTAGTTGTCTGGTCTCATGGACGTGCAAAACTGGGAGAACTGTTGGGCCTAATCAACAACATCAATGACAACATCAAGTCACGATGGGGGAAGAAACAGACGGTGCCTTGCCGTTCCTTGACGCCCTTGTCTGCCGTTAGGGAAATGAGTGCCTCGGCCACAGTGTTTAACGGATACCCACCCACACGGACCTACGTCTGCCTATAACAGCTATCACAATCCGCCGCAGAAATATTCTGTTCTGAGGACCTTGGTGCATCGAGCGGAAGTCGTCTCAGACGCTTGAGACCTGACCCATTTACGGAAAGTATTCATGGGAAACGGATACAACAATTGCCAAATTTCGCAAGCCGTCATTCCGAAAATACATAAGCAGAAGGATCCCGAGGAAAACACGAAGCAGCTTGCGTTTTCGCCGTTCTGTAGCTCAGTAATAGCAGTGATACGTGGCTCCTAACGAGGCATAAAATCGACTCCGACTTCAGGGCTCCAACAAAAATTGGACCACTTATGAGGCCGTATTATCGAAAAGCGCTATGTAGAACACTAGAGATGTTTTCGCCTTCGGTATCCTGATACATTAGAGGTAGCAGAGCATGCCCTAGAAAGCGGAGATTGCACTGCGTTCGACGAGGTATCTGTTTTACGCAGACTAATAGTTTCTGGGATAGCATCTTAAAAGAAGCTCATAGAGATAAAAAATTGGGACATCACCCTCAACAAAGAAGGTGGCTCGCAGCTAAACACGGCTTGGGACTCGGCCATCGGAAGGACGAAGCGGATGCGGCGGGAGCGCAATGAAGACATTGCCTTATATGGCGCCGTAGCGAGCACCAGTAGTGTCATGGAAGGCAGCGCGGCTTTATAAGGTTGGTAGCAACAACCAAAAGACAGTCACCACTTGACAATGAGCGAGGAGCACTCAGCCGAAAGCTAGAGGATTTTAAACCACT
Organism: Schistocerca piceifrons; assembly: GCF_021461385.2. Taxonomy (NCBI): domain Eukaryota; kingdom Metazoa; phylum Arthropoda; class Insecta; order Orthoptera; family Acrididae; genus Schistocerca; species Schistocerca piceifrons. The sequence goes on along the minus strand of NC_060141.1, from coordinate 355,587,077 downwards.
TGATGCGGCTCGAACCTCGAGGGAATTTTATCAGTATATATAGCCGCGAAACTGTGCATTCGCATACTTCACAGTTTTTATATGTAATATAACTTATTTTGAACCATATAAACTTTGTTTCTTATTCTAGATCCAAAACATATTTTGGCATGTCGCTATTCATCTCAAAGATATATATAGAATGAAGAATAGAATTAACACCGTTGTTTCTAATCATCTCTCTTTGTGGGGTTAACAGATAAGCAAAGCTTTTATTTTTTTATGTCAAAAGCATGCGCTAGGTCCCAAATTTTGTTATAGGTTTAAAGTTAGGCCCAAGACCTTTGATCCTATATAATTCTGATTTTCATATTTATTTTTCAAATTATAATTTTTTTCTTTTGACGTTATAAACTATTTCTGTTCATACTAATTTACGGTACTGGCCGCATGAGGTAAATTCTTTGCAAAAATTCTATAAAGGTCACATTTTCCAGTCAGTATAATAAAAAGGACGTATTTAGGCGTAAAATCGAAGCGATTGACCATCTCTATAATGCAGTGGTCTGTGAACTCATGTGTGCCTGTGGCAAAGAGTATGTAGACGAAAATGGAAGGATAATTAAAGCAATGATCGGAGCAAAACGCCTCACACGTTACGGACAACTTGTGAAATTTTTGGTAGCTGACCATCAGGAGCACGTATATTTCAAAGCGTGAATGCCTGCCAAAGAACGTAACGTTTATGGAAGGAAAGTCTGGCATGCGGCTCAGGTCTCTAGGAACGAAGAAGTTTCAATAGAGGTGACGGCTACACACCTTTAAGGATTTCTTAGCACCTTTAGTTACTTGACAAAAATCAACAGTATTCGTGACAGACTTCCTTTTACAACTACAGTCAGGAAACGAGGCACTACCACAGAGACTGTGGTGAGAAGCATCCTACAGATTGACAAACTGGGACCGTGACTCACAGACGGGAGACGGTCGTGAAGGTTGAGAGCTCCAACCGAGGACAATCGTTGGGTCATCCGGCTAAGCTGACTCATTTCAGACGCGCCGTAGAAGGATCGCGACCGATTGACTTCCGTCAGCTGGCCAACTATCCTTTAGATACACTTGGAGGCAGGACTCAGATACTGGCGTCCAACAAGGAAGAAAAGCTCTTGTAAAGAAACGCAAACCGTGTCACCGTTGTTTGCTGAATCATACGTTTTATACTGCTTTTTGAGTGCTGTTGCCGTAAGGAGGTACAAATGATGTGGCTTATTTCGATATCTGTGGCCGGCGGGTATTTTCACCAGCCGCAGTTCACGCATCAAAGTTCGCACCTATACAGCTTCTCGCTACGATTACCACTGTAACAGTCTGAATTGGTTGATGTATTAACTCTTATTTGAAGAGAGTGATATTTACCTCTTCTTTCTTGAAGAAAAGGATGCACCGTCCAGCTCCGTGATAAAGAAAGTGGTATAATACATTCATAAATAATGCCGCTGTGTTTGCCGAAGTTTGCAGGCTACACTATATCTAGGTATCACTTTCAAGAGAAGCAATTTAGAAATGAAATAAACATCCTCCTTTTCCAGAAGATATATTATAAAAATTTTTACGTCTGGTGACGTCAACACGTTGCAGGTATCCTGATTATACGCGTCACGTCAGGTGCGTACCCACATGTTCATAGAGTGCAGTGTCGTGGAGCGTTTAGTTTGCCGGAAGGGGAACGAACGAGTAATCCGAACACTAACTTAACGGTGCTACGTCAACACCTTCCACCGTCGGCGAACAGCCCCACCTGTTTAGAGGACGGATGTCACAATACAATTACATTTCTAACTTATGCAGGGTCGTTATATACTGAACCGCCAAAGAAACTGGTATAAGCATGGGTATTCAAATACAGAGATATTTAAACATACACCGAAGCCCCAAAGAAACTGGTATTGGCATGCGTATTCAAATATAGGGATAGGTAAACAGGCAGAACACGGCACTGCGGTTCGCAACACCTATATAAGACCAAAAGTGTCTGGCCGAGTTGTTAGATCAGTTACTGCTGGTACAATGGCAGGTTATCAAGATTTAAGTGATTTTGATCGTGGTGTCATAGTCGGCGGCCAAACGAAGGGACACAGCATGTCCGAGGTAGCGATGAAGTGGGGATTTCCCCGTACGACTATTTCACGAGTATACCGTGAATATCAGGAATCCGGTAAAACATCAGTTCTCCGACATCGTTGCGGCCGGGAAAAGAACCTGCTAGAACACGGGGCCAATGACGACTGAAGACAATTGTTCAACGAAACGGAAGTGCAACACTTCTGCAAATTGCTGCAGATTTCAATGCTGGGCCATCAACAAGAGTCAGCGTGGACCCATTCAACGAAACATCATCGATATGGGCATTCGGAGCCGAAGGCCCTCTTATGTACTCTTCATGACTCCAAGACGTAAACCTTTACTCCTCCCCTGGGCCCGACAACACCGACATTGGATTGTTCATGACTAGAAACATGTTGCCTGGTCGGACGACACTCGTTTCAAATTGTATCGAGCGGATGGACGTGTACGGATGTGGAGACTGCCTTATGAATCCATGGACCCTGCATGTCAGCAAGGGGCTATTAAAGCTGGTGGAGGCTTTGTAATAGTGTGGGGCGTGTGCAGTTGGGGTGATATGGGACCTCTCTTACGTCTAGTACGACTGTGACAGGTGACACTTACGTAAGCATCCTGTCTGTTCACCTTCATCCGTTCATGTCCAGTGTGCATTCCGACGGACTTAGGCAGTTCTAGCAGGACAATGCGGCACCCCACACGTCCAGATTTGCTACAGAATGTCCCCCGGGTTTAAACACTTCCGCTGGCTATCAAACTACCCAGACATGAACATTATTGAGCATGTCTGGGATGCTTAGCAACTTACTGTTCAGAAGAGATCTCCACCCCCTCGTAGCTTACGGATTTATGGACAGCCCTGCAGGATTCATGGTGTCAGTGCCTCCAGCATTACTACAGACATTAGTCGATCCATGCCACGTCGTATTGCGGCTCTTCTGCGTGCTCGCGGGGCCCCTACACTATGTTAGGCAGCTGTACCACTTTCTATGGCTTTTCAGCGTATATACACAGATCAAAAAAGTTTTGCATCACATTGGCTCTGAGAGTTCCGGAACCTGTACAGAAAATTGGATTAGGGATCAGCATAAACATAATTTCTGCCCTTTTTATTGCTCATGGCATGTTGTACCACCTGATGTGTTGGCAAATGTGCCAACACCTTGTAGATAGAGGAGGCCGAAATGCACGCTATCTAACGCAGACGGGCGTGAATTCTGGAACAGGATAAGTAGTGAATTCTAATAAGAAAAGTATGCAGCTCCTCGAATACTTAACTTTATATCGTCCTTTGGTTTACAACGTTCTTGATGAGACATTTCATACGATAACTATCCAACTATGTAAGGCTAATGGCGCCTTGCTAGGTCGTAGCCATGGACTTAGCTGAAGGCTATTCTAACTGTCTCTCGGCAAATGAGAGAAAGGCTTCGTCAGTGTAGTCGCTAGCAAAGTCGTCGTACAACTGGGGCGAGTGCTAGTCCGTATCTCGAGACCTGCCTTGTTGTGGCGCTCGGTCTGCGATCACACAGTGGCGACACGCGGGTCCGACATGTACTAAATGGACTGCGGCCGATTTAAGCTACCACCTAGCAAGTGTGGTGTCTGGCGGTGACACCACACCACCATACAGCGAAACTTTCAGAGGTGGTAGTCCAGATTGCTGTACACAGTAGCACGTCCTCTTGCACTGATGCATGCCTGTATTCGTCGTTGCGTACTATCCACAAGTTCATCAAGGCGCTGTTGGTCCAGATTGTCCCACTCCTCAACGGTGATTCGGCGTAGTTCCCTCAGAGTGGTTGCTGGGTCACGTCGTCCATAAACAGCCCTTTTCAATCCATCCCATGCATGTTAGACGGGGTTCATGTCTGGAGAACATGCTGGCTACCCTAGTCGAGCGATGTTCTTAACCTGAAGGAAGTCATTCACAGATAATTGCATCCACACTTCCTTTGCTTACTGACAGATGCAGCGCCAACTGCCGAGCCGTAATGCGTCTGTCCTCGCGAATGACGTCAGCTCGCTGCAACATGTCAGGTGGGACAACCATGGTTGGTCTCCCCGACCGTGGAGCCCCGCCGAACCGCCTTCTGATTACCTCAACCTCGGTGCCCAGCGACTAACTGTACTTCTGTCGACAGCAGATGCTCCATAGATCTTCCACAAGCGTTTGTAAATATCCCCCACAGTTTCTTTCTCTGCAGTGAGAAACTCGATGACAGCACGTTGCTAGTAACGTACATCTCCTACAGATGCCATTCGTAAACTGACCTGCAGCCACGCTCTCTGTCAGAAGTGTTGGAAACTTGGCGCACTCGCTCAGGAGACTTCAAATAATATATACGTATCATTTCGCATTCGTAGCATTGTTTTCGGCTGAGAAAATAAAATGGCTTGCATTACTTTCTGGGCAACGCTTGTACATTTCATTTACGAGGTAAATATAACTATTTGTGCTCTAACGGTAGATACTGATGGTCAGACGTTACTTGAGTGTTGCAAGTGTGATTGAACAGCAGAAATAATATGTCTAGGCTTTGAAATTTCTGGCACGTAAGCTACTCGTATAGTAACGTGCTTTCCTGTTTTCACGAGGTTGATTGTGGTGAGTCCACAAACCATCGGAATGCTTAATTTTCTGTGCCCACCCTCGAAGCCTGCCATCATGGTGACTGATTACGGCGTGTGTGTTATATCCATCCGCTGTAGCTCTGGCGCTGTCCGCTACACGGCTACAGGCGGAATGCATACAACCATTGCAGTTAGGTAAAATGTCCATGAAGCGATAGTAACAGGCCAACCTACCATAGATATTCACCGAAATCAAGGACCCCAATGGTCAGACGCAACGTGTCTCTCCGAAATCAAGCATTTAGATGGGGACAGAAAAAAGTTTAACCATACTGGTACATGGATTCAAGTATGCAACACTAAAACAAATTTCTGAAATTAATATCAATCGTTAGAACACAAAGGTTTACATTTACATCGGAAATTAAATGTAGAATCAAATGCGTCAGTTTTTAATGGCAAAAACAGGCAAACTTGATATTTTCCGATTACAGCGCCATCTACAACGAGTGGAAAACAATTGTTCGAGTAAATCGCACGTATTTTTTGGCATAGAATGTAATATGCAATAAAAATGGGGGATTTACATTTGAAATTGGAAGGTTGGCCCGGCCAGCGCAGGAGGGGTGGTTAGAATACGTCTAGTTGTAGCACAGACATAGGTCCCTTTTACTAATACTAACTTCTCACGTACAATATTTTTTTCGTACGATGCGTCGTTTTCGAAATATTTACTTGTCTCAAGTTATAATAAGCACCCTACATACTCATAACACATTCAGCTAAGAGTAGGAGAGGTAACGTACCTTGTTAGTTCATGAACACCCATGTAAATGAGCGACGTCTTTCTGGTTAGAGATAGTGATACGGGGTGTTTGTGTAAATCTTGCTTGCGTATCTTGGTATTTATCAGTAGAATATGCCGAGGAAGACCAAAGGCCTTGCCGCAGTGGTAACACCGGTTCCCGTCGGGTCACCGAAGTCAAGTCCTGTCGGGCTGGGCTAGCACCTGGATGGGTGACCATCCGGTCTGCCGAACGTTGTTGGCAAGTGGGATGCACTCAGTCCTTGAGAGGCAAACTGAGGAGCTACTTGATTGAGAAGTAGCGGCTCCGGTCTCGTAAACTGACATACGACCGGGAGAGCCGTGTGCTGGCCACATGCCCCTCCATATCAGCATCCAGCGATGCCTGTGGGCTGAGGACGACACGGCGGCCGGTCGGTCCCGTTGGACTTTTCAAGGCCTGTTCGGACGGAGTTCAGTTTTTTTATATACCGACGAAGTCTACATTCACACTGAAATGCGGAAGTCCATTAACCTTTCATATAATTTTGTGGCTTTATCAGTATTCGGACAGTTGTAGACCGGCACCCGCAGAGCAGTTATTGGTGATCCATATCGATTGCTTGTTTGGACATTGTCTATAGCGAAGAACATTACTGTTTTTATAACGCCCATCGCTTGCGACACTTGTTATAAATACAAAGTTAAGTAGTGTCAATCTGCTTTAATGAAATAAAACTATAAATGAGATTTTGCTTGAATTGTTGTATAGCATTCCGAGACCGCAGCATCCTTTTAGGCAGCCTATACGGGATGAGTCGGCAGGACCCCACAGGGTGTAATTTAAATCGCACGGAACTTGGTGAAATGAGGTGGACTTTCTTGGTTCAGCCTTGCAGTGGAGACCCGAGAACAGCAGTTGAGTTCAATTATCAAAATTAGCTTGAGGCGCCACTGAGGCAGGATGTTTCTGCGGCGACTTTCTCAACTGACGGCCTTGCGATTACTTATTTCAGATCCACGTGCAACTGACGCCTTTGTTCAAATTTTAGACGTTGAACCGATGGAATATTTTGGAATATAGGCAACAGGTGTTGCTTCACCAGTCTTCTAATTGGTGGAGACGCTTGATACCGCTGAAAAATTCGCCTTATTGATTGGTCAAGCTCACCTCCTCCAAGCTTTTTTGGTCTCTCGGCACTGAAGCGAGGCAATACTGTGTGTAGTTAGTCAGTCCCAGTAGAGATGCTGCATTGGTGTGGGGTGATTATGATCTATCGCTTCTTTGCGGACGTAGACTGTGATTCTGGTTGAGAGTTAGTTCAGATTTCTCTAATAAGGAACTCTGAAATTTTAATGTCACCTGTTAGGAGCACTATGGGGTTTTCATAGGTGACGGTTTTGCTACCATTTAGCGATATTCAGATGGGATCTCGAATACTATGTAGAGTTAGTCAGTCCCAGAAGAGTTGCTTCGCTGGTGTGGGGTGATTATAATGTACCGCTTCTGTGCGGACTTAGACTGTGGTTCTGGTTGAGAGTTAGTTCAGACTTCTCTAATTACAAACTTTCTGCAATTTTAAAGTCATCTGTTAGAAGCACTATGGGGTTTTCACAGGTGATGGTTTTGGTACCATTTAACGACATTCAGATGAGATCTAAGTTCTTCCTCATGTTGTCACGGGTCACTTCATGCATCTTGAACCCAACTGAGTGTCGTGTTTCTTTCCACTGCAAATCTCAAGCCAGTTTTGACAATTCAACTTTTACTGGAAAACGTTAATATTATCCTTCGTTATTCTTTGAACGTTTGAGTCTTTACAGGTGAGCACATGAGCGTTGGTGAAGCGTCCCTGAGCCAGCCTACTTCTTACTGAATAATGACGATTTATACATTTTACCCTTAAGAAACCATAGCGTTAGTATTTTATATATGTTCGATATTTAATTGTGTTGAGGGGTACGCTTCGTTTTGTTAATAAGTGACCTCTAAGCGTCAATTTAATTTTTTAAACTTTCCCCCAATGTGCATCCCAGCACGCTTTCTCTCCTCCTATGGTCACCAATGTCTTGTGGTCTGTAAGAGAAAGTTACTAGAAAGCATTTAGTAAAGTCCAGTCCGTGGTCGGTCGATCAGAGTCCGGTAGTTAGATTTCTGTAGCGTGTTTTGTTTGTGATAGAACCCAGGGCTAAATTCAGTTAATATTTTTAGGTCATCAGATGACTTGGCATTCAGGGGAAGACAGAAGATGTTAAGCACTGCTTTGTTCAATAGCAAGCTCGCGGCGATGAAAAGTCCGTGATATACAGCGAAAGAGCGTCCCGCGGAAGAACCAGTTCCTAATATTTGAATCTTCTATTTAGACAATAAACAGTGAGCGTCTTTTAACACATATCTTACTATTTACTATTTTCACTGACGTCACTAAATACGAACTATTGTACTATATACTGTCTGTTTCAGATAAAGTGTTTTCCGCTGCACCTTACAAAGTAATACGTGAAACGAATATTTATTTAAAAAGGTAAACGTAAAAATAATACTGTTTCTTCAGATTTATGAAAAAGCTTATTTGCCAAATGAAATTATATTGTTCCAGATATCTTTTGAAGTTTCAAACATCTATGACGTATGTATGCAGACGGAAGCGACGAATGAAAATTTGTAAGGCCAGGCTTCAAACCTGGGTTCCCTGCTAATTAGGCAGATGCGCTAACAACTACGTCATCCTCACACAGTGGCTTTGCACAACTGCACAGACTACCCTGGCACACCTCCCTCCTCAATCCTAATTCCCACTCACGTCACAGCTCACTTGGTATCCTACATAAACCGAAACAGCGTTCCAGAGTTCTCCAGCTGTACTAGAATAGCACCGCGGCATCCAATGAAACGGTACGAATTTCCATTCCTCGCTGAAGTTTGCAAATATACAACACAGATATTTGAAACTTGAAAAGGTCTCTGGAACCATGTAGTTTCATTTGATTAGTGCACTATTCCTGGGTTGCAGACAGGATCCCCCGTTTCTTTCGATGCTGAGGTGCTATTCCACTGGGGGCCGAACCGCACAGTAACCCTGGGTTCGGTGTGGGGCAGCGGTGGGGTAGGTGGACTGCTGTGGCCTGTTATGGGGTTGTGAACCACTGATGGCTACGGTGGGACAAGGCCTCTCCGTCGTTTCTAGGTCCCCGGTTTAATATATACATACTGCTTCATGCTGCTAATATGCGTCAAAATGTCGAGAACATTCCACGACGTACTCACTCACTCACAGCAGAATAAAACAGGAAAACATGGCCTGTAACTGAATAGGAAGGTGGAGCACACATTAGCAGAGCTTCTTGCAGAAAGTATAGGGGGAGGCGGGGGCTCAAGCACACTGCCATTACTCGAGTCAGAGGATCACATTTCTTAGCTTAGAGTCAGGTTACAGAGACACGGTCTTCAAAGAAATTACAACAGAACAGGACCACAATATTTGTAACAGTTTCCAGAAAACTAAACTTAGTTTCTATCATCAGAACGTAATGGGCCTGAAAATCGAGATAGATAAGCTTCTTCCGTGTCTAAAAGATGTAATAAATGCTGAAGTGATCGATGCTCTGTGCCTCTCTGAACACAATGTAATCAAAGGCAGACAGAACTTAAATATCAAAGATTATTTAGCGCCATTTTCCCGTAGAAAAACCTGAATTGCAACATTTGTTGGACGTATAAAGCCAAAAATACTGAAACAAGCGGTTTTTATGTCGATCACTACCTCGAAGCAGAAGAGTTGTTAATGCAGAATACTTCTCTTGTAATTGTAACAGTCCGTGTCTTCCTTTAAGAATATTTTCAGCTATTTATGAGATATACAGATACATTATCTAGCTATCTGTTCGACAAGAAGCAGTTTCTGGAGATTTCAATACATATTTATTAAAAGATTGTTCAAACAAACATGTTCTCTTCTGAGTGCACTTCTTTAAATAAAGAAATGTGGCGTCTAATACGACGTACTTGAGCAATCACGGTTGACATATTCAATTCAGAATATTTTTTCATGTTAAGCTGGACAATGAAGTGGAAGCTGCAAGCTAGTTTAATTAACATTGTTGTGACACTAAGAACTCACTGTGTCGAGTGCTACTTTGAAAGAAGTTTTTTGAAATTAAAGCTAACAAAGAACTAGTAGAGACTGAGGTTAAGTAAGTTTCCTATTTTATCAATTGAAATAAAAATATATGTAAATTTTAACCATGTCACTGAACAAGAATAAAATCCATAACATTTTAAGCAAATGCAATTTATATGTTGAAATTTCTGATACTTGATGTCTTCTGACTCCCTATTCGGTTATTCTTGCGTTGATACCTATAAGCTGTTACATCAATGCTGCTTAGAATTAATGGGGTATTAAAATTGTAATTTTAGGTTTAAAAAATGAATAGTTTTAAAACTTGAATTTGTAATAGCGTAAGAGAGGACGCAATATTTTAAATTGCCCTGGACTCTCAAACCCCGCGGTACGCAAATTCCTATGCAGTGGTCAAGGATTGGCAGTTTACATCGTATCTGAAGAAGACGTAAAAAACGCTGTTGTGTATAAAGAGATGCAGCACGATTCGATTGTGCAAGTCAGCGCTTCGCCAGCCAGCGGCTTCAGCCTTGAGAGGATTAATATTTGGTAACAACCACCACGGTGTAATTTGTTACGCGATTTGCAGGGGTCGCATTCCTGGCCGTCGGCGACGACATCGTAAATCTGAATTTGGCGAAGGACGCTTGCGAAACTTCCACTGGAACAAGTCGGCATCGTTAGCAGTTCGTTAGCCGGACACTGTTTCGAAATTAATCTCCATCAAAGCGGTCTTCAAGAAAATCTTACCTCCTCGGCTCAGCGTAACAGAAGAGCTAAATGCGTATCTCCGACAAGCTTTTCTGTTGACGTAATGTGGCTGATAGAAACAGTACTATGAAAAAGTAGTGGAGGGAAACCGGAGAGCATCGTCCCGTTGACTTCGAGGTCATGAAAAAGAAGTATGCGCTTTGGTTGGACAACAACTTAAAAAGAAACCGGCCCTGATATCGTTCAATTGCTTATTAACTTACGGAAAATCTCAGCGCTTAGACAGGCATTTGAACAACTTTCCACCCGATTAGACTGATTATGAAAGTTCTATTATTCAAATGCTCACGATCGTTGTTTGATCTATCGTCTACAGAAGTTAAAAATGAAAATAGTGTAGGCTTTTGTAAACTAGTCGTATACTTGCTAATTTCACGAACATACGAATACGTACAGAGTATTTAAACATGGATGAGACGACTTAATTTGAAGAGATTTACTATCGTATGCTAGTGTCGTATCATATTTGCAATATGAAAATATCGCCTGAGAATGTTCCACCTTATAAACTGGTCTCCAAACAGCCAGAGTGCAGATCACCTAGTCAGCGTGGTTGCTGTATGTTAGGGGAGTGCCACGTATGTCTGATAACTGTATGACTGTAACGGTTATTATAAGTTCTTTTCCCAAAGAGCACGATAGTTTCTCCTCACAGTAGTTAGTGACATTGTGTCGCCTTTCGTTATGGTCATATTTCTTTTCTCCCGTTATTGTGAGCTGTTTCCACAGATCTAGGCTACCGACTTCTTCTTCGTCTCTCTTCTCTTGGCCAACCTTGTATATAAAACTTATTATTCTGATTTTATTGTTGTGAAATTATTTCCAATTCTTATTCATTTTCATTACTCCAGTTCTTTGTTTCTTCGCAATTCGTATTTTGATAAAATTCAGCCAATCTGCGTCTTTTGATGTCACATTGAATTTGTGTATAGAATTTGGTTCTTTCTTGGTACAAACTGTGGCCTATGGTTGTTCGTAGAACAATTTTTCCTTTTCATTTTTCAGTCTCTTTACTGTCTGTTTTATAAATCTCCTATCATGTTCCAAGTTAGCGTTACCGACGCATACAGATATTCATTTTTATAACGAATTTCAAATGCTTCTTGTTGTAGATATTTAACAAACCACGTTATTTTCTTATTTTGCATCTAATTTCTTTAGCTGTTCTGTCCTTTTCGCTTCCTGAATATTTCGAAAAATACTTAAACCGTTCGCCACGCATGACTTTATGGCATTTTTATCAAGTATATTGAAGCGTTCCCCCCATGAACCATGGACCTTGCCGTTGGTGGGGAGGCTTGCGTGCCTCAGCGATACAGATGGCCGTACCGTAGGTGCAACCACAACGGAGGGGTATCTGTTGAGAGGCCAGACAAACATGTGGTTCCTGAAGAGGGGCAGCAGCCTTTTCAGTAGTTGCAGGGGCAACAGTCTGGATGATTGACTGATCTAGTCTTGTAACATTAACCAAAACGGCCTTGCTGTGCTGGTACTGCGAACGGCTGAAAGCAAGGGGAAACTACAGCCGTAATTTTTCCCGAGGACATGCAGCTTTACTGTAGCATGGAGAGCTGCATCAAACCAGTCTCAGGACTGAAGACCACAACAACAACAACATTGAAGCGTTTGTTGCGAGTAAGAGTTCAAAAGGGATTGGCATGTCAACAGGTTATATTCATTTCCACATATCATGTATTTGAATCAATAAATGAGGGATTTTTGCCATTGGTTACGTTTTGTCAGTTGCTTAAGAATTTTGATTGTGCGAATTGTGATACCATCATCAAAAAGCTAAAACACTATGGGATGTTACGATTTTATCTTATTTGGATGATGCTCAATAGGATACATCAATTCCAATTCCATCACATAGCTATGGAGAATCGGAAAATGATATGAGAATTTAGGTGTACCACGTTGTCCCATTTTGTAAAGATAATTTTGATGACCCTCTTTCTAAAGAAATTCCCAAGGAACATTACGTTGTAACAGTGTGTGGTTCGAGGTAGATTTTTATTAAATTTTCACAAGATTCAGTACACAAAATTCAGTTCTGATCGTATAACGTCAGAAGTTACAAATTAAATATCTTTAAACAGAGAAACAGAAGATAGAGATGGTTTCAATTTTTGCAGCTACAGGCAGATCACAAATAGGATTAGAAAACCCATGTACCAGACGTAATTAAAGTTTTTGATTCAGTAAGCATTGCTATAATTATATGTGTTTCATAAACGAAGAATGTAGTTCACTCTTCATGTTTTCTTTCAATAATGAATGTTGAATCATTTCTCGGGGAAATTAAAGTTACAAGCGTAATATTTTCAGAGTATGTAGCCAATTTCCAACATTTATATCTGGAGTCAGTACTAGAAAATTACACTTAAACGTCTTCGGAAAGCTTAGTATGGCCGGCCGGTGTGGCCGAGAGGTTCTAGGCGCTACAGTCTGGAACTGCGCGACCGCTACGGTCGCAGGTTCGAATCTTGCCTCGGGCATGGATGTGTGTGATGTCCTTAGCTTAGTTAGGTTCAAGTAGTTCTACGTTCTAGGGGACTGATGACCTCAGAAGTTAAGTCCCATAGTGCTCAGAGCCATTTGAACCATTTTTGAGCCAAAGCTTAGTATTTTGATCACTGTTTCGAAATGTACGAGCTTGATGTCGTTTGTAGTTACCAGTATCCCTCTGTTGTCAAAAAAGGTCTGTAAAATGTAAACATAATACTAGGAAGGAACACAACTTCTGTAAAAACTTAAATGATATATGTACAACGAAATCTACATACACACCCCGCAAGCCATAGTATGGTGCGTGGTGGAGGGTACCCTGAAGCACTAATACTGATTTCCAATCCTGTTCTACTCGCAAATAGAGTGAGGGAAAAATGACTGACTGTATGATCCCGTATGAGCACTAATTTTTCTTACCGTGGTGGTCGTTACGCGAAATGTGCGTTGGGTGCGTTGGCGGAAATAGAAACATTTTACCATCAGCATCACATGCTTATTGGGTACTTCTGTCTTATCGTTGAACACGTTGACACGTTCAGCTCTTAAGCCGCACATTTTCGACAACTGATGTGGAATACCCTCTGGTTCTCTAATTTTTTCTCAACAGTGCCTCGCGAAAAGAACGTTGTCTTCCCTCCAGGAGCTCCCAACTGAATTCACGAAGCATCTCCGTAATACTGTCGTGCTGACCGAACCTACAGGTAACAAATCTACCAGTCCGCCTCCGAATTCCTTCGATGTCTTACTTTAATTCGAACTGTAGGGGGTCCCAAATAATGTTCAGCAATGCTTCGCACTAGTTTTATATACGCTTTCTCCTTTACAGATGAACCACACTTCGCCGGCCGGCGTGGACGAGCGATTCTAGGCGCTTCAGTCAGGAACCGAGCGATCGCTACGGTCGCAGGTTCGATTCCTGCCACGGGCATGGATGTGTGTGTCGTCCTGAGGTTAGTTAGGTTGAAGTAGTTCTAAGTTCTAGGGGACTGATGACCTCAGGTGTTAGGTCCCATAGTTCTCAGAGCCATTAGAACCATTAGAATTAGAACCACACTTTCCTAAAAGTCACCCAATAAACCGAAGTCGACCACTCGCCTTCCCTAGTACCGTGCTTATGTGAATGAGATTTTAGGCCAAATGTGCCCGACACCATTGCAAAAGGGTTTGTTGGTGCACAGAAGTCAATGGTAGTCGGAGCAATGGGCACCGTGAGGTCAGCCAGCTTTCTGTCAGCCGCCTATTAATGAACTTGTGATCATTGAAGCGTAAGTTGCATGTCGGATTAATGATAGCAATGAATCCAGGGCTCTGAGTGCCTCTTTGACGATTGCACGTTCTGTCGTCTCTCTAGGTTGGCCGCTTCTTCCTTGAAGCCGAGTTCGGCCATGAGTCACCCGTTCCCGCCAACATAGTCGAGTAGTTAGCATCGCTCCTACTCAACTATCGAGTGATTCGCTGATTACTCCAAAATGGCTCTGAGCACTATGGGACTCAACTTCTGAGGTCATTAGTCCCCTAGAACTTAGAACTAGTGAAACCTAACTAACCTAAGGACACCACATACATCCATGCCCGAGGCAGGATTCGAACCTGCGACCGTAGCAGTCGCGCGGTTCCGGACTGAGCGCCTAGAACCGCTAGACCACCGCGGCCGGGTGATTACTCCAGTTGGCTTCTTTGGGATCAACTCTGCGTCCTCTCTCAAATGCTGACATCTGCGCATATTGTTCACGCGACTGTCTACGATGCGTAATTGACGTTCAGCTGAGTACACGGAACGAAATTCGCGAAGACTTTATGCCCTGGTATCAGCATGTCCTCTGTGTACAATCCTTGGCAGCTGCGCGGTGAAATTGCGCTGCAACGCAACACATTCATCCATCGACCGCCGAAGATCACGAACTTGTGTTTTCCGTCCATACCTACATGGTCATCAATTTGTATAGCTCGTTCGTGATGCGTCGACACGTCCGTGCTCGCATGCCGACTTTGCTTTTATTCTTAACGCGCCTACCTGCGAAGCATTTATGGAATGAAATTCGCAAAGACTTAATACCCTGGTATCGATATGTAGTTCAGTAGTTGCAGGGGCAACAGTCTGGATGATTGACTGATCTGGCCTTGTAACATTAACCAAAACGGCCTTGCTGTGCTGGTACTGCGAACGGCTGAAAGCAAGGGGAAACTACAGCAGTAATTTTTCCGAGGACATGCAGCTTTACTGTATGATTAAATTATGATGGCGTCCTCTTAGGTAAAATATTCCGGAAGTAAAATAGTCCCCCATTCGGATCTCCGGGCGGGGACTACTCAGGAGGACGTCGTTATCAGGAGAAAGAAAACTGGTGTTCTACGGATCGGAGCGTGGAATGTCAGATCCCTTAATCGGGCAGGTAGGTTAGAAAATTTAAAAAAGGAAATGGATAGGTTAAAGTTAGATATAGTGGCAGGAGGAACAAGACTTTTGGTCAGGTGATTACAGGGTTATAAATACAAAATCAAATAGGGGTAATGCAGGAGTATGTTTAATAATGAATAACAGAATAGGAGTGCGGGTTAGCTGCTACAAACAGCATAGTGAACGCATTATTGTGGCCAAGATAGACACAAAGCCCATGCCTACTACAGTAGTACAAGTTTATATGCCAACTAGCTCTGCAGATGATGAAGAAATAGATGAAATGTATGACGAGATAAAAGAAATTATTCAGGTAGTGAAGGGAGATGAAAATTTAATAGTCATGGGTGACTGGAATCCGTCAGTAGGAAAAGGGAAAGAAGGAAACATAGCAGGTGAATATGGATTGGGGGGAAGGAATGAAAGAGGAAGCCGCCTTGTAGAATTTTGCACAGAGCATAACTTAATCATAGCTAACACTTGGTTCAAGAATCATGAACTGCAGATTGAAACTGAAGAAACTGCAAAAAGGTAGGAATTTAAGGAGATGGGACCTGGATAAACTGAAAGAACCAGAGGTTGTAGAGAGTTTCAGGGAGAGCATAAGGGAACAATTGACAAGAATGGGGGAAAGAAATACAGTAGAAGAAGAAGAATGGGTAGCATTGAGGAATGAAGTAGTGAAGGCAGCAGAGGATAAAGCAGGTAAAAAGACGAGGACTAGTAGAAATTCTGGGGTAACAGAAGAGATACTGAATTTAATTGATGAAAGGAGAAAATACGAAAATTCCGTAAGTGAAGCAGGCAAAAAGGAATACAAACGTCTCAAAAATGAGATCAACAGGAAGTGCAAAATGGCTAAGCAGGGATGGCTAGATGACAAATGTAAGGATGTAGAGGCTTATCTCATGAGGGGTAAGGTAGATACTGCTTACAGGAAAATTAAAGAGACCTTTGGAGAAAAGAGAACCACTTGCATGAATATCAAGAGCTCAGATGGAAACCCAGTTCTAAGCAAAAAAGGGAAAGCAGAAAGGTGGAAGGAGTATATAGAGGGTCTATACAAGGACGATGTTCTTGAGGACAATATTATGGAAATGGAAGAGAATGTAGATGAAGATGAAATGGGAGGTATGATACCGCGTGAAGAGTTTGACAGAGCACTGAAAGACCTAAGTCAAATCAAGGCCCCGGGAGTAGACAACATTCCATTAGAACTACTGACAGCCTTGGGAGAGCCAGTCCTGACAAAACTCTACCATCTGGTGAGCAAGATGTATGAGACAGGCGAAATACCCTCAGACTTCTAGAAGAATATAATAATTCCAATCCCAAAGAAAGCAGGTGTTGACAGATGTGAAAATTACCGAACAATCAGTTTAATAAGCCACGGCTGCAAAATACTAACACGAATTATTTACAGACGAATGGAAAAACTCGTAGAAGCCGACCTCGGTGAAGATCAGTTTCGATTCCGTAGAAATGTTGGAACACGTGAGGCAATACTGACCTTACGACTTATCTTAGAAGAAAGATAAAGGAAAGGCAAACCTACATTTCTTGCATTTGTAGACTTAGAGAAAGCTTTTGACAATGTTGACTGGAATACTCTCTTTCAAATTCTGAAGGTGGCGGGGGTAAAATACAGGGAGCGAAAGGCTATTTACAATTTGTACAGAAACCAGTTGGTAGTTATAAGAGTCGAGGGACATGAAAGGGAAGCAGTGTTTGGGAAGGGAGTGAGACAGGGTTGTAGCCTCTCCCCAATACTATTCAAACTGTATATTGAGCAAGCAGTAAAGGAAACAAAAGAAAAATTCGGAGTAGATATTAAAATTCATGGAGAAGAAGTAAAAGCTTTGAGGTTCGCCGATGACATTGTAATTCTGTCAGCGACAGCAAAGGACTTGCAAGAGCAGTTGAACGGAATGGACAGTGTCTTGAAAGGAGGATATAAGATGAACATCAACAAAAGCAAAACGAGGATAATGGAATGTAGTCTAATTAAGTCGGGTGATGCTGAGGGAATTAGATTAGGAAATGAGACACTTAAAGTAGTAAAGGAGTTTTGCTATTTAGGGAGTAAAATAACTGATGATGGTCGAAGTAGAGAGGATATAAAATGTAGACTGGCAATGGCAAGGAAAGCGTTTCTGAAGAAGAGAAATTTGTTAACATCGAGTACAGATTTAAGTGTCAGGAAGTCGTTTCTGAAAGTATTTGTATGGAGTGTAGCCATGTATGGAAGTGAAACATGGACGATAACTAGCTTGGACAAGAAGAGAATAGAAGCTTTCGAAATGTGGTGCTACAGAAGAATGCTGAAGATAAGGTGGGTAGATCACATAACTAATGAGGAGGTATTGAACAGGATTGGGGAGAAGAGAAGTTTGTGGCACAACTTGACTAGAAGAAGGGATCGGTTGGTAGGACATGTTTTGAGGCATCAAGGGATCACAAATTTAGCATTGGAGGGCACCGGTGAGGGTAAAAATCGTAGAGGGAGACCAAGAGATGAATACACTAAGCAGATTCAGAAGGATGTAGGTTGCAGTAGGTACTGGGAGATGAAGAAGCTTGCACAGGATAGAGTAGCATGGAGAGCTGCATCAAACCAGTCTCAGGACTGAAGACCACAACAACAACAACAACATCGATATGTCCCCTGTTTACTATCCTTCCGAGCTGCGCGGTGCAACTGCGATGCAGCGTCACACATTCATCCATCGGCCGCCTGAGTTTACAGTTTTGTATCATCCGTCGATACCTGTATGAATATCAGTTTGTGGCCAATTTGCGTATCTACTTTGTAGTGTGTCTTTTTTTAGTGTATTTTACCCTTCGCAGTTCCGTGAAGTCTGAAGTCAGTTAATAACCATGAATTCTGTGTGACTCGATCAGTTAGGCTGAAAATCAGTATCCACGAACTTGAAAGCAATATTATAGATTTTTTAAAATTATTTTTATCTGCTATTTCAAAGGTAGAGCGGACTACGTGAGTAGTAACCCATCGAAGAGTCCGGGATTTTTGAGCGAAACAATAGACGAGCTAGTAAATGAAGATGAGAAGGGAGATATGGTACTGTGAAAAGATTTTGACAGAGCTGTGCAAGACATAACTCTAGCAAGGCTCCTGCAGTAGACGACATTCCCTTAAAATTACTGTGATCCCTGGGAGAACCAGCCATGTCAAAACTATTGAACGTGGTGTTTAAACTGAATGAGAAAGAAACAGTACGTAATAATTCCAATTCCAAGGAAAGTAGGTACTTACAGTGTGCATACTACCTAACGGTTATTTTAATAAATCATTATTGCGAAATAGTGATAAGAATTACTTAGAAAAGAATCGAAAAACTGGTAGAAGTCGACCTCGAGGAACTTCAGTTTGGGTACCAGAGAAATGTAGGAACACGCGAGGCAATACTCATCCTACGACATATCTTCGAAGATAGATTGAAGAAAGGCAAACCTAAGGTTACCGCGTTTGGAAACGTAGAGAAATCTTTTGATAGAGTTCACTGGACTACAGTCTGTGAAATTTTGCCGGTGGCAGGGTTAAACAGAGGGAGCAAAAGATTATTTACAATTTCTGCAAAAACCAGACTGCAGTTGTAAAACTCGTAGGACGCGAAATGGAAGCGGTTTATGAGGAGAGAGAGTCAGACAGGGTGGTAGCCTATCCTCGATGTTATTCAGTCTCAACATTTAGCAAGTAACAAAGCAGAACAAGGAGAAGTTTGGAAAGAGAGATAAAATCCAGGGAGAACAAATAAAAAATTAGAGGTTTGCTTACGATACTGTAATTCCATCAGAGATAATAATGGAATTGGAAGATCAGTTGAAAGGAATGGGCAGAGTCTTGGGAAAAGGTTATAAGATGGAAATCAACAAAGTTAAAACAAGGGAAATGGAATATAGTCAAATTAAATTAGGAGCTGTTGAGGCAAACAGACTAGGAAATTAGACACTAAAGTTATTTTGCTGCCAGAATACTAAAATTAATTTGTTACTTTATAAATGAATTGTGGTATTTTGGCAGCAAAATGACTGATGATAGCCGAAATAAGAAGGGTATAAAATGCTGAATGGCAACAGCTAGAAAAGTGTTTCTAAAAAAGTGGTATTTTTAACATCTAATATAAATACGAATGTTACGAATTCTTTTTTGAAGGTATTTGTCTGGAATGTAGCCTTATGCGTAAGTGAAACTTGAACGATACGCACTTCGGTCAAGAAGAGAATAAAAGCTGTTGAAATGTACTGCTACAGAAAAGTTCTGGAAATCTGACAGGTAGGTTAAGTAACTAATAAGGTGGTACCGAATAGAATCGAGGAAAAAAGAAATTTTTGGCGCAACTTTACTAAAATAGGAATCGGTTGATAGTACACTTCAACAGGCATCAACTATTAGTCAGTTTGGCAACGAATGGAGGTGTACGGTGTGAAAATTGTAGAGGGAGACCTAAACATGAATACAGTAAGCATGTTGAATAGCAGTAGATATTCGGAGATAAAGAGATTTGCACGGGATACACTAGTGTGGAGAACTGCATCAAACCTGTCTTCTGACGAACACACAACAACAACGACAACGAAAGCCACCTTCTCTACGTCAACTCTTCTTTCATTAGTGCGTTAACAAGAGTCTAATTCCCTGAGAAGGCAAGCAATGTGGTCGTAGTTCGTAAGTAAGACGTATTCATTCCAGTAAAATATACCACATCGAAGGGGGAAATCCGTAGAGCAGTAAAGAGAAGGCCGCTGTAAAAATTCTCGTCTGTCGAGAATCCAACGACCGACATTCACTTCAGAGCCGGGGGTATGGCTCTGTATCTGTATCAGATTCTCTTGGCAATACATCTCTGAAAAATCCTTTGAATTCACTTCGGTCGATCACAGTAAGTAAAACCTGATTGGATACAGTGGGAGCGTTAGTTCCCGGAGAGCTGCATTATTCTTTTACAAGACAGATAAAAACTGCAGCTACAAATCCGTACCGGACGAGATACCGTGCAGCAAAATTTTACTCGGTTAAATTTTAGGCTGGAACCATACGTTCTAAAGATTCTCGACAAAATTGCTGGGTCTCTTTTACGGCTCTCCGCTGTGTAATGTAACACGACACTCTTCCGAGTGAACTGGATGTTCTCCGTAAGCTCGTAACATTTCCAAATGGTCACATGTGTGGCAGAGCTAGGTGACACCTAAATTATGCGCGTCGAGTTAATCTTCAGCGGGGGAGCTGGCGCAGCGCCAATACGTTGGTCCGGAATTCAGGCGGACCCATTACCATTTCCCTTTCCGTTCGCTCTAATTTTCGCTTCCCTTCGTCTCATAAACCGCTCCTTGAGGAAAAAAACCCAGTGCTCCACCGCTGCAGGAAGAAAAACTCTGCTTCAGATCCCGATCTACGTAGTATTACTGGAGTCCCATTCACAATCTATAAAATCCTACAAACAAGAGATCTACAAATAGATTGTCTTTCTACTTCTCTCAGAACTGTTGTTCCAGCTCTCTTGATGCAGTAGGTATACGGTGCCTTCTGAGCATCTCGTTGATTTCAGTCTCCTACTAGCACAGGTGCCGGCCGGGGTGGCCGAGCGGTTATAGGCACTACAGTCTGGAACCGCGCGACCGCTACGGTCGCAGGTTCGAATCCTGCCACGGGCATGGATTTGTGTGATGTCCTTAGGTTAGTTGGGTTTAAGTAGTTCTACGTTCTAGGGGACTGATGACCTCAGAAGTTAAGTCCCATAGTGCTCAGAGCCATTTGAACCAACTAGCACATTAACAGATACCCAAACACACACTAGAACTTCAATATTTGTCTGGAACGTCTTGTTGAAAACTAGCAAACTCCCTCCCATCCCGGTTTCGAGATATTTGCCTTCGTTTAAATACGTATGGCGGAAGTGAACACGCCCCTCCTTCCCTAAAAATTGCTCCAGCATCGTACACGTACACACCATCGACGTCTGTGTACGTTATTAGAGTTTCAGATGTCTGTGATAGATGCAGAATGCATTAGTGTCTTATATAAGGGGCCTGAACAGCGTCAGATACTGACCGACCAATGTGAAGAACAAGGAGATACCACACACTCGTATGATACAGCATTATCAGCACCTGACAGAGTTTGAAAGCGGCATCAATGTGGGTCTCCATTTGGTCAGCAGGTTGGATCGTGCAGTGTCCAGATTTGTGGGGCACAAAAAAAACACACACACACAGAAGTTTAGCTGTGTATTGTAGTGTTGACAAAAATATCCGTCTTTTGACTATACTGTTGGTAAGTATTTGGTAAAAACTATATAGTATAATCCTGACTGCACTTTTTGTAGTTTACGTACAATATATGTGTGCATTATCCATCAAAATACTCATCGGAGCCTTCTCCATTACGTAAAACGTTTTCTGAAATTAACCTGCAGTTTTAGTTTATATGATAAAATGTTGTTAACTGTGGAACGAACGCAAGTGTTAGGTTACGCTATAGCTCTGTCTATTGTTACAACCTTTATTTGGCATTCTCATTCGTTAGCTTCACCTACTCTCAAATGAGTATAAAATTTTTCTCAGAGCAAATTAGGTTCTTGGTTCATTTCTTCGACCATAAGTAGGTCATACATCCATAGCGTGAAACATAATGTTCTTAGAAAAAGTACGAAATCCGGCTAACAGATGGCACACGGCATCGAATGATAATTGTCGCTTTGAGTTGCTACTTGCGACTTCTAGCTGCGACTTGTCACTGAAGTTATAGCCAGGCTCAATAACAAAACATAGGTTCACGGAAAGAAGAACGAAATTCGGCCATCAATAGCATATGGCGTTGAATGTTAAATGCTCCTTGCGACTTCTGGTTGTGACTGATATCGCATCCAGATGTTGTTGTTACATCCTCAACTTCTCAGACAATGTGGTCTGTAACAGCCTCACACACAGTATATCGCTACCTGCCGCGGCGCAGGGATCGGCAAGCGTGCTGTTGTCGGGTGCGCGGAACATAAAATAACCAGCGGGACAGTAATACAATGACGGGGAAAAAATCCAACACCAAAAAATAATCAGTGTAGAACTACGAAATTTTCGGGACACATTCGTCTTGGTAATATTTGTATGTGATTAATATTGCAAGATCACATGGTAATGTAAGAGTGAGACAAGCCAGTGCAAATCTGAAATGCCGGTACATTAATAACCGATGTATCTCTCAGAATGTTGAATTCAAGCATGGAAACGTGCATGCATCATGATGCACAGGTGCCGGCTGTCAGTTTGTGGGATGGAGTTCCATACTTGTTGCACTTGGTCAGGCAATACATGGACGTGTAATGCTGTTTGTGGATGACAATGGAGTTGTCGTACGATGATGTCCCATATGTGCTCTATTGGAGACAGATCTGGTGGTCAAGCATGCCAAGGCAACATGTTTACATTCTGTGGAGCACGTTGGATCACAGTATTGGTAAGTAGGCGAGCGTTAACCTGTTGAAAAACATCCCCTGGAATTCTGTTCATGAAAGGGAGCACTACAGGTCGAATCACCATACTGACGAACAAATTTGCAGTCAGGATGCGTGGGATAACCACGAAAGTGCTCCTGCTGTCATACGAAATCGCACCCCAGACCATAACTTCACGTGCAGGTCCTGTGTGTCCAGCACGCAGGCAGGTTGCTTGCCAGCGCTCAACTCGCCCCCTTCTAATCAACGTAGGATCATCAGTGACCTCGAGGCAGAACCACCTTTCATCAGAAAACACAGCAGACCTTCACCATGGTCTCCAATGAGCTCTCGCTTGATCATTCTGAGGTCGCAAATGGCGGTGGATTGGAGTCAGAGGTACACTCGCTACATGGAGTCTGGCTCAGAGCTGTCCCTGAAGTAACCTATTTGCAACAGATCATTGTCTCACTGTGGTGCCAACTGCTGCTCAAATTGCTGCTGCAGATGCAGTGCGATGCGCCAGAGTCTTACGCCCAATACGACGGTCTTCTCTCTCGGCAGTGCCACGTGGTCATCTCGAGTCAGGTCTTCTTGCGACCGTACATTCTCGTGACCATCGCTACCAGCCATCATGTAGAGAGGCTACGTTCCTGACAAGTCTCCCTGGAATATCACGGAAGGGACATCCAGTTTCTCGTAGCTCTATTACACGACCTCGTTCAAACTCAGTGAGGTTCTAATAATGGCGTCTTTGTCGTCTTAAAGGCATTCTTGATTACCATCTACTCACCACGCCCAATCTCAAAGGTAATTATCATGTATTTAAAGCAAAACTGATCTGTCTCATCGTAGTGGTTCTACTCGCACGACTCGTATGCTATGCAAGATATCTGAAGAGACATCGTCTTTCAGATGTAGAAAACATGCCTACCGACTATCGTTTATGTCGTATAACTTCTTCTTGGTGTTCCAATTTTTTCCCGTCAGCCTAGTGTGTTATGGGACAGTAGTTATTTACCGTGCTGTTGTACAGACCGACAGCGTGTATAGTTAGAAAGTAGTAGCCCGACGTGTTATGAACATTCAACCTTCGTATATGCCTGTCCTTCTACGACGAAGGTTTTCGACCTTTACACGGACTCAGCAATGCGGGAATCCCTGCCACGAGGGCGTTAGTAACGCAGCGTTTTTCGTGGCCCGATGTACAGGACTGCCATTGAAGGACCCACACTTGCACTCCCAGCCAGAAGTGCAAATTAACACATACGAGCTCTGTTCGGAAGTTTTGACATTCCAGAGTCACGATTCTCACGCATCCACCAACACCGGCTGCATGTTAACCAATGGCACTGCCTCACACAGATCACCAGATACAGCAGGTGACTGAAGCTATTCCCACTGTCAACAAGACCTATAGAGAATGTGGCGCGCTCGTTCATCTACGATTGGATTTCACGTTTTGGCCATCACCAGCAAGTGGCTTCCGAGTAGGGCCGGCAGTGGAAGTCAGAAATATTTCGTACAATGGCCCGGGTGTAAGGAATACACGTGACAAGGACTTCACCATATCACGCAGTCGCAAACGGCATTGTTCAGTACCTACAGATGACGAATTTGTGGATTAATGCCCTCCAGTTAGTGCTGTTGGGATTACGGAGTGCATTAAAAGATCTGCAGGGGCGGCTGGTACATGGCAAACTTATGCATCTATCATGCTGCTCAAGATTTTCTCGCGGAACTGCGGGAGTAAATGGAGGTCATCCGTCCGAGTGGAACTATACCGCACAGAAAATAGGCCGCTTTTGTTTTCAAAGATCTGGGAAACAAAGTAGCACTTTTCCTCCGAAGGGGTCCACAGCACAGATCAGTGCAGCCGTCCAACCAAGCCCCATAAACAGATACGCGACGATATGATTGAACACTCGCAATCTATGTTAAAGAGGTGGACACAACAGTGTCAACTGATCGGTGCAAGCTACACTACCTTAGTGCAGAAATACGTGGTCGTTGTCAACGCTCATAAACAATTTGTTTCAGTCGACGTCACACGTGTTCGATTGGTTTCATGGACACGAAATAGGCGGGCCATTCCATTTCCGTGATCGCAACATGCTGAAGAAAAGTGTTCAGCAGAACCGCACGATGAGCACGTGAGTTATCACTGATCTCGAAAACTGCCTCCAAAAGAGCTGCTGACACTATCCCACTATTAGTTACAGAATCTCGTCCCTGCACTGTAGAGGAGAGAGATTACCCTTAACAACTACCAGAGGCGCATGTTGGCCTCATGAAATGCCAGCCCCGAACATCACTCCACCACCACCTTGTTGCACGTTTGGGACAGCGCTGGAGGTGTTCTATATTAGTGGGATACCTTCAAAAACGTTGTCCGCGATTATCAGGGTACGAACAGGTCCGAGTTTCGTCCATTGGCAACAAGCGACGCTGATCCTAGGGCTTCCATTCCACATGATATCTTGCCTTATGTAACGGTGTCCATGCTGTTGTAACGTACGTCGTGGTGCTCGTCATAAATCATGCAATCGTTCCCCAATAGTTTGATGCCATACATGAACTGCTGTAGCCTCTTCGAATGCTAAATTCTGATCTGGAGCACTCAGCCCAAGGGTCTTTTGACTCGTAGATATCGATTATTCTGTGCACCTCTCAAACGTGGATGGCCTATGCGAGGCAGTCCTTAATACTACCAGCCAATTAGAACCGGATCTATATCCGCACCACATGACTTTGACTCCGGTACACACGACGAGAAACTTACCTGGTTGACAAAGCTTCTGCGCACAGCACGATGATGCGGACCCAATTTGCGTCGCTACTGTCGTTCGTGGCGTGACGTATGCTCACTCACTTCAGTCCTCTCTAATGCGTAACTGGGCGCCATGCTTTCAATTGAAATTCTGCAGTCCATTCGACTGTGGCGTTCTACCCGTAGCCGACGCTCAAGGTAACTGTCTGTGTGTTTCCAAAAGACGTCAGTCGTCGCCTCCCCATCGGTATCGGAACAGTCAATACTTGCTCGACGTATGAGGGTGATGCAAAACTTTTGTTTATGTTTCTGTAGGTCCATCACAGAGATGTGGATGCGGGACTGTGGCTGATCAACAACTCGTAGAGGAGGAAGTGGGGATTACCGTTTAACATCCCGTTTACAACGAAATGATCACAGACTGAGATCAAGTTCGGATTACGGAAGAGTGGGGAAGGTAATCGATCGTGCTCATTTAAAAGAACCATCCCGGCATTTGCCTGGAGCGATTATGGAAATTACGGAAAACCTAAATCAGGACGGCCAGACGTGGATCTGAACCGTCGTCCTCCCGAATACGAGTCCAGTGTGCTAACTAACCACTGCGCTACCTCGTTCGGTAATAACTCGTAGAACAAGGACACCAACACCCATAATTCTAAGTAAAAAAAATTATTATTTAATCAAGCATTTTCGACGCTTCCTTTAGTGTCAGGGGCTTAACTAATAAAAAAAATTACAGCTGTTGATGCCCTTTGTTTATGTGTACACAAATGTGTTACTGAAACATTGGATTTTCTGAATTTTATATAAAGAGTTCTGTGTTCTTAGTTATGACGTCATACAGAGTAAGACGGAACACAGTTACTGCGACTGAAAACCTTCTTGTGTTTGGTGATGGTTAGTAAGAATCGAATTTGGTAGGTCCTCGCACTGCCTGTCGATATGTTTCTCGACAAGAAGGATAGTCATAAAGTTTCATCTATCATCTACAGTAAAAAATAAATAAATAAAACAAATAATTAATTTTTTTGTTTGCAAGTACCAGTCTACAATCTCGGTAAAGATTAAAATTCTCTACACACAATACCGTAACATGTCGCTTGAGGACCTTATACGAAATGACCATCCCACTAATGAAATGGAGGCAGGTTGCGCCATTTTGTTTCGGTCCAGCTAGCGGCTTCCTACGAAACTGTGATGCAGTGGTTACCAATTGTACCTGTAAACAACCAACAAGTTAATTACGTAACTTTGATTTGTTTCTGAAGAGCGTCCGCCTTGAGCAAAACACTTTTTTTTTCTTTTTCTTTTTATTCCACAAACATGTTTCGCTAAAGTTTTAGCATCATCAGCAGGTTTTTGTTATGTTCTATAAAACAGGAAAAACGCTTTTTATTACTGTTACACACATAAATTTGAGTTTTTAAAGACAGTATTTGCACATTTGAAAAACAGATACAATTTCTGTACATACGAGTATACCTTGTTATCATTCGCTGTGTATTTTTGGACTTTATGTAATTTAATGCACTTGTTTTGTTTCACGTTCTGTCATCTGCAACCATATGTAGAACAGTTATTTACTTCGAAGATTTACGACTGGAAATGTTATGGTTATGCCTACCATTAACTAATATTATGTGGAAGTGTGTGTGTGCGTGTGAGAGAGAGAGAGAGAGAGAGAGAGAGTGTTTGCAATATGTTTCACTTTCACTTTTTCTGAAGAAAACTATCAAATACAAATTTCCGTAACTGAAAGAAAGCAAGTAAACGAGTAGACAGTTCTCTGCAATTGAACTCTGTTCGCTGTCTTCAAAAAACTATCAGACAACAACAGCCCTTAAACACCCGAAACACCCCTTGCAAACCACATGCACGCACGCACGCACACACACACACACACACACACACACACACAATAAATAAAAAGATAAATAAAGTGAAATAAGAAAAAGTAATAATTAATAAATAAGAGTCACAGCCATTCACTCTTTCTCCCTCTCCCTCTCTCCCTCTCTCTCTCTCTCTCTCTCTCTCTCTCTCTCTCTCTCTCTCTCTCTCTCACACACACACACACACACACACACACACACACACACACACACATACACACATACACGCACTACAAAGATTCAAAACTCTCGCCCAGAAAACATTCAATATTCAGCTGTCCGTCATCTTGTTTCTGTCATTTGTAAACACTAACACGAAAAGTTACTTCCTTCACGGTGAAGATAATGGGGAAACCAACGAAAGTAAGAAACAAATTTGGAAACACGCACACACACACACACACACACACACACACACACACACACACAAACACACACACACAATCCTCCACATAAAAGTAGTTAAAATCTGTGGAACAAGACAACTACTTTAAATTACATAAAATCCAGGGACTCCACAGCATGTGGTAACAAGGTGTGTGTACAAAAATTTTGTATGTTCTTCAAATATCTACATACTGTCTTTAGAAACTCAAATGAATGGGTGTACCAGTAGTAAAAAGGACTTGTGCTGTTTTATAGAAGATTACAAAAATCGACTGATGATGCTGAAACCTCAGCGAAAGATATCCGGGGAATAAAAAGTAAAAGAAAAAAATTTTGTTTTTCTCAAGAAGGATCCTCTCCAGAAATAAATCTATTTGTAAGCAATCACGGACAGAAGATCTTCAACCTCAATAAGAATACGTAACTTTCTTTTTTCGAGTTGGTAACTTAAAATAGTATGGGTACCCCTCGTGCAGCGATCCTCGGCCAGTCATGACTATCCTGAATGCATCACTTTATGTGGGTGTTGATGCCTTCTTGTGCTTCAGTTGCTATTCCTTGTAAGACTGTAGACTATTCTTTTTTCTTAACGTTGTGGACGGTGTGTTGCAGGCGGACCCGCTGGACGCGGGCACGGACAACGGCTTCACGTTCACAGCGCCCAACTGGCGCACCGAGCCGCCGGGCCCCGTCTACCGCATCACCAGCCGCGCGCCCGCACACCCGGCCGGCTCCTTCTACTACCCACAGCTGGACGAGCTGCCGCCCATCGCCACCTTCCAGATCATCAAGGTGCGTGCGCCACACAGCTGACTCTCCCTCTCCCTCTGCCTCTGCATCTGGCGTATCGAGTTGTCTTCGACAGAATGACCTCATCCATGTCAGTCATCCGTCGTATAGTTGTTTTTTTAACTCATCTCTGTCTTCATGTTCTATAGTTTTGACTTGGGCGCGTATGACGCCAGTTATTTTTTGCGCCCTAAAGCAAAACAAAACCAAATCAACACTGATGAGCCAAAACATTATGGCCACCTACTTAATGGGCTATTTGTCCATCTCTGGAACCAAATACATCACTGGTTCCGCGTATCAGGGATCCGGAAATTTGTTGGTAGGTTTCTGGTGGTATGTGGAATTACATGTCTAAGCACAGGTCATGTAATTCGCGTAAATATCGGGCTGCTAATTTGCGTACGCGGCGATGGCGCCCGACAGCGACCCAGATGGCTTCCATAGGATTTACGCCAGTCAAATTTAGTCGTTGATACATCAACGTGACTTCACTATAATCTCCCCAAACCACTGTAGCACGGTCCTAGCTCCGGGATACGGACAATTATACTGATGAAAGATGACATCGCCGTGAGGGAAGGAATGCACGTGGTTCACCGCTGTCAACGTCTCTTCGATTACTACCACAGGTCCCACGCAAGCGTAGAAGAATGTCTCCCGTAGCATAATCCTGCTCCCACGAGCCTGCGCCCGTGGCGCACTGCACGTTTTGAGCCCTCGTTCACATCGATGTCGGCGTTTCTCGAGACGACCATCGACTTAATGTAGAAAAAAAGTGATTCACCCGAACAGACGATACGTTTCCGTTTATCGACGGTCGAGTTCCGATCCTCCTGTGCCCACTCCAGTCGCATTAGAGGATGCCTTTAGGTCAACATATTAACACGTAGGGGTGGTCAGCTGCGGAGCTCCATGTTCAACAATGTACGACGAACGGTGTGCTCCGAAACATTTGTGTGTACACCAACACTGTCACCTTTCGGCAGAGATGCCACAGATCAACATCTAGCATACTTTACACGGTAGACGAGTCTCCGAAACCACGTTCTGCGAAGAGTCGTGAATTTACAACCATTTACCGCTGACTAGTGGTTTCACTGTCCTCCTACCTCTTTCCGTAGATGCTCACGACAGTAGCACGTGATCATTCGATCAGTTTCTCCGTTTCCGAGTTACTAGTGCACAGGCTCTGCATAATAAATTCTCTTATCTCAACGGATTTCCCCATTTGCAGCCCATATTTCCCCCGTCCGTGTCTGCTCTCCTTATATACTTTTGTTATCACGTCACGTGCTCGCAACGCCACGAGGCGGCATCCGACGTCGCGGTGGGGAATGGTCATAATATTTTGGCTTATCAATGTACATCAGCATACATGTTCTGCTAACAACTGTGAAGCATAAAATACTAAATGGCTCTGAGCACTTAACTTCTGAGGTCATCAGTCCCCTAGAACTTAGAACTACTTACACCTAACTAACCTAAGGACATCACACACATCCATGCCCGAGGCAGGATTCGAACCTGCGACCGTAGCGGTCGCGCGGTTCCAGACTGTAGCGCCTAGAACCACTTGGCCACCCCGACCGGCAGCATAAAATACGTACCGTGGTACCACATGCTGTGGTTTCTTCCTGTTCCAACTGCGTACGGATCGTGGGTAGAATGACTGCGTAAATACCGGGTAGCTATAATTAAAAGTGCAGCTACTCACGATGTCCAGCGTGGTCTGTAACTATCGTATGGGGGCGAAACTTGGTAGATACGCTAATGTGGATCCGATTCACGCTGGAAAAAAATTACTTCCAGTTTTGGAGACCAGGGGAAGATCTGGCGCTGTACAGTGTTTGTATGACGGTATGGTATCCACAGTGTCATTTGACAAGCCATAACGTAAGGGACAGTATGGCTATCGGTCAGAGAGACCGTGCGCTATTAGTGAAACTATTTTATGTGAACGGCAGCAATTACAGTGCTGCATTGAGAGCGTATCGACGACTGAAAGTCTGAGGAGAGGCCCGATGTCATTAAGTGGTTTAAAAAGGATGACACGGGTGACCTTAGTGTGACACCCGGAAGAGGAAGACGCCTCATCCCAGTGGAAGTTATTGACGAGCTTGCTATTACTGTAACTGACCATGCGGCATGTGTCCCATGTAGTAATAGTGCTCGTGCACTTTTACGAAAATTATCCATCCCATGGTCAACAGTATGGAAAGTTTTGCGATCTACTTTACACTGGTACCCGGACAAGATCCAGACAGTGAATCAAGTGAAACCTCATGATCCGCAGCGGCATTCTGAAATTGTTCGTCGGTTTCTGACACGAATCGAAACTGATAACATGTGCCCGGGCAATATTCTATACAGTCACGAGGCACTTTTTACGCTATAGGGTGCAATGAATACACACAGCTACGGAATATGTGGTACTGCTAAATCGTGTGTTGCGCACGAAGACCCACTGCAATCGCCGTATGTCACTGTGTGGTGTGGATTCAGAAGCACCTTTATTCTCGACCCGTTATTCTTCAAAGAAAATACAGCCAGAGGGCTCGTCAGGTGGCGTCAGGACGCTATCGAGACGCCCTTGTGCATAATGTGATACCTCCTTTGGAAGAGCTCAACTGTGTGGAAACCACTGTTTCCATGCAAGATGCAGCAACACCTCGGATCGTTCGCCCAGTGAAAGATCTGCTTAATGCAACCTTCTGGCCGAGCGGTTCTAGGCACTTCAGTCTGGAACCGCGCTCCTGCTACTGTCGCAGGTTCGAATCCTGCCTCGGACATGAATGTGTGTGATGTCCCTAGGTTAGTTAGGTTTTAGTAGTTCTAAGTGCTTAGAGCCATTTGAACCATTTTTGCAACCTTCCACAAAAGTGTTATATTAAGAGGTATACCGGATACATGGCCTCCAAGATCACGTGATAATCCATGCGACTTTTGGCTCTTGAGATATCTATAAGAACGCGTTTATCAGGGACACGTTCGGTCTCTACCTCATATGAAGGCCAGTATTCAGGAACACTTAGTACAGTTCCACCAGAACTCTACGAACAATTATTGATTACGTCGTTTTACGGATGCAGCGTCTCGCCGACATCTCCGGTACTCATGCTGAAGAAAGCGTGTAAGCGGAGGTTAATGATAAAATCAACATCATGCCTTTCCCACTTGTTTGACCCCTTCAGCCCACGTCCCGTTCGTAATCGATTACATACGTAAACACTTCTATACGTCTTTCTTGCATTCATAGAAGCAGATTTGCATCTGATGGTCAAACTTGGAACTAATTTTTTTCCGATAAATCGGTTCCGCATTAACACATTAGCATATCTACCAATTTTCGTTGTCACACGATAATTACACCCCTCACTGGACCTCCGTCAGTAGCTATACTTTACTTAGGTATCTAAGTGGTTCAGTAATTGGTATAATCTCGTCTTCGCTATCACTGTGGGAGTGATACGCATGTAGATGATAACATATACACGACTACATGACTACTCTGTGATTTACAATTAAGGGCGTGACACTTAATTACTTCTCTACCGTTCCGCTCTCGAATAGCGCTGAGGAAGAACGAGCAATTGAATCATTTCGTGCGAGCTTTGATTTCTAGTATTTTATTACTACGATCGTTTCTCACTACGCAGGTGGGCATCAGCAAAATATTCTGCAATTCGGAGGAGAAAACTGGTGATTCAAATTTAGCATCGTAAAACGCCTGTGTTTTAGTGGTTGTCACTACATCTCGCGTATCATGTCCGTGACAGTCACTCCCCTATTTCGGCACATTACAAAACGAGCTGCCCTTCTTTGAGCTTTTTCGATGATCACAACTGATGCGGATTCCACACCGCACAGCAGTGCTCCAAAAGAAGGCGCATAAGAGTAGTGTAAACTGCCCCTTTGGTAGACCAGTTGCATTTTCTAAGTGTTCTGCCAATAAAACGCGTTCGCACAACATTATTTATGTGATCGTTACAATTTAAGTTGTTCGTAACTGTTATCCCTAGGAATTTAGTTGAATTGACAGCCTTTAAATTTGTATGATTTAATGTGTAACTGAAATTCGACGGACTCCTTTTAGTACTCATGTGGGTGACCTAACACTTCTTATTATCTAACATTTTGGCTCACCAACGTACCTCTACCATTTTTGTTTAATACTGGTTCATGAAATTTAGTAATAAATTGCGTCTATTTGTAAGAGCCTACAAATTCAGAATTTTCAACAGTTTTATGATACTTCCCTGCGAGTGAAACAAACGCTAGATCGTTCGTGCCACATTCCTTCGTTAGCCCTATTTGGCATGAGATTTGCACACTTGAGCAGTATCAGATGGTTCAAATGGCTCTAAGCACTATGGGACTTAACATCTGAGGTCATCAGTCCCCTAGACTTAGAAGTACTTAAACCTAACTAACCTAAGGACATCACACACATCCATGCCCCAGGCAGGATTTGAACTTGCGGCCGTAGCAGCCGCGTGGTTCCGGACTGAAGCGCCTAGAACCGCTCGACCACAGCTGAGCAGTATCGTAAGACGGGACACACAAGTGATTTCTAAGGAGCCCCCTTTGGAGATCGACAGTATTTTTCCAGTATCCAGTAAATGAATCGAAGCCCGCCACCTGCCTTACCTTAGACTGAGCCTGTGTCATTATTTATTTTCATTTCCTGCAAATTGTTACACTATACGTATGTAAAGTGTCTGTTCTTTCGGTCATGTACGAAAGAACAGACATTTTGATGCAGCAGCCATTATGAATTCAGACGCAAAGGAATTACAGACATGGGCTGCGAGTGGACATTGATTTAAACCAATGGGACCGGGATTCGAACCAGTTTTCCTGCAAACTAGGCAGATGCGCTGACCACTGAGACGTCCGGATACAGTGGTCATTGCAACAGCACAGACTACCATAGCACGCCTCCCGTCAAACCCAAATTCTCAACTTATCGAAACACTACTAACGTTGTGTCCCTTCCCCATTATCTCCACTACTCGCGGCATTTCGCCGATTCCCATACGAGTTTGAGGGTGGTCTGCATCCGCATTGAAGAGATCACTGGCCATCCTCACCTTAATTGTGTGTGCATCTATAACATTAGTAGTGTGTGGATAAGTTTGAGTATTTGGATCTTACGGAAGGCGTGCTAGGACAGTCCGGCCAGTTGGGATGACCACTGTGTCCAGATAGCTTGGTGTCAGAGCATCAGCCTAATAAGCAGAAGAACCGGGTTCCAATACTGGTCCAACACAAACTTTCAACTTTCCCATCAATACCCACTCGCCGCCAATGTCTCTAACTCCCTCATGTCTTAATTTTTTACACTCATTGCAGATAATTGTGTGAGTTACTGATTCTAGTCGTCAATCATTGATTCTGTAGTCATCGGACACTAAGTTTTTTTTCGTTTTGTAAAATGAATAATTTTACGTTACTGTACATTTAAAGCAAGTTGCCAACAACTGCACCACTTTGAAATCTTATCAACGTTAGGTCGAATACGTGTACAGTTTTTTCGGAATGAGTGTTATCGCCGGCCGTTGTGGCGGAGCGTTTTTAGGCGCTTCAGTCTGGAACCGTGC
The DNA here is from genome assembly GCF_021461385.2 of Schistocerca piceifrons. Lineage (NCBI taxonomy): Eukaryota > Metazoa > Arthropoda > Insecta > Orthoptera > Acrididae > Schistocerca > Schistocerca piceifrons. Next base: position 355,552,923 of record NC_060141.1, on the reverse strand, counting down.
GACCGTTACGGTCGCAGGTTAAAATTCTGCCTCGGGCATGGATGTGTGTGATGTCCTTAGGTTAGTTAGGTTTGAGTAGTCCTGAGCTCTAGGGGACTAATCTCCGATGTTAAGTCCCATCGTGCTCAGAGTCATTTGAACCATTTTTGAGTGTTATCATGCACTGGTGTGCGAAACTTAATGACGAAAGTAACTTCCGCATGATGTGTCACTTCCAACTAATATAGCTCGGTGAAACATGGACCATACATGGAAAGAACTGCTGCAGTATAGTAGAAGGTAACTGAAAGAAATACGCAATGAGACGAAATGAAATGACACATTTATTCAAAGACAATAATTACAAGGCATCGTGATTTATAATAGCCCACTGGACACTAAAAACGCGGGACATTGTGTTTAATACGGTGTGTGGCCACCACTGACGGTACTGCATGCTGTGCAACGAGCTCTCATGCTGCCCACACGGTTGGTTCAATTGTTCAAATGTGTGTGAATTCCTAAGGGCCCAAACTGCAGGGTTCATCGGTCCCTAGACTTAAACACTTCTTAAACTAACTTATGCTAAGAACTACACACACACCCACGCCCGAGGGAGGACTCAAACCTGCGGCGGGAGCAAACATAAACATAGCCAAAGCCTTGACAAACAAAAATTACGCGAAGCGGAATGTAGTGTGAGGAGGGCTATGAGAGAGGCGTTCAATGAATTCGAAAGTAAAGTTCTATGTACTGACTTGGCAGAAAATCCTAAGATATTTTGGTCTTATGTCAAAGCGGTAGGTGGATCAAAACAAAAAGTCCAGACACTCTGTGACCAAAATGGTACTGAAACAGAGGATGACAGACTTAAGGTCGAAATACTAAATGTCTTTTTCCAATGTTTCACAGAGGAAGACTGCACTGTAGTTCCTTCTCTAGATTGTCGCACAGATGACAAAATGCTAGATATCGAAATAGACGACAGAGGGATAGAGAAACAATTAAAATCGCTCAAAAGAGGAAAGACCGCTGGATCTGATGGGATACCAGTTCGATTTTGCACAGAGTACGCGAAGGTACTTGGCCCCCTTCTTGCAGCGATCTACCGTAGGTCTCTAAAAGAGCGTAGCGTTCCAAAGGATTGGAAAAGGGCACAGGTCATCCCCGTTTTCAAGAAGGGTCGTCGAAAAGATGTGCAGAACTATAGACCTATATCTCTAACGTCGATCAGTTGTGGAATTTTGGAACACGTATTATGTTCGAGTATAATGACTTTTCTGGAGACTAGAAATCTACTCTGCAGGAATTAGCATGGCTTTCGAAAAAGAGGGTCGTGTGAAACCCAGCTCGCGCTATTCGTTCACGAGACTCAGAGGGCCATGGACACGGGTTCCCAGGTAGATGCCGTGTTTCTTGACTTCCGCAAGGCGTTCGATACAGTTCCCCACAGTCGTTTAATGAACAAAGTAAGAGCATATGGACTATCAGACCAATTGTGTGATTGGATTGAAGAGTTTCTAGATAACAGAACGCAGCATGTCATTCTCAATGGAGAGAAGTCTTCCGAAGTAAGAGTGATTACAGATGTGCCGCAGGGGAGTGTCGTAGGACCGTTGCTATTCACAATATACATAAATGACGTGGTGGATGACATCGGAAGTTCACTGAGGCTTTTGCGGATGATGCTGTGGTATATCGAGAGGTTGTAACAATGGAAAATTGTACTGAAATGCAGCGAATTGACGCATGGTGCAGGGAATGGCAATTGAATCTCAATGCAGACAAGTGTAATGTGCTGCGAATACATAGAAAGATAGATCCCTTATCATTTAGCTACAAAATAGCAGGTCAGCAACTGGAAGCAGTTAATTCCACAAATTATCTGGGAGTACGCATTAGGAGTGATTTAAAATGGAATGATCACATAAAGTTAATCATTGGTAAAGCAGATGCCAGACTGAGATTCATTGGAAGAATCCTGAGGAAATGCAATTCGAAAACAAAGGAAGTAGGTTACAGTACGCTTGTTCGCCCACTGCTTGAATACTGCTCAGCGGTGTGGGATCCGTACCAGATAGGGTTGATAGAAGAGATAGAGAAGATCCAACGGAGAACAGCGCGCTTCGTTACAGGATCATTTAGTAATCGCGAAAGCGTTACGGAGATGATAGATAAACTCCAGTGGAAGATTCTGCAGGAGAGACGCTCAGTTGCTCGGTACGGGCTTTTGTTGAAGTTTCGAGAACATACCTCCATCGAAGAGTCAAGCAGTATATTGGTCCCTCCTACGTATATCTCGCGAAGAGACCATGAGGATAAAATCAGAGAGATTAGAGCCCACACAGAAGCAAACCGACAATCCTTTTTTCCACGAACAATACGAGACTGGAATAGAAGGGAGAACCGATAGAGGTACTCAAGGCACCCTCTGCCACACACCGTCCGGTGACTTGCGGAGTATGGATGTAGATGTACATATAGATGCTGTTCGCTGCGGTCGCGTATTATCATCCGCAAAAAATGAAACCACGAACAAATGCACCATTAAGAAGACGGACGTGGGGAAGGAGTACAGTGTCAAAATAACGTGGACAAATTAGTGTACTGCATTCGTCGATTTGGAGGTCACTATATCAGTGAAACATTTTGCCTCGCCACATTGTATCACCTGCGCCACCGTAACAATCATGCTCGACAGTGTACCTGTGTGCATTTCGCGATCCCATCTCTCGCCATATGAGGGCACGCCCAGCATTGTCGAACATGTTGGTTTCGGTAGGCCAGGTATTACGACGACATTGCACTGCTGCCCCAGGCGTATTTTCAGGAGTGCATTCGGCCCGGAGCTCATTTTCGTTGATGATAATGCGCCATCACATCGAACAGCACAGGTGGAGGAGGTTTTGGGACGAGATGATATTTGGCGAATGGACTAGGCTGTCTGTTCCCCCGACTTAAATCCCATCGAGAACATGTGGGATGTGTTGAGGAGCCGCACTGCAGCATGTCCAGAAGCTTCAACGACCATCTAGCAATTTTCAGCCGGTGGAGGAACGGTGGACGAACGGAACCATATACCACAAGTGGTCCTCACCAACCGTGTGGCCTGCATGAGAGAATTTTGCAGAATATGCATTGCCATCTTTGGTGATCACACGTTCCATTAAGAACCATGTCTCCCCTTTTTTAATGTCCAGGCGATCATCATGATAGCGGTAACTTCAGTGTAAGTATTGTCTTCGAATAAGACCGCCATTTCTGTTCGTTTCATTGCATACTTAGTTTATTTATCTTCTGTACTGTACTGCAGTAGTTCTTTCTACGTATGGTCCTCGTTTCATTGAGCTCCATTATTCGGCAGAGGCACATCATGCGAAATCTACTGGGGTCCTTAAGATTTGCACTCCAGTGTACATAACTGCATTATTTGGGAAAGGTGTGAAATTTCAGTTAATATTGTCTCACAGGTCAATAATATACAGCATGAACAACAAGGACCGATACACGCTACTCTGCGGTACCGCTGAAGTTATTTTACTTCTGCCGACGACTCTTCACGCAAGATAAATAGCATGGATTACAAAAACATCGGTCATGTGAAAACCAGTGCACACTTTTGTTAAATGACATCCCGAGAGCCATGCATCAAGGCAGTCATGCGGATGCAGTATTTCTTGACTTTAGAAGAGTATTTGTCCCAGCCCCACACGTACGCATTGTTATCGAAAACACGATCGACCTGGTACCAAGCGAAATTTGTGACTAGACTGGAGTTTCCTGGGCAGGGAGCATGCAGCACGCTAACTGGGATGGAGAATCGTCGTCAGATGTAGAAATAACTTCAGATGTGCCGCAAAGAAGTGTTTTTGATCCTTTGTTGTATATGTTATATATTAATCACCTCACAGACATTATTAACGATAAGACTTGTCGCATATATGCAGTCATCTATACTGATGCAGTCACTACTGATTAAAGTTAAGTAATTTGCAGCTCATTTGTGTAATTTCAGCCTCTTCCTACATCTTTTTCCTTACCCACGCATCCGTTGATAATCACACTGTCGTCAGTGGGACGCTAAGCTCTGATTTTCCTTATTACTCTTTGATGCATGTATTTTACGACATTCGAGTGCAAATCTTCACTATAGTTCCAGGCGTTGGTCATTGTCATAATAAACTCATTAACAAACACCCATATGTAAAGAAAATTGATTAAACAACGGGAATATTTAGTGATATTAACTGTTATTTGAACGTAGCTGCTCCTTAAAATATAATATTTTTTTTTTTCGTATCGCTGCTAGTCACAATTCTTGATTACGTTGCTTACTGTATTTTAAGACTGCAACATATTTCGTAATATGTCCTCCTCTCTTGATCTTAATATAGTTGTTCCTAGCCACCGTGTGTTGTGAGCCGCTTCGTTCGTCAGATATAAGCGTCCTCTTATGGACTGTCCTCGTTCCATCATGGTGAATCTGTGAAGTTTTATTCTCCGCTGTTTTTTAATGTTGTATAGTAAACTTACAGGATGATGTTTTATAGAGTACGCGAGGTCATCAATAGAAACATGTTGCAATTTGAAAATAAAGTAAGCGGATAACCTTTTTACGAATATTAACCAAAAATATTGGAGACACAATATCTCTTTCGTCGCAACGGTGTGGGCAGTGGACATTCTCGATCGTTTCAGATGGTGCGTCCTTTTCCCTGTTTTGTCACAAGAGCGTTCCATCCTTTCATTGATCTTGGATTCCGGTACAAATTCGCTAATCTTCTCACAAAAACTCGACCGGCACCCCATTCGTACAAATTCGCAATTCCTCTCACAAAGGCACCTTTGAAAGCAGTCCGTGAGCTTTTCCGATGTCAGAGTAAGCTGAGCATTATATCGATGACCCCGTGGCGCGCCCGCAGCTCCATCGCCCTGTCCGTCCTTTTGTTGGCGTTTTTAAGGCTGACTAGCCGTTTTCACGAACCCCTCTCTTTTGTTCTCTTCTGCGCACACAAAACGAGCTAATGCTCTGCCGTGTGCATGTGTGAATGTTTCATGCCTTTAGACGAGTGCTGTTTATGGACATATTGTGTTTAATGGGTAATACTGCTTACAAATAACGCGGAAGCAGGCAATTATTAGAGCCCAGCGGATGAAGTAAAAGAAGTGGTTACTGTGGCATTAACTAACATGTTACAACCAAACGTCAATAGAAATTACCCGATTTCTCCTTCTAATTTCGTCTAACATCAACACAGCAATTTGTAACAGAGAATTAAAAAAGCTGTCATAAACCTGAAGGTTGATTTGCAAATCACGGTGCCTTACTGGACATTGTCCACAAAGAGATGGTATCCACTTGCCTTCCTCCGAACCTCCGATTTCACTTACAAATCAGTTATAAAGGAGCGTACAGTTTAATGTTGACTCTGAGCCGATATATAGCAAGGTATTTTCCACACTAAGAAATCGTTTCCAGAGGTGGAAGAAGCGATAAATTCCAGAAAAAAATACTGTGGCCAAACACGGTTTGAATCCTAGACGTCTGAATTTACCATCCCGCCTTCTTTAAATTTTCGTGTAAACTGTCTCCCTCACACGGCTAGGCAGCATATTTCCTTTCGTAATGTATCGTATCTACAGTTGTTTGCCACTATTCCTACAATTTGGCTCGGTGCTTCTGGAAACACGTTTGCACAATGGCCTGGGTAATTCGTTAATGAATCAGTCATTTCATTCAAATTATGCGAAGGTTACAATGATTCGAAACTAGATTCTGAGAATTCACCAGTCCATTCAAATATCTTCTTTTAGATAAAAGAGTTTGTAACAATCGAAATTTTCCAACATAACCCTTCTTTCCGTGCAGCATTAAATCAGTCAACTGCAGCCACTGTCCAGTGGTTAGATTCTTTTTATCACAAACGCAGAGGTCGCGTGTTTGATTGCAGTCACTGCTAATATTTGAAAATCCAGTCTAGTTATTTACGCCTTCCAAGGGTGATCTGTACGACATGTCTTAATAACGGGGAATGAGATAATTTTCAGGTTATTAATCTGAGAATTATCAGATTAATTTATAGAACAGTAAAAATATTTAATCAATTAATGCAAGTAATTTCAATTTTTTTGGCACTATATAAATCATATGTTTCGGACTTAACTACTACGGAACTAAAAAAAGCTGCCAAGAACAAGCGTTTGTAGCTTGCTTTCATATTTAACTTTATGGTCATTCCGTTCAGAGGTAAAGCCAATTTCAATAACGACTAATGTAGGTCTTATGCTGGAGCAACTGAAAACTTCCAGTAGCAGGAATCACACTCATTCCTACCAAACCTTTCTCAAAAGAATGCAGAGGAGCGGACAGAGATAAGGGCACGTTGAGCTTTGGTCTGCAGAAGGCAAAGAGACTACTGAAATAAAGACAGGAAAAGTGTAACTGCAGGGCACTCACTCTCCTAATATTGCTGATGACAACCTCCTCCTGAGTAAAGGATCTCAAATGTACGTCAATTTCCTGTTAGAAACAACAAGAGCGGAATTCTCGAGATAGAATCATCGCGAGGTCAAATGCGGCAATGTTTCTCGGAATCGTATAGTGGAAAATTAGCAACTGTAATACAGAAAGGAAGATGCAAAATTACAACAGAGGTGGATAGTATGGATTAGCCTTTGTCGAATTATGCGTAATGATTATAGAATGTCGATTAATCAGGTGACGGTCAATGAAAAAATTAATAGAGGGAAGAAATGTTTCTGGTGTTCGACTGGTATCTTACTCAAAATTCACGAGAGAAGACAGTTGGAAAATGTCGGAGGATAGAAAGACTATCAACGGAATATTTATATTGTTAAACATAGGTGGCTGTAAAGCCACACACGTTAGTAAATATTATCTTAGAACTTAAATTACCAATGATGAGCGATATGCTGCTACAGAAGAAGAACGTTAAGAAAATGGAGTAAACTAAAAAGCGGAACGTCGGGGATAAATTGAACACCAAAGAGCTCCTTTGAGTCTTTCAGCACTGGAGTAAGTTAAGCTGTTGAGAGTCGTTCCCAGGAAGAGGAGCGGAACACATCAGAGAAGGAAATCTTTAAAATCCGATGTGCCCACTGTAAGTACAGTTGAATCGGTAGCGTAACGGACAAGACTGATTCAAAATAAGAAAACTGATGATGAAAGAAGTATCTCAGTGCCAAGTTGAGACATAAAACCGTAAAACAGGTCTGTGGAAAATGAAATGTGGAGAAACCGTAAAACAACCTCAGAATGGGCAAGAGAGAAAAAGAAGCCTGTCGAAATAGAGATAGTTCTACGAAAATCTGAGGCTGCAAGCAAGAATGTAATGGAAGTAGTTATATAGAAAATACACGATACTTAAAGGCATTTGCGGACCTTGAGAAAACCTTCGCCTGTATAGGATGAAATTACTCAAAATCTGAAGAGGAATATGGATAACATATAGATACAGACGAGTAGTCCACAATATCTATCAAACTCCAATTGAAGCAATAATAATAATAATAATAATAATAATAATAATTTCGTGTGTCTCAACAGCCCGGTGCAAGTCTTTCAACTGGACGCCACTGTGGTGACTTGCCTGTCCCAAAGCCTACGGCGCACTCATTCGGTCACCTATGGGTGCGGTATTCCATAACTTCCAACGTGGCAAGTCTGTTGGAAGTAATGAAACTGGGGGAGTTCACAAACACTCTGCACCTTCTCCCAGCTTCCTTTGGCGTACCTTTTGTGATTTTACTTCCCAGACAAGAAAATTCTTTCCGTTCTTCTATTGTACCTTGTTCAAATAAAATATTTAACTCGTTTCTATATTACTTTCTCCTATTCTGCGTTCACTTTGTCGTCCTCATTTTGTGTGTGCGTAAACTACATTTTACCTCCAACAACGTTGTCTTTCCATTTGCTAATAATTGCAAGTATTTCTCGTGTTCTAACAAATATTAGTGTGTAGTTCAAGTTTCAGTGCTGGTACGTGCTCCCCCAACGATTTTATGTATGGTATCGTTTTTACGATCAAAATTTTTTTGCTGCTAGTCAGTGACTTTTTTCGTTTATTTTATCTTCAACAAAACTCATGCCAAACACTATTTTTTTCCTTTCTAAGTTTTTCTTATAACATCTGTAGACATAAATGTAAATGAGCTGCTGCAAAATTCCCACGAAATTCACCTTAGCGAAAAACAAGCGAAAATGGCTTGCCAGGAATGTTCCATGTTCTACAAGGGACGAAACAGCCGCGATTTACACACCAGGCATTTCGAACACGCAAATGCTTTCACACGTAACTGATACAGAAGAGCGTCAGTAGCCGTTCACATGATTATTGCAGAACATCCGTTTGAAAACTGAGAAAAATATATTGAGGTACTTCACTCGCGATATAGTGTTTTTCTAAAAAATGTAAAGACCAAATTCTAAATTAAATACTCGAAAGTAACTAAGTTATTTTCTTTAGATGTTTCGTTAATGTTCTCAAGCAATGAAAAAAATTATGACAGTGTTTAGAAAAAAGCTGCTGAATATAAGGTATACATATTTAGTTATGAAAACGTTCCCTGTAGGAAGAAAAATTAAATTACGTGAGTAGATTGGATACTTAATAAACCAGTGCTGAATCAAATCGGGGAGAGAATAAATAGACGTCCCAGCTTGGCTGAAACGACACTTTATAGAGATACTGATATCGAGATAAATGGATGTAAGTTGCAATAGTTATTCAGACATGAAGTGACATTCACGCGAAATTCTGGCGTGGAGAGATGCAAACAGTGCAGTCTTCGGACGAAACTTCACAATAACAGCGACTGAGAAAATATCATAACGCTTTATTGCTAATCTGTAAAATAATAACTCTGTATTATGCTTCTAACAAATGTTTTCATTACAACAATGAAAAAATGTTTTACAGTCACAGGCGTTGGCACCCACTTTATAGAAGATGAAATAGAACTTATATCCAATTTACAAATTTACCTGACAAGAACTTCGAAGATAATATTACCGTTGACTTGATCTTTTATTTGTAACGCTGTTTTGTTCCTTCCGTGATCAGATACTTACAGCAGAAAGTGAAACGTAAAAAATTATATTTCCAATTTTGCATACAACAGCGCATTCTGTTATCGTTTCGACCAGCCCATATTTGGAACTTTCAATTAATATTCTCTTCAGCGGGCAATGAACTGGCATATACTTCATCATCACCGGCAAATGACTACATGGCATTTTTCGGAGAGCGTTAAGCGTGAAGCAAAGATAATGCAGAGTTCGGCGAATTGCTTTAAGCTTCGCACACAACTTGCGATTTCAGTACGAGGCTATCCATTTGGAAGTATTACATAAGCTCAGAATTCTATTGGCAGGTCACATAACTTTAACTTTGTTTTTCCAGTAATTCCACAGAATTTAATGTCGCTGGGAAGTAGAGGTTGCAAATGCGCAAAACTTGGGTGCAGTGTCGTAACTTGCCGGATAACCGGGGCTGCGATGCTCCTGCTCGCAGAATTCCTTAACATCCAGCAGAGAGCACTGTAATGTCATACCACACATTTGAGTACAGCCCCGAGCTTTCAAAAATATGCACCATCTCCTCCAACGGGACATGACTAATTGCTTTCATCGGTGTATCTCTCTTCAATACCTGCGGAATGGCTTACTGTATATTTAGTGACTTCACCTTAGGGAGGATGGAGGCAAACTTCGTGTGCACATTTCTGGGAAATCGGCAATGAAGGCAGTCCAACCTGTCGTATCTTCAAGACCTTAATTACAGGGTGCAGACTGCCCCGAAAAGCACTACTTTCCCTTTACACGAAGTTATCAATTTCCGTAATCTGTGAACGTTTCACCACTACCGCCAGTTTCCATGGCTTAGCAAGATCGTAGAAAACTTGCGCATTATAGACTTCTTTTGTCAACACGGTAGTAAAAGTAATGTTTCCAGTCACGTCATTTTCGAGTGAAGTTGAGTTTCCTTAGATTTGCATCATCTTCTTTGTCAGGAGATGACTAGCTGCTGGAATTGTCGGAGCTTGGGGAAGGTTTGTACAAGCCAAAGGTTCACAAATGCAAAAATTAAAAGAGAGCAGTGGTTCAGAGAACGGTCCCGTCTCCTCTTCCACTCCTCAATTCCGGATTCGAAGAGAAATATTTCGAACATTTTCGACTACTAATTTTAAACTACCTTACAAGGTTTCGTCATTTCGCTTATGGGAAGATGATCACGGCTGTACAAGAGAAGAATATCGAAGTCAGTAGTCATCTGACGAGGAATATGGTGTAAATCTTTGAAAGCTCAGGTTTCTATCCAAATACAACATGGCTTATACGCCGACAGAATATTATACAAGTTGGTCGCAGCGATCTCATTGTAGCGAAACGTGACGTCTTCCGGCGTACCCATCTCGTGCTCGGTAGTCACGCAGGTGCCTGGCGGAGACACAGCGATCTGTCTTATCTTTCTGTTTTTATTTAATTAGGTTGAACGGGACCATTATTCTACGCTGCGCTACGAATGTAGTACGAGTAATCGAACGGGTCTCTGTATGGATTATCCCAAGTACCTGATTCACCACGCGGTCAATCATCAGGCTGTCCAATATTGTTCATCGAAGCTTCTGTTCACCAGCATAGCTGTACTCACTTATTTGTCAAGGATCAGTGTTCTGTCATAACCATTGTCTCGAATCTGAGAGTAATGTTTGTTGTAACCATGCCACTACCAACAGAACTATATAAATTATAATTTTTATTTGTGTATTGTTTCTTTATTAAAAAAACGAAGCGCACCACAAATTCAGTGAAGGCGGTAAGAATATTAAGAATTTGTTGGATTTTCATTTGGTTGTCTGTCCAGTACTATATCGACTATCTGTGTCCAAATCTGCTCGCTGGATTTTGCACCGTCCTGGGTGTAAATCACTGCGGCATAAATTCAGCACGCTAATGAAAATGGTGAACACAGCACTTCCAGTTTTGATTATAGTTTAATGAGATCCAACTACTTTTCGACAAAACTTTTATTTTATAGTTCGTCATCTGAGACTGACTGTTGACTTACACAGACTAAACAATCACACTGACTGACTGCTTGCAAACAACAACTTGCACTGAGTAGGTGAACGCAGATCTTCTATCCACAAAGGCATCTAGCTCACTATCATCATTTCAACTTATCATTTCATCGTGTCTCATTAATTTTTCATAAAGTCGGAAACGAGTTACAGATTCACCGAGACATTATAAACAACGTGACACTGCGGTTCTTTCCTGAGACACACTCCCCTCAGGTAGCGCAATTATGAATTCCGATCCATCTACAAAAATGTATTACTAATTTTCTTTCCGTGACAAATTCAGGTCATGTAACTGAAACGTGTTAGAACTACGCCTCTGGCTATCTTTTCCATGGAGTTTGCCACGCTTATGTTGTACTCTGATAATAAAATAGTTCCAGCGTTTCTCTTTCCATTTCCAAAACAGAGCTGCTATGACAGTCGTACAACGAGCTTAGTCATAAGTAGCCCTATATGGTCTACACCGGCGCACCGTCGGATTTCGCAGTTCAGAACGAGTGCATTTGCATCAGAGGAGAATACATGATTTTTTTAAATTTGAATGACTAGACTTAATTTCTGTCTCAGACAATCGGAGACATGAGTCCGATAATTCAGGATCGTTGCATTTCGTTACATCAGGAGCTCCGAGTTCTATCAACAAATGCTCTAGCCTGCTACGATTCTGCAGTAACTGAAACAAGCGCTGACCGCGAGTTTAACATCTTGCGTCAGGGGTTTGCAGTTCGCGTTTCATTTATCTCGTTTAAGTTGCCATCATTTGTTGCAGCGTGATCGTACGTTTATTTTCCAAGGCACATTCCTCTGCAGTGGCACGAGTTCACAACCCACATAATTCGTTTAACCAGTAGTAATTCTCAGAACCGGTTAATTATACTGAATGTAATTGTTTGTATTAGGGATTACAAACCAGTCCGACACTATGAGCAGGTTGTTTCGGGAGGTGGGATGTCGACTAATTCTCAATCACGCAATACTGTACCACATAGACCTAGGTGTTCTTATCCACAACGCACTGCTGTACGTTTAGTATGATCTGTTAAGTAAAGTTTTCTACAAGCGGATCCTCATATTTTTTTGGTCGATACATAATGGAGGAAACAAAAGTTTGTTTTCTAAATGTCCTTTTTATTTAGTTCACACACATTTGAGTGCTTGAACCACTTGCCGAAAGTAGTGGATACGTTCTCAATATTATAGGTATATTCTCTTGAAATCTGGAATTTTCATTATAAAACACATCGTATTGCAGTTTTTGCCACTGTTTTTTGGTTTACTGTGTACTACGCAGATACTGCATTCATTTGGAAAGGCAATGTACATTGTTAGTGATAATTTGCTCTCGTATTACGTATGAATCTTTCCAATTCAGTATATTAACCTACAATTTCTGCAGAACAATCACGAGCATTTTCTTTCTTATCGCAGTAGGGGATGTGTATCTACGCAACCAATACCCAAAAGTGTATCGATACGAACATAATATCCAAACAAAAGTAGGGATACTAACAATGTCGCAAGGTATTGATTGCTTTTTTCCTGCATTTATAAGCGTTACATTGACGCAAAATGGCCTTTTAACAATAGAAGACGAAATATGGAATTATACCATGCTTGCATGAACTAAGACAAATACAAATTCAGATACAACCGCTACAAGTAAACGACAAACATTTCAAACACAAACTACAGTATTTCAACAGTGAAAGCTCATACCTTCTATAATAATTTTCTTCTGATGCACTGCCTATAAAATATTAACGTCTTCTTTAATCTAATCTAGTTCACACGCATTTGAGTGCTTGAACCACTTGCCGAAAGTAGTGTGTACGTTCTTAATATTACCGGTATATTCTCTCGAAAGCTGATATCTTCATTATAAATTACACATCAATGAAGTTTTTACTACTGTTTTTTTTCATGTTCCCTGTGTACTACGTAGATACTGCATACATTTTAATTAATTAAACTAGTAATGAAAGGTTTAATTACCCCCCACACATTCGATACATTATATATCGATACTCCATATTTATTCTGTTCTATGGAATACTTGGTATCGATATGCACATCTTGGATATTAGTAATACCGTAACTTGACTATGTCTGTCCTTTGGTACTTCGCTCGAAAGGCGACTAATCGTACAGTTTCATTTCACTGTTGGCTACGGAACTCCAAGATATAGCTCAAACAGTCGTTGTGGATCAGTGAGATGCGTGTATTAAGGATTAGAGCTGTGTTTGTGCTGTAGAGACAAGAGAAAAATATTGGCAAGCAATCGGTGCCAACACACTGCCTACACCTTCCGAACAGAATCTCCAGCAGTAATGTCCCACCCAACGTGCTGACCAACATCACTATTTGCTAGTGTGGTCACAATATATCAAAGTACAGTGTGCAGTGTACAGAGTACAAAGACCTATTATCAGGAATACCGCACATCAGCTTCTCTTCTCCTCTCGGTCAGGGTTCGATGGTGCAATTGTTGCATCATCTGGGTGCAAAACAGATACATCCGGCTCAAACTCCATAGTTCATGAGGTGCTTGCGTGACAAATAACAGTTATACAAAAGTATTATGAAACTGATTTACTTAGAAGAAATAAAGTGACCTAAAACATCTACTAAGTCACACGCACACGCACACACACACACACACACACACATAAACTCAGTACTCGTTAAACCACACTGCTCAGAAAACGTACAGTAAATTAAAGGGAAAGCTAGAAAAATCGGTAAACTATTTGCAGCTGTCTGATTACTAAAATGCACAGACGGAAAAAAAATTACCAGACCAAGAAGGAGTCAAACGACATAAACGAAAGTTGGTAGGAGTGTTTCTGCATCTGGAAGATGATGTCTTCTCAAATTTCGCGCCAGTCGCAACAAACTGGCACTAGTAGGACTGCTATGACGATACGAATCAGGTTTACTGTAAATACATGTTGTAAGGGTCGTTTGTGTTAACTACTTTTGAGACTGGATGTGGTGAGTTGACGTTATTGAAGAATACTTTTAAGGCGATAAAGACCCCATTATTAACACCTCACTGAGTTTGAACGAGGTCGTGTAGTACTGCATCTGCAGCAGCAATTTCAGCAGCAGTTGGCACCACTGTGACACAACGAACTGTTTCAAATTGGCTATTTCAAGGACAGCTCCGAGCCATACGCCCTCCCGTAGCGCGCATTCCACCGACCCCAAACCACAGCTATTTGCGACTTCAGCGGTGCCAGGCGAGAGCTCATCGGAGGGAGGAGCGAAATTTTGTTGTTTCTTTCTGATGAAAGCTAGTTCCGCTTGGATGCCAATGATGGCCGTATGTTGTTTCAGAGGAGGCCAGCTGAGGGCCAGCAACCAACCTGTCTGGATGACAGACATACAGGGCCTACACCTGGAGTTATGGTGTGGGGCGCGGATTCGTATGACAGCAGAGGCTCTCTCATGGTTAGCCCACGCACCCTGTCTGGAAATTTGTACGCCAGTCTGGTGATTCGACTTGTTGTGCTGCAACTCAGGAACAACATTGTAGGGGGTGTTTTCCAACAGGATGAAACTCGCCCACACATGATTAATGTAGCACAACACGCTCTAAGGGCGTCGACATGTGGGTTTGGCTGTTCGCTCACCAGATGTGTCTCCAATCGAGCACATTTGGGACATCATCGATGAGCACTCCACCGCTATCAACAAACAGCATTAACCATCCCGGCATTGACATTCGAAGTGCAAAAGCTATAGAAGTCCATTCCAGAAACTGACTTCCGGCACCAGCATTTCACATTCGAGATGACTTATCTCGCACTAACATTAACCTGTGATCTTGCAACGTTAACCACTGAAATATGTTATCATCCAAATGTATTCCAGAAATTTCATTACTCTATAATTATTTATTTTTGGTGTTGCGGTTTCTTCCCGTCAGTTTATAAATGGATTGATTAATTACTAAGCAACACACTAAAATTTCCAAGCCAGAAGTTTGAAGTGGAACGCAGAAACGTTAAATTTAAAAATTCGTAGCTCATATGTATCAATGTTAAGAATAGATGACAGGGTCCCGTTTGTATTATCAGTTGTGCTCGTGTCAGAACATGAAATGAGCCACGTTAGATTGCGTCCTTCCGAGAATCATACACCACAAATACAATAAACAAGTCAGTCTTGCTGCTTGAATATGAACTCGTGCATAAACAACTGGTATTCTACGTCGATCAGGTCGGCTTCCTCCTATAAACATGAGAGGAAGGAAAACGCTACGACTGAGCAATCGGTTTCAGGAACTGTAGCCCATTTTCTCTCATATCCAGTCACTCTACATAAAACACACACGTGGCCCTCGAGCTCGGCAGCAAGACGACAGTCCCTTGGGGATCGGCACACTGTGTCGCACCGTCACCATTACTGAGAGTCCCCGCCCGCTACGACATATTGGCCGTTTCCCCAGTTAGCTGTATGCTTCTGTACAATACGTGGTTCAAATGGGACTTAACATCTGAGGTCATCAGTCCCCTAGAACTTAGAACTACTTAAACCTAACTAACCTAAGGACATCACACACATCCATGCCCGAGGCAGGATTCGAACCTGCGACCGTAGCGGTCGCGCGGTTCCAGACCTAAGCGCCTAGAACCGCTCGGCCACCAGCGGCCGGCTACAATACATGATTCACTGTCTGCTGTAACGGGAAACTCTGTGTCATATTCTGTGTTGGATGCATAGGTCTTAGCTTCTGCATGGCACTGAGAAAATTATGGAAAATTTCTTTAGGTTACATAATTAATTTTGTCCGTAGCTGAATCGTAAAGAGACTGTCATCGGAAACAGGTGAGGAGCCGTCACTGTACCCACTCCTTTCCTCACCACTGTGCCGTTACGGCGTTTTAGTAATCTCTGTTAGCACTTAGTTACATTAGAATTCGATAGAAAATGCTGGGTACTCATACGGATGAAGCGAGCTGGACATACTGCGATGTTGCAAACACCAAAATTACATGCGACTTACGTACAGGGTAATTCAGTTGTCCTTACCAATACGTTTTATGTAACCCGCAAAACACCTTCAAAGACCACGTGCAACATTTTCATGTTCTCTCACTTGTTGCGTGCCAACTATTAATGCTACGGAAAAAACGAATAAGATTTTTTGTAAGAAATTTAATGTAGTTAAATTTTGCGCTGGGATTCGTTTTCGCTGGCGGCTACAGTTTTCAAGTTATTCAAGAAAGACACATTTGAAGATCAGTTTCATAAGTTTTTCTTTAATAATTCTAAAACTATGGCCTCTAATGACCCACTACAAAATTAGAGTACATTACATTTGCCACAAAAGGGTTCTGTTCATTTTTCCTGTGGGACTAATACTTTGCATGTAACGAGTGAGTAAATATGAAAATCTTACTCGTGGTACTTGAAGGCGTTGCAGGTTGCATGAAACCCCTAGGTAGGGGCAGCTGAATCGCCCTGTATAATTCGGTTTCCATATTGCACTTAGAGCAAAAGTTTAACATTATACGTTTTGCCATGATTTGACACTTTTATTTGTTAGTAACAATAAAGATGAATAATGTTTCCCACTAGGAATGCAATTCAGACTTTGTCAAAGGAGGAAAAGTTATCTTTCATAGGTAAGTATCACAAATGTGCTATTATAATTATCATTCAAGTAAGAGGCACTTTAGATGTTGAAAAATATCGAGACACATTGTAGTGAAGACCTAGTACTGTAGGGCTAATTTGTGTGACTGCAAGGCCATATACAGGTTGTTACAGAAAATGATATCATAATTTGAAAGGTGGAAGTATGGACAAAACAAGACAAAAATATCCAGTAAACATGGGCCCCAAAATTCATACCGTAATATTTTCTTCTGAACAATTGCTCATAGCTCTTAACGTATGAATTTAGAGCCCATGTTTACTGGATATTTTTGTCTTGTTTGGCTAATACTACAATCTCTCAAAATATGGAGAGCTAAAGCTTGCAGTTAAACAGATGTTTTTCACAGTAGCGAAGATAAACTAATGTTCATAACTGTTAAAGCATACATTTTAAAGCCCACGTTTATTGGACATTTTCGTGTCCTTTTGATCCATACTATTATTTTAACACCGCATTTTTACGAGATAAGTGATAGGTAAACTAGGTAATGTGTTGCCAGTCGCCGGCCGGGGTGGCCGAGCGGTTCCAGGCACTACAGTCTGAAACCGCGCGACCGCTACGGTCGCAGGTTCGAATCCTGCCTAGGGTATGGAGGTGTGTGATGTCCTTAGGTTAGTTAGGTTTAAGTAGTTCTAAGTTCTGGGGGACTGATGACCTTAGAACTTAAGTCCCAAGTGCTCAGAGCCATTTGAACCATTTTTTTGTTGCCGGTCAGTGTATACACGTTTCGAACAATTTTCACGTGTGTATAACATTTCTGTATGAGCGTCTCAATTATTAGGTCCATATTATATGGGTATAAAAGCCGTTATGCGTATTTTAAGGTAGGGACACTAGGATATTTTGCTAGTTGTATCTATGAAGTGGAGAATGAGCATGTGCAATTAACATTTTAGCTTCCCTAAGATTGAACCAAGATCAGACATATGACATCAGGAAGCAAAACAGCAGAATTTCATTCCTAGAAGTATTTCAGTGCGTTGCAGATCTCTAACTTGCTGCATTTCTTAGCTTGAATTACGGGTGTTCTTCGATAGGCTCCTGCCATGCTGGAAAGCTGCACAAATTATAAAAATAGAGGTTTTAGACTAACAAAATAATTAGCAACGTCTGAGCTGTAGTACTTGACGCAAATGAACAAAATGCCATTGCATTTATCTTTCAACTTTAAGCGAGTTTCATTCCATATATAGAATGAAAATTACTAAGATCCCTATTAAACGCGTGAAAGGGGCCTTCCTGTACTAATTTTAGGGCATAGTCATTGACTTTTGGAGGCAATGCACGTTAACCACTAAAATTCCGTCCTGTACATCTGCATGCACACCTTGTATGTGTTCCTACCGTGTAATAGAAACTAACGATTTATTATCTTTAATTTCTTGTTAAACCTGTTTAATACGATGTAGGTAGAAGTCCTGTTGGCGTTACACTCACTTACGCAGTTCATGAATAACCTTAATGTCAGCGGGACTTTAAACTCTCTTTCCCTCCTCTCTCTCTCTTTCTGATACGACAGAATCAAATTAAACTGCAAGACCTCTCACAGGCTGTATTATTCATTATCAGTCGTATCTCTATTACAATTACTTCGTTTCACTATAATCGTCAGTCATTCCTGAATAAATTCTCCTTCCAGGTATCTCCACAAACAACGATCATCACGCTGATACTTCCAAGTACGCTCAGTCTGTTTCTTGATCCTTCTTTCCTAGACCGACTTCTAAATCAATTCTTCCAACGACAAATCTTGCAATGACTCTTCTTAGTCCATCTTATGTCAATTCATTCTTCTGCATGTCCCAATTTTGTAACTGCCTGTCCGCAGCTCGTGGTCGTGCGGTAGCGTTCTCGCTTCCCGCGCCCGGGTTCCCGGGTTCGATTCCCGGCGGGGTCAGGGATTTTCTCTGCCTCGTAATGACTGGGTGTTGTGTGATGTCCTTAGGTTAGTTAGGTTTAAGTAGTTCTAAGTTCTAGGGGACTGATGACCATAGCTGTTAAGTCCCATAGTGCTCAGAGCCATTTGAACCATTTGTAACTGCCACTACGACATTCTCTACGGTTTTTTCCTCTTACTACTTCACTACACTTGCTGTTCTCCTTACGATACATAGTACATTTATTTACCGTACACCGTATTCGAACTTAGCGATGAAATAATTCATGCGCAAACCCTGCGTAGATAGTACGTTTAGCAGATGTATGTTTCTAGCTCACCTTGAAACCTAATCTCATAGAGGCAAGTACTGTCTCAGAGGAACGAGTATTCATTCTAGTGAACAAAGTTACATAACTCGATTTTGAACAAAACGTATTACATTCATACTGTAGAGCTTTTTTGCGACGGTTTCCCATATGATCATCGAAGCAATTTTGCTGATCATTGTTGACATCTAAAACTACGTCGCCACCAACTAACGTGTTTCGCAAGTAAATCAGCTACAATAGTAAAATGGAAGATTGAAATTACCCACCGTTTCACGGAACGGAAAAGGCCGTACCAAAAGAATCTGATGATATGAGGAAATTTATTCAACACAGAGATTTTCCACGGTTAATGAAGATAAAGTCTGATTTTATAACTCCTCTCGCGTGTGTTCACCTTTATACAAGAGCAGCCCAACTGGAAATTGGCCTCTAACGTACAAGCAAAAGCTTTTTCTGTTGTTGAGTTTCATTCAGCGCTGACAATAAAAAAAAAACAGGAAAAACCTTTACACAATTGATTAGGTAAACAAGGAATTACCAAAACGACTAACCCCGTGGCTGTTTCACTCACGGAACTTAACGCACAATGCAGTGACCATCTTTATAGATTTCATTTTATAAGGTTATCCAATGGATTTCCATGCACATTGGCTTTTTCGGAACGCAAGACGATTCACAGAATGGAGGGCCAAAGACAATGTGTATACAATGATCAGAATTACTGCAATTAATAATACATAGACAAAAGAAGAAATTAAAAAGATTAGAGGTGAGCAACCCATCGACATCTAGGGCCGGCCGCGGTGGTCTCGCGATTCTAGGCGCGCAGTCCGGAACCGCGCGACTGCTACGGTCGCAGGTTCGAATCCTGCCTCGGGCATGGATGTGTGTGATGTCCTTAGGTTAATTAGGTTTAAGTAGTTCTAAGTTCTAGGGGACTGATGACCACAGCTGTTAAGTCCCATAGTGCTCAGAGCTATTTGAACCTTTTTTTTTTTTACATCTAGGACGTTAAGAGATGTAGTGTTTTATTGGGCCGGACTACGAAAAAGTCGTCTTGCTTAAGAAAGCATACCAGTTTTGCTATGAAGCGATTGAGAGTTACGTGTATTGTCCTTTATCAGGATAGATACGAACGGAATTTGAGCTACACATCTCTCGAATATCAGAAACACTGTGTTACCACCTTCAGAGAAATTTGCAAATAATATTATTGGAAAAACGGTAAGTAACTGGTCGCACGCTCAACAATAAGGTGTTCTGCACTGGCACAAAATAAACGCTAATAATCATTGTAGCTGGCGAAGATTTTTCAGAAAGGCACATACTTATAAACTTTTATGTTCCCATGCGGACGTTAATTGAGAGTAAAAAAAAGGATTTCAGGATCTAACTAAATAATTCAGCAGTTTCTGGCATAGAGTAGTCTCTAAGAGAAACAAATCAGTATATTAAGATGTATTCACTTTTTTCATTCGCTGTTTTAAAATCGGATTTTATTAGGAAGTAGCCCGCGTTTCTGAAAATTCGTAGTCATTGCACAAAAGCGAACGAGGATTATAATATTTGATGCTCATCCACATTCAGTCTGTAAACACGTTTTTAAAGCGTTACGTTCACTGAAGTACAGCGTAATTAGGCACATACCTCCAGTCCTTACAGCGACTGAAGAGCTCTGGGAGTACAAGTAGGCCTGGCGCAGATACTTCGTGAGCCTGCCAACTCCAGTCACGTAATACGATTCTGTATACGTTTCCGCGGTAACGCTTCATTGTTGCTGCGGTTTTATAGACGACTATTGTCTTCAGTCACGTAGCTTCGGTACAGCCAGCAGCGTTTGCCGCTTCGCAACTAAAGACTGACAACAACTCTGGCGCACGTCGGGATTCCTCTTCCGTCATACGAAGTAAAGTACCATGTAACAGTCGTGCAGACCCTGACGATGGCGCCTACGCCTACGCGTAATAGCGGGTAGGTGGGATACAGCGCACAAATCACACTGCACCTGTGAGCAGCCGAGTTATCCGGTACCACTTCCTCGCCATGGGGTACAGAGTCAACTGCCCTACAAATGTACGTCTTGCTGTCTGCAGGTCACAGAACTCAGAGAATCAAATGGGCGCAAGAAGACCGCCACTGGATGCTTTAATTATGGAGAAGGTTTCCTAGACTGTTACGTGGGGGTACACGCTCGTATTTGTCAATGACGGGAGACGAGTTCGTCGAAGCGTTCACGCTAGTACATCGGTGAACCCATAGGCATCCTGCTAGACAAAGGACACAGTTCTGCCAATTGATGGAGGTAGACTTATTCCGCTCTACACGCATACGTGAGGATTTCGTTCATAACATTTACGTAAATTACTGTGTAAACCACTGTGAAGTGCTTGACACAGGGTAACACAAACCTGAAGTGATCTTGCGTCATCCAGCAAAAATCTCGGCGCTTCTAGGATCGGTCAAAGGCGACTTAGCTACGGTCACAGTGGCAACGATATCACTCGCTTCCTCTGATGACATCGGCTGAAGACGGCCGATCTTTTCAAATGAGTACGCCATTACACACGTGATCACAGTGCAGCCGACCTCGTCGCCCGAACGAACATAATTGGAACGACAATCGGTGTAATTCAAATTATTGTTTCTTTGGTCGAATCGGCCGACGACCGCGTACACAAGAGATGGACCGTGAGAAGTTGATGAGTTTTGTCCGAGAAAGGAGTTTGTGGTTTCCTGAGGATGAAAAATATCAATAATCGGGATACAGATCGAAATCTGTGGATTGAAATCTCTGGTTTATTCGTAACCAGAAGTGGGCAAACCTTCAACCGAAGTTTCAGGCGTAAATTAAATCCTCAAAAAATCATTTGTTTCATTGAGAAGCAAAGCGTACCTTAAAAAAAGTTCCTGTAGTGAAACTTTCTTGGGTTATGATGGGTGGTCATTGGCAGTCTTGGAACAGCTATTACAGCTTACTGCCATTTTTATGCCAGTAGGTTGGTGATTTTGTTATATGAGATGGTTTTTATTTACACTTTTAGGTGCTCAGAGTATCTAATTCTAAAATTTATGTTTGTCCTTCGTACGTATGCAGAATGAGAGTCATTGAAGGGTAACTGACTTGTCTATTTTGCCTAATGTATCTGAAGTTGTGTAGAGTGTTCGTAATCTTGTTTTTCGATGTTGACCAAGATTCCTCTCGCGTTTGTAATAGAGCGTTTCTCTCTTCCTCTCAAAAATTCGTAAAACTTGTCTGATCATTCCAATAACTGAGGAAAGGTTGTATAGTACTCGCAACGTTCTGTTTTTAAGTAACCATTCACAAGCATTCGGCGTCTTTTTAATAGCAAAAGTCGCAATGCTGTACTCGTCTCGAAAACCAGAGGCGTCGTGTCCTCCATCACACAGAAGGAGGTTAAAAAACACTGTGGAACACAGTTAAAGGATCAGTTTCTCTAGACGCCGTACCTGTCTCCCATTTCTATGCGGAAGGTTGAAATCTGAAATTAACTCACCCAGTTTGACACCATCGGTGCCACCCGTTCGTCTTTGTTGAGCATTTTAAAAATGTATCTGTACAGTGACAGACTGGACAGAGTCCTAGGCGCTTGCAGGCAGGTAATTCTTCAACATCTCACTTCCACATGCCTATTAGCGGACGCAAGAGCAGTAGTGTACTCTACCTGCAGGCACCTAGAACTCTCATCGAAGTTTGTTTCTGTGCTCAACAAGGTCAGAAGGGAGTCGCCGCAGATGTTGCCGAACTGAGGTCGGGGGCTTAAAGATACCTTTTGCCGTTTTATTGACGGATCTATCAATGTCCCGCCCCTCTGTGACTAAACCCTCAGTTGGACGCGAAATGGGATGGCTGTAAAAGCTTAGGAAGCCTTTTCTGCTTTGTACTGCGTTTAAATTTCGTCTAATGATTTTGAACGGTCCCTAGTAGTTAGACCGTTTACATCATAGTAAAACTGCGGATCAAAGAGGTGCGATCACATTCACTGGGGTCCTCAGATAAGGAGTGAAGCGTCCGGAATTGTCAGTAGGTCAAAGGTTTCCAAGAACATCCGTTGGTTATAACACCGCGAACTGTCGTTCTTGGCCGCAAAATACGAGGGAATGAA
Organism: Schistocerca piceifrons; assembly: GCF_021461385.2. Taxonomy (NCBI): domain Eukaryota; kingdom Metazoa; phylum Arthropoda; class Insecta; order Orthoptera; family Acrididae; genus Schistocerca; species Schistocerca piceifrons. The sequence goes on along the minus strand of NC_060141.1, from coordinate 355,529,840 downwards.
TGCCCCAAGGAAATCAGTGATTTCACTGACAACGTTTATACCTCCCCTTCGTGTTGATTCTGAGCTACGGTGTGTCTGAAATGTTTTCCTCGACCACTCATAAGCAAACAGCATGATTTCAACGCTGGGCGTCGTAGTTCTTACCTGCATCTCAAAGACGTCCAAATAGGTGAAATGTGGGTGAGAGGGACTATGACGAACTTTCTATCATGTGACACTTCCACGGTGACCTGGGGCAGAATTGTGGTGAAATTTGATGTCAATGTGACGGCATCAACCCACCTTACACCTCACACGAACGTCTGAGTTCTGGTCTTTTTTCGCATGTGTCAGCATGTTGCTGTTCGAAGCGTCTTCGAGCTCGATGATGGCACCACGCTTTATCATCATTACAGAGGAATGTTGTAGGCACCTTTAAGCCAAATTTCGAAGTTCAGCGTCGCAATGGGAGACAACTAAGACGTTTCGAAAAGGCGATCCGTTAATTGTTTTGCGCAGTGTAAATTATAATCTCCTTCGCAGAAAAGATTTTATCCTAACCAGACCTCCTCCATCTCGCCAAAAGCTGACCAACGAGATCGGAACACTACGACCAAGGTGTCTGCCGATGTTATCTGGCGAATCGGGCGACCTGTGGTGATGGCGTCTGGCGACAATTGTCGGTGACATTGCGAAAGCAGACTTAGAGCTGCGCAAGGCGGGTTATAATAGGATTTCGTGTGGGTTGGACTACTCTTACGACGGACAAACGACAGGCGCTGTTCAGGACTGTGACATAGAATACCAGCGCCTTATTCCCTTCCTCCGAGTCAGTAGGTCCGTTATCACCAAGCACTTGTCATTCGATGAAATTTTGGAAAATACTTCAAACTTTTTGAGTTCTATTACGAGTCAATGAGTGAAAATACGACCTCACAAGCCTCTCGTCAATCGCGACGCTCCCTTCTAGGTATTACTATTAGAAAAACCGATGTAAAAACCTTGGTGATCTGCATAGCCGGAGTCATCCTGCGATATTATGACCACTGCCCACAGCGAGGCTGAATATCGCGTGGTAACGCTGCTGGAACGTGACGTAGTAAGGAAAGTATACAAGTGGAGAAAAGACGAGTGGTAAATCATTCTACTGACGATACGGGTCGCAAATGCGGAAATTCACTGACATAAGTGAATCTGACAAGGAGCACATTGTTAAGGCCCGGCAGTGGGGAAGAAACGTCTCAGATACTGCCATCCTGGTTAGCTGGTCGCGCGTTTCTGTCATGAGGTTCTATGATAAATGACTGAACGGCGATGAAACTACGAGTAGGCGAAAAATCATTGGATGTCGACGCCCCATCACAGAACGCGGACATCAGAGGCTTTCCCGTTTTGTATAGGAAGATAGGAGGGAACGTGTGGCTGAATACAGTACGCACTTCGCTGGACGTGGTGCTCTTCACAGCAAACGAACTGTACGTGTTCCCTTGTTGACTGACATCGTCAGCTATGATGCAGTAGGAACGGGATTATCTAGGGTGAACCATGGATGAACGGAAATGTGTCGCTTGGTCGGATGACCCATGACCTTATTAAGCCAGGCCGATGGTGATGCCACCATACGCCGTCATCCAGGAGAGAGGCAGCTCGAAACGTGCACCGTGCCACTGCCGCAGACTGGCGCGGGCAGCGTTAAGGTGTGAGGGTCATTCATCTAGGCTTCCATGAGACCACTGGTGGTAATCGAAGGCGTCATTATAGCTGTGAACAAAGTGAACAATATTGTGGACCACCGGTATCCCTTCGTGTTTGATGTTTTCCCCCGACTCCGATGGCACCTTTCAGAGTGTTGACTGTCTCTGATACAAGGCCAGCATCGTGATAAAGCGGTTCGAGGAGCATGACAGTGAACTCAAGTTGATGCCTCGGCCACTAAATTCGCCTGATCTGAACTCAATGGAACACATCTCGGACGCAACCGGATGCCAGCTCCACGCCCACAGACTACTAGGGGGTTAATGTAGGGGGTTAATTTATATTTCGGTACACGTCTTGTGGCACTCACCTCCGGAAACCTACTGATAATTTGCTGAGTCGATACCAGGCATAATCGCTGCTGTATTCTCTTCCAAAGGTGTACCAACACGCTATCAAGCAGGTGGTCGTAATGTTTTGTCTCATCTTTCGTAACTGTAATTCAATTGCTCGTGAGTAAATTGTGTGACTAAATCTGTACAAACATCTCCGTAAACATCCAGTTCTCGCTTAGTGACCTCTAGCAGCACTGACGATATATGTCTCTAGTGGCAATCACCGTATAGCTCATGGTAGAACGCAACATTCTTTTCAACGACTGATGAAGAAAGTTTTCTACTTGCAGAGATACTTCCACGGAAACAAAATAAAATAATTTATTATGTGTCAAAATGTTAGGACATGTGTAAATGCAGTACATCCGTTAGCTGTTTGCAAGGCTATGTTTTGTGTATTTACGCGTACATAGTCATTCTTTAGATGGGTAGATCACATAACTAATGAAGAGGTATTGAATAGAATTGGGGAGAAGAGGAGTTTGTGGCACAACTTGACTAGAAGAAGGGATCGGTTGGTAGGACATGCTCTAAGGCATCAAGGGATGACAAATTTAGCATTGGAGGGCAGCGTGGAGGGTAAAAATCGTAGAGGGAGAGCAAGAGATGAATACACTAAGCAGATTCAGAAGGATGTAGGCTGCAGTAGGTACTGGGAGATGAAGAAGCTTGCACAGGATAGAGTAGCATGGAGAGCTGCATCAAACCAGTCTCAGGACTGAAGACCACAACAACAACAGTCATTTTTTTCCCCATCGGTCTATGTTTACGACAAACTAAATTTAATTTTATGGGAAAGCGCTCACACACACACACACACACACACACACACACACACACACACACACACTGTTTCGTATACACTGAGTGACAAAAACCGTAGGATACGTCCCAATATCTAGTCGGACCTTCTTTTGCCCAGTGTAGTAGAGCAACTCGACGCGGTATGGAGTCACCAAGTCTTTGGAAGTCCCCTACAGAAATACTGAGTCGTGCTTCCTCTATAGCCGTCCATAACTGCGGAAGTATTGCCGTTGCAGGATTTCGTGTACAAACTGACCTCGTGATCATGTCCCGTAAGTGCTCGATGCGATTCATGTCGGATGCTGTGCATAGCCAAATTATTCGCTCGAATTGTCTGGAACAGGGCTTCCCAAAGTGTGGTCCGCGGACCCCTTAGGGGTCCGCCGGCTCTTTCTAGGGGGTCCGTGGCCACCATTCACCAAATCGTGTAAAATAATGAGTATAATTATTGAATAAAAATGTGAAAATCAAATTCATCACTTTTTTTCGTGTGAAAAACATGTGTATTTTTACTTCAAGCCGTATTCCCAAACAGCCTTTGCGGTTCCTAAGTGAGAACACATACACAGTTTAGTGCCGGAGAATGCGGCTTCTCTGATCGACTGTTTCGCAACAATACAGGGGTCGTTTGTGCGCCGGTTCACGGTGCTAGATGCGCTGAAACCTTTTTCGCATGCGCGGACCGAGCTTTGTCGACCAAACACAGCGCTCGCTGGCACGTATGCGGCCCCAGGCATCATTAAATGTTAAACTTGCTTTGCCAGTGCACTACCTACTTCATAAGCCGATTTTTGACCAGTTTATTATTTCTAACATGGATCGGTGGTTGAAGTTGGCATCATTGAAGAAGAGTGCAGTTTCTCCATCAACTTCACAACAAGGGAAGTTTCCAGTTGAAATGAATGAGGAGGGAGGACGACCAAAGGAAGAACAATCACAAGAAGCTCCAAAGACTATTGATACTTCGGTGGGGGGGGAGGGGGGGTGGGGGGGGGTCATTGGGGACATGGCACTTGCATTAATAAGCTTTCAGTTCCCATGGGTTTCGCTCTGAAATTTAAAGTTACTGTGCTCTTGACTGACTAGGGGTCCGCCATGGATTTTCGACTGAAGAAGAGGTCCGCCAGCTGAAAAGGTTAGGAAGCCCTGGTCTGAAATGTTCTTCAATACCAGTCGCGAACTGTTATGACCTGGTGACATGGCGCAATGCCATCCATAAAATTCCATCGCTATTTGGGAGCTTGAAGTTCATGAATGGCTGAAAATTATCTGCAGCTAGCATAACATAATCGTTTCCAGACAATGATAGGTTCTGTTGGACTAGAGGACCCAAACCGTTCCATGTAATCACAGCCCACACCATTATGGAACCATTTGTTGTAAACTTGAGTCCATGGCTTCATGGGATGGGCACGCACTTGAACCCTAGCATCAGCTCTTACCAACTGAAGTCGGAATTCACCTTACCAGAGAGGCAGTTCTGACGTTGCAGTTGATAATGGGAGCAAGACTAATGAAAAATCAAGACAATTTCATAGGTTATGTCGACTTAGAAAAAGCATTAGTGTAAAATGCTGCATGATATTCGAAATTCTGAGGAAAGTAGCAGTAAAGGGAGAGACGGGTAATAAACAACGTATACAAGAGCCGTGAGGGAGTAATAAGAGTGGAAGACCAGTAACGAAGAGCTCGGATTAAAAAGTTTGTAAGACAGGGATGTAGTCTTTTGTTCCTATTTCTCAATCTATACATCGAAGAAGAAATGATGAAAGTAAAGGTTCAAGACTGAAATTAAAATTAAAAACTAAAGGATGTCAATGATAAGATTAACTGATGATATTGCTATCCTCAGTGAAAATGTAGAAGATTTGCTGAATGGAATGAACAGCCTAATGAGTACAGACTATGGACTGAGACTAAATCGAAGAAATACGAAAGTCATGAGGAAACCAGAAATGAGAACATCGAGAAACTTAACATCAGAATTGATGGTCGAGAAGTAGATGAAGTGAAAGAATTCTGCTACCTAGGCAGAAAAAATAACGAATGGCGGTCAGAGCAAAGCAGAGATCAAAAGCAAAGTAGCACGGTCAAAACGGCCATTTTGAGATGTGATGCTGCAGAAGAATGTTGGAAATTAGGTGGACTAATAAGGTAAAGAATGAAGAGGCTCTGCACAGAATCGGAGAGGAGAGGAATACATGGAAGAACTGACAAGGAAAAGGGACAGGATGATAGAATATCTGTTAAGACATCATGGGATATCTTCCATGGTACTAGAAGAAGCTATAGAGGGTAAAATCTGTAGATAAAGACAGAATACATCCAGCAAGTAATTGAGGATGTAGCTTGCAAGTATTAATCTAAGACGAAGACGTTGGCACAAGAGAGGAATTCCTGACGGGCCGCATCAAACCAGTCAGAAGACTGGTGAATCAAGAAAAAGGGTCCAGCCGACATGGACACGAGCTCAGCAGAGGCGCTGCAGGCGACGTCATGCTGTTAGCGAAGGTAATCGCATCGGTCGTCTGCTACCATAGCCCATTCAAGCCGAAACTCACCTCACTGCCCTAACGGATATGTTCGTCGTACGATCCACATTGATTTCTGCGATTATTTCACACAGAGTTGCTTGTCTATTAGCACTGACAACTCTACGCAAACGCCATTGTTCTCAGCCGTTAAGTGAAGGCTGTCGGCCACCACTTTGTCCGCGGTGAGAGGTAATGCCCGAAATTTGATATTCTCGGAATACTCTTGACACTGTGAATCTCGGAATCTCCTAAGGTTTGTCGAAATCAAATGTCCTATGCTGCTAGCTCCAACTCCCGCTCAGCGTGTAGTCTTTTAATTCCTGCCGTGTCGTCACAATTACGGCGAACAACATTGTCACATGAATCACCTGAGTACAAATGACGGCTCCGCCAGTGCACTGCTCTTTTATACCTTGTGTACGCGATACTACCGCCATCTGCATATTTGAATTTCGCTATCCCATGCCTTTGTCACCTCGCTGTAGTATGATTTGTTTCGATAATTATTTATTACACTATTCAAATTACTTACCAAATGGCCAATATCTTTTATGGCAGCGAGAGTCTTCAAATGGTCCAAATGGCTCTGAGCACTATGAGATTTAACATCTGAGGTCATCAGTCCCCTAGAACTTAGAACTACGTAAACCTAACTGACCTAAGGATATCACACACATCCATGCCCGAGGCAGGATTCGAATCTCCGACAGTAGCGGTCGCACAGTTCCAGGCTGAACCGCTCGGCCACTCCGGCCGACCAGCGTGAGTCTTCCCGTGCCGTTTTGATGCTGCGTACCTGTTAGTGTATTCCACTATATTCCTTTTAATATTACTGAGTTGCACTGTTATTTTTAAACTTTGATTTTCTGTTGCGGACAAACGCTATGGCGAAATAAATTTGCGGTTAGTCTTACTGCCCTTATGCACAGTTACCAAAAGAGATATCTTCATGACGTTCAAGGATGAACACTACGTCACCACCCATCTGTTCGTTTTTGAGAAATAACTATTTCCCTTCAAAACGTTAATTCGCCCCACTATATGACGCCGCAAAATGCTAGTCACTGAAATTATACACAAGAGAAATGATTCACATATTCAAATTCAGTTTCCACTATCATTTAGATTAAATAAATCGTAGCCGTTTGATGTTTAAGAATATCTCTGTCCCAGGTTTCCAATGCGCACACGCACTCTGAAATTGTTTCCATCATTTGAATATAGTATGTGGACCTTCTTCTCCATGTGAGGAAACATTTACTTGAAGCAATGTTCAGTTCTTACTAGTGATCGTGTACAGCAAAAATTGTTGCCACTCATGTTTCGTCAAGTGTAACTTCTCTTGAAGTTAATTGGCAGACAGCTATGGGACAAGTGATATTATTATCTCGACCTCTTAGCTACTGTTAATGTAGTCGCGTGTAGGTATGGACTAGAATGGGTCGTACACCGTTGAGCGGGAATCTGCAGCTGAAAAACTTTCTACATAGCCTTACACATAATGCCTAAGAATAATGCAACTGTCTTGTAAACATTTCTAGTGGGACGTCTCGAATCTCTGATCATACAAACGGTATTATAAAAGTAATCGTGGATAGTTGTTACATTTACGACACCATTTGTATGATCAGTGACTGGAAAGACAAAAGAATTTTGTCTCCTAGAACACCTTTGGGCATTCGTTAGTAAAATTGTACCACACAGATTTAAATACACCAAGATTTTTCTGAGATTTCAAGCATAGTAACCTAAATATTTCTTTCATTTCAGTTTCTCTATATGAAAATGAATACTCTTTTATAAAGAGAAGCAGATATTTTCTGTGATGCCGACTCCATACGTTTTTGTTCGATAAATTAATTACTAGTTACGCAGCCTAACAATTGTAAATCACTGAAAATTGTTGTGTATCCAATTCATAAGCTGTCAGATAACCGCAAAAATATAACAACTTGCGTAATTATTTTATGGACTAATTAAAATATCGGAAATCGCTGTTTGTGCATGGAGGGAGTGCAGTGGGGCGTGGTCAGTGGTGTGTAAAAAAAAAAGACAAGCCCAGACCGCACAGCCCATGCGAAGCCAGTCACGGTACGAAATACGACTGCGGCCGACGACGTGCGATAATTTTAAATGTGGTATTTTTTCGTGAATTATTGCCTTCAATTTTACACGGCTGTGTGAGACACGCCGAAATTTACGGTACTGTGCGACACGAAGATAATTGTATGAGTGATCATTATGATTGCCCGATTCAGCACTTCACTGGAGCGTGATATGTAGTCTACCAAAAGAACGTTGTTACCTCTACCCCTTCCAGCCGATGCTTGCATCAGTCCAGACCCGCAATGTACTGAAGCGAAATTCTGACGCCACCTCGTCGGACACAGCATCTAAAATAAAGCTGGTATTACAGTAGAATGCCAAGAAAACTTACTGTTTACCTATTACAGTGGCGCCCGAGAAGTGGATGAAGTACCGATATTTGCGATAGGAATAGTATCGTTTCTATGTTTGTTGCGTGTATGCAGGAAACCTGTCTTAGTATTAGTTACGTCGGAGTGTATGCTCCAAACATGATACCATTTATTCTGCCTGTTCTTTATTATCCACTACACTCAGATACATATGTTCTAAGTGGGTTTATTGTTTTGTTTATCGACTTACTAGATGACAAACCCGGCATTGCCTGGATTTTCATTTTGGATATTTTCTGTTCGAAACGAAAGCAAAACATTAACTGTGTTAGTAGTGGAGTATAAAAAATTTCCATGTACTCGTGAAAACACATTTGAAGTCATGAAACAGTCGTACAAAGAAGTATGCATAATGTACAAATGAATGTGTACAGCATCCAGACACTTTCTGCACGCCGGGAGCAGCTGCTTCGGGTGTCTACAACGCGATTTTGTAGACATCTCTTATGGCAATGGCTCTTGAAAACGCTATAGACAGCTTTTGTTTTCGACTGCAGCTAAAGCTACCAGAAGCGCTGTCAGATGTTAAGGATTTCCTTAATTTGACTCGACTGTAGAAATTTTCTTAGCAGCAAAGAATAAATGTAGTAAAGCAGCATGCATGATGCGGCAACTTTTCACGCATCTCGGTGTTTGTGATGTCGTATGTCATGATATACGTGTCGTACAATGATGTACAAGGGCTATTCGGAAAATAAGAAACGATAGGTAGCGAAATGGAAACCAAAGTGAAAATCAAAACTGTTTATTTGCAACGGCTAGCTACACCTTCCAGTTACTTCTCTACACAGTTGGCGCTCAGACTTATATATCTGTCGTAGCGTTGTACCAACTTTTCAATTCCCTCGTTATAGAAGACAGCCGCTAGTGCTTTTCGACAATTTTCTACTCTGGACTGCAGCTCTTTGTCTGTGTCAAAATATTGTCTTCATAGCCAGCGGTTCATTTGAGCAGAGATGAACCTTAGACGTAGCCAATTACGGGCTGCATTGTGGGTGATGAAACACTTCCCATCGAAAATGCTGCAGGAGCATCTTCATTGCCCCTGCAGAGTGCGGCCGAGAATTGTCGTGTAGAACGAACCGCATGACAGTTATGTTATGTGGATTTCATAGCTTCAGGCGAAATCTTTCGCCAGGCCCTCATACTGGGCAGGAGACGCTACTTTCCAGCCATCTTTACGTTCTCACTGCGAGCTCATAACTGAAAAGAGTGACATGATGTGATCGACGGGCGTACTAGACACAGTGCCCAACTCATCTGTGCAAAGCTTGATCAGATTTTCACTATATTTTCCATTTCGCGACCGATCGTTCCTTACTTTCCGAACAACCCTCGTATTCCTGTAAGCACACTCGGCGGTATATGTGGGTACTGTCTGCGAAGTATGTTGCAAAAAGAGTTAGTAACAATGGAGCAATAAATTTAAACTCAGAAGTGATTCAGCAGTTTTTCATGCACCCTTGTGTCACGACGTCATAGCTCCTGATCTATCTGTAATACATTGATACAGTTTTGTATGTAGATTCAAAGTCATATGTGAATAACATCTGCAAAATGTGTTGAGAATGCAGTTAGTAGAAAAGAAGTAATAAATGTAAACGTCATGCATGATGACGCAGTTTTTCAAGCATATTATTGTTTATGTCATATCTTCTAAACTATGTTAGGTAAGTTGTTCTTACCCCACACTGATAGTTGTCTGCTGGTGAAGGGTATGTGTACTACGACTGGTAGAAGCCGCTCCAGTGGGCCAGGAAGAGATGTTGAACAGAAACATATATATATATATGCTTCATCCAGAAGCAACGGAATGATAGTCTGGAATGCCTGAACTACGACGCTTAACCGGTGTACAGATTGAATTTTTCAATCTGCAGTGGAGTGTACTCAGCCATAGTCCAGAGGACGGTTTCCAGAATGAATCTTACAGTCACAAACCGCCCATAGTTTTCGTCTGCTCGGAATTTTGAAATCAGTGCGCATCCCGTTGCAGAGTGAAAAATTCATTGTGGAAGCTCCATAAATGGCGTGGTTCAGGCACCGTTTGCAGTTCATGACAATGAAAACTCCCACGTCGTTGCTTCTGGATGGAACAGTGAAATGAAAGATGCAAGTAGTTAGATAATTGCACCCCTACACTCCTAGTACTGCGGCAGACAAGAGGGCTGCACTGCCCCCTACCGGCAATCAGACGATATTCCAATCACGGACTTGTGTCACAGACTTTACCTTCTACTGTTCCTGATACACGTCGATGGCTTTCCGAACAGTATTCGTAACGAGGAAAATTTCTCTTTATGATTAGAGCGATATTATAAGAGTGGGGTTTAATAAGTAATGCAACATACTTTATTCTCGGCAAATTGAGGTCGAAAAAAGGGGAATTTGTTGTGGGACATTGCAGAATATTCAGACTCCAGCCTCTATAGTTTCATGAAGTTCCGATACTTGGCGGCGCTACACGTAGCCTTCTAAATGGCGTCTCTAAAGGAGGTATATTTGTACCAGACGCTGTTATTGAGTTCCTTTGGCGGGAAACCATAGCATCGCAAATATTCATGGGCACTTCCAGAATATCTGCGGTGATCTGACAGTGAAGGAAAGCGCACCGACTCGTTGGGGCAGGAGTCTGTTGACATCGCAACAACGTCACTCAGAACTGTCCGATCTCCCGCGTGCTGGCCGGCTGCACACAGCTGCGACTTCTGCAATATTGGAACGTGTGGACACTCTCATTAGAGGGGCTCGACGGATGACAAACACCTGCTCAAATGGACGTGTCTGTTAGTAGTGCTGACACACACGTCCACTAGTTGCGGTAATCAAAGGTGTGTGCCCAATGGGTTCCTTGCCATCCAATAGCAGATCGTAAATAGCAACGAAGGGTCAGCAGTGCAGAATGAAGGATGCACTTGGGGGATGATGAGAAGGTCATTGATGCAGCAAGATGTTGGCTCTGACGTCGTCTAAGTAGAGTGGTACCACGCGGGCGTTCAGGCCCTGGTGGCACAAGAAATGTCATACTGAACGGAGATGAAGTTAAAAATATAGTTCGGTGGCCAAAATAGTGGGAAATAACATAGTGTATTGGACTCTCGGATGAAACTAAGTCGTTTTCAGAAAAAAAAGTGTTGCGTTACTTATTGAACGCCTCTAGTACTTACTGAGGAAACAAGAGAACTCCTCGCAGAGCAAGCAAACGGAACTCTCAACGAAGATTACAGTTGGTCAGTATGCAGTTAAGTTATACTGAACGGATAGTAAACAAATGACATTAATTTCAATTTGCAGAGGTAAATGAGGCTGGTAAATTAATAGTGATACCACTATAGATTGCCTAGCGAACAGGAAATTTCCATGTATGAATAGTGACCATCGCCGGCCGCGGTGGCCGAGCGTTTCTAGGCGCTACAGTCTCGAATTGCGCGGCCGCTACGGTCGCAGGTTCGAATCCTGCCTCGGGCATGGATGTGTAGTGTCCTTAGGTTAGTTAGGTTTAAGTAGTTCTAAGTTCGAGGGGACTGATGACCACAGACGTTAAGTCCCATAGTGTGCATGGGGGCTTAATTAAATATAGAATGCAAATATTTTTAATTTTAGTAGCTGTCTGTCCGATTACGAAGTCTCGTAACCGGTTTGCCCTGACTAGTATTACTCCGCAATCTGACTGCATAGAACAACAACAAGAATGAAAGAAAACTTCCGTTAACACAATTAATTAATTAAGTCCCCAGCAACTATAAAACCTAGGAAACAACAAGTGTAGCTGCTCTGTGTGTGGAAGTGTCATTCAACGTACACATCTAGCACGGTTCTTCCTCAATAAGACAAGGTAATTTAAGCACCATTTACACTGAAGTAATAAAAAAATCAGAAATACTATAATTGCACATAGAAACCAGAATTACACCCTAATACGTGAACACAAGCCAGATGCTTTGTTGACTGAACCTGTGACCAAGAGGCACTATTGTTTAAGACATTTGAAATAAAAATAAAAAAATTTATTACCTTCATATATATTGACGAAACATACACTCTGATCATTACAACATCCTCAATCGAACAGCATCGGCTGTCTAGCCCATCAGAACAACTGCATACAACATGCTCACAACTAGTCACGGCTACATCGGAACTCCTACTGCCCACTTCTCAATAAGTACTCTCCACGACGACTTCACGACAAGCACTCTCCACTACCACATCTCAACCAACACTCTCCACTACGACTTCTCAACAAACACTGCCAGTGGAGGCGGCTGAATAATACTCTTTGGCGCAATCTCTGGCGCTGTGACTCAGTGTAGCCACCTTTCATATGCCCCTCCTCCACGGGCTAGAATTTGATGGTATTTTTGCCAGCATTGGTGGTGAAAATACCACCAAATTCGTCCAAAATATACAGACAAAAATTAAAAAGTAATATTAATAAGTAAATATCACATAACAAAATAAATTTTGGGTTTGCACTGACCCTTCAATAACCTAATATACAAAATACAATAAGGAATACAAATGCTTGCATACATGTTATTTTACATAATAGTTTACACAAGTATCATTCAATCAATAGCACCAGCAATGACGAATAGGTGTAGGTAAGAGTCTCATAACATTTAATACACAGAAAATACACAAAAAATTAGTTTCTACAAATATTCACATAAAATCTTGTCAATAGTTCAATAAACAAGTAGTTGACAGTTCCAGCAGTAGCACCTAGCAATTGTCAACAGGTACAAATAGCAGTCTCATAACATTTCATCAGCATTAATTAAACATCTCCAACAGTGGCACCCAGCCATGGCGAGCAGGCGCAGACACCAACAAGTGACATCATTTCAGTAGAAGCAGTCTATCAGTGCACCCAGTAATGTTGAGCAGGTGCAGACACCAACAAGTGACATCATTTCAGTAGAAGCAGTCCATCAGTGGCACCCAGCATTGTTGAGCAGGTGCAGACACCAACAAGTGACATCATTTCAGTAGAAGCAGTCTATCAGTGCACCTAGTAATGTTGAGCAGGTGCAGACACCAACAAGTGACATCATTTCAGTAGAAGCAGTCCATCAGTGCACCCAGTAACGTTGAGCAGGTGCAGACACCAACAAGTGACATTATTTCAGTAGAAGCAGTTCCATCAGTGGCACCCAGCATTGTTGAACAGGTGCAGACACCAACAAGTGACATTATTTCAGTAGAAGCAGTCTCATCAGTAGCACCCAGCATTGTTGAACAGGTGCAGACACCCACAAGTGACATTATGTCAGTAGAAGCAGTTCCATCAGTGACACCCAGTGATGTTGACAGGTGCAGACACCAACAAGTGACATCATTTCAGTAGAAGCAGTCCATCAGTGGCACCCAGCATTGTTGAGCAGGTGCAGACACCAACAAGTGACATCATTTCAGTAGAAGCAGTCCATCAGTGCACCCAGTAATGTTGAGCAGGTGCAGACACCAACAAGTGACATCATTTCAGTAGAAGCAGTCCATCATTGCACCCAGTAATTTTGAGCAGGTGCAGACACCAACAGGTGACATCTTTTCAGTAGAAGCAGTCAATCAGTGGCACCCAGCATTGTTGAGCAGGTGCAGACAGCAACAAGTGACATTATGTCAGTAGAAGCAGTTCCATCAGTGGCACCCAGTAATGTTGAACAGGTGCAGACACCAACAAGTGACATCATTTCAGTAGAAGCAGTCCATCAGTGGCACCCAGCATTGTTGAGCAGGTGCAGACACCAACAAGTGACATTATCTCAGTGGAAGCAGTCCATCAGTGGCACCCAGTAATGTTGAGCAGGTGCAGACAGCAACAAGTGACATTATTGCAGTAGAAGTAGTTCCATCAGTGGCACCCAGCAATGTTGAACAAGTGCGGGTAACAGTCCATAATATTCACTATCACTAATTAGACAGTTCATCAGAGTTTATCAGCAGAAATTAAACATCTCCTAGTGGCACCCAGCAATGTTGAATAGGTGCAGGCACGAACAACAGTTTGAATGCACACACAATTGCTTTTACAAAGTTATTATCAATGCTCTTACACTAAACATACAAATTATAATAAACACACAAATGATATCAGATAATTGTCATATTAAATATTACAAATATACAAATATCAGTAAACCTATAATATTTATGGGTGTCAGTGCAAGCCACAACAAACAAGTAAAATAATATTTAGGAGATAGGTCGGTACCAATTATTTGGGATTAGGAAAGGAAAACACACAAAACACACTCACTCATCTTTTATCCACATTTAAGTACTACTGTGTAATTGAATAGTGTTAACTGTGTAAATACAATTCTGTCCAAAATTTTATGTTCAACTTGTGTATCAAGTAGTAGTGGCAGCAATGTATAACAGTCAATAATAGTTAGTCAACATCATAGTCATCATGTCAAGACCAATGTTTGCCAAGCCAGATCAAAATGTACGGCTGCTGAACAACTGTCAGTGTGCCAAGATATGCAATTACCTCCTCTCTCCAGAAAAAAATATATATATACTGCTTATTGATTTAACAAAGTGTGTGTGTAGACAATCTTCTTTCCACTTGAGTGTTCTAGTTTGCTATCTTCATCCTCCTTGTTCCATATAAACCAACAAAAAAAAATATGCTCCTCACTTTCTTCACCTCTTATCCACCAAAACTCCAATAATCATTATCATCACATAATCTTAATACTTCAATAATACCTCTTACGTCGATACATTTACCTTACCTCTTGTCCACCAAAACTCCAATAATCATCAACTTCACACAATCTCAATACCTCAATAATACCTCTTCAATACGTCGATACATATAAACCTTATTATCAATATCATTTCACTTCCATAACAACTCTTTCCTCTAGTCAGTCTCCTCGAACAAGTACAGACAAAATCCTAGTGCAAACTTCAATTCATCATCCCATGCAATCCGAAGACACAATGTCCACACACAACCTCTGTGTAGTCCACCTGAGCCAAATCTTCCACTCATTATGAATTATAAAATACATTTTGGTTACCTTGTCCATCATAAAATAAAAGAAATGCGTACATGACCTCTAACAGCCTTCAGTTTGAATAACTTTCAGTAAGTAGGTGCGAGTACGTAGTATGAAAGATCACATAAGACTTTGAGTGAATAAATCGTAATATTTCACAGTGTGTACACCACTTCAAGAATCATGGCAAAACAGAAGCAAACATGTGGAGTATTTCTTGTGTCAAGTGTCACTTACTAATTCAATTGCTCACGAAGAATGCAGTGTAATAACTGTCAATGGTCTAAACCTAGTGTTGGTATGTCATATCGTTAGCTTCCTTCCTATTAGCATAAATTTATACAGCTTCCATGTGATTTCAATGAAGTTTCTTGTGCCAATGTCGTTCGTAGAATTATAGCAGTTCATTTTCTTATCTTAAAAATATAAGGCACTAAGCGTAAGCAAAACATGCACTAGCGAGTAAATATACCAGTATAGAACAGAATGTCAAGCACAATCCCTAGAACGAGGCTCTGCCAAACAAACAATCTATAATTAATACCATAGTGTAACCTAAACTCCATGTTCGTACGCAGTATATCAGCATTTCTATACACCAAATTAAAGAGTAGTTATGACAACAAACAGAAATGTATAAATATGCAATCCATACGCAAAGCAGCAAATATGTATCTTACATAATAAACAGGTCATTAGCATCATATCAGCATAAGCAAATAAATGTTCATATGTACTCTTAATAAGTAAACATGAAGGCGCAAGCAGATAAATCACAAAGTGTAACCTACATACATAACCACATCAGCACAACTAATCAGGTGACAATTATAATTTAAATAAATAAGCACAGCAGGCACATAATAGAAAAATATGACATCAGTGAAAAAGCAGTGCAGCTAAGCGATGCATAATATACATAATTAGCAACCCTGTTCATTAATCAATCATTGTCAAAATCAGTTATTGTACGCAAGCACGTCGCTTCACAAGTAAATTCATAGAACACAAAATTTAGCACAAAGTATAAATCACATAATCGCGAGCAGCAAATTACGTCTAAAGTACGTACCTAAGTGGAAATATGTTACCTGAAAAATAAACTCAATTAATAGTTACCTTTTTAGTTTATTAGTTACTTCTTCGAAATTACATTCTTCCTGAAAATTTCTCGATAGCAAGTCCTCTTAACGTCGGACACACACAGAATTTACCTGAAGTTCTTAAATATTTTATACAACCTTATACTGAAAAATACTGAACGTTAATAACATAATTTATCAAGTCACTATAGCTTTATACTGAATTTATTCGGAGAAATTAGACTGTGTATTTGTTTACGGCTGTCAGTGCATTCGCACTGAGCGCTCGATCAGCTGTAGGTACGCGTGACGTAGGAAGTAATTGTTTACGGTCAACGACTGCCTTGTGCGGCGCGCAGACTTGACTGTTGCTTTGAGTATGTGCCGCCGCCAGAACACGGCGCGGTATCCTTGTACTCTCCGCGTTTTTACATGTAACTGTTAGTTTCTCAGAAGTATGTCATTCCACAAAAATTTTAACGTTCGATATATGATGTATTCCCTTAGAGCGTCGAGATTTAAGAGTTTCTACTTCGACAGTGTTCTCATGAATAATTTTGCGAACTCTATGTGGACCGTTATAAAGCAGAAAAAAATTTGCGACACAAGCCTTTTCCTTTGTGAGACAAATGGTGAGACTTAATTAACACCTTTTGACCAACTGACAAGGTTTTTAAACGACCAGGACGCTTAGCTGATTTCTCTCTTTTAGCAGCCGCAGACGCAATATTTTATAGAGCCATGTTGACAACTTCAGAATGCCGCAGTTTCCGTGTAGGCGGAAAAGGAACTACACTCCTGGAAATGGAAAAAAGAACACATTGACACCGGTGTGTCAGACCCACCATACTTGCTCCGGACACTGTGAGAGGGCTGTACAAGCAATGATCACACGCACGGCACAGCGGACATACCAGGAACCGCGGTGTTGGCCGTCGAATGGCGCTAGCTGCGCAGCATTTGTGCACCGCCGCCGTCAGTGTCAGCCAGTTTGCCGTAGCATACGGAGCTCCATCGCAGTCTTTAACACTGGTAGCATGCCGCGACAGCGTGGACGTGAACCGTATGTGCAGTTGACGGACTTTGAGCGAGGGCGTATAGTGGGCATGCGGGAGGCCGGGTGGACGTACCGCCGAATTGCTCAACACGTGGGGCGTGAGGTCTCCACAGTACATCGATGTTGTCGCCAGTGGTCGGCGGAAGGTGCACGTGCCCGTCGACCTGGGACCGGAGCACAGCGACGCACGGATGCACGCCAAGACCGTAGGATCCTACGTAGTGCCGTAGGGGACCGCACCGCCACTTCCCAGCAAATTAGGGACACTGTTGCTCCTGGGGTATCGGCGAGGACCATTCGCAACCGTCTCCATGAAGCTGGGCTACGGTCCCGCACACCGTTAGGCCGTCTTCCGCTCACGCCCCAACATCGTGCAGCCCGCCTCCAGTGGTGTCGCGACAGGCGTGAATGGAGGGACGAATGGAGACGTGTCGTCTTCAGCGATGAGAGTCGCTTCTGCCTTGGTGCCAATGATGGTCGTATGCGTGTTTGGCGCCGTGCAGGTGGGCGCCACAATCAGGACTGCATACGACCGAGGCACACAGGGCCAACACCCGGCATCATGGTGTGGGGAGCGATCTCCTACACTGGCCGTACACCACTGGTGATCGTCGAGGGGACACCGAATAGTGCACGGTACATCCAAACCGTCATCGAACCCATCGTTCTACCATTCCTAGACCGGCAAGGGAACTTGCTGTTCCAACAGGACAATGCAAGTCCGCATGTATCCCGTGCCACCCAACGTGCTCTAGAAGGTGTAAGTCAACTACCCTGGCCAGCAAGATCTCCGGATCTGTCCCCCATTGAGCATGTTTGGGACTGGATGAAGCGTTGTCTCACGCGGTCTGCACGTCCAGCACGATCGCTGGTCCAACTGAGGCGCCAGGTGGAAATGGCATGGCAAGCCGTTCCACAGGACTACATCCAGCATCTCTACGATCGTCTCCATGGGAGAATAGGAGCCTGCATTGCTGCGAAAGGTGGATATACACTGTACTAGTGCCGACATTGTGCATGCTCTGTTGCCTGTGTCTATGTGCCTGTGGTTCTGTCAGTGTGATCATGTGATGTATCTGACCCCAGGAACGTGTCAATAAAGTTTCCCCTTCCTGGGACAATGAATTCGCGGTGTTCTTATTTCAATTTCCAGGAGTGTATTTCAGAAATGCGATTGGTCGGTGCTTTATTTTTTAATATCAATATAGGCGGTAAAGAAGTCGAATCATTAGGGAGTTCATTCAGAATGTTTTGAAAAATATGCAGATACCGATCCCACGTTCTGTGATTCTGATGCCAATAAAGTCGACACAATTTATTGATTTCCTTCATCCATCTCTCTGAAGCGTTAGATTGAGGGTGAAAAAGTGAAATGAAAATTGGTTTAATCTTACGACGCCGTAGAGTACGAAGCCAAATTTTAGAGTGAAACTGATCCATTATCTGATATAACCTTATCAACATGACCCACTTCTTTAAGAAAATGTTTGATGAAGGCATTAGATACTGAACGAGCTGTTGCTTTGCGTAAAGGTGTAAAACACACATATTTTTATGTCAATTCCACTGCTACTAAAATGTACGCAAAACCATTAGTGGAATGAACCACTGGACCGAACAAATCGACTGCAGCCATGTCCTTTAATTTCGCTGGAATGATAGGAAACAACGGTGCTCTGTGAGAAACAGTTGGTGGCTTAGTCATTTGACATAATTTGCATTTGGCAAGAACAGATCGAATACGTTTTCCCATATTACTGAAGTAGCAGTTCTCTCGTAATTTATGAAAGCATTTTCTGGGACCAAAGTGTGCATAACTGAAATGTGTGTACCAAATCAATTTATTAACCCACTCATCAGGAATACAAACTAACCAAAAAGAGTTGTCAACCGATTTTCGTTTAAAAGGAACTTTCCAGGTAGATCGCAAAAACGAGGTGTGGCCAAATTGTCCACTCTAACAAAGCGTCTAAGAAAATTAGAGACACCAAGGAAACTACAAACATCACGTTTTGTAGTAGGAAGAGCATAATTACGAATAGCATCTAGTTTCTCTGGATCAGGAAAAATACCTTCTGTAGAAATAATATGGCCAAGAAATTTCACCTGAGAACGACCAAATTCAGATTTTTCCAAGTTCACTGTAATGCCAACTCGTGCAAAAATACATAACAATGAATCCAAAATTTTCTTATGCTTACTCCAAGAACGTTTAGCAATAAGAATATAGCCAACATATGAAGTAATATTGTCACGAAGATAAACAGGTAAAATATCGTTTAAACTACGAATGAATGCTGCTGAAGATACAGTAAGTCCAAACGGTAATTTCCGAAATTGATAACAGTTACCAAAGGCTAAAAAGGCAGTGTATTTTCTAAAACCCGGGTGGAGTTCTATTTGCCAAAAACTTGAGCGCATATCAATCGTGGATAAAACTTTAATTCCATGGAAATGTTGAAGAAGTTCATCGAAATTTTGCGGACGGTCAGTTTCAGGAATGATGATATTATTTATCTGCCTGGAGTCCAGAACCAAATGAATTGACCCATCCTTTTTAAGAACGACGTGTAATGGTCTGGTATAAGGACTGACTGCTGGCTCAATAATGCCTTGATCTAACATGTATTGAAGTTCATTCTTAACCTTGTCTCTGTACGCCAAAGGAATAGCGTACGTTTTCCCCCGAAATGGTGTGTGTTCTTTTACTTTAAATAAATATTGTAAGCCTTGTATAGTTCCTGTGTGATGACTAAATACTGTAGCATGTGAAGTCAAAATTTGGTGCAGTTCTTCTCTTGCAACGTCATCTGGCACTTCAGCTTTCTTAACCTTTTCATTAATTAATTCTTCGCTATTAACTATATCATCCATCGCGTCTCTGTATCTATTGTCGTTGTCATGAATGAACACATTGTCGTCGTAATGCTCAGCGAAAACATCAGAAGTAAGAAACCTTAAACATTTTATGTCTGATTCAGATTTTGTTAAACACTCGAAAAATTTCAAACTTTTCGGCATTCCGGCAACAGTCAAATTCACACTTTCTTCTTTAAAGTTTAAAATTGCCTTATGTGCGTTAAGAAACTCCATACCTAATATAATATGTGTACTGAGTAACGGAACAATAATAAAATTAGCAGAAAATTCGTATCCTTGACAAATGAAATTTAAGTTGGTCTGTTGTTTGACTTCCACACTTTTTCCAGAAATAGCGCCTCGAATTGTAGTTTTAGAGACAGGTAACACAGTACAAGCAATAGTTCTTACACATATACGAAAAACTGATTCACTAATGACATTCAATGGGCTCCCAGAATCTAAAACTGCAGTGAACTTATTCTTACCCACACATACTTCAATAACAGGATGTAAAAATGCGTCTACATTATTTTCCTTTTCGTCTAGCAAAATGTCTCTCATGTCTTCCAGGCGTACGTAGTGTAAAGTCGTAGTGTCATTACTTTCTGAACCGTCTATATTGCTGCCAGAAGCCGAAGCTACAAGTCATTGTCGATTGTTCGCGTCACGTCTTTGATTATTTCCGTCATTTCGCGGATCAATTTCTACAATTTGCACTTGTCTCTCTGAATTTCTGTCACGCGGAGGATGCCAATTAGGTCCCTCCTGTCTGTTACATGTAAATTCTTGGTTGTGTCTATTATTAAAATTTCTGTTTTCCTGGCTATCTGCACGACTGCTTCTTGTGTAATTTCGACTGTCACTTCTGAAATTATTGTTATATCTACTACCCTGGTTATTTCTGTGGTAAGAATTTCTGTTATTGTATGAATAATTTCTGTCTTGATGATACCGATTACTGTTTCCGTATGATTGATCATTCCGGTAGGAATTTCCATTATTATAATTGGCTGTGTAATTTCTGTTAGACCGTCTGTTATTGTCATAAGGCTGGTATCTATTGTCCTGTCTGTTACGTCTGTCATTTTCAAAATTACCACTATAACGTCCGTTCCGATCACTATCCCTTTTCTCTGAAAATCTATTGTAATTACTGTTCCTGAAAAAATTACAGGAAGTCCCGTCGTCG
Organism: Schistocerca piceifrons; assembly: GCF_021461385.2. Taxonomy (NCBI): domain Eukaryota; kingdom Metazoa; phylum Arthropoda; class Insecta; order Orthoptera; family Acrididae; genus Schistocerca; species Schistocerca piceifrons. The sequence goes on along the minus strand of NC_060141.1, from coordinate 355,508,750 downwards.
TTGTCATACTCAAGTTCTTGTAGCAAAGTCTTAAAAGTCTCAATGTCGCCTTTACATCTTCCGGCTAAAGCAATTTGTCTTATGGATTGTGGCAGCTTAGTTAAACAAATGCGAATTAATTCAGTCGGGCTATAAGGGTTGGAAAGGAATTGATTCTTTCGAATCATGTCTTCAAAGTATTCTGCCGGCGTGCGGAACTCAGACTGTTTAAAATTACGCTGCATAATAAGACTGTGTTTGACTCTGTCTTGCGTGTTTTCGGACCAATATGCCGATAGAAATGCATGATAAAAATCATTTAGATTTTTACAATCTCTAATAAGTGCGCGCATCCGCGTCGCCGGTTCGTTTTCTAAATATCCACACATAAATTCCAGTTTGTGACTTAGTGGCCAATTTGGTGGAAGTGCGTACATAAATTAATCTAACCATGAACATGGATGTATGTCATTCTTAGAATTGCGAAAGATCTTAAATTTCCGAACAGTTAAGAAGTGTTTATAGTCAAAGTTTTCTCCTCGTGGCGACAAAGACCTACCGCGTCTGTCCCTTTCCCAATGTCGATTATTGTCAAGTTCGCGCGCCTGGCGCTCTCTAGTTGCTTCTCGTAAATGAAATAAATTACTTTCTTCAAACCCCTCTGCTATCTGTGATTCTAAATTTCTTCTGCTGTCTTTTCCTACGATTTCGCTTTCAATTTGTTTGACTTGCTTTCCTAATGCCTCAAATTCCCTTTTAATGCGTTCATTAAATTTTCCCTGATTTTCAACATGTTTATTTATGTTCTGGTACTCTTCTGTTTCTGCAAATGGCAATGGAGCTGTATCATCTGAATCTCTGTCCTCATTTGAACTAAGACTTGTAAATTTATTTGCAATCTCCTCAACTCTTTCCGATAAGTCACCTATTTTTTCTTTCTGTTTATTTACTTCATCCGTAAGTGTCGCGACTCGGGTTTCAGTATTGACACATTTAGTAGTTAACTGCTCATACTGTTGTGTTAGGTTATTTATTCTGTCATTTGGTACGGATTCCTCGATTCTTTCAAGTATTTCTTCCTTATCGTGTGCACGTTGTAAATTTAACTCTGAAAATTTTTGTACTATCACGCAATCTCTTTCTTCCTGTTCTCTATCCTGTTCCTTTTGTCTGATTTCTATTGAAATTAATCTATTATTGTGAGCATTCAAAATCGGTTGTACTTCTTCTCTAATTTCTTTCTTTAATTCATCTTTCATGTTTTTGAAACATGTCCCTATTCGTGAGTCTAACCGTGTTTCCATTGTTCCCATATCAGTTTCTAACCGTGTTACCAAAGTTCCCATCTGTGATCCCAAATTTAATATAGCACCCATCAACTGCTCCATGTTAATTGGTTCGAAATTCTTTTCACCCATAACATTTCCCGCGAAACCAACTTCTTTCGTCATAGCTGTAAAGCTATCTGTGTTCGATACTATTTCAGAATCTTCTATCGTTAATCTCGTATTCTGTGAAGTTTCTGATTGAGAAAAATTTTGAAATGGTTCCGGACTATTTTCCCGACTTATTAAATTGTTTTCCACTTCATTATTCATCATACTGTTCTCCTGTGTTGGCGAGTTCGCCATGTCAACAATTTCGTCATTCTGACTATCCATCATTTTTGCCTTTTTCATCGATCGCGTAATCATTTACAAAACATACAAAATTCGTCACTATACGAAAATTACGCACAATGAGACTTTATCTCCAACAATACCATTCACACGAAATGCTTCCCGACAAACTCGATTAACGAACAATTGAAATCTTCATAATTGCACAAAATTGTCAAACCCGTATACAAGACATTAAAAATTAAATTCTGCAAAAATACCATTAAAGGAATGACAAGACAACTACAAATGTTTAGTTACCAAATCTACACATGCAATATAGACTACAATTACTAAACTACAAATTACTACAACAATACTACTGTCTGCTATTTTTACTATCAAAAGAATTCCAAGGGACGATCCGAAGCAGCGGTCGCCACGTGCATGGGGGCTTAATTAAATATAGAATGCAAATATTTTTAATTTTTGTAGGTGTCTGTCCGATTACGAAGTCTCGTAACCGGTTGGCCCTGACTAGTATTACTCCGCAATCTGACTGCATAGAGCAACAACAAGAATGAAAGAAAACTTCCGTTAACACAATTAATTAATTAAGTCCCCAGCAACTATAAAACCTAGAAAACAACAAAACACAAGTGTAGCTGTTCTGTGTTTGGAAGTGAGATTCAACGTACACATCTGGCACGGTTCTTCCTAAATAAGACAAGGTAATTTAAGCACCATTTACACTGAAGTAATTAAAAAAAACAGAAATACTATAATTGCACATAGAAACCAGAATTACACTCTAATACATGAACACAAGCCAGATGCTTTGTTGACTGAACCTGTGACCAAGAGGCATTATTGTTTAAGACATTTGAAATAAAAATAAAAAAATTTATTACCTTCATATATATTGACGAAACATACACTCTGATCATTACAACATCCTCAATCGAACAGCATCGGCTGTCTAGCCCATCAGAACAACTGCATACAACATGCTCACAACTAGTCACGGCTACATCTACGGCTAACTCCTACTGCCCACTTCTCAGTAAGTACTCTCCACGACGACTTCACGACAAGCACTCTCCACTACCACATCTCAACCAACACTCTCCACTACGACTTCTCAACAAACACTGCCAGTGGAGGCGGCTGAATAATACTCTTTGGCGCAATCTCTGGCGCTGTGACTCAGTGTAGCCACCTTTCAAGTACTCAGAGCCATTTGAACCCAATAGTGACCATCGAATAATGTGATGTAAACACACAAAGATACTTGCAAACAGAATGTCATCAGTATGTTATGTCGTTAAAGTCCTGTCGTCAGAAGGTAATATCAGCTGTGTTTTACTTCAAAAGAAAAACAGTCTTGTTTGCAATGGAAACAGTATTCTATTGACCCGTTTGCCATTCTGGGAAATCATTAGAAAATTTTAATATATAGCAAAATTTGCATTCATCACATCTGATGATGCTCCAGAAGCGTGAAACGCATCAATAAAAGTATTGTTTGTCCTTAAATCAAGACTATTTTTCTTTAGAAATGCTACCCATAGTTGCTGTACCAGATACGTCATGGAGCGGAAAGAATTGCACTGTCTTTTAGTTATATACTATAAATACGTACAATAAATTCTTATTGGCGGTTTATATAGGTATGATATGCAACCAATTGTTTTTCATTTGGTACGATTAATTGAATAATTAAATAGCTTTCGAGCCACTGTAGAATTTGACTGAAGTGTTACAAGAACATAATTTTCTGCACCATATACAGCGGGACGGTGGGGTTGAGGTGCTGTCAAAAATAACGGGAATTTGGGCATACCTTAACGAAATATCTACGAAACGAAGAGACAGTTATATTTTAGGATACTTGTATTGCACTGCATCTTGGCATCCATAAGAGATTCATTCCGATAGTGAACGTTTCATCCAGCTTACACACACATACACACAAAATCGCGCGCGTGCGTGCAGTGCTTAGGTGCACTTGTTTTTACTGCAATCAAAACTGAATGTAAATAGGAGGTGTATGAGGATGTTATCCCCATACCCCTTGTAATCAAGCACAGGGTATAAAGCGCTTAAATACGCGCAATCGGTCACGTATAGCTACTTGTTTGTTATCTCTTCAAGCCTTCAGACCGTGCCATTTGATAGTGTTCGACTATTGCGTAAGTTTTCCTATTTGGTATTCACTCTGGATTGATTTTGCACGCTTCCAACGACATTGTTGCGATTTGAACTTTGTTTCCAGCTAGCCATTAACTTAGTGAACTCAGTCGTTACTGGGCACTTGTAATGCCATTTGTCTCATTGGCCACCAAGTGCCGTGATGCCCAACTTCTGCTGCCTACGCCGAATAAGATAGAAAACTGCGATACTAAACCTTCAATAAACAGCATGAATGATCACAGGCGATATTCGTACATCGTACATTACATAGCGAAACACCAGTTTCACACTGCGTGTGAACTGGTGCAGCTGGTCCCACAACATATACACAGCCAAAGTATGTTTCCATAAAGATAAATTGAACCAAATATTCTCCGACGCCGGTACCATATACTCGTGGGAATATTTTAAATGGGGGGGGGGGGGTTGGTTATGTTAGGCAGAGGGGGAGGTAGAAAGGCAACCGGCGCTACAAGCTGAGGGCAAAACTGAACACAATCTTAAATTTTATTGACCAATACCACCGCTCCCCATACCCTCAGATGTCACAGCAGACCCACTCCAAGTATAGGGTGACAGGAAATTCAAACGGTATTCGTGCTGTGGGGGCACATACACAATGGGCCCATTATCCTCCTTATGCAAACAAACCAGTCACTCGGTTGGGACCCTCTCGTAAGGAAACTGGTGGCTTGTGCTCTTTTATTTAAATAAGTCCGACCCACTTATTTTAATGGTTATAAGTTATGGTCGAAAGAATGACAGCTTCCCCCCTCTCCCTGTCCTCCTCCCCTACTCCTCTACGCCATTTGTGTGATGTACAAATGGCGGAGCGTTATCTTATTCACTGAATTACCTTAATTACACCAAAAGTTTAATAAAGATGCAAGTACCTATCTCTCTTGTCCCTATCCTACTACAAACTTCAATGACTTTTTTCAGTGGCGGTACCAGTGAGCTATACAGTTTTAAACTTGAAGTAAGTGGATTTTTTTCTAAGTCCACCGCTCTGCTGAATGAGATGTTCGCTTGAACATGTTAACGTTACATACAGCTTACAGATGATGTTGACTGGTGCTAATACATAGTCAAAAAATTATAATACGTCTCTAATCGTTAAATTTCCTTTAGTATAACGCTGACGATGTCGATAGTGTGTTTATAATTCTACACACGTTTCTTGGTGTGGAGAGAAGAATCTCAGGTGGCCATGATCTCATAGTAAGTAACAAATTATATTAGCCAAACACAAGAAGTGACCAATTTCTGGGTGCTAAATTATAGGAATTAAAATAACTCAACCGACAAAATAACATCCTGCCATTTACAGACCACCTAATTGGCATAGAGGAGTGTGGAGGGGGACGATAAATGGGAATGAAGCCATTTTTTTATCATAAATTGTAACCACTAAAATCATTGAGCCATAAATTAGACTTACATAAACATAACATAAGAGCATCAGCACCAGTTTGTTTACGCAGAGGTCACTGCCAAGTGACCAGTTTCTTTACTAAAACGTCCCAGCCAAGTGACCAGTTTGTTTACATAAGGAGAACAATTGGGGCATTGTCTCCGCGCCTCCACACGTACAGTACCGCAGGGGAATTGAGGGGGTAAGTCTGCTACAACGTCTGGAGGTGTGTGTAGCAGGGATGGAAGCGGGGTACAGAAGTTGCTGGTCATTAAAATTGCAGAAATTTGCAGACTACCGGTATATTGTTGCCTCTGTGGTACAGTTGCTCTTAGCTTGTAGTGCGGGTTGGCGGGTTGCCTGTCTACATTAACACTGTCTGATATAGTACATACCCCGTCCCCTTACCTATTTTGTCTCCTTTTCATCCTGGTGGTCGACTACTGATGTTTAAGAAATGTTCTTTATTTTCTTTTAAGAAGCAGTCTTCATTTGCGCACATACTTTCTGGAATGGTACGGTGTACACGCATCTTTACAACCGAGAAGGTTTGTTGATTTCCAGCATGTTGGACTTAGTCCACAATATTTTAGTACGACAAGCAGAAACCTTATCAACTGATCTACAGTACGGTTCTTCACAACATTCCACGAAACTGTTATAACGATCAACAGAATTCGCTCCATTAAAAGAGGACGAACAAAGTAGCGTCATGATAAAACGCTGCAGGACGAATGATCAGATTCCCCTCTGGCCATCGAGGTTTAGTGTTACCGTCATTTCCCTACATCTCTTAATGCAAATGCCGGGATGATTTCTCTGAAAGAACAGCGACGTTTTCCTTTCCCACCCATTCCCAGTTTAAATTCGTGCCTCATATCCGATGAACACGTCTTCAACAATAAATTAAATCCCTTCTGACATTAAGGTTTTTAAATCTCTCTCTCTCTCTTTCTTTCTCTCTCTCTCTCTCTCTCCTTCTTTCTCTCTCTCCTTTTCTCTTTACCCTTAAAAGCAGCCGTTTTTTTCTGAAATGCTTTGGGAACCCTTTCAGAATTAAGGTGTAATTATTGCGTGCTGTACACTCTGTTGGAAGCAGCGAGCATATGGCAGTGGCAGGTCTTTTCCCGGCAGCTTGAGCTGGACCCATTTCTGACGTACGTCAAGCCCTCTGCTACTGAAGTACTCTTCCAACGTTTCCACCGTTGTGCATCACATTTCTATCTCAGTTCTCTCTAGTTCTGATTAACTGACTCGTAATTTTAGCACCACCAATCCACACGTTTTTATTAAATATCATTGCATCAAGATGCTTCCAATATCAAGTGAGAAATTGAAATCTCTCCACTCCATGACTACCGCAGTGACACTGGTGCAGGAATCGTAATAGAACTTTGGAACAGAAAAAACAGTCTTGTTTGCACAACATAGGCTTATTTAATTTTCACATGTGAAGCGTTTCACTTGTTCTAGGCATCATCCGACAAACTGGGAAAAAGCAGAAAATGGTGTAAGTATAAATGGCTATTAGATGCAATAACTAAAGCACTCAGTCTTCAGGCCACGAGTGGCCTACCGCGACAATCCGACCGCCATGTCATCCTCAGTGAAGGATGCAGATAGTAGGGGCGTGGGGTCAGCACACCGCTCTCCTGGTCGTTATGATTATATTCTTGACCGAAGCCGCTACGATCCGGTCGAGTAGCTCCTCAATTGGCATCACGAGGCTGAGTGCACCCCGCAAAATGGCAACAGTGCATGGCGGCCTGGATGGTCACCCATCCAAGTGCCGACCACGCCCGACAGCGCTTAACTTCGGTGATCTCACGGGAACCGGTGTAGCCGTTATTAGAGGCAGTAACAAATGAATAAATTAAAAATACCAAGAGGAAGACACACACCGATTGAACTATGGAGCACAGGGCCACATTTCTGTTTCAAGGGATAGTGAGGGGTATAAATTTCAATTCATAAAATATTGCAGCGTAACTAACCTTAGCGATAAGAAAAGAATTTTAAGTGTTTATTTAGTGTTATAATCGCCCAGTCATTTGCCCAAGGTGTGTTAGCCTAGGTATTCTACTGGTGTATTTTGCACTCGTGAGTTTTTTTTCCTCTAAGTGAATATGCCTATTTGCCTAAGTTGGGTACCCCCTGCACGCTTTGATAGCTTTCTTTTTCCTAGTGTCACCACTGTTTCTCGCGTTGCTTCTTGGTGATGCTAAGAAGCATTGGCAGTGGCTGTCTGGCTGTTACCTCCCAGATCTTTGGAATTCTTAATTACGTTTGACGCCTCGGTTACGAGTACGAAGAATTTTTATCGGTGATGTAATAAAGCATTAACACTGGCTATGTGGCTTTTACCTCCCAATTCTATGGCACTCTTAATTACGTTCGACGCCACATTTACGATCAGCAAGAATTTTTATCGGTAAGCTTAGTTATGGTACAATGTTTTATGAGTTGAAATTTATACCCGTCACCAAGCACTGAAACACAAACGTGGCTCTGTGCTCCATAGTTCAATTTGTGTATGTCTTCCTCTTGTTATTTTTTAATTTATTCATTTATTATTGCGTTTAATAGCCATTTATACTTGTACCAGTTTTTAATTCCACCAAACTGTCTGATACTGTCTAGAACAGGGTAAACGTGTCACAAGGGGAGGGGGTGTGTGGAGGGGGGGGGGGGAATAAATCCATCTTGTGCAACCAAGACGGTTTTTTCTGTTCCGAAAACTGAGAAATTGTGTTTATAACATTCTTGAAATGTATGTTTCAGTGGTATTCTGTTTAGAAATTAACAGGTTAATCAAGACATGTGCCAACCAACATAGCTGAAATAAACAACTATGACATCACAAATTTTAAAACAAAAGTTATTGCCTATAAAAGGAAACAAAATTATGAAACTTCCAGGCAGACTTTAATTCTCTGTCCGTCTGGGCCTGGAACCCAAACCTTACCTTTCACGGCCATTGCTCTCACTGGCTGAGCTATCCTTTTTTTAGGGCCTCTTTCCTCATCAACAGCCTTCCCTTCCGATCACCAACATTTGCCTGCATTGGCTTGGGCTGTATCTGGCGTGAAAAAAAATCTCCTCTAAATGCGTTGGCATGAGGAAAATGATACTTTTCAACTTATTAAAAAGAAAAAGAAAGGAAGCATTCATGTGGCTCTTTCGTCTTCTTCTAATACAAGAAGTCTTTTCCTTGTCTTGTAACATGTCGCAGCTAAAATCTTTGTTTGGTTGTAAAATAAAAATCTAAAAAATGGCTCTGAGCACTATGGGACTTAACATCTATGGTCATCAGTCCCCTAGAACTTAGAACTACTTAAACCTAACCAACCTAAGGACATCACACAACACGCAGTCATCACGAGGCAGAGAAAATCCCTGATCCCGCCGGGAATCGAACCCGGGAACCCGGGCGCGGGAAGCGAGAACGCTACCGCACGACCACGAGCTGCGGACTATAAAGATCTCGGACGTGTTTTTTAATGTAACGAATGTAGCTAACTTTGAACCTTCCTTTTTTATAAAGTTTTCTGCGTTGCAACTAAAAGTTATTTCCTTCTTAAGAGAAAGAATCTTTTTTCTTAAAAATAAATGTTCTTCTCTAAGACAAACCGTAACATCCGTTTCATATTAGTCACATATGGACCTGCTCATGCTAAGTTCCAACGCAAAACTGTCACTTTCAGAAATAAACAGCAGACCAGAATCTGCGTCCTTTACCAACGCCGCAGCACTAGGAGTTGTGGCGGTTCCTAGCCTCGTTGGTTGTTTGCTGTAGGAGGCTGATTCAGACAGGCAGCTGCTTTCCTCAGCTGCTGCCAGTCCCAGAGTGAGGACGGCGTGGCTGGTTTACTCTTGACGAAACACATTTGCTCCTTGCGAAGGACTGCATACCTGCTGAAGACTAACTCATGTCTCCACTGGATAACAACTACGCGCTGACTCATTGGGCATTGGCTGAGGCCACTGACGATAACATGCGTTCGACTCCCTGGCTGCCGCAGCTTCTATTCTAGGCTAGTGTTGCTGCCTCTGGATCACGGGCTCCCGGGTTCGATTCCCCGCCGGGTCAGGCATTTTTCCGCCCAGGGACTGGGTGTTTGTGCTGTCCTCGTCATCATTTGAGTAGAGGCGAGACTGGAAATGGAAAGATTGGAACTCATTCTGGCGCTGATAACCCCGATGTTGAGCACACCACAAACCAACATCATCGTCGGCTGCTCAAGTGGAGTGATATCATCGTCTTGGCCAGTTGGTGCCTGTGATGAGACATGCCAAAATAGTGCGCCCACAACTGACGACCTCTGCGGACAGCTACCAAAATGTTCACCGCTCTTGGCTTTGCCTTAATGTAGGTATGATGATACGTCTCCGTGATGGAAGGGTGAACTACGAGGCAGGGGCGCAACATGATGGAAAATTATCCACAGCTTATCAGAGATGTCATCGAAGTATATGGAGACTATTTTTACACAAAAGAAGAAGCCATGAATGTTAGTGATATACAGTATATGATCAAGTTAGTGATATACACCACATGATCAAAACACCCCTATGTAACAATGAATTGACCACTACATGTAATGAGATGCTGACACACCAGCATAAAAGAAGACAGGAGAATTTTGTTGTCAGTAGAGTAGAAGTAACAGCAGAATGAGTTAGTCAAGACAGCTCAGTGACATATACGTGGAGTAGTCATTGGATGTCACCTGAATAGCAAATCCAGCATGGACATTTCAACCCTTCTAAAGCTCTCCAAGTCGTCTGTTGATGATGTGATTTTGAAGTGTAAAAGCAAAGGAACAACCAAAACTAAACCTGGACAAAGCTGACTTCATATACTGATAGTCAGGGACCGTCAAACATTCTGGAGGATGGTTGCAAAACATCGCGGAAAGATTGACTCGTGAGTTCCTTAGTGCCTCTACGATTCCAGCTCGCACAGTGACTGTGTGTATGGAGTTGAAGAGAATGGGATATAATGGTAGAGCAACACCTCACAAGCCACATTTCTGTGGGCAATGCTAAGCGACACTTCAGGTGGTGTAAAGAGCGAATTCACTGGGCAATGAATGCCGATAAATGATGTCTTGGAGTGATGAATCATGACATACCCTGTGGCAATCCGATGGTGTTGTTTGATTTGGCGAATGCCTAGTAAACGTTACCTACCATCACGCATGGTGCCAATAGTGGAGTACTGAGGATTTGGTGTTATGGCGTGGTTAGACTTCAACCCACTTATTGCGCTTAAACAAACGCTAAATGCGGAACAAAATTAACCAATTTTACAGCGTTGTGTACTGTGTACTGTAGAGGAACAGTTCAGAGACAATGATTGCTTGGACCAGCATGACATTGCCATGAAAGTGGGCACTGTCATAAAACAGCATCTGCGAGACAATGGTTTGTGGGCGATAACATTCCTGAAATGGAATGGCCTGTCCAGAAACCCAATCTGAACCCAGTAGATCACCGTCGGGATTGCTCCACAGACATTGGGACACTTCACTAAAAGTGTTCCCAGCAGAATTCAAGCTGCCATCAAGGCACAAGGTGGACATTCCCCATATTAATGTCCATTAACGGGTGTTCAGATTCTTTTGCACAGGTAGTGTATGGTCAGTGGCTCTACAGACTCGAAATATAAATATTATCTTTGAAAAACGACTGTACGACAGCTAAACTTTATCTTTGACAAGTGTTACGTCTCCGATCAAGTGTAAACCTCTACCAGGATCGGTTTTCACGGTATTTATGTTGATCACCGACGTCCGACCTGTCAGTCGGCAAAACTTTGCGATACCAGGAGTATTTCTGAAAATATTCGACCCAGGTATGGACTAAAAGTCAAGAACAATAAAAATTCATGGTGCACGAGCAGACAACCAGGAAGTTTCACCAACAACCAAAAATTTTGACAGAAGTATCTGTATGCCAGTGGAATTCCAGCGAAATTGATTGGCCCTATCCAGAGATATATGGGGATGACTCACGTTACGCCCTCGTGGCTCCACTTCAGCCTGTAACTCTCTCCTATTTTTTAAAGTCCACAGAAATACTCCTGCATTCCTTATTCTTGTAGCAGTCCTGGAAGAAGTGATGGTGTATAGATGTAGCTTAGCAGCCACTTATGGGACTGTCACACTTTGCAAGAGTTTGTGTGTTGTTGTGAAACTTCCTCTACTTATGTAAATGTGAGAGGGTGTGTCGTGAGCAATGCGCGGAGAGTGCTACCGGTACGAGAGTTGCGCGCAGAAGACAAGGTTCCGAGTTTGAGTCCCAGTTCGGAACACACTTTTTATCTGCCAGAAAATCTGACAACAGCACACGCTCGACTGCAGATTGGAAGACGCACTGGGGTGACTAGTCATGGGATAGGAATATGCATATATACAAATGGCGGTAGTATCATATCACAAGCTATGAGAGGCCAGTGGATTGGAGGAGCTGTCATCTGGGCTCGTGACCGTATCGGAAAACCGTGGCCCGATCAGATGAGTAGCGATTTCAGTTGGTAAATACTGATGGTAGGGTTCGAGTGTAGCGCAGATCCCACGACTCTATGAACTCAAGATGTCAACAAAGCAGCATGTCATTCTCAATGGAGAGAAGTCTTCCGAAGTAAGAGTGATTTCAGGTGTGCCACAGGGGAGTGTCGAAGGACCGTTGCTATTCACAATATACATAAATGGCCTTGTGGATGACATCGGAAGTTCACTGAGGCTTTTTGCAGATGATGCTGTGGTATATCGAGAGGTTGTAACAATGGAAAATTGTACTGAAATGCAGGAGGAACTGCAGCGAATTGACACACGGTGCACGGAATGGCAATTGAATCTCAATGTAGACAAGTGCAATGTGCTGCGAATACATAGAAAGAAAGATCCCTTATAATTTAGCTACAATATAGCAGGTCAGCAACTGGAAGCAGTTAATTCCATAAATTATCTGGGAGTACGCATTAGGACTGATTTAAAATGGAATGATCATATAAAGTTGATCGTCAGTAAAACAGATGCCACACTGAGATTCATTGGAAGAATCCTAAGGAAATGCAATCCGAAAACAAAGGAAGTAGGTTACAGTACTCTTGTTCGCCCACTGCTTGAATACTGCTCAGCAGTCTGGGATCCGTACCAGATAGGGTTGATAGAAGAGATAGAGAAGATCCAACGGAGAGCAGCGCGCTTCGTTACAGGATCATTTAGTAATCGCGAAAGCGTTACGGAGACGATAGATAAACTCCAGTGGAAGATTCTGCAAGAGAGACACTCAGTAGCTCGGTACGGGCTTTTGTTGAAGTTTCGAGAACATTCCTTCACCGAGGAGTCAAGCAGTATATTGCTCCCTCCTACGTATATCTCGCGAAGAGACCATGAGGATAAAATCAGAGAGATTAGCGCCCACACAGAGGCATTACGACAATCCTTCTTTCTATGAACAATACGAGACTGGAATGGAAGGGAGAACCGATAGAGGTTCTCAAGGTACCCTCCGCCACACACCGTCAGGTGGCTTGCTGAGTATGGATGTAGATGTAGATGTAGATGCAAGCTGGTGGTGGCTTTATAATGGTGTGGGCTGTGTCTGACGGAATAGACTGGGTCATCTATTCCAACCGAACCGATCATTGACTGAAAACGATTACGTTTGGTTCGTTGGAGATCATTTGCAACCAGTCGTAGACTTCATGTTCCCAAACAAAGATGGAATTTTTATGGATGACAGTGCGACATGTCATCGAGCCACAGTTGTTCGTGATTGGTCTGAAGAATATTCTGGACAATTCTGGCGAATGATTTGCCTATCCAGATCGTCCGACATAAAACCCATCGAACATTTATGGGACATAATCGAGGGATAAGTTAGTACAGATTCTGCACCGGCAACACTTTCGCAATTATGGATGCCTAAAGAGGCATCACGGTTCAATATTTCTGCAGGGGACTTCCAGCGACTTGTTGACCCCATGCCACGTCGAGGTGCTGCACTATTCCGGCCAAAGGGAGGTCTGACATCGTATTAGGAAGTTTCCTATGATTTTTTTGTCACCTCAGGGTATATTCCGGAGGGAGTTCCGAGATCAGACTAATAATCTGATGTAGGCGATTTGTTGTGTTGCCACAATATAGCGACATTGACCAAGAGGTCCATAAAGAGAAATATAGTTGTAGTTGTTGTTGTTGTTGTTGTTGTTGTGTGATCTTCAGTCCTGAGACTGGGTTGATGCAGCTCTCCATGCTACTCTATCCTCAGCAAGCTTCTTCATCTCCCAGTACCTACTGCAGCCTACATCCTTCTGAATCTGCTTAGTGTATTCATCTCTTGGTCTCCCTCTACGATTTTTACCCTCCACGCTGCCCTCCAGTACTAAATTGGTGATCCCTTGATGCCTCAGAAGATGTCCTACCAACCGATCCCTTCTTCTAGTCAAGTTGTGTCACAAACTCCTCCCCGATTCTATTCAATACCTCATTAGTTATGTGATCTACCCATCCAATCTTCAGCATTCTTCTGTAGCACCACATTTCGAAAGCATCTATTCTCTTATTGTCTAAACTATTTATCGTACACGTTTCACTTCCATACATGGCTACACTCCATACAAATACTTTCAGAAATGGCTTCCTAACACTTAAATCAATACTCGATGTTAAATTTCTCTTCTTCAGAAACGCTTTCCTTGCCATTGCCAGTCTACATTTTATATCCTCTCTACTTCGACCATCATCAGTTATTTTGCTCCCCAAATAGCAAAACTCCTGTACTACTTTAAGTGTCTCATTTCCTAATCTAATTCCCTCAGCATCACCCGACTTAATTCGACTACATTCCATTATCCTCGTTTTGCTTTTGTTGATGCTCATCTTATACTCTCCTTTCAAGACACTGTCCATTCCGTTCAACTGCTCTTCCAAGTATTTTGCTGTCTCTGACAGAATTACAATGTCATCGGCGAACCTCAAAGTTTTTATTTCTTCTCCGTGGATTTTAATACCTACTCCGAACTTTTCTTTTGTTTCCTTTACTGCTTGCTCAATATACAGATTGAATAGCATCGGGGAGAGGCTACAACCCTGTCTCACCCCCTTCCCAAACACTGCTTCCCTTTTAAGTCCCTCGACTCTTACAACTACCACCTGGTTTCTGTAGAAATTGTAAATAGCCTTTCGCTCCCTGTATTTTACCCCTGCCACCTTCAGAATTTGAAAGAGAGTATTCCAGCCAACATTGTCAAAAGCTTTCTCTAAGTCTACAAATGCTAGAAACGTAGGTTTGCCTTTCCTTAATCTTTCTTCTAAGATAAGTCGTAGGGTCAGTATTGCCCCACGTGTTCCAACACGTCTACGGAATCCAAACTGATCTTCCCCGAGGTCGGCTTCTACCAGTTTTTCCATTCGTCTGTAAATAAAGTTAACAGCCGATATGTTGTGGGAGGAAGTACCTCCAGTGAGTGAACGCGACATTGGTGGCGGGGGCGAGGCGCAGCCAGGGCGAAGCGGCCCTCGCCGTCAGGTCGGTCCCCCGACACGGCGTTCGCAGAAGGCGGTAGCCGGCGCGTGACCAGCCTAGCTTGCCACTGGCGCTGCCGGCCCGCCGGTAACCTGAGAAAGCGCCGGCCGCTCTATTCCGGGAGGTGCTGGCCCGCCGCCAGTGCCGCCATCCTCCGCCTCCTTCAGCGCGCTGTCTGCCGTCTGCAGCCGCGCGCACCGGCTGCTAACACCGTGTAATGACACCCAGCACGAGGGCGCGGACATCACACACCTGTACACACTGCCCTCTTACTTGGCTCGGCAGCAGGAGGAGTGGTCCTGTGTAACTTCCTGTTAACTTAAAAAAATACCGAGGCAACTCAATAAGCAGATGCAAGTTTTTTCTACTCCTGGGGTTGGTACCACCGGCACCATACTGACATGCCTTATAGTCGCTATTGTTCTCGTGCGCTAAGGGCCCCACACACGAGCGACGGATTCCTGCTGGTATGGCCAGCGACATTGCGTGCTTGTTTTCACCCTGCCACACACGGTCGTTTTAACGAGAACTTTCAACCAGTATTTCGAATGCCAACGTGTCGGTAAGTTTAGCTGCAGAAAATGTTTAGCAGCAGCGCCACTGATCTTCGTACGTCAACAAACACTTTAAAGAAAATACGGAATTCAAATTCATAACGGAATAGACAGTGTCTTCGAAGGAGGGTATAAAATGAACATCAACAAAAGCAAAACGAGGATAATGGAATGTAGTCGAATTAAGTCGGGAGATGCTACGGGAATTAGATTACGAAATGAGACAATTAAAGCAGTAAAGCAGTTTTGCTATTTGGGGAGCAAAATAACTGATGATGGTCGAGGAGGAGGAGGAGGAGATTACTGTTTAACGTCCTGTCGACAACGAGGTCATTAGAGACGGAGCACAAGCTCAGAGTACGGAAGGATGGGGAAGGAAATCGGCCGTGCCCTTTCTAAGGAACCATCCCGGCATTTGCCTGAAGCGATTTAGGGAAATCACGGAAAACCTAAATCAGGATGGCCGGACGCGGGATTGAACCGTCGTCCTCCCGAATGCGAGTCCAGTGTGGATGATGGTCGAAGTAGAGAGGATATAAAATGTAGACTAGCAATGGCAAGGAAAGCGTTTCTGAAGAAGAGAAATTTGTTAACATCCAGTATTGAATTAAGTGTCAGGAAGTCGTTTCTGAAAGTATTTGTATGGAGTGTAGCCATGCATGAAAATGAAACATGGACGATAAATAGTTTAGACAAAAAGAGAACAGAAGCTTTCGAAATGTGGTGCTACAGAAGAATGCTGAAGATTAGATGGGTAGATCATAACTAATGAAGAGGAATTGAATAGAATTGGGGAGAAGAGAAGTTTGTGGCACAACTTGACTAGAATAAGGGATCGGTTGGTAGGACATGTACTGAGGCATCCAGGGATCACCAATTTAGTACTGGAGGGCAGCGTGGAGGGTAAAAATCGTAGAGGGAGACCAAGAGATGAATACACTAAGCAGATTCAGAAGGATGTAGGCTGCAGTAGGTACTGGGAGATGAAGAGGCTTGCACAGGATAGAGTAGCATGGAGAGCTGCATCAAACCAGTCTCAGGACTGAAGACCACAAGAAGAAGAACAACAACAACTTGTTTTAGAGTGCTTTTCTTGCAAATTATAGGCTGTTACAGAACACATTACATTTTCCATGGACACTAAGTGTCCTGCGTAGATCCCACAAGCCTGATTTCGTAAATATGTTTTAAAATCACTTATTTCTTGTTGCTTAACTACAGGCGTTTACACAATTGGAAATGTATCATGTACAACGGGCAGGAATGCACAATTCATAAATGTAAGAAATCACCTTCAACAAGAATTTACCTTTTTTAAACATCAAATGTATGTTTTTTTTCTACAGAAATGAAAACCAGAGGTGCAATTAGTGATGGCAGACTTCTTTTCACTGTCCTAAACTTCATACCTTCTGAAAGACGTAGACTTTAAGGATGGCAACGGCACAACAGTGTCCGCCGTAATGTGCAGTGCGAGGGTTGCCTACAGAACGCTTCAGGCAGGCAACCCGCATCGTAGCTTTACATCATTGCGACAGAAACTGTGACGCCGTTTCCATTAATTAAAGTTTAAGTATTCTAGAAGGTATAGAGTTCAGAGTAGTGAAACCGAGACTGACATTAATGGAACCTCCAATGCATTCCTGCCTGTTGTCTCAGCCCCTGACATGGGCGCGCGCCTCATTAATTGCATTTTTCACGTTTCGGAAATATATGAAGTGGCAAAGTTAGGTGGCACACCCTGTGTGTGTGTGTGTGTGTGTGTGTGTGTGTGTGTGTGTGTGTGCGTGTAGGTGTCCAACATAGAATAATTTTACTTATTTAACTGTTGCCAGAGTAGTATCAGGCGTACATATTCGTCATAAGTGGCATCTGCATTACGAAAGAGAAAATATAATTCAAAGCACATTTACGTCTGGTATCTTGTATTCCGTATTAATTATTCTTACTGATACTTTATCATATAACTTAACTTGTCGTATATACTCTATTGGGCAGCTTACGGACATAATTTCCAATATTGACAAGCTGCAGAGCACCCTATGTGTAAGAAATTGCTATTTCCACGATATCTTTATAATTGCATTGTGTCTTTCCAAATGTTATCAATAGTAGTGCAGCTGGTTTCGATAAATTGTGCTATAAACTGTGTGTGAGGGAAATTTAAATTACACAAAATGGCAAGGGACTTACGTCTGTCTGCAGAATATTCACTTAATATTACCTAACATTCTCTGTAGAGGTTAAAATCTGTAATAATAATTCGTCTAGTTGTTTCATAAATAATTCTATATCAACCAGTGGAGCCCAATATATTGGCGCTTCTCATTAATGTACGTTTCTACACCACAAGCTTTAAAATGGTGCTCAATAAAAAAAACTCTAAGAGATTTTTAGATTTTTATTTCTTCTTAATGTTAGTGGCAATTTCGTCAACTAGACTTTTCATACTGGTATTGCCAGAGTAACTGCTTATTTTAAAGTCCATACTCCACGTTTAATGACTAGAAAAATTAGTCCCACTCAGGCAGTCGTATTTCCAAACGTGCCCGATTCGTCGTATTCGATTCGTCAGACCGCGTAAGATGTACTAGCGACCACAGATCGATCGCCGTGATCTGTGATTTGGAGTTACACGTGCGACCTACGGACGAAGAATTGCTGGAATCTGTCGTCCGTGTGTGAGGCCTTTACCTGCGATGGTACAGTGAATAGCTCCACTCGTAATGATTTCAGAGCATTTTGCTATGGCATGCTTCAAGGAAGAAATGCGGGAAGTGACTTCTGTAGTGTGAAGCGATTTAACTGCGGGTATTATTCGCATAATGCAGCTCCATTATAGTGACAACTGTCCTAGTGAACGAAAAATTTATATGTAAATAAATCGTTAATCGCTTTAGAAGTGGACTGTCAGCGACCAAAAATATCCCGATAGGCCATCCACTTGAAAAACGGATAGGAACATCGAGACAGCTAATGGAATGATTTCTAATGATCGTCGTGCCAAAACTGATGATATGACGCAAGAGTTGAACATTAGCCACGGTTCAGTATTTGCAAAAGGCTCTTTGAAGGAGGAGGAGAAGCCTGTCTCGGTCATACACTAACCAATGACCAGGCGAGGATCCACCACTAAGAATCATAGAGTAAGAAGCAGAGCACATTGTGGCGCCACTCATGTCTAGCTGCAGTGAGAAAGTTCAAAAGCCAAGCTCCCACAGGAAAGTCGACGATGACAGTGTTTTTGGGTATGGAAAGTCCATTGCTGATTCGCTACACTCCTAAAGATGAAATAGTGGACAATGACAGCAACCATGAGCTACTGCGAGATCTGAAACCCAAAATCAAAACACAGAGGAGTGTGCTGTGAGATCTGAAACCCAAAATCAAAACGATGAAGGCTGAGAAGCTGTCAAAAGGTTTGACTTTACTCTGGCATAATGCCTGCCCCCGTACATATCGAAAAAGACTTCCGTGCATTCAAAACCTTGCTTTGAGCTGGAAAATCCACCCTAAAGCCTTGACACAGCTCCGGCGGATCCTTTCAAATCCCGGAATCACCAGGGCTGGCTGTCGGCCTGTAGATCAGCAACTTCGACTAGTAGACGACGCAGCTCGGCAAGGGCCTATGCAGTCTAGCGATTCATTCCACTAAAGACTAGCCATAAGGTAGCACCTTTCAAGTGCATGATTTTTCCGGCTGAACCAGGAGTACTTATACTCACTCCGGTCAGGTGCGTTGTTCCCCAGGCGGGCTTCCATCACGTACTCGACGTGGAAACGTTGCTTGTGCTACCCCATGTGGCAGTACGTGAGCTACCTTCCCTGGTTTGTGGCAGTTCAACGACAGCTTACGTAAGCATTACTTCTGTTTCCAGCTGCAGGACTGCGGCTGTAGCTGACCTGCATATTACTTGGCAGACTGACAAGGTGCTCTTGGCGCTTAAGCCACTTCACTCCTTCCCCCTTTTGAGAATTCTGGCCTCCGTTGCCAATCGTGCACAAAAAGCTGGACGTCACATGCGTGAGGCCAGAGTGACTATAACGCCGGCCCCGCAACACGTGGCAGTTCAGGGAACGGGAAAAGAGTGTAAATCAGCGAGCAGCTACGGTGCACTGGTGCGGTTTTCTCCAATACAAATGGCTTGGAGACAACATTTGGGTGCCTTCACATGGGGGAGGCTTATAGGGAAACTGGGACGGAGTGTGACGAGTGTGTCGCAGGATTTCGGCATTATTCACAGCATTCTTTCACGTGCATTGGGAGCGTCCTGTACCAATGGTACTGCTGTCCGAAGGAGAGGAGGTGGGCAACCACGGTCACCTATACCAACAGCTGACCGGTACACTGTGCAACAGGCAGGTAGGGAGCCGGCCGCGGTGGCCCTTCAGTCCGGAACCGCGCGACTGCTACGATCGCAGGTTCGAATCCTGCCTCTGGCATGGATGTGTGTGATGTCCTTAGGTTAGTTAGGTTTAAGTAGTTCTAAGTTCTAGGGGACTGATGACCGCACATGTTAAGTCCCATAGTGCTCAGAGCCATTTGAACCATTTTGCAGGTAGGGACCGACGTCAAACAGTGGGTGCAATTGCAACCATAGTTAACAGGACTGCAAGGCATGCAACTATCTTCTCCACAGTCATACGGCGACTGCGTGGAAGTGGTCTCTTCCCCGACGGCCTGTGTGTTGCGGCGTCACCGTTTGCTATGGTGCAAATAGCTTAGGGACTGGACCAACGAGGAGTGGGGGCGTTTTTTTTTATGAGAAATCGGAACACGTAATGCACGCAAGAAAAAGATCGGAGCACGTAATGCACTCAGGAACATTGTCGAACATGATCGTTTTGGTGGCCCAGGTATTAAGGTATGGGGAGTCATAATGTTGCATGGGCTTACTGTCCGACCCGATAGCTGGAGTGGTGCCGGTACGGTAGCTCAGCGTGTTCGGTCAGAGGGTTAGCTGTCTCTGTAATAAAAAAAACTGAGTTAATGGATCCCCGACGAACTGAAACTGGCGTCTTGCGACGTCCGCCCCGAGCAGATGCAACGAACTAAAACGAACAAAAAAAATGAGAGCGGGTTGACCTCTGTAATAAAAAAAACTGAGTGAAACGATCAACAAACGAACTTGACCGGATGTCACGTGACGTCCGCAACGAACAAACGCAACGATCAACAACGAACAAAATGGAGCAAAAAAAAACCTGAGTGGTCTGCGTGATGGATTGTCGTCGTACAGGCCCGGGTTCGATTCCCGACTGGGTCAGGGTTTTTCTTTGCTCAGGGACAGGGTGCTGTGTTGTTTTCATCATCATTTCATCCCCATCCGGCGCGGAGGTCGCCCAATTTGGTGTCGCATGTAATAGCACCTGCACCAAGGCGGCCGGACCTGTCCCGTAAGGGGCCTCCCGGCCAATGACGCCAAACGCTCATTTCCATTTTCCATGGTCTTACTAACCTCCGAATGTTTTAACACGGTACACTAAACAGTCAACATTCTTATCACATTGCACTCCCTCCTTATGCGCGTTTCTTCATGGCTGCATTCGATCCTGGCTTCATTTTTATGGACGACAATGCGTGACCGCATGAACGCGCAGGTGTAGGAACTCCTGCAACAAAAAGACATTCTGCCAATGGAATAGCCTGCCTTTCCCCGCATTAAACACCTTTGAGCGCATATGAGATGCGTTGAGGAGACGTATCGCAGCACGTCCACCGCACCAACGACCATCAAGCGTTGGTGGAGGAAAGGAACGCCCTCCCATAAAAACTGCAAACTGCTTACCAACCTTATAGCCAGCATTGCAGAGCATACATTGATGTCTGCTATGATCACGCACTCTATTAAGAACCATGTCCCGCCTTTGTTATGTCCAGGGGACCATCATTAACTGGGGTGACTTCAGTGTAATTATTGTCTTTGGATGAAAATGTCATTTCTGTTCGTCTCGTTGCATGTTTACTTCAATTACCTCCTGTAGTATACTGCAGCATTTCTTTATATGTATGGTTTAAGTTCCATAAAGCTGTATTATTTGGCAGTGACACGTCATGTGACAGTTTCATATTTTTGTAGTGCGCATCAGTGTATTACAGTTAATACTCTATCAGCCCCCTTCACTCAACACCCTATTACTGAGAGTATGGCGACTGGCACACCCAGATGTTTCCATCAGTTACACTTTTTTTCCGTTCCGTTGGGCTGGTAGGTAATGGACTGGAAGATCAGTTGGGCAGCCTCCCGGCGGATAAAGGCTCCACAACTGTCGTACTTGACCGTGTGGAGTATGTGGCAGAAGGACTGCGTCAACTCTCTGACACCTCAACCTACAAAGCTGTTACCCAGGATCCCATTCCCTCCATCCACACTGAGCTGCAAAAAATCCTAAAAATCCAAGGTCCCTCACAAGGCCTCACAACGGATTCCATAGACTTACTCACTCCACCTGCGCCACGTACCCCTACCTTCTACCTATTACCCAAAATCCACAAAGAGAACCATCCTGGCCGTCCCATTGTAGCAGGCTTCAAATCCCCAACCGAACGTATCTCAGCTCTGGTAGACCAGCACCTACAACCTATCACCCGCAGACTCCTATCCTATATCAAAGACACAAACCACTTCCTAGAATGCCTCAAATCCATTCCCACTCCTCTCCCACCTGAAACCTTTCTTGTCACCATAGATGCTACATCCCTTTACACAAACATCCCACATACCCATGGTCTCTCTGCCCTTGAGGACTACCTCTCCCAACGCCCACCCGAAGATCTTCCAAAAACCTCGTTCCTTATCACACTTACCAACTTCATCCTCACCCATAATTACTTCACTTTTGAAGGCCAGACCTACAAACAAATCAGGGGAACGGCCATGGGAACCAGGATGGCTCCCTCCTATGCCAACCTCTTCATGGGCCGCATGGAGGAGGCTTTCCTGAAGACCCAACAGCTGCTTCCCCTGGCCTGGTATAAGTTTATAGATGACATCTTTGTGGTCTGGACTCATGGTGAAGAAACACTCCTTAATTTCCTCCATAACCTCAACTCCTTTTCGAATCTGAATTTCACCTGGTCCTTCTCCAAAACCCAAGCCACCTTCCTGGATGTTGACCTTCATCTTGTTGAAGCTCACATCCACACCTCTGTCCATATCAAACCCACAAACAAACAACAGTACCTTCACTTTGATAGCTGCCATCCTTTCCACATCAAACGCTCCCTTCCCTACAGCCTAGGTATTCGTGGCAAACGTATCTGCTCCAGTGACGAATCCCTCAACAACTACACCAATAACCTGACCAGTGCTTTCCTCTCCCGCAACTATCCTGCAGACCTTGTCCACAAACAGATTTCCCGAGCAATACATTCCTCCCCGTCCAACAACAATGTTCCTACCCCCAGACCACACAGAAGCATCCCCCTTGTCACCCAATACTATCCTGGCCTCGAAAACATCAACAAATTACTCCGCCAGGGATATGACTTTCTCAAGTCAACCCCTGAAATGAGATCATCCCTTGACAAAATTCTCCCCACACCACCCAGAGTTGCCTTTCGTCGCCCCCCTAACCTCCGTAGCATCCTTGTTAAACCCTACAATATTCCCAGACTACCTTCTCTACCCAGCGGTTCCTACCCCTGTAACCGACCCCGCTGCAAAACCTGCCCCATGCATCCGCCCACAACCACCTACTCCAGCCCCACTACTGGTAAAACATACACAATTCAAGGCAGGGCTACGTGTGAAACTACACATGTCATTTATCAACTGACATGCCTGCACTGCACAGCCTTTTACATCGGCATGACAACAACCAAACTGGCTGAGCGCATGAACGGACACAGACGAACTGTCCGCCTAGGAGATGCCCAATACCCAGTAGCGGAGCATGCCCTCCAGCATAATTCTAGGGATCTAGGAACCTGCTACACCGTATGTGCCATTTGGCTTCTCCCACCCAACACCAGTCCCTCTGAACTGCGGAGATGGGAACTTGCACTCCAACACATCTTTTCATCCCGCCATCCCCCTGGACTGAACCTACGTTAAACAACCTCACTCCCATTCACTCTTCAGTCTTCTCCTCTTTCCCTTTCCTGTTTAGCCATTCATGCATCTTTTCATCCTACATAGTTGTGTTTATCTTTATACTATATACCTCTTTACTTCTGTATGCATCCTCTTTGGTTTGAAGCTGGCACAGTACTTACAGTAGAATATCTTTGGCTTCCCTCTGACAACCATGCCTCCATCCTTGCTACCCTCCCTGTTTACCTTTCCCTGTTGCTTCATAACCTGGGTTGTGAGTAACTGAATCCACTTTCCCTTCTTCCCTTTTTTCCCCTCTCTCCTCCCTGATGAAGGAACAAAGTTCCGAAAGCTAGGAATGTAAATTTTCAGTTCTGTTTTATGTGTATCTATCGGCTGTACTGAGCTGAGGTAAGTACTGGCCAGCCCCTCTATCTCTTTGTTAGTATTTGTTTCAAAACCTAATGACATCACACACATCCATGCCCGAGGCAGGATTCGAACCTGCGACCGTAGCAGTCGCGCGGTTCCGGACTGCGCGCCTAGAACCGCTAGACCACCGCGGCCGGCACCGTCTCAAAAACCTTATAGATTACGACGAGAGAATGCATTACTTCACAAACCTGACTTCAATTATCAGATAACTACAGAGAGCAGCTAGTGAAGAAAAGATGGGGTCATAAGCATAAAACACGGAAAGCACGAGGGAAATATTTATTTTCATATTTTTCGGACCTCATAGTTTTTGCTCCTGCGAGGTCTCGACGACGCTTAGTAATTAAGACACAGGACTTGTATCTAAGTGGTACGAGTTTCAAATACCAGTCAAAACATTCTGAGGACTCTCGAACGTGGAGATAAAAGATCTTTGACAATGTGGCTTTCAGTGATCGGAAACGCATCTGAGAAAACACCACGATAGCAGGAATGTTCTGTATGTGCTAGAGTTTGAGCTCCACATTCAAGAGAACAGCAGTGTTGTCCATTACGGCGGTTCGCACAGGGAGCGAACCGAAATAAACCGATAGTTCCGCTCTGCCCTGTGGTTCCGTTCTGCGCCGGCTTGCCCTATATCAAGTTGTCATTTGAAACGATGACAGTTTATATGATTCCATTCTGAGCTAAGAGCAAGTAATAGTCGTGACAAAAGGCGATTGGAATTTAATTAATGTGAAATGCACAAATATCTCGAACTGTTCCACAAGCTACCATTCAAACCTCTGCATTATTTTTAGACAAATTTACACATTTTGTAAGCTTTAACGACTGTGTCCTCCTTTACTTACTTCCACTTTGCAGCCTGGAGTATTCTGAGTTCATTTCGCTGCTATAGATGGCGGCATCCGAATCCGAGGCTTTATATTTCCTCTTTCACATCTCTCGCTCTTGCTGCCGCTCCTGCCTTCACTTTCGCTCTCTGTAGCATCTCACTCTTTCAGCAAAGACTGACATTTCAAATTCATTTCAATTCAATTAACAAGCCATCTCCAGTTCCATAATGAGAAGCCTCCACAGGTGGTCCCCTGCATTTGTCTTGTGAAATGTCGTTTATCTTTCTCATTTCTAAGTGGCTGTCTGTTGAAGCAGTCGGGCGACTCTCCAGTTGCGCTGGGCTGGCACTCGTGGCTCGTTTAATCGCTGGCGCTGTCACAGGCCGACCGGCGTAAGGCTGACGGCTTTTTTTGGGGCGTAGCCGCTGCAACAGACGTAAACACGCGCCTTTCTGACATCGTGCCGCGGGGCGGGTTATGACATCTCATCGCTAACATTCAGTCCACCTACCTCGATAGGCTTCTTTGTTGTCTGCCCCTTCACTCTGCGTTGTTAGATACTAGTTCAGCCGATAAAAGGCGCGTCGAAGAAAATTTTATTAAATACCTACCAAGCACAACGCCATTTTTCAGCAGTCCAAGCTTCGCAGTAACAGCACTATTCCTAACGCAGCCGTTTGTGTTTTGGTTTTGACGTAGCCTACGCATGGGACGATAAATCCCTAGTGCGACTGCCACTAGTCTGCGGTCCTTGGTGTGGGATGTTCAAATGTGTGTGAGTTTCTAAGAGACCAAACTGCTGAGGTCATCGCTCCCTAGACTTACACACTAGTTTAACTAACATATGCTAAGAACAACACACACATCCATGCCCCAGGGAGGACTCGAACCCCCTGCGGGAGGAGCCGCGCAATCCGTGACATGGCGCCTCAAACCGCGGAACCACTCCGCGTGACTGTTGTGGGATGAAACAGAAGTTCTTTACCTGTTCTCGGCTGGCAGGTGCAAATGTAAAGCGGTTGAGACGTGCTTGGTGCACAATACAGCAATCCTCCTTTGTGGTGGTTGCAGTATTGGACCTGCGCACTAACCGGAGACCCACAATGGCGAGGCTTAAAAGTCTGTTAGGTGCAGATAATGCTCTTTCAAATTAGTACGCGGCATATCCGCGCCCTTCACCGTTACCGTCCAAGACTAACATCTTCACAACAGCCCGCATCTCGTGGTCGTGCGGTAGCGTTCTCGCTTCCCACGCCCGGGTTCCCGGGTTCGATTCCCGGCGGGGTCAGGGATTTTCTCTGCCTCGTGATGGCTGGGTGTTGTGTGCTGTCCTTAGGTTAGTTAGGTTTAAGTAGTTCTAAGTTCTAGGGGACTTATGACCACAGCAGTTGAGTCCCATAGTGCTCAGAGCCATTTTTTTCTTCACAACACACAGCACTAAATACGAAGAACTCGAATGCACTCCACCTGTCACAGTGAACTCCAGTTCTAATTCCTCAGATACCCACCGACGGTGTGAACGTGTGTGAAATTATATTGACACCTGTTCGTGTTTAGAATAAACATGCAGAAGTACATTGATGTCAAGTTATTTATAGGCAGGAGAGCACTATGGGACTTAACTTCTGAGGTCATCCGTCCCCTACAACTACTTAAACCTAACTAACCTAACGACATCACACACATCCATGCTCGAGGCAGGATTCGAATCAGCGACCGTAGCGGTCGCGCGGTGCCAGACTGTAGTGCCTAGAACCGCTCGGCCATTCCGGCCGGCTGGGCAGGATAGGTTTCGTGTGATTACCGTAATCAGTACAATGAAACGTCGGCGTAGAGCCTGTTGTATGAAAAGACGAAGCAATTTCTATGTACAATCGGAAATCTGACAGGACCAAGTCTAGAATAAGCATGGAAAAGGGCATTGGTGTGAAGTGTTTTATACTCAGGAGACATTTCATACTCTTGTAGCAATCACCTCATTACATTAGGAACGACGGCTTAGACCCTGTTGTATGAAAATGCGAGGCAATTGCTGTGTATCATCGTAAAAGTGACGACCTCAGCAGTTTGTTTCCTTAGGAACTCACACACATTTGAACATTTGGACATCCCACACCAAGGACCGCAGACTACTGGCAGTCGCACTAGGGATTTATCGTCCCATGCGTAGGCTACGTCAAAACCAAAACACAAACGGCTGCGTTAGTAGTAGTGCTGTGACCGCGAAGCCAGCGTAACTCGAGCTTGGAGGCAGCTGTAAGCTCGTAAAAATATCGCTAGAGCGGGATACTATCAAGTAAACCTGCCTTGAGGACACACTTCGATTTGATCGGCTTTGAATATGTTGTAGTGTGGAACAAAATAAGAGACTGTTATTTTTTATACATGACCATAGGGACGTTAAGGGGACAAAACATTCTCTTGAAAAAAAAAACTGAGTTTAATATTTTTGAATGTATACCCTCGAAATGGTAACAGGTAAAAAAAAACCTTCAAATAAAAGTTCTATGGTTTTTAATGTACGCTGCAAAGTTGGCATCCAGAGTTGTTGAAAAAGTCATTTTTTTCTCAAGTTCTCCTCCCCTCCCCCTACCCACCACTATGCTGTTTTTCATTTAGCCATTTGACTAATAGTAAAACGTATGGCATCGTTAATACCAAATTCACTAGTGTTTCATGAAGTGGTGTTTCAAAGACGCCTTTGTCAGAGAAATAAGCTAGAAATATCTCCTTATCACAGTGCGTTCAGCATTTTTTGACCCAAGCAATTCTGCACCTTTCTCATTATTGTACAGATATACAGCAATGCTGTAACAATAATGTACAAACAATTTCAAATATAGCGTAATTAAATATGACAAGGTTGCGCGCACGATGTATGTCCGCTTCAATGCCAACTGTCATGTTGGGTTCTTCCTTAATAAGACTTTCCCAGATAAATATATTCTAAATTGATATTCTATGTATATTGTTCTATACATACATTTTCTTTTAATTTTACGAAATGTGAAATATCTTATGTTTTGTTTGTCGTTTCTTTTACCGTTTGGTGTACTTCTTTTTATTTTCAGGTTGTACCATTTTCATATTGCATTATATTATAGTTTGTTATATTTGAAATTGTTTGTACATTATTATTGTAACATTACTACAAATCTGTACAATAATGAGAAATTTGCATAACTGCTTGGGTTAAAAAAAACTACTGAACGCACTTTGATGCAGAGAATTTGTAGCTTATTTCTCCAACTGCAACATGGTCGCCTATAGAAACAGTGATCCAATACTGTCAAATGTTTTTTATTTCAGTCTTTGATCACAATATGAATTCTTTAAACGGTGACCGGTTTCAGTCCTTAATGACCATCCTCAAATCTTTTTTACACCCTGTCCTAAAGTGATAAGGCCATAATGGGATCGTCAAAACATATACACCTTATTTTAGATCTATATGACGATGCTATGCTGATTATATTTATATGCTTTGACGATGCCATTATGGCCTTATCACTTTAGGACAGGGTGTAAAAAAGATCTGAGGATGGTCATTACGGACTGGAACCGGTCATTGTCTAAAGAATTCATATTGTGATCAAAGAGTGAAATAAAAAACATTAGCTTATTTCTGACAAATGCATCTCTGGAATACCACTTCATCATATACGACTGCATTTGGTACTAACAATACTGCACGTTTTGCTATTAGCCAAATGTGGAAATGAAAACCAAAATCATGGGGTTAGGAGATTTCGAAAAAATGACTTTTCTACAAATCTGGATGCACCAGCTAAGAACATTTTCAGTGGGGTGTTTCACCCCTTATTAGCGGTATGAGCACCTATATAAAAATGTGTGTCTTATTTTAGTCTACACTGCAATATATTTAAAGCTGATCAAAATCGACGTGCACTCCTCGGCTAGGTTTACTTGCAAAACAAGGTTCAATTTTTCATTAATTACGCCTTATTGCGTCCCAAAGCAAAGTTGTAAATGGTTATCAAGTCCGTATTTATTTGCCAAACTGGTTCAAAATGGCTCTGAGCACTATGGGTCTTAACATCTATGGTCACCAGTCCCCTAGAACTTAGAACTACTTAAACCTAACTAACCTAAGGACATCACACAATACCCAGTCATCACGAGGCAGAGAAAATCCCTGGCCCCGCCGGGAATCGAACCCGGGAACCCGGGTGTGGGAAGCGAGAAAGTATTGCCAACTATTACTGGTGTAAGCTGGTTATTGTTTAACTAGAAAGTTTCACACGAAAGCGGCCCGAAGTTCACCCGTCTGACACAAATAATTTTCACGTTCTGTACGGTCACTGATGCACGTCTATTCACGAGTTACTACAAGAAGTCGTTCAGTGGACTTCTTAGAAATAAGTGTTCATCATAACGTCTCGAGATGTTCATGAAACACGCCACGTGGAGTTTTAAGTACGGCATGACAGTTCACAAGCAAATATCTTCCGAACTAAAGGTCCAGTTTTTCACTAAAACATTTAATAGTGCAGTCGCTTTACAGTCACGATAAAAGAACCAACAGAACGTAAGTTTTACTTCATCTTAACAACAATTTGTTTTGTGCAATCCCACATAGATTCGTGCAGTAAGACGGTTTCTCATAGACTGCAAGAAACACAGAGCTGCATCACAAAGGACTACACAAAGCGCAGTAGATGCTTCGGTCCTACTGGGTGATGAATTAGGTACACAAACAGGAAAGCTCCTCCACTTCAATACTCCCTATAGTTTCTAAGTTATCCAACACAATGACAGAGAGCGGTTTATAAAATACATTCTGTATTTACGAAACCAAATATAATTTAAATAAAACAAAGTAAGAATTATCCCCATAAATGAAACGTTATTACATTTTACACCAAATATTTCTTCTGGCCGTTTTTATGCAAAGTTTGTACACTGGACATTCGTCACATGATATATGATTGCACAAGAACTTTTTCACGACTATATTTTGCACAGTTCTTTAAGAACTACGTCCCTGTCTTACATCCATTTTAATCCGAACACTTCGTTCTTGGTCATCCACTCTTATTATTTCCTCTCGACTCTTGTACATATTGTATACTACCCGTCTCCCGCTAAAGCTCACTAGTATTTTTCTCAGAATTTCGAACATCTTGCACTGTTTTACATTGTCGAAAGCTTTTTCCAGGTCGACAAATCCTACGAACAAGTCTCGATTTTTCTTTAGTCTTCCTGCCATTAGCAACTGCAACATCAGACTGCCGATACCTTTCCTAAAGCCTACTTCATCGTCATCTAACACATCCTCTGTGGATTACGTGATCAGTATTGCGGACCACCAGCGTACCTCATGATTACGTCTTCTCCGAAGGTGATGATATCTCCCAACAGGATACCTGCCGAATTCTAGAATCCGTTGATGTCTTGGCCACCAAATACGCCTGAGCTGAAACTAGTGGAACACAACCTATGCCCATAACCTCGCGCCCACAAACGACTCGCCCGTATTCCACAGTATCTGCACCATGTGTTCACAGACATATGGGGCCACATGCTTTCGGAAACCTAGTAAGGACTTTTTGAATCCTACACCGCCTAGAATCACTGCTGTACTGCTCGGCAATGTTCCTGTGTTCATTAAATGTTCTCACCTCTCGCCGTAAGAGGATACGTCCAGCTTTGGTGGTCGAGGTGTTACGGTGTGCGGATGGCACAATTTGCATAAGCGTACTGATATCCAAATCTTTGAATACCCACTCTCACCGGTCACCGTCATTGTGACACCTACATCTACATTTATACTCCGCAAGGCATCCAACAGTGTGTGGCGTAGGGCACTTTACGTACCACTGCATTACCTCCCTTTCCTGTTCCAGTCGCATATGGTTCGCGGGAAGAACGACTGCCGGAACGCCTCCGTGCGCGCTCGAATCTCTCTAATTTTACATTCGTGATCTCCTCGGGAGGTATAAGTAGAGGGAAGCAATACATTCGATACCTCATCCAGAAATGCACCCTCTCGAAACCTGGACAGCAAGCTACACCGCGATGCAGAGGGCCTCTCTTACAGAGTCCGCCACTTGAGTTTCCTAAACATCTCCGTAACGCTATCACGCTTACCATATAACCCTGTGACGAAACGCGCCGCTCTTCT
Organism: Schistocerca piceifrons; assembly: GCF_021461385.2. Classification (NCBI taxonomy): domain Eukaryota; kingdom Metazoa; phylum Arthropoda; class Insecta; order Orthoptera; family Acrididae; genus Schistocerca; species Schistocerca piceifrons. The sequence goes on along the minus strand of NC_060141.1, from coordinate 355,478,023 downwards.
TTGGATCTTCTCTATCTCCTCTGTCAACCCGATCTGGTACGGATCCCACACTCATGAGCAATACTCAAGTATACGTCGAACGAGTGTTTTGTAAGCCACCTCCTTTGTTGATGGACTACATTTTCTAAGAACTCTCCCAATGAATCTGAACCTGGCACCCGCCTTACCAACAATTAATTTTATACGATCATTCCACTTCAAATCGTTCCGTACGCATACTCCCAAATATTTTACAGAAGTAACTGCTACCAGTGTTTGTTCCGCTATCATATAATCATACAATAAAGGATCCTTCTTTCTATGTATTCGCAATACATTACATTTGTCTATGTTAAGGGTCAGTTGCCACTCCCTGCACTAAGTTCCTATCCACTGCAGATCATCCTGCATTTCGCTGCAGTTTTCTAATGCTGCAACTTCTCTGTATGCTACAGAATCATCCGCGAAAAGCCGCATGGAAATTCCGACACTATCTACAAGATCATTTATATATATTATGAAAAGCAATGGTCCCATAACACACCCCTGTGGCACGCCAGAGGTTACTTTAACGTCTGTAGACGTCTCTCCATTGAGAACAACATGCTGTGTTCTGTTTGCTAAAAACTCTTCAATCCAGCCACACAGCTGGTCTGATATTCCGTAGGCGCTTACTTTGATTATCAGGCGACAGTGCGGAACTGTATCGAACGCCTTCCGGAAGTCAAGGAAAATGGCATCTACCTGGGAGCCTGTATCTAATATTTTCTGGGTCTCATGAACAAATAAAGCGAGTTGGGTCTCACACGATCGCTGTTTCCGGAATCCATGTTGATTCCTACAGAGTAGATTCTGGGTTTCCCGAAATGACATGATACGAGGGCAAAAAACATGTTCTAAAATTCTACAACAGATCGATGTCAGAGATATATGCCTATAGTACTGTACTTCTACCGCAAGTGCGTCCTTTCTGGGAGGCATTCGACGCTGACTCCATTTTTATGAACGACAATGTGCGACCGCTTTGAACACCGCAGGCGGAGAAGCTCTTGGAACGACTTAAGTCCTATCGAGCACGTTTGGGGTTCATTGGTTGGACGTACTGCAGCACTTCCACATCCAACAACGCCTCTCCATCAGATGTCAACCGCCCTGGTGAAGGATTGCAACGCCTGCGACAATAACTCCTTAACAACCTTGTGGCCAGCAAGGGAGCACTCTGCTGAGCTCGTATTGCTGTCCGTGGTGGTCACACTGCCTACTAACCCTCGCAATAACCAAGGCGGAGCGCGGGAGGTGTCTTTGTGCCTAGCTTTTGAAAATTGTGTAGTCTGGTGAGTTACTTTGTATTTTAAAATTTGGAAAGAAATGTTTGTTGTTTTTAATGAATTCTGCTGCCAGATACCATTAATGTTTTAAATATTTCAATTAAAAATGTACTCAGAAATTGTAATCTTCGTAGTAGATGTCACTTTCCGAAGTGAATGTCATACTCAGTATTTTCAGGGTCAGAACCTTACATGCGCGTTAATGTCTCTTCAATAATTATGTTGCCAGTAAAAGTCAACAGCAATCACTGAAATTTGCATTTACCTTTCTTATGGTGGGCATAAGGTACCGCTCACCCCCACCCCCCCCTTGGCAATGTACTTTATGAAAACTGCCTTGGTATCGCTATGGGTAAGAACCATGTCCCGTCTTTTGTAATCTTCAGAGAACCAACATAAATCACGTTGACTTCGGAGTAATTATTGTCTTTGAATAAAAGTGTCATTTCTGTTCGTCTCTTTGTGTATTTCTTTCTGTTATCTTCTTTACCTTTTGTACTATACTGTAGCAGTTCATTCTATGTATAGTCCAAGTTTCATCGAGTTATGGTACTTGGTAGTGGCACATCATGTGAATGTTACTTTCATTCTTAATTTTTGCACAGCGATGTACTTTATTCGAAGAGAATTACCGTTTTAGGTGCATTCTTTCGTTTCTTTAGGCAAAATCCCGAGAAGAAACTCTGAAAACTTGTAGCTTTTGCGGAAAGATTCGCTTTACTTTATCCATAATTTGTTTACTTTCACTGATACCGACACGGAAAAAACATAGTTCTCCGGTAACCTGCAGTATCTGAGTTGTGGGTCGAAAAGTGAAACAGCATCCACAACATCTGCGCTGCGCTCCAGAAATTTAACGGCTGTGGGAATTGAAGAGGGCAACATTGTGGCAGCCCAAGTCCGCGGGGAATTTCTCGCGAACGAGAGGCGTGGCCGCGGAATCTCGGTCAGCACAATCTGGCGCCCCACAAGGCCGCTCCCATTCTCTCCTGGTTTCGCGCCCTTCTCGTGGCCTTATTTGCGTCGGCCGCGCAAATGAACAGCGGCCTTTGTCCGCATTTCACAAACTGTCTGCCATACGGGGGCACAGGATACACCGTGATGCAGAACCAATCTTTTGCAGAATCTGCCACTGGAGCTCGCTAAGCATCTTTGTTATGCACTCGAGCTCACTAAATGAACCTGTAACGAAATGGGGTGCTCTTCTTTGGATTGTCGCTGTTACCTTTATCAGTCTTGCCCGAGACGTATCCCGCACTGATGAGCAATATTCAAGTACTGTTCGAACAAGAGTTTTGTACGCGATTTCCTTTGCTGATGGACTACATTTCCTGTGGAATCTAAGTCTAATATTTGTCTTTCCTGCTATAAGTGTTGTGCGTCTTCCCATTTTAAATCCCTCTGTACTCACACTCCTTGACTTTTTATGGATGTGGCTGCTTCCAGTAATTGTTCTGCAATCGAACAATAAATTGTTTTTCTGACTATGTACCCGCAATAAGTTACATTTGTTTACGTTGAGAGTCAGTTCCCACTCCCAGCACCAAGCGTCTATATCCATATCTACATCGATACTCTGCAAATCACATTTAAGTGCCTGGCAGAAGGTTCATCGAACCACTTTCACAATTCTCTATTATTTCAATCTCGTATAGCGCGCGGAAAGAATGAACACCTATATCCTTCCGTGCGAGCTCTGATTTCCCTTATTTTATCATGGTGATCGTTCCTCCCTGTGTAGGACGGTGTCAACAAAATATGTTCACATTAGGAGGAGAAAGTTGGTGATTGGAACTTCGTGAGAAGATTCCGTCCCAACGAAAAACGCCTTTCTTTTAATGATGTCCAGCCCAAATCATGTATCATTTCAGTGACACTCTCTCTCTTACTTCACGATAATACAAAACGTGATGCCCTTCTTTGAACTTTTTCGATGTACTCCGTCAGTCCTACCTAGTAAGGATCCCACACCGCGCAGCAGTATTCTAAAAGAGGACCGACAAGAGTAGTGTAGGCAGTCTCCTCAGTAGGTCTGTTACATTTTCTAAGTGTCCTGCCAATAAAACGCAGTCTTTGGTTAGCCTTCACCACAACATTTTCTATGTGTTCCTTCCAATTTAAGTTGTTCGTAATTGTAATTCCTAGGTATTTAGTTGAATTTGCGGCTTTTAGATTGGACTGATTTATCGTGTAACCGAAGTTTACAGAGTTCCTTTCACCACTCGTGTGGATGACCTCACACTTTTCGTTATTTAGCGTCAACTGCCAATTTTTGCGCCATTGAGATATCTTTTCTAAATAGTTTTGCATTTTTTTTATCTTCTGATGACTTTATTAGTCGATAAAAGACAGCGTCATCTACAAACAACCGAATACGGCTGCTCAGATTGTCTCCAAAATCGTTTATATAGATAAGGAACAGCAAAAGGCCTATAACACTACCTTGGGGAACGCCAGAAATCACTTCTGTTGTACTCAATGACTTTCCGTCAATTACTACGAACTGTGACCTCTCTCACAGGAAATCACAAATCCAGTCATATAACTGAGACGATATTCCATAAGCACGCAATTTCACTACGAGCCGCTTGTGTGGTACAGTGTCAAAAGCCTCTCGGAAATCCAGAAATACGGAATCTATCTGAAATCCCTTGTCAATAGCACTCAGCACTTCATGTGAATGAAGAGCTAGATGTGTTTCACAGGAACGATGTTTTCTAAACCCATGTTGACTGTGTGTCAATAGATCGTTTTCTTCGAGGTATTCATAATGTTCGAACACAATATATGTTCTAAAATCCTGCTGCATATCAACGTTAACGATATGGGCCTGTAAGTTAGTGGATTACTCCTACTACCTTTCTTGAATATTCGATTCTCTGCAGGTCTTCCTGCTCTTCCTGCATTTCTCTACAGTTTTGCACATCGTCTGCGATAAGCCTCATAGGTCCCTCGGCGTTATGCTCTAGGTCATTTATGTACGTTGTGAAAAATAATGGTCCTGTAACACTCCCTGGGGGCACACCGGAAGTTTGCGTTCGAAGGTTTCTCTCTGTTGAGAATTATACGCTGTGTTCTGTTTGCTAGAAGCGCTTCAGTCCAATCACACAGATATAGTTATATGGATATGGTGTCTGTTCTTTCGGACATATCCCAAAGAACGGACATCATATCCATATATGTACATAGTTCTGGCAATACCGGCCGTGACCTTCTTCTTCTGTGCGGATGCACAAATATTCCCCGAACTCTTACGGGACTTAGTAAGAATGTCTTCCACGAGTAATGAGTGTGTTGGGGTGGCACACTGCAAATGTAGTGTGTGGACATACAAGGTGAGAATATGGGTCTCGCGGGGAGGTGTGCGCGAGAAAGTCCCTGCAGTCGCGCTATCCTCTGTGTCCTCGGTGGCTCCAATGGATAGAGCGTCTGCCATGTAAGCAGGAGATCCCGGGTTCGAATACCGCTCGGGGCACACATTTTCAACTGTTCCCGTTGACATACATCAACTCCCGTCAGCAGCTGAAGGTATTACTATAATTGTAATCACACAGATGGTCTGATACAGCGTACCCTTGTGTTTCGTTCATCGAACATCATCTGTAAATCAAGGAACACGGCGTCACTGTGGCCGCCTGTATCTACTGCTTTCTGGGTCTGGTGTGTAAACGGAGCGGGTTACGTTTCACACGGTCGTGGTTTCTGAAACCCATGCCGATTTCTACAGTTGAGGTTTTCGGTCTCCAGAAATCCCATTATACGCGAGCATAAAACATCAGCCAAAACTTTACAACAGACAGTTGTCAGAGATACAGGGTGGCAGTTCTCTGCATGTGTTCGATGACGCCCCTCAAAAATAAGAATGACGTGCACATTCTACCAATCACTAGGAACGCTTCGTTCATCCGGTGTCCTACGGTATACTTCTACTAGAAGAGGAGCAAATTCTTTCACATACTCGGCGTCGTGAAGTGATCATTAAGGTGAAAATCAGATAAGTTGGAGCTCATTCCAATGGTTATCGCTAGTCATGCCAATGCGTCATTTCCAATGGAGCAGGAGAGGAGGAATTTGATGTGGAACCAGGAATACTCCCCCACCCCCACACACACATACACATCGCAAGGTGCTTTGCCGAGTATGCAGGGTGTTTCACAATTCATGTTACACAAAAAATGGTACTGTTGTTCCTACAATTGCAGTGTAGGCAACTTTCAAAGGAGGAGCCGGCCGGAGTGACCGAGCGTTTCTAGGCGCTACAGTCTGGAATCGCGCGACCACTCCGGTCGCAGGTTCGAATCATGCCCCGGGCATGGATATGTGTGATGTCCTTAGGTTAGTTAGGTTTAAGTAGTTCTAAGTTCTAGGGGACTGATGACCTCAGAAGTTAAGTCCCATGGTGCTCAGAGCCAGCCATTCAAAGGAGGTAGTACCGATGAAAACAAGAAAAAAAAGTCTCGGAAACATACGCTCTAAAATGCGTGAAACGCCTTGCTAAACCCGCAGGATAGGACAGGTAGTTGGAATTGTGGAAAGGGGCCAAAATGAGCCGCTGTCAGTTACACTCGATCACATATAACTTTATTTATTTGACCAAACATTACAGTACAAATTCTTGAACTTATTTATCGGCTGAATATGCTACACTATCGTTTGCCTTAAGGGCACAACCACTTTAATTTTTTTTAAGGCTAAAAGCCATTAACTCAAACTTCAGACGCCAAAGAGAATATTTGCAGGGCAGAAGGTCTCACGTTAAGTAAGTTATACAATTTGGCTGAAGGCCCAAAATCTAACACTTGAAAAGCGAAAACCTTAATTTAAAGAAGGCTGAAGGCCCATAATTTAAGACCCAAGGTAAAATTAATTTAAAAAAAACAAGGCAGAAGGCTTTATCTTCAATCAGGCTGAAGACCCCAAACAGTCTGATGCTCGAAAGACAAAGATCCTTAATTTAAAAACGGCTGAAGGCCCCATGACTTAAAACTCAAGGTAAAATAAATTTAAACAACAAAGCCTTATCTTAAATTAGTCTGAAGGCCCCAAAGAGTCTAATACTTGACAAGCAAGGAAATTTAATTTTAAAACAGCTGAAGGCCCATGACTTAAAACACAAATAAAATAATTTTTGGTAGGCAGAAGACACAAGGCTTTATCTTTAAACAATATATTAATCAGGCTGAAGGCTCATACAGTCTAACACCTGACAAGCAAGGAACTCTAATTTTAAAACGGCTGAAGGCCCAAACAATCTAACACCTGACAAGCAAGAAACTTTTAATTTTAAAACGGCTGAAGGCCCATGACTCAAAACACAACTAAAATAATTTTTAGTAGACAGAAGGCCCAAGGTTTTATCTATAAACAATATTTTAATCAGGCTAAAGACCCAAACAATCTAACACTTGAAAAGCAAGGAATTTTAATTTTAAAGCGGCTGAAGGCCCATGACTTAAAACACCACTAAAAACAATTCAACTTTAATTCAAAACCATCGGTTATGAGCCATACAAATACACACAACAGAACATAACAAAAGGCAGTGCAGCTAACGGCTCTCAGAAGTTTCGGGGGTCGTCCAGCATTTGAAATACTAACGACCACTTAGGTAAAAGGCATGAACGTCCGCAACGAAGCATACATTAAGCTGTCAAATTACACACCGTACTGGACAACGACAACACGGTGAGGAAAGGACACTGCCTGAATTTACGTCAACGGCCAGGGCAGGTAACCGGAATGTTAACGGCCACAAGGCAGAAAATTCTGCTGGTGAACTTCAACTGCAAGTAACCAAACATAGACTCCACCAGACCGTGGCTGAACCTTCGCCAACTCGAACACACAGGTTGTTGCTCGCGGGAATGTCCCAACAGCCAACAACGAGAACCAGACGGCACAATGTGAACAGTCTTGACTTGCTGATAGATTAAATCCAAACTCAACTTTCGTGTCCAGGGTCGGTGAGACACTGACCTCGTAGCAATGGGAACAGCCCCACACACTCCGACACTGCGTAGAAACCGCCAGCGTGCCCGGCCAAACTACACCCTGCGGAGATTTCCTCGCTGCTCCACTCCAATCGACCGACCGCTCGCACACAGCACAGCCGGAAACTATAAGCACAAGACCAAAGATAGTATAAGGTGCGAATATCGATATACACCACTACTGCCTCTCACCGGAGAGAGCGAACAACAGCATAATCGCAATAACTGTGTGAAACGAAACACAGAATAGGAACTAAGGTTTAAACCGACGCATAACATGTGCCCAACACGGCTCAATGCGTACCTTAAGAGCTATGAGCACTTGTTCAATGGAGGAGTGCGTTTCACAATAGTGAAGATAGTGCTCATAGTTTCTCAAGTATGCATATTAGAGCCCATGTTTACTGACCATTTGTCCTTGTTTTGGTCCATACTACCACCTATGAAAGTTGCCTAGCGTATAATGTTAGCAACAACAGTAGTAGTTCGTATATTCCGCTGTCAGAGGTATCAGAACGATTTTCACTCATAACTTCCCTTGTTCATTTCCTGTACAGGAACCAAGCCTAAAATTAATACATTTATCCTTCTCCATTGTCCCAGAAAGTTTGTAACATCATCACGGAATCACCCTGTAAGTATATACACTTACAGGCGCCTGTAACTTTGACTCTCTGTAGCGCCGCTGGATGACGTTTCGCAACATCGGTTCCTGTGTAAAACCTGACCTACTAAGTCTCCTCTACAACTTCTAGAAGTGCGTAACATGGATTATATATAAAAAAAAAAAAAAAAAAAAAAAAAAAAAAAAAAAAAAAAAAAAAAAACACCTGTAGATGTACAGTCGTGGGCAAAACGAGCGAGACCCCTCGCCTTTTCGTTATGCTGATCCGCACAGCTTTAGAGTCTGCCATACAGCATAACAGGCAAGGCGACGAAGTGCTACCAACATACTACGCACAGGCGTGAAATTCAAAAACTGTCCGAACTTTGTCAGACTGTTTTCAATCGTATATAAGACTATATTAATACTCATTAGTGTGTTAAAAACAACACGTAAATATAAGATATAAATGAAATAAGAAACTCTAATTACTATGAACTGTACTAATAAAAACGAAATTCAGCTTATCGAGATAACAGAACTGTTTTAGTAAGTCAAAGTACCCCATATCGTTACGAATTAGCAAAATATTATGTGCATTCGGCCGCGAAACGGTCTGTGTCAACGTTCAGAGCAGTCGTAATGGATTACCGTTGCTGGCCTACCGTGAAAGTGTGCAAATTTACTAATGCGTGAAGATTCATAACGAAATTCAGTTAAAAATCATTCAGTGCCACACTTAAGTCAATTCAATTATTGACATAAGCGGAAAAAGTAGGCAGTAACAAGTATAAAATTCTACAAGGGTTTCATATGGACATCCAAAGGCCGCCGGTACAGAATAAAGATAGAAATAACACGTATTGGGGCGCGAGAATTTCTTAAAATTGCTTTACTGATAGTCTACCTACCTTCATCGAGATTAGAACCGAAAACAAACCAGACCTTCCTTGCACTAGCAAACACCTTTCACTACGCTATCAGACAACTCAGGCAAACAGCCCTCTATTATTACCGCAGACATGAATAAGCCGTCAATTTCGCAAACAAAATGGCAAAATGATATGCAGTTTCTGTTGTGTAGAGCTTTGTGGACTCAAAAACATGAATTTTCTACCTTATTGTCACCGCTCATGTGACAATCATTCGGGATGTTTATGGAAATAACGAAATACTGTTATTAGCGAGTAAATTTAGTAGGAAAATTCTGCACCACCCCAGGAAATAAACGCCTACATAGCTGCCAAATTTATTCTACAATGTTTCGAATGCTGCATTAGACTCGCCACAGCCAGAAAACGTTCATTAGCCGAAGTGTTTCTTAAGATAGCTAGCCATGGGAATGCTCGCACCTCTAAAATACTGGGATCTGAATTACCACGTGTATAGGCAAATGGATTTTATTTTCATTCATGTAATCGTGATTTGGATCGAAAGCTTAGGTACGATTGATATGCCGATGTATCGACTGCAACTAGAACATTTCGAATAACGACTAGGGAGAATTATTTATGTGGTTCTCATCTTCAGTAACGGTCGTAGCTATTTTTTGTTAGGATTTCGTCACCTAAATCGGTAAAAATGGAACCCTACTAGTCTCACTTTCTTGACCGTCTACCTGTCTACTCAAACCTTAAACCCTGTTTACCTCGAGTACGAGTAGACATAATAAACGGAAATGTGTCGCATTTCCTGCGGTATACTAATCAACATTACACATGACTGAAAACAGTCTGACAAAGTTCGGATAGTTTTTCAATTTCACGTCTGTGCATAGTATGTTTGTAGCGCTTCGTCGCCTTGCCTGTTATGCTGTGTAGCAGACTTTAAAGCTGTCCGTATCAGCATAACGAAAAGGCAAGATGTCTCGCTCGTTTTGTCCATGACTGTACATGTAGAAACGTGAACAGTTACTTTTCAGAGAGGTTGTAGTATATTGCGTCCGAGGAGCTCCACGTCATGAATGCATGTGTGTCTATATCGACACGAATGAACCTACTGGTCCCGCGCAAAACCTTTCTTGCTTGTTATAATGATGTTATTTTACGGCAGCTTAAAATCCTTTTTCCAGGAGGACGGACGCACACAGACGTGTTATCAGATTGCGTCTCGCGCCGTCCCGGCGCCCCTCCCCACTTCACACAGCGGCCGAATAACTTCCGCGTCGGCAAACTTCGCGCCCCCTCTAGCAGCTCGTGAAAGGAAAACACATTCGCTGTAAAGCCGCCAAATTTCCAGACCACTGACCGCTCCGCGCCCCGCAGCTTTTCAAAACGTTCCGCGTGAAAATATTTGTTATTTCGCCTGGGGTAGCGGTCGCTGCTCTGGGGCAGGAGGAGATCTTAGCCAGTACGCGGAAGCTCATCCCGGCGGCGGGCAAAGCAGAGCAGCGAGCCAGAGCAGATGCTTCGCGGCGGTTCGCCGCTCGTGCACAAACACTACTGCGCCCTCGCCTCGCCTCGGCCGAAATGCGGGCAAGTGAACGCGCGGGTGTTCGCTGCCGCTCGGACAAAGCTAACATCAGAGTTGGTTGAACTCGCGCGTGCACTCGCTGGCTGGCTGGCCTCTGCCTGTGAGACGCAGAAAGCGCACTCCGTTACGACAGGCAGCGGTGCGCACCGCCGGCCGTGTGTGCGTATGTGTTGTCTGTCTGTGTGTGTCGGTCCCTCTTCGACCATCCGTGAACCGGGGCGCATGTATCCCCGCCCCCTCCCCTCACACCCCTCTTCGCGTCGCGAACAACGGCCGATCGACGCGTCGCAGCGCGCCCTGACAGCGCGCAGATGTCAGTCGAAGCGTGGCTCACAGCTGACTGCGGGCTTACCGATCGCGTCCGCTCCCTGTAGCGCCGCCGTGACAAGCTCGGGTCGCATTCACGAGAGCCTCCACTCTGCTCGATTGCCAGGGGGGGGGGGGGGGGGGGAGAACGGACACGCGTGACGCGCTGTGCCGGGCCGAGCATTGTGCTTCCCGGTCTGGTGACGTCAACCCTGTGCAGGTGTCCCGAGATTATACGCGTCACGTCAAGTGCGTGCCCATCTGCTCATAGAGCGCAGTGCAGAGGAGCGATTAGGTTGCCAGAAGGGGAACGGACGCGTAATGCGAACGCAAAATTAACACCACTACGTCAACACCTTACACCGTTCGCGAACAGCCCAACCTGTTTAGAGGGCGGTAGCACAGTACAATTACATTTCTATCTGATACCGGAAAGTGCCGCCACCGACGGTGGTCCAGTGTGGGCTGTAATTATTGTATGGCTGCGAAACTTGGTAGATATAGTAATACCTTAATGAAGAACCTACTTACACTGGAAAAAAATTAGGTCCAATTTTGCCCACCAGGTGCGAATCTGGCGCTGTACAGCATCTCGTCGTAGTCTCTGGTGCTCATATTGAACAAATTGTGAAAGTGGCGGTTGATAATAAAATCAATATTATGCCTTTCTCACTTGTTTGACCTCTTCTGCCCACGCCCCATTCCAAATCCATCACATATGGAAACATTTCTGTACGTTTTTCTTGCATTCACAGCGCCAGATTTGCACCTGGTGGACAAAATTGAAACTAATTTTTTCCCACCGTCAATTGATTCCGCTTTAACACATTAGAATATCAACGAATTTTCGCTGCTGTACGATAGTTACAGCCTACACTGGACCTCTGTGAGTGTCTGCAGTTTAATTATAACCGTCCGGCACAAACTAGAACATTAGTTCGAATGCAAATGGACTGATCAACTGTCATTCGGGGCACAATTGAAACACACCCTTTTTTTTGTAGTTACTGTTACTTAGTTCTCGAGTGTTGCTTGCCGGGCGGGGTGGCCGAGCGGCTATAGGCGCTACAGTCTGGGACCGCGCGACCGCTACGGTCGCAGGTTCGAATCCTGCCTCGGGCATGGATGTGTGTGATGCCCTTAGGGTGGTTAGGTGAAAGTAGTACTAAGTTCTAGGGGACTGATGACCTTAGAAGTTAAGTGCCATAGTGCTCAGAGCCATTTGAACCATTTTTGAGAGTTATCATGCACTGGTGTGCGAAACTTAATGACGAAAGTTACTTTCGCATTATGTGTCACCTCCAAGTAATAGAATGTCGCTTGGGTGATAATTTTCACCTCTCGCTATAATGTGGAATGTCTCAATTGGTTTACAAATACACCTTGGTCCTTAGTCCCAAGTGGAAAGTAGACTACATGATGATCATTTCCATAATCAACATTAACCTACCATTTTATCACAGTCTCATGTAAGTTCGCCACGACTGTATTAAGCAGATTAGGAAATACATATTTTTCTGTTGAAGTCGAAACATGTTACAGAAGTTAAATTATTTGCAGTGGGCATTCAAATACGGTAGCTTTCCGCCAATGCAGGACAGGACCATTCTGTAGCCAATTGAAGATAATAAACAAAACAAAACCTAGCGCCCGAAAACGGCAAAATCGTTCTTGAAACTGGAGTTGTAGCTCCCAAAAGCACTGGACTTCAGCAGAAAAAAATATGCTGCCTGAAAAATTAAGAGAAGCTCCCAAAAAGGGAGGGGGAAACGGAACGAGACTTCACAGGTTGCGAGAGTATGTGATGTTATTTCAATGATTACAGAATCGAGCCAAATTATCAAAAAACCTGGAAGTGTGACTCTAAATCTACATCTACATCTACATAGATTGTCCGCAAACCACCGTACGGTGCGTGTCGGAGGGTACCCTGTACCACTACCACTCATTTCCTTTCCTGTTCCACTCACAAACAAATTGGTTCCAATGGCTCTGAGCACTATGGAACTTCTGAGGTCATCAGTCCCCTAGAGCTTAGAACTACTTAAACCTAACTAACCTAAGGACATCACACACATCCATGCCCGAGGTAGCATTCGAACCTGCGACCGTAGCGATCGTGCGGCTCAAGACTGTAGCACCTAGAACCGCTCGGCTGGCCGGTCAGTGTGGCCGTGCGGTTCTAAGCGCTTCAGTTTGGAACCGCGTGACCGCTACGGTTGCAGGTTCGAATCCTGCCTCGGGCATGGGTGTGTGTGACGTCCTTAGGTTAGTTAGGTTTAAGTAGTTCTAAGTTCTATTGGACTGATAACCTCAGAAGTTATGTCCCATAGTGCTCAGAGCCATTTGAACCGCTCGGCCACTCCGGCCGGCCCACTCGCAAACAGAATGAGGGAAAAACGACTATGTGTATGCCTCTGTATGAGCCCTAATTTCTCCTACCTTATCTTCGTAGTCCTTACGCGCAATGTATGTTGGCAGCAATGGAAACATGTGGCAGTCAGCATAAAATGCAGGTTCTCTAAATTTTCTCAATAGTCTGCTTATGAGTATGACGGTTGCACCCCCTCTGTCCTGGAAGCAAACACTGATTAGCTTCGAAAGAGTGCCATAAAGTTGTCCCTCTCCTAAAGGGAACTGACTCATAACTGTTGTATCTAGTCCGCAATATCTTGTATAGTACCACTAAGAGTAAGTTGATATTCGATATCGAATCTGCTCCCCCCGTGTTTTGTCGGGGATGGATGCTGGGATTTTTCTGACTACAAGAGTTCCTGTGGCTCTCCAAAACTTTGACAGGAAGGAACGTTTTCCCATTCCGCCGCTGTGTGCTCCGACGATGGTCACCGAGTTATTTCATAGCTGCTATTCATGGCTGGTCAAAATGCGACGCCATTCACCTGCAGTCCATGTTTCCCGGTCATTGCATCGCTCCAGACACAGCCGTTTGTGCTGTCACGCTGACGGCAACCTATGCAAGCGACGGAAATTCCGTACTCCGTTTGCCGTTGATCTCCGACAAATGTTGCAAATGGTTCAAATGGCTCTGAGCACTATGAGACTTAACGTCTGAGGTCATCAGCCCCTAGAACTAAGAACTACTTAAATCTAGCTAACCTAAGGACATCACACATATCCATGACTGGGGCAGGATTGGAACCTGCGACCGTAGCGGTCGCGCGGTTCCAGACTGAAGCGCCTAGAACCGCTAGGCCACTGCTGCCGGCACAAATGTGGCAGAGAGCTAGAGATGTGAAGGGTTATCGATGTCCTTGGTGCACAGTACGGCGATGCTCCCTTGTGGTCGTCAGACGCGCTCGACTGGAAACTTGACGATAAATGTGCCTCTTCTCACGTTCCCGTGGATTCCAATGTCGGACCACTGTCACAACCGAATGCCCCACAAATCTGGATATTGAACGATTCGAGCAGCCGGCCAAAGGGAGACCCACAATAAACCGCCCTGGACTATTTTTCTACCAATGCTCAGAAATTTGTGGAGCAAACACCTTTCAAACTTTTCAGGTGCTGATATCACTGTCTCACACGTGTGCGCGGCATTTCCTTGTCCTTCAGCGTTTACTGAAGACCTAACAACACTAAACAAGAACAGTAATGCAGTCTGGTGTCCATACTATGAATCATTCGTCACTTATAACACTAACCAACAAGATTTTACTTTTTTCTGTAACTGGCACGAAAACAGTTAATCTACATGTTTTCTGGTGTACGGATATCGAAAATGTTAATTAAAGTGCAATGTAAGCTCTCGTTTCGAAGTTATGATAAATTCACGTTATTGCCTACATAACCTATGCATGTATTTACCTTGGTGTTATCCCTCGGAGGAAGGTCATTAAAGGCGCAACCGCTTTGCCAGGCGTTTGTAATTTTCTACTGGTGATTCCCCGGTAAGAGTCAAGCAGTAATTGGCTAACACTGATGCACACAATTTTCCCAGGTATATCATCTCCATGTCCGAAATCTGCTGCCGTTCTCCATGCTCCTCGGTTAGAAAACCACAGTTGTCAGGAAACAAGTCCAAGTGGGATTCTAGGAAATGTAGCTTTAAAGACATATTGCATCCCTGTTTATTACAGCAGTGCAGGAGATTTGCCACAAGATCATTATAGTTTTCTGGCCTCTTATGTCCTAGATAGTTTGTTGACACTTGAACAAAGGCGTCCTAAGCTAACTTGTTGAAGTGCTCATCTTCGTACAGTTTGCGTATCTGGGGACCCACGAAAATCCTCTCTTTTACGTTTGCCTCGCTATGAAGTGGGAAGAGAGGAAGGCTTCCCTTAATGAAGGCCGGCCGGTGTGGCCGTGCGGTTATAGGCGCTTCAGTCTGGAACCGCGTGACCGCTACGGTCGCAGGTTCGAATCCTGCCTCGGGCATGGATGTGTGTGATGTCCTTAGGTTAGTTAGGTTTAAGTAGTTCTAAGTTCTAGGGGACTGATGACCACAGATGTTAAGTCCCATAGTGCTCAGAGCCATTTTAACATTAAGCCTTAATGAAGTTTATCATTGGGCCCAATTGTATACGAAGAGCAGGGAGAATTATGTTCTTGGATTCGACAGGTGGTTCATGCATAACATAGTGAGATCTTGGCTCAAGTGATTGATGCTTAGGCCAATCCCTTTTTTTTATAATGAAGTGCTTTGGTGCTGCTATCACAGAGGCAAGAGAAGTAACAGAATTTGGTGCAGCCGTATTGTAGCCTAAGTAATATGCCTCCGACTTTCAGATCCCTGAAATCTGCTATTTAAACTTGTCATAGTTCAATCATAATAACTACTGTTTCATGTTATCATACGTTACTTTCATGCAAGGCGCGTGCCCAACCGGAATCGATTGTAACACGTTGCCATAATGAAGAGTCGACGAACAACCTCCACTGATCACTTTTATATTCAATGCCCATAGGCGCCATTAGTCCCTGTGCATAACTACAAAATACAGTTGTTTTTACTTTTGAAGAATTGAATGTATGCCATATGGCGGTTGCGGAATTTAGTCACATTTACCGTCTTATCAAGATATGTGTGCAACACCGTTTTCAGTGAATATAGCAGTATTTTTACTTACTGATGCAAAATACAGTTCCTTGGACTCTGTAAACACTTTGCGCTAAATAAAGGTATGGATAGAGCAGGAGTCATTTAATTTTGAGGCAAGTACCCATTGTTGTCATGAAATGCCTTACGACTAGTGATTCTGTTCACCACAACTTACAAGGGTAAGGTAGATCTTCAACTGTGGTAACAATGAAAATAAAAAGCGATGAATTAAATGAACTTGGCGTATGATATACTTTGGAGTGATAAGAGTCATTGGATACCTCCTAATATCGTATCGGACCTCCTTTTGCCCGGCGCAGTGAAAAACTTAACAAGTCGTCGAAAGTCCTCTTCAGAAATAGTTAGCCATGCGGCCTCTAGCCATCCATAATTGCGGAAGTGTTGCCTGTGCAGAATTTCGTGCACGAACTGACCTCTTAAATCTACCCTATAAATGTTCGATGCGATTCATGTTGGGCGATCTGCGTGGCCAAATTATTCGCTCGCGCTGTCTCGAATTTTCCTTCAACCAACTGCGAACAACTGTGACTCGGTGACATGGCGCATTGTCATCCATACAAATTCCATCGTGTTTTGGGAACGTGAAGCCCATGAATGGCTGAAAATGGTCTCCAGATAGCCGAACATAGCAATTTCCAATCAATGATCGATTCTTCTGGACCTGAGGACCCAGTCCATTCTATATAAACACAGCCCACATTATTATGGAGCCACCACCAAATCACAAAATGCCTTGTTGACAACTTGAGCCGTGGCTTCGTGGAGTCTGCGCCACACTCGAATCTTACCGTCATCTCTTACCAACTGAAATCTGGACGCATCTGACCAGTACACGGTTTTCCAGTCGCCTAGGGTCCAACTGATACGTTCACGATGCCAGGAGAAGCACTGCTGTCGATGTCGTGCTGCTAGAAAAGGCACCCGTGTCGGTCGTCTGCTGCCACATAGTCCATTAACATTACATTTCGAGCAGTGTTGCTTGTCTGTTAGCACTGACAGCGCTACGCAAACGCCGCTGCTCTCGGCCGTTCAGGGGAAGCCTTCAGGCATTGCGTTGACCATGGTGGGAGATAATGCCTAAATTTGGTATTCTTGGCACTTTTTGACGCTGTGGATCTCGGAGTCCTGAATCCCTTAACGAATCCCGAAAGTGAATGTCCCATGCGTCTAGCTCCAACTACCATCCCGCGTTCAAAGTATGTTAATGTCCGTTGTACAGCCATAACCATGCCGGAAATCTTTTCACATGGATCACCTGAGCACAAATGACAGCTCCGAAAATTCACTGCCCCTTTATATGATGTGTAAGCGATACCAACGCCAACTACGTATGTGCATATCGCTAACCCATGACTTTTGCCACCTCAGTGTAACATGTTCACTGACAGACGTTATCTCTAATGTAACACAGATTTTTAGAAACCAACAAAGCGAACTTATTCGTTCACTCATTGTTTGTTTGGTTAGTAAAAATACCGTATTAAAATACGTGAGCATTTGAATATTGAATATTAATTACACATTTGTCCTTTCAACATTTATAAACTTAAGGATGTTAATTTTGTTTTCAATATAAAGTTGTACTAGGTGCCAAACTATGTTGAGGTTATCGGCTGATCTATCTGTAGTACTGTTTTTCAGATGACTGGGTGTTGTGTGCTGTCCTTAGGTTAGTTAGGTTTAAGTAGTTCTAAGTTCTAGGGGACTGATGACCATAGATGTTAAGTCCCATAGTGCTCAGAGCCATTTGAACCATTTGAACTGATTTTCAGAAATGTTAGACATCACTAGTGCAGACAGCTCAAAGTTTCATTAGTTTTTCTTGCATAGTAAATCTACCTTACAGAACGACAGTATAAAAAGAGGTCAAGGCAACCGGCCGTAGTTCCACGAATTGTCAAGTCAGGCAGTCAATATCTGTTAATATTGCACTTCATTCAGATCTAAATGGAAATGATTGATACTTGACACATGTTCTAATTCTAAAAAGAACACTAGTAACGTCACCAACAATTAAATACATTTCTACATAAAACACTATTTTTTACCGGACTCTGTTTTAACGTTTTTGTTATTATCCACGGCCGATTTTCGTTATGGTGGTGCCCTAACTATGTTTTAATGTTATCACAAGCAGTATGTCAACTGTTCACAACACTACGATAGAACGCATTTTCGTTATGGGTGATGATGACATTATGGCTTTTAAGACACTCGTCAACGATCGCAAGACTATGCACAGCGTCTCTTTTAGTACCTTGCCGCAGTGGATACGCCGGTTCCCGTGAGATCATCGAAGTTAAGCGCTGTCGGGCGTGGTCGGTGCTTGGATGGGTGACCATCCAGGCCGCCATGTGCTGTTGCCATTTTTCGAGGTGCACTCAGCCTTGTGATGCCAATTGAGGAGCTACTCGACCGAATAGTAGCGGCTTTGGTCAAGAATGCCATCATTACGACGGGACAGCGGTGTGCTGACCCCACGCCTCTCCTATCCGCATCCTCCACTGAGGATGACACGGCGGTCGGATTGTCCCGATGGGCCACTTGTGACCTGTAGACGAAGTGGACTCTTTTAGTGAGGAAATAACACAGAGTTAGGTGTTGTTCACCCCTTGGATCGGGAAGCCAAAACTGGCAACACTCCCGATGCCTTTCGACCAGACAACCTGACCAAGGTTTCCTCCTTTTCTTAATTACATTTTAATCGTCATACCAAACAATGCAATAGTAGACTACTACTTACCAGAAGTTCTTCCGTCTTTTTCGTGAGAAACACAGTGGAAAGACAGTGGGTAAGCTGTACAAACCTACATTCCTAGCAGCACGAAGGTTCCTTTTGTAGACCCACTTTACAGTAAGTAATGTTGCTTATTCCAGAAACGGTTGAATGTCCTGTTTTCTTCCCCCTAAAATGGTCCTATTTTACCCCCAAGTGGAAATGTGACCCAAAAGCGTGTTTAAAGTTAAAAACATTGCTATGCGCACACCTTCTGTGGGGTACTAAAAATAATGAAAACTGAGATTAAGATCATGAGAGAACATACACTGACAGAAAAAAATCGAAATACCCAAAAATAATTAATGTAGAGTAATAAAATTTAGGGAATACATATCTCTAAGTAACATATTTAAGTGATTAACATTGCAAGATCACAGATAAATGTAAGTGCAAATGTGAAATGGTGGTATATTAATAACCGGTGTTATCGCCAGAATGATACATGCATTATGTTGTACAGGTGCGAGTTATCACTCTGTGGGATGAAGTTCAATGTGTGATGCACTTGGTCGGCCAATAATGCGACAGTTTGGTTCTAGGCCCTCAACCGACCTCCTTCTAACACCACACGTCAATCAGTGTCACCGAGGCAGAACCAGCTGTCATCAGAAATCACAACAGACCTTCACTATGGTCTCCAGTAAGCTCTCGCTTGACCACACTAAAGTCGCAAATGACGGTGATTTGGAGTCAGTGGAATGCACACTGTAGCGCGTCTGGGTCGGAGCTACCTTGAAGTAACCGATGATTAACAGTTAGTTGTGTCACTGTAGTGCCAACTGCTGCTCAAATTGCTGATGCAGATGCAATACGAAGCGCCACAGCCATACACCGATCACTATGATCTACCCTCACGGTAGTGCCATTTGTCAGTCTGGAGCCCGGTCTTTTTGCAGGCGTATATTCCCGTGATCACCGTTGCCAGCTATCATGTACAGTGGCTACATTCCTGCCAAACCTTTCTGCAGTATCGCAGGAGGAACCTCCATCTTCTCGTAGCCCTATTACACAAACTCTTTCAGTCTCAGTGAGGTGTTGATATTGGCATCTCTGTCGCCTTAAAGGCATTCTTGAGTAACGTCAACTCCCCATGTCCAATCTCGAAGGCAGCTAACGCTCACGACCATTACAGAGTGTATTTAAAGAAAACTTGATTTATATCCTCATAGTGGTGCTACTAACGCCACTCTTACGCAATTGATGCGAAATATGAACAGACATCAGCTTTGAGATGTAGAAATACGCCTACCAAATTTCGTTTATATCGCACAAGTCCTTCTTGGTGTTGCCACTTTTTTCCGTCAGGATGTCGAATTTCTACACGTGTATGTCCCTGACAAACAAGCAGAGAGAAGTTCCCGTCTCTCTTCATTTACACGCTACGAATCTCCTGTTTTCGTCGCAGTTAAGAGGATTCTTCCATTTGGTGAGCTCGCGGGAGAAACTGCCAGCTGCGGTGCTAACCGCAGCAGTAATCTGTTTTAAGTTCTGCTGAGTTCTTGCTGAGAAAAAAAATTCTCTCTAAAATAAATGAAAATTTGTTGTAATGTGTATTATTTCCCTTTCTGCCACTTACAAAATGTACTCAAGTGGGGTTTTAGGAGATAAAACTAGGTATTGAAAAAAAGCTTCCTGAACGTTGATTTTCGTATCAGGTCACCAACTTTCTGAGCGCACATTCTCCCTTGCATGTTCTTTTCCTATCAGCTTCCTGCGACATCCTTCACCATCTAGTTGTGTACGTTTAGTAGATTTCCAGTAGCAATCCTCATCTGCTGGAGTTCACGCTTCCCTTATAACCTATAGGAATTGCTTATAGAATAAACCTCTTCGTTCCGCGGCGCTCGTTCAGTTGTGTACAGCAGCATTGGCACCCTCGAAACCACTGTAATTTTACTTGATTAATCCGCGTCTCCGGGGAGCGGGGCATAAATATACACGGAGTCGTAAGCCATGTCTCGAGAAAACCTCTTCTCTAATTAACTCAATAACAGACAGAAGTACCCTCGTGCACTTGCTTCTGGATTTCTTCGACGTGCTGTTGATCTGTAAATTGGGTGGACACCATTTTCCTCAAAAAACTGTTTAAGATTGAAAGTCTCTTCGGGTTTGCCGCCGGATCCTAATATCATCTTGAGTCGATATTTGCCGGCCGATGTGGCCGAACGGTTCTAGGCGCTTCAGTCTGGAACCGCTCGACCGCTGCGGTCGCAGGTTCGAATCCTGCTTCGGGCATGGATGTGTTAATGTCCTTAGGTTAGTTAGGTTTAAGTAGTTCTAAGTTCTAGGGGACTGATGACCTCAGATGTTAAGTCCCATAGTGCTCAGAGCCATTTTTGAATCGATATTTCGGCGATCCAGCTGTTCGCCATCTTCAGGAAAATGCTGCTTCTGCTGATGAGTCCCGCTGAGAACTCACACACACTTGCACACTATTTAAACGGACATAGACTAACTTATGCTAAGAACAACACACACACTTATGCCCGAGGGAGGACTCGAACATCCGACGGGAGGGGCCGCGCAATCTGTGCCATGGTGCGCTGAGAACTCAGCGGGACTCATCAGCAGAAGCAGCATTTTCCTGAAGATGGAGAACAGTTGGATCGCTGAAATATCGAGTCAAGTTGATAATAGGATCCGGCAGCAAACCTGAAGAGACTTTCAAGAGTTATTACGACGGGAAAGCCTACGTAATCACTACTGTATAATATTGTTTCCAATACTCATTTAGAAACTTATGTTTCGTAACCCAAATGGTCTCTTGCCAATGTTTACTGTCTCAGTTCGGTTTCTCTTATTTCAAATCAAATGTATGTGAATCCCTAAGAGACCGAACTGCTGAGGTCATCGGTCCCTAGACTTAGACACTATTAAAACTAACTTAAATTAACTTATGCTAAGAACAACACACACACCCATGCCCGAGGGAGGACTAGAAACTCCGACGGGAGGGGACGCGCAATCCGTGACATGGCGCCTCAAACCGCGCAGCCACTCCGTGCTGGTTCTCTTATTTAGTTGGACGTGAATTCTGCGGCCATAATAAAAATTCTTATTGTAATTCAGCGGCTATGACTTCTTTCATACTTGCACTTATTATGACAGCCAGATAAATCAGAAGCAGAAATCAATTAGGAGCCCAAGTTTCAGATCCGCTATACCTACATTGTGACTGTGTACAGGATAACATCCATCTTGCATACTGAAGAGGAATCTTCAGGCTGCCTTCGAGAAACTGGTAACGAACATTTTTTCGATTACTTCGCTGAACTACAATTACCCGCTTTGGCACATTATGATCAGATCAATAAATTAATAAAAACTTGTACGTTGAGTAACAGGATATTGCACGTAGTTATTGATTCACAAATAACAGAAAAGTCATATCTGGAAAGTTGGAAAAGTCTTACCAGGAGCGCGATGCTGATTTACATAAACACACAGACAGAGTAAGGATATTTTTTATACGATAACATAACGTTATTAGAAGAATTATTGTCATGTGGCGTTTGTTATACTGGGAGTTGGTACTGTGATTTAGTACAGTCACGAGGTTGGTGCGGTGATACATGATAATTCAGACTGCGATAAAATGATGGATAGCACTGAAAAGCGTTTCAGTTGCTACTTTAAACATATGATGATGGAAAAGCGCCTCGCAACTTGCTAATAACATCGGCCACCTCTGTACAGCAGTGGCTTCGTGTGGTTTCATAACTTCAATTCATCCTATGTACAGTCCGCCCCGGTAGCTGAGTGGTCAGCGTGACAGACTGTCAATCCTAAGGGCCCGGGTTCGATTCCCGGCTGGGTCGGAGATTTTCTCCGCTCAGGGACTGGGTGTTGTGTTGTCCTAATCATCATCATTTCATCCCCATCGACGCGCAGGTCGCCGAAGTGGCGTCAAATTGAAAGACCTGCATCAGGCGAACGGTCTACCCGACGGGAGGCCCTAGCCACACGACATTTCCATCCTATATACATACTTAAAGACATTGGAAGTATTTCGAACGGGACAAAGCGGATGAAATCACGGTTATCACTAAATTTCAAAGGCAGCAATTTGACGACATGGGCATACGAAGTTGGAGGTCCTCAATTCTGCACCTGCCTCGCCTGAAAAGTATTAAGAATATTGTCCATAAAAATGAAGCAATTCACTCAGGTGTGTCCGAAACACCAGAATATGCTCTAATGCGGATTCTCTAAAAGGAGGAGGGAACAACAATGAAGGAGCAGTGAAGCCGAGCCGATGTGTCAGCGTAACCTGAAGTAACGCTTGTGTTCATTCACACTTCCATTAAGTTGAAAATGTGAAGCGCCTATTCAGTTGCCATGTAACAACCTGTTACGATTCTTTCTGTTGTAAGAATTTTCCTTCTGTGCTTATACAAAAAGCCACCCCGTGACTTCCGTCTCCTCAGAATTATATTACTGTAGTATACGAGTATTAGCCCCTTCCGTATGCCCTCTGGAAAATCCCTTGTGCTCCCTGTAGTCTACGCCAAACTGTTTGAAAACCTTTTCATCATAGCAGTTAATGAGTAATGGTATATTATTCTCTTTCACTTTAGAGTACATAGCCCAATTGGAACACAGATGAGAATTTGAACATAATACAGTTTCGCTAAAAGGAAACGTTTATCTACAGCACAGATGTTAACTGCTGAAATTTTAACTTCAGTACTTACTTCAAGGAACACAACGTCATTTGCCTTCAGCTGGGTAGGAGCGCTACAAGTAGTCATGTAGCTCCCTTCAGTGCCTAACTACGACAGAAAAACATATTTTTTCGTGTAAAAATGATTACAATGAAATACAATAAATGGTGTGGTTTTTCCAGTGTATTTGACAGATGGACATTCGGGTATCCGTACGTGTTGAAAATTGCAATTTTATGTACAAAATTTGGACATCTGTCCTAGTTCCTCAGAGGCTGTGAGTAACGGTCTATATTTCAACAGACTCCTTAATTACTCTGTCTCAGAACGGAAAACGCGCACCCAGATAACCGGTCTTATGATGGTTACTATTTTTATTATATTCCAGACAGTACTCGACAAAAACTGATTTATTTGGTTCCTCCAGTCTGATGTGCCGCTATGTTTCTGACACATCTCCACGACTATTTCATCCCACATTGCGCAGTATTTACATTTGCCAAGTTGAGTATGAGCTCCATTTAAACATGAGTAAATCCTAGATTGTGTTTATTAACATGGGAAGGAATCCGATAACACCTGTTTAGAAAATTAGTAGTAAAGTTCTGGATTTAACTACATCGTACAGTACCATGTTATATAAAGCAAAATAGAAAACATCATCAGTAGGGAAAGCTAATGGCCGATCAGGATATGATGAGAGAGTTTGGTAAAATTTCGTTAGTCTTATTAAGGAAACCGCGTGCATGACGCCAGTGAGACTAATTCCACAGTACTACTCCAACGTTTCAGACCATTTTTAAGTAGATATGACAACATGCGTCTAAGGAATTCACAGACACGCTGCTACTATTGTAACAGAAGGGCACATATCATACGAAAGCATAACAGAGATACACAGGGAACATAAGTGGATATCTTTGTGACAAAGCGATGTTATTCTTAACCAAATCCTCCAGGGTAAATTTGGTGAACCGGTATTCGAGGAGATCAACTGTCTCACCGAATTTAAACGCCGTCGGCACTTGAGTTCGTGACACTCCGGGTCTGCTAAGCGCTGTATGCAAGCGGGGTGCGTTCAGACTTTACGGGGCCAGATGAGGAGGTATTTCATTGAGAAGTAGCCGGTTCGGTCACGGAAACTGACAACGCTTGGGAGAGTGGTGTGCTGACCACTTGATACTCCATACCCGCGTCCAGTGACCGCTATCGTTTGAGGATGACACGGCAGTCGGTCGGTACCATTGTGCCTTCCGTGATTTGTTCGGGTGGTTTTCGAGCAGGTCTCCAACAGTGCTGTTGTCTCCTCCATACAAGTACATATCGCGTAGTGGCAGTTACTTAAATTAGAGAGCGAACTGAAGTTTACATTCAATTTTCCCTCGCTCCATACGGATGGGTTAAGATAGCAAGTAGCCGATATTGGTACACATTGCTACAAACTGCCCTCCACCATGTACTCACAGTAGCATGAGGATTATAGAGGTTTACGTATGAGTGCCACACTCCAATCGCATGGAATATGGTACACGATAAGTCAGGGTAGAGCAGACATTGTAAGTAGAAATAGTCATTGCGGCTGGACAATAAATAAAGTTGGCAATGATGAAGTTTCTAACAAAAAGATGTGACCGGTACTGCAATGTGGTCGATGATTCATTTAGATGCGACTAGGTAATGTATGTAGTGATGCACTGTTATCATCTCCATAGAATATTGAGAAGTGAAAATGTCATGACGGGAAACGACACAGTAGGACTAGTATTCCTGAGCTGGTGCACTGGGGAAAGGGGGTTGGACGTGGGAAACGTTGAAAACGATATATTAAGCCACACTGTATAACCTGATGAAATACCGTAGACCAGGATACCCGAAACCATTACCGTGTCAGCTATTAGGAGCACGTGTTATTATTCTAACAAAAAATCCTTCTATGATTTTCTGAGACGATCACATCCGGATATCTGCGACTCTTTTTCAATTATTGATTTTTGTCTCTATTTTGACAGTCAAAGAAAGTACATGGTAAATTACAAGTATAGAGAAGAGTTGTACAGAAACGAAAACAAGCTTTAGAATGCAACCACCACAAAGAAAGCAGTCATACGACGTCTCAGCGATGAACTAAGAACAATCTTATAAAACAGAATAAAGGATAACATGTAAAAACGGGCACAGGTGTAAATATCGGCACCCCTCCCTAGACGGGTATGAGAATTGTGGCAGACTGGTGCCAGGACTGTAAACGGTACCAGTTTCTGGTAGAAGATACCAGTGAGCGTTTGGAAACTTCCTTTCAAATAGTGTAGAAACAACGTCGGATATTGTGCGAATTTGTGTTTGTTCTTGAGTTCAAGCCTTTGGCAGGTATGTGGAGACGTTTTCTTTTCATATCCTCACAGTTAGTTTAAAGAAATTTGACAGCGTTTACTTTTAGAAACGCCTTTAGGTTACATGTAATAGGGCCCATTTTGCTTAGGTGGTGCTGGTGTAAATATGGACCCTCATTCAAACACTAAAACATTCCGTGGGCCTTTCAAATGCAGTTCCTCTATTCGTCATATCTCCTGACTTCAATATTAAAAAGATAACCACCACACGGGGAGGCAAAGCTGCAGTCACCAGACACATCGCTGGACCACATACAAGGTTCTGTTGACCTGTGCTGTCAAGAAAGGGTCATTCAGCGTTTCTGGTGTTTGAGACTGGCTAAGAACCACAGGCCTTCATATAATGAAAATTCCATCCACGAAACGAGCCGATTCTTCATCACATTTCTGCGACCATCTCCTTGTGGACAACAACAAATATCTTGATATCAACGCTGGATTTACACCAAACTTTATGCGACGCAACCCGCACCTTTGGTGATGAAAAGTTCTTTCGACACATTTGCGGAGAAGCGTGGCTTCTGGGCATCATGTGCCGAATGTGGACACACTTACGTTGCTCCGGAGTTGAAGGAGTAGTTTAAGTTTGCTATTTCTGTAAATAATTTTTGATTCGAAGGTCATTTAAAATGCTTAAATGAACAAGCTGCTTTTTGAAACTTCTTGGCAGATTAAAATTGTGTGCCGGACCGAGACTCGAACTCGGGACCTTTGTCTTTCGCGGGCAAGTGCTCTACCACTTTTTTTTGTAATGTCATTTTATTCGTTATTGTTCGTTTCAATTGTTCATGGCGGACGTCACCTGACGCCCGTTGAAGTTCGTTATTGATCCATTCACTCAGCTTTTTTTAATTACAGAGGGCAGCCAACCCTCTTACCGAACACGCTAAGCTACCGTGCCGGGATTCAACTGAGCTACCAAAGCACGACTCACGCCCCGTCCTCACAGCTTTACTTCTGCCAGTACCTCTCCTCCTACCTTCCAAACTTTACAGAAGCTCTCATGCGTGAGTCGTGCTTGGGTAGCTCAGTTGGTAGAGCACTTGCCCGCGAAAGGCAAAGGTCCCGAGTTCGAGTCTCGGTCCGGTACACAGTTTTAATCTGCCAGGAAGTTTCATATCAGGGCACACTGCGCTGCAGAGTGAAAATCTCATTTTGAAAGCTGCTTTTTGTTGATTACCTTACTGTTCTGTAGTATTTTATCCAGCTTCATCAAAATATTGGTAAGAAATTGTTACTTTTTTTTGTGCAGGTCCCATACTGGCACTCGATTATTTTTAGTGCTATTTTACAAGCTATTTGTGAATACTCGTTTTCAAATAGTAATAATTCATATTATTCTTTGTTTTGCCTCCTGTTATTAAATAAAATTACTATAGTTGTCAGTGAAGGCAAGAAATCTAAAATTTTCCCAAAGGAAAGAACCTATAAGTTAAAAACGGGAGGTGGTGCCCAAAGTAACACATTTTCCTCTAAATGTATAGATCCATCTTAAACACCTTTCTGACTGGTACTGTCCTACAATAGCGTGGAAAGTGCAGCGCATGCAGTCCATTAGGTCACATCCAGTGAATTGTGGATAACTTATGCCTCTTTTCATTCGTCAGTCACGTGCTGTGTGGCGTCTCAGCAACTTGAAAGCCGTACATTTTGTGACATTGGGCTCATCACTGAATCACTGAAGAACAAACTTACGTAATGATGGGTACCGTCACAGATGAAGTGTACGTAACACAAGCAGCAACAGCGAGTGCACATGGGGCAGCAGCCAGTCAATGCACTTGCGGCTGGCTGGGCGGGCGCGTGGCCCGAGGCACGTGCGGCGCAGCTGGGATCGCTCCAGGAAAACAAGCGGCCGTCTGTTGCAACGCCCGACAGCTGCAAGAACTAGGCGCCGCTATTCCGGCGCGCTTTTGCTGGACGTATCGCGCGCTCGTGTGACAGCGCCGCAAGTGACACGACGACCGATACGATACAGAAAGAGCGCGCATTAATAGGGCGCATGGAAGCTCAGCTGAAGCGGCAAATCTGGAACGGCAGCGCTGCGAAATTGACAGTAGCTGTCGCGCTGTTACACCGCCCGGAGCGACAGCTTCTCCAGTCAGCTCAGTGTGCACTGAAACACCACTGTGAACCGATAGTGCTATTTTCTCTTTGATGTATTTGAAACTGGTCGAAGTCTTGTAACTAACCTGTTTCTACGGGTTATTACGTTAAGAGTGGGAATGGAAATGCTTATTGATTGTGAAACTAACGTGAGAAGACTAGGGTCGCCACCGACTCTAACCGTACAACTAATCAAAGGTTTGGCCGAGTCAGAAAATAAATTAATTTGATCACAGATCAAAAACTCATAAATTTGTCCGTCGTGATATCGCTCGTAGGAGATGCGATGTAATTAATAGTATTTCCCGTGCACTGTCCACGAGAATCAACCATTTAAAATAAAATAGAAAATGCATGGACACTGTGCGTAAGATCAGCTCCCAGCAACACACCTGAAAATAAGACTTAATCTAAAGCATTTGTTATAAAATAAAAGGGAAACTAATCACTGGACCTGTGCATAAGGAAACGCGTTGGATGTGCTAACAGGAAAGCTACCAGGCTTAGGTGCAAAAACGTAACCTCGGAATGCAACAGAAAATTGTGTATAAAATCATTTATTCCTAAGATATGGATGTGAGGCATGTACACAATTGCTGATAACATTAATTCCTAAAACATTAAAGAAAAGCATCGATACATACACCGTTATAATCTACACCTAAAATCATTGGTGTGAATCATTCATACAACTACTGTTGCCTGATAACTGATCGCAATGACTCGTGAAATGGTACACGTTTCACAGTACACCCGCATGCCCACGTGGTTTGTGGAGACGCAATTTCTAGGTGTCGTGGCCAAGTTGCAACAATATCACATCGCACAATCATGAACAGTTAACTTTCTTTAAAACAAACATGAGACCGGGCAGTTAGTGATGACGGTAGCCCAACAAACTCTAATGTTCAACCACGTGGTCGGCTCCCCACGGACGAAAGATATATAAAGCAAGGAAAATTTGCAAGAAGGCAAAGATATTAATATTTAGAAAAATGAAAGCTTATACAGGCACAGCTGAAGGCAAACAGACATTCATACAGAAGCGAGTGCTCACTTCTTATCGACACCTTTGTGCGGCGCTCTTCTAGTGGATCCAAGTCTGCTATAGAAATTTACTAAAAGAAAAATCTGCCAAAGTTTTGCATTCCTTGCTGCGACAAGGCAAAGCAATCTTTCAGAGTTGAAAAGCTAACAGCTCTCCCCTCGCCAAGAAACAACGCGCCACGCGGTCAGTCTAACTCATCCTTCTTCGACTGGAGCACAGCTGTGGACGCTTCCCGTACGGGCGGCAGAATGCCTCCCTTTTCCATCTCCAGCCGCCTCCACGCTCCGCGTGGCCCGGAAAACCCAAAGATGCCATTTCCGCCACCAACCTAATGCAGGTGGATTTCTCACAAGTAGCGCAAACCTCTTTGCCTACTTGACCACTACGAGAGTTGGCTATTCTGTACAACTGCTGCTGAATCTGTATGACTATCGCAGACTTTCTGCAGCAGACTACGCCACTGTCTAGCAACGTGACACACGACATTCATTCAATCACACCACTATGAGAGTTATGAGAAAAGAGAAACAAGGAAAAGAAAGAGAAATGCTAGTGAAAATGGGCTACCGGAATAATGAAAAGTGGCTACAGGACCCTTTCAGTCTCTCTTCATCCCACTACATAAGAAAGGGTCAATCAGGAACAACTCCAACCACCGAACAATTGCTCTCCAAACCTTAGCAAGCAAAATTTTGCTCTACGAACGAAACCAGTGTTTGAAGCCATACATTCAGCCTCATATATACACATAACAAGCATGTTTTGTGGAAGGCAAAGGAACTCGTTAACAGATTCTCAAGATTCGACAAATAACGGAGAAACCTCGAGAGTTTTTGTTCCTTTCTTGATCTGCTCTCCTGATTACAGGAAAGCCTTTGACTGTGTAAGCTGGTGCTTGCAGAGTTCCGTGTCACATCACACTTGACAGCACTGACTTGGAGTCTGTACAATAACGACCTAGCAGCTTTGAAGACAAGAGATGGCTTGTCTGATTTCTTCAGTTTATCAAAAGGTATCAAACAGGGTTGACTTACATCACCCCCCCCCCCCCCTCCCAACTGTATAACATCAATGTAGAACTTGTCATTAGGAAAGGTCTTGATGGTTGGACTAAAGCCATCTCAGTTGGTGGTAGAACTTCTAACACCCTCTGATTTGTTGATGACCCCGTTCTTTTAGCCAGCAGCGAAGACGAACTTGCTGAGCTTTTAACAAAAGTAAAGGACCTTAGTATACCATATGAACTGGACCTCGATCTCTGCAATTCCAAACTCATGATAACTGATCGAGGAGTACAGGTTCAACTTACTGGTCGATTAGAGGAAATGGAATCGTGCATTCTTTCATCTATCTTGGGTTCACAGTCTGTGACACGGGAAGCTGTGAAGATGAGATAAGGAGACGGATCACGCTAAACGGAGTGGCTATGAAGAAGCTTATCAAGATCTGGCAGAACAGAGCAATACAAACACCACAGAGGTCCGGTTTATTGGAACATTCGTGTTTTCGATCTTCTTTCATGGTTGCGAGACATGCACATTTAAGGACGGAGACAAACAGTGCGTCGATGGATTAGAGCTTTGGTGCTGGCGCAGCAGTTTGCGCATAGAACTGACCAAGAACAGAACAAATGTATTCATTATTGAGCAGCTGAATGTCTCCACGTGTCTTTCTTCTCGAGTCAGTCAAAAAATTCTCCAGTTCTTCGCCATATTGTGAGAATGGATGGAGAAAACCAAAATAAAGTAGCACTGGAAGGGAAGATCGAAAGCAAGAGACCGAGAGGAAGGTCAGCGAACAGGTGGATTGATAAAATCAAGAAGATCTTGAATCTGTCTCTTCAGCAGGCTCTAAGAGAAGCTGGTAATCGTCCAGGATGGAGACGCTGGGTTCATGGGGTCACGGGGCTCAGAAATAAGCACAACGTCTTGTGCTGGTGATATTTGAAACAATAAATCACAAAACTTGCCCCTGAGGTTATTCTGCGATTCAGATGGACTTCGTTCATTGTCCTTAGAGATTTATTATAATTTACAAATTTGCTCTTCATTAGTACTCTTGCGGCTCTGTGGCTAGATGTTTTATGCTTTATTTCGTCTTCATTGCATATAATGTAACACTTCCGACGAACATGTTCAATATACAGGGTGTCCCAGAAATGTTGCGACAAACTTCGAGGGGGTGTAGAGGGATAGGAACCCGTGCCCGGAAACGTCATCCAACGATGCTACAGAGAGTCGAAGTTATAGGCGCCGGCACCTGCCAATACGCAACCCCTTTGGCAGCAAACGTGACTTTGTGCCCTGACGGACTGTAGGCGGAACGTCTGACAATCTTGTTCGTTGTTCAGTGATCGCGACTGATTGCCACAATCGCCAGTAGCGAAGATGGAGTTAGCTGCCATGTAGAAAGACCTTGTTTCCTATGAATTCTTTGCTCTCTTGCCTCGGTGGATGACGGTTGCGGACGGGGATTTCCATCTGCAGTTTATATTTCGCCCTAATACCGAAAACCTTGTATATTTTAGAGGATTCTAAGAAAAATATTAGCCATGGATGGAAATCCGTCTCTGAAACCGTCATCCACTAAGGAGCATCGCATTCATAGGATAGAAGGCCTTTTACGCAACAGCTACCTCCATCTTTTCCAATGACGATCGTGGCAGTCAGTCAATAACGAACAGCACTGCGAGACATTCCGCCTATGATCCGTCAACATACAAAGTCACGTCTGCTGCAGAAGGGGCTGCCTAGTGACAGGCGACGGCGCATATAACTTCGACTCTCTGTAGCGTCGTTGGATGACGTTTCTGGGCACAGATTCCTATCCTTCATTTGTTTCTCAGGACACTCTCTGCACCCCCGCGACGTTTGTCGCAACATTATTGGGAAACACTGTATATGTATTTCTTGGTAGCGCTTGATTCAGAAACAGTGGGATCCATTCTTTGTGATGGATAACATATTGATATGTAGCAGCAACGATCTTTATAAATCTGTTGGTATGGTGCTCCTGCGTCCCTCACGCCAATGAATCGACCGAAAATTGTAATACATCCACTGTACATGCTGTGTTGCGAATTCTAAGTTCCAGTAATGTTATATATACCAAATAGCCATCATGAAATTATACCATTCTTCATTTTGCTGTACTGAAAATGCTGAAGATCAACTCGCTTACGAATGAAATTTCTATCAACATATACTATAAGCATGAAAATACTGGAGTTTGAATTTGGTAAAATCTGGCCAAGGTGTTCATGATGTGACACATTCCCTTTTCACCACATTATTTAAACGAGATGGCGTGCTCAAGACGTTCACCAAGTGCTATCCTAATAATTTAGTCTTCATATACGATAAATAAGTATGGATTTCTAATTGTTTCAATTTGAATATGAAATGAAGTAATTTCGGTTCTCTTTTTCTTAATGTTGTTCTCCTTACAAGCTCTCTCTGAATTTCTGTTTAGGATACCACTAGAACTTATTTCCAGCAATACGCGTTAGTATGAACAGATCATTCTTTGAACAAATAATTAAATAGTTTACCTTCATTATTTGTTCACAATATGAATTGATTTTGCATCCGATGAAATGGTAACAACATGTAGATTCCGCAAGTCAACGGATTTACGCGTATTTATTTATTTTTTTAAATTATGTTATTGCTCCCTTTAGTCCTACGCTCCCTTATAATATGTCTTGCTTTAACAGCTTTTCAAGTTGTTACATGTTTTGATTGATTACAAAGTTATACCTCAGCATAATAACATAAATAACAATAATAATAAATACGATAATTAAACAATAGCTAACGTATTAAGTAGCAGTATCAATATTAGTCGAGAAACTATATGAATTTATATTGGCTAAAGGAGTCGAATGAAAGTTTAATAAGGAGAAAGAGTAGTGGACCGGCGATGTTCAACATAATAAGAGCCATATCAAACTAGGTTCTAAAGATGGGACAGAGAGAGAGACAGAATGGCGAGCTCTGATGCCATTCCAAAGCATATTCACATTTATACAGGGTGTTCTGAAATTCTCGTTACAAACTCCTAGGACTTGTAGAGGGGAGCAAACAGATAATATTCTGAGCTGGAACTGGAACCCATGTCCGGAAACGTGGCGTTTCTGTGCTACAACCGTTTCAATACACGTTGGTAACGCGACTACTTTTACAAGTTATTTATTAGGCATGACCCAGTACATGACTTATTCTACAGTTCCACTCATTAATAGCCAAAGAAATTACTCATGTACTTGTTTGTGAGTTCTCTTCAACCTGATGCAGTAGGGTCTCTTCCAGTTCGAGTGTGTTGAAGCACCACAGTCACACCTGCTGACAGTGAAGGTAACCTTTCCCGAAGTCGTTGAGTAAACTGAGGCGAAAAGGGTATACCATGGAGTCGGACGTTGTGGAGAACGATGATGATAAAGGCGACGAGCAGCTCTTCCACTACCGTGAGCTTCGCTATTCCGAAGGATCATGTGGATGTATTCTGCAACGTGTACTCAGCCATGTTGCTCGAACACTCACAGACACTTGAATGAGGCTCGAACTACGTCAGAGAGGTAGGATTGACGTCGAATAACATCAGCCTGTCCAATGTAACCGCCCTCTTTCCCCCCCCCCCCCCCCCCCCAACGCACATTTACCTAGAAAACTTGTTTTCAGATGTTTGTAGCACGGAAAAAGTACGTTCCTAGACATGTGTTCCTGTTCAAAATATTATGAACACACTCCCCTCTACACGTCCTAGGAGTTTCTAACGGGAATTTCCGAAAACCCTGTATACAAACATACGAAGTCGATGTATAATAGCGCTGTTTCCTTGAATACTTTTCTTTGATTTGATTTATAATAGCTGATATGTTTTCAATTTACGACCATCCAGAAACTATGCAAACCAGAAAAACACACACATTCTCTCTTCCAAATTAAGGAACAAGCCAGTACTGATAACAAAAGAAAGGATCAGCGGTGTGAAAGATTCAGATAAAATATCGATTGGTAGCAGTTCTTGGCAAGAACTACACGTAAAGAAACATTTAACGTATATCGTTTGGGAAGTCGGGTGATAGAGACTGCAACCACTTTCAAATCGGATACCGTCGGTTCTTTCTCTTTACCTAACGCTTTATTTCGCATTTGATAAGAGCCGCTATTCACTGTCGAAAACAATAAAAAATATAAAAAAATACACCCAGAGCAATAGCAGACGCTTCCACTCTCACCAAAACAAAAAAAAAACAGACGATCCCATCGAGCAATATCAAAACAAAGTACACAGAATACCGAGATGGCAGTGGACCCATACGACATAAAACGTAAAACATATTTTGTGGCAAAGAAAGTGCAGCGTACAAATTATGTGAAAATGAACGTTAATAATGACGCAACTGCCAAGAAAACCATGCGTAATGGTAATAGTTTAATACTGTGTTTACAGTAATAAGTTAAAATATAAGAAATGTTCATGATCCTAGCAAACAACGTTATAAGAAAAATGATATTGTTACAGTAACCAGTGAAGATAGTTTAAAATAAAGCGAAGCTCGTTTGGATATAATAAGACTTTTATTAAAATCGCAAAAGAACGTATTATTACGCACCTGCCCAACTGATTTCGTTTTATGGAAACCGCATTTCGTTTGTATCACAAAAGGTATCCAGACAGGCGACAGCATCATAATCGATGTAATATCCCTCTCAGAGCTTTGGGCGACTGTTAGCAAACGGAATCATGCTGTAAAAAATACAAATGAGGACTGACCATTAGTTACACGGTATTTTTTGTACCAAGATATACCTAACTTCTGCCATACTTATCCAAGCGTCTGCAATCTCTCTTTTTATAATTAGAGGTGTAGTTATACAGGTTTTGGAAGCCTCTGTAACTTTATTCCGTTTATAGTACTTAATCTTTATTAAATGATTAAAAAACGTTGCCTTATAAAGTGTTTTTACTATTGGAAACAGCGAAATTAAAGGGAGATGTCAAGATGGGAAGAGAGGATGTAACCATTTTCTGGTATATAACGTGATGAAAAGATTAATGTATGATTCGCCACGTTAATGTGCTGAAGTAGTTCCATGAAAAAATGTGTACATCTAGATCTAAGATGTCTTCATTTACTTTACCAGTTATTGTACAACATTTTAACAGTGTGCTTTACATCTCCAGAGCGAACTGGCAATAACATTATTTTGTCGTGTAGGGTCGATAAAACGACATAGGTAGCGGCAGCTGTATCACCCTTACATTGATTTTTTCGTTAGGTTGTATACCAGAAACTTGTTACTTCCAGACTTCTCATTCTGATATCTCATGTTAATTTCGTCGTTTATGTTGATGAACCACACTTTGTAAGGCAATGTTTCTGAACCATTTACGAAAGCTGAAGTACTATAAACGAAATAAACTTACAACAGAGACGTCCAAAGATGTATGAGTACACCGCTAATTAGACAAAGAAAGATTAGAGACACTTGGATAAGTATGGCAGAAGTAAGGTACATCTTGGTCAACAAATACAGTGTAATTAATGGCCAATCCTCACTTGTATTTTTTACAGTGTGATTCCGTTTGCTAACAATCTCCCAAAGCTCTGAGAGGGAACTTACATCAAATATGTGACAGTCGCCTGTCTGGATATCGTTCCTGATACGAACGTAGTGGGGGTTGCATAAAACGAAATCGGTAGGAGTTGCCGAATCACCCAGTATGCAATTTGTACAACATTAGATGTCGTATTACGTTTTCTTTTGGGACACCCAAGCTCACTTTTCTTTCTATTGAACTTCCACCATCCAGTTGGTCGATTTGGGGGGAGGGGACCAAACAGCGAGTCCCATCAAATTAGGGAAGATGGGGAAGGAAGTCGGTCGTGCCCTTTCAAAGGAATCATCCCGGCATTTGCCTGAAGCGATTTACGGAAATCACGGGAAACCTTAATCAGGATGGCCGGACGCAGGATTGACCCGTCGCCCTCCCGAATGCGAGTTCAGTTTGCAAACCACTGCGCCGCCTCCGTCGGTTTCCATCCAGTACAACGTGCTGGGTTCTGTTAAGCAATTATTCCCAAAGCCAGTCACTTATCGACGAGGATAATCTGTGTGATCGTATCTTCGTTAGCAGCTGACGATGTGAAACAGTGTAAAAAGCAACCTTTCGGAATATCCTGTATGAATAAAACAAGATATTCCCCGATTTCGTCTTTATTCTTTGAGAGCAGCTTTTCTACCATCAGGAACGTCATAACGTTTCAGGTAGAATATATTCCAGGTACCCACAACAGTCAAAAGTCAGAGATATGGGTAATTCTGTTATTTGGTAATTCTATTGTTTCCTTTTTTATAAACAGGATCGACCTGTGCTCTTTTACAGTCAGGCTCAACTGTCCTCTGCGAAGGAGCATCTCGATAAATATGAGCTAGGAAAGGAGTTAACTGTGCAGTATATTCAATGTAAAATCCATTACAGCTGACATATTCGTCCCGGTAGAAGCAGCAACTGTATTGTTATTTGAAACAATTCTCAGTTGCACAGTTTTAGTTACATAACGTTTTCCCATCAGTCTGGATCGTTTTCAAATCTAAATAGTAGCATTCTGATAAGAAGTTCTGAACAGACAAGATGGGTTGCTGACGCAGCTACTCACGTCTGAAGATGATCCAAAGTCATCGAAACATGTTATGTAATTAAAAATGTGCAACTGAGACTGAAGAATAAATGAGAATGGTCTCAGTATAAAGGCATTGATTGATAGCGCAGTAGTCTGGTTCCCGCGCAAGTTGTAAGTAACCTTTCTCTGGCTGTATTTTATCCCAGATAAGAATGCTTTCCATATGCGGCCAGTTTAACTAGAGCTGAACAAGCACTGCCCGTTCTTAGAAAACTAAATACTTGCTGGGAGCCAAACATCGTCGTTCGAGAAGTCATTTCTAGGGGCGCGAATATTTACGTAAATTGTCCCCTTTAAGCACTCTCTACCTGCATTTCGTTGGCAAGATTCCAGCGGTGTCCGTATTACCCTTTTACTCCTGAATACGCAGTGAAGCCTGCAGGGCTTAACGAGACGCCGCTGAGACAATTTACTGCAACTCTTCGGACGCGCATTTGCGCTGTAACTACACTCTTGTGGTTTTTGTAGCGACTCTGGCTACGGCGGGACTGCGCTGTTTAATGCGCTTATCCGTCCCGCGGATGCCGCCTCCGGGACGGAACTGCGCAGCGGCTGGAACTGGTAGCGGCTAGTCTCAACGCGTATGCCCGCCAGCGGACGAGATTGTTCCGCACACGTCCTGCGGCCGGCATTCCTGTCCGCCATTACGCGATACCTCGGCGGAGCGCAGGGCGCACATTTCCTCCGAGGAAAAGTACTACAATGTCCTCTCCTTGGAACTAAAAGGCTTACTTGAATTACCCTGCTAGCGTCCCTGAAAGCGCGCCTTGGTGCGCAACGTGGCTCGAAAATGGCGTCGTTAGCCGCAGGCCACCGAAATACGCGCCTCACCTCAGCCGAGGGCGAATAACGGGACAAGGACGCACTCTTCCCAGACGCTGCAGCAGGATCTGTAGTCACATTTCCTGATGTATCCTACACGGTAAGCTGGTCCTAAAACTGACCGTGGACATCTAGCTAAGCGTTTGGAGGTAAGGTTACGCCTGGCTATAAACTAAACTCTTTATTTCGAAATTCGGACAACAAATACGAGGATATGAAACTTCCTGGCAGATTAAAACTGTGTGATGGAACCGAGACTCGAACTCGGGTCCCGAGTTCCAGTCTCGGTCCGGTACACAGTTTTAATCTGCCAGGAAGTTTCATATCAGCGCACACTCCGCTGCAGAGTGAAAATCTCATTCTGGAAACATGCCCCAGGCTGTGGCTAAGCCATGTCTCCGCAATATCCTTTCTTTCAGGAGTGTTAGTTCTGCAAGGTTCGCAGGAGAGCTTCTGTAAAGTTTGGAAGGTAGGAGACGAGGTACTGGCAGAAGTAAAGCTGTGAGGACGGGGCGTGAGTCGTGCTTGGGTAGCTCAGTTGGTAGAGCAGTTCCCGCGAAAGGCAAAGGTCCCGAGTTCGAGTCTCGGTCCGGCACACAGTTTTAATCTGCCAGGAAGTTTCATATCAGGGCACACTCCACTGCAGAGTGAAAATCTCATTCTAAATGCGAGGATAATCCCAAGAGTGACGTCTCCTACTTTTTATAAGTACATAGACCTGTTTATTTCTACAATGGTTTACATCAGTTTACAGCTTGAACATTTAGCTATTTTTCGACATAATCACCATTTCAGTCGATGCATTTTTGTAGACGCTGTGGCAGTTTTTGTATGCCCATGTCATACCAGCTCGCCGCCATGCTGTTCAGAAAGTTATGAACCTCTTCTTTCACAACGCCATCGGAACTGAATCGCTTTCTGGCCAAATGTTCTTTTAACCTAGGGAACAGGTGATAGTCACTGGGCGCCAAGTCAGGACTATAGGATGGGTAGGTGATTATGTTCCGCTGAAGCTGTTGCAGGAGAGCAACGGTTTGCGAGCGATGTGTGGGAGAGCGTTGTCATGGAGAATGTGTTCGCCCTTGCTCAACATTCCTCTTCTTCGGTTCTGAATTGCCTGTTTGAGTTTATTCAGAGTCTCACAGTACCTGTCAGCGTTAATTGTGATCCCAGCGATTCAGTTCAGACGACGAGGTGAAAGAAGAAGTCCATAACTTTATGAACAGCATAGTGGCGAGCTAGTGTGACATGGGCATACAAAAACTGCCACAGCGTCTACAAAAATGTGCCGACAGAAATGGTGATTATGTCGAAAAATAGCTAAATGTTCAAGGTATTAACTGATGTAAGCTATTGTAGAAATAAACAGGTCTATATACTTATAAAAAATAGAAGAGCTTACTTTTGGGATTATCCTCGTACAAGAACTCATCAAAAAACAGAAGCAATTTCATTAAGGATTAATGAAATATTGTTAATATTTGGTAGCCCTATTCATCTTATGTCAGAGTCGTTAAATGTAAACATTTATATGGTTCTATCCACATGTAGTACGATAATAAATACAGGTTATATTATCATTAGAGGAAGTGGTCTAAATTTGGGCAACCATTTTGTATTTAAGCCATAACTCGCGTCCTGTTGAAATTAAATAATATCGCAGCAAACAATACTTTCAACAGTTGTACTTTAAACGATTAGTGTGAAATGCAACACGCTCCAACTATTTTTTCTTATTTTTTTTAATGTCAAATTTATGCAGCTTAGAGATGTGGTCTTAAAACTATTGAAATATCATTGAAAACCGTCAGAAAAATGAATAGAAAACGATTTACTTATAGAATACAATATCAGAAACAATTTTATTTGAAAAATAAAATGGCATGTTTTTGTTTTTAAGTCAGTGTGGTCCTTCATATATTCTCTGGACAAAAGTCACAAAACATTTTTTTTCAACCCCTGGTCGTTCGCTGTGTGCCCATATGTTACACATGACACACCAAACACGTCATCAGAAAAGTTATTTTCATACAAAATTCGTTCGGAATAATCAGTATCTGGCTTCTTTCTTCCAGCCGTAGGGACACGTGGTAAGGACTAACAGCCGATGAGGTAAACTGGTTTGGCTGAGGTTAATGAATTAAAGGCGCTGACAAGTCAAATGTTCCCAGCATACAAGACTGTCCGAAACGGGTGGAAATCTTGAGAGGGTTGTCCTCATAGTTTCATCTCTGTCTGCCTGAATCGCCTTGGTCCTATCCGTTTCGTTTCATTGCCTCCTCTTTCCCTGCGAGATATATTTTGGCCTTGTTCTCCGCATTCTAGAACGAAAACAGAAAAGCATAGTCGTAATGACAAAGTGGTGCAAAAAATGGATATAGCCCAAGCTTAGATCATATGTAATAGACCAAATTTAGTCCATCAATGCGACGGAAAATTGAGGTTTATTATAAAACTACGAAAAAAATTCGCTGTGTAAACTAAAGCTGTTCTTAAAGCTAAGATTACCCCTACCACGATATACTTCTAGAGCAGGGCTTCCCAACCTTTTTAATTGGCGGATCCCTTTTTCAGATAAAAGTCCATGATGCATCCTTTTTCAGTCAAGCCCACAGCAACTGTTGAAACTCAGGGCGAAGCCCGTGGAAATTGAAAACTTCTTAATGCAAATGCCATTTTTCCACTAACCCCACGACGAATCAAGAGTCTTTGGTTTAATGATGAATGGAAACAACATGAAATTAATGACATTACCATTTGTCTGAATTCCCACTATATTCAGATGTTGGATTTAATCCCATTGTTCGATATTTTATCCATCCCCAGGAACTGTACTCGTATATAACGAAATAATAAGCAACCAGCTGCATAAAAGAAATTTAGTTTCTTTACCGGTTTCCGGGGCCTTGTGTACAGACACTTTGAACCAGCTGACCACGGCATTTTGCTGTATGCATCTTATTGTTGACAGCTGCAAATAATGCCATAGGTATAACGTTCTGAAGAAGGGCACTAAGCTCCCGAAACCGGTAAAGAAATTAAATTCGTTTTATGCAACTGTTTGCTTATTATTTCGTGCCATTGTTCAGTACACTAGGCAGGCCATATTTCTAATTGTGAGGAGGGGAATACTGAAAGAAAAGCAGCATTCTTGCTTTTTCAACAAGGGAGCAGAATTTTTTGTTTTCCAAACGGGTCGAAAGCGTAGTAACCGTAACTATCGAAGGTAGATTTCCGTATTGAGTCTATGACAATTTCTATCAACAACTCACATTCATTCGACGATAGAATGTTCGTCTTTTTGGATACAGCGAATGGGTTGACCAACCAGTCGGATTCCTGCAGCTTCCCTTCTTGAGTTGTTGGGAAGAATACTACAACGATGACGTCAAGCTTCGGAGATGTTCGAGGATTTTATGAAACAAATTGCTCCCAACATCCGATGTCTTGTCTTTCAAAAAATAGTAGAGAAGAGGGAAATACTCGACCTCTCCCTCCCCGACACTCTTCTTCCAAGAATTGATTTTCATCTTGAACTGTGTCGTTGGCGGGGACCGTTGTTAACTTTTCCCTTGTGGTGAAATCTTCATGTCTTTCATTTTGAAGAAAATATCTGCCAAATAAGCAAGTATACATTGGCAATTTTGGTCACTGATAAGATCTGCCAATTTGTTGTTCTGGTCTATAAGTAAACCTAGGACGTCTAAACGTAATTCATATAATGGAAACAGTGTATTTGCACGTGAGTGCCACCTCACTTCTACATGGGGAGGCAGGGAAAAATGAAGGTTTCCCACATCCTGACAAAGTATTGTGAAAAGTCTTGGCTTCAACGGCCCTGACTTTATGTATTTAATAATTTCGGCGGATTTATCTAAAACTTTTTTGAAGGAAGCAGGCATATTTTTCGTAGCTACAGCATCTCTGTGGAGAGCAGAATGACTACTACTGCAATCCTTCGAGTTCTCTATTATTTTAGTTATCGCTCCGACCGTTGGACGAGTCATAATTTTTCCTCCATCGGTGCACACATCGATGCAATTAGACAATGAAATTCGTTGGTCTTCAGAAAATCGTCCAAGAAACGTGATATTCAGCAATTGTTCAAATGTGTGTGAAATCTTATGGGACATAACTGCTAAGGTCATCGGTCCCTAAGCTTACACACTACGTAACCTAAATTATCCTAAGGACAAACACATACACCCATGCCCGAGGGAGGACTCGAACCTCCGCGGGGATATTCAGCACCTGCTGTACTGTCAGGTAGTGGTTTGCATAAAAAGAGGTTCTCTTCGATACATCCAAAGTAGTCATAACGGACAAAATAAAATCGCTAATCCCTGAACGACAGTAGATCCATCTATTGTGAGAGAAACATAATCGTGCTGTAAGCGAGAAGCGAGAGATTCTTTGTCATCATTTGACATGTTAACTATTCCTCTCTTTACTGTTTGATAGTGGCACTGAGGGGACAAGTCTTACTACCGTTTCGTCTAGCATAGAAGAAACAGTATCGCTGACACACTGTTTCATGAGATATTCCGTAATGATATGAGTTTGGTTGTCTTTGCTACTCTATAATTTACCAAGAAAAAAGCTTTTAATGAGATTTCATTAATTGTTTTTGCATGAGTTTTCATGCAGTGTTGAGAAGCAGCTGAATTGTGCTCTTCCTCTTGAAAAACTCAATCTCTTTAGTGTGGAAGTCCAGATGAGTGCCCCCAAAGTGATGGTGCAATTTAACTGGAACCATGTAAGTGTTCGGAACGACTCGCGTATAAATTACGGACTAAGCTTTACTCTCCTCTGTATCGATAAAGCCCATTTCTAAATAGCTTTCGTTGTCCTTACCCTTTTCAGTTACTCTACTTCCACAAGGCATTGCAGCTAATGGAGCACTTGCAGACTTTTCGCGCAATAAATCCGGCTGTGGCGCTTCAAGTGATTGTTCTTCATATGGCCGTCGTCCCTCCACATTAATTTGAACCGGAAAGTTTCCTTGGTGTGAAGGCTATTGAGAAACTGCTCGCTTCTCCAATCATCCCAATTTCAGCGACCGATCCACATTGGTAGTAACATACGTGTCGAAAGCCAATGATGAAACATTAACGAAGGAAGTTTAACATCGAATGTCATCTCGGACCGCATACATGCCAACAAAAGCTCTAATTGTTCGACTGATAACGTGCCATTTCGGAATATCTTGCGCGAAAGATTTCTGCGCATCGAAAGCCGTGAGCCGGAGTGTTGCAGAAACATTCGAGCAGAGGGGCAGCATCCACCGACACTAAACTACGTGCTGGGTCCTCACTAGGGAACCGCAGCCATACACGTACTTATCAAACGAAAAAAGGATAATATTGATGAATTTGCTGTTTATATTTTTAATTAATAATTTTACTCATTATTTTACAAATTTTGGTCAAAGTTAGCCACGGACACTTAGAACGAACGACCCAGCAGACCCATGAGGGTCCGCTGACTACACGTTGGGAAGCCCTGTTCTAGACTATTCGTAAACACAGGACTGCATTAAATACAATGAATGGTTATGTGCAAAAACTGAAGATCATTGAAACTGAGTTAATGTTTACAACAGTCGCATGCGACAATGAAGTGACGGTTATGAAGAGCAACTGACGTGGCCTGAAGTGCTGATTTACGTTGTTTCCGCTAGGCTGCAGCACCTGACTGTCCAAATATCCAGCTAGCCCAAATTTAGATCGTAGTCAAAATTTAGACCACTTCCTCTAATAGCGGAAAATGACATGGCTGAAGGTGTACGGTAATAGAAGCATGTGGAGATGAGAAATATAGGTTGTATCATTATTAGGAGTGAAAACTGAAACAGCAATGTCTTCAGCATCTCCGCGACTGTATCCCATAGATGGAACAAGTGTGTGACCGCTCTTGCTGTCCTTCTCAGTATACGTTCAATATCACGTGATAGTATTGTTATGTACGGATTCCATACACGCAAGCTATATTCCAAACAGAGTCGCCGGGCAGTGTGGCCGAGCGGTTCTAGGCGCTTCAGTCTGGAACCGCGAGACCGCTACGGTCGCAGGTTCGAATCCTACCTCGGGCATGGATGTGTGTGATGTCCTTAGGTTAGTTAGGGTTACGTAGTTCTAAGTTATAGGGGACTGATGACCTCAGACGTTAAGTCCCATAGTGCTCAGAGCCATTTGAACCATTTTTTGTAGCCAGTTTCATATTTGTCCGTCTCCCTCAATACACTGGTTCATCTGTCGCCTGGGCCACTCATGTACATTTTCATTTTATCATATCTCTTGTATTTTAAGTGCCAGTGCCTCATTGAAATTGAGTTTATATGACACTCTAGACCAGGGATGCCCAACTCTTCTAGGCTTGAGATATACTACATGCAATTTAGTCCATTCAGAGATCTACTCACTTAAAAATTCATAAAGGTTTAAGAGGATCAACAGTCCCGAGCCAAAATTAATCATTTAAAGTGATAATTTCCTCTGCCTCAAAAGTTGCAGGCCTACGACTCAGTTATCAAGATATTACAATTGTGAAAAAAACTTAAATAGACAACATCAAAACTGCTGAAAAAAATTTAGTGAGATACTTGGCTGTGCACATTATTGGCAATTTATTCTAATCTGGTGACTAATTTGTCTCAACAAACCTTACTCAGTCTGAAATATGAGGCGGTTATTTAACATGTCGACACGAACAGCAACCTTCGTTTCGATAAAATAAGCTACTCGACTGATTATTATGTCCGTCATGGAAACTTAAAAAAACGAGGCACGTGTTGCCTACTGGAGGGGAGGGTTGTCCCCTCAAGCACTACACACGGCACCTCATCCCGTAGAGGACCCTGAGCTCTCGCCCCCTCACCCTAACTCCGCTTACAACGCGCCTAGTTCAAATGGCTCTGAGCACTATGGGACTTAACTGCTGAGGTCATCAGTCCCCCAGAATTTAGAACTATTTAAGCCTAACTAACCTAAAGACATCACACACATCCATGCCTGAGGGAGGATTCGAACCTGCAACCGTACCAGCAGCGCTGTTCCAGACTGAAGGGCGTAGGACCGCTCGGCCACAGCGGCCGGCTGCGTCTAATTAACGAGTGGTAACCTCGCCATGTGTGAGGAAAAACTGTTGCTTGGCGCGAGCATTAAAAGGCGGTGAAATGCAGCTAGAGACGAAAGAGGCGGGGACTGTATTGTCAGATTTATAAATACCGTGGAAAACACTCATTGTAAAGAAACTGGTATCAAGCAACCAAACGAATGACGATGGGATTCACATACTGAAACCCGGGTCGTGTGTACGATTTTATCCAAATAAAGGATTAGTAAAGTATAACTGGAGCGGATTTATTCATCATGAAACCGGTCGATCGCGATCGACAGGTTGACCACCCCTACTCTATACGAACATACTACCGGAAGTCAAAAAAAGTCGAAAAACACACAATTTTTATGCTGAAAAGAATGGTGGTACAGCTCTCCGGTACTTATCCTATCGTGCTACGGACTGGTTTTGCTTGAAATAACCCAAGAGCAGACTTTTCTTAGCCTACGATGACTGTGTT
The DNA here is from genome assembly GCF_021461385.2 of Schistocerca piceifrons. Taxonomy (NCBI): domain Eukaryota; kingdom Metazoa; phylum Arthropoda; class Insecta; order Orthoptera; family Acrididae; genus Schistocerca; species Schistocerca piceifrons. The sequence continues at coordinate 355,433,183 of NC_060141.1, read as the reverse complement.
GCTGCGAGATTGTCGTTGTTTGTGTCTGTATCTGCTCTACGTGAGCTCCTACAGCACCACTGGAACAAACTAGTGTCAGTACAAACGCGACAGCACTCGTGATGTCTGTACTCTTTCCTCGTCGCGCATGCCTGCCGCTTAGCTCTGCGCTGACGCCGCCTCTTTGTGTCTGCCGCAGGTGCGGGAGTACCGTCTGGGGGCGGTGTTCGAGCACGCGGCCGACGACCTGCGCTACGAGCTGGTGGTGCCGCAGCCCGCTGCCACGCCGCCCCCGCCGCCCACCAACAACGACGACCTGCAGAACGAGATCGAGCAGGAGCGTCGCGAGCAGGCGCCGGCGCCCGCCCCCGCGTCCACGCCGCCCCCGGCGCCGGCCTCCTCGCCGCCCACCAGCACGGCTGCGGCGACCAGCACCACCAGCGTCGCACCGCCGGCCCCACTGCCCCTCGTCATCAAGCGCGGGGACAAGAAGGCGCTGCGCAAGCACATCATGCGCTACAACAAGAAGGCTGCCCGCAGGAAACTCAGTCAGTACCCGACACACTACTGCCCCAAATAATACTACGGCTATCGCTGTTGTTGCTGTCTTTAGTCTGAAGACTGGTCTGTGGCAGAGTTCTATGACAGTCTATCCCGTGCAAATCTCACTATCTTTGCACAGCCCCCATGATTGTTTAGAAAACGCTTTTTAACCACCAGCTGCTTTATTTAACCAACATAGGGTGATTAGGATGTAGCCTATCCCCGATGTTATTCAATCTGTATATTGAGCAAGCAATAAAGGAAACAAAAGAAAAGTTCGGAGTAGGTATTAAAATCCATGGAGAAGAAATAGAAACTTTGAGGTTCGCCGATGACGCTGTACTTCTGTCAGAGACAGCAAAGGACTTGTAAGAGCAGTTGAACGGAATGGACAGTGTCTTGAAAGGAGGGTATAAGGTAACATCAACAAAAGCAAAACGAGGATAATGGAATGTAGACGAATTACGTCGGGTGATGCTGAGGGAATTAGATTAGGAAATGAGACACTTAAAGTAGTAAAGGAGTTTTGCTATTTGGGGAGCAAAATAACTGATGATGGTCGAAGTAGAGAGGATATAAAATGTAGACTGACAATGGCAAGGAAAGCATTTCTGAAGAAAAAAATTTAACATCGAGTATAGATTCAAATGTCAAGAAGTCGTTTCTGAAAGTATTTGTATGGAGTGTAGCCATGTATGGAAGTGAAACGTGGACGTAAATAGCTTAGACAAGAAGAGAATAGAAGCTTTCGAAATGTGGTGCTACAGAAGAATGCTGAAGATTAGATGGGTAGATCACATAACTAATGAGGAGGTATTGAATAGAATTGGGGAGAAGAGGAGCTTGTGGCACAACTTGACAAGAAGAAGGGACCGGTTGGTAGGACATGTTCTGAGACATCGAGGGATCACCAATTTAGTATTGGAGGGCAGCGCGGAGGGTAAAAATCGTAGAGGGAGACCAAGAGATGAATACACCAAGCAGATTCAGAAGGATGTAGGCTGCAGTAGTTACTGGGAGATGAAGAAGCTTGCACAGGATAGAGTAGCATGGAGAGCTGCATCAAATCAGTCTCAGGACTGAAGACAACAACAACAACAGGGTGATTAACTAACGTTCAAAAACCTATAACGCGGCGAAGATGACGCTGAGACAAGTAGTTTAATATAAGACACATCGGACTGCAGATGTCGGGAAATACCCCATAAGTGGATGACAAATGTTGAACATGTGACGTCACCACATGACTACCTCGCCGCACATGCAGCGGTTGAGCCTGTCGGTCTGTCGCACCCGGTCGTCCCAACCTAAGTGAATTATTCACGTGGCTGTGCCTCCGGGACCACGTGCGCGACTCGTGGGGCTCAGGGTACGAGTAATACGTGTGGCAGGGAGCATTTTTTTCTTTTTGCATTGTGTTAGATATGTGTTTTCCCTGAGGTGAGATTTCCTATTTTATTTATTTACCCATCTCGCAGTCTCCTCTGGTTTATTGCAAAGTACAATTCAACAGAAACCTAGCGAGCTGCATCGCTAGTAAATCAGTGTAAGCTTTCGAACTGCGTCGCTCTCAGTAAGTGACGTACGTTTTCTTTACTCTAAGATAGTCTCTAACGGAAAACAGAAGAGACATAAGAAATGAAACACAAATTAAAAATAGCTTTCGACTGATTACTTCGAGGACAATAATTTTGTAACTTCTGCGTTTACAACAGAACACATTTACAAAAGGTATTCGACAAAAGAGTAGTCTAGCGGAGCGATATACAGCCCTGCTCCCTACCGACCAGGGTGGCATTGACAAGCCCACCCACTGCACATGTGGCGAGGTACGTCATCTGGTGACGTCACTTGTTCAACATTTGTCATTCACTTTTGGGGTATTTCCCGACATTTGCGGCCCCTTCTGTCTTATATTAAATTGCTTTTCTCAGCGTCACCTAAGTCGCTTCGGGGGGTTTTAAACGTTAATAAGAACTACCCTGCATATCATCATATGCAGGTTAGGTACAGGGTGACATTTATTGAACTATATGAGAAAAACGTAAATTAGTTATAAACTGCGGCGTGCACACACTTTATTCACCATGTAATCGTCACTACGGATATTCAGGTTTAGGTTATGACGTGTTCGGTATGCCTGCCATCATTGGCAATGATGTGGCGCAGACGAACAGCGAAATTCTGCATGACCCGCTGAACTGTCGGAACATCGATGCTGTCGATAACCTTCTGAATGGGGATTTTCAGCTCAGCAATGGTTTTGGAGTTGTTGCTGAACACCGTGTTTAATACAGTCCCACAGAAAGAAGTCGCATCTTTTCAGATCCGGAGAATATGGCGGCCAATCGAGGCCCATGGCAGTGGCCTCTGGGTACCCCAGAGCCAGAATGTGATCCCCGGTGTGCTCCTCCAGGACATCAAACACTCTCCTACTTCGATGGAGTCGAGCTCCGTCTTGCATGAACCACATCTTGTCGAAATCAGGCCCAGTTTAGATAACTAGGATCATCTTCCAAAACCTTAATGACCGTTCGGTAGTCACCGTGCCGTCATGGAATATCGCACTGATTATTCCGTGACTGGACATTGCACACCACACTGTCACCGGTTGAGAGTAAAGACACTTGTCTATCGCGAAATGCGGATTCTCAGTCCACTAAATCTGCCAATTTTGCTTCTTGACGAAGCCATCCAAATGAAAATGGGCTTCGTCGCTAAACCAAACAACAACGCGCATACTAATTCCCATCACGATCCGCGGCCAATCGTGCAGTTTGAACGTTCTAACGCAAACCGTTCAAAAGTCATGGCGATTTTATTTCGTATAGTCCAATAATTGTCACCCTGTACATAAAACAGCTTATTCAAATGGTCAAATGGCTCTGAGCACTGTGGGACTTAACATCTGAGGTCATTACTCCCCTAGAACTTAGAACTACGTAAACCTAACTAACCTAAGGACATCACACACATCAATACCCGAGGCAGGATTCGAACCTGCGACCGTAGCGGTCGCGCAGTTCCAGACTGAAGTGCCTAGAACCGCTCGGCCACACAGACCGGCCAGCTGATGGTTACAATACATTTTCGAAAGTACTCAACGGCCGTTGATTCTCACCTGATAAAAACATTAAATCCCGTAATTGTGTCCCATTGTGAAGTAGAAGTGTGAAATCTGGCTCAATGTTGCCTACGACCTTCCTCTGTAATGGTGCGAAATGGTGGTGGCCTGTGACGTCACACTCGAACTCCGCGACGCTTCAAACACCAAGGTGCCGACACAGGCAAAGAAAGGGTCTCAGCTCAGAAGTTGATATGAAGTATAAGTTGGTTAATGATGTCGCATTGGCACCAAATTTCACCACAAGACTGCTCAACGCCACCGTTGACGTGTCACACGATGTAAAGCTCATCACACCCTTCCCTTACCCCCATTTCAACTCACCTCTAGACGCTTCTGCAATGGACGTCAGAACCGCGATAACCATCGTTGACGGGTGGCGGAGGAAATTTCGGACACACCGCCCCGCAGAATCGACACGAAAAGGCTTCAGGAGATGGCATAAAGGGCGTCAGTGACACCACCCCGTCCCTTGGAGCATTGATTTCCACAGACTGCGAGGTCGAAAACTAAAACGACAGTTCGCAGCGAGATGAGCAGCAGGAGGACGTTCTTGACAACTTTCGACACTGCTGACACCCCTGCACAATTACTCCTCCTCTAAGGACATCGTGGCGTTGTAACACGACTGCTATTTTTGGTGTTGTATTCAGAGTCGAAACACTAAGGACCGTTCAAAACCATTCGACAAACTTTGAACGTGATTCGAAGCAGAAAAGTGTGTGTATGCTCTATCACCCTCCTGATTCGCGGCCACCTGTGGCGTGATCCAGAGGGCTGCAACACCGACACGTCCGCGTATAAAATGGTAAAGCGATCCTCTAATAGCCCCACACCCCTTTCAGTTCGGCAACATTCTCGGTGCTACACTACGCTTCTGATGAGCACTTTAAAACTGCACCTGTATAGAGACTTTGACACCCATTCAGCTCCACAGCTCCACATGCATGCCATCAAACTGGCGCTAGAGCAGCAGTGGAGCGCCACTCAGGTGTATGGGTGTCGAAGAATCTGTACAGATATAGTTTTAAAATGCTCATCAGCAGTGTAGTGTGGCACCTAGGGTGTTGCGAAACTGAAGATCTTAGAGGGACTCTTACCCGTCCCGTTTTATTCCAGACGTTCCAATGTGGTAGCCCCCCTCCCCTCCCCCCAGGAGGGCGTGAATCCGAAGAGCTGAAAAACCATAAATTCTATTTGTTGCTTCACATCACGTTCAAATATCGTTAAACAGTTTTGAACGGTCCCTAGTGGTTTCACTCTCTAAACTACACCAAAAAATTGCAGTCGCACTACCCTCCAAAGGGTTGAAGCGCTACGATGTACTTAGAAAAGGGTTGAATCATCCGAGGTTGTCTGCAGTGTTGAACGTTGTCAAGAAAGTCGTCGTGTGGCTCATCGTACTGTGGTCTCCGTTTTCCACCGCGAAGTCTATGGGAATCAATACCCCCAAGAGAAGGGCTCGTTTCATTGACGCTCCTTATGCCATCTCCTGAGACCTTTTCGTGTCGATTATTATCTGAAATGTTTCATTCGGCCACCCACGACAAAACCGCGTGACATCAACGCTGAGCGACGAGCTTCTGACCTCTATCGTCGAGGTTCAAAAGGAGGAGTGAAATGTTGGTAACAAGGAGTGCGATGACCTCCAGATCGTGCAACACGTCGACAATGGCGTTGGGAAGTATTTTGGTGAAAATTGGTGCCAATGTGACGTCATTAACCCACTCTATACCTCACATGAACTTCTGAGCTCGGTTCTTTTTTCGCTTGTGTCGATACCTTGCCGAGTCAGAAGCAGACGTCACAGGGCGGCAAGCTTTTGCACTTTTACAGAGTAAGATTGTAGGGATCTTTGAGCCATATTTCAATCTTCTGCGTTGCAGTGCCGGACAATTAGGGGGTTTAAAAAAATTGACCCTTTAATTGTGTTTCGATTCCAGTCCCTTTATCTTTGTCATGCCCTTGTCCAACCGTAAAAAGTAAACTTTTGCAGCCGCAAATGTCACAGTTATTAAAATATTCCGTGTTATTATTTCATGTTTTGGTGAATATCTCGTTCAAACCAACTTTCATCCTCATCTACTGAGGAAGTTTCCAAAGGGGTTGTAGCTTTTTCAAAGGCTCGTCACCGACTAATAGAAAAATTCTGTTTCTTCGTGCTGAAGCGCGAAGTCGTGATTTCCCATTTTTGAAAACTCGCGAGCAAATGAGTGCATGAGATCAATTTTCTCCATATTGCTGATAGATAGAGACCTCCAACCATGTCTAAAGAAAAAGTCGACTCACCTCGGAAGATGTTCTCCGTAGTTGAGAACGAAACGTCAGGGACAAGAAGTTCTACAGATCGACCACGGCAACTTAGCCCGGAAGAGTTTATTGATAAAGACGCCGGCCATGAAAGCCTACATGGAATGAAAAAGTCAATATGTTAAGTAAATTTCATGCACAGGAACATGTTATGTAATATGTACCACACGGAAAATCATAGCAACCTCTATTTTCCATTGCAAACTTTTTCGAATTTCGCGTAGCGTCTTACTTCCACGTAAATATCACAATAATTCTGTCCATTAACGGAATTATGGGCACAGCACAATGAATCTGACACTTGAGGCTAGAAGTACAGCAAAAATTAATTTTTTTACCTAGTAATTTCTGTAAAATCGTTTCCAAAAGACCTTAGGGCGTGCGCGTCGATTCTGTCATCTCCGACCGGTCGAAAAGTGGCAAATGCTTTTCAGCCTCCCCTTCTGAACAAATGAATTGTAGAATCTCGTACTGGAAGGAAGCAAGGGAGAGGATTATATTATGGGTGTCCGGTATCCTCTTTCTACAACACAGATGCACATGTGGATTAGTACAGTTCTTTATTTACATGAACTGTATGCTTTTACTTAATTGGAATAGAGTCCACGTGTTTTGGTACGAGCTCTTCAATCGTTGTCCTTTTGCAGACAATATAGGCAATCTTTCTATTACAAACTGTAGTCTCACTGCTAGTCCCACTATGGTCACTAATCTGGTCGCTGTTCACTGTCGTAGCCTGTTACGAACTCAGCTCACTCTGCGGATGAATGACAGACGCCAAATTGGGAGTGTGAGTCAGTAAGTCCCTCCAACCAGCAGCGGCAGCCCACACACATGCTGTCGAGAAGGCGTTGGCGGATTTTTGCTTGTGGACGTGTCTCTAGTCTCTCTCGTAATAGGCTCGCTCGACCAGTTCTTTGGACGAAAACTGGTCACTGCACATCGGGTACTGTATCCTCCGTGACCTGTACAAGGCTGCACTCCAGGCAAATCCCTTCACAAAGGACTTCCTAAGAGTTACACTACTGGCCATTAAAATTGCTACACCTAGAAGAAATGCGGATGATAAACGGGTATTCATTGGAAAAATATATTATACTAGAACTGACATGTGATTACATGTTCACGCAATTTGGGTGCATAGATCCTGAGAAATCAGTACCCAGAACAACCACCTCTGGCCGTAATAACGGCCTTGATACGCCTGGGCATTGAGTCAAACAGGGCTTGGATGGCGTGTATAGGTACAGCTGCCGATGCAGCTTCAACACGATACCACATTTCATCGAAAGTAGTGACTGGCGTATTGTGACGAGCCAGTTGCTCGGACACCATTGACCAGACGTTTTCAATTGGTGAGAGATCTGGAGAATGTGGTGGCCAGGGCAGCAGTCGAACAGTTTCTGTATCCAGAAAGGCCCGCACAGGACCTGCAACATGCGGTCGTGGTTTCGCAGGGATCGAATGTAGGGTAGAGCCACGGGTCGTAACGCATCTGAAATGTAACGTCCACTGTTCAAAGTGCCATCATTGCGAACAGGAGGTGACCGAGACGTGTAACCAATGGCACCCCATACCATCACGCCGGGCGATACGACAGTATGGCGATGACGAATACACGCTTCCAATGTGCGTTCACCGCGATGTCGCCAAACACGGATGCGACCATCATGATGCCCGCATCTCGTGGTCGTGCGGTAGCGTTCTCGCTTCCCACGGCCGGGTTCCCGGGTTCGATTCCCGGCGGGGTCAGGGATTTTCTCTGCCTCGTGATGGCTGGGTGATGTGTGCTTTCCTTAGGTTAGTTAGGTTTCAGTAGTTCTAAGTTCTAGGGGACTTATGACCACAGCAGTTGAGTCCCATAGTGCTCAGAGCCATTTGAACCATTTGACCATCATGATGCTGTAAACAGAACCTGGATTCATCCGAAAAAATGACGTTTTGCCATTCGTGCACCCAGGTTCGTCGTTGAGTAAACCGTCGCAGGCACTCCTGTCTGTGATGCAGCGTCAAGGGTAACCGCAGCCATGGTCTCCGAGCTGATAGTCCATGCTGCTCCAAACGTCGTCGAACTGTTCGTGCAGATGGTTGTTGTCTTGCAAACGTCCCCATCTGTTGACTCAGGGATCGAGGCGTGGCTGCACGATCCGTTACAGCCATGCGGATAAGATGCCTGTTATCTCGACTGCTAGTGATACGTTGCCGTTGGGATCCAGCACGGCGTTCCGTATTACCCTCCTGAACCCACCGATTCCATATTCTGCTAACAGTCATTGGATCTCGACCAACGCGAGCAGTAATGTCGCTACACGATAAAGCGCAGTCGCGATAGGCTACAATCCGACCTTTATCAAAGTCGGAAACGTGATGGTACGCATTTCTCCTCCTTACACGAAGCGTCACAACAATGTTTCACCAGGGAACGCCGGTCAACTGCTGTTTGTTTATGAGAAATCGGTATGAGAAATCAGTTCCTCACGTCAGCACGTTGTAGGTGTCGCCACCGGCGCCAAACTTGTGTGAATGCTTTGAAAAGCTAATCATTTGCATATCACAGCGCACAGTCCGCTGCCCAGTGAAAATTTCATTCTAGAAGACCAAACATTTCTTAACAGTACCACAACATCCTCTCTCTCTGACGTGCACATCGATGACATACAAGAACTAAAATGACAAGACGACCTTGCAAACATAATTTCGAATTTTGGTGAAATTTTGAATATATTAAACATTTTCAAGCCAGAGCGCCATAGCAATGTTAACAAAATTTTTTCCAATTGTATTTGCACTGTGGTTTCGAACAGACACACCTTTCAAACGAGCTTCTTTTCGACTGAAAGGTAAACATTGGACACTTTTTCTTTCAGTTGGTTGTGGCTGCTCCTGGAATATCGTTCTCAAAATTTGTCAATATCTGTTCCATTGTTACGTGACGCTCTTTAGGTAATTTTTTCATGAGTGCTTCTTTCATTCCTCCTTCGGCCAGCCCTAACGCTAATGACTTGAGAAAGTAGCTTCAGCTGTTTGTATTGCCATTCACCATAAACGAGACATAGTTGTTTATCCCCAACGCATAAAACGGCCCATACATATGCCACATAGGCCAGCACCTGGTATTCCTGCCGTGGTCTTATTGTGCACGGAAGATCAAATACATCGAATCTCCCTTTCTTACATTGTAGAAAAGTACAATGTTCGATTTCTTCACCATCTCATCTCCCTTACCTATCCCGCGCGTCGTTGAAGCTAAAACAGTCTTTTCTTTCCTGTAAATGAATGAGGGCGAAGAAATTGAGCTATTCCTGTTTTGCAGCAGTGTTTCTGGGACTTCTATTTTGTTTTGTGTAACCTATTAACCATTGTCAAATTTTTGTCGGCGAGTTTGTTGGTTACTTCAGAAGAAGCAAACGAATTGTCCATCATAATGTTCCGGTTGGTTCCATAAATAGGTTTCACTTTTTTCCATTACATAATATGTTGCAACTGAAACAAATTAAATTGCGCGTCTGTATCACCTCGTCTTCGTGGTGAAGCAATTTTAATGGCCAGTAGTGTAAATTTATAGAACTGACAGTCACAGTCAGTGTTTTATCTCCTATTTTGTTCTTTGGTTTTAAGAATTCAGCCGTTTCATTTTAATGAAATGGTATCAAAAGACTTGATGAAACAAGCTATGTTTGCTTGTGACGCTTGGGCCTTAAGCCAGCCCTATAGAGAAGGGTGTCTACGTGATTGAAGCTGAGAGACATGTTCAGTTCTGGAACTGCTTAGAGTTAAGTTGGTACAGGAGTTGTTGGTGTTCGAGTTGGTACAGGAGTTTTTGGTGTTCGCAGGGTCGGGCATCCGCGACTGCCGAGTCGGCGACTGGTCGGCGTGGGGTCCGTGCAGCCAGTCGTGTGGCATCGGCGAGATGCAGCGGCGGCGGAAGGTGGTGCGCGAGGTGGGCCGGCGCGGCGGCAGGCCGTGTCCGCCTCTGGTGGAGACGCGCTGGTGCGGCAGCGCGCGCACCTGCGGCGCCGAGACGCGCGGCGGTTACTTCCACTGGGGCGCCGGCGCGCCCTAGCCGGGGGCCGCCGTCTGCTCCACAACCTCCCCGCCACCACGCACCTTCTGTAACACTTTGTGACTCCATTTCATTTGAGGAACCCTGCCTTCGACTCATTCTTCACCAGACGTACCGCGCGCTACTGGGCACGCGTACTGTGTACGTGTTGACAGCGTAGCGTGTTACTTCGTTTGTGGTGTCGATCCGAGACAGCGAGCTGGAGGGATCGTTTCCAGAGCTACTGGAGAGCACCAGCTCGAGAACAATTCTAGTGGCATCATTTGCGAGAACTGTAACAGTGTACCGAGTTTTTCAACAAGTCGGTGAAGTGCAGCACAGCGAAAATTTCCAGGAACTCTTGTTAAGTACGTCCAAAATCACAGGGTTACTACAAAAGCTTCTCCTTAATTTAACACTATACTCCATAAACTAGAAACCATGCGGAGATTACTGACAACTGGTGGATACTGCACAAGTTTTACCCACCGCGATATAAATGCAGTATGCATCCTCATCTCGTCAGCGAACACATTCCTTTCTAGTATTTGTACGTGGCGGATGTAGGTTTCAGTAAGTTCCATTCAGCGATCTTCAAGATTCAGCGTGGTTGCGGAGCTAAATACTTCTCTTGCTCCATCTCCTCCTACACTCCGCTAATATTTCTACACACGCGGTACTTCCAACGTTCTTCATAACCTTTTTAAATGTTCGAACCTTTCCTAGTCCTATGGATTTCGCCTCTAGCGCTGCATACTTTTACAAGTTACGTAGTCCTGAATGGCTTGGCAAGTGTTCAACCAATAAGTTCTTTCTTTCCCTTAGTATATTCCATCTACTTCTTTACTTATCTATTCTTCCGATTACTTCTCTACCTCTACCGCGTCTGCATCTCTAATATGCATCACATGGACAAAAATTTCTATACCAGTAAGTCTTAAAAGACAAATTGTTATCCAGACAGCAGCAACCCATCTGCTGACGCCACTACCTCTATTATGCTTTGAGGTAAACTGAAACCACGAATACTGAACTTTGAGAACGTCTCCCCTCTTATCACGGATGACATTAGCGAATGGACGATTTAACTTCGGATTCGCAACATCCCGAATGTCGGTAAGTCGTTTGTAGTAACTCTGTTCAAATGACGATATTCACATATTTAACCGAAACCTTGTGCGGTCTTTCAACGTCACTGTATTTTGAATAGCCTACGTGAACAACGATAACTGAAATTTCTGCCCTCTAAAGACAGTCAGACGTCGCAATATTTGCGCTGAGTGTCCAAATTACATGACAATTTCTAAAATGTTTAAAATACTATAAGACACTACTGAGACGCTGGACCGTCGAAAATTTTGGTCCACCGAGTGCGTCACTTTTGTGCATTCCGCTCTGGCGGATGCGTGTACAATAATAAGAGTCTCTTTAAGTTTCATTAACACATTCGTTAGAAACTAGCGAAAATTTTCGACGTCTTTTAAATTATCAATACGGAAAATAGTTGTCACACTCTGGGCGTAAATTTCAAGTAGACTTTCACTTGAATAAAATTCCTTTTCATTACCTAGAAATTGCACGATTCGAACGAACTGACGGGTAGCTCGAAGATATGTAAGTTATTCAATTAGCGAAAGGTTTTAGATTTAATGATTAAGTATAAATACTTTTAATATATTTCGGTAAGATTCTACGCTAACACGACGGACTCTGCAAACGACACGAACTCCACGTGTCCAACAATCACAACGTAAAGGAAGAGTGCGTCTTAATATTTGGTAGGTAAGAGTCATTTCATCGATACAGATGCGTATCGAAAACTGTACAGTTGTCTAGATTTGTAAGTTCGTAAACAGTTTGAAACACAGTACTGTAGCTGTTGTTAAGCAGATATTCTTGCTACTATTGTAAAAGTTGGAAGAAAAATTGTAAGATAATCACCTTTCATACAGTGGCCTTTTAACTGTCAGACGTCATGTTCGTCCTTGTCTCAGTTTAATGAAAGAAACTGACTTTTATTGTAACTCGAAAACTTCTTTTACTAACTCGCAGTGTAACATTGTAAGAAATTGTTGCCTTATTTTTCAATAAATATTGTGTACAAACCATGTCTATATTATGATTTCCAATTATCTGATAACCACGAATAATACAACAGCTTGTAAATTACTTATCTGTTGAAAGTAGTTTCCCTACCAGCCGAAAATCACTGTTCGATAAGTTCCTGGCTAACTTTTATGTTGTTATTGCAGGTGATGAAGTACTCAAGAAAACCACGGCAATTAATCCACAACGTCATGTTTAATTTTTCGATGTACGACATTACTGAATACAAAGCATCATTCTGTCCTGATTTGCTTTCATAGAATTTTTGACAACTTTTCCAAATTAAAGTTGTACAATTTTTGCTCAGTAAAGTTTTGTCAGTAAAAATTATCTGGAACAAGTGTTCTAGATATGTGGGATACTTACAAAATAATACGAAAACGCAACATCAGTAATTCTAAAAGATACGAAATGCAATTTTTTTGTGAATCTGCACAGAATATATTTATGTTAATAAACGAAACTTGTCAGAGTAGTTGATGTTGTTGTCAGCAACCAAAACCTCTAAAAAATTTCTTTCTCCAAAATGTGATGTGGAAAATACAATAGATACGTGTGTCTTATCAACCATTCATAAACGCAATCGTAAAATGTAGAACCAGTGATTTATAGAGCATTAAGCTACCCGCCGAAGAGATAAAAAGGAACAAAAGTTTTAAAAACGTGCTAGGTGCAAGAGCAAGAGTTATTGAATATAAATTCCACAAGCTGAAATTCACTGAAAAACTACAGACGATTAAGTGACAATGAATGAGCATACATCTGCAATATTGGATACAATATAAGCAACTACATATTATGAGAATGAAAACATCGCCCAGGTAGGCTGTTTTCTTTTTATTATCTATGCGATTGGTCATTTTCAACCTTTGGTCATTTTCAAGCACGTGTATTATGCTTCCAGCTTCATTTTACATTATAATATACCACTGCCATACGTAGAGAGGAATACATGTTTAACTGTTGTACATGGTTACGACTGCACACACACACACACACACACACACACACACACGCACACACAGAAGTAAAATTTATTGGTGTCCACTTGTACCGGCGATATACACACATAAAAAAAAAGTTTCGCATCATCCCAATTCCCGGAACTCCTGAAGATAAAAGTTTGACTGTGGATACTATATCACACACACAGTCCCTTTGACTCATTTTCATGAACAATGAAAAGGGCGGAAATGATGATTATGTTGATCTCCACTCCAATTTTCTGTACTGGTTTCAGAACTCTCGAACCGACGCGATGCAAAACTTAAGATACATGCTTGAAAATGAGAGAAGGTTCAAATTGGCCAATCGCATAGATAATAAAAAGAATACAGCCTTCCTGGCCATGGTTTCATTGTCAAAATACGTCGAGGCTGTGGATCCCCACAAAAAAAAGATTTTAAAATGGTTTTATAGTTAAGTTTCAATATTTTTTTAGCTTACTGTTAGATGCAGCGGAAGAAATGGACAGTGACACGAATTATAGCGCTGCGTAAATAGCTAGTGATTTTTTCCATTTACTAGATAGTCCAAACGTATCATTTAAATGACAGACGCTCCAGTTTTGGCTATTACGTCATCCTGTTCTGACTGCATGACAGTAACTGCAAAACCAATTTAATACTTTGAAGTAAAGAAAAATGAAGATTGCAGTTCATTTCAGTCTTTGTTCACACGTGCTGTGGTGACATTCTTTCAGTTTGTCGAGTCGTAGTAGAATTATTCATGACTGTTTCAACTTACGCTGGATGGAGAATTGCTAATAAAACAAACGTTTTGCTTACAAGTCTTGGCACAACATTGACTAAATAGTAATGATGATGTCACTTTATTCACATTACATCCTCGTTTACCGCCATACAGTTTCCTCTCTTGTAAGGAACTCCCTCGTCATTAATTAAACTGAGACTTTATGGCTAAAGTTATGTAGTTGTTATGCACAAATGCTTATTACACTATTCAGAGGGAATGAGTACAGCCTTGTGACAGGAACATTTTGGGCGTTAGTGGTACATTTACTAAGAAAAAAAAAAGAAATTGTGATAACATAAAATACAACTTGAAATTCGTTAACTGTACATCACTCGTTGTAGCAGACTACATAAATGATTGCCAATAGTTCTCTATTTGTATTACGAATGCTAAATTCTCACGACACATGCATAAGTTAACAGATACACTGATGAGAGAAAACATTATGTTCTTGTGGTGATCCATAGCCTCAATATATGTTAAGAATGAAAACATGGTCCAAGGAGGCTGGAATGTATTTATAGTCTGTGCTATTATCTCGTGTCCCAACGGTCATTTTCAAGAACCCTGGTATCACTGCTGCTTGCTGATACGATTGCATTCGTTCAACTTTACCATCTTTCTGAAATTCCGTCGGTATCAGATAATTTGACCCCGCGATGTTTCTGGCAAAGTATTTTAGAATTTTGTTCTTGTGTGGAATCACTGCTCTGCCAGTAGCAGTGATCCCAAGGTGCTTGAAAATGACCGACAGTCGAAATTAGCTACTACCCCAGACAACAAATGGATTACAGCTAGCTTAGACCATGTTTCTGTTCTTAAAAAAATTATGACGAAGTGGTTAGTAGAGTGTTGGTCCACCTCTGGAATGCAATACAGCAGCGACTTGGTATCGCATGGCTTCAACAAGTTGGTGGTACATTTCCGGAGGTTTATGGCATCAGCATCATTCGACTCCCTCCGTGGTTTGTAGGAGCCAAGTCTGCGAGTGTCCCATAGAATTCAGATCACGCAAACCTGGTGACTAAGTCGTCAACATGAGTTCACTACAATGCTCCCCAAAACACTGCAGAACGATTCCTGCATAGTGACATCGACTGTTATCCTGCTGGAAGTTGTCATCACCGTAGGGGAAGACGTCAAGCATGAAGGGATGCAGGTGGTCAGTAACAGTGTTCACGTAGTCCACAGCTTTTATGGCGCCCTCAGCTACTGCTACAAGCTCCGTGGAAGGCCAGGTGAATTCACCCCATAACATATTAACTGTCCTCGCCGACTTGCGTCCGTTGCGCAGTGCATGTTTCGAGCAGCCGTCTGCCTGAATGAAGCATACACGGCCACGGCCATCGACCTCGTGTAAGAACAAAAGTTTGCGTTGCTCCACGGTCCCATATCGATGATCTCGTTCGCCATGCAGTCATAATTGACGATGTCATTGTGACAATATGGGAATATCGTTCCTATAACGATTTGCTCATCTGATACGTCCTTTGTCTTTATGATCCCGTCATTAATGTGATTATGAAGAGAAGCAGAAAATGAGCTCCAATACAGAAATAAAGCATTTCCGGATCCTTGTCCATAGAACACATTTTATTGCTCTATGTGAGAAGAATGTTACCTGAAAGTATGGCCATAACTTTTTGTTACATCCTGTATAGCTGGAGACCAGAAGCCAGTGCCAGATTCATGGGCTGCTTTTCCACATTTCACACAAGTTGCTTCAGCTGCTAACTTTAGTCATGTGACGCCAAATCGTCCACCCCATTAGCGCATCTGACTGTCATGCAACGGGTCCGGGTTTGATTTACAGCTGAGTCGGAGTTTCTCCCTTCGAGGACTTGGTGCTGTGTTGCTTCATTTCATCACCACCGACACGTACGTCCCCCATTTTAGTGTCACCTGAAAAGACTTCCAACTCGGCGGCTGAACTTACGTAGGTGGGGATTCCTGGTCGCAATGACATACGATCATTTCATTTCATTTCTTACGTCTAACCCTAAGTCGGATAAGTCGGAGGAACCCTCCGTTGATGTCCTTAGGTAGCGACAGAGAACTGAAGATCACAATGATAGTGGTGGTCTTCTCTCTCTCTCTATTATTTCTACTCGTTCTTCGCACAACATATACTGTTGTCTGTGATGCCTGTTCTTGTTTCATTTCAGAGATACCCATCTCCATAATATTACGGCATGTGACGACACCCTTCATTTAGTTGAGAAAGTTGTGGAACCCAACAAGAATCCATCTGCTTTGATTTGTTATTTTAACCAAAAAGTGATGAATTTTAAATCTTTTAAAAGATTTTAAGGTAACTACAAACCTTTCTAAACCTTTATGGGTGTTGAAACGGGACGCTTTGTCAAACGTCCGCTCCTTCCTCTTCGTCATTAGAAAAACATTCTGATTTACGACTTCTCGAGACCCCTTACTAAATACATTCTTATCATCAGGAGGACTGGCATCCCTTACCCCCGTCTTTTGGAAGAGTGGTTGTCCCTCATCCCAATAGGTACGCCCATTTTAGTGGAAGTCCTGTCGTGTAGCTGATCTACCATGGTGTTCCAACGAGCAGCTACGGATATGGAGGACCACCCAGACACAACCCCGCTTATCTAGGTAAGCCTTGTACAAAGGACGAATGGTAGGTTTCCCAGAGGTTGGCCGCTAACAGCCGTGCACTTCATCGGCGCGTGCCACACTCTGAAGCTTTTTTATAGACATTTCTACCATCCTCACAATCCGAGTGGTAAGTCAGGATCCACGTCCTCTGTGACACACAATGTTCTACCTCCGCGCCACACGTTGGTCGCTGAAGCTTTCCCAGAGCTTATGGTTACAGAGGACTGGCGGCGCTCACCAGTCACCATCTCAGGAAACCCGGGTTCACGAAACCCATATCCAGCTGAGCTCCCTGAAGTGCCCGCCCTTTGGACACAAGTACCTTATCGACTGCCACAGATGCAGCGATCATTACACGCCTAACTGCTCAAAGTGTGGTTCAAACCGAATCCTTCCGACGTGTAGTTGCTTATCAGTCTGCTGACTATGCCACCAAAACACTAAATCACTGTACTGATATGTGATATACCCTCGTATTTCTTGTTGTTATTCTGCCCTTGACTCTAACTCACCTATTGCACGTCTGAAACCCTAGGACTGACACAGAACAGATTTTCTTATGTGTTTTTAGAAGTTGCATGCGCCGTGTTTCATAACTGATGAAGGATTAATTACACTCACCATTTCAAGAGTACCTTATTTTTAGGAGCTGTACTGTACACTCGGTAATTTGATTGGCATTTGTGTAACATGATAGGCCATTCGCATGAGTAATCTAATTGTTGTCTTTTTTAAATGATTTCATCTTAGCTTTTATTAGTGTAAGGTAGTCTAGAATGTTTTAAAAAATTATTAATTATACACTCCTGGAAATTGAAATAAGAACACCGTGAATTCATTGTCCCAGGAAGGGGAAACTTTATTGACACATTCCTGGGGTCAGATACATCACATGATCACACTGACAGAACCACAGGCACATAGACACAGGCAACAGAGCATGCACAATGTCGGCACTAGTACAGTGTATATCCACCTTTCGCAGCAATGCAGGCTGCTATTCTCCCATGGAGACGATCGTAGAGATGCTGGATGTAGTCCTGTGGAACGGCTTGCCATGCCATTTCCACCTGGCGCCTCAGTTGGACCAGCGTTCGTGCTGGACGTGCAGACCGCGTGAGACGACGCTTCATCCAGTCCCAAACATGCTCAATGGGGGACAGATCCGGAGATCTTGCTGGCCAGGGTAGTTGACTTACACCTTCTAGAGCACGTTGGGTGGCACGGGATACATGCGGACGTGCATTGTCCTGTTGGAACAGCAAGTTCCCTTGCCAGTCTAGGAATGGTAGAACGATGGGTTCGATGACGGTTTGGATGTACCGTGCACTATTCAGTGTCCCCTCGACGATCACCAGTGGTGTACGGCCAGTGTAGGAGATCGCTCCCCACACCATGATGCCGGGTGTTGGCCCTGTGTGCCTCGGTCGTATGCAGTCCTGATTGTGGCGCTCACCTGCACGGCGCCAAACACGCATACGACCATCATTGGCACCAAGGCAGAAGCGACTCTCATCGCTGAAGACGACACGTCTCCATTCGTACCTCCATTCACGCCTGTCGCGA
Source organism: Schistocerca piceifrons (assembly GCF_021461385.2). Taxonomy (NCBI): domain Eukaryota; kingdom Metazoa; phylum Arthropoda; class Insecta; order Orthoptera; family Acrididae; genus Schistocerca; species Schistocerca piceifrons. Next base: position 355,415,136 of record NC_060141.1, on the reverse strand, counting down.
CACCACTGGAGGCGGGCTGCACGATGTTGGGGCGTGAGCGGAAGACGGCCTAACGGTGTGCGGGACCGTAGCCCAGCTTCATGGAGACGGTTGCGAATGGTCCTCGCCGATACCCCAGGAGCAACAGTGTCCCTAATTTGCTGGGAAGTGGCGGTGCGGTCCCCTACGGCACTGCGTAGGATCCTACGGTCTTGGCGTGCATCCGTGCGTCGCTGCGGTCCGGTCCCAGGTCGACGGGCACGTGCACCTTCCGCCGACCACTGGCGACAACATCGATGTACTGCGGAGACCTCACGCCCCACGTGTTGAGCAATTCGGCGGTACGTCCACCCGGCCTCCCGCATGCCCACTATACACCCTCGCTCAAAGTCCGTCAACTGCACATACGGTTCACGTCCACGCTGTCGCGGCATGCTACCAGTGTTAAAGACTGCGATGGAGCTCCGTATGCCACGGCAAACTGGCTGACACTGACGGCGGCGGTGCACAAATGCTGCGCAGCTAGCGCCATTCGACGGCCAACACCGCGGTTCCTGGTGTGTCCGCTGTGCTGTGCGTGTGATCATTGCTTGTACAGCCCTCTCGCAGTGTCCGGAGCAAGTATGGTGGGTCTGACACACCGGTGTCAATGTGTTCTTTTTTCCATTTCCAGGAGTGTATTTATAAATGGAAGTTGTGTTTGCATCAGTTGCAGGTATTGTTTGATACATCAGGGCAGTTATGTATATGTCAGAGTAACTTGACAACAGTAAAATATTTCATCATTAACATGTTCATATACATGTACATCTACACTATGTGATCAAAAGTTGCGGACACTTGGCTGAACATATCTTACAAGTTCGTGATGCCCTCCATCGGTAATGCTGGAATTCAGTATGGTGTTGGCTCACCATTAGCCTTGATGACAGCTTCCACCCCTCAGGCAAACGTTCATCCAGGATCTGGAAGGTTTCTTGGGGAATGGTACCCATTCTTCACGGAGTGCTGCACTGAGAAGAGGTACCGATGTCGGTCGGAGAGGCCTGGCACGAAGTCGGTGTTCCAAAGCATACCAAAGGTGTTCTATAGGATTCAGTTCAGGACTCTGTGCAGGTCAGTCCATTACAGGGATGTTATTGGCGTGTAACCACTCCGCAACAGACCTTGCATTATGAGCAGGTGCTCGAACGTGTTGAAAGATGCAATCGCTATCCCCGACTTTCTCTTCGTCAGTTGGCAGCAAGAAGGTGCTTAAAACATCTATGTAGGCCTGTGCTATGATAGGTACGAGCGAAACAACGAGGGGCTCAAGCCCCCTCCATGAAAACACGACCACACCATAACACCACAGTCTCTGCATTTCACTGTTAGCACTACAAAGGCTGGCAGATGACGTTCACTAGGCATTCGCCATACCCACACCCTGCCATCGGATCGCCACACAGTGTACCGTGATTCCTCACTCCACACAACATTTTTCCACTGTTCAATCGTCCAATGTTTACGCTCCTTACACGAAGCGAGGCGCGGTTTCGCATTTAACCGGCATGTTGTGTAGCTTATGAGCAGCCGCTCGACAATGAAATCCAAGTTTTCTCACCTCCCACCTAACTGTCATAGTACTTGCAGTGGATCCTGATGCAGTTTGGAATTTCTGTGTAATGGTCTGGATAGATGTCTGCCTATTACACATTACGAAGCTCTTCAACTGTCGGCGGTCTGTGTCAGTCAACAGACGAGGTCGGTCTGTATGTTTCTGTGCTGTACGTGTCCCTTCACGTTTCCACTTCACTATCAGATTGGGAACAGTGGACCTAGTAATGTGAAGGAGTGTGTAAATGTCGCGTACAGACGTATGATACATGCGACACGTTCGAAGCCCGTGAGTTCGGCGGAGTGCCCCTTTCTGCTCTCTCACGATGTCTACTGACTACTGAGGTCGCTGATATGGAGTACCTGGCAGTAGTTGCCAGCACAATGCATCTAATATGAAAAATGTCTATTTTTAGGGATGTCTGGATACTTTCGATCGCATTGTGTCTATCTACAAACCAACCCACCACTACTCATTTCCTTTCCTGTTCTCTCTGCATATTAAGCGAGGGAAAAACAATTCTGTACGTCTCTGTGCGATCCCTAATTTCTACTACCTTGTCTTCACGGTCCTTACGCGAGATGGACGATGGTGGTAGTAGAACTGTTCAACATTCAGCTGCAAAAGCCGGTTCTCTGAACTTCTCAGCTGTGTTTCACGAAAGAACATCGTCTTCTCTCCATAGATTCCCATTTCAATTCACAGAGTACGTTGATCTAAACTGGCGGTGACAAATCTTGCAGTACATCTCTGAATTATTTCTATGTCTTCCTGTAATCTGACCTTGTGCTGATCCCAAACTCTCGAGAATTACTCAAGAATAGGTCTCACAAATGTTTTATACACAGACAAGCTATACTGTCTTAGGTCTCTCCCAGTTAGTCGAAGTCAACCACTTGCCTTCCCTACTAGCGACCGTACGCACTCTTTGCAACGTTACACCTAGATATTTCATGGATGTGCCTGTTTCAAGTAGCACACGTTTAAGTAATCCTGTAGCTTCTTATAGTCATTCAACGACGACACTTTCCCGGGAATTACAGCGACACCAGCACACAGTCGCAAACTGCTGGCCAATCTTTTCATCTGATCCTTTATGTCTGTGCAGAAGAAGACCGCTCCTGTCACACTTCCCTGGAGCACAACTGACGATTCTTTTTATCTCTGATGAACACTTGTCGTCCAGGACAACGCATTGAGCTTGTTTACTTCAGGACTCTTCGAAACACTTATATATCTGAGATCCCGTTCCGCATGCTTGGACCTTCGTCAACAGTCTGCAGTGGGACGCTGTGTCAAATGCTTCCCGGAAATCTAAGAATATGGACACTGCCTATTGCCCTTCATTCACGATTCGCAGGATGTGCGAGAAAAGGGCAAGCTGAGTTTCGCACAAGCGATACTTTTTAAATCCGCGCTGAACTGTGGGTGAAACTTTCCTGTCTCAAGGAAATTTATTCTGTTCAAACTCAAAATATACTCAAGAATTCCCGAGCAAACCGACGTTATGGATGATAGTCTGTAACTATGGGTCCATTCTTCCGCCTATCGTGTGCACAGGCGTCACCTGCATCTTTTTCCCACTCACTTTAAATTTTCGCTGGGCTGGAAATTCACGACAAATGGAATCGGGTAAGAGAAGAACGCCGTAGATTACGCTCTGTAAACCTGAACTGGTTTTCCGTCGAGATCTAGCATTTCATTTCACCTTTTCCAGTTGCTTCCCAAGGAGAGGGATGCTTATTTCTATGTACTCTATAGGAGTCTGTACGACTGTTAAACCCTCCTAAGTGAATGATTTTTTTTAAACGTGAAATTTAAAACCTCAGCTTTCCTTTGCTGTCGTCTATTGCCATAGCAGAACAGTTGGCGAGTAATTGAACAGGATCTTTCGACCTGCTTAGCAGTTCTGCTTAACATGGGAATTCTGTCGAGTTCTCGTCAAGATATTTCACTAACTTATAACGGTGGTAGTTGTATAGTTCACGCATCGATCTTTTTATAGACGCATAAATTTCTACTAACGTTCGCCCTGTAAGTGGGCTGCTTCTGTGTTGGCAGCGCTGTGTAGCGCTTTGCATTGGATCTCTTTGTAAGAAAAGCGCTTTGGAAGTTAGTCGCCAGCAGTGCTGGAAGTACTGTTGGGCAGCTGGAGGTGAACAGCCAGCAGTGGTGGGTGTTAAATGTGAGACGATAGCATTGATGGAGGGTAGAGGTCTGAAGTGTTAGCGTAGGCTAACGATCTGGAAGTATCCTACCTGGAGATTGAAAATTATTCATGATTATATATCTTTGTACTGGATGTCAATGACGATTTATGTTCGTGTTTGAACTGGATGTCACATTATTAAGGTAAAAAATACAGTGTTTGGTTTGCAACAAAATTTTTCCTTTGCTAACCACATGCCTATTAGTAGTTAGTGTCTTTAGTAGTTAGAATCTTTTATTTAGCTGGCAGTATTGACGCTCTCTGTATTGCAGTAGTTCGCGTAAGGAAGATTTTTGTGAGGTAAGTGCTTAATGAAATATATAGGTTATAGTCAGGATTGCTTCTTATTCAGGGCCATTCTTTTGTATTAATTATTTGAAGTCAGGTTGTAATTTTTTTTTTAGCAGTCATATTGCGTTGCGCTAGAATATTGTGGGTCAATGTTGGCATGATAAGAAAAACTAAAGAGAAAGTAGGCTCAGTACGCTCAGTTTTACTCAGCTGTTTCAGAATCAAATAACGTAGGAGTTGCATCTTCCCAGTCATTCAGCAATTTAAGTACAGATTCACTTATTTAAATAAAGAACTTTCAGCCTGTCTATATTTCTGCGTTCTTTTTTTAATTGAAAGTGCAATTTTGTTATTTAACTTTGGTGGGTATTTTCCTTCGTTAATTCACTTATTCGTCACATACGTCTGCATAGCGTCATTTGGAAAACAATTACCTCGAGCTCCGTTGCGCCTTTTCACCCCCTATCCTACATAAATCGAACTCTACCCACACGCAAGGACTCCTTTACGTAATTCTTTACATAAATGCTTCCTAACATGTCCCAACAATTCAGATCGTTTGGATAATTTTAAGCATGGCCAAGACGCCTGCCTGGGGCTACAGTGTGATTAGCTGCGCCACTTTAATTGCTTGTAAAGTACTTTTAGCTACACCCATTACGTAATTTTTTTGGGTAAATACTTTTCAACATGTCACAAAAATCAAACTTCGGAGCATTCAGGTACTTTCTGGAAAGCCAAGACAGCTATATTATGCCTTTCTGTTTCATTTTAATGAAAATTAAAATGGATATTTTTTTTAAAGGAGGGTGAAATACTAAGCTTTGGTTGGAAGAGAGGGAAGGGGATGGGAGAGGAACAGGAGAGAGGAGGGGAGAGTTACAAAGGATACCTGGCCAAGTTCTGCCATCTTGGAACATTTTTTGAAGTAAAAAAAAAAATTAGGTTTTTATTTCCTACCATCTTGCATTTCCCACCAACGCCACCTTGGATTTTTAAATTTCGCGCCATCTGCCATCCTTATGACGTGATACATACAAGAGAACGTCAAATTAAATACCTTTCAGCCGTCAATTTTCAATCTTATTTAATTTGGCAACCAGTATCAGTGTTTTACTACGCCATCTTCAGGCCCTGTGTACAGACAACAATGGTACCAGTATAAAATAGATAACAAAACAAGTGGCATGGTGCAAGTCTTATACACAGTGGTAATATGTAATAACATAACAATAAGATACCAACCAGTCGAGGAAGTTACAATAGTTACAGATAAATTGAGGAATAAAATAAGAGAATAGTGCACACCATATTAACTTAAACTAGTGAACAAAGTATATACGTCATATAATCGTAAAAAAGGAATCTACTAAACGTAGGTCAATATTTCATGTTATGCGTAGATAATAACGGTGTAATGCTAATGCAATGCCCGTTAAACAACAGGAGTAAAATAATGTAATGTAGTCATATACGATGAGTTCAGACTGAACATAAAACATTTGATTACATGGTGTCATATAGTAGCAAAACTTTTTGGAGATCAACCCCATAATTATCTGTATCATCATATACTACTAATAATTAATAAAAGGGGAATAAAACTCATTATAATTTATCGATCACAACCCATGAGATGCAACCTATTTAATAAAACATTTCTACTGAATCAAACTATGAATCTAATGTAATAAACCGTAACGAATTCCCACTAAGCAGTAAATATTGAAATATGGAAAAGATAAAACCCCGTTATCACAAAAGTGAAAAGTCTACCACTACGGAGGCGTGTGACTATGTGACATACTAAATCAAAAGTTATGGAATAAGCTTAAAAGAAAAGTACTGCGATGCATACGCAGTATGTCATAAACACACTAATTACAATCAGAACAACCAAAGGCGTTTACCTCTTCATGTCATGCATCCCTTAAAGAAGGGAAGAGAAAAGACCTACGACAAAAAAACACCAGAGTACATGTGTCGGGGTATACCACACAATGTGTAGTATGTCAGTTAGTATCTTTGTGATCAGATGGTTAATTGAGAACGTGGATGTCAAGGAATACACCGGAATACTGTGTTGGGTACTATCAAGGCAACAGATGTTTAGGTGAGCAATCTGAACAAACACCCATGCCAATTAATAAAACTAGTAATCGCGTGAAAACTAACACTCGTCTCATAACATAAAAACAATCTAAAGAGGGAAAGAACTCAGTCACAATACTAACAACATAATACCAACCAATGTAGTGCAGCAACCTTCGTTGTTACACATCGAAGAATGACGGTAAGCAAGTAAGTAGGTGGAGGATCACATGTCGGGTACATCATGGTCTTCAAGGTCAAATGAAGATCAAAGTGCGCCAGGAGCCCTACAGCATTCCTACTTACGAGACCGTGCTGTGCTAGTGGATTTGATCCACAAAAAAAAAAAATACCACTAAAGATGGAGTGGTTACTCAGAACGCTGCGAAATTTATAGTTAACTGGAATGATTCATCAAACATTCTCAGTTTGGAATCAACCACTGAGCTAATCGAATAGTCCACGGGTGTACTGCCCATACATGGTGTCCAATGGACACGTTTCGTAACGTATGTGTTAATTAGTGGATGATTACATGGATTCAAAACTTTGAAGGTAAACAGCGTGGTGATTAGCGCCATTTCTCAAGATCGTTGTAATGGTGTATGAGTAGTTACTCTTGTTAAAACAAAAACCGAAGACCATATAACTACAGCTATAGTAATAGAAAATTTCACATACCATTATATCTTTCCATACCATTAACAGTGTTAATAAAACAGTGGATGATGTTCAGATGGCTGGTTGATCGCGAAATAAGTAGAATGAGTCAGCCATCCCCAAACACACAAAATCTTCGTCCAATTAAGTTGTGCAGGAGTCCTGACGCAACGCAACATGTCAACAATTTACTTGCTATTGTTCTATCATAACCTACAATTGAGGGAAAGTCCCTCGGTAAACCAAAAACATCCCTCCTACCATCATACAAAACACACGAGATTAAAACGTTGTACATTGTGTTCGTAAAAAAGAAGAGTGTTTCGGTAACACATGAATGATGCTGATTGCAGATGAAGTAGTGCAAATAATGGTTACACGGATATGCGTTCCCAGGTTATGTTTTAGGTACGTCGTATGTGATACTTTATGTACAGTTATTACGCGTGCAAGTGTTATTCTCAATATACATGCATAATGTTGATTTTACTAGTAACCGCTTCGTACACAATTCGTTCAATATGAGCACCGGAAATACCAACGAGATGCTGCATCCGTAAAAGAACGTGATAAACAGTTGCTAGCAGCAGTTACAGTGGAATCTGGGTGACGTGTTCCTGTTCACTGACGTTCAGTTCAGCTAGAGACCGATCGTGTCTCTGATTAGCGAGTTCTTTTAGACGTCCCCAAAGCTAAAAGTCACATTGATTCAGATTAGGTGAACTTGCAGGCTATGCATCTGGAAACGCTCTGGAGATAAGTTGGAAAGTTGTATTTAGAGGATTTTTCACTGGACGAGCGACCTGAGGTTTCACACGAAAACCGTGGTTTCCACAAAGTTTCGCGCTTCCAAAGCAAGAATCACATGCTGCACAAAGAGATCTCGATTACCTCCAGACGTGACGGTACGCCTGACAGGCCTCCTGGTTGTATTCTCTTCAAAGAAGAACAGACAAAAGGTGCTTGTGAATTCTCTCAAAACAGTCACATGCGGTGACTGCAATGGTTTCTCGTGCACAATACGCTGTTTAACAGTACCCAAATTCGGCAGTTCTGTGTATTCACTACGCCCAGCAGTCTAAAACGTGTCTCGTAACTCCGTAGAATATTGCCCGGTCACGCTTTATCAACTTCGATGCGTGGCAGCAACCGAAGATCAAATTCAGAATGTTGTGGCGGATCATGAGGATTAGTTACTGCGTGGTTTTGATCTTGTATGGGTACCAATGTAAAACATACCGCAACACTTTCCGCTCTGTTGACCATGGGAAGGACTATTCTCGTGGCACTGCACGGGCACTGACATTATCCTGGTTCACGCTGCGTGGTCAGCTACAGCAACAGCAACATCGTCAATAATTTCAATAGGGGTAGGAAGCCTTCTTCTTCCAGGTTCCACATCAAGCTCATACATGATTTCGAATTTCATTACTCCCTCAGTGCAGCGCTGTAATTGCTACTGTTCACAAAAAATAGTTCAAATGGCTGTGGGCACTATGGGACTCAACTGCTGTGGTCATAAGTCCCCTAGAACTTAGAACTACTTAAACCTAACTAACCTAAGGACATCACACACATCCATGCCCGAAGCAGGATTCGAACTTGCGACCGTAGCGGTCGTGCGGTTCCAGACTGTAGCGCCTTTAACCGCTCGGCCACATACAACACATACAACAGTTTCACGAACAGCGCAAGATCTTTCTTCTCGATGGCCACTGTTCACTCACGCTATGGCTTGTCAAATGACAGCGTGGACGTTATAATGTCATATTAACGGTGTACAGCGCCAGATTTGCTGTGACGGTCAAAAGTGAAAGGAGTTTTTTTTTCAGGTTGAATCGGTTCCGAATTAACGCAGTAGCACATCTACGAGGTTTTGCTGCAATACGATAATTGAAACCCACACTCGGCAGGCATGAGTAGCTGCACTGTAATTGTAACCACCCGTACTTTTATTTTATCACCGTGACAGGTTTAGGACTATCATACTCACCTTCTTTCACTGCATAATAATACCTGTGCAGTGAGGGTAACTTTATCTGTTTTCGAAATAATTGTAATAATACAGAGAAGTATGGATACGTGCATTTAACAAATAAAATGGCGCTAACTACACTACTGGCCATTAAAATTGCTACACCAAGAAGAAATGCAGATGATAACCGGGTATTCATTGGACAAATATATTATACTAGAACTGAAATGTGATTACATTTTCGCGCAATTTGGGTGGATACATCCTGAGAAATCAGTACCCAGAACAACCACCTCTGGCCGTAATAACGGCCTTGATACGCCTGGGCATTGAGTCAAACAGAGTTTGGATGGCGTGTACAGGTACAGCTGCCCATGCAGCTTCAACACGATACCACAATTCATCAAGAGTAGTGACTGGCGTATTGTGACCAGACAGTTTCTCGGCCACCATTGGTGAGAGATCTGGAGAATGTGCTGGCCAGGGCAGCAGTCGAACATTTTATGTATCCAGAAAACCCCGTAAAGGACCTGCAACATGCGATCGTGCATTATCCAGCTGAAACGTAGCGTTTCGCAGGGATCTAATGAAGGGTAGAGCCACGGGTCGTAACACATCTGAAATGTAACGTCCACTGTTCAAAGTGCCGTCAATGCGAACAAGAGGTGGCCGAGAAGTGTAACCAATGGCACCCCATACCATCACGCCGGGTGATATGCCAGTATGGTGATGACGAATATACGCTTCAAATGTGCGTTCACCGCGATGTCGCCAAACACGGATGCGACCATCATGATGCTGTAAACACAACCTGGATTCATCCGAAAAAATGACGTTTTGCCATTCGTGCACCCAGGTTCGTCGTTGAGTACACCATCGCAGGCGCTCCTGTCTGTGATGCAGCGTCAAGGATAACCGCAGCCATGGTCTCCGAGCTGATAGTCCATGCTGCTGCAAACGTCGTCGAACTGTTCGTGCGTTGTTGTCTTTCAAACGTCCCCATCTGTTGACTCAGGGATCGAGACGTGGTTGCACGATCCGTTGCAGCCATGCGGATAAGATGCCTGTCATCTCGACTGCTAGTGATACGAGGCCGTTGGGATCCCGCACGGTGTTCCGTATTACCCTCCTGGACCCACCGATTCCATATTCTGCCAACAGTCATTGTATCTCGACCAACGCGAGCAGCAATGTCGCGATACGATGAACTGCAATCGCGATAGGCTACAATCCGACCATTATCAAAGTCGGAAACTTGATGGTACGCATTTCTCCTCCTTACACGAGGCATCACAACAACGTTTCACCAGGCAACTCCGGTCAACTGTTGTTTGTGTATGAGAAATCAGTTGGAAACCTTCCTCACGTCAGCACGTTGTAGGCGTCGCCGCCGGCGCCAACCTTGTGGGAATGCTCTGAAAAGCTAATCATTTGCATATCACAGCATCTTCTTCCTGTCGGTTAAATTTCGCGTCTGTAGCACGTCATGTTCATGGTGTAGCACTTTTAATGGCCAGTAGTGTATTCAAATATTCTTTTCTGAGTAGCATCTCGCGACATACTACTGAACGACATAATAATGTTATGAAACAAGTGTAGCCATGTGAAGACAGGCTTTACAGCTGGTATCAGGTCATGTTATTAAAATAAAACTTTTTAAAAGTTTTAGTGCCTGGTTTTGTTCTCCACCATCTATCCGTAATTGAGAACAGCTACATAGTTGAGCAACATCAAGCATGGATGTAAGATTTGTTTGGAGTATTGTCTTAAGCGAAAGTGAAACGTGGGCAGTAAACAGTGAAGATAAGAAAAGAATAGAAGCTTTTGACATTTTGTACTACAGGAGAATACTTAAGATTACATGTTTAGATCAGATACGTAATGGAGAGAAGCTAGATCCAACTGGAAAAGGAGAGCCTCGTGTTACAACGTGGCTAGAGAACAGGCTAGGTTGACTGGAAATTTCCTGAAGCATCAAGGAATACTTAATCTGGTAAAGGAGAGTGTGGCGGTGGCGGTGGTAGGAGGAGAGGGGGTTATAATTATAGAGGGATACCACGGCTTGAACCCATTCAACACTTTTAAATGGGTATATGGTGCAGTTATTATATTCGTATATCAAAAGACATGCACGAAATACACTGCAGTGCAGAGCAGCATGGAAATAATCTTTTGACAGAAGGCTACAACAACAACATTTGCCCACTACGTTTTAGTCTATTTTTAAGGACGTCTGTTGTATGATTAAATTCTTCCTATTTTCGGTACCCTGAAAGTGTACACCATTTGTGTAGGAGAATGGGGGACGGAGAAGAGGCTGAAGTGCTGTCTCGCCTCTTTGCGGGCGGAGGTACAATATCGGCCTCTGTGAAAAAGTTCTTTTCGCCGACCACTCGATAAGACGGCGCTTTATGAAAAGAACTTTCAGCGGCCCACAGAGAGGCCTGAGAGAGAGCTTTGACGAAGCTGTGAGCTATCAGAAGCCTCAGCCCTGCCAACAGCCTCTCGCCGAGAGATCAATCAGAGGAGTCGAACAAAGGCCGGAGCGCCATAGCGCTTCAGACGTGTAGCAACCAATCGCTCCGCCCGGAGCGAACGTCTGACGAATACACCGCAATCAATACACTCTAAAAAGGTGACAGCTGTACTCTTCTTTTTGGGTAGTTACTGAATAGCGACCAATTGCACAAAAATAAAAATCCAAACAAATGAACATGACAAATACCAAAAGACGAGCGATGAGATACAGGTAACTGTCAGACGCTTCTGTGAACATGAAAGTGTGTTGAATTTGAAAGATGATCATATCAAGATGGAAAAAAGAAAGAGAGGAAAATGTATAGATATCATATCCAAGTTAATCTTAGCAAAACAATTTTGTATAACGTGCTCCACAGTTCTAATAAAGAGTGAATATCCTAAAACTTCCACTGCAAATATTGCGGAAACTGAAAGTGCTATTGCTGTGCGGTTTTCACAGAAAGGATTGATAGAAACAGGCTCGTATTATTAGCAATCAACAGATTGTAACAATACTTAGAAACTGTACTTTTTGTGCAAACATATACTTTTTAAATGGAACAATGCTTATTGACATTAACGAACTAGAAGCGGGATAAATTAGGATTCTAGTGCGAGTCGTTTACGAGATATCATATTTTGAAAAGTTTCTACATCGATACTTGTACAAGACCTGTTGTAGTAGTCACTGAAGAGCAACGCAAATACATACACTAGTTACGTGGATTCTGACCAGTGACGAGACAAATGACCATCACAAGTTGTGTTCAAAATGACCACCGGCAGCGGCTATACAAGGTTTCATTCAGGTAGGGAACGATTGCTGCAAACATGGTAGCATTTCAGCGGAGATGTCCGAGAAGGCTGCAGTAATACGATGTTGCATATCATTATTGTGTAGTTAGTATGTCCTTGCTATACAGCGTCTTTCAGCTTTCCCCCACAGAAAAAAGTCTACATGCGTAAAATCTGAGCAACAAGCCGGCCAAGGTATAGACCCTCTGCTTCCAGTCCTCCGATATGGCTGCGTCCATTCCTGCGATATGGGAACAATTCGTGAACCGTGCTGTAGTGCTTCGTGCACTGTGGGATGGAGAGCCATTATGTTAGTTCCATAGGTTCCTCCTAGTTTTGTAGAGGAAAGCCTTCCAGCATCCGTGGAAGATGGTTTGTTAAGAGGCTGCGATACTTGTGTGCGTTCAGTGTTCCGTCTGTGAAATCGGGCCTATTTGAAGAAATTCACGCCACCACCGCGTGCTGCTTTTAGTGAATAGTTCTTTATTGCCTACTAGTTTCGGTGGAAAGTATCATTTTCAAGTAATTTATTACAGTAAAAATATTTACGGACGTGGTAGATCTGCGACAGAACTGTGTTAACACGTGGCTGCAACACAGGTTCTGCTGTGAATTTTTATGACCAAGACAGCTAATAACTTTGTTATGGGAGTTTAAATGTTAATATATCCTACGTAGATTATTTTTATTTATTCTAATGGCAATTTTACAGAGCACGTTAAATCAATACATCAAATCTTGCTTTCTTTCTTTCTTCTTCATTCATCTTTCTTTCAGTCCACATTAATTTCATGGATTCTGATTTCTGTCTCCGGAGCTCCTCGATGTTTTCAGGCTGCTATCTTTTTCTCTCTTGTTCTTCCCTGAAGATCACCTTCTGAATTTTGTTCCTCTATAAATTTCTGCTGTGTATGTCCACTATCTCAATGTTTGCTTCTTTGACCTAATTTAAAGTCTGTATAAACCACGCTGATTGTCCTTTAAGCTTCATTATTTAATTAAAGAATTGTTTTACTAGCCTGTCGTTTTCCATTCGCGCCAAATGTCCAATTCTTCTTTTGCGCATAGTATGTATTATGTTCTCTACGTCTTCGTAGATTTCTTTGTTGGGTCGTGGTCTGATGTATTCTGTTCCTGTTGTCCTTGGGCCGAGTATGCTTCTAATCAGTCGCCTTTCTATTTTCATTACTTTACTTATCTCACCTTTTTGTACTAGGTTTAGCGTTTCGGCGCCGTATAGAGCCTCTGTTCTCACTACCGCATTGTAGCGTTTAATTTTGGTATCCCATGATAATGCCTTCTTCTTGTATATGTTTCTCGTCATCTGGTATGCGATTTTCATCTTCTTTGCTCTTATTTCAAGACTTTCTTTCTCATTATTGTTTATGATTAGCCATTCATCTAAATATTTGAATGAATTGACTCTCTTGATTCTATTTCGATTTATCAGTAGTTTCTCTCGGCAGTTTTCTACATTTGTTATAAAGTCTGTCTGCGAAAGAAATTTGTAAACAGACTTCCCTTGCTTGGTCAGTTAGGTTTCCTATTTGGATTTTCGCGTTTTCCGGTGTGTCTGATCAGGACAATGTCATCCGCGAATACCTAGTAATCTACATAGATGCTATCCTTTCAGTTTGCTAATTTGATACCTTTCTTATCGGATTTTCTCCACTCTTTAATCACTTTGTCCAGGGTACAATTAAAAATTATAGGCGACAACCTTTCTCCCTGTCTGACTCCTGTTTTTATTTCAAAGCTTTCGGAGAACTGTCCGCAGAAAATGACTTTAGATGTGGTGTTTGTCAACGTGTCTTGGATAATGTTTGTAGTTTTTGGATCTAAGTCGAATTCTTTTTGAATAGTGATAAGGAATGCTCTGTCAATGAAGTGATATGCTTTCATGAAATCTACAAAGGTAACAACGTGAAACATGGATCTTGCCGTTGGTAGGGAGGCTTGCGTGCCTCAGCGATACAGATAGCCGTACCGTAGGTGCAACCACAACGGAGGGGTATCAGTTGAGAGGCCAGACAAACGCGTGGTTCCTGAAGAGGGGCAGCAGCCTTTTCAGTAGTTGCAGGGGCAACAGTCTGGATGATTGACTGATCTGGCCTTGTAACACTAACCAAAACGGCCTTGCTGTGCTGGTACTGCGAGCGGTTGAAAGCAAGAGGAAACTACGGCCGTAATATTTCCCGAGGGCATGCAGCTTTACTGTATGGTTAAATGATGATGGCGTCCTCTTGGGTAAAATATTCCGGAGGTAAAATACTCTCCAGGCGGGGACTACTCAAGAGGACGTCGTCATCAGGAGAAAGAAAACTGGCGTTCTACGGATCGGAGCGTGAATTGTCAGATCCCTTAATCGGGCAGGCAGGTTAGAAAATTTAAAAAGTGAAATGTATAGGTCAAAGTTAGATATTGTGGGAATTAGTGAAGTTCGGTGGCAGGAGGAACAAGACTTTTGGTCAGGCAAATACAGGATTATAAATACAAAATCAAATAGGGGTAATGCAGGAGTAGGTTTAATAATGAATAAAAAAAAATACGAGTGCGGGTAAGCTACTACGAACAGCATAGTGAACGCATTATTGTGGCCAAGATATACACGAAGCCCACGCCTACTACAGTAGTACAAGTTTGTATGCCAACTAGCTCTGTAGATGACGAAGAAATTGAAGAAATGTATGATGAAATTTAATAGTCATGGGTGACTGGAATTCGGTAGTAGGAAAAGGGAGAGAAGGAAACATGGTAGGTGAATATGGACTGGGGCTAAGAAATGAAAGAGGAAGCCGCCTGGTAGAATTTTGCACAGAGCATAACTTAATCATAGCTAACACTTGGTTCAAGAATCAGAAAAGAAGGCTGTATACATGGAAGAAGCCAGGGGATACTGACAGGTTTCAGATAGATTATATAATGGTAAGACAGAGATTTAGGAACCAGGTTTTAAATTGTAGGACATTTCCAGGGGCAGATATGGACTCTGACCACAACCTATTGGTTATGAACTGTAGACTAAAACTAAGGAAACTGCCAAAAGGTAGGAATTTAAGGAGATGGGACCTGAATAAACTGACTAAACCAGAGGTTGTACAGAGTTTCAGGGAGAGCATAAGGGAACAATTGACAGGAATGGGGGAAAGAAATACAGTAGAAGAAGAATGGGTAGCTTTGAGGGATGAAGTAGTGAAGGCAGCAGAGGATCAAGTAGGTAAAAAGACGAGGGCTAGTAGAAATCCTTAGGTAACAGAACAAATATTGAATTTAATTGATGAAAGGAGAAAATATAACAATGCAGTATATGAAGCAGACAAAACGAAATACAAACGTCTCAAAAATAAGATCGACACGAAGTGCAAAATGGCTAAGCAGGCATGGCTAGAGGACAAATTTAAGGATGTAGAGGCTTATCTCACAAGGGGTAAGATAAATACAGCCTACAGGAAACTTAAAGAGACCTTTGGAGAAAAGAGAACCACCTGTATGAATATCAAGAGTTCAGATGGAAACCCAGTTATAAGCAAAGAAGGGAAAACAGAAAGGTGGAAGGAGTATATAGACGGTCTATACAAGGGCGATGTACTTGAGGACAATATCATGGAAATGGGAGAGGATGTAGATGAAGATGAAATGGGAGATATGATGCTGCGTTAAGAGTTTGACAGAGCACTGAAAGACCTGAGTCGAAACAAGGCCCCGGGAGTAGACAACATTCCATTAGAACTACTGATAGCCTTGGGAGAGCCAGTCCTGACGAAACTCTACTATCTGGTGAGCAAGATGTATGAAACAGGCGAAATACCCTCAGACTTCAAGACGAATATAATAATTCCATTCCCAAAGAAAGCGGGTGTTGACAAATGTGAAAATTACCGAACTATCAGTTTAATAAGTCACGGCTGCAAAATACTAACGCGGATTCTTTACAGACGAATGGAAAAACTAGTAGAAGCCGACCTCGGGGAAGATCAGTTTGGATACCGTAGAAATATTTTAACACGTGAGGCAGTACTGACCCTACGACTTATCTTAGAAGCTAGATTAAGGAAAGGCAAACCTACGTTTCTATCATTTGTAGAGTTAGAGAAAGCTTTTGACAATGTTGACAGGAACGCTCTCTTCCCAATTCTGAAGGTGGCAGGGGTAAAATACAGGATGCGAAAGGCTATTTACAATTTGTACAGAAACCAGAAGGCAGTTATAACAGACGAGGGACGTGAAAGGGAAGCAGTGGTTTGTAAGGGAGTGAGACAGGGTTGTAGCCTTTCCCCGATGTTATTCAATCTGTATATTGAGCAAGCAGTGAAGGAAACAAAAGAAAAATTCGGAGTAGGTATTAAAATCCATTGAGAAGAAATAAAAACTTTGAGGTTTGCCGATGACATTGTAATTCTGTCAGAGACAGCAAAGGACTTGGAAGAGCAGTTGAACGGAATGGACAGTGTCTTGAAGGGAGGATATAAGATGAACATCAACAAAAGCAAAACGACGATAATGGAATGTAGTCGAATTAAGTCGGGTGATGCTGAGGGAATTAGATTAGGAAATGAGACACTTAAAGTAGTAAAGGAATTTTGCTGTTTGGGGAGAAAAATAACTGATGATGGTCAAAGTAGAGAGGATATAAAATGTAGACTGGCAATGGCAAGGAAAGCGTTTCTGAAGAAGAGAAATTTGTTAACATCGAGTATAGATTTAAGTGTCAGGAAGTTATTTCTGAAAGTATTTGTATGGAGTGTAGCCACGTATGGAAGTGAAACATGGACGATAAATAGTTTGGGCAAGAAGAGAATAGAAGCTTTTGAAATGTGGTGCTACAGAAGAATGCTGAAGGTTAGATGGGTAGATCGCAAACTAATGAGGGGATACTGAATAGGATTGGGGAGAAGAGAAGTTTGTGGCACAACTTGACTAGAAGAAGTGATCGGTTGGTAGGACATGTTCTGAAGCATCAAGGGATCACCAATTTAGTATTGGAGGGCAGCGTGGAGGGTGAAAATCGTAGAGGGAGACCAAGAGATGAATACACTAAGCAGATTCAGAAGGATGTAGGTTGCAGTAGGTACTGGGAGATGAAGAGGCTTGCACAGGATAGAGTAGCATGGAGAGCTGCATCAAACCAGTCTCAGGACTGAAGACCACAACAACAACAACAACAACAGTTGTGTCTTTGTTTCTCAGTTCCCTCATTTCAACGATGGTTTTTAGATTCCAGATCTGTTCAATGGTTTATATATTTTTCGGAAGTCCACTTTGGTATTCCCCAGTTGTGGGTCCGGTTGATGTTCCGCCGGTTTGAATAGTGCTTTAGATTGGATTTTATATGTTATTTTCAGAAGTTATATCCCCTACAATTATTGGAGTCTGTTTTAACGCCTTTCTTGATGGTAGTTTTCAAGTTTTCCGGAATTTCTTCTTTCTCCCAGATTTTATCTACTAGATTTTTAAGTTTAGGAATAATGTCATTATCTAGAGACTTCCATAGCTCCACCTTAATCCCATCCTCACCGGCTGCCTGTTTTTTTTCTTTTCTTTTTTATTTTTATTTATTTTTTTTTGTAAGGCGCATATGCTTTCTTATAAATCTGGGGCCGTTGAATTGTTATTTTAAGAATAATTTTCACTAAAAGTGAATTTGATTTCATGTTTATGACAGTTGTGTAAATCTTTAAAATATTTTGCCATTATGTCACAGTTATTTTACTTACCAATGGGAAAACTGGTTAGTTTTCAGGCTCTTTAGTTGTAATCATAGCGGTATAACTCTGTTTAGTTGTTTCGTAAACAGTCGCCAATAATTTCTCGTCTTATGCCTTTTGACGTTCTGATTACTGCTTCGATGATGCCATTTCAAAAATCAATCCCATGCTTGAAATTCCTGATTTTGAAGTTCTGACTTTAATTTTCCCGGCTGCAGCTTATCATGGTCGTATTTTGGAATCTTAATTTGTCTCTTGTGTTTCTTGCGTACTTCAGGTTTAATCCTACACTTAACAAAGAGATGTATTGAGGCGATTAGATATTTCTGGATTTTGTAACTCTGACATTCATTATTTCCTTAGATGACTTTCTGCTTATTGCTATATAGTCAAGCTGTTTTTCCCCACATATGTGTTTGGTGACACCTATGTCGATAGCTTCATAGGTTTTCTCTCAAAGGACGTCGACTTGATGACTATGTTGTGGTTATCACATAGTTCTACCAGGCTTTCCTCGTTTCTATTGACACGCTTAAGAGCAGAATGTACACCAACAGTTATCCTATATTTCTTCTCTTTTCCAATTTGTGCATTGACGTCCCCAGTAGAAAATTAGTGTTTTTCGATGGTATTTTACTCACGTAGTTATCATTTGTCTCCCAATATTCATCTACGTTGTGTCTAGTTTTCTTTTGGTTTTTATCATTTGAAGGTCATGCGCATTTAGAATTGCGTACAATTTGTTCGTGGATTTAAATGTTAGAGAGGACGTTTGGGTCAAAACTTACTATTGCGGTAATTGTTTTATTAAAGATAACGAAACCGCTGCCGAAATTGGGTGCACGTTCCAGTATCTTGCTTCTGGACTTGCTCTAATAGATTCTGTATCCATCTGAATCAAAAAGTTCATTGTCTACGTAGCGGGTGTCCTGTACAGCTGTAATCATTATGTTATTTTTATCTAAGACATCTGTTATTGTTTTTAGTTTTCCAAGTTCAATGAGAGATTGGACGTTAAATGTTGCTATATAGTTTATTCGTTTGAGTTAATTTTACGTGTGCGATCTTGAGGGTACTCCTATTCACCCAACTTTATGTTGTGGTACCCCAGAATGCGAATGACCACTTGACACATTACCAATGGGTATGGTGGGGGATTGACGTCTTGGGGTATTCTGATTACATAAAGACTTCTTATCCATTATGATTACTGTTTTGGTGATTAGTTTGTGGTAATCGGGTTCAGATCTTACTTTTGAAGGTGAGATGTATAGGAAACGGCCGCATCTCACGTAGTAAACACGAGCCTACCAGGGGGCTAGTCAATACGATACAGACTCTTCTGGATATAACTTCCTTCCAACAGTGGGTGAGGTTGCTTCTTCCACCAGCTTCACAGTACCAGAGTCCATCTCTTCCGCTGTTGATACCATTGTGGTCTTCGTCGTACCCTGACAAGGGACACCTCACAAGGTACTACTATCACCCGGGCCAGGTGAACCAAGATTTTTTAACGAGGTATCACTTCTCCCCCTCCTTCCTTCTCAACCGGGTTTGGGACCAACTATGGGAGAGTTACAGGTATTTTTATTATACAGTGTGTTTACGTCGACTTGAAAGTGGAAGGGGAGAGTGTTTACCTCGGAACACTTTTCAGACTTTCACCTTCAGTCAGTTCCGTTACACAAGTTTAATGCATCTTCCTGTAGCCTTTTTAAATGATAGCATTGATTTTTTGTGTGCTGCAGTCTTTTTCTGAAATTACAAAAATTACTTTGTGAAAGTAAGGTCTTTCCAAATGTGAGAAAATATTCTAAGGTATGACATGCTCATATACTTAGGAACAAATATTCTACTGAAATTTAAAAGGAAGGGAAGAAGCAATTTCACGTCCCGTCGACATCGAAGTCATTAGAGACAGAGCACAAACTCGGACGGTGCCGAAGAACCATCCCGGCATCTGCCTGTGGCGATTTAGGGAGATCACGGGAAACCTAAATCTGGATGGCCTCACGTGGGTTTGAACCGTCGTCCTCCAGAATGTGAATACTGTCTGCTAACCACTGCGTCACCTCACTCGGCTGAAATTTAACAGTGTTGCAGCCGAGAAACCCTTTCCAATACTGTATTTAATTGTCCATCTGTTACATTATTACTCCACGACATACCAATAATCTACAACGGAAATCAAATTAAGGTGAAGTATTACCAAAAACCAGTTACAAGTTAAAATACTTTTAAATAGAAGGTATTGAAGACTAACACAAATTTTCAGTATCAAATGAGGTAAAATTGTTAAGACATTAAAGAAACTCAATTCACTTGCAAATATCAGAAGTTTCAATATAAAAGATCTTCTTCCGTTTTAAGGAGCAAGATGGCGAGGGACTAGCGATGTATGGTTCAATTTTCCACATGCTATGTTATTAGATTTAAAAGTTTATATCGTCATACTCACCATATGATTCTGTAACTAAACAATTAACAAAGTCTTCCAATTAGTTTTAATACATACTGGTATTACAGCAATTAAAAGTATAGGATTAAAAAAATTACAAATGCTGTACAAAACACAAACTCTTGTCGCACAACAACAAAAGCAATGTAAAAAGTCGGAAACTTCTTGTGACTGTCTCTAGTGCACATTCCGACATGTGATGCTAAAATCGTCGCTAGACTGAAACATCGACCAAGAAACTCTCTGACAGCCAAGACAGTTCATCACCCACAGAAAATACAACAAAAAACTTTTCATGAACCCGTAAGTGCATTATCTCACGAGAAAACAATGGCCACGTAATCTTAAACAAATTGCATAAGCCCAAACAAAAACAGCGAAACACACACCTACCACCAATCAAATTTAACACAGTGCCGACTGTAGCTCTCAGTTATCTCTTATTTCTGCAGTCAGATATCATGACAGGTGATTAGTGCACACACTGTATAATAGCGGACAGCAGATTTACTAAATTCAAATTTAGAAGTATTTACTACGCACAAAATTGAAATTGAGATTTTTGTACTCCGCACTTAATATTGCTTTGTGCGTGTATGTACTATTATACGAATTATTAGCAAAATTCTGATAGTGCAGTATGAATTTGGCACTTAACTGTTACGTTTTGTGCTACTGGTGGAATCAACATTACATACACCACAAGCCAATGTTGGCCAATTTGAAATGACAAAGTAAAACAATTTTGTAGGCACGTTGATATTGTAAATCATTATCTAGTTTGACTAAATGATGAATTAGATTAGTTCTAGTAGCAATTGTTAATTAATAAAAACAAAGAAGGATAAAGGAATTTTACTAATTACAAAACCAACAACGTACAGATAAACATGTTTTGAACAAAAGGAATATCTTTCCTTTTTAAGTAGGGAGCAATTAATGCGTAATCTGCGCATGGGAGGGCCTACTTTCTCTATCAGTCTGTCACTAAAATCATTCTGCAACGTATCCCTACAAAATAAAAGGTGAAACATGATGGAAAAACAATGAGAGCGCTCAATCTCTACGAAAACTACTTGTGCACAGCCAGGATACAGCACACTAACCACAGCAGAAGCAGAACATGCAATGAAGTATTAGAATATTATCAGTCGTGAAAAACATATTCTACTGACAGTAATTTAAGATTTATTTATCTTCTTGCGTAGTCGTCGGTTCAGAGTCTTTGTTCGTGAGCAGATACGTTTGGTAAGAACAGACCGTGGTAGCATGAAGTGTAATGCGACAGAAAGTTGTATCTTGAGCTGTAAAAACATTAATCGGACTTCGTGAGAGTAAATTTAAACTGCAAGGCTCGACTTCTGCGCCATCTGCACGTAGTGGCGATCGGATCACTAGCGAATCCACACATAACCAAAACAGTCACTTGCCAAGTAATTACAGCTGAAACATTTAAAAGAATCTTTACATGTTATTAGTAAATGATAGTTGAATCATATATGACACATAAAATATATATAAACTTAAAGACAACAATTGTTATTTCTAATTTAAAGAGAGCAGATAATATGACATCCTTACAGCATGGAAGATGACTGAAGACAGAACATAGTAATTGTCCTAAGAGATTGTAGGTGATGACAGTATTTTATGTGACACCAAATCTTTGTTTTAAACATAGTAAATTAAAATAATTGCATTGCCGCCTTGAGTGACTGTGACATTATTATTAACAATATTGGGGAAGCCATACAGCTACATAGCTCAGCTGAGTGTTATTGTGGAAACTGTGAGAACTACGGATAAGGTGGTTCATCAAACATGTCCCCCGTAGCAACGGCGCGGTGGAGCAGTAGATTTCGAGCCAGAGGTAATCTGTTTGAATGCCAGCGTTACAAGAAATTATCGTCACCCGTATACCGTCGGCAAAGGTAGGAAAGGTGATGACGTAAGATTCCTTACCACCTAACTGTGCGCCGATGCCATAGATTAAAAAGTCAAAATCTCACAACAGCGACCTACGAGGGCGGGACATAGTCCGTAACATGAAGACATTAAGCGGGACAGACCATTGTGTGTTCATCGTGTCCGCATGGTTTATACCTGTTGTTTGCTTACTCACTCATTTTCGTCATCAGAACATTATGTCATTATACTCACTTATTACAGTAACAGAAATGATATAATTACACAGAAAGGGAATCACATTTCGCAAAATAAAAATACTCATTTTGTGAGAATTGAAAAAAAAAATCCGATTTAGGAGACTTTATCCCTAATAACATCACTCTCAGTGATACCATATGACGATCTACATCTAAATCTGTACTCTGCAAACTACTGAAGAGCATTGTATGAGCTATTAGGACTTGTTTCTATTCCATTCATGTTGTTGTTGCTGTTGTGGTGGTCTTCAGTCCTGAGACTGGTTTGATGCAGCTCTCCATGCTACTCTATCCTGTGCAAGCTTCTTCATCTCCCAGTACCTACTGCAACCTACATCCTTCTGAATTTGCTTAGTGTATTCATCTCTTGGTCTCCCTCTACGATTTTTACCCTCCACACTGCCCTCCAATACTAAATTGGTGATCCTCCGATTCCTCAACACATGTCCTACCAACCGATCTCTTCTTCCAGTCAAGTTGTGCCACAAACTTCTCTTCTCCCCAATCCCATTCAATACTTCCTCATTAGTTACGTGATCTACCCATCTAATCTTCAGCATTTTTCTGTAGCACCACATTTCAAAAGCTTCTATTCCCTACTTGTCCAAACTATGTATCGTCCATGTTTCACTTCCATACATTGCTACACTCCATACAAATACTTTCAGAAATGACTTCCTGACACTTAAATCTATACTCGATGTTAACAAATTTCTCTTCTTCAGAAACGCTTTCCTTGCCATTGCCAGTCTACATTTTATATCCTCTCTACTTCGACCATCATCAGTTATTTTTCTCCCCAAATAGCAAAACTCCTTTACTACTTTAAGTGTCTCATTTCCTAATCTAATTGCCTCAGCATCACCCGACTTAATTCGACTACGTTCCATTATCGTCGTTTTGCTTTTGTTGATGTTCATCTTATATCCTCCCTTCAAGACACTGTCCATTCCGTTCAACTGCTCTTCCAAGTCCTTTGCTGTCTCTGACAGAATTACAATGTCATCGGCAAACCTCAAAGTTTTTATTTCTTCTCCATGGATTTTAATACCTACTCCGAATTTTTCTTTTGTTTCCTTCACTGCTTGCTCAATATACAGATTGAATAACATCGGGGAAAGGCTACAACCCTGTCTCACTCACTTACCAACCACTGCTTCCCTTTCATGTCCCTCGTCTGTTATAACTGCCTTCTGGTTTCTGTACAAATTGTAAAAAGCCTTTCGCTCCCTGTATTTTACCCCTGCCACCTTCAGAATTTGAAAGAGCGTATTCCAGTCAACATTGTCAAAAGCTTTCTCCAAGTCTACAAATGCTAGAAACGTAAGTTTACCTTTTCTTAATCTAGCTTCTAAGAAAAGTCGTAGGGTCAGTATTCCCTCACGTGTTACAACATTTCTACGGTATCCAACTTATGTTCCCCGAGGTCCTCTTCTACTAGTTTTTCCATTCGTCTGTAAAGAATCCGCGTTAGTATTTTGCAGCCGTGACTTATTAAACTGATAGTTCGGTAATTTTCACATTTGTCAACAGCTTCTTTCCTTGGGATTGGAATTATTATATTCTTCTTCAAGTCTGAGGGTATTTCGCCTGTTTCATACATCTTGCTCACCAGATGATAGAGTTTCGTCAGGACTGGCTCTCCCAAGGCTGTCAGTAGTTCTAATGGAATGTTGTCTACTCCCGGGGCCTTCTTTCGACTCAGGTCTTTCAGTGCTCTGTCAAACTCTTCACGCAGTATTATATCTCCCATTTCATCTTCATCTACATCCTCTTCCATTTCCGTAATACTGTCCTCAAGTACATCGCCCTTGTATAGACCGTCTATATACTCCTTCCACCTTTCTACTTTCCCTTCTTTGCTTAGAACTAGGTTTCCATCTGAGCTTTTGATATTCATACAAGTGGCTCTCTTTTCTCCAAAGGTCTCTTTAATTTTCCTGTAGGCTGTATCTATCTTACCCCTTGTGAGATAAGCCTCTACATCCTTAAATTTGTCCTCTAGCCTTGCCTGCTTAGCCATTTTGCACTTCCTGTCGATCTCATTTTTGAGACGTTTGTATTCCGTTTTGCCTGCTTCATTTACTGCATTTTTATTTTTTTCTCCTTTCATCAATTGAATTCAGTATTTCCTCTGTCATCCAAGGATTTCTACTAGCCCTCGTCTTTTTCCCTACTTGATCCCCTGCTGCCTTCATGTATGCTACTTAAATACTTGTGTGTCCATTCTAATTAATCTTACTTTGTATCCAACAGTACTAACGCGTAGAGAGTTGGAGTATATTCCTATATTCATCATTTAAAGCTGCTTCTTGAAACTTTGTAAGTAGGAGAGTTTGTGTCTACCAGTTCAGTTTTTTCAGTATTTCTGTGGTACTTTCCCACGACTCACACAAACCTGTAACAATATGTGCTGCACTTCCCTGCGTAAGTTCATTATCCCTTGTTAGTCCTATTTGATTCGTGTCACACACTTTTCAGCAGTATTCTAGGATGGGTAGCACGGCTGACTTTGTGAACTGATTACATTTCCCTAGTACTTCACAAATAAATCCAAGTTTGTCACTTTCTTTCCATACAATTGAGAAAATGTTGCCGTTCCATTTCACACCCCTACAAATAGTTACACCCAGGTGTTTGTACGAGTTGACCAATTCCAACTGTGACTCGGTGGACCATGGTCGTAGGGTATTACGTTTTTCCGTTTTGTGAAGTGCACAGTTCTACGTTTCTAAACATTTAAAGCTTGTTGCCAGTCTTTGCAGCGATTGGATATTTGTTCAACTTTATTCAGGCAATGCTTCTTTATAGGTAACTGCATCATTATCGAAACGTCTGAGCTTACTATTAATAAAGTTTGCGAGGTCGTTAATGTACAACATGAGGTGCAAGGGTAAAAACACGCTTCTCTTGGGCACGTTCGAAGTTACTTCTACATCTATTTCTCCATCCAAGATAACATACTGTGCCTCCCATATCAAGAAGTCTTCAATCCAGTCACAATATTCGCTTGATACTCAATACGATAACGTGCCACTTGATATCCCATACGATAACACGATCATCCAGAAGAGAATATGACATTAACATTTTTACTACAAATTGCAAGAGGCCACTGGCGTTATTGAAATTACGTGTATTAAATCATGATCTGTATCGAGCATCCCCTTTCGATATGCAGATCACCCCACTGCAATTCAAATGTATGATAATGAGGTATGAGCAAGGGAACGGAACAGTTGGGTGGCCCTGACAGATTGTATTACATAATAGTAGGTGTAGGGGAAGGTACTTTCATGTACTGAAATTAATGTGGAATTCAATAAAAATCATGATTAATTATCTCACAAGCCGGAGATGAGTGTAGGGCGGAATCTGAATCCGTAAAAATTAATTCCTTACGATACTGGTTCGGAAAGGATATCCCAGGGAAGAATGGAAGAAACTGTGATATACCTAACTGAATAGCAAATGTGGGATCTCATAAGTGGCAATGGAGGTAGGCAGTGCCAGGCGTCCCCCAGGGTTCGATATTAACTCCTGTATTCTCCTTTGTACATAAATTATGTGTCACAAGAAAATCTGAAGACAGCTATCGAGCCTCTCGGTACCGATGTGCGTCCACTATCAAAATGGGTGCAGGATGTATGGTTAAAGCTCAACCCATGCAAACCCAAGCAGTACTTGTTGGTCATTCTAGCCTCATTAGCCCGGAATATCGGAAATCTATACCATAACGACTTCTCTCCTTCAGTAAAGAGTTTAGGAGTAATAATAGATGAAAATGTAAATTTGATTAAGAACGTAACTGCGGTGTGCTAGAAGTAAAAAAGGTATGCCTACAAAAATATAGTAAGCTATTCACTCTTTATCCAAAAAAGAAACTTGCACTAATAGTTATAATTCAAAATATTGGTTACAGCGATGTTATTCAGCAAAGTCTTTCTCAAGAAAGCTCACGGACCCTGGAACTGATTATGAATGCCTGTATTCGTTGTATCTGTAATGTTCGATCTTTTGGTCATATTTCACCATTATATACACAGCTATCCCGGCTGCGTACAGACAAGCGCAGAGATTTCCATATTCTTCGTCCTTTCCACTGTCATATCAACGAAAAGTGTCCCTCATATCTCTTCTGTGCCGTAACGCTCTTATCTGAACAACATGCCAGAAACATCCGTTTCCATCGGGGAAAAATCCTTTAGTCCCACTCCATCGTTCAGCCACTTTGTCGAAGTCCTTCTCAGTAGAGGAACCTGACTTTGGAATAACCCGTTGTTTTGAAACATCAAGTCGATGAATGACTGAAGATGGTCTCCAAGCAGCCGAACATTACCATTTCCAGTCAATGATCGGTTCAGTTGCATTCCATGTAAACACAGCCCACATCATTACGGAGTCACCACCAACTTGCAGTTGTTGACCACTTGGGTCCATGACTTTGTGTGATATGCAGTACACTTTTGCCATCATATTTTACCAGCTGAAATCGGGACTCATCTGACAATGTTACCGTTTTTCATTTGTCTAGGATCCTACCGATATGGTCACGCGACCAGGAGACGGGCAGGAGTGGATATGATGTAAGCAACGGCACTCGCGTCGGTCGCCTGCTGCCATAGCCCAACAAAGCCAGATTTCGACGCACTGTCCTAATGGATACGTTCGTCGTACGTCATACATTGATTTCTGCGGTTATTTCAAACGTAGTTAATTCTCTGCTAGCCCTGACAACTCTACCCAAACGCCGCAGCACTCAGTCGTTAAGTGACGGTCGGCGACCACTGCGTTGTCCGTGGTGAGAGATAATGCCTGACATTTGTTATTCTCTGTACACTTTTGACACTGTGAATCTCAGAATATTGAATTCGCTAACAGTTTCCAAAATGGAATGTCCCATGGCTCTGGCTCCAACTACCATTCCACTTTCAAAGTCTCTTAATACCTATCGTGCGGCCATAATCATGACGAAACCTTTTCAAATGAATTACCTGAGTACAAATGATAGCTCCGCCAATTTACTACCCTCTCGTGTACGAGGTACTACCGTCAGCTGTATACGTGCATATCGCTATACAATGACTTTTGTCACCTCAGTCTACACTAGGACGTCGTACACGGAGTAGCTGTGCTAACTGCAGTTACAACGATGTACTTAAGCCTTAGAGCTGCCCTCCCAAACAGCTACCCATCTTCTCCAACACGCCGGACACCAGCCGTATCTCCTTTGGGAAGGTGGCACTCGCAAATGTTACTGCAGCCATTGAAAAGTGGGGCAGCAAGCCACGAACGTGTGGTGGTATTAGCTAACGGTCCTCGGTCACTGTTCTTAGGGAAACTGGACGGCTGCTTTTAACACATTTTCCGACTATCACAGCATTTTAACTGTAAATGCAATAAATTCGTATGTTGTGCTATACGAAACGACGAAATCTGCTTTAACTATTCGCAAAAGGAGGATTATGAGATAGTAAAACTAAGAGATATACGAACAGTTTTACTGAACTATGCTGCTTCTATTCCGAAAACATTAATACACGCCGTTGTTAAACACAAAAGTCATGGGATAGCGATATGCACATATACAGATGGCGGTAATATCGTCTACACAAGGTATAAAAGGGTAGTGCGTTGACAGAGTTATCATTTGTACTCACGTGAGTCATGTGAAAACTTTTCCGACGTGAATATGGCCGCACAAACGGATTTAACAGACTTTGAAGGCTGAATGGTAATTGGAGCTCGACCTACGGTACATTTCATTTGGGAAATTCTTATGGGTATCGTTATTCCACTATCCACAGCGTAAAGAGTGTACTGAGAATGCCAAATTTCGGACGTTACCTCTCAGCACGGACAACGCAGTGGCCGTCGGCCTTCACTTAACGACCGAGAGCAGCGGCGTTTGGGTAGAGTTGTCAGTGGTAATAGACAACCAAAACTGCGTGAAATAAGCGCAGAAATCAGCGTGGGACGTACGACAAACGTATCCTTTAGGACAGTACGGCGAAATTTGACGTTAATGGACTGTGGCAGCAGAGGACAGGCGCGAGTGCCTTTGGTGACAATACGACATCGACTGCACCGTCTATCCTGGGCTCATGACCATTCGGTTGGAGCCTAGACGACTAGAAAACCGTTGCCTGGTCACAAGAGTCCAGACTTCCCATCAAGCCATGGACGCAAGATGTCAACAAGCCATTGTGTAAGCTGGTGGTGGCTCCAGAATGGTGTGGGCTGTGTTTACACGGAACTAGCTGGGTCCTCTGGTCATTCTGAACCGATCATTGACTGGAAATGGTGATGTTCGCTACTTGCCATGCGTGAAGTTTACGCTCCCAAACAACGACGAAATTTTTATGGATAGCAATGTGGCATGTGACTGGGCTGCAACCCTCCGTGATTAGTTTGAAGAACATTCGGCACAATTCGAGCGAATGATTTTGGTGCCCAGATCGCCCGTCATGGATCCCATAAAACATTTATGGGACATAAGCCAGAGGTCACGCACAAAATCCTGCACTGGCAACATTTTTGCAATTATGGACGACTATAGAGCCAGCATGGCTCAGTATTTCTGCACGGGACTTCCAACGACTTGTTGAGTCTATGCCACGTCAAGTTGCTGCAAACAACCCCAGGGAAGAGAACGTGCTACACGATGTTAGAAAATATCCCATGATTTGTGCCGCCTCACTGTAATTTGCCTGAGTGTAGCATGTTCGAAAACATTTAGGCATGCAAAGATCTACATGACAATTTCGACACCACCAGGACGTTTCCTTTCGGCACGTTTTCCCCTTCTGGCTCTTACTGACAGACAAAATTAATATGGAGGCAACACTGAGCGGTATTAGAGTGCAGATAGATCAGAAATCGTACGCCGTAGCACAAAGCACAGACGCTTCCCTGTGCTGTGTACATGGTTACCGATATAGGAAAGGACGTACAGTGGCAGCTACGATGTTTTAAGCACTGCACGGGCAAGACTCGGGCAGTCGTGTGAAGTTAGCACCCCTTTTTCGAGAAATATATATTTTTTCCACAGTTCTTGATAGATGTAGCATAGTTCTAGAGTTCGTTGTACAAAATTTCAATAGTTCTGCAGAATTTAGCGACGAAAACAACAATACTCGAAAAAATTTTTGTATCGAAAATGTTCTTTGGCAGTTTCCGCAAAATGTAAATAAGTACAAGAGTTCTGAGGACAGTTCTGAACAGAACCCCAAGAGCTCTGTCGAAAATCCCAACAACATTTTTCTATGGCGATAATGGTTTGAGATAAATTGATTTAATATGGGACACATTTTCTTTACGGATAATATAAATATATTCGTACAACAGTTCTGATGACAGTTCTGGACACCACGTGAAGAGTTCTATCGAAAATCCTACTGAAATTTTTTTGTGCAGGTAATAGTTTAAGAGGTAATTGCAACTTAATTAAGATTTCCATAAGAGCTCCTACTGTGAAGCTGGCATCCTTTCTTTCAGAAATATATATTTTTTTCAGAGCTCTTGATAGGTAAGTCATAGTTCTAGAGTTCTTTGTACAAAATTTCAATAGTTTTGCAGAATTTAGCGACGAAAATAGTAATACTCGGAAAAATTTTCGTATTGAAAATGTTCTTTGGCAATTTCCGCAAAATGTAAATAAGTACAAGAGTTCTGAGCACAGTTCTGAACAGAGCTCCAAGAGTTCTTTCAAAAATCCAAGTAACATTTTTTTGTGCAGCTAATAGTTTACGAGATAATTGCAATTTAATGAGAAAATCTTTTCACTTACTGTGATGTTGGCACCCTTTTTTTCAGAAATATATATTTTTCTCAGAGTTCTTGATAGATATGGCATAGTTCTAGAGTTCCTTGTACAAAATTTCAATAGTTCTGCAGAATTTAGCGATGAAAACAATATTCGAAAAAATTTTCGTATCGAGAACATTCTTCGTCAATTATCGCAAATTGTAAATAAGTACAACAGTTCTGAGTACAGTTCTGAACAGAACTCCAAGAGTTCTATCGAAAACCCAAGTAACATTTTTTTGTGCAGCTAATAGTTTACGAGATAATTGCAATTTAAGGAGAAAATCTTTTCACTTACTGTGAAGTTGGCACCCTTTTTTTCACAAATGTATACTTTTTTCAGATTTCTTGATAGATATGACATAGTTCTAGAGTTCTTTGTACAAAATTTCAATAGTTCTGCAGAATTTAGCGACGAAAACAATATTCGAAAAAATTTTCGTATCGAAAACATTCTTCGTCAATTTTCGCAAATTGTAAATAAGTACAACAGTTCTGAGCACAGTTCTGAACGGAACTCCAAGAGTTCTATCGAAAACCCAAGTAACATTTTTTTGTGCAGCTAATAGTTTACGAGATAATTGCAATTTAAGGAGAAAATATTTTCACTTACTGTGAAGTTGGCACCCTTTTTTTCACAAATGTATATTATTTTCAGAGTTCTTGATAGATATGCCATAGATCTAGAGTCCTTTGTACATAATTTCAATAGTTCTGCAGAATTTAGCGACGAAAACAATATTCGAAAAAATTTTCGTATCGAAAACATTTTTGGTAAATTTTTGCAAAAATTAAACTTCTAAAACAGTTCTGAGGACAGTTCTGAACAGAACCCCAAGAGCTCTATCGAAAATCCCAACAACATTTTTCTATGGCGATAATGGTTTGAGATAAATTGATTTAATGTGGGACACACTTCCTTTACGGAAAATAGAAATATATTCGTACACTAGTTCTGATGACAGTTCTGGACAGAACCCCAATAGTTCTATCGAATATCCTAATTACAATTTTTTGTGCAGCTAACACGTTTCGAGATAATTGCAATTTAAGGAGGGAATCTCTTCACTTACTGTGAAGCTGGAATCCTTTTCTTCAGAAAGATATATTTTTTCAGAGTTCTTGATAGAAATGTCATAGTTCTAGAGTTATTTGTACAAAATTGGAATAGTCCTGCAGAATTTAGCGAGAAAAACAACAATACTCGAAACATTTTTCTTATCGAATACATTCTTTGTCAATTTTCGCAAAAAGTAAATTCGTACAACAGTTCTGAACAGAACACCTAGAGCTCTATCGAAAATCCTAATAATATCTTTTTGTTGCGATGGTACTTTATACGGTAACTGCTTTGATTTTAGACCCACTTTCTCCACAGAAAAAGTAAATTCGTTCTACAGCTTTGATGAACAGTTCTGGTTAACACCTCAAGACTTCTATCGATAATCATAATAACATTTTTTGTGGTTATAATAGTTTGTATGGTAATTGATTAATTGTGGGGCACTCTTACTAAAAAAAAATTATGTCTGTTCGTATGCCCTGATGCCAGCTCTGGATAGCATTGTAAGAGTTCTATCTAAATTACTAGTAACATATTATGTGCAGGTAATTGTTTACGTAGTAACTGCCTTTATTAAGGAATGCTTATGAGCATTTCCCGTGAAGTTTGAACCCCTTTTACGATAAATATAAATTTTTTTCACAGTTCTTGATTTATATGCAATAGTTCTAGATTTCCCTGCTCAAAACACGAATAGTTCTACAGAATTTCGGGAAGAAAACATTAACTCGGCAAAATTTTGGTATGGTAAAAAATTATTTGTCAGTTTGGAAAAAATAAATTTGTATAACAGTTCTGTTGGCAGTTCTGGATAGCACCGGAAGAGTTGCATTGAAAATGATAAGAACATTTTTGTGGCGATAATAGTTTATACAATAATTGTTTTAATCTGATACTCACTTTATCTAATATAGCAAAATTCGTAGAATAGTTCTGATGACAGTTCTGAATATCACCCACAGAGTTCTACCAAAAACTATAATAACATTATTTGTGACGATGACATTATATGAGATAATTACTGTGGGACTCACTCTTGTCATGTAAAAGTAATAAATTCGTACAAAAGATCTGATGGAATTTCTTAATACGACCCTAAGAGTTCTACCGACAACTGTAATAACATTTTTTGTGGGGATAACAGTTAATGAGATAATAGCATTTTCGAGAGACCCACTTGGTCTACATTATAATAAATTGGCACAACCCTTTTGCTGACAGTCCTGGATAGCACCAAAAGAGTTCTTTTAAAAACCCTCATAACATTTTTATGGTGCCAGTAGATTATGAAATAGATTGTGTGTTCACTCTGCAGTGGGTGTGCGCCGATGTGAAACTTACTGGCAGATAAAAACTGTGTGCCGGACCGGGTCTCTAACCCCAGGCTGTGACGAAAGAATATCGTCACAATATGCTTTCGTCCAGGAGTGCTTCTTCTGCAATTTTCGTAGGACAACTTCTACGAAATTGGGAACGCAGGAGTTAAAGTACTGCTGGAAATACAGCTATGAGTACGATCGTAAATTCTCACTTTTATTTTGGAAAACCGAAAATCGAAAACCCGGATGTATATTCTACTAAATACATAAAGTCTACATGTTCAGCACTATACAAATGCCAGTACACCTTCTTAAGACTGACTGTAGTAACTGTAGGTGGAAGCGTGGGATGTGCACGCTTAGATGATTCAAGGAGAGAAGGCTCGTCAGTGCAAAACAAACAGATGGCTGAGAGAGCAGATACATTCACACGCGCCACTAACCAGATGGTGTCACACCTGTCGAGAATCGCATCAGAGGTACAATGAGCTGTGGTGGAGTGCTGTTGGCGTGGTTACTATGCAACTTACTTGATGGGCATCAATACACCGTTATATTAATGTACAATACTTGAGAAACAATGTCATTCACACACTCCGAGTTCCTTATCACTCAGTACTAGACTAAATTACCGGCCTAGTGATAAGCAGCCTATGTACCTCACAGACTACACATCTTCGTGTTATAAGAAAAAAAAGAGAAAAATACCAAGGGACACAAAATATGAATCCGGATAAACCGGGAATCCGGATTACTGAGGACCATATAAACGAGGTTCTTATTTACAAATTTCGAACTTCTTATTAACTTTAATACTGTATCCCCTCACCATTATAACACCTCTATCAGTCATGTATTGAATTAGGATTTAAACATACTACTTAGTTCGTTTGTACGATATATTCAGTAAATATGCTTACATTTCTATACATTGTAAAGACTTTTAACTCTCGCTGTAGTGTAACTCATCAAACTTCCACACTTCCTTTCTAACTAGAACAAATGTTTGCAACAATATTAACGACAGCAATTTCAAATTTATTCGTTACACACAGCACATGTTTTTATGTATCCTAGCGGCTGGTGATGTTGCCACATAACTTTCATCCATGAGGGTCCTGGGCATATTTTTAGCTGTTAGTGGGTCCTGGATGTCATGAGAGCCCAAAACAATTACTGTTTTACGTAATAAAATTCATCTGGTTCTTCCTGATTCTAAAAGTATACACTTCATGTGTGCCTTTAGTTGTTGTATGATTCAGTATCGACGCTAATGCTCTCTTGATGAGATATGAGCCGATTGCTCGTTTTTATCCATTGTGCCCTTTCATAATTCATTTCAGCTATTAATTTATTTGTTTATCACCGTAGTAAGTAGTACGAAGCTAATCCAGAATGTAAACTGCACTTAAATTCTGTTTGAACTGTTTAATAGTCAGTGTCCGCTGTCTGAACGTCAAATTTCAGATCAATACACTGCGCGTGGTTGCGTTATTTTACAGAAATTTTATTATTGTAAGTGGGAGGTACTAGATAGTGTTGAAGAAATCCAAAGCATATTGTTCGAAGAGCATAATATTATTCGAAATTTACCTGTACCAATAGGTGCAGCCAAAGCAGCATTTGTGATGCTGTAATTACCTCATTGATAACGATATTTGTCTATTGTAGTTTTGTATTCCAATCAGAATTTTGAGAGCATCAAAGCCTCATTTCAACGTGAGAGAGGGGTAAAATCAATAGATGATATTGAATTGAAAGCCTTCATGAGTCTCTTGTTTTTAATTGTTGTTAACAAAAGTAACAGATAAAGCCTGGAAGATCTGTGTGGAACTGATGGTGATGGCATTGAAAAATTTCACCTCGCAAATGAGCATAAAACGTTTCAAATTTATTCTGAAGAGCCTTAGATTTTACAGTCGCGCTATTCGTGATGAAAGGAGACAATTAGACAAGCTAACAGCTATTCGGGAAATATTTACTGTGTTTGTACGCAACTACCACAAATCTTACACCCTTGGAGAAAATGTTACAGTAGACAAGAAGCTGGAAGGATTCTGTGGAAGGTACAGTTTTCGCCAATATGTATCAATCAAAACAAACGAGTATGTATTCTTAAGTGTGGATTCTTAAGTATTTTACCTGTACAATTTGGAAATATACGCTGTGTTGCAACCAGAAGGATTTACCAACTGAGCAATAAACATTTTGATGTTGTTCTGTGACTGTGTAAACCTATATATCAGTCAGGTCGAAATGTGAAAGCGGACAACTGGTTTACTAGTACTGGAATGATAATAGAGCTATGAAGGGAGAATTTTTCTTTTGTTGGCATGATGAAGAAAAACAAGCGTGGAGATTTCTCTAGAGTTTGCTATCAGTAAAAGAAGGGATGCCCACATTTCCTTTTTTGGCTTCCACAAGACTGAACTCTAGTTTCCTCCGTATCTAAAAAGGGGACGTGTGTGATCCAGGCATCACGTTTGCATGAAGATAATTCGATAGATGCTGACATTGTAGATAAACGGGAGCCATCCACCGTAAATTTTAAAATAGCGTTAAGCGTGGTATTTTCACAGCGGATAAGCCGAATGCTTTGTACAACGCTGCAAGAAATGTGCGCCGCTGGTCAGTGGTTGTATTTTTGTAATGATCAGTACCGTTGGAATCTATGCACAAGTGATTTATTGTGGCAACAGTAAGAATTGTATCAGAAGGAAAGGGTTCCTGAATCAGCTATGTTATGCAATGTTGTTTTCTCCGCTAAATTTTGCATAACTACTGAAATTTTGTACAGAGAACTCTATAACTATGACTTATCTATCAAGAACTCTGAAAAAAATATATATTTCTGAAAAAAAGGGTGCCAGCTTCACAGTAGGAGCTCTTATGGGGTTCTTAATTAAGTTGCAATTACCTCTTAAACTATTACCTGCACTAAAAAATTCTACTAGGAATTTCGATAGAACTCTTCACGTGGTGTCCAGAACTGTCATCAGAACTGTTGTACGAATATATTTATATTTTCTGTAGAGAAAGTGTGTCCCACATTAAATCAATTTATCACAAACTATTATCGCCATAGAAAAATGTTATTAGGATTTTCGATAGAGCTCTTGGGGTTCTGATCAGAACTGTCCTCAGAACTGTTGTACAAGTTTAATTTTTGCGAAAATTGACAAAAAATGTTTTCGATAGAAACATTTTTTCGAGTATTGTTGTTTTTTTCGCTAAATTCTGCAGAACTATTGAAATTTTGTACAAAGAACTCAAGAACTATGGCATACCTGTCAAGAACTGTGAAAGAAATATACATTTCTGAAAAAAAGGGTGCCAACTTGACAGTACGTGAAAAGATTTTCTTCTTAAATTGCAATTATCTCGTAAGCTGTTAGCTGCACAAAAAAATGTTACTTGGGTTTTCGATAGAACTCTAGGAGTTCTGTTCAGAACTGTACTCAGAACTGTTGTACTTATTTACAATTTGCGAAAATTGACGAAGAATGTTTTCGATATGAAAATTTTTTCGGATATTGTTTTCGTCGCTAAATTCTGCAGAACTCTTGAAATTTTGTACAAAGAACTCTAGAACTATGTCATATCTATCAAGAAATCTGAAAAAAGTATACATTTCTGAAAAAACGGGTGCCAACTTCACAGTAAGTGAAAAGATTTTCTCTTAAATTGCAATTATCTCGTAAACTATTAGCTGCACAAAAAAATGTTACTTGGATTTTCGAAAGAACTCTTGGAGCTCTGTTCAGAACTGTGCTCAGAACTCTTGTACTTATTTACATTTTGCGGAAATTGTCAGAGAATATTTTCGATACGAAAATTTTTTCGAGTATTGTTGTTTTCTTCTTTACATTTTGCAGAACTATTGAAATTTTGTGGAAAGAACTCTAGAACTATGGCACATCTAACAAGAACTGTGAAAAAAATGTATATTTCTCGAAAAAGGGGTGCTAACTTCACACGACTGACTCGGGCGCCGTCCGACTGACTAATTGCCGTTGCACGAGGCTCGCTCGGGTTCCGTCAAGGAAGTATTAACATACTGGTGTAGCTGCTGAAGCAATTTACCTAAGCATCATGTGAGTGCACCAACAAATGCTTTAATGAAGATATGTGGTCGAGGTAACTAACCTAAAGAAAAAGGACCTAGGAGAAATGGTCTGAAAAGCGTTATAAGAGGGTTTTTCCGTAAGTAAGGAACTATCAGTCGCGAAATGGAAACCACAGCGGAAATAAAAACTGCCTTCTTTGCATATTTATCTACATCTTCCAGGTACTTCTCTACATAGTCGCCGCTCCGACTTAGACATTTGTTGGAGCGTTATACCAATTTTCCAACACCATCGTCATAGAAGGTAGCCGCCTGTGCTTTCCGATAATTCTCTACGCTGATCTATAGCGCGTAGCCTGCGCCCAAGTGTTGTCTTCGTATTCAGCGTTTCGTGTGAACAAGATGATACTCAGGACGCGCAAATTAGGGCTGTGTTATGGGTGATCGAACACTTCGCAGGCTGCAGGAACGTCTTCACAGCCCCTGCAGAGAGCGGCTGAGAATTGCCATGAAGTGCGTGGCAGTTGTGTTAAGTGGGCTGCATTCATTAAGGCGAAGCCTCTCAGCTGGCCCTCTTACTTGACGGGAGACATTGTTGTTATAAACATCTTTTACTCGCTCACAGTACGCTCACAACTGAAAAGAGCATCTTGTTTCGTTCTATGGGCATACTAGAGACACTGCCCAAAACGTGTGTGAAAAGCCTCATTGGATTTTCACAGTGGTTTCCGTTTCGTGACCGATCGTTCCTCACTTTCCGAATAGTCCTCGTATTTTGTTCCTATATTTTTTTAATTTCACGGATGTGGGATGTTTATTCTGAGCACTCACTGCAAACGTGTAGTAAAAGACATTTTTCAAACTCTTAAACGCTTATAGCTGACACCTCGAGCATCAATTTTACCATATGAAAAGAATTAGTGACATTATCTTTCGCCAGTCAGTGTTTGCCTTTAGTCACCACTAGTCTGTTTTCCATTGCTCTTATAGCTTACGGACATCAGTTATCTTTGTCTTTTCTTCTATATTCGTACTGTCGTAATACCAAGTGAAGTGTAGGCAGTGAGGCAAGAACATTTTGAGGACGTAAATGACCGTCTACAGACTTGGTATATATATCGTTCACTGTCTGGAAAGAATTACTGTAGGGTAAGAACCACCCACCTATCAAAGAAGTAGTGGTATAGAAGCAGAGTAGTCCACGATACGAGAGTACCCATAATTTATTCAGAATTTGAGAATGAGAGATTTGCAACAAACTTTACACATTTTTCAAACCTTTATGAAACTTTTTCTCGCTGACGAGCCCCAAAAAATGATGAAAGGAAAAAGTCTGTCGCTTACTACATAATTTTATTCGTAAGATATTTCGCAGACGGTATCCACATATGCCGCTGAATGTACTTACAAAGATATCTAATTCTACGACACATAATTCAGGATATATCACGTTAAACAATGAGACTCGTGAAAAACTTCCACATCATGCTTGATGTTTTTATTTATTACATCTTTGACACTAACTCTACTCATAAGACATTTTACAGACAGTAGGCCCATTACTATTGAGTGTACTTGCAAAATTATATCATTGCACAGCACATAGCTCGAACATTAAACTGTGTGAAAATGAAACTGCTGAGAGAAATTCACTAGACGTACACGTTATACATGTGTACAAATACCTGTGAAATAAATTAGGTATGTGTGATATATAGTTGACATGTGCGTATACGGACAAAGCCATGGGTAAAAACCTCATTCGAAATACTTGGAACGATTTCAATATAATTTGGTGCACATATTATTGAATGATTTCAGTATAATTTGGTGCACATATTATTCACAATCTGAAAAGAAATATTGTAGGGTAAGGACTACCAGCGTCCTACTGGGTAATAGTGATAACATGGAGAGAGAAGGGAGGACGAGGAGATGGTGAGATCAGCGAGGGGCAAGGCGGAGATAACCCAATATAGGAGGAGGAACAGATGGACAGATAGGGAAGGGGAAAACGGACAGACAGTGGAGAGAAGAAAAAATCGACAGAGAAAAGGAAGAGGAGGAGATGGATAGAGGGGGGAGAGGAGGATATGGACAGAGAAAGAAAATGGGAGGACATGAAAAGGGAGAGTGGGAGGAGGAGATGTAGAGAGAGAAGGGGAGGGAGGCGATGAACTGAGAGATGGGGAGAAGAAGATGAAATTAGAGGGGGAAGAGGAGATGGCCAGAGAGAGGGGCGGGAGTAGATGAACAGAGAGTGGGGTGAAGGAGCTGCACACGGAGAGGTGGTGGTGAACAAGGGCAGGGAGGGGTGGAGGCGATGGACAGGGACACAGGTGATGAAAAGAGACAAGATGGAATAGGTGTGGATAAAGAGAGGGGATCGGTAGACAGAGGAGGGAGAAAGAGGTGGATAGATAGAGGGGTAAGGAGGAGCTGTAAGAATAGATGATTGGAATGAATAAATACCCGGACAACGCCAGGTTTCTCAGCTAGTGCAAAATAAAACTTCCCTAGAAGCGTTTCAGCAGTAGTGGCGTTGCCCTCTTCAGGCTCTGCCTTCTGAATTTTATCAGGAGCTGCTGCAGATTTTTCATAACGCCGTGCACACGTGCTGAGGCCGACGCCGACGCCGACGCCGCCGTCAGACGCACCGGCGCCGCCACGCCCCAGAGACGCGCCGCGTCGCTATATTTACCTGCGCTTCTTTTCACCTGACTGATGAGTCCAGCGGCAGCCTCCGGTGCAAAAAGAAGGAAGAGCTGCAGGTGCGCGCGCACAAAAACACACGCAAACACACGCGCCCGCTGCGAGGAACCACGGCTTTCCGGGACACATTTTATTAATACATCCTGCAGTCGACAGCTGCGGTGGTACATTGTAGGAACATCCATAATATGTAGCCGCATTGAGGACCATAGCACGCTATTATTGTTGCAGAAGGAGTATTTGCAACATTTTCGTTTCATTTACGATTTTTTTATAGTCAGCCATTTCCGCTCAGTTCGATGCTGTTTTTTTTTCAGATCTTTTATTCAGATCTTTTCATTTACTCATTTCTGGAGCATCGTGGTCCTCATTAATATGATTTACAGTTCATGAAATATTCTCGGGATATCAGCCGAGTCGTGGCGCAGTGTTGTTGTAACGTTTCGACGAATTTCCTCCTTGTCATCTTCAGGCGAAGAGACGGGTTCACGTCCAGTTTGTTCCTTTACAGTCCCAGACGGCCGATTCCTCTGCCGGTGGCCCAATTGGTGAGCCAGTCGCTTGCCTCCGAAAGAGATGTCGCGATCGGTGGTAAGGCGGCCGTCGAGGGGTCTGGACTGCGATTCCAAAGACTGCTGTCTATTCCGCTCGCTTTGTCCGCTGCTTTCACAGCAGAACTTTCCTGACCTATTTTAGGTAACACCACATCCCATTCCGAGCTCCGTTGAAAAATGTGGTCCCGATTGACGATATTTCGACTGCATTTCTTATGACCAAATATCAGAGAACCTGTTGGAGTCCCATAGCATCTTTGACTGTTAAAAACAAACATGAATCCTTTGTTGATGCTGTACTTTGCCACTGTAAACTCTTTGGTTTGGCTGAGATGAATGATTCGCAAATGTTCTGAACAGCCCTTGGTGATGTATCGCTGCGTCTAGCCAATGTACTGCACAACGTTCGGCAATAGAACGCAAAGTCTGATTTTGCACTGTTCACGTGGTCACTATGTTTTCTAGATGCATGTTAATGTCAGCAGTGACTCACATGGAAGTGTTTTTATTAGAGATTACTGTCTTCATTAAGGCCTTTCCTTTGCTGTAATTTTAGTTGCTCTCGCACTATTGTGTTCAGTTGATCAAAGTTTCATACCACTAGGGACAAAGGGCCTAGATACCCACAGAAAAACAGGTTACTGTTGTCATGAAAGTAATGAAAGTAGTAACATATTTGCACCTATAATTTACTTTTATCGAAAAGATGGACATCGGCGCCAAGATTGTCGCCGTGTTCCTCGATTTCAGGAAGCCATTTCACACAGTTCCGCGCTGTTGTTTAGAGAACAACACATGAACTTACAGAATATTTTCGGATTTGTGACTGGATTCTAGCATTCCTTACAGATAGAGCTCATGCCTATGTCTTAACGGAACAAAATCAACAGAAGTAAAGTACCCCAAGGAAGCGTGTTAGGACCATTACTGTTTACAACATATGTTAACCATCTAATGCAGCGTTTCTCAACACCTTTCGGTATTACCGACACACTGCTCAGTTGTAATTTTCATCACGTTCCTCTCAGTATTTTGACGATAAAGCTACAAAGATACAAACCTTATAAACCCCCAAATTGGCAAAACCAGAATTAATGACCTTTCTTTCTGTCACACAGGTACCGCGAGAAAATATTCCCGAATGTCTCTTTGCTGGCGAAGAAGCAGTCTTCATAGACTTCACGGCAAATGGCGAAGTCAAAAGACAGTTTTGTAACTAAGCGCTCTTCGAATTTTAAACAGGGTTGACTTATGAGTTTTCTGCGCTGAAAACACGAGCATTTTCTATATTGTTACCATTTTCAATCGTCGTTCGAAGACCTTCGTTCTGCCAGCCACGTCCAAGGGAGTCACTAATTATTACAAAACTTGTACTGAAAAGCTAATTATTAAATGCATTGTACAGCATTGGTATAGCCCTATTTATAAGACCATTATATCAGTGTAAATATGAATTTTAATTTTTTATTATGTCAGAATGTATTTTGTTTTTCTTTTCTTTCAGTAAACTAATCAGTTTTTCAATTCATATTATTCTATCTTTTCGATAAACTCGCACCCCCCGCCCCCCATTTAGTGTTATCACGCCCCCTAGGAGGGGGAGAACCGCTGATCTAATAGCTGACGCCGGATGCTCCGTAAGGCTGTTCGTAGATAATGCGTTTGTCTGTAAGATGATGTCAACCCCAGAAGAGTGTAGCAGTTGACTCTCAACCTAAATAAATGTGAAGTATTTGGCATGAATAGGCAAAGGAATGAACTACTCTACCATTACACTATCAGTGACAAATCTGTGGAAGCAATAACCATCGCAAAATATCTGTAAATATCCTTTCGGAGCGACCTAAAGTTGAAGACCACATAAAAAAGTTTACAGGAAAAGCAGATGCCAGAATGAGATTCTCTGGAAAAGCCTTTAGGAAATGCAATTCTTCAATGAAACATACTGCTTAAAAATTAATTCTTCGAACGATTTTCGAACTTTCCTCAGTAGCATGAGACCCTCAACAGGTTTGATTAATAGAAGAGATAGAGAAGACCCTATGAAGAGTGGCGCGTTTCGTCTTGGGATCGTTTACTCGGTGCGACAGCTGTACTAATATGCCACGCTACAAAAGAGGCGTTGCACATTCCGGAGCAGATTGTTATTCAGATTGGAGCGCGTACCTAGAAGAGTCAAACAAGATATTACTTCTGTCTCAACACGTATCGCGAAATGATCACGGTTCGAGAAATTAGAGGTGCTACATGGGTTTACGGACAATCACTATTTCTATGCGCCATTCGCGAATGGAATAATAAAGGCTGAAACAGTATTAGGGGAAGTACCCTCCACCACACACTTTAAGGTGGCTTGCGGAGTGTATGAGTAGATGTAGGCAGAAGGAAGGAAATGTAGGGTTTCAAGTCTTGTCGA
Organism: Schistocerca piceifrons; assembly: GCF_021461385.2. Taxonomy (NCBI): domain Eukaryota; kingdom Metazoa; phylum Arthropoda; class Insecta; order Orthoptera; family Acrididae; genus Schistocerca; species Schistocerca piceifrons. The sequence goes on along the minus strand of NC_060141.1, from coordinate 355,372,755 downwards.
CGAGGATGACATTAGAGACTGTGAATTTCCGGCTCGAGAACAGTGGGTAGAAAATTGGCCCCGTTTCAAGAGCACCGTCCCTCTACTTCCTTTCTGTGATTTGGTGAAACCACTGAATGCTGAAATCTGGGTGGCCGGACAGCTGTCTGAACCGCCGCACTCGTGAAAACGAGCCAATGTGTAACTCTTGTGGCACCTTGCTCGGTCTCTCTTAGAAAGCCTATAAAGTCATAGTAGGACGTTTGGGTAGATAAACATGAAAAGCAGTCATTATCTTAACGGTGGTTGAAAACGCTTCCAAAGATGTTGTAGCAAGGGAAAACAAAATACAAAGTCAGTGAGCTACAGATAGGTCAGATAAGAAGCTCCGTCTAAAAGTTGATAATATGCTTCCGACAAGACACTAAGCCAGCTACATGACTGATTCAAGACAATAAAGATTCAATTCCAGTTGCTGGAATAAGTTTATTAATCATTCATAACCGCTATTGGTTACAGACTAGTCATTTCGGGCGAGTAACGTTGCACCTGTTTATGATGCGATCATATTATACCATGGTGCGTGTTACAGAGATCCATGTATGTTGCACAAAAACGTAAACAGGGCAGAGTTCGTTTCTAACATACTGTTTGGATTAGTTTGTGTAGTTTGTACGTATGCTTGACTACAACTGAAGTCTGGCAATAAATCAGTCTTCTAATCTCAGCTATTTGAAAGATATACACTTCCTGACAAAGGCACCCCGAAGATGTGGTCACTTAGAATACATACACGCCGTCTGTAGGTCTGTAGATGCTCAGAGTGAATAATGATCAGTGAACAATAAAACGGACACCAGAGTGCTGTTCATGTTTAGTGGTGTTACCAGATAAGGTAGGATATACACTAAGTGCCAAAGAAACTGGTATAGGCATGCGTATTCAAATACAGAGGTACATAAACAGACAGAATAAAACGCTGCGATCGGCAACGCCTGTATAAGAGAAGAAGTGTCAGGCGCAGTGGTTAGATCGGCTACTGCTGCTACAATTGCGGGTTATCAAGATTTAAGTGAGTTTGAACGTGGTGCTATAGTTGGCGCACGATAGTTGAATAGTTGGCCGATAGAGGTACTCAAGGTACCCTCCGCCACACACCGTCAGGTGGCTTGCGGAGTATGGATGTAGATGTAGATGTAGCGATGGGACACAGCATGTCCGAGGCAGCGATGAAGTGGGGATTTTCCTGCACGACCATTTCATGAGTGTACCCCGAATATCAGGTATCCGGTAAAACATCAAACCTCCGATACTGCTCGGCCAGGAAAGATCCTGCAAGAACGGCACCAACGACGACTGAAGAGAATCGTTCAGCATGACAGAAGTGCAACTCTTCCGCAAATTGATGCAGGTTTCAATGCTGGGCCATCGACAAATCGTATAGGAATGCGTATTCAAATACAGAGATACGTAAACAGACACGATGTTGCGGTCGGCAACGCCTATATAAGACAACAAGTGTATGACGCACTCTTCAGATCGTTTACTGTGCTACAAGTGTCAGCGTGCGAACTATTCAACGAAATACCATCGACATGGGCTTTCGGAGTCGAAGGCCCACTCGTGTACCCTTTATGACTGCACGAAACAATACTTTACGCCGCGCGTGGGCCCGTCAACATCGACAATGGACTGTTGACGACTGGAAACATGTTGCCTGGTCGGACCAGCCTCGTTTCAAATTATATGCGCGGATGGTCGTGTACTAGGATGAACACATCCTCATGAATCCATGGACCCTGTATGTCAGCAGGGGACTGTTCAAGCTGGTGGGGGCTCTGTAATGGTGTGGGGCGTGTGCAGTTGGAGTGATGTGGGCCCCCTGATACGTCTAGATACTGCGATACTACTCTGATGGGTGACACGTACGTAAGCATCCTTTCTGATCACCTGCATCCATTCACGTCCATTGTACATTACGACAGACTTGGGCAATTCCAGCAGGATAATGCAACAGCCCGCACGTGCAGAATAGCTACAGAGTGGCTCCAGGAACCCTCTTCTAAGTCTAAACACTTCTGCTGACCACCAAACTGCCCAGACATGAACATTATTGAGCATATCTGGGATGCCTTGTAACGTGCTGTTCAGAAGAGACCTCCACCCTCTCGTAATCTTACGAATTTAAGGACAGCCCTGCAGGATTCACGGTGTCAGTTCTCTCCAACGGTACTTCAGACAACAGTCCATGCGACGTCGTGTTGCGGCACTTCTGCCTGCTTGCGGGGGCCACGGTATTTGGCAGGTGCACCAGTCTCTTTGGCACTTCAAATCATAAGGGTCGAGAACAGCGGCAGTTGAGTGGTTACCGGCCAGGACACGGACGTGCCACGTAATCGTGTGTGTCAGCGTTATCAGCATCAGACAGAGTTTCAAAAGGACCTCATTATGGGTCTGAATTTGGTCGCTGGTCGAATGGTGCAGTACCCAGATCTGTGGAGCATTCAGGTGTTGCGGTTGTCTGACAGAGCACTGCTTCGGAATCTGAGGGCGGACATTCCCGTCGTCAAGGTTATGGTTGACCAAATCTGACCATCACACAGGAGCATGGCCTTAATGTGCACCAAGCACATCGCAGGCCGTTCACATCTGCAGCTGCCGTCTGAGAATAAGTAACGGATCCCCTTCAACATTATGTGTCACCCTACACCATTCGTCGAAAACTAGCACGAGTTGGATTATGGAATTATCGTCCCATGTGTAGACCGTCGTTAACATTACAGCATAAACGGCTGCGTTTGGAGTGGTGCTGTGAACGAAAAGCACGAGCTACAGATGAATGGCGTCTGACTTCGTTCGGCCATGAATTGCAGTTCTGCATCAAGCCGGATAACCATCGTTGGTGATAATAGCAGCGACCTAGGGAGTAATCCCATTCCTGGAGAGTCACTGCAGTGTTGCTTCTGTCGTTACGGAATGCTGGGGAGCCATCAGGTATGACTTCAGGTCCTGGCTGGTAGTGATTGAAGGACATCTGATAGTACAATGATACGTCACGGATATCCTGCGTACTCAAGTGTTACCTATTATGCAACTCTGTCGTTAAGCCACTTTTCAACAGGACAATGCTTTTACTCACTTGGCACGTATCTCTATGACCTGTCCGCGTGCTTTCGTGGTGGCCAACAAGATTCCCAAATCTGTCCCCGGTTGAAAATGTGTGGGTCCATCTCGAACGTCAGTACCGCCCCAGTGCCAGCATCCAGAATATCAGGGACCTCTTGTAACAGTTTTGGGCCCAGAAGAGAATACAGTAGATTGGTGACACCCTTCCTATCCGAATCAGTGGATGCATCCAAGCCAGATGGGATGCAACACCATACTTACAAATGGGCTCATAGTGCAAGTTCTTTGTAAATTTGACTGGATTTTGTAATCATTGAAATAATATCACATATCCTCTCAAGTCTCACTTCGTCTCTTCCTCCCCTCATAAATGATTCACTTTTTTCGCCAGGGGCAGTGTATTTTCATTCTGTTTCGGATACTTCGCACGTTTACTCATACTTGCTTGATTGATATCGGTTCTAGTGACTTTTGTGACTACATGAAGCTAACTCCAATCTTGTATTCCTTTAGTTAATCGATGCGCCTGAATACAACAAGGTAAGTATCCCAATTAGAACGGCTACATCTAAATATAAATTATTGTAATATACGGATGTATATAGATTCTTTCCCCATCAAGAAGAATTCTACATTTGTGTACAATCGATGCATGAAACTTAACTAACTTAAAAGATTACCGAAACACTAGTCGCTAAAGAAACAATACAGTGGAACGAACAATTATGTTTTTTAACCAGTGCAGCTCCTGCACGAGATGCCTTGTTCATTCCTACGCTTACAGACTAACAAAACGCATGTCACTTTACGTGGCTGATATTTCCTCAGACACTTTCGCTCTGTTAACCATCGCTAGCATTCGACACCAAAATGCAGAACGATGTAGATGTCTACCCAAGGGCAACAAAGCTCATATTCCGGCTACATTATTTGGTAATGCGATCGCTGCGGCTTTTAATTTCGGACTATTGCAGAGTGAATACATCTAAAATGATGTAGAATGTCCACATGTCGAACTTGTCAGCTTTTCGTGTGGTTCCATTCTGCTGTGTTTTAATTACTTCATTGAAACTCCAATTTTGCACTTCGTTGACTAATGATTGATGGAAGAACGTACGACAAGGTATGGAAGAACGTACGACAAGGACTTTGAAAATATTGCGTCTCTTAACATAATTTTTTATCAAGCACGTGTTTGGCTTTTAGTCAAATAATACCTCATCTACGATTTCCGTGAACCTGCTGGTTGTAACCTAATAGTGAAACATTTAATTCCTGGCAACGCAATGCATTTCACTGTTTGACTACATGTGTAATAAAGGTAGTAAATATTTAGACATCCTTAATCTCTCGATCTTGTGCTCAAGTGTAAATATAACTTAATATTTTATGTAAATATGATTCAGTATTTTAGATAACCTTTATTTTACACCATTTATGAGTAGAGAAACGCTTTGAACCAGTAGGAAAGTTGAAATTTTGCTGGCAAGAAAGTGATACGTGCAAGGAGTCAGTCCGTACTGAGACTCGGTAAAGCAAAGACGGACAGGCGAGGATGTGTCATTAATCGACGGAAAAAATTGTAATTTTGCGAAAGGGGAGGTAGTGTCATTGGTACTGAAAGTCAGAAGACAGCATTTAGAATAGAAAATTGCAGTAGTGAAACGGCAGAAGCAGTTTGGATACGTAGGAACAAGCGCAACGCAGAAACCATTAGAAATAGCATTGCTGCAGGAAAAGACGAAGTTTCGAGAAGAAATATTACTTGATATTGCCAACTAAGAAGAGGAATGGCAAGAGCGGATGATTGCAAGTAACAGGACTCAAGAAAGATTATTTATCAAGAAACCAGCGCAGAAAATAACGGGTGGCCAAGATTAACAATAGGCCGGGAAAAAGAGAACAACAAGCAATTTCATCACGAAAACATGAGTATATTGCGAATTCGCTGCGGCAGTGTACTGAGGGTGCACTAAGAGTTATGAGTTTTGTTTTGATTGAGGAAAAACTGTGAACTACTTCAGTGTTATAGACTGTATTACAGAAATTGACCGTGATCGGTTATTTAGAGTACGAGAAGAATAAACAGTGATTACATTTGCTGTAGTTAATTTATTTGGTGTGAGGATCAAGACGTCCCACGAGTTAAATATGTTATTAAGTGTCTATATCACTGTTGCGTGGATAAAACTGAGTATGCATCTTACTTGTTAGCTCCAGCACATTGCAATCCCACAGACTTACGGAACGTGGTACTAAACTTGAGAGTGAAAATTCTACGACGGGACGTCGCATCGGAGCAGTGGTAGGAATTCTTTGGTGCTTCTTTAAATTAAATTTTGGATTGACAAGATAGCACCCACCATCTTGTCTTTTCCTGTGGATCGCTAAACGTCTGCCACATGACAACGCCAGCGATTGTCAGTTGAAGCAGCAGCCTCCCAGGTGATCCAAGGAAACATTAAAGTGATTCGTCTCTGGCATCGAACATTGTGTTACATGTCCGTAAACTTATCTAGTAGCAGACTTCCATGTGAACATGAACTAAAGTTAGACGAATGTAAAGGACTATAAAAATCAAAGACAGTTGTCTAAAGGAATAATATTCAGGCTAAATATATTTTAATTCTCCATTCACACTTAAAATTTCTCTCAGTTAAAAGTTGTTGTCACGCTACTTAGTTAACTGTGAAAGCATACATGTTTCACTGTAAACTACCAAACTGAAGGATTGTTACAGTGGATAACATTGTACTTACGTAGTCTTTTATTTATTCAGGTTCACATATACACTGTTCAGTCAGAACATTGTGATCATGAACTTAATAGCCTGTATGTCCCCCTGTGGCACGGATAACAGCAGCGACGCGTCGTGGCATGGAAGCAATGAGGCCTTGGTACGTAGGTCGGGGGAGGGATTTGGCATCACATCCGCATACACAAGTCATCTAATTACCATAAATTCCGGAGAGGGTGGCGATAAGCTCTGACGCCACGTTCAATCACATCCTAGATGTGTTCGATCACTTCAGATCTGGCGAGCTGGGGGATGGGTGGATAGCACATTAACTGGAAGTTGCCACTATGTTCCTCGAACCAATCCATCACACTCCTGGCCTTGTGACATGGCGCATTATCTTGCTGAAAAATGCCACTGTCATCGAGAAACATGATCGTCATGAAGGGGTGTAAATGGTCTGCCACCAGTGTACGATACATCTTGGCCATCATGGTGCCTTTCACGAGCTTCACTCGACCCACAGATGCCCACGAGAATGTTCCCTAGAGCATAATGGAGCCGCCACCAGCTTGTCTCCGTTCCGCGGTACATGCACCAAGAAGCTGTTCCCCTGGAAGAGGACGCGGATTAGCGCCCTCTCATTGGCTTGATGAAGAAGGTATCGGGATTCATCGGACCACGCAAAGCTCTGTTACAGCGCCAACGTCCAGTGCCGATGGTCCCGTGCCCATTTCAGTCCTAGTAGCCGATGTCATGGTGTTAACATTGGCACATAAATGGGACGTTGGCCGCGAAGGCCCATCGTTAGGAGTGTTCGGTGCACTGTTTGTTCGGACACACTTGTACTTTGCCCAGCATTAACGTCTAATGTTAGTTCCGACACAGTTCGCCGCCTGTCCTGTTTTACCAGTCTGCCCAGCCTACGACGTCCGACGTCTGTAATGAGGGATGGCCGCCCAACCCCACGACGTCTGGACGTGGTTCCGGCACATGTTGAAGACGCTCACCACAGCACTCCTCGAACGCCTGACAAGTCGTGCAGTTTCCGAAATGCTCGTCCCGAGCCTTCGGGCCATCACAGTCTGTACTTCATAATAATCTGTACGTATAATAAAAGTTTCTCGGGCTTCCAACCGCGTCAAGTGGTTTAAAATCCACGAGCTTTTGACCGAGTACTCCTCGACCATTGTGACTGTCTTCTGGTAGCTACTTGCGTGCTTATATAGCCGCACTGCCTTCCGTGACGTCACTGGTAGCCACTCCGGCACCATGTATGGTAATGTCTGCGTTGTGCGGCCGCCGCGCCCGCTTCAACCTTCCGATGGCCGGGTCCCACTCTGTGCTTAGCTGCAGGCCGCCGTCTTTATTGAGCGTGTTGTTACAAATTTTTATTTCGATCGCTTCTTTTATTATGCTGTCCCAAAAACTGTTAGTCCGTGTGATAACAGATGTCTCGTCGAATGCAATACGATGACCGTCTTCTGATGCATGCTCTGCTACCGCTGATTTCTCTGGGTATCGTAGAAGAAAACATCTCTCGTGTTCTACACAGAGCTGTTCAATGGTACGCACAGTCTGTCCGATATAAAACTGTCCACACCCACATCTACATCATACTGCGCGAGTCACCTAATGGTGCGTGGCGTAGGGTATTTTCGGTACCACTATCTGATCCCTCCAACGCTGTTCCACTCGCGAATAGTGCGTGGGAAGTTCCGAGGCCTAAGTCGTCTTTCACAGGCCTCAAGAGTTGTCTAATTTTTGCTCGAGCCCTGAAGACTGAATCGATCTTATGCCTCTTTAGGAGCCGGCTTATCTTTCTGTTATTGAGCCACAGAACGGCGTGAACGCAAACTTCTTCGAATCCTCCTCGGAGTCTTTCTGCTTACGTATTTTCGGAAAGATAGCTTGCGAAATGTGGTGGTTGTTGTAGCCGTCTTCCTTGAATACTTTCCGTAAGTGGCTCAGTTCCTTCGGCAAGTTTTCAGAATCTGAGACGGTTTCGACTCGATGCACTAAGGTCCTCAGAACAGAACGTTTCTGCGACTGATGGTGATAGTTGTTAGCGTGCAGATATCGGTCTGTGTGGGTAATTTTCCGGTAAACGCTGTGGCTGGGTCACCCATTCGCTTTTAGGCTGACGAGGACATCAAGGAACGGCAAGGCATCATCTGTTTATATCTCCATCGTGAACCTGATGTTGTCATGCATGTTGTTGATGTGGTCCAAGAATTCTGTCAGCTTTTCACGTCTATGAGACCAGACAACGTGTCGTCGACGTAATGGTAAAAGCAACTAGGCTTTTCGTGAGCCGTGTCCGGGGCGATACTTCCAAAGTACTCCATGAACAGATTGGCTACAACTGGAGCTAATGGGCTTCCGATCACAACGCCGTTCCTCTGGTTAGAATATTCTCCATCGTACAAGAAATACGATGACGTCAGAGTATGCTTGAATAAATGCGCAACACTGTAGTCAAATTACTGCGAGAGCAGATCTATGGAGTCTTTAATGGGAACGCGCTTGAACAATGACACTACATCAAAGCTGACGCAGGAATTTCATTCGACTGATGAAGTCGGCTATGTTCTTGATGAGGTGCACACAGTGACCAAAGTGCGGGGTAAGGAGGTTGGCCAGATGTTTCCCAAGTCTGTAAGTCGGCGATGCAATGGTGCTCACGATGGGGCGTAGAGGAGTGTTCTTCTTGTGAACCTTTGGAAGGCTATACAACGTACGTGGTCTAGGTGCCTGAGGGACGAGATTGTCATCAAAAATCTCCTCCTTCGGGCATCTCGACCTACATTGTATGACATTAGGTGGCTTGAGGAGTATGATGTACATGTAGATGAGTATTTAAAATTCCATGTGGGTGAGGACAGTGCTGTATCGGACAGACTGTGCGTACCATTGACCAGCGCTGTGTAGAACACGAGAGATGTTTTCGTCTACGGTACGCAGAGAAATCAGCGGTAGCAGAGCATGCATTAGAAAACGGTCATCGTATTGCATTCGACGATACATCTATTTACACGGACTAACAGTTTTTGGGATAGCATAATAAATGAAGCGGTTGAAATAAAAAATTGTGACAATGCGCTCGATAAAGACGGTGGCCTGCAGCTAAGCATAACGTGGGACCCGGCCATCGGAAGGTTGAAGTGGGCTCGGCGGCGGCTCAACGCCAACATTACCATATATGGTGCCGGAGTGGGTACCAGTGACGTCACGGAAGGCAGCGAGGTATACAAGAACGGTAGCAGCAACGAGAAGACAGTCACCACTTGACAATGGCGGAGGAGTACTCGGCCGAAAGCTCGTGGATTTTAAACCACTTCACGCGGCTGGAAGCTCGGGAAACTTTTATTAGTACACATCGGGGCGATACTACGCACTCCTATAATCTGTACATCAATAGGAAAGCTGCGTACATTAATGAACTAGCAATATATCGATAGACGGCGCATATTGCTGTAATTCATATTGCCATATAATGTACAGCAGATTACTCAGTAAATGTTAATAATTCGCTTTAGTTTGCACATCCTTAGTTTCAAACAGTAAAACATATGCTAAATATATTCACACGCGGCAATTCAGAAGAATCTAGAGAGCAGTTTATCTTTTCAAGTAGTTTTATGAGGACCTTGGCTGTAAATAGTGGTAAGGCGTGAGTTCGTTGTTTCGAGGTATTGCGCAGTGACGTTTTATTAAACCTCGTAAATAAGGCATCTCAAATCAACGTAATGTGATTTTTTTAACTCAGGTAAGTCGTTGCTTTGAAATATATTTACAGTAACATGTCTTTTTTTATATAAAATGATAATTCTATCCAATATTTTATTCTTAAAAATTCATCAATGAGTACTTTATATTGTTTTTCTTCCTAACTGCGTGCACTTGAGATGCCTTGGCATTGACGTAGCACTTTTTATTTATTGGGCGAATTAACACGAAATTACCTCTGAAAAATATACATTTAAAATGTCTGAATTGTTTCGATTTGTGATACTAAGGTTTATATCAACAGTTTCGCAATAATAAACTATAAAATTCTTAAAAATGTATCTATAATTAAGAAGAACATAAAATTATGTTTAACAAGCACTTTATTACAGCGCGTAAACAACGTTAACGATGAACCTTAACATATCCATCATCACTCTGTCACGTAAATTCACATAAGCAACTGTAAGAGATACCACTGAATAGTGTATACTTGCTTAAACAAATATTCTCATTTGCCTGATTAGCAATAACTTTTGAAACACATTTGCGTTCAGGAACAAATTTAGGATCTTTACATGAGTTGCAGTTATATAAATCACCCTCAGATTTGTATAAATCGCCACTGAAACGCATTTTCCTGGCGCGAACACCACACGCATCACTACTACTGCCAGCCATGTTTTGGCACTTAACACTGTTTACATGCACACGAGCTGACGAAATTGCCATTAGCGAGAATCTGAAATTAGAGACTGGACTGCGATTATTCGGATTACCTGGAACTACCAACTAATATGAACAAAAGCACATCACCTATCATGCTCTACATGCAATAACTCTGTTTCTCATCGACTGTCTTTTACCTTTGATTGTAACGGAAGTCTTCATATTGTGATTTCGTGTATGTACCGGCTTTCATTTAAGTGTGGTTGTCTCCATGTATATGTATTACATCATAGACGAAAGGAGGAGTGAGGCTTGCGGCGTAAGGGTTCAACAGAATTTCTGGTCTTGTACTGAACTGTTTTGTTGAAGCGGTGACAACAGAATGGGCAGCACTTGGTATGATTGTTAGTGTTAGAGTCAGCAGGTAGTGATAGTAGCATACGAGGTGTGCCTATAAAATAACAGGACATTTTACTTCAAAAACATAATATTTAGTTACTGTTACCCTAAATATACTCCCCTCCTCTATCTTTACAACGCTCCATGCGAATTTTTCGTTGATGGGAACAGTACTGCAAGTTTCCCCTGTGGGGTTGTTAATGATGTGTGCCGCTTTTCTTTCACTGCTTCAACGGACTGAAATCCTGTTCCTTCTAATGCACATTTTACCTTAGGGAAAAGATAAAAGCCACATGGTGCTAAGTCAGCCGAATAATGTGGGTGGTCTGACACTGAGACGCTGTTCTTCGCTTGAAACCTCTTAACAGACAATGTCGTAAGAGCCCGTGGGTTTTCTTGACGCAGAAACCATTACTTGTTCTTCCACAATTCGGGTCGTTAATTTCTTGCTTTGTAACGGACAACCTGGAGTTAATAACGCTGATTAATAATTTGACATTCAGGGACTCATTAAAGATACACAAGTCCACGAATAGCGAAAAAAAACAATCATCGTCGTATTGAATCTTGATTTGTTCATTCGAGCTTTTTTGCTCTCGGTGAAGCTGGGAATTATCAGTGCACGATTGGGCGCCTAGTTTCTGAATCGTCATATGCTATCACTCTTTCCAAGAAATTAGGATCGTTTTCAATTGTATTCAGACTGTCGGCACAAACATATCCACGAACTTCTTTTCTTTCGATCTTCAACATTTTCGGCACCAGTTTCGCAAACACTTTCCTCATGTCTTTATTTTCGTGACCATAACGACACTCCAACTCCAGTTCTCGATACCAGTAATATCGTACGACTTTTCTTCGAAGTAACAGACATATTTTTGTGACACTATTCACATTTGGTTTTATTAATGTATAGGTACTCCGATGTATCGTTATACACTCCTGGAAATGGAAAAAAGAACACATTGACACCGGTGTGTCAGACCCACCATACTTGCTCCGGACACTGCGAGAGGGCTGTACAAGCAATGATCACACGCACGGCACAGCGGACTCACCAGGAACCGCGGTGTTGGCCGTCGAATGGCGCTAGCTGCGCAGCATTTGTGCACCGCCGCCGTCAGTGTCAGCCAGTTTGCTGTGGCATACGGAGCTCCATCGCAGTCTTTAACACTGGTAGCATGCCGCGACAGCGTGGACGTGAACCGTATGTGCAGTTGACGGACTTTGAGCGAGGGCGTATAGTGGGCATGCGGGAGGCCGGGTGGACGTACCGCCGAATTGCTCAACACGTGGCGCGTGAGGTCTCCACAGTACATCGATGTTGTCGCCAGTGGTCGGCGGAAGGTGCACGTGCCCGTCGACCTGGGACCGGACCGCAGCGACGCACGGATGCACGCCAAGACCGTAGGATCCTACGCAGTGCCGTAGGGGACCGCACCGCCACTTCCCAGCAAATTAGGGACACTGTTGCTCCTGGGGTATCGGCGAGGACCATTCGCAACCGTCTCCATGAAGCTGGGCTACGGTCCCGCACACCGTTAGGCCGTCTTCCGCTCACGCCCCAACATCGTGCAGCCCGCCTCCAGTGGTGTCGCGACAGGCGTGAATGGAGGGACGAATGGAGACGTGTCGTCTTCAGCGATGAGAGTCGCTTCTGCCTTGGTGCCAATGATGGTCGTATGCGTGTTTGGCGCCGTGCAGGTGAGCGCCACAATCAGGACTGCATACGACCTAGGCACACAGGGCCAACACCCGGCATCATGGTGTGGGGAGCTATCTCCTACACTGGCTGTACACCACTGGTGATCGTCGAGGGGACACTGAATAGTGCACGGTACATCCAAACCGTCATCGAACCCATCGTTCTACCATTCCTAGACCGGTAAGGGAACTTGCTGTTCCAACAGGACAATGCACGTCCGCATGTATCCCGTGCCACCCAACGTGCTCTAGAAGGTGTAAGTCAACTACCCTGGCCAGCAAGATCTCCGGATCTGTGCCCCATTGAGCATGTTTGGGACTGGATGAAGCGTCGTCTCACGCGGTCTGCACGTCCAGCACGAACGCTGGTCCAACTGAGGCGCCAGGTGGAAATGGCATGGCAAGCCGTTCCACAGGACTACATCCAGCATCTCTACGATCGTCTCCATGGGAGAATAGCAGCCTGCATTGCTGCGAAAGGTGGATATACACTGTACTAGTGCCGACATTGTGCATGCTCTGTTGCCTGTGTCTATGTGCCTGTGGTTCTGTCAGTGTGATCATGTGATGTATCTGACCCCAGGAATGTGTCAATAAAGTTTCCCCTTCCTGGGACAATGAATTCACGGTGTTCTTATTTCAATTTCCAGGAGTGTATTACAGTGATATGGTTCTTGTATGTATTCATTTCTGTGAGACTGTCATAATCTTTGACTTACTTGTAACCGTTTTGGCGCGAATGCGCACAGAGCAGGCTTTGTTTCCTTTTTGCAGAAGTTAAGTTGTTATTTCGCTTTGTAAAAGAACAGTCAAGTCTTGTGTTTGGTTAAAATGGAAATTAAATATATGAAGATTGATACAAAACTGTTTTCTTGATGATGTGACAATTAAGAAGAAGTATATGTGAATTTACAAGAAGTTTAATAAAGATGTGGACCGTGAACACCAAGTCAAAATTATTTCTACCATACTATTGTTCTGATCTGGGATTGTTTGATCATTAAGAATTTCCTGAAAAACGCATTTGTTAGGTCTTCAAATATTGCTAAAATACAGACCTGGACCTTCTAGCAGTCAAAGTGGAATCACCCTAGAATCAACAAGATGAGCCATTACAACTTCGACGAAATCTACGTGGGAATCCATTCGAGATAAGTGCCAAAATTAATTACTTTTTTACAGTGACTGCATTGTTTCCATTCTGACGATACCATCCACAGTCAGTAGCTTTGTTGTTGCCCAATAAAGCTAACATATGCGGCGTGAGCAACATTATTAATCTGACTTCTAGCCTACTTTGCAAGTGGTGGTACTGTTAGAACTGGTTATGTAAAATTTGCCTTATGCATTCTTTGGCAATTCTTACAATTTCAGTAATCGATCTAACACTCAGCCGGCCGTCAGATTGAATCAGATTACCTACTTCTTCAATATTTTCATCCGTTTTTGATGTTTACGGCATCACGGGAGTGAGTCACACTCAGCGTTTTCTTGGCCATCTTGGAAACTATCGAACCACTCAGAAACACATGTACGTGATAAACAGTCTTCGCCATACAATTCTTTTAACAACAGATAGATTTCAGTAGCAGTTTTTTCCAAGTTTCATGTGAAACTTCAAAAATGGCTCTGAGCACTATGGGACTTAACATCTATGGTCATCAATCCCCTAGAACTTAGAACTACTTAAACCTAACTAACCTAAGGACATCACACAACACCCAGTCATCACGAGGCAGAGAAAATTCCTGACCCCGCCGGGAATCGAACCCGGGAACCCGGGCGCGGGAAGCGAGAACGCTACCGCACGACCACGAGCCGCGGACTGTGAAACTTCACTTATCTTTTTTCCGACAAAACATATTAACAGCTCTTGCACAAACGAAGGCTACGGTCACACTGATTTGTCTACAGACAACAGACGAGCTGAATTCGACTCTGAAGGCTTCACGCTTCACAGCTATCGGTCGTCCTTGTTTGGTGCATGCATACTTAACCTGTGTCAGCATCAGTCGCGTTATTTTATAGCCGCACCTCGTACATAGCAGATATCCGAGGGTGCTTAGGCAGCCAGTCAGTAGCATTACATTACATTATTAAAGTATGATCGCCGGCCGGGATGGCCGAGCGTTTCTAGGCGCTTCAGTCTGGAACCGCGCGACCGCTATGGCCGCAGGTTCGAATCCTGCCTCGGGCATGGATGTGTGTGATGTCCTTAGAATTGTTAGGTTTAAGTAGTTCTAAGTTCTAGTGGACTGATGACCTCAGATGTTAAGCCCCATAGTGCTCAGAGCCATTTGAGCCGTGCTGCAGCTCGTGTTGGTGCTGTTTGTAGGTTTCCACCCTCTGTTACAGGCCAGACGGTATCGTTTAGTTGGAATGGTTGCGGTTGTTTGTCTTCTTCTCATGTTGACTGTCACCACTCGGTTTCGCAAGCGTTGCCTCTCCGCTAGTGGCAGCAGCGGCGGTTGTCGATTGTTGTAACTGTTGGCCTACCTTTGGGGCGACGTCGTTGTTTTTCCGGGTGGTGTGAGTGTGCCAGTTTGGTTGGGGACTCAGGAGGAGCCAGATCCTTGCAGTGCATGAACACGCTGAGACCGCTGGCGGCACGCATGGACTACCGGATGGAAGGGCTGTGGTCACGAGGGTGCACGACCTCGTCGTAAACTGGATCCAGCAAGCTTTAAGTAGAGCGGAGTTAGTCACCCGTGTGTCCCCGTAGAACGTATATGACGTTATGACAGATTATCATCGCGCCGTCACGGGCAGTTTGGTGGATCTGCGTACCGCTTTGTACTTGAAGGCCCTACTGTGTTAAAAGTACTTGGCTCAGTGATTAGACGGTGAAGAGGTTTGTTTCTTTCTGCCAAACGTCGTCAGAGTTGTCACAGTGAGATCAGTGTGCGTTTGTGTGCCTAATGAATTTGATGTCACTCATTTGGTACTTGGTTTTGGCTCGCTTTGCGATTGTTTCCGCAATGACGTGTGGTTGCTGATTTGGTTTGTTACATTTTGGTTTTGCCTCGCACGCAAATCGAGTTTTAGTTACTGTTAGTTTGTCTGGTGTTCTGTACTGTGACTTGTTTCTTCAGATTTTCGGTGTTTGTGGAATCGGACGGAAATCTGGTAGTGGCTCCTTTCTCGTTGAGGGCGCTCTAAACACTGTATTCTGGGGACGTAGTGCAGACCGCCGGTTCCGGCTTTGGCGTACTGTTCCATCGTTGCATTTGGTTTATCGGTCGTCAGGTAGCTTCAGCAAGATTATCATTAGTCATTCATTAGACTGCCACTAGTCTGAGTTACCATCTTGTGAAGTGAATGCAACTCCTGGCTGACTATCTCATCGCTTGAGAAAGTGTTTGTTGCCGGACCTTCTCAGAGGTCGATTGCGAGAGCACCGTCTGGATCAGTTGCTTGTTTTTTTAAAAAATTAACTTTTGCTATTGTATTTGCTGCTTTACAGCAGGTTTCAAATTTTTAATATGATTGCCGTTCCTAGCGTGTAAGGACTTCAGCCGTGATTGTGGTCATTTGCCATAAAATCCTATTTGGTATTTGTATTTTAGCAGTAAGCCTTAAAACCTTATATACTGCCATTCCTGGCGTCTGATGCCTTCTGAGGTGTTTGTGACGACTTGCCTTTAATATTTCAATATCTGTAATTTGTAAGTTGCAGCGAGTTTTAAACAATTCTGGCGTGTAAGGCCTTCTGCCCAGATCACAGTGGCTCGCTTTTAAAACATTATCTTTTGTATCTGAATTTACTGGTGATCTTCCAAATTGTAACTCACTGAAAATTCTACTATTTACATTTCTTTATTCCTTCATTAATAACGTGTGGTATTTTTTAATTTATTGTTCAGTCTGGAATTGTTGTTGTTGTTGTGGTCTTCAGTCCAGAGACTGGTTTGATGGAGCTCTCCATGCTACTCTATCCTGTGCAAGCTTCTTCATCTCCCAGTACCTACTGCAACCTACATCCTTCTGAATCGGCTTAGTGTATTCATCTCTTGGTCTCCCTCTAAGATTTTTACTCTCCACGCTGTCCTCCAATACTAAATTGGTGATCTTGGTGATCTCTTGATACCTCAGAACATGTCCTACCAACCGATCCCTTCTTCTAGTCAAATTGTGCCACAAATTTCTCTTCTCCCCAATTCTATTCAATACCTCCTCATTAGTTATGTGATCTACCCATCTAATCTTCAGCATTCTCCTGTAGCACCACATTTCGAACGCTTCTATTCTCTTCTTGTCTAAACTATTTATCGCCCATGTTTCACTTCCATACATGGCTACACTCCAGACAAATACTTTCAGAAAAGACTTCATGACATTTAAATCTATACTCGATGTTAACAAATTTGTCTTCTTCAGAAACGCTTTCCTTGCCATTGCCAGTCTACATTTTATATCCTCTCTACTTCAACCATCGTCAGTTATTTTGCTCCCCAAACAGCAAAACTCCTTTACTACTTTAAGTATCTCATTTCCTAATCTAATTCCCGCAGCATCACCCGAATTAATTCGACTACATTCCATTATCCTCGTTTTGATTTTGTTGATGTTCATCTCATACCCCTTCAAGACACTGTCCATTCCGTTCAGCTGCTCTTTCAGGTCCTTTGCTGTCTCTGACAGAATTACAATGTCATTGGCGAACCTCAAAGTTTTTATTTCTTCTCTATGGATTTTAATACCTACTCTGAATTTTTCTTTTGTTTCCTTTACTGCTTGCTCAATATACAGAGGGAGAGGTTACAACCCTGTCTCACTCCCTTCCCAACCACTGCTTCCTTTTCGTGCCTCTCGACTCTTTATAACTGCCATCTGTATTTTATCCCTGCCACCTTTAGAATTTGAAAGAGAGTATTCCAGTCAATATTGTCAAAAGCTCTCACTAAGTCTACAAATGATAGAAACGTAGGTTTGCCTTTACTTAATCTATTTTCTAAGATAAATAGAAACCTAGTCCCAACAGGGAATCATATAGCGCTCTTAGAAAAAAGTGTTCCGAGACTGTTACCTGAAATGCTCCTCCATGATACTGACAAGAGGGAGATTGAGTTAATAATTAAATCACTAAAGACCAAGAACTCTCATGGATATGACGGGGTATCTAGCAGAATACTGAAGTATTGTTCCACGTATGTTAGCTCAGTACTTAGCCATATCTGTAACTTTTCCTTTAGGAGTGGTCGGTTTCCTGACCGATTAAAGTACTCGGTAGTGAAGCCACTTTATAAAAAGGGAGACAGGGATAATGTTAACAATTATAGACCTATTTCTATGCCATCGGTGTTTGCTAAAGTTATCGAGAGGGTTGTATATACAAGGTTACTACAGCATTTAAATTCACATAATTTGCTGTCAAATGTTCAGTTTGGTTTTAGAAATGGCTTAACAACTGAAAATGCTATAGTCTCTTTTCTCTGTGAGGTTTTGGACGGATTAAATAAAAGGTTGCGAACGTTAGGTGTTTTCTTTGATTTAACGAAGGCTTTTGACTGTGTTGACCACAAAATATTACTGCAGAAGTTGGAACATTATGGAGTAAGGGGAGTAGCTTACAATTGGTTCGCCTCCTACTTTAAGAACAGAAAGCAGAAGGTAATCCTCCGCAATATTGAGAGTGGTAATGATGTTCAGTCCCAGTGGGGCACTGTTAAATGGGGCGTTCCCCAAGGGTCGGTGCTGGGGTCACTGCTGTTTCTTATTTATGTAAATGATATGCCTTCTAGTATTACAGGTGATTCAAAAATATTTCTGTTTGCTGATGACACCACCTTGGTAGTGAAGTATCTTGTGTGTAATATTAAAACATTATCAAATAATGTAGTTCATGATATAAGTTCGTGGCTTATGGAAAATAATTTGATGCTAAATCACAGTAAGACTCAGTTTTTGCAGTTTCTAACCCACAATTCAACAAGAACTGACATTTTAATCAGACAGAATGGGCATGTTATAAGCGAGACGGAACAGTTCAAGTTCCTAGGCGTACAGATAGATAGTAAGCTGTTGTGGAAAGCCCATGTTCAGGATCTTGTTCAGAAACTAAATGCTGCTTTAGTTACCATTAGAACAGTGTCTGAAATAAGTGACATTTCAACACGAAAAGTAGTATACTTCGCATATTTTCATACCCTTATGTCATATGGTATCATTTTTTGGGGTAATTCTTATGATTCAAAAAGGGTATTTTTGGCTCAAAAACGGGCTGTTCGAGCTATGTATGGTGTATGTTCGAAAACCTCTTGTCGACCCCTATTCAATAGTATGGGAATTTTGACATTGCCCTCACAGTATGTATTTTCTTTAATGTCGTTTGTTGTTAGAAATATTGGCTTATTCCCAAGAGTTAGCAGCTTTCACTCAGTTAATACTAGGCAGAAATCAAATCTGCATGTGGAATGCACTTCCTTGACTCTTGTGCAGAAAGGAGTGCAGTATTCTGCTGCATCCATTTTCAATAAGCTACCACAAGAACTCAAAACTCTTAGCAGTAGCCCAAACACTTTTAAAGTCTAAACTGAAGAGTTTCCTCATGGCTCACTCCTTCTATACTGTCGAGGAGCTCCTGGAAGAGCTAAAAAATTAAGCAAATTCCAGTGTTACATTCTTGATTTTCTTTATTTAAACTAACGACTTGTCTCCTGAATATGTTTCTTATATTTCATTTTATCTGTTTCTACAATCGTGTTATAATTTCATGTATTGACTCGTTCCATGACCATGGAGACTTCTCCTAAATGTGGTCCCACGGAACAATAAATAAATAAATAAATAAGTCGTAGGGTCAGTATTGCCTCACGTGTTCCAACATTTCTACGGAATCCAAACTTATCTTCCCCGAGGTCGGCTTCTACCAGCTTTTCCATTCGTCTGTAAAGAATTAGTATTTTGCAGCCGTGGCTTATTAAACTGATAGTTCGATAATTTTCACATCTGTCAACACCTGCTTTCTTTGGGATTAGAATTATTATATTCTTCTTGAAGTCTGAGGGTATTTCGCCTGTCTCATACATCTTGCTCACCAGATAGTAGAGTTCTGTTAGGCCTGGCTCTCCCAAGGCTGTCAGTAGTTCTAATGGAATGTTGTCTACTCCCGGGACCTTGTTTCGACTTAGGTCTCTCAGTGCTCTGTCAAACTCTTCAAGCAGTCTGGAATTACTTATTTAAAATAAATTGTGTGTAGCTGTAAAAGGCAACCAATAGTAACTGATTACGGCCCCGTCCACAATCGTAACCGAATCCTGCCTTCCCTTGACTACCAGGTTTTACTATCGTGTACCTAATCACAGTAAAGCTCAGGTGGGTTGAACAGATTATTTTCCCGTAAGCACAGCCAAATATGGCTCTGTTTGTGAGGAGAGTGAATTGAACTGATTCAGGTACACAATCGGCAATGACGGGATTCTGAGTCAGCTCCGTGACGGGGAAGATGTATGACGGTAGACCGCAGGGAAAGCCATTCGGCCTGAGTTACGGGAGACAATATCTACAGCGAAGGGCGGAGCGAGCGAGAGGGCGGCGGTTAATGTGCCGGAAGGCAGATACACGACCCTCCCAGTCACAATAACGAGCAACAGCGGCAAAATACTGCGCGAGTGAAATTTGCGCTCCCGACACTGGGCCGTAGTTAGTGAACCAAGACTCATTGCCGTTCATCCGGGAAGCCTTCCGAACTTTAAGGAAACGAATGGAAAGAAATTTATCACTTCGCAGGATTGACTGACACCGGAGGAATGGAACAGTTTAAGCACAAAATACAAGACCGTACTGGTCTGAGATACTGTTCGCCACATTGCAACAAAACGACTGTTTTTATACTATTGTGCTACAGATACTAAAAAAGAGCATACTTAGGAGATTTTCCTCACTTGCCACAAACGAACAGTACAGATATTTTTGCATTACAAATTGCTGTCATTTAACCTCCTGCTAGCCCTCTTTTTGTGTTTGAAAATCAGATATTGGTCTTAAAAAACAGCTCTGGGTTTTGTAAAACACGATATTCGTTTGCTTACTCATTCTCATTTCGACACGATGTGTCATCTCAAGTGGGTCCCAGCATCCATGCAAGTTATAAAACTGGAAGTATGTATGCATATGTACAGGATGGGCATATGGGAAGGCGGTGGGCGTTATGGAATGAATGGGATAATATTTAGACAAAGGCCATTTATTGGCGAAAGCATGTTAAGAAGGGGATCACATGGGCCTAGGGAGGTGAGGGTGAGCCAGAGTGTAGAGTTCGGCGAAACATAGTTCGCGAAGCTAAGTTGGCGTCTGCCAATCGGGCCAGTCCGAGCGGCATGCCTGTTGCGAAAACTAAGTCCCCGGCGCTGCAGCACTGGGAGAAGCGGGAGATGTTCACTGCTACAGGGCGCGCATCCAAGAGAGCGAGAAGACAAGAGGACAAGAAAGCGGGCCCGGCGATGGGAGGCCGGGTATATTCGACGCACCACGCGGCTTCCTCCGCCCTGATTGGTCGGGATCGAGAAAACCGTGCGGGTGGCATGGAATTTTCCAGAGCGTCGCCTGCTAAGTGACGCCTGTGGCGGCGTTGCCTCGTCAGCACGAGAGGGAGGCGAGTGGCCAAGGTGCCCTTCCTCGGTTCTGACTTCCTGTTGCTAAGCCGTGTGATGAAAGAATTTACAGGCAAACAACGCTGCCAGCTGTGGCTTGGCCGTAATGGAAAAATGAAGTTACCGTTTGAAAGCTCATACAGTAAAGTAACATCCCCTACTGTCTGGCTCATCCTTTACGCATATACACTGATGAGCCAAAACACAATCACTGCCCACTGTGCGGTCGAATGCCTCCTGGTACTGTTGCGGACACATGACGCAGTAAGGGAAGAATGTAAGCGGAATAGAGATGAATGGGCAGTCTTTTTAGCGAAGACATGGGCCACAAATGCGGACATCCACTGGTGTCAGTGGTTTTGACAAAAGGCACATTGTTGTGGCACTCCGCGCTGGAAACGAGAAACTCTGAAACGGCGAAGCTGGTCGCCTGTTGGCGTACTACTACACCTATGGAAACTGGTTGAAGCATTGTGAAATAACCAGCAGGTCCTATGTATTGGACGACCACGTCTCATCACCAAACGTGTTGGAGGAATTCCCACTGTGTAATCCAGAATAGGCAGCGCTCTGTAGCAGATCTGACGACAGCGTTCAAAGCTGGTGCAAACACAAGTGTTCCGGACCACACAGTTCAAAGGCCATTGTTTAACATGGAGCTCCACATCACACGATCCCTACGTGTTCGTGTGTTGACCCAACGACATCGTGAACTATGACTGTAGTTGGCACAGCATCACTATGTTTTCATCGAAGATCAATGGAAAAATGTCACCTGTCGCATGGATCGCATTTGTTGTGACACCAAGTCGATGGTTGGGTCCTTATACGCCGTCATCCAAGAGAATGGTTGCACGAAACATGCACTGCGCCTTAGAGGCAGGTTGGTGATAGCAGACTAAGGTACCCTGAGATCCATGGGATCTGTGGCGGTAATCGAATGCACTATGACAGCAGTGAACTACATGAATATTATTACACACCATCTGCCTCGCTTCATACTTGAGGTCTCCCCCTACGGCGATGGCATTTTCCAGGCAGGATGATTGTCCGTGACGCAAGTTCATAACAGTGCTACAGTGTTTTGAGGGCCAGTGTAGTGAACTCTAACTGATGTCTTGGCAAGCAAATGCGTTTGGACTGTACCCATTGGAACACATAACGAGCGCCAGCTGCTTGCCCGTAAAGCACCATCCCGTTATTTGTTTGACCTGTGATTAGACATCTGGTGCCACATCCTGGAATGTAGGACTTGCAGAATCCATGAAAAGCAGAATCTCTGTTATACTGTGTTTGAAAAATGAAACAACACGCTGTTAGACAGGTGGTCATAATGTTTTTGCCCATCTGTTTATGTATGTATGTATGTATGTACGTATGTCTGTTCCACATCTCCTACTAAAACACTGGATCAATTTCAACCAAAGATGGTGCACACATCACTTAAGAACCACTGTGGGAGTTCGAAGCATCTCCTTCTCAAAGGGGTAGAAGTGCGGATGAAAATGTATCGAACCTCACGAGGAGCAAATAGCCAGACTATATTCATCCAGTATTTGAGAACACTTAGTTACCTGCACAAAATTTACATATAATTTCAAATCCATACGACAATTCTTCTCGTTGACACCACTCACAAAGTGACGAAAGGAGAAAAGCTTGCCGTTTAATACATTTTCGCTATCCATGCAGTAAAACTGCTGCATCAGGCAGGGAGTTTTAATTTATCACTTCTGTACCACTAACTCTGTGCGTAACACATTTTGCAGACAACATTCCCATATACCACAGAATGTAGCTGCAAAACAAATGATTCTACGACACATAGCTCAGGAGACATGACGTCATAAGCACTGAGATTCATTAAAAACTGCTGCGTCATGCATGACGTTTTAATTTTTTATTTCTTTATTAATTACTCTATTCACGACGTAACTTGTACACAGTATCCGCAATACTACTGGATGTACCTGCAAAATTATATTATTGTGCGACATATAGCAATACTACTGGATGTACCTGCAAAATTATATTATTGTGCGGCATATAGCTCAGGAGATATGAAGTCTCAAACGTTGAGCTGCGTGAAAATTAAACTCTAGGTCAAAATTCGCTAGAGGTGCAGCAGAAACATGTTTACTAGTATGAGCGGAAAATGTTAAATATTTGCAAAATATAAGTGAAAAGGCAAATTTTGTATAAAAACCTACTCGTAAACCCAAGACTGATTTCAACCACACTTGATAAATTTACTATGGGGACAGAAATATTGTGGGAGTAAAAACCTGCACCCTCCTACTATCACATCATGGATACGATAATG